>NC_088206.1:6733186-9133186 GCF_037126465.1 Ornithodoros turicata | reverse complement strand
AGGGGCACTCAAGTGCAAAAATTGCTCCTCGCGCGGGATGATAGATTACGTTACCTCGACACAAACATAAAGGGAACGGGTCGTTGGTGATTTGTGAGGGAAAGGGCCTGCAATGTACGCTTTCCCTCTCCCTCTCCTTCTAAAAGAAGTCCGGCAATGCGGAGCGGGCTCTCATTGGTCTCATCAAACGATTTGTCCCACCATCGCTCGAGATGGTTTGCGTAGACCTATCCTAGGCCTCTCTGCATTGTCGCGCTTCCTGAGAAGGAAAGGGGATAGGGAAAGCGTAAATTGAATTTTTTCTATCGATCACAAATCCGTCGAACGACGCAGCGTATGAAAACCGTTCCTTTTGTTTTGCTGGCAAGGTAACGCCATCTTTTATTTCACGAGGAAATTTTTCTCTTTTTTTTGCGTTTAGTGCCCTTTTAACTCTTCTTTGACCCGTTAGATGAAACACTCTATATGTGCGAATTAGGGAGCCTGAATACTAGCTCCCTATGTGCAGAGGAAGCTAGTATTGCGGCACCCTATAGCACGAATGCATGTTGCACGCCCCCCAGTGTAAAGCGATGAAACAAATTTTCGACCTTATCTTCGTTTTCGTTCGCAGAATTTTCTATCAGCAAAGAAGGGCGGGAAAACATACAAGAGAGAGGGGGAAAAGGAAAGAGACGTGAGCAAAAACCGGGACTGGTGTACCCAAAAGGGGAAAAAAGTGGGAGGACGATACTTAGGGTGCTTGACGTTTCGAGCGGACGCTCTTCATCAGCTAGTGTGCTTGACGTTTCGAGCGGACGCTCTTCATCAGTTAGGGTGCTTGACGTTTCGAGCGGACGCTCTTCATCAGTATAGTGTGCTTGACGTTTCGAGCGGACGCTCTTCATCAGTTTTAGGCAGGGAAGGATAACGGACGTATTTTCGTTACCGTTTCCATTTTCGTTACTGCTATATTTTTGTTTCCGTTCTCCGTTTCTGATACCAGCGTTTAATTTCGTTTCCGTTACGTTTCCGTTACTGTTTCCGGTAATGGAACGGCTGTTACAGAGCTGCGGGAGGACAGCCCGTCCGGGTCTGTCAGCACCCTGTTTTGTCGAAATGCTACTTCGGTGTCACGCGTACATACTACACAATTAATATTTACGTCGTTGGGATACGCATATCTTGCAGATTTTTAAAGAATTGTAGAAAAATGTCTTCAGTTAGTCTTCTGTCTTTAGTCACTCATTGTCCAACAACCCAAGATGCATGGTCGTTACCTCCATCCAGTGTCGCATTCATAGGTGGACGCTCTCAGTAGTACACAATACTGCCATAGCCACGGTGAAATGAATAAAGTAAAAAGTAAAAATAAAAAATAATATTCTGTCGTCCTCATCCTATGGTGGAGTAGGGTGGAGGCTATGTTGTGTAAGTCTCATGTCTTGATGTCATGTATGTAGGTAATGTCAGGAGTAGGTAAGCGAGTGATGCACCCTCGATATCCAAGTATTGCGCTTTGTTTCCATGCTCTCGTGTAGTATTTATAACATTACTGGGAACGGAGTCATTAAAATACAAAAATCAAATGAAAAGTCACTGAAATGTCATCCCACAACACTAATATAGCCATTACCTGAATTTTCGTTTCTGTTTCTGTTTCCGGTAATGGAGGACAGTGGTATGCGTTTCCGTTTCCGTTATCGTTACCACCTCCAATTTCGGTAATATATACCGTTTCTGTTTTCGTTACCATTACCGTTACCTTTCCCTGGTTTTAGGCTGCTTGACGTTTCGAGCGGACGCTCTTCATCAGAACACGCTCTACATTAGCGTCCGCTCGAAACGTCAAGTACCCTAAGTATCGCCCTCCCACTTTTCCCCCCTTTTGGGTACACTAGTCCCGGTTCTTACTCTTGTGTTTTGTGTACCCTGCAGTCCTTTTAATCGTTCTGAAAAAGGAAAGAGACAACAATTAACAGGGACGCTTTTCTGGGATAGTAGCAAACGGAGGCTATACAATATATGCAAACTAAGGGGGAAATTTTATTGCATGGCTATTCAGTACACCTCGCTGGGCATTAGAATAACGACATTACGAAGTCTCCATAAAGGGGGGCGCAACGTACTCCGTACAGAGGTGCTGCACTCTAAAAACAGAACTTCAATGCATAGCACGATGTGCGCCAACCGTTGCCGCGAATGATCGGGTTATCGGTTCTGATTCGAAGAGAGAGGGGAGCGTATACGCCTTTTTGTGGCAATCTGGATAATATGATAATTGCAACAAAAAGGCGTACGCCCCCTTTTTCTCTTCGAATCACGAGCGATAAGCATATCATTCGTGGCAATGGTTTCGCACAGCGTGCTATGCGGTGAAGCTCTATTTTTAGAGTGTGGGTACTCCTAGAAAATTGAGTAATGTGGCACTCCCTCCTACATTTTACTTCTAAAGGGACTGCTTTCTTTTTTCCCCTTTGCCAGTGGTACGAGGTGGTGGTGGTGGTGAAAATGCGCGACTAGCATATACGAACAACGAATGGCTGGTATACCTGCTCATGCACATACACTCTTAGAAATGAACTTCACCACATAGCACGCTCCTAGCCAGCCATCATCCCGAATGACAACGTTCTCGCCCCTGATTTGCTGAAAACGGGAGGAGGAGCCTATTTTGTGGCCATTATGCACGGCACAAAATTGGCTCCTCCTCCCGTTTTCAACAAATCAGGGCAGATAACGATATCATTCGAGATGATGGTTGGCTAGGAGCGTGCTATGCGGTGAAGTTCATTTTTAAGAGTGTACTCCTTAATCTTTGCATAAACGTCCATCCATTTAGTCCTGAAGAAGGCTAATGGCTGTGAATGCACCTAACCCCTCAATAGGACTAAAACCGCTCCTCATTTTTCTTAGAGTGCTTGTATCTGAAGGTCTCGGTGTTCGCCAAGGATGGCAGTCGTTTCGAACTTCCAAACGAACCCTGAAAGAACCTTGAAAATTGACTGGGGCGCAGAAGGAGAGCGTTTCACCGAAGGGAAGACCACATGGGACTTGCAGTGGAAAAGTTCCGTTTCATTTTGAGGCGAAGAGAGCTTATTTGTTGCGTACGTCGTTCATGGGGAATCGTCCCTATCGATGTTGTTTCCTGTCGCTAGACGACCGTTCACGCCGGACACGCTTATTTGTTAGACGCATAAAGTATTAGACAAAGCGTGGAAAGTAATTGAGGCGAATGAAATGTGAGAACGCAGCAAGAATTACCTGCAACGCGTATACAGCTGTGAACTTGACCCTCGTATACCATCTATTTGTATTGCCATCTGCGCGTAGGATGGGGAAAGCGTAGTGCTTGCGCGCATGGCATTGTAAATATAATACAGCCCTCGCCCTAAATAAAAAATACCTACAACAAAAGCTATGCACAGTATCGCAACAGAAATAGTCGAAAAAAAATTAGTAAAAATTACGCTTTAGACTCGCCTGCTTGATTTTCGCAAAGAAGCGCGCACGAAATGTGCGTCTAGAGGAGGAAGTGTCCCGCCTTCAGTTGTTTGGCATTCTTTGTGATAAGACGGTTGCTTTGTTTTCTTTGTGATAAGACGGTCGTTACCAGCATCAAGGTCAATGCAGGGTAAAAAAAGGTAAAACAAAAGGCGGGAACACTTCCTCCTCTCCCCTACCCGCACCTTCCGTGTGCTCTTCTTTGCGATAATCAAGCAGGTGGGGCTAAAGCAGAATTTTTACTGATTTTTTTTTTTTCCGACTATTTCGGTTGCTATATTATGCATAGTTTTTGGTGGGTCTGCTGTTATTCATATAGGGCTTCATATTTATGTTAAAAAGAAGTGAGGTTCGCTTGGCAATTTTCAAAGTTCAATTGGAAAAAATAAATTTCCCTGAATTAAAAATTGTTCAAAACCTTTCTAAATGGTGGCAAAAGTTTCCAGAAGGTAATTACTGAAAGTTCCACAAACCTCCGGCGAGTACGATTTTTATTACTTCAGTTGAAACATCCTGTATTCTTCTTCTTCTGCCCCATGTAGAATGGCCACGGATTACTTGGTACCTAAGCTTCGTCGTCATCAAGAGATGGTGTCTGACGAATGTTGATTGATAAGGTGGCTTCGAAATCGTCATCAGCTGCAGTCATCTCACGCGCATTCCAAGGAACGCATTCGTACGTGATGCTATGTGGTGACACTGGACTGGGCTGGAGCTCACTTTCAAAATCGTCTCGAGTCTGAACCTCGGAGTTCTATCACTTAGCGGAACCATCGTCCCGGTACCTCGCGCGAACCATATAGGTACGTATATCGTTCATAATTCTGGACGTTTTCTGCTTCGCTGTAGAACGTAGAAGCTGTAATTTATTATTCAGAAAATACGAGTAGATGTCGGTGTACTGGAAGCACGGCTACCAGTTTGTCATCTGCTGTCTTTGCTACAACGCCAGCATCTACAAGTTCTTTTATGTCCCTCACCTCGTTCGTCAGCATGGTGGAGGTAAGCCTTCCCTGCCCATCGTATCTGACGGCTTCAACGCGTGTACGCATTGACAGTGGCTTTCCTGCTGGTGTACGCTGTTGTCTGCTTAACATTGGCGATACCGTTGATGTGCTTCCAAGCGGCTCTGGCTCAGTTCACAAGCGGCGGAAACAGGGGAGTTCTCGAAGTTGTACCTTTACTCAGAGGTAAGATACAAGATACAGTAGCCTTCGTGTTTCAACCTGTCCTCCACGGTACCTCCTTTTGGTGGTCGTGCTCTCGCTTCTTTACTACTAGACGTGTGCGTTCACAGGGGTGTGGGTCACAGGGGTGGCAGTTACTTTGTAGCAACCCTCAACCGGCCGCTTGTAGCAAAACCGCCATCTTGTCCTGGCCTGACGTCACGGGAAACGTCATCTTGAGGTCATGTGACCTTGTTTATACTCAGTTCACCCGCTAGTCAACGTTTCCTTTTCAGCGTAGAGTCGTTAGATGAAGGTACTGGTGTAAGTTGCACGGTGCTCGCTGGAACATGCAATGGGACAAACGCAACACATGCGTCAAGTTGCCAGGGGACATGAAGAGTTATCCCAATAGCAGGGCATGAAGAGTAAACCCCGCCGCTGTTTGGCTTTTTCTATGACTGCCATATATTTTAACTGCTCATAAGTTGTTTGTAAGTTGTAGTATTGTATAAGTTGTTTGTTCTTGAATCACATTGGCAAGGTTAGCCCTGGCACCGGCGTCGTTATCACATCGTTGTGAACGGCGAGCAGTACGAAGTCAAATGCGCAAGCCGACCTGTTTAACTGCAAGCATAATGAAAGTTATTGGTATGGATCAAAAGACGTTACGAAACGACGCACAGAAACTGCAGCCGCTTCGCTTACATACCGGACCGCCGCTGATCACGGGCGCCGCCATTTTTACGGTCACGTGTATATGACGATGTTTGCGCTGACGTCAGTCCAGGACCTGTCCAGAATGCATTGTGTTCTCCGGGCACGCTAGTGGCCATGGAGCGGTTTGTGGTACAGGGCACCCCTGTGTGCTGGGTGCCTCCTTATTTTGGGTCTGTGCACATAGCTCGCAGAAGGGGGTGCAAGCCAATCATGGGCGCACCATGGGGTGATCGTGACGTCATCGATGACTTAATCGGGCACGGCGCTGACAGGGTCAGGTTTCAAGACTGGGTCAAGAGCGGCGGCACTCCTACCGGCTCTCGCGGTGTATCAGCTTTGGGTATAACTTCGGTACTTCGTCTAAATTCCCAATGCGTTTTACAGGGAACAGCCTCCGTGTACGACTGATCCACACTGTTGTTGTAGACATCGCGGTAAGGTGCTATACCGATCTCCAAACGTAGCACGGAAACTCGAGAAAAGTAGCGCCTCCCTTCCAGACGAAGGCGCACGTGCACCCTGCGTGACCGTAGCTTGTTCATCAAAGCTTCCTCTTGTAATGCCCATTGATCCACAACAACATCGCAATAGTCTTTTGTCGCAGCGGTGGTACGACCAGAAAGTCCTATGTAAGACTCTTGACACTGTGCCTCTTTTCCTACAGGCTTTGCATACTCTAAGCTATCGATAGCTCTGTGGGGTGCTTTTCCGATGGGCATGAGGTTGGGCTTCTCCCTCCTCTATATCGTCTACAGCATCCAGACTCCACTGCCTTGGTCCTCTTGCAATGGTAGCTGGGCTGGCAACGACAACGGTTGCTTCGTGCTCACTGGCAACGCCGTAAGTGCCGTCTGCTTATAGCTAAACGAAAATTTGTGTTTACTAGGATAAGTAAATCGTAAACATTTGTCGTCTGCAAAGGAAGCCTTCAATAACGCCAATATAGCACAAACGTAAATTTGTTCCAGTGTAGTAAAACGTAAATTACAATGCGCCATGCCGATCTGCTTTTGAACGCGAATTACTTTTTAAAGAATTTGCTTTGGCTTTACTTTGCGCATGTCTTAAAAATACGCATCGTGCATGGAGCAGTTTTACTGTTTTAATGGACCATTATTCATTGCTTTCGTACATCAGCCTGCATGTCGTGCAACGTTCTGGCAGCTCGCACGCGTCTATAAGAAATCGCAGCTCACCACCGGCGTGGCCATCTTGGAAGATGATGTCGTCACCATCGTACCGTTCGACGTCTTTGAAAAAGAAAGCAAAACATGTATAGAAGGTGATGTAACAGCTACGGAGCTGTTTTACAGGTAAGCATCACTTGGAGACAAGGAGAGGAACAGTATTCTCCAGATAATGTCTCGTTGTTTCCAGACAGAAATCTGGAGCGTACCAGGAAAACATCCTCTGGTACGCGCTGGCGTGGCTTGGTGTCTTCGCCGTCGCTAGGAGGAGGATTGTTCCATCGTACCCAGTACGTATTATAGCCTATCTTATATGTCTGTCGTATTACCTTGTAATTGTCTGGTACAATGGATGTGGCGATTTGGGCCGACTTGGGCCATTTCGAGGGGAACTCTGGGGAATCCTGTAAACAGGTGACTGCACAGCGCTTCAAAACCTGAAAGAGATCCTTGAGGTGTATATCATCCAGGAACCAAGTCTAGAATGTGCCAGTGCAGAATCGATAACATTGACACCAGAAGAATGGCCGTATCTGAGGCAGAGCATGTTTGTGCAAACTCTCCGCCTCAGATACTGTCACTCGTCTGGAGCCAGGGGCCTCAAAAGTCAAAACCATATGTGTTTCAATAAGCCTGTGTTGGCAGTAGGAGCTTACATGTGCCCATACTTCACGTTATCTGTCTTGTACGTGCTCTTCTGAAAGTATGAGTTCTTCTTATGAGTTGCTGAAAGTAGCAACCAGCCTAATTTGCTTTTCTAGTTCATATCTGTGAACTGGTAGATAAATGTTCCCTATAGCGAACTTTCTTACGGGACACTAATGCTGTGAGGAAAAGCTAAGGGTCTCAAAACCATATGTGTTTCAATAAGCTTGTGTTGGTTGTAGAAGCTTACATGTGCCCATACTTCACGTTATCTGTCTTGTATGCTTCTATGTAACTTGTATGTATGCTTGTATGCTTCTATGTAACTGGAAGTAGCAAACAGCCTAAATTGCTTTTTTTAATTATCACGTGCGTATACGAAGAGGGGAGTCAAGTCCTGTAGATCACATAAACAAAATACAGAAGCCGACACTGAAGATTTTTGTTTAATTTGTACAAGCTTTCGCGTGGAGGTCCACGCTTCCTCAGGTACCTGTACCTGAGGAACCTCAGGTACCTCAGGTACCTCAGGTACCTGAGGAAGCGTGGACCTCCACGCGAAAGCTTGTACAAATTAAACTTAAACAAAAATCTTCAGTGTCGGCTTCTGTATTTTGTTTAATTATCACGTCTATAAACTGGTAGATAAATGCTCCCTATAGCGAACTTTCTTACGTGACACTAATGCTATGTGGAAAAGCTGCCTTTCGCCGCCTGAGCTCGATATTGTTATAGTATTTTAGAAGCAAAGAATACTGGTCGTGTTCAAGTCGATCATACTCAAGCCAACCATACTCAAACTCTATTGCTGCAATATCTGTGTCCTAGCCATCACTTAATGACCCTTTCTATCCGTCTTTTTATGCCAGTTCATGTTAGTGTTGACAGCCTTCGCCCTGATCGCCTTCATGGCCTTCGCAATCAGAATTACTTTCCTGCCGGGTGCCATCCACAGCACACATCTTTTGAACACCAGATGGAGCCAGCTTATTAACATGAAGGTGAGAGGTGATGTGAGGAGTATAGAGGCATGAAGGTGGAGGGAGGTGAAGTATTGAAAGACATGAGGGGTGAGATGAGGCTTCAATAGGAAGGAAATGTAATTGACTTCGACTGACAGGGGTGACCGTTGTGAAAATCCGCTAGGTCATTATTTTTGTGTTCTCTGAGTGGTAGTATGGAATGTGTCTTGTGGGTACCTCGTGTCCTCAGTACTCGATGTCATCTGTGCATCTCTTTTTCTTTCCTTCTTAAAAGCTGCGCGTGTATGACACATTCTTAACGCCTTTTGTGAGAATGGAGGCTCGTGCAATAGGGGGCGATGTGCAATGGAGTACTTCTGAAGATGTTTAATGAATTCAATGCTTGAGGGTACTATCATGTACGACGAAACAATGACCTATACACGACGACCGCTGGGGACGCGGGAACACACACGCCCACACATATATGCCAGTCGCCGAAAAAACTAGGCAGTGACGGGAATCGAACATAGCACCTCTTGAGTGCTGGTCGAGCGCGCTAACCGCTACACTAAGCAGACACATTATTTCCGACCCAAAGCGCCTCGACTAAGCGAATCGACTAAAACGCATTCTGTCCTACATTTTTCTCAAACACACATGCATACAACACAAGCAGACACAAGGACGAGGTAGCGGCATCTGGTGATCATTGTGTTCCTCTGTGTTTCAGCGTCAGTACAGTTATTGTCCATCTCGTTCCCCAGATGTCGCTGCCTCATACTTCTGTTGTACGCACGTGGTTGTACGTAATACGTATGCGTGTGCGTATGCGAAGAAATGTAGGAGACAATGCGAAGAGAGTGAGTGGCGTGTCTCGTTAGTCGATAGAAACCTTTTTGGAAGTCATCGGAAAGTAGATGCCAGCGTGGCGTAGTGATTAGCGCTCGACTGGCATTCGAGTTCCCGCCTTTATCTGGCTTTTTCGACGGCTGCCAAATTTCAGTCGTTCACGTTCTTAGGCACCTTGAGGCTCGCAGGCTTGCGGCAGAAGGCACGGGAGAGATGTTTAGCCGCTCATCTCGTGTTGTAAGCGTTTAAAGCGTCGATATCAGGCAGTCCCATACGTATAGCTCCATAAGGCGTGGGGACGTTCGTCTTATGCAAGTTATCTGTTGTGCCCCTAAGTCTTTCTCGGAGAGAAAGATAAGACAAGGACTGCATGATACACTCTAAAAACTGAACTTCACCGCATAGCACGCTGTGCGCCAACCACTGTCACGAATGATAGGGTTATCGCGTCTGATTCGAGGAGAGAGACAGGCGTACGCCTTTTTGTGTCAATTATCAACTGCGGATCGGAACCACTCCGGGTTTGTGGGCTACGGATCCCACTGAATTGGCGCCCAACGTGGGGTCCGACGACTATCGCTTATCGGAAGCCCATCTTGTATTGAACACACGGGTGACTGCTAAGGCCTCCGGTCCCCTAAGCCACGCTCGACGCCTCTGGCACAGTACAGAGCCACGCGATGACACTAGCACTTGTGTAGCGGATCTTGTGTAGTTCATCTGGGCATTGTCTTCCTGCAGCTCTGGCACGAAGTAATCAAGAAACAACTGTTGGGCTTTGGAATAACTGTGACAATTTTCTACAACGTCGCTTCGTACAACAAGTTCACCAACGATTTCAGATGGTTCGTAATTATATCTTTTTTTATAATGCAAGCCATGTTGTCTCCCGACGCGACACGCAACATTTCAACGAGTCGTTACATTCGTGTCACGCAGGCAAGTGTACGCTGTCGCCGGCGCAGACTTCATGATCTGCGTGGTTGTCGTGTGGATCTGCGTCGCCGTGGAAGGCTATTCCGATGCGACGTCCTACTTTGATGCGAGGCGGCAAATAGAAAGTAAGGGGATTCATTATGAAAAAGTGGATCACTTTTTATGAACGAATTTCGAGTTTTCTAGAGACCAACGCGGGGAGCACTGACTAGATACCTAGTGCTCTCGTTGCCTCAGTCCTGTACATCACAATCCCTCTGGAACCAGCAGTTATTGGTGATGCTCATTGGCGATTTTAACCATATATCCATTCTTCGTTTACGTAGCTGATCTGCACCTGTGATAGTGTAACATTGGCATACGGTGCGTATACTGAGTAATTTGCATGCACCGTACCAGCGAATGGTTTCGCATAATAAATCATATGAAAGTATAAATATACAGGATTACCCAAGATAAAGTATACGGGGATCTGTAATGATAAGCTTAAAAAGCGCGATTGGAGCTAGACTATACTTTGAACGTATTATACGCTAAAACTTTAAATTGACCATTTGGTTCAGTTCTTTGTGGAAAACGCTATCCTCTTCATAGCATAAACTTTGTTGCTATATTTGCTTCGATGCTCTTTAACGATTTCCAAGCAGTGAGTTAATTGGAAAGTCTAAGCTAAAGTGGACAGCTAAGGGAAAATGCGGAGTAGGGAATGAACAGCTACATAGCAACGAGCGGTAATATTTCATTGTCTACCGGAGCAAATCCTGGAATTTTTTACGGCATCTACTATGCCCCTGGTATTGTTTCGTACTTCAAACGTTAACCTCAAACGTCAAACTTCTCGCAAGGTAACTTAACCGTATGTTGAAACTCCGTTCGATTTGTTAATATACAGTGCCCGGACTATTGTTCGTAACCGTGCCGGACCTTCTCAGCACCTTGGAATATCACCGATTATGGACGACCATCTACTTCGCTTATTTATTGGCCACTTTGATCTGCATGCCGGTACGTTTACCCCTTTGTGTGTCCTGCTTCAACTTTTCTTCCTAATTTTTTGGCGCTATGCTAATATTTAGCTTGACCCGACCATTGGCACGAATTCAACGCCGACACCACGCAAACAAGATTCGTGCAAAATCAGCGAAATGTGACTAAGAAATGACCGCGCTTTATTTATCATACATGCCGGTCTTGGCTGATTTCGTTTTTGCTTTGCGGCAGAGCACAGATATCCCTTACCCATTAGTCCCTTTCAGGACTAAGTCCATGGTAGTTCTTTTTTTTTTAGTTCCGTGTTAGCCCCAACAACATCGAATATCCTCTGGATGTAAGAATAATGTCCTGACGCACTCGTACGTCCGATGGATATCCCTCAGATATTCATCGGACGCACGAATTCGTTAGGACGTTAGTCGTACATCCAGATTATATTCGGTGTTGTTGGGGAATGTGGCTGTGAGCGGCGTACAGATGTGGACAGATGGAGAGAGGACAGCAGGACGGAGTGGGGGACACGGGTGTTTGTTGGTATGCGTCCCGGGCCGACTTCAGGGGGAACTGCGCCGACATTCATCTGGAGAGTCTTCGGCAAACCCAGAGAAGACCTGAGACATTACAGCAGGTGGTAGGACTCGAACCCACCACCTCCCAATCTTCACCACGACCCCTTGGCTACCACCAACAAGCGGGACGGACGCCTTAACCCGCTCGGCCATGCCGCTGGTCACGGTAGTTCATGCGGAACTATGGGAAATAGTTGCAACTAGAAGCTATATGATTGCCCCTCAATTTACGTGTTTTGTTGTTGTTGTTACAGTGTACCTGCGATGTGCTGTAATATGTGTATGACTGTGTTTACGCAGGTAATGCTCACCGACGCCATCTTGGAGGTGATCCTATTCGACTTTCCAACATTCGAAAATATTCCCAGTGTTACGACGGCTATGGTGTGCTGCGTGCTGTTCATGGTCGAGGCTTCCTTCGACCGCAAGGTAAGGTGGTTGACACGGAAGTAAAGTGGCCCGCACAAGAAAAAAAAAATTAAAAAAAACTTCTATCGACTTTAATTTTTCCTATAGGGTGGATGGGAATTCGTGAACCAGGTCGCGGGCCAGCAGGGACTTTTGTCTGAAATGACTATTGCAGAAACGATATGCATCATTTGGCTTTATGGTCAGTATATATATCTCCAATATCCAGCATATCTTGACCCCCTCATACCTCGTTCGTGTACCTCGGTACATTAAAGTAGTAATAATAATAATCTGATATGTATTCTATCTCTCTCCAGGCTTGCAACAAATTGATTTCGACATCGACTCAATGATAGGTGTATGTCCGAATATGCTAATGCGAATATGTTGGACCTTCGTGTTGCCTTTTATTCCAACGGTGAGAACGTTCTGCTAATTAGGTACTACCGCATTTTCACGCGTATAATCCGCGGCTTATCTTTTTAAAAAAAAAGGTACGTGCATTCTTAAGACAGCTTCACCGCATAAAAAGCTCCTATAGCAAACCACAATCCCGAATGACGACGTTTTCTCCCTTGATTCTTTGAAAACGGGAGGCGTACGATTTTGTGTGCGAAGTCGGCCCAAGATGCCATTTCTCCCCAGTGCGTTAGTCTTAACGTTGCTCACCCCTGAGGCCGACAACGGCGAGCTCTTTCACCACCACCACCTCCACCACCACCACCACCACCTCATGCGACACTCAATGCAGTGGCGTTAATTGTCACAAGAAGGCGTGCGCTCCACGCTTTTCATAAATCAGAAGTGACCACTCTGTGCAATGGTTGACGGGGCAGCACGTTCTGTTTTAAGCGTTCTAAGAGTGCAGGTGAGAGTGATTATACCGTGACTAACTTGAGTCCTCCTCTTTAGATGGTTGTGGCATTTCGCTACGTCATCTTCGACGACATGAGGTCTGAACTGGGTCCCGCTTGGATCGCTGTGTTGAGCTGCTACGGGGTGGTCATTTCCATTATCCTCGCCTATGGCTTCACGCTTGCCAAACTGAATAATTTCGTAAGCACCTGCTATTTTTGCTACGGGTGGCGCGGGTGTCCCAAGAGCTCACTGCTGCTCACTCCGTGGAGTATTTCATGCCATGAGGTGTGCCTGCTGCTCTTTTTGTTTCACACATGTTTACGAGAAAACCTATACTTTTTCGTACGGCAGGCGTACACTTTCTCTATAACACCTAACAGGTACGCCTTTTTGTGACAGTTAACGTAGCTGCATAAGTGTCACAAAGACGTGTACGCCTCCAGTTTTCAATAAACCAGGGGAGAGAATGACATTGTTCGAGATAATGCTTGGCTAGGAGAGCGTTATGTATAACAACCATATCACCGTGTGTCCTAATTGCCGCAGAACCAAGCCCTATGTGTGTCCATAACCTGCTCGATTGATGTTTATCGTGGTTTCCAGAATTGGCTCCAGCTGACGTCACCAACATCCCCATGGTACCCCAAGGAGCACGAGCACCTGATTACCTACAAGTTGAAGATGCAGTCCGTCTTGGAAGAGATAGTCAAGGAACAGGATCCTGCGTGTCCGTGAATTTGGGAACAGTTCGGGGTGTTCCCACGTTATACAATAGTGGTGCTTACTAGTTGCTTTTGAATAGATCATCAGAATAACAATTACTCGAGTTGTGCTCTCTATACAAGACACTGGGAGACAAAGCAGATAAGAAAGTCGTAGTGAAAGAGTGTGTCGTAGAAAAGGCGTCGGAGTCCTAGTTGATATGCCTAGTATAGCCTGCAGCAGTTGCCTGTAGTCACGTTTCAGTCAGTCCAGTTAGCGCATCCTGATATCTTCTGCTTTAACCATAGATAAAGGGCGCGCATCCCTAAGCGTGTGGCATCGTGTGTATTATGGGGCGATGGCGGTGTATGCCGGTGAGGTATATGCCGCATGAATAGCTAAGTCGTCAGACATCATGCACGAGCGCACCGCAATGGCATGCAAGTGCATAAACTCTGTTGGTCGTTTGTCAGCTTTCTATTCCTGCGAGTGAAAGGCGTAGCCGATCGAAGTTCCACAATGGGCAAGCAAGACAAACCAACCCACGATCCAGCGTCACGTTCTAGGAAGTTCGATTCGGCGTGAAGCAAACAAACGGTCACCTACGATCTTGCACCTGTTCACTGTCCCGTGACTTTGTGTATCAGCAAGCATGCAAGAGACCGATCGCAGATTTGATCCAGGAAGACAACAATCAGGTCAAAACTGTCAAGCTTTCACGTGCATAGTGTGAAAGGCTTCGTATGAGATGTTGCAATATGGTGTATTATGGTGTTGCCGACTTTTCCTTGATCCATAACACATAAATGTGCTGCACATAAATGTTCTTACACAGCACAAGAAGTTTGCACTTGCCTAGGATTGAGGGCGGTAGTACCGCCGTCGGGTATATCGGAAAGTGCAGCCCTAGCTGTGAAAAACGAACTCGTTGTGGAATTCTTGCTTTGCATTAAAAGTTTAGTTCGCTGCTAATTAGATAAAGGTTTTTACCCAAGGTATAGTAGTAAAATCTCCAAAGTATTAATGTATATGTGCACATCTGGTCGTGCAAATTTTTTCGAATGGTGCTCCGAAATTCGCGAGAGAGGTTAGGGACACTTGTCCTGAGGTCCTTGCATGCCCCGTAGATCAAGCTGGCCAACTTTTAAGGTGTCGCACAACAGATGCATGTTCAGGGTGAGAACCTATAGAAGTAAAATACCTGGATGTTGACTGCTGGTTATAAGTCAATAAAATAGGCCTGTAGTCTAGGTCTGAGCTTCGACCACCGAATTTGTTAGTAGAATCGTCTTCCAATCAAATGGTGGAGAGATCCAATAGCTGCTATACCTTGGTCAAGTGATTGTTCAAAAGGTTCACTGTATATAACTAGGTGACGAAAACGAAGTGCGAGAAGCATTGGATGTCTGTGTGTGTGTGTGTTCTTGCAACCTATGTGTATTGGTCTATGCGCCACTTTTGTGACGCCGAAGAAGAAGCACGTGCAGAGGTAGCACGCATTAATTTTGTCGTCTTCCTTCTTTTGGTCCCATCATCCTCCAGTGTGACTTGCCGGCTTCCTTGCCACCATTAGTGTACCCTCTGATGTTCTCCGTCACTTCACCAGGACAGAAATGTGGCCATCCATTTCTCTGACCGCCTTATTTCTTGTCTCCTGCGCCCACGCGTTCAAGTAAGTTCCTGTGAAACCCGGTTGGCAGACGTAAGGACTTGTCTTCTTTCGCTAGCAAATCTCGTCTTCTGGAACTATTTCCTTCGAACTATACCGACGAAACGATACCACCCTCGACTGGTTAGTCCTAACATCCAATTACAAAATCCCCTAATGATGAGACACTTCAACTTCAGGACAACCCCTACCTGTTTACATCAACTTGGAAATTCTTCAAACTGGCAGTATCAGCGAAACCAATTCGGTAAGTTTATCAAAGGTACGTTCTCTGACTTAGAAAAAAATAATTTCTTTCCATGAGTAGCCCTGATTTACTAAATACAATATGTTTCACTTTTCGCTGACTTGAACGGCATCATTCGTTATGGGCCTTATAAACCGTTGGAATCTACACGGTTTGAAATTCCCGCGTTGAGAGACTTACTCGTCACGTCAGTGTGACGACATGAAGGTGTTCCCTTGGCTCCAGGCTCCGGTCGCTCCTGCTGCAGAATTATTTGCGTCCTGTATAGTGCAGAGAATACTTTAGGAGGTAGTGTGGAAGAGCACACGTGACCATCCTTGGGAGAACGTCACGTAAACGTCACGTCAGCTGATCAGGAGATTCTTGTGCCCGCTCCTCCCTGTGGTCGCGGGTTTGCGCCTCCAACTCGCCCGACAAATAACGAAAAGTCTGGAAATAAGTCGGTTTCGAGCGAAAGGAGTCGTAGCAGAGTTGTTTGAAGTCGAATTCTCCCGCAGGACATTTATTTCAGTTAAGATGGAGAGCGAATTCATTCTCACTTTAATGCGACCAGAAGCTTCTTCGTAGCTTCCCCACAGAAGTGTCCGAGGTCATGCAGATAAGCTTCGAAGTAATGTAGACAGACGGCAGCTCTCTGTTGCGAGCTCCACGAAATTTGAGTTTGTAATGTTGCTTCGGTACCTTTCCTTGTGTCTTTACAGCATTTTGAGCTGCACATGTACATGTTCGAGCAGTGGCGCGACTCGAGGTTGGCCGACGTAGGCGACCCGTCACCGGGAGTGATTCTACCGACCTCGATTGCCGATCGTCTCTGGACGCCTACAATAGCGTTTGACAACGCTAAGCGTGCGTCTATCGCAACCGCTGTACGTCGTACCGTTCTTTTCAAGGATAAGAATCTCCTAAGGATCACAAGGTATAGCATAACAACATTGTCCTTGCCTATAGCATAGACCTAGAATGCTTAGAAGGTCGCAAGAATGACAAAGTCACAAGCACCTGAAAACCATTCAGACGGGTACTGAAGGACAAGAATAGCCAATACCAGTTATATTATGGAACCGAGTAAGCGGGCATCTAGGCAAATGGAACTACCCTACTCTGTTTATTTTCTTCTATTTGCCATAACTGCAGTTTGTCGTCTGCGCCGCAGATACCATTTCGACGTCCAGTGCGACATCGATGTAACCTTCTTCCCCTTAGACGTTCAGCGTTGTCCGTTCACCATTCGCTGCTGTAAGAACCCTTTCTGAAAACCACACTGTTTTATGGACATTTTCGTGACACTACCTTTTTGTTTTCGCGCACAGTGTTCGACACTAGCCACAGGGTGAAGCTGCAGTGGACCAGTGATGCGGCTGTACGGGAGATCGCGCAAGTGAAGAGCATCGTCATGCGGAGTGATAACGAGGATTCCAGCTTTTCAATGGAGACACCCGTGACAGCGTCTACGAAGCTGGTGCTTCCATCTGGTGTGTGGTATTCATTGTCACTATCGTTTAGCCTCCACTTATGCCTTCCCATAGCCCGAATCTCCGCTTTCCAACTTCGAGAGCCAACTTTCCAGCGTCGGATATCACCTGCACTCTCAAAGCAGAACTTGACTGCGGCTCCCAGCCAACCATCATTCCGAATGATATCATTATGTGTCCTGACTTGTTGATAAAAGGGGAGGCGCCTATCTGGGGCACATTATGCATGTCCCAGATGGGCGCCTCCCCCTCTTTGGACAAATGAGGACACATAATGATATCTTTCGGAATGGTGGTTGGCTAGGAGCGTGCTATGTGGTGGTTGGCTGCAGTAGTTTGCCGCGTTCACTGCATCGGTGATAAGTGTAGTGCGTGACGCCGGGAACGACTCTGCCAAGAGGAGCCCTACATTAGGCATCAGTGGGCGCCGCAGCATAATTTATCCTGGTTGACATCATTTCGTATCGTTCTTACACTCTTAAAAATGAACTTCACCGCATAGCACGCTCCTAGCCAACCATCATCTCGAATGAACTCGTTATCTGCCCTGATTTGTTGAAAACAGGAGGCGTACGCCTTTTTTTGTGACAATTATGAACAGCATAAGTGTCACAAAAAGGCGCACGCCTCTCGTTTTCAACAAATCAGGGGAGATAACGATATCATTCGAGATAATGGTTGGCTAGGAGCGTGCTATGCGGTGAAGTTCATTTTTAAGAGTGTAGTTTGAACAGGGCTACAGTGTCGACAAAGAAGCACGCACCTGAAGCGTTCAGCTGTCAATTTGAGTGAAGCGTCCAGAGGTATATCAATCTCCCTTCTATGTCTGCTTCCCCCGCAGGTACATTTTCCGTTCTCAACGTCAACTTCACCTTCCGACGTGAACTGACGTCTCAGGTGTTCAAGAAGTATCTTCCCAGCAGCTTGGTGGTTATGCTGTCCTGGGCCGGCTTCTGGATCGACATTGCCGTTGTACCTGCGCGCGTGATCCTCGGTATCACGTCGGTGCTGACGATAGTGACGCAAATAACGCAAGCCTTTGACGTCACATACGTCACCTTCTTGGACCTGTGGCTGTTTACGTGTGAGCTAATGGTTATCGCCGCCGTACTGGAGTTCGTTGTGGCGTACACCATGGCAAAGCCGAAGAAGCAGCCGGTGAGAGTTTGGTATGGATTCTTAAGTACGCAAGGAAGTAGCTACACTTAAAGAACTTTTTCTGTGTTAGCGCCGCGAAGCGACTGTGGCTATGTGCGGCGTACAGACGTGGACAGATGAAGAGAGGACAGCAGGAAGAAGCGGGGGACAGGGGAGAGGGTAGTGAGCGTCCTGGGCCGACTTTATGGGGAACTGTGCGGACATTCCTCTGGAAAGTCTTCGGAAAATCCAGGAGAAACCTCAGACAGCACAGCCGGTGCGGGATTCGAACCCGCATTACCTCCCTGTCTCGGTGTTTAAAGCGGCCATCCAATAACCACTATTCCACGGGAGCTGGTCACAAAGGACTGCTTTACACGCTTCTCTGGCCTGAAACAGGCCCATGAATGAGAACTGCGCTAGGAAGCATTAGGTCTGCACGCATGAATTGAACGAGCTCTGTACTGGCTGTCTCTGGACGACGTAATGGACAAGCGGGATGATTGGCTGGAGCCACCGGTTATTCCGTATTTCAATAGAAATTTCTGCACAACCCTCATTTCATTTATTTATTTATTTTTACTTTCTCTGAGTCGCTCGTGTAAAATTTGTCTAGGTTAAGTTTTAGTTTCTGCTGTACCACATCGCACCCTGTATTCCCAAGACATTTAGAAAAATCGCGAGCTGTATCGCAGCAGCCCGTTGTATCTAGCTATCTAGCTGTATCTAGAAGCAACGGCACATAAAAGATGATCACATTGTACGAGGGGTGTTCAAGCCAAACCGGGACTTTTCATTTTTCGCAAAAGTAAAATGAACTTACAAGCTAGAAATTAGTTTTATTTTTTCAACGTAATCTCCAGCTGCACTAATGCACTTGTCCCAGCGTTTCACGAGGGCTTGGATGCCAGCAGCGTAGAAATCCTTACCGGCGCGTAGCAGCCATGATCGGACCGCATTCTTGACCTCGTCGTCGCAGCTGAAGTGCCGGCCCTCAAAGAACGCCTTCAGTGGCCCGAAGAGATGGAAATCGTTGGGGACAGGTCTGGACTGTAAGGGGGATGTGGCAGCAACTCCCAGCCAAGTTCCTGTAAGGTGCGTGTTGTGAGATGCGCGGTATGCGGGCGTGCATTGCCCTGTTGGAGGAGGACTCCTTTGGTGATGAGGCGCGGCCGCTTTTGCTTCAGCGCACATCCCTCAGAACCTGGCGGTAATATGCACTATTGATGGTGGTACCACTGGACAGAAAATCAACATGAACAACGCCAGCCTTGTCCCAGAAAACCGTGGCCGTGACCTCACCCGCAGGCTGGGTGCTTCGGAACTTCTTGGGAGCTGGCGAGCCCTGATGCTTCCACTGTTTTGATGCGCGTTTAGACTCAGGAGTGAAATGGTGCACCACTCAAACGCTTTGCTGCGGCCAAGTGTATCGTGGCCATGCCGAGCCTGAAGTCTTCTG
The DNA here is from genome assembly GCF_037126465.1 of Ornithodoros turicata. NCBI lineage: Eukaryota > Metazoa > Arthropoda > Arachnida > Ixodida > Argasidae > Ornithodoros > Ornithodoros turicata. The sequence continues at coordinate 9,113,718 of NC_088206.1, read as the reverse complement.
TGAATTTCAGATGACTTTACGCCTTCATTCACGAGAAACTTCATGACTATTGGCTGTTCGATGTGCGCGCTCACCTCGTTGTCGGCCATCTTGACCAGCACGTGTCTTCTGTTTTGCACAAACTTTGGACCACCACGTGGTGAACGCGGACTACTGTCGCGTGTGAAAATGACAAAAAAAAAAAAAAAGTAGCGCGAGCCATTTGTACACTCAGGAGACAGAAAGTCCCGGTTTGACTTGAACACCACTCGTATGAATTATTCCATAAGCATATACTTTGCAAATTACAAAGTGCTGTATTGTCTATACAATAACATGGCGGTCTCTTGTCCTGACACTGATGGGGCGAAGATGATCTTGAACATGCGTTTATGATTCCTATGACATCCACGAATAGCTTCAAAGCCCATAGCAACGAACCAGGCATATAATATAGTTCATTTACAGGCACCTGCTGCTCACACTGCGTACGATATTTCTGCGACGACACCGGATGCGAGGCAGGAAAAAAACATCAAGAAGGCATTGCATGAGCTGCTGAATAAGAATATTGGGGCTGTCAAGACCGATGTGGATGGATTCTGCCAGATGGCGTTTCCCATTACGTTTCTCGCGTTCGTCGTCTGGTACTGGGCGATGCTCGTCTACTTCACAATGCCTAGAGATGACGAGGACTAACCTTTAACTTTAAAATAATGTAACAGAACCTAAATACAGCGTTTTAAGGTAAATGATATTACTCGATGTTAAATGTTCTCTCTCAAGAAATTTGCCGCCTACAACCACTTCGTGACCTTCTTGGAAGACTGCTGACCAGTTGCGAAGTCTGTGCGGTCAGAAAGGTGAACCAAGAACAACGACAACTTCATTTCAAATGATGAATGGGGAGTTTCATTGCCGGGGGGGGGGGAGCGTTGGTGGGCTGGATTTTGCCAGGGACCAAGCAATTTTTAGAGGGGGAGGAGGGCGAGAGTCCTGCTGATATGCAGGATATGGGAGGGAACCAAAGTGATCGAAAGTAATAAGAACATCGTAATTCTTAGCCAGACAACAGAAATGTACCAGGGGTTAGGTTACATGAATACAACAGAAGCGCATCGTATCCTGTTATCGCAACTATAGGGTGTCAAATCGAACCGGATGCAGGCTTCCCGCTAATGCATTAAGTCAACGGTATTTTGACATCAAGCATGGATTTAATTAAGATATACCTGATGAGTCAATGACAACGCAAACGCGTTCTTGAATGCAAGGAGTGGAAGTGAGAAAATTTTAAAATGAGTGCACCATTGATTAGCACGCTGCCTATACTTTCTCGCCGAAATAAGTTCTCGGAAATAAATTTGCCGAAAATCCACGGAAATGAGTCGTTGGCCCCGCCCCTTTTTTGTCCGCTCTAGTTTGAGCGGCAAAAATTGATTCCATTCCTTGCCTATCAAAACGTCGGGCGATCTCGTTGTTGAAGATGGCTCTGATTCCAGCACTCACCCCACGTGTTCTGTATCGCCCCTGGCGATGAAACTCCCCATGCATCATCTTGAGTGTCTTCTTCCTATTGTGTGTTCCTCAAAAACTAAAGGAAGCTCGTCGCCTTCTACAGTCGGAGCTGGCAGCAGTGGACGGCCGTCCGCGCAGCGTTTCAAAAGCACTTGGGCCCTGGAATCAGTGTCAGACAACCGGGCGTTCTCCGCCATAGTGAAATTTTTCCGGGACATTGATGGGCAGACAACAAGTTTTGAGCCTGTGTGTGTTTTGTGGGTTTTGCTGTTCGACTGTTTGCGTGTTGCGTGTTTGCGCGTTCTCTGACATCTCAGTGTGTGTGTACTTGCTTTCGGTCGGAATCACCACCACTAATCATCAGCATCAGCATCGCCATCATCCTGCTCACCTTCATTGGCATCATCATTACAGGAGTTTTCCACTAAAGTAACTGGTGCAATTTATGTGGAATTGCGGGCCTCACATTTAGTGAAGCCAAAATCTCAATTTTCTTCCCCTTCAAACCAAACCAAGCCAAACGTTACCTCTTCCTATAGCACACCAGCTCGCTTGCACCATTCTAATTTGCTCATTCAAAGTTTTTGTTTGTTCTGTGGGTTGGGATTCTAACCCCTTACCCCTCGCATGGCGTGCCCATGTAACCTCCTTTCGTCGCTACGAAAGAGCTTCCAAATTAGGAGGGGTTTCTTGGTACCCCTTCGCTAGGATCGTAAACATAGTAAGATCGTAGGATAGTAAGCCCACTCTAGGATGCCTTCACATTATCGTACCAACGTGACTTGCGCTGAAATATTGACACGTAGCATATACAGGGTGGTCCACCAACCATGATAGAATATCATAGTATAAATAACGTAGGCAACGGAGAGACGTGCGGTCAATGGATTTTTTTTTGTCTGCCAGGAACATTTTCCACACATTGGCACCATTTCATTTCAATTGATTGAAATTAAATTTTTTGAATTGAACCCCGGAATTTTCCAAAGTCAACCTAACGTTTTCTTTGCGGAAATGGGTTTCCTTGTGGTCATTTTACGCGGTATAGCAAGTGTAGCACCTGTAACACAACGACAATTACTGAAATTTCGCCGAAAATCCGCAGAAATGGGTCCTTGGCTCCGTTTTATTGATTTCATTTTGTTTTCTCCTTTCTTTTTTTTGCTCTACGCCAAAGTGCAACGAAAGGAGGTTTCAGATCTAGTTTGAGACGCGGCGCTCGTGCTCAGTCTTCGAGTTTGATGAGTCAACCAAGCATCGTAGCTACTGGGGACGAGCTTGGTATGTCAGCCGGTTGACCACTGTAAGGCCCCTGTAGGTGGTTCTGTCCTTAGTAGTTTTCATTCTTTTCAAGCTCGTTGTGCTCTTCGCCTTATTTTTAGCAGCAGTGCAGAACCTAACATAATCTAACCGTATATGTTTGTTATTGCACCATATCACTAGCCCATGTTGACGTCTGTAGACGTCGTATGTGACACACACACCATCTGACCCCAATACTATATACATGTAACATAATCGAGTTTTATGTCTTGAAATCGAAAACAGCAACGAATATGCAGCTTCATGTAATGACATAAAATGGCGTACAGTACCAACAAGTAGACACAATGGCTTTACTAGCGTCGTTACGTTGCAGCATGACGTTAAACTGCTAGAAAGAACTGTTTGCAGAACGCATTCAATGCTGTAGACGTACCTCTCTCAATTTTCATTCATGGGCATTCTGTATCGAGCTATTAAGGAAAAAAGAAATACAGTGGTAAGTGCAACTCAACAAAGGGCGGAAACCTTTTCCGAGCATGTGTTACACAAATCATTTACGATTAGGAAGCACATCCCTTGTTCGAGGAAAATACTGTATGGCCAGATGTAGAGTCACTAATAAGCTTCGCTTCAGAGTATCGACACTGAGGTCCAAGTGAGAGCAGGAGCGCCATCTTGTTTCCGCACCATACCGGTACCATCCCCAGTTGAGGATCAAAGACGGCAAACATAATGCTCGCCGTAGGATAGAGAAGCCTGCAATGATTGCTGCGCGATAATCCATGTATTAATTGTCCACCAGAATGTCCCGAGGATGCCAAGATGAGCTCATGATGGTGAGCATGAGCTACTTTCAAGGGAAAGGAATATTTTACCCGCGCACGGTAGATGGCATTGAACGCTATAGTGCGCTCTGAAGAGCCCATGCGTGTCGCTACCGAGCGAGGAAACAAGATGGCGCATGCTCGTTCTTGGAACTCAGTGTCCATACTCTGAAGCGAAGCTTATTTAGTGACTCTAGCTAGACTCGCATATAAGCCTCCAAGAATATTCCAGTTATCTCGCACGATCTTGCAACAAGACAGGGCCGGCGTCCACTGAGGGGGGTTTCCCTCTCCCTGAACGAGCCTGGGGGGGGGGGCGCCAAGAGGACACCTTTCGGGACGCAAGAATACCGGGAGGGGGGCACAAATTTCCCACTTGTCCCACGAGAGGCGCTAGGTAGACGCCGGTCCTGTTAGGATGTACCCAATAGTAGCGGGACGTCCTCCCGCAGCAAAAATGTTAGCACTTTATTTCTACCTTCTTTGGGTTGGGGGATGGGGGACATCATTTAATTGCTTTTCTGTTAACTCGACACATTAAATGCTACAGGATTTGAGAAGTGTGAACAAATGACCTATTTTGATACGTTTCAAAAGGCTGAAAGGTTAGCCTCGTGGTATGAAGACCAGTTGCGTTGATGATGTATATTACACTTTTTGGATTGGGTATATAGAGGAATACGTAGTAGGGAATACTAAAGCGTGCGATGAGAACTAACGCCTTCTAAATTGTACTTACGTCCGCAAGCTCTCCGGCATCGTTCCTCGCTGTCGAAACGGTTATTGTTGCCTCCACAACCATAGTAGATAAATTTATTGCAACGTTTTGTTCCGTTATTGAAGTAGAATTTCATCTTCGATCCACCAGAAGGGCAAGGCCAGCCAACGTCCTCCTCTTCGTAGCAAATGGGGTTCCGTGTCGCCGGCGTGGTTGATCGTAAACAGAAGGCAACTAGAATGCGACGAGAGAAAAATTCGAGCTCTAGCAGACACACAAACAAATACGAAACAAAGTGATTTCTAACTATTTCCGTTTCATGCAGCGATGGCGCTTACAGTTAACCGAATAAGGCATCTGGTCGGTCAATGGGGAGTTTTCCCGAGTCTTTTTCGCTTGAACAAAACGACCGATTCGAGTGTCACGCATGCGCATTACGAATCGGTGAGCGAGACTTGGGGAGCGCGGTCACGCACGCGATCTCTTACTACGAACGACCCACTCGCCCTGAATCGTTTCGTTGTATTCGACGAGCACGACCGATCGACCCAACGCGAGGCAAGATGGCGGCTGTTTACAGCAGTTAGTGGAGCTGCTGTGGGACTTCCTGATGTTTACTGATGCCAACGATGCCATATATTCCGTGTGTAGTTTGTGTGTATATATACAAGGCGCATTAAAGTCATGCAAGGTGTTCATCCCTGTGTCGTTCCCCGTTTGGTCTAACTATCGAGAGATGCTTGCACACGGGTGATTAACCTTTCTCAAAACAAAACTGTCTCCTGTACATTCTCCTGATTCATCAACGTATCTCCCAAATATGTGCCGGCGTCTGCTTCACATCACGTTGACAACACGATAACCAACGTGGTCCGTCTGGACTACAGCCTTCCGCAAAGTGAAAGCGGGGTAAGTCTGAAAGTATACTGCGATATGGCACATTTACAACAAGAAGACATGTGAATGGTCCACCACGAACCAGTTGCTGCTCAAGCTCATCTGGAATACGTTTGGGGATGAGTGATTCTTCCGATTTGCTAAAAGTCTATGGAGTTCGCATTTCCATACGCTTTTCGAATCGTCAGGATCGGTCGTTTGGTTCGGGCACAACGACTCGCTAAAACTCCCTTATGGTGAAACTCGGACAAGCGGAGGTCATCGACTGCAACTGTGCGGAAACACTTTCTTGTTATCGAGCCAAGCAGCACTAATGCGACTAAATTGATGTCCACCCACTGAAATTCTATTTGAAATTTTTAAAAACGTCCGATAGCCGGAACGTAGTACAGTGAACCCTCGTTAATATGACCGCGTCCGTTCCCGCAGATTTTGGTCATAAAGCGAATTGTCATAATAACGAGAAAGCGGTCCAGTGGGGACCAGAGGGCATGCACGGCAGAACAAAACGTACGCATGATGCTGTACAACAATTTATTTAATACAAAAAAGTCTGTCAGCAATGACTGCTTGGAGTAGCTTGTAGTGATCAGCTTTTCTAACTGTACAAGAGTATTATTGATCACGCAAACATTATTAATGTCATTGTGTTGCTCAAAAAACAATAAGGCAACCTTCAGTGCTTCACTGCTTTAGCAATCCGAGAAGAGGTATGAGTAATGTTGAGGACAACAACACCTCGAGTCACCCTAATCCTTTGCGCCCCACTTTAACTGTGTCACTTTGTTCCTGAGAAACTTAAGCAGCCACTCAAAGGGGTGCGTGACGCGGTCATAATAACGGGAGGATAATACGTGTCATTGACCCCAGCTGTGCCCAAAAATCTCGGTCATAGTCCGATAAGCGGAATGTCATATTAACGGGAAGGATTTACATGGGGAAAAAACCGTTCCCCACGAATTCGGTCATAAAGCGTGAATGTCAGATTAACGGGGGTCATAATAACGAGGGTTCACTGTAATGGGTCCAAGAAGCCTCAATGCTCATACATCAATGTCACGTTGTTGAGAATGTAGCAAATTAAGTCAAACGGCCACAATATGGGTCGCACATGCTACGCCACCAGCTGCCGTTCCTCTTCAGCAAGGATGAGGAAATCTTTGTAAATCAGGAATTCAAAAACATCACAAACAGGGGTCTCCGGTTGAACTGGGTTGAAAACATGCAAGCATAAACAGTTATGATGTCATGGTATTTTAAATTAATTAATTAATTTAACTTAATTCAAAAATTGTAGCAAATTTTGTGCGATTCTTTCCTGTACTCAATGACCTGTATTGAGTACTTCTGTCTTATCTTTTTTTTTTGTTTCTTTTCACTGTTCTTCTGTTTCTACATACTACAGAAAGTGTATGGGCACTGCCGTAAATTTTGCATCTTTGTTCTTTTTTCTTTTCTTCTTTTTTTACTTACTGAGCTGCATTGAGTGCTTTTATTTTTACAGTTTTTTTTTTTTTTTTACTATTCTCCTGTGCCATATTTGTACTTACTATAGAAGGTTTATGTTTATGAGAATATGTAGCGTAGGCTCATGTGTGTCTGATCTTTGTGCATTATTTATCTTTACTGTGTACTGCATACTTGTGTACTGTGTGCTGAATTTCTGCATAGTGCTGCCTAGTGTCAGTGCGGCCCCCGGATGCCCTCAAGCTACTTTGTTGTAGCTCACTCACTCACTCGCTAACTAACTAATATGGGTCTCCGCTGAAGAACATGTCGGACGAAATACATTGTTGGAAGTCCACTGAACCAATTTGTTACTTTGGTGTACCCCGAAAGAACAGTTACCAGTTATCAACAAGGCTTGCAACTAATTTCTTGAGTCAGATCTGAAAGACTGCTAGTTTATAGGTTAGGTTATTTAATTTTATTTATTTCGCGTTCGCTTAGCTTAGGTTGAGTAACGAAGATATGAAGATGCTTGCTCCCGACACCGAGTAGCACGCTGGCCCAAATTCCTTGGATCAATGCTTGTCAATGAGAAATTTCACCACTGCTCCGGACGCTCGTTGCCTTAGCTCAACCAATCAATGTATGAGGTACACTCTAAGAAAGAAATATGAGTAAAACGGGAAGTAATTGCTGCTTCTAGTCCCCTAGAGGCTAGATTGCAACTACTCCCCATTTCAGTTCCCTAACACCGAAATTTACTCCCCAGGGCCGGAAATAGTCACTGAACGTCGCAAATGGCCTCCCGAATGCAACGGTCTACGTAAATGAGTGCTCTTCGTCAATTTGATCGAATAAGGCTATATAACTAACCTAACTTAGCAGTTTTCCACCTACACAGAGGCAGAAATATCAAGCGGTTCCGTCTTGCAAAATTGTGCCCTATGCATGTCGCAAGATCTTCTATCACTCGACATATCACGGTTTAATTCAAAGTATTTCCCTTCATGGACATGAATCATGCACATGAGACTGTTAAAACATAGCGTGAAATGCAGTCACCACTCTGTGACATTCATTTACTCCAACGCATTTACCCCCCCCCCCCCCAAAAAAAAGAGACTAATTTTTGTGGCACTGCATTTTGTCCCCAAAATGGCCAAAATCACTCCTTTTTTCCCCTTGAGTGTAGTCAATCCAACGCAATGCAAAGATCACGTCTATATAGACTGTATCAGGAGCAGCAAAGCAAAACGCATTCGGTATATTCTGCTACACGGCATACTCTGCAGTTGTGCTACTAAAAATATCCGTATCTGAACTCTGTGCGTATTACTCTGCACCAAGTGTGGTATATTAATGATCCAAGTGTTTTCGGTACTTAAAGTTGTTTAGTAAAGCCAGCGTTAATAAAACTTATTTTTCTCGCTTCACTTTGTAATTAGCACATATATAAAAGAGACCATATTACATCAATAAGCGTCTCCCAAACAGAGATTAGAGTCATCAGACAAACCCAGCAGGAGTACTTCCCATATCTCCTCCTCGTGCATTTGACATTTACTTAATTTTCTTAGCATAACTCACAACATCGCCGTAGCGTTGCGGCAGATGCTTTCCACAGTGCGATACACTGTAGTAATATGACTGCCCGCTTGGAGCATTCCGCATTGTCGAATTTTGAACTCTCCAGAAGCTTCTCACTGTTGCATTTGCATGTCGTCTTTGATACCGTGTCCATCCCGTGGCAGAGAATCATGCAGCGCAATAATTGTATTTATTCTTCGTTATAGCTCGCGCATAACTTCTGGTACAACAATTCGTGTGGTTACAACGTATAATGCTCCGTCAGGGTACACTCTTTCAATTGAAAGTTAATAAGATGTCAAATATCGTCTTACCAAGCACAGAAGACACGAGAAGCACAAAGTGGAGCACCGCTTTCATAGTGGATGTCAATGCGAGGACGCCTGCATTGACGTAATACGTACATGATATGAATACCCCACCTTGACAGCTACCTTGCTGTTGGCGCAACATAGTTTTGTGCCGAGCTCCAGCGGTTTATCCAGAATTTCGGGCTCCGCAGGGGATGTCACAAGATGTGCATGGGCTACACCCGTGTATTTTCATGCTTTTGACAAAATATTACGCAATCTCACAAAATTTCGGTGGCCCCAAATTTGGGGGGGGGGGGGGGGGGGGTTAAGAAGTGTAGGGTGGGTGGTCTGGATAGATCGCTGCCGAAACTCTTTGCCTTCAGATTCGCAGCCACTCTATATACTTCCTCAACCGAGCACGACTGATCGGTCAGCGTTCATTGTGCTCCAAACGTCACTTAGCCCTTTGTAACACAAGAGTTGTTGCGTCTGCGTGCCTCCCATACCAGACCGTAAAATCCCGCGTGCAGTTTTGTATTTCCTCGGTAAGAACGCAGCGGCTGCGAAAAGCCGCCGCGCTGAAGTTTGCGCGAGGCCAACGTTTACTAGTCTGCGCGCCTTTCTGACCGTGTTTCTGATCACATTATCAGGAAGCTGCTTGACGTTGTTAACAGTGGCATGCGCTGTAATACCAACTCCTGTGCAGTGGCGACACTGGGGGGGGGGGGGGGGATGTGGTCCGCACCGGGTGACGCGACGGAAGTGGGTGACACGCCGCACCAGTGCCTCCGTTTCTCTGCGGCGACATGAAGAGCCCACTGCAAGAAAGTGATTTTTTTTTTGCCCCTGGTATGATGTTATGTATCGCGTACAGTGTGGTATACGGAACGGGATTCCTTATAAGTAGGGTATCCTTTAACCGAAAAACGCAAAATACAAATGAATGGCCCAGAAGGGATTAGGGGGATTAACCTCTGAACATGATAGACTTAACAACAACAACAACAACAAAAAGAGCTCTGCTTTCACGATATAGTGCCACCCACAATATCACTTCGCTGTGGAGCTATAAAGTGTTCTTTTTGTGATGTCTCACGGTGGGGGGGGGGGGGGGGGGGGGGGGAGAGAAGCTAAGCCTGCGCACAGTTGTGACAATACTTTGCGATTTATATTCGCTGATAACTGCAGGGTAAACCATGTCCAACGCCAGAAAAACCACCGCAAAACGCCAATTTCATGAAACAAATAATCTCCGAAAAACCCCTAAATACCCGAATCCGCCCTAAAATTAAAAAAAAGAAAGAAACGAAAGCGCGGAACACTACTTATACTCTAAGAAAAAAACAAGGTAAAATTTCCTACCCAAGCTGGTAGAACGACAATATTTCTACCATTTCGGGCCAGTCCACGCGCACCTTCTCCTCCTGGGGTATATAAGTGGTGGCGTCCCTTTCCCTTCCTCCTCTCTAAGAACAAAAATGGAGAGAATTTCCTACCCAGGCTAGTAGACCGACAGTTTCTACTCTGTGGTTATACCCAAAAGGTAAAATTGGTTTGAGTAGGAACGTGGTTGCAATACAGCTCTACCGAGACGGGTAGAAAATTCTACTCCTTCTGTGCTATGCCTCTGTGGAAACCCGTAGCAAAATTGGTGTACTCACGATACGGAATCCTTTGAAACGAAAGCCCTTGCACATTCCGACGACGTAATATATAGGCATCTCTTCTATCACGTGACTGATTTCAGAGGAATATAGAAATTGTTCTTCTTTGAACACAATTGAAGCGGAAGCTGTAATACCTCAGCTCAATCAAAACGTATACTATACGCTTCGGTTTAAAACAATAACCTGTCCAGACCACCTGCACATAAGTACTACCACGTTACACCTGGATAAAGTTCCGTAATTTCACGCGCATTAACCGCAACACAAAACAAGGGCACAATCCGATCTTGGTAGAACATTAGAACTGACCTCCTTTGTTGCACACCATGCCGACCCAGAGTATATGAACCACAGGGTTTATGGCCTTCTCTATGGTCTCCTAAAATAACGGTACCGTGATGTTACACGTAGGGTTTGTCTGCGGTGTGGCGACATGGTTGCACGTGCCGCAAGGTAGGACTGCGGATAATTTCGACCACCTGGGGGGCGCTGGAAGCAATGTTTACCTCCCCCACATTGCTACCGCCCTCGGCCGGGATCGAACCCGCGATCTTGAGCTCAGCAAGCCAGCACGTTACCGACGGTCTCCTTTGTCGCACAAATCAGTCGCGTCGTATATTTTCCTGCGGCTATAAAATTATTATTATTTATTGTTATTATAAATAACCGTCAAATAAAGTTGTTGTTGTTGCTCGGTAACGATACGGAGATCGCGTTACTGTAAATTTGCGGTTGTGGACCGAAATAACGTGTTCCCGAAATAACTTCCCAAAATCCCAGCTGCGATATACACTCGAGTTCGAAATAACATGTTTTTAACAGTATACACTCTTGGAAAAAAGGGGTGGAGTAGTTACACCTTTTAAGAGGTAATAGTTGTCGCATATGTTGTGCCTAAAAGGTTGAAAAGTTTTACAGGTCTGCTACCTCACTCTCAAAACAGAACTTCACTGCAAAGCATGTTGTCCGTAAACCATTGCCACGGGACGAATGACAGGGTTACCGCTTCTGATCGATTCGGTGAGCGAGGGGGCGTACGCCTCTTTGTAGCAACTTGGATATATATGATAATTGCTTATACCACCCGTTTACACCCTTTATCAGACGCTAAGTTGACCTATAGGTGGTAACTGTGGAAGTTACCACCTCTTCACACCCTTTTTTTCTTAGAGTGATAGTGTCAGATGCGTATACGAAGAGGGGAGTCAAGTCCTGTAGATCACATAAACAAAATACAGAAGCCGACACTGAAGATTATAATCTTCAGTGTCGGCTTCTGTATTTTGTTTAAGTGATAGTGTCACTATAAACGTGCCGAAATGACGCGAGGTGATATAACAAGCAGCGAAATCCTTGCTCGAATGATTGTGCCAAAATAACATGCAGCACCATTTTTACGGTATAGAAAAGAAGTATGTACTTTGTTTCCAACAAGAGTCATCTGCTTTTTCCTTTTTCTTTATGCTCGTACGTTCTTTATGGCCATGGCACATCCTGAGGTTTCATGGGCGTTACAGTTCAATGTACGGGTATCAATGCGGTATCCTTCCTAACTTGGATAGACACCTTGGTTGTACTTTGTGGCCCTACGTGTGACTTATATGGCTGCCGCACTGCTGCTGTTAAATGGTTCCATCTATTATATGTTCACACCACGTGGCTATCCCAGGTTAACCCTACGTAATTGGAATTGATTTCCTTAATATCCGCCGCGGTCTTCGTCCTGTCCGTAATGGAGTTTATCGCGACGCAAAAAAAGGCCCTGTTCTTTGAGGAGTAAAAATACTTATTCCTGCAGAATAGCAAGTCGGGTGCTTTTGCGTGGTGGTGCCAAAAGTACTGGAGAGGCGGTTGCAAGGTGACTGCTCTGACCAAAGCATCTGCTGAAACCAGTGGTTTATCCAGAATCCCAAGCACGGAGGGGTGTTAGAAAAAATTAGGGGGGGGGGGTCATTATTATAGTTACATCGTTACATCTTAACGTATCATTACCGACATGTGTCTAAAGCTGAAATCGCAGGGGGCACTCCCTGTAGGGGGTATACAGCTGGAAAAGTTAGCGGGGTGTCACTGAACGTTTGGGGGTTGTTAGGGGGTGTAGGGGTGGGGGGGGGGGTCTGGATAAATCACTGACTGAAACGCAATGGAGCAGAGCAAGGAAAACGTATTGAAAAAAAAAAAGAAACAAAGAGGGAGAGAAACGGTTCCAACATTTCAAGCCTTGAACGTCAGCTCCAGCCGGGAACGTTACCCTTGAATCGTACCTAAGCAAATGTGTGCAGTTTTGTGGTATATATAATTTACGTTGTGAAACGCTTTTGTTCTGTACGTTAAAAATAAACGCGTTTGTTCTGTAGGTTCGTTTACTCTCGACACTACGGATCATTATAGCAGCATTCACTGCCCTGCCCCGATCGCCAACGCCATATGCAGGGCTGGTGAGAGAAATTAAGGTCCCGGGGATGAGTCCTGTGCAGGGCCCGGGCCCGCCTGTTCCAGACGTGTCCATCGAGTCACAGTAAACCGCATCTACCGGCGAAGTCCCCGGTGCTAGCAACCGTCATGCCTTCGGTCGGGCGGGCGGACCCCCGAAGAGTCCCGCGGCATCATGCTCGGCTGACCCCACCCCCTCTTGCCGGTCCTGGCCATAAGTAAGGTAATTACAGAACGAGGTACTTAAAGTGTACTATGAAACGGAATTTTGAGAACTGTGTTATTTCCCCATGAGGGTTTCGGGTGTTCATTTCGGTACCGTGTTATTTCCACGATGTATTTTTTAATTAATGTTCAGCCGAGATGTGTTATTCAAAAAAGAGGATTTCGGGAACGTGTTATTTCGGTACAGTCGTTTCGGGAATTTATTTTCGAACCGTGGTTATTTCGGTACCCACCCGCTGTCGTTGCGTCGCACCACAGTCCACAACATCTCGCTAAGTGTGAGAAGGGCAGGAGAGGGGAAGCTTGCGAGTTCTACACTTTGCCAATTTTTGCTTGAAAATTATTTTTACATTCAGGACGGGGGTATCTCATTTTCACTAAAATCAGAGGAATCGCGTTTTGCGCACTGCCGTGCTGCACTGCTGTACAGCGTGCCCCCTGACCGTACACAGCATCATGTGTACAACGTGTAAGTAGATTCCTGTGTGATTTCAAATATTTTAGCTATTTTTGTCGGCTCAACGGTTTCATGAGACGGGATGTTGGCAACGTGAGGCAGGCGCCGCAGGCGCGCACCACGGCTATCGGCACCACGAACCACGTGAGTTCCATAAAGCCGACAATCCAAAGACAAAGCCTGCAATATGGTCACGTGATCAAAGCGGTATATAAATGCGGTTAGGTTGCCGCCATTGTGGTCTTTCGGTGATTTCGCTTCCTTCATGCTGTAGCGATGTTCGGATGTCAATCTGTTCGCATCGTGAACCAGGTAATCAACTTTCTAAATTTGAATCGATCATCCTGTGCAGTGGTTGGTCACTTGTGTTCCTAGCATAATATTTTGAGGAAATGTTGCAATCTGTAACGTCTTCAGTTCGATTTCCCAAACTCAAATCTTGAGGCCATGTTCATGATGATAATTTCACAGACCTGTTCCGAATTGACTTTGATGGACAGAAGAATCCTGACTGTATACTATTTGATTAGGGTGTATAATTTTTGAGGCCACATATCAACATTTTTTTTTTTACTTGCAGGGGCCGGTTACCGCTTGCATGTCACGAAATGCACCACGTGTAGGTAAGTAATGGCGCTTTCGACCAAGCCTCTTGGGCGATTATACGAAAAAGTCTGTTACAGTTGTGATCGAGATTATATTTTGTCGCCGTAGTTGCATAGTTCGCATTTTCTTTTGTTTCAGGCTTTAATGGAGGCGCTGTAACAATGACTAAAGCATGGACGTACATTCTTCAAACCTTTCCGGGTAAATATCTCGCTGACGCGCACCTAAGGGATTAGTTTGCAAAAAGGATGACAATCTCAGCTCACACAGAAAAACCGTGCCGACAGATATTTGTTACTGACTGTTCTTATCTTGCGAATAACTTCATCGTGGCCACGTGAATAGCTAATCTGAGATTCCTTTTGTTCAGGTGTCGTGAGCTGACCACTCATGAAGTAGGCCCAGGGCTGAAGGTGAGCACTGATTCAGTTTTGCAAACTTAATTTAGCGACAGTGTCAAGTCATCCCAGTTTCACATGAGGCGTAGGAACATTTTCTAATCAAGTGATGATCATTTTGACAAGCATATGTCTTAGGTTTCTTTGAAGACTATACCAGAATCTGACCAGATCGCATAATTTGTGTATCTACTTTCTATCTATTTGCATAGTGCTGATGCCACTTGTATCTTTCAGGAGAGTTTGAAGTCTGCTTGATTGCATGTAAGTAACATATACAATATGGGTGTCGTAAAACCTGTAAATGATGAACGTTTAAGTTATCCCTGTCTTACAAATAAGTGGTGATACTGTCACTTGCTGACAATTTTTCACCAATCGTGTACATGAGTGTTTCTTCAGCGTTGTTGAGATGGCGTTTCTTTGTGCAGGGAACATGCAGAAGTGCTGCGAAGACCTGGCCGAAGCTGCCGTGCCTGTCGACAGGGCTCTTGTATGTGTGCCTTCTATAGAGTTTCTGTAGAAGTTTGTGTGATGAGACTTCTCGTTCGCTTGATAGCAATGAAAACAAACTTATCGGATTTAAATTCTGATGATACATCGCTTAGTCGCTTATAGTTTTCATTTCGATTGGTTGCACATCAAGGATTCTTTTTGTTCCAGATCAGGATCCCCGTATGATACAGCTTAGGTAAGCTCAGAGCTGGGTTTGACATTCCGTGCAGCGATTCTATGTTGATTAAGTTTTCTGATTTCTGTGATTGAAATTATCTTGCCCTCTCTGAATCTTTTTGTCTTATCATACCCAATTTGCCTGTTTGGATCCTGCTACATGATGGTTCCATTTCAGGTTGCACAGCTGCCCAGAAAAACACCTCCAGCTTTCCTCCATTCCATGACTACAGGTGATGATCATGTTATGCTTTTTTTTCTTTTATTAGTGATGATTTATAACCGCCCCAGGCTGACATAACGTGAAGACGGAGTTTCTGAATGTGTCTGTTTTCTGCTTTATTGGAGTGCTGTGTCACGGAATTAACTGAGTTATGTGTACAGGTGACCTGCTTGGTGCTGCACTTGGTGGTATCCTCTGGGCTCCATCTGTATTGGTCAGTATTTTTTTTTAAAGACTCCTGCAGGGTTTATTTACATGGCATCACCCCACAGTTGCTGGTGTTATCTGCTACCATGTAATTTTTCACTGTTACGTCCCAGCATATCCCCTTTTGAAGCAAACTATCCTCTGGAGTGATGTCTATGAATAAACGCTGTTTTTGTTGCAATGATGACTTCATATCGCCCCAGTCCTAGTTAAACGTGAGGATGATGTTACTGAGTATGGTTGAGCTTTTGTCTGTATCTGTTGATTTACTCTCGTACTGATAAGTTTTCTTTGAAACAGGTGATGGGCCACGTCTGAGGTCTCTGCCTTCGGTTAGTGTATTTTAATGACGCTTTTTGTATGACTTTATTTGCGTGACATCATCCACAGGGACAGGGTAGTGCCGCATTGTTTCTCATTTGTATATTATATTCCCTGTAATTATATTTGAGCATTAAGTATTATAGATCACGTTGGTTTAACAAATGCTGATTAGTATTTGAACACTTAACTCTGTTTTACTAAAGGGGGTTATTGTCCCAGAAACACTCATGAACTCACTCAACATTAACCAAGCAATGTCAGACCATTATATTGATTTTCTCCCCTTCTGCGGTAACTATCCTCTGTAGTGATGTCTATGCATATATTTATGAATATTTATTTTTGCAATGATGACTTTATATCGCCCCAGTCCTAGTTAAACGTGAGGATGATTTTACTGAGTATCATAAGTCTGTCTCTGTATTTCTGGATTATTCTTGTACTGATGACTTTTTTTCTTTGCTCTGAACAGGTGTTGGGTCACATCTGAGGACGTTGCATTGGGATAGCATATATTACCACATGGAGATTGGAGTCTGGCATGCATTTAAGTGGTTTTACTGTGTCTGATATAGTCCATCCCTGGATGCAGTGGTTGTATTGCTCTTGTGACTTTTCTTTGTCAATAAACGATGTATTTTACCAAGAAATTTGGGTTGGAAATTTTAATTCAGATACCTCAGTTTTGTGGTGGGACCTAGGTTTACTAAGGTAGCAATCAAGTCTCTCAGGTCTTGGGTCAGGTGGTAGTCTCTTCAACTGTTGGGTGTCCTGGGTATGTGTGCCCTACAACATTCAATAGCTGTGCAGTAGTAGTTTTACTGGTGTAGCAGGTAAACTGGCCGGTCTTTGTAACCAGTGGTTCATCCAGAATCCCAAGCACGAAGGGGTGTTGGGAAAAAAATGGAGGTGGGGGGTCATTATTATAGTAATGTCATAACAGCTAAAGCTGAAAAAAAAATCGTTGAAATTGCAAGTTCACCCCTGTAGAGGCACAGGTGAAAAATTTGGAGTCCCCGAACATTTGGGGGGGGGGGGGGGGTCTGGTTAAATCAGTTTGTGACAGCTTGGCATGCTTTCGTTTGTCTGGTCTGTCTGTCGGGCTGTGCTTAGTGTGGGTGGCTCTTGTAATTAGTGATACTGGGGACATTATCAGTTTATCATCTAGCAGGTTAGAATGAGGGGGGGGGGGGTTGAAGCATGCAAGTACTATACACTGCACAATTGGGTTCTCGTGGGGAATATTACCAAGGAATGTCTTGCAGGACATGCATGAGCAACTGAACCGAGTAGCAGGGAGCAAGCTAGCTGGTGTAGACGAACTTTAAAGTCATTACCCGGAGTTTGGGGTAAACGACACGGACGTTACGCAGATGGGAAATTCCCCTTGTGTCTTCGCACTCAGGCCAGAGCTCGGACTCAGGCTAATGTCTTCAAGTAAACATTTGGGAGACAACTCGAGATACCAGCAGTTCGCGCATGATTTGTGAAAGTTTCCGTTTCAATATGTGAGGGCTATTGCCGGGAATAGACCTGAAAACTTGTTAGACAACGACATAGTTTGGCAGCTGCTGTTAAAACTGGGCACACCAGCTGTATTTGTACGAGCAAGCGCCATGACCGCCAATCGAACAAAATAACTAACAAGTTTGGTTTCTCGCATGTGGTTGCAGAAGTTGAGCCCGTTGGGGCACAGCGCAAATACTACTAGCCCCAGCCTCACCCGTGCCTCAGCACCACCCCAGCTGAAGTTACAAGTTGCCCCCTATGACGAAAAAAAAAAAAAAAGCCTCGCTACAGTTGCGCCATCTATTCCCTCTTCCTTTTTTTCCGCCGAAACGGGCCTCCCGCATCCACTCCATCCACTAGTAGCAGAAGCAGTGTTGCCAATTTAGCGGATTTCCCGCTAGATCTGGCGGATTCAATTTGCATTTGGCGGGATATTTTTGAATTTAGCGGCTGGCGGATATTTTAGCGGTTTCTTGACAAAATTTAGCGGATTCTAGCGGAACTCTTTCTCAACGTACGCTCACTCTCCCTTGTTTGTGATACAAACGTACGTACGTACGCCAACATATGCGCGGCAGCGCCACGTGTCACAGTTGCGTCAGCGACATGGTCAGAGACTTGCTGCAGGTGCGATGAGGCCATCTGCATACCGGCTTCAAGGTGGCGGCAGCGTGTCAAAAAGTACCGGCGGCGGCTGGCGCACATACATGTTACCGCTCAATCCGAAACTACCGAGCCAAGCTCCAGCCGTGCAGCGATAGTTTCCGTTTCTGGCGTTTCTGGTTACGGGAGGCGGTGCGATTATAACATTTGTTGGACAAAGCATGACGCAATGCTTTACAGAAAAAAGAGAAACAAAAGCTAATATAGCATTTTTATAGAAAACTTTACGAAACGCGTCTCCGTTTTCGGTCAGCCACATCGCCCTCCCCTGCAGCGCGCGGTTTCGTTTTTGGGGAGCGTCTGCGGTTTCCATGTGCGTCTTCCGACTACGTTGTATGTAGTGCGTGTTTTCAACTCTCTCAGCATGCCAAAGGTGACCTACACGCAGAAGTTCCGCAAAGAGTGGCTCAGGGACCCACTTTTAAGCTCCTGGTTGCGATCGAAAGCAGGAGTAGATGGTAGTGAAACGGCCGAGTGCCGGTATTGTGGATGTGCGATTGGTTGCAAGTACTCTGACCTCAAGGCGCACTGCAACAGCCTAAAGCATAAGAAAGCGGTAGGACATTTTGCGTCAGGACAACAAACAGTTAGTTTCGCACCTGCGAAAGCCGATGCAGCACATGAAGCGGAAGGCAGGACTGCGCTTTTTATTGCCGAGCACAGTTCCATACTCACTGCAGACCATTTGTGCGAACTGTACAAGAAAACATTTCCTGACAGTGTAGCCGCAAAGCAATATCAAATGCATCGCACCAAGTGTTCAGCAGTGCTCAAGAATGTGATTTTTCCACACTTCATGGAAGACCTCGCACATGACATAGGCGATTCTTTCTACAGTTTGATAATAGACGAATCCACCGATATCAGTGTAACGAAGCTGCTGGCTATATCAATAATATACTTCAGCGAGAAAACGTCCAGGATCGTCACAACATTCCTTGGGCTCTCCGTGTTGGAGAAATGCGACGCCAACAGCATTGTCTGTGCAGTGATGTCCATGCTCAAAAAGTACAACCTCGCAGCAGGGAAAATGAGAGGGCTAGGTACGGACAACGCGAGCGTGATGGTCGGGGTGAACAGTGGCGTGTATCAAAAACTGAAGGAGGGAATACCTACACTGATCCTAATCCGCTGCGTCTGCCATTCCCTTCAACTCTCTGTTTCTGCAGCCTCCGATGCACTGCCAAGAAATATTGAATATCTCATCAGTGAGACATACAACTGGTTTTCTCGTTCTTCTGCGAGGCAGCTGGCGTACAGGGAACTGTATGGTCTCATCAACGAGGGAAAAGAGCCGCTAAAAATTGTACAAGCATGTTCAACGAGATGGCTGTCCATTGAAAGTGCAGTTGCGAGAGTCCTGGACCAGTGGCTCGAGTTGAAGACTCACTTCGAGACAGTGAGGCTCTCTGAAAAGTGCTATGCAGCAGAGTTATTGTACGCGATGTTCAGTGACAATACGAACCTTGCGTACTTAACTTTCTTGAGGCCAATACTCGCGGACGTGCAAAGAGTCAACAAAGCATTCGAGGCCAATGATGCTGACCAAACAAGGCTTTTGAGTGATCTAACTCTCCTCCTTACGTCCTTGTTCAAGAAGGTAGTGGTGCCAACGGCAAAACTCTGTCCATTGACCTCGACTTTAGAGGGAAACTTGGACCCCAAGCCATACCTAGGCTACCTTTTTGAAAAACAAATGCGGGAAATGAAAGAAAGTGGAATGTCGTCCCATGAAGAGCTAACGATAAGATCACGTTGCGTTAAGTTCATCGTTGCTCTGGTAGAGCAAATAAGACAGCGTCTTCCAGGGAACATCGACGTACTTAGCAAGGTGTCTTTGTTGTCCGTCCAGAAATCACTTAGTGTACTAAAAGAGCCACTTGTGCCGCTACTGGAAGCTTTGAACGTGGACTCCGCCGACATTGAAAGGATCGAGCACCAGTGGAGGAACATTACACTCGTGGAATGGAAGAAGACTTCGACGACACAGGCATTCTGGTGCGAAGTCAAATCGTACCGGAACTCTTGCAACGAAAATCCCTACCAGGAGCTAGCTAACTTCGCTATCTCACTGCTGGTCCTGCCTTACTCGAATGCAGAAGTAGAACGTGCATTCAGTCAGTTGAACCTCGTGAAAAACAAGCTGCGGAACCAGCTCAAACCTGAAATGGTGGAGGCTCTTTTGACGATCCGCGCGGGACTGAGACGTCATGGAAAAGGCTGCTTCGAATATGACCTCCCGGGAGAAGTAGTCAGGAACATCGGCACCCTAGCCTGTTACGATGGACCTTCATCGAGCAGCAGCACCCAGGCTTCTTGCGATGATGACCTCTCTTTTGACGCTCTTTTCTAAGTTCAATTTTCTCTATAATTTTTTGGTTTACTTGTTTCTTTTGCAAGAAGCGCTGTCGTTACATTGGTGTATCCATACGTATGTTTATTTAGATCCGTGAAATCGGAGTTCTGCCACGTTGCAGTATGTGACAATGAAAAAAGAAATACAAATGTTTTACGTTTTATCCTCTATGCATCTCTCTCACTGGTTAAGCAAGTAAAGAAATTTGAGGTCTTGATTTCAGTCATATACACCGTCATTATTTTCAACTACCACCTGAAAATGCTGCTGGCACGTGGACCTTTGCAGGGAACCGTTTTTAAACTGTACTTTGGACGCATAGCGGAATTTAGCAGAATGCAGAGCACATTTAGCGGATTCTGGCGGAATATTGGAGCGATTCTGGCGGGCTGCCTTCTCAGAATGTTGGCAACACTGAGCAGAAGCAGACGGCATCCGGCTACGTGTACAAGAAGTTGCTCGCTAAGTATGGCTCCAGTTCTTGGATATTGGGACATTCGTGGCGTAAGTAGCGCTTCAGTTTCTGAACGAGTCACGCAACTTGTAATTTACCACGGCAGTTACTCACTGCACGTGGTTTCAACACTTTTATGCAAAACTTTCTGCCTGATAAAGAGTTACGCCGGTGAGAAAGCGCCGCCATTAATGACGTTTCCGGTCCTTTGTTTTGAATATTGGAACTTACGTTTCGTTCGCGTCTGCTCAATTGTATGCGTTTTTCACTGTTATAGAACAGGTGGCGACGAAGTTTTACGAGCAACAAGTTGTCTGTCGCGTTGATATAGAGTGCAGGCAGCTGTGCCGGTGCTGAGAGGATTGAGGCGAAGGCGTTGTCCCGGGCATTCCTTATCGGTAATAGCGGTAGGCGGTAGTCTCTGAAAGTACCGTTGTAACGGTCGCCTCTTTTGGTTTGACAACGAAGGCGGTCATTCTGTTTTATGGCGGGACGCAAATAGACTGCGTTCTCTTTGGTTTAGCCATTGCGAGCGGACATGAACCCAAAGTTCCTGAGTCATATCGTTTGTTACTCGAGCGAAAATTTAGTTTTGTGCTCGATGAAAATTTTCACGCGCTTTGACAACTAGACGACGTAACACCGCGGTAATACGTAACTTTTCAGGCGGGAGAACTGGAAGTTTTGAAGGACTAAAAAGTTCCTGGAGTTTGTTCTCTTTAGTCCGGTTGGAGTAGTTATTGCTCCTCTCGGTCTACCCTTTACTTGTAACCCTCCGCTGGAAACTTGATAGTGTTAAGCCACACGAAATTCTGAATGGTTCAAAAACAATGCATGTTTGTTATATTTTTCATCAACATAAAAGATATGCTCTTCAAAGTGCAGCATGAAATCCATCATTCTCGCATTATGTGTAATAAATGCGCCATTATAAAAACGCTATGCCACTCATACTGTATGTCACATTCTTAGAGTCTGGGTGCAGTGCCGCACAAAAGTTGTTAGCCCCCCACTCTTTTCTAAACCAGCTTTAAGAGGATGAAACATAGCTAATGACATGAACCTGTGCAGCTGGCTCAGCCAATCAGGCTCCTCCTCGCCCACGTGGACGAAAAGTACGAAGACAAACGTTACTCCTGTGGTCCACCGCCGGACTTTGACCGCAGTGCCTGGCTGAAGGACAAGCCAAACTTGGGACTGGACTTCCCCAATGTGAGCATATTCTTACGTCGATAGGAGTATTTAAGTATTAAGAGTGACCATGTACTTAATATTTATTTTCGTTTAGCTTCCATACTGGCTGGATGGAGATGTTAAGGTCACCCAGAGCACTGCTATCCTTCGCTACCTTGCAAGGAAGCATGGCCTTGGTACGTCGCAGCTGCAGATTTGTTTGTACTTCCTGCTAGCCCATTGTAGCAGGATATGGGGTGGCCGTGGATGGCGTTGGGGTTGTCTGTTTTGGTCTTAGTGGAAATAATTGCCCCAATGACTAAGGGGGCGGGGTAATCTTAAAGAATTCAGAAACATTTAGTAGCCTATTACCAGGTTGTCGTATAATAATGTGCATTTTGCCCAAAAGTTGGAACGCGGAGGAGTGTACAAATTGCGGGGGAAAGAGCTTAGTTGCTGAAGGATGCTACTCTGCAGCGCTTTGTATTTCTCTAAGGCCTGTACCCAAAATGCAAATGTCATTGTACGACATCCCATAGATATCCTATGGATGACCAGACGTAGGACGTCCCTAGGACATTAATGGTTTGCTGGGTACAGACGAGTGATTTACTTTTATGATATACTTTATCAGAGGGCAAGACTGACGCCGAGAAGCTCCGCGTGGACCTTGCGGAGCAGCAGTGGTGTGACTTCCGTATGACCTTTGTTCGTCTGTGCTACAACCCAGACTTTGTAAGTGTAATAATGCGCGTCGTTAGTTTCCTAACTAACTTTACGATCTAAAATGTGATCCGATTTTTGTTTTGTTTTTTTGTGCATGTTTGCGTGTGCAGGACAAACTGAAGGAGGAATACCTGAGCGCCTTGCCTGCATCTCTCAAGGCTTTCTCCGACTTCCTGGGCAAGCACAAATTCTTTGGCGGCGAAAACGTACGACTACTTTCTGCATTTGGATATGCCTTTTCGTTTTAGTGCTGTAGCTGCTTAAACATTGAATACTCTGAGTAGTAACGTTTGCTAATTTTATGATAATTTTCCCGCTCATTTAACGATCCGCGAAATGTCGTTAAAGGGGCACTGAAATGACAAAAAAAAAAAACTCATGGATTGAAAGGTGCTGTTACCTTGAGACCGAAACAAAAGGAACGGGATTCATATGTTGCATCGTCTCTGATTTATGAGCGAAAGGAACAGCAAGGTACACTTTCCCTCCCCTTCTCCTCAAGGAGGCGAACAATGCAGAGGGCGCTCTCATCGATTTCCGCAAACGATTTGTCCAGTCGTCACGGGAGGTAGTTTGAGGTGACCGGTCCGAAGGGGCGTCTCCGCATTGTCTGGCTTCTTGAGAGGGAGGGGGAAAGTGTACATTGCGATATCTTTCGCTCGTAAAATAACAATACGTGCTGAAGTAATGGCATCTTTCGATCCAAGACGACAAATTTTCGCCCCTTTAACTATGGTCTAGGAAAGCCCAGAAAATTTATTTTTAACAAATAAGTTTCAATAAGTACCCCCTGAGTGTAATATAATTATAGCACTTCTTTAGCACACATTTATACTACCGGACATGTTCCATGGGCAGCGTCAGGTTAGATTCTACGCGGCTGTCTAAGTAATAAACTGCTGATATAGCTGTACAGCAGGGTTTCATTTCTCTTTTGATTGCAACAAATTTGTAGTGCTACAGGTATCCCTGATTGGTCAAAATGGTATATCAATCCTAGAAGCTGCAAAATATGCCTGCACAAAAATAGTGTTACGTATGCCAAAGCGTTGCATCACTGTCCTTTCCTCTCCCTTTCAGCTTACCCACGTTGATTTCATTGCCTACGAAATGCTGTCGCAGCATCTGCTTTTTGCACCAGACTGTTTGAAGGACTTCTCCAACCTGAAGGATTTCGTGGCTAGAGTTGAGGTAATACTTGCGTACCATCTATGCAATTATTCACTTTCGTTGATGTTACTCGATTATCTCAGGTTTTCTCGATTTGTGTGTGTTCTCCTAAGCATGTTCGTTTTGTTTTTGTAGGCCCTTCCCAAGGTTGCCGCATACATTAAGAGCGACAAGTTCCTGTCTTGGCCTTGCAACGGTGACATGGCTAAGTTCGGCAGCAGACTCACGAAGAAGCCATGAACTGATATTGAATAAAGATAACGTTTTGTATGGTTTACTAAATTTCTGGCTCTGTGTGGTAATTCCTGAAGTCTAGTGGTCAGTTTTGGGAGTGATTCCTCTAGTGTTGAAAGCTCAGAAATGTCAAGGCTGCATTGAGCTTGGCTCCTGTGTGCAGAAAAAAGGGGGAAAAGCATGTGCCGAGCTGTGAATTGGTTATCTAACATAGGGTCTATCTTTAGTACGTTGACACTGCTATATTGGGGCTTATTGGTGGCGTTGCGGTTTCCGAGGTATGTATCGGGTTACGGTGCGGTCATCGGTGATAAAATCTTGTTTTAAGTAGACTGCTGTTCGTTCGACTATTTAGTAATGTTACAAGTTGAAGAAACATTTCGACATCCTGATTCAATCGCGTGCAGTCCCCATGTGTTCGCCGAAAATCCTTACGACGCATTCATGTTGGAGCGGATTCAGTGTGTCGTCTGCACACATTTTTCAGCAGTGTTTCGTGCTGCAATGCAAACATAATTCTTAAGCTTTAAATAATGCGGTGTCTCGCGTTTTATTTTAGATAGTATTATATCTACCACATGGTAGCTCACCTTCGAATTGTATCTATAAAACGGTTTCGAACTGGTTTGAAACAACGGACAACGGACGTCGCACTGCCATCGCTATCAAATACCGCGAGTGCATAAACAGAAGGAAGGGCGACTCAAATCCACGTGTTGTAGTCTGGTACGGTTGTGGTGTTTTCCTTGTTGCACCGATCAGTGCATTAGTTGTGCTAAAATAGGGATATACTATAGCAAATAGCTTGTGTTAACGAGTATAACAGCCTCTCATCGTACGGATATAATTACTTGTTTGTTTTTTTATCGTGGTGCAGAAAAAGCTAACTATGCCTCGAACAAAGAAGGTAAGCTTGCGTTGTGTGTCCACTTACCCTAATGAATCGAATTAAGCTCTTCAATTTGCTTTTTTGAAGGGGTCGAAGCAGGTCGCCCCAGCCAAGCGTAAAACAACACCAGAGGAAAATGAGGGAGGTAACAAGAGACGAAGAGCTGGTGAAGAACCACAAGTTCCAGCCCCAGAAGAAGGTACTTCTACTTTACGACCGAGATTTTCGCGTGAATGCCGTTCTTCGGTACGCATAGTCCATGTCTATTGTGCACATAGAAAAAAGAAAATATGCGGCGTGGGATCATATACTATGAAGGCATTTTTCACTTGAAATAGACCAGGGGCCCTATCCTGGTCAAAGTAATCTACCTCGATTACTTTAAATTTCTTCTGTCATTGGTGCACAATCGAAAAAGGCGCGAATATTAAAAGTGGTCGACACCTTCTATCAACCAATCGCCCCACGTGTTATCTTGGAAAGCGACCCGCCTTATCGGTGTTTCCTCCTGAGAATCCGAAGGCCACACCTGTGACTTTCCCGCCCTGCCTTGTTTCTTCGGTTCTTTGGTGTCGGAAACAGAAAACTCTACCGGCGTAAAACTGAATTTCGTGGAAAATGCGCGGAAAAGCACGCTCGTAATTGCCCTTTTTTGCCCTTATTGGTGCCCAAGAACAGCCACAGGTGCGTCAATACTACGGCCGTAGTATTGGCGCACACCACAAAGGTCACATTGTTAATGCAATACAGTACAATAGACTACAAAAGAAACAAAAAACGACACAGCTATGATACAAGTTAAAATTTGTAACGGAAAGTTCAAAAGAAAAGTGCCGAAATATCACTTCCAGGTTGCCCTCCGTACAGACCTAGAAAGATCCAGCATTTTTGTAAAGAACGGGTGACTCCGTCATCACTACTCATTCTCACTATCATTACTCTGAAGTTGTCACTACTCATCTAAGTACTTATTGTCGCTCAGTTTTTACCAGAGGTACTGTTCATTGCGTGCAGACTTATACAGCAACTCGAGTAGAGTACATGTCCTAAATACTTTTGCGAGTAACTTCGTAACTTTATAATCTACTACTACTAACTTTTTGTGAGTATGTTGTACAAGTCTGGTCACATGCGGTTCACATACCCCAAAATTGTGATCCGATTAAGCACTTGGATGCTGATTTTGGTGCGTTATCCCTGTGAGCAACTAATAACGTGTTTAGTAGGTATTATGCAGTATAGATAGGGTTCCACGTTTTCGGTTTTAATCGAAAAAACACCGAATACAGGGACATTAGATGAACGATGACAGAGATAAATTGCTGCACATGCCCAGCAAGTTGTCGATGCAGATCAGAAAACCGTACGGAAATATGATGGCTGTGAAAAATGTCCGTTTACTTTTTCGTTAGTTCCGTAAAATGCTACCGCAGCGAGCAGCGCCATGTTGAATGAGCGTCTTGGGGAAATTACATTGTGATTTCTATTCGCTGCCAAAGAAGAAGAAAGAATCTTCGCTGACTTGCTGTCGGGTAAAGCAAGTACACGACAGGAAAAACATAGGAAAACGCAGATTTTGCGAAAATCAATAAACACCGAAAAACATACGCCGAATCCGCCCAAAAATAAAGACCAAAAACACGGAACCCTAAGTATAGATTGCTAAGTATCTAGTGGTCAGTTATCAAAAGCCACATTGGACAGGAATCCTGGCAGACTTCAAACACCCTGTGGCGTTGGACACGTATTTGTGTGCGGCCGAACCAACCTAAACAGTTGGTAAATAGGGGACTTGTTACGTAACAATTACCTCAGAGAGACTTGTTACTTTTTCATAGTCAACATCAAGCTGATTTCGCATGTGTTGTACCTTGATTACTACTTTGTGTCCTTGTCACCATGACTTCACTGATAGTGGATTCTTTCTTGTTGAGGAATTTCCAATATCTTTGTCTTACGCTTATATCTCTCTTGCAGCTGCTCCTGCAAAGAAGCCTGCCGAAAAAGCGGGAGTGAAGAAGCAGCAAGTAAAAGCAACAGAAAGTGAGCAAACTACATCTATTGGCGGTTCCTTGTGAGAAATTGTTGCACTTGCAACAGTAGTCCTAAGAACTAACAACTTTCTAAGGACAACTGATAGCACTAACTACCAGTGATGGCCAGTAGTTAACTATATGTAGTTAAACTACCTGATTGTAGTTAAAAAGTAGTTAGCAACTACTTGCAGAAATGTAGTGGAAACTAGTAGTTAAACTACTATTTTAAGTAGTTCACTACTGTAGTTAGGTTACTGAAGGCGCCAACTAGTTCCGATTTTGCCGCAAGCTTGACGGCACGATTGTGCTTCTGACTTTTACCTTGAGCTACTTTTATGATGAGAACGGAGGTGCAGAGCAATTGTGTCGTGCATATGCACTAAATCTTCACTTTTAATGCTTGTCTAGTGAAGCCTCATTTGCTGTGAAATAATTCTGCAACTTAGTTTATTGCGTAGGCACAGGAAGAATCCCGCCGCAAGCTTTGTATTTGACGATCGTAGCAATGGCTTGAGCCAAAGTTTATCATTGCTTGTGATTCACATTTAGGTGTCCAAGAACACACAAGGGTTTAGGGATTGGTGATGGCGGACAACATTAAGTATTTATAGATGTAGTTAAACTACATTGCAGTAGTTAAAGTAGTTTGAACTGCTTCCTTGAAAAGTAGTTGAACTACTAGTTAAACTACTCTATCGCGAAGTAGTTATAGTTAAACTACTGTAGAAGTAGTTAGTGGCCATCACTGCTAACTACACACAAACTGCTGTGTGGCACGATTCCAGAAGCGGTACCCTCCGTGGAACGCAACACAGCAGTCGGCCAAGTTCTCGTCGTGGGTCAGGGCGACGTCGGACAGCTTGGTCTCGGCCCAGACGTCTTTGAGAAGTCGAGGGCCGCAGTGGTTCCGGGCGTTCCCGATGCTGTTGACGTGGTCGCAGGCGGAATGCACACGCTATGCCTCACAAAATCGGGGGAGGTGAGCCCGTTCATGCTTTTTCTCTTAACAAGACTGGAGAGTCACCATTACGTTGATTTGGTTCTGTGATACGTGAAGGTGCATTGTAAATGCTTTCGGCAAGCTACAAGTGAAACAGGGAAAGTCCTTGTCCTCACACTGAGTGTCTTATCGATTTTAATTAGAACTTATAAGTAGAGCCTGAAGTTTTCAGGAAATGTTTTTTTCTAAATTCGGGGGGGGGGGGGGGGGGTAAAAATCGGGCGAATAAACGTGTGCACTAAATTCATGCAAAGGTGGGTGAAAAAACTTCCAGTATGCTAAATTAGGGGAGAAATGAGGCTCAGTTACTCAGACTAACTGTAGTGGTTTGGTACAAACGGTGATGTAACTGCATTTTTAATAGTTTGGAATGCACCGGCTTTTCAACAAACGTAACAAAATACAGTTAACATTTCGGGTCCCATTCGAGTACCCGGTGACGACCAGGACAGCGTCATTCTGATGATGGGACTTGAATGGGACCCGAAACGTTAACTGTATTTTTTTATGTTTGTTGAAAGCCGGTGCGTTTCAAACTATTAAAGATGTCTACTCCCAGCAATTGGACTATATTCAGTAACTGCATTTTCTGCCAAACACGTAAGTTACTGCATTCCTACAGACATCCCAGTGAGGGCAATTTGCCGGGTAAAAATCGGGTCTCACCCTAAAAAGGCAACCTTCAATTCCGGGTGCAAATTCAGGGAAGAATCAAGTAAAACCCTAAGACTTCAGGCTCTACTTATAAGCTACAGGTTTCAAAAACTACTTACCGTGTGTCCTACGTACAGTGGTTCTTATGACATATAGGAGGTCACCTCATTATTCGATACCTTAAAAAAAAAAAAAAAACATACTTTGAACATACTTTGTGCAACCATAATAATGCAACCGCACTTCCGAAGATGGGTCCTCCTGCTTTCAT
Source organism: Ornithodoros turicata (assembly GCF_037126465.1). Taxonomy (NCBI): domain Eukaryota; kingdom Metazoa; phylum Arthropoda; class Arachnida; order Ixodida; family Argasidae; genus Ornithodoros; species Ornithodoros turicata. The sequence continues at coordinate 9,084,840 of NC_088206.1, read as the reverse complement.
GGTCATAGGCCTGCTGTCCCACCAGCCTTCTTGTGGGACAGTCTTTTGTCTTGCTTTGCCCGAAATGAACCACAAGTGGTAACGAGATGTGACTAAACAGCAGAAGCACCTAAAACTTTCACGTGGTCCTCTCACATCTTTCCTCAAGCTAGACATTGCAGTGTTGGGTCAGTCTTATAGTGAAAACGTTGTTGAAAGCAAGCCTCACTTGTGTACGCTAAATTCATCGAGCTTCCTCAGTGGGTCTCGGTTTAATGATTATTCACCACGGCGCTGACAACAATGATGAAAACAGAACTGCGCTTTCAATAGGCTTAGGGTGGGGGAGAGAGTTATTCCTTCCAATTAAATTTGCAGCCAGTTATTTGCAAGCGAACTCCATAGCTGGTGTTGCTAAGCTACTGTAGCTATCAACTTTTCTGTCTGGCTGCAGTATTTTCATATTATGCACTGCCGGGTAGCAGAGTTGTACACGTTACTCAAAAAACGTAATTGATTACAACTACTGTTACTACTGCACAAAAACTAATTCTTTACTGTTACAAATTACTTCATCAAAAATGTAATACGTTACCGAATAAAAATGTAACTCGTTACTTTTTATGTTACTTTGAAATTTTGGGCCATAGCGAAGTCAACAAGCCTGCAGTGAATGCAACCATGCAGCTCTTGTTGCAAATTCTAATTTGTGACACCGACATACATGATAAGTGAAACTCACAAATACATTTGAAGGCAACATACAAAATTCATACACGCGTTCATTACATATTTATATACACATTTAACGCAACATCGAAACATCCGCTTCCTTTTGTTACTATTGTTATGTTCAGCCCGCACAGCTTATAAATACAGTCACCTATTTTACTGTTGCTCCAGTTTGTCGCGGTTGTAAAGGTTTATCATATGACTGTTGTGTGCATGGAACACGTGTGGACTAGAGACGGCCGTCACAGTGACCTCTGCGTCATTGCTTCAGTCGATCTCGTTGTGGAACAGAAGAACAAATCGGTTTGCTGAAAAGGGTTGCCATTGTTGACAGAAGGTGAAAAAAGTAATCGATTACTCAGTAATCGATTACCGAATGTTGTAATCAGATTACTTGAAAAATTACTTGCTCACAACATTAACTGATTACGTTAGAAAATTACTGAAAAAAAGTAATTGACTACTAGTAACGAAATTACTAGTAATGCGTTACGTACAACTCTGCCGGGTAGCACATATGGGTGCTTCATGCCCTAGAACTGTACTGTAGTGTTACTCATTTTTCTTTATTCGTTACATTTACAGATTTATTCGTTTGGGTGCAACGATGAGGGCGCGCTAGGGCGTGTGACGTCGAGCACGGATGGTTCGGAAGCCACCCCAGGACGAGTGGATCTCACTGAACCTGTGGCAAAGATTTGTGCTGGTGACTCCCATTCGGCAGCACTCACCCAATCCGGTGTTGTGTACGTGTGGGGCAATTTCCGTGACTCAAGCGGCCCCATGGGGCTGACGACTGCCGGAGGTTCGGAAGCAAAGCCCAAAAGGCTCCTGGACAGAGTCGTCAAGGTGAGGTTTTAAGACACGGAGCTCTGGGATTTGCCGTTGTGAGCAGAGAGTGTCGAACCCAACTCAAACCTGAACCGAAATACCGTTATCTTAGCCCAACCGGTGCTGAACCGAATCGAAACTACTGACGTCATCTTGGCACTGAACCGTTACAAAATTTTGGTAGCCGGTTCAAATAACGATTAACACCTATCTGATGAAAATACATGCTTTGAATTAAACTGTGGTGCTTTGAGTAAGATAAAGTTTTGTGACATGCATAAGTCACAATTTGCAAAGCAAGGACAAGTGTTTCTTACTCTGCGGGCAAGAAATTGTGTATTTATATAGCCATGTTCCATCAAATTCACAAAGAGCGCATATTAACGTTAGGGCTGTGCAAATGGTGATTTTCAAGCTCGAATCGAATATGAATCGAATGTTGAAAGCTACCGAATCGGATAATTTCAATAATTTCAAATAATTTCAAATCGAATACGTATACAGATCGATTAATCCAGTGGACAAAAAACACAAACATTTTATTTTTATTTAAGAAAATGAAGCACACTTAAGTTCCTTGTGAACAGGCATTTCCTGCTTCCGTGCAGGAACAACATGCTCTGGTGACGGGCGACAATTTGTGACCATGGTGGTGCAAACTGAAAGCAATTCAAGCGTCCTGAAGTCGCTGGTATGGAGAAATATAATTCATCTACTACGTATTTTCCCAGGAGTGGGCACTTTTGTTGCCAGCTTGTACGCCACAAAGTGAGAGGACTGTTTTGTTGGGGTTGCAGTGGTAATTCCCAGTACTGTTCAACTTGCTGACATTCAACCGTACGTTAGAATACAGCGAGGCGGTCCGGCAGAAGAAAGTCTGATTTACTGTCGTATAAAATGCATATTTTTTACCTGAAAAACATCATGACATGGAGGGGGGTGTTCAATATGCAGGGGGAAAATTGGAACCCAACAATTGAGCTGTGCTCTTGTTTTATTTCGAGATAGCTGTGGCGATCTCTCTGGAACCGAACTTCGCGATCTGTTCATTCCCGGCTATCTCCCCAGAATAAAACGACGTGATTTCTGCCTCGTCGTCGCAGTTTATTCCAAGATGTCTGTAGCGATCCCTACAGTATCAGACTCTCTGGAGTGCACGATACAGTCCAGCCGTACTCGCACTTTGGCGATCGAGCTGGGGGGCATTCAATATGCGAATGCATCCAATATACGAGCAAATATGGTACCTTATTTGAACGCGATATTCGGAAAACGTATCAAATAGTATTTTCACATATCGCTATTCGATTAGATAACCGAATCGAATATAGGACTATTCGATTCGATATTCGAAGTTTTCAAATATGTGCACAGCCCTACTGCAGAATCTTATGTTGAAACAGTGTGAAAGAAAACCACGTGCAAGAAGCTTGTCCGAAACTCATCGAGGAACGCAACAATCAAAAGCACAAGTTTGTACTAATTTTTCATTAATAATCTTACAGATCTCATCTGGCAGCGACCACCTGGCCATGTTAAGAGACGACGGAACGTTGTACACGGTCGGCTGCGCAGAACAAGGCCAACTCGGACGGGTGCCATCCTGCTTCAGTTTACGAGGCGGCAGAAGAGGAATTGGCTACCTTTTAACCCCTGATATTGTAAAGCTGCCTTACCCCAAGGGTTGCAAGTCCAAAGCCTTGGATGGATTGTGGACCGGTTCTTACTGCACCTACGTGAGACTCAAGGAAACGGGCACAATCTATGGCTTCGGTTTGAATAACTTCCATCAGCTCGGTGCCCTTGAAGGGAGCGAAGGTCAAGTTGAATTTCAACCGCGACTACTAGCAGCATGTTCGGGGCACAGGTATGAAACCTTGTTGGTGTATGCATACAGCCTTGTCTTTTAGATTTTTTCTCAGTAACACCCGTTTTTATCAGATATCACCCGATTTGCATTGTGGTCGCTTGGGGTAAAATATGAAAAACTACCTGTCTTGGCAAAGCTAAGCACTGTATGTTCAGCATGGCATATAAAATGCAAACCGGGCCATTTTTTAATTTTCTATCGGAAAATGTAGCGTTCCTCTCACCCGTTTTTACCCTGTTTTACAGCTCCTGAAGTAAAACACCATTTCATAAGACATGAAACTTGAAAGTACGAGGCCCTTTGTATGCATTACTATACCCTAAAGAGGCAACTTTCAATTTGGGGAAGAATTAGGTTAAACCCTAAAACTTCAGGCTTTAATTATGTTATGTAGCAGCTGGTGCCATGTATGTAATTTGTTGATGGATATTAGTTCAGGCTGAAGTCGTCTCTTATGCATTGAAATGTTGCTATGCAATGCAGTTACATTGCATCATCAGTGTCGGACACCCTGGAAATCACCGATATTTAGTCTCCTCCTAGTGTCCCACACTAAAACGACGCATGAAGTGGACTGCACATCCATGACTTGCCTTGAAGTCACTGCTGGCAATTCCTATCTTGCAAGCCGTTTGTTGTGCATGTGTCTGTATTATATTTCACACAACACCGCCATGCCCCTCTGTCTAAGTTTGTGCACATGGTTCAGAACGGCACTTTCGATTTCCGGAAATGTGCCGGGCTTTGGTCCCCGGTACATTTTGGCAGGGGTGCTACGGCTGCGCCAATTGCGCAATTTTGATACAAGGTTGATTTCTTGCGCCATCGTGCGCCGAAAACGTGAAATCGGCGGAAATTGCGCCATAAGAGCAAAAGTCGAAAGCTCTCAGCTGGATGCACCCCTCTGGAGGCCCGGCGGCGGCGGCGGGGCCGCCGAGCTGATCTCTTTTTTTCGCCGTGGGTTCGAATAATGCTCATATGCAGAGTGCTGCACCGAATATAAAAATAAAAGAGGGTGAACCATTGCAGAACATGAGACCAAAAAGTTCTGTTTAAACCAGAGAGATTTTAGAGCGTTTTTGGTCGAAAAGCAGACTTTGCACCGAATTACCACGTTGGCGGCGTGCAGACGTTTTGGGCCGGCGGCGGCGCGCACCTCTACCGCCAGGGTGTCTCCTGCGTCTCCTGCTGTTTGTGTGGCGGGTGCCTCGGTGGCGTTAACTGTATATATATGCAGCGACAAGCGTAGGTGTGTGTCAAGATAAGCAAACGTAATTAGCTTTTCCACATATATTATATAGCCTTACCCGTAATGCTTCCCAGTTGCGACCCTTATCAATAAATTCATCGCAATATACTGTTGTTCGAGACGTATGGGCGGCCGCGCTGTTCACTGTAAACAGCGCAGCCGCCCAAACCGAAAGTGTAAATTACACTTTCGGTTTTCACAAGGGTGGTCCCAGTTCCGACTTTCGTGGCAATACCTTGGCTAGCTTTGATCGCATATAGCGACCGTTTTTTGCTTTGTTGCTTAGTTACAACACAGAGATCGCTTTTCTGAGCTTAGTTGCGTGAGAGATTCGCATCAATTTAATGGTTGCGTTTGTCGCCGCAGGTCGGAGCACCAAATTCAGTTTAACTGTGCTAAATGAAGCGCATTCCAACAATGACCTCATCAGCGTTTGGTGCAAACCACAATTTAAGGACACTGATGCTGTGTGCGTCCTTTGCAACGTCGTAATTTCGTGCGCTCAGCATGGCGTGGCTGCTGTTAACTTTAACTTAACAATGTTTCCTAACTTTCTTCACCGAGTTATGCTTTCTACTTTGTGTCGGACACACTCATGGACTTAATACATGCGGGAAATGTATTAGCAGAGTCCTTTCTTGTTAACACGGACTAATGCTATACCTATGCTTCTTCAAATGTGGTTATTTTCCTTGGTGCCATTAAAGATGTGAAATGCTGTGCTCCAAGTTGATCCAGAACATGACATTTTTGTGCTCCAGTATGCTCCAAAGTATGCAAAATTACTGCTCCAAGGAGCTCCAAAACTCAAATTTAACTGCTCCAAAAAGTGCTCCAAAATCAGTTTTGCCCGTAGCACCCCTGTTTTGGTCCCCGGTCCCATTTTTCAACGGCTCCAAGCACGTTGGTTGACAAAATTCAGTCACATAGTTAAGGATCGCTCTCCGTCTCTTCCTCATATTCAGTGTGTCCACCTCGTTGGTTGTCAACTGTGGCTTTGCTTCTCCTCTACGTCTCCTCATTCTCGGTCTCCTCATAGTTGACTTTTCAAGTGCCGCATTGTGGCCGACCGAGAGGAGAAAGAGGGGGAAGTTAGAGCGGAATAAACGGTGTTTCACGAGAACAACCCTGTGTTTCGTCCACAGCTCACAGGTGTTGGGAAAAACTATCTGCTTTCATACGTTCAGTGCTTTGTGCCGAGGGGTGTAATTCAATTTTTGACTGTAATTTTGAAGTAACCGAAGCTTTGACTGGAATGTATCGCAGGTGGGAAAAATTGAGTGGAGGCCAGCACCACGCACTTCTAATGGACGACAAGGGAGCTGTGTACAGCATGGGCCGGAAAGAGTACGGAAGACTGGGCCACGGAGAGGACGGCTCGGATGAGGTTGCGCCGAAGCAGTTGACAAAGCTGCCTGCGTGCGTTGACATTTCGTGCGGCAACATAGTTTCTTTTGCTGTGTCTGCAACCGGTGAGTGTACGACCAGTCACTGCTATCTGATATTCCGTGTTCTTGCTACACATGGAGCGCAGTCCCGCCAGTTCAAACTCTAAGGGGACCGAAAATTTGTTTGAATATAGCGGAGTTCTAACTAACGGGAACGCAGTGCTTCTATGCGTGTGGGCAAGCAGAAACCGAACACTCTGCTGCAGACACATTGCGAGAGCTAATCTTTCATTACGCGTGTCTTTGAGAGATGAATATCGGAAATACCGTACTGGAATGTCGACCTCAAATTTAGGTGGGGATGTCGATGATGTCACTGTGATATATGTGTTGAGGCAAACACTCGTATTCGTTGCTGATCGAGCGCTGGCTTGACTTCATCATTCGGCACTTCAGTAGCATCAACGTGGTCTTCGGCACGAGCAACATAAAAAAAAAGTAGAAGGTAAAAACATAAAAGGTACGGCAGCGATGAGGATGTCGTTGATGCAGCCTCATCCACTTTTTCCATTTTGACACTCCTAACGCATTAGTAGATAAATATGTCCCTCGTGCACCAGCAGCGCAGGTACTTTTGCTTGCAGGTACTTTGCTCTTGCGCAGGTACTTGCAGGATGCTTCCTGGCTGATACGCATTCAGGAGCGGTTGGGATATCTTGTTTGAATAAGCCGCTGTGTACGTTCATGTATTCGAATTGCCGAGCGTTTTCCCCCATTGAAGTACACGTGACTTTGATGGACTGCACATATGCTCACTGTCAGGTGTGAGCTGCGTGTTGTAGCGACTTTCAACAGCAGGCGACACTTGCAGAAATTTCTGCTCCAAACAGTGTCTGCCATGTAGTGAACTCTCTGCTGTCCCTGACTAGCAAATACGATACCATAACTGAGGCCTTTCTGCAGGTGAGGCCTACTCATGGGGTATGGGCACCAATGGACAGCTGGGCCACGGAGATGAGGAAGACGTGTACTGGCCGAAAGTTATGGCTGGCAAGGCTCTGTCATCTCGGAAGACCCTTCTTGTGTCCGGTGGGGGTCAGCACACCGTAATCTTAGCAACTGAGTCATCTTTGTGACGAGGACAATGTAAATTACCACAATTTTAACTGCCACAATTTTAGCGAGTTTTAGCGATTTACCAAATAAAAAAGGATCTTGCACGATCTTGGTTCAGAATGCCATAGTGGAGTTGCCTGACTACTAGATGAAAGGATATTCAGTGGAGAGAGTAATAAAATACACCTACGAAAAAGTATCACTGCAAATGCGAAATGGCAGATTTGCTGCTTTAATTTTTGAAAACATGCTCACCTAAACAACAACATTATGGCAGGCGAAAAGCTCATTTCCACACATGATATCCTATTATATATTTCATTTAATTTATATGGTCATTTTTGTGTGTAGAAATTGATGGGGAAAGCTTGTTGGCTCAACCTAGATCAACATTGGCACATAATAAACTTGTTACTATTGATTTAGATTCTTCTAGCATTATACGCATATTCTTCTTGCATATTTAACACAGCCTGGATTTCACTTATTTTTCTTTTTTATTGTCACAAGGTGAATTCTCAAATTCAAGTTGCACATAGTTTTCATTATTCATTATGACTTGTATTGTGAATTTGCAACAACCACTATGTACCGATGATGTGCCATATTAACAATTATCAGAATGCTTGTCACAGTACTGAACTTTTGCTTCCATAATTTTTCATACTTGAAAGCTTGTGCAACATTAGCTTTCAAGTACGAAAAATTATGGAAGCAAAAGTTCAGTACTGTGACAAGCATTCTGATAATTGTGCGTGTTAATGTTTCTGACCTAGGCACTCGGGTCTTCTTTTGCGCCAAGCTCTGTGTTTGGACAGAAACATTGCTGTATGCTGGACTGTTTTCTCCTCAATGTGTTAGCAACAACTGCAGCACTGCTCTCACAGTGCACATTTTAGTGTTCCATGCTTGTCTAATGGACTGTGTGTGCTTTCATACTTCATGAGTATGTTATTGATGACACTGAAAATGATACTCTGTTTCCTTCTCATGTGAAAAGCTAACTAAATTGATGGCTAGTGCTTGGATCACGAATCGATCATGTGAAATGAAAGTTGCCATGCGTAACAACGCTGCACAATAAATGTGATCCTAATTCAAAGCTGTCTGTAACCAAGCTAATATTCAACATAACACGCAATCAACGTCCAAACCAGTGTGTTGTCAGAAAATCTTGTGATTGAAAGAAAAAAAAAAGTGTTCTACGTAGATTTGTGTGAAGTGCAAGTGGCCGCAAATAATGCTTGGGCGAAGGTGGAAAATCCACTTCTCAAGCGTTTCACAGAAGTACTGTAGTCATAATGTCCCATCCGAGCCTCTACGCAAACGTTAACTCCGACCATTGTACAAAGAGGTCCAAAAAGCATCAGATAAGGAGTTGATGACTCCTGCATGCTATACGCTATGAAAGAAGGTCAGCCTTTTGGGCAGTCCCTCAGCTTTTCCCTTTCCCCTCATGGACGTAGAACGGTCTCATTGGATCGCTCTTAAATAAGGTAGTATTTTCCCCGGGAAGGGACAAAAACTGTTCCATTGGCAGAACCGTCTCAGATGTTGAATGTTTCATTGGTGGAGCAACGGCAAAAGGTTTGCTCAAACGAGCAATAGTTTTTGGAGCCACGAGACCAAGTGAACCAGCACGGGCTCACGCGCTATGCGCAGCGCACGCGCTTCGTACCTTGAACGATTTTTAGCATTGACGAAACAAACCCGTGTGACCCCGCTGGCAGCACACACTCAAACCCCACCCAGCACGGGGCAAAATCTGCCCTCCCAATGGAATCCGCCGCGGCCCCTCCGCGAATACCCCCTTCTTGCTGCTTTCTGAGTGGACAGACGCTTTGTCACGTGCTTTCTCCAACCATTTTTTTTTTCTCTCGTGCGCAGAAACGTACTGCTGTAACGTATTGCAGCCAGCACAACCCACAATGGGGAAAGCGATACCAGGCAGGAAACATACAGCCCGTGTGTTGTCACTGTTGAGCGGCAGGAAACACTGAAGCGACTACACGTCGGAGTGAACAGAAACATTACTAAAAAATTAAAGCTGAAATTAAAGCGCAGTTCCTGCCGAGTATCTGTGCCTAATATTAGCTCCGTTTGAGCACTTTTATTTTTTTGCCAAAAATGAAAAAAAAGGTAAGCCTAACCCCTTGGGGTTTTTTAAGGTAAAAAATCGAAGGTCCGTTTTCGCTACTAATTTTGCGCTGAAATTAAAGCGCAGTTCCTGCCGAGTATCTGCGCATTTTTAGCTCGAACTGAGCACTTTTAATTTTTGGCTGGAAAAAAAGGTAAGCCTAACCCCTTGGGGTTTTTTCGGGTCAAAAATCGAAGGTCCTGTTTCTGCATAAATTTTGGGCTGAAATTAAAAGGCAGCTCCTGCTGAGTATCTATGCACATTTTTAGCTCGATCTGAGCACTTTTAATTTTTGGCTGGAAAAAAAGGTAAGCCTTGGGGTTTTTTCGGGTCAAAAATCCAAGGTTTAGTTTCTGCATAAATTTTGGGCTGAAATTAAAAGGCAGCTCCTGCTGAGTATCTATGAACATTTTTAGCTCGATCTGAGCACTTTTAATTTTTGGCTGGAAAAAAAGGTAAGCCTACCCTTGGGGTTTTTTCGGGTCAAAAATCGAAGGTCTGATTTCGAACCTACTTTCCTGCTGAAATTAAAGGGCAGCTCCTGCTGAGTATCTATGCGCATTTTTAGCTCGATCTGAGCACTTTTAATTTTTGGCTGAAAAAAAAGGTAAGCCTAACCCCTTGGGGTTTTTTCGGGTCAAAAATCGAAGGTCTGATTTCGAACCTACTTTCCTGCTGAAATTAAAGGGCAGCTCCTGCTGAGTATCTATGCGCATTTTTAGCTCGATCTGAGCACTTTTAATTTTTGGCTGGAAGAAAAGGTAAGCCTTGGGGTTTTTTCGGGTCAAAAATCCAAGGTTTAGTTTCTGCATAAATTTTGGGCTGAAATTAAAGGGCAGCTCCTGCTGAGTATCTATGCGCATTTTTAGCTCGATCTGAGCACTTTTAATTTTTGGCTGAAAAAAAAAAGTAAGCCTAACTCCTTGGGTTTTTTTCGGGTCAAAAATCGAAGGTCTGATTTCGAACCTACTTTCCTTCTGAAATTAAAGGGCAGCTCCTGCTGAGTATCTATGCGCATTTTTAGCTCGATCTGAGCACTTTTAATTTTTGGCTGAAAAAAAAGGTAAGCCTAACCCCTTGGGGTTTTTTCGGGTCAAAAATCGAAGGTCTGATTTCGAACCTACTTTCCTGCTGAAATTAAAGGGCAGTTCCTGCCGAGTATCTATGCGCATTTTTAGCTCGATCTGAGCACTTTTAATTTTTGGCTGAAAAAAAGGTAAGCCTAACCCCTTGGGGTTTTTTCGGGTCAAAAATCGAAGGTCTGATTTCGAACCTACTTTCCTGCTGAAATTAAAGGGCAGCTCCTGCTGAGTATCTATGCACATTTTTAGCTCGATGTGAGCACTTTTAATTTTTGGCTGGAAAAAAAGGTAAGCCCCCTTGGGGTTTTTTCGGGTCAAAAATCCAAGGTCCAGTTTCTGCATAAATTTTGGGCTGAAATTAAAAGGCAGCTCCTGCTGAGTATCTATGCGCATTTTTAGCTCGATCTGAGCACTTTTAATTTTTGGCTGGAAAAAAAGGTAAGCCTAACCCCTTGGGGTTTTTCCGGGTCAAAAATCGAAGGTCTGATTTCGATCCTACTTTCCTGCTGAAATTAAAGGGCAGCTCCTGCTGAGTATCTATGCGCATTTTTAGCTCGATCTGAGCACTTTTAATTTTTGGCTGGAAAAAAAGGTAAGCCTTGGGGTTTTTTCGGGTCAAAAATCCAAGGTTTAGTTTCTGCATAAATTTTGGGCTGAAATTAAAGGGCAGCTCCTGCTGAGTATCTATGCGCATTTTTAGCTCGATCTGAGCACTTTTAATTTTTGGCTGAAAAAAAAAAGTAAGCCTAACCCCTTGGGGTTTTTTCGGGTCAAAAATCGAAGGTCTGATTTCGAACCTACTTTCCTTCTGAAATTAAAGGGCAGCTCCTGCTGAGTATCTATGCGCATTTTTAGCTCGATCTGAGCACTTTTAATTTTTGGCTGAAAAAAAAGGTAAGCCTAACCCCTTGGGGTTTTTTCGGGTCAAAAATCGAAGGTCTGATTTCGAACCTACTTTCCTGCTGAAATTAAAGGGCAGCTCCTGCTGAGTATCTATGCGCCTTTTTAGCTCGATCTGAGCACTTTTAATTTTTGGCTGAAAAATAAGGTAAGCCTAACCCCTTGGGGTTTTTTCGGGTCAAAAATCGAAGGTCTGATTTCGAACCTACTTTCCTGCTGAAATTAAAGGGCAGCTCCTGCTGAGTATCTATGCGCATTTTTAGCTCGATCTGAGCACTTTTAATTTTTGGCTGAAAAAAAAGGTAAGCCTAACCCCTTGGGGTTTTTTTCGGGTCAAAAATCGAAGGTCTGATTTCGAACCTACTTTCCTGCTGAAATTAAAGCGCAGTTCCTGCCGAGTATCTGTGCCTAATATTAGCTCCGTTTGAGCACTTTTATTTTTTGCCAAAAATGGAAAAAAAGGTAATCCTAACCCCTTGGGGTTTTTTAAGGTAAAAAATCGAAGGTCCGTTTTCGCTACTAATTTTGCGCTGAAATTAAAGCGCAGTTCCTGCCGAGTATCTGTGCCTAATATTGGGTCCGTTTGAGCACTTTTATTTTTTCGCCAAAAATTGAAAAAAAGGTAAGCCTAACCTCTTGGGTTTTTTTTAAGGAAAAAAATCGAAGGTCCTTTTTCGCTACTAATTTTGCGCTGAAATTAAAGCGCAGTTCCTGCCCAGTATCTGTGCGTAATATTAGCTCCGTTTGAGCACTTTTATTTTTCGCCAAAAATTGAAAAAAAGGTAAGCCTAACCTCTTGGGGTTAGGCTTGTGCCTCTCCAACTGCCTCTCCTACAATGTTACAAAGTTCAATATACGTTTAATTCCCTTATTCACTACAACGTCAATCTTCTTCACAGCTTCCTGGCCCAAAAGCATGCAAAACAGAAGTGAGAGAGACGGCATTGCTGGGAGAGAGTTTAATCCAATACAAAGCGAAAGATTCATACTTTGCAGTAAAATACACACACACACACACACACGCTGACGCAGCCGGAACAACAGTATGCCGCAACAGCGTATTTTCTCACTTTATCTCAGTGTGAAAATTGCTTCACAACCTCAATAGCGACTGAAACCGACACACACACACACACACACAAAATGCATTTTGGATCCAGTGCTGGATCCGACGGAAATGTGTTAGCATTAAAACTTGAAAACCCTTTGGGACCCATTCACAACGCTACACAACCCTTCAACGACCCTACACAACGCTAACGCAAGACAGCATCCGCAGGCAAACAACCCTCTACGGCTTCCTTCGATTCAGCCTGGCGGAGCCGCCTCGCAGCCTCAGCCTTCTGTCGCCGCCGCTCCTCCGCACAGCTTTCGTACTCCATGGCGTCCGTCCAGACCGTCCAGACACGTCCGAACCTGTCGACCACCGCGGCTGCACTGCCGCACCACGCGCACTCTCCTTCTCTCTCCACTCACCGCGCTTCCCTCGCCTCACCGCGCGTCCTCTCCACCGTGACCAACTTCCGCGAAGCGCTCCACCTGTACTTTCCCTCTCCGCAGCGCGCCTCCTCTCCCCTCTCCTCTTCTCCGCTCAGAGCTCCCTTTCTCCACTTCAATGACTACAAACAGACCATGCCTCGATTCTTTCGTAGCGAGGATTCTAATGCTAACGCATTAAAACCAGTTCGAGCTACGTATAAGGACGAACACAGACAAGGCACTGCAAGGCAGTGCTGTGTTCGTCCTTCTACATCCCTCGCACTGGGGTTTTTTTATCGACTGTAGCACGCGGAACCAACCGGCCCAAATTTTAACGCTTCTTAACAGCTAAATTCCGGATTTATGGGGCTTGGGAATCCGAAGTGCCAAGCCGCAACGAGGGTTGTTATATACGCACTGCGCACGATGTTCACAATATGTACACAGTGGCGCTGCTGTCATATTATGAGTTCCACTGCAGCGCCCGTTGCAGGTGTGAATGAGATTCCCTGAGACCATTGTGGCGTGGCCTAGCACCTTTTGGCTTTCAGTTCACTCTCGAGAGTTACGAAAGCGCACGTACACACACACTGCATCACCGATGAGTTGATACGGCGGTGACGTCAAGAAGTCACCTGGCAAGGCACATTTCAGTTCTTGGACGGATCACACACACACACACACACATGTCCTGGAGGGCATCTTCTAAGAACCATCTTCCTTTGAGAGCGCGTTAGGTTTACTGTCCGTGCCTTTCTGCACTTCATTTTGGCGACCTGGTTTCTGTGTCCGCTTTGTCCACAAACAACACAGCCCTATTCCGCCAATGATTAGACAGCTGACTATGCCGCACGCAACAGCAAACATGGCCGAAACGGAGAACCAGCTTCCTCCTTCAAGGAAAGCAACACAGAATCAACCACAGCATCGCCATCAGGGTGAGCAACTCTGAGCGCTCGCAGACGTATACCATCTAAGTAGTGAGTTACAACAAGTTATGAAGTTGGGGTTCCGGGTTTTCGAATTCTATTACGAAAAAAAAAAAAACCTACAGCTGTGAAACGATATATTCAAAAAAAGAAAAAAGAAAAAGAAAGAAGACTCTGCCTCCCCGAAACGCTCCCTGTCATGCTGCGGAACTTGCAGACACCGACATCTACGCCACGATCACCTGGCGTACGTGACCACCTCGGTATCCTGGCATTCCTCTACATAATCGATAGACTGCTTTCGGTTGCGTCCAATCATACTGTGAGTGTTGCAACGTATAAAGCTGCCCTTTCATGAGGACAATTTGCATGCCATCTGCGTTTCCGTGTCTATTTTGAGGGGAAAACACGACTAACAGGAAAAGAAAAAGCGTGGGCGCTTGACGTTTCCCCAAGCATACCTGAGAAATGTCTGAAATGAACTTACAATACCCTCATGTCGGATAGTGTCACTAAATAAGGTTTAAGCTTAACGAACCTTATTCAGTGACTCCAATGGCAAATTACCTCTAGGCAAGGATGGAGTTCACAGCATTACACGAGTGCTTTACGCGAAAGACAGCTGCACGGTGGATTTGGTTTAACAGAGCCACCCTTCTTTGTCTCAGGGTTTGGTAACCCGCGATGCTATGTATAATCTCGACACCAAAGGCAACGATCCACGCAGTCATCAAGGCATGGCTTTTCTTGCCCAGCTCTCGATGCCCACGAATGCGGAGTTTTTCCGATAAATTCGAATTGCTTCAAATTTTACCGACGTACGTTTTTCGAAAGCCCGGAACCCTAGCGCAAGCACACAAGGACTCAACACTACAGACTAAAAAATACACAGAGCAAAATAACTATAAAAAAGAAGAAAGTTTTAGCCTACGCATCGAGCATTGAGACTTTCTGTTAATTGCCAAAAGGTTCCATTTGCTCCATCATTATCATCGGCATCATTATCATCGTCATCCAGACGAGGTCTATTTTCCATCCAATCCAATCCAGGTCCATGGTACAATAGCAGCGCAGCTTACGCGAAAATGCATGATACTGGTACTCGAAGAGGTATATTGTGTGGTGGTATATGGTGTGATGGTATATAGTGTGGTGGTAAATGGTAATGGTGGTGGACTATGAGAAATGGTACTGGGACAAATGATCGCGAAAATAACTTCGCGGAGACTGCGAAATAGTCCACTTTTGGACAGACGACGTACTTACCAGATTGCTTCTTGAGGTTCTGCGCAGGGACCAACGTGTGAACGTAAGTTCGAAACGTCAAACCAGAAGGAGCGTGAACGACCACCAGGTAGTCTGTTGCAGGCTTCAGCTTTCCCGTCCAAATGCCACTCAAGGAAGAAGTGTTAAACTTTTGTGCCAGTGCCCTTTTTTTGCCGGCTTCATAGACTTCCACCGTGAGATGACTGACGTTGTGATGTGTCCGGCAGGAGAGCATAAAGGACACCTCAGTGTAGCTTCCAACTGAACAATTGAGACCGTCTACCGCTTGATCTGCAAGAAAAAGAAAAAAAAATCAAGAAAACGCGCGTAAGAAGTTAGAGTTCGATGTTTAACAAATGCCAGTGTTAGTGAGCGTTCAAGAAACCCCAACTTAACAATATAGGCAGCGTCGCCTTACGTGTAAAATAACCACAATTACTATAAATTTCAGTGCTGCCATCACGTCATCATGATCAACCACACCAATCGCTGGTGTTCCGTGCGACTAACTAGCCCTTAGCGGACCCAGGGAACCAGGGAACTGGATAGCGGGCTGAGCACTTGTGAAGCCACAGTATCCACATTACGATGAACAAAGCATTCAAACGCAAGCAAGCTGGTGCAACGATGTTGATGGGATCATTTCCTTGAGGTTGAGGAGGTGGCAGGGACAGGAACACAAAACAAAAGCAGACGTGCATTACTGTTAGTTAGCCACGGTCAATATTTATAGCCCGCTACTGGCGGGCCTTGCCTTGCCGCACTGGGCCCCGGTACATTAGAAATATCTCGGGCTTTGGCAGGGCGCGGGCCGGGAAGGCTAAAAACTCTTCGGATAAGGCCGGGCAAAGGTCGGGCGACGCGTGTAGTGCTCTGATACTGACAATCGCGAAATTACGATGCCGCGGGACGATTCAATGTCGGTCCGTTAATACCGAGTTTCCAACTTCTTACCTTTGCTCGGGCCGAGGGGTCGGGGAAGAAGCAGAATTTGGCACGGTTCCCTCTGGAACCCTACTCTGTTTCGAGCCCAGCAAAGCAAGGTCGCGGGCAGATTCTGTGCTTTGAATTGAAGACTGGGTGTGCTCGTGCTGCCGACACCTGTCAAGGCACCCGTTCCATTCAGGGACCAGGAATAGGACAGCGCCGGAGGATCAGCGTCCACAGCGCAGGTCACGTTGACGAGCCTCTGGGCTTCAACCACCAGCTGCCGTGGGGCGTCGTGCTGGCACCTTGGAGAGTCTTTCGTGGAAGTGAGAGGTGAAGGAAAAAGACATGAAGGAGACTCACTGTTGTCCCGATAGCAATACAAAAAGAAAGAAAGAAAAGTAGCATGCAGCCCTCGATTGTGTAGATGCATAATTTAGTAGTCAGTAGCGCATTACTAAAGGTAACGCTATCTCAAGCCTCGCTTCAACACGAAAATTGAAGCAAAAGAACTCTGCTCGGGAGCTGCTGATGTTTCGAACAGAGGATGGCCTTCTATTGGGCTCTCAAGAACTGCCGCTGTTCGAAATATCGGCGGCCCCCGAACATGAGGCTTTTGCCTCACCAGATTGCTGGATTTTGTATATTCCGGCTTGAGCTGGAGAGGCCGACAAGTTAAGAGAGAGATAAAGATAAAGAGAGATAAGAGAGAGAGAGACAGAGAGAGATAAAATGACATAGAGCGCCGATTACTTAAGATGAGGCTGGCTTCCGTACGTACGGTCTTGTCTCTCTGATTCGCTCTGATTCGTGCTAACGCTCGTCAGCACCAAATATAACAGTGACAGGTCTCTCAAGACATACCCAAACACAGTTCCACAGGTTGCGAACCGGCTCAGTCCTCACCAACTCGTTGCTATACAAAATCAGCTATGCCCCATGACACAAGCACTGTAGTCGGCCATACTAGTCAACTACTGCGCGTATCACGGCCCCGCGTCAAAAAACACAGCACATTGCAAGAACGGTACCCTGGATGATATTGTGCACCACAGTGCACCACATTCTCCCCGAGGGACGCTAGAGGGTTGCAGAATCTAGCACGCTTCCTTTGTGAAAGGGGACTTCCTTCTGAAAAGCTTCGAGATCTCGATGACGTTCTAGGTCCCTGGACCTCTCATGTTTTGAACTAGCTTAGACTTGGGCTTGCTTGCACGAACGTTGGGGGATTCCTAGTGGTGTCGTCAGCAGCTTCGGGATACTAGTGCTTCGGACACGCCTTTTAGTCCTCAATGCTGCTTGAGCAGAGCTAATGCTACTGGAGGAGGGCACTGAAGAATTTCCTCAACGCTTCCAAAAGCGGGCCATGGACTTGGAGCTTAGACTTCGAGCTGTGGTCGTGACGCTAGTTCAAAATCGCGACCCGTTCACTCCAGTCACTGCGACCACTATACAGAGGACAGCTTTAGGAGACGCACTTACAGTTGACACGCAGAACAAGCGGTGTGCTCTCCACTTCTGCCTCGTCATTGGCGACCTTGCAGACATACTGACCACGATGTTTTCTCGTGATCGAGCGGATGACGAGAAAGCGAGGAGTGACTAGCATGCCAGCAGAGGTGCCAGCCGCCAGCGTCCTATCGTTATGCGTCCAGACGACTTCTGACTCGGAGGGAACAGCCAGCACGGTGCACTCCATGTAGACGTCCATACCCTCGCTGATGTGGCTGACATTTAGCCCCGAACCTAGCTCCAATTCCACGATGGGTTTGCCTGCACGTCAAAGAAAGGGGCGTTTTTAAAGCAGCTGTACGGAGCACCTACGTAACCCTGAAAAAAAAAAAGACAGAAAGAAAAACGTTCCATTCATTCTACTATAGAGCTATTCTTCCGTGCCTCTCAGTTACCCCGCTTTGTAGGCAAAGCTACGACAGCTCAATAAAATGCCATATCCACACCCATGGATATTTTCTGAAGGTTTCACGTTATATGTGCTTCGATATCTTGATGTGTGTGTGTGTATTTGAATCGTAGCTGGCTTTGCTTCGCTAATGTACGAGTGTGGTGCTGAAACGATAGCTCTTTTCATTTTTCTTAAAACAGCAGGGAAATGACATCTAACGTGGCTATGGGATTCCTGTTTCGTCCATCACGCAGCCTATGGGGACCCACAATCCAAGATATTGCATTGTCACTGCGCAAATCAAATTTACAAAAACAGCCACACCGGCCCGGCTTGATCACCTCGCGTGACGTCACCAGAACTCTCCCATGTAACACGCTCCCAAGACAACTACGGTGATCTGTCCTCGATTTGTTGAAAGTGCGACACATTGTACAGTCTCAAAGACGTACATCACTCTGGGGAACGTAGATGTTTAATCAACCATAAGTTTACGTCCAATATAAAGCGTAGGCGGATGAACACGAAATTGACAGCCGGATAGCTGATCCAAAGAGCGCTTTGATGCACTGCTCCGCGCAAGAAATATGTAAACCGAAACCGATTAATTACTAAAAAAAATCACTAAGTGTCGACGCGGCTTTTTTTCTCGGAATATTTTTCGCCGAAGGTCCCGATACGGAAAACAGAGGTTTCGTAAGCGTGCGAAATAAAATTTAAAAGCTAGAATGTTTATTTAACGGAAATGTTTTCGATGGCGCCACCTGTTCGCGAATTATTCATGCGGGGATCTTCGTGAAACACCCAGTATAGTGTTCACCCCGAGAACGGCATCTCCGAAGCTGAAGTAGAACTTTATAATATACTGTTATCACATTTAACATGAAAATAACCTTGGTCAAGAGCAAATACGAGCCGAAGACATACTTCATACAACCTTTCAAACACTGTGTTGATTTCTGATTGTTAAATACCAGGCAGAAAGATACCAAAAATACCGTTCCCAGCTTGAACAGGGCTATATAGTCAGTTCGTTTTTACAGACCACCATGGTCATTAAAGTACTATCTACCGTTTCTTCCGACCTCACGGATACACCAGCAATTCTCACCCAGGTCCCTCGGCCACGGTTGCCATTGATTTTTCCGTCCCCTACTCAACGGAGTCACACTTTCATTGCCCCCGGAGCTCAAGACAACCGCCCACGTTTTCATTCGTCGGGACTCCCATAGGAAAAAGAACTCCATCCTCGCTATGACAGCTCATGCCTTGACTCAAAACGGCGTCGTCTTTCCGTCAGTGGTCGTGAGTACGCAGATTCCGTCGACCGGCCCAAACCAGCTCTTCTTGACTCTTCGTCCACGACGACCTTCGCTCAGCCTCGCGATCTCTCGACGACTAGACCCGCACTAAACCGCCACTCACTTAATCGACTTCCTCCCCTGCTCCCGCGCCCCCAAGATATTTTAGTTGGAGACTATGAACGAAGAACAGTGGACTGTCTGCATCCAAGCACTCTGTGCTGTGATATTGATTCAAGTTCACACGGTACCTTGCAGACGATGGCCACGAACAATGGGTAATACCCACGTCATATGCGCGACAACGCAGGAAAGTATATACTACTTCATCCCATCCTCAACATATCGTACAGGTTGGGACAAAAGTTTACGGAACACGCGAGCGACTTACTTTTTCTTCGGTGGGACACCCTAGCGGCAGCCGGAAGCGGGTGAGTTCACTGTTTCGGAGGGATGGAAGGGTGCGCTGTGAGCGACACCTAGCGGTAACTCGTACTTCCCAGGCACACCCAAGCGACACTGGAGCGACCACTGCGTGTCGCAAACAGCGCATCCATCCACCCCTCCGAAACAGTGAACTCACCCGCTTCGGGCAGCCGCCAGGGTGTCGCACCGAAGAAAAGGTACGTCGCTCGCGTGTTCCGTAAACTTTTGTCCCAACCTGTACCTACCCTGTACGAACGTGTAACCAATACTGTATACTATACTAATTGCCAATTCAGCCTCGCAGCACATTGTGCAATCACACGGAAGCTCGGAGCTATTAGCGCAACTTCTCGCCACAAACAGGCGCCACAGAAAAAACGTCAGTTATTAGTTCCCGCGGAGGCTAACACGCATGTCACATGCACTACGCTCACCCATACCTACTCCTTTAATTAATCCCCCTGATCGTTTGCAGTGCCACATATAAACTATGCGCTGTTTTCGATTCTGACATCGGGCAAAGTTAGCGATAAAGTAAGCAGGGTGAGTAAGATTGGAAGGGGAGGTATAGTCAATTTTTTCATCGTGTTAAGTGGCAAATTTCCTCAGCCATTAGCGCTACATGTACTTGTTGTTTCAGCACCATGTGTGTGGGATCTCTGTCGCTCATTTGGTCGAAATTATCTGGAGTCCTGCACTGCCCCAAGTGCGGCATGTCTGCAACAGAGTAAGTAAATGAACCACTTGCGCGTGCCAGGTTCCCGTTTTTTTCTTTTTCTTTGATAGCCTAATCATTTATATGCGCGTTATTAGTAAAAGTTACAAAAGTCTGACACTAGATGGAGGCGACAGCGGGCAGGGTTTGTGGCGTCGTCGAAATTTCACGTTGGCGCACGTAGCATTGGTGGTTTCGATGTTTTATAGGTGAGAAACTTTGAACTGAGAGAGAGAGCTCGTGGGAGCAAAGTCGTTGGCGACAAATCATATGCGGTTCGTTTGTTAAAATATTTTTGCACGGAGCACACAATATAACTTGGCAGGGTTTCGTTCCATAGACTAGACAACAAAAACAGCTAGCTGTATATTGTATCGCGAATGTTGTTAGCGGACAAGGTAAGATTTTCTTGCGCTTTAGAGAAAAAAAAAGCGATAGATAAAAAACAACAACAGATACACAGAGAGTATGCAGGAAGGGAGTTGTTTATAGAAGCACACAAGCACATAGTCTTGCGTCTCTCTTTTCTTTCAAGCTTGCTCACATCTACACCAGCTTGCTTGCATTCTACTTTTATGTTCAGTATTATCGGAGGTTTTAGCATTACATTAGCGAAAACCAGCGAAATGACGCGAGCACAAGAGGGAGGTGCTGATGAGATAACGCTGTACTTCGAAGCGATGTTCATTTCCATAAAACTGCTCCCCGTCTACTCCTTCCTCTTGTGCTCCCGTCTTTTCGCCTGCTGCTATCTATCATGGAACGATGTACCAACTAACCCAGCAAGCAACACTACTGAAACTTTTTACCATTTTCTGCACACCTGTCGTGTCACATCCTGATGCGGCGAAGCTACACGACATCGAAAGTTGTATAATATACACACTTTTAGGTCTTTTGAGTTACCCCTCATGGAGCTGTATACGTTAGGAATACTATATGCCGCTCACATAAAAGTTATGTATTAAAAGCCTAACACCTTACCATGTATGGTTGACAGAGCTCCTCCTACACTCTAAGAAAAAAAGGAGTAAAACGGGGAGTAGTTGCAGCTTCTACTCCCCTAGTCTGCAATTACTCCCCATTTTAGTCCCCCAACGCAACATTTAGTCCCGACAGTTACTCCCCAGGACTGCAAATTGTCACTAAACTTTGCGAATGGTCTCCTGAATGCGACAGTCTACGTAAATATGTGGCCCTGGTCAATTTGAACGACATAAGGCTGTATAACTCAGACAACGTAGCAATTTTCCAGCCACACAGAGTAAGAAACAGTTAGCGCATCTTTCTTCGCAAATTGTGCCCTAGTATGGCGCAAGATTTTATATCACTCGATATATCACGGTTGACGGTTTGCTTCAAAGTATTTTCATGCATGCGCACCAATTATGTACCTGGGACTCTTACAACAGCGCGTGAAATGCGGTCTTCACTCTGTGACATTCATTTGCTACCGTGCATTTACTCCCGAAAGGGACTATTTTTTGTGGCAATGCAATTACTCCCCAAAAGGAGTAAAAGTACTCCTTTTTTTTCTTAGAGTGTAGTCCTGTCAGAAAGAATATAGAGCCAGTCGTTGTGCATGCAGACTAGCACGTAATAGCACTCAGATATTTTATCGCTACCAGATCCGTTATTGACATTCTGGTTGCGTAGAACCGCCAACAAAGCTTCTGGCGTGATTCTCAATTATCTCCCCATTTTGGCAACGCGCCTCTGTCATGGTGAGTAGAGGGGGATTTGACGGGTATCGTTCGAAGCGAGGCATTGCAGCAGCTGCGGATTGTAGAGCTGAACTCGTTAACCGACCATGGTGAATAATTCGGCACAAAGGGCCGGTTGCGTCGCTTCGGGGATATAATGGTATCCGTGAGTGCTCCGATATATAATATACTTAATTAAGTGCGTTTATTCGGTCCCACGTAACCCACAAAGGTGTGAGCAGTTTCGAATTCCATTGTTCTGTAAGATCCATATGGATGAGGGATTGTTTGTAATCCGTTGCTATAGATTCCCGAGATTGGGCAGAAAAGCAGACACGACACGACCTCAAAACACGGCTCCTTTTCTCACCAACCTCAGGGTTCTTGGCATGGTTTACCGTGACCACCAGCTCGCCTGCTTCCTCGTCGTTTTATATAAGACTGTTTGTGTCTATGTATTGCATGCTATTACTTGTTTCAATGTTTGACTTGTTTAAATTTTTACTACTATATGTGATAACGAAACAGACGTGAATGGTTTGTGCGGAAACGACTTCTTGCCGGGATTGAGCCCACCTTGTATTTCCGCATTACTTCTCGTTTGTCGCGCACAGCCGAACCCCTGATTGATTAATTTCAATTGAATCGGCATCAATTGGCCGTGCCTTTTGGGCAAGTGGTTCTTTAGACGATGGGAAAGGTGAATTTGCCATACCGCCGCACATACGGAGAAGCAGAAGGTAGCCAACGCAATCTCGCTTTGCTGTGCTCGATATAATCACCAATTAACGACGTGGTCTTCATGTCACCCTAGGCCGACTTCATAATCGGCCATTTGACTTGGCGGAAGCTGGGAAATTTGGGGACTAGTCAGTTAGCCCTTTCGGCCCTGGATTTTTCAAATATTAGTTGAATATTTTTCGACCTGATTTAGTTTCTATACCGTCCAACGAACCCAAAAATACAAAATACGAGGTTACTATTTTTCGAGTATAGAAGATGGCGGGATGTACTAAATATAGTACATCGTGGCTCAGTGGTTGTGAAAAAGGTAAAAATGTTTGACGCTATAATTTATTTTGGACCCTGCACAGAAACGGGAAAATGTACACGATGATCATGTTAAGCTAACAGTTGTCAAAAATACTGCAGCACATGTGGAAATCCTTCTGGAAGATGAACATTTATTTTTTAGCCCGAAAAATTAGCCGTACTGCTTCTTCATTAGTTTATTTCGCCATTATACATTCAACAAATTATACATCAAACTCATCAGTTAGCTCATGCAATACATGATGCCTGTCGTCAGCCGATCCTCGTGAAGCGAATTCTGCGTCTTTCTCCTTGCCTGGATCATCCTTCTCGGTCAGATGCTTTTCAATTACCAAGTAAGGAAATATAGGAATATGAAGGGATCTGCTTACCGCATGAACTTCCGGTAGCGCGGGATGACTCATTTATCCGGTAAAAACGCACAAAAAATCGTAGTAACCCAACTCCACGTAACAAAAAAGTTATCCACGCAAACGTTGCTCTCCGTGCATCCAAATTTTCCTATACAGAAGTCAATATGGCGATCACGGCACAGTTGCGTCTAGCTACCGCTAGGCGTACCAGATCTCGTTTTGTTTCTGTGTAGGTGGCACCCCCAGCGGTGGGGCGTTGCAACTGTGCTACACTGCAAATACACGGAGCGAAGTTCACATTGCTAACGATTTTATTGCGCAGAGTTTGGTTACCACGATTCTTTTTTTCTCGATTTGCACCGCATAAATGCACCGTCTTGCGCCACCGGACGTTCGTACGGTATGCAGGGAACGCGCTATGTGCGAAAATGTGGGTCTACTTTATCTGTATACCCACAGTACATATGTACCTTGAAGTGCCATATCCGATGCATACACTGTGGCAATAATTTTTCAGTGAGCATAAGGTCTTCAACTTTCATAAAAAACGTGCAAGATTCTCATCACGCCGTTTACAATACCGGATTCATAAAAAAAAAAAATAATATTTTGTACTTCTTGCTGCTTCTTGCGGGCGTCTTCACCCCTTGTTCCAGGGCACGAGAGCCCAACAACCGATGCAGATGCTGATTAGGATGTCTTACGAATACTTTCGCTTCTTCTTCGTCTATTTCGGCCATTTCATTGAGGCGTCAAAACAGATCTTTGTTGTGTACTTTTTTTAGTACTCCGGGGCGCTAAGCTAAGAGTTAAGCTAACGGTCGGAGTCCAAGTCCAGTTTCCTACAGATATCATGCCTCCTCCCGTATGTTAATGGCTAGGTATTCTCTTCCACCAAACTCAAATCCAAACACATACAAATCCAATCCAAACAACAAATCGGAACCAACAAAAGTGAGCAAAAGGATCAAAACTCACTTGGAATGCCGATGATGTAATATCCGCTGACAGGCGACTGCGGCAAACGTGCATTTTCCGCTCGGCATTCCAGCGATTTCCCAGCGGCTTCTGCTGTGGGTGTTATGATGACAACGCTCGAAGACACGTTCCCGTCTGGGGAGACGTCGCTGTAGACGGCTTCAAGAGATTCATCCTCCAGCCACCAGGTGATCCTCGGAGGCGGTCGCGTTCCGGTGACGGTGCACTCCATTTCGTGCGGAAGCCCGGCAATGATGGTAGGGTGCCAGCTTTGGACGGTGACCGTCAGAGGCATCACTGAGGTACAGGTGGAATATATGAACAGGAATACTCATACGGCATTAAACCAGTATCGCGATTTTCTTATTTTGTTCGAAACACATGTGAATGGCGAGAAAGACATCTGTCGACTAATATCTGCCCCAGAATAAGATCTTCGTAAGTTTTATAGATTTCGTTGTAGGTTTTACACGCTACCCAGACGCAATGGATAACGCAAAAATTAAAGCAGAAATCCCTGTGCAGATTGTCATTGAAATGCGATAGCACTTATAAGCTCATCGCGGGCATTCTCCGACGAGGGACAGTTGAGCCTTGTGGAGACGGAAGTCGTACTTGGTAACCACTATCTTGACTGTGCCCCCGACGGAGACACAATAAATAACACTTCCTGCGCGCGTTGTGGGAATTTTATCGTCACTGGCTAGATGCAAAACTTCCTTCATAAAGCCCGCGAAGCAGTTGTTCCTGGACTTCTTAAAGGGTCTGTCGCCCCCGGAAAACCATCTATGAAACCGATATCACTATGCCTATCATCTATATGGCTAATTTTTTCGTGCGAAAAGTGCTTAGATATTGAACAGACGAATTTTATAGATCAGGGCTGCTTCCGTAGCTACAGAGGCTCTGGCAGCGTGACGTCAGTCCCTCAGCGGAGGAGTGAGAGGGCGGCGCTCAGAGGAGAGAGGCGCCGTCCAGACGCCCCGTACGCACGGCCGCGGCATTCCTTTTCTCAGTGCTGTGTTCTGATTGGTTCTTAGGGAGTGACGTTTTCTCGTTTTTCCAGAGAGGGAATTCCGGCGTACTCTCAACATCCGGCGTCTGCTCTTGTCATGTGTTCCATCGAATAACAGACAAAGTATGTGCCACTATTTTGCGTGTGAGTTTCGATACCGTGGTCATTGGTCTACGAGGAATAAAATGACACTATAGTTTCGAACTGGAACGAACTGTGCGTCCTGGGCCGACTTCTAGGGGAACTGTGCCGACATGTGTCTGAACGTTGTCCGACATGTGTCTGAAAGTCTGACAGTTCCCCTAGAAGTCGGCCCAGGACGCACATTTCCCCAGGGCGTCAGTCGTGAAGTTGCCCGCATACGTGAGGCCGACAACGGCAAGCCCTTTCACCACCACCACCACCACCACCACCACTGGAACGAACGTGGCCGTCGCTGTAACATCCATATTGCAGAAGTCTCCAATGACAATCATGAGCACGCTGCGTTCCTTCAAGTTTTCTGAAGATGTTGCTTGTAGAATAATAGAAGTGTTTGGCTAGAAGGAACATCTTGATCTTGTCATTAGAAGGCCCCGGTGTAATGTATACCAGTACGATGGGGGGGGTGGCATCCTTGTTGTCCACTTCTACGACACATTCGTCACCACGCAGTTGTCGCTGCGCCTCTGCAGGCTTACGCTTGAACTGGAGAAGTTCCTGGTCCGACACTGCTTGCGCCGGCGTGGCATGGTTGCAACCACGGTGTGATATTTGAATGCGTGCCCTCTCTCACGTCGGTTTTGTAGCCGCACTCTCACACGCGATCTCCCAGCACCCCTTCAGTGCAGGGCTTACGTTGCTACATATACCCTGCTTCATGAAACATCGGAGAGTTCGCTCATAGGACAAAGGCGCCGTCCAGACGCCCCTTACGCACGACCGCGGCATTCCTTTTATCAAGGCTGTGTTCTGATTGGTTATGAGGGTGTGAGGTTTTCGCCTTTTTCCAGAGAGGGAATTCCGGCATACCCTCAACATCCGGCGTCTACTCTTGTCATGTGTTCCATCGAATACCAGACTATAACAAACTTCGCCCATAGATGCTGTCGCATTTAACATTGTTTTATAAATTGCAATCAATGTTAATAGAGATCCCAGGAATACCTGACTCCACATTTGTGGACGCTCCATTTCTGTTTTTCTCGCATCCACCTAATCCAATCCATAGTTTCAACCACGTACACAGACAACAACACCCAGACAAACAAAACCTGATCGCTTACAGGTACTGTAAAGCAGCAGACAAGCATGATATGCCGGTGATGTGCCTAGACGCTATAAATATTTTTAATTTGCCATGAAAAATGCGGCGTAGTGGAGCGGTGCGACGCCTGGTGTCAAACAACCCCCTGTACAGCGGGCAACACTGAAAATTGGTATTGCACACTATTACATCGGAACTTCGTTATTTTAGTAACCATATTATTAGTTTCCCTGTTTACCTATGCATTCTGAAACCCCTGTTAACAGTGTTTTTTGCGAAGTAACCCAGCGCTGGCCGCTGTGGGATGGAGGCTATCCCTACTTCTCTACTGCGCCTGCGCGCTCCTTCTGTTCGCGGCCTCTTTTGAACGAGCAAACTCTCTCTGTGAACCTCTGTAAACAAACAAGTCCCGACGCTGTCAGGCTTCTTCAACGTCTGACATATTTTTTTCAACGGCTCAGCATTTCATTTCAGTTCGCTTATCCGTTTATCCTCAGATGTGGATCGTTGTGTGAATTGCAGGGACGGATTTTAGGGTGGATTGTGGTGGATTGTTATGTCGGGCCCAGTGTTATACGCTTGCAATGTGGTTGCCGCCGTATGTGGCAGGAGTACGGAATCATTTCGAATACCTAGTACAGTGTTGCCCGTAATCTTTAATTGTAATTTTCTAATTAATTGCACCGTCGATTGGAATGAAACTTACGCAGTTTTTGTCCTGGTGGCTTGGACTATCGAATAGCTACACTAAATGACATTTGATCGGCGCTGCTTTACAGTACCTTTAAACGATGTGACGTAGTCATTAAGAGTCAACCAATCACGACTGCGCTTTCGTCGTCCGTAGCTGTGAAGACTAGCCGCCATCAGCCGCATGGGGAGCCACTGGTAGCCATAGCAAGCCTGTGTCTGAAATCGTGTGCCGCGATTGGCTGACATCCTGACTTTATATGGCTATGTGATAGGCAGTGAGAGGAGGCATTAAGCATGCTTTCTGTATCTACGTGGCTTTGATACAGGACACTGCTGTCCTGACATCATCTTCAGCAACAGCAGCAGCTAGTCTTAGCGCATCACACAGGACTGGCAGCGAAACACATAACGGTGCACGTACTTACGGCTCAGTTCCAGAAGCACTGAAACAGTGACTGGATTTGAGACATTGCTGTTGGCTTCGCAGGTGACGTTTGTTAGCAAGTGTCGTCTGCGAAGGGTACCCATTTGCAACGTACTCGTCCACCCCCCGGTAGGGGTCGGGATCGTCGGCGGTTGCGTTCCACAATGGTCGCCATCGCAGCTCCACGTCATGGTCACGTTGTAGTCAACTGCTTGCGAGAAAACGGGCCATGAAAAATTCAATTCATTCATTCAATCTGAAACATTATTTCGAAGTTACTCTGCGTTTGGGTAAAGGTGCCGTTCAGAGGCAATGACATAAAATGCTCTGGAGCCAACAAGTCAATGCAACCAGCGGCCAATGCAAACGTTAGATGAGCGAAATACAATGCTCTAATGGAACTCACTAAACCCCGGGCTTCCTTTCAAGGATTGATTGTGTTGAAAGGTGTTAAAATTCTGAGCACATTGCTGTTTCGTTCATGTGGGAACCCACTAGTGTAAGCGTGCTTGAAAATCACGGTAAACTAAGCTAATACTTGGAAGACTTTCTGTGGTTATTGCTATTTCATAAGTATGCATTAGATATAGCTGGTTCGGCTTCATTACAAATTATACGGATTTGTAATTAAACCATGAAACCTTCACTCGTTTGACAAACTTCAGTGCCTCCGACGACCTATACAGACCTCCAGAGGGCGCAAGAGAAATTCCCTAGAGATGAAAGTCATTATAGCATATATATTTTGGAGAGCCGACGCTGAATAGAACGACGCTCTCTGGTTTGAGCTAAATGCGGAAACCGGCGAGGAAGGAACGAAAAATACGAGATTTGAAAGTGTGGCGAAGGATTATTTCAAATCCCAAGTTACTCTGAAAGTTCTACACAGCTTTCAGCAGTGTTTACAGTGCTGGATGACGGTGACATGATCGTGTAAGGCCCCGTACAGATGAAGTGCTGCGTGAGTACAACTACAGGCCGGCTATTGTCCTTCATTTTGATGAAATTTAATGCGAGCGATACGCTTTAGTAAAGTGAGTGACCAGAGTTTGTTCCATCTGCACGGAAAAGAGATAAGGATATCGCTTTAAAACGAAAATGAGAGTGGCCACTCACGAGAGAGAGTAAGAAAGGAAAATAAAGACGCGATACAGAAAACAGGGAGCTTTAGGAAACCTTGAACACCCTGCGACTCCTTTTCCGTATCGCTATCAGCCAATCAGCTATTGCTACGCTGATAGCTGATTGGCTGATAGCGTTACGAAAAAGGAATCGGAGGACGCTCACTGTTTCATAAAACTCCCTATATCTTGCGGATCTTCACCAGATTGCCGCGAGCAATGACATAGAGTGTCGGAACTTGCAAGTAACAATTACTCGAGTACACGAAGAAGACACGAATACAAGACACAAAAGGCGAGAGAGAGAGAAAAGACAAGAATACGAAGAAGACAGCTCGTCCCTCCGTATCTCTTGTCTTCGTGTCTTCCCATAACTCAAGGAAACGTTACCCACAAGTTCATTACACCAGTTCGCTTTCCTCTTACTTCCTTGCTCAACGTTAGAGTGTAGGATCTGACAATGAAACACCTCATTCATTACCATTCATTCATTACTCATTAGTTGTTGTTGTTGTTGTTGTTGTTGTTGATGATGATGATGACCTTGCGTTGATTATTGTGTGTTCCGAACACTCACACGGAGAAACTCACACGGTTTCTGAATTAAACAGTGTTTAATTCAGAAACCGTGAGAGTTTCTCCGCTTTCATTTGGGAGTGCCGAGGCTAAGGCTTTCCTTCCACAAAGGTCAGTTCACCCCATCCATCTAGTCAATCTAGTCATACGCGCCTTTTGGCCTGTGCATTCGCTGAGAGCCTTCCTTGTGTTTGGTGAGCTGTCCAATTTCGCGCTGTGGCGCAGAGTGCACTCCGGGAAGTGAACACCGCAAAGAAATATCTCGCATGTCCTTCCTCTCGTATCCGATACACATAGGAAAAGGCAAGAGATTGGACAAAGGAAAATATAGGACAAGGAAGTTATGCGTTCGGAGTCAATTGCGAAAACAGCGTGTAGAGGACGATGGCCTTCCTCAACATGAGTCCTGACCGGCGATGATGGAGTGCCCCAGCGGGCAGATGGTCGTGGCCTCACGCCAGGGCGGTGCCGGTAGAACTGGGTTGCGATGAGTGGAGGCACGGTGGATTGACGTCGTCGCCCAGCGGTTCCTCGGTAGAACGATGCACCGTACCTTCGGAGATGGCTTCGGAAGTGGGTTTGCAGAAATTTGGGATGGCATAGGGCCGAATTACGCCGAACATGGTGTTCATAGTTCGGGTCACCAAATCTAGAGGACGATGGTCTTCCTCTACACGAGTCCTGACCGGCGATGATGGAATGTCCCAGCGGGCAGATGGTCGTGGCCTCACGCTAGGGCGGTGCCGGTAGAACTGCCGTGCCAGCGCCGTAGCCATCGTGGCAGCAGAGGCACGTCTTGGTCATCACACACGGGCCGCCACAAGCGCAAGAGTGTCCTTGCTCCATTTGTACTGCTCTCCATCTACTCCGATAGAGTGCGAAGGTAGGACAGCACCACCCGCAAGCCCCATGTTCCCTTCCATCAGGGCAGAGGTATCTTCTATATCTGCTCCTCCAGTTACACTATCACTACGTTATAGCTATATTTATGTAGACACTATGTGTTACGAATCATATCAATGTATCAAACAGATTATCGCAAAAGTAGTTGCTACCCTCTATAACATCCATCCAAGAGAGGGCGTCGGTCGAGGCACCTCAATTTGTTTTACATTTAGATAAATGTCTGATAACACGTGATGTTTTGCTGTCAGTAGAGCCATATGGCATTGCGATGTCGCGTTGCTTGGTTATTGGCAAGATACCGTAGATAACGGAACCGTTCCATACTGTGGAAGTGCAAAAGCTGCACTTCCACTGAACCTAGTGCAACTTGCTCTCGCTGCACTAGCACAGAAAGTGCAGCATTAGAGTCACTGAATAGCTTCAGAGTACTGCAACTGATGCGCAACTGAAAGTTCTACGCCAGGGGGCGCCGTGTGAGGACGCCATATTGGCTACGTTAAGTTCGTCTGCTATGTTAATGACGGATCCCGTCCGTAGACTTTCGTTCTTTCTTCTGTATTGGACCACGCTATTGCGTCTACCTCGACGGCTATGGATCAAGGCCCTCTAAACAAAATCGCACGTGCTGTTACGGTCAATGCACTGCAATTCGCGATGTGAAATAATTTTACCGCAGCATATACGGTCGTTTTGCCTGGGCGAAAGACTTCACCGCATAGCACGCCCCTAGGCAACCATCATCCCGAATGACAGAGGTCTCTCCCCTGATTTGTTGAAAACGGTAGCCGTACGTGTGAAAAATGGAACCGATGACACCTACGTCGTCTGGTGTGAAAAGGATCCGACACCCTCCCTTCAAATCCTCTTCCTCCTTTCGAACCTCTTAGAATAATGAGGAGGAAACCCAAAGCCGCTCGGACAAAGCACCAGAGCTCGTCTACGTCATCCGGTGTTGAATGCTGATGCAGCTAGAGAAGGAATGACTAATGATGGGTTCACATTTCTCGTGGAAGACAATGCAATTGCCGAACGCTGCTCCGTTTTCTTTTTCGTGTTTAAGGGTATAGGACAAGGTGCGCGCTTCTGGCACTGCGGCAAAAATGACCCCTATTCTTGCTGTCTTCTTTTTGTGTTCTTCTTCTTTTTTTTTTTTTTAGGGGGTATTTCCTCGCGGTGTAACGGCTAGATCCTTTTTCTGAAGATGGCAACGGCGTCAGCGCTCCAACAGGAACAGAGGTTGTCGCTGCGCCGAGCCTGTATAGCTCATAACAGCAACAACAGAACAAATACAACAACAACAACAACAACTTTATTTTGATGATGATGATGATGATGGGGGTGTTTCACCGCCAGGGGTGATACTCAACCTTAGTTAGTCAAAATTAATTCGGACAACGCCACAGGAGGTTGATAGTGCGGCGCAATAAAGTGCAGTACTAGATCTAGGATACATCGCCATTTATTGTAGTTAAAAAAAAACATATTTTATAAAATTATGGTCATGGTCAGCGCGGACACGCTGGATAAGACGGCACAACGAAATCTTGCAATCTTGACATAGGAATATTTTTTTTTTAGACTTAGAGCTGGAAGGTGATCACTGTTAAGCCGGTGAGTTTTGCCTCGAAGAATTGAAAAAAGAAGGCTCTTATTTGCTCTGCAAGCTGGTGAAAATGCAGAGCATGCCCTTCATTAACCACGCCAGCCCAGCATTACGGAGAACATCCAATTGGGCGTTATGCAGCAAAGGCAAGTAGCAACTTCTATGACGATATTCTTCGTTACGATGAATTAAAGATGAATATGTGATGAATTTTACTCACACTGAGCTAGTTCACAGGTAAAGGCAGGAGTATCGCCTTCACGATAAGGACCAGCGATGTCTCTCAGGAAGGTCCCGTTGTCGTCTTTGATTATCAGGGGTCCCATTGGTACTGCAAAAGCAAGTGCAGTGTGAGTCCCATTCAGAAGCGACTTGTTTTACCGTAGTAATAAATCAATTCCGGAATATTTACCAGAAACACAAGGAAAGACGTTAACTTAGTAATCAAGCAACAGATAAATTTCAAAAACACATACGTCAAAAAAAAAAAAAAAAAAAAGGTTGGGGAAACGCACACGCACAAAGCACAAACACGCGGACAGTGTGCTTTGTCCCTGTGGGTTCTTTCACCATGTATAATTTCGAACAACACGCTTTTCGCCTTCTCGCACTGTTGTCTTCAGATACGCAATTATGAAGAAGCGGGTTCCAAGCTGAGTAGCAGGGCACGTGTGAAAGCACCATCTCCATGTTTTCGACATAACTTATAAGATACGTATATCTTTATGTAACATATACATATATTTATAATATTGTCTGCATAACAAATGACAATTCTATACAGGTAACAGCGCAACAGTTTCATGTGAATAAGAAACCACTGCACACAGCAAGGTATGCGGTCAATTACACTAATAACATATGCTACACGACTCTGAGATTTCTGCAGGAGTGTTTTAACACTAAGCTGAGCTTTCTGACCACATATCCCCCACCTTTGTATTTTTATGCAAGCGTAGGTTAAACCCAAGCCACCGATTACACCACTGCATCACCATGTCCCCCCCCCCCTTCTCCGTATCTCCGTCCTTCCTCCTTTAGCTGAAAGCGAGGTACGCACCGGACCCACTTGTAAACCACTGCAGAGGAAATGCCAGCAACACCGACGTTCATGTTTTTTTGTTTGTTTTTTTACTCTTCCCGGGACCAGCACCGAAAGGATACTACCCCGACAACCGTTTTATCTGAACATGTTTTGTAGGAGGCTCGTTTACTCACTATAGCAGTCAGTTCAGATGGTTCGTGTTCATACGTGCCATGTTCGTGAAAAAAAGAAGAAAAGTAAAGCAAGGTGGTTTGCATAATGTAAAACCCCGAGACTAGGGAACACGAAAGGACAGATACAAACACGAAGTCTCGACTATCTCGAAGTATTGAAACTTCCCTAGTCTTGGGGTTTTACATTGTGCATCATCTTCACCAGCTCACTTGCTTCGTAGCCATTTTTTTCGAGGTGGTTTGTACATGCGTGCGAACCAGTGTATATGTGCGATCCTGAGAAGCGTGCTTTGCCTGCACAGCTCTACATTTCGCGGGGAATGCCAACCTCGAATTCTGGGTTTCAATTAGACGATTTCAGAAATTGCATGGATGGCCCCCCCCCGAGAGCGCTGTGTTGCGAATGCTCCATTGCACCTTGGGATTTAGTTTTGAATGAGTAAGACAGAAGAAGAGCGCAGACGGTTTCGGTGTTCCCTTCGAGCAGCAGGTAGGCAAGCACGAATGTAAACCATTTTTCACGACGAATTGCACGATGCGCGTGACTTGGGCGATGGAGGGGGCTTGTGGTTGTTACGTCCAACGAGCCGTTACATCCAACGCGCCGTTACATCCATCCGTGGATGTAACGGCGCATTAGATGTAACGGCTCGTTGGACGTAAAGACCCTTTGGACGTAAATGCTCGTTGGATAAACGACTTTAGGATATGTGAGGTCCATAATAACATGGCATCGTTGCAGTTTCGGAGTTTCTGAAATCGCCTATTGAGAAATCAAAAAGGTGTTCAGAAGGGAAATAGTAAATAAACAGAAAAAAATAAAATAAATAAACACGGTAAATTCGAAGCATTCAGCCCAGCGGAAACAGGGCAGAATGGAGGGCAACACAAACAACGATGGTACCGTATTTCGAAACGAGCTCAGTGCAGGTGGCCTTATGCGTCTGGCAACCGAACGAAAAACAGTCTGTTTATTCAAGGAAGCAATCTTCTCAAGTTCCACCTCCGAAAAGTACTCTGAAAGTAATAAAAAGAGAAAAGCAAAAGAATCAGAAAATCGTTTAATATACGTATTTACACACGTCTTTTCCGGGAAATTCCTCGGCTGCCCTTCGGCACGAGCAAAGGAATCGCCAACGCCTACTTCTGTTTGCTCGTTGAGCTCTCGAGGTTGTTAGACTGCAGACACGGTAGAGGTATATACTACCGGCATCGGCCTTCTTAGAAAAGAGAGACACGCTATAGACCGGTCAAAAGCGCCACTGCCGTAGTTCATTACTGCGAGGCTACCAATAGTAAATTTCACTTCGAAGATTTCTTTTTGTAAAATACACCAATGACCATGAATGTGTGTGTATTGTCATCAAGCGGAAGAACCACCTGTGGAGGTAGTCCGTGAATGTGTGTATTGTCATCAAGCAGGAGAACTACCTATGGAGGTAGTCCCGTTTTCACAGACACTAACTTCACGTTACAATCATACAAGCTAGATAACAACACTCTCCAGGAGGGAGTGCTTTTCGTACTGGGCCATACCAAGCGAACCATGTCCATGAATGTGTGTATTGTCATCAAGCAGGAGAGCTACCTATGGAGCTGATGGAAGTGGCACTGAGGTTACGATCCAAAATAATGAGCATCAATTTTCGAATCCATCAGCGAGATCAACCTTGAGCTTCTCGGGTACCTTGCGACATGTACCATCTGCGGCATAGCTCATCGTTGTTTCCAATTCACAACAGAAACATAGAACCCCCACCCAACGCGTTTTT
The DNA here is from genome assembly GCF_037126465.1 of Ornithodoros turicata. Taxonomy (NCBI): domain Eukaryota; kingdom Metazoa; phylum Arthropoda; class Arachnida; order Ixodida; family Argasidae; genus Ornithodoros; species Ornithodoros turicata. The sequence goes on along the minus strand of NC_088206.1, from coordinate 9,049,949 downwards.
CCACAATTATAATTTCCCATGGATATTTTTAACGCCTTGATGTCTCGTTTTTAAGTGCTCAAAAGCAAGAAGGTACATTTTCAAAAGGAAGGACAGGCAGCCGCGACGCTCTAGGAGAAAAGTTCGATGCCATATCTGCTCGAGGCCTTTTAATGCGTTCGCCTGCCAAGTGCCGTCGATTATCTGGAAAATTGATCGTAAAGATAGGGCGATGATGCATGGTAACTCAGGAAGAGCCCTTTGTCGGGCGCAGTCAAAATGCTATCTATGAACCCCGTTATCTTGACGGGGGATAGCACCTGGGACAAGCGGACCGCTGCGTCAGTGAAAAAATAATCCCAAGCAGCACAATGTACTGAAAGTTGAGTGCAATGGGGGTGGACGGGTAGGTGGAAGGCCTTGAACAGACTCGTGAAACGAAAGAACATTGATAATACCCCTGTCACACGGGCATTTTCGATCCTGCTCGACCGAACCTGCTTGAACCCAATGCAGATCGGATGGTGCTACACGGCCGCTTCCAAGCAGGATCGAACTTTGATCCTGCTTGACTCAAGAGTGTTCCCATAACAGGATTGAGAATTTCAAGACGGCTCGACGGCCGCCATTTGCATCCTCGACCCTGTCATAACTTAACTGTCATAACTTAAGACGGACATGCGCGCGAAGCTACAAATGATGCTTACATCGGTATACGATAAATTACCACTAATATCGCTGTTATATAGGAAACGCGAAATTAATGAGTTCCGTTTATTCATTTGCACAGGTCAACCATTCAATGCGCGTTGAGAGTGGCCGTGTAGCAGCGTCAAAACTCGAGCGTGCTCGGGAAGTTCGATGCAGGTCGGATTCGAGAAGGATCGAAATGCCCGTGTGACAGGGGTATAAGACACATACCGTCCATCACTATTGCACTCGACTTTCAGTACATTGTGCTGCTTGGGATGGTGCCCGATTGGACAGCCACCTAGGGCTCATGTTGAACGATGTCAGTACAGTTGGAAGTTTCTTACAATCCTAAGTAAACGGCCAGGTGCCCACAACGAAAAGGAAAGGAGAAGAAGAAAACTGCACTCTACAAAGAAGATAAGAAAAGGAAAAGAACAAAAGAAGAGGGGAAGACAAAGAGAAATGAAAAGGAAAAGTAGAAGAGAAAAGCCACGACAGGTGCAGTGCATGGTAGATGCAGTAGCAGATGCCGTGCTTTCGCCCGTGTATTCGCACATATTATTCTTTGCTGTGTCGAGCTGTGTTATGGCTCCTTATTTTTCCAATCAGATTTAACAATTCGGCAGCATAACTTGCACCTTGAAAAAGCTAGACTTTTTTTTTTATATAGTCTCATATTGTGTTACCAGTTCGCCTGCATTCTACTAGTTTTCCTCTGGCTCCCCTCATTGAGATTTCTTGTTTCATTTTCTCTTTACTTACAGAGCTCGTCATCATCCATTCATTCCTTTCTTTGTCATACCTTAAACAAAATACAGAAGCCGACACTGAAGATTTTTGTTTAAGTTTAATTTGTACAAGCTTTCGCGTGGAGGTCCACGCTTCCTCAGGTACAAAGTGAAGGGGTGACACACATAAGTATATATAGTATAGACACTGCTGTACAAAGAAAGGGAAGGGGGAAAGGAGATATGGTGCCACATGTCTGTGTACAATGAATAGCTGGGCAGACGGATAAGTGACCTCTAACCGTTTAAGAACAGTAAAAGGTGTTGTTGTGAACAAAAAGGCTCGCCAACCCAGTTTCGCGGAAGGGGGGTCAGGAGTATGGGAAACGAGTGGCCCAGAATGGACAAAAGGGAAGGTTACGGATTATCTAACGGAGTACCAGACGATGACTGAAAGTGGGGATTCAAGAATTGTGCACAAATAAATATAGATATATAGCTACTAAATTTACATAAGCGGATATAACGAGCCAGGACTAAGATTCAGACCATTTGGTGTGAGACACTTGAATTGCGAAATTAAGTAGGACTCTCAAGTGTCTCACACCAAATGGTCTGAATCTTAGTCCTGGCTCGTTATATCCGCTTATGTAAATTTAGTAGCTATATATCTATATTTATTTGTGCACAATTCTTGAATCCCCACTTTCAGTCATCGTCTGGTACTCCGTTAGATAATCCGTAACCTTCCCTTTTGTCCATTCTGGGCCACTCGTTTCCCATACTCCTGACCCCCCTTCCGCGAAACTGGGTTGGCGAGCCTTTTTGTTCACAACAACACCTTTTACTGTTCTTAAACGGTTAGAGGTCACTTATCCGTCTGCCCAGCTATTCATTGTACACAGACATGTGGCACCATATCTCCTTTCCCCCTTCCCTTTCTTTGTACAGCAGTGTCTATACTATATATACTTATGTGTGTCACCCCTTCACTTTGTACCTGAGGAAGCGTGGACCTCCACGCGAAAGCTTGTACAAATTAAACTTAAACAAAAATCTTCAGTGTCGGCTTCTGTATTTTGTTTATGTGATCTACAGGACTTGACTTCCCTCTTCGTATACGCATTTGTCATACCTTCTCAGGGAATTGTATTTGGTTTGAGAAAACTACAGTCAAGACTTCGTAACAGAGCAAAAACTAAAACAGATTCAATATAGTTTGTTCTAACGATCCCTTTTAGAGAAACAATTTAGGAGCGTGCACAAATTATATGGCCAGGAAGGTAGTCTCCCATGAGGGACGTTAAACGATATGGGCCCTCTACATATCAGGGCACGTTTTATAGATCCCTCAGGACACTTGGTTGGCCAAAAATAACACGCTTACCGACCACCGCAGCATCGCTCGTGATAATATTTGTCCAGCGAGGCAAATCCTTCATCACTGTCATCATCAATATCAAACATCGCCTATTAAATCCTGCGCAGTCAAGTCTCCGTGAAGCGTGTTTCCGCCGCAGCACACGAGAGCATTGCCGGTAAGTATGCTTGCCACACGTGCGTAGCGAATATATTACACCCGGGTCTCTGGTTATCATACAGCTTATGAGCAGGGATAAGGGCAATCCCTCTCGGATTACTTCTTCCTGCGCGAGGAGTTTTTAAACATGAGCTCAAATCTCGGTTCGCAGGTTTTAACGCGGACACTGAACATTCGTATATCTCTATATAGAGGCCTGCACGAGGTTTTCCACCGCCAGCCGTGAGATCAGTTGATACGCTGCGGGCTATCTAGACCGGCACAGTAGCCTAACATGTACTGCATGCCATTGCGTCACGCCAATGTTGCTTGTCCCGAATGTTTGTCCCGTGTTTCTCTCCGCGTTCCTACGGTTATCACTAGACAGTGTCCAATGCTATTTTTACAACGCCGACGTGAAGATCTGTCGATAGTTCCTGCATTGTTCATGACCTTGACACTACCTTGACCCTGATAGATATCACCCAGTGTCTATCAGTGTTTGATATATATCACCCAGCAGAGGTTCGTCGAAACTGTCAAAGGCTATAAAACAATGCAGATATTATCGACAATCGATTTTTAATCGTATTTGCTGATTGTATTGTATTATTAGTTGTATCCACGTGTATCGTATTGACTGTAATAATCGTACTGACTGTTGGTTATGTGTTATGTGCTATTGCTAGTCTATTGTGGCGTATGAGCCGCACCTTAACATGTTCATGGGCACCAAAATATACTTCATGTAGCGCAAATAGCCTGTTTGACGACAACTTTACAATATATTGTACTCGTTCATTACATCGACCAACACGTGGAGAATGCTAAAAGAGGCTGTCATTGTGGCGAGGATTAATGATAACGTACTCCGCTCCGACGGTCGGAAAGCTTCCGGTCCCTGGGACTCCTTCGGGAAATTAAACGGCTTATATAAATGGTTAAGGATACGGCTTCAGTAGGTCGCCTCGTGATTAGTGACCTGTTGTGTCCGCTGTCCGTTAGACCGAAAGAGACGGTGTGAATGATAATGGGGAACGAGCCGTGAGTCGGCGGAGGATTGGAGCGCACTGCACGTGTAGCACAACACAAAGCCTCGTGTCATGCATATGCAAGTGCGGTCGACAACGACAATTGGCGAGACGCGCTTCAGCAACAAGTACAGATAAGAGAGAGAGCGTTAGAATAGGGAAACCCAAGAGCTTTGCGGGTCCCGAAAAAAAAATAAGGATTCGTCATTACACATAAAACACAATTTTTGCTTTCTGTGCATGCATAGTGGGGAACCTTTATCAAGGGCAGCACCCTGTTCTAAAGCTGTTTCCTGACACTCGGGGATCCGTTCTCTTTTACTTCATTGCCACGCGGGAACGTTTCGCTTGGGATGCAAGTTACAGTTAACGGACTAGTTTTTCTTTAAAGTTCGTGTTAGCGCCGCGAAGCAACTGTTGCTATGAGCGGCGTACAGATAGAGACAGGACAGCAGGAAGGAGTGGGGGACAGGGGGGTTAGTATGCGTCCTGGGCCGACTTCAGGGGAACTATGCCGACATTCGTCTGGAAAGTTTTCGGAAAACCAGGGGAAAACCTGAGACAGCGCAAGCCGGTGGTGGTAGGATTCGAACCCACCACCTCCCAGTCTTCAGCACGAGCTTGGCTACACTCTTAAAAATGAACTTCACCGCATAGCACGCTCCTAGCCAACCATGATCTCGAATGATATCGTTATCTGCCCTGATTTGTTGAAAACAGGGGGCGGACGCCTTTTCTGTGACAATTATGAACAGCATAAGTGTCACAGAAATGGCGTACGCCCCCCGTTTTCAACAAATCAGGGCAGATAACGATATCATTCGAGATAATGGTTGGCTAGGAGCGTGCTATGCGGTGAAGTTCATTTTTAAGAGTGTACCACCAACGAGCGTGACTCCTTAACCCGTTCAGCCATGCCGCTGGTTAACCGACTAGTTCGCATGTCGGCTGCACCGTAACTGTGACCGTCGGCAACCATTGAGCACGGGAGGCTGATATGTTAAGAACCTACTCCATGCTAAGAAACAATACAAGGCTGCTTACAAGCACGCACACACACACACACACAGCAGGCACACTCGCCAAGGTGTTTTTTTTTTTTTTTTTTTTTCAGAAAGGCGTGTATTCGTGATGCATATATACAGCATGCTCAAAAAGCGAGCGCTTTCAAAGAGGGCTTTCGAATGACAATTACTGTTTTCCCCAACACTTTTTTTGCTTTACGCGCTCAACAAAGTTTCTTCTTTCTTTCTCTCTCTCTTTCTCTCTCTCTCTAACTCTCTATTGTTTCTTTCTGAGCCACAAGTAGAGGGACAGAATTAGCGGGCACACCATTCGAGCCGACGGAATTGTTTCTCTCCTGTGTTGCCCTGTTTATACTGAGAGCCACACTAATGAATTACGAACTGATTGGAAAACAAACGGGGCACGTGCATCTTCCTTGTTTTCCTTTTTCTTGCCCACGTGATCATCGTCATCATCATCCTTGGTTGCTTCGACTGAAAGGGTGGTAAGTATTTAGTGAGCTATGCGGGATTCGTTTTTATTTTTAATTTCGTGTTAGCGCCGCGAAGCAACTGTTGCTAAGAGCGGCGTACAGACGGGGACAGATGGAGAGAGGTTAGCAGGAAGGAGTGGGGGACAGGGAGGGGTTAGTATACGTCCTGGGGCGACTTCAGGGGAAACTGTGACGACATTCGTCTTGAAAGTCTTCGGAAAACCCAGGGAAAACCTCAGACAGCACAGCCGGAGCGGGGATTCTGACACACATCACCTCCCAGTCACAGCGTGGAAAGCTTGTGACGTCAGCTTATATGTCACTGACGAAGTCTACTAGTTCTTTCTTCGAGCATAGAGACCATATATAGGCCCTTAGACACTTCCTTGTAGAAAATCATTTATAAACTGTAGGGTGCACATGTGTGAAGTGTTTCAGAAATACGTAGGACAAACATGTGTTCTTCAACCAGAAACGTAACCAAAAGTCCATAAAGTGGCTCGTTGACGCTAAGTGTCTACGTCCTTCATTTTCACGTCCGTTACTTATCAAGATTGCAGTTTTGCCACCCTTAATTTTATCAGCATCATCAAAGAGCTCTTCTTCTCTTTTTTTTTTTGTCGACGAGATATACTTGACGACGGTCTCGCAAAGAAAGCTTGGCAACGAGAATGCTCAAGTGTTGCGTTCGTTGATACGGAGTAAACACAAACACGTTTCGTATGGACAGTACGTAAGAAGTAGCGCCTCTCCGTGTCAGGAACAGAGCAATTTTCAGTGGAAAGGAGACCTCGCACCTGCTCGCTTCACTGATGCTACGTCACACGGACCCTATTACGTCATGCCAGGAGATCAGGGCGGGACTCCAAGGAGGCGCCGACCGGTTCATTAATGGAGTGTTTATATATGAAACTGCGCTGGCGAAAAGACACCGTTCGGCGAAAATATTTCGACGAAATATTTCGATAAATGAAACGAGGTTTCGAGCAGTATTGTGTTGTCATTTCATTGCTCCTTCACGCAGAATAAATTAGGCAGGCTCCTCCTTTAACAAGCCCTATGTTGGTAGACAAAGCACTTTGTGTCTCGTTCTCGTATGGTTTGATGATAAATAGTGCCATTTACCAAACGAGCAAAAATTGCTACCTTAATCTTGTGTTACGAGATTACAGCAGAAAGGACGGTGAGAGGGCTGGCAAAGTTATGGCTTTTATAACAGACCGTGACGTGTTCGATACTCGCAAGGAAGAAGCTGGGAACAAAAGGAAGGCGTTCCTCTCATGGTTCGTGAGGCCCCTGGAACGTGTCATTCTCCATGAAGTTTGCTGTTCGATCGTGTACGATGATACATAGAGCGTATACGCAGACCGTTCTGCGGCGCAAATCGTTAAATATTGAGTTTTAGTGCACCGTACGCTATTGCCTTTGCGCACGTAAGGGATAGCGTTGTGGATCTGCGCATTGCGCGAAGCTCGCTTTATGTTTTGCGCGTGCTCAGAACCACCAAAGCTATCCCTTACATACGCAAAGGCGATAGCGTCCGATGCACTAAATCTCCCTAATGTAGCAGTATACTCAGTTAGTGCGTAAAGGTACCCGAACGCGCGTTGACTGCATTTGTACAGGGAACTCAACCTATAGATGCCCGTGATACGGTACAATTCAGATAACTTAGAAATTGAATGGGACTATATTGGCGAATTCCGCTTGTCGTTTTCGTGCAGCGCAGTGTAGTGTGCGAGGGTTCGTTCACGAAACGAAGGAAGAGCGAAAGGAATGACCAATGAAACGCGACACACGCTGCACTGAAGCGGCCAGTGTAACATGCAACATGCACAATCAAGCCATTAGCCACTCTTCGGCGCTGCACCAGTGGAATTTTCCACAAGAAACTTTTTTATTTTTTCGCTTCACACGCTCGCCAGGCGGACAGTTCTCTCAATAGGGAATGTACACCATTGATCCTGACATCGCTGTGCTCGATTACGTCACCCATGACGTCACCGCTCACCACGTGACAGCCAATGCGCTGCGACGCACCTTTCTGCGAGCCGTTTGCAAATCCAACGTCAGGAGGACCGCAGGACCACGCCTGTAGTAGTCAAGAACTTAGAAGGATGAGGCGGGGAACAGTGCACTTTATGGGGAGAACGGACCTTTCTCACAACGGCCTCTGCGCATGCACATGACCTTGAGGCGCCGGAGAGGGTTATCTCCGTCTTCACTAGATGGCGCAGTATGGGGACGACAGAAGTGAGCACCGGTGGGGAGACCGCACGAACGGCGCGAGCTCGTACGTCCCATTCCGAACCCGTTTTTGGTCCTTCGTGCTATCCACGTGGATTTGTTTTGAAGCGCTCCGAGCGTGGTTCGCTGGAGAGCCGCTAGGGTATGACGCGTGTGTGAAAAAGGTCCATTCCCTGGTGTACGAGTTTGTCGACAGGAAGAATGGTTTTCAGCTCAAATGTTACGAAGCGTTCTGAAAATTTCAAAAAAAGGCGGTGTCCCACGCTCCAACAAATGGTTAAGGTGTGCCCTCCCGCCAAATATGATCTCACTTGAAACATCAGCTGAGGAATGGCGCGTCATGTTCAGCCACAAACACTTTTCTCACTGCTATACGTTTTCAAGAGTGTCAAGGTTGTTTGATCAGTTCCCTGCGTCCTGGATAAAGTTTCCCACAACAGCTAGTGTTTACATTTCGTGCCCCTCGAATGTGGAGGAACATATTTATGACATCTTCTGTCATTACAGGTTTGTCATGCGACAATGCCTCTTCCGGCCGAAGTTCCGAAGTTCCGCCTGAAGCGTCACGTAGATACAACGATAGAGCGGACAGGAATGGAATTGTAATGGCATTTGTGAGTATAATAGGGCCTCTCGGGACACATGCCACGGATCTGAACAGATATCTGGTTTTATGTTGTCGTTAAATCAGGTAGATATATATAGAGTGTAGTGCGTTCAGAAAGAGAAGAAAGCTATAAAGAGCCAACGGCTTCGCGGTTGCGATGGGTCGGGTGCATTACAACAATGAACGTCGTGTGGTGGTATGAAGGTCGTCGAAACGTTAAACAGCATGCACGGTGATTCCCCCATCGCTTCTGTTAAGTTATCCAAAGCCATGAAAACGTAACAGGGTCGAGTAGGAATTGACCGAATAATTGCCGAGTATAAAAATGGCAAATAGTTCAGCGCTGAGCATACTCTTTGAAGTCCTTATCAAGAGTTGACCACTATAGCATTTACTTCTAGGGTGCTGCTTTTGGTGTTGATCTTGTCATGTGACTATACGTTTGTGATGAAACCTGAAGGATATCTCTTTCCTAAGTGACGCTGGGATGACAATTCTATAGAGGTCAATGGTAGCCATAGGGGTCACAACTCACAACGCTTGCATTGCCGAAAGAACTGCGCTCCTCATCTTTCTCCACGCTTCGAACCTTGTCAATGCCTTGTGGTTGTGTGACCGTGTGTGTGATTTTTCAATTGTAGTTTTGTGTTCTTCCCTTTCCTTTTCCTTCCTTCCTTTTCTTTCCCTTTTTTATTCTGAATAAACATTCCCCCCCCCCCCCCCGAACGAATACAATCACGCGGGACCTTCTCGTGCTTCCTTCCCCTAGTTCCTCTTTTGCGTTTAAAACTTGAAGCAAACATGAAACGTTTCCTTCTTCGATTCTAAGTTATGTACCCCTCCCCTTGACTAACGTTAGGCACAAGAGATTTGAGTGTTCGCGGAAGTTGCCGAGACCCTTAATTACAGGCCGCAGATAATGGTCTCACAGCTGCAATGGAATCCTATAGTACAACGTTCGCGTGCGTTACGGTAAACGATTAATTGAAGATTAGGGTATAGTGCGTTCAAAAAGCGTTCCCTTAATTAACTTTCGAGTTCGGTCCAATCTATTAAACGAGTGAAGCACCGCAGAAATGTGTACGCCCAGGTAACCTCAGACCACAGTGCTCTCATTAATTAAGGGGTTTCGGGAAACAGCGCCTCCCGTCTAAATCGCTGGTTAAGCCTTAGGATAGGACAAGTCCTAACATCGGTTGAATTTCTCGTTCGCCACGGTGACATACGCTGCGCGCCAGTCATTCGCAACATGAACACAGACGACCGTTGTGGTGTGGAAACAAAAGGTGAAGGCACTGGGCGAGTTCGCTTATTTATTTCTTATACTTGGATAGGTGTAAAAGAGACAATAACAACTAAGAAAAACAACATCTTACGATCAAACTTTATACAACGGATATGTTTGTATGGATGTGTGTAAACCAGAGTTCGAGGTAACTCGTTACGAGTAACGTGTGACTGTAACTAAGTTCCTTCTTTTGGTAACTTCTAACTTAACTCGGTACTTTTGCGCCTTTGTAACTCTCAGAGGATCTCGTTTCTTTTTCAGGTAACTTTGCCAAAGTAACTTAAGTGAAGTTGCAAGTTACTTTTAATTCGCTTTTCCGTCACGTGCACATATTTTCTTGCTTTCTGTCCGGTTCCTTCATGGCATTTTTTTTGCCATAAAACGTGATATTCAATCAATGACAGCATTTTATTCAGGAAGTAAGAAATGCTGCCATTGAAATGAAGCTGAACCATTGTGCGCCCACGGGGAGTAAGATGCAAAGCGTTCGAATAGACCTCTACTAGAGAAACGTCATCATGGCGTTGTAGACAGACTGAAACCTGAAACCGAAACAAATCGGAAGGAGAGGGCTGGGTTCTACGGACGGGCACTTGTTCGCTGCCTCCTATTGAAAGAAAAGTAGGACCGAAGGTCGCGTCCCTTTCAGAGACATCGTATAATCCCCTCAAGACCGTGGCTTTCGGGCGCGACCTTGTTCACCTCTAGCTTCGAGCGTAGTTCAACTCTACCAAATTTTGGCGCTGTCGAACACTATGACGTCATTTGTTTACAAACAGGGAGAGGTCTATTGTTGGACATAAACGAAAACGATCTAAGCGTGTTGCACTCCTCCGCAGGCAACTCAAGGTTTTACTCAACTGCTAACGCGCGCTGCACCTGCGTAATGCGATTTTGCGTCAGAAGTAACTTGGAAGTAACTTGTTCTTTTTTTTTTAAGCAACTCAGTAACTGCGAGCTACATTTCAGGCTGAAGAACTTCGTTATTAACTTAGTTACATTTTTCACACGGTAACTTGTAACGAGTTATTTTTGACGGGTCACTTCTCAATCTATGGTGTAAACCAACTTAGTACAGTGCTGGACAAAAGTTTGACGAAAAAGAAGAGACGTTGCCGTGTGACGCGTTAGCTGCTTTAGAGGCATAGGCAGGTTATTGCTCCAGCGGAACTTCTTGTTGAGCTTCCTTACACCCATGGAATATTATGGACAAATGTTCATACTTCCAATTTCATTTAATTCAAAGAGCGTCTGCGAAGTTGAAGGGTTATGCTAAGCTGTACAGTGCAGGACAGAAGTTTACGGAACACGCTCTGGCGCATTCCTTCCTCAGAGTGACACGCGCTAGCAGCGAATGGGACCGTATGAACTTCGACATGTGCCTATAGGAAACCCAATCACCTGTTTGTAGGTCCGTACGACCATTCGCTGCTGGCGTGTCACTCTTAGCAAGGAATGCGCCAGAGCGTGTTCCGTAAACTTCTGTCCTGCACTGTACAGCTGAGCAGAACCCTTCAACTTCGCAGACACTCTTTGAATTAAATGAAATTGCAAGTATGAACATTTGTTTCCGTACAATTATAAAAAGAAATAAGGGTCACTATATTCCATGGGTGTAAGGAAGCTCAACAAGAAGTTCCGCTGGAGCAATAACCTGCCTATGCCTCTAAAGCAGCTGACGCGTCACACGGCAACGTCTCTTCTTGGAGAGCAAGAACAGTTTCTGAAATTTACTCTCCCACCACTGCACTTAAACATCGCATATGATCTCCGATCACATTTCCTTTTATCTTTTTTTTTTTCGATACGGATGCAATACAATACAATCACTTGAGTGCAACAGATTATGTGAATATGCCCCACCCACCCGCTACTACACCCACTCTTCCCCTTTCCTGTTTCCTGTTTTTGATTGTTCGTTTGTTTGTTCTGTGTTTTCTAGCTCTTTTTTTCACCCACAAACGCGTTTTGGAGTAGCCAGTTCTGACTGGGTCGGGACTAACCTCTCCATATTTTTCTTTCTTTTTCCAATCCAATCCAATGTGAATATGTGCTCTACAAGAACTTGATGAAGCAACGCAACGTAAATTTCTATTACAAAAATGGAATTTTAAGGCTACAAGCAAGAAATAGTTAGGGGTACTTTTTTTTGGCAAATTGTGTCCCATGCGTGTTACATATTTTTATACATTTTATAAATTTACGTTATTATTACATTACAGCTTACTTCAAAGTCAAATTAATTTCATTAATGTGCACAGATTGTGTACATACAGTGAACCCTCGTTATTATGACGATGGTCGTTGCCGAAAATTTTGGTCATAACGCGGAATTGTCATATTAACGGGGGGATTTGAAGAGGTTTCACTGCATTGTTCCCCAGGAGTATAGTCGTAAAGCGCGTATGTCAGATTATCGGGGGTCATATTAACGAAGGTTCACTGTATAGGACTGTGAGGTTTCGTGTGAGGACAAAGCATGAAATGCAGTCCTCCCTCCCTGTCACTCACTTAGTCCCATCACTTTAGTCCTGTGAAAGACTGGTGGTTGTAACAATGCATGTATCAGGACTAAAGTTGTTCCTTTTTTTCCACAGAAGGCAGGTGGTGGTGGTGGTGATGGCGATAGGGCTTGCCTCACTTATGCGGGCAACGTCACGACTGACGCCCTGGGGGAATGTGCGTCCTGGGCCGACTTCTAAGGGCACAGGCAGGCCACAGAAGGCAGGCCATGCAGGGCCGTGCAGTGCAGCTTGCCCAATAAAAATGTTAACCTACGTGACCATTTGCTTCCGCGTCGCATCGCGCTGCTGTTACGAAAGACCTTTTTAACTATCTCATATGACGGATGAAACATGACACGACACTTTTATCTTTGTATAGATTCATTATTCGCTTGCTTGTTTCGCGAAGCTTCTCGAGCATGGTCAGCAGTTCCGTGTTTCACAACAGAGTGCTTACTCTTGTTCCCGACGTTGTTTACAGAACCTATAAAGTTCGCGTTCTCTCCTTAATTCATTATGCATGTTTATAGGAAGGGTGACGGAGCAAAATTAATTAATAGCAGCGATCTCTTACGAAATGATTCCACGCACATTACGATGGGTAGATCGCCATAAAAGTTCTGAGAGACTCATCAGCTGCGCACGGAATAAGCTCTGTGCCTGGCGTCTAAGATTGAGTGAGCGCTCGTCTAATTTATTCTGGAAGTTTTGAGACTAGAACGTTTTTGGCTATGTTTCACTGACAAGCGCTTGTTGTGCGCGCTCAAGCACAAACTCAAATGTGTGTTTACTGTTGCTTTTTCTTTCTCTGTTTTGGTGTGCGAGAAAAAGAAAGTGCGAAAAATAAAGGCGTGTCATGCGGTGTGCCTGACCATAGCCTCCTATACATTGCATATAGGAGTAAGTATATAAGAGGCTATGGACTGACACATCGCGGTGGCCGTTTTGTTTTAGTCCTCAGCGCTCTGCTATAATGTATTGTATCAACGTTCAGAGCATGACAGTTGGATGCATTATTTGTGAATCTACAAGAACGGAAGACTTAAATCACGTACAGTTTTTAATTTAATTCGATTGATTTAATTTACAATACACATGATGGGACGGCAAACCTGAGAGATACCAGGTAGAAACTTGAGAGAGGCTTTGCCGCGCTGCGCGACCATGTTCTGTTACTTGTTCGTTATATAAGCTACATTCTAGGCACGGTACAGAGGTTATGCTTTAACTGTAGAGTATATTAAAATTGGTTCGCCTGTCGTACTCTAGAAGGCCTTTCTTTTTCGCGTTTGTGGGCAGAACTCCCTCGAAAAGCGATCCGCAGGAACTTAAATTCGCGAGAGAGGCTTGAGACCCTGCTTCATTTTAAAGGGACCATGAAAGGATATTTGACAAGCCTACGATCATTTTCAATTTGTTTCTCTGTACTAAAGCATTCACCCTGTGAAATATGAAGTTGGAAATCGTTCAAATAGCGAAAATATTAGATATTAACCACGGCCGTGAACGGCGACTGCTATACGACCCACCTGCGAGGGAAACAGCATGGCCGTGACATCACACACAGAGGATGTTGCCGATTCCCGAACGGTCTTTGGCGAGCAGATTGCACAATTTGCAAGCAAGCTTGCAAACTTCGTCGTGAAATATGTATTAATTTGACCTGGAGCTAAGATCGTATCTAATCGTTGACACAGAATCCTACCAGGAGCGTAATGTAGCCGTTGATTGTCAGCATGGTTACTTGGAGCACGTTTTCCTCTCTGAGCTCCTTCTTCGTCAGAAAATGTATCGGTGGTAGACGCTGTGTGCGTCACACAACCTGTTCATCCATCGCCGACAATTTGCGTTTCGCCATATTGCTACGGATTTCGACGGCAGATAGACGACGTCGTCGCTGTCCAAACCGAAACCATGCAACCACGTGGTCCCGCAGAGTGTGTGCTTCCAGTCGTTCACAATAGACCTCTCCCTGTTTGTAAACAAATGACGTCATAGTGTTCGACAGCGCCACCGGTTTGGTAGAGTCGAACTAATGCTCGAAGCTATGGGGCGAACAAGGTCTCGCCCGAAAACCACGGTCTTGAGGGGATTGCGATGATCCCTGAAGGGATGCAACCTTGGGCTCTACTTTTCTTTCAATAGGAGCCAGCGAACAAGTGCACATTCGTGGAGACCGGCTCTCCCTTTCCGATCTGTTTCGGTTTCGGTCTGTCTACCAACGTCATGATGACGTTTCTCGGGCAGAGGTTTGTTGCCTGAGAGGACTGGACGTTAATGGCGTAAGGCCCGCTTCGAAGGAATGTATCCGGCAGGTCACGCCCCGATATTTTTGCCTGGTAACTGCTCCCCCGGTGCACTGAATACGGTTAAAAGTCGATGTGTGTACGATAGTGATTAGTGAGGGATCATGAGAACCGTCCCCGGCAGAGTACTCGGAATTCGCGAAGACCATTTCATGGTCGCTTTAAGCCGTTGGTTCTATCGTTTCGTTTATCGTACCGTTTAATAGCAGGTCGACGTTATAGGTCAGGTTAGAAACCAATGGGGGCGTCAGAAGACTGAATACTTGCCTTGTAGACAGGGCCACCAGGAACTCTGAATAAACTTTTTGGTTTACTAGCCGAGAGTGTGCGCACCTTATAGGTCAGGTGAGAAACCAATGGGGGCGTCAGAAGACTGAATACCTGCCTTGTAGACAGGGCCACCAGAAACTCTGAATAAACTTTTTGGTTTACTAGCCGAGAGTGTGCGCACCTTATAGGTCAGGTGAGAAACCAATGGAGGCGTCAGAAGAGTGAATACTTGCCTTGTAGACAGGGCCACCAGGAACTCTGAATAAACTTTTTGGTTTACTAGCCGAGAGCGTGCGCACCTTATAGGTCAGGTGAGAAACCAATAGGGGCGTCAGGAGACTGGATACTTGCCTTGTAGACAGGGCTACCAGGAACTCTGAATAAACTTTTTTGGTTTACTAGCCGAGAGTGTGCGTGAATAAAGATTCCGGTAAAGCAGTTACACGCTGTTACTTGCGGTCCATTTCCGGCAATGTACGAAAACTACTAAGTGTACTATTGATCGAATACAGTGTTAACGGATCTATTCGAGATTCTTTCTTGGGGTGGGTGCACAATAAAGGTGAAGTGAAACACCTCTGCAATGCTCTCCCTGAAGAGTTTTTCCTGCCCAACAAAGACCAACGAGCAGCAAAATCTTTCATTCGTAAGCAGTTAAGAGCGAAAATGAACAGCAACAATCACAAGATGATGATGATGATGTGATGACGATGACGATGATCCTAGTAAAGAAAAGTATGATTCAGAGACGTCTAATGACATTACCGAATTGCAAACGCGAATAAAAATAGTGTTAATGCAGCCAATCAAAGCATGAAAGATGAAAGTTAATTTCTTAGGCAAATTGAGGCTTTGTACGTATTTGTCCCTTCTATGTTGTTCCAGCCTCAGAACATCAGTTCTTGCATAATCAAAGCATGCCTATATTGCTAGGCTCTTCAAGCATCGTCACACTCGCTGGAACTACTAACAGATATTTCCACGAAATATAACATGCGAGCAGAATGGCAGCAAGCGGACACCAATAATACAAAAATGGACCTAATTATTTCTCGGGACTCGTATATATATGGTCACACTCGGATAAGAATTCTCTTTCACTAATTGGCTCCGTTATGGCTAAAAAAGCAAGTTCCACTCCTGCTAACGCGGTTTCTTTCTTTCTTTTTTTTTTTTTTTTTTGAAGTGCCACTTGTTCTTCTGTGTCTGGGCAATTATCTTTGTATACGGCAAATGAGCCGATAGGACATAATGAGGCCGACACGAGGAAGCAGAAGAAAAAAAAAGAAGGTAGAAGATAAGAAAGCAGTGAGGTGCAAGAGAGAGAGGGAATATAAGAGGACCCTTCGAGCCCACGGCCGCTGACTTTGTAATTATGCACGCGACAGGAGCTGAGAGCTTAATACTCAGGAAATGACTGATGCGGAAAAATTAATACCACAGATTTATAGGAGCGTATGGTGCGCTTGGGGAATACTGACACGCGCGAGCAGGTATGCTCAGTGAGGATGGGTTTATTGGTTTGCGTTAAAGGCTACTAAAAGTGAACGAACGGGACGCTGTCTTTTGGTGTTTTGCATCGTTGATGCCTCGCTCCCTTTTATCCCGTTTAACGAATGCCATGGATTGACTTGCGAGTCGCATGTATAAAAGAGAAATGATAAGAAATTGGCGTGTGATCGTGCACGACCGCACGCTGATACACGCTAGACGCCCAACAGGAAGTCTTCGTCATGGTGCATCTATGCAGTTATAACTGCCAGCATGGTCTCACTCACAAATCTCGGTGAGCGGAAAATACGTTCTACAGGGTTAGGCTAGCAAACGTTACACATATCGACAGCATCGTAAAAATAGAAAACGGGCTTTAGCCTACCCCAAACTTTGAAGATTGCTAGCCATTTGTCTCAAGTTGTACTGCAATTTTTTGTAAGCACTATTCTAATGTAAAAAGAAAATTAAAAATCAAGCAAAAACTCGCCCCATGCATTTTCAATGGCCTATCTCACGCAAACGCCGCCATTTTTCCTTGTGTCTGCTTCACATTCACATCACGTCACACTGGCGGCGCTGCCTAGAACGATGCGACATGCCCATTCTGACTATGATTCTGACGTTATGCACTCATCCTGTTCTTCTGTACGGTGGTGTCATCTGTGTGCGGTGAAATAAAAATGAGGCGCACATAGGAGAAAATGGCGGCTTTTCAGTGAGATAGGTCATAGAAAATGCACAGAGTGAAATTTTTCTTGATTTTCAATTTTTTTTTCTACACGACCATAGCGCTCACAAAAAATTCCAACAAAACTTGAGACAAATGGCTACCAGTCTGCAAAGTTTTGGGTTGGCTAAACACCGTTTCCTATTTTTACGATCAACTCTAAATGTGTAACGTTTGCTAGACTAACCCTGTAGGTCCGCACGGGCTTACTCATATATTTGTTGATGCGTTACGTATGCCCTTGTCAGACGGCCAACTTAAAGGAGCGTGTAAGTGACCCCCCACTTTCCTTTATTTTTTTTTCTTCGCTGCAGCGTGTTGTGCAACGAATAAAATGAGCTCCTGCGAAAGAAACATGAGCGCAGGTGACCTACAGAGCAAGGCTCTGTTCCGCACACCTTTAAAAAATCCTCTCCTCGTGCAAAGAGCGTATCGTCGAACGAGAGGACGTCGTGACGCATCATGGTCTCCGGCACGTGACCAGTGACGTACAACGGCACAGCTCAAGCATGTATAAGCGGCGCGTTAGCTGAGAAGAAAAAAAAAAAAAAAGAAAGGCACAGAACCGTTGCTACGTGACACGAGGCTCGTGTCTGTCTGCAGCGGCTGCTTTCTCCGGCTGTTTTTGGAAATTCGATGGTGCAGTGACAATACAGCGCAGAGCGAAAATATTTTGCATGGTGATACTCCGGTGGACAGCTTCACAGATGAGGCAGGGTTTCACTTCCATGTTCCTTTAAGGCCGTAAATGGAACGGCCGTAACTTCACCGGTAGCCCAACCACCATCTCGAATCACATCGTTCTGTCTCCTGGGGGCTTAATCGCTTCATCGTCGTTACGGTCCTTACAAGCTAACGAGTGGCGGGAGATTCAAAAAGGTGTGCACGTGACACATTGCGCGTGACGTGTACCACGGCCTTCACGTATCGCGCGAAGAGCGCAGTGCACGTGTTTTATCACGTGGCCACCTTTTTAAATTTCCCGCCACTCGTTAGCTTGTAACGACCGTAACGACGATGAAGCGATCGGGAGTCGATAATCGTCATAAAAAAGGCGTACGCCTCCCGTTTTCGCCGGCCGTTGCGTTTACGCACGTTACGTTAAGGTAGCATTCTGACTAGGGGATTATTGTTTACGGCTTACTGGTGCAACGCTCATCGGCATGATGATACCCACGCGGAGAGACCCCGGCCAATGAGAGAGAGGGTGTGTGTATGTGTGAGTGAGAGAGAGAGAGAGAGAGAACGCCTCCCGCGCATGCGTCGCCGCACAAGTGTTTACAGAAATACAGGATGGCATCATCGCCGGCAGGAACCAGCACGACTTTCTGCATACATTGCAGTTCTGGCGTTACCCCTACACCCTCTTCCAGTCTTGGGTAGTATAACTAAGTTACGTGACTTGTAACTGTAACTAGTTACCACTTTTTGGTAAAATAACATTAAAAAGAATCCCTTATATAATGAACTGAAAATGTAACTGTAACGAAGTTACTCAGGTATTGTATTATTTTCCACGCGTCAGTTGTCTAGCGTCGCTTCGTCGAGGCTTCAAGTGCCCTGCGGCTTTGCCCCAAGCAGGAATTCCACGAATTTTGTCATCCCATACGCGGCCTGGATGGCCTTGCACTAACCGCGTATTCACACGAGTCACGTTGCTCAGAATATTAGAACGGAAGATGCAAAAAAAAAAAAAAAAACGTCATAGCTTCCTGCTGTCACGTGAACGCAAGCGCTCGACGTCGCGCCTTCACGAGCACTGCCAACACCACCTAGGTAGGCGGCCCGTCGTGTCTTGTCTCCTTCACCTGCTTACTCGTCGACGTGACGTATACAACTAAGACAATACAACTAAGAGTACGCCAATGGTGGTGGTGGCGCTGGGGGTCGCCGTTGTCGGCCTCACAGTCGTGCGCAACGTCACGACTGGCGCCCTGGGGGAATTTGCGTCCTGGGCCGACTTCTAATTGAACTGTGCCGACATATGTATGAAACCGTTCGAGGAAAAACCAGGAAAAACCCCAGACAGCACAGCCGACACAGGGATTCGAACCCGGGTACCTCCCAGTCCCAACTGTTTTCGACTGGTGTTTTTCATTGGCGGTAGCCAATCACGAACGCGCTTTCAGCGGCCGTAGCCATGGAGACGCACCGCCGTCGTCTGCGAGTAGTGATGGAACGTCCTCGCGTACTAAATGAGAAAACTTTAAAAGAGAGCGCAAAACGGTCCCATATCTTTCTCAAGACTAATTTTCTGGAAAGCGTGTCGCACTTTTTTGTCTACGGATTCAGGTCTACAGGTTCCAAGTTAGCCGCAATCATTTGCGAGTTCTTGAATTCGCAGAACGGCGATTCGCAGTGGCAGACGCATTCTGACTTTATATGTCCACGTAGCGAAAGAGAGAGAGGAGGTAATAAGCAGGCCTTCTGTATCTATGAGGCGTTGGCACTGCCAACCGTGAGCGATTTCCCGCGACACCGCCGGGCAAGATATTCCGTAGCAGACGACAGGAAAAGACGCTGACGTTGTCGTCTGCTAAGTGCGCAGTAGCGCCACTGCCGATATTCCGGTACCGTGTGAATGTTCAACGGGACGGAACTTCAGCTCTGTGTGCAGTGTTTCCGCTTTTTCTTCCGCTAGAATATTCCGTGGGGATGTCGCTCGTGCGAATACACGCTGTTAGGGCCCATGGGAAATCCTCTGTTTATGACACGTTATAACTATGTCTGCACAGTAGATGCACTATAACAATGTTTTTAGAGTTACATTTACTCGTTTTTTTCTCTTAAAATGTAACTGTAAAGTAACTAAGTTACTCGAACGTGGTAACTGTAGCTGTAACTAGTTACATTTCAATAACAGTAACGGTAATTTAGTTACTATTTTCTGCAGGCTAACTGTGACAGTGACTTAGTTACATTTTTTGCAGTAACTCAGCCATGACTGCCCTCTTCTCTCCTTTCTGTAACACTTCAATAACACGCTCGAACGCTTGCAGGCAGAGTATCGGATCGAATCGAGCCCCCCCCCCCCCCCCCCCCCCCCCGCCGTCCCAGAAGGAAGAACAGAAAAACAAATCCATAAACGGCATCTGAACTCGAAGGAGACTTCAAGTTCCAGCTGCCCCAACTATTCGCGATGCCGCGTTCTGTGTATATGTACGTCGGTGCCGCCCTTCGACTGTTGTAGAGTTAGCAGCTTCGTTGTACCGATCTTACGGACCAACAAGCTCACACTGGCGCCTTTTAACCCACCATCCGATCCCTGTCATTTTTTAAAAAGTTTTCCGGCGGCATGCCTCTACAGCATCATATATTGAGACTGCCATAAAGGCTCGAATTGGATGGCCTCATATACTTTAGTTTTTTTTTAAATTTTCGCTCATTTCTTCTTCTCTCTCTATATATATCTTTTTTCTTTCTAGAAACACCGCTTGAAACTCTGTTCCTATCCAATGAAAGCATTGTACGTTAACGACAGAGAGTGCGACGTTAAGCCAATTATTACCATTTGAATCGCTTCTTGTTCTACGCGTCATACGCAACATCCCTATGGCACTCTTTGTCCAATAGTTGCCCTTGTGCCATAAAAAAGAAAGAACATGTCTATGTAAACTGATAAAATTTTGAAACGGGAGAAAGAACAAGAATGTTCCTCACTGCACGTCTAACTTCTTTCGGCCGTAGGCCAGAGTGAGCAACAGACGACAGATATGTTATATGACGATGAGAACCTGCCACAAGAAGAAACAAAACCTGGGCCTCATAAAAAGCCCGTAAAAGACAAGCAGCCTACCACAAGACACAAGACATCGTTTCGCATCGTTGGATCGTTATTAGTGAGAGAGGGAAAGTTGAAGGAGGCTTTCTCTGGTCGCCTGAGCACCGTCGTTGCTATATAGAAGCAATACTTCAGAAGCTGCTGTCGTTAAATAAAGTGTAGCGTAGGGACTTTATTACTCTTTTGTTTCTAAATGGAATGTCGCTAGATTGGAAGATATTAAAGAAACTGTTATTTTCTTTACTTACTCGTACAATGCGGTGTCGTCAGGGGATCGAAAAATGGTTGCTCGAAAGTGGACGGACGAATATCGAACACGGTTCGTGGCGGAAAAGGCAGACAACAACGGGCGCGTTATAAGTAGCGATTCCAAAGTAAAAAAAGACATGACTCAATCCACTAAACGGCCAGGCGCACTTCCGGTGCTCGTAACTCGAATCAAAATTTCTGATACCATCTCGAAAACGGAGTCTGCACGTGAAGTAACGACTCCTGACGGCCACCCACTTTCGGAGCGCTAAGGTTTAGCTTGGCATACACCAGACACCGCAAGCACTTTATTTTTAAAAGCGTAGCGTTTAATTAATGGATTTTGCGAAAGGCTGAGTCGATGCAACGTTCGTCGTTGCAAATTTGTGCTGCCCACACACACACACACACACACACACATACATTGGATGATGATGAGGTGGGCGATTCACCGCTGCTGAGGCGGTACACTGCCCTATTGCGCATTGGGAACGGATGAGGGGATGATGATGGGAGGCTTTCAGAGAGCCGTCACCAGACCGGTGGAGCCCAAGTGCTCCGCAAGAAGACGAAGGACTTGCACCTGGTGGGCAGCGTTCGACCACAGTCCGAGGATCTTCGCGAGGTTGAACGGCCGCTCGTCAATACGTTGCATAGCAACTTCCATCAGTGCACACTCGTGGAGATATTGCCCACAAGCCAGGATGACGTGGCAGAGGTCGCCGTGCACTGCACAAGTGGAGCAAAGTGAAGACGAGGTGGAGCCGAGACGGTGTTGAAAGGCAGGTGTAAAGGCAACGTTGAGCCTCATACGGTGGAAGAGTGCGGTGGTTGTGCTGCCGAAACGTTGCCTGCGCAGTGCGCCTTTGCTCCGCAGCCTTTGTGCCTTTGTGCAGCGCAGGGCAGGCATCCACACCAGGATTCCCGCAATCCACGCACCAGAACACCATAACACCCTCCAAAACATGTCTATGAGCTGGCGGAATGGCGGAACTACGTCACTAAACTTCCGTCGCGGTCCTTTTCATTCCGTCACTCAGTTTCTGAGATGGGGCCACGGAGATTGACTGGAAGTTTGACTGGCCAAGTGCACCGGAAGTGCACTTGGCCGTTTAGTGGATGGAGTCATGACTACTTTGACTCTGGAGTCTCCACTTAACGCGCGCAAAGAGACGGCGGACGGAAGCGAAGTGAGGTATTTCCGCCTGCTAGCAGACGTGTATTGGCGCCTCGCGCTGCGCGGCAATACCTCGTGTGACCTGCACGTATTTAGAACGATGAACGATGCTCGAGAGAATCAGTTGATCTATCTCTTGATCGACTAAAGGATGGTTGGTAAATACTCGAAGCTGTTCAGTTTAAGAGTACGCAGGTGCCCCTTGTCTTCGTCCGTGTCTTCTCTGCTGCGGTAAGAGGGATCCATCCACGCCGGGAAACTTGCCATCGCTGAACACCTGCGTTAGCGTCGATGTGAGCGGCATTGCAGAACGCAACGACTCAGCGTTTCGCAAAATCAATTTATTCAATGCATCCGCTTTCAAAAATCGCGTGCCTGTAATGTCTGTCAAAACCCCGAAGCAGAGGCTCCTTGTGGGGTTAGACAGCTAGAGTGACTGTCTTTCGAATGCAAGATTTTATATTGCAATAAATTGATTTTATATACAATATTTTATTTATTTTGCTATACTTCTGCCACAGTCATTGTACCATGAAAGGAGTGAGCAATCCGAGCCATGAAAGAGGGAATATATGCAATGAATCCAATACAAATACAGTAACAAATTCAAAGTTCTACTCACGCTCAAGCCACAATTCGTGTCATAGTCATACTCATTCATTAGCAAGGTAGAGGTAGGATTAAATAACGATATATCAATGCTCACTAAAGCTTACACATAAAAAAGTACATGACACACACACAATTAATAGACGTCAATGCACAGGCCACACAGTGCCGACACATATGGATAATTAGTACAAAATGGATAATTAGTGCAAAATGGATAATTAGTACGGAATGAATAATTAGTACAAAAAGTACATCACATACGCAAACAATTAGTACACATCAATGCACAGGCCGCACAGTGCCGACACACATGACTAATTAAAGCGTTACAGTAAAAATGTCAAGATGCGAGTCTGTTTGCTACAGTTCTCCCATAGGCCCTCAAGTCGAGGCAACAATCCCAACAAGGTGTCGCAGTCAACGATCTCCTGAGAAAGGCTATTCCCGTCCTTAAACTGCTAATGCGAAAAATGAATGTTTGAGGCAGTTGGATTTGGCTAGATGCTGAATGGAAGTCTTAATGCGTGTGCTTCCACAAATGTAATATGTACAGTATTTACTTGGCTGTACATTAGTCAGTGTGTGAATTACCTCCCAGAAACAAATTCCGTTTTAGCTCTTGATGAAATGCCAAGCATTCACCTTACAACTAAAGCTACTCCAAATTATTATTTATTGGAGACGAATTATGCGGGGTTTTTTTACGCCTGACATAGTAGCTCACTCCTCCAGAATAGTGAGTGTATCCCGTCGGTTGAGTGAGTCTTTGCGTCGGGGTCGTTATCATATATTTGGGAGTGGTCAGCCGTACGAGGCTTCATTTGCAGATCTGCGTGTTTCACTGCGAGGGTATGGGATACATCTAGTTAGCGAGATCGAAAGAAGTTAAAAAAATTATGACGACGATGATGATAGGAACAAGAAAAAAAAAGTTCGCTACAGGGTCAGACTGGCTACGCCAGCACCCCTACGCTAAATTAGCTAATGAGAATATATATATATATATGTATATTTGTTTACAAACGATCTGGCCCTGATAATGGACGTTGCCATTTTATGGTTAAGCCGTGACGTTCGTAATGACCACTGTACGTGCACTAAAAATCACTGCAAGTGGTTTTTATTCTCAGCATTGCACTTAGGGACAAGCAATCAATACCTGCTGCTACAAGTAACATTTCCGTAGCATTATAGTGCTCCATAAACGTGCACGCGGAACGCGCGCTGCAGTGCACAGTCCGTTCCATTGATATTATTCTACCACAAGGAAAGCTACATGCTTACCGAAACGCATAAGCTATCGAATCAATAATCAGTGTCAGTGCTCCATAAACGTGCACGCGGATCGCACGCTGCAGTGCACAGTCCGTTCCATTGATATTATTCTACCACGAGGAAAAGCTACATGCTTACCGAATCGCATAAGCTATCGAATCAATAATCAATCAATCAACAAATATATACAGAATCGAACGTCACGCGAAGCTAAAGCCGCCATAGGAAAGCCGCCGAATGATGATACAGTCGTGATAATACAATAGGTCATGGTGATGACACGTGGCCAGCCCCAGAACGCAATACGTTCGCATAGCATCCTATCGTCTGTGAACCAATTTGTGGTAGGTCACCCCTGTGGACACGTTTACTAACGAAGGATGTTGTCAACATTGAAACGCCCTGACATAAAGGTGTATGGCAGACGAGGGAGATGAGGAAAGACATTCAAAAAACAAAAACAATAATTAAAAAAAATTTTCGAAGCTTCAGAAGTGTAAAACGCCTAAGGTACGTCGTCCAGACGCCCCCCACGACACGGCGCGTCTAAAAGTCAATAAGTCATTTGAAGTTTGTTCTCGTTAAAATACGCTTTGGGCAACGCGATTCCACACCGTCAGGGCAATATCCTTTTCGCCAGCACACCCGTCGAACACGAAACCCATTTTCCTCGAAGGGTCGCGTCTTCCTTCGGAGTATTAGGAAGCAGGATTGGAGGATGTCTTCTAACAACCTCATCGTAGCACTTCTCTATTTTCGACGTACAATCCTTTCGAACCCTTGAGTTAGAAAGGTTGAGAGCACGGAGTTATCTTCTGAACATCTCTAAAGGAAAGTATGAGACTGGCAATGTGAAAGTAGGGCTGTAACTGAGTTATCCTGCACCTCCAGGAGCGCTTAGCTGCCTCCAACAGCGCAGTCTAAACGAAAAAATTGCTCGCGCCGTTTCACCTGATGGCGGATAGCTACAATAATGACTGACCTATCCGAGCTTCTCATTTTGCCCCAGGACAAGTTTCAAACTCGTGAATTTTGTGCTGTGATTAGATACAAATTGAGAAACTCGAAGCGCAATGAGCAAGAAAAAGAGACAGGCATTTTGGGTTGGAAAAGACAACGTAGTTAAGAACATTGTTAATGAAAGTACACCTGCAAATATTTTTTTTTAATTTCTACAAAAAACGTGTAGCTTCAACAACGGCCATACAGAAGGGCGTACGTTTTTTTTCACATTAACCCAATCTGGATGATTTTGCCTGCCCACACAACAAATGAATACCGAAGTCGTCTTCAAGCCTTGAGGTATGAAAATGCGAGGAAGCTTGAGAGCAGTAAATAAAGGAAAGCGGAATGGTGAGAGAGGCTTTCTCGGCTTGGGAGGGGGGAGATTCCTTTGTGTGGCGAAGCACCCGTTTCTGAGTACGCGTCAGCTAGACAGGCGTGCCCGTGCCGTTGTAAAGACTCTGTTCCCACTGTTTTGATAACATAGTCATGTTCAAGAGTATGGAAATATCCGTGAACGTATCAACATATTAAACAAGTATACGTTACTACAAGTCAAGTGCGCTTGATAATTCCTCGTCGAATCCGTATATTTCTTATTCAGCCTTGGGTGACTGAAACGTGATGTATAAAATATGTGAACAAAAAGCAGCAAAAAAAGCTAGAAAAAGTGAAACGAAGAGGTAGAAATGTGTGTTATTTCACCCAGGATATATTCCCGTCTATGGTCTCCATATGTCTCTGAATTGCTTCCCGTCTGTATTGTAATCATGCCCGTAAAAAGTACGGACATGCAAGATGAAAGCGAACAGATTATCCGATAATGCAGGAATGCATTATCGGAGAAAAGAAGACGATGTGCTGACGAAGGGAAAGACGACGAGGACCACGTGACTAACAAGGTAAGACGAACATCTCGCGGAAAGGATCCCCCCTTGATAATCTTTTATGTGTGTATCCGGCTGTTCCGGAGTTTGGCCGGTACGTGTTGAGTTTAGCGTTCCTAACCTCACTATACTATTACAAAATCCTGGTTGCCTGCCGTCCGTACTACATTCAAGATCTGTCTGTTGCCACAACAGCAATCTTCGAAGTACCAATCTGATTTCAATGTCGACTTGGTGGTGATGACATCGCTTTTGTGCGAAATACAACATCATGCACAGCATGGGCAGAAACCCTGAGACACGGAGAAAAAAGAGGAGGACACGTACACGTTCAAGTTCTCTCACTTGTATGTGTACGTGTCGTCCTTTTTTTCCTGTATCTTATAGGGTTTCTGTCCAAGATGATCCTTCACCAGATAGCCTGCGCCTTGTCCCTTCATCGTGCACAGCCTTGGGGAATCCACGTTCTAGGCTTACTTGTTTTCACATGTCCACACCACTTCGTCGTACAAGTCGCTTTCAGTCTAAGAACTACTCGTTTAAGCCCCGCCCTGCACTTCGTACCTATTGGCGAACCGCGGCAGCTGATGGTCCTTATACGTTGAACACGTCGACAGCTCCATATACTCCGAATTATAGGCATATTCCGCATAACACAGATAGCTCCGATCAAAGGATGGATAGACAAAGCTCGTGTTCGAAATTGATGCAGGCAAGGCATGCGGAGGAATTGACCTCCTTGTGCCAGTATTAGTGCAGAAAGCTAGCTATAGCTATTCTTCGTCCTGCAGCTGTCTCAGGAGCTAAGAAGATTAATCTAATTTTGCTGCCTCGGCCCGTACTTCACCTATACTTGCCTCGCGACTGCGCTCTGACCAATGCTGCAATAATCATTCACAGGACCATACAACCTCATCACCCGCAGTGAAGAGACCATGGTGAACGTACTGTGGGAAGAGAACAGGGCCCACTTCGATGGACACCTCTTCCCTGGACTTCTCCTGTTCATCCTGGGCAGCTGGTGGTGTTTTGGCATCTGGCGGTTCTACTTCCTCGGTCGGAAGCGGTTTCGGTCCTCGGCTAGCTTTCCCATTCCCTGGTACTCCCACAAGCTGTGCTTCGAAGGATGGGCAAAGATAACCTTCGCCTTCATCGGCATCGCGGGCGAGGCGTACTCTGGCCTCGGCAAGGGTCACTTCGCGCTCTTCAATAACCTTCAACATATCATCATGTACGCTGCCTTCGCGATCGCTGGCGTCGCGGACATCCTCACGAACCGAAGATATCCTCTTCCGCCGCAGACCGACTACATGGCTCTCCTTGTGGCTGTCCTTGTGGAAGTGTTCCTCTTCAGCTTCCACCTGCACGGGAGATCCCCGCTGGACGTCATGGTGCACAAACTGCTCATTTACAGCGCCGTCGCCGAAGCCGTTTTCGTCCTCCTGGAGATGAGGAACACGCAGACCGCGGTACTCGCTCTGGGAAGAGCGTTCTGGGCAATCCTCCACGGCGCCTGGTTTATTCATATCGCATTCATGCTGTTCTACTCTTCGACGAAGATTACTTCCTGGATATCAAGTGAGGATGATCAGCTGACGATGGTGACAGCCATGTTTGGGTGGTTTATGATAAGCGTGCTGGTTTACGTTGCTGTTATCGGGTGCCTGTTCAGATGGTACGCGTCAGCTCGCGGACTCGAACAAGGAGCCCATGAAGAGCGGTACAAGCTGATCAGGAACGACGAAGTCGGTGGATCAGGTGACGCGGCGGAGCTGGAGAGGTTCAACGACACAGATTGAATGTGAGCGGGTTTTGTGTCTCAGGCCGCGCAGACATCACCCGTGGGAGGGTGAAATAAAAAGTGGTTAGTTTGTGCGGCTTTGGCGCAGTGGCCAGCAAGATAACGTGCCATACAGTTGATTGGCTCCGCTGTTTTTATACTTGCAATTCACACAATGCAGTGGAATGTTGTCATTGCCTTTTTTTTTTTACTTACATAGGTTGGTTTCACAAACGTGGGTTAGCATTTGAACCAAGATAAACGATTCCTTGAACCTGGAGTTAACCCTCAGCTCTGTTCCACCAATGCCAGTTCTTCATTTGCCACCTTTGAAGACAGAACCGTTGGACCCACCTGTTTGCTTTTTTGCCCCTTTCTGTTTTCTGTCTCATCTTTTTGTTCTTGATTCCATGTAGGCGCAATGTACAGATGTAGACAGGTCAGCAGGGGCACAATTCTGAGAGAACTCCAGAGAGGAAACTAACCACTTGGCCATGTCAATTTTTTTCACTCTATTCCGTTTCTTGCACTACACCGTGTGCAGCGACTTTGGGCTGACTGGGAGGTCTGAGGACGTCGGAAGCACTCTCGACGAAACGAGTAACAGGTGCGGTGGTACAGATAAATATCTGTACCACCGCACCTGTCATAACGTGCAGCAGCAGTCGTAAAACAACTGTATTTGTAAAATGTTTGTGTGAGGTCAATGAATGTCATATTAATCAAGTTGTCGTGCAGCATAGATATAATTAGAAATAAGTTGACTCTCCTAACTGCTGTCACTACGGTGCTCTAGAAGATCTAGAGGACAGTCGTCTTCGTTGCCCACACTATCAACCTTCAAGAACCCCTGTCTCTCCCAAAATTGCCGGGTCCCTTGCCAAATCCAGCGTACCAACGCTCTGCCCTCAAAGCTCTCTTGACCTTGTTGGACACGAATAGGACTTCGATCCTTATTGTGAAGGGGCTCATTATTTCATTCCCCACGTCCCCACCAGCAATGGGGCAGAGTATCGTCCCTGGCTATGAAACTTCCCATTCGTCACCTCGCAATAAAGTGGTTGTTAGGAATGAGCGTTGCATATAGGCTTGTCTGACACGGCTGTTTTTCTCTATTACTCGACAAGGCCTTTAGTAGCGGATCGAGGGCCATGAACTGATTTGACTGCAAGTCAGCGCTACTCTGGCCCGAAAAGGAAAAGCAGACAAACAAAAGAAGCGTCTCCAGAGTGAAATGGCTCTCCTCTTATTGAGTTTAGATCGTTAGGCTGTTCCCTCGTATAATAAAAGCCTTTGATGCCTTCCGGCGCACTGACCTCGCTTTGTCTCTTCGGTATTGTTGGATACGTCCTCGTGGATACGCCACAAGTACCCATCTAGATGTCACCCGCTGGTGACTCTAATTACGTTCTGTTTCGTCAGAGTGCCGTCAAACCGGGCCCACGAATCCATCAAAGTCAGCAAGCGACTTTGCCGACTCCATGAGCCCACATCAGTCCTCACATTAAATTGATTTAGCGTATAGGCGAGAAAGAAATTGATGTGTGGGCTGTGTCATGGTGTAGCGGTACAGGAAAAATAAACTCTGGAGTGCAGAGTTTTTATTCATTTACTTGGCTTCGCTACAACGACGCAGTGCCGGTAACGATGAAGGGGAGCCACTGGCAAAAGGCAGTCTAACGGAAATCTCAGTAGGGAATGATGAGAGATAATGTTCAGCTATAATCTAAATTAAGAGCACTTTAATTGAGGAATTGACATGCCTGGCACTGAACAGGTCTTTCTTTCGCATCATGCGTTGAATATTGTGTTTTATGAACTGAGTATACAAGACTAAATCACAGTGCGTCGACATTGACAAATTTCAGAGTTTCCAGCACGCAAATTATATTGTCCCGACCTTTTGTGCCTTCGTCATGCTGTCTTCGTCACAACTTACTTACCGGATACGCGAATTTTGCGATCATCATTTAAGTCGAATTTAAAGACTCGCGATATTGTTAACGATGCCAGGGGAGTATAGAAACGTTTTTAATTTGCAACGGATTCTTGTTTTATTAACACAAGCAGCACATCATGTTGGCCCAACATTGCACGAAATATTGGCCCAGTATTGGTCAAGTCTTGATCAACTATTGGGCCAACATTGCCAATATTGGCCCAGTATTGGTCCAATCTTGATCCAATATTGACCCAACATTGCCAATATTGGGCCAAGATGCCGTGCTGCTTGGGAAGCCCAACTGACGCACTGAGCACCATTTGAGCAACGTTTACACTAGTGGACACCGATTCAACGCTCACTCGAACGTAATTTCTGAACTCGACAATTTATTATCGTCAACGTCAAGTTCGCTAAAGAAGGCCTTGATACGGCGTGGCTGTTGCAGAAGCACTGACAATACCCGCCGTGCTGGCGGTGCGTCAGACTTGAAGCATTTTGACCAAGATACCATGGTATACGACAGCGGGTGTTAAGTAAGTGAGTAAAAGTAACTGCATACGTGTATTTAGATACTTTTTGTGTATCTTGAGTGAAATATCAGATACATTTTCATGGAGGCATTTTATCTGTAATCCAAATACTTTTTACAGCAACTTTTGCTCTTTTTCACAGTATCTTTTTCTCATTAAAAAAACATGAGCGACAACTGACATCAACAGGTGGCGCGATTTGGCGAGGCAACCTGGCCTGAGTGCATTGCAATCATTCCCAATACCACGGTCCCTTGATAGCTTAGGGACCTAGGGCGCTATCAAGGGACCGTGCCAATACTAAAGTCTGGATCTCAAATATAACACTGGGTTGCTTAGCACTGTCGCGGTGGAGCGGTTATTTAGTTTTGGGGCCGCACAAATGTTAGAACCCGCATAACGGAGAAGAATTTTGAAATGACTATATATGCTCCTTCGTGCAAATAGAAGGTATGCAAGTGCACAGAAATGTTAAAGGTACTGTAAAGCAGCACCGATCAAATGTCATTTAGTGTGGCTATTCGATAGTCCAAGCCACCAGATCAAAAACTGCGCAAATTTCATTCCAATCGACGGTGCAATTAATTAATTAGAAAATTACAATTAAAGATTACGGGCAACACTGTACTAGGTATTCGAAATGAATCCGTACTCCTGACGCATACGGCGGCAACCACATTACATGCGTATAACACTGGGCCCGACATAACAATCCACCACAATCCACCATAAAATCCGCCCCTGCAATCCACACAACGATCCACATCTGAGGATAAAGGGATAGCGAACTGAAATGAAATGCTGAGCCTTTGAAACAAATGTGTCAGACGCTCAAGAAGCCAGACAGCGTCGGGACTTGTTTGTTCACAGAGGTTCACAGAGAGAGATTGTTCGTTCGAAAGAGGCCGCGAACAGAAGGAGCGCGCAGGCGCAGCAGAGAAGTAGGGTCTCCATCGAACAGCGGCCAGCGCTGGGTTACTTCGCAAAAACAGGGGTTAACAGGTTAAACTGTTAAGAGGGGTTTCAGAATGCATGGGTAAACAGGAAAGCTAATAATATGGTTACTAACATAACGAAGTTCCGATGTAATAGTGCGTGTAATACAAATTTTCAGTGTTGCCCACTGTACAAGGGGTTGTTTGACACCAGGCGTCGCACCGCTCCACTACGCCGCATCTTTCATGGCAAATTAAAAATATTTATAGCGCGTTGTCGGTCGTATGGTTCCGCATATGGTATTTAGAAGCAATAAAGTCTCTAGTGACATCACCGGCATGTCATGCTTGTCTACTGCTTTACAGTACCTTTAAGAAGGTAAGCAAACAGTTGAGATAAGTTACTGGTTTGTTAACGCGCGCTACCTGGTCAGTGTCCAGTCTATTTTCTCCACGGTGAACCTGAAGTGTCATCTCCATCATAACCCTTCATTCTCTACAATTGGCACTGGGGCAGGCATAGCCTGCTGGCCGGCATCAGCCCCATCTCATGATCATCTCTAGCACTCTCTGTCTCTCTCCCTGTGCGTGTGTGTGTTTGTTTGTTTCTTGGAATAAAGATATTTAATGCTTCCGATACCTTGTGTGTGTGCAGAATCTATAAAAAAGAATTTTAAAACGTTACAAGAAAGAATGGAAAACATTATTGGTTATTACATCACGTGACCAAATGTAATCCAATGTAATTTACTTTATTAGTCGTAATGCAAGTAATAACAGCTCGCTCAATTAAACCAATCAATTTAATGGTAAAAGTATCTGTGAAAGTATTGCGTACATTTTTGCAAGTACCTGTAACTGTATCAGTGTATTTTCTCCCACGTGGTATTTGTGCTGGAAATCACATGCTTTTAAACCCATTTATCTGTAACCGTAACTCAGAAATTTTTTAAAAGCAACTTTAATAACCCTGAGTAGAACATGCATCGCGAAATTAAAGTTTTGCGAAACGCTTCCTAAACTTCCCTCTTTGAGAATTCGTGAATTATTAATACCGCGAAATCAAACCAGTTTCATAACGTATGGGGTTTTTCTTTTTTACGCAAAATAGGAAAAGACTACCGAACTTGACACAAAGCAACTGCCTCCTCTGTGGCTACATAACGAATACCGCTTTTTATATGTAACCGTATACGTCCAATCTTGTTAAAGCTACCGTAAAGCGGCATACAGCCAGTTTATGAGACAATGAGTCAGTTTAAGAACTTGTCGCTTGCTAACCCAGCTCAAGCTATACATGTGACATAGAACGCTTAATATCTTGGATTTGCTAGCGAAATTGTGGTAAAACGCTTCGGGGCGACGTCTGGTGGAGAATAATGAGGAATTTGTCAAGCAGCAGTGATCTGTTCCCAACTGATTTGCTGCCCTTTACGGCTACGTAGCCAACACGTAGCCATCGTAGCCGTACACTTTCTTCAGAAGGCTTATGTGCAGCTGATTACTCCACCTCCAAATATAGACTTCAGAACGTAGCTCGTCCCTTTGCGAAAAAAGAACATTGCCCTTTAAATAAGTCTACCACGTAAGCGATTGAAATAAAAAGACTTGTAAATGTAGCTCTACACTCTCGAAAAAAGAAAAGACAAATTAACGGGTAATAATTTAAGGAGTACTCGCAGCTTGTGCCCCCTATATTGCAATTAGTCCCCATTTCAGTCCCCTGGTCCAAAAATTTACTCCCCAGCACCGGTAAATAGTCCCTACACTTTCCATACACTGCCATGTATAGCGGTTGCAACCATGCATCTGGTCCCGGAAGGACTAAAATTACTGCTTAAATCAATTAATTAATTAACTAACTGCTAAAATTAATGACGCATCCTTGGAAGTCTCTGGGGAGGTGTGTTAGCTTAGCTCAATTGGTAAAAACCCTGTAGCGGTAATCCAGAAGATGTGGATTCGAGACCTATACAGCTGGCTAACCTTTTTTAGTGACTTCCTTATTGCATCATTTCTTTCACCGTTCGAATGCTTCATAAATAGACGATTTCAGGAAATCCCAGTGCTAATTGCGTACCGCGTTGCATGCTGGAAGCTTACTGTCATGAGGAAGGGAGAACTGTCCCTCACGTTTCGTTTTCGCTGACCTTGACACCTCGTGGACAATGGAGAGGGACCGAGGGAGGTGAAATCGAAACAGTTTGGAGACCTCCTCCTCCTTTCTGATCACAAAGTTCCCATAATTCAAAGCGGCGCTCAGCTCCCTGGGATTTTCTTGGTAGCGTTCTGCCCTTGCTAGAGCGCAGCTCTAACCACGGCCTACTGTACACTCTAAGAAAAAGAGAGAGAGAAAAAAAAAAGAGTAAAACGGGGAGTAAGTGCAGCTTCTAGTCCCCTACACTGCAAT
The DNA here is from genome assembly GCF_037126465.1 of Ornithodoros turicata. Taxonomy (NCBI): domain Eukaryota; kingdom Metazoa; phylum Arthropoda; class Arachnida; order Ixodida; family Argasidae; genus Ornithodoros; species Ornithodoros turicata. The sequence goes on along the minus strand of NC_088206.1, from coordinate 9,016,475 downwards.
TACTCCCCATTTTAGTCCCCTAACCCCCACATTTACTCCCCAGTTCTGCAAATTGGCACTGAACCTCACAAATGGTCTTCCGAATGGAACAGTATACGTAAATATATGCTCTTGGTCCATCTGATGGCATAGGACTGTATTACTCCAGCCAACTTAGAAATTTTCCACCCACATAGAGTAAGAAACAGTTAGTGCTTCTTTCTTCGCAAATTGTGCCCTATGTGTGTCGCAAGATTTGATATCACTCGATATATCACGGTTGACGGTTTGATTCAAAGGATTTTCATGCATGCACACGAATTGGGACTCTTAGAACAGAGCATGAAATGCAGTCTCCACTCTGTGACATTCATTTACTCCCGTGCATTTACTCCCGAAAGGGACTATTTTTTGTGTGGCAATGCATTTAGTCCCCAAAAGGAGTAAAATTACTTTTTTTTTTCTTGGAATGTATAACCATCAGTAGTCATGCAGTAGGTCCTGGCGCTATCCGAACTCGTTTAGCTTAGTATATACCCCCTGTCGTGCTCTGGTTATAGAAGGTTATTAGGCACATAAAATAACGAAGAGCTAAGCGTAACGACTCTCAGGTCATAACCCGCCTTGCAGTTGCGTTTCTTTTGGAAAATAAGCTCAGAAATAATACGACCATTGTACTTTGTCAGGGCTCGAAAAAAGAGATAAAGTCTGGAGATAAACCGTGTTATACAGACGTCAAGTTGACGCACGGCACAGACGTTGGCCTGTAGCAGTTTTTCGCGGAAATGTCCAAGGACGAACAACAACGTGGCGATTCAATTAAATGAGTACTGATAACGCGAAGGACTGCAATCACCACGACTTCCTCTGCTTTTGAACAGAGGCGAAGCGTGGTCTAATTTCATCAGTCTGAAAAATATTGTGTCTTCTTGGAAGAAGTGTTTGTTGCCTTGTCTTGTCTTGTGCGCGTTCTTCGGTCGGTTCAAAATGTAATTTCATCACTCTCGATGCAGTTTCGCAATGACGCACATGTGTGGGCGTTATAGTTAAGATTTGCCAAGTCTGTCCGCTATCCCCGTCAGCAGGCAAGTATCATTCTGTGCAGCCGGTTAAAACAAATAATACATTTCCAGTTTTGACAATTACGACGTCATATGGTGCGCCAATCTGTCACGTGTCTGGCAACATTGCTCGCGGAAGGTCGATGTCCCATCACAGCGCTGCTGACAGACTTCAAACGTTGGGCAAACACTTTCATTACTGCGCCCATAGAGCGTCGATCACCGGTGATCGGCGAGCCGCGCTACTCGGCCTCCAAACCAGATATGGCCAAGTGGTGACGTTTGGTGGATTCTATTTCTATATACACTTGAGTTTCGTTTTCATTGTTAGCTGTTCCTCGCGGTGGTCTTATGAAGCTGGCTCTGTGCCAAGAAAGCAGTGTGGATATGTTGCGGCGTCACGTTCCTGCGGCGGACCTGTGATGTGACGTGATAAAAAAACGGGGGATGAAGGGGGACATGAAGGGGGCATGAAGGGGGCATTTAAGTCGTCACGTGTCACGTTAAGTCGTCACGGCGGACCTCTTTTCCAAATGGGCAATGCTCGCATTTGAAGAGTATTTGGGTTCGGTTTCGTTTCTTAGAACGCAAATAAAGACTTTGAAGGTGTTAGATGAACAGATTTTTGCCGTGAATGTGTAGACCTGTACTATAATTGGCATTGTTGCTATTCTTCCTGACTCAAACTAACCGGGAGAAAAAGAAAAGTGGGGAAATAGCAAAATGCGCTGCAAGAACAGGAAAGTTGAGCATGAAACTAGTGTTTTCTGCAGAAATTATTATGTTCATTTCTGTTTTACTCCTTCAATGAACTTTGCCACTAAGTTACATGAACAACATAGGAACGTTGTTTTCCACAACTCATATAAACTTCTTGATCCAGGGTGTTGATATTTGCAGATGATTATTTCTGACAAAATTTGCCACATTTTGTATATTTTGGAACTTGTAGGTCGATATTTTTGTCTAAGGTATCTTCACGAGCTTTCTGCTGTTTGCACCGATTTTGTTTTGTGTGTGTGTGTTCCAAAATTAATTTTGGGAATACATGGATACGTTTGTTTCTCAAACTTACATTATTTGATATGGTATTAATTTGACTAGATTTTCCTAAATAGCAACATAATTTGAAGTGATACTATCAGCCACAAAAGATATATTTGTCAAACCACACACACACACAAAAAGATGGCAATTTTTGCTGCGACAAGGATAGTGTTGTACCCCCTTTCAATGCGGATTGAAACCTATCCGCATCGAGTCTCTCAAGAGAGTTCTAAGCGCGATGCTGCTACACGGTCCAACTCGATCCGTATTGGAAAACTGGACTGTCCACAGGCGGCGCTTACAGCCCCGAAGCAGCACGCTAGAATTGACAAATATGTTCCTAAATAGTCGAAAATAACCGCACCCGCATTGTGCTGTTTACTAAGCCTTTAGGGGGAGGGGGGGGGGTGCGATGTCGACAGTGGTCGAGATTGAACAAATTGGAAAACGCAGTCGCCCGTCATACCTAGACTAAAACCGTGACAGGAAATTCCATAAACTCGTACAGGAACATATGGAAATTAATGCATGTTTTGTTTACTGCTACAAATTCGCTGAGTTCGAGGATGTCGATGGCGGTCTTCAAGCCATCGCGAGGATCTCCATCCCGTTTAATACCCCTGCCACAGGGGCAGTTTTCAATGATCATTGAATCAGGTCCCCCAAGGTCGCCATTTTCCCATGTATTTGTTCCTATCCCGATGCGTGCAATGCCGGAGGCCGCCCTTAGATACCCCATTGTTACCAGACGTTGGCTTGCGTGGATTGTAGCGCGCTAAAGATCCAGTTGAAGCACAGTCCAAGCCAGGCCAAGTCACCGAAGGAGAAATGGACGACTGCAGCGCCTACAGCGCCTGGTACGACAGGTACGCTATGTGATGCACGCAGCCGTGCACTAGATCCTTCCGATCGCTCAACACGTTTAAAAACGGGACCAAAAAGTGAAACACGACAGTGAAAGTTGTTATACGCGTTTTATTTGGACATATAAAGACTAGATTCATTCGCAGAAACAACAAAAACATTTTGCCGCTAAACTTAGCGCGCTGAAGTGATCCGGAACGGCAACAATGGGGTATCTAGTGGCGGCCTTCTTCGTTGCACGCTTTTCCGAGGTGAGTTTGGGGGACCTGCATTGAATTCAACGGTCTTTGAACACGCGCATGGCGCCACCAAGCGTGTAACGTGTCAACTTCGCAGAAAGCACTGCAAGCAACACTCAAGCTTTCCGTAAAATGTGCGCACGATGCAATGAGCAATACCTACCTAAGTGTCGCAGCAACCGTTATGACTCAACGCTCACTTTTTTTTTTCTGGGATGACAGATTTCTAGGAAGTGGTTGGCGCCTTGACTTAACACCCACACGTCAAGTGTTCTGGAGCAGCCAGCTGCTACAACGAACCATCATTATGGTAGCTGGCTGCACCAGCGCCGGCCAATGTCTTTTCTTTATTATCTTTTTGTTCTTCATCGCTCTGCCTCTTTCTTTCTCGTTAACTCAAAACGTCGATTCTTCGGGAACTTTTGAACTTACGCCAACAAAAACGTAAAGTAATATGATACTCGCTGGACGTGATTAACTTCTTTCGATTAACTGCGCCTGTGATACTTTGTGCCGTCCTAAACGGTCAAGGTTTTGTTATTAGCTCAATTGTCGCGGGGTCTGGTTTGACATCGCGGAAGACATTATGACGTTATTGGAGAGCATAGAGAGTTCTGTATATAAGGGGGCCACTGGAAAGCCAGAATACAGCGATGACTGGTTCAAGCGATTCGGTATGACATCTGTAACTCTCTTCCTCTTCGCCTCCTGCTTCATCTGTAAGTATATCACTTTCTTGGATGAAGCCACTCGCTGGCAAGACACTTTATGAGACTTGAAACTGCGATGGGATGCATATGTGTGTGTTTGTGTGTGCTTTCTGTTATTTTTTACAGCCTTTGAACACTCCCTTTGAATCCAACTAAACTTCGAGCGTATTTGGACGGAAGTACACTCTGAGGAAAAAGGGCGCGAAAAGGTGGTAACTTCTATAGTTACCACATAGGTCAACATAGCGTCTGATAAAGGGAGTAAAAGGGTGGCAAAAGAAATTATCATATATCCAAATTGCTACAAAAAGGCGTACGCCCCCGTCGCTCACCGACAACAACAACAACAAATAAATTAATGATAATGAATGGGGAAATTCGCCACATCAGGTGCGGCCAGACTTGTACACGTTACTAAAAAAAGTAAGTGATTACCGTTACCGTTACCTTGTACGAAAAAGTAATTTTTTACCGGTACAAATTACTTGCCGGAAAAAGTAATGAAGTAACGCCTTGAAAAGTAAGCGTTACTTTGCCAATCACTTTCGATATCTGAGAAAACGATATCAAAAAGATATAGGAAAAAGATATCCACACACAAAAAAGGAAACTGAGCAAAAACGAAGCGAAACGAAGCAAAAACGAAGTCAGCATTGAAGCAGAATTGCAAAAGCAGAAAAGAGTCCCAACTGGAACTCCCACAAGTGACTTATCAGGTTCACGGTACAACCTACAGTCCAACTTACTGCATACAGGCCGGGTTACGGATAGATAGTACACATCAATGGGGAGAGGACAGTGGACTCAAAAATACACTACACGTGCGGAACACTGTGGCAATTTACCTCGGGGTCCTCGGGTAAGTAATTGTTGCGGGAAAAGTCCTAGAGATAAGACAGCTGCCTTGCACCGAACTTGCAGAGGGCAGTTCGTTTTGTCTTCTCGCGGCGGTGAATCATCCCATATGTGTGAGTGCGCGTCGTGCCGAACAATGTGGATTCTTTAGTTTCCAAGTAATCGATTACTTGGTAATTGATTACTGAAAATTGTAATTGAATTACTCAAAAAATTACTGGGCCCCAAAAGTAATCGATTACGTTACAAATTACTCAAAAAAAGTAATTGATTACTAGTAACGCAATTACCCGTTACGTACAAGTCTGGGTGCGGCCCACTACCCTCGCTCACCGAATCAGAAGCGGTAACCCTATTATTCGTGGCAATGATTGGCAGACAACGCGCTATGCGGTGAAGGTAGCAGATAGAACTTTGCGACGTTTTAGGCACAACATATGCAACAACTAACTGTGGCTATGAGCGGCGTACAGACAGGGACAGATGGAGAGAGGACAGCAGGAAGGAGTGGGGGGACAGGTGAATTAGTGTGCGTCCTGGGCCGACTTCAGAGGGAACTGTGCCGACATTCTCCTGGAAAGTCTTCGGAAAACGCAGGGAAGCCCTCAGATAGCACAGCCCGTGACAGGATTCGAACCCGTGTCACCTACCAGTCTCAGCGTGGAAAGCGATCATCGTAACCACTATGTCACGGGAGCTGGTTAAATTAAGAGGATAGTGCAAGTGCGCTCCACTGTATGACCGCTTGTACGATAATAAACCGTAGTTTCTATGTTATCATTATCTTATCATTTTATCGCGGAACTGGCAAACAAGCTATAGAAGTAAGCTTCGTTCTCAAGGCCCGCAAAGGGCTATGTATGTACTAGGTCCTTGTGTATACCGAGCCTATTCACAATGATCGCACATACTACTACTATACAGGGTGTTCGCTTTAACGTGTCCAGAAATTTTATTTAAAGCGAGCAATAAAACAGAAACGAGCGCTACTTTCCAGCTACTTGACTAAGAAACAGAGTGTAGCAGTACCTGTTTCTTACTCAAGTAGCAGAGAAGTACCACTTGCTTTTCTTTCATCGCTCGCTTTAAATATAATTTGTGGACACGTTAGAGCAAACACCCTGTATAGTGTGTGCTGTAGACACATTTATTTATTCATTTATTTACATAAACTGCAGTCTCAATGGAGACTATTGCAGGAGTGCCTGAAAGAAATGGTTAGAAGGTGGCTCACGAGCAGAACCTTCAAGAGCATTCCAATCGTCAACACATCTTGGGAAAAAATCAAAACTTCAAGCAATCAACTCTATAGAAAAATGGAAGGATATTCAACACATGCGCACTTCTTAGAGAAGTGCGTACATTGAGAAGTATTTCCGCCGTCCTTCGAGCGTGGTCACTTTTCTCGTGTGCAGCCATAGTATAATTAAAGCCCATTCGCCATTATCTGTTAGCTTTACCTTCGACGATCACATTCTTATCCATATTGTGGGAGAGATTGAGAACAAGCAAGAATCCTATAGCTATGGCATACAGACAGCCATCCACGTAGATTGCGACGTCGATTGTCATCGCTTCACTGGCTGCCGTTCTACACCCTTTTCGATGACGTCAAAGGAGCGTGTGTTTTCCGGCGGAGTTTCCTCTTGAAGTCGGCCCAGGACGCGTGCTAACCTCCTGTCTCCCCCTCCTTCCTGCTGTCCTCTCTTCATCTGTTGACGTCTGAACGCCGCTCGTAGCCACAGTTGCTTCGCGGTGTTAACACGGAAGAAAAGAAAAGAAAATCGGTTTGCAAGAGTGCGCTAAGCGGAGGCCTTCTCTCCCAGGTCGTTGTCGTATGTTGTGACGTCAGATCAGCGGATCACTTTTATTGGCCAGGGAGGAAGCAAGGCGATATGGTCGACTGCTCTGCTCGAATAAGGTAGTGGCAGCGCTGAACCAAAGATAGGCGTACGATATAAACAACTGAACTGTGGACACGAAGACCTGCACACGCAGAAGTCTTTGCTGATATGAGTTATAATTTCCTCTGCAGAGAGTGTTTGCACACAATAACTAACGCAGACGCTTTCATATAAAGGTCATCGCTCACTATAAAAACGTACCGTTTCGTTTGCTTTGCACTTTCTCTGCTTGTCTCACTACATTTCTTTATTGCGAAGACTCCCAAGTGCCTGAAGGCAGACCAGAAGATGGATCCATCATGACGCGCGAGCGTGGCGACATAGATTCAACGCTTCGCAAGTTGTGCCCTGATCTACCGCAAGGGGAGGTAAGTGCTATATAACCGGATTTCGATCCTGAATATCTCGAGAGGGGCTTCACTTTTTGTGGCAAATAACTGTACTTTATAACCTTAGCATGGAGATGAAGTCGACGTTTACTTCTTAAAACCTCATCTTCTTATTTGCTCACACAAAGTAGTTTTGACATTAGACAAGAGTATGCATAGGCAACTCATCGTTCAGTCGGAGACACAGCTGATGCTTCTCGGGAAGACAGATGTCTCTGCAGCGTTGGTCTACATCTACACAATACATTTCCGTCCTCAAGGGAGGGGTATCTCTCTCCTCCTGTCGTTGGATGTCGTGAGGGTTTAATGTAGTTCTGCGCCTTGAACTTCTCATTAGCAGTGTTGAATTAGTAATAGTGCTGCTCATATACACGTAGTATTGTATCGCATCATGATATAAACACGCGAGTACAATGTACTTTGGTGTATCTGAATGGTTATTAAATATATTCTGAGCACAAAATAATAATACATGCAAAGTAATCTGTCACGGAAAAGTGCCATCATCGCTTACAAATACGTCGTTGAGTATATTGATAAGTTGATAAGTCGTTTAGTACATAAAGTAATTACTTTTGTTCATAGCACACTTATAAATAATTTCGGCAACCTCTGTACCACAGGGGCCAGCGCGAGGATCCTTGGGCATGTGTAACTCAGATAACATTTTTTTTAAAATTTCAATGTCATTTCACACGCAGAACGAACCCATAATGAGAAGTTGCGTATACTTCTGCGCTAAAGGGAATGGTACATCGGACTATGGATATCGGACAGACGGCTATTGCTGGGTAAGTTGCAAACTTTCTTCAGTGCCCGTAAATGAAGCATAATGCGACAAAAACTCTGCTATGAACGATAGCAGAAAAACAAATTTATGTTGCGCTGCTCGTGCTTTGTCTTAACGTTAAAGGTACGACCGCATCCGGAAACCCATCTGTGAAACCGATACCACAGTGTTCGGCACCGGCCAACAGTCTACCTGGCAAATTTTTTTTCGTTCCAAAAGTGCCTAGATATTAACTAAACGAATTTTAAAGATCAGCGCTGCCTCCGCGGCTGCGGAATCTCCCGCGGCGTGACGTCACTCCGCATGCGAAAGAGGGAGAGGGTGGCGAGCAGAGGAGGAAAAGCGCCGTCCGGACGTCCTGTAATTCTATGAGACGCCCGCACGGCCGCGGCATGCATTTTCTCAAAGGCGTGCCGTGCCGTCATTGGCCGGTTACAGAATGACGTTTTCTCGTTTTTCCAGAGAGGGAATTCCGGCATACTCTCAACATCCGGCGTCCGCTCTTGTCGCGTATTCCGTCGAATAACAGTGAAACTACACCAGTATTTCGAATGGGATTTTCGATACCGTGGTGAGTGGTCCGCGGGGAATTAAGTGACACCATAGTTTCGAAATCGACTGGAACGGATACGACCGTACCTTTAATGAATAACTCGAGAACACCAGGCTTGCACTGGATGTCATTGGTGTACTCCTGGTTGAGACCTTGTTTTGCAGGAAAAAGCTCAACACTTAGAGCGAAGTGTAAGCTAAACAGTCATATGGTTTGGTGGATTAACGAGATCCACGTTTCATGCGGAGTGATGATGACGACAGTAAAAGAAAATGGTTAGCTTTTTTTTTTCTATTGCAACCAAGCTTACCAATTTTGCCATCTGTGCAGCTATAATAAAAAATTCATTTACTTTTCAACGCAACATTTTTTAGAGTAAAATGCACGGGATGGGTAGAGTAAAAAGCACGCGAGACAGTCTTGACAGCATCTCAGAGCTTGGTGGCCACTTAGGGGATTTTTGTGGGAGGAGCAGAATCTCTTTCCTTTTTTATATATAGTCAAACTCAGAGTCAAAGCGTGAGACAGTCCCCGCAGTCCTTTATGCGAGGCCATGGTCTTGAAGGTCCACCTGCCCAGCGGAGGCGTCGATGCACCTGTTAGGGTCGGTGATTTTACCACGACACCTTTTCATTAGAATTAACGCCGCACATTTGATCATCGTGATTGCAGGGCAGATACGAAAGAGAAGTACACGACACCGAACACTTTGTGGGAGTATGCAAAGATGGCTACTGCAAACAGGATGACAGAGGCCTTCAGTGGTACCATACATGTCCGGACGAAAAGTACAATCAAGAGGTAAGTAGAGATGCCGTGCGACGGAACCAAATGAATAATTCACAGCCACAGCCTGCGCAGAGAAGCGACAAAAGAGTGTTGCCGCATTCTCAACTGTATACAAGCCGGTTGTTTCGATGTTCGCTCAATGAATGCGCAATCTCTCATGTATATCAGCAGTGGTGGAAGCTAGGTGGATGTTTAGCATACTAATAATCTACAGGACATGGCATTACAAGTTAGTGGCACTGGTTCTATCTAAACCCCATTGATCAGCATCAAAACACTATTTTCTTTCATTCTTTTTCCTTCTCATTCAAGACTGCTCCTCTTTACTTTTTAAATGCAGGAGCACGGTGACGCACCTGTGACAAAATGCTATTTCGGCTGTCGCCCGGAAGACACAGAAAGACACTACGGATTTTTGCAGGGTTATCCATGCCACGTACGTATTATTATTTGTGATTATTGTTATCTATTACGTTATATGTTTAGGCAGTAGCATAAAAGAAGCACGGGTTCCGCAAAAAATGGTTCGGGAAGAAATGGTCCCAGATGGCATGGGAGGAAAAAAGGTTCTGTGCGTGCCGATGCTGATCTAAGGCTGCGTATGTCGACACGTATGGAAAGAAAAAAAAGAAAAAAGAAAAGGAAACTTGCAAAATACTTTGGTTTCTTCTTAGGGCACCCCCTTTATGGTTTATAGATAGTGAGCCTGGTGATGATGATGGTGATGATGGTAGGAGGAAAAAATGGAGATGTGAGACCGCTCACTGCGGGACAAGCTACTCTGGGTCTGGTAAAGAAAAAAGAAAGAAAGAAAGTGAGCTTGGTTTTCGAGCAGATGTCCATAATTTTAGCGTGAAGTTCCGTTTTTAGTATAAGGGAGGTCTGGCGGGCCAACGGCCGGTATAAATCGGCAATGTACGCCATTTCCAGTCTGGGCCACCCTCTATTATTCGGCAAGGTCTGCAGGCATTTCGCATTTTCAACTGCGCTCCTGAGAATCCTAAACTATGGTTTTGTGTGCCGTGAAATGCACAAAAGGGAGGATAATATTTTTTCAATGCAAGCATCACGTGGACCAAGTACATCATTCCCAGTTAAGAAGTATGAACGTATAGGCTTGAGATTTATTGGTCTCTTGCATTAGGATTGCTGATGCACGTTTTACGGTTTCACTCAAGGCGATCACTTAACGACAAAACCATCTGCTTCAAAAGCGCCGCTTTGCTAATAACCAATATTTTCGTTCTGGTTCTCCGTCTCTAATGTTACAATTGCAAGAAAGTCTGCGTTTACACGATGAGTGTAATCGTCTATTTTATTCTCCAATTATAAAGTATGTATCCGGAAGTCTGGTATATAAGTTGTTGCGAAGTATAGGTGTCAATATAACATTATAAGCCAATGCATGCTGACGGTTTAACAGTTTATGTTGGATAAAAGCCACCAAAAATTATTACTATCCATTATTATAATTTTATCTATTTCCTGGTTTTTCTTTTCATTTATTTTCTTTTGATTTATTTCTCTTTTTCGTGTCTTTCTTTTTGTTTTGCGGAATAGGAAGCCGACATACCGTTTGGCTGATCTTTCCTCCTTTTTTTCCCCATTTGTTCTAATAAATATATCTCCCCTCCCCGCCAGAAATGAAGAGAAGCTTCCAGAGTGAACACCTCGCCGCCTTTAGCGCGTATTCTCATCGAAGAAGGAAATGAAGCCGAAGTCGTGGAACGACGTATTTAACTAAAAAAAGAAAAAACGTGATTCTCAATAACGATTTTCGATAAGACGTAACAGGTGGCCATTTTCCCCATGCTGGTATTCTCTAACTTTAGACACCTCTCAAACGAGGTTCCTTTTCCTCCCTCTCCTTTTGTCACATATTCCGACATACGCAGTCTATAGAGGCAGCATCGGAGAACACGGGATTATTTTTTCCTACGATGCCGGATGGGACCATGTTTTTCCGAGACCGTTTTTTTGCGGAACCACTTTTTCCTACACGCGAGAAGTAGATATCTCAACATGACGTCGTCCTTCACCAACCCGTCATCTTACTTATTTGTCGATCTCGGGGAGTAGGTATTCGACCAATACTGTGTTTAAACCATACCGATACTGCCAACTAATACTATGTTCATGTCTTGATGCTTGGTAGGAACTTGGTAACTAATACTGCAGTACCTCGACATGAGATGGCAGTGCATGGACTCAAGTCGCACTCACTTGTTTCCCCCAACCATCTCAGGTGCCCGAAGCTCAATGAATGCATGGAGAGTCTCCATCCCAGGGTACATGCCACAACGGTGAATGCTTACCTCCAGCGTAAAAGGGGTAAAATCTAAAAAGCCCTACAGGATTTTCATGTTTCCGTGGTGGAGGAGTTGAATAAGGCAGCTTGTCGTTGCTCGATTAATAAAGCAACAAGATCGCTCTCTCTCAGTATGCGTTCTCTCAGTAAGCTTCCCCCTGAAGTCCTGGGCCCACTTCAGGGGGAAACTGTGCAGACATTCGTCTGGAAAGTCCTCGGAAAGCCCAGGAAAAACCTTGGTGGGAGGATTCGAACCCACCACCTTCCAGTCTTCAGCACGTCCTTGGCTACCACCCTCTCGGCCATGCCGCCAGGTGACAGATAGCAGACTTCACAGGCGCTGCAGCTTTCGGTCAGGCAGCATAAATGTTGTGCACACGTGCGAATTCCACTGGCCGTTGCAGTGCAGAAAACATTATACTGTAATGAGTGCGCATGTTACACTGGTTGGTTCAGTGCAACGTACGTCACGTTCCATTGGTACAGTGCAGGACAAAAGTTTACGGAACACGCTCCGGCGCATTCCTTAATTCCTCGGAGTGACACGCTAGTATAGCAAATGGGACCGTACGGATTTATACAGACGTGTGCCTAGGTAAGCCAGTCACCTGTTTGTAAGTCCGTACGGCACCACTCGCTGCTAGCGTGTCACTCTGAGGAACTAAGGAATGCGCCGGAGCGTGTTCCGTAAACTTTTGTCCAGCATTGTACTTCTGTTGGCTCTTCGTTCGTTCTACACAGAACCCACACCTTTTTCTTTTTTTGAATAGCAAGCCGGCTCTTTGCCTGGCTAACTTTTCCTTTTTTTTTCTTAATAAACATACACCCCCCTCCACACACACACACACACACGGGCGTACTACACTGCGCTGCACGAAAACCAACAAGCGATATTTGGCAATAGGGGGGGGGGGAGGAATATGTTTATTAAGAAAAATTGAAAGGAAAGGTTAGCCAGGCAAAGAGCCGGCTTGCTATTCCGAAAAAAAGGGAAAAGGGGAAGGGGAAAACGAAAAAGAAAAGGAAGGAGAAAGAAAAAAACAAAAGGGGGAATCAAAAAAGAAAAGGAAGGAAAGAGAAACAAAAAGCAACAAAAAGAAAGGAAAGGGAAAGAAAACAAGAAACAAAAAGAAAGGAAAAGGAAAGAGAAACCAAAAGAAGCAATAGTATAACAAAGGTACCCTATATCTAGAGCCACGTGTGATCTTTGAATCAATGCACACTATTCCTTAATGCGTGATTGCTTTTAATCCCCAGGAGTGTCCTGCATTGGGGGAACAATAATTGACAAGGTATTACTTGGTAAAGCGACGCGAAGATGCGCTGTACAATGGGACGGGCAAATCCATCTTTAAAGATATCTGCTTGTACTTGTTTAAGTTTCAGTCGGTCGGGGATATAGTGCCGACAAATATTTGTCAAAATCGCTCGATGAAACCTCAACACTTGGAAGTGTTGAAGCTCACAGCCACGTTTATTTCTCTGACACAAAAGCTGAAGTCACTGGTGGAGGGTTCACCGCCACGACCACCACCACGACTCAGTGGCGTGTGCCGCTGCGAAATGATAGGGCATATTTTGAAGCTGACTCTGTGAAATTTGGAGCAAGGCTGCACTGCTTATTATAGAAGCTGTCCCACATTCCTCTGTAATGCGCTCCGCATATTCCTGCGTTTGCCTTGAATCAATAACGTCGTCAAGATGCACCGAAGTGCTCGATGCGGTGTTTGTGACAACGGAGAATTGTGCACTTCTTCGATTATTTGTCTTATGAAAGAAGAAAATATAACCTACTGAGGAAGCGAACACTGACGATAAAGAAGGCTTCAGATTTCCTTACCGAGTCCCTGTCCCGTGGACGACTGATTGAGAAGTGTGGCAGAATTTGTAACGAAGACAAAATGTACTAGATCTGCACTACTACAAGCAACCACCTTCTTGTTCCACTCATAGATAAATCTGTCATGAGCCACAGGAAATCCCTTTCGAGCGCGTTAACGTACGATTAAAGAGAAACACGCACAACTGAAGAATGAGAGAGACCAGGTGGTGTCCAGAAATCGGAACAATAGCCTCCGGTTGCAATACCGGGCATTTGTCGTAGCACGACACTTCTTTCGCGGAGAAGAATGGATTATCTACAGTCTATACGTCTCAGCGTTGCACGAACCCCATGACTATTGTTCAAAGGAAGGTGCACCAACTATAGGATCTCCGAACTGCTCCATTTGCACTGTAAGAAAAAAATGGCGTTCCTTCACGAATTTTTTGCGGACGATCTATCGAACGGATTTTTGTTGTGAAAACGGCTTTGGTATCTGGTGACCGAAGAGATCAGATGTTCTCATTGGAGCAACTTCGTAGCTTTTATAATTAAAACGTTAATTATTGAAAGTTAATTAAGACATTGCCTTAGGAGTCTGTTAATGCCCCCCTAGGGAGTGCCCTTCAGCATATGCTATATTGCAATTGATTTCATCTCGGAAAAAGTGATTGATATATTTTTAAAAAATCTGTTCACACTTAGCGTGGACACCCTGTATACACAGCTCCTTCTTTGGCAACATTTCTCGTAATCGGCCCTGTACGACACATCCCACAGAGGAGTATGACAACTGCAGTGCTCCGCTCCCAGAGAGACACAGAGCTTACTAATGGCACCTCAACTAGTGGGCCACGTCAGCGACGAATTAGTCTGAATGAGTGACCCATACCTTTGCCCTATTTCTTCGAATAAACGTATAACCCCCCCCCCTTCCCGAGTATTTGACGCACACACGGGGGGGGGATTTATTGGCAGAAAAAAGGAAAATAAAAAATAAAAATAAATAAAAGGAGAAAGGTCAGCCATGCAGCACGCCGGCTTGCTATTCCCTGAACAAAAAAAAGAAATGAAACATAAAAAAGACAAATAAAAAACAAGGAAAATAGGAACCCGGCTCACATGGAGCCCAGGAGGCCCGAATCACGCAGTAAGCGGAGCACCACTTTTGTGACACTCCAATGGCTAGCTCACTGCACGGGGCCCAGGAGTGTCGCGAGGGAAACGTCCGTCCGTCCGTCCGTCCGTGCACACGGGTTCGTTAGTTCGGCTAGGCAAAGCGTGCAACCACTTCACCTCCTTCCCTGGAGACGGACGCTGCGGACTGTGCGGGTGTTCACGGGTCATATTATGACATCTGAGAAAAAAATCACGACCTATGAACACAATTTTCACAAGTGACCTTGCCCCCTCTCGGTACGCCCCTGCTTGCGTCACCAGGATCCTCTAAGACACAAGCCGGGGAGATTTAAAAACCACATCACTGTTTAACCACTAAAATTCACGAATTTTCTATGTCTGTTCAAGTCGAACGAAAGCCACATTTTAGCGCCCGTTAGGCTTAGCAGGGCGGACACGACTGAACAGCACGTTGGTTAGTTTATTATTTGGTTAGCCCAAGTTCAGTGTTTGCATTTCTATGTCCAGCTGTCCAGGTTAGTCCAAGTTCGCTGTTGGCAGTTTCCCGCGCGCGACTGTCCATTTTATAGTCAGATAACATTTAATTACAGTAGCTTATTTTGCGACAGGGATTTCGATCACTTTATTTCGAGGTACACCCAAGTTCAGCTATCATCAAGTATGTTAACGCCATAAACTAGAAATTAAATCACATCACATAAAAACGCGAAATAAAATTACATATCGTATAATGCGGTGAAAGAGTGGGTGAGCTATTGTCCGGCCTCACCAGTTTCTTTTTTTTTTTTTGTGAGCAATCGTTTGGTGAGCAATTGTCCTGGATCCGTCGGATGTAGTTCCCAACTCAACCTGGATACTAGTATTTTCCTATATAGTTTTGTGCTGTTGTTGGTCAGACAAAGATGCTGTAGTTGTTCCTACTACTCTGTATGTTGATGAACGGTATCTCGTAGTTGTGAGGGCAATGAAAAAAATTTGAATAACTGGGTGTACAGCTCTTATAATCCATAAACATCGACACAGAAAAGATGCAGGGGACAACTGCAAAGCCTGTGTCTGACAAACAGTAGATAAATACTAACATCCAGCGAACGGTATATTGCTAGCGAACTAATGGAGCGAATTATGTCGATTTTATGTTCCTCACTGAATGGAATGTAGATTTAATTATTCATTGAACGTATGAAAAAAAAAAAAAAAAACCTACGGCTCCCAGTTTCAACAAATCGGCAGAGCGAATGATAACACTCGGTCGGCTGTGATGTGCTTCATCGGCTATGTTCATGATTAAAAGCGCTCAAACCCCAGTGCCGGGGAGCTAAAATAACAAACGCAGACGCATTGCACACGCTTTTCCTCGTGATTTACCGAACCGCCCAATTTTTTACCTGCTTCGGCTATCTTCAACAACTCCCCCGTATTTTTTGCCGCACGGTGCTTGCGGGGGGTGGTGCACGATTTCCCCGGCACGAAACAACCGACTAGTTTCCCTCGCCTTGGTGCCGTGACTCGCAAAGGTTACAACAGAAGGATGCCTTGAGAGGCTAGACACTTTATTTCATCTATTATTTTTAAATGGCGAGTCTAAAACGTGTCACGTCTCTATGCTGCAAGAATGCTGAATTTTGTTGTAAAACTCAATCTCGGCGTTAGTGCCTGTTTTGATATAAACGCTTGTAGCTATAGCATTATTCCTACTTTTCGCCAGCAAAAACAGATAAGGCTCGTGGAAGGCTTTACGATACCTGGTCGCGTCTTCTCAGATTAATTCATTGCTTGAAAGGGCGCTTTTGACAAAACTGCTGATAAATAGCAAGCTTCGGTTTGATTGGAAGTCAATAGTTTGTTCCTCACTATCAATATACGGTCAATTTATGGAACGAGACGTTAGTGCAAAATACTTATACTCAATCAGCCTAAATAAATGCATTGCATGTAGCAACAGCTCTTCAAAAGAGAAGAAGAAGGAAAGAAGAAGAAGGAAGCTCCTAAAGCTCCTTGAGCACCGTCTTTATGCATTGATGAACAAGAGAAAATGAAAGGAACTTGACGCGCGAGAAAGTCTCGGAGCACCCATTCCGTCTCATAATGCGCTCATTATTACCCGGAAACTTCAGTAGTATATTTTTAGACGCTCCTTTGTTTTCACAGGGTCCTCCACATTACACTGGACCTTTCGTTCAGCGGATAATCCCCAGAAGTGACCCGGTGCTTTTCCTTATCTTGGTCAGACAGTTGAATGAGTCCGCGCAAACTCGGATCGGCATAATCGGGCAAATTGTCGTTTAATGGGAAGCTCACACATTCGTCTCAATTCCCTTTACGCGCACCGTGCACAGAGAGAAAGAGAGAGAGAGAGAAAAAAAGAAGAGGATTGTTGGTCTTGGGTCTCGGTAGTCTCACTGTGCCTTCTCCTTACATTACACAAGTCACGACTATGCAGGCTCATAGGATAATCCCTTTACGAGTCTCATTGACCCCCTGCAGGACTTTACTATTGCCTGCCGTTGCAATAGAGCTGAAGAATCACTCCTCCACCGTCTTCAAATGAATGTTGCACGGACACCCTCACTCCTGTATAAAATGCGCCAGACGAACTCCCCCAATTACGCAGCTTGTTGTGTGGAAGCCGACATTGAGCACTGCCTCCTCATCAAGACTCATCCTCCAACGCCACTTGCGACAACTTGGCTACCCTAACGTCACTCTGGCAACCCTGCTCGGCCCGGTCCTGCACAACCAGGAGGCAGTTACGACTACCCTCTTGAGCTTTCTCCGTGCCACCGGCCTCTCGAGTCTCGACCAGCCTCTAAGGTGTTTGTGTGCTTCTTTTCTTTCTTTCTTTTTTCGTTTTCTTTTTATGGAAGGAATAGCAAGTCGCCTATGCCTGACTAACCTTTCCCGGCTTTTTTTTTCCTCAATAAACATATTCCACCCCCACCCCCTTTACGAGCAGCTAAGCAACCTTCTGTACTGCTCTCCAAAACTAAAGGGGGTGGGGGTAGAGGATGCAGGTCACATCCCACTCTGCCGAACGCAGTGGATTATCTGTGAGAGGGGAAGTCTTGCCTTTCGGCAAGCTGGGAAAGGATAGAGGAGTCTTTCGTGGAGTTGGGCGTGGCGGAACATGATTGAAATAGTAAAATAACTCTTGCAAGAAGGGGCAATCTTCACACAATGAACTACAGCCGGATAACTATAAGTGGCGTTGAGAGACGACAGACGCACCTGCAACTTGCCGTCTATGAAATGAGACTATAGGAAACGTAGCGAGAGCACGCGCAAACATGATCTGAAACACTGTTTAATAGAGAGACGAGAAATTTATCCACAGCAAGAGTAACAAAGGGGGACGTCTTCGCATAAAAAAATCGTATAAAACTTGTCTTTGTGTGACATTTTTACGTCTCCTGGTCTCAGCGTTCTTCGTATTGTATCCTTGCCACCGGCCTGCATATTTTCTTGCCATTCTTTCATGAACAACAACAAATAAATCCTATGACAATATGAACGATATGTGTGCTCCTCTGTAATTTGATGATCTAGAGTAAGCAAAAAAAATCTCTTTCAGTGTCCATTTTATTGCGAGACACTTCAATTCATTCATTTTTGAGTGTTGTTTTTTCAGCCAGATATTTTATTACGGCTCTTATTGGTCTATGCATTTAGAAGCCGTAAGCTCTGCGTTACTATCGTGAGAGGTCCTATCGCAATGTTGCGGCTAGCTGTGAGGATGATTTCAAGGCCTCTATCAAGCCGACATCAGCCTGGCTGACATTTCCTTTTTTCTTTCTTTTCATTCTATTAAACATATGTCCCCCTCTATACTCGCTTATTAACAAAAAATACAGCGAAAGCGTACCATCGCTTGTCAAGGTAATTAAAGCACTCCATGCGTGAGAGGAACGTAGGTGGTGCGGGCGATGGTGGTCACGGAACTGCTTGCCGTATTCGGCCACACTTAGGCGGGCAACGTCGCGACTATCGCAGGGGGGATTGTGCGTCCTGGGCCGACTTCACGAGGAACTGTGCCGACATTTGTCTTAAAGCTTCGGGGAAAAACCCAGGGAGAACACGCAGACAGCACAGCCGCTACCCGGATTCGAACACGAGTCACCTCCCTGTCTCGGCGTGAAATGCCATCATCATAGGAACAATTGAATACGGGAATTGCTTGTTTGGTGGTGCGCTATTATCTAGCGATCAAGGCACGGATGGATACCGTCAAAATGTTCCGCGCGGTTTTTCCTGTGCGGCAGCAGATGGCAACACAGAGTGACATGGTTCCAGGCTAGGTGGCGCAAGCTGCCGCCCGCTCCAACGGGAAAGGCCATAGTATCCATCCATCGTTCACTGGGCTTTCAGTCGGTGTGTATGTGTACTCATATTTCATGTTTTCTTTTTTCTTTTTTTTTATATAAAAACGAGAAGTGGTAGACATATAAATTTGGTCTCTATCGATTCCTGAAATATCTTGAGAAAAATAAATGAGAATTTTTTTCGCAATGGCAATAGAAGTTTAGTAAAAACCTGTTCAAAGAGGGACGAGAAAAAATATGTATTTTTGAACATTCGTAACGTCGCCGTAAAACACATACGACATGTTTCAGAATTGTTTCAACGTTATTTAATTGATCGCGTCTCCCTCTTTATGAAACCACCCGCGTTACAATCTGCGCGGTGGTTACCGAGAAAAAGCATAAAACATGTTCCATAGGAAATACATTGGGACGGAGGGCTGGTATGCCCTCTTAAAGCTACCGTAAAGCAGCATAGAGTCTATGAGTATTGAGCCATAGAGTTTATGAGCCAGTTTAGGAGCTTGTTGCTTGCGAACGCAGCTCAAGTTATATATCAGACATAGAACATGAGTTGCAACTGACGTCAACAGGTGGCGCAATTCGGCTATTCAACCTGACCTGAGTGCCTGTTGAAGCTACCGTAAAGCTGTATACAGTCAGTTTAGGACTTTAGGAGTCAGTTTAAAGATGGATTTGCCCTCCCCAGTGTACAGCGCATCTTCGCGTCGCTTTACCAATTAATACCTTGTTAATTGTTCTCCCATGGCAGGACACTCCTGGGGATTAAAAGCAATCACTCATTAAGGAATATTGCATAGCATTGATTCAAAGATCACACGTGGCTCTAAATATACGGTACCCTTGATTGCCGAATGTCGCTTGTTGGTTTTCGTGCAGCGCAGTGTAGTATATACGCCCATGTGGGTTCTGTGTAGAACGAATGAACTGCGAACGGAAGTACCAATGAAACGTGACGTACGTTGCACTGAACCAACCAGTGTAACATGCACACTCAATACACTATAAGGTTTTCTGCACTACAACGGCCCGTGGAATTCGCACGTGTGCACAACATTTATGCCACCTGGCCGAAAGCTGCAGCGCCTGTGAAGCCTGCTATCTATCACCAGCGGCACGGCCGGACGGGGTTAAGGCTTAAGGCGGGGTTAGTTTAAGGACGGGGATCGTTGGTGGTAGCCAAGGTCGTGCTAAAGACTGGGAGGTGGTGGGTTCGAATCCTCCTCCCACCGGCTGTGCTGTCTGAGGTTTTCCCTGGGGTTTTCCGAAGACTTTCCAGACGAATGTCGCCACAGTTCCCCCTGAAGTCGGCCCATGCAGTCCCCCACTCCTTCCTGCTGTCCTCTCTACATCTGTCCACATCTGTACACTGCTCATAGCCACAGTTGCTTCGTGGCGCTAGTACTGAATCAAAAACAAAGAAGCCTGCCGGCCGGCATGTTATCCACACTAGAAAGGTGACAGTGTCGCCCCTTATATGTCGATCTATTCGCTGCGAGAAGGTTGCCGATGTTCGGAGTTGGTTCTTTTCCGTAATTCTTGTGTATATTCATCGGAATATCACTTGTGGCACGATACTGTTCGCTGCCCCAATGCTCCGCCTACTGCACTGAACGCGGAATAAACGTGTAAAAGCAGACGACGCGTCCACACTACGGTAGTTCATCGTTTCTCCGCAGCGCCCCGACACCGTTCGATCTTGGAGAGAATCTGATACTCTTGGTGGTGGTGTCGTTGATATTCTGACTTCGTCTACAACATAGCGCGCATACAACCACATACGCCAATACTAACTTCCTCATTGTGCTACGCGTCTTCTTGCAGGGTCCCACAAAACGCTCAGTATTACTTCCTGCTACGTGAGTGATCAACACCACTGTGAAATCGCACACATGTGCAGTCGTGGCGATAGGACATCCGGCACATTTTTATTGATAGAGTTGTCGTCGATGTCTGTCAGTATCAATATTGGCATCCGAGTCAATTTCGTTGTAGCGAGCTCACCGACGATGCTAACTGATGAAACGGAAGTAATGGTACGTAATGGTTCTGCTGGGGTGGGGGTATGTTTACTAGGAGAAAGAAAAGAGGAAATATCAGCCAGGCTGATGTCGGCTTGCTATTCGTCGGAAGCTATCAGTCATTCAACCAAATATATCAGCCAAATAAACCCCCAGTAGACATTTGAACCCCACGTTCGGGAAAACGCGTACCGTGAGAGTGCAATCTTATTGGTTTATTAATCGAGCAACGGCAAGCTGCCTTCAACTCCTTCGCCGTCACTACCACATGGAAACACGGAAGTCCTGTAAGGGCTTTCTAGATTTTACCCCTTTTACGCTGGAGGTAAGCATTAACCGTTGTAACCAGGTCAATCACCGCATCACATCGATTCTTTCCGCCCAATAGCTCTTACAAGCTGTGTGGGGAAGACCTTGGAACGTATAATATTCAATCGCCTGAGCTGGTACCTTGAGAGCACGGGTTTTTTCCCCGAGGAGATCGCGGGTTTTCGCCCAGGACGGTCAGCAATAGACAGCGTCATAACTCTAACCAGTAGGACACAACAGGCAAGGACCGAAGGTTTATTGACAGCCGCTGTCTTCCTTGACGTCAAGAAAGCGTACGACAGTGTCCTCCATAGCGCAATCATGGCGACCCTTTCAGAAGCTGAAGTCGGGGGCTGCGCCTGGTAATGGATTAAAGACTTCTTGGCTGACCGCTCCCTGTTTGTGCGCACCGCTGACGGGGACACTGCGACGTTCCGCGTGCACCGTGGTGTCCCACAAGGGAGCGTCCTCAGCCCCTTATTATTCAATATCATTATGGCTTCTCTTCCTGCGCAGCTTCATAATCACACTCACATTACAATATATGCTGACGACGTATGTATCTGGACTTCCGCCGTTCGGCGTGATACGATCCAACGCCGACTACAAGGTTCATTAGACATCATTTCAAGATACCTTTTGCACCGCGGCTTGGTTGTCTCGCCTAGCAAGACAGTAGCCATGGCATTCTCACGAAGATCATTTCATAAGTACCCGCTTTTCATTGATGGCTCACCCCTGACCTTTGTCACGGCCTGCCGATACCTGGGGATTACAATTGACCGTGGCCTGACGTGGTCCCAGCATGTGAAGCTGCTTGCTACCAAGGCAAACGGTTTGGTAAATGTACTCAGGCGTATTGCTGGTGCATCCTGGGGCCCGTCATGTTCTGACCTCTATCGTGTCCATCAGGCCCTGGTGTTGGGGACATTGCGGTACAGCTTACCCATCCTGCATGGTCTAAGTCGAACCCAAGAACAGGAACTGCTCAACATCCAGGCCCGTAGTCTCCGTGTCTGTTTGGGAGTCCCCAGGACAACGGAGACGTATTCTGTCTTGGCAGAGGCGCGAGAGCAGCCGGTTCACATACTGCGGGATGGTGATACCCTCCGCGCTTATACACGCTACATTACACGGCACCCGCTCCACTCTCTTTGTCGCATTGATGAGGACTGCCCGGCGTCTGCTTTCGGCAGTGCCATTGCCCGCCTGAAAGGGAGCATTCCATCTCCCGCGTCTACACCATCCTACGCACCGGCGATGTGGACTCTTGAAAGACCCTGTACTCACTCTAACATCCCTGGACTCCAACGCAAGAAAGACGTCCCCACAGTCGTGGCCCACCAGCTCACACTGGAGCACCTCGCCTCAACACATCGACTAAGTCGCCATATATACACAGATGGCTCGGTAACCGAAGGTAGTTCGAGCGCGGCTTTCTACATTCCGGATGAAGACCTGGGCCACGGTTTCAAACTCCCCTATACAGTGTCCTCGACAGAAGCCGAACTGTTTGGTATCCTGGCAGCACTGGAGCATATTACAGAATCCGGGCACGGAACGTGGGTCATTCTTACAGACAGCAAGGCATCACTAGATATGTTGTCGTCATCTCGCCCCAGCATAATAAGCGATTTGCATACCATGACGCTTCAAAAATTCAATGAACTCTTCGCTACTGGTTACAACATCACGTTTCAATGGGTCCCTGGCCACGTAGGCGTGTATGGAAATACCCGAGCAGACGCAGTAGCGAGACGCGCTGGGTCTGATGACACTTCGGCCCTGGCACCTCTGCCGCTTACAGCCTCAACATGCCGTCTATACATACGCCGTCGGTGTGCCACATGTGCTCAGCAGTTCCGTGCCGAAACAACGACTTACAATTCATTCCTACGGTCTATCGACCCATTGATGGAGTTCGTCATCACTTGCCACCGCAGCCGTAAAGAAGAATCCCTTCTCCACCGCCTACGTCTCAATGTTGCCCGTACACCCTCACTTCTCTTCAAGATGGGTCGGCTAAATTCACCAAACTGTAATGTCTGTGGAGTGGAAGCGGACATCCCACACCAACTCCTGTATTGCCAGCAGCACCTTCAACATAGGGACACCCTCCGTTGCCGTCTGCTCCAGATTGGTTGTAACGACTTTTCGTTGGCCGCTCTTCTTGGCCCCGTCTTGCACCCCAACCAGTGGGCTGTCACTGCCGCTCTCCTCGGTTTTCTCCGAGTCTCAGGACTCGTGAACTGCCTGTAACGTTGTGCCTAGTGTTTATTCTCTTCTTTCTTTTTGTTTCTCTTTTCTTTCTTTCTGTTTCTCTTTTCTTTCTTTCTGTTTCTCTTTTCTTTCTTTGTGTTTCTCTTTTCTTTCTTTGTGTTTCTCTTTTCTTTCTTTGTGTTTCCTCCTTTCTTTCCTTTCGTTTCTCTTTTCTTTTCCTTTCCTTTCTTTGTGTTTCCTCCTTTCTTTCCTTTCGTTTCTCTTTTCTTTTCCTTTCCTTTCTTTTTGTTTCTTGTTTTCTTTTCCCTTTCCTTTCTTTTTGTTTTCCTCTTTCCTCTGTTTCGATCCCCCTTTTTCTTTTTCTTTTCTTTTTCCTTCCTTTTCTTTTTCGTTTGCCCCTTCCCCCTTTTTTTTCGGAATAGCAAGCCGGCTCTTTGCCTGGCTAACCTTTCCTTTCTTTTTTTCTTAATAAACATATCCCCCCCCCCCCCCCCCCGTTGTAGCATGTACCCTGGAATGGAGCCTCTCCAGGCATTCGTTGAGCTTAGGGCACCTGAGGTGGTGAAGGGAAACAAGTGGGTGCGACTTGAGTCCATGCACTGCCATCTCATGTCGAGATACTCCAGTGTTAGTTACTAAGCTCCTGCTAAGCATTAAAACATGAACATAGTATTCGTTAGTAGTACCGGTATAGTTTAAACACAGTATTGGTCGAATACCTACTCCCCGCGATCGACAAATAAATAAGATGACGGGTTGGTGAAGGACGACGTCATGTTGAGATATGTACTTCTTGGGTGTAGGAAAAAATGGTTCAGAAAAAAAAATGGTTCCGGAAAAAAATGGGTCCATCAGGCGTCGTAGGAAAAAATAATCACGTGCTCTCCGATGCTGCCTCTATAGACTGCGTATGCAGGAATATGTAAGAAAAGGAGAGGGAGGAAAACGAACCATGTTTGAGAGGTGTCTAAATTTCGCGAGCCCCGTACTAGAGAATACGAGCACGGGGAAAATGGCCACCTGTTACGTCTTAGCGAAAATCGTTTTTGAGAATCACGTTTTTTTAGTTAAATACGTGGTTCCACGATGACTTTTGTTTCGGCTTCATTTCCTTCTTCGATGAGAATACGCGCTAAAGGCGGCGAGGCGCTCACTCTGGAAGCTTCCCTTCATTTCTGACGGGTTCATTCCACTACTGCTGATATACATGGGAGATTGCGCATTGATTGAGTGTACATTGAAACGACTGACTCGTACAGTTGGGAATGCGGCAACACTCTTCATTCGCTTCTCTGCACAGGCCTTGAATTATTCATTTGGTTCCGTCGCACGGCATCTCTACTTACCTCTTGATTGTACTTTTCATCCGGACATGTGTGGTACCACTGAGGGCCTGTCTCATCCTGTTTGCAGTAGCCATCTCTGCATACTCCCACAAAGGGTTCGGTGTCGTGTACTGCTCCTTCGTACCTGCCCTGAAATCACGACGATCAATTGTGCGGCGTTATTTCTAATGAACAGGTGTCGTTGCCACCGACCTCAACAGATGTATCGATGGAACGAAAAAATTCGAAAAAAAAAATAGCCAGGTAGACTATTGGCCGATGCCGAACACCGTGGTATCGGTTTAATAGATGGGAACAACAACAACAACAACAACTTTATTTTCGGCCTTGGAGAGTGGGGAGTTTCATCGCAACAGGCGATACTCTACCCCAGTGCTTGGTGGAATGGGGGGAATAAAATAACGAGCCCCTTTACAATAACGATCGAAGTCCGATGGTGTCCAGAAATGTCAGAAGAGCTTTGAGCGCAGAGCGTTGCTGGGCTGGATTGGGCCAGGGACCAAGCAATTTCGGTAGGGAGAAAGGGCGAGAGTCCAGCTGACGAAGAGACTCGGAGAGTGTCATTCGGGAAGGTTCGTAGTGAGGGCAATAATAGATGGGTTTCCGGATGCGACTGTCCCTTTAACGTTAAGACAAAGCACGAGCAGCAACATAAATTTGTTTTTCTGCTATCGTTCATAGCACAGTTTTTGTCGCATTATGCTTCATTTACGGGCACTGAAGAAAGTTTGCAACATACCCAGCAGTACAGGTCTGTTCGAAATCCGTAATCGCAGGTGCCATTCCCTTCAGCGTAATAGTACACGCAGCTGCTCATTATGGGTTCGTGCTGCGCATGAAATGACATTGAAGTTAAAAAAATTAGTTATTTGCGCCACACGTGCACAAGGACCGTCGCACTGCCCTTGTGGTACAGAGGTATAAGTTGCCGAGGGTATTTATAAGTGTGCTATGAACAGAAGTTATTTTACGTACTAAACGACGTATCAACTTATCAACGTACTAAAGGAGGTATTTGTAAGCGATGAGGGCACTTTTCCGTAGCAGATTGATTTGCACGTCATTCGCCTTTTTGATAGAATCGTACTGAAGAGCATCGTATTGTTATTCTTTTACTATTCTTATATTTTTTATCTATTCTATTGCTTCTATTCCTTTACTATTGTTTTGTGCTCAGAATATATGTAATAACCATTCAGATACAGCAAAGTACATTGTACTCGTGTGTTTATATCATGATGCGATACACCCACATAAATGGGATGATGATATGGTGGGTCATTCTCCGCCGTTATGGCTGTACACTGCCCCATTGCGCTTGTGGAAGGGATGAGAAAGTGATGATGATGGAAAGGTGTCCGGTTAGAGATGCGATACAATACTATATGAGCAACACTATTAGAAATTCAACACTGCTAATAATACTATGAGAAGTTCAGGGACAGAACTATACATTAAACCCTCACGACAACCAAAGACACCGGTGATCGACGCTCCATGAGCGCGGTAAGGAAAGTGTTAACCCAACGTTGGAAGTCTGTCAGCAGCGCTGTGGTGGGACGTCGACCTTTAACGAGCAGTGTTGCCAGACACGTGACAGATTGCGCATCATAAGACGTCGTAGTTCTCAAAACTGGAAATTAGTTATTTTTTTTAACCGGCTGCACAAAATGGTACTTGCCTGCCGACGGGGATAACGGGCAGACTTCGCATATCCTAACTATGAGGTAACACCCATACAAGCGCGTCATAGCGAAACCGCATCGAAGGTGATGAAATTACATTTTGAAACGACCGAAGAACGAACACAAGACAAGGCAACAAGCATTTCTTCCAAGAAGACGCAATATTCTTCAGACTGATGAAATTGGACCACGCTTCTTCGCTGTTCCAAAGCAGAGGAAGTCATGGTGATTACAGTCCTTCGCGTTATCAGTCCTCATTTACCGTAATTTCACGCGTATAAGCCGCACCGCAGATAAGCCGCAGGACGCGTTTTTAGGAACGTTTTGAAAATTTTCTGGCTGATAAGCCGCACTCGCAGATAAGCCGCGGGCAATACGAGACGACTGATTTGAACGACAAAGGAGACCATATAGAAGGCCATAAACCCTGTGGTCCATAGTGTACAACAAAGGAGGTCAGCTCTATAGAGTTCTACCAAGATCGGATTGTGCCATGGATTGATCGGTCAGTAGTCTTTCAATAAACGTGAATCACTGTCACCACTTTCGTTAAAGTTGCTTGGGGGAATGCACCAGGAAGATTATTCTACTCGAATGTGGGCGCGTCCCTGTTACGCACTGTTCGTGCATCGGCAGGGCAGTGCTGTTCCAGAGACACTGTCGGCCCGGCCCTTTCGTTAAAACTGACGTATGAGGAAAATACCAGGAAAAAATAGTCATCAGATAAGCCGCACCGGTGGATAAGCCGTAGAGCACCCGTGAGAAAAAAATATCGCGCATAAGCCGCGGCTAATACGCGTGAAATTACGGTAATTGAATCGCCGCATTGTTGTTCATTCTTGGACATTTCAGCGAAAAACCGCCACAGGCCAATGTCGGTGCCCGTGCGTCGGTGCGTCGGTGCCCGCATAACGGTCCGCTTTTTCGGAATATGCCGAATTTGAAATAATAATAATAATAATAATAATAATAATAATAATATTAATAATAATAATAATAATAATAATAATAATAATAATAATAATAATAATAATAATAATAATAATAATAATAATAATAATAATAATAATTCGGAGTGTGTTTTTCGACATTTTTCTGAAAATGCTGAAAGCCACAAAACCTACGTCTGAGATATGCATGAAGCTGAAACGGGAAGACGAGTTGAGAAAAGGCATCTTGCTATTACCGCACTCTCCTCTACCGGGTGTTCGAAGATATCTCCCACTTCAGAAACGTGTCCGGACTCATAAAGCCTTCCTTGCTCTACAGTTGTACCGTTGTACATCAAAAAAATAAAAACTTTGCTTCTTTAGGAAGTCGCAAGTCGCATCTGAGTTCGATGCTATCAGCTGCGTTCGCCACTGCGCAACACACGACAGCAGCCAGCGCTCAGTTCAGTCATACCGATTTTCTGCATAAGTGGCGCGCGTGTCAAATTTTCGCCGCGCCCTCTGGCTAGCGCACGGAGCCTATATAGTGAGTTAGCGCGGAACATTAAGGATAGCAGCGTGTCCTCTAAACGTAGAACCCCTTTGAACCCCTTTAAATTGACGACATTACACATGTACGTGAAAAAACGGGTAATAGTGAGGATCCCTTACAACGAGTTCTCAAGAAGGCTGTTGTAACTGTACAACACGGTATGGTACGAAAGACGTACGAAAGACGTCGTTTAGACCTCTCTGTCGCGAGCACTCTCGAGCCACTAATGGAGCAACCTCTTATTACGTAGAGCGCGCGCGGGCCGCGGCAATTGTATTACAGGTGAAGATATTCTCCGACTAAAATGTTTGAAGCGAGAATTTGCTTCGAGCACGTATTTGAAGGGTGTTGCTGAACATCATTACTGCTTTTCCAGAGACAACGACCAATTGCAGCAAAGCACTTTACGTATGCTGTCGTCTGAGATATGACAACGCGGTCGAGTTTAAGCGGGCTTCACTTGCAACAATGTACTAGAGCGCGTGATGGGACTGCATATGAAGGTATGAAGACCGGGCAATTGGTGAAAGTTAATCTTGAACGTAAGCCACCTATTGGCACAGAGTTGCTGTGTCTGTCATTTCCCTTTGGTTGCCGTGCCATTCGGCGGCTTACACTCCAGATGAATGTAGGAAGGCGGTGAAATATTCCGGTTGCGAGGAGAAGGAGAAAAATACAGGAACATTCTACACAAAACTCGCAATTTTTTGTGTTTTCTGTTTTGAATGGTGGCAAGGACACCTGAACGTATGGGCGCTTCGACAGCGACATTTTGTCGGCATTTCGCTTACAAACTAAACAAACTTTTTTCTTTTAATTCACGCGGGCTCCGCAGGTAACATAAACTTTCCTATTTCACTCCACACGGCATTGCCTAGCCATTAAGCTGCACTTTTTCTAACGGAAATAAGCTGCATGACAACAATACAAAAGGCGCATGCTTTGGATACTACGAGTACAATGCGCTGCACAAATTTCGAAAAGCACAGTAGCAAAAATAAGCTCTGCTTCTGACCGACTACGTCTTATGCGCTGAACAAGGACATGCTGCGAAGCATGAGAGATTTCAATAACAGTCTAAAAAAAGATTCTCTCGGGCCATTTACATCTCATGAAGTCCTGAAGTCTATTACGTTCATCCACTCTAGACCCGCTCCTATGCATTCTTTGCATTCTTCCTTTTTTTGCTGCCTTGCAGCGCTATTTGAAAGGAAAAATACCTCTCCCTGAAAGCCCATTAAAAGCACCGCGTGCTTGAAAAACCGTGGTGTTGATGCGGGGGAGTGCATATTCTGAGAGAAACGGTTAACTATAAATACTGGCAGTATTAACTCACGCACTCACAGCTGGCGATTCACTCAGCAAGGAAAAAAAAGATGTTTCGTTGCTTTTGGCCTTGCTTCGCACGGGCAACCGAAAAACAGTCCTGTGGAAATGTTGACACTCTCAGGAAAGTCAAGATTTTACGCAGCTTTAAATTAGCCACACGTTACTTTTGTTGAGGTCACGTGCTTGTTTTCCCGGCATTTTTCTTTCTTGTATCTGTTGTATTACGAATTTTGTATTTTTACATAGTTAGCCTATCTATATTGCCCACATCACCACCAGCAATGAGGTAGAGTTCATCATCTCGAAATAAAGCCGCTAGACTAAATCTAAAAGGATATGAGCTGTTGAATCTCCAGTACCTTCATACTAACTGGAACCTTCAAAAACCTGATATTGTAACATCACGTAACATTTTGGAAGAAAATCACTGATCGAGACAGAAAGAAAAAGAGAGCGTAAGCCTATTTTTTTATGTGTTTTCAGGTGTACCTGGAACCCGTTGGAACATATTGCCTTCAACAATTATATGCAGACAGGCACGCCCGTTAAATATTGAATTGCTGTGGGCTTAGTGCTCATTGCAGGCGCTCCATTTCACCGTTACCTTACACAGCTAGCCGCGCAAATTAATAGACCTCTCCCTGTTTGTAAACAAATGACGTCATAGTGTTCGACAGCGCCACCAATTTGGTAGAGTTGAACTACGCCGGAAGGTAGGGGCGTACAAGGTCGCGCCCGAACGCCACGGTCTTGAGGGGATTACGATGGTCCCTGAAGGAGACGCAACCTTCGGTCCTACTTTTCCTTCGATGGGAGGCAGCGAACAAGTTCCCATTCGTGGAACGCAGCCCTCGCCTTCAGATTTGTTTCGGTTTCAGTCTGTCTACCAACGTCATGATGACGTTTCTCGGGTAGAGGTCTATGGTCTTGCAACCTACGGAGTACCGTGCAAGTTGCATTTACAGAATGTAAAAAAAGCGACCTGTTATAAGGTCCAACAACTGCGACACTACTCTATGCGTCCGCGACACCTAAGCAGACTTGTACATAACGCGTTACATGTAATTGCGTTACTTGTAATCAATTACTTTCTGAGTAATTTTTCGAGTTATCAATTCATTGTTAAACATGTAATTATTCAAGTAATTCGATTACAAATTTGAGTAATCAATTACCGAGTAATCAATTACTTTTGAATTAGAGTGCGACTCAAAATAACAATGCTCTGTGAGAAACTTACTGTGTGTTTGTTGGGTTATTCTGTAGTAAGGGGTAAAAATATCATTGCTATACTTCGCGCGCGCGCGTCTTTCGCGATATTAAGGCTGTCCCAATCACTTGGAAGTTTGGGTTTTTCTTTGTTTTTGCATGAATTGAAAGTAACGGCCCGAGTAACGCGTTACTTTTATACTCGTTCCTCAATTACATTTTGAGTCGAGTAATTTGTAACGCTAATCAATTACTTTAGCTAGAAGAGTAACGGTATAACGGTAATCAATTACAACAACAACAACAACTTTATTTTCGGTCTTGGAGAGTGGGGAGTTTCATCGCAACAGGCGATACTCTACCCCAGTGCTTGGTGGAATGGGGGGAATAAAATAACGAGCCCCTTTACAATAACGATCGAAGTCCGATGGTGTCCAGAAATGTCAGAAGAGCTTTGAGCGCAGAGCGTTGCTGGGCTGGATTGGGCCAGGGACCAAGCAATTTCGGTAGGGAGAAAGGGCGAGAGTCCAGCTGACGAAGAGACTCGGAGAGTGTGATTCGGGAAGGTTCGTAGTGAGGGCAATGAAGAAGAATGTGCTCCAGATCCTCAAGAGCACCTCAATTACTGTTTTGGTGTAACTGCCACAAATCCGCACCTAGGCAATGCAATAATAATAATCTTGTTTCTTCGTCCTTATACTACTCGGTATACGCTCAGCATCAGACTTGTACGTATTTTAAGTACTGTATTGTAAGTACCTTTTTGGTGTTTAGTATCTTACTATAGTCGTGTTCAACTTAAGAAGGAAGAGAAATCTAGTTCGTCAACTACATACGCCGTTGGAGATAAGGAGAAGCAATAGCGCGCCAGGAGAAACACTGCAGCGCCACCATGCGACGCCAGTAGGGGAGCGCACTTTCTGCCGCAGCGTAGTGTCATGCGGCCAGTTTTAATGCTTAATACGGATGAAGAGTGAGTATGAGGGATTCCACTATCTGGCGCAGCGAGAGGGCGTGACCTCTCTTCGTCCAGCCATCCTATCCGCGGCGCAGTAATATTTTGAGAGCTGATGGATTAGATTTCTTTTTCTTCTTAAGTAGAACACGACTATATAGTCACTTTTTCCAACGAGCATTTTGTACTCTGTCTAAAATACTTCTCTATATTTTCTACTCAGTACTTTGAAGTGCCACTAAA
Source organism: Ornithodoros turicata (assembly GCF_037126465.1). Taxonomy (NCBI): domain Eukaryota; kingdom Metazoa; phylum Arthropoda; class Arachnida; order Ixodida; family Argasidae; genus Ornithodoros; species Ornithodoros turicata. The sequence goes on along the minus strand of NC_088206.1, from coordinate 8,984,907 downwards.
TCTCTTGTCTTCAGAATCCTACCAAAGTTATGTTACTGGAGTCTTCTTGTCGCACTTTACATTCCTGCAAAATAATTTGGCTCTACGTGACGCGAAAACTAGAGAAAATTAAATTTTATTTTCGAGAACTGTGACGTCATGTTCGGCTCCGACGGAGAGCCCGGCCCTCATCCGTTGCCTTTCGCGTCTTCCGGGGGGCTCACTTTTTGTACTTCGTTAGCGGAGCCCCACGTGACATGTCCTCCGACCGCTCCGACCTTCGAGAAAACACACTCTTTCGATCACCGACCCTCCCCGGACGCCGGCGTCGGTGCTAGGAGACGAGTGCACTCTCCAGAACATGACGTCATTGCATTTTGTGGGCTTATGATTACGTCACCAGCTCCTCGCGTCATCGAAACTCGTGGAGGCTCAGCAGATCTTTAAAAATTGACAGAAATGCACAGCGTTCGTAAACAGGATTGAAATTTTGCGTATAGAATACCTCAGGCACATGCTTTAAATGGACTAAATGAAATTAATGCGGTTTTCCCATGTCCGGAGTGGCACTTTAATTACTTTGCCAATTGTCCTCGTACTGCTGCTAGCTCCTCGCAGCATCTCACGTCTTTTTTCTCTCTCTCTCTCTCTCTCTCTCTCTCTCTCTCTCGTTTCCTCCTTCTTGTTCCGGAGAAATCCCCTTCTTTCTGTGATCTTCCTGTGTCATTCTGTACTGCGTCATTTTCTTCCATGCTTGGGGGAAACCTGCCGGTCTTATTTACAACCGATTGTGTCTAGGTATCCTAAATACTTTTTGAAGCATTTGGACTCTGTTTTTAATAATTTTGTTTTCAAGTATTTTGAGCTGTATTTCAATTACAATTGGCTCTCAATATTTCGTATCTTATTTTAAATACCTTGTATTCTGTACACGTCTGCTCAGCATACCTATCTTTAAACACATGAGTGAGGAAATTTTAAACTTAATTCGTCTCTCAGCACTTTTCACTCAGGTCAGCATGACCATGATCTCGAAGTCGGTATGTGACATGGAATGACGAGGTGATGGGTTAATAATTTCCCAAGTAATTAATTACCTAAAAAATCAATAATGTGACAAAGTTTTGTGCCACCGCAAGCAACACAACAGTCAGCATATATTAACAATGCGTGCTGCCAAAATATGCGCATCTCATCCCAAGATACACGCAAACGAGAAGACACTGCTAACGAGATTAAGTCTCGTCTTCAAACGCTAAACTCAAGGCTCTCCATTACTAAGTGCCTCGCAAAATAATTAGCAACCGATATTTTGGGCGCCGATGGCAGACCCGCAAATGAAGCGGGCAGCATACGCTGTGGGTAAGTATACCCTCGGAGGGAAGATATGTTAGCGGGGCAGTGCAGCATGATGCAGTAGCCCAGCCTTAGATCTGCATCTCAGCAAGATTGGAAGGAGCCAGTTGCCGTGTACGATAAACTAAAAAAGTTGATTATATAAATTCGTTTTGTGAATTTAAAAATAGAGGTCTTCCCCAAAACGGTTACTTAAGTTTTTTTTTCTTTTTTTTTTTTTTTTGCAGTTTAGATTATGAAAGATAGAGACTAATCTGGAAAAGTGCCTGAACCTTCCAGTCAAGCTTCTTTGTGAAGAGCTTGTGTATAATTTGATAGAGAGGAGCAGTAGAATTAAGTTCTACCTCCGAAATCTTTAACCGTGTATTGAAAAAACAAAACAAAAAAAACAAAACAAAAAGAAACTGCTCACGAAGCCGAAGTTCCACCCCGTGTTATGTCGAGCATTCACACGGTGCCGGACATATTGCGCACTCAGCAGACGACGCTTTGCAGACGACACCGTCAGCGTCTTTTCCTGTCGTCTGCTACGGAATATCTAGTGGCGGTGTCGCAGGAAATTCCCCACGATTAGCAGTGCCAACGCCATCTAGATACAGAAGGCCTGCTTGTTACCTCCTCGCCCTCCTTCGCTACGTGGACATATAAAGTCAGAATTCGTCTGCTACTGCGATTCGCCGTTCTGCGAATTCAGGAACTCTCAAAGGATTGCAGCTAACTTGGAACCTGTAGACGTGAATCTGTAGACAAAACATGCAACACACTTTCCAGAAATTAAGTCTTGAGAAGGATATGGAACCGTTTTGCGCTTTATTTTAAAGATTTCCCATTTAGTGCGCGGGGACGTTCAATCGCTACTCGCAGACGACGGTGGTTCGTCTCCATGCCGACGACTCCTGAAAGCACGTTCGTGATTGGCTACCGCCGTTGAAAACACGATCCTGATTGGTTTACTCTTAGTTGTTACGTCACGTCGACGAGTAAGCAGGGTTTCTCTATCCAGGTGGTGTTGGTTGAGCGCTCGCGCTCACGTGAGAGCAGAAAGCTGTGACGTATTTCGAGTGTGAAGTATTCCGGGGAATGTCGCTCTTGCGAGTACACGGTATATGTTAACATGCAAAGCTGTTCCTCAGGTAAGGCGACAGTTTATATTTGTGAGGTAATTTTAATTTAACTTACCTCACATATGGTCCGTGATATTCATCAACACAAAGAACGAACGTGCTCTTTTAGCGCATCGAGGATTTCGTTCTGTTCTGGATTATTTAACGAAAGACGAGCGTAAGCATCTCCCGTCTTGGCGAGGACCTCAAGAACCCGGAGGATCAAATAATCATCTTCAAGTTTCTGCACCGTCGTACTGAACGAAGGGACCCGCGTGGCAACTTTGGGTTTCCTTTCGAGTTTTCGTGCTCGTAAGAACCCTAGTGTGTGCTTCGAAAACTTCTGTGGTTGCCTTTAAGCTGGTTGTATGTCGAACAGAAACGCTGTTCAGAATACGGCATCATTTCAAAAAATTCTACTCTCCTTCCCCCAACAATCCCACGAACAACTCTTTGAGGCCCACCCATTCATTTATTTATATGCAAACTGACCCCGCAGAAATAATATTGACGTATAAGCATATTTCACGACCACGTATGGGACCGTATATGGGACTGTTTTCAAATTTCAAATAAAATTTAAGTAGGACGTATTTGACAACTGCCTGTATGGTGGTAGCCAAACTTGTGCTGAAGACTGTGATGCGGTGGCTTCGAAGCCTACAGCCGGCACAGTTCCCCCTGAAGTCGACCCAGGGCGCATACTAACAGCCCTGTCCCCCACCCTTTCCTGTTGTCCTCCCTCCACCTGTCCACATCTGTAGACCGCACACAGCCACAGTTGCTTCGCGGCGCTAACACTGAATAAAAAAAAACTGCCTATCTCTGTCCTGTGCACAACCCTGAATTCCCACAGTGTCGTCGCATCATGCAGTGATCGCATAGAGATGCTTATGTTTGGCTTCCTCTTCCGGCTGTGTTAAATGATGACAGTTATTAATTTGACACACGGTTCTTTCCTATACTTCTTTCCTACTGAGTTTCACGTAGCGCTTGACATTGCAACTGCTTGGAGGTAGTTTGCACAACCCAATTTCTACATGCGGTAAATGTCAAAGGATGATGTATACCTTCGGACAAGCTTCCTATACTTGCCGGAAGTTTTTCGTGCTGTACGCGGAAGTGTGTCTAGGATTTCGTGCACGGCGAAAAGGGTCCCTCACCTCGCATCTTCATCGCTCTCTAGCTCAGCTTTTACGATGATGACGACAACACGAAACCCGTAGCGCGTAAACAATGCCACAGTATAAGAAGAAGCGGTCGAGCACATTGTACAAACACGCCCGCATACAAACACGATGCTACAACGCAAACACAAAGCTCACGAAATGATGTCAACACACGGGAGATTTTACTGCACCTTCGACGTTGGATTCGATAGCAGGAGGAGCAGATTAGATTATACGGAAAAAGGGGAAATGGGGAGTTGTTAGTCCCCACGGGAGGGGGGTATGTTTATTAAGGAAAAAGAAAGGAAAGGTAGTCCCCACGGATGTAGTGCTAGATACTCTAATAGTAGTCTGCACTCTCAGAAAAAAAAAGGTAGAATCGTTATATCTTTTGGGGGGTAACTGGCCTGCTACATATGTTGTGCCGAAAAGTTTGCAATGTTACACCCCTGGTGATGGGTGCAAAGTTACACCCCACGCAAGGGTGTAATATTACCACATGCAGCAGGTGCTGTAGGGGACACGGTTGTCTAAACTCAGCACCCCGTGGTTAATCTCGTCTCAAATCTCCAGGTGTTGCAAGACTATTTCTTTCGTGTAATAAACACATGCAGCTAAGGTAACTATGCCACCTATAGAAGGGTATCTGAGCAACTTGTACCTACCACCAAGCAGAGTTGTGCCTAACTCGTTACAAGTAACTCGTTACTTGGTAACGGTTACTTTTTTTGGTAACGAAGTAACGATTCAGTTACTTTTTAAGAAATGGTAATGGTAACAGAATCAGTTACAAAAATTGGTAACTCGTTACTGACGTTACTCGTTCCTTTTCTTCAGCGCGGGGGAGCACATTTCGGCACTCCGTGTGGCGCAATGCGAGGACCTCCGTGACCCACGACCACGTGTGACTCAAAGTATTATTGCAGTCCCTCGTTGGATGTGTTGTTGACGTGCTGAATCGTCTTAAACGAAGGCCCTTGTCTTTTCTCTTGTTTCCGTAATCTCCAACCATCACTCCTTCCCAAGGATGGGTACCAATTGTGCTATGGCTACAAAAAACGCGTTTCGACTTCTAGCCTTTTCTTGTCTTTGCTAAGCTTCAGAGAGCCCTAAATTATGACGCAGCCCCTCGTCTGTTTTTGGGAACCGTTGGTGATCGGTGGCACGAAAACCGGTGTCTTTTCTTGTGTTTTCATAACCTCCGATTACCCCCACTTCGGCAGCAGATGTCATCACACGAAAGAGAACGAAGATCACTGACGTAACTTTCGAGTATCAGCTTCTTGTGAAGTGCAATTTCTCATTAATAATGAGTTGAAGGCAAGTGACGGCATGTTAGTTGGCTCGTTTAACTATGCGGCGGTAACGAAAAAGTAACTCGTTACCTGTGAGTAACGAGAACTCGTTACTTTTGTATGTTGGTAACGAGTAACGTATTTAGTTACTTTTTTCTGAAGTAACGGGTAACGGTATTTAGTTCCTATTTTTTGGTAACGGGCACAAGTCTGCCACCAAGTTGCCACCGTCCTCGGTCGGGTTTGAACCGGCGATCTTGGCATGAGCACACGGTCACAAGATTTGCAAGATTTTATCCCTCTACCATGAAGGTGGTAACGAGGGCAGTTACACCCTTTGCGGTCTTCAGCAAGGAGGTAACGTACGCATAAGGTTGTAACTCATGGAATTACCACATTTTTACACCTTTTTCTTTTTTTCTGAGGGGGGAGGGGTAACGTTGAGTAGACGAGCGGTCTGCCTGCGTGCCTCTTTTCTGAGAGTGTGGGAAATAGTCTGAACAGTGTGCGAAACGTGCTTAAATGCGGTTGCTGTACATGGCCGCCTTCTTCTTCTTTTTTTTTTTTGGTCACGTGGTTCTGTAAAGCTACTGACGGACCTACATGATCTAATCAATGAAAAGGTCAAGACCTCAAAAAATAAAGTGAGAGAGAGAAAAAAAAAACCTTATATGCAGAAAACAGCATCAGCAAACTTCACGACATAATAGAGTAAGTTGGCGACTAATATGATATGTCAGATGCCAACGGAAATGAGGCAGTAAAAGCAAGTTATATGAATTCTTATAAGAATTACGCCGTGAGGGAAAAAAGAAGAGGTGAGAGCGGCATATCGTTAAAGTGTGAGGCAGACTTAAGCAGGTAAGTGAGCGCGCCAATTGAAATTTCATTCTTCCTTTTAATTAAGCCGGCACAGAGAGGTGGGCAAAACAGAACTATTTTTTTTTCCCCTTCTAGCTGCTTCTTTGCCCACGAGGCCGTTTTCTCTTTTTCCCAAAATTCCGAGCTAAAATTAACAGTTGTATGTTCTTCTTTAACCTTTATTTCAAACGTTCACGCTTTAAGAAAAGCTGTGTCCGTATTAATTAGATCCGTCGAGGCCAAGTCCCCGCCTCCTATGTCTCGTATTCATGATTCTGCGCTCTCAATAAGCCCTCTACTTCTTATTGCTTATTATAAGCTTATTGCTTTTCGTACTCCTTAGTTTCGTTTTGTGAATCTATTCTCTGCGTGTACCGCGGCTACGGCTTCGCAATACAGTTTTTATGTACGTTGCTGCTGCAAGTGAAATACAGAATGCCCAACCAACCGCCAGGTTGAAGTCATCGTGTACATCTAAAGGATATCTTGAGGGCCCCAAATTATCAACATTTTTGAAGCATTCCTTCATTGCAAGTCTTAAGACTCAAAGTGAAAGTTCGATCTGGCTTCAACAAACAGACACCTCAACTAAGACATTTTCCTATTCATGCCAAGCTGGGCACAAACAAATGTTGGCACGGAACAAATTATGAGTTGACCTTTCATGTCATCTACACTTCACCCCGTCCTCGTTATCTTATATTTGTTTTTGCTTCATCTTTGTAGTATATTTTTGTTTTAGGAATAGCAAGCCGACCTTCGGTCAGGCTAACCTTTCCGAAATAAACATATACAGTCAACCCTCGTTAATATGACCGAGGCCGTTCCCGCGAATTTTGGTCCTAAAGCGAGTTGTCATATTAACGAGCAACACGAATGATGCTCCAGGTAAGCACTTCATAAAGGAAGTCTGTTTGGCTCTGTCTCCTTTATTGAAGACGCAGATATATGCAGGTACAGTATTTCAATTCAATTCATTTTATTTTACCAACACTTTACAACCTTGCAATCTATCGACGAAAGAAATCCGTTAAAAGCGTTTGCTTAGAAAAACTGTCAATATGTAGCTTTTCCGCTGACTCAATTGCACGGGCGATGGCAAATACATACCGCGCGTACGTCATCCTTGGAACACTGGACTTGTACGTCTGGAGGATGTCTGCGTAGAAGGGGAGCCGTGACTTCGGTTTCACCGCGCCTACATTTTCCCGGGACCACCGGTCCTTTAGGTCAAGAGCATAACTCGGTCTGTTGTGGACGGTCATAATAACGAGAGAAGGATACACGTGTTTTCCACAGTTCGCCCCCGAAATGTTGGTCATAGTCGGATTATCGGGGTGTCATAATAACGAGGGACCTTTACACAGAACCTTCATTGGGAACAAACGATGCCCCAGAAAAGTGGTCATAAAGTGAGGATGTCATACTAACGAGTGTCATAGTAACGCCAGTCGACTGTATCACCTCCCCCCCCCCCACAAGGTGTGCAACAGTGACTTAGATCGGCACCACCACCAAGGGACCAACCTCAACCAAATGTGGGAGGATGCAATTGTTAAATCACATCAAGGGGTAAAAAATCACATAACTAAATCATTACGAGTAGGTAGAAGTGAAATCAAATGCAGGAATCTAATCAAATTACGAGACCATTTTGCCAGGTTAGGAGACTATATTTTGACGTCTCTCAGGTAACCTTCCGTTCCCACTGCGATTATAGCTTAAAATTTAATATCTTCCGCACTAAGCCAAATCGTCGCCTTATGACTAGAGACACCCTTGAACCTCTTCAGGACACGCTTGTGCCCCACATCAGCGTCCCGGTCAGTGGCGTATCTAGGGTGTGGCAAGTGGGGACACTTGTCCTGTGGGCACCACTGGAGCAGGGGCACATACCGGGAAGAAATTAAACTAAGAGAATGAGGCTGCCACGTGAGCGTGAGAGGAAGGAGCTGGTACTTTATGAGATTGAACCTGAGGACACTGGACCTAGCGGACTGGACTCTGTCATATAGAGCCTCCAGCCCTCATACAAGAAGTGATTGAATCACTACGACATTGGACTCGGTGAAGCTTGACAAGCCTACCAAGCGTACCAGCTTGGCAAGCAATCCAGTTTCAATTCATCTGCAGTTTCCAGCTGTGAGATATGATTCAGCAGATAAAAACTAAAGCTTTCACATTTGAGGGCCTCCATAGGTCAAGGCAGACTTTGCAGTCGTTTCTTTTTTTTTTTTTTTTATAAAGAGACCGCTAACCACACCAGCATAAACCAATTTGTTGAAGTGAAAGCACGGAAGGTGAAGTTGTAACTTCCTTGTAGCAGTGACGCAGCCAGGGGTGAGGCGGGGGGTTCAAAGCCACCTTCTCAGGATACCTTTAAGACACCTTAAGGTACCTTTTGTAGAAGATTTGAGAAAGGAAAGCGGGGGGGAAATCCTCCTCCCCCATGTAAAGACTCCAACACCACCCGAAATATTTTTTTCTGGCTATGCCACTTATTGTATGCTTTCATTCATTTTTAATTATGTTTAGATTAAGATTAAGTTACTTGCATTGTTAACTAATTTACAAGCTTAACTCTATTGATTATTTCATGATACGATTATACGTTAATCTTATTAATGGGCGCCAGACGCTGTGACAGGGACTCAACTTCACTGCTTAAGAAATTAACGATGACCTCATCATGATTAACGATGATTAACATCAGTTCTCTCTTGCTCACTGCTTGCCAAGGGCGCCGTTCTCCTTATAGATGCGCCACTGGTTCCGGCCAACCTGCTGAATCGCAGCCGTTCTTCGGACCATACCAACCCACTAGAAATATTCTACGACAACCATTCCCAAGGCGCTGGACTGTTTCAAAAGTGACCAGACGTGAGCCATGGCGCACGGCTGCGGTACGCGTCCTCCGATGAGATTTCCACTGCAAAGTAAAACTATCCCTTGTGTGTAGAAAAAACGTCAACAGTGGCAAAAAATTAAAAAAATAGAGAGAGAGAGAGAGAGAAATACAAATAAAATATAAACAAATAGAAAGAACCGTAACGCGTCGTAACACACGCACCCACCAAAAAACGTAGTCTCGCGGCCGCAATTATATACGAAGCTATAACAACGCGTACAGCTCTGGTCAACCTTAATGATAACACTGGAAAAAATTCGGTCTCATTTTCCAGCGCGATAACAGCCAACCTTGGGTCACTGGGGGAATGTTAAGTGAACAAAATCCTTGCATTAAACTAACAGAATAATTTTGTTCAATTAGGATTTCCTCATGGTCCCAATAGTTGCTGTAATCGCGCTCGGGAACGAGAGCACTTTTTTTTTCTCAGTGTTATTATTAAGGTTGACCGGAGCTGTACGCGTTGTCATCGCTTCGTATATAGTTGCGGCTGCGAGACTACGTTTTTGGTGGGTGCGTGTGTTACGACGCGTTTCTGTTCTTTCTATTTTCGAATAATTTATTTTTATTTATTTATTTTTTCTCTTTTTTTTTTTGTTGCAGAATTGGTCTGCGCCGTATTCAATTGCTCACAAACAAGCAACATGCTTCTTGCTTGTTTGTGCATACCCTTATAATTCTTGGAAGGTAGGTTGGCAAAAAGAAATGCAACATGAAGAAACATATCGAACAATACAGCTCAGCTAAGAAACCGTTTCTTCGATTTCATTTTCAAGCTCGTCTCGTTGTAAAGGCAACAGAAGATCGCAGACAGCTTTACACAGTTCGAACAGTTCGTTTACAGTTTACACAGTTCGAACTGTCCTACTGTGAACGAACTCTCTCTACCACTGGAGCCGCAAGGCGTATAGATATCTGCCTCAGAGGATTTTGAATGAATCTTCCAACCGAGAGCCACAGACAACCACTACCCGCAAGGCAAAACAGTGGAGATGACATTGTCATCCCGAAGTTATTGGAAAACCTCGTCTTTTTCCTCTTCAAAATGCTCCGCAAAACAAAGACACTTCCTCGAGGCTGAAGAGCACAAACAAAGCGAGGCTCTGTCTCTATTCCATGATTCCATACTCTTGTGTGGATCGCTTTATCGGGGCGATGGAGTATTTGCGGAAATTTAATATCGAGACCTTTTCAGAAACTTTTTTTTTCTCTTCTTAACACTTTATTTGGGAAACATGTAGCTATATAGAGGGAATTTAATTTGATTCCATTAATTCTATTTCAGACAGTGCATCCTGTGACAGGACCGATGCACTGCCATTTTTTTTCTTGCCTGCGAATAGCACGTGCAGTTGCTATTCATTAGATAAGGGCGCAAGAAAGTCGTGATCTCGTAGCGCTCGACTCGCTTGTCGGTCGCGCTCAGCCTTCATCCATCATGGAGTTTATCCAGAAGCTTGCTGGTGTTGAGGCTATTTCGTGTGACTACACACAGTGAATTCTTTTTTTTTTTTTTACCTCAGCTGGTAAGAGCCTCAGTAATAGCCTCAGCTGGTGTTGAGGCTGTTTCGTGTGACTACACCGTGAATTTTTTTTACACCTTTCCGGTGTAAGTGTTAGTTGGTTGGGTTGGTTGGCGTCTTGTCCGGTGTCTTGTTGGTGTCCGGTGTAAGTGTCTTGCCCTATGGCGCACGCATTTGTGGTGTAAGCGCCACACGATTCAGAATAGTGTTTTGTAATACACCCTTCTAAATGGAGTATAGTACAAAAAGCATCATTTCAAAGGGTATTCAGCAGAAAACACCATTTGATGGTGTGTATTCCATTTAAAAACATTGGTTTGAAGCATTTAAAAACTCCTACCCAGATTAAAAATCATTTGAAACACTTTCGACACCAATATTGTCCCTTTTAGATAGACACGCGGAATAAAGAGGGGTGCTTACCTCCGAAAACACCTCTTTCATACGCCGAAATGTGCAAAACATTTACTGCGTAAAAATCGAGTTCGGGCTTATATATTCGGGCAACACAAACACCTTCGATGTACACCAGAAATTCTCCGCTTGGCAAAGAAGAATTATGCACCGGACTATCCCAGAATCCCCCACTTTCCAAACGTATATTAAACAAAAAAGTGGTAGCGTTCGTATACAGCAGATTAGCAGGATAACGCAGGATTGTTGCCTATATGTAACAAGGCATAACTGGAGGTTAACCGAAACCAACCAAAAGTATTGCAGCAGTACTGGGACACAGTGAACTGCAACAAACTCCGCATGATTAAAAGCAGTACAGGCAACCCCAGACATATAGATTAGACGAAGTGCTTGAATTTCGCATAAGACCTGGGCATACTCACCTGATGCACGGATTCTTACTCCGCAGAGAGGGGCCCCCTCAATGCACTCGCTATGGTACGTGTCCATCACGAAGTCCGCCCCCATCGCCCCCCCCCCCCCCCGCCGCCCTTCCACGAGTTTTATGAATACGATTTACCGCTCCACCCAGTCTGGGTGGTGTGCCCCTTTTATCCTTTATAAGAACTATCAATTTTGTAGAGTATCTTTTTTTTATGCGTAAAACGCAGTAAAATTTCTTTTGCTGCATCACCGGAGCTTTTTATGCTTAAATTTGTATACATGTTGTATATTGCTTTTGGAATCAATCGTTCTATTTTTCACTATTCATACTACATATATCGCCACAGTTTTTGCGCACTATTGCCTTTCTTGCTTGTGTGCAATAAAAATTCCAATCGTCATCATCGTCAGCCAAGCTTCACGGTAATGTAATACGATAACCTTCGAGCTCGAACCCCCTTGAGATCTAACAGCAATGCATTTCAAGCGTTGAGCATCAGTGACACTAAGCTCCGATAACTGCGAACCCCGATGAATAATTAAGCATGTTAGGGTTACTCAGGTACTTTCAGCATTGATCGGCCTGATTTGTCGCGCACTTGTGGAGCTTCCAACATCTAGGAAAAGCCCCTAAGTACACGCTTAATGACGTTCCCTTTGCCCCATCGGATTATATTAATGAGGACTGGTCGGATCTTCGAATTCTCGACAAGATATATAGAAGATTTAAGGGAGTAATGAACGTTCTTCTCTGTGCAGCCGGTTCCTTTCTCACGTTCTCTCTTGCCCTTTCACATACTCCCCGTCGTGCTGAGAAACATGCGCATTAGACACGGCAAGCTTGCACATGGATTCCCCCAGAAAGCACAACATGAATGCACATGAACATGAACAATAGTGCAATAACACAAGCAACATGAACATACAGTGCATGCTTTGCTGGCGTGCTGTTTTTTTTTTTCCTTTTTCTCGTGAAGAAGCACGGGCATTTATCTGAAGAATTAGCGCATTAAATATTAGTGAGTTCCTTAAATGTAGGACGCAGAGAAATCGAGCACACTTTCAAAACGCTCAGGAAGAAATCCAGGTTCTGGGTGCGCACACAAGAAGACATGAGCCAAATGTTATTGTACATTTGAGCTTTTTTTTTTAACTAAAAGAATCATTGGACTGCAGCAGGCTGTTTTCACTTTCGGCGCGATTGCGGCGGAACACCAAAGTGGCGCGCCTCCAACTTTCAAATATGACACCACGTGACAGCACCGTCGCGCCGGATCCGATGCGAACGCATGTAAACGAACACGTGCCGACTTCTTTCGGAGTACGACTTGTATACGATTCACTTATATCGCATCCATGTAAACTCGGCTTAGATTTTGTAGAGCTTGGTACGACGTCTGTCTTATTTATATTCTTTATTTTTATTTTATATATATATATATATATATATATATTTTGTCTTGTATTGGTGGAGTCCATATTTTGTTCGCATCGCAGGAATTGTTCAAACGCATCGTCCAGAGGCGAGGGACGTTAAATGCCTGCTTGGGTCTTTGAAGTAATGCTATAAATAAATAAAAAATCAATAAGCAAATACGGTGTGTCACGTGCTGAGATTCCGGCGCATATGTTCAAGGACCCTCAGGTAAGCATTACTAAACCAGCCCCACTAGAGACAGGAAAACTCAGCGTTGGACGGTTAACAACAGGTTGACTGCACCGCCAGAAAAGGCAGAAGAGGGTGGCGTTGAGGCGATCCACTGCCCTGGCAGGCGCAGGCAGCATCTGGCCCAAGTCGAAACATGCGTGTTATTAGTGTTTCTTGAGCTCATTTGAAATTTTTGATCCTAATATTGCATGAGTGAATGCTCTTAAGATAATCACTGTAGTTTCGAACTCTGCAAATGTGATGTTGCCGCAGGTAGCGTAAAACGGGGGCCCGGGCTCGTCAAGTTGTATTTTACAACTTTTTCTCGGTCCTCCTTTCATCACGTGATGAAAAAAATAAAGTGATTGATTGATTGATTGATTTGATACCAACTCCAGAGTGGCAACTCCGCCACCCTTGTAGGAACAAGTACCCTCGCACTTCTTCAAGTGCATTCTGCCCTAACCTATTAGCAGGAAAATATACAGATTCAGAGCCCCATGTTTAACATATTGCGACACAAGACGAACCTGGGAGTAAGACATTCTTACCTTCGTTATCCTAAACAGAGACGTCAAACTCAACAGAAGTGAGACTTTTTTTGAAGGCCTCTCCGAGCCACACCTCATTACTTCGCAGTACTCCGACTAAACCCTAATTCCTTCTAATGATTCCTTCTTGAACGAGCTTTCCCGGATCCGTCTCTAACTTCCCTGACAGTACCATTTCTTCATTATCATCGCCACGTCGTACAGCTTTCGTGCAGTCGGTAATCTTTTAAGCCCAGATCCACCCGGAGAAAATTCCGCACCGAAGAGACGGTGCGCCTCGTCGAGTTCAAACACTGGTGGAGTGCAAAGAGAGATATATTCACCCTTAGTGCTACTGCGGACACCAAGTTTGCATTGTCCGTCAAGTACGGCCGCGAAACTACATCGCATGCACATAACACTGTGTCCAACACCGCGAAGTCTACGGCACGCAGCGTAGAAACCCAGAATCAGGACTACAAAAATTACCCCCAAAAATGCGGGTTGTTTCACACCATGTGTCGGCACGACCAAGTTTATCTCAATTTTGACAACAAATTATTATGATTTTTGTTTTAGAGCGATGTCTCACGTGAGTGCAATGTTGCGAGTTATTTGCAAGCAACAAGCTCTAAAGTAACATGTAAATTGTTTGTTTCTGGGAGGTCTCACCCTTACGAGTAATTATGTAAGCCGTTTGCTTGCTCTTTTACGGTACTTTTACAGGCACAATCAGTACAGTCCCAGCTATTTCCGTGAACTTTCTTTTAGCAATATACCTTAATGAGTTGTACAATACCCATAAGGAAGACGCTAGTCCAGAATGAGGCATTTAGGGCCACGAATGACTTGCGCGGTAAAGCTGATTTCCAACCTGTGGTAATTTGGCCTCTGGCTGCCACCGTTGCTTCCGGCAGTGCTGGAGGGTACCAATGGTAGGAAAATGTAGTTTAAACTATTCTGTGGACGGCTTACAGTTCTCTGAAGGTACCCTAAGGACGTTTTAAGTCAGTGCTTGTTCTACAGATAGCTAAAAAAATGGCGGCGCTAGTGCACATGCCTCAGGTGTAGCCTTCAGCGACAGAAGTTGCAGTGTTCAAACGCGGCTTGCACGCAGCGTCAGTATATCGCTACAGGGTGTCGCTACAGGGTGCCCGCTCAGGGAGGTTAAGTGGGCATAGCCGCCCTAGCGGCCTGCTGGAGCGTTGTTATTATTAATTTTTACTAATGAAGTTTTTAATCACGAAAGGTACAAGTTCGGCCCAAACACAACATCTGTTTCCGTTTGGTGCGCCGATGCCGTTTTCCGAAAAATAAAATATAAAAAAAGGACCGAGCCAATATAGCGAGAGGAAACCGCCCCGCGAAAACGTCAGGTTTGGAGGCCAATTTTGCGCTCCCACAGAAATGTGCTCATCTCAATGAGAAGAAGAGACAATCAATTGTTCTCTCGCCTTTTGAAACACAGGTTCACAGCCACCCAAATGGCTGTCTCTTATATTTATCGCTACATACGCGTAACTTGGGGCTGGGACTTCACCTCTTGAATGGAAACTCTTGGATGTTTCCTTGCGGACGCAGGCTTGGTCTGTAGTGTTTAACGGTGTCATATCATGTCAATGTTGGTGCGATTTAGGTGCACGGCGCAGTTTCTTAGATATATCCCCTTCCCGCCCCTGTTACTGAGGGTGTTGGTAGACAGTTTACAACGTCGCCGTGAAGTTATCATACCTATACACGGGAGTCAACCACAGCGTGCATGACTCAGAATCGTATTCATTGATTGGGTGCAGTATAGATACAGTACTGCTAAGGCCACCTTAACAACTGTCTACTAACACACTCTATTATTCAAGCTACCCTAAAGCCAAAGAAGCCCATATGACAATACCTACCAACGTTCAAATAGACGTAAATGCATAGCGCACGGTACTTTCCTATAAAGTTGGAAGGCCCTTATTGGTTTCCATGGGGTCTACAGCATGATATCGTGTTGACCCTATTGTCGTGCCTGGAAGCTAAGGAAAAGCCTGTCAGTGTCCACTCTGAGCTCAAAGGACTCCAGTCTCTGGATAACGCGGCATCTGGATATCAACAAGCATTCCCTCTTCACAGACATCGAACAAATCATCTGGCTAGTGCCACCATCTCTCTAGCCAACAGGGGGGGGGGGGGGGGGGGGGGCTCTTCCTCGGCTCCCAGCTAATCCACCTGCGCCGCCATGGCGTGAGTTCGTGCCCGCAACAACGCTTCACATCCCGGGTTTATGGAAGAAGAGCGAGTCCAGCCCTCTGGTGGTCAGGATGGCGGATGAGAACGTGATAAGCGACGTCTATGACGCGCATACTCTGGTGTTCACGGATGGCTCCATTGACCACCGTTCCGAGAGCGCTACCAGTGCGTACTACATCCCGTCGATGAACATGGCCTGGCAAGGGAAATCAGTTCGTTACTCTATCTCATCTACGACGGCCGAACTCCTGGCCTTGTTACACGCAGCTGCAGCGGTTAGCGGTTCAAGTCACTGGAATAGCTAAGGCCGTTTTGCTTACGGACTACAGAAGTGCCCTCTGTAACGTGATGAACCCAATGTGTGGTAGCATCCTAGCCCGCTGTATAAGGAGGTCGTGTGCCCAGCATAGGCTAGCCGGAGATGAGCTTACTCTTCAATGGATCCCGTCTCATGTCGGCATCAGAGGCAACGAACGAGCGGACCAGCTATAGCATCCTCAGCATACCACAGCTGCAGCCCATCCTTACCAGTTCCGGCCGACACCGATAGGCACATGGCCGTCAAACAGCTAGTTGAAGTGCGTCATCCTGGCACCCAGGACATCATGCAGAATCATCGACCCTCTCTTCCCACGAAATATCTTCCCCGTGTTATGCGGACAATGCTCCATCGCTTACGCACGGGATCTACGTTCACGAACTCGCAACTGTTCATGATCGGCTCCAGGGAGGACTCCAGTTGCGGTCACTGTAATCATCCGGAGACTATGGCACGTATCCTGACGGAATGCCGCGCATATACCGTACTATGCGGGAAACTCACCTTCCCCACGCCAGGCCTGGTATACTGACGGACGCCCTCTTCCCCGAAGGTTCTTGTGCAGAACGACTTACAGAAACTCGCGGCCTCGTGCGTTTTCTTCAAGAAACGGGCTTCGCGGAAAGACCACTCTAGCGCACCTCTCATCTACAGCGTGCCTCCGTCACATCAGTGTAGGTCATCCTGCCTATGCCTCACTTTCCTCTCCTCCTTCCCTTATTTATTTATTTATTTATTTATTTATTTTTTTTGCTATTATCGTGACGATGCCCACTTGAGTCCGGCCAACAACGGCAAGCTACTTCAACCCCCCCCCCCCCCCCCCGTGTTGACAGCCAATAGTGTATAGGTACGAAATTGAATCGACCGATACAAACAAGTTTGACCGTAGCTCGTGGTTTGGACGCGTCTGGGGAGCCATTTTTAGGGGACTCTCACGATCGATGATACAATATACGGCCTTGCACTGAGAGTTAACTGTTTTTCTTCTTCGGTACTAAAGACAGCCGTCTGGCGGAAGCATCGGTGACAAAATATCCTGTCAGCAGATCCCAGAACCGTGTATCTTAATCACGTACCAAAGAAAAACGCGAGACGGCACTGTCTGTGCGAAATGTCTTGGCTAGCGTATTCGGAAACGGCCGCGGAACAAGAAATAATAGCGTATACAACCGGTTTTTTTGCTAGTCGGCTCTTTTACACTACTTTCATAGCCTGTTCCCCACATCCCAAAGACAACAGAGAGCTCTAGTACCGCGCGCAAAATCGCATTGCATACGGAGGGACATAGCGTGGGCAGACTCCGCATGCGCAGAACGTGGCCTTGGCTATAGCGTTTTGGCGCAGTATGAAAACGCTATTTCCTTTTGTACACACTGCGATTGCGTACGCTAATAATACAACTCTCTAATAACGTCAGTAAACGCTACGCAACAACATGACGGTGGTGTGCCGGGCAAGTTGGTATGGATCCATCGTAGTAAACTAGTACTGCAACGAGGACTGACAGGGGAGAAGACGAACACTGTGTCACATCACGGACACAAATATATTTGATAAGGAGGTAATGTTCCTGGAGAAGTAGGGCAAAGGGATTTTATGTGTAGACTGGAATGTGACACGTGGATGATTACAACGGAGGTATTGATAAAAGGAACATGTTTCGGTGTCAATAAATTCCCTGTTGTTGGAAGTCTCGCACAGTGTTTTGCCTTCTCCCCTGTCAGTCCTCGTTACAGTGCTAGTTTACTACGATGGTTACGCAACAATTCACAGCACGAGCAGGGACTGATTAACTATTGGAGCGTTTTGCGCTGCATTTTGTGATGGCCTTTGTCCGCCCTTACTATTTTACTCTGCGGCTTCAAATACACAACGTCAAGAGGCAGTTTAAACAAGGTTTTGCATCAAGACAATAGTCTTCTTCACAATGCCCCACACGCATTATCAATAAAATGAAGCGTTTTCTTCTTGTTCTTTTTCTTTTTTCTTTTTTGTGTGACAGCCTTATATCTGTCCAACAAACGACAGGTAGATGCTCGACCCAAAAGGCGGGCACTTTAAGGAAAAAGGAGCAAATTGGAGGAGTAACTGCAGTTTCTGGGCACCTGCTTCGGAATTACTCCCCCTTTCAGTTCCCTTACACTGAGATTTACTCCCCGGCACTGCGCCTAAACTTCCATAAACTTGCATGCGTTTAGTCCCGAAGGGGACTAACGGATGTGGCAATGCATCCGAACTCCCAAAAAATCAAATCACTCGTTCTTTTTTTTTTCTTTTTTTTAGAGCGCATGCTGAATCGCGACAAAAATACTTTGGAATTTAATATCTTGCCCACCCACTTACCTCGTCTCACTTGAATCAAACTCAGACTCTCGTCTGAATCAAAGCGGCGGAAATGGCTGACTTGCGGTCACCCTATATACAACACGTTGTGCCCTCCCGAGTCCTGACACATACTGAAGATGTCAACAAGAAGACACGACTGTCAACACGCACAGACATCGCCACCTTGCGCGCCTTGAAACATCAAAATACCCAAACACAGACCTTGAACACCTAAAAGACCAGCGGCATTCCAAGGGACGCCTGTCATGCGTTCGCGAAACGTGGCACAAACACGGGCGATGGACTCGCATGTGAAGCGCATGCCATGGATTTGCCTCCTGTTCAGACGCTTGCACTGATAAGAATCTAAAGAGAGGCGCGCCACGAGCTTATCAGTATTCCAGCAGCTGAGCTTTGGTATCGTGCCGGCACGCTATGGAGACTTCGAATTTGATGGTTTGTCAGCATAAGCTACAGAGAGAGTTTCGTTCTTTTTTTTAAAGGTGGATCCACTTCTTAAGAAATTCTATGGGGAACTTTTGTTCGCACGGTTCCCGTAAACCTCGCTAAATTTATACATGAAACAAGTAGGGACGTGTTCTCCTGGAGTTTATCTAGGGAATGACACATTTTTGAAGGCGTGACGCGATCCATTGATTTTTGGTGAATTAAAGTTTTTCAAATTTTCACTTGGGACTCTATGAGAGATGAAACAAAATCGCTCCTTTCTGCCCGCCCATCCGTGATATTTAGGCCAAAATGATGTCATTCCCTAAAGTATCAGCCTGGGAATTGATTGCAACCAGAAAATTCGACAAACTTGCTGCAGTTTTCCAGATCCCTGCGAATGAAAATAATGGCTTTTCCGTTTGCTAGCCTGTTCTGCACGCTGGCGCCGATTATATTACTTTCTTAAAGCGCGCGAGAAAAGCGAAGAAAACAATTTTACGTTAACGAACGTTACTACGTTTTACGAACGTTAACTAGATCGCATGAGTCCGCCTTAAGAGATCCGGTTGGAAACGATATTAAGCGAAGTGACGTCATACCATAGAGGAGTGATCGGAAACGATATTAACAGGAAGTGACGTCATACCATTGCCGCGAGGCAAGCTGCATGAACCTAACCTGGACTAACTTCATTTGGTATAACCAGTAAGCCAGGGAACCACGTTCAGAGCTGACGCACAGATGGGATGGTATATACGCAAGCTAGCTGTGTGTTTGTTTGCCTAGGCTCAGGCTTGAAGTGTGATCACACGTAGATACCCGTCACGATCTAGCGCCTAGCTCCCCTTGTCTCACCGCGCTAATGTCGTTCCCAATGGCTACACTTATCGACAGAAGCGAATATGGCGCTGACAAGCTGGTGGTGCATGACTGTGAAGACACGAGAATGAACTCCTTGTCTCGGGTCTTACTTTACAGTCATGCTACCCTTATGCTGAACTTGTGTAATTCTCCGCATACATTGGCTGCACAGCTTTACAGGATATAATATCAAGCAAGGACATAACGTGTGTTGTCTGTATGTCATATAACGAGGACGACTGCCAGGACACTGCGTTGCCACGCTCATTTGTTCGTTTACGGCCGTTCACATGGTTTCGCATATTGTCAATTCGCAGGTCTGTCCATCTGAGAACAGGCTTATGCAATTGATGCGTTCGCTGGAGCACTTCGGTGTTCTGTGAATGTAGCATGTGACAACATTGGGCGCAGGGTAAGTGTAATAAAAAAACATTATACTTCGCAAACATCCATCAGTTACAAATATTTTTCGCTCTGACTGCATGCTCATTAAAATACCACCATTTTTGTTGACGCCTTTAGTCTTCTATTCTTTCGTTTTTTTTGTGTTTTGTCTCCAGTGCCGTTAGAGCATACAGCTTTTCATGAGTAATAAAACAGTTGAAAATTATGCACAATGTTTACGCATGCATACCGCGCCCGTGATATACGGGTGACGTAATTCTGTATGCATCGTTGAAACCAAAGAAACACCACGCACCGCATCACAGAAGCACGGTTATGTCGAACTTGTTCTGCATTCCAATTATCAATATAACAAACATCACCCTGGATGCGTATAAGAGGGGCCCCGTACTGGCCTAACAATCAACATTTCACACACCAAGAACCCCGTAATGAAGCCTAAAACCTCCATCCTTCTTTCATCGTTTGTTACTTTTTCCTTATTTCTTAATTCTTTCTCTTTTTATTTCTTTCTTATTTCTTAATCTTCTTTATTCATTTATTTCTTATTCCTTCCTATTTCTTTCTTTCTTTAATTCCTATCTTTTCTTTTATTTATTTATTATTATTTCTTATTTCTGGAATTGCATGCCTACGTCTCGTTTGGCTGACTTTTCCACCGTTTTTTTTTTTCCTTTTCGTCTAATAAATATATCCTCCCCCCCCCCCTAAAACCTCTCAGACTGCACTCGCGACATCGCATCAACCTTTGAGACAGCTTAACTCCGATCGTTGTGGTACATCCGAAGTTTATTTATGATTCCGCGGCTCCTGAAGGAGTCTTCTAAGCCGCGGAATAATTTGCCAGTGGTTACGACAGTACATATTTTTTTACATACTTCATAACTACCCGTACTCAGCTTATCCTTCCTGCCCATACGCAGCGAAGAAGTAGTCGTTGCACAGACAAGATGACGATGTCGTAAAGTGTCCTGCCTCCGTGTTTCATACGCGCCATTAAACCGTCGCATTAATGCTTATCGACCGCCGTGATTATTATGCCACCAGTGTGTCCCTCGCATGAGTGCGTTACTTTGCAGTTATTTGGTTTATTTCCCAAAAATCGCGGCTCTGCATGGAATATGACATGATCGATCGGCGATAGTACCGTCAGTATCATCATATATAGCGAGCAGTGAAGATTACAGCAGCCATATACGGTCTGCGGTATGTCGCCGTTCTCATGGCAATTCTAACCTGCAGAAGGACCTTGGGTTGAGGCATTCCCATAAGCTCCCATTTGCTCTCGAAATGGGGGCGCTCAGACGTATATCTCCGCGAGCGGAGAATGTAGTCCGTGAATTGTTTGTGACAGGGTCTCCGAGAATGTGGCGCATAATCGGATACGTCGAAGCTAAGTCACGTGTTTTCTTTCTGCGAGTATTTATAGCGCATTTTTCAATAAACACGTACACATTCTCCGTGTACGTCGTCAGCGACACTTCATTTCGAAATATGATTAGTGTGCGACGGGAAGTGTAATGGAAGCGCGCGTAATATATTTTGGTCGGAGCTGTAATGCGACCCGCGACTTCATATTTGTGATTGTGGATGGGGTTGTCCAGCGAGTTTTAAATTGTCTCTGAGGATTAACATAGTTGTTCTAAACCAGCCTGTGGGCCACTTATTATAATGTGCGTTTTTCGCCTGAGAACCGAAAGAAAATGTACAAGAGTTGCAGGTGTCCCCAGTCACTTCTGAAAGTCGTCAGCTAACGCCGGTGTATACACTAGCGCGCGCAAAAGCAGACGATTTCTGCATTCTATCGGGGATTTTCCCGCAGGGCGACGTAGTCGTTCTTGTTGTTGCCAATACAGATTGCGGCATGCTTTGCAATCTTTATCAATTTAATTCGGTTATTTAATAACTGTGACGTGCTTTGTCGGGTAAATTCACGGTATCCCATTTTCAACAAAGGGCAATCGAACGGTACACTTTTTGAGAGGGGCAGGGGGTACGAGACCGTCCCTTTAAAGCACAGAAATATAACCAGCGGCGGAAAATTACTAGATTAACACAATTTCTGTACCGCGCTTCCTTCACGTATTCTGGTTTTCCGCAAAATGTTGCATTGTTCACTTGAGCATTGATGTCATCATTGCCACGTAGCCTGTTGTGTCGATTATGAGAAAACGGGCATGAAAAAAAACTGAGCTTTTCATCATTTTGTGTGAGTGTGTTAATGCGTGGCCATTTTAAACGCACACGGCCCGAAGCAACTCAAGAGTAACTTAATTACCTTTGACGGGTAACTGGACCTCAATTACATTTTAGTTTCAGTAACTATTCCTTTCACTTAAATACTTTCAGAGTCACGTGACTGTAGCTTAAATCATTTTCGGGTAAATTTCGCAGCTCTGGTTATTAGTGGCCAATGCGCTTTATTGGCCAGACGGTTGAGCAATGACTGGAGGTGAAAGATAGAGTGTGTAAAAAGAATGCATTGACAGCGCGTTGATTTCGCTTTTTTTTGGGGGGGGAATCTCTCCCCCCCCCTCTCTCTCTCTCTCTCTCAATATTGCTTGGTCCCTGGCCAGAACCAGCCCACCGGCTCTCTGCCCTCAAAGCTCTTCTGACCTTTTTGGACACCATAGGACTTCGATCCTTACTGTGAAGGGGCTCATTATTTCATTCCCCCACATCACCACCAGTAATGGGATAGAGTACCGCCCCTGTCGATGAAGCTCCCCATTCACCATCATTAAACAAAGTTCTTTGTTTCTTTCCAAGGGGCACCCAGCAGTAAAGCTGCATTCTAATGTGTTTTTTTTTTTTTTTCAATAACAGCGATATCATAAACAAGCTTTCGATTACACAACGCAGCTTTTCAGCTTGTTTATTTGGAATACAGTTTCACTTTCACCGACGAATCACGGAGAATGTTTCGGGGAAAATTGTATTAGGCCTCGGAAAAGCAGCAGCCTCATCAGAGAAAAGAGTGATAAAGAGAAGAGCACAGTCCACGAGATGAGCAGAGTCCGAAAAAGAAGATAAGTCCGCCACATGAGCCACCCAGACGTTCTATGTCGAGTACGTCCACATCGTCTAGACGGCTGTATAGATACATGTATACATCGGTAGAATCCATTAGGATATGCTATACAATGTTCTTCCCGCTCCAGCCTCGCTTCCGTCCGTGTTGTCATGAAGAAAGGGAGAAAGAAACGCCTCACTGAAATGCGAGGCGGCATTGGTCAGGAACGTGTCTTGAGCTGCAGGAGGGCAACAGCGCATGCGCAAACCTGAGCCACGTGTTGGCAACCAAAGATCGCAAGTGAATCGCAGAAACTTCGACGCAGCAATAAAACTGTAATTTCACTACCGGGAATTAGTGAAATCTTGCAAAGCGGTGATGACTTATTCTACCCGTAAGTTGCTGCAGTCCTAAAAAAATATTATTGCCTGTGTAAACCTGGACTAGACCGAACTTTTGACATTCCTAAGTGATAGCAGTGAAAATCCGTGACATCGTCGTAGCCTACGAGTCGCAATCGAGTACTTTGCAGATGATTCTCACAAAGGTATATGAGTCAATTTGCCGAACAGTACAAAAGGTTTCGATGCATTTAGTTTTTTACCAGTATAAGAAAAAAAAACAGACAATCACCGCCGCGCTCTTTCACTCTCGAATCGCCACACGGGGTGCCACAAGGAGGAGAGGGAGGACTTATGACGTCATAACGTCTGGGCAGTGAGCCGAGGTCAGCGCCAGTCTTTTCTTTTTGTGCCGTGAAGGCTTTTCTTCTTTCTTTCTTTTTTTTTTTTTTTTGTAGCCGGTAAACCTGCTCTCTTGGGCCAATGCCTACACTCTACGAAAAAAATGAGTACTTTTACTCCTTTTGGGGACTAAATGCATTGTCACAAAAAATAGTCCCTTTCGGGAGTAAATGCACGGAAGTAAATGAATGTCACAGAGTGGAGACTGCATTTCACGCGCTGTTGTAAGAGTCCCAGGTACATAATTGGTGTGCATGCATGAAAATACTTTGAAGCAAACCGTCAGCCGTGATATATCGAGTGATATAAAGTCTTGTGCCATACATACGGCACAATTTGCCAAGAAAGATGTGCTAACTGTTTCTTACACTGTGTGGCTGGAAAATTGCTACGTTGTCTGAGTTATACAGCATTTTGTCGTTCAAATTGACCAAGGGCACATATTTACGTAGACTGTTGCATTCAGGAGATCATTCGCGAAGTTTAGTGACAATTTGCAGTCCTGGTGAGTAAATGTCGGGACTAAATATCGGGTTAGGGGACTAAAATGGGGAGTAATTGCAGACTAGGAGAGTAGAAGCTGCAATTACTCCCCGTTTTACTCTTTTTTTTTTTTTTTTTTTTTTTTCTTAGAGTGTAGAGGAGGCGTTGCTCGGGGGGATTCGGAATTGAAAACGCGACCGTGGCCATGGAGCATTTCATTGCCCCGCGGGCGTTTCCCTGTGGGCAATGCTTCTTCAGAGCCCCGAAACAGCTGACTAGCAGACGATACTCTGAACCAATCAGCGAGCCCGGACCCTGTAGCGTCAGCGCAAGGTCACAGACTGATACGGCTCTCCGCCATCATTGCGCACGGTTGCTTTTCGCGGCGTACTTTAAATTCAATTTCTGCTATAATTATCGCTTTGTGGGGTGAATTACTTGTCATGGTGCATTGGGTACTGACCTACTTAACAGTTTTTGTAGAAAGAAATCGGGGTGTAAAAAATCACTTCTGTGCTACTTTAACGCCGTGCGTAGACAGCCGGAACGTTTATTTCCGGGCACACTGTATTCGTTTGCAGAAAGATAATCTACAGCACTGCCTGCAGTTTTTGACAAACTTTTTCTTTACAGTAAAGTATAAGCGATTCTTAGTCACGTACAGTTGAACATCCATCATGCCACTACTTTCCTACAGCTCTATTCCGCGTGGCCATAAATCTCATCGTATACGCGCTCGCATAACAACGCCGTCATCAGCAAATATGTGGAGCCTCCAAAAAATAAAGGAAAGAAAGACTGAAGGAAAAGCACGCCCTGCACCACGGAGACACCGTGATAGTAGCGCACCATCACCATGGTAACCTTTATAAGAATTGCAAACAACCAACTCTCGTGGAATGAAGGCAACACGAAGACTGACGTATATGAAATTTTTCGTACGCGATAAGTTGCGCGATAAGTTGATGTTTGCGCTCCGAGCATTGTCCGAGAAAGTTTCAAGAGCAGAACTAAGTTTAGACTTGTACGTATCTTGAGTACGTACTCAAAATACAGTATTTTAAATAATTTTTTCCGGTATTCATATTTCCAGATGATGCCCTAGGGTATTACGTACAAGACAATCCCCGCATTTATTTCCTTGGATATCAAAGCAATAAACAAGCGCCAGAGGTTGAAACACCCAAGATGAGGGTGGTCACAGCCGTGAGCAAACCCGAACATGTTGCTAAATACCAATAGTGTTGTATACCGTGGTATTAGTTTGAATTATTAGATATCGAAGTAATAAAATCCCATAGAATGAGCAACACTTATCCGCGGACCTAAGAAGTCCAAACAAAAAGGAGACTAATAAAGCCTGACACCGCACGCGGTTAACTCTGCTGTTGAGTAATCTTATCTAAAAGTCACGTTGTCCAACGTTGTATTGCTAGATCGTCTTGGGGCCCTTCATGCGCTGACCTCCGTCAAGTGCGCACGGCGTTGATTCTGGGCACAGTGCGGCACAGCCTACCCATTCTATATGCCCGGATACTACGCGTATGCGGAGAGCGTGAACTTCTCAATATTCAGGCCCGGAGTCTCCGCGTCTGCTTGGGAGTTCCCAAAACGACAGAGGCCTGCTCCGTCCTGGCAGAGACGCGCGAAACGCCAGGAGGAAACACTCCGGTATATAAGCGGTACCTCATGCGGCTCCCCTACCATTATCTTCGGCTGCCCGGACTTCAGTCTTGGCAGCGCTGTCAACCGCCTGAAAGTGTGCCTCCGCACCTCGACATCAGAACATTCCTATGTGAACTCTTCGCAGATCTCCCGTATGTGCCCACGTTCCTGGTCGTCCGGAGATGAGCTCTGCACCTCCCGCTGTTGCTCATCAACTTACGCTAGAGCACCTCAGCTCAGCTTACCATCAACGACTTCCAGAGTACACCGGTTGAGTCTCGAGGCGGATAAAGCCCTCTAAATCCTACGTGAAAACGTCGAAGTGGCGCAGAAAATTCCCTACGAAACGTCATCTACCGAATCGGAACTCTTTGCGGTACTTACCGCATCGAACCACATCGCGGGGTCATCGCTTAGAGCGTGGACAGTTTCACGGACAATAAGGCGGCACTAGAGGTTTTGACATCTTACTGTACCAGAACAATCAGCGGCCTAGACACCACGATAATCACAACGTACAACCAGCTTTTGTCCTCTGGTCATGTAGACTATGCTTTCAATGGGTACCACACCGGCTTGCACGGAAACACACGCACAGACGCCTTAGCACGTCGTGCCCATGGGGAGTACTACCACTTTCGGCCTCAGCATGTCGATTGCAGATATGCCGAATCCGCCACAGCGGCACTCGGCAGTTTCAATCGGGCGCTGTCCGATTCAACGGTCTCCTCTGGTCTATCCCCTCGACCATGGATTTTGTTGCCACACAACACTGTTCGTGTAGAGAATGTATCCTATGATCCTATGATATATACCCTAGAATATGTCCTACTTGCGCTGTTGAAGCTGATATTCCACATGTTCTCCTCGGCTACCGCAGATCCCCAGCAGACGACGCCTTCTCGAGCTGCGGTGCACAGAGTTTTTCCTCGTAACTCTACTCGGCCAGCTGAAGCAAGGCAGTCGAAAAAGCCTAGGGGCTCGTGTTATGTTTGTCTGTTTGTATGTTACAGCCTCATGTTCTACCCGACCATTCCAATCGCAGCAACGCTTTCTGCAGCGTTTTGCACCCGCTTTCTGCAGACTCTCGCCCCCCCCTCTCTCTCTCACTCTCTCAAAATTGTTTGGTCCCTGGCCAAAACCAGTCCACCAACGCTCTGCCCTCAAAGCTATTTCGGACTTTTCGGACACCATCGGACTTCGATACTTATTGTGAAGGGGCTCATTATTTCATTCCATCGCCAACAGCACCGGGGTAGAGTATCGCCCCCTGGCGACGGAACCCCCCCATTCATCATCGCCAAATAAAGTTGTTGCAGCCGTAACCGAAGCTGGGAAGCTTCCAGCGTCTGAAATCGTCTGCGGCTATTGGCTGAAACGAACGAAACCATGACTTCGTGTTTTTTTTTTTTTTTTTTTGCGTAATCACCAGACAGATTCGAATATCCATGGATACGCCCAAACCAAATGACCCCCCCCCCCCCCCGCTCAGTCCGCACCGCTTCCTACAAGATTTGGGCCTGCCGTACGTAAAGTCACTGGGTTGGGGAAAGTATAGTGTTCTGCTTTCCCCTTCCCGCCTCGACCGTGGGACAACAATGGCGGCCGCTGCATGTGTTGGTATGCTACGGCCGCCATTGTTGTTCCAAGGTCGCATCGGCAAAAATCAGAAGATGACGGTACTTTGCCGTTCCGCCCTCGGACCGTGCTTTCTCGTTCTATGTCGTGCATGTGATGCTCTGGCTGTTCATTTTTTATGTTTGTTTTGGCTTTTGATTTTTTTAAATAGCTAGCCGACATCAGCCTAGCTGAAATTTCCTCCCTTCTTTTCTCTCTATTTAATATGTCCCCCCCTCTATCCTAGTTCGCCCTGCAAATCCTATCGTCCAGCTGCAGCATATTGCCCTCCAAGGTGATATGCTGAAAGCCGACATTGAAGCGAAGAAGAGGAGCATATTCCTCAACTAAACGAAATGGAGCAGCAGACCTCACACGCGGGCGTCAACAAGCTCCAAAACGCAGCTACATCTCTCTCTGTCTCCATCTCAGAGTTTGCCTCAGACGCTCGAAGACAAATGTGTGCACAGTTCCCTGTGAAGTCGGCCCAGGACGCACGCTTCCCCCCCCCCCCCACCTGCGATAACCGTGATCTTGCCCACCGAAGCGTGGAGTTCATCACCACCGCCACCACCAACACCATGTGTTCGTCTACAACGAAGGAGAGATAGTGAGGAACATCGAGCAGGTTTCTTTAATCTAGATGGCGTTGTTTGTTCCCACTGTTTAGTTATTGATCACACTTATACGATAAGGAAACTCCAGTATGCTGGATAATGAAGGTCCTACTTGCTCGTAAACATGATTGCGTGGCCAGTTAATCCAATTGTTGCTTAGCTAAAACGACGGTCAGAAGACACCCTATGGCAACGTGTCGTGCAATTGAGTTGAGATCCTACCTAAAGAGGAGCACGTCAAAAGAGGCATAGAATAGCCGAGGGGAGAAAAAAAAGTAGCCAACAGTTTCCGGTCGCATACATGCGAGGTAGCAGGTGGGCCGGTTGATACATACTTCATGATGTAGCAGCGCGGAAGGGAGAATGAAAAACAAATTTTGTCATCATTCCTTTCGCCGCTACACAACGAAGTTTCCGGTGTTCCTCGAGAAACAATATTGTTGATGCTGCACTCATTCTGCAAAGTAAACTCAGCCAGAACGAAATGCGAAAGGTAATGGAGGTAGATATAACTATGACTGTAGGTGAAGAGGGAGGGGGAATAGCTCTTGACCTTCCCGAATTCTCTCCGGGTCTGAATCAGGCTAACGGCGTTTCATCATTCATTTGCTTCGAAGGCGAACGCTTCTTCTTGCGTTGTTGTCTTCCGTTTTCTGTTTTCTTATTTGCTATTGTTTTGTATGCGAGACTTTCATGCATTGGAGAATTGGCGAATAAATCTGGCGAGTAAGAAGCCAGCGATTAATATTCACGAAATATTCGTACAGTACAAGAACTTTTTCTCACAGATATTTACTCTCAGTAAATTAACATATTTCTGGAGCTACGGTCGACCCACGTACAAGCGCAGCACGCTTGGATTCCTCTTGTAATTCCGATCGATTGTTTTTGATAAAGCACTTCGTTTTAATTCAACTTCGCATTCGGCGGTACGAATTCATTTTCGCGCATAACCTACAGCTGGCACAGATCCATGGTTCCACAGTTCGAATTTCGAAACAGCGTGCCTGTTCCACAGGGCGGAAATCTGAGAAAGTCTTTCGTTAATAAGAAAAAAAAAGGTTTGCCTCAATACCGCCGTACGTAAATCATTGAGTGTGCAATGCTGCGGTTCAGGTATGCTGCTTCCTTCTTTTTCCGCGTCCAATCAAGTCGATGCAGGAAAGTTCTCTGGAGATAAGTCGGACAGAACAATAAAAAAGGTTGTACTGAACGTTGTTATCTTACTCGAATAATGAAGCTGAATTTTGTTCCTTACTACGTAGCGTATGATTATTGATCGTACCCTGTTGACACAGAACTTCATTAGGCCAGTGAACACCGTATGGTGCGCGAGAGAAGCACAGAAAATGTAAAGCCGGAACTACAGCGCGGTTTCGTTTTCTTCGACGAACAGAAAACGGGAAAAGATGACAGACGCGTAGTCCGTGTAGTGAACACCGGCTTTTATATTGAGAGCGATGTTCTTTTGATTGAACAATCGCACGCACGTTTACCGAAAATTTCGAAGTCTTAAAATAGCACCACCGAGTCGTAACAGAATTATTTCGCTATTTTTCGTTGTGAACCCGTGCTTTTCCTTTGGAGGAGTTGGCGATATTATAGGGAAAGACAAACAACTTTAGTTTTAAGATGAGGAATGGGGAGTTTCATCGCCAGGGGGCGAATAGTGTACCCGATCGCTGGTGGTGATGCGGAATAAGGAAAGATATGGAGATGATGGTTCTACAAATGTGGAACTTTCTGCTCTATTAACACTGAAAGGTGAGTACTCGACAAACACTTAGGATGGAAGAAGAAATGGAGGAGAGAAATTGGAACGTGAAGAAGAAATAACCACAAAAGAAAAGGTGAATGAAGAGTTAAATTACTGTGGCACGAGCATATGTGCCAGACCTGAAGTGATGAAACCGGATGAGTACCACCTCGGTTCACTGATATTTCTAAGCTTTAGTACTTGGTGTCTGTCTCAATGCCCCGGAAATACTTGACTACACGATCGCAGTTTGGCACGGGGGTGCCACAACTTTGAAGACACTGGTTTGGTCGTCGGTTTGGTCGGTTGGCTGACGTGGGGATTCGAGCGGTCTGGCTGCCTATAGATTGGCGGCACGTTTCTCTGGGGGGGGGGGGGATGAAAGGGGGAGGGTGAAGGCTCACAGTGTCTGGTTCTACAGCTTCCTGCACTACAACCGACCGTGAGGGTCCAATGCCTTCAGAAAGATCAGCAGGGCTTTCTTTACGGATTTGCGGATGGATGATCTCCTCAATCTGTAGCTCTGATGTTCCAGGGTGCTGCACTGCTTTCTGGAGTTTATTTATTTTATTTATTTATTTATTTATTTATTGTTTTTCACCCTACTGGGTGAAGGGACCGAGGTAAAAAAGAGTTCCCGTCTGGCGTCGGATGTAGCCGGACACACCATTATAATGTGCTCCCCCGTTTCTGTGTTCCGTTCCTCACCGCACTGGCGACAATTTGGACTGGAAGTGCGGCCGGGTTTGAAATTGTGGGCGCACGTGTAGGCTCTACGAGATCGGATGCGAAGCAGGAGGGAAACCTCAGCATTGGAGAGGCCACTCGAGGTGCGGACCCGTCTCACGTTTTGTGTATCAGGATGTAGCCTCCATACATGTCTTCTGATAGCTCTGGAGCAAGCGAAACTACTCGAATGCGCCTGGCCTTTCGGTTCAATTTTTGTAGCTGCATTGGCCAGCTCATCAGCTAGGCCATTCCCTAAAATTCCCTTATGGGAGGGCATCAACTGCAGCGATACCGCGGGATTTAAGTCTTGTCAGCTGGTGCCGGGCCTCTCCATCGAAATAGCACGTCCCAGAGTGGAGATCGATGCGTGAGATAGCGCCTCGTGAATCCGTGATTACAACAATGTCTAGCAGCCTCGCGGGTCTCTGCAGCCCTAAGCGCTTCAGTTATTACCATCAGTTCTGCGTCGGTAGATGTTAGCACTCCTTCCAAGCTTTCATCTCACTCTAGCTTCAATGATGGTATGCAGTACGCTATGCCACATTTGCCCATTCTGTTAATTGTCAACGCTGGCGTCAGTGTAAATGTGGGTGTCGGTGCCGTAGACGTAGTGAATACAGTCGGCGGCAAGGTACTGAGCAACGGCGTCAGAGGGCTCATTTTTCTTCCAAAGTCCAACTATAGGTATAGCTCGCTGTGAACTTCGGAAATTGTCCAAGGCGGCTTCTTACGGGGCATTGCAGGTGCCCTACCTCGGTGAAAGTACGGATGGTGGCTCCGAAGCGAGATTCCGTGCGGTTTTTCAGTCTCCCGATGGGGGACTTGCCAGCGGTGGTTCCGTGTAAGCGCGTAAGTTGTTGGAGGAACTGCTTCAAGCTTCGTTTGTAGGCGGCGACGGGCTTCACACTTACGTTCATAGAAAACTAGGTTTTTGCTCCACATCCTCCAGATGCAACACAGCAGTTGGAAGACGTTGCTTCCCCTTTGTGTGCACAGTTTGGTTGTTTCACCGTTGGGGAAGCGAAATGAGCTAAGTATACAAATCGTTCACGGAGTCGAACAAAACGAGGGCGCAATGAAAAAAAAAAAAAGAAACATCGAAAGAAGCACCGAGAGCAGAAGGGTCATCTTGTTTGTAGAAAATATACTTAAAGTGGGTAGTGCATCTCGAAACAGCTTCATGGAAAATGCCATCAGCGCGGATAAACCGTGCTGGCACCTGGGAGATCTTTATAGGTAGAAAAGTCCATATATGGTAGCAGAATAGTATTCATTAAACATGAATATGTAAGGCAGGCAAATTTGAGACTCTACACAACGTGAGAAGCAATTAGGATACTATGGTTGGTACTAAGGTAAGGTGTATTATATTATAACATTGTATTGTATTGTATTGTAGGGTACTGGTAATGTATGGTTAGGATACTTATGGTAGTGTTTCGTGCTAGCTCACGATACTATTTTCAATTCGTAGGTACTTGTGAAATTAAAAGTAATTTCTTATAAGAGCGACAACAACAATTATATTTTGACGATGAAGTGGGGAGGTATAAGAGCGAATGATGTATTAGGGTCCCTGATTTTCGGTATTTGCTGAAAAATGCCGGAAATCACCCATTGAACGTTTTTAATGCGGCATTTAAAAAAATTAATCTAGAGGCAGTTTTTTTTTAATCCCTTACAGAGTGTTTACAATAAACCTACGCAGTTTTCACAGGGCTCACATATTTTCAAAACATGAGGCTCTCCACTCGCCATTACCGCCACATATTAGTGCGCCACATTCTTCGACGATCAGCATCCAGCTACTGCCAAGCTGTTTTAGCTCACAGCAGCTTCATTCCCAAGCATCAAAAGCTGACTCTACCCGCAGTCCAACCATGGGCCCTTCAGCGACCACCAGTGCACGCCAATGTCCCTGGCTTGGCTTCCAACAAATCAGTTACAACAATTGTTCTTCGCCAACTCAGTCTTAGTATGCTTCACCGAATTAAAATCTTTACTGACGGCTCATCGACACAGATCGGCTCTCGGATCACGTGCATTCGTAATTCCCGAGCTGTCGATTGAAAGAAGTGTCGCACCCGACGTCGGCTGTTGTGGCCGAGCTACATTCCATTCTTATGGCGCTGTCCTTCATTGTGTTCCACCAACCTCCGATTCATTAGACGATATAAACCCCAAAACCGCATTCCAAGTTCTGCGCTGCACCATCGGCTCGAGCTCCCTCGCTCCACTGGTGTGTGACGGCCTCAGGGAGTATTCGTCCGCTGTCAAACGGGGACATAACATCACCTTGCAATAGATCCCAGGTCACTGTGGCGTCCCTGGAAATGAAGCTGCCGACCTACTTGCGAGACGGGCTCATGTGGCGCGTGATGTACCGACGCAACCTACGTATTTCACCCAAGAGGACGCGAAGCGAACAATTGGTACCCTTACGAGACGTTTGTGCAGTGAACACTGGCGAAGAAGTGTCCCTTCTACGTCATTCCTGCGCAAGGTTTACCCAGATCTCCGTTTTTATATGCCGTCATCGCTTCCTCGACCAATCACGTCGCTCATCTACAGGCTCCGCCTCAACGTTCCATACAGTGGCCGGCTATTGTTTAAGCTCGGCAAGCTTTCGTCCCCCAACTGCGGTTTGTGTGATGTAGTTGAAGACGTGAATCATATACTCCAAGACTGCCCGAGGTACAGTGCACACCGTTGTACCCTTGTATCATCGCTTGCACGCCTGGATAATCGCCGATACTCGATCGGAAAGGTTCTTGGGTGCTGGCACGGACGCTAGCTGGGTGCTGGCTGGTTTAGTCTAAATATTGCTGCACAGTGCAGACTATGTAGCGCTCAAAAGACGAGGATAAACGAAAACACACGGCTAGTGCGGTAGTAGTATTTGTATATTTTTCTTTTATCGCTACGTAGTCTGCAGTATGTATGAACAGGTCCAGTAGTTTTAAGCAATCTAAATACTGCCTCAAAAATTGATTTTGTTGTACGCAATAGAAACCGTTAAAACCACGCCGAAATTGCGTACAGATGAAATGCCGAAAGCTACAAATAGCATACAATCAAATATCATCATTTCATAAGAGTTTGTATACAGTGTTGGACAAAAGTTTATGGAACACGCTCCGGCGCATTGCTTCCTCAGAGTGACACGCCAGCAGCGAATGGTACCGGAGGGTACCGGAATGGTACCGTACGGACTTGCAAAGAGGTGACTAGGTTACTTATAGGCCCATGTTTGTAACTCCGTAACGTCCCATTCGCTGCTAGCGTGTCACTCTGAGGAAAGGACACGCCGGAGCGTGTTCCGTGAACATTTGTCCAGCCACCTGTACCTTCTCCGTTTCATCATATATTTCAGGCATCGGTATTCTGGCGAGTAGCCTCTCCTATATACTTACGCAACATGCGCACATTAATCTCGAAGCAGAGTAATCCACAAATCAGCTAGCTCGGGAACTACAGCGCTACGCTTCCCGTCTTCCTGTTTTTCGCGTATGTCACATCCATTGGGACGATCGATGACGAAAGCGGGTGTTTGCCAAGCACGCTCTGACGCAGCGTTCCGGTTCTTATATGAGCAGTTAAGAAGACGTATGTGGAAAGAAACACGTCACGGTTTGTTTGTTCGGGTTTGTTCCGGATGTGGAGATACGCCATTCAAAAGGTTTGGCTCCAGTCGCGAACAGCATAGTGTTGTACTATCATCATCGGCGATGTTACAGAATAAAGTGTATAGCGAAAACTGAACTTCGATGAAGAGCAAGCGCTAAGTAGATTACGAGGACCGTATCATCACTGTATCACCCGCTTCTCATCTTTTACTCCTGTTGTGAACCTTTAATATAGTTAGGAGGCTAGCAGTTAGAGCAATTTAGGGGATGGCCATGGTATCGTGGCTTGAGTTTAGGCAGTATGAATCTAAATTGAAGGAACGCTATGGTGTTTTGCATATATATTTTTCTCTGCCAATATACTACAACTAAAGTGCAATACCGAAAAGACTGCGGCCACGATTCCGGCAGAGTAAATGTCCCTCCCGTCTCTAAAGTCTCCCCCTGCCCTTTCCTCCCGTTTCCTTTATGCTTTCTCCTGCTTCACCCACTCTACCTCTTTCCCGTTTTTTTTTCTTTCTCTCTTTTTCTGACTCTATTTTTCCACCCACAAACGCGTTTTGGAGTAGCCAGTTCTGACTGGGTCGGGACTAACATCTCCATATTTTTCTTTCTTTTACGATTCAAATTCCAGAGTAAATATATATATGTCAGTCGTAAAGCGAAAAATCCAGCGACTCAGTCAAGGCGGATCGAAGCAGAACGGAGACTGTCCTTCTATACTTAGATACAGAAAAACACAAGAAGAACAGTTTCTGTTCGAATTATCGGCAGCTATTGACCTGAGACCTTCGTTTCAGTTGTATGTGACAGGGCTGGTGAAATTTCCCTGAGGTCCATGCACGTAGTGGTCGTCGTCGTGGCATTCGTGATAGATGGCACGTACGCAGGAATCGCTTGCGCGAACGGGCGAGTCACGTATCCCACAGGTACATGTCTGCAGATCTCCATGCGAAGACGCTTCGCAAGAACGCCCGTACGAACATAAGAACAACTCTCTAGTTTGCTCTGAACACCGTCTTGTTTTCTTTGTGCACTCTATAGCTGATGCCACAACAGATCCCAATCCCTTCTTCATCCCCGTTTGTGGCGGTCTTTTTTATTCTCTCTCTCTCTCTCTCTATCTCTCTAATTTCGGTATTCCGAATTACTACGGAAATAACCAAGGCCCCATGGCCCAGAAAGATTGAACTGAGTCCAGACACCAATATACCGGTACGGTTACCGTAAAATGCGGTAACACCAGGCGAGACAGTAACAGTGTTTAAGTCAAACTGTTTAAGCTCTGCACACGTCATTCAAGACTGCACTAAATACAGGCACCATCACCCTATCTTAGAATGGTCGCTGACCCACCCGGATAACCGCCCTTTCAGTATACCAAGTTCCGGTCGGCACAGTTCCCCTAGAAGTCTGCCCAGGACGCACATTTCCCCAGGGCGTCAGTCGTGACGTTGCCCACATACGTGAGGCCGACAACGGCAAGCCCTTTCACTATCACCACCACCGGTCATACACGCAGTTCTGCAATTTTTGCGATCACGTGACCTTGTCGACACCCTCCGAAGTCTCCGTGTATCTCGGCATTGTGCTGTGTGATGAAGGCCATTGGTGTATTTATTCTACGTCCATTTGAACTGCTGTTTTATTTGCTGGACTCATTCATCAGGTGGACCCTGCTCGTTTGTGTGTTTGCTTTTGTTTCGCTTCTGTGTGCGGTTTTTCTTCTTTCTTTTAAATGCCTCATCTTGAGGTTGTTTTTTCATCTTTTTCTATTCACGAGTTCCGGAGTAGCACGACCCGATTATGTCGGGTCTTCCATTTCGATATCTCTTTATATATCAATCTATCAAGCCAGCAACAGTGCTTGTGCTCTACCGGGTGCTGACCCTGTACCGGGGACATCACGACTCAGTAAGGCAGAACCACAAAAGAGAGAGAGAGGAGAAAAAAAAAAAAGAAAATGGCAAGGTCCGCTTACCGGCGACGAACAGATCAACACGTGACGCAATCCAGAGTGTTCCATTGGCGTACGTAACGTGGCATGTATAAGTCCCAGTGTCGCTCCGATGCACTGAGCTCAACTTGAGAGCGGGAGGGGAGCTGAGCAAGGAAAAGAACACACGGTCTTCCCAGCGCGGTGTCGTCCAACGCACTCCGCCAGCTAAGGTAGCGTCGGATCCTGGTATACGGGTACGTTCCAAGCGGTACATCTCTTCCCGATGCTCCCTCTGCCAGTGCACCGACACTGCCGTGGATGGATCCATCGGGCAGGGGAGAGACGTTCCCTTACCTTCGACCGCTTGCAGACGTGCATCTGTGAAAGGAGTAGAAACATAGTTGAGGGTAAAAAATATTGATATGAGGGACTGTTCTAAGTTAAACCTGTTTACATGCCCTTTCCAAGCGGTAGCGATTTAGGGTGGAAAGTGAAGAAGGGGACAACGGGGCAACGCCACCTAGATCCTCCTATTAGGTCCTCCTTCGTCCGACAAGGCGCTAAGGGCACTTAAAGACTTTTTGCATGCAACCGGGCTTATGGACATCCTATGACACGGTGAATGTGTGATGTGTCCTGTGTGTGCCCCCGGTGATTCCGCCACTTTACTCTAACTTGGGCGCAGCTCTTGAACTTTTGACCTACATGTTGAACTCCATTATCATCTCTGTTCGTCTCTGGACATCATCCTTTTGCGTTTTCATCATCTCATCATCGGATTGAACTTTCTGTATTAAGTGTACTGGGGTAGCCAGTTTGACTTCGTCGAAACTCACATCCCAATTTTTTTCTTTATTCACATCACATCACATCACAAGCCACCTAGATAAACAAAGCCTGATCGCTTAAATTGCGATACGTTGTCATTAAGATCGAGCCTCATGTCAGTCATGTCATGTACGAGTCATGTCCGATCGACACCGTGCTTTCAGCAGCCGTGCCTATGAAGACGGGTCGTCATCATCTGCATGGACATGCCACTGGCTGCCACAGAGAGTCTGTGTTGGAAATCGGCTGAAGCAGTGGACATCGAATTTTTTGTTTATATTCCGAAGGACGTAAGAGACCAGCAGGGTATTCTGTGTCTAGATGGCACTAGGCTTAAGAAGTTGCATTGTTTCCATTTGAGAAGGTAATGTGCCACTTGAACGCACAAGGCGGGCACATAGAAAATATTTTTCTAGCGTCGTTTCTTCCACTACTGCCAATGTCCGCGGACACAAGTTTTCATACCGTAGGTGTCCACCAGATTATTACACCTCACTGTTCTTAGTGGCACCACCAACAGTAAATAATTGAATGGAATTATTGAGATTATTCATCTATCTCGTCCGCCGAGAACTATCGTATCCATCAACTATATTCAGCCAAGTTAAGGCAAACCCGGTATTAAACATTGAAGCAAAGACGATACTGATGTTCATCAAGCGCTGCATTGTTTTCGGTCGCCAATCAGCTGGAAATTGACGATACCTGTCTGACAGTTCCCAAAACAAACTTAGAACGAGTTCTCAAATGTTACGGAATAGCTAATGAATCAACAATGCTCAGACGCCTACGTCAAAAGTGATGCAAC
The DNA here is from genome assembly GCF_037126465.1 of Ornithodoros turicata. Classification (NCBI taxonomy): domain Eukaryota; kingdom Metazoa; phylum Arthropoda; class Arachnida; order Ixodida; family Argasidae; genus Ornithodoros; species Ornithodoros turicata. The sequence goes on along the minus strand of NC_088206.1, from coordinate 8,947,276 downwards.
GTTACTCTTTGGAAATCGTTGATGACAGTTCCTTAACCTTACTTTTCTCTTCACTTGTAAAGTGACCGTTCGGAAGCAGAAATGGCCATTGGGAAGCCTGGTCTTGGGACGCAATGGTCTGCGTTTCGCTGCTCCAATAATACGTATAGGAGGAAACTCTGGACAGTCTGGACAGACGATATAGCTGATTTCTATATCCCTGTGTACACCAACAGAAACTTCTGGACGCATAAAAAGAGTTCCTCATGGTCATACGATATTTTGGTCTGTGTGTCACCACCCTAATGTACGACCATTGTGAGAAAGCTGTCTCGTACAAGGAATAGCAAGTAGACTTCTGTCTGACTGACCTTTCCTTTCTGCTTGCCTTTCTTTTTTTCGTAATAGACATATCCCCCCCCCCCCCAAGTCTCCTATGACGAAGCAACCGATAAAGAAACCGCAGCAGTCGGACGTGCTTTCGCAAGGAAAGCAAAGAAACCCCAGTTTCTGAACCATACATTCTCATCTCAGGGAGGAAACCTCTGGACGAGGCAACAGGTAGCCGAAAACCCCTGGCAATAGTCGTTGCTATTGCCAAAGTGTCGTGTGGCGACAAAACCATTACGAAGGCGCTAAGAAGTATGACTTATAAATACGATACACGATACTCCTAGATTCATACGATACGTCCATATAGTGACGCTATAGGACGACGACGACGATAGAAAAGTTCTGTCTTCTTTTTGTGTAGCGTCTGCTTGCAGGAACGTTTCGCTAAGACAGTCAATCGAAAACTGATCGGCGTACAACACGTGTTCTCCCTCTCACAGGGGCGGACCATCGAAAGAAAACTGTCCGGTAATATATAGAAGCTAATGAAACTAATACTTATATGTCGCAACCGATAGAATGTCGAAGCGATGACACAGCGTATATTCTCGAGCTGATTTCTTCACCCGATTCCGTGCAGAAGAGATCTCAGGAGACAAAAAAAAAAAAAAGCAGTTAATCGAAACATGATGGCCATGCAAGTAAGGTACGCCTGCTACGCAAATTACCTCTTGAGCGTCCCAACTACAGTGATCCTTTTATAAGTGATGATTCCTTTCATCGTTTTTTTTTTTTTTTCTCATCCGCGTTTCGCTGATATAGAAGAGACAGTTCATATCGTCGTCCTGTCAATTACCCCCGAAATTGAAAGTGAGAGCGCTAATTCGGGCTTAGAGGCAGTTCCCTGGATTATGGAACGACGGAATGCGATCAAAGTGGATGTGCACCACCGCTTCCAATGTTTTATTGTTTTCTCCTTCTTTGTCGATCAAACTGCTTACGTCACAGGCGTACTTTGTCAGAGAAATATTAGGCACTAAATTTCTTGCAATGTGGAATAAAACTGAGTAAAGTAGAAAGAAATAAGGGTACTCCTGCTGCCATGAACTGGACACAGAGGAACCATTTCCTTGAGAATGAGGACTTCCACTTGTACAACAGCACACGACGGTTCAGAACCGGTAAAGGATTTATCGCACAATCGAAAACCAGAACGGTCAAAAGGGAAAGGAGATGGATGGATGAAGATCTTCATTCTTACACATACTTTCCTTTTGACGAATCCGCTTTCCCACTGTGTAACAAATCATTTGTATGTGCTGTTGTCCAGGTAAAAAAAAAAAAAAAAAAAAGGCATGAACCGCATGGCCCGAAAAGCGTCCGAATTCGGGACCAAACTTTATTCGGAGAACAGAATTCCGGGCCGCGTTCGGCCCTTTCTGGCCAAGCCAGATTTCTCCTCTGAAATGGGAAGTGACGCCAACCGAAAAAGTAGCAAGCATCCAATGGCTATTCAGGAGAAAGGAGAACCTGAGCAACCATGACGTAGCAATCGGGCCGACTGTTGCCGTGTGCGCGACTTCTATACCCATATGAATACAGAGGTTATAGCTGATTGAGCTGGATGGTTGAAAGGTAATGTGCCCGAAGGTCAGCAGTCCTCGGCTGAATTTTGGCTTGCAGTTCGGTACCATGCGGTGATGGACTTATAAAAAGTTCGGTCCCGATTTCAGTTCACGCAGTTTTCGGATAGTTTTTCGTGCCACGCGTTTTAAATTAGCCCAGAAATCCATCCAAAAGATTTTCTCTTTTTGGCAAATTACGAAAGGACGTAGCTTGACGTGACATCTAACATAAAAAAAAAATTTTCTGTACGCAGTATTTTTCTTGGAATAAAACGCCCCCGATCGTCGACGCGCGCGTCCCCGCTCGACTCGCTGTGCAGGCCGAAACGAGGACGAGGAGGATTGTGACGTCATCACGGTTACAAGAGAGACCGTGCTCCAATCGGGGCCGGCGCTTTTCGCACTTTCTTTTGCTTGTTTGTTTCTTTTTCGTTTCTAATCCCATTTCTCTCTCTCTGTAGCAGACGACGCTTCTCCGAGCAAGCAAACCAGTTAGCGGGTTGTACCGCGATGACGTCAAAGCGACTCTGGCGGCTAGTTGCGGGCATTGCCACCGCTGCGCGCGGTCGCGATTTTCAGAAACGAATTCCGCGCTATGTATGCATCTGTCGAGTGAATCACTTCGCATGGTGCGTTTTAGCGTGAGGATAACGGCTTGGTTTGCAAAAATTGTCGTCATTGAAGCGATTCTGTGCTCCTTTAAGACCCATTTATCAAGGAAATGTTTCCTCTGGCAAAGTTTAGCGGAGGTTTCGAAGGTTACCTAGGTTGAGAGAGACGATACGTTCGCAAAACTGAAATGAAGGCCTACCGCACATACAAAGCGGCCGTTGAAGCCGTGGACGCTCTTACGATTATCAACGTAGAGAAACGGAAAGCTCTGGTACCGTTATGCTTGCAGATTTTGCGCAGGTTGTCTAGATTGTCGCAGCCAAAGATACACATAGGCGTACATTCTGGATTACAAAGTTAATCCAACGCAGTCTATAGAATGTTTACGATTGATGAGAATGTGGTCCAATAGGGTTTATTAACTGCCGTCACTTCGCTGTCACACTGTAGGTCTCTCGAAGTTATGTTCCCGCCTTAGTTCGCTTCCGTATGCTTTTTTGATGACCATTAACGTCGGAAACATGGAAATTGCTTGGATATGCTGCAAATCACACAGCACAATCACTTTGAAACACCCAATATACGAAGAGTACGATATGGCTAACGGCTTGGATGGGACATGGCGGCGAATGCAGCGCATCTGCCTGCTGGCGACAGTGGCGGGCTGCTGCGGATGACGTCATGTGAATAAACCCTATAATGACTACGATGGAAGATGAGGCCATATTGCCAGACAGAGAGATGACAGTGCGCACAGAAATTTAAAAGAAACTCGCATAAGCCGCCGTAAAAGGAGATGTAGCTACGCATGTGCACGTACAGATCGGTGACCGGGAGGGGTGATGTTTTTTCTATTTTTCTAGTTTTATCTTTTCTTTTTTCCTTTTTCCTTTCATTTAGGGGATATTTGTGGGAGTAGCAGAATTCGTCAAGGTGGCTGTTTCTCGAGTACTACCCCTGTCAGACGGCATGCTCGAAGGACTTCGGGGAATTTTCATTCGCAAAAAATGACCTCTGACAGCCGTGTCAGACGGCAGCTCAAAGGACCTTCCTAAGAAATGACCATCAACGCGAAAGGAGGCCCCCAACGACATTTGAGGAGCAGAAAGGAGTAATCTCGACAACAGTGTTATGCCATTGTACCCTCGCTACCTTCGCAGCTGAATGTAGGAAAACCTATAAAATGCGGATAATGGAGTGAAACTGTGTAAACGTATTTAGATCCTATTTAGAGAAGTGCATATGGCTTCTGCATCTTGATTTGTGGCGCGCAGACCAACTTCAAATTTCCACAGCAGACAGGGAAAACGAAACCGAAAAAGGGAGCCGGTGAGGGCAGTCAGTTGAGGAGTTGAGGGCGCATGCGCCCCCGAACAAAGGTCATTTCAGAGGCCGAAGGCCATTTCTCGCACTTGACATTTGAAATGCTGTCTGACTAAGGTATACATCCATTCAGGTAAAATGTAATTGAATTACACTTCCTCATTTGCTCGTACACAGAGACTCATTTTTGAAAGTTGTAGTAATTAATTACTCTAAATAGATTTGGTTACAGCAGCTCAGTTATTTGTCATTAACTGCTACACGTCATTACGCCTCTCATATTGCTATTCGGAGAGCACACACCACGCGTCTGTGCCCTAAGTCCTAGTGGATTTAATATAATCAATTCGGAAACACGGTGCTGTAAAGTGATCGATAAAGATCCGAACACCTTCTGAGCGCATATTTATCACCGAGCGTTGTCGAGCCGAATTATATAATCAATTTCTCTAAATTTTAGAGTACGTAGCACATGCCAGACGCGCGTGATCAACCGCATTCACCAACGAGAAGTCACTTAGAGAAATTGTCTTGTTAGGATTCAGACGGAGAGGGTTATGGTCATGAGTGTAGGGTCATACCTCATAAGTCTTGACATGAGACGGTCATGACTGCATCCTTGCCGAATAATGAACGTAATAAGGAGGAAAATGGGTGCGTTATCTTATCGTTAAGGGAACTTCGTCATTTTTCCGCCAGGGTAATTCTTCAACAGGTGTAGTGTTACCTCCAGTGCCGTGTATTAAAAGGGAGTCTGGCCATTAGGAGGAGCCTAAAAAAGAGGCTCGACCTGTCAATCATACTTGGGCGCCTTTCATTGGTTGCCGTTTTTCATGAGGGCCGCCATGACACAGAAATTGCTCCAAGATGGAGGATGGTGCTTGAAATGGCAAAGCGGAGATTTCGTGACAAAAAGTTTTCGCATACTACTTTAATTTCATGCTGTGAGTATATATCCTCATCTACGCATTTGCAAAACCAGCTTCAACTTCCGCTCCGCCATCATTACTTACGCGAAAATGAGACGTTCCGTCGCTACCGTTAGGCCTAGCGAAGACAGCTATCCCAAGAAAAAAAGCAAGAAAAACGCCCCTGATGCGTAAGATTTTGCTTTATATCATTGAATTTTATTTATACATACATCTTTGCGCATTTTCGATTCAATCTACTTACGTTACGTGATTTAAAAGTTAAAAGGCATACAGGCAGCCGCGTGCTATGAAGAATCGGTTCTAACGCTCTCCTGGGCAATGACTTCTGCCAGCAACCATTTCTGCAATTCTGAGCCCTCCCAACATGCCTCTCTCCATACAGATGGCGTTGATAAAAGTGGGCACAAAATCCGTCGTTTTGGTCTGTCACCAATGATATCCGTTTCAATCCAAATCAATCGAGTTGCTCCAAAATGGTGCCACCCATCAGTAAATAAGGGTGAGATATAAGTACTGGATGGCCTGCAATACTATATAGGGAACTATATTTCGACCTCTGATTGGCTATATACCTCAAAAAGTGCGTGGAGCCTCAGGTATATGCAGGTCTCATTAATGGCCTGACACCCTTTTAATACACGGCACTGATTACCTCATAGCACGGCTGCTGTTGCGACACGGGGCGCTGCAGGTCGGTGCGACCGCACGCCACCTATACTAATGGCGAATTCGGACGGTCATTATTTCGTGGCAACTTCTTTGCCAGATTCAGCCTGTTCTCGCCAGTGTTGCCAGATCTCGCATGTTCGCGTGGCGCTTTCCGAGCGCCAGGAATTTACCAGGTAGCACTTTTTCCGCCCGGCCTCGAGGCGACCGGGCAGCTGATTGTCCAACTTATATCCGGTGTCGTCACATCCGCAGCGCGAGGGTGGCGAGGGCTCTCACTGGCCCGCACGTCGAAATTCAGGTGGGTTAGCAGACGACGGAACCTTAAGACGAGCGACCGCGACGCCCCTAGCGTGATCCGAGCGACTAAAACAGCTAGATTCCTGGCACCCATGTTTGGGGTGGCAACGGTCACGTGATCCAGCGCGAACTCCGACCTACCAATTTCCGAGCGCGTTGCCGTGTTGCCATGAAATGACCACCCGAATTCGCCATAACAAAGTTGTTGTTTTAGCGCCGCGACGCAACTGTGGCTATCAGCGACGTACAGATGTGGAAAGATGCAGAGAGGACAGCACAATGAAGTGGGAGGTATGGGGGTTAAGTATGCGTACTGGGCCGACTTCAGGCGGAACTGTGCCGACATTCGTCTGGAAAATCTGCGGAGAAAACCTCAGACAGCACAGATGGTGATTAGGATTCGAACCCACAAGCTCAGCGCGACCTTGGTTACCACTAACGAGCGTATATGCTTTTACCCGCTTGGCCCTGCCGCTGGTCTAAGAGAGCTTTTATCTGTTCGACTTAACAGGCAGAATAAAACTTAGACGGCACGCTGCTACACTCACTGCTGCTCTCACCAGGGCCTTAGCACAGTCATTTATTGGTGTTTCAATGCTCCCTTCCTTTCTGTACGTTTCTTCCATGTTCTCCGAGAACATTTTTGCCGCGAACAGTTTAGAAATGTAAACGCTCGAGGGAAAAAAAGGAAGAAAAAAAAAACAGTGACAAATTAAGAAAAGAAAACCATGTTTCACTCTTATATTGTTTCGTTGGGCTCAAAGCAGAAAAGTACAACAAAATTTCTGGCCGGAATTTCTTTAATGTCATTATCTCGTTGTGCACTGCCAGTTTCGGTTACCGAACGCAACAACGTATACCTCACTACAAAGCAAGGAATGATTGCCATCGTAATTTCCGGATGGAACTTCCATGTTTTTTTTTTTCTTTTCTTTCTTTTGCACTTTTTTTTTTTTTTTTTTTTTGCGTGGGTGTTGCGAAATATCGCAAAGTTTTTCGTCGACGAGACAACGCTTGGAAACATTTAACCATGTGAGAATCTCATGTGAGGCTTCCACCGATGCATGAGAAAGCGTTTCTTCGCCGAGTGGTACCGGCTCAGAGTAACGCAGCGCTTCGAGTCAGTGCAGCTGAATGAGAAATGTTAAATCCCCCGTCGTGAACATTGTCCACGAAGTTTACTTTTCGATACGTTTAATGCAAAGAAAAAAAAAGAGAAGGGAAAGGTTAGCCATGATGTAGGCTTGCTATTCCCAAAAGCTAACAAACAAACGAAAGAAGATAAAAGCAGCAGAGACACAGAAAATTATGAAAAAAATACGAAAAAAAACAGCTCCTTCGCTAATCGTTGTACAGACAGTCATATAGGACGTATCAGGGAGTGCCCAGGGGTTTAGATTCCCGAAGGAATCGTGTCAGCGCAGACGTGACTTCAGCGTGCTGAGTTGGGCCAAGTAGCACCGCGAGGGAGAGCTCTCGGTAGCCTAGATGAGCGCGACGGCGCCGGAGACTCGACCGGGGATCTTCGTACCGCTGGCAGGCAAGGAGTGTGTGTGCCGCGTCAGCTTCTACCTGACACGTGGGGCAAAGAGGTGATGGGTGCTGACTCATCTTAAAGAGGAGTGGAGTTCGTGCCACATTCAGCCGCAGCCGATGAAGCAACGATTCCTCGATGCGTGGGATGTGGCCAGCACATCATATGTCATTAGTGGGTCAATGGATTTAAGGAAGGCATTGGTAAGGTTTTGGCAAGATGAGACACGGGGCAAGATGCGACATTTTTTGCTCGACGCCGCCTGTCTCAGAGACGCGTTGCTCCATGCATGCGCTTGAAACTTTACTCATAGGTGGCTCTGCATGTCCGCTTTATTGCACGTAAGAATTGTCCGGATTGGTGCAACCGCGAAACTGCAAGTAACGCGGGGCAATTACGCCCCGCGTTACTCCTTTTTTTTTCTCTTAGAGTACATAATGTCACTCCGTTCCGTTTCTATTCTTCAATGTCACCTCAAACTCCAGGAAAATTCGCAGTTCTTTTAAAAACAACAAAAAAAGATGTGCGCAACAGGTTTCTTTTTACTCCGTTAATAATCTCCGGAAATATTACGTCTGTATTCTCCACATGACAAGATGCTCGTTCTCACGCGATAAAGAAAAGCGTGTGTAAAACAGAGCACACCCCATCGGGGACAGAGCAGAGACGTTATATTGACGGGAACAGACGTCGCTTACTGTTTTCAAATGCTGTTTTGCTACGGTTGACTATGATACACTAGGACCCGGGAACAAAAAAAAAATAAATAAACGAAAGGTTGACGCACAGACACGACTTTAATAAAGCTGCCAGTTCCATGCCCTGTTTTAATGAAGTACGCCAGACAGATATTACGTCTCTCCGCAAGACGTTTCGTTTTTATGCTCTTTGTATGGCTCACTTTATTTGACGGTTAAGATATGAATTGCAAATTACTCATTTAGACATTTAGACTAAGACAAGATACCGCCGCCGTCGCCACCACCATCAAAGGCAACTGGTGAGACAGGCACGCTCTAACGAATGCATCTCTCGTTCTGTCATTTGTATTATCCAGTACTATGGTAATGACGTCGTTCTTTTGAAGTTTGCTCTTCATTCAATATCTTGTCAGAAGAAAATAGACTGAACCATCGCCACTCGGCGTTGCGCCTTTTGGATGAAGTTGTGTCTTTGGGTCTGCTCTCTATTTGTGCGTGAGGAAAAAATGATCACGTGGTGGTCGACTGCGTTACGAACCTTGAAGAAGAAAGGTAACTGTTGACGTGCTAGTAAACAGACGGAGCAAGGATGAACGGCACCTTGAGGACTGCTCTATTGGTGCTCCCTGTTTAGCGACCTTGTTACCTCACTTCACTGCCACCTAGTTATCGAATTGTGTCCTAGGTTTACTACTTAATAGCGTATTTAAGTTATTTTTTATCATGGGTAAATAAATAAGTTGCTCCAACCGTTTAACATCACCCTTTGATTTAATCACCACCCGCAACTTGACATCGCCTATTTTGTAGTGCACGTTCATAGTTTCGCAGTCATATTGCGATAATCATGCATATGAGGTAGTAGGCTGAGTGACGCACTACCGTCCTAAAACGTTGCTGTAGTCCCTTTAAAATTCCACAATCATCCACGTTAGAGGCATGCTCGAAAGCTTTGTCTTAAATGTCAATTAATTAATATAATCAATTATGCAATTAATTTCGTCAATAACCTCAAATAATACAATTAGTTAATCACAACCATAAATGCTGGCGACAACGACAGAGGACCACTAACGACATTCCGATGGTTTCATTCTCAAGGGCTCCGTCTTATTGTAAATCTTGACGCGCGCGTCGGCTGAGACATTCTGTATCATTCCTTCCATCGAAAACACGGCCTAGAAAGCTCACAGAGCGAATCAAAACAGTTTTAACGGACACTAGTTATTGTTCAATGATGTTTCGAACTCGGAGCGCGAAATTCAGCTTATTCCGTAAAGGAGAAACTTGTGCACGCGAATTGTGTAGAAGTTCCATGATGAGTGCCACGGCAACGTATTTGCTTAGCAACGCCTCCGGAAGAGAACTCATTAATTCAGAAGAATGAGAAGAGCGGAGAGAATTACGCGGAGGTATTTATCTTCTTACTTTTGGATACAATGATGGATGACACAGGTGCGCCTTTTGATTGACGCAAACGATTCGCGTGTGTCCTATAATTCTTTAACGTAGCTGAATTTCTGGGCAAGATTTTGAAGACAGAGTGTTTCTTTTTCTTCTTATTTTTTTTTTTTTGTGTGTGTGGGGGGGAAAGTTCTAACTGAAAAATATTCTTTAGCAACTACGGGTATAAACAGCGTCAGGTGCATGCACAACCGAGAGACCAGTACGTACATCGTGTAAATTTACTGAATAGAATAAAATGATTAGGGGAAAATGTGGAAATCCTTATGAAAACAGAGTCCTCTCGTAGGGATACAAATTGTTTGTTTGTTTGTTTGTAAAGAAAAAAACTAAACGGAGAAATTGAACTCGTCTCCCGACTTGTTCTGCTACTTGTAACAAATTCTCACCCCCACCCCCAAAAATACTTCTCATGTGCTCTACTCACAAGTTCGCTATTCAATATTCACATGTTCACTAGAAGTCCACTATTCACAATTATCCACTATTCACAACTATCCCAAGATCATGCACAGAGAATCCTAAAAGGTTGTGTCCATCCCACAGCTCTGAACAAATTTCACAAGTGCCGCCAAGGCAGCATCTCTAAATTAAAGTTTACTAAATGATTCGTTAGAAGTAATTTTTTTTTTTAGTGAGGGGACACGGTCCACAGTCCGCGTTCACCTTCTAGACACCTCTCTCCCCTCTCTCACGTCCCTTCAAGAAGCATCGTAATCCCCTCAAGACCGTGGCTTTCGGGAGCGAACTTGTTCGCCCCTAGCTTCGAGCGTAGTTCAAGTCTACCAAATTGGTGGCGCTGTCGAACACTATGACGTCATTTGTTTACAAACAGGGAGAGGTCTATTTCGCAGGGACATGGGCAGCAAAAATACTGCGCATAGTGGCTCCTGATGGACGCTTGATGACGATGATGATGATGATTGGAGTTTGAATGGCGCATCGGCAACAAAGGTCATAAGGACGCTTGATGAACGATGCATGGTTTCCTGCAATGTTAATTTGCTCCTTTAAGCTGCGCGAAAGTTTATTTATTGGGCTATCGGGTGCTCGTGTAATAAAAGCACGTAGTCTGCCGTACATCGTGTGTACGTAATGGATTTGTCGTGTTTACGTATGTAAGCTAACACTTAATTTATGAACGGTTAACGTTCTTGGAGAAATCATTCATGAATCGAGGCTTGGAATGAGGAAAGGGAGGTGCCCCGTCCCTGAGGGCACCGTTCATAAAACGAGGAAATTCATAAATTGAGGGTTCATATATCCAGGGTTGACTCTACATCATACGTACATGTATAATTATAGAGGGCGCTTTTTTATATAGATTTTTATTATTGTTATGTATGAGAGCAGCACCGATGCCATTTCTGCAGGATTCGGCCAGGCTGACATCCTGAGGGAAAGCGCATGCAACTCCTGAACGACCTAATTATCGACCTAATGACGTAATTATCTTAGGAGCTCAGATCCTGAGCCCCTACGTCATTGACTACGTAAAAAATGTCGCGCAAAGCATGTTGGTGGGCACTATCAGCTCTATGAGCTTATGAGCCGACCCGTTTCTCCCGCTCCTTTCCCACCACAGCAAAATATAACCTCGAACCGGTCTTCTCGTGACGTGACATGTTTATGAACGGAAGGTCGTCGAATTTTGATATGCAAATGAGCCGAAACCAGAACTACGCACTTCTCGAGCGCAGAAACAACAAGGGACTTGCAGCTTATCTGGGCCACAAGGCTATCTGGCCATTAGTTCAGCGTTTAATCCAATCAGCTCCATCGCTACAGAACACGTGACCCTCCGACGCAAACGCACGTCACTCTTTTTGCGCTCGTGAAGTACGTTGTTTCGGTTTCGGTTCATTTGGATAGCAAAATTTAACGAGTTATATGTGCTCGTTCCAGGATATTTCAAAAGGAGGACGAATTTAAATAATAGCTGGCTCGGATTCTGCGATCTCACACTTCACCGAAAACATCTAATGAATAAGTTAATTAATGAATTTTATGTATTTAGCCGCCGGGTAACTACGTAGGCTTCCCAACAGGATGTCTCCATGACCTGCATAACCCGTCCGCGAAAACCGCCATCGAGGTAGCTCGCATAGTTTTATTATAAAAATTCTGTAAATGATGCTCTGTACATTGACATTCTGTACCACGCGGGACGCGTACCTATGTTCGTAAAGTAGCTGAAACGCAGATTACATAAAAAGTTTAAGCTGCTTAAGAAATCCGAATGCACTGTGTCAGTTCAAAAACGAAGACCACGCCTCGGTAAACGAACGATAGCGGATACAGTGCAATTCGCGGTGAAATATCCAACATGCCCGTCGCGCTTTACAACTAAGACGGCCTTAATCGAAACTAACGACGCCGTTACCGTCCGTCAAGCTCAACCTAATGGTTGAGCTACTATGACGCTATTGCATTATTCCCTCCCTTTAGTAGCACCACGGGGGACTCGTATATTTTGGACCGCAGCCATAAAGATAAATTTGTAGACTGTTCTGTTGCAAGGTGAAAAGTATAGGCAGGAAAATTAGCCACAATAGCGTCAATCAGTTCAAACTATGCATAGATATATCATAAGGGGAGAGACTAGAAGGAGAGCATCGAGAGAGAGAGAGAGAGAGAGATAGAGAGAGAAGTGGAGAGAAAGAGAAGGATTTGTGATGAGTAACGTCCGACTTCGGAAGCCGCCATGATAGATACGGCCATGGTCTTTCACGCCTAAGTCGGTATTCCTGGTATCCAATCCAATCCAATCCAATCCAAGTCGCATTTTCCTCCCTCTGGACTCTGTGGGTGAAATGCCTTTGCTTTGTCATGGGACGTGCCTGAGTTGCTTCCTACTCGGTATGTAAAGGCATTGTACCGTGTAAACCTTCTACTTGGACATGGGAGGGACGCTGACGACGGAGTTTGTAGGCGCTACCGTTAGGGCTACCGTGAAAGGTACCGTATATTGCTAGGCGGCTCAGTTACTGAGGTGTCCCTCTTCGCTGTCTTAATTTCGAGATATTGTGAGAGCATTTCCAAAAATGCGCTCGCTTTCAACGTTAATGCATGTCAGCGTCGTAAAATTTTCCGCTGCTCATATTGTCGGTGGGAAGTCGCCGCGTTCCAGAAGTGTTTTAACTTGCGAAGCTTTTTTGTTTGCTTGTTTGTAAAACTTGTACTCATAGATACATGGAGAATATAGTTGTCCAAAGTTATAAAAATAGGTAGTACAACAGTATTAGCTAACATTTCGGGTTATTGAGTAATAATATTTGGCCTTATAAGCCACACTTCCATCGGAAGCCATTATAGTAAAAACATAGGGCTTCGGATACAGTTATCATTAGTAGTATCATTATTAATATTATTCCATGCTGCCACCGCGAACATGGAATCAATCCGCTTGTAACGTCCGCCGAAAAGCTTCGGAGAAACCTAAGACCTCTGGGCGATAGGATGCGAACACACTGCCTTCCAGTCCTTAGCGTAGCGCTGTAGCTAGCACCAATTAATGCATGCTGTATCCACCTAGCAACACGGCTGGTTTTAATGTATTCTTTACACCAGATACGGCTATGGTGTAAAATCGAAGACGGGGTTGTGAAAACTTTATTTCCCGCACAGCAAAGAATCACCCTTCGAGCGAATCGAAATAGATGATGACGTACCCGTGCGTTCTCATCTCCTTATGTATGCATGTGATATATGACGAATAGACTACTTGCTTCTTCTTTTTTTTTTTTTTTTGCAATAGACTCAATGTCTCTGATTTATATGGAGCCCAGTCACGATATGCAAGCCTTCCGCGTATTGACTTGGTAATGTACGCACTGAGATTCTGACTCGGTTGAAATGAAATTGCATTACAGCGATAGACAAACGCACAAAGAACAACCAGATTGTATCAATAAACAACTCGATGGCGATGGACGTCTTTTCTTGGAGCACTTTGGAGTTTCGTCTCTGAACTCAAACACGATACGGCACTTCGATCTGCGTACGCAAAATTCGAAGTATTGATAAGAGATGTAATTGATTTGAGTAGTTCTGTTGGCCGTATTGGCATATCCCTCGCATCTCGTTCTCTCGCCCGGAGCAGTCTTGTGTTTATGACTGTTGTGTTGTGTCCAGCTGTGAGGTATGTTCATACAAAATTTCACTGACAGACTCCCCGTAGTTTATAACATAAAAAATAGAGAATGAGTCCCATCTTCATATTGATTGATGGCTCTTGATTAATGGATTGATGAGGGCTCTATGACACCTTTCCGAATGTCATAGAAGTTTCGAACAGAAATAAAGACAACAGAAAACTGTTTTGATCTTCGCAACAAAGAATAAAACAAAATGTTTTGTTTGGAATCTACGACATCCATGTTCCACAGAGCAAACATCAAAAGCTGCATAAAATATTTTAAATCCTGATACTGTGCTGCCTCCACTTAGGATACTCTGCGTTGTCGAGACCCGAGCATGGGAAAGTGATGGTCCGGAGAGCGCCCGTTATGCTAGTTGCCTGTAAAGCGTGCTCTGCCGCACTAAATGTACACGTGTGGGGAAGATACCTTTACGTTTGTGTCGTGCTAATGCATTGCAAGTCAAGGTGGATGCGTTGAGCTCAAACAGCTATATGTGGTCGTCCGAATATGGCACACTGACGCGTTCAATGTGTTTTTGTCTTTCTTTCGTCCTTCCCACAAACTCAGGGACACGTTGCCAACGTCAAGTATACACTAGCTCTCTCGCATTTTACTTCTGATCTCATCTTAATCCCCTGCACTCATACATCTCTTCATGTGCCTCAATCTGCTTTTTACACAGGGGAGCAGGTCCCTGTCAGAAACAAACAGCCTATCGCATTTCTCATGTACAGGGTGCCCCAGCTAACTGCAAACATATTTTTTTTAAATATATATAACACTTTTTCCAAGATGAAATCAATTGCAATATAGCCTATGCTGAAGGGCACTCCCTAGGAGGGCATTAGCAAAGTCCAAAGGATGTCTTAATTAACTTTCATTAATTAACTTTTTAATTATAAAAGCTACAAAGTTGTCCCAATGAGAACATCTGTTCCTTTCGGTCACATGATATCGTAGCCGTTTTCAGTACAAAAATCCGTTCGATAGATCGCCCGCAAAAAAATTAATGAAGGAACGCCATTTTCAGCATCTGCTATATTGCAATTGATTTCATCTTGGAAAAAGTGTTATATATATTTTTAAAAAATATGTTTTCAGTTAGCTGGGGCGCCCTGTATATGCGTTTAGCAGCAAGCGGCCTACAAGGCAACCGTACAGAAAGTACTACATCCGAACACAGAAAAGGGAAGCCTGTTTTTAAACAGAAACAATTCTCTCGCGGAATTCGAAAAATGCATGCAAACTCACGAAACCGTGCAACAGTACTCGCCACTCCTGAAAAGGCACGCTTCATCATCTGCTCTCATGAGCCGGATGAAAAATTGCCTACTTCCGTAGCGTGACTGTACAAAATGCGGACAGCCAGATCGTTTGTCATTGCCCGGAGACATCATATGTGAGGACAAAGGGAGAAAGCAAGTTCGGTTTTAGTAGCACGCCTACACTTTGTCCTGCATATACGGAGATGTGAGTGAAGCTGTCTAATCTTGCTGGCAGGCTTTAATAACACTGGACGTGCTTCTGCGACTCGTACCAGTGCCGGATATGAGGGCCCTGTTGTTCTCGTCCATTAAAGCGTGAGGTCGTGCGCCGCATGAGGGAAGACTAGTAAATTGCGTTCCACCGGCGGAGCAGCTCAGGTTCAAACACAACACGCAATCAAGCAGAGCTAGAGTACGGCATGTGTGCTGTGCCTGACAGGAAGGTTCATACTTGGTTAAGTTATGCTTGAACTTCATTCTGAAGTGTAACTTCGGTGAACATAAAATAATGGTTTGCAATCAGCTTTGAGTTGAGTTTAGCTGAGTTCATTCGCTGACAAGGGTATAAAACGCGTACATGAAGGGCGAGAAAACGCCTGATGCAAGCAGCGACTTGACTAGCCTCGCCTTTCAATATAATGCGGCTAAGCCATCAGCGCACACTCAAACCATTCCAGTGCAGGACTGACTGCTTTAAATACTCGTTCTTTCCTCGAACCGTCGAAGAATGGAATTCATCTGCTCAGGTCTCACACCGCTCTGTCACGGCATTTGTGAAAGGCTTAAACGCAGTTACATGATGTGACATGTGTGTCTTGTTGTAAATTATTTTGGACTTTCTGTGCCCCTCCTACTTGGACCCTTTCAGGGTTTGTAGTATTTTATAAATAAATAAATAATCTGGCAACAAAAACAGCAACTTACATACAATGGAACAAATCTTCTGATACACTCAATCTAGTGTAGACGATACACAAATAAGTAAATAAATATTACATTTTCCTATAACACATGTACAAGAACATCTGGAAAAATGAACGATAGACAAAGATCGACGACAAGAAATACACTGACGTATGCCCTGCTCGCCTCATCCCTGCACGTCAGCGAGGGATGCCTTTCAAAACGCCTGTTTTGAACGGCGTTTCTTAATATTTTTACCCATTTACATAAAGACAAAACAAAAACACTGAATACTATCGTAGATTTATTATGGTACAAACTTTCGGACGGAATCCGTCCTTCATCAGAACCGCACCTCACGAACGACGGACTCCTTCCGAAAGCTTGTACCATAATAAGCTTACGATTGTCTTCAGTGTTTTTTGCGTTTGTGTTCTTCAACTACGGTCTTGATTGCCCTTCTACGTCTTTGTACCCACTTACTTGCAAGAACATCCGAAATGTGCTGGCTTGGGATGTGCGACGACAGTGTTCTTGTGTGAAATTGTACTTTACGTGGAATAACCTTACCAGCATATTACATACATACATATGGTAACTTCATACAGCAAACTCGAACGCACAGATACGACGCTAATAAGGAAATTTGAGGCCATGCCAGACGTGAAGTAACTTCGCCCTCGAAGAACACATAGGAATGAAAGAAAAGATCGCAAGAAGAAGAAACGAAGTTTGATGACATTTGACCCCGTATAACTGGATCGCTTGGGCAAATTTTACGTACCTAAAATAATGAGGGATTGTGCAATGCAGGACGACGTGGACAAAAGTTTGCCACAGGTAGGGAACGTGAACTATCTTTAGTTCATGCTGCTCGTGCGACTCGTTCTTAATTATCTCAAAAACAAGCGCAGCGCGCGTCTGTAGGCTGCGTCACGCTGCGACTCTTCGGTGCCTCCTGTCGTCAAGAAGAACGATATCGCGAGCAGGATTGCGGAATGGGGTCTCTGATTCCGTTTTAATTCCATTCCGAGGAATGGAGATTTGCGATAATTCCGTTCCTTTCAATTCCTCGGAATGAAAAGGTATGGTCAGTTCCCACTCCTGGAGAATGGCTTGGCAACACAATTCTATTCCGTTAATTCCCTCAATAAAAGAAAAATACCGGTAACCATACAGGCAAGTCCAGCAGTGCTAGAGGAGATTGACATTACCAAGCACGGAAAAAGCACTTAAGACAAGGTTATTTCACTCTTGACCGTGTGCAGGTGCGGTACAAAGGGTGCGAGGGCAGAACCCAGCACGTTGAAACCGAAACTGCCACCG
The DNA here is from genome assembly GCF_037126465.1 of Ornithodoros turicata. Taxonomy (NCBI): domain Eukaryota; kingdom Metazoa; phylum Arthropoda; class Arachnida; order Ixodida; family Argasidae; genus Ornithodoros; species Ornithodoros turicata. The sequence goes on along the minus strand of NC_088206.1, from coordinate 8,930,171 downwards.
GGGCACCCAGACCATTCCATTCCCATTCCTAGGACAGTTTCCGCCATTCCATCCCAATTTCATTCCGGGCTCTGCTAAATGTGGAATGATTCCGGAATAATTCCAACTTCGGTGTGGCAACTCCGCAACCCTGATCGCGAGCTGGCCAGGTGTCTGTAAAGCGTGCTCTGCCACATCACTACGTTGTTTGTGGAGAAGCTGCCTTTACCTTGCTCTCGAGCTACACTCTTAAAAATGATCTTCACCGCATAGTACGCTCAAGGCCAACCATCATCTCGAATGATATCGTTATTTGCCTTGATTTGTTGAAAACGGGAGGCGTGCGCCTTTTTTTGTGACAATTATGAGCAGCATAAGTGTCACAAAAAAAGGCGTACGCCTCCCGTTTTCAACAAATCAGGGCAGATAACGATATCATTTGAGATGATGGTTGGCTAGGAGCGTGCTATGCGGTGAAGTTCCTTTCTAAAAGTGTAGGTAAGAGTGGCGCTGAACTGGGCACAAAACATTTAACCATACCCATATGAACATAATTTAATTTGGGGGTATGCGCCGAGATTAATCTCTCAAGGCTACTTCTATTTCTTCGAAATGGTCATCCGGGGCTCATGGAACTGAGCAAGCGAACAAAGCAACCAAGAAAGAAGCGAACCCCGTTTATGCAACTCTAAGAAGAAGGTATATCTGGTTCGTGGCCGGGCCTCTAGAGAGCCAGAAAAAAAAAAGAAAAGGAAAGGAAACATAGCAGAGCGTCGAGAGCCTCAAACAGTCATTTGCTGAGGCACACGCGAGGTGCTTCGTCGGCGAATGCAAGGATGTAAAAATGGCTGGTAGCCGTATGACTAGACATTTCACCGTGACAGAAGGTACACTGAGCTCGCCCGCGTCGCATACTTTATGGACCACCCACCCACCTTTCCACCCTCTCGGCTGACCATGCCGACAAAAACAGAATGCGAAGCGAGTGCAGATCTAGGGCACATAAAACACATACAGGGTGTCCCAGAAAACGTGTCATTGAATTATAATAAAAAAACTACGCCACCTAGTATCATGCGGTCAACAGCATTTGTTCTTATTAGGTTTTTGCCTTTTTCCTAATGTGAATGTCATGTACTCCAAGTTTAATTATGTAAATATTTGCGAACTGAACTCGGAAATTTGCCAAGTAAAGGTCACTCTTTTACCCCACCAATATGAAGAGCGTGCCGAATTCACTCAAATTCATGATAATTCACAGTGATATTCGCGAGCTATCCCATCGGAAAAAATAGCCGAATATCGTGCTTTTCGGAGCACCGGACCATAGCGCGCGATGACTTTTTGAGCTCAATCACTCTCAGTGCGACGAAAGGAGGTTCCGAAGCCAGCCCACAGAGTGATAGTAGAAAAAGTGACAGTTCCTAAAATTGGGAGAGGGAAAGCATTATCCCAGCGATAGTCGGACGTGATAAGCCGTGCCTGTTTTATCTCTTTCTGCGATGTCGGGGAGGGCTGGGTTTACAACCTCCTTTCGTCAGACTGACAAAGATTGCGCTGAAAAATTCATCGTGCGCTATTCTGTGCGACCTCCGTAGAGCATGATGTTCGACTATTTTTTCCGATGGGATAGCTCCTGAATATCTCTGTCAATTATCATTAATTTGACTAAATTAGATACGCTCTTCACATTGGTGGGGTAAAAAAATGACCTTTACTAGGCAAATTTCCGACTTAAGCTCGCAAAAGTTTACATAATTAAACTTACGTTACACGACATTCACATGAGGAGGTGGCAAAAACTCAATAAGAACAAATGCCATTGACCGCATGACTCCAGGTGGTGTAGTTTTTTTTATTATGATTCAATGACACGTTTCTGGGACACCTTGTATAAACCAGATGCAACTGAAAGCGAAGTATCACGCGGGCACGAAATGTAATTGACAAATCAATCGATTTAAATTTCTGGGATACCAGAGGGTAACGCTAAGTACCCGAATCCACTTGTCTTGGCCCACACCCATAGCGCTATAAAAAAAAATATAATAATATTCAACTGCGACCTGACTGGAACTCGAAATGAGGCACCACCCGAAGGTTGGGCATTCAGATATTGCGTAGCAATTTCTGATCTCATTGCTTCCGATACTTTAGCGTGATTTTGGAATGCTTTTAAAACAGCCTCTAAGCTGCACTAACAGCTTGTTGGATTTGGAGAAGCGGCAAACGTTTAAAGTCGCAATACTGATAAACAGAAGAAGCGCGAATTAAGTGAACTTGTGATTCCGCAAAACCGTTGTGTGTTCCCACTACACTTAGGGACTTTGTGGGGACAAATATGAAGTGTTCATAACCACTTCATGATGATCATCTAAAATTACCGTTGAGTACACATTCGTAGTTGAACGAAATAACAAAAAATATCGAGTACTCTTTGGCTCCCACTACTCCACTTCGTCACAAAATTCCACGATGAAATCTCGCATTCGAATCAAACCGCTCTCTATCGACCGTTTATGTTTCATACGCTGAATATTTGAAAAAAAAAAAAAAACGGGAGCGCTTATTTTAACGTTCTTGATATACGGTTGCCTAAACTTCATATTGTTGAAGAGTACAAATGCAAAAAAAAAAAAAAAGCGCAACAGGTGGCTTTTTCCCCCCGCCCACACAAAAATAAGTTATTCTTCTGTCATTTCCTCCCACGCACTTTTCCTGGCCAGTTCAATCTGGCGTGCACACCGCAGAAGCGAAAAGTTTCAAATGTTTCCTCCCAACATCGAATACATTTGAGCCCCTGTTTTCGTTTGGTATAGGAAACACGTCTGCTTTAGAAATAAATAAACAAATAAATAACAGAGCTCTGTGAAAAAGTATTGAAGCCCATTTTCTTGGGTGGTCGAACGTATGGTTCGTGCTATTCTGCACTCACTATCTAGAGATAGTTAAGATAGTAACAAGCGAAAGGCTAGGAAAAAGCAAGCTCGCAGAGAGGCCTAAAAATATGAATTTAAGACATGCATGAAATGCGTTCCAACGGGAGATCTAAGCGGCTGGCGATCGCAAACTTCCAGGATAAAAGAAAAGTCATTTTTGGTCGCAAATTTTATTAATGATTTCCCGGAATATAATGAGTTTATTTCGAGGAACAAAAAAGGGATAAATTGACGAGATGAGTTGTAGGGGTCGGCGGGCTCGTCAGGCTACATTCTGCTTTCCTCGGCCCCTCTCATCGCTGAATGGAAAAATAAACAACAAAACTGAATTGAGCAGGAAATGGTAAGTGAAGATAGGAAACGGAACAAATATGCATAACCCGCACAAATACAGATTATGCAAGAACAGGCACTAAAATATTTCGTCAGTTTTTTTCTTTATCATGGTGGTAGTTCTTTCTGCACTCACTATCTAGAGATAGTAAAGTAGTAACAAGCAAAAGTCAAGGAAAAAGCAAACTTTAGCAAAAGCAAACTTTCTTTAGCATCAAGATGCCAGCAGCCTACCAATTTGCGTATCGCGCGTAGGGAACGGAAACAAGAGAGAGAGAGAGAGAAATACATGATGACGATGATATGGGGATGACTTCCGCTCATTGAGCAGAATGGAAACAAGAACTTACGCAGGATCACGCAGGAAACAAGAATTCCCATTCGTTCAGAAGTGCCAGTTATTCAGCGTGCATACGAGATCGGCTCGCTACAAAGGTGGATGAACTTTCGAAGCCTCTTGCGACGTCTCCGTGTGATAGTAAACGATGAGAACTACACCTCGCAAATTCATGTTCGACAGCAGCTGCAGATAACAGGCGTAGATTAAAATTCATTTTCAGTCAATTATATTAGTTGATCAATAATATTAACAAACAAAACTATCGTAAGTTACACAAGTAATAGGTTCAGAGTAACTGACTTCCTGTTTAATAGGCAATACTAAACATGCACCAAAAGAATTTACGGTGTGTATATAAAGCCCACTGCTTTGTGCTCTCTCGTAACAGACGAAGCCGTGACAATGCAGTGAAAGAAAGCAGGAAAGGAGATAGAAGTGGTTGAAAGGCTATAGCGATATATGAAAGCAGCAAGATGAGACAACATGTAATCATCATCATCTCTGCACACTGTTCATTCATACATAACTCATGTTTCAGTCAAAGAACAAAGAACGTACTACAAACAGCAGAAGCTCGTCGCGCTGGGAACTGATTACAGTGGAGAAGGGCTAAGATGGGCAGTGATTATTTATTCATTGGTTTGCTTCCTCTTTAGCGTTTAGTTGGTTTGAGTGGGATAGCTTCTCATTAGCCGTCCCCGATGGCTACCCCTTTTCCTAACGGCGTTTCATTTGAGGCAAGACACACACACACGCAGGGTTTCCAGACGTTGAGGCTCCCCAGGGGGGTGACCTTATCAAGAAGGATTGCGCTTTTCTCTGTTTTCCAATCCCACGGAAGCCCTTGCAAAGGGTATATATATCCTATATATACTTATTCTGTCGTATATGCCGACATTGCTTCTGTCGTTGAGGTTTCGGTAACATGCAATACTGCTAAGGTTTCTTTCCAACGATGGAAGAATTCGAGCTCAGTCGCGAAACATTTTGCATCTGATGTTGGTTACTCTAAAGCATAAAAAAAAACTGGTTAATGAAACGAAAAGATGCATCAGTGTACACCACACATATTTACAACCATAGTCTTGTTTCTTTCTTAGTACTTTGTCGTGCCAAAAAGCGTTAGCTTTATTGGTCCCACCAACGTCGACATGTTGGTCCGTCCGTAACAGTTGCGGAGAGAGAAGAAGTACCGAAAGGAGTGCGGGGGCCGGAAAATACGAATCAGAAGATGACACTACAAAGCTAACTTATTTACTAGAACGCCGAAAGGTTGCAGTCAGTTTTTTCCGGCGCAACCGCTTCCTAGGAGCAGAGTGGTCCGCAGTTCTGGCGCACTATTTTTGGGCTCTTCGCCTCCAATAATACGTCGGTTCAGAATCGTTCAGCCATTTTTCCCATTCAGTTGCGCTGCTGACGGCGAGACGCCCTACTTCACAACTACGGTTACGGAACATTACACATTTTCATAACACCTACGGGAAAAGCACTTCAACCTTCCTCACACTTAGTACCCATTTAGGCCATCCAATCCGTGCTCTCTCGACGACTTATTAAGATACACCCCGAATGTGTGCAGTTATACTTGCGATAGCAATAACAAATGGGAAGCCGCCGCAAATTGAATTCCACAGACAGAGTGGGAATACGAGTTCAGCTGCCGCACATGGGGGCGCAGCTGACTTTGCAGAACACTGTGCGGCTGCATCGTTCAATATGAACCATGTCTCTGACATCGATTGCAGAATGTCCTGAAACAAAGCTGCCGTGTTTGTGCTGTCTTCGCCCACGTCTTTGCTGGGGATGGCATAAGCCCAAACGCTTAAAGGAGTACAGAGGGCCATCCAAAAAATTACAGGTTAAGACGTCTGATGAAAGTGTGTGTGTGTGTGTGTGTGTGTGTCATTTTACCAAACAGCGCGAAAGGTTTTGATGTGCTCAACTTTTGTACCAGAAAAGAAGAAAAAAACTCACGTAAACATGGCTCCGCTACTCCGGGTATAACGTGAAGGAGAAGGTATGATGCCACGTCACCGATGACGTTTTAGGGGTAACTGGTTCTGGTTTGCTCGTCAGTGGGGCTCAGTGCCTAGTCTCTTTGCCACCGTAAGCCAGTTTTGCCAGTTCCCCAGGAGAACTGGGGCACGGCTTAAATGGCCGTGACTTGGGGTAGAAGAAGCTGCCGAATCATGACCGAGCCAGGAGCAATGCTTTTTCAGAACCCCGAACAGCCGAGTTGCAGACATTTCTCTGGACCAATCAGCGAGCGTGGCTCCTGTACCGTCAGCGCGAGCTCCCAGGCAGATCACAGGGCTGGTACTGCTCACCACCGCCGTTGCGCATGGTCGCTTTGTGCGGCGTACGTTAAATTCAATTTCTGCGATAATTATGACTCCGTGGAGTGAATTACTTCTCATGGTGCATCTTACTGGCCTACTTAACTGTTTTACAGGAAGAAAACATTGTGTTAAAAATGACTTCTCTGCTACTTTAAAGAAGCATTGAAGTGACCCCCCCCCCAAAAAAAAAATTTATATATGTATAGATATATGTATTCTCTTTTTCTTTTTGTCTTTTTGCTGCTGCGTGTTCTCCAACAAATAGAGCTTCTGCGAAAGAACGATGAGCGCAGGTGACCTCTGTCCTACACGCCTTCAAAAAAACAGTCTCCTCGTGCGAAAAGCGCATCGCCGAACAAGAGGACGCTGTGACGTGCCATGGGCTTCTGCACGTGACCTGTGACGTACAGCGCCACAGCTCAAGCATGTACAAGCGGCGCGTGAGCTGAAAAGAAAAAAGGCACAGAGTAGGGTGCCTCAATACTAGCTCCGACTGTGTAGGGTGGAGTCACCCTTTGTAGAAACGAGTGCCGCCAAGCCGCCATATTGACTCCCACGCTTACCATGCACGAATGCTGTGCACCGATTTCGCCGACTTTTTAAAACCTCCTTTGCTACGAACTTTGTTAATCAACTCTAAAATACAGTGTGTCGCTGAGCGTATCGCTACACTTTTGTGAGCGTATCGCGAGCTGTGCGTAAGAGCCAATATGGCGGAAATTCGTAGCAGACGACGCGGTTGTCTTCATCCTATGCAGAGGGAGCTAGCATTCAGGCACCCTAGCCCAGAGCCGTTTCTACGTCACGCGAGGCTCGTGTCTGTCGGCCGCGGCTGCTTTCTCAGACTGTTTTTGGAAATTCCATGTCGCAGTGACAATACACCGCATAGCGAAACTACTTTGCATGGTCACTCCTGGTCGACAGCTTCACAGATGAGGCAGGGTATCGAGCCATGTTGAATGTCACTTCCATGCTCCTTTAAAGGCGACTTTCCTTCCGCTTCTCTCGTTGCCTTCCTTAGGAACTCAAAAATCTTCATCAAAAATTATTTAGCTAGTGACAGTTTTGAACGCGGCTTGTACTTCTAACGGAATGAAACCTGAGTGCTTCCAACAGCGCGTCTGATAGCCAGAGTACAGAGTCTAACTACAAAACCATATCTAGAACACTCAAACAATGGCATTGAAGCTTTTTAATATGTACAAACTTTCGCGTGACGGACCACGCTTCATCGGGTAGAGAAAGAAATGGACTAATGCACTATTTCCATTGGTTCACTCTGCTTCGTGCCTATGTCTTCATGTTGCAACTGAAGCATGAAGCGTGAGCGCGCGCGTGAAGCGTGCATGAACTGCATGAAACGTAGTCCACCATGCGAATGCGTGTGCATATTAAATTAATGGCCGATTCCGCTGGTCGTTGTGGTGCAGAAAATCATCTCACCATCTCTCCAGTTTTCTCTCGGCCGATCTGGCCGATGGTATACTAACACTTTCGTGGAAGCTGAATACTATAAAAACCCTTTTATTGCTCGCGCCCTTAATTTGTGCGAATTACGCGAATCGAGAAAACTGGCAGCGCCGGCTGTGCCGTCTAGCGTTTTTCCTTTGTTTTCTAGCAAACTTTTCCACACGAATGTCGGCACAGTTCCGCTGAAGTCGGCCCAGGACGTATACTAAACCTCCTGCCCCCACTCCTTCCGGCGCTGTCCTCTCTCAATCTGTCCATGTCTGTACGCTGCTCACAGCCACAGTTGCCTCGCGGCGCTAACACGAAGAACGGACGATTGAGTAGACAATTTTAAGAAATACCAGTGTTGCCTGCGCACACGTTGCACCCTGGGCGCTTATTGACATGAGAAAGAGAGATCTGTTTCGTTTTCGCTGACCTTGACACGTATTGACGCATTAGTGATAAGCTCGCGGTGTAGGCTGCCAAGCATGGCAACATGAACACCATACGGAACGGCAGATAAGACGGCAATCCAGCTTGAGCCAATAAAAAGCCTACAAGGTCCTATCAGAAAACAACAAAACCGATAGCATGCTGACGGAAGCCAAAGTTAGAACGGAAGGTAACCCATCGGCAACCTATCCAAAGGAGGGAAGGGAGTTGCCTCAGGACAGATGCCGCCGATATTTCGAACAGGATTTCAAAATATCGGCGGCTTCTGTCCTGAGGCAACTCCCTTCCTACATCTCTACCGGTTCGCTGGATTTCTACCCATCTATATCCAAAGGAGGGCTTTTCGTGCTTGCGAAAGGAAGTGCGAAAGGAGAGAATTGTTTCAAATTGGGCGGAAAAGGTTCTCGTTCGAAGGTAAGAGGGATCGTAACCGGTAATAATGATGATGATTCGTGTTTTTATTATTATCATTATTATTTATTTTATTTTATTTTTTTGCGCATCGACAACAAAGGTCATTATGCGCGAAAACATTGCTAGTGGACTAGTTAAAACTAAATATAACTATAGTGAAAGAAAATATGAAGATGTCTAAAACTGTCAATCTAAAACTACAGAACGTTTGAAATTCCAATATCTGTGAAGAAGTTAAAAACTCTGCTAGAGGGGATGATCGCCTCATCACCAAGCAATAGAGCTGGATGAAGATGTAAATAATGTGAATAAAACTGTCTAAAGTGATGTTGACGATGGGCCTCACATGACCCATGTGACATGAGGACATGAGGACATGAAATGAGTATGTGTATAACGGAGAGAAGTTCACCACAGTGCTCGCACTGAGGCGGCTCCTCTCCTCGAAGTAAAAACCCATGAGTGATGTTTGGATGTATGTCCTATGCATAGCCTTGTTAGTATCACCGAAAGTAAGCGGAAATAGTATTTAAAGATAGCGGCACGAAGAATACGTTCGAGAAAGAGATCCGAAAAGATGTGATACTCGGCACAGCATTCTTCTGTTCCTCGACAGGCCTTGCTTCGTCACTCGCAGATGCCTAGAGAGAGTATTTATTTCCCTGAGCACACAACTGACCACAGCAACTGACCTGCCCTTATTTTTCTTGCTCCGTTACGAATGCGTAGATTGCTACCTATTGAATTAGTACGCATAGTAAATGAAGCGCACACCCCGGTGTACTCGTATGTTGGGCAGTTAATCGGTTCCTGTCGAAGAAATTCGCTTGCTTGGGTGAGAATTTATGTTAGGAGTGGCGGAACAAGTCGGGAGACGAGTTAAATTTATCTTCGTTTTTTTTTTCCTTACAAACAAACAAACAAACAAACAATAATTCGTTTTCGGAGTAAATGTAATTGTAATTCAGATACTTCTGCAGGGGAATATTTACAGACCTGTTGACTACACACAGCCGAAAATAACAACAACAATAATAAATGATGATGATGAGATGGGGTGTTTCACCACGGTGGTGATGTACCCTACCCCATTGCACATGGAACATTATGTGAAGAGGATGGAGGAAGGATGCAAACACAAGAAAGAACTAAAGGCGTCTGGAGCAATCCAGTGGACGACAGGAAGTCCATGAACAGGTGAAGAACCCGACGATGGAGCACAGGATCTTCATAGGGGCCAATGAATGCAGCTAAGGTGAGCGGCCTCTTGCTGATACGGGCAATCTCATCACACAGTATCCGCCTTTGCGGGCAGTAGAGTGAACATTCCATAAGAATGTGCTGGGCGGTCGCCACGCCACCGCAGGTGGAACAGAGGCCCGTGTCACAGCATCTGATCATGCACTTGAATTGCGGGGTGAAAGCCACATTGAGCCGGAGTCTACGCAGGAGGGAGGTAAAATGGCGTAATAAACGGGCAGGGAAAGAAAACGACAAATTTGGGTCTACCGAATACATGAGAGATTGAGCCGTGTTGTCCCGGCGCCATTGCTGCAGAGCCACGGGTTGAAAAGAAACTTGAAGGCGCTAGAGTGAAATAAACACGGCAACACAGTAAGGCACTAGAAACCGTCCCTGGTCGCTTCCAAGTGACACCCGTGGCATTCCCCTGGGTGGGCACGTTTCAATGTTTCCCCTCTGCGTTTGGCGTGGAAGACAGATTAGCGAACCCTGATAAATGCATTCGATGGCGCGCTAATTCTGTCCCATGAGGAGATAAGTCAATGGAGAGCGCTAGACCGAGATTTCGACACTGCTACATGGACGTTGTGACACCATATGGATAGCTCCATCACCCTCTCTCATGTAACGCGTACAGCCTCCTCCGCAATCTCAACTAAATCCCGGGCCGGAGAGAACTCCTTGAAAGTCAGAATGTGATCGCTTCATGTTGCTTGGACGCAGACGTATAGCAGTGAATACGCGATGAATGCAAGTAATGTATGAGATGACTCACTTTATGTATAAATCTACTTGAAATTATTATATTAACAGCACAGGTGGCGCGTGTGCCGTCTTTATGTTATCCTCTATGTAATGTATGTATATATGTATGTATGTATGCATGTATGTATGCATGTATGTATGTATGTATACATAGTGCGACCACTTTTTGGCGGCCAAGGCATGTGTAGTGGGTCAGGCTTTTACAAACACAAGACAAAATAATAAGGTGAGAGCAATACACAAACGAACGCATAGAATGCAAATCCTATGGAGTACATGCAACAATTTGTTCAGCAAACTTCCTTTCAAACTCTGTTCAACAAATTTCGTAACGGTTTTACTATCAACAACATCAACATAAGACAAGGTAACAAAGAGAACATCAAACAAACGAACGCATAGAATGCAAATCCCATGGAGTACACGCAAGAATTTGTTGAACAAACTCCGCAACGGTTTTGTAATCAGCAACATTATGCGGCAGTCCATTCCATTCAGTCGATGTTGTAGCGATGAAAGAAGACCTGTGGGCCGTCAGTATGTGACCGTGGGACAACGACATGACACTGGTGTCGAGTACGGGATGGAGATAAGCCACTGAATAGGACATAGGCCTTTCCGTCAAGTTTGAAACAATTAATTAGCAACTGAAAGAAGAACTTCAGGCGGTGCATTTTACGACGGGTTGCAAGTAGTGGAGGATTGATTTCAGAGACTGATGTATTTGGCAAGATGTAATGTGTCACTTCCCTGCGACGGACTGACGAGTCTCAAGTAGGACGAAACAGCTGCACTCCGCAGGCACTACACGATCAACTTCTAAAGAAATATATATGTGTGTTGTGTGTGTGTATGTATGTATATATATATATAAGTCCCGTCGAAGGCAGCGCTGACTGCCGAAACGTCGTCCCCTATCCCCATATGTGTTAATAAACTCCCCTTTGTGTTTTCCTGTAAGCTCTTTGTAGTCTTCTGATTTTTCCTGCTTATTTCATTCTCGTGGTCAACCGCCCTCCTAAGCTTCTAATCTATATATATATATATATAAGGGGAAATTAGCTGGAGCTCTTTGGCTGCACGTATAGCATATGTTTGTAAGTGTTCGAATGTCGCCATGCCAGTACTGGACAGCAGTTTCGAAACAGCTGTCCAGTACTGGAATGTAGACGTTTGAACACTTACAAACATGTATATATATAATATACATCTTTATTTATTTATTTATTTCCTGCAGCGTGTCTGCAGTGTATGGTGAACTGCCCAGAAAATGCCTTCATGCTGTACTGTTACTATACTACAAAAAAAAAAAAAGAATGCTTCATACTTTAAGATCAAACTATTGAAGGATTATCAACAACGCTGTCAATAACCACCTTCAAGATTTGGGACTGCATTGCAAGCTCGTCCTAGCAGTCCCACATATGGGGTACTGATTTGGTGTATATTGTAGAATTTGAAATGAAGAACCTGTAAATGATTCGGTCACAATGTGTCTGCATGTACGGCTTGGGACAAAAGTTTACGGAACACCCGGGTGTCACATTTACACCCTAGCAGCAAACACGAGCAGACACAGATAGTGAGAGATGGATGGAGTAGCGGGTCACCCGTTTCTTATTCAATCTCTTCCGCATATCCCGCGAGGGGCCGATCCTGAAGAAATACGCTAGTGCCGTGTTCGGTGAACTATTCTCCCAAGCTGTACTACAACATTAACTGCATGTACTATACTCTATCTAGGAAAGGCTGGAACATGACACGACGGAATATGTTTCGCGCGCCTCTTCTAACTCATAACTATCCATCGCTATGACCCGCAGCAACTTGTAAAAAATCGTCTTGTAAAAAATGTGATGAAAAATAAATTATTATTATTATAAAAAAAACAATATAGTACTAACACTGCCAGCTGCGCGATGTCACCTTACAGAGGAAGATCGCCTTCTTCTTCTTCTCTTTAAGTGTTGAGAGGTCAGCCAATATTTGGCTTGCTATACTCTTCAAAAAATTCACCCGGACAAAAAAAAAACAAAATCACACAAACACAGGAAAATGAAGATGCTCACAAGCACACAAGTCACAGGTCCCGCAGGTTTGCGTCCTCGAGGGATTTTTAGCAGGTAGCCTGCCGCTTTGCGGCATTGGTCGTCCGTAGACCATGCACTTACAACCTTCGCAATGGTATAAGTGATCGGCTGTCCGTATTTCGATTACCTTTCTCTCGTACTCATATTTCGTGCAGTGCAGTGGTAGATTGACGTCGCCTTCCCTTGGGTGGCATTGTCTACATGTAGGGTCGTCGGTCATGCTTAGCTTATACCTCTAAGCTCTTCTGAAAGCCGTACCAAGTCGGAGTGGACGAATGAGTGATGTGTCAGTTCGGCTCATGTATCTACAGCCTGTGTACTTATATGGACCATCGAGGGCGACAAGCCTGGGGTGTCTCCAGTGTAGATTTGCCAGGAGCTTCTTCATCTCCACATCTGCCGTTCGCTTTGCTGCCCTTTTGATGTCGTCTTTGGTCAGTGGTATGGTTTCCCGGCATGTCAGGGACTGAGTTTCTTTCGCTGCCCCGTCTGCCTTCTCGTTTCCATGGATCTCGCAGCGGCTAGGAATCCACTGGATGGATACCTGATGTCCGTCTCGCCTGAGTTTACCGTATGCGTTGGTAATTTTCCTTCGCATGGCGTCATTGGTGGTCTGTTTGTTTGAGTCTGGTGGATGGCAGATCGGGAGTCAGTAAAGAGAACCCCGCGTTTGCGTCCGGTGAGCCGCCATGTACTTCAGCGCCGAGAATATCCCGAGAATGTCCCGCAGCCGTGGATGCGTGACATAAACAAGACGCGTGACATTACCGATGTCTGGACACATATACACTCTTAAAAATGAACTTCACCGCATAGCACGCTCCTAGCCAACCATAATCTCCAATGATATCGTTATCTACCCTGATTTGTTGAAAACGGGAGGCGTACGCCTTTTTGTGACACTTATGCTGTTCATAATTGTCACAAAAAAGGCACACGCCTCCCGTTTTCAACAAATCAGGGCAGATAACGATATCATTCGAGATGATGGTTGGCTAGGAGCGTGCTATGCAGTGAAGGTCATTTTTAAGAGTGTAGTATAGCCCTCAGCTGTACTAAGCAAAGAAAACGAAGAGGGCGTCTTCGAACCGCCATGTGCTATACTGGCGCTACATTATGCGCTACACACGCTACTAAACACACGCTACATCATTTAGTAGGACTACACTCTTAAAAATGAACGTCACCGCAAAGCACGCTCCTAGCCAACCATCAACTCGAGTGATGTCGCTATGTGCCCTGATTTGTTGAAAACGGTAGGCGTACGCCTTTTTTGTGACACTTATGCTATTCATAATTGTCACAAAAATGGCGTACGCCTCCTGTTTTCAGCAAATCAGGGCAGATAACGATATCATTCGAGATAATGGTTGGCTAGGAGCGTGCTATGCGGTGAAGTTCATTTCTAAGAGTGTAGAAACAGATGACAGGGGCGTCTCAATGGCGGACAATACGGGAATCCATTTATAGAGTCATAGCCAAAGAATATGTCTTTTCTATTGGAGCTATGTATTCAAGTTCCTTATTTCTGTTCGACGAACGCTACTCCAGTCCATCGCTAATGATGACTGATTAGTAAATCATATTCATGAAAGCCATCGCAAAGACTGTTTCCCCTCATTCACCGCAACCCTAAAAGGGGCAGCCCCTAACACGAAACGAGCTTATGCTTTTAAAGACGCTATTTATCGAACAAGCAATTGCACTCCGAGCGAAAGGAGATGCATGATATCCCGCTGGGCTTTGCATCGTATACCAAGTGCAAGATTACGCTATAACGACAAAAAGTCTAGAATAGAGGTTGATTTTTCTTTATGCATTCTCACGTTAACGTAAATGGACTATCAATGTATGAAGACTGTTACCTTTTTATGGACAGACTTTGTTACGGATTTAAGGTTCAACGTTCCCTACTTCTATACAGAAACCTCGAAAATACGTTATTGTTTTCGCGAAGCACCCGGAAATGACGACAGATGTTACAATTTCCGCACAATGCATCTTGGGTGTATGTATACGCTATACATTTTCCTCGAATACATTTTCCCGGGTAGTTTTTGATGTACGTTGCTCATAGCCACAGTTCCTTCGGGGCGCTAACACAGAATGAAAAGTTTCTGATGTTTCCTTTTTCAGTTAGACAAAAAAGAAAAAAGCGCTATCTTCGTCGTTCGTAACTTTTTAAGCAAACAAGAACACGAACTATGTCTGCTACAAAGCAATCGATGTGCAAACCGTGCCTGGAATCCCTTACAGAAAGCACTACCGAGCAAAATTTCGTAAACCACAAGTGCGCTTATAGCTAGTCTTTCCTCCTTCCAATATACGATTGGAAATGGAAAAAGGCAACAGAAAACGCGGAGACGGGACAGATATTAAAAAAAAAAAAAAGAAAAAGAAACAGGGCAATACCAATTCCACTAGAAGGATCTCGAGCAAATATATGGGATTTTTTTTGCAGAGGGCAGCTAATCATCGGGATAAGCTTAAATATCCGGAAATCCTACAAAGACCAGAACCAGACAAAGAAGTATGACACCTTTGTCGAAACTGCGAATGAAACTTCGTTGCATAACGACTCAGCTTAGCCATTTCAACCGGAAATATTTTACGCAAGTTCGAGAGGGATCGGCAATCAACACTTCATGAATGCCTATATAGGAGAGTGTTCAGAAAGGTACTACTAAGCGGTGATACTAAGCGGTAAGCGGAAAGGTAATACTATAAGCGAACTGTCCTGTATGCGCGAATTATGCGAACAGACCTGGGTCCTTTATCTTTTTTGGCTCCGTTTCGCTCAACAAAACACAAAGCACCATGTTGCACATACACAGTCCCCCCTGAAAGCAACGACTGCCATTTCATATTTCCAGCCGGACGACATGCACAAACCGTAACAAGGCTGGGTTGTTTCAAGTGTCCTTTTCTTTCGCCCCTTTCTATACGACATGTGAGAAGCTAGGAAGGGATATGTCATGCTTCGCTACGGACCACAGGCGAGTAGCACGTGTTTGGAGTGTTGCTCTTTTTGCATAAAAATGCCTCGTCTGCATGTGTCAGTTTGGATGTCACGTGTGCAGAAGAGCAACAAAGCGAACACTAGTTGCTCGAGCAGTGTGAGAAAAACTCTCGGCGTACAAATGTTCGTGACAGATTCCGTTCTTTTATTTCTTTTTTTTTTATTTCAGTTTTCTTTTTTTGCGCGGCGATTCTCTCATGCTGACTGCTCTGTTGCTTCCATTCCGTGACGCTGTCTTGGAGTGACAGAATAAAGAATACCAGCTGTACCTCAGTCTCTGTGGCGCGTCATTTCGCAACGCTATAATGTTCAGCAGTGCGACACTCGCGCTTGGTGTCATTCGTGTGGTGTCACACGGCATCTTTTAGTGACCCTCGGCGGAAAGTGTTTTTAACGATTTAGTGAGTTCCCCACCAAACTCACTGCACTTCTCTTCGGCAAACCGAGTGTGTAGCCTCGGCGGCAGGCGTTGTGGTACAAGTAAAAATATTGAGAAAAATCGAGGGGCCCCCCGATACCACAATATTTTTAAACAAGTACATTCAACAGCGTGTTTATTTGATTTTAGTACAGCGTGACATTGTGTCGGAAAAAAAAATATCATTGTCATTACTGTCGTTAACAGCCTGTGAAAACTCGGCGGTCTCGACGAACCGGCGGAGGCCATTTTTGTCGCGGCACACGTTCGAGATCAATTTGTTTCACGTTGGAAGAAGATTTGCGAGATTTCCGAAAGTCGAGGCAAACAGGCATTTCTTCTATGTCTCCTTAATAGGCTACATTTCTTAAATTCCTAAAAAAATAAAGTGTATAATCGCATGCTTGTTAACAAAAAGAGAGAGTTACGCGCAAAGGTGGTCGCAAATATTCAACGCACAAAAACATTGCGTCCTTATGCATGCATAACAGTGCCTTGCTGCACATAAAGACGATTACCCAGAAAAAAAGCGTACCCGTTGTGCTTGTATAATGAAAGAATTTTTTAAAAAATGTGCAAAAAGAAAAGGGGCATCCGATAAAGAACGGTGTCCCGCTTTTTTAAATGTGTACTCAATTGGGAATACCTTTCCTGCGCGGAGCAATTTTAAGGATTTATCCTCTATCCAGACGATTACATGGGCCCATTTAACGGAGACAAACTCGCAATGAGGTTCAAGAAAAGAAAA
Organism: Ornithodoros turicata; assembly: GCF_037126465.1. NCBI lineage: Eukaryota > Metazoa > Arthropoda > Arachnida > Ixodida > Argasidae > Ornithodoros > Ornithodoros turicata. Next base: position 8,913,640 of record NC_088206.1, on the reverse strand, counting down.
TTGCTGTTCAAGTTAGAAAGAAATACTGCAATTACTTCCGTTTCGTCTTTTCCTTCTTGTCGCGTGAGTCTCTCCTGATTCTGCAAGTTTGCTTCAAATAAGTCGAAGCTGAAACAATTTTATCTTCCTCTTTTTATCTTCCGATCCTATCCAATTTAATCCAGTGTTCACTAATCTAATACATGTTCAATGTTGTATGCGCGCGTACTGCTCCGCACAATGGGATTAAAATTGATTAAAAATGATTAAATGATTAAAAATATCACGGCATACACCAAGGGCAACCACCGTGGTCGTTAATCAATCTTGTACCAGTCCTTGCTCTCTATGAAAGTACTGACGACGTGACTGGGTCAGACTTCAACGACGTACAAATAAATTTATAGGCGTGCTTTTGTTAGACCCAGGACTACTATATCCAGGCCCACGAAAAGTACTTCAGTGTAAGTTTAGTATAGGATACTTCAGGAGAGGAATAAAAACCGCTCCTGTGGCTGAGTGTTTAAGAAAGAACCATAAGGCAAGATCTTATGATGATAAGACTTCTGCGTATTTATTTGTTTGTTTATGTATCTCTTTGTTTATTTATTTAATCGGACCCACAAACAGTCACAGCCTAGACGGTGGTGCGCTCATCGCTCAATCAATGCAATCAATGCAACATGTTTATGAAGTAATCAGTTAAGGAATGCCGATTGTGGATCAGCTGCATTTACGAATTCCGGGTCACCAAATGTAGAGGAGATGGTATTCCTCTATACGAGTCCTGACCGGCGATGATGGAATGTCCCAGCGGGCAGGATAGTCGTGGCCCACACTCGCTAGGACGGCGCCGGTAAAACTGACGAGCCAGCGCTGTAGCACGTTGCAGCAGGGGTCCATCGTCGTCGTCGTCATCGGTGTCCACCACAGATTATACGACGTTCTCGGTTTCTTGTTGAGGAATTGGTACTCTATAGTCTATAATCCGCGGGTCTGTGCACGTTTCTGTTCTGGCCTGTATATACTGCGAGCAATCTCGCGATCTCCTGCGCAAGGTTATGTAGGTGCACCATACGCAGGGGCGGATCCGGAAAGGGGGAGAGCAGGAGGGGGGAGGGCCCCCCCCCACAGGCGTCAGTTTATACCTTGGATTTCCCTCTCTCCCCTACCCCAAATCGCGCTCCGACAAAGAACCCCCCCCCCCAAAAAAAAAACAAATCGCGCTCCGACAAAGAACCCCCCCCCCCCCCAAAAAAAAAACGAGTGTATGGATCCGCCCCTGACCATAAGTAGTTCTAAAAACGAGCTGAGCATGCGTGGATGTGACACTACTATGGCAGCATCACCACACTGCCACACACAGCCATTCCCTGCTGACGTCGGTCAGTGATAGAAATGCCCACTTGTTGGCAGTCCCAATTCGCCTAATGAGATGGCACGACAGTTCCATTTCGCCTAATGGCAGGTACCCCTTCCGCCCTCTTAATCCTAAGCACCAACAGTCGCGACAGGCAGGTGAGCCGGGTTCGAACCCCAGCACAGGTTGTGCTGTGTGGGTGCTCCCCTGGTTTTGGCGCAAGAATTGACTTTATAACCATCATTTATCGTGGGCTGACACGTGCAACGTTCTTGCGTTACGGTTTGGTGCAGGATTACATTCATTAAATTAACGGAACTTGGTTCTTAAATTTTAATTAACTACTTATGAGTTTAATTATTGAGAACGTCTAGTTTTCATTCTTAATTACTTTTGGGATTCTATTTTTTCATCAATTTTAATTGTTGTTTAACTAATAAACCAACATAGATTAAAGGTCACCACAATAGATTCTACGGCCAAGACGACACACACTCCTACAACGAAGAGAGCTTTCTCTCTCTATCAGACGCACAGAGAGAAACGGCTACACTGTTAAACCAGAACTTCACCACATAGCACGCTCTTAGCCGACCATCATTCCGAATAATATCATTCTGTGCCCTGATTTTTTTTTTAAACAGGGGGGAGGCGCCTATCTGGGACAAGATAATGTATCCCAGATAGGCGCCTCCTCCCATTTTCAACAAATCAATACACAGTGTGATGATATCATTCGAAATGATGGTTGGCTATATGAGCGTGCTACGTGGTGAAGTTCTGTTTCTACAGTGTAGTAAGTTTCCTGAGAAGCTGACCAAGACGTGTCTTTCTACTTCGCCTATTGCCATTTTGCCTAATTCTTTTTAGCCGATTATCTGGCCTCAACCATTAGCATGTTCGTCAACCTCGAACAACCCGGGGCGTGTCCTCCCCCACTTCGCCTATTCCCATTTCTTCCAATGCTTCTTATCAGATTATCTCCCAACCACTGGCCATGTTCCCTCCCCAGGAACCTCACGGGGTCCCAGATTGCCTAATGTATGTGCCAGGCGGTCCCGTTTCGCCTACTGAGGCGTGTCACGTGAAGAAAGTCTTTCCTCTCTCTCTCCGTCTCACCTTTTTCGTTGCGCCCTCTGCTGGATCATCATTTTGCGTTGCACACCTATCCTGCCTACCTCATCCCACAAACACGAAAACACCCTCGCCGTGTTTAACAATGAGTTTCTATTTTATATTCAAAGTTTTCAGCGAAGCACCAAGCCCGAAGAAGCTGAACACATTTTTAAAGGGTAACAGCATACGACTATGTTTCGTTAAGGCGCATCAGAAGTTCGACACAATAAACCAAAGCAGCACAACATCTTGGCCAATATTGGACCAATATTGAGCCAGTATTGCCAATATTGGTTCAATATTGGGCTAAGATGTTGTGCTGCTTGGGTACGTATACGAGACCAGCCTTCGTTCGCAGACTTCAAGTTGTTTCCTTCCTCGCCGCGTTGTCAAAAACGAAATTTCATTTCGAAATTCGATGATCACTTCAGGAACACTGCCTCAATTATCCCTTCCCCACCACAGGAAATGTTGTCGTGGAAGCAGTCAGATAACTCCTCGAGCAGTTGCCAAAAGCTTTATTATGACTAACCAGACTTCAAAAAAAAAAAAAAAGAAAGAAAAAACAGCAGTGACACTCTAAAAACGTCCGACGTCATCAACGAATGATCTCAAAGCGGTACATGGGTGAAGATTCTGATATCGATGGTTGGTGCGCGGTATAGATTTAGCAACTTGTGGAAGCGATTATCGCAACGGCGAGTATGTTCGATACTGGATCTTCAATATGCTCAATCACTGTCTGATACTCTATTACAGTGTCATCAAAACATCGTCGGCTGACACATCATATATGAAGACGGTAACCGCTTCCGATCTCACTCTGGGGGACGAACGCCCACATACAATGGAAAACGGTTTGGAACGCTGGCCAGCCGAGCAACAGGTCCACGGATTGTTTGCCCTCGTGCGAAGATGGCCTTGTTGGGCGTACCGGATGCAACACCGATACAGCCAGCCACGTTCAGGAACGACGTCACGTCATGTTTCAATTCACCAAGACGTTTAGCCCCAATTCATAATCCAGTTAAATGTACATGTGTGGCCTTATACAGGGTGCTATTAGAGAAGCGGCCCTAATTTTTTCATAAACTCATTTATAATTTCTCTCCCGAAAATTGCGCTGCATATACTTATTTGCGACATGGGCTATTTTACACCATAAAAACCCACATTCATTGATTAAGGAAACCAATTTTTGAATGCTGATTAAGGTGCACGCTGGCCATGCAGATAATATTACGTCCAAGTATAGGCCATGTCGCAAATATACCTAGACATATGCAGCGCAATTTTGGAAGGAAAAATGATCTGTGATATTTGGGAAATATTTGGCCGCCTTCCCCAGAAGCACACTGCGCATGAGTTTGAGTTTGGAATATCAAATCATGTTCAGTTCGAGGTTCCAACTGAAGAAAGGCCAAACTGTAGCAGAGCCCTCCTTTCTTCCTACGCATGCGCACAGTTCGGTGACCGGAAGGGGCGGCGTTTTCTCGTTTTATCTTTTCATTTTTCTTTTCCTTTTTGCTTCTTCCTTTCTGTGGGGTTCATACCTTTAGGGGTTCTTTATGGGAGTAGCAGAATTGATCAGGCGACAAATTGAATTTCGTCCCTTTTTTTTTTTTTTTTTTTTCACATTCAAACTCAACTCAACTTCCTTCCCCTTCTTCGTCCTCTCTCGGAACCGATATCACCGGAATCAACATGAGGTGTGAGATAACAAAAAAGATGTCGAAGTATTTGAAAACGTCCGTAACGAATCTTCATCGTGAGAGAAAAGGTTTGGATAGAAAGAGTTGTCTTCGCTTCGACTCATGTTTGTATCGATTTCAGACTTTCTCGGACACGAAGGGCGCCTGCGTTTATGCTGTTCTGACGCGAAAACGTTTTTCAATCAATGCTCTTCGGAAGTACAATAAAAATGAAAGAAATGAATAGAATATTTATTTCACTTGTCTACGAAATGTTTCAAAATATCACAAAGCCTGACTGCTGAAAAATCTCAGACTAGTGTGAAAGAACTTACCCGCTTTCCACAGTTGACCACTGCCACGCGCAACACTACCAAACAGCAACAGCAACACTAAACCACCACGCACCACAAACAACGACACTTTCTTCATGTCGCACGTTATCCGCAACGGCAAGAGTTGAGCGAAGAAAGTAGTTGGAAAAAAAGTTTCCACAGGTGTCCAAACTATCTGCCTCTCCGTACGGCAAACCCTTCGGTGGCTCGATTCAAAGTGGAGAGGAGAAATGCGGCGGGCGGTCGCCGGCGAAGAAGAGCGTCACAGCGCCACAAGCCGTGAAGCGGCCAATTGCCGAACTGAAAGCCTTGATCATTTACAGCTGGTAAAATGGTTGCTTTCGGTAACAGTAGTGGCGAACAGCGATTGTTGTAGCTGATTACGTTGGTCAGTCAAACGAAACAAAGGAAACGAAAACAGGAGAAATGTCCTGTCCTGACTGGACTCCAGAGGAGCGATCCTCTGGTTGTGTTCTATATGAATTTTCGTTTTCTCTTGTGTCGTCCGGCTCGAAACGCTGCGAACCGAAGAATTGGGAACGAGACATTCGTAGATAGAAATCACAGAGAAGGAAATGATGAGGGAAGGACTCAATGCAGGTTGTAGACCTGAGGCGGGGGGGGGGGGGGGGGGGGGGCTCTGACAAAGAGCCGCCCCGCCGCTGCCCCCCAGATTGAGTGTCTCCATCCGCCTCTGTTGTAGACCAGTAAGTTGTTATTCGTGTCGTGCATGGCGTTTTATACAACAGAATAAGTTTTACGAATATTACTTTTCTGCTACAGTTGTGGTAACATACGAAATTTAGTGCGTGCATGTACGAGTGATACGTGCATGCAGTACACTCTCAATGCAATACTCGTAATACACGCTTGGGATGTGAATGAGTACTGTAATGATGAGTACTGTATGAGTAATGTGAATGAGTACTGATCACTTTAATGTGTCAAGGTAATGTGCAATTTAATGGGTTCGTGCTGATGGTTCTTCACCATTTTATGCGTGACGTGGAATGAAGTGGAATCGACGATGATATGTTACCTTGAGACACCAACACAAAAGGAACGGGTTTCGTCCGTTGCGTACGTCGTTTGTCATCGCGGACGAAGAAGCAATTTAAGCTTTCCCTGTATACCTCACCTTTCCAAAAAGTGCGACACTGCGGAGCGTCGTCCTATTGTTCTCCTTAAACGACCTGACGACCAATCATCGCGAGACGTCCCTTGAGGATACCAATAGGAAGCTGCCGCTCCACGCGCATGCCGTTCGACGCTAAGATCTTTCCTAAGGAATGCGAAATCGCATGAAAGAAGGGGATAACAATAAAAGGGGGAACATGGCGCTTTTCCGGCAGGTTGGGGGGTTGGAAACAGCAAATTTTATAAGTGCCGGAAAATAACATTACGGGAGTATCCCGCTGACCGACGTCGGGAAATTTGATTGTACAGAGAAGACGCGACCAAATGCGAACACGACATTTTCATAGCGGAAGATAGCATATTCTTAACGATGCCATGCTTGACTGACTTAGGAAGGCAACAATTCCGAGAAAACAGCGGTTTGGGGTCTGAACGCCCACACGACCAACACAGGCTAGGTAGGGAAAAAGTAACATCCAGGAATCTCAAGTGATCATCACACGGGGTTTCAATCGTAAAATCCTATTCCGGGCAAGCCGTCTGGGCAATTTGAAGGACATCGAGAGCCTTAGAAGCTACCGGGCCTACAACGACGCTGTCATCCACATAACGTCGCACAAAGGTATTACTATCTTTTTCGGACCAAGTCCATAAGGCCTCATCTAAGACTGACAAGTACATTTCCGCTAATTTGGGAGCGACAGATGAACGCATATTCCCGCATATTCCCTTCGCATGGGTGTAAAGATGGGAATCGAAGTTAATAACAGTTGACGACAAATAGAGGGACATAAGCTCTAAAAAAGAAGAAGCAGAAATCCCGGCATTGGTCTGAAAGGGAATCAAGTCTCTTTGGATAACTTTCTTAGTCGTGTCAGGAGGAGATTGGTTTCCAAGGAAAAATACAAATCTTTAATGTCAGAAGACACCATTGAGACTTTTTTTTCTATGGAGATGTGAGAGGGAACCCAGCAATTCCTCTGAATTTTTTATGGCCTATGCCATAAAAAAAGATGAGTAAGGTAGGAAGATGCACTTAAGGACGCTGTTAAGATAGGAGGATATTATCTTCTGCCACGTGTCATTTTCATTGACTACTAGACGGAATGGGGGGATCCAGTTTGTGGTCTTCTACGACGAATTTTATGGAAAAGCTATCAAGGCAGGTTCTCTTGTACCTCTCATAGTACCACACCCTGAACGAACGTGAGACATATAATGAGACCTACGTCTCCACCAATACTGCTTGAAATTGGGGTTCATGCACTGTGTCCAAGACAGGAAGGGTTGGCAACGTCTGTATAGGAATCCCCCGATGATAAGGCCCAAACGCGGTGCACGAGTCGATCCAAGTCCTTTCTCTGAGCTGCGTATATATACAGGGTGTCCCACCGAAAGAGGGCCAGGGGCTAAAAAAAAAACGGAGTGCTTTACACAAATGCAACCAACTGTACGTGCTTGGCAGTTGTGTGGTCTATCCAAAAAAAATTTTTTCATCGCCCCTTGTCCAATTAATTAGCGGTAATTAATTTTCCAACTTTTTAATCATCCGTCTTAGCTCTCAGATGTCAATGAGGAGGTTGTAGTAGATGTCGAAAGAGACACAACTGAAGTGGTTCGAGGTCGCTATGGCTTGTGGTTTCGTTTTTTTCCCGAGCTTAAAAGTCCGGCAATCCGGCACCCGCGCGCGAAGATTCCAGCGCCCTCCGGCGTACATTGACTTTGATATTAGCACTTGGAGACCATCCTTGGGCCACTTCACACAAGAGGAAGATATTTCACCTGTTTCACGGCACACCTATCAGAGTGCACTGCAATCGTCGCACGCGGGCGCCGAATTATGGGAAGCGCTCTGTGGTGCGCGCGGCTTCAGAAACCAATTTTTAAACCCGGGAAAAAACTAAACCAAAAGCCATAGCAATCTCGAACCATTTCAGTTGCGTCTTTTTCGACATGTACTACAACTTCCTCGTTGACATCTGAGAGCTAAAACCGATAATTAAAAAGTTGGAAAATTAATTACCGCTAATTAATTGACAAGGGGCGATGAAAAATATATTTTTGGATAGACCACACAACAGCCAAGCACGTACAGTTGGTTCCATTTGTGTAGATCACTCTGTTTTTTCATTAGCCCCTGGCTCTTTTTCGGTGGGACACCCTGTATTCCGAGTGGAGAGAAGAATCCGCTTCTGGCACGTCCAGGAAAGGGTCTTAGGAATGAGGGGACGTGGGGAACCTCAGTTGGGGCGCATTTCTTCCTCAAAGTGAAGCTGATGAGGCAAAGGTTGGCGTCCAATAATACAGCTAATATAGCTACAATAATAATTGTAGAGTTTATGCAAAAGCATTTCGTAGTGGTTTAAGTAATTCAGTCTAACCGATGCCCCTATATACGTGTACATTTCGAAAGCAGCCAACATGCCCTCGTGAAAGTGGGTGGCAAGGTTTACGCAGGTATACGCCATATCGTGCGAGGCATGTATATACTATGTAAAGAAAGCTCTAAACGGGATGCTAGCTGTCGTCAGGCGTACAGACCGATATTTCTTCTTGGACAGGAGGAAACGGAATGTCAACACTCAATTCCTGCATGATCTCGGTGTGAATTTGCGTTGAGCCCTATACGAACAAATAAAAATATTTGCATCTTTTGACGGGGGGGGGGGGGGGGTCGTCTTGGCGCATTATGGTCGTAGTTACCGCTGCGCCAATAAAATACGAATCATGATCATCATCATCATCATACTGGTAACCCTGATGCATGATGCGTGATCTGTGCATGATGGGAAGAAAACTCAATGAGCAAGCAAAGATGGCGCTTTCATATAGCTGCTTTCTAAGGACGCGACGCACATGAATGCAGACTTTCCAAAAGTTTGCCCGCTTCATCCTCGCTCACTTGGCCTCAAGCTATAGTCAATAAAGCGATCTGTTAGCTCAACGAACTGCGAAGTGAACGCGTTTGACGCCGTGTCGGGTCTGTCCCCGAGGAGAATACTATCGATCGCGACCATGAGACTCACGAAACTGGGGATCCCGCAGTACATCTACTTGATTGTCTTATAATGAGCCGCCTGTTCACTGTGGCGTGTACCGCGTTTATTCTGTTGTTAGCAGCGCCAGGTATTTATTTTTAATCGAGATCATATTACGGTTTGTATCTCAACAACAACTACTACTTGAATGACGACTTACATTTCAGAGCTCGTGTTTGATGCGGCATTGTCATTAAAGCGCTTGTAGAAACATATTTAACATGAGACCGGATTCTGGGGAAAAAAACGAGGTTTGAAAAAGGCAAGCACATAAATAGCTGATCGCGATTGAAAATAGAAACCAAAATGGGATATGAGATATTGGTGCTGCAGAATCGATTGCGAAAAAAAATTAATTCAATCAAGTATAGGATAACGTCTATTGTAAACTGGGCCGATACTCAATGTGGGATCACTTAGCGAGGCGTGTATAGTGATCACATATTGTCATCAAATAGGGAGCAGTAGTCAGGCATTTGCTTGGGAATCGCTTGGAACGTAGCACATTGTTGGCTGCGCCTCTCTCAACAGTTCGACTAAACGCATCGTACCGAGACGATACCACCACTGAATGAACGCATCGTGGCGCGTTGCTGGCTCCAAATTTGAGTGGTAATGTCCAAGAGACAGATGTAGTTGAGAGAGCATTGCGAGACGATTCTCCCATTCTCGAAGGAGTCACAGTGACGATGCCGACGCTGATATCCCGATGCGATCGGAAGCTATTGCACACCGAAAATCTGGCATTGCGTGAGAGACGCCTCCGCTCTCTTCCTCCCACAAACATAAAATACGTGACGTTAACACCCAAGTCAACACCAGCTAGCTTGCCTGCTGCTGTTATGTTCATAAAATACGTATTATCGTAGAAAACTAAGCGCGCGCCTCCCCATGGGAAGGTGCGAAACGCACATGTTCCCATGGTAACTGTGTGCTCCTCTGCAGGAAAATTACCCGCTCGGTTATCGTGCTCTGTCTATCGAGCTTTGTAAAGCGCATTTTATGTAAATCGCAAATTACAAAAGCAAAGTATTCCGGAAACACATGCACAGGCTCTGTGCAGTGAACATCTCGAGTGCAATATTACGTAGTGCATCAAACACAAGCGGTGAGAGATGGTTTCTCAACCCCTCTATGAAAAAATAAAGTTACAGACGATAACAGTACAGCTCGAAGCACAGTTAACTTGAACGCGCCTGCGGAGCGGGAAGAGAGCCACCTTAGCGGCACTTATGCGAAATGAAGGGAAAGAATGTATCGACTGTCCCACTTGTGCTGCGGGGGTGTCCACCTGGCCATGAGCTGTCGACTCGGCATTGCATTGCCATTGCACCCTTGCGATATCGGCCAGCATACCCCACTACATAATCGCCGCAAAACCAAAAGACGTCGCGATGGTAACAGCAGCTGACGGCAATGCAATGCCGAGTCAACAGCTCATGGCAAGGCGGACACCCCAGCAGCACAACTGGGACAGTCGAAACACTATTTCCCTTTATTTCTCGGAAGCGCCGTTAGGGTGGCTTTCTTCCCGCCCCGCAGGACGGAGGCGCGTTGAAGTTAACTTCGCTTCGCGCTGTACATGGTATAGACAGTAGACGTCAGTCTGTCAAACCGCATATTGTGCTAACATCGGACGAAGTGTACACCTCGCACTGTAGGGGGACTGGAGGGGACACACTTCGGCATAAGCTTTCTCTAATATCACGCCGAAAGCCGTTCTCACACATGAACTGTTTTCAAAACGCTTTATCTTTCTCAGCGCATGAGTCGCTCGCATCTGTTCAAATTGATGTGACTCTGCGGCAGATTCCGAGCGGAAGGACCCGGAGCTACCGCGGCGCCTCTTCAGACCCAGGAGCTACGGTTTCCAGCGTCTAGCCCCTATGTTTGCGTAATACCTTGGGTTATCGTACCACGACTCTTTAGTTCCTCGTTCAACGTTTAAAAATTAAGCAATTTTCTAAAGCTCACGAGGCTTCATCCTTAGTGCGGTTATTGCAAAAAAGAAAACGCTTAAATATTTGCAATCTTCTGCATACTGAGACACGCATAAATCTTTGGCCCTTACTCGTTAGGCGGCGTGCACAAGATGCTCTGATATCGTTTCGATATCGGGGTGGATAATGTATTTTGAAAAATTGCGCTTGGGTTGCTTTTCCTTGAGCACTTAGACTTTTTTTTTTCGGTGCGTGCAACTGTGCAGAGTCTGTGTCACATACATCTTTCTGCAATTATTTAATTATTCGTACCACTTTTTTTCTCTCTCTCTCTATGGAATAGCATGCATCCATGTTGACGCGGGGTCTGTACATCTCCGAATACCTCGTAGCCTCTCAATTAGTGTACCGCAGCAGTGACGAACCACCAGTGAATTTTTTTTTCCTTCTCTTCATTTCTTTCTACTCTCTCTTTCTCTCTCGTATTTTCTTCTGTTTCTTTTCTCCTTTTTCCCGACGGAATAGCAAGTCGACCACGCGTTCAACTGACATTTTCTCCTCTTCTTCGAATAAACATATATCCCCCCCTCGACATCTTTATGTTTTCTTTTTTATTTCCATTTCTAATTCCAAAAGGATTCATAAATAAGGGGGATTGAAGGAGCTCATGGCAGCTTGTTAAACAAGACGCTGAAGAACCCCAGTGGCATGCCTTTACGCGCGTGCACAGTCAGGATTTTCTGTGGTTGCTGTTCCACTGCCACGAAATCGATTATCTCTCTAGACCAAGCATCGCGAAGTACCGATAAGATACGTCAATACCGGAGAAAATACTTAGAGCGGTCCAAAAATATTCCGTAATTCCGAGTAATTCCGCGTGGGAGGGAATGGAAAGCGTGCGTGCACAAACGTGCCTATACGCACAAATCAAGACTGTACGCAGCCATCGACCGGTGCTAAATAATTTGCCGCGTTGTATTCGGGGGCGGAACTAAAGCTTTACATCGCGTTACACACACACTTTGGAAACCTTAAGCGAAATCGATATTGACTCTTAAACAAACAGAGACACGCAATCACTTTCTTCTAAGGAAATGTTCGCACTTTGGGATGGACAGCCATGTAACTGTAAACTTAAATGTGCTGCGGTTACGGCTTTTTATGTTACGGAGTTTGTTGTTGTTATTATTACTATTAGTACTATCGCTGGAACCAATAAAATGCATGATTCCCCACCAGAGGAAAACTGTACACAATCGTCCAAGCCAAAGGAACAGTAAAGAGCAACAATTTCTCCTCGTGAGAATGAGAATGTGCACTCTTCTCGCTCTCGCTTCTCGCTCGAGTATTCCACCCAAACTAGCCAGCCACGCAGCGAAGGCGTCGAAACTCGGCTGCGCGAACGTAAAAGCACCATCTCTCTTATACATCTGCGACCCCTCGATATTTTCGATCTCGCTTCCAAGATGGCGGACTCAATAAACAAAAGGAAACGAAAACATACGCGCATGCTTCCACACGGAAATGTAATACAACTAGTAATTGCGATAATTTTGACTGTACGATATCAAGCACAAAAATTAAGGCTGTTTTGCGCGCCCCGTCAGGCTATTTCAAACAAACCAACAACTGTGTGCAAATATGTAAATGAATTCACCCCAGTATCCGTTAAGGGGACCCAATGTCGGTACAAATAATCACAGAACTGGCCGATGCTTTGTGAGTGCAGAAACAGTGATAAAAAGTGGGTAAATAGTTGGATAAACCTATGAAAAAAGTAAGCAATGCCGTAGTGAAGTCGCGTATGGTGTGTGGCGTTATAAGGGCCAGTGCGAAGGACAGAAAGTCTATTAAAAGAGCTGTCATTGCAGAACACAGAAATCAGTGCACAAATTCATGCGTTTGGTAGATGCACCGAACAAAAACAATTCTTCCTTCATAATCACGTCTGTCTCGTCTTGTATACAAAGTCTAAAATATCCAGAATGTCATTATGTGAGATATGTGATGTGATGTGATAGAGGAGCTACACGCATTTTTTGACGACATGATGAATACGGTCTTCTGTTCCAGCGTTTCTCGCGAGTTCGGCTCGGGACAAAAGTTCACGGAACACCCGAGTATGACATGTGACCATTGGGATGACACCCTAGCAGCAAACAGGAGCAAACACAGATAGTGAGAGATGGATATAGAGTAGCGAGCCAGCCGTTTCTTATTCAACCTCTTCCGGATATCTAGCAGGGGGCGGATTCTATGAAGAGATACGTCAGTGCCGTGTTCCGTGAACTTTTGTCCCGAGCTGTACATCTTTGGCAACAGAGGCGCCTGACGCGGTGTCACTCCTATAAGCGATAGCCAGACGTAGCGAGTCCTCGTCCTCGCGTCGCTTTCCCGCACTCGCTGTAAAGCTATCTCGTTAGGGAACGTAGCACCAGATTGGTTCTTCTCAAACGATCGCCCGTGATGGTTGGACGAATCGTTTGAGGGGACCAATGAGAGAGCGCTCCGCGTTGTCGGCGCCCCTAAGAAGGAGAGGGAGAAGGAAACGCAAAATTGCGGGTTCTTTTTCTCATAAAACGCGGACGACGCAACCGATGAAATCCCGCTCCTTTTGTGTAAGGTAACAAAATATTCCATTCCGCGAGGAATAATGTATGGACTTTAGCGTCCCTCTAAACAAATAGACTGCCTCATCGCTGCCGAGCGAAGTTCGCATTTTTGGCTGCCCGCGCATAACGCTGCTGCACGTACCATTTGTTCAGTATACCATTCTCGTGACGATGCACAATCGAAGTGCACGTCCGCCGCACGCAATTTGCCTACTTTATTCCCAAAGTCCACCAGGCCACTCTTTGCAATAAGATCGAAAGGCTTGCTTTGAAATATTCAGGTATCGAGTTCTCCCAAATGTGTACAGATGGTGAGGCCCGTTTCGAAGAGGACCTCTGCATTGTGCAGCGCTGTCGTGACCAAAGCAAATCCCTCGCTTCCCTTTCTTTTCATATAGATGAGACGTTGAATTAGGGAAATTGAACTTGGGAAAGAGGGGCGCACATATAGGAGATATAGGGCAAGCGATTTCTCAATTGCCGGCCACAAAGGAAGCGCACAGGTAAAGTTCCTTGTTGCCGGTGTAGATCAGTTCTATGTTTAATATATATATATATATATGTATATATATATATATATATTATATAAAGGAGGGAAAAAAGCCATTAAATAAACAAATAAATGACACTGGACGTGTTTGAAATTCAAAATTACAGATTAAGATGGCTTCTATGGCTGCACGCAGAGAAACAGATACTCATGGAACGATGCGACAGCACCAGAGGACACGTGCTTCGCCGTGTTTGCGGCTCGACAGCTTTGGGTAGCTGCGCATCGTTCGGAATTGGCAAACCAGGGGTCAGGTTCGCTCGCTGAGCGACCCCTGGTTTGCTAATTCCGAATGATGCGCAGCTACTGACGAGCCGCAAACACGGCGAAACACGTGTCCTCTGGTGCTGTCGCATCGTTCCATGAGTATCTAAATATATATATATAGGTGTTTGTAAGTCAAACGTCGCCATGCCAGTACTGGACAGCTGTTTCGGCCTTGTTGGGCCATCATCAGCAGTACGCAGGCAGGCGACGTTTGAGCGGATGGCTTCAGAAGGTCACGTGGCACGTGATGCCTTCCGTCAGGGTGTCCTATAAGACACCTCTGAAAGCCCAGTGTAAAGCCAGTCAGCAAAGCCAGTCAGTGCCAGCCAGTGCAAAGCCAGTCAGGGAGAGGTCTATTGCTACTACCACGTTGGTGGGCCCCATCAGGCCTGACGGGGCCCACCAATGTGGTAGTAGCAATAGACCTCTCCCTGTTTGTAAACAAATGACGTCATAGTGTTCGACAGCGCCACCAATTTGGTAGAGTTGAACTACGCTTGAAGCTAGGGGGCGAACAATGTCGCGCCCGAAAGCCACGGTCTTGAGGGGATTACGATGGTGGTGCTGGTGGTGCTGGTGGTGCTGGTGGTGCTGATGAAAGGGCTCGCGGTTGTCGGCCTCACAGAGGAATTACGATGGTCCCTGCAAGGGACGCGGTCTTCGGTCCTATTTTTCTTGCAATAGGAGGCAGCGAACAGTGCCCATTCGTGGAACCCAGCCCTCCCCTTCCGATTTGTTTCGGTTTCAGACTGGTCTACCAACGTCATGATGACGTTTCTCGAGTAGAGGTCTGTTGTTGAGGAAAAGGAACGATGAAGTTACAATGGCACGGTAGAGAGTTTGACAGAATGCCAAAGGGTGCAGCCATGTATTTTTTTTTTCTATCCTCTTATTTCACCTAAGGAATCATCTCAGATCATGTAAAAGCAAGATTTCACGTAGTGGGTTACGGGGCGTGTTAGCGGCGACGTAGCGACGACCAAATGCACGAAGCAACCACCTCTGGAAAGGTCGGTGGACTCCGTGCAATGGGTAGAGACTGAAAACGAGATGAGAGCAAGCTTACCACATAAGAAAAGAGAATGTCGTGAAAAAATGTAGTACTAATGACAAAATACGTAATGACAAATGACTATGACAAAAAATATTCACGAATATTTTGGTACTCCCCATACGAGAAACCCCTCCCCCCCCCAAAAAAAAAAGGAAAACAAAACAGTTATCAAGCTCGTCAGTGGTCTCCCCAGTGTGTCTTCGTCCTACCTCACCGTAATCACTCAAGTTATCAAGGTAACCGCGAAGTAATACCAAAGCAATGATTTGAAGACGACTAATACAACAGTAACTCAGGTTGCTTCAGAAATCTCAACTGTGTATGCCGGGGTTCACTGCAAACCTTTATTTCCTGCAGTATCCAACCAGCCTCGCAACCGTTCCAGTTCTACTGCACCATACTGTCTCTATCAAATCTGTTCCCGTTACAATATTTTCAGTGTTTCCATTAGTGACGGCGTCGAGATGGTTCAGTTCCAGCATATATCATAGGAGAGACCATTTCCGCTAATGAGCATTCCTAAGAGACAAGTTAATTAATTCGGCTTGATGGGATTCGAAGCGTACCCAACGCAAGCTGAGACGAATTAGTAGTACTATGTCTTGGTTCAACATACGATATAACTTATTTATACAGATGAGGCCATGAATGTTTAATTGAGACAACGAGGTCAAGCCTGTGAAGCAGTTCCTGTAAGCCAAACGACCTTATGCATTAGGAATGGTTTTTGGGAACAATCGCAAGAACAATTACTTCAAAGCAAGCAGTCATCTGTCTGAGGATAGAAAGTGAAAGGATAGGGAGCAGCTCCAGAACGCGCTCTTATTCAGAGTGTCGAACCGAAACGTTTACGGGTTCGGTTCACGGATTTTGGTTCGGTTCTGGAGCGCTGAAATAACGGTTTCAACCGGTGTATTCGGTTTCATAACGGTTCAGCGCATTGCAGAAAATGTTGTGCAAACGTTCCCCGGTACACTGGCGGGTACAAAACAGGATGCAAGCTTCCTCAGGAACACATTAAGTCAACAGCGTTTTGACACCAAGCATTGATTCACTTAAGTTATGCATCACAAGTTGGTGACAATGCAAGCGCGCACGTGCGTTTTTGAACGCAAGCAGCGGTAAGAAAATGTTAGTAAAATGATGCATTAGTACAGTAGAAGATAGTCAATGTGACAAAGAAACGCAAATAAGTTTTGCACTACGAAGTTAGAAACACGAATCAACAGTTGGGGCCTGACCGAACACAAAGACACAAAGCGCATGACCAAAAGGACTCCGAGCATCGTATACCACATTCGCATGTAGATTAGAGCCCTGCGCGGATGGGATTTTTGGCATCCGCATCCGACCCGCATCTGCGCACACGTTTTCCGCATCCGATCCGCACCCGACCTCGCGCCATCCGCATCCGATCCGCACACCACAGAAAGTGCTAAATCTTCATCCGAATCCGCAAGTATCTTGCGGATATCCGCGGATATCCGCTTCCATCCGCGGATGGTGCAGGGCTCTAATGTAGATGGAATTTTGAATAACATTGGTAGTGTATGAGGCAGTTTTAGCCTTCGTCTAGGATATCCTTCGCACTTTTCCTGTCATCCTTATCCAAGCGCTTTACGGAAAACACTAATAAATAAATAAATAACGCTGAACCGCTCGCCGAACCGGTTCGGAATAGCACTTTTCATTAGTTCCGGTTCAGCTTTAGTTCCAACATGGTAACGACAAAAAACTGGTTTCGTTTCGGTACGAAAAAAACAAAAAATAGCGGTTTTCAGTTCGGTTCGGCACCCTGCTCTTATGCCGTGTGTGCAGTGCTCTGTCGCTGACAGTCACTCGATAACCGTCCATGTAATATATGTAATATCGCCACGGCTTTTTGCTGCTTCACCCTGCACTGGATGTAATGATAGCGTTTCGAGGAGGTATTGTGACATGCAAAGTGATTTGAAATTGGGGAGGTTCTTATGAAGGTTGACTTTTTGGGTTTTCGGTACCCGCAACTGATCAGATTCCAGCGATTCGAAGCGATAGCTTGATAGTGTCAACTAGGGTCGCGGATTTGGAATGATTCCGGAATCATTCCAGATTTATGAGAGCCCGGAATGGAATTGGAATGGAATAAGCTGTACTAGGAATGGAATGGAATTAGGCATTTTTTTCACAGAAATGGAACTGGAATGGAATGGTCTGGGTGCCCAGTTGGTGGTTTTGGTTGGCGGTTTTGGAATGGTATGGGCTTGCCAAGTCATTCCAGGAGTGGGAATTGACCATACCTTTTCATTCCGAGGAATTGAAAGGAATGGAATTATCACAAATCCCCATTCCTGGGAACGGAATCAGAGTGGAATGGGTGATCGCATTCCGCAACACTGCTGTCAACAACGCTTTAGGTCCGCCCGTAACGTAGGGCCACGTGACTTGTCACGTGTCACCATCACGTGAGCGCCAACCTGCTTGCGGTATACCCTGAAATTGTGTAGCCACCAGAGTAAAAACGCGGAAAGAAAAGGAGCAATTTCATCAGAGTTTAAAGGTCTTTCAATACCTTACGACTTTTTATGATTCTACCTTTCTAATATTTTTACTGCTTTACTGTCTTTACATTAGCATGCAGCATGCGCTACTACGTGCCCATGCCCTCGTATCCATGCATGCACCCATGCTGACGTATAGCCTACACTGTATAGACGACCCGCTGTTTACAAACATGTGACGTCAGGGGAACACCGGTTCGAGGCTATATTTTGCTGTGGTGGGCAAGAAGCGGGAAAAACGCGTCGTCTGATAGGCTGATAAAGCTGATAGTGCCAACCAGCATGCTTTGCGCGGCGGCGTTACGTAATCATTGACGTAGGGGTGCGGACCGTCTATTGGCAGTGTAGGCTGTACGTCACTACAGCCTACATATACAAATCGAAGATGTAGTCTTCGTCGTGTTTTCTTTCCTTTCGATTTCCTTCTTTTCCTTCTTTATTCTCCGTTTCGATTTGCATGAAAAGGAAGCCAGAAGTTGCGATATAAATTCCGAATAGTCTGAGCATTTGCATCCTTCGTCACGTACGCAGAAAAATAAAAGTTGCCGCGCACTATAATGCCGCTGAACTCTCATAGAAACAATGTCACGTTGGTCGTGTTGTGATCCGTAGCGCATGCCAGAGCAGCTAGGGTTGCGCGTCCCCAATAGTTGCTTAAACTCATGTAATGGTTTCGGGAGAAGATATATTATATAGTCTTTTCGGGTCACTCTAAAATGAGTCTGGGTGCGATAACACAGCTTTCTTCTTCAGTTGGAACGTTGAGATATATATGGTGGTGGTGGTGGTGCGATGTTATATGCGATGCGAGATATATATAAATGAGAGATTGTGTATATGTAAATGCTCGTGAAAACATTGAATACTAAGATGCAGAGCTGACAACTCCTCGAATGCGAACGTTAGGTAAAAGGCAAGGAAGAGGTACTCGCGCAGTACGAGCTCTTGCAAAAGATTGATTGATGTTTCTCCTTCTTCTTTTTTTGTAGATTGTGTGTTAGCGCCGCGAAGCAACTGTGGCTACGAGCAGTGTACGGACATGGACAGATGGAGAGAGGACAGAAAGAAGGAGGGCGGGGTGGGGGTTAGTTTGCGTCCTGGGCAGGGTCCATGGGGAACTGTGAAGACATTCGTCTGGAATGTATGCCCAAAAACCCAAGGAAAACCTCAGACTGCACAGCCGGTGGTAGGATTCGAACCCACTACCTCCAAGTTTTCAGCATGGCCTCGGCCACCACCAACGATCGGACAATTTCATCCACTGGGCCATTCCGCCGGTATAATGGTTACTGGTTACGGTTTTTAAGGAATGGCTATTGAAACACCGTTCGTGTGCGCTTGTCTTATCATCGCTATAGTCGCACGTTTTTTTGTGATGTTAGGCATATGTTGCGCATCTGTGGCTAGGCCATATACGGGGTGTCCCAGCTAAGTGCGAGCATATTTTTTTAAAATATATATATCACCTTTTCCGAGATGAAATCAATTGCAATATAGCATATGCTGAAGGGCACTCCCTAGGAGGGCATTAGCAGACTCCTAAGGCAATGTCTTGTTTAACTTTCAATAATTAATTTAATTATAAAAACTACGAAGTTGTTCCAATGAGAACATCTGATCTCTTCGGTCGCCTGATACCGGAGCCGTTTTCAGAACAAAAATCCGTTCAGTAGATCGTCCCCGAAAAATTCGTGAAAGAACACAATTGTTTACTTTATTTTGTTCATTGCGCATCTTCGGAGATGCGTCTTTCCTTCACCGCCAATGCCTCATGCCTCATGCGTCACCTCATGCATCATGCGTCGCCTCATGCGTCGAAGATGTGCTTTAATTTGCGGAAACAAAACAAAAACAAATGTATCGGGTGACTCTATCGGAACTGCCCCTATCTTGGGCTGCATTTTCTGTTTCCTTTTAATCTTTCTCCAGGACGCCAGAGGCGATAGTGTGCTCTTTCATCCTCTAATATTGGGGGTGAAGGAAAGACGCGTCCCTAGAGATGCGCAATGAACAAAATAAAGAAAAATGGCGTTCCTTCACGAATTTTTTGCGGACGATCTATCGAACGGATTTATCGATAATGTAAATCTTCGGTCGTATTATGTACACGCCACATTCTTTCATGTCGTAAAAGTCCAAGTGATGCATATGTCCCCAAGTCGCGCCTTGGCTCTGTGTATAATTTTGGGGGACCCCAAATCTCATTTCGACAGTAAAGGGCACCATGCTTCCTTACCCACCTATTGTACAGCTTGCGACATACTTGTCTGAAATCGTCAGCTCGCGGTTTAGCCAGTCTCCAATTTCCAGGTGTTCCAAGATTGTTTCTTCCGACGAACAGACTCGTACATACTGCATGCCCATCGTCAGACACAATAACGGTACAGCCTCTAAAGGGCCGGCCAAGACAATAGGAACTGATGCGCCTTTGAACGAAGATTTCAGACAAGTGTGTCGAAAGTAGTACAAGGAATGACTGAAGGAATTAACCAGTTTCTCGCGTGACGTGTTTTTGCTGTCGCCAACTGTTGCTCCAATATGAACGGATAAGGCTCTTTTTTTTTATTTCGTGTTAGCGCCGGCGTACAGGTGTGGACGGATGGAGAGAGTACAGCAGGAAGGAGTGGGGGAGATGGGGTTAGTACGCGTCCTGGGCCGACTTCAGGGGGAACTGTGCCGACAAAATGGAGCTCCACTTTCGCAGGCGTGCAGGAAGAACAGCAAGTCGCATGCCCCGACAACAAAACAGACACACTGTCCGTTACTCTGCTTACACTCCCGTCGTTATTGAATCGATATTAACGTGGCTCCAAGCACAAATTATTACTTGCTCTCAAAGGCATGCGAGGATTCGACGTATCCAATATTTCCGGTATTCCCAAGTCACGCAACACCTGCTGCTGTTCCGGCCTGGGAATCTCGCAGGATAAGCGGGAGCAAATCTGAATACTTATGCGCGAACGCAGCCAGGAAACATGTGCGCCCAATATCACACGGAGGTATCGAACACGCAAAGCATGCACGGGATATTAGGGACGAGGAGGATTACGGGCTAACACTTTTGATGTTGATAACAGGGAGAGACACAAGGTGGCTTTCTCGCAGGGAGGCAAAATGTTATGAATCCTTGATGATGATGGTGATGTTATATTCCGTGATTTTGTGTTGCTTAATGCGATAAGGGCCCATGACGGGCACGTATAGAGTTTGGATCCGGGGTTTACCAAAACCCTGAAATCACGGGATCCAGGCTGTTTTTGACGTCCCGAAATCCCGAGATTTTCTCGAAAAAAATCTCGGGATTTCGAGACTTGAGCAGAATACTGCAGATCTACTGCGGTGCGGTCGCGATGCAGAACCGTGGAACAGTAACGAGCTGTTCAATTTCTAGCGCTCGTTTTGAATGACAGTTAGTTGCCCCTTTAGCACCCACAAGCCTCCTATACTACCGTGGGCATATTTCCTTCCTTGCGCCGTGTCGGGGAGCGGGCTCCGACTGTTGACGCCTGTAGCACAGGCGCTGGAGTTCCGTGCATTGCCTGCTCCTTCGATGGGTATCAGTGGCGTTCAACTGCTCGTATTGGGGTGTGCGCGTCAAAAACAGCACAAAGAAGAAAAAGAGGTGTCGGTTTAGTGTCTACGATGAGCAGACAAACCAGGTGCATGCGACCTCCCGCACATTTTAGGCGATTCATCCAGCACATTGTTACGGCTTGTGTACGGCAGGGCCGACATCATAGCGAGCTGTGTCGACCTTTGTCTTAATGCGCCGGAGGAAAACCACGGGAAAAACGCCCAGACAACACAGCGGCGCCTGGATTCGAACCCGGGCACCTCCTAGTCACTGCGTTGATCAAGAGGTGGTGGTGGTGGTGGTCGTGGTAATGCTGAAACAGCTCGCCTTTGTCGGCCTCACAGAGGTGGCCAACGTCACGACTCTGGGGGGAATTGTCGTCCTGGGCCGACTTCTAAGGGAACTGTGCCGACATATGTCTAACAGCGTCTGAAGAGAACCCAGGGAAAAACCCAGACAACACAGCCGGCAGCGGGATTCGACCCGGGTACCTCTCAGTCTCGACGAGACGTAGCAAGCATGCTAACCACTGAGCGGCACGCGAGCTGGTGGAGCAAGGGGACATAAAGTCGGGATGTCGTGAGCTCTAGCCAATCACAGCAGGCGATTTCAAACACAGCCTTTCTGTGGTTATCCATGCAGCTGGTGACGGCTCGTCTCCTCGGCAGCGGCTGCCGAAACCACGGTCCTGATTGGCGGAACCTTAAGGTCTAAGTCTCGCCGTTCAAGCAGTGAGGCTTTGTTTCAACAAACGGTTCCTGAATGCACTATGTTGCCACGAGGAAAAATCAGGTTTCGGTCCCATATACATTCGAGAGTATATGTGTCAATAACGAACGAACAAGAAACGTGAGAAAACATTGAATCGCGTGCGATCTGGTCATCAAAGAGTTCCACTTCGCGCTCCTGGTTTCCATTGTGCGTTCATCGTTAAGGGGAACTGCCTCGATAACGATTACCGGGTTCTGAAGATATCGTAGCACGAAAACCAGCGCTTGCCACTCGGACCATATGCGGTAGAGTACAGTCATTTATACTGTCCCCAAATCTATGCCAGACACGCATATATGCTGCGAAGGCAGTGCCATCTGGCGCATTGATAATGACCCTGCAGAAAGTGTGAAAGTGTTCACAACACATAGGTTCAATGAGGCACACGTGGAGTCACTCGATGAGTGAAAGGGAAATAGTATTGGTTCTGACACATTCGCTTGGAAGCAACGCCATTTTGCTTCCATTCACCCACCTGTAGGTGACAAAATGACAACAAGCAGGTCTGCTTGTTGTCACTATACTCCGAGACAATGTAAGAGCTACAGGCACAGAGGTATACCTCCGCCAGCAGACACTGTAGTCCGCACATTGAGAATAGGGCACACGAGAAGATGGCGGACATCAGGCAGACGTGGAAGCCGACTTACATGTTTTGTTAATGCGAATATTTTGCGTGTTTGCTTTAAAAGCATGCAGATGTGCTCAAAGTTCATCGTCTACGATGAGAGTTTTCGCAGCGTGCTCAGTGCACAAGCAACAGTTTGAAGCATGCGGGCGCACAACGTTGTGACCCCGTTGGCGTCGCGCGCCCGCCAAAGCTAATCACAGACGTCTTTATATTTGTGGGCGGAGTTAAGATGCAGGAGTTAACTTGTCCCTGAAATACATTATCGATCGGGTATGTAAATCTCGACCCCACCCGCCCCTTACTCGCAGACAAGGTTTCTCATTCTGCAGTCTCACCCGCACGAGATTTGATATAGCTACCCGCACCTGCGGGTTATGCGGGTATATAACCGCCGACCCTCACTGCACATGGAAGTGCAGCCGAGCAGCATAAGTTAGATTACTGCAGCAAAACGTAGGAAAGCACGAAAGCGTCTGCGCACGTGAAATTGCGCTTTTGGTATATCAAAATGCACACATAGCTACGAAGGGAAACGGCCATCAAATTATTATAAAACGCACCGGAAGACTAGTCCTTTACGCTTTTATTTCGTGAAGAAGCTGCGCGGATGTATGAGATCCCGAAGCTTGTTTTAGGTTTCTTCACCGATGAAAGTAAAATGTAGTGCACGCTCCTTTCCTGGGTCCTGTACGTCGTTTGCCTCGAACAGAAATTCGAGACGTTCGCGCCACGATGTCCAGTTTGCGCCGGGGGTGAATTCCCCAAGTCTTAATTGCGTGGTTCATGTTGCTACCTCGTCGCCAGTATTAGAATATATATTTATTGTAACTTGCAAAACAATCCCCAACAATACGAGAACGCTTGTCGGTCCACGCAGTCCGTTCCGCACCACAAGGTTCCTCTTCTTTACTCCTGCCCATGATCATAGGACTGCCTAAACCCTAACAATGTCGTCCTGCACTTTCGTCGTCTTGAGGGCTGTCCTCCTCTCATGGAGAATATGCCCAGCCATAGGAAACGACCTTTCACTATAGGCGCGCTCAATCCAGGGATACTGTGTACAAACGCAGCTGCCCCTGATGCTAACGAAGAAAACACTTTCTCGTTGTCTACCATGGCACCACGCTACCATGGATGCGGGTTGTGCGTGTACCCGCACGACCCACGAGGGAAACGCGGGTGTACCCGCGTTTTACCCGTGACCCGCATCAAGTAGGATTTTCTACCCGGAAATCCAAAAATAGCGCGGGTAACTGTCGGTATACTCGCACCCAGGGTGTCGAACCGAAAGGTTTTTCGTTCCGGTTTTCGTTTCTTTTCAAAGAAAACGGTTCAGTTCCGGTTCAGCTGCGGAGTAACCGGCGGGGTTTACCCGCTTGCAGGCGGCAATGATCGCTTGCAGCAACCATTCTCATTTAAACTTGCCCGTTCAGTTGAGGTCATTGGCAATGTGAAGCAGTTCACGTTGCGTAAAGATTACTGGCACCATGCTGCAGGTCAGCTTTCTATAGTTATCATTCGTCGAGGAAATGTTACCATGAAATGTTACAAAATAGCTCCTACAGACAAGCACTTTATGAAAGTATGCATCAGTTCGGCTAATCGTTGCATTACACGCACCGGCCACTGATTCGTCGGACATGAAACTTCATTAAGGTCACTGATTCGTCGGACATGAAACTTCATTAAGGCCACTGATTCGTCGGACATGAAACTTCATTAAGTTAATAGGCCCTTAGTTTGGACCTAACGGTTTTCGCTTTGACAAACCCCAGTCCTTATTTCTCGTAACAATGTCGTTCGACCGTACTCTAGGTGGTTTCAACGAGGTAATGACAGCCTCTGTCTGATACAACGTAACGATCCTCGTAGAGACGCAACACGAACATCCTCAGATAACCAGCACATCATTTCAGTCCTGAAGCAACAGAGGAACCGAGAATGATTATGCCTTTCCTATCGCCTATTGGACAAAGTACAGGCTACGCAAACACAACGACAATAGCCTACATAACCCCCTTGTTCGAAACGTTACGGGCTCAATACGAACATGCACGGGGAGGTGTTGATCTGGATCTGTGGACACGTACAATCAATGCGATGTGCATTCTTCTATCGCATGCAAATGCCATAGGGGTCTACGGATACAATTATGCATTTTCCAACTGGAGGTTCGTTATGTCGTTGACGGGTTTCTGCACGCTTAGATGTAACGAAAATGGGAGTGATAGACACGCAACGGAGAGGGCGATTATCGAAGTATATTACTGGTTTGAGCTGTCATCTGTGTCGTTCTTATTTGTTTGCTGCCCAAGCTCAGGCTGTAGACACTGTAGGTTTTGTGACGGGTATACTTCGGAAAAGTTAACTCCTATACAGGTAAGCTCCGCCCACAAATCTAAGGACGTCTGTAATTGGCTTAGGCGGGTTGCACGACGCCTGCGGGGTTACAACGTATATAGTGCGCCCGCATGCTTCAAACTGTTGCTTGCATACGGATCATGTTGGGAAAACACTAGTCCGAGACGACGTACTTACATCACATTTGCATGCTTTTAAAGCAAACGCGTTAAATATTTGCATTAACAAAATCTGTGAGTCCCGTCTGCATGGCGTCCGCTCTCTTCTCGTATGCCCTATATACTCTCGGTGCGCGGCCCACATTTTCCGCTGGCAGAGATACTCTGTCTCTGCAGTATGCGTCCTGGGCCGACTTCAGGGGAACATTCGTCTGGAAAGTCTTCGGAAAACTCAGGGAAAGCCTCAGACAGCACAGCTGATGGTAGGATTTGGTACAGCACAGTTCCATTAGAAGTCGGCACATTCCCCCAGAGCGTTAGTCGTGACGTTGCCGACAACGCAGAGCTCTTTCAGAAGCATCACCACCACCACCACCACCAAGCAGTAAATGTTCCATTTCCATGTTCCGGTTGGTTATGATTATCACGACTGTCTTCGAGAGTTTTCTCATAAGACGGGGTGCACTAATTTCACATTTCAATTTCGCTAATTATACGTGCAACGTCCTCTATATATAACTTTTGTATGTTGAGACACAACGTAGCGATAACGTGTAGCTAATAGATAGTTTACCATCTAGTTAACAGATAGCTCAACGTGTTTACGTCCCGTTCCGCTTGCGGTCAGCGCCCGAGCCGAGCGGTGCGTAGCAAACAGCTTTCAGTGAAGCGTGTCCCCCGTCCCCTCGAGCGGAACCCCTGAAACTACAGAACAGTGCCAATCAAACTCGTATTGTTTCTCAGCAACATCATCACCAGATGTTCTTACACTCCACGGTATATTACTTCACAGAAACGTTGTTTCTGGCTCTTAGAGCCCCAAAACTGACGCCGCGTAGCGGGACAGCGAGAAGAAGCGAAGTGTCGCTCCGGAAACCAGTTCCCAGCCACGGCATGTGCGCATGCGTAGCCGCGCTGTCGCTCGCCCGCTGAGCGGAGCGGGACGTAAACACGGTCAGCTAAAACTGTCCAATGTTGACATCGTTGATGTCAACATTGCGAGAGATTGCACCGTGTGTTCTATTTTTGTGGATAGTTTGCAGCTCGAACCATTTTGGAAGGTTTCCACCGTCTTCAACGGTGTGCAATGTAGCAGAACGATCCTGTTTAGTGCGCTTTCAACGAAACGACATCAGTTTTACAGGGTGTTTCAAAAAACGTGTCATTCGGACTTTATAAAAAAAACGGGGCGACGGAAAAATACGCGGTAAACGGCATTTGTGTGGCAACTGAATTTGCCACCTTGAAAAAATATTTTCATTTGATTTTAATTAAAATAAATTGAATTTTTTAAATTGAACTCCGAAATTTCCCAAGTCAACCTAACGTTTTTTTTACAGAATTAGAGAGCCCGTAGCGAACTTAGTCAGATCCACTAAGAAATCCCCGAATCCCCTGTTGAATACCCGAAACTCTGAAGCCTCAACTTCGGGACTTTTTTTGGGCAGTTCCATTTGCAATATCGAGCGGATTTCTTGGTGGATCTGACTAACTTCGCTACGGGCTCTCAAATTCTCTAAAAAAAAAAACGTGAGGTTGACTTGGGAAATTTTGGAGTTCAATTAAATAAATTCAATTTATTTTAATTAAAATCAAATGAAAATATTTTTGCAAGATGACAAATTCAGTTGCCACATAAGTGCCCTTTACCCCGTATTTTTCCGTCGCCCCGTTTTTTTTATAAAGTCCGAATGACACGTTTTTTGAAACACCCTGTATATGAACCCAAGAGGACTGCATTGTCCAGTAAGAACATAATGCAGAACGGAGGAATATTTCGCACATAACAAGCCCTCGTATGTTCTTTGCAGGAGGTCCGATGTAAATTCGCAAAAAGACGTCTTCGAGACATCTTAATCTTAATGGAATATTAAATATTTCGAGTACGAGCAACAAAGAAGCGCGAACTGTCACACGTAGAATTAATCTTCTTTAGCAATGCCAACGGCCGCCTCCATTCATATTTTAAACTGGAGTGGTTTATTTCGTCCGAAAGACTTGTAACTGAGTTGCGCCTCGGGTTTTAATCTCTCTGGCCTCGTCCGGGCACAAAAAACATTTTCGAATTTAATATGGCTCTCCTATTTACGCTCTCTTCTTCAGCTAGGGGAGATTGCCTCATGCTCAAAAATGTGACGTGTATGAAACTTCTGCCTGGAAAAACGAAATGAATGAAAGTGGAATGGAATGTATGAATGGAATATGGTATGGCGCTGGCAGAGTATATTTTAAACTTAACTTCTTCCTTAACTACCTAACTACTTACTTAATTAAACTTAACAGGTTCAGCTCTTCTCCTAGTTACGACGATAACGCATTTCTCATTTACGGTATTCTCTAGGTTAATGAAGCGATTGTGCTCACCAACTTTAAAATTGGTTCGGCAAAATTGAGCTGTCGACTGCGTTTTCGTCTCTCTCTTTCTCTCTCTCTCTCTCTGTCATTAACGCAAGCTTCTTCGCACTTATCTTACGAACAATTGTAGTATTCATACAGCATCGCCGGTGCATCTTTCATGGTGTTTGAGACGTTGTATGTAGAATTTACTCGTGTCATATGACAAAGGTTATTTTCATATTACGTGTAATTAGAATATATTACAAAGTTCTTACTACATCTTAGGGTGTACACGACCAATACACGCACGTGTACTGTATCGGAACGTCTACCAAGGTCACGGCGTGGTTTCTGGCATTTTGTTCGGCGCGCCGTTGGTTGATGCAGCAGCAAATCGGGCCCCAACGGGCATTGGCGGCACGAAGACCACATGACCCAACAGTGGGGAAACACAGAGCGGTTGCGATGACACGAAGCCGAGAAGGACCGAAAGTTATGGGGAATGCAAAGCCGAGGCAAAAGAGGCAAAGGCGTGAGAACGAACAAGTACGCGAGCACGAAGCCGTGGCGTTGAGATGTAAACGGTAACGGTACCGTGATGTTACACGTAAGATTTGTCTGCCCAGTGCGGCGACATGCTGCACGTGCCGCAGGGTAGGACCGCGGACAATTTGGGCCACCTGGGGGCGCTGGAAGCAATGTTTACTCACTTCCCCCACATTGCTACCGCCCTCTGCCGGGATCGAACCCGCGATCTTGAGCTCAGCACGCCAGCAGATGTAAACGGTCTCAGACGTGTGCTACTGACCATTCTTTAAAGAGCCAGGGTGACGAAGACGAAGGATACCCAACAAAACAGGCGCAACTTGCCCTGTGTTGCTGGTGGCCACTGTTCCTAGTGGTGGAAGAAGAAGAAGAAGGCGCAACTTTCAACAGCCTGTTTTTCCACAGGCAGAAGGAAAAGACGCGGGGAACCGCGTGCGGCGCAAGCGCCAAATACGGAAACGAGGAAGAAGAGAAGCGCGAAGAACGAGTTGCACTGCCGCTACCAGCCATCAGCGTTTTCAGAGGTAAACAGTTCTTCTACTACTCGCGCACATATTCTTGACCATATTGTTTGTAGAACAAACAGTTCCGGGGGTTATTAGTTAACGACGGGAGATTCGACGGTCATCTAAGGGACTGCTCTGGAAGTCGTCCATTACTTATTTACATTGCACCACGGTCCTTCTATGCTCCTCTATAGAAGGCCCGTGATTGCTCCAATACAGCGTCCTTTGACTTTCAATCGGGTTACTATTAACTTCTCTTTTTCATTGGACTAACTGGCAGAGTGCCACAGAAGGCATCTGACCAAACATCGTGTTTGGCTGCCAAAGAAGAGTTAATGATGAAAGGAGGAAGTCACTAAAAAGGTTAGCCAGCTGCAGGACTCGAACCCACATATTCTGGATTACCCGTCCAGGGCTCTTACACACCTCCTCACACCACCGAGCTAAGCTAACACACCTCCTCAGCGACTTCTAAAGGTGCGTCATGTGAGGGGACAAACCAACCACTCATCCCCGCTTTCACTCTTACATGTTTTCTCACCCATACACACATTTATACGACGTTTGTCCCTTCAGATGACGCACCCTTCGAAGTCGCTGGGGAGGTGTGTTAGCTTAGCTTAATTGGTAAGAGCCCTGGACCGGTAATCCAGAAGATGTGGGTTCGAGTCCTACAGCTGGCTAACCTTTTCAGTGACTTCCTTAACTTTCATCATTAATTTCTTAGGTACTTGAGGCTTTTATGTATTTGTCCTTTTTTGTGTGTTCCAGCCTCAGAACATCAATTGCCATCATGTTCAAAGGAGAGTTAGTTGCGTAGCGAAGATGTTATGCCGTTCGATGCACCACTTATTGTCCGTCGCAGAACATTAATTCAAACGTTACGCCGATAGAGAAACGACGACAGAGTAACGATTGAAGGTGCAGGCCGCATTAACCAGTGGCTCTTCGTTGACCCGCCTGCTGTCAAAACAATGTGTCACCCATGTTTTGCTGAGCTAGGATTTAGCTTGAGGCAATGAAGTATTTTCAGGACAGCATAACGTAATTACGTTCTGGTCGGTTTTCTTTCTTTGTGAACACGTGGACACGTGAACACGTGGACGACTCAGCTATAACCTGTCTTCTGCAATCTTCCAGACCTTGCAGAGGAGGCTTGCTCAGAAGTTGTACTCGGGGCTCCAGCATGGAAGGTAATAAGTCACCACAGGAGTCACCCAAAGGAGACTCGAAAAGTCCCAAGGGGACAAGTTCCCCAGAGAAAGAAGGAAGCGATGGTCCTAAAGAAGGGGGGGAAAGTCCGAAAGCAGAAGCCGAAAAGCATGAAGCAGAAGGCGATGAAGAAGAAGAAGACGGGAAGGGAGGCGGGGTCGAGAAAGGGCACGACGAGGAAAGCGAGCACGAGAAAGGCCACGAAGAGGAAAGCGAGCATGAGGAAGGCGACGAAGCGAAAGGTGAGGGCAAAAAAGGAAAGAAAGAACACGAAGAGGACGGAAGCGGTGAAGGTGGAAGCGTGGAAGAGGGCAGCGAAAAAGGCGATGAAGGCAGTGAGAAGGGCGAGGACGGAAGCGAAGAAAAGGGTAGCGACAAAGGCGAAGGAGACGAGAGCGACGGAGGGGACGGTAAGGGTGACCAACAAGGGAAAGAAAAGGAAGCCGAGAAAGGAGAAGAGCAACCAGAAAAAAAGGAAGAGGGCAAAGGAGAAGGTGGAGAACAAGGAGAGGAAGAGAGCAGTTCAGAGAGCGAGAGTGAAGTAGAGACAACTCCCGAGGCAATCGTACAGGCGATGTGCGTACTCAAGGTCGTTCTCTTAGTTGGTTTGTGTGCTGGCGCCGGATTCGCGCTCCATCTAATGAAAGAGGCCAACAAAAGAGCTGTTGACTCGACGACCAACGCCACCACCCCGCTATTGGATGCAAACGAAACGCCGCCGGCAAGCGCCAATAGTTCCAAAGCCGTGCACAGAGTCAATCTCCTCGACATTATAGATTACGATACATGAATATGAGGGCACGTCGATAATTGAATCGTTAATTATACAACGTACGTTTTCGTTTGAGAATGTTAATTAAACCTGATTCCTAATATGACCGTTGGTGTGCTTACGTACATGCAGGAGAGTAATGAATACCGAGGAAAGACAGTTATATGGTTGTGGCCAACAAATATCTACTCCCAGAGAGCCACCCAGTGCATCTTAGGACAGTAGATAGGTGGGTGGGTGGAGTTCTAGCTGTTGAAACGTTACGGTTGGCACTTCAACGCCAGTTTCCGCACGTATGAACTGTGGCGATATTTTGGCCCACTTTGGTTCACTAGAACCACACTGGAAACACCCGCGTATTACCAAATCTGATCTGAAACCTTAAAAACGACTGTCGTAGCTACAGCGCATAAGCAGTCACTGTCAGTATGAACAAGACATTTATTTCCAGGGAAGCAATTACCATGCTGCGATTTCTATATATGGGAACACTATTTGTTACTTCAGCGCCATCTAAAATACATTCGCTTATAAGGACACGCGCTATACGGTGCATAAAGATTCGAAAGATCTAATGGGGCACCAGGGAAGGCTGCGCGCTTTTTCCTGAGCACCTGTATATTGGGGCCATCGGCGAACCCTCAGGGCAGTCGAATGCATGCGCAAACTCTACGGAATTCATCACAGGGAGATTACACGACAACGGAGCCGCGTCATCTGCAAGACACCATGGGCGACAGAACGCGATGAAGAACAATGCTTCCTGCCAATGCGACCCTGTGCCTTCTAGAAGCCGTACGCTTGGGATAGTCGTTCGAAACGCCCCAAATAAGGCGTCCAGATAGATAGAGTTCGCAAGGACGTCGCTAGTCAGTTCTTCTCCAGCCGTTCGCTTCAGGCAAGACGTCAATGATGCGTTGATCCGACCGCGCAGTAGCCTTCGCATTACACCCCGGACGATGATCGCTCCGAGGCCGGCAAAGTTCAAGGCTTTCGGACCGTCCACCGCGAAGTACGGTGGTAGCAGGAGAGATGTCGGGATTTCCATGACACTGTCACTGTGCTTGTAGAAGACGTCGACGCCGAGCAGTTCAGTTATTGTCGGTCCATCTTTCGCACCATCGAGAATATCCAAGTCCTTCTGGCGCATAGAGGCAAGTGCTCGAAGGTAGACAGTCCCGAAGGCTGCATGGACGTCTCCGATGACGCTCAACGTGCCTTGAAGATCCGCAGCGAAGACGATCTTCTCGGGATTCGCGATACTGACGGACACGTCTTCCAACCAGGACCACTTCGACGCCTGCGACAGAGACTTGAGAACCGCAACAGCCATTGTCTGCGCCGACTCGATAGACTTCACGGTCACGTGCTCGGCAAGTATTGACGCCACGGCAGGTACTTCCATGAACTGCAGGACCGTTCTGAAACAGCGACCTTCAGTAACCGCAAGGATTTCGTCGGGCTGTATAAGCCTTACGTCGAAGAAAGGTCCAAATTGACGCACGACCTCCCATATGACATACAGCGTGAGCGAGGACAAAGGTACCTGCGCAAAAATGGCTTCAAGGTATTTCTGCATCGGTTGTCCAGAGAGAACGACACGTTCGAAGTTCTTGGAAAGGTACGCCTTCCACTGGTCTTGTCTCAAGAAACGTGAATTCGTCACATTGCTAAGAAATACCTTCCTCAGTCTGTCTCCTGGCGCAGTCTTGGAGTGAAGAGTAAGGACGAGGTCCTCGGTCGTCAGGACGGAGTCCACCAAGGCGCTCGCCTGAACGCGATCGTTCACGTCCATAACCTTGAATGCGTTTTCCATATAGGACATGTAAGTGTTCTTGACAACCATTATGTTCTTTTCTTCAATCCAGGCATCGAGATCTGATCTCTTCTGTACTACGAGCAATCCGCCCTGAACCTTCATATCGAATAATGTCTTAATGCCGTATCGAAGGTCAAGTGTCAAGGCAGCTTCCAATGGGTCGACATCAGAGTCCACCATCAGTCGAAGTCGTTTTTGCTTTAAGAACTGCAGCAAGCGTCTGGCATCCCTTCCAGCATGGCGTCTGACGTTCAGGCACGCCTGGTACAATGCGGCACTCTTTCGCAAAACAGAGTCACGGCTCTTCGAGACGTTCCCATGAGAAATGACATCTCGAACAGTTGAGAAGAAGTTGGTCTCGACAGGGACGTCGCCCTTAGCACCGCAGACGAACTGGTAGAAGTCATCGCAAGGAGTAGTATTGGAAGTGAGGCCTCTGCGTAGCACGGCTGATAGTCGGCGGCAAGACATTGAGTTGCAGTCGGTGGTTTGCAGGTCTTTGGGTTCGAAGAAAACGGAAAATACGATGATGCCCACAGCGCCCAGAAGGAGCACAAGAACGGACAGAGCACAAGGAGATGTCGTGAACAGACAGTACACCGTTCCCGGTGTGGCCAGTGCTGTGTCAGAAGCATCCTGCAAGTCCAGTCAAGCATTAGACGAACGTGTACGTGCGAGCAGGAAACGACAGGGTACTTACAGGTTGATCCATCCCCCTATATTGTCATTACCGCAGCGGTAGGACAGGAGCATTATGGTAATGCAACATGGCTCAAAAGCATCTCTTCGAGAATGTATAATGCGAAAGCGAGTGGGACAACACCACGAGACAGCGCGTGATTTGACAATCAAATGTCGCATTCGTATGGACGAACTGATCACCCGCACCTAGGGGTACCTAGGGCTTCTTCTCCTTCTTCTGCTTTCACTTGGTGCGGCACACAGTCAGGTGCAATAGGCTACGGATTAATGGGTGGATGTAAGAGGGAACGAAGGGATGAGATTAAAGATGAAAAACGATTAGATGAAGCGATAAAGGATACAACTGCATGGAAGACGACTGATGGAGAGGAAGAGTCTACGGTGCGACCAAAAGACAGAATGGCGGATAGGGATAAGGGAACAGAGGAATAAGGGAACACAGAGGTCGGGCAGGGTGTCTGGAATTCCGTGTTGCGCGATGTTTTACAGGATTTTCATGATCACTCGCATGCAGCACACGATTCTTAGGATATCCCTCGAAACTTTCATCTTGAGTGTCAGCTGGGTAGACTTCCCGTAGGGGGCCTGCCTCACCCCTGGGAAATTTCCGAGGTCGGGGGGGCTCAGGGCCCCAAGCCCCCCTCCGCAGTCGGCGCTTATGTCTGGTGTTACGGTATATTTCTGCGAATTCCTGGAACCGTTACCCTGAATGAAACTTTCAGTTTAGTTCATCCCTTCGGTACCTTTGAAAAACTGAAATATCCGAACCGCCGGATATGTGTAACACGTCTCACTGAATTCCCGTCTCATTTTCTTTGACTGCTTCGTCACTTCACACTGTAATGGCACAAAGGTGTCGAAAAACAAAACATCCCTCTTTCGAACTCTGTAAACGGCGCACGGATGTATTTCCGCACCGGGACCACTCGTGTTTATTTGTTCTTTTCTTTTCTTCTTTTTTTCTATTTTTTTTATGAAAGAAGATAAGCACAAAAGGGCAAACACTTGTACCTGAAAGAAGAGGAAAAAGTGAACAAAACGAAGGAAGAATAGACGCCGAACGGCGTGCGAGGCGAAAATTTAAATTTTATCGCTTAGTTTCTTCAAGCTGTCCTCTCTCCATCTGTCCACATCTGTACGCCGCTCATAGTCACAGTTGCTTCGCGGCGCGAACACGAAATAAAGAAAAAAAAGTTTTCTTCAAGATGATCCGCCATGTTTACTCAGGAAAGCAAGGCAGCACCGCTTAGTATGTGCCTGAGACCGCAAAGAGACCCCCCCAGAATCTATGTAGCCTAATCTGATCTAACCTAAACTACCTTTCACAACATGGCAAACACCATGCCCGTGCTTCTCCTGCTGTAGAAGTGATTCAGATGGTGTTGTTCAAGTGCATATAAAAAAGGTTCTATACCACACAATAATTCTTGTATTTTTTAAGTTCGGTCTATGACCTTCTTTCACTTGTTCTATGCCATATTTCCCTTCAAACCCCCTTTCACTAATTCTTTACATCCAGCTGTCCGGGTATACGGAACTACACCCCTGCATACTTTCACTTCTCAAACCGAATCGTTTCGGTATGGTGAGATCCGAATTGTTTCCGAATCGTGAGTCCCTTGGTTACGAATCGTTTTGGAAAGAAGGAAAACGCGAAAGGTACACAGAGCTGCTGCCATCTGTTGCCTAATAGGAAATCTAGAGATCTGATTTCAACGGATTTCAACATTTGAGCTATCTTCAACGACGACGATCCAGCATAGCCCAGCATAGCCATTGCCCTGACTGCGACTTAACAAAATCTACTTCACCTCGGTTTAATTGATGTGTGTCTTTCTTGCAGAACTACCACTGAGTACTACATCAGAAGCATGACTCAGCGCATCCGCGAAACTTTGATCAGCTGTCCATAGATGGCGCCACGAACCTTTGTTGGCAGAAAAGTTTTCGACACGCGCTTATGGGGGGAAATTCAAAGGAAGGTAGTCCGCTTGCAGCAATCGGGGCCCTGAAACTACGCACAAATTCGTACAATTTCTATCCTGCCCAGGAACAAACACCAGAGTCCAGGGAACCGAAAAACGGCGTTCGACGAAAAGGTGTTCGATGGAATGGCGTTCGATAAAACTGCGTTCGATGAAATGGGCGGACACCACTAGAGAAGACTTCATCATGGAATACATGTATCTTTTTAACACCATCCTGACAGGCATTCAGCATAAGATATAGTTTCTTGTAGCGCCTGTAAATTTAACGGAGAAAAAGAGGGACTTATACTGATATTTGAGAATACCAATAATACTAATTAAGAATTTGACGTTTGAGTGTTGAGAATGCCATCAAGAGAGACACCCTAGAACATTCTATAGAATATTTGAAGGCTACATACAGTTCTCATCACACCACCAGCAATGGGGTAGAGTATCGTCCCGGGTGATGAAACTCCCCATTCATCATCTCAAAATAAAGTGTTGTTATTCCGCCAGAATATAGAGGACTTCAGACAATCCCAGGGAGCATAGCCCACCTTGAACTACGGGAACTTTGTTGTCAGAAAGAAGGACAAAATCTCCAAACTGTTTCAGTTTATACTCTCTCAGTCCATATAGTCCATGAAATGTGCAAGGAGCACTGGGATTTCGTGTCCACCTATGTTTACTCAGACAGTTTCCTGTTTACAAATTTACTCCTCGAATAACCGGATATACTTAGTCATTGTTACACCCTCCGCCCACTCAACTCGAAATACAAAACGATAAAGCCTCCCCCAATGACATTGCGCATTTGTACAACAAAGGTCCCCCCACAGTCGTCGCGCTCTTTCGCTGAAATTTTGAAATTTCGCTGAAAGCGATGATGATCCCCCCCCCCCCCCCCCTCTCTTTGGCCGCGACCTTGGCAGCGAAAAAGTAGCGAATCTCGCGAGGTCAAAGGCGCAAGCACGAGAGGACGACGACGCGCATTTCCTTCGCTAAGTGCCCCGTCGTCGCCGTGCACGTCTTCTAGAGGCTGATGATACTCAACCGTGAAAAAGGGGATGATCCACCGCCTACAGCATCTCAATCTGGACATCACCTTGGAAATAGACGTTTTGTGGAGGGAATGGCTCGTCCAGGGAAGGGATCAGAAGGTACGTACCTCTCAACAGAAAGTGGCTCTCTGTTGTACAATGTGTTTGTTGTGTTTCACGGGGCAGTTCGCGTCAACGTCGGATTCAAGAAATCCCGAGCAACAGCTCAATTGTAATTTCTTCCAAGAAATACATTCGAACTGAACGGTGTCAGCACAACGGAAACAACACCCCGCTCTCCATTCAAGAACCTTTGAGCATCTAAGCCTAGTGTTTTGCTTCATTAATTTGAACTTTTTCCCACCAGGGTATCACAACGATCCATCCTTGCAGAGCCTCTGCATCTTGTAGCCAACCCCCGAGCGTTCGCTTATTGCAAGACCGCCATCTTGTTCTGGCGTGACGTCACTACCTGTTTTACTGCACGAATATTGGATAAAATTAATTAGTGGGGACTAAAGACGTAGCAAAATGAGGCACAGAAAGAGCAACCGCGTTGTTTGCGGACGGTGCGGCCAGCGATCATGGGCGCCGTCATTTTCATGGTCACGTGTGTGTTGACGTTTGCAGTGACGTGAGACCAGGACCTGTC
The DNA here is from genome assembly GCF_037126465.1 of Ornithodoros turicata. NCBI lineage: Eukaryota > Metazoa > Arthropoda > Arachnida > Ixodida > Argasidae > Ornithodoros > Ornithodoros turicata. The sequence goes on along the minus strand of NC_088206.1, from coordinate 8,876,970 downwards.
CAGAATGCATTGCGTTCACCTGACACGATATCGTCCACAGGGGTGACACAAACCCGCCATTGTTGTAACTACCCTCAAGAGGGTGCTTTTGGCAACACTGCCATCTTGTCCTGATGGTCGCACGTCATAGAAAACGTCATTTTGAGGTCATGCGACTTTGTTTACATGTCGTTTTGCAGCTTACCGACATATTCCCGCCGTCACAACGCCCAAAGATGAACATATTTTGCCAGCGTAAACTATGCTGTGCTTCTTCCGCAACATGGTAGCCCAGTTCTCCTTGGTTTAAGCACGTCGCATCGGCTCAGTGAGTCTTAACGCGCAGTCGTCATCACATCTTTGGAAGTCGTCAACAGTACGAGGCCTTATGTGCAAAACTGGCGGTTGTACTATGAAATTATTGGATAAAAATAATTACCGAGATCGAAAGACATCCAAAACGTCGCACAGAAACAACAACCGCACTGTTCACAAACGGTTTGGCTGCCGATCACGGGCGCCATCTTTAAGGTCATATGTGCCTCGATGTTTGCTGTGACGTACGACAAGGACCTGTCCAGGATGCATTGCGTTCGCCGAGCACGCTTTCGTCTACGGAGCAATACATTGGACGCCACCCCTGTGCTGTCGTCCATGCAGCGATGTGTGGTAGGCCACCCCGGGGCCCTCCAACGACCGCTTGCTGCTGTGTCCACTGAACCACGCTGCTGGCACCGTAATCTCGATAGATGTCTACGATAGGGTTTATTCACGTCATCATCTGCAGGAGACCGCCACTGTCGCTAGCTGGCAGATGTGCTGCAACCGGCCGCCATATTCTAGGTCCCATCCAAGTCGTTACCCATATCGCACTCACCGTATATATTTATTCAAAGTTATTTTGCTGCGTGATTTGTAGCATATCCAAACAATTTCCGACGTTAATAGTCATCCAAAAAGCATATGGCAGCGAACGAATGCGAGAACATAACTTCGAGGGACAGTATAGCGCATATTACGTCATCAATGTACGAGCATTTGTGTTAACAATGACAATATGCTAACAATAATCTTCGACAGCATGAATTCGTCTTCAGATTACTTTACCATAAGTAACCTGTCTCTCTCGAGTGGGACCGCCTGCTTGTGACGATAACAACCCGAATCCATTGCTTCTGCACGGGATCAATGATCGCGCCTCAATCTCCATCGGCGTTCAAGCACTCTACAAATGACCCCCGCCCCAGCTAACGGAAATGAAAGGACTTATTGAGAAAAGGAGCATAAATACGAACATAAATAAAACACACGCTACGAAGATTTGGACCCGATTCTGGAATCGCAAGATCTTATCGGCAACTCTTTGGGAACACGTATAGACGGATGGGATGCACATCGGTAGAAGTGTAAACTGAATTCGTTCATTACTGTCCCGTAATGACGAATGACGAAGGGAGGGATGACGAAGGAGAAGACATGAGTCTGACGTAAACACGAAAAAAGTTGCGCGTGCATTTTGATTTTTACATGTATGGATTTGGGCAGGGTTTTCACTTCAGGGGGCCGTTGGAACTTCGTAGAAGGGTTGTGACACCCGTCTCTCATGACTTTCGGATATTTCTCTTTCTTTTTTTTTCTCTGTCTTTCCGATGGGTATGTATCTTGTGGGGTGCTTTAAGAACTTTTCAAGGGTCCTTATGAGTGTGTGGAGGTTGCTGAGAAAATACCTGCAAACACAGCGCTTCGGTGAGCATAGTAGAAGGACGCAAGCGAGCTTAATTGTGTAATCTTGAGACAGGAAAAACACGGGGGTGCTGTGGACATCCCTGCACTGGGGTCAATATGTTCACTTGTCTGGCAGCAAGCGCCGATCATTATACACAGGATGGAAGGATCACGCTCACCAACGCGGTCAACATTCGGTCATTATGGCACAAAATACATACCAGAAATCTGTGTCATACATGGCGTTAATATGACACGCGTAAAACGCATAAAACGCGTTAGTATCGCAACGAAAAAATTCGAGAAGCGCCATCACACGTGTAGACGCCAGACCACCCGCCAGGAGGCTACAGCATGCTGCGCAGAAGACGGCGTAGCAGACGACAATCTCGATTACCGGGACGGTGCTATTTCCGGCTGCGATTGTTGCAGACGACGGACAAGCGCGCACACTAATGGTGGTCGGCAATGGAGAGAGAAAATGTAATCACGAACATATAAAACAGCGCGTGTAACGCACAGTATCGGCCAGACATGCACGATTTTCACATTTTAAGCGAAGAAGAACTGCGGCAGCCAGACAAATCGGATGTTGACGCCGTCTGCAGCGCATGCCCGCAAGACTAATACACGAACATGCAGGCAGGGACATGTTCCTGCGAGCTCACTGAATGTCGTCTGCTTTTATAGCATCGTGACCCGGTGCATGATATGGCCTCTCACTCATCTGTTTTTCTTCTTATGCTTTCCATGCGGTGGGGAGCGCCTTCGGTTCCGATGCTTCTTGTTACAATATAGTCTGTAGTGATGCACGCGAGACTCCTCGAACGTTACTGCTGTCGTGACTGTTGTATCGTTGTTTGAATGTTTTGTCTCTATTTGACCATGTTTTCTCTCTTTCGCCAACTTCGTTTTCTCTTGCGTTTTGTTAAATCTGGGCTATGGTAAAAGAAGAAGCGAAGTCACGACAACCAAGCTTCGTTTTGAAAGCATGTGTTTCACATGCTTGCAGATGCGATGCAGTGATGCCGGCGGCCGACACTATCCTGTGTGCAGAGATGAGATGGGCAGCAACTACTAACCACTTCTTGAAGTTGTACTTCAACTACATCTTTAGAAGCGGAAGTTAGAAAACTATTTTCGTAACTACTGCAATGCAGATTATCTACATTTTTTACCATTCTGTTTTTTTAACTTTCTTTATTTCTTAGCCAAGGAGCTGCAAAAAGGAGAAGCTCTTGGGACATAACGATTTCCTCAGTATCTTGTCGACACGATAGGCCAAGTTTACTGGCACTGCCCTCCGCCACTGAGCAGTGCTTTTAGCTGCGGCAAGGTCATGGCAAACACACCTCTCCCTGTTTGTAAACAAATGACGTCATAGTGTTCGACAGCGCCACCAACCCGGTGGACCTGAACCGCGCTCAAAGGTAGGGGCGAGCAAGGTCGTGCCCGAAAGCCACGATCTTGAGGGGAATTGCGATGGTATCTGAAAGGGATGCGACTATGGCTCATAGTTTCCTTTCAGTTGTAGGAGGCAGCAAACAAATGCCCATTCGTGGAACTCAGCCCTCCCCTTCCGATTTGTTTCGGTTTCAGTCTCTCTACCAACGTCATGATGACGTTTCTCGCGTAGAGATCTACAGGAGGCAGTGAGCAAGTGCCCGTGAGGCAATTGATGTTCTGATGCTGGAACACATAGAAAGGACAAATCCTACAGCTGGCCAACCTTTCCAGTGACTTCCGTCTTTCAACAAGTGCCCATTCGTGGAACCCAGCCCTCAGATTCCGATTTGTTTCGGTTTCAGTCTGTCTATACCAACGTCTTGACGACGTTTCTCGTGTAGAGGGTCTATTACAATTCACGTTTTCTTTCTTTCTTTCTTTGCTTTTTAACGTTTCAAGTTTTGCAAACTTGACAGCACTATGGATTTACAGTTTAGCTACGATTCCGCTTCTGTGTGAAGTGTTTCATGAGCATCGAGCTCTTAGGTTTCCTGAGCGTCAATGAGCCACAGAGAGAGCCATGGAGCAAAGGCAAAGACGAAAAACAGTAATTAGTTGTAATCTGCAGTAACCTAAATACTGCAGTCAGCCACAGGAATATTATGTTTAACTATAGTGGTTGTAACTACATTTCTACTTTTTAACTACCACGAGTAGTTAATTACTGCCCATCACTGCCTTGGCATGAAATCTGCAGCTCATTTATGGCAATGTATTTTTGTCGTCCTCCTTCCTACTTGCGCTTTTATTTTATTTTTTTACATTACGCACTCTTTCAGCTCGTTGACGCATCTAGGCCTAAACGCACCTGTCCTCTCTGCAGACTGCATTGCCGTTGGAAGACATTTCATCCGAAGCGACAAATCACCGTATCAACACATAGCAACCAATCTTCACATGGGCATAAAAGAAACAACCTACTTAGTGGCGAACCACAAACAGGTGCATCCGTTCAACGACGAGTTCGCCTCTAAACAAACATTTAAGTACGCATGGGCAACCACGCGTTGCTCTGGTCACCCAGTGACTTTCTCACCACAGCATAACCAGACAGGGAGGGCGGCAAGGGCGGTACGTGCAGTCTTCTTTCAGGCCATCCGATGTTCATGGTAGACCTCATGTGAAAAAAAAACAAAAAAGAAAAGAAAGGAAGTAAGACTCGTCCGTTTATGCTAGTGGCGCTGCATGCGTGCTGGTGGTGCTGATGGAAACAGCTTGCCGTTCGTGACCTCCGCGGACTCCGCAGTTCGCGCACGTCACAACGTTTTAACAGAAACCAAAGCCCACCAGTTTTTTCTAAATACGCCCCACACCACAAATATGTACTTCGCCACAGCGGGATAATTGATTTCTCCGGTGCACCAAATACGAGGAACATTTAGAGAATCTCTCGTAGCAAAACATGCCGTAACAGAGTGACGTTGCAACTTTGTCCTGAAGAAGAGTCTGCTCCTGGGCGGACATCAAAGGATATATGGCGATATGTATCCTGAAAATCGGACGAAAAAAACAAAAACACGGAAAACCTCGCACAGCACATCCTGCGGCATATATAGCATGGAGCCCAACAGCAGGCGTGTGCTGTATTCATTTCGGCCTCTGCAATATTGCAGCGTCGCGAGGAAGACATCGAGCGACGTCTCTTCGTTCCGTACGGTCAAAGAAAAAGAAGAAGAGCAAGTTGGGGAGTAATTGCAGCTTCTTAATCCCCTAGATGGTAATTACTCCCTATTTTAGTCCTCTGCTCCTGAAATTTACTCCCCAGCGCTGCCAAAATAGTCCCTTTAAACTTCGGGTAAACTTCGTGCATTTTATAGTCCCGAAAGAGGCTAATGGCTGTGGCAACGCATTTACTCACTCCTCAAAAGGCCTAAAATTATTCCTTTTTTTCTTAAACTGTTGTCCAGTGTTTCCCAAACTGCAAGTCGCGACACGTTCAGCGCGGGGCCGCGAAGCGGCTCGAGAATTTCAAAAATGGAAAGCGACAGTTTCCGCTGAAGTCACTTCTGGAATTTTGCACAGGGTTGGCAGGAAAGTACACGCTCTTGAATACTAATAGGAATTGAATTCCTGTGATTCCTGGGCGTTAGAGTCTTACGCGCTTGTGCGGTCCATGTTTTCTGTCTCGACTAATTCTCGTTGTTTACATACTTATGCGAACTTTGCTTACCGCGATGTCCTCGATGAAAACGAAGTGCAGGTCGCAGCTCAACATCGAGCCGGAACGGCCGAGAGATAGTTGCTCCGTCCTAACTCCGCGCTCGTTTTCAGTCAAACGGTGCCCTAACAAGCAAGCTCACTTTAGTCTATAGTAACAGTCATTCCCGATGGCATGCGGTTTATTTTCTTTTTGCGATTGTTCCTGTCCCAGCAGATTCACTCTGACAAAATGAGCTATGAAATAAAATTACAGCGTTGAGTCTATGTGTGATGGTACACGCACTGAAACCGAAAAGCGAACGGTATTGCGAAAAGACGCGGGCGACGCTATTTTATATTTTTATTGGATCGCAGACACGCAGGGTATAGCAGAGCCTGGGAAGCTGATGATGATGATGATTCCGGTTTTTATGGCGCACTGACAACTAAGGTCATAGTGCGCCGAAACTGTGGTGAAATTATGACTAATTAAATTTGTGCGTGAACAATGATAGGGATGTGATCAGTTAAACTTCTATATGCGATGTCCAGTAAAAGCTTCTTTACAAATGCATAAAACAGCTATATAAAATTACAAGAGATTGACTATCCCGGTGTCTTTCGAGAAGTTAAAAATGCTGTTAAAAGGGACGATAGCCTCATCACCCAGCAATAGGGCTGGGTGAAGAGGATAATGTGTATAAAACTGTCTAAAGTGATGTTTACGATGGGCTTCGTAGTGAGGACATGGAATGGGTAAGTCTATAACGGAGAGAAGTTCACCGCAGTGCTCGCACTGAGGTGAGGGCCTGGGAAGCACTGGTGTATAGGTAAATATGGCCTATATGCTGGCTATACACCCATATGGCGCATACGGGTGTATAGCACCTATGTATATAGGTATGGGCGGCCTCAAATGTCACGCCTCGATCAGTCACTACGCGTCCTGACACGATACTAGGGACACGTACGGCCTATATGTAACTTTAATTTAATTAGGTATTTGCCTCGTGATATGTTACAGCGTGTTACGTAACCTGAGCAATTCGTCCACTTCAGCCGCTCGCTATGGTGCTCACACTTCATCACGACAAGCTCGCTTTATAATTGCTTCGCAAAAGGTTAAGAGCAAACGGGTTTACGGGGCTTTTATGAAGCAAATTACCTTTCGTGGGATCCCATTCATTTCGTACAGCTTCCCTTTGCGTTTCTCTGTCTGTACACGTTCTTCATTTTGTGTGGAGCGTTAATTCGTTTCTTTTTTTTTTTTTTTTTTTACAGAAGACGAAAAGCACTGCACTGTTGTGAGATTCTATAAATGAAGTGGTCGTTTACTTTTAAACTGCGCAGCAAATAAACCAGTGCGTTTTATGGAGCGCGTTGCGCGTCACGGACTGGGAAGTTGCTATTTAAAGATACTATAACCGATACATAGTTACAAGGTTGAGCCCGTTGCCGAGGATGTTAGCAGTTATGTAGCATTGTATAAATTGAAGGCTGACACACTTGTATCAGTGCATCCGATCATGTGTATATGAACTGCGAAGTGAAGACTATACGTTGAGGCGAAGTCTGCATGCGGGTTCAGAGAAGTATAGTAATACCCTTAAGAAAAAAGGTGGTCAATGTTATACCTTTTAGGGTGGCAAAATGTGTGAAGTTTAATCCCTTTGGCTTGGTGGTACTGTATAGCTACTGTTCAACCCAGGACGTGGGTCCTAAGTTTACCGAATTGTTAATTCACTTTAATTTCAATTAACTTTAATGAATTGTCCGAAGGCAAATAGCGTTTGAGCTGTGAACATTACGACTTCCTCAAAAATGATGCTAATAATGTATATGTCTTGCCGCTGTTATACTTTTTAACGTTTTTAGCGTGATATATGTGCATACGAAATTCATCATTAAAAAAAAAGAATTCGATCTATATAGCACTCGTAACTTCTCAGTAAAATTTCGGTGTATTACGTATCACAAAACGAGAAACTAATAAGTTATCTTTATCGAGCGATTACCGACGGAAAAACGTGCAAACTTCGCGCGCAAGGTCGCACGCGCAAAGCACAGGTGTTAAGGCTGAAAGGTCGTGCGGATTACCGCCATATAATCACATATGTGGGAGCGATTTGCCGGAGAACAGTAAGGCTACGACTTCGCAAAAATCCTCTTCGTCCGACAACGAGCGACTTTGCAAGTGAGGGCGGATCGGATATTCCCTCATTGTATAGTAACAGAAAATCTGCCGCCACAAGTGACAACATTTTGAATTTGTTGCTGACTGTGTTTTCTCTCTTCAAATACGACGATACCGTATCTTCGAGAAATTATCATCGAGTCACGTAATAAACTTGTATACCCTGCCGTCCCTGTGTATGTTGTCTACCGATAGATGGCGCCGCAATCGGGGAGGTAGACAGTATAGAGTACTGTTATACCGTTCCTCAAGCGGGAGCTGCAGCCAGGGTGGTAAGAGAAGACGCTTACCACCTTTTCAGACTTTTTTTTTTTCTTCTAAAAGTGTACCCTCGCCGTGACAACAATCAAGGAAAAATCACAGGAAGGCAGCGGCAAGGGTTCCCACTCAACGCGTTCCTCGTTCAGCAACGGCAACCACCATTAGAGTTACTTACACGCATTACAGTCAGTAATTGCGATCGCAATTACCCAAATGGACGCGCCCTTCACAGGTCCGATCCCATGCCCACAATGCCCAGACAGAATCCCACGCGACAGTGATTGTAATCTAGAAAGAAGCGTAGAACCGAGTGACCAATTGACCAACACCAGAATGGGAATGAGAAAGCGCCGCCCAAAAACACAAACAGAAAATAAACTGTTCTTTCCCTCTCTCCCGCACATCAACGTCTCGCTACCGAGTGGCCCAATTTCCGGGTCTGTCTGTTCCTTGCCTTGCCGAGAAGACTTTGGCCGCCGCCCCACCGCAACCTATCCATCTGAATCCCCACGCTGCACGTCTTCCTACGCGCGGACCTCTCTCAATGTGGGCGGTAGTTTCGCAGGGATGCTCGTTCGTAATCACAGCGGAGAATATGAAGTCTGACCGTCAGTGAAAAGGTAGTGAACCGTGTATTCACAAGGGCGACATCCTCGTGGAAGATTCTGGTGGAAGAAAAGGCGAAAACACTATTCACACTGTACACATTCACATGGTGCCGTAATATCGGGAATGGCGTACAGCGCACTTAGCAGACGACACCGTCTGCGTCTTTTCCTGTCGTCTGCTACGGAATATCTTTGCGGCTATATGTCGCGTGATGTTCTCCACGGTCAGCATTGCACGTGAAGAGACGACGCTAGGCGTTCCCGTTAAGGGTGAACCGCATGGCACGAAAAACTGTCCGAAAACTGTCCGAACCGAAATCGTGACCGAACTTTTTTCTGTGTATCACCGCATGCTACCGAAATGCACCCCGAATTTTGGCCGAAGACTTCTGGCCTTGGGGAACATCGCCTTTCAACCATCCAGGTCAATGAGATAATCCCTGTATTCATAGGGGTAGAAGTCGCACACACGGCAACAGTCAACCCCATTGCTACGTCATCGTTGCTATGGTTCTCCTCCGGCTGGATAGCCATTGGATGCTTCTACTTTTTCGGTTGGCGTCACTTCCCATTTCGGAAGAGAAATCTGGCTTGGCCAGATCGGGCCGAATTCGGCACGGAATTCTGTTCTCCGAAAAAAGTTCGGTCCCGAATTCGGTTCGGAAAGAATTCGGACACTTTTTAGCCATGCGGTTCACGCTTTAGAGAAGAAAGCTGTGACGTTTTTCGCATCTTCCGCTGCAGTATTCCGGTGATTGTCGTTGGTGTGAATACGCGGTAAGGGCACCGCGTTTGTTACTGAAAATAAGAAGAAGAAGCAAAAAGAGAGAAACTTCTAACGTAGACTGTCGATCGGCTAATTCGTAAATTCCTTTGGTTCCTAGCAGTCACATTAACCACAGCTTCAAGCGACTTCATGTGGGGCTATAGAAATGCGCGCTTCGGTTCAAAGTAACATCGTGACCAAGTTCACGCCACGTCACTAACCACCCCGGCACCTACGCAAGACATAGCGTTTTCTAAACGCGTTGTGGTCAGGCATGACGCATTGTCCCATTTTCCACAGTCCAGTCCCACAGTTGGTGTCCATAAATGTACGGTTGCTTTTTGCGCCTTCTGCAATGTTAACGCACGTACCTTTTGCGGTGTTCATACTTGACAGAAGGATGTCGTTCTTGCTCCCCCTTGAGTACTAGAAACACGGAGCGAGTTAATTTTTGTCTCTATCAGATGACAAGAATAGTTAATTTCTGATTCACAGCAATTTGTACGTGCAGTATCACTGAAAAAAAGAAAGCGTTTGCTCTAACTCAGGCAAGATACCTAGCCAGCTTCAAGCTATCCGAAGCAGAAGACAGTACTGTCGTCTGCATTGTCGTTGTCGTCTGCGCAGTGAGCCCGTTTCGAGGTTCGAGGTGCATGTTCGAATTGCGGCAAAAACATTGTTTCTACAGGGAAGTTTGAAATACAAAGTGAATTTACACACAAAAAACAGTACGAATTAAATTAATTTTACTGGTTTCCTCGATATTTCTTTAAGCAGAGAGAGAGACAAAGCGGTCATAATGGGTCACGGAAACATCAAGGCACTGCTGCCGGCTATCGATTGTAGATGTGACTGTCCGGGTTCTCCTTTTTTTGGCGACAACCCTCACAAAATTCTGCACGTTCCTTCATCTTCTGAATGGAACTTCACTAGTCGCGCCATCCGTTGGCCGTTCGCGAAGATAAAAATGAAGCGACTAATTCGCGCGTCTTGCGAAAAACTGACTCCCAAAGTGCATATACCTGCTCTCAGCATTTATCCTAAATAAAACTCATTCCTGTTATAATCAGCTGAACCCTTTGCCCCTAGTAACAGTTCCGACCTGAGTCCACTCAATACAACACCCTCATATTTCATATATTTCTTGCTCGTGCGCGTCATCGGCGTCCAAGTTTAGACGCTAATGGATATTGCCCGAACCTTGGCCTTGCATCCGCCAACTCCTCTCCGGCGTCCAAGTATCCTCTTCGCGTAAATAGAAACCTCCGTGGATGCCGACAACTTGCGCAAACCCGCGAACGCCGTCTGTCCTTCCACCCCTTGCATCAGAAACGCCAAGATGGGCAGAATCTGAGACGCCTCCACTGAGCTCATGAAATCGCACTACTTCAGCTTCTTCCATGGTGGCAACTCTAATACAACAGATTGGTACGACATCGTATAAATAAAGGTACACGTACACAAAATGTTTTCGCACAAATGGATAAAGGCAAGGTAAGGAAACCTTGTGTCTCACGCTACGCACCTGCACCACAGAACTCTTATAATACCTAGAAATCAAGATGACAAAAAAAAGGACATCTCAACAACTGGGCCAACTTGGTAGATACGGCAAATGCGGTAGATAATGGTGTCTCCCACAAGCTCCATATGTCGTCATTGTCGTGTCGTGTCATACATATGGAGTTCAGATAGAAAAACAAGACTTGGATTGGTTTGGATACCAGGAATGCTGAAGCGGCGTTGAAGAGCCCTGGCGGCTTCCTGCTTATGGTGGCTCTCGGACTTGTATGTTTGCGAGAGGGCATCTTTCAAATCTTTCGCCCTCCTCAATTTTTCTGTGTCCGAGCCTTTCATCTAGCCTCTCCCCCTACAATTCCTCGTGCCCATAACTCCCAACGTAACATAAACACCAATGTAACTGTAATAGTGCCCTTTGAATCGCTCACGCTTATTTCGTAGAAACTGTCCAACGGACAAGCCGATTAAGGGCTAATGACCGTTGTAACTGACGGCAGACAAACCCAACGGAACAGTGTGAACTCACAGCTGGATTAACACATCAGTTCATCTGTCTCGTTGCCGCGATACGAATGGGCAAGAGCGATCAGCCAAACAAAAGACAAACATGGCACCTGCTGCAGAAAAAGTGCAGCCGCCAATTATAAAAGGCACGAGACACTCGAAAGGAGCTCCCGGGTTCAATGACACGGCTTGATACCTTTCCAAGTTCCCCTGCCGCATTCACAGGAATACACCTTTCGCCGTGTTCCTCCGGACCCCCCCGAAAACCGACCTTCGACATTTCGAGTTCGGGGTGAGACGCCTCGTCACCTGGCACGAACGCTTGAACGGGGGTCGAACCGATTACAATACAACGGTTGGTTCACGTACCGAATGTACAGGAAATTACGACCGGCAGTGGAAAGCCTAATTGTGTTGATCTAATAAAGTTGTTGTTGTTCCTAATTGTGTTGATCATACCCGAGACTTTTTTTGTTTTTTGATCAAGTGATGAACACTGTCTGGTGTTGCAATACCGCTTTTAATTTACCGCAAATTTGGGACATACATCATTTTTCAAATCTCTGTCCGCCCACTGATCCCAAGGTTGCGGGTTCGACCCCGTCCGAGGATGGCAGAAACTTAATGACAGGGTACAGGTTTCTTATTAGACACACAGTTTTCCGAGAGGCTGAGACTTTGGTGCGCGATGGGCAACCCACGGGGGGGAAATCAGCCCACAGACCGACGACCCATCGCTCAAATATCCAAGCCAAGCCAAGCCGTGGTAGCCAAGGTCATGCTGAAGACTGGGAGGTTGTGGGTTCGATCCTACCCCCCGGTTGTACTGTGTGACGTTTTCCCTGGGTTTTCCGAATACTTTCCAGTCGAATGTCGGCACAGTTCCCCCTGAAGTCGGCCCAGGACGCATACTAACCCCCCCCCTGTCTCCCACTCCTTCCTGCTGTCCTCTCTCCATCTGTCCATGTCTCTACGTCGCTCATAGCTACAGTTGCTTCGCAGCGCTAACACGGAATAAAAAAAACGTTAATGCCACGGATTAGCATTGCCTATTTCTCAGATCTAGAAGCATTCCTCCCAAGCAGCGCCTTTTAAACCGGCTTCATTATCAACTTTGCCACAGACTCGAGATGAGACGATCACTTCCGCGTGCGCACCACACTTGAAGAATATACCCCAAGCCCCACAATGTACTGAAAGTCGAGTGCAATAGGGGTGGAGGGTACGTGTCTTATCAATGTTCTTTAGTTTAATCAGTCTGTTCAAGGCCTTCCACCTACCCGTCCACCCCTATTGCACTCGACTTTCAGTACATTTTGCTGCTTGGGACCAGGAACATATCGTGATATCGCTTTCATCGTAGAACATTTTTCGGGTACTATATCGTATACGACTGAAAGGTAAACAACTTTTCCCACGAGTACCAACCAAGATACTCCACCCACGCATAACCCTTGTAAAGTCCAAATAGAAGCTCTATTGTGTCGGACATTATTCAGCTTCATTTCTTACATTCAAACCACAACGCCATGTTGACACTTTCTCACACATCAGTCATGCCTCCACACTTTCTAACTCCATCTATCTCCACTCTCCAGTGTGCCTTCGCCGGAGATCCGGAAAAATTGTCCCCGTCCGGAAAGAGAGGTTTAGGCTTGTTTTTGCAGCTCACCATGTGGTCCACGCGCCGTTTGACGAAAACTACTTTTCTTGATACTTTTCTTGCGGGGACATTTTCTCCGGGGGACGTTTTTCCAAGGGACCAGACTTGTACGTATCTTGAGTACGTACTCAAAATACAGTATTTTAAATACTTTTTCCGGTATTTTGGTACTCTACTCAATACTTTTTGCGACAAGTATTTTTAACGTACTTAAAATACCTTTTTCGGTATTTGCTATCCAGTACTCAAAATACTTTCCTTCCTCATTAAGCACACTGTGTCAAGATTTTCAGCTCACTGGAACTTAACCTTCTGTTTTTCTTTCGCGGGAATTCGGGAATTTGTCATTTATCCTCCTGTACAATAGGCTGGCCCCAGGCTTAGCCTTGTTGTCAGTAGCCACCTTCGTCAGAAAACGGTTCTTATTCATATTGCCAGGGGGACTAGGTGCAAGAGAATCCCGGCATTTATTTCCTTGGTCACCAAAGCAATAAGCACGCGCCGGAGGTTGAAAGGGGCGAGCTGACATGCACGAGGGTATACGAAGTTTTGGGTCAGAAAATATCAACAAAGTTTGCTTGGGTTCACCAAAGTTCACCAAGCATTACTTGACACAAGACCTTGAAAATGAAAGATATGCTTAAGCATGGCAGATTAAGTTTATTCCTTTCACTTGTACGACCACGTTCAGAATACGCGTTTCACTTACTGCTGATACTAAAGTGCTTTAAAGAGTATCTTAAATACTTCTGAGAGTATTTCGTAGTCTACTCAAGTTACTTTCAGTTTTGAGTATTTTGTACTCTATTTTAAATACTTTTTACGTAGAGTATTTAGTATCTTATTTTAAATACTTTTGCGCAGTATTTTGTACACGTCTGCCGGGGACTTTGTCTCCGGGGACGATTTTTCCTACACCCACGTAACCCGTACCGCATGGAGTTCGGTCGAGTTCAACTCTTGCGGTGCGTATGCTTTTTGGTTCGCCGTACTTCGTTGTCATGACAACCGTCGCTTCCGTAACGCGTGAAAATGCAACACTGTGAACCACTCATAACTTGAACGTTAACAATACGAACAAAGTAGTCCACGCAAAAGTCGTACACGTACGCGCTTACGCCAAGCTCAGCATTCCTGCGATACCAGTTGTCACCCGGAGTTAACCCGAAGTTCGCTTTCCGTGCCCTGTAGTGTCGAAGAAGGGGGCAGCTAACGGTAGTGGTAGACGAGGCAACTAACCTTTGAGACACGGCAGGGACCACGCCTATGCCTGCACTTATCTGCCTCGGTTTACAAGTAGGAAGTTAATCAGCCCAGAAAGCAAAAATAAATTGCGCGAATGTGGAGCAAGTGTGTGTGGCTCCGGGCATGCCATACCTGCCAGTGTCTTTAGAAAAGATGCCATGCAAAGACAAGTAAAAGGTGTTGCGGCACATCCTGTCGACATATTGGGTCACGGTGACGGAGGACAAGAATAGCGGCCATAATTTTGATACGACGCCTAAGTGGTTGGAGAGAACCCGGTTGGCAGAGCAGAAGTACAACATTTGCGAAAGACAGTTTTCCTCAACCCTTCTGTGCTTCTCATGCGGTCTTCCTGGCAACTAATGGGACGCGTTGCTGGAGTAAAATATATATTATATGTTACTGTTCCCCGTAATTATGTGGAAATATGTTGAAGTACCGCATTTTCCGGTGTATAACGCGCACCCCTTAAAACGGGCCGAATTTGAAAAATGTTCGATGTACAACGCGCACCGCAATGGTGCTACACGATTCTGTACTGCCACCAGTGTACACAATAAACCAAAGCGGTGTATCATATACGTATGCATATTCTATATGTGAAACACATTTAGTGAAATCCGTTAAACTCCGATGCAACAGCGTCGCTGTCATAGTATACTTGAGTGTCCTCTCTGCTTTCCGTTTCGCGTCCCTTCCCAATCACGCCATTCTTCTGAAATGAATTCAAGATAATTGACCGTTTATGAAGTCCAGTATCCCTTTCGCCGGATCTGTCAACTGACCCTAAGAGATACGGGAGAAAACCACAGCACAACCTGGAAGTGGCTAGAATTTGTACGTCACTGACCTGAAAAGGAACTCTGCAGGAAAATATTTCCGTGTATAACGCGCACCGTTAGATAACGCGCAGGACCTCTTCAGAGCACTTTTTTATTGTATAACGCGCGCGTTATACACCGGAAAATGCGGTAAGTTATACTGGGAAAAAAAAGGGCACCATTTTGTGTTTTTTAACGCTGGAACTAAATGAAAAAAAAAAAAAAATACGTGCCTAAGATCATGGAGGTCGGAAAACGATTATCAAGAACCTATTTCAACCCACTCAGCGGCGGATAAAGCTCACAAACGAAAGAAAAAATAAAAGAAAAGAAAACTGCGTAACGTTCGTTGTTCGGAATAACATAGACCGCTGTGCGGTTCGTGAACATGACCACACCTAGCGACTTTGATGTAGTTTTGAGAAGGCGGTATCTTATTTAGTGGGGCCATCTCAAACACTTCCATTTCTAGAGCGTGAGGGCACCGATACAAGAACAGATGGTCATACAGGTGAGTCTGACCTCAAGATCGCTGCTCCAATTGCGTAGGTGGTCTCCAGACACTTGGGCGGGCGTGCGGGTGGACGGATGAAACGTTCAGGCGTCGTCTCGGCTAAATGCGGAATCATCTTTGTCAAAAAAACTCGTTCAGCCGTACACTCGCACCGTTAGACACAGCCCGAACAACGCGGCCTCACCTAATGGCAACAGAGGGCGTCTTAGTCGCCCAGTTCGTAACTGGATAAGGGACCGTGTGCTGCGGCTGATAAGAGCGTGTGGCGATAAGGTTAGATCTACTATTATCAGCTTGAAGGACAGTGCCATGCCACGCAATGGCTTATCTAGAATCGCAAGCACGGGATACGGTCGTTTTGAGGTTATGTTAAAGTTGTAACTTCCTTTTTTTTTATGTATCGTCGCCGACAAGTGTCTGAAGCTGAAAGATGCCGCCTCCCAAGCAGCACAATGTACCGAAAGTCGAGTGCAATAGGGGTGGACGGTATGTGTCTTATCACTGTTCTTTAGTTTCACCAGTTCGTTCAAGGTCTTCCACATATCCGTCCACCCCTATTGCACTCGACTTTCAGTACATTGTGCTGCTTGGGCTGTTGTAGGGGCCGCACATCAAAGAAACGGATGGGATACCGCAACACATGGGGGGAGTCTGTATAAATAATACCCCTGTCACACGGGCAGTCTTCAATGATCATTGAAACCAATGACCATTGAAAATGTGTGTAGTGACACCAAGCGTGTAACGTGTCAACTTCCCAAAGAGTATTGGATTCAGTGTTCCCCTACAGGTTGACTCGTTACACGCTAGGTGGCGCTAGCGCATTTTCAATGACGATTGGTTTCAATGATCATTGAAGACCCATTGCGTGACAAGGGTATAACTGTGTTCTCATTTTGATTTTGTTGCCCACTAAGCTTCGACCGATTCACGATATCTCGTTCCCAAATCCAAGGCAACAGCTTACTTTTTTTTAAATCCCGTGTTAGCGCCGCGTAGCAACTGTGGCTATTGGCGGCGTACACACATGGACAGCAGGAACAAGTGTGTGTGTGGGGTGGGTGGGGGGGGGGTTAGTATGCACCATGGGCCGACATTCGTCTGGAAAGCCTGCTGGGAAACCCAGAAAAAACCTCAGACAGCATAGTCGGTGGCAGGGTTCGAACCCACCACCTCCCAATCTTCAGCACGACCTACCACCAACGAGCAGTCCCGCTCTGCCATCGTCAACATGTTGTCATCAACGCGTGCTAGCAGGATCGGCGTCTACTTTTCGCATCTGGGCGGACAAGTGGGAAACGTGCACATTTGGGGGCACAATGGCTTGCATTTGCATTGCAACAATTGTGCACCATGGCTCGCATTAATGGCTTGACATGTCTACCTGCTGCATGAATGACTGATGCCCAGTTTCACCTATTCTGATTAATATTTGAACAGAGATCAACGTTCCCTTAGCACTTAACTCTGCTTCTTACTTTTTCTAACTTAACTTTTGCTTCGCTACAGGGAGTTATTGTCACTGAAACATTCATCACGTCACCAACTAATGTTTGCAAAAATGGATTGAGTGAGTTTTAGCAACCCTTAATCTTGGTTCAACCTTAACCAGCATTCGTGAAACCAGGCCTAAGACACGGTTTTACTGTTGACTGTTGTAAAACTTCAAATAGAGGATCTAATTTCAAGCTTAGATGCACGAAGACCAGTCTTCCTCATTCATCCACCACAACTTGGTGCAAAGACGTAACACCTTCAAATGTATGACGTAGCAGGAAGTGACAACAGAACACAGATGTTTAGGACTGAACAAAAAGCTTTAATTGCAACTGTTTAACTACATTTTTTTTTTCTTTTTGACCATCAAGTACAAATTTGTTGTGCACAACTGCATGCTTATCATCCATCTATTTGAGTGCAACAATTGACACACCAATGTAAGAAAAAGCCCCTAAATCATTTTTATACAATCTCTTTATCTAAATTCCGTATTAAAGCTCTATTACATCATCATGATGATCAGCATGGAGTAAATTACACATGTGGGAAGAGAATATATATAATGCGTTTATATGTATATGCAGATGAACTTTTCTTATATAGACTAATTTTACTAAGGCACAGCATTAGGATAGAGCTCTTCGAAAAGAAACAGCCTTCCCCCTAAATCTTCGAGGAAGACCATGTAGTATAATGTACTTCAAGACTAATGACATGTGAGGGAAGTTCAGGACGTTCAGGGACAGAGGAATTCAAATCAGACCTCACAATGCTGTACACACACATATATACACACTAACAAGTTCCTCTTCAAATCTACAGCACTTGAGTACTCACGCAACCTTTAAAACGAAGCTCCGCTATTCCATGCTTCATTCGAGTAAACATCACAGGACAAACTGAAACCTTGAGCTCAGAAACTTTGAGCAAAATAAAAGATATGTGCCCTACAATACATGTGTAAACTTCCAATACAAACTGTGGAAACAAGAAGGCCCTTTGAATAAGAGCGAGAGAAAAAGTGGTGCATATACAGGGTGTCCCAGCTAAATGCGAACATATTCTTTAAAAAAATATATATATATCACTTTTTCCGAGATGAAATTAATTGCAATATAGCATATGCTGAAGGACACTCCTTAGGAGGGCATTAGTAAACTCCTAAGGCAATGTCTTAATTGACTTTCAATAATTAAGTTTTTAATTATAAAAGCTACGAAGTTGTCCCAATGAGAACATCTGGTACCTTCGGTCACCTGATACCGGAACCGTTTGCAGAACAAAAGTCCGCTCGCTAGAGTCCGCAAAAAATTCGTGAAGCAACGCCCTTTTTTTTTCTTTATTTTGTTCATTGCGCATCTTCGGAGACGCGTCTTTCCTTCACCCTCAATCTAAGAGGGTGAAGGAGAACTGTGCCGCCTCATGCGTCGAAGATGAGCTTTAACTTGCGGAAACAAAACAAAAACTAATGTATCGGGTGACTCTATCGGAACTGCCTTTATCTTGAGTTGCATTTTCTGTTTTCTTTTAATCTTTTTCCATGACGCAAGAGGCGATAGTGTGCTCTTTCACCTTCTCACATTGGGGGTGAAGGGAAGATGCCTCACCTAAGATGCACAATGAAAAAAAAGAAAAAAAGGTGTTCCTTCACGAATTTTTTGCGGACGATCTATCGAACGGATTTTTGTTCTAAAAACGGCTCCGGTATCAGGTGACCGAAGGGACCAGATGTTCTCGTTGGGACAACTTCGTAGCTTTTATAATTAAAAAGTTAGTTAATGAAAGTTAATTAAGACATTGCCTTAGGAGTTCGCTAATGCCCTCCTAAGGGGAGCCCTTCAGCATATGCTATATTGTAATTGATTTCATCTCGGAAAAAGTGATAAATACGTTATTAAAAAATATGTTCGTATTTAGCTGGGACACCCTCTATATACCAATGGCAAGCCCCCAAAATGGTTACAAGCTGTCAACACTTCCAGACACGTTATAAGGCACAAGAGCAATATGCTTATCATACATAATGCATTATGACAGGCTAACGTTATGTAATAGCTTGTGCAGGGAGGGACATCTACAACACAAATCACAAGTGGTTAAACGCTGACACGCATCTGAGGACACAATGTATTACAGGCAAAGGGCTGATGCAGCCTCCAAATGAAACGCTTAAAATAAACTGAGACAAGGTAGCTTTGGTTTACACACAACAACAAAAAAGAAACAAAAAAAAACAGGCAGGAAACTATCTCCAGAACAAAGCAAGACTCAAGTTAGACCCAATCCTATCCACTCATGGCAAAGAGTCCAACATGTGTTGCAGTTCACCCCCTTATTAAAATTCGGGGGCATTCATTACACGAATACCTAGATCACCACTGGAACGACACACTCCCGAGGAACTACGACCTAACACGAAACTGACGTTTCACCTCTGCCAGCCTCTTCTGAAGCATACGCTGCCGCTGCAGCTCGTGTCTGAGAGTTATTTCGATCTGTCCGTGCTGCGCTGTGAGCTGCCGCGCGTGAGCGGCAGCTTGCGAGAGGATAGCTACCTTAGCGGCCCTGGGGTTCTCTTGCAGCGCCGGGACGATGGCTCTCAGCTGCTGAAACGCCGAGCTGAGACCGTCCCTGCGCTTGCGCTCCGTCTTGTTGTGTTCCCGCCTTCGCCCAAAATCCTCGGAGTCCGAGCTGTACCGACAGCGCGTTCTTATGGGGGCGAGGCGAGGTCGTGGTGTTTCCGGGACCGCTTCGACGCGTCTCGCCCGACGTCTCTTGCTGCCGACAGTCGTCGTTCGTTTCCGACGAACCGTGGGCTCGACATTTTCGCGCTTTATTGTCGGGTTGATCACGCGACCGCTAGAGGTCATCCTGGGTGAGGGGGACGGAGCACGAGGCCGTGATCCGCGGAGAGGTGTTCGAATCGTCCTCGGCTGACCGTAGTGCTGCTGCTGCTGGCGTTCTCCGGCCACCGTCACCATATATTTTTCTTCATGTTCCTCCTCGTCATCGTCGTCATCTGCACAAAAAATATGCCCAATATAGACCCACCTCAATCTGCAAATAAAAAAAAAGAGAGAAAAGAAAGAGAAAAAGAAAAGAAAGAGAAAAAAAGAAAGAAAGAGGGGAAAAAAAGAGAAAAAGAAGAAGACAAAACGTTTGGTTATACGTTAGGAGCGTGTTCCATGAACTTTTGTCCAGCACTGTACAGATCTGTACCTTTGTATGTGCACGAAACGTTGCAATATTGTTGGCTTTCTGACTCTCTCTAAGATCAAATTCAGGGTTGTGTTACTATAGCAAGAACACTGGCATGTGAAACACGCTGTCTTACGTCACATTTCAACCAGGCCTGCACTGCAGCAACACCACTGGGCACTCAAAAGCAGGGCACACCATGTAGCCACGGATAATGAACTAGCAGTGTTTGGAGTGAACATATATTTCGAACCATGTCTTTGCAACCATTAGTGGCTAGACATGTGTACGAGGGTCGTTCAAAAAGTTCTAAGCCTCATCCAGAAGCAGTTGCAGAAACATGACAGTTTTTCACAATTTTTCTATATAGTCCCCCTTGACATCAATGCACTTGCTCCAACGACGCTCAAGCACTTCAATCCTGTCACGGAAAAAGGTGGTGTCCTGGTCCTCCAAAAAACTCCTCCACAGCACATATGACCTCATTATTGTTTCCAAAATGGCGACCACGTAGGCGGGATTTGAGTTTAGGAAATAGGCAGAAGTCTGATGGAGCCAAGTCTGGTGAGTAAGAGGGATGGGGTAGCAATTCAAAGCCACAGTTAGCTGCTTCAGCTACTGCAACCACAGCCGAGTGAACGGGCTTGTTGTCCTGGAGCGAGAACACACCTGCCCTCAGCTTCCATCTGCGATTCGACTTGATTGCTTCCTTCAGACGTGTTAATTCTGATGCATAGTACTGTCCGTTAATAGTTTTTCCCTTTTCCAGGTAGTCTATCATGACTCAGACCTTCAGCCTCCCAAAAAAAGCCACGACCTTGTCAACAGACGCTGCCCGCTTGAACTTCTTCGGGCGTGGAGAACCAGGGTGTTTCCACCGTTTGCTTTCGATCTTTGATTCAGCTTCGAAGTGATGAACTCAGGTTTCACCTGCGGTGGAAATTCTCAGGGTCAGCCTGGAAGTGTCCTGGAAATGTCAACCCCTTGCAGCTTCTGCTCTGGCATCAGCATTCTTGAGACCCACCTTGCAGACAGCTTTGCTCATCCCCAGGGTCTCAGTTAAAACAGTGTGAACTGAACCAGAACTAACGCCCATGGACTTAGCTATCTCCTGCCGCAGTAAGACGTCCGTCATCCAAAACCATACAGTGAGTGGCATCAACTTGATCATCGGTGGTTGAGGTTCTTGGACGACCTGACCCTGGCCCTCTTGAATGCAGCAGCCCACTTCTTCACAGTTGCAGAGGAAGGGGAGTCTTCAGCAATTGTCTGTACCATGTCCTCATGGATTCCCTTGGGTGCCGTACCTTTCTTTTGCAAATACTCTATGCCTGCTCGGGCCTCTGTTTTGTCCATTTTTAGATTTACTGCACTACCCTTCGCCTTTGTATGGGCCTCACCTGCGCACAAATTAAAACAAATCTGTATTAGTTTTTCCGATTCTTATAAGAAGTGGTAGTGTGCTAACAAAAATGTTCAGCTATGGCTCTTCTGAGTGAGGACTTTCTAAATGACCCTCGCACCTGCTGCATGAATGATTAAGGCCCGATTTCATCAATGCTGATTAACATTTGAACCGAGATCAACCGACCCTGAGCTTGAC
Organism: Ornithodoros turicata; assembly: GCF_037126465.1. Taxonomy (NCBI): domain Eukaryota; kingdom Metazoa; phylum Arthropoda; class Arachnida; order Ixodida; family Argasidae; genus Ornithodoros; species Ornithodoros turicata. The sequence goes on along the minus strand of NC_088206.1, from coordinate 8,855,223 downwards.
ACTTAACTCTGCTTCATTAAAGGGAGTTGTCACCAAAACATTCATCACGTCACCAACTTAAGTTTGTAAAAAAAGAATTGGGTGTTAACTTTAACCGTTAATCTTAGTTCAAAGTTAACCAGCGATGGTGAAACCGGGCCTAAGACACGCTTTTAAAGATGTTATGAAACTTTAATGGACTTCGTTCATTGCACTGTACTGCATGCCAGAGCAGCGAGGAAAAATGCTTTGTTGTACTCTGCGAGAGTACTTTCAATGTATGGCGTAGCAGGAAGTCAACAGAACACAAATGTTCAGGACTGAACAAAAAGCTTTAATTGCAACTGTTTAACTGCATTTTTTTCTGTTTTACCATCAAGTACAAATTCATTGTGCACAACTGCATGCTTATCATCCAACTATTTGAGTGCAACACTTGACACACCAATGTAAGAAAAGTCCTAAATCATTTTTATACAATCTCTTATCTAAATTCAGTATTAAAGCTCTATTATGCTATGATGATGATCAGCATGGAGTAAATTACACATGTGGGAAGAGAATATATATAATGTGTTTATATGTATATGCAGATGAACTTTTCTTATATAGACTAATTTTACTAAGGCACAGCATTAGGATAGAGCTCTTCGAAAAGAAACAGCCTTCCACCTAAATCTTCGAGGAAGACCATGTATAATGTACTTCAAGACCAATGACATGTGAGGGAAGTTCAGGGACATATGCTGGATGGAGAGAGGAATTCAAATCAGACCTCACAATGCTGTACAGACACATATATACACACTAACAAGTTCCTCTTCAAATCTACAGCACTTGAATGCTCAAGCAACCCTTAAAACAAAGTTCCGCTATTCCATGCTTCATCCAAGCACACATCACAGACCAAACTGAAACCTTGAGCTCAGAAACTTTGAGCAAAACAAAAGAAATGTGCCCTACAACACATGTGTGTAAACTTTCTATACAAACTGTGCAAACAAGAAGGCCCTTTGAATAAGAGAAAAAAAAAGCAGCACACAAAAATGCCATGGGTAATATACAGTGACAAGCCCACTGAAATGCAGACACACACAAACACACACATGCCATCAGGTAGCTTAGGAACTCCAACAACAAAGAAATCTTTCCCTGAGGAAAAAGCTACGGCAGACAGGTGAGGGAAAAAAAAAAAAACTCCCAATGCGAACCTTTGAAACACACGTTAACACAGGTTAAGACAAAGGCAATGTGTCCTTCTGCAACAAATTTGAAGGAGCTCAGACAACAGAGTGTTCCCAGGACAACACTAAATCTGCAGGGAACATCAGCTGCTACGTGAGACTAACTTTTTTTTACGATAACGAATGGGGGACAACGCACAACAGCACGGCCTACAATGTATGAGTCAGAGGGGGACAGACAGGTCCATGGTGGTCCGTAACCGTCTGCCCACCCAGTCTCAATTGCAAGGTGCCCAGCGGCTTGCAGGTGTCATCCAGTCTGTAGCTTTTTTGCAAAAGTGTTGGCACTCCCGGTGTAATGCATGGCCCTGCATGCCGCCTGACCTGCATGGCTTTTCTGTCTCCAAGCCCAGTATGTTGGCACTTGCCATTTGTACATGGCAGGGCCAGGGACACAGGACACCAGTGGAGGAGGAGGAAAGGCAAAGACAACACCCCTACTATGTACAACAAAGATTCCGCACTCTCTCATATCATTCCGTAATAGGCGTACAAGAACAAGCCCAGCTTTTGCATTCCCCCGTCTCGAAGCTCGAATAACAATACTGTGCTGCAAGCTAAAATAAGCAGAAAGGACAAGCCCCAAAAGGGTTATCCAAAATTCCCCCAATTCAGAAAAAAGAATAAATAACAGTTGGCAACCATTGTGATAGATATCCCTTTCATATGTGTATGCGTATATTATATACCAATGGCAAGCCCCCGAAAATGGTTACAAGCTGTCAACACTACCAGACGTGTTACAAGGTACAAGAGCAATATGCTTATCATACATAATGCATTATGACAGGCTATCCTTATGTAATAGTTTGTGCAGGAAGGGACACCTACAACACAAATCACAAGTGGTCAAACGCTGTATGTGAGCACACAATGCATTACAGCAAAGGGGCTCATGCAGCCTCCAATTGGAACACTTAAAATCAACTGTGACAAGGTAGCTTTAGTTTACAGAACAAAAAACGGGGAGAAAACTATCTCCAGAACAAAGCAAGACTAGCTCAAGTTAGACAATCCTATCCACTCATGGCAAAAGAGTCCAACATGTTTTGCAGTTCACCCCCTTATTAAAATTCGGGGGCATTCATTACACGAATACCTAGATCACCACTGGAACCACACTCCGACCGAGGAACTACGACCTAACACGAAGCTGACGTTTCACCTCTGCCAGCCTCTTCTGAAGCATACGCTGCCGCTGCAGCTCGTGTCTGAGAGTTCTTTCGATCTGTCCGTGCTGCGCCGTGAGCTGCCGCGCGTGAGCGGCAGCTTGCGAGAGGATAGCTACCTTAGGGGCCTTGGAGTTCTCCTGCAGCTCTGGGACGATGGCTCTCAGCTGCTGAAACGCCGAGCGGAGATCGTCTCTGCGCTTGCGCTCCATGCTGTTGTGTTCCCGTCTGCGTTCAAAGTCCTCGGAGTCCGAGCTGGACCGAGAGCTCATTCCTATGGGGACGAGGCGAGGTCGCGGCGTCTCCGGGACCACTTCGACGCGCCTCGCCTTCTTGGGAGGAGGCACTACGACGTGTCTCGCCCGACGTCTCTTGCTGCCGACAGTCACCATTCGTTTCCGACGCACCGTGGGCTGGACATTTTCACGCTTTGTCGTCGGGTTGATCACGCGACCGCTAGAGGTCATCCGGGGTGAGGGGGACGGAGCACGAGGCCGTGATCCGCGGAGAGGTGTTCGAATCGTCCTCGGCTGAGCGTAGTGCTGCTGCTGCTGGCGTTCTCCGGCCACCGTCACCACGTCGATCTCTTCATCTTCCTCCTCGTCATCGTCGTCGTCATCTGCACAGAAAATACACGCAATATAGACCCCCCCTAATCTGCAAAAAAAAAGAGAACAGACAAAACGTTTAGGTAATTGGAGCAGATCTACGCGTTTAGCGCAAGCCCTGCGTTCATTGATTCGGCAGCACAGTGCTAAAAACCTCAAAATAATAACGCCCCAGCCAGACAGGTCAACGCTCGGCAGCTACAGTGTTGCGCATTCCTGGCAAGACGACAAAACATTCGTCTCTGCTTTTTTTTCTCTCTCTCCCTCTCTCTCGGAAACTTGAAAGCCCGTCTAGCCCAAGCGCTCTCTAACTACCGCCATTCAACAGTGTTGGCCCTGTCGACGCTGTTCCGACACGGCAGACAAAACGAACTGAGCGTGTAAACACCGCGACGCGATTCTGGACGTGTAATTACAGCAGACTCACTAACGAAACTTTCCACGGATGCAGCAAACGATACGTGCAAACCCCCAGCAGACGAATGAACCCCCACAGCGAGCGCCTCCCGCCTTGTCAAAACCTAAATCCAAACAAGCACTTCCGTGTGGTTGCAGACGACAGCTGCATGCGGAGTTCAAGCACTCCCAGACAATCTAAACTTGGACGCGTCTACGGGGGAAGTCGGAGAAGAAGCACCTGAGAAGAGCAAGAGACTCCCGACACTGCAAACGACTTTGAAAAGAAACAAGCGAAAAAATGCGGCCGTGAACCCTCGCAGCAGCGCTGGAATGCGACGATCGCAGTCAATAGTTAAAAAAAAAGGCTACTATGCTTAGAGAAGACCGGCCCCCTCTACCAAACGAGAAAGAATGAAAGAAAAAAAGAAAAGCGAGAGGCCGATATAAACTATATCTCCAACACTGCAACCTGTCAAACCGGAATTCGCCAAAGGTAGTCGTTTAACCCTCCCCCGTCTAAATTATTGCCGAAACCTGCCTTAGCCGACTGTCTTTGACGCCGCCGACAATTATCCACGAATGATGCATCCCGTTATGCTGCGGAGAAGAAACATTGGGGCAATTGTCTGCCCATGATATATCGGTCACGCAATTTTCGGAAATAAGACAGGCTTTAGAGAACTGCTGCCCAAGAGGATTCCATGGAACGTGAATGTTGCTGTCCCGGTGGAGAGCATATGTTGGGACTAACCGTGATAATGTTGGCGTCACAGATAGCTGGTTATCAAAGTGTCAGCGGATGGCAGGCACCCTAGGACTCGCGCAAGGTCACTGGTGATAAGACATGCTCCACATTGCGAGCCAATTCAATCATGCTGCAAGCGTAAGTCGACGCGGGAAGACACCCTCAAAGATGCTACCGAGTGCTGCATGGGGGTTGAGGTCACGTCTCGAACCTACAAACCAGTCACGCTAAATGCATTGCGAGAGAAAACCAAAATGATAGGAGAGCAGCTGCCATTCATGCGCGCCTTCAGACCTGTTGCAACGTGCCCGTGCACGCCTATACTAGAATCTCCCCCTGAAACCACAAGCGAACGAAAAAAAAAAAAAATATATAAACGAACTCCAAGACTCAGTGTGAAACAACCATTTGGAAGAGACCCCTCCAAGCCCGCGGGGCATCGGACAATGGGCCAGTCACTTCGCAAAAGGCAGAATGCCCTGCGCTTAGAGAGGGACAGCCGGACCATATTATTGGGGGCAGCTCCAGTTCCACGCCGTACTAGTCCGCTTTGAGGGTCCACGGAGGCTGAATGGGCCCAAAATGCCAAGAAAGCATTACAGGTCAAGGCTTCAAAAAATTTTTTTGACGAAGGGGGGAATGAAGAAGGGGAAAGGCTATTTTTACTTCCCAAACTTTTAACAAAGCGACCGCATCCGCACTTGCCCCGCATAAGTTCTTCCGGGAACGTCGAACGACGTCGGTAACAAAGGGACGTCTCGAAACAAGCGGTTCGTTCGACAAACTCAACACCAAACGGCAACCTGTAGACTCTGCAGAAGTGCCAACCACATGCACAGACGACAGCGCACCTAAGCACAACTAAATTCGGTTTGCAGAAGGAGCAACGCAGACAAGGCCGGATCACCGAATCTCACCCAGATGCGCAGCGGTTCTAGCGCGGCCGTCGACGTCTCGCCCACCGCGATAATTGCACAACGTCAGGAGCGGCACAGTGCCCGACTCGCGCGCTTTCTCCCAGACTTCTTTTTTTCATGTTCTTTTCACCACGCTCTCCCGATTCTGCGCACAACGAACCGCGCCGTCGCTGCTCACCGTATAGTTCTGCGCCAGCGCGAGAACCGGGTGAAAGACCTATCGATCTAGCGTTCACGAAATCACCAGTCTGACCTTGGCCCGGCAGTTCTCACCTCCCACAGCCTCATCCCTGCCCGGGAATTTCCCCGAAACGGCTAAAAAGGAAGCCCACTTGAAGGTACGGAGCGCAACACATGGGGCACGCAAATACGAAAACATACACCCCTAAGCTCCAACGCAGTCAGAAACTGTGGCAAGCAAATATTCACCCGCGTTTTGCGAAAGGGTTCCCCCTAGCTCTGCCCTGCCCTGTGCACGCAAACACTTTCAGAGCAAACCGCAAATATTAACTCTCCAACATTCCCCGGGAACCTGGGAGGACCAAAGACGAAAAAATGCTTACCAGACTCCGACGGTGTATCCGACACGACGTACTCCCGTTTCCACACTCCTCGACTTCTAATGAGCACCTGCACGGGTACCTGCTTCGGCGTAGGGGGAGATGGGTTGGTGCTCGCGTCGCCAGCTTGGTAGTAACAGTGGTCACTCAACGGCGTGTACGCTAAAACGGAACTAGGGTCCACACACTGCGTCTCCACAACTTCTTCCTCGTCCAACACAGTCGTTGCCATAACGTCCGGAAGCACGACGGGCGATGACAAAGACGTTGACGCAGCCTCGGGAGTCGGAGTCGTCGGTGCCTCGACGGGGGACGGTGTGAGACGAAGTTCCTGCACTTGAAGTCGCTCGCGAGCGGCTTGTTGCTTGCAGTCTTCCGAGCATTTACCGGACCACATACAGTCATGGAGCAATTCGTTACGAGACGACAAGTCCGACACTTCTGGACACCACGTCGAGTCGAACATTTCGTCGCCCGACGGGAAGTCGAAGTCTTCACGGAGGAGATCTTCGATGAGGTTGTCATGCTCAAACGTGATGTCACGGAGAGCCTCAACGTCGTCCACGACGACAGAGTCTTCGAAGATGTCATCGCAGCAAGTCTTCTCCGAGCGGTCGGGGGACCGCGGAGGTGTGGGCAACAGCTCAAACTTCTTCCAGATATCATTGTTAGGTGACGGGATGATGCCGAACTCCTCCATGAATTCCAGGGCGGCGGATTCGGAGACAAGAAACAGCGGGTCAACGTCGATAGCGTCAAGCACTGTCCGAACACAGGAGCCGCCCAACTTTGGCGGCGACGTAGACAACATGACGGAGAGTCGTGAGAGAGCTCAAGTTACTCCTGTGAAAAGGGTGCAAAGCACGAACGAATATAAGTCCACATCCGAGTACACATTAAATGCGACAAAGGGCATCGTAGCGGCGTCTCCAAACGCTGCGACATACCAAATCTAGTATCACGGCAAGTTAAGATTACTAAACGCTTCTATTACAGAACTTTTGTCAAGATTACCAAACGTCCCAATTACAAATATGTACGCAAACATTTCGCTTGCGAACTAAAAATTGGGAGACGCAAGACGCATTACGTGACCCCGCATTTAAATACCCCGCTCGCACACTAGGCAAGTTGGCGCTTTGTACACGTATGCGAAACTTACGACTGCTTTGCTTACGCGTCAGAGAAAATTCTCCACAGATGGTAGCATCACTGAAGACGAACAGCAGGAAAAGGAAAAATTGCGCAGCGTCAGACGCTGACGTGCTTCGCGTGGAGGTAGCCGGCGCCGCCATGCCGGCACCGCACTTTAAATGTCATTCATTCAGCGCAAGCCGGTCGGGAGAACCGGCGCAACCGCACCCAGTGTCCGCGAAAGCGACACACAACGCGGAAAGTACGCCACCACGAGAACGCTGAAAGACACCGAGGCCGTGCTACTTACAGGAAAATTGTTGTCAGTAATCCACAAGCACGTCTAATCCCAAATTGCGGCGAGTATCCAACACATAATCCGAGGGAGAGAAACCACGCACACACCAACAACGGCTCACTCACGACTGACGCTTGATGGCGTTTTGCGACTTAAGTAAACCTTCGCCAGCTGTATCCGTGCGCGTTGCGCACTATGCCATAATTGTTCGCCAAGTCCGTGACACCTCGTCCAGTACGTTGGGCATGTTACGGTACCATCTACAAATATGTAGTTTTAGGATTTTAGCGCAAATTATCACATAAAATGCAAAAGAATACTGACGAACTACTTCGCTCCGCGGAGCGGGCACCGCAGCAACACTTGGCCAACGCAGCGGGAAGCTGCGAGCTGGTGGCAAGTGGGATACTCGCACCCAATGGGATGCGATGCCGGTAAAAGCGCGGGAGATTTTCCACCAATGGGGAAGCTGCTGCGACCTGCTCGCCGGTATTCCACGTGCACCTCTCGCGCAGGGAAGTTTAAACAACGTCCGAAGGGGGGGGAACGCAGGCCAAGGAGCGACGCTTTCTTCCTCTTCTCGCCGTTTCATTGTGTTCTGCTTGGATCTTTTGTCAAGAACCAAGACGCGAACTGCGGGGACCAGTGACGTTTTTCGACAAGCTTCAAGATTGCGTGTCACCATATGCGCATTACACAAGAGCTGTGCGAATGAATGGAATAAATTTCAAACTTGCTGTCACGATGTTACGAAACATTCGTAAAACCCCTTGTGAAAAACACGGCAACTTTTAAGTCACGAAAGAGGCTTCGAGGTGCTATTTCCCTTCAGAGCAACAACTGTGCTGACAAACTCAAACGACGTAGACGTAGCATATTGCGGATGAGTCAGGGACCCAATGGGATGCGGCGTCATTGGCGGTAACACATAGCAATCAAGCTATCCGTACTTACTTGGCCGGCGATCGATATCGTGGCGACAGAGAGACTGGAAGTGAACTCAGAAGAAAGCGTGCCCGGGCACAATTCCGCTACCGAAGACGACCCGCAAAGCGGCGTTGCACAGAAGACCGGCCAACGCAACGTAGACGGGGAGTGAGTTTGAGGAGCGCCGATAGATGGCGCATTGGTCGGACATCGTCTGCAAAGAAACGAGAACGGCGCCGGTTTCTGTGATAAAAGGCTTCGGCTTTTTTTCTACGCATTATTCTTATCATTATCGTAATTCATCAGCAACATGATGTGATTACGTTCTTCAATATAACGTCATTTTTGCGTGCTGGCGAATTCTCCGCTCCTGCGTGAAGTAAGGAGAATGAAGCTTGGCAGAAGGGCCTCTTGCGCGCGCGTCGCAGACGACGAAAAAGTGCGTTCTATTTTTTGCTTTTTTTTTTCTGACGCGCTGCGCTGAAAAATTATTCAACAATAAATGTTGGTTTTCGGATTTGCCGTCTGGAGCCATTGAGAACGGAAATGAACAAATGATACAGGGATAACCTCACAGCAGTGATTTCCCCAGAAATTCACTGCTGGGGAGGGGGGGGTTCCACTAAGGTTTTTTTCTTAGACACGGAAAGAATCGTGGCACAATGGTGACATCTATGTATTTCCCGTTTTATTTGTACATGTTATTGCGTTAGACCACAGTACATTAGAATACAGATCCATAATGAACGGCATTTCAACATTAAGATGCATAATCAAATCGCAAATGGTTCTTGGTGATCCACATTGAGTTTGCGTGCCCGCACGCATTTTTGCTCGTATATACGCGCAATATATGCATTGAACAGTCACTTTCAGATGATTTTGGACAAATGCATGGTACGATCATCTGCATGACTGTGGTCCTACAGCCCAAGTTTGACAGTACAGGATGTAATTCGCTGCGCCGGATTCTCTACCAGAACGTGTTGGTGGCCGAGCTGGGTGGGGTCACCTGAGAAATTTCAGTGGGGGTGTTGCAAAAATGCAGGGGGGAAGGGGTGTACACCCCCGGGGGGTGTAGGGAAACCCCAGCCTCACAGCATATTCTTACAGCGTGAGATACTGACCGATGCTGACTCTGAATAGCAGAGCACTGCCATGTTCGCTGCTACCTTGTAGCACTGCGAAGAGAAGTATCCGGTCGTGTGTGAATATTAAAACGCATACTTATGACTATAAAAAATTATTACTGCTTGAAGTCAACTTCTTGGCCAGAGAAAAAAGAAACAGTCTGCAGGAATCTTTGACCTGTTTCTGTCACGCTCGCCACGGAGATCAAAATCAAAATAAAACCATCCTGAACAGCCAGGGCGACGGACGGGGTGGGTGTTCCTCAACACACATCCCACAGTTGACAACTCCTTGTCAGTAGACATGACGGAAGTGACGTCATCTTCTCAACGAACTTGTGTACGGTGAGCGTTGTGAATGAAACGTAAGGAAGAACGGTTTTGATTGACAGCTTCAAAACGTCCGCTTCGCCTCCGCAGTGCGAGATACAAACTAGCCTTTCTTTTTCTTGTTGGTTCGGTGCGTCTTATTGCCGAGCGATCTGCCTGCCGATATGACAGCTTGTTGCTCACGGAGGATTGTTAATTTTTTTAAATATCCTTCATAATTTAAGACGTCCACTTCAATCTAGTGTCCAATAAGAAGTTTTCGGAAACTCATATCATCCGGAGACAATATCAACACATCTTTTGCTGCAGGCACAAATGTTCTGCGCAATTCTACAGATATTTCGGACTATTTTCTCGCTTGGGGATGTTTGATGAAAGAAAAATCAAGTGATGTGACGGAATGAAGTACATAATCGGGGTCGACGCCTGGGAAAGGGCTTGGATCAACGTAGGAACACCGTGGCGCTATTTTTACGTGAACCTCTTCACAATTCCCGAAGGACCCAGATGGGAACCTCTCAGATGCCGTTCTACCAGACCACAAGTCCAAAAATAAGCCGAAGGTCATCAGTAGCAATTGAAAAATCTCAAATAGCTTGCGGCAATAATAACTGCTAGCCGCGGTGTAGTACTTGTAAGCAAAGCCACCTGAAACCGTCGCGTGGTTCTCGCTGCGAGAAGGTCAGTCATTAGACGACCTAATAGCTAATACTGCCTGTAGTCTTAAGCTATTAGACAAAGAACGTGAACTGAGTTTGGAACATGGGAGATTTATGCGGCCATTTCACATGACGGGAACTGGTATATCGTCCAAGTTTTTTTTTTCTTTTTTAAGCTCTTGTTCAAATATGTCCATTAAAGCAACAATCCAGAAGAAGGAAGGTGGTATTCTATGAAGTTGATCCGAAAAAGTTTCCAAAATTATAACGAAGGAAAAACCAGAGAATGATGGCGTAGCTGTCCTCTAGTTCAGCTGTTGCTAACAGGAACAACAAGTCAACCACAACTGCCCGTGACAAAAGCTCGCCCCTACAACCTCAATCCCTCTGGAATTTCCTTCCAGGGAGAAACATAAGGCCATGGACCTCCTTTCCCGTTCTGACAATCCTCTTCCAAGATACGTTTTTGGCATGGCATAAAAACTGCTCAAATGGGGAAGCACTTAACCCCAATGCCACTCTTTTGTGTGTCAGCTTTCTCAGAACAAGCTTCTCAATAACTCTTGCCTAAGAAAGCTTCGTTTCAAAGCAGGTGTGTTCGAAACTATCCAATGACGGCTGGGTGACCGCTGGTGGAGCGAACATTCCGTTATTCTTATTATTCGTAGTTGCCCCAGTGTACTTTTTGTTGTCCGAATGGTATTGTTCTGGAACGGGCCGATATGCCAGTGACCTAAGCTGCCTCTTCGTGAGCTTCGGATTTCAAGGAAAGCAAATCGTGTTTAGCGTAGTAGTTGTTATATGAATGAGGTCGTGTTTGCATTCCAGATGACACGCCCTTTCAACTGTGTTATCGGCGAAGGGACGGAAAATCCAACCAGATGCGACCTGTTTCTAACCGGTTGATTGACATGTATGACTTCATGGCAAGAAAAATAAAAGAAATCTGTAGAGAAAAGAATGAGAGAAAAAGTGGGGAGCATTGGGATGGAATTCATAAAAAATATAAGGATAAAAAATAATAGATTCTCAGTATTATAGTTTGATCATCAAGAGCAAAAAAAAGAAAAAAAAAGAAAGAAAGAAAAAACTCCAGAAACTGCGAGCGATGCATTTCACGACCCTTGCCCAGTTCTCTGTAGAGCATGAGGGCGGCAACAGACACAACCACAACAACGACAAGTTTTATCGCCAGGGGTGATACTTTATCCCATTGCTGGCGGTGATGATGAGGACGACAAAGTTCCATATGGCACGACAAAGAGTGTCTCTTATCTGATTACTACTGAATCCATATACCCAGCATACTATGGCCGATATTTTAATTCGAACAAGATCGTAGTTATCACCAACAACGTTACTTTGATGACGTTGGTGATATATGATTGATGTGTGTCTCATATCCAGGGACGACAGTCTAGCACATCGCTCGCGGTGAAAGTATAGAATGAGCCTCACAGTGAGAGACGAAGTCCTACACATCATCTTATCATCATCATCATCATCTTCAACACAGGGACGATGTCGTGTTCTTAAATACGGCGTATCATCTTACGAAACAGTCGAGCATTCTACTTGTTTCGAGAACGTGAATCTCGAGACGGGGGATTTCGCAACCGGGAATATCGACGTCCTCCCCCCCCCCCCCCCCCCCGTGGCGGGTACGTTAGTTGCTCATTGGCGGAAAGGCAGGGGTGCCATTAATGCTCGAAGGATGGAATGACGTATATAGTCAGAGGGGAGGGAGGGGTTCGAACCTCTCCGAAAGCGTACCTTTGGTAGTGCAATTGGGAGGGGGGGGGAAACGAGGGTGACATCCCCTCCCCCATGTAAAGTTGCCGTAGAACATCTCCCGAAATATTTTGCTGGCTACGCTGCTGGGGGCAATGACGGCCATTTCTCAGCTGCGCAATACGTGCTTCTCCGTCTGCTAGATCTAAAAGCTGCCAAAAAGCACGGTTATATTGCTTTCTGTGATAATATGCGTTTGCTGCTGTTTGTCATCACTGCACTTCATTTGCTGACTAAGGAAAATTTTAATGGCTTCTCATTTATTAGTGCTCTAATTTCCAATTTGCGGAACGCAGGTTAGAACAGACTCGATGGACCTTTTGCGCGGCCACCTGCAAGCGGCCGCGATGTTAGGTAGCATGAAATAATCTGCTTCAAGATTACGTGGACGTTTGAGGTCGAGGCTTGACGATGCTTTGTATTTGTAATCCCTTAATGAGCTTTCACTCCTTCTGCTCGTCTTCTCTTACAAGCTTGCGGCACGGTCGCCATGATTACGTGGCATGAAATGCGACGTTTCGACACTCCACAGCCAGGGGCGACGCCAACCTGCAAGTGGTCCGTTATCGCCTACAATGTGCCTGCAATGCACAGCGCATCGTGTCTGATACAAACCGTTTAACATTTATGATATTGTTTCTAAGGACGCATATTTATTCGCACACTCGCAAAATAAAGAATACTCAAGACAAAAAAAAAAAAAAAAAAAAAAATCGAACGCCTCGAATCTCGATTCTCACCGGTACACCGAGGAAACCGAGCACAATAAACATCACGGTACAGATTCCATTCTTTCTTTTTCTTTTTGAATTGTTCGGAGCTCTTCTTAAAGCACGAAGGGTGTGAACAGGTAACGTGCCCAGTGATCTGCCAAGAACACGGCAAAAAAGAAAAAGCAGAACTCACACGACAAAGTGAAGAAAAGCTCCGGCCTATTTGTCGCCACCAAGGTCGTGCTCGTAAAAAATTGAGGAAATCGTTGGAAACTTTTCAAGCGGGGCTTGGAAAACCAACGGAGTCGCACCTCCTAAGATTGTCAACCCATAGGGCACCGTGCACTAGCGAGAGGACGCTGCGGTCGCTTGATCGACAGTGCCACCCGTGGCGATTTCGCGCGTAACGGTCTGGTACTGACGCCGTATCGGCGCCTTCGCGTATGTAGCTTTGGTGCGTACGGGTGTTTTCCCGAATTTTATATATCGGCTTTGGGGCTTTGGACTCATTAACCCGTGAGACTACTTGTGTGGAAGTGGTTTGTCACGCAAAATGTATGCGATAGGGAAGCCTTTTGCACGTGGAACATTATGTGTCTATGCACAATGTGTGACACAGTGTGTAGCGCAGACAAGCGTATAGTATTCGTTGCCCGTATTTACGTGAAGTTAAGTGCATATTTATCCGCAAGGGACTACCAATTATAGACTACACATCAGAGACTAGCTATGTCCAGTACCTGCGCTATGAGGACGGAAATCTCGCACTGAAGAATTCACAATAATACACTCAACAACAAATTGGAATATACATTACGAAGATAGCGGGAAAAAAACGTTCTCGTTTCTTTCTTATGCATAATCCGTTAACGTGATGATGCACTGTGAGGATAAGTTCCTTAGTCAAATTATTCCCAATCTTGCATCGCTCAAGTCGGGGGATTCCCTTTTAGCCCTTTGTGCCTGCATTTGATGCACAGTCATAGTAATAAAAATCAATCAGTCAATCAAGATTGTTTCAGGATATAAATAAGGCGTGTTTTTGTTTGAAACTGGATATGTAATGATAATAATGTTTTATTAGTGCTAAAACACGACCACAGCGGCCTTATAGTATATGTGAACATAGCGCATCAGACACATTGTCGCAAATTGCAACATAGAAGCAGCCAGAAATATCACGCAAAAGAAACACAAAACATAAACTATGCTAAAAAAAAACGGCAATAATTAAGAAGAAACAGTGAAGTTGCTGTTCGACAAACGCATGATTACTTTTGTGTGTGTGCGCGGACGAATAGGAAGGAGCAGAGAACCACTTGTAAACCGAGATCACAAGATTTGGCAACGATAATAAGATCATAAGGACAGAATGCACCTACATAAAATGATGACGGCTTGCGAAACGCAGCTCGGGGAGGACAAATAACTCCCTGTGTTCGCATGCAAGCTTTATATTGAAGGAAGACGAGGTCCAAATCCAGTCTTCGCCGACACGCCGCAAAATTAGGGTCCGAGTAAAAGAGATAAATACTGTACGACATATGGCAGACACAAATTTTAGCCAAGCTCCACGATGTTCATTGGTCATTCATTGGTGTATTTCGCAACTTTTTCACGTCAGTTGCTGTGCTATAAGTCCGCATCGTGATGCTCAACTGGTCATTGACAAATATTCTAAATGCAAGGAATGAGTTCTAAGTTTGAAACAACGGATTTGAGCGGCACGTTGGGTGGATTGCCGTGAAAGCGCTCTCTCAAATACGTGATCGGCGGGACGATACAGCGAGAAGGAAGAAACCTTTACGGCAAGTTGCCTCTCTTTCACAGTAACTTGGTTGTCGTGGCAGATTATCACATAGAATTAGTTTCCATTTTGTCTTCTCCTTTGACTTTCTACCCAGGCAGCTTCAAATCGCTCTTTTCGAACGGCGAAACTAGCACAGCACTGCTAGACGCTGCTGGCTGGTACCAGGGCATTACGCCGCGTTTCCCCTCGAGGTGCCGCTGCCGTCGATAGAAAACCCTAGCGCACGGTTCCCATACCACGGAGGAAGGTACATTCTTAAAGAGATAGACGCTCTCCTGAAGATCTATTGCATCAAAAGAGATTGTATTCTAGGCAAAAAAAGAAAAAGAAGTCAGATAGCAATCGTTGACGCTTCAGAAAGAATCCAGTATAGTTCGGTACGAATATAATTAATTGCCGAACAAAACGCAGCAATCGCTCTGATGCCCGATACTGATAGCGCGTCTCTTGTTGCGTGAAACGTTTTTGTACGTTGCGGGCTTTCATTTTGGGCTAAACGAAGAAAGAAGTAAAACAAGAACAAATAAAAAAAGGAAAAAAAAAACACACACACAAAATACACCTCCGTGGAAACACTCGGTCGCATGTTTTTCGAGGCACTCGATAGCTATCCAATTGAAACCTCGGCTCTTAAACTGAGTTGTTTGATAGCAGTTGAAGAATGTAGAGGGTTGGGTCAAGATCCACTTGGAAAAAGTACCAACAGAACTATAAAAATGTAAATATAAATATTATAGTTTTGTTGTTACTTTTGTTTGACAGCAGCTAAACAAAAGAAAAAAAAAACGGTGGTATTGGAACCCACACTCTCTGATTGCCGATCAAAGATGCTACCACTACGACGGCCCGTACACCATTATTTTAAAAGTTATCTAATCAGTCTTATGTAATTAATTAATTAGACTAACGAAAATACAAAACACTGGACGTTACGATACAGGACCGCTAACAATATTCAGTTGATTTCGTTCGCGTAAAGCTCTTCGTCTTTTTTAAAATAAAGTCTAGTGTATGTTATAGTTGGAACATACCGTACCAAGTACAGAGTACTGCGCAAATAGATGAAATAGTGCAATAAAAGGACTACCGTTTCAAGCAACATAGTACTGGTTGCGGCTTCTGAAGTTTCGCGAGAACTAACATAACAAAAAAGCCACATAGTTGAATCTGAAGCAGTGGTTTATCCCGGATCGCAAGGAGGGGGGGGGGGGGGGGTTGCAAAAATATCGGGGGTGGGGGAGGTCATAATTACACTGCCTGATATGATGCTGATATGACGGAACGCCCTCTCGTGGGGAGCTGACAGGAACGAAAGGGAGGGTGTGCGGGTGGGTGGGTTTCGACAAACATTGGGAGAAGGGTGGTCCCCGTCAAATAACCGATCTGCGGCCGAAAATTAGAAGCTTCGGATTCAAACATTCTGGAAAATCTGGAAAGAAGCCCCTGTCACTTTTCACTGTCACGAAGGACTTTTCACTCCTAAAATTAGACAGTGACATATCGCCCTTGGCATTGCCGCCATGTTGGATTTTGATACAAGACCAATTCCGAAGATTGAGCACCGTGTCACTTCACGCCTCCCTACCTATCTAATTCCAGCCAAAGATTCTCCTGGCTACGTGCAGTCAGACGAAAAAGTTGTGTAATGATGAGAGTAATGTGTTTCGGAGCCTATTTTTAAGCGGTCCCAGAACGGTAATGAACGTATAGTGTCACACGTTCGTTTTACGCTGTACTCTGTGTGCAACAGGATATGGGTATATACCTTCGAAAGGGCTGTTGCGCAATCGAGAGGTGCTCAAAAGCCTGGCGCCAACAGCACGTGCGGGTGAAGGAGTAGAGGTTTTGACATTCCGTTGGTTGGATGATGAGCAACCGCGATATATGTTGATCACAATGTCAATTCCGTGTATCTATATGTTTCTATTTCTTTCTTCGAAGAAACAGGAGGAACTAAAGTAGCACTATGTACTGAATGCGCGAGTGTAGGGCTAATCTGCGAATTGTTGCACCACACTGATGAGACATCTGCCAGTCACTTCCATATGTCAAAGTGAACTCTCACTACGTAGTTGGTACAGGTCAGTCAAAGCCAAGTTCGAGTTGCTATTTCATCATCAACTTTATCTCTACTCCGTTGCATAGGCAACGAACGAAACGGGAGCGAGATAAAACAAATGTCATATATAGTGATAGAGATAGACGCAATCAAACTTTTGCTCCACACGCGCGGCCTTAACCGAGGAGTGTGACCGCACGCTATCACTTGGCCTATACAATGCTACAACGCCATATGATACTGCCATAAATACGCAAAAGTCTTCCAAATGAATTCTTTAACGAGTCGTGTAATATCGCTAATGCAGTCTGACAGCCAAGGCGCTGTACAAAGAGCGACAATAAAATGTTCCTGCCTACAGGTAAAAGATGGACGGCGTTGTGATGGATCATGTCATAACCGCGCTACTCGTTTGAAGGCGAAGAAATACAAATGCCACTTCGTATCACTGCGAGAGCAGGTCACTTTCAACAAAAATTACGTTCTATGCGTCAAATCTACATAGTTTATTCACTGACGTCACCCCCTCCAGAGGGCACTAGCTTCGAAAAGGTGAAATCGCAGTCTTAATATAGGTTCCCCGAAGTTTGGTACCTCGAAAAAAAAAAGCGATCGAAATCCCCTTTGCAAAATAAACCACACCAGCGGCTAGTGGTAGCCAAGGTCATGGTGAAGACTGGGAGGTGGTGGGTTCGAATCCTACCACCTCTGTGCTGTATGAGGTTTTCCCTGGATTTTCCGAAAACTTTCCAGACGAATGTCGGCACAGTTCCCCCTGAAGTCGGCCCAGGACGCACACTAATCCCCTCTGTCCCCCCACTGCTTCCTGTTCTCCTCTCTCCATTCCATCCACATATGTACGCCACTCATAGCCAAAGTTGCTTCGTGGCGCTAACACGAAATTAAAAAAAATAAAATAAACTACTGTAAATAAATGTTATCTGACTATCAAATGCGCAGTCGCGCGCGGGAAACTGCCAACAGCGAACTTAGGCTAACCAGGGCATGGAAACGCAAACACTGAACTTGGACCAGCATAATAACAAACTAACCAACGTGCTCTTGCGCAGTGTCCGCCCGGCTAAGCCTAACGGCCGCTATCAATTAAATGCGTCTTTCGTTCGCTAAAACGACTTCGACAGACGTCGAAAGCCCGCGAATTTGAGTGGTGATGTTACGTTTTTAAACACGGCACATCACCTTACGAAGCAATAGAGCATTCTCCTCGATTTTCCTTGTTTCGAGATCGGGGATTTCGAGATCGGGGATTCCGCAACTGGGAATATCGAGGTCCTCCCATTTAGAGGACAATCAACGTTTAAAATATGGAAATTACTTGGATTGTGGTACATAATAAAATTCATAATATTCATACAGCAGCGTATCTTCGAAACACCAAATACACGGTGGGTGTGACGTGGGTAAAGGCCTGGACTGCCAAAACCTGAGGGCCTACATTATGGTGGCAAATCTGCTAGCGACAGTGGCGCTCTCTTGCGGATGACGTCGCGTGAATAAACCCTATTTGAATTTTTCTATGATGATAATTCTCAGCTCCTAGATGATAATTCGTAGATGACGACAAAACCGGGTAGCAGCACGATAGGAAAGTCCCATAAACTGGCATTTTTCTTTTTTGCTAGGCCCAATCATAAAGGTGTTGTTGTTGTTTTTTATTTCATGTTAGCGCCGCGAAGCAACTGTGACTATGAGCGGAGTACAGACGTGGACAGACGTGGAGAGAGGACAGCAGGAAGAAGTGGGGGACAGGGAGGTTAGAATGCGCCCTTGGCAGACTATCACTCTTAAAAAAAGAAGGTGTACTTTAACTCCTTTTCCTTGCCTACCCAGAAAGGAGTTACTGTACACCTTTTTTGTGTTACGAGTGTTTTGTGTTACACCTTACGAGTGTAAAATTGGTGTTATCGGACTTAAAAGGCGTATAACTTATTACTATTCAGGATATCGACAATTGTCATTGTGCACCACACCACCCTTCGTAACTTCCAGCTCCTAAACAACATATGGTGTTCTACTATCGTGAATATATCGTACATCCACGTTCAGCGCAGAAGACCACAACGGCCATGAGACCGGCGCGCGCAAGACAAATATTTCCCGCCAAATACAACAGGAAACCCGAGTGAAGTCAACAGAGAGAACAAACCAACAATGCTCGCTAAAGGCGAAAGGATTATCTGGCCAAGGACTTACGGCGAATCGCCCGCCACCGGACACACACAACACGGACCATTGGGCAAGGTCACGTGGGAGCACATATCGTTAGCCCTAAGAAGATCCGGCATCCTGTTTTGTGTACACACTCGTGAATAGACAAGAGCTGACAACACGTGGTGTCAATCATTTCTAAACGACGGGGGCGCGCTCTTCGTTTATTGGTGGCAGGTTTGAAACCTGCGAGGAATTTGGGAGGGTCTGTCGTCGTTTACCGAACATATTTCCGAGAGAGTTGCTTGGTGCAAGGCCACTGGTTAACAACGTGTTTCTACTCAATTTTTTTCTTTTCCGGGAGAGCCGAATAAATGGCTATTTTGTCGAAATGAAACGAAGGTTACATCTTTGCGAGTTTTCGTTGGCCCGTAAAATTTTTCATAATTCGGTAAAACACCGAATACAAATGAAAGTCCGAGGAAAGATTAGGGGGGTTAATCACTGCACACGTTAAATTTAATGTCCCCTCAAGCTCAAGGTGATGCTGCCGACTTCAACGTTACACCAGCTTGCTTGTGTCCTTTTCCTTGCTTTTTTGTGATTCACGCTTGTGATTCCACGATTCAAGGTGTTCCTTTTGTGATGTCTCACAGGGGCCAGTTTTGTATTGAATTGTGATTTTAAGGGATGCACTGAGACGCACACTTTTGAAATTACGTTGCAATTTATATTCGCCGATAACTGCCAGGTAAACCATGTACACGCAAAAAAGAAAGAAGAGAACATTTCACGACAATAAATAAACGCCAAAAAACATGTGCCGAATCCGCCCTAAAATAAAAACCGAAAACGCAGTACCCTAGCTACATTCCACGAGATCAAATAAAAGGAAATATCGTTTGAGGTATATCGCGAACTCATGCATGATAATGAAAAAATGGCTAGGAAGCAAGCGAGCTGGTGAAGATGATGCATAATGTAAAACCCCGAGACCAGGGAACACGAAAGGACAGACACGTGTTTGTGTCTGTCCTTTCGTGTTCCCTAGTCCCGGGGCTTTACATTATGCATCATGCATGATAGCGTTCATGGTTCTGCGCATGTCCATAACAGAAAGTAAAGCTTCGCGCACTGCGCAGAACCACAAACACTACGTACGCAAACGCCCTACGCCCTTGCGTAAGGCGATAGTGTACGTTGTACTAAAGCTCTGTATTTTCTCCTACACCTCATAACTCTACGCCTGAAGAGTGCGATTGTAAAATCGAGAGAATCGTAAAATGATATGTCATCTGATCGCTGGTTATTTTACCATCGAAAGGTCATTCTCAGCAGGCACTAAAACGACGGGTAGGACCGTTCGGGGCCATATTAAATTCAGCATATCATCATTTGAAAAATTATAGAACCATTGTGTGTGAAAAACGTCGCTATTAATAACACTTACCAGAATGTAAGCTTTTCTTTTCATCAAAACGAACAGAAAATAAAAGGTAAAGAAAAGCAAACAAACCACGTCGTTCGCATACTATGAAATCGTGTCAATTTCTCCCTTTGTGTGTACCCTTGAACGGGCAGTATCAAGGGCTCCGATGCTGATGAATGAAATGACGTCCTCACCCACTACGTCTACGAGTTGACAGACACAACAGCATAGACGCTGGCAACCTGGTGGATAAACTCGAAGCGTGAGCACTGGCGAACGAGAGCACGGACGACACAAACACAGTTCGAACTTATCTTTGCGCCTCTCCTACGAGTGTACTACTGCGACCACAGCGCGTTGGTCTACAGGACGTATAAACATCCGCATGCCGCGACTGGTACGCTGCGGGTACCAACGCTGGCTGGTGCAGGCTGGCGCTCAGTCTGCTCGAAGCTTCAGAGAACAACACAGGAGGAAGAAATGGCTTGCTGGCAGCAGGAAAGTGAACCCAGAGGATATCAATGCAGGCAAGGTACGCTGGCGTAATAGCGACGGAAATATCTGCCCACGAATGAAGTAAGAGCGCACGATTGTTACGCGTCGTTTTCAATCGGAACAGTTATCGTGTCACACAGAAGTTGAGATCAACAGGGTAAGACAATACACAGTTCCAGCTTGATGAAATGTCAAGAAACATAACGAAAGAATGAAGCACAAAGTCGGAGTAACTATTCAATACGTGAGCTTTCGGGCAGAGCCTGCCCTTCTTCAGAGAAAAGAAGCAGTTAAAACATTGCTTATATAAGGAGTGGGATCGGTGAGAGAAGTGACCAAAGAATAAGAGATATGCGACGCAAGGATTAAATCACAAAGAACAAAACAGAAGGCTATACACTGGGTAGATATCTGACGGCAAGACCGTTGGCAGAAACCTACACCACTTTTCCCGTTTGAATTTCTGCCGGCCGCGCTTGTTCGAAGTTCGAACGAATCGTCCTAGAAGCCGAACCGACTAAAAACCATTTGCAGAAGTGCACTTGAAGAGGTGTCAACACCCCTATATCAGGCATACCTGCGGGCGGTATTTCATCGCCACAGCGCGCGCGTCATGCAAAGGGGTGCACTCATGCATGTTATTGGGAGACATGGCGCGGCTAGCTCCATTCATTATAAATCCATTGAGAGAGTCCCACGCACGGCCATGATCACGCCGAGCTTGTGTACACTGCGGGAAGCGCTTAATTAAAACGAATTACGCGGTACCACCCTTCGGGAAAGCAGTAGTATACCGAGGTGGATGTACGGGGGGGGGGGGGGGGGGTGACGTCAAGACTTTTTCCGGGCAAGGAGATCCAACGAGCGGCAATGTTTACAAACGGCCGGCATCCGGATGTGGAAGTTCTCTGGTTGCCGCATGTATGTGCATGGAAGAGTCGAGTCTCGTGATGCTCTCCTTTCTCCCACAGGAAATTCTTTTGTAACCGGGGTACGTCGTGAGAGACCGCTGCTCTTCCGTAGCATCGAATCCTATGGCAGGAGTTGCGCCACTTTGCGGCAAATCACACCTGGCAAACTCCCAGACTCACACTCTAAGAAAAAAAAAAGTAAGAAAACGGGGAGTAATTGCAGTTTCTAGTCCCCCCCCCCCCGCATTTTTACAATTGCTCGTTATGTTAGTCCCCTAACACCGCACTTTACTCCTCAAGACTGTAAATAGTCACTGAACTTCGCAAATGGACTCCAGAATGCAACGATCTACGTCAATATTATGTAATAGGACTATATATAACTTGGCTAACTCATACATTTTCCGCCCATACAGAAGAAGAGATATATCGCAAATCGAAATATCGGCGGCTTCTGTCCTGAGGCAACTCCCTTCCTTCTCACGTAAAACAAGTCCCTCGAATTTCGATACGGGTAATTTCTGCTTAGCGATGTTAGAGTTAACGACGTAACACAAAGGGGTCAAAAGATCCAAGCCTGGCGAACCCTCAGACGAGTCAAGAGATCCAACCGGGTCAAGAGATCCATCGAGTCAAGAGATCCATCGGTGGATCTCTCGACTCCATGGATCTCTTGACCCGTTGGATCTCTTGACGTGGAATCAACGAAAAGTAGGACTGAAGGTCGCGACCCTTTCAGGGACTACCGTAATCCCCTCAAGACCGCGGCTTTCGGGCGCGACCTTGTTCGCCCCTATAGCTTCCAGCGTAGTTCAACTCTACCAAATTGGTGGCGCTGTCGAACACTATGACGTCGTTTGTTTACAAACAGGGAGAGGTTCTATTGACGGTTTAATTGGAAGTATTTTCATTCATTCCACGTCAATTACGCACCTGGGACTATTAGAACAGAGCGTGAAATGTACTTGTGACATTCATTTACTCCGGTGTATTTACTCCCGAAAAGGACCAATATTTGCGGCAATGCAATTAGTCCCCAAAATGACTAAAAATACTCCACATTTTCTGGGAGTGCAGCCTTTCACAATATGGAACTATGTGCAATATATATATATATAGAATGAAAGTTGTTCCAACGTTGTCTGGTGTGGTATTTATGTAGAACGTTGCAGTTCGATGGTTTATGTGTGCCGCTGTTTTTCGTTTTTCAGAGCTCTGAGTACAACGAGTGCCCACAGGCTCATTTTGACGACTTAGATATATTGCTATAACAATACGCAGCGTTGTACCCATATACAATGTACGCGGATATCACGACAGTCTTTCGCCATGTTTACAAGCGATGCACCCGGTTACAACAAAAAGTCTAGTGGAATATACTTACGCGTAGGCGTGTCTTACGGTGCCGTGACATGGGATCGTAAAGCTTTTCACAACCCTGTTGAGGGGTACGGGGCCATTACATCCAACGAGCTGTTACATCCACCGTGCCGTTACATCCATCGATGGACGTAATGGCACGATGGATGTAACAGCTCGTTGGATGTAATAGCACGGTATGGATGTAACGACGCGTTGGACGTAACAGCATGATGGATGCAATGACACGATGGATGTAACGACACGATGGACGTTGGGAGCCACTCAAATCGTTAAAAAAAGTCCACATTTTATTGTTTTTCCTCTGCCAAATCAGTGTACGTACCCAAATTTTTATATCGCGTGTCCTTACTACCCATTTACGCGACCCGAGGACGGTTGTCAGAATACAAATATAATGGGTGACTTGTCCTACAGGGTGTTCAAAATTAAGCTTTCACGAGCGCTACGCAAACACGGCGATGACAGGAAACCGGATGATAACTTTACACTACTTGTGTAAGAAACAGGTGCTGTTAATTATGTAGCAGCTGTTTCTTACTCGAGGAACAGAAAAATATCACCAGGTTTTCTTTTGTTCGCCTATTTATAAAGTGCTAGTGAAAGCTTAATTTTGAACACCCTGTATAGTGGAGTACATAAACATGTACATGGAACTCATTTTGCAAACACATGGTCACGGGACGCTGACAAAACACGGACGGACAACACAGCGTTCCACTCCCTCCGTATCATGTGACCATGTAATCGTTTAACGAACACGCTCTTTTTGTATTTTCATTACATTTTGCAAGGTCTGCTATGAATTCTGCGCGCTGCGCATAACGCCTTGGTCAGCTGGTAAGACGCAGCTTATACTGACGCCAAGGTCGTGGGTTGTGTATATTGATGAACTGGTATAAATTAATTAATACACTATCATATCTAGGGCAGCATTATACATGTATAGGTCAGCATCATTGGTACAAATTGCTCCCCATTCATCATCGCACAATAAAGTTGTTGTTGTTGTTGGTACAAATTAATCCACAGACCGCTCTATCTCTCTCACTCTCTCCCGTAGCTCAATAGCTCTCCCGTAGACTATAGGTGTGTCGCGATCGACAGAAACCACGAACTATCATTACAACGACCTTATCTTATCTTACCTTATCTGTTGCCAAATAGAACGCCTGTCAAAAGGGAATTGATCGTGAATTACGTGTATATTATCATACCGACGCTAAGGCGCACGTGCCTAGAATGCATCACTTACGTTAAAACATAACATTTATATACCCTCGATCTGTAGTGGGTCAAGTTTACGTAGAAACTCAGTCTGGGAGAAAGAATTGATAAGCGCCGTCGAAAACAACATGGCTTATCACCGAGTAGCCTTGCAGATAATGCCGTTTAGGAGTTATAATTACGCTAATCTACAATCACGATAACACGCGCTGGGTTTCTTTTTTTGGCCCAAAGTAACACACACGCTGTTGCTCGCAAAAGACATCTTGACGCCGCTGTTCCACCGGCGTTGTAAACGGGCCCCCGCTCCGACATCGAAAAGCCTCGTTTTTACCTCGTTGTTTTCGAGGGTCAGTTTAGCTGCACAGCGGTTACTCGAAACAGGAACACACAGGAAGAAATGAAAAAAAAAAAAGAAAAAAGGAAAAGAAAAACAGGACAAGATCCCGCAATTCACCCCTGTCCCCAGAAGAAACTCCTAGGAACCGAAGCAACCAAAAACACATCTAATAGCGAATTCGGGTGGTCATTTCGTAGCAAAACGGCCGAGCGCTCGGAAATTGCTAGGTCGGCGACCAAGCTGGATCACGTGACCGTTGCCACCCGAACATGATTGCTAGGAATCTAGCGGTTTTAGGTACTTGGATCACGCTAGGGGCGTCGCGGTCGCAAGTCTTCGAGTTCTGTCGTCTGCTAAACCACGTGATTTCAACATGCGGGCCAATGAGGGCACTCGCCACCGTTGCAGTGCGGATGTGACGACACCGGATACAGTTGAGCAATCTGCTGCTCGATCGTTTTGAGACCGGGCAAAAAAAGTGCTAGCTAGCAAATTCCGAGCGCTTGGAAAGCGCCACGCGAACATGCGAGATTTGCTTCATTTTGACCAAGCGAACATGACTGCTCGAGATCTGGCAAAAAAAGTTGCTCCGAAATGACCACCCGAATTCGCCATAAGGGAACAACGCAGCAAGTGCGACGGCCCGCACCTCACTTGCCCGGGCCCAGTGTTGCCGGGCGAAGGTATACAAACCCGCCCGCCTTGTCGTTTATTTCAATTGCTGGCTCCATTCCCACCCTCATCAACGCTGAAACGAGAGAGGAGTTCCACGGAATCAAACCGGAACATCCGGAAGAGGAACAGTTCGCAAATTCGCTGAACGTGGCACACGTCTTTGCCAAAAAAGATGTACCCCTCGACGTTTCTCAGCAGAGCGAGAGGTCTTCTTCTGGAAGGCTTCCTGGTTTGCGTCACACGATGCCGAAATTAACTCCAGTGCTTTTAACCGTTCGCTTCTTTGGTTGGTTAGCGTGTCGTTCTTGCTAATTTTGGGGGGAGGGGCAACCCGTGACACAAAAGAGGTGCTTGTCGCCGGTAATGAACCAGTGGCTAAATCGAGGCGGGTCACATTACGAAAAAAAGTGATAAGGGTAGCTCACCACGTTCGCATGGATGTGGTTATGCGCTGTTTAATTTTATATCATGTTCCGTGGCAGGGGAGGGGCGACGTCCCCTCCCCCTTTTCATGCATAGAGACAATTTTTAATGCATTTGCACGTTCGTTCTAACTTATAAGTAAGGAAAATATCGCATGAGCGTATATCACTGCTACCGTCACATCACTCACGCACCACTGACATGAAATACATTCCAAACGTAAATATACGTCCCCGTTTGATAACGACATAGAAAAAGCCGAATTAACCGAATGTTGTTAGGTGAAACCGCTTCAACAAAGTCATTCTGCATTGCATAAATAATATATATATATATATATATATATATATATATATATATATATATATATATATAATGAGGGAAAAAAGCCATTAAAGAAACATGTAAATGACACTAGACGTATTTGAAATTAAAAATTACAGATTAAGGTGGCTTCTACATATTATATTCTATATCCTATATATCGTTCTATATATATTCTATATTACCGAAATATCTTAGTGTAACAATCATTCAAAGTCCTCCCTTATCCCTCCCTCAGACCAGGGACTTCCGCCACCCCTGTTTCTATATGTATGATGCAAGCTGAACAAATAAATGAGAATAGCTGGTGACGATGACGGCACACGCAAGTGTGCCATCAGGGGGCTTACACTGCACCAAATCTGTGGCGTGAAACGAGAATATATAGGTCGGATACGTTCGGTTTGTACACCTCTTTCCACTCTGCAGGCAGTTTTCGCATATCAGAAGCTCTCTACGCAAACGATACGACAAAGGGAGCAACGTGACGTCAGTCACTTTAAACTGCGTTCGGAACCGCGCTATCTTGAGCACCCTGATTTGATTTACTGATGTGAAGACTTTCCAATCTACTGCTGAAAGCAGTTAATTTTGCTCACCTGCGACTGCGCATAGTATTTAACCGTATAAGGAGGGCGTTGTCTGAGCAACGCGGAAAGTTGGTGCCGTGCTCGGCTGATTTCGAACCCGCGACCTTGGGGTCAATAAGGGGGATGGGGGGGGGGGCATGTTCCCAACAGATCCACGGAGGCTGGCTGCACTGTCAGCCGGGCACGTCATTCTACGCAAAAATGCCCATAGCCTATGACTACGTGTGTATATGGATCGCGAAACATGTGGACGCTCAATTAGAAACCGTATATGTTCGTCTATAATATGGTACGATAGATGTTAGAGGTAAGGAGGACAGACGTAACGGGTGAGGAAGTAAAGTGAGGCAAAAAAGTTGGAAATAGAAATAAACAAAAAGACATTGGAAGAAATAAATATATAGTAAAAAAAATGGCGGCGAGGCTGGTGGCTGACAAACTTTTTCATCCTCCAATGCTGACTCGAAAGATAGCTCAACAGTTAGGGTTATGAAACTCCCCTATCATCATCATCATCATCATCAAATAAAGGTGTTGTCTTGCTTCTGGAGGCCCTATCCATCGCCTTTGTCCCACAAGCAAAGACGTTATCTGTCCCGTAATTCTTCGTGCTTTTGCAAACTCGTGCAACACGCAAAGCTGCCAAGTGTACAAGCAAGAAACGAGTAACCTGTAACGGCATAACAATGGTGGAGTATCCGCAGTGTAGTGCTGCAGTCACGGAAGGACTCTGTACGAAGCCAGTTTGAGAACGCGCCTTGACGACGACGACTAACACATCCCGAAAACGGTACTCAAGGGCAGCTCTTCTGTTCCCTCAACAATCTTCTCTCCCATACCTCTACGAGCCAGCTCCGTCGTCAATCAACGCGTAAGTACAAACAAAAGCCAAAACGGAAAGAATATAACCGCCACTGCCCACAGCAACGGGTGCGAAACCGCATTCACAACTCATGGAACGAACAACAAAACGATAAAAGTAATGATCGTTTTACCACGGCTTCCATCCACTGCGCCCTCCAATTTATAATCCAACTCATTTCTCCGTCTCACGATTTCCTCTCATTTAATCTCCCCGGGGTCGCCCCCCGCGGCAATCAGCCGGTTTTTTCCACAAAAGCCCCTTGGCGAGCGAAGAGATTCGCGTTCAATAAGGCGATCTTACGCGACGTACAGGTGTATCGGAGTCTCTCCCGCCCGCACGCAAGTCTCATGACCGCGAGTGGATATGTGACCGGCGTGCAGAAGAGTCTCGGTCGGCCCACCTCTGCGATGCACCCTGCTGAGACGCCCAAGAAGCAGTTGGCTCAGACCCAGGTAGTTCTGCGCGAGACACTGTGGGCCTCCATAGAGAAAATGATCAAGTTTTGCAAAACGTGTACGCGGCATATGTAGGTGGCAGTCCGGAGACACGAACTGTATCGTGTTCGCGAGAAATGTGCTAATGTCCAACGTGTGTTATTGATACTAATGGGGGAGATTTCAGACGTAGATCTGTGTCAGTGCAATGAGGTATGGACAGAAAGTCAGCTTACTGTCTTTCAGTCCGTTTTTGTTTTCGTCGATTATCGTTTTCGTTTGCACCTTTGTGTCCATGTTTGTCCATGTCGAAATAAAAATTGAATTGTATGTCGAAAGGCTACCGACTATATCCCGCACTTGGATGAACGTGCTGTATTAAAAACGAAAGAAGAAAACAACGTTATTAGTACCGCGATGCAACCGTAGCCATATACTAAACGGTGTAGCGATGTGGATAGATGAAGAGTGGACAATAAGAAGGGGTGAAAAGGCATGTGGGGTCATTTAAGCGTTCTGAGTCGACTTCATAATGAGAACTTTGTCGACGCTTGCCTGGAAGACTGCATGAAAACCCTGGGGAAAACTCAGAAAGCACAACTCAGTCTTTAGTACAGACATGGAAATACCACAACCGGTACTCCACTGACCCTATGCCATATCGCCCGAGCGGTGTTGAAGTTAATCGTCACTCATCACTCCGGCGTTCAATGAAAGCATAGCCAGTCACCTTTATCAAAGCGTCATAACCTCTTGCGACAACTTCTAAGTCACCATCGTCTCGTAAAATATAGCGTTACGTTGGCGCACAACAACGATCCCAGTGCATTACAAGCATAGCCCGTTGCTGTGGACACAACTCGAGGCAACGAATGCACGTGAACGCTGTGATCCGCGCGGTTCTGTGGACTTGGCTCTTACAACACGCCGCAAGCATGCCAAATATGCAAAGCACTACTGAAATCCTCCCAGCAACTGTTACTTTTTTTCGTCGTCAAGCGCTGGCGTCTCAACGCCCTCCGTCCTCGGGTGGTATGGTGACGTCACTCAGGAGAAACTAACTTCGAAACAGTAAGATTAAAAAAAGAGAAAAGGGACAGACCGATTAAAGGACGACTAAGATTTTACAGCGGTCCGAAGAGGGCAAACGATTGACGGCCTGTGGCCGCAGAACGGGGCATGCGACTATAATGATATACCAGCTCGCATGACTGAGCGGCTACGCAAGCAGCACAACATCTTGGCCTAATATTGGCAATGTCGGCAAAATATGGCCATGTCACGTAGAGACTGGGAGGTATCGAATCGAATCCCGGTGCCGGCTGTGCTGTCTTGGGTTTTTCCTGGGGTTTTCCTCAGACGCTGTCAGACATATGCCGGCACAGTTCCCTTAGAAGTCGGCCCAGGACGCACATTCTCCCAGAGCGTTAGTCGTGACGTTGCCCACCTTTGTGATGCCAACAACGGCGAGTTCTTTCATTAGCACCACCACCACCACCACCACCGCGTCAAATTCGTTACAGTGAGCAAAAATTCGTCACAGCGCCCTCATGCACCAAATAGTTGCGTATACCACGTGCCACTGAAGAGTCACTTTTTATTATACCAGAATATAATACCATGTAAAGTATATATTTCGCAGATAACTGATTTTAAAATTATGCCCCTGCCCCACTGAAACGTTCTGGAACAAAACCTCCACTTATCTGACATCAAGTAACGGTCTCTTAGAGGAAAAGGTTATCAAATGGGCACCTTTTAAGGCCGTTTTTCTCGTCCGCGTTTTTCACGGAGCCAAAACGGACCCATTTGAACCTACGGGACTAGATTGCCCTCAGGTTCTATTTGTTAAGCAAACGGACGGTAAAAAATGTTAGTGTGAAATGGGCCTATAACGAAGTTTCAGGTTGTTTCTCTCCCAACAGCTAGCGTTATAGGGCGTTACGACTGTCCGTCACGAACGGAACAGGAAAGGTTTTCAGGAAACTGACTGTGAAACGCACGTGCGGCAAATAATCTGCGTTATAAACACATCCTATTCAGCGCAACAGCTGCTCACGTAATGCCATAACGTTCTCGCAATTACGCTATACTTCCACTGCACGTAACTACCTACGCGTTCTACACTCCGCAGCCGTGCGCGACACAAACAACCTCCTCTCTCTCTCTGCATCTCCCATCCGAACATTCAACCTCAACCCACACAACAGATGACTCCCGCATCCGATATAACATGACGGCGCAAACATGATTTGCGTCGCAGCGCTAAGCTTAACGTCTGCTGGCGCAAACGGCAGCAACGACGGCGACGGAATATTCCAAGGCCGAGCATCCTTTCCCCCCCTACGACGACGAACAAGGTGAAAAACCGCCTTCAAGGGTAACGGTTCCAGTCTACCCCGCACCTTGGAAGGCCGCTACACCGCTTTACGTTAAAGGGGCCTTTCGTGATCAGTCAATCATTACTGCGTCATTGAAAGAGCTATGTGACATCTGAAAGCGCTTCCGTTGAGTATAGCCTCGAACCCACGATGCTCTATTATAGCATCTTATGATGCGGGACAGGAGACTGGGGTCGACTCGAAATGAGCTATAAGTAGCGGTACTTACGTGCCAATGCACGCCCAACCAAAGCTGTGGGGGGCAAGAAAGCTAAGCGTACCATAGTAATGGGGTGGCACGACTCACAGAGTAGTGTTCCTATATGTCGTTCATCTAATAGTGGCCTTCTGAATACAAGGAAAGGCAGATAATGAAAGTCAGATGACAAGTGGAGGGAGGGCTGGCATTTGTAGTCTAGGTATGCGATAGAGTTAAACATAGTTAGTAGTCGGAAAAATGAAAAAAATAAGACAAGACGTCTTCGGTCAGTCATGTAAAGGCTGCGACTCGGATGTAACCCGGGACGACAGGGATCTGCTGGCCAGGAGTTCGCTGCTAAGTTTTCGATGCACCTTATTAAATCAATGAACAGTTCGACGAGCGTAGTGTCTCAACTCTAACCATCGAATTACCAATCGGTCAAGTTTTCAAATTACCAATGGGTAATTAAGTTTCCGATACACCTTATTGAAGCTTCAGGTGAGCCAACTCAGTGAACTGTTCCACGGGCGTAGTGTCGCCACTCTAACCGTCCAATTACCAATCGGACATTAATTTTTCGAATTACCCATTTGAAGTCGAATTACCAAACGATCATTAAGCTTTCGATGAACATTATCGAAGCTTCAGGTGAGAGAAATCAATGAAGATTTCCACGAGCGTAGTATGTCGCCACCCTAACCGTCGAATTACCAATCGGTCACTAAGCATATACTAGTTGAGTACTTCAAAGTATAATCTCAAGACGAAGACAGTATGCCAATGTTCACATCGACAGTGGTGCTAACATACCGCACAGCGTATACGACCACTGCTAGTAAGAGACAGAGCGCGAGGATACCATTGTGGTATGCGAGGAAATTGCTAAGGGATAACAAGGAGTTTACTGGTTTTTGTTTAATAGTAGTCGCTGTATCGCAAAAGGTACACAACTTCAGCAAATTTCAGTGTCTACACCATGCCCCGCTCTGCATTATGTCCGTAAGCCCGGTCCGATTATTTTTCATTTTGTAAATCACCGTACATTATCTCAAACAGTCTTCCCAGTACCTGTGCAGACACTCATGATTGTGGGACATTTCAGTATTCCCAATCTCAATCGCGGTACGTCATTTCTGCTCGTAACCTCGAAACCTGACACACAAAAGTTTCCCGCCATTACGCATTCTACGAGCAAAATTACCTGCACCGCTGCCATCGAGAACACACCTCAGCGTGGGGCCATTCCTGACGAGTCAAGCGACGTCCGCTGGACACGTCACCGACTGCGGGTCGATGCTTCCGCGAATCGACTCCGCTCCGGCTAAAAACGGACCGCTAACCAAAACTAAAACCAGTGACGTCACGAGGTGAATCTACGACGAAGGTTATTAACGGGACGGAGGCTAACAAAAATGGCCGCTGTGACTAGGGGCTCCTGGAATTCGCACTCGTATTCTTTTCATAGAAGGCGAAGCGAAGCCAACTAACCGGCGGCCTTGAAATGAGAATGAGGGAGAGAGCGGCCTTTTATATTTTTTTTAAGCGTTCGCCGGGTGTTCTCTTGGGCGCGCTCGTCGCCGTCGTCGTCACCGCTCGCGCCGCAGACGGCGAGAAACGGATGCCGGAAAAAGAGTCGCATTAAATCTAGAGATTACAGTGAACCCTCGTTATTATGACCGTGGTCGTTCCCGAGAATTTTGTTCATAATGCGGAATTGTCATATTAACGAGGGGGATTTGCAGAGGTTTCATTGCATTGTCCTCCGGAGTATGGTCGCGTATGTCAGATTATCGGGGGTCATATTAACGAGGGTTCACTGTAATTTAGAGACATTAATAAATAGACAGAGAGTTAAATTTACGCAATGTATAGCTGCTTCCTCGCGAGTCTTTTTGTATTCCCGCATTTGGGGAAGTTTTCCTCTTATTACGGAAGTTAAATTAAGCGAAAAAACATATTGGACAAATGTGATTCGCTTCGGCGGTAAAACGTTTATATATGTAGCGTTTTCCACGTCTATTTTTAGGTACATTCTGAGGTCGTATTTCCTTCGGAAATCGTATACTACATAATAGATTTTTCTCGGGGGGACTGTACGGCTGCCAGAGTGTGAACAGAGAGACCTGAACCAGATCTCGTCAAGCCACACGCGGAGGCTTTTGGTCACTTTATTATTATTATTATTATATTATATATTATTATATTTAATATATATACAGTGAACCCTCGTTAATATGACCCCCGATAATCTGACATACGCGCTTTACGACCATACTCCTGGGGAACAATGCAATGAAACCTCTGCAAATCCCCCCGTTAATATGACAATTCCGCATTACAGTGAACCCTGGTTATTATGACCGTGGTCGTTCCCGAGAATTTTGTTCATAATGCGGAATTGTCATATTAACGAGGGGGATTTGCAGAGGTTTCATTGCATTGTTCCCCATGAGTATGGTCGTAAAGCGCGTATGTCAGATTATCGGGGGTCATATTAACGAGGGTTCACTGTATGACCAAAATTCTCGGGAACGACCACGGTCATAATAACGAGGGTTCACTGTATTATACTGTTATATATTAAATATTCTTCGCTAGATACGACACCCCACACTGGGCTAACAGAGTCGGCTGTTGCCCGATTCTCAAACTTTGCTGTAACCTGTAAGCTATTGTGCGCTCCAACTGGAATGGAAGGTGAACAAGTGCAAGCCATAAGCGAAGCGAAGCTACATTGTACAGGGAAGAGTTTTTTTGTTTACAAAAAAAGTGAAACGAGGTCAATGCAGAAAAACCTATTACACACGTAAACAAACGAGCAAAGTATTTCCGCACGTGTATGCATTTCCTGCATAACGAACATGACGCTAAGAACCTTTTGTCATCGGCTGTGCCAAGTCGTGCCATTCAAACATGACTCAAGTCGAGGACACACAGTCATATTCATTACTCACGAATAGAACGCCGCCTACTACTTTTTTTTTCTTTTCGCTCACAATGATTCACGACGGCAGCCACTTCTCAAGAGCAGTGACTTCGCACTGACCAGTTTTTTTTTTTTTTTTTTTTTTTTTACGTAAAGGCATTACTAACACAGAACGTCCCGTTCCCACTGAACGACATCTGGCATACCATCTTTTTTACGCCCGTTGCAACAACTCATTACCCACCACGTAACTATAGCCACGACAACGGAACCAGCCCTGCACTCATTTCGTAGCCATATGAGGAAATCTACCAATGTCCCCCTCCCCCCCCTAACATCCGGTTTCGGGTACTCTCTCTCCCCCTCGCAAAACAGTTGCATACCACAAACGACGAAACAGAAGTCATCGTCGCTTCCGAAAGTAGTGGTAAAACTAAATGTGTCACTAGATTTCGTAACCCCCTCCTGCCGCCGAAAAAAAAAAAAAAAAAAAGAGCACGTGCCATAAAGCACGCTCAGCGCGAAGGCACGTCGGACAAAAGGCGCCAACGTTAAAAAAAAAGAAAAGACTAGGAACAGCACTCGCAGATGGCGGCGTAAAGCCCTCAACTCCAACTTCTTCCTCCAAGACACTTTCTTTCTTCTTTTTCTTGTTTTTTTCGTTGTCTACCCCGAACGTTTCTGTGCAGTTGAGAATCCCTTTCTCTTGTAACTTTTACGCTTTTAATTGGTGAGTTCAAACGCGCGAAGACGACCGCCTGCGAGACGCTCAAAATGGATCGGCGCGCGCAAAAAGTCGCTGGGCGATGCGCCAGCCGCGCGCTCTCGGTCTGCCTCCAGTCTGAAGGCGAGAGAAGAGGAGTCTGTGACGTCATGCGTGACGTGTGGCAGTAGGTCATCGTCTGCTGGCGCGTCAGGAAAGAACGAAAAAAAAAAAAAAAAAGGAAGGAGGGAGCCCGAAGTCTCTGGCGCCAAAAAGCTGCTGGCCGTCGGCGCGTTGCTATGGTTACAGGGCGCGTAATTGTTTTTTTGCACTTTCGGTTTTGGTACTTTATTCCGGGAAGTAATGGGGCATGAGAATGTATTGGTGCAAGAGAGATAATTTGGAATGGCTGCTCTCATTTGCCTCTCGTCCATGAACTATCCTTTTGCCCACTTTTCTTCCCCCATTTTTTTTTCTTTGTCATCTGACTTTGTGGTACGCTGGGCGATCGTATTTATGGGAACTGTCAAGGGGAATTGGGAAGATGGCGGCGTGCTGTCCCCCCCCCCCCAAAGAAAAAGAGAAAAACAAAGAGAGAGGAAAAAAGACAATTTCGCGGGCGGAACTGATAAGGGGTCGAGTTTTATATCGCGTTGGCGTGAAGAGGTTCCGTTCAACTATAATATGTTCACGCCAGAATTCTCGAAAGATAAAAAAAAAAGAATACTGACTAAACTTCAAGGCCGCGCATGAGAGAGTTTCCATTATCCCCTATCAGTGACGTCAACCAACACTCTTTCTCGTTCTGAGATGCAGTGACCCTGCGGAAGTGCGTACGCAGTGCAGTAGATGCATTGCACTTTGCCGAAAGCTTGGAGTACCGGCGGAAGCACTTCACAGGAGAAGTACTAATCCATTCTAGTCCTATATGGGCTTCCGGGTTCACGGAGAAGTAAAAAAAGAAGACAAAAGAAGGGAAAAGTGGTATGTAGTGATTGGAGAGCGCTTGGGTAAGAACACTAACATATAACACTGACAAGAGAAATTCAGTTCAACTTTCTGATAGGACGTCATGAAGCACGCCAAGGAGCCACGTGTACGTCGACATCACACACAAAAAAATTCGACTTACGACTTAACCGTTCTTCCCTATTTACTTCTTCTATCACACGATCTACTAGCTGCGCTGCGGAGCAACATAATTTACAGCACTCGTTATCTAGAGGCTTATCACCTGGTGTCTACACTATATCTCTGTTTCAGCAGTACTTTAAAAATAGATCAGCGCTCGCACTGCACAGGCAATCTGCATACTAACAGAAGCCTGAGCGTGCAAAGACCACGCACAGGCTTGTACCAGTAGTAACAGAACTTTCTCACCAGCTCAACTGTGCTTATACCGCATGAAAAACATAACCACGTGTAGAGCCTCAATTCACAGCTGCTGCTATGTGCACACTGGCATCACTCGACAAAGACCACCGCATTCCTAAAACCAAAAGCTTCCAAGCAAGCCATCGAAAAGGGAGGCATCCCAGAATGTGTAACGCGAGAAGAAGTGAACGAAGTGTAAGAAATGGAGAGCGGGTCCTAGAAATGGGGTGAAGGTGATCAAAATAGATATATCGGACGATTGATCACGTGAAGAGCTTCTGCACTACACGTCACGAATCAGTTACCCCGCGCCCCCACCGGAGAGGTCGCTGAGGTAGGGTGCGTGCGTTTGTACAAAATATCTACGTCGTCTTGCGGCTCTTTCTCACATTTATTTTAACTGAGTTTTTTTTTTTTTTGCTTTCGAAGAACCGAGCATTGTACAGGGCGTATTTTTAATCCTTTACAGATTTGCTTTTATAAACAAAAATCTATGAAAGCAGCATAGATGTCACTTTTGTTGTCGAGTTTATACGGCCAGGCGGGCATTCCCTCGAAAAAAAAAAGTATGTAACTACAAGATGACTATAACTACCTAAATTCATTAGCTCTTGAATTAGGCGATTTCGGGCAAAAGCGAGGTAGCAGAATCGGGGAAAATACTCGTTGAAAGCCATTCCATATAAAAAAAAAAAGAGCCCTCGCACGTGCGCTGAAATATCCATAGCCGAATTTCGATATGCAAATGAGCCGAAACCGCGGCGACAGGGAGCGCAGAGAGCACAGCGCTCATTCCACGTCAGAGGGCCACGTGATTTGGAGCGATGCAGATGATTGGAGTAGGTGCCGCTCAGCTGGCCAATGGCGAAGGCGATGCGCTCCTGAGGCGCGCGGTTTCGGTTTCGGCTCATTTGCGTAGCACACCGCACGCGCTCGTTTCACGATGTTTAAAAGAAAGAATGGCTTTGTTTGAACGAGGATTGTCTCCTATTCTGCTAGCTCGCTTTTGCAAAAAAATTCCCTAAAATGAAGCAGTTAATTAATGAATTTTAGGAAATTAGTCATCTTCAAGTTTCCGCGTGGCCGTATAACTCAACTGCAAAAGCGACATCTATGCTGCTCTCATACCTTCTGTGAGGCATTAAAAGAAAAAGAAGCTACGCCCCGCATTTGTGCGTCAACGTGAAACCGAAAGTAGACACGCTATTGGATTGGATTGGATATGAAAGAAGTCGAAGTCGAAAGGAGAATATGGAGAGGTTAGTCCAGACCCAGTCAGAACTGGCTACTCCAAAGCGCTCTAAGCGCGCTATTCAATCGTGTTCGTTTAACGAATTGCAATTCAAAGCACTCAAAGCAATGGATTAGTACGTCTCCTGTGAAGTGCTTGCAATTCAAGGAATTGAAAGAATTCAGATTCGTTCGTTACGCCCTTCTACGCCCAAGAATAGTGCATGCTTTTCCTTGAAAAGTCGACCGGATATTCCAGACTGACCCTCTCAAGAAGACACAACGAACAGCTGGGAGACATAACACGTGCAGCTCAACCCCAAGACCCCAGGCGCGAAGAATGTAGCTTCATCGCACAGTTACGGAGTCCACACTCATTATAGCAAATGAAGCGCATTTCATCAACTAAATCAGGCAATTATTCGCAGGAAGGCGCCTCCTGTGAAATGAATTTCACTTCAAGTAACCGTGTTCAAAAAATAAATAAATAAATAAATAAATAAAAAAATAAAAAAATAAAATAATAATAATAAAGAAAGAAAACTTCGTAGACAGAGATCATTGGAGAGGCGATGGGCAGTATTGGTGGTGGCAATTAATTTTGGAAAGGAATTTCGAAATTCAGTGAAATCAGGCAGGAGGACGGTGCCAATATAGGTACATCGAGCGACATGCAACTCGAAAGACACATACAATATATGCGCGGAGTACCGGCCAATTTGATGGACAAAACCAGGGTCAGAACCGTTATGTGTTTCGGTTCGGTTCGGGTTCAGGCATATTGGTTCGGTTCGGGTTCAGCTCCGCAGCAGCGCAAAACATCGGTCGGAACCGGTTTAAACCGATTCAGAAAACTGAATTTCGAGCGGATTGCCATGGGTCAAAATCAAGCACATCCGTACGATGCTCAGATTTCACAAATGTACTTTTGTTGTTGCCGACACAGGAGTGCTCAACAGCAACACTGCGTGATACAGGTCTGCATTTCAGGTGTAACGCTACGGCAGCATACTGTACTGTCTATGTTCACTCATCGTATACACCATGTTAAATCCTGCACATGGACTGGCCATTATTTTCACGGCCCAAAATGAAAATTTGGGGTACGTCGCTGGACGACAAAATTGCGTACAAGGAAGCCTGCAACTACCAAAAGGAAGAAGAAAAATAAAACACGACAAATGGCGCTTCTTGTCCTTTCTGACCACATAGACGCCACTTTTTCTTCTTTGGGAGCACGAAATTTGACTCGCCATAGCGCGATCTCCAACACAATTGTCATTTACATTTGGTGTCCGAAGTAAGAAGTATGAATGACGGGCGTTACCTTAGTTGGTGAAATAAAGCGAAGCCCGACCGCAAAACTAACACAACTGAATGAACGCTGCGAGGAAGAAATACGAAATACGTCGCACACTTTGCAGTTTTGTTTTGTTCAGTTTCGGTTTCGGATTCGTTTGGCAACGAGGCTCAGTCCGCTGTGTAAGTCCAGGTTCGGATCTCTCACAACACACATTACGTCTGAACCGTTTCCCGAACCGGTAACCACAAAAAAAAAAAAAAAAAAAATTCGGTTCAGTTCCGGTTTGGTTCAACGCGAGAAAAAAAAAATTGGCTCGGGTTCAGTTCCAACCTCTGGAAAAAAAAAAAAACATTAGTCTGCAGGCAAGCTGGCGAACTGTTCTTGCGACCACGCCCAGTCAACGATCAATGGGGTCTCGACACCCACAAGATACCGACACAATGCTAGAATGACTTTGAAGCATCGAGTCAACGCAATTTGTTTATTTTATTTTTATTTACTTCAACAAATTGTTGGCACCCAGAGGCACTGGCGTTGACGCCGTCACTAAAAGGGGGGGGGGTTGCCCCCCCCCCCCCGGCTCCAGCAAGTAAACGTTCCGTTGAAACACAATCACAAATTATGATTCCTTTTTTTCTCTCTACGTTCCCGACACGTAGGGTTTCTGAGCCAAGTCAATGTAAGTCGACGCACAGAATTAGATGCTGATCCCGTACCGCGAACCCCCCAAACATTCTTCCACCCCTCCTCCACCTGGAAAAAAATCCCGGCGGCGCCCATGGGCACTGGTATGTGTAATGGCTGCTGTACAAGTCACCGGCTTACACGCAGGACTACCAGGCAGGAAGATTGCAATTTGTACTCTGGTCTCGAAATAATTCGACCGACACGTGCGACTGACGTGGTGCGGACACAGGCCGGGACGAAGAGTGACCTCAGCCAATTAACCCACACTTCCAAATGCGTTCGGGCCGCGGATCGAACAATGCCAGAACCGTGCCAATTGCTGGACGTGGAGCCGCATACACATCGAAGGAAGTTCACTGAACCCCTGGGAGAGACGACTTGGCCGCCGCCGTATCGATCCCCACGGAGCTCCTGGGCTGGGGCTCGCCGAGAGAAGGATAATAGAGAGGGAAAGACAAGCACCGTTTCATCCTGTCACGAAACACGATATAGTTCCTTGTTCGTGTAGTAAGCCATCTTCGGCGTTGTTTCAAGCTCGGTACTTTACAAGTGGGATCAATAAGGACCCTCGGAAGAAAATGTAGTACGGCGGGCAAGCTTGTGGGTGCCGTTCCTTGCTTGGTCCCATGGGTTGCCCGTATGTCGAGTACTGCTTGATTAGTGCCCTTGAAGGACTTGCTACGCATTTACGCATTCCAAAAACGTTTAAAAACGGTCGCATCCGTACCAGACCATTTCGAAACTACGGTGTCATTTTATTCCTCGTTGACCACTGACCACAATATCGAAAATCGCACGCGAAATAGTGGTGTCGTCTGACCGCTATGCGATGGAATACATGACAGGAGCAGACGCAGGATGTTGAGAGTAGGCTGGAATACCCTCTCTGGAAAAAGGCGAAAACGTCATTCCCTACAGCCCCAATTAGAGCACGGCCTTGAGAAAAGGGATGCCGCGGCGGTGCGAGCGTCCGGACGGCGCCTGTCTGCTGTGAGCGGGGCCCTCTCACTCCTCTTGTTAGGGAGTGACGTCACGCTGATCTCATTATCGCCGGAGCCTCCGTAGTTGTGGGAGCATCGCTCATCTACAAAAATTGGTTTCTTTAATATCAAGCACTTTTCGGATGAAACAATTAAATTAGCCTGGTAGATTGTCGACCGGTGCCGAACATATAGCGGTATCTGTTGCATATATGGGTTTCTGGATATGACCGTCTCTTTAGTAGCCTAACTGTAGTCGCGTTCAACTTAAGAAGGAAACGAAAATCTAGTCCGTCAACTCTCGAAATATTACTGCGCCGCAGGTATAATGGCTGGCAAGAGAGACGTCACTCTCCTCCCTCCGCGAGATAATGTAATCCATCTCACTCACTCTGCTTCCGTACTGTCTGTAAAGACTGGCCGCATGACACTACGCGAGTCCTCCCCCACGGTGGCGCTGCCGTACTTCTCCTGGCTCGCTATTGTGCCTCCTTATCTCCAACGGCGTATGTAGATGACGGACTAGATTTCGTTTCCTTCTTAAGTTGGACGACACTATAGTATGTCCGACAGCAAGTTGTCTTTAATGTGGCACAGGAGCAGAACCAATATAGAAGCAAAACATGCTCAGTTGTACAACGTTGAGTGCTAAATCAAGGGAAGGAAACGATATTTGGGCTACGACAAAAGACAGAGCGAGAGAAAGAGTGAAAACATGTCGGCAGAACTGTGAGTGGCTTGCATTTCCGCAAACTGGACACTTCCTGTACCCATCACACCTTGAAGGAACTACGAAAGAACTATGCGATTCAATAGTCGTGGATTAAACTCAAGAAAATCATAAAACGGTTGTTAAGCTTGAAGCTCGACGCTCGTGTTGGGACATTGACCTTGTGCTTCGATGCGACGTGAGATGGGCGCAATCATGAAATTCTACGTGTACACAAAAACTTCCACGGCCTAGGAAAGGTTGTGCCACAACTTCACAGAAACACGTGCGTCCCATTATAAACCTGCAGATAAATAAGCTTCCGCTCAGAAGGCAAAGACAAAGCTTCGCCGAACAGCCGTCACACAGATGATACCCATCTCCGAGACATCATTTTGTGTGTGCGTTTCTCTCGCGTGCCGCATCAAGCATGGGGTTCTCTCCTCGTCGCCGAATTTGGCCAAATCAGAGCTCCATTGTGTGTGGGACTAAACCTGGCTTGTAATTCTCTGACTGCATTTCCTTCGCGGGGTTCACCGTCGCCTGATGGATGTTACCTGCCCCGCTTACCGCCGGCCCTCTAAAAAAAATCTGTCTAAAATTAGAAAGGACAGCGTAATGGAAATGGAGAAAGGGTAGCGAGTAATCTGTCGGATGCTTCGCGCTGTTTCCATGGGGCTTAAAGGGGCAGGAGAAGAACTTGAAAAGAACATATGCCAGGAGGAGTAGAGGATTAGGATTCCAAGCCCTGGCACGTAGAGTCGCGCACAACGTACGAGTGATTGCAGCGAGAGAGAGAGACATCAGCCCAATGGCGCCAGCGTGCACCGTCGTGTCTTCAACGCTTTCAAACGGCAAGAACGTAACTTTGAAAACTACGAGGAAGCAGACGTCACCTAACGCAGTTCTGCAAGCGGACATCATTCAAGACACAGCAGCTTGGATCAATCGCATGACTGATTCCAAATCATACACCCGGTGACGACTACAAGAACACACGGCATGGCAATGACACAGCAACTATTTTTGTTGCAGGACTACGATCATCGTTAAAGGACCGTCTACATCTTGCGTTCTCTTTCTTGCTTTAATGGACTTTCTTGAGGAAACGGCAACAGGCTATGCGAGGAATAACGCGCTGTACGAAGGTCGTACTCGGAAGTTGCCGTATTTCTGCGCACTTCTGAAACGCCGCGTAACGACATGTAAACATTTGAATGAAGGAAGGAATGCTTGTAGAAGGCGTTCGGTCGCTTTGCTGCAACACAGGGAAGCGTGCGGCAGTGCGACGTAGTTAGCAATATAACGCAGTATTGGCGCCGAGAGGTTTGGCAGCCGCCCCCTGGTGTTCGGTGAACGAACCGCGTCGTGGGGATATTCCCGGGCAGTATTCGCACATCGCATTGCGTATCAAGGCATTAATCGCGTAAGACGCTGTCCAG
Source organism: Ornithodoros turicata (assembly GCF_037126465.1). Lineage (NCBI taxonomy): Eukaryota > Metazoa > Arthropoda > Arachnida > Ixodida > Argasidae > Ornithodoros > Ornithodoros turicata. The sequence continues at coordinate 8,813,552 of NC_088206.1, read as the reverse complement.
CGATGATCTTTCCTGATAATGCACGACGAAAGCGACAGATGTGTTCCAAGTAAATCGCATTTTCATTCCAATATGACAGTTTTATTGTAAGTAGCAAAACGAAACAGAAACGAGGATCCCCACCAAGAGGCGGCACAGTGGCGCCCCTATAGTGAGGGTCCCGCAGCTCGCGTGACCGTCAGATATTCAGTTAGAAGCGGCGGGCAGAATCTTCTGACAGGTAAAGGCAACATCCGTCAGACTGCCAAGCGACCCCACGCTTTTACAAAGCAAACACTAGTGATATTCTATGATTTTATGAGAACAGATATTCCGCTCATTCTGAGGATTTCAGACACTCCAAGTGTTATATAAAGGGATTTCCGTACATCAGTGTTTCCCAAACTTCGCCAGCCTACTGCCCATAAAAAAATATAGACGACCTCGTTGCAACCCCCCCCCCCCCTCCCCGGATCTCCCCAGTCGCGGTGGGCGACGTCTTCCGATTTCAGCGCATGACCATTAGCCAACGATACACTGGTATTTTATTAGAGCTACATTCAGGGCGAATCCTCTGGGCCAAAAAGTCTTTCACAAATGCATGCTTCGCTCATAGACAACGAACACGATACGGGTTTCTTAGGTTGTTGGGGTCCCCTCTGGTTCGAGAAGACGCCACTGCGCGGTGCACCGTGAATACGGGGCGTCCGTGCATGCCGCGATAGACGCAGACGCTGCGGCCTGTAGTGGGAGTGAGTGAACCTCAAGACACAAATTTTTGGCCCTCGTGTACAAGTGAAAGCATACGTGAAACTGAGGCTGTGTAACACGTGTAGCGCTGTGTAACGCGTGAGGCTGTGTAACTGAGACTGTGTAACGCTAAAGCGTCACGTATATACCACATGGAAGCGCATTTATGAGAAATCTCCGGGTCGGCTGCCACGGGCTTCCTGGTAACGTCGAGTAGCGGCCATGGCGTGCCTTTTTTTCCCTTCTTCGTGCTTTTCATGATTAATGTTACTCAGCTAACCCAACTCTTAATATTGTTGGACCTTAAAAGCTTTGTAAAAATGGCCATCAAAAAAAAAAAAAAATTTCAGATTAAGACTTCTGATGAAAGTGTGTGTCTCAATTTACCTTGCAGCACGAAATGTTTTGATACGTGCAATTTGTTTCCCAAGCTAAAAAAAAAAAGAGAGAGAGAGAGAGAGAGGGAGAGAAACGCACATAAACATAGCGCCGCGCGTTAACCCTAAACTCGTCACTCCGGTTGCAACGAGGAGGAGAAGCATGATTCCACGTCACCGATGACATTACACAGTCTGCGCCTTTTGGTTCGCTGGTCAATGGGGATCAGCGCAATGTCCCTTCGCCTCCGTAAGCCAGTTTTGCCAGTTCCCTCGGAGAATTGGGGATAGAAGGAGCGGCCGAATCATGACGAGCAGGCCGCAATGCCTTTTTCAGACTCCGCGGTCGCTGATTTGTTCAGAGAAATGTTGTCTGCTACACGGCTATTCCCGAATAGCCGTGTAGCAGACAACATTTCTCTGAACCAATCAGCGACCGCGGACTCTGTAGCGTCAGCGCAAGGTCGAAGGCAGATCACAGGCTGGTACTGCTCTCCACCACGTTGTGCACAGTCGCTTTTTGCGGTGCGGCGTATTTTAAATTCAATTTCTGCGATAATTATGACTCTGTCGTGTGAATTACTTCTCATGGTGGATATCTTACTGGCCAGCTTAACAGTTTTATAGAAAGAATACAGGTTGCTAAACATGACTTCTCCGACAAGCTTCTCAACCGCCAGTCGATCACCCTTATTCTCCGTTCGATCCTGACAAACTTAACAAAAAAAAAAGAGAGAGAGAGAGAGAGAGAGAACTTTTGTCGCCACGTGGCTAACCGCCCGTGAACCTCCCTTTACCACCCTCTCCGTCGACGTCTAAATTAATTACGTAGCACCTCCTCGAAAGCCCCTTTACGTGCGGCTGCAATAACGTCCTCTTCCACGGCGACATACCGACGACGTCTTACCTCACGCTGACGTCTATTTTTACCTCGCGCAGTCGTCCGTATTTGGTCTGAGACTTCCCTAGAGGTCCCCCTTATGCCTACCCCTGTCACCCCCCCCCCCCCCCCTAGGTGAGGGTCTAATGTAACAGGGGTTCAAATTTAGTCGCATCCTTCGACGGCGACCGTAACATCGCACTATGTGTACTCGTCGTCCAGGTCTGCGAGTGACGAAGATATAAGTAGGCTGATGGTGAGACGGGGTCTCAGACCAGTGCTCGCGGTCGGGAGGACGCTCGAGACGAGGGACAAGAAGTTTCGGAAACCTACTTTTAGAGGGGCCACTGTTACGCGAGAGAGACAGCTTGTGAGGATGGATTGCTTAGTCGGAATAGACGCGTGATCCTCGTGCCTCCGTGTTCTGTGTTGGGGTATGTACCGTATCCCTTTGTGAGGAGTTACAAAAGGACATTAAACCGAGCAGGGTTTCATTGTAGATGAGAACAGCTGCGACAAAAAGTGAGTCGTCAAAGAGGAATTACTACCCAAATAGGATACGGGGGCAATTTGAAGGGCCTCAGAACTCAATTTTCGTTTTTAGTTTTTGAAGTTTTTGGATGTACACTCCTGAAAAAAAAAAGAAAAGAAAAGAAACGAGTGTACAGTAACTACACTCTTTAAAAAAAGGGTGTACTTTAACTCCTTTTTCTTGCCACATATACCACTCCCTTTTGGAGAGTACAATTACTCTCAAAAAAAGAAGCCTCCTCACTCCCTACAGGGAGTAACATTACTCCCTTCCTCCCTACCGGAGAGTAATATTACTCTCCAGTAGGGAGTTAAAGCGCTCCCCACTCCCTGAAGGCAGTGAGGAAACTCCTTTTTGGGAGTAATTGTACTCTCCAATATATGTGGCAAGAAAAAGGCGTTAAAGTACACCCTTGCCACATATATCACTCCCTCTGGAGTGTACAATAACTCTCCAGTAGGGAGTAAAAGGGTCTCCTAGGGTAGTGAGGAGACTCCTTTTTGGGAGTAATTGTACTCTCCAAAAGGGAGTGGTATATGTGGCAAGAAAAAGGAGTTAAAGTACACCCTTGCCACATATCACTCTCTTTGGAGTGTACAATCATTCTCCAGTAGGGAGTTAAAGGGTCTCCTAAGGGAGTGAGGAGACTCCTTTTTGGGAGTAATTGTATTCCCCAAAAAGGAGTGATATATGTGGCAAGAAAAATGAGTTAAAGTACACCCTTGCCACATATCACTCTCTTTGGAATGTATAATCATTCTCCAGTAGGGAGTTAAAGGGTCTCCTAAGGGAGTGAGGAGACTCCTTTCTGGGAGTAATGGTACTCTCCAAAAGGCAGTGATTTATGTGGCAAGGAAAAGGTGTTAAAGTACACCCTCTTTTTAAAGACTGTATAGGGCTGGTGTGGCCTATACTAGGGGTTGTGGACGTGCTATAAGACGAAATGTATGATGATATCTTAACAAAGTAAAAACGACATGTAAGAACAATGCTTGTTTAAGTTCGGCCATAGCTACGTCTATTGGCAAAAAGCACATCGCTGCACGAAGGGAGCAAGACAACTGACAAATGGAGATGTCACGTGTTCACCAGAACACATACACATGGGAGACGTGTAGCATGTATCGGCTCACATAGGATAGCACACATATTTCGAGCGTGAAATCAAAACCGAATCGAAAGCACAACGCACTGTCCCAAGCAGCACAATGTACCGAAAGTCGAGTGCAATATGGGTGGTCGGTATGTGTCTTATCAATGTTCTTTAGTTGCAAGAGCGTGTTGAAGGCCTTCCACCTACCCGTCCACCCCTATTGCACTCGACTTTCAGTACACTGTGCTGCTTGGGGTGAAGTGCTGCTTAGGCTATAGTTCCACGGAGAAACTTTTTGAAGCTGATGCGTGCTGCCTTCTCCTCATTATACATCCTGCGTTAAAATAACCAACTGCACCACAAGACGCGCACGATTTTCAGAAACACCCAATCCACATGCCCGAGGCCTCCTGCATCAGCTTGCGCAATTTATGACCTCTCTATCCCCCCCCCCCCTTATAAACGGAAGCCAAGTCCGGAGTTAATGTTTTGCGACCGCTACACTGGAAGGCATAGATCACGCAGGGCCGCGTCGAAGGTCTGGCAACTTTGTATCTCTTCCCATATCGCAACTCAATTGCGCAACAATTTCTGGAGCGGTTCGTAAACTACTCCGTCGCCAAAATCGGGGGGAGAGAGGAAACAAAAAAAAGTTAGCTATCGACATTTGTGTAACTGAGCTCTTTAACGGGATATACAACACAGGAGTCCTTGTACACTCGATACAAAAAAACTCTCGTCTCGATGCCAGAAAGATACGCAAGAATAAGCAGGCCTTACTTATGCTTTCAGCCTGTTCTCTGAGGCTTCAGAAATAAAAGAAGGCGCATTGAAGCCATATGTTAATGCCACATTGCGCGGAAGAGGACGTGCAAGAGGTACCGCCTAGGTTGGTGCTAACAAGGCGTGACACTGCAAAGTAATTTGAGCATACCTGTTAGGCATCATTCCTTTACATGTGCTGTCGAAACCGCGATCAAATCGTTCGGGGACATCTCCCGGAGTTCTCCTACGGAGACCCCCCCCCCCCCCCCCCCCGGAAATTACTTTCGTATAGCTCACAAGATTTGGAGTATTGATTGAGAAAAGTCAACTGTTCGGCTCATTTTTCCCATCAACAATACTATATAATTTAAAGGGGGACACTTTCATGCAGGTATGGTTCATTACATCCTGGACGCATTGTACTGGCATGCCAAAATACTGAGGAACAACGTATTCTTCTTCTACGTGTCGTACCTAGCGATATACAAGCCCTTCGAACACACTCCCGAGCGAAGCGCAGACGTCACAGATCTCAGAGCAGCTGCTCCCATTCCCAGTGGCAGCCGTACGCACGTGACTTCTTGTGCGTTGTCTCACTGGCGCCGGCAAGCGCTGTGGTGTCAGACAGCCAGAGTGGCACGCGTTTCAGTACTCGCGGTGGCCATTTTCTCCGCTTCTGTTACCCCTATGAAGCCTTCAATTTGGGTTAACATCGGTGCAAAAAACAGTCTTTTACTTTTACCTGAGATAACCCGGGATGACCTGTCACAACCCCTTTAAGAAGCAATAGACATTGATATCAGAAGAAGTCCCTTCAGAGATTCATTTCTCTTTTGCTATTTATTACTACAGCTTCGTACGGACCCACTTCGACGAAAGATCCACTGAGGCCTGCTGAACAAACAGAGCGCAGAAGTGTTCGTGCCGTGAACCTCTGCCAAGACCAGTTGGTCCGCAGGGCCACGGGGCTATTGGGCAAGGGTTGGCGCAAGACGTCTGCTCAGTGAAAACAGAAAAGAAGCAAACCGACATGTTGGCCTGTTGCGTTGGCAGATAGTATAGGGAATGAGTTCTTTCTGAGTGCGTGAGCTGCCTCGCTTTTTTTTTCCTCCTACAATAAACCATGCATAAATTTGGGGAGAACTCGAGTGGGTATTTCGAAAGTCCTCGTGAACACTTTTGTTCCTTCATCTGGGTGAAGGTCGGGTGCGTCGGACGTCAAAAAGAAGAAGAAGAAGAAGAAAAAAAAAAAAGAGAATGCCCGTGAGAAAAAAGCAGGAGCGAGTTGAGACACTCAGGGAAGAGGCATGTACCGGTAAAACACCTTGGCGCGTGAGTGACATACGTTGGCAACTTTGTAACGGTTTGCGCTTCTCTTGTGTTTTGTATTTTTGTTTTGGAATGGCGTAGAGCTGAATTTTTTTGTTTTGCTAGTTCACCCGGCCCGTGTCTCTACTTATATCTTCTGTTTCCTTGTGTCTGAACTTGTACCAGTAACACCCTCGCCTAGCTCGCCGTTTAAGGGGGTGAAAGAAGGAAAAAGGAGATGTTGCACAATAGAGCAGTTACGCCATAAAGAAACGAAAGGGAAGGAACACAGGTAACAGGAGAGGATAGTGCAGCATGCAGCTGACCAAGTCTGAGCCTGTACGTGCTGAATTGTATCCGGTGTACTGGAAGCAGTTGGAAGCACAGGAAATGTACTCGCAACGTGACATCGGACAGTAGGCCTCTCCCTGTTCGTAAACAAATGACGTCATCGTGTTCGACAGCGCCACCAATTTGGTAGGGTTGAACTACGCTCGAAGCTAGGGGCGAACAAGGTCACACCCGAAAGCCACGGTCATGATGGGATTACGATGATCCCTGGAAGGGACGCGACCTTCCGTCCTATAGTTTTCTTTCAATAGGAGGCAGCGAACAAGTGCCCATTCGTGGAACCTAGAGTCACTAAATAAGCTTCGCTTCAGAGTATCGACACTGAGGTCCAAGGGAGAGCAGGAGCGCCATCTTGTTTCCGCACCACACCGACCGGTACCATCCCCAGTTGAGGATCAAAGATGACTAACATAATGCTCGCTGTGGCATAGAGAAGCAAGAGAGAAACTGATGTTCTGTGGCTGGAACAACATAGAAGGGACAGATACAAACAAAGCCTCATATTGCCTAAGAAATCAACCATGAAAGATGAAAGTCACTGAAAAGGTTAGCCAGCTGTAGGGATCGAACCCACATCTTGTTCAACAGGTGCCGCTTGCGTCTATTTCCGTCGTATGAATGTGTGTATGAGTGAGCAAAAAATGTAAGAGTGAAAGGAGGGTGAGTGAGAGTGAGTGGCTGGTTTGTCGTCCCTTCAGATGACGCACCCCGAAAGTGGCTGGAGAGGCGTGTTAGCTTAGCTCAATTGGTAGAGCCCTGGACCGGTAATCCCGAAGATGTGGGTTCGATCCCTACAGCTGGCTAACATTTTCAGTGACTTTCATCTTTCATCAGGGAAGCGTGTATGATTGTTGCGCGATAATCCATGTTCCTTTTCGTTATCCATGTATTGTCCACTACAGCGTCCCGAAGATGTCAATGTGAGCTCAAGGCCGTCAACTGCTGCTTGTAAACGAAAGGAACAGTTCACCCGCGTACGATAGATGGCATCGTGCGCTAAAGTGCGCAGTGCGCGTGGGGAGCGTGGAGCGGAAACAAGATGGCGCATGCTCGCTCTTGGAACTCAGTGTCGATACTCTGAAGCGTAGCTTATTTAGTGACTCTAGTGGAACCCAGCCCTCCCCTTCAGATTTGTTTCGGTTTCAGTCTGTCTACCAACGTCGTGATGACGTTTCTCTGGTAGAGGTCTAATAGACATCTAGGAATATAGGAACAGACGAGGGATGAAAGACTGCGCGCCCATAGAAAAATTACGCTCGTGAACAAAAGCGACCGAAAACAGAACAATAAACAAACAAACAGATGCGTGTCCATATTCTGAACAAACGCACTTCAAAGGTCACATTACATGCTATATATTTGCTTATCGCAACCCTCATACCCTTGTTTCAGTAATCAATCATTCTACGAAGGCACCGCACGGCAAATACCAGCAGGAACAAAAAGAAAAGCACGAAGACTTCACGTAATGTAACCGCAATCGTGGCCCTTAGCCTTAAGCCATGGAGAGATTATCGCCCCCCCCCCTCCCCGTTCAGATCGCTCAATCACGTAATCACTGTCAATCACCACTTAAAACATCGCGGGGTAAAATTAACCTCTAATCACCCTGTTCCAAAAATACAAACTAGTCACGTTCATGTCCTAATACAGAGACGGGTGGCTTTGGGTATCGCCTAACAACCATCCCTTCGCACTCTTGCATCGCGAAGAATTCATTGTGCTCCCCCACCAACGAGGAATGAAGTAAAGGAAATTGCGAAACATGATCGTGACATTACGTGTTGCGGTGGAAAGCACACAGTAGAACATCGTCTGCGCCATACTCAGCATGAGTCCATACCAGATGCCTGGCATGGGGTCTTCGCTCAGCCTCTTGTTTTATTTTACTTTCATTTTTCTTTTCTTTTTTCTGAATGAGACAGCAAGCAGCGCCTCCCGTGGCGGTTGCAACTCACGAAGCTTTTTACTACGAAAGCAGACCGACGTAATAAAAATGTTCGCGTCGATTGTCGGCATTGCCAGACTGCAAGTTCGACAAGGCGACATTTTCAGCCTGCAAAGTACCGGAAGGGTTTGAAGCGCGAGGTAATATATATATATATATAGAGAGAGAAAGGTACATAACTGTCGAAAATGCACGTTATTTAGTATAGTGTAGTACTCGAACAGTACAGTAACCCTTGAAGACATTAAAATGGCGCAAGTGAGCTGGTGTACTGAGAAATAGTTAACGTCTCCTCGAGGTTGAGGCACACTGACACAAAACCCAGCCATCGCAATTTTGGCTAGGTACCAGGCTGTGTAAGGATGAAAGATGAAAGTCACTGAAAAGCTTAGCCAGCTGTAGGACTCGAACCCACATCTTCTGGATTGCCGGTCCAGGGCAAGGTCCAGGGCAATCCAGAAGATGTGGGTTCGAGTCCTACAGCTGGCTAACCTTTTCAGTGACTTTCGTCTTTCATCGTTAATTTCTTAGGCAAATTGAGGCTTTACGTTGTTCCAGCCTCAGTTCTTTCATGTGTAAGGACCCATCCTGTAGTACAGTATTGCACCAACTACGTATAAAAAAAAGAAGCGCTAACGTAAAAAGCGCTGGAAGAAAATACAACATTATCTTGTTCGTGAAATCCCAAGCGCTATATATTGTATATATATTATAGTATGAACGACATTCACTGAACATACATTAATAATATTAATACTTGCGGAAGCTGCTGTAAAGCACTGCACGGGCCGCATTTTTAGGCCGAGGCCCGGCCCGAGCCCGTTCGTCCTTTGATTTACCCGCCCGGGCCTCACCTGATAACTGGATACCTAGCCCTTGCCCGGCCGAAGCCCGAATGATCCTAAGTTTCTCGGTCCAAGCCCGGCCGGAGCCAGAGACATTTATAGACTACACGGTCCGGCCCAGTGTATCAGGCTGTAAAATTTGACCGTCGCTAACTAACAGAGGGGTAACACAGACTCGAGCCCGACCTAGGCTCGGCAATGTACGGGCACGGACCCATAATGGTCGAACCCGAGCCCGGCCCAGGCCCGCAAAAAGAAAGCTTTACCCGGGGTTTTCGGGTAAGTCCGAGCCCGTGCAGTGCTCTCAGCTGCTGCCACGGATGGTTAAAGCTTTGGACATATTAATCAATTATCTTAAGACCGTTAAAGACCGGTCGTAAACATACAGTTCAAATTTTCTGTACACTCCTCACGACTGAAGACAACAAATAGGATCGGTTCCATTAAGCCAGATAAAGTTACTGCGTTCCAGGAATTCAAAAATTAAAAACAAACACAGAGTGAATGCGTGTTCTCGAGGGCAACATTTTATTTTACCTTCCCACAGGAGGGGGGGGATAAAATTCCTGAGCCACTCCTCCCAGGATGTGGTCCGTGATCTGGGTATTACCAGTTATAGTATCTTCTAACCGGACAGCATTCTCTTCCCAGACGGAGTGCATGGTTATCTTTTACGGCTTTTGTCCTTTAATAACCGAGTTAAACCGGTTCTGACCGGCTGGAATTCGTCCTCCCGCCCGTGGAATTTGGTGATGGGCATCGTGGAACGTGAGATGCGGCTCTAACGGTTTTGGAGATGCTGCTCGTGGGGTTGCATAATGTGCCACGCTGGATTCGAGACACAGAAAAAAAAAAGAAAAAGAAAGGAAAACAAGAAAGAAAGGGAAAAAAACTGGTGTTAACCCTTTCGTGGAATCTTTCATGCTTGTTTGTGCGAAAGGCAAAACAACAGCCATACTGACTAACTATAAAACCACCGCGATACTTACAGATAGAATGTGATATGATGAAAGATGAAAGTCACTGAAAAGGTTAGCCAGCGGTAGGACTCGAACGAGTCGAACCCACATCTTCTGGATTATCATCTTATGTTCTACGAGCGAGTTTTACTACATGAGGAACAGTCTACGAAGACGGAACGACAAATGAAGCTGTCAAATCATAGCTCTTGATGATGTGAGCCACTTCAAAGGAACGGAGCAACTGGCTTGTCGTGCTTCCTGAACGACATCGTAAACAGTATTGTTTGTGCAAACAAATAGAAGATAAAATAAAAGATGTCAGAAACATTTTCAATACAGCTATAGGTTCTGCATGAGCCCTGTGTCAGCGCGCTTAGCTTTGAAAGATAACCACGTAAACCTAAGGTGATTGGGGGATGTTCATACCAGTTTCCAACAAAGACGAATTCCAAATCAGCAATGAGTGTGCTCCATTCCTTACTCTTTGTTCCATTTGATCTATTCATCCTCGTTTCAACCATGTGCGTTGGTTTCGTCTGCTAGGCAGTACTTTTTTTCATACGTTCTTGCAGTGAAGTGCAGGAAGTTATCCAAATAATATAATTATCACAGCAAAAACAGAAAAATAAAGAAAAGACACACGCACATAATAAATTCGCAAGTGCAATTACACACCAAGAACAGGTAGAAAGAAAAAGAAAAAAGCATGCTTTGTACCCCAGGCCCAAGGACACGTCACCACGACGTGTAAGAGATCGTCCACGCGTTTTTTCTCAAGAAAGCACGTGCCTTTTAAAAGAGAGCGGTTCTTTGCATATATCTTCTCGCCACTCAGCAGTCTGCAACAGCGAACACACTTCGCACGGTTATCCGGTTAAAAATACGCCCCAATCTCGAGACATCGATAGAGAAAACGATGACACAGTCGTCAACGAAGAAAGCGATACGGGCCACTGTTCTAGTGCTCCATATGGAGAACCACAGGCGCCGATTGCGATACGGCCTATTCGAGGGTTAGATACAAGGTTATATGGACGCATGCAATGCAGAAGATGAGATAGAAGAGTGTCGAAACAGCTGACCGAGGATTTTCTCTTTGCTCTCGGTGTCTCAATCGAGAAGAATTCGAGCCTTCTGCGCGTAAGGTCCGAAAGTGCAGAGCGTTTCACCGTTGCCAATGCTCCGACCTTGAATCGTCTTCAGGGATATGGCAATCGCGGTTGTGCTCCACGTGACATTTGCCGGGTACCATCGTCTCGGGTGGAGTGGGTACAGTTCTCAATGGGAACGTAAGGATATTAGAGAGTTTCAGTACACCGGAAGAACTCTACGAAAACGATACGATATACAGGAAGTTATCAAACCCAAGCTCAACAACCCAGGCAGCACAATGTACTGAAAGTTGAGTGCAATGGGGGTGGAAGGCCTTGAACAGACCAGTGAGGCTAATGAACATTGATAAGACACCCCCATTGCACTCGACTTTCAGTACATTGTGCTGCCTGGGAATGCGATTTGATGACACTCGCTTCAAACGGACAGGGCGATTGGCTTATTATATTTTCGGGACGTTGTCGTGAACATAATGGTGCCGTGATGCTACACGAAAGGTTTGCCTGCCTATGGTAAGGCGACATGTTGCGTGCCCCAAGGTAGGACTGCAAATAATTTTGACTACTTTGAGTTTTTTTTACGTGCGCCGGAAATCTCAGATGCACGGTGCTGGAAGCAATATGTTTACCTCCCTTACATTGCAACCGCCCTCGGCCGGGTTTGAACCCGCGATCTTGAGCTCACAGCAAGCCAACCCATTACCGACTCAGCTACCAAGGAGGGCCCGTTGTCGCGAATACGTTCCCTAATCAACTAAAACTCGACATTATGGTGATTTTAGAACTTTAGCAGATTATACGAAGACGATACGATGAAAAAAGAAAAGGCTGTCGCATCAGAGATGAGCAACGCATGTCAACCACTTCAAACGAACAAGGCGATTGGCCTATCATGAAGTCTTTGGAACCGCTATCATGCATGAACACCTTCTGATAGACTATAGCTGTTGCAGGTGCACTATAGGCAGACAAATCTTGCGGGATCCGGAAAAATCGTCACCGGAGAAAACGACCACGAAAAAAAGAAAAAAGACGTCCCCCGGAAGAAACTACCCCGGAGAAATCCGAAATTCTTTCCGGGGGACATTTTTTCTGGGGACGATTACACCGGGGACGATTTTTCCTACACCCAAATCTCACGCGTAACATCACGGCACCATCATTTTTGTTGCACCTGCGTTGAAATGGGAGAGTTGATCGTGCTTTATGTGGCCGCCCGAAAGACCAAGATAACACGCAAGGCAGTTCGAATCACTAGATACTGCGTGGCTTACAATTTTATTATCACAAGCGCTTCAATGTGCCTTAGTTTAGTTACGTTTCGTTACATAATTGTATTTGGTTAGCTATTCAAAAACGTAATTATTTACTGGCAAAAGGGCAAGGGTGCAGGCCAGCTGGTACATGGTGAAAAAATTGGAACCCGAGAAAGGGACAGAGGAGGGACGACACGACACGTTCTCGTAATTATTTACACCTTCTGCGACGAGGTAATGTAATAAATAAAAAGAAAAGAAAAGCGACACTATCTGTTAGTCACCTCCGACTCACGACAAGAACGCGTGGGAAGGATTCATAAGCGTCGTGTCGCTGCTACCAATAACCAATTAACATAGTGATCAGTTGTGGTTCTCGCGGTTCGCCGGATGCGCTCCGCGACAAGTATTTACGCGCATCGCTGAACAGAACAGCCAGTAGTACAGCTACTACCGCTTGCACAGAATGATTACACGACAGATTAAAGCGGCAGAAAACGAACAAAAAGAGGTTGAGTCCAAAGATGGATCGTGCTAGAATCCCATGGGGATACAGGAAATTTGGTGTTGACTTTTCGGTGCACGGATATTGCTGCGCATGGACGTCTCGGTGCGTGGACGTCCCTTGTCACTCCACTCTTTGCTTGAGTCACTCAACAGAGAGAGCACTGCATGCACCCTTGAATAAGAAAAGCTAGGCAGCAGCGCCTTCTGATTCTTGCGGGTAGATTCTAAAGATATGTCTAATCCTTTGACACAGTTACTGTCAAAACGAAATATAACGCCCGATTTTCACCGCTACCAAAATATATAAAAAAAATGTACAGAACCTTTTATATCATGCGACACGTTGCAAGGAGTGAATTTCCAACTGAACACTTTAATTTATCGTTTTTAATACCCCCTAGAACGACCCCTTAACAATGGAGACCTCAGTCATTCACTTCCCTTGTGTGGTGCACAATGGAAAGGCAGAATTCTGAATTGTAGCACCACTCTGTGATGAAAGGCGGATTGGAAGTCAACTCTGACAATGATAAGATATGGCACGTCATCGACCAACCACATTACATCCCTACATCATTTAAAGGAAATGCTCTCCTTTCTCAGTACTATCTGTCCCAGTTTGGGGAAAGATGAGGTTATATAATGACGACAGAGTTAGGGGAAACGAGGCTAAAACTGACCCATATTTTCCCAACTGCCCGCGGGGCCTTTTCGGGGCTTGACCTAGTTCGCCTGCCCGTGGCGACCTACAATCTCCACCGAGGTTAATTGTAGCTGCAGTCTGTCCTCAAAGGCTAACGTAGAGATGAACACGAAATAAGCGATAAACTCGCATACCTTGATAACGAGACCCTCACGGTCGACCGATAAATCATTGCGGGAATTGCATCCGCAATCAAGAGTATGTCTCCCATTCCAAAACTATCTCGACACACTGGGATCTCCCGGAAAAGCGACATTTACAATGCAAAGTTCTCGAGACTTCGCCACTCTTGGACGGCTGCCGATCACTAGGGTGCGAAGGTAAAGTGCTGAGAGCTTCATCTCTCACACGCATATTATCAATAGAATGGTCCGATAACATTCTTCACGTCGCCTAGCAAGCCCGCACGGCACTGTCTATGCTTTTCACGGAAACAATGGTTCGAGCACGCCTAACGAGTTGAAAAGTAAACCTAGCAACGAAAGTAATCAGTTTTAAAAAAAAATCACAAGTATAATTACAAGCCCTCGGATTTCAGGATGTCTATAAACACAGAGCTGATAATTATAACATGAAAGAACTGATGTTCTGAGGCTGGAACAACATAGAAGGGACAAATACATACAAAGCCTCAGTTTGTCTAAGAAATTAACGATGAAAGAATGAAGTGAGAGAGAGTGGCTGGTTTGTCCCTTCAGATGACGCACCTTGGAAGTCGCTGAGAAGGCGTGTTAGCTTAGCTAATTGGTAGAGCCCTGGACCGGCCTACAGCTGGCTAACCTTTTCAGTGACTTTCACCTTTCATCGATAATTATACTTTCATAAGAAACGGTATAAGCGGGACACTAATATTATAAATTTCGATAAGAATCTAAAAAGGTTGAGTTGCGCCGATAGTCGTCCTTGATAAAAGAAATGATACAGATTACGGTCATCACTAATCATTAATAATGAACTGAAAACATTTCATTAAAACAGAATCTCGTACTATTCCATTTCTTCCGACACCTGCATGTCACACAATCTCGAAATATATGAAGTCGAAAAAAAATTTATTTCAGAAGAATTCAAAAAGCAAATGATGTTTTTTTGTATTGCGTGTTGCACCGCGATGCGACTGTGGATATGAGCAGCGTACAGTCGCGAGCAGATGGAGAGGGGACAGAGGGAAAGAGTGGAAGACAGGGGGTGGGGGGTGGTGGAAGGATTCGAACCCGCAACACCTCACAGTCTCGAGCGTGAGTTTTCAATGGTAACTAGCTAGTGGTAACTACCTTTCGTTAGAGGTAACTAGCGAAGCTTAAGTATCCAACCGTCCATGGCGTTGGTAGAGAACAACGTATAGGACACAATTACGTGTCCGTTGTCATATTGCCATGGTTCGCTTTGTCGAAGCATCAAGCGTTCTTCATCATTTTAGCATAAGCACGTCGTAAGCAGCTTCGTCATAAAATTCCCATAATGCAGAGCGTACCTAAGGCAATGAAAGATACAAGGAAGTTCCACCAAATAACGACCATACTTAATATTTGTAATTGTTTCGTACTGCACTGTGTCTTAAGATACCATTATGTAGAACTTGGCAGTGTGATGACACACACAAGTCGTCACCTCTGATATCTTCATACTTACTGTTCGCACTAATTAATTTTCAACACTTATAGCTAAAAGGTGGCGACCTTCTACGTTCTCCGAACGACAAAGTCGGAGTCGGCCCCGGATCGGCCGACGGTTATCACGTGACATTGATGTAGTACATCAACATCCCGTGATATCTGTAACGCGTCTGTAACGTAACACATTCGAGACAGGTTACTAACTAATTACTATTACACCTGTTTTGAAGAACAACAACAACAACTTTTAAGAAGTTCTGTGTAAACTGCTGTAACGGTTGTATCAATTTGGGAAAGGTGCGTGCCATGTGCGCCACCTGCTGGCCTTTCTCTCAATCTTTGAAATTCCATTTAAAAATTATTTAAAAAATACTTAATGTATAGCAGAACATGGGCGTACCGAGAAGGGGGCAAGGGGGGGGGGGGGGTCTCCTCGCACGGGGGCGTCAAGGTGACTTGTGAAAATTGTACATTTTGTATTCATATGCCGAGATCTTTCTCAGATGTCGTCATAATATGGACCTCAGAACACCCGCACCGTCCGAAGAGTCCATCTCCAGGAAAAGCGGTGATTGGGGCGCACGCCTTGCCCCCCCCCCTCCCCCCAACTATTACGTATCTGAAGTCTACAAGTTGCAGGCTTTCCGAAAAGTACACAGTTTTTCCAGGTTTGCCAGACAGTGTCAATTTGTTTTGCAAGTATAGAACAAGTAGGATATGGGACTATTGCGTAGCCACAGTTCACGGACTCGCCCTGCAATTGCAGTCCTGATATATTGCTCCTTTAAGCGCAATAAACGGATACAGAAGGACATCGTGCAGCTTGTAGCACCTCGGACCGGAAATCGGAGGACGCGGGTTCGAACCTCACTGCTGGTACATTTTCATCAACTGCAATTATTCTACAAGCTCCACTCTTAATTGGACAACTGACTGGCGCTCTGTTCCTTCTTCTGACGGTGCATTCAGAGTGTTAAGAGAGTCCTCTATAGCAACAGTGAAGGCTATAGTAAAAGCTCGGCGCAAGCCATGCAGCGATAGTTGAACACCCTTGAAAGGCGATGGCTCTTCTGGAGTGGAAGGCAGTCTCGAGCTGGAGTCGAGTGCCTCCCACAATAAAGCAGGGAAAGTGATCGAGATAGCGTTTGGGAATTCCGTGTCACCACTAACGCAAAGCATCTCGTCCTCGTCGTATCAGTCTCTTATCCGACGCGCAGTAGTTCTTGTGTCGCAGGAGCACTGCAACCTTGTTTCAACACGTTATCAGCCACGTGTACGATTGATTGCAGACGTGAGACAGGCAGAACGCTTCGCAGATTACTGCTTTGAATGGAGTTCCCATCGTACAGAGCGCAGTTGGAAACGACAAACGCTATATGCAAAGAATACGCGGTTGTCGTACTCCGTACGCAATCGCTTCGTGCATGGAAGGAAATAGAGAGTTTTAGTATATCGTACGCTATCGCCTTTGCGTACGTAGAGGATAGCGTTGGTTGTTCTGCGCACGCGCAAAACATAACAAGAGCTTCGCGCAGTGCGCAGAAACATCACGCTATTCCTTACGTACCCATAGGCGATAGCGTACGATACACCAACCTCACTAATAGAGAGTCTCAGTGCATCGTACGCTATCGCCTTTGCGTACGTAATGGGTAGCATTGATGGTTCTGCGCATGCGCAAAACGTAGAGACCGTCGAGCCCTGTGCAGAACCACTATACTCTATCCCTTACGTACGGAAAGGCGATAGCGTACGACGCACTAAAACTCTCTATTAGTGAGTTTTACTCCATCAGAGGCGGATATGGGGGACGTCAGGCCGCTCTGACCCCTCCCCCCAATGCCCTTAGGTAGCGAGTACGATGCTGTCCCAAGGCAGGACCCCCATGAAAAATCCTAGGTCCTAGATATGGTTGCAGCCGGTCTGGCTGCAACAGTGAGCGAACAGTGGAAAGCAGAGAGATGGATTGTGCTTCAGTTTCAGGGGGATCTTGGAGATTGTGGTGTGGATGGACCAGTTCACAAGAGCGGACCCAGTGGACGAGGAATCTGATGCGACTCATATACAGCCGCCCCATGAATGAAAGCTTGACACAGCAACGAGAAGGGTGTAACCTGGGTGCATACTGATTACCACAACCTAAACATCAATAGCCTTGTATACGGAGTGAACAGCAATGAATCCTCAGTTGGTATTCTGCGAACGTGCAATGTCGTTTGAAAGTCGCCCTTTAACGAGGCGTCTTATCTGTTACCGTAGCAGCACCTGTCGTGACCTATATTCAGATATAGTAGTATCTAGAGTCAGGCTCTTCAGGGCCCCAGGAAACACAACGTAACAGATAATCTGTCGTGCTTGAAACAAACAAAAACAAAAAACAGGCCTTCGGCGACAATCTCCTTTAAAGAGATTGGGACACAATGTCGAGCATTGTGCGAAATAGAAACCCCACGTATTTGAGCAGGAAGTATTTTGAGACATTTGGGTCGGATGTGTTGAACAGCATGTGAACGTTAGAAAATGTAACAGGGTTACAAAATTAGTTTCGGTTTGTTTGGTGTCTTACGCATTCAAAGAAAGCGTTCCCTTTTCTCAAAGGATGAGGTTCACTTACATTACGCCCCCCTAATACTGCGCACTTATGTATAGGAGCAGTAATGTAGTACTAAGGTAAGGTAAGGTATAAGGTAAACTAAGGTAAGGTAAGGTCTCGGCGCAGCGTACCTGTTCTAACAATTTTCGCCCTAGACGCTTGCACCAAAGTAGTTTGTACCGTGCTATAATAAATCGCCTGGTTTCTGTATCATATTGAACACATCGGACACTGAACTGATTCAACATTTTACATCAAAATAAAGTTGTTGTTGTTCGATACCAAGGCAACAACAATAGTAGGAGCGACGAACAAAAATCTCAGATTAGACGAACAGATTAGATTAGACAAAAATCGTAGACTGAGAGCGGTGTGCTCTGCGCACAAAATGACATTATAAAAAAAGCAAAAAGATACTAAAAATTAACATGGAAATTATACAAGACTACAGAAATTAAACGTCACATCAATGCTAAACAACAACAACACCCCATTGTCCCCAACTCCTTCCTGCTGTCCTCTCTCCATCTGTCCACGTCTGTACCCGCTCATAGCCACAGTTGTTTCGCGGGCGCTAACACGGAATCAACAAAAAGTCATCAACAACAACTTTATTATTGGGGACCAGTTTAAGCCAACTAAAAGCTTGCAAAAGCCAACCTGGTCGCCCATACAACGCTTCAACGCGACGGCCGTACACTATAATCATCCTCGTTGCCATTCATCCAACGGAAGTGACGTCACGCAAATCGCAGAAGTGCAGATTCCGTTTCGAAGAACCTCGGCATACGAAATCACTCTGCTCCGAAAATAAAAAAAATCCATTCATGGTACATGTGTGCGCCGCATACGTGTCGACAAGGCGACGTCCCATACGCGGAGGTCGAATCACTTCCTGTCCGGTGGTGGCTTTAGTCAGAAGAAGAAGCAGAAGACGCCGCACATTCCATAGCAGAAACCCGTTCTACGAAAGCGCGGGCCATTCCCCATTGCAACACCTCATTTACTAAGACGTCCTTTCGAGTTCTGAAATCATCTGCTTACACACACGGTGTGCAGCTATGCAGGAGTAATGAAAGGAGCAAACTGTTTCAAGAGAACTAAAACGCAGACGCCGTTGTTGGTAAAAAAAAGAAGGAGAAAAAAAGAAAAGAAACGTTCGGAGGGCAGTAACGTGCAATTTCAGTTCATTTAGAGATTGACGCGGAAAAAGGGGGCGCTGCAGTGTAGCGGCTTAATTAAAGGCTCCAAAGGATGGGCATGTGAAAAATGGATGGAGATGCACCGTTTTCGACGACGATGTCCAGCATGCCGTGAACTGAAGAGGTAGTACAAAATAGGGCGGAAGCTCTGGCGGGCGTTCGCCTCGTTCTCCCATTTTGTCTTTGTCCTGTCCTGCTTTATGACTGGTGTTGTAATCCATGATTTCACATTGAGCTGCCCTGGTGCCCGTTTAGATCCTTGAAGTTTAATCTTCAAGGAGCAGTTTGCATACTGCTGCTGTAACTATGGTGTCGAATTGGTTTGTAACTCCCACGGAAATCCGTCTAACACAACTGTTGCAGCAATGTCTGCAAAAGAACCTTCCATCGTCCGCTCAAGAGCTCCTGAACGTTTCTCTCACTGCGATCACCATGTGCACACTCTAATAATAATAAGATAAAAAGAAGGCGTAGTTTTTTTAGTTCTTTTAGGCACGAGATACACTGCCACAACCAATAGTACCTTTTGGAGACTCAGTGCACAAAAGACTATGCGAAGTTTGGGGACTATTTACAGTACTTGGGGTAAATTTCAGGGACAGCGTACTAAAATGGGGAGTAATTGCAATTAGGGGGCTATAGAAACAGCAATTGCTCCCAAACTTATCGTTATGTGACTGACACTTATGAAATTTCACGTAATCTTTTGGCGTTACACGGTTCAGTGCAGCAAATAAAATTGATGTGATTGTAATTATTAATCGATCCAAGTAATAATATCCTAAATCCTACGCCCAGAATCCCACGGACCTCTCAAACGGGGCAAGCCCCTGATTTATATATATATTTATTATTATTATTATTATTAGAGTGTGCATATTCTATATGTATGTAAAACCTACCTTATAAGCCATCCGCACGTTGTCAAATTTTGGTGAACTCTTTTTCGTCCTCATGTTATATTTTTTCAATCATATACAGCCTTTAAAAGCAGCATTGCGTCCTGCTTGTCTTAAATTCAGTCATCCGCATCATCTTATTTGACTCCTGCTGTCTTCATTTTTGTTGTCTAGTTACCTTGTTTTCTCTTCTCCATTGTACTCTTTCAAATATTGCCCGAAATACTGCACTTTTGGAGCCTCTTCCCTATTGTAATTTTGTTATATTATGCCCCCATATGTTTACCATGTGTATGTATGTTCTTTTAACCTCCTACCTAGTGCCTTGGATTATCGCCTTCCTGCCATTTCCTTTATATCATTAGCGTGTGTTGCTGTATATACTACATTCCTGTAATGTGACAGTGCGCCAACACCAAGGCTCTTGCGGCCATTCTTGGCCACAATAATATCACTCATTCATTCATTCATTACGAAGCAAATACATTGTCCGTAAAACATCGAAACGTTCGTCGGCCATGCAAGGGATATTCGAAGTGCCGCAGCTTGTCAATAGGGCGGGAGGCGGCACTCATAATGAAACTCTAATGCGCGTAACAAGAACATACTGAACGGAAAGCCAGAACCCGAAGACAGCCCCGGACGAACTCAGTTTTCGCGTTCTCGTTCTCCGTTCAGCATGAACAACCAACCCAACCCAACTTTCCACTTTCAGTAGTAAGAAGGTCCTAAGGTTTCAGGAGCACCAATCACATTTACCCAAGTTCGACAGCTGCAGAAGGACCGCACGTGCATGTTCACAGATATGACGCGATGCCCTGCCAACTGCGTGCACTTTTCAAAACGCGACTTTTAACAACGTCCCAGCTGCCAGGCCAGCAACGAGATATATCGTACTGGACGTCATCGCCCTGCGGTCATCCTCCCCTGAAGATAGGAGGAACTCACGTGTCTTCGATGCCAGCTCAACAAGTAAAAATAAAAAGTAAAAATCCTACGCCGCGCCCTGATTTCTTTTTGCTCATCCCCTTCCCCCCCCCCCCCCATTTTTATATCTTTTTTTTAGTCCTCGAATAAAAGAAGAAGAAAAAAAAAACGGAGAGGAGTCGGGTGAGGAGAGAGACCTTGAAAGGAGAGTTGGGATGACGTCACGAGTGTTACGTCACAAGATATCCGGCAAAAGCGGTCAGCTGGGTTGCACATTCCATACTCTGCCTCCTGGGGGGGTTCTCGAAACTCCCGTATAAACCTCCCTCCAGGCTGGACAAACGCTGACGCTCATTTTAAGTTGTATCATGCGCTTTTACGCCTCTTGAGAAGTTTATCCTCGCCTGAAAGGACTGTCTCTTTCAGTCATGTTCACCGTGCTGTTTCTTTACTATCTCAGCGTCACTTTTCTTGCAAGAGATTCAACAGGAGCTGTGTTTTCTTACGCACTATGAGTCTCCCTCACTTGGAAAGTGTTCCTGTTTATTTTGTACCGGGACCGACGAATAAATTTTAAAATGCGCGTACGTGCACAGACGACAGATTACGTGCTGGGATTATGAGGTTCACCATTTTTCTTACTGCTCTTCCGATATTAAAACAACCTAAATATAGGGATACTAAGGCAGAAGAAGAACTTCTTTGACTCATTTCCAACTTTTGGCAGCGTATGTACTGCTGCACGATGAACGCTACGGGTATTGTGCCCTTTGTCAAGCGGATGCTTCGCTGTTTTCAGGCAATCGCCGACAAAGTAACTTGAAACTGACGTAATAAAAAACTGATGGATTGATTTCAAATTAGGTCTGGAATATTCCGTGGGTGCGTACTGAATAAAAGAGCACACAAAAACAAAAATTGACAACACAGCACGACTAGAGATCGATGTGGGCAGGGCCAGCCCGAAACCCGCCGGCCCGGGTTCGGGCCACGCAATACCCTTTCGGCTCCGGGCCTGAGTTGTTCTATGCACTGTGAATATTCTTTCTTCCGAAAACAAGAGGCACATCGGCAGCGCAACAAATAAAACGGTTTAGAAACAGTTAAAAAAAACACATGACATTTCGTGACCCGAATCAATAACTAGGAATGAAAAAAAAAAAAAAGACACAGCAGCAGTCCGCAGCGAAACAATGTTTTAACTGTTTTGAACTGGTTTTATTTTTTGTGGTGCCGGTGTGCTTCTTGTTTTTGGAATAATTAATGTCCATCGCCAGCGTTTGAACCATTTTCGGCACTGCGAATATTGAAAAGCTTGGACGACATCCTTAATCGGAGTAAGCAATTGGACATCCATTTCTTGCGCAATAATCTTTAAAGGTTGTTGTGTGTGAGTCTGTGCGTGCTTGGACGGTGTCCTGGAGTGATTTTTCCGGCGCACGGGCCTGGTCGTGACGGACTCGGACCGGGCCGGCCGGGTCGAAAAATACCCGCTTTAGTTCAGACTACCGACTGAGTAAATGAAGGAGAGCACGGGAAGGGAGAGAGGGATGACTCACAAGCCACCCAGGAAGAGATCTTCGTCCTTGGAGAGGCCGACTGGAGTCACTATTTCATGACTGAAGGACGACAGAAGGATGTCTGGCTCACTTGGTTAACCTCTGAGCGCTTCGAGATTACCCCATGCCGTTCTTGTCTGTTTTAAGATTAAATTTAATCCCGTATCGTATGCAAAGTAATTCTAAAATAACTCCAAAGATAAAATCCAATTACCTGCAAAAGTAACCAAGTTACCATTTCAATTACAGAACATCGAAAGTAATTAATTACTGAGAATATAATTATATTAAACTAATTGGGCTATACTACTCGTAATCAATTTCTTTGCATGTCCGACGACAACCGTCAATTGGACCGTAGCCGGTGGCACGCCTTTGGCGACCCCCCTATCACGTGGCAGGGAGGAATTTGCGTCAGCATTTGCAACCGGTTACAATCGTGAATGATAGCACGATAACGTTCTCCGCATTCTTGCTAGTCTGGATTGACGGTCGGCGTTAATTTATGCATACTTTGGAGAACGGCTGATAGGGCTGGGTCGAGACGGTCGCCGGTGATAGTATATTGGAAGTGATAAGGAATAGGGCGTCAAAAATGACACGTTGGCGAGGTCAGCGCAAGGGGATCGCTTCAAAGCGACCATCTCGCGCTCACGGCGGAGAAGGGTAGTGCTGGGATTTATGAAATTCTTCGTCAGGCGCAAGGTAGGGTATAGGATGCGCTCAGGAATTCTAATGGCGGTACTTCGCTGGAAATCCCACGCTGGAATCCAAGTCCTTGCAGTTGGCATGAGAGGAATGTTACAGCGGAATGTGAAATGGTCTGCCTTGCGTGCGGGCCGCAAAATATGCAGTTCTGTGGGCTAGAGCAAAGTGGTAACGGAAACCTTATTTTCTTGCAGCCTAAGAAAAGCGGCAAGATCCCATAAATGCGCTGAACGTCATAGAAAAAGCTCGCCCCGCCTCCCTTTTTTTTGGCCAATCAATTTCCGGGTGCGTCACCAGGTCATCTCGACGACATAAGATTGTCATACTATTACACGGCCACTATCTTACCATTTCCAACGGAAAATGCGAAGAATAAATGCGAAATTCCCCCCATACACACTCTTTCTTTTATTAAATATCGTGGCACTTTTTCGCTAAAACTGGGGACTTCTTTACGCGTAATAATAATAATGATGAAGATGATTCGGGGCTTTACGTCACGAGACAACTGTGTTCATGAGCGCATGACGTCACAGTGGTCGGGTCTGCGGATTAGTTTTGCCCACCTGAGGGTTCACTAACGTGCGCTGAAATCTCGACATACGGCACCCCACATTTAACGTCCCTCGCGGAAGACAGTGTGTCCGAAGTACTCGTACCCTAGCTTCCACCAAGTTGCCACCACCGTCCTCGGCCGGGTTTGAACCCGCGATCTTGGGATCAGCAGGCGGACACGCTAACGACTGAGCCACCGAGGCCGACACTTCTTTACGCGGAACGAGCAGAGCACTATAGATACAGACACGTATAGAGAATGTCGAGATATAAACACTTTTACCCAGACCAGCGTTTACCTAGAACCCTTGGCGCATTACTACACTGAATATGCTAACGTCAAGGGACCATATCTATGACATAAGCCAGGAATTATCGTTAACGAATTTTAAAATAAGGTGCGCAATCGATTTGGATACCAAACGAAATAAGGCGTCGTCACTGCGCATTGCGGAAAGCACTCTTCCGGATCTGGGCATGCGCAATAATGTCTCTTTATTTATTTAGGGCACGCAAAGTGCTTGGGTATCCTGCCTTATGTTGAAATTCTCTGTTATCGAGTTTCGAATGTTTAATGGAAGTGCCACTGCGGACTAAATCTCGTGTCTTCAGAATCCTACCAAAGTTATGTTACTGGAATCTTCTTGTCTCACTTTACATTCTTGCAAAATAATTTGGCTCGCGAAAGCTAGAGAAAGCTAATTTTTATTTTCGAGAACTGTGACGTCATGTTAGGCTCCGACCGAGCGCCAGGCTCCCTTCTGGCAACGTTGTTGCCCTTTGCGTCTTCTGGGGGGCTCACTTTTTGCACACCGTTAGCGGAGCCCCACGTGACATATCATCCGATCACTCCGACCTTCCAGAAAACACAAAGGAGGGAGAAGACATCTCTCCCATTTCCCCCTCTTTCGATTAGTGTCACGTGACTTCTCCACCACGTGACCCTCCCCGGACGCCAGCGTCGTTGCTAGGAGACGAGTGCCCTCTCCAGAGCATGACATCGTTGCAATTTATGGGCTTATGATTACGTCACCGGCTCTTAGCGTCATCGAAACTTGTGGAGGCTCAACAGACCTTCAAAAATTGACAGAAGTGCGCAGCGTTCGTAAACAGGATTGAAATTTCGCGAATAGAATCCTTGAGACACCTTCTTTTCATGGACTAAATAAAATAAACGCTGTTTTCCGAGTCCGGAGTGACACTTTAAAAGAGCCCAGAAAGCCATTCAAAAGATTTTCTGTTTCTGGCGAATTACGAAAGGACGTAACTTGACGTGACAACGAAGACAAAAAAAAAATTCTCTGTACGCAGTTTTTTTCTTGGAATAAAACGCCCCCGAACATCGACGCGCGCGTTCCCGCTCGACTCGCTCTACAGGCCCGGAGGAGGAGGAGGAGGAGGAGGAGGATTGTGATGTCATCGTGGTTACAAGAAAGACCGCGCTCCAATCGCACTTTTCTATTTCATTTCTACTCCCAGTTCTCTCTGTGTGTAGCAGACGACGCTTCTCCAAACAAGCAAACCAGTGAGCGGGTTGCACCGCGATGACGTCAAAGCGACTCTGGGGCTAATTGCGGGCATTGCCACCGTTGCGCGCGGTCGCGATTTTCGAAATCGAATTCCGCGATATGTATGCATCTGTCGAGTGAATCACTTCGCATGGTGCGTTTTAGCAGTCAGGTTAACGGCTTGGTTCGTAAATATGGTCGTGACTGAAGCGCTTTCTGTGTTCCTTCAACGGATTGGGGCTTCAAATTAAGTTCAGGCATCGTAGACGTGCGGTTAGTCAAGAACATTCGTATGCCACGTTTCTTTGATCAAGTTTCAAGTAATAGTGGTGACAACTTGCCGGGCTACAAGCCACAGGTATTTTCGGAAGATTGCAAAAAAAAAAAAAAACACAAATTTTCGGAAGAGTATAGATGTGCCAGAGAGGGAACTATCATCATCAAATGCAGTAACAACTTTACATGCCAAACAACGAAACGTTAGTACAGTCAAACTCCTTTATAGCGAACACCTTTTTAACGAAAATACCACTACAGCAAATTTTTTTTGCGGTCCCGCTGGAGCCCTATAGGTCCAATAATGGACATCCTTTTTAACGAAAATACCTTTACTGCGAATTTGTTTTACTGTCCCCTGAGTTTCGTTGTAAAGGAGTTTGACTGTATTTGTATGAATTAAAAATAAGCTGAAGGAACTACCGTAATCTGAACTGGTTTCATTTCAGGAAGGTGTTAGCGGCATCACAGACACCTGAGGACGACGTTCCAGCTTTCTCGCACATATACGACCTCTGGTTGACTGTGAGACACTACAGAACTTTCACAGGCTCAAATGTTGACGCGTCTGCTAAAGAAATCAAAGAGCACAGCGAACCGAGAAACGGAGCAGTGCTTTCCAAGAAAACGGAAGAGCTTCGCCCACGCAAAATCTGCAGGGACGGGAGAGAGAAAAAATAAAATAAAATCGAGACTGTCTGCTGAGCGTCTGCGGATCATGCACCTTCCCTTGCGCGCTCGCTCAGGTTACAGGGAGAGGGCAAAAAAAGAAAGAAAAAAAAAGAAACAAGAAGAAAAAAAGGAGCAGAGGGACGTCTTCCGGAACTTTCTCACGGGTGTGAAACAAAGGCAGACGAAGCTCGCCCATGAGAGTATGATTTCTCGGAAGCCTGCGAGTAAACTGTGGACTCAATGGACAACTACATGGGAGGGGGGGGGGGGGAACGAGCGTGAAGCAGACGACAGGGGAATATGTGCGCCGATGGGGGGTCACGTGATCAGTCATTTGAGTTCGCTTCTTGGGTTGTTACGGTAGACAGAGAAAATACAAAAAGTTCTCTTTGTTGCCTTTTTTTTTCTCTCACACCTTCTTCCAGCCAACTTTAAGAACATTGATAGTCCCTCTCTCCCCCACTTTTTTTTTTCTTCTGTCCTGCATGCATAGCGAAGAAGGCAACCGAACAGTATCAGCTTTCTCTATGGCGATGCGCCGCTCGCAAGCCTGAGACATTCAACCTGCGTAATAATTCGGCATTTTAGACACTTGTCATTGTCGAGCGCGTTAGTGTTTATCGGCATCTGTAGATAGTACGTGAAATGATTCATCCAACCCCCCTCCCCCTCAACATCCCCATTTTGTTTTTTTTACGGCATAGCCATAATGATGACAACCCCCTCCCCAAATTTTTTGCTACACTCCCAGGTTTGCGATTCTGGATAAAATACTGATTAAGTGCATATTTTTCACATTCTGATCGTTACTTACGCTTACTAATCCGAAGGCGACAGGTTCGAACCCTGTGAACGACGCTGAAACACGTGCGTTATCCGTTTGGGTTCTTGTAATGAGCAGTATGCTACAGCATTCTTACTGTTAAGTATCACAATGCAGAAGGAAGAACAGAATTTAAAAAAAAAAATCATCTGCAGGCCACATCCGTTGAAAAGAAAGAAAATCGCGAAAAGGAGTTCGGCGCGGGCTTCAGTGTTGCAACAGTGCCGGCTGGTTTACCCTCGCAGCTGCGAGCATTTTCGATGAAAAATCTCAGCGGTCAGCCGTAAAAGGGTTCGCTGCCCCTTACTGAACCGAAGGAACGCAGACATGTACCGTGTTGAACGGCTGAAGAACTTCAGACAATGCCTTTAAATAGGCGCGTCGAAGCAACGCCGCAAGTGTTTGCGAAAGAGCTAACGTTAACTAACGAGGTGTGTAAGTTGAAGAGAGTGCGCTCTTGAGAGAGTAGCTATACCGAACAAAGAGGCGGCTGAATGATGACTTCTTTCATGGAAGAGGGCAACGGTGGCGGAAGAGAAAGTCGGCGTTCCGATGTCAAGACCTCATCCCATCTTCCCCGGCACCCACTTTGAGCTAACGAGAAGACCTTGGTATGGAAAAAAAAAAAAGAAAACGAAAAAGAAAATGCGAGGGAACATTTTACGATGACGAGAGGGTTTTCTTTAGGACGACACCCGTCAATGTTATACAGTCAAACTCCTTGATAGCGAACACCTTTTTAACGAAAATACCACTACAGCAAATTTTTTTGCGGTCCCGCTGGAGCCCTATAGGTCCAATAATGGACATCCTTTTTAACGAAAATACCTCTACTGCGAATTTTTTTTGCTGTCCCCTGAGTTTCGTTGTAA
Organism: Ornithodoros turicata; assembly: GCF_037126465.1. NCBI lineage: Eukaryota > Metazoa > Arthropoda > Arachnida > Ixodida > Argasidae > Ornithodoros > Ornithodoros turicata. Next base: position 8,785,974 of record NC_088206.1, on the reverse strand, counting down.
AGGAGTTTGACTGTACTCCGAGGCAACGTAAGAGCTACTGTCACATATGTATGTATATCTCCGCCAGCGGAGAATGTAGCCCGCACATTGAGTGAGAGGTATGCGAGAAGGTGAATGACGTCATGCAGACGGGGACGCCGATTCACATGTTCTGTTAACGCGAATATTTCGCTTCAAAAGCACCCAAGTGCCTCCTAAGTTCGAGTACGTCGTCTCCGACACGTGTTTTCGCTACACTATCAGTGTACAAGCAGCAATTCTGATTCAGGAGGCATGCGGGAGCATAGGAAACGTAACGCGCAGTCCTAAGCCAATCATGCCTTTAGACGTGGGGTACAGCCGATCTGCAAGAGTTGATTTGCCCCAAAGTATAGAGAGCACTCACGTACTTTTCGCCTAGGCTAGAGAAGTGATACGTTATCGTGTTTATTAGCCGTTTCGGTAAATCTTCGTCAGACAAGCCAGGAATTTTCTGAGCACCAAAAGATAATCGCAACAGCCCACCAAAATAGCTCTAGTCACATTAAAGTAGTAAACCCGAAGCCTTAACCAACTGTCACTAATGACAGCCATATAGCTGTTTCTCTCTGATTTTTCTATTGCTTTTTCCAGCTCGAAACTGCGAACAAAGGCAACAATACGGTGTGTAAATAGGAGATTATTTTTGAGTGCTCCCGAACATTATCATAACCCTTTGTGAAGGACTAGGTATTTTCCTCGAATCGTTTTTAATACCTTCGGTACATAATTTGAAGATGCAGACAATTTATTTCTCTTGGTGTGTCAAATGGAGTTTTTCAGTAATGAATTCTGTACACACCGTCCCGCTTCCTGTTCCTTGTGTATTTGTAATGTAGTTGTATTGTACGGTACGTTAGGACATACTTTACGGTGATTACCGTCCATTCTGGACCTTGGTTTAGAGGCATAGCAAAAAACTAAAAAAAGAGAAGAAACGAACGTAGCAAAGACGTGAAAAAGAGTGGTACTATCCAACAACAACAAGACACACACACACAAAAAAAGAAAAGAAAACGAAGATGATGTGGCATAGCTACATAATAAACATGGTGCTTTATCGCTGCTGCAAATACTTCGCCTCTTAAAAAATGGCTAGGAAGCAAGCGAGCTGGTGAAGATGACGCATAATGCAAAAACCCCCGAGACTAGGGAACACGAAGGGACAGACACAACACGAAGTCTCTTAGTCTTCCCTAGTCTTCCTAGTTCCCTGAAGTCTTCCCTAGTCTCGGGTTTTTTTACATTATGCAGCAACTTCGCCTCTGTTACAACTGTCCGGTGCAGGGAATGTCGTACGTTGAGGAACTTCCGTAGCTCCCTAGAGTGGAGACGGTCACGCAGATGGCGCTGTTCCCGCGGGAGCGAAAGTGTTTTCTTTGCACGCTGATTGCCTTATATTCTCCGAATATATTTCATAAAGACCACCGAGATGTCACCTTCATTCTCTTTCTCCGCTCGTTTACTGGTGCCATCCTCGTAGACAGGCCGACAGAGACTAAATGAAGTGGCCCATCGCTGTCATCAAGAGGTGCAAGGTAGAAGATATGACCTCATGAAGGGGAGGCAGGAATTAAGAGGTGAGAAGGCGGCACAAAAGATGGAATTAACGCAGGGGAGGGTGCATTTCTTGCATTGTATAACGTGGTGACGGAGGCCTCACTGCAGAAAAATCGAAATTGCCAAAAAAAAAAAAATCCCTCACATATATCCCCCCCCTTTGGCCGAAACGTCATGCTCGTACTTCATCACCTTTATATCATTTCTTCCAATTTCCCTTCGACTCGCTTGATGGGGACGTGAGGATCTTCCTTTTATCGCTCTTGATTATGTGTCACAAGCATATACAGTCAACCCTCGATTTATGAACACCCTCGGTTTCCGGAAAAATCGTTCATAAATCGAGGGATTCATAAATCGAAAATTCCGTTAAGTCAGTACTATAGAGCTGACGAAACAGTACTTGCGAGTTGTGATTGTGTTTATAATGAAATATATTGTGTAATTTTGCTTTCGACCATGCCTTCTGCTGTACACTTGGTCGACCCTAATGTGTCCCCGGAAAAGCAGTTTGTTGTTCGGATTTCGAGGGGTTAAAAATCGAGGGTGCAATACCTGGGAAAAGATTCGTCCGTTCCGGCATCATTCATAAGACCACGGAATAATACCTTTGAAGATTTCTGTTGACCTCAGAACGATCTGTTCATAAATTGAGGGCAATAACGCTGGGGAACTCCTAGTTGGTTCCCAGATTTTCCATTCATTATTCGGATATCGAGGTTCATAAAACGAGGGAAAAATTAATGTAAAAAGTTTGGTTCCTCGTGCTCCTGTTCATAAAACGAAGGAATTCATAAATCGAAGGTTCATAAATCGAGGGTTGACTGTATATTTCTTTTCCACCACCACCACCACGATCATCATCATCATCGTTCGCATTACCTCGTTGTTGACGTTCTTGCGTACACAAAAGAGAAAGAGAACTGGTATAAAGCTGTTTTGTACGGTGTCCAAAATTGTACGACGAACACAATTCGGATCGACGAACGCACTTTTTTTTCGAGCGCTGCCTTTATTTCTGACGAAGGAAGCGAAAAAGCAAAGTCGCTGCGCTCAATGAGTTCTTCCCTCTGTTTGCCCGTCACGCACACAGTTTGGTGGGCACCGTTGCTCGAAGAACGTGTCTTATGGGCAGGAACGCGACGAGGACCTCCCTGTCCTTTTTCTGTTTACGACGTTGCTGCAACTCTCACGCGGCAACTGAGCGTCGCCAGCCCCCCTTCCCCTCCCCCACTTAACTACCTCTCCTTCCTTCCTTCCATCTCAGGAATTACGTTTCGCAAGTGCGTTTACTTCTCTCGTTGCTCAATAAAAATGGCGTATATCGGGCGGTTTCATGATGCAGAAACTGTGATGTGGATTTCCAAGTGACCGGAGTACATAAGTAGGGTTCGGGTGTCCAAATCGCTGCAATTTCCGTGTCCCCAAATCCCGAATTTTGAGACGATAAACTTCGACGTTCCTGACAACGAATGTTTGGTGGTACGTGTTCAAAGGAAAGAATAGGCATGAGTGACCCTGCAAAACGTTTTCGTCTCATCACTGTGCCATTGCATCATATACCAGAACTTCGGACTGAGTAAATCAGTCATGTGCGAAGCGACGTGACCTCGGAGGCACGGCCCGATCTGATATTGTGACGTAAGAAAGCTGAGTGTGGCGTAAGCGCAGCGTGTATATAGCGGGCCACCCGGTCGGCACTGCCATCGTGTCCCCGTGATGTCTATGTCACCCATTCTCTTGTGGGCTCCCCATGAATGAGTTTCTGAAGTAGTTTCGAGAGGTGTTTGCAGATCTAAGACATCACGCGCGCGTTATGGTTCACCTGTGATCAGTGGTTTTGCCCAAGAACGCCCGCGAATTCTATAGGGCGACCCGCCGTACAGAAAATTTTCAGGAGGGCTATTTCACTACCCCATTAATGGAGTACGGAGGTACTTCGAACATGATGTGACCGCCTGATGTGACACCATATGGCCAGAGGTATATTTCCCACTACCTCCAAGAACTGCCAAGCAAAAAAAAAAAAAAAATTGAGAAGTGCAAACTTCCTGAGCGACTCAGTTTACAAGTATGCGCGCACCAGCGGCGACTTCGTACAGCTACTCCTCGCATGTGGTGACGTCAGGTCAGCGGAGCACTTTCATTGGCTGCCGAGAATCGTGTGCGGGTCGAGACAACGAGTCGAGACGCGGCGCAAAATAAAGTCAAGAATGAAGAGAGAGAGAGAGAGAGAGAGAAAAAAAAACTTCTGAAGGCTACACCGGAGTCCAATGCCAGTTTGCACAAAAATTGTGCTAGGAACCTAACACAAAGAACGCCTTCCGCCACATCTTTCACAATGTGCTTGGCACGGGGTGGAAGACAACGGAGCTTAGAGTTGCAGCACGCGTTTGAAGCAGAGCAGTTGCAAAACTGCGCCAAAGTTCCTCTCGGTTAGGTTCCTATGCAAACGCGCCGAGGGCATTTTCGTGCAGGATTGTAGCTGTGTCACCACATAGCCTATAGCCCAGGCTATAGCCCATGCAGCCTATAGCCCAGGCTATAGCCCATGCAGCCTATAGCCCAGTAGCAACTTCTCATTTGCTTTATTAGCCTATCCAAACCCTGTCGGAAACCGTCCGGTTCCACACACTCCCCTATCTATGGAATATATCTCGACCACATAGCTCTTCTATTTCTCGGTCACGAACCATTCGAGTAGCAGTCCGGAGTAAAAGATACAGAAAGATAAAAAAAAGAGCGGCTTGACCAGAGAAGCATGTGAGTCGACTTTAGGCAGCAGATACTCCAGAACAGGTCGGTTGCCATGCGATCGGCAGCCGTGACGTCACACGTAAGAAGCATATATACGGGAAGAACTTTTATATCGTTTCCTCCTTACCCAATTTCTGCGAACGCGACGCGGATGGAAAGGACTCAATGAACTCGCAAACGCTCCGGCATGCACGTAGCCACGTATGCTCGCCCCCCCTGGGGGTGGAAGAACGCGGGGGCAAAGGTGAGGAGGGAAATGTGGAAAATAATGAAAGAGATATTATATATGAGGCACTTACAATTATTAAGGAGTGTGTGAGAGAGATGATAGGATGATCGTGGAACGGTGTCTTGAACTCGGGATTATGTATACGGCGGTCTCGGTGGTGATGCCAGGACGCGCCTGAAGCAATGTGCTGGGACGAGGGAGTTGCTTTCGTGGTATTCGTTGCTTCGGCGTGTGGGCCATGGCTGAAAAGAAAGCAAGCAAATGTGGGACATTGGGTACGCGATGCACGTTCAATGAAAACGGCGTTCCTAAACAGATTGGAGCTTGGTGAACGTAGTACGTAACTCTATGTAGCGTGAGCTGTCCACAGCGCGCGCTACGTTTCATCGTAGCGTAGTATAGTTGGATCTCCACGGAACGATTACATGCTTCACACTAAATTTTATTTTAAAAAATGCAGGGGTCTTTTAAGGGTCTTTTAGGGCTCAGCCACCATTTTGCGGTATATGTGAAACACAGTGTATGGCAAGGACTTCAATATTCAACGAAAATATAAAGTACGACAAAATATAACGAGGGCTCCGCAATAGTCAACAGTTCACAAACGTGATTGGGGACACATGAGTGATACCAGGGTAGAAGGCAGAGCTGACGAGTACGAGCGCTAACGTTTTCTATTGCAGTGAGATCTAACTCCTGTAGTTTCCAAACTACAGTTCGGACTCTGGATAGGTGGAACTTCCACTGCCACCTTCGCAATAATTTGAAAAAAAAGAAAAAAACTCCACAAAGTCAAGGGTTTTCAAGGCCTGTGGAACACTGCCGAGTTCCAAGGACCTTCAGAACGGCACTTCCGAATTCTAGCGTGTTAAAGAGTTACATGGACCAGTGGGAACCATGACTCATAATTCAAAGTCTTCTAGGCACTGCAAAGGAGTACAAAACGGGACGAATAAAAAGTGACCACGAGTACAGGTGACATTTAACGTGGCTCGGAACCCTGTCTCATTCGTCAAGTTGTTCATCGGGAGTCACCATGCAAAATACCTCCGCTGTGGGCTGTATTGCGATCGCGCAATCAAATTTACGGAAACAAGTCGGAGAATGCAGACACGTGCGGCCGACACGATCCTCGCACGACGTCGGCAAGTCCCAGGGCTTTTCTATCGGTCTAGGTCACGAGTCACGTGTCATGAGAGTAAACTACGTCACGAAACAGCCTTCCCATTCCCTCGCTCTCCGATAGGCTCCTTCCAAGAGTGGAGGACAGCGGGGGGCCGGCAGACCTCACTCCTTTCCTCAAATCACCAAACCACCTCAACGCCGATAGTGGTGGATTTTTCAAAAGTGCGGGAAACAGAGGCATCGCGCGCGCGCTGCAAATCAACCGTGTCCGTCGTTCTTCGTAAAGAGTTCATTTTATTTCAGTTCATTCAGTTCATTTAAAGAGGTCATTTTTAGAACACGCCGTAACCAAAACTTAAAAGAAATACTAGGTGGGTTCGATCCCTACAGCTGGCTACTTTTTTCAGTGACTTTCATCTTTCATCGTTGAAATACTAGGTGTCGCTCCACTGCCGTTTTAAGCATCAGAAGTTACTACACGCTGCCACATTACATAGGGGCTGCAACACTTTGTCCCAAGTTATCCTATACACGAACGTAAAGCACGGTTAATAGATGAGTCCAGAAAATCCCAATGCTCCTTGCGCACGCGTTGCATCCTGGGAGATTACTGGAATGAACTGTCCTTGACGTTTCGTCTTCGCTGACCTGGACCCCTCATGGACAATCGGCCCAGAGAGAAGGAACCGAAACAGCTTGGAGACCTCTCCTCCTTTGTTATCAGCAAGTCCCCATAGTTCAAATCTGCGCTAAGCTTTCTGGGATTTTCTGAAGTCGTTGATTGCCGTTCATGTCAACCTGCGTTCTGCAAGTCTTACAGCAAACGGAGTAATTCGCGTTTTTCATGACCTGTAGGTGGCGCATCTAAACTCCAACATGGCGGACGAATCTAGGTTGTCACTTAGTTTCGATTTTGAGACTTCTGAACTGCAATGTTAATTCTCGATGCGTTGAAGGCGAACGAGTATAAGACGCTGCTCACATACTTCTGGCAGGCGTAACCGAGTTGTCCAAAGAGAAGGCTGTAGTTGTCGCGTATTATTTGCGAAGTTATGGCGTGTTTCATCAACCACATTTCGTGAAGGTGAGTTTCACGTTCACCGGTTGCGAGGCCGAAATAGCAAGAAACGAGTGTCCTGCGCCGCAGGAATGTGAGACACATGCAAGCACACGAAATCTGTGCTGCAGTTCTCTTACAGCTAACGTCTTCTAAGTGTGTAACTGATTCAAATGCAGAGTTACAAAACTGACTTGGTATATATACGTTTTCACGCTATCTCTTGCGCTTTCTTACACATAATGGCTATTCAGGTTTGAAACAAACTTGTTCTGTTTTGTCTAGACAAGTTCTTGCTTCCCTTCCTGACGTGAATTGCACAGAAGTGTGATTCAAAAAGAAAAGAAAAAAGAAAGAACGTTCATCAGATATGTAGGCAGTACCGCTCCAAGAGCTCTGCCAGACACATACAAGCATTGCTGATGTAACAGGTTTGCTGATTTTGAGTCGCTCAATTCATTTCTTCCGAGGATGCGTCGAAGTAGGCGGTATTCTATGTGTGGAAAGAAAAAAACGCGGAAAGACAAACTGGTGTCCCCTCGGCGCGCAGAATCGCATTGTGACACAGAACAAAACTAGTTTGGTTTAGTTCGCTGGTCGTTGTCTGCAATGTTTACCTCATCCATGATTTCAACAGCAAAATACGGGCGCAACTCAGCGATTCGTGCGAAAAGCAGCAACTTCTCCGCAAGTGTACGTGGGGTCGACCTGGTGTACCTGGTTTGGCTAGTCCCGAGTTTCACCGCTGTGCGGCGTCCATTTGGCGAAAAACGCGAATAGACGTGTAAGAAATATGAGGCAATAGCGTCTCCACCAGTGGGGCAGGGCGGGAAAAGGTTGCGTCTTTACGACCAATGGGAATGGCCGTTGCTCTCGCATCTCTGAGTCAGAGCTTGACGCGTATACCTGTGTTCGATGCTTTATATCTCGCCAACTACGACAGGTAAAGGAAAAAATTTTATTTCCCTCACTGGTCTGGCATGCAGTACAAGTACGCGCACCAAAGCATCATAACTCCATTACAGGGACGTTCGCACCCGGAAACCCATCATGAAACCGATACCTTTGGGGTCGGCATTGGCGGACAACCGAATTTTTTTTTCGGCCGAAAAGTGCTTAGATATTAAATAAACGAATAGATCAGCGCTGTTTCCGTGGCTGCAGAAGCTCCGGCGGCGTGACGTCACTTCCTAAGCGGAAGAGTTAGAGCAAGGCGCTCAAACCAGGAAAGTAGCCGCCCAGAGTCAAGACAATTTTGGAACAATCCAAATCCAGAACAATCCAGGGGTCTTTCAAGGGTCTTTTAAGGCTCGGCCGTAATTTTGCCCCAGATGTGAAGCACTGTTTATGGCGAGAATTTCAATATTTAACGAAAATATAAAATATGGGCACGTTCGTGAGGTGCGCGTGACTCCTGTCAATCTCCGTGACTCCATCTCAGAAACGGAGTGATGGAGTGAAAAGCACCGCGACGGAAGTGTAGTGACGCAGTTCTGCAGAGACGTCTTTTGACGGATGTTATGGTGTTTTGACCGCTTTGGAGGCGTGGCCTGCGTGTGAATCGTGGTGTGGATGCCTGCCGTGCACCGCACAAAGATACCTTCACCTCGAAAATGGCCACAAATTTGCAACGCTGAGCGATGCACATCGACTCAACCTTTCGAAACATCAATTTATTAAATGCTCTGCTTTTAAAAATCGAGTGCTTGCTGCGTCTGCAAAGCTAAGCCTAAGCACTCCGATAGGGGCTGGCCACTGGCCAGTAAGCAAGCGAGGGTATGGAGCGTTAAGCAGAGGCTCCTTGTGGGGTTAGACACTCCCTTTGGACTGCGAGAGTCGCAACTTAACGCACCCTATGAGACGCCCGCACAGCCGCGGCATCCCTTTTCTCAACGTCGCGCCCTCATTGGTGCTTAGGGAGTGACGTTTTCTCGTTTTTCGAGAGAGGGAATTCCGACATACTCTCAACATCCGCCGTCTGCTCTTGTCATGTATTCCGTCGAATAACAGTGAAAATGAGTCACTATTTCGCGTGTGATTTTCGGTACCGTAGTCGGTGGTCCAGGAGGATTAAAATGAGACAATAGTTTCGATATCGACAAGAGCGGACGCGACCGTCTCGACCGTCCCTTAAAGCATCAAAAGGCGAGACTAGCAACTCCTCGAGAAACTTTTCAATTGGTTCGAGTCGGGACAACAGGCGTAGTTACAAGTAAAGCAAGTACACCACCTTGGAAAGGTGAATTGTATCCAATAAAAAATAAATAAATATGTAAATAAAAATAACCTTAGCTTTGTTCATGCTCGCCCGCTGTTGCAGTCGGGGCCCAAAATGCCCGAAAGCGTAAGGTGATGATGATGATGATGATGATTTGGGTTTTTTTGGCGCAAAAGCTACTAGGGCTCCGAAAGCGTAAGGTGAACCTGGCATTTCAACCCGGATTATATATCAACAGACGCGCGATCAATTTGACAAGACTGCACAATAAAAGTCTCGACCTATATATTGCATTATGCAGTTGTTCAGAAGAACATGAAGAAAATCTAACAGGGACGGTCCACGTGTCATCAGGCATAGGCCATCCTGTTGTAGACTATGTATTCGTTCATGAAATAAATTATTATTATTAAATAGGAATCATTCGTACCCTAAGCCGGTCACTTAATACCAGACAGATGTAGTCCTAGTAAAACCATTAAAGCGTCCTCATATCGCTTTCAAGGACGAGTCACAAACGGAGCTGCGCAAAGGACAAACAGCAATGACAGTTGAAATGTCAGGACATTTTTACGAGCAGACAGATCATCGGTGCTTGTGACGCTGACGCAGGATTGTTGAGCACAGATGAAAGGGAGACTTGCTGCGAGCGAACACAGTGGCACAGAAGAACATTGCATCACGGCGCGACATCCACGAAGATCAAGGATTGCGAGAAATAAAGGACAAGAGACCAGAAAAGAAGACGAAAGCTTAAAAAGTTAGAAATCAGGAAAATATCGATGCAGCCTTATGATGTGCCGCACGGCAGTGCCTTTTTTTCTTTTTTTACGTGTTTAAACGTGCAAAATGGGTATTTTTGTAATCCAACACCATTTTTTATTCACCAGACTCAACTGAACGGTGTAATAACAGCGTTGAAAAAGGTGTTCTAAAAACAGCCATCTGAAACGATGTTCGAAATGGAATCCATGCCTCTGAAATGGCATTTTTTTAGAATACACCATGTTGAGAGGTGTTTTACTAGACACCCTCCCGTACAGTGTGAAACTTACACCACAAATATGTGTGTCATAAAATAAATCTACACCTAAAACATTTACTGTGTGCGTGTCATACTAGTGTTCAAATGAAAATAGACAACGTAAAAATGAATTAAAAAGAAAAAAACTAAATTGTCTCGATTGCAAGCAACCAACAATCGTTCCACACACACGGGCGGTTCCACATGCCCAGCGGTGTCTAACAAATATAAATTTGCACATACGATACACTGGCACACAATTATATGAGGGCGATCGTACTTTCGAAGGATACACTGTAGTTATGTCTGCAGCTTACAGATAATAATGCTATTGCGGAAATTGGTGCCTGGGACTTTCATATAGGACTAGCCCTGAGAACTTCAGATGTGAACGGAAGTTGCAAGCACGCTAATTCTTGAGAGAATAAGTTTCCCGTTTCTCGTGGGTACTTGATGAAGGGCGGGTACTCAGGTGCAGTCCAAAATGTTTTATAGTACTGCCCAGTGTGTCAACAAAAGGATGTTGACGCCAAACAGTCGCACCCGATACAGCCGCCCACTTCAATAGAGCTTTCGCTATATTGACATACGATGAAAGCTATGTGCTCTGTGATTTTCGCCAATCAAATCGATCTGACAAAGTAAATAAAAACCTTCCCTTGTCATCCCTACTTAAGCTACCTGACGTAGACGGGGCATACGTGACCCCATCCCTCCCCCCCCTCACCCCACCCCAAGAAAAAATGTGATAAAATACAGGAAGCCCGTGAAAGATGTTGCACCACGATCACACGCTGCATTGACCTTCCCCACCTGACCCTCCCCCCACCCCCCACCCCCAAAGCACCCCGAAGGGATGGTACCCTACGCTCTGCCATCCTCTTTCCATCCGCGAGCAGACCGGACTGCTATTATCTGCCACCAGCGGTGTCCAAGAGAAAGCAGACGACAAGACCGTAAAGAAAACAAGAAAAAGACGTGCGATCAAAAGTTTCCATCTGCTTTCCTCAAATTAACGAAGAAGAAAAAAAAAAGGAAAAGAAAAACGAAGTCAGAAGACAGAAGTCGTAAAGAGCACATTTAAAAACCGCGTACAGTGGCTTCTGGCTACCACGAATTAACGCACACATAGACAAAATGGTTAGCGGCGAAAATTCCGCAAAACCAGTTTCGCTATCTCTTGCCCCAATGCCTTCTCTTCTCTGGACGTTAAGAGGAGGGGGATCCGAAACCCTCGTTTTGAAAGGAGAGTGGAGGGGGATCTCCTCTTACGCCCCCTATTCGCGATTCTCAGAATTAATGGCGGGCGGGGGGGGGGGGCATTTTTCTATTAGGATTTCGTTTTTATTAGAAGATATATAATATATGAGGCCAGATAAAGGTATATAAAGAAAATAAATGTACGTGTAGAAGACGAGGGGACGATTGCAGATAGGGTGAGTGCTAGAGGGACGTGCGTTATCAGTTTCGTGGCTGTGGATGGGTTCAGGGGGATACAAAGAAAGAGCCACAGTGACAATTTCGGGGTTGTTTTGTGTGGATTCAATTTATGTAAATGTATCTCTCGCGTTTATATATTATTTTAGCAACGCGGGATCGGAGTGTCATTAGAGAACGGGTTTGCAGTGTACCAGTAGAGAAGAAACGTGCCTTGGCTGCGCAAGCGTGCGCGTTGTTGCAAACTGGAGTGAAATGTTCGAATAGTTTAGACAAGGTCAATGTTCCTCGTTCGCTGCGCCTGCTCGTGGGGAGTGTAGTTGCATTCGACGGTGATAAAAAAAAGGGGGGGGGGGTCGGGAAGAACGATGAAACATGGAAAGTGGTCGTTGGCGAAGTTTACGTGGAAGAATATTCTGAAACGACAGGAATTTTCTCAGCGCGTCATCCGAGTTAATGTTGACAGACACGCTGCAACTTCTTATAAGTGCACTTAAAAAAAACAGAGTTCCGGTTTGAAGTAAATTAAATATACCTGTCACACGGCAAATTGAATGTCATTTCCATCTAATGACATTCACACTGAATGCGATTCATTCGCTTCCACGCAGGAGCAGATTATGACGACAGTATACAGAAATGTTCGCCTTTCGGAGTTTGGGGAACTCACTCGCCTTTTCTCTGGCACGAGTTGCTTAATCCCGATAGAGGCGGAGTAAAAACAGCAACGTCAAATAATAATAACAATAATAAAACGAAATTAAACGTTATCAGTCAATACGTATTCCACTGTTTTGAACTTTTAGGCGTTTCTACAAGCTTCAGCTCCGAGTTTCATGCCGGGCATATTTACTTAGCGTGCTTTGAACTCACGAGCAGTTACAGTAAAACATTCGCTTCAACGCTGTTGTTGAAATATATTTCTTATAAAACGACAAAATGTAGTAAATGAACACTCGAGAGACATTCAGTCTGAATGTCATTCGCTGGAAATGACATTTATATTTTCCGTGTGACAGGGACGTCTAATACATTGTTACTGCCCTCACCAACCAGACATCCATAAGACATAGGCGAAGGCTCTCCCCGGCCAATTGTAACGCTTTCTTATCCCCGTGCTTCTTTTCGTTTTTAAATTCCGTCTTACACACGGGCCCTGTCCAACTTCCCGTCTTCAGGAGGAGCTCTGAGTAAAAGTCTATAGCAAAAGTCTATATAAAGGAGCAAAATAGTATATAGTCGTGTTCAACCTAAGAAGGAAAAGAAATCTAGTCCGTCAGCTCTCAAAATATTATTGCGCCGCGGAGAGGATGTCTGGACATAGAGAGGTCACTCTCCCTCCTCCGCCAGATAATGTGCAATCCATCACACTCACTCTGCTTCCGTGTAGACGAGTTCAGAAAACCCCAGAGCGCTTAGCGTCGCTTTGAGCTGTGGGGACTTACTAATACGAAAGAAATGGGTGGCCTAAAAACTGTTCCGATTCCTTACCTACCGGTCCATTGTCCACGATGTGACAAGGTCAGCGAAATCGAAATGTGAAGGATTCTTCTTCGTTCCCCCGCTCAGCAAGCGCCCAGGATGCAATGCGCGCGCAAAGAGCACTGGGATTTTCGGAACTCCTCCATTGGCTGACACTACGCGAGCCCTCCCCCATGGTGGCGCTGCACTATTTCTCCCGGCGCGCTACTATGTCTCCTTATCTCCAACGGCGTATGTAGATGGCGAACTAGATTTCTTTTCCTTCTCAAGTTGAACACAATTATAGAGAGCCTACCGGAAAACACAAAGAAAACGTCAGAGAATACAAGCAGTGGAGAGATTCGATCCCGCAACTTCGCAGTCTTCAGGACGGCCCGCTGGAGGCACTACAGACGAGTGGATGCATAGCCCTGTGAAGGGTACTATACTTGAATAACGAATAAACAACATACAAACTTCGGGACAAATCAAGTCTTACAGATAATCTCCGCCCACAAATCTAAAGAAGACTGAATGGTTCAAAAGCGGGTGCTTCCGGAGACCCTGTTGCTTGTACGCTGATCATGTTGCGGTAACACTTGGGTGAGGACGTACTTCGGTGGCATGTTTTTGAAGCAAATATGTAAAATATTTGACGTCGGCAACACATCCCTGAGCTTGGTTGTCAAAACAAAAAGCGCTGTTTGTTTTTGTCCTTTGTCTTTCCCTCAGCTCAGGGACATGTTACCAACGTCAAGTAAACAACAGTTCGCTTGTATTTTTTTACTTTTACGTTCAATGTAAAATGTTCGCGTTAACAAAGCACCTGCATCGACTTCCTCGTCTGCCCTGCGTCCGCGCGCGTCTCATCTTCTGGTATGCCTCACTCTCAACGCGCGGACTACATCCTCGGATGGCGGAAATATACATCCGCGACTGTTGCTCTTGCGTTGTCTCGGAGTATAGCAGCTTTGGAGAGGAGACGCCACAAAACGGCAGCCAGAAGACCTTCCATCACGTGACCGGGAGACTGATCGCTGGTAATCGAATAGTACTTCAATCACAAGACCCGGATCACACGATCCAGCAGTGGAGCCAGCGTGGTATGTCGTAAGCTGACTTATCTTAACGCCACCGCTTCCCTCGTCAGCTGATTGTATCTTTCTTTCGTCCGTATACCGGTCGTGACCGTGACTCTCCCCGACGCAACCTTCATCTGAAGATACTCCTATGATGCAACTAGATGAGCACTTTGTAATATAGTGGAAACGATACAGAAGCGCTCCTTCTTGTGTTGAATAAGCCAGGTTCAGATAAGATAGTACCCCCTTTTTTGGCAAAAGCGAACATACGCCTCTATCACATGAGCAGCAGCTGACTGGGTTCATGGGTGATGACACGTTATTGTCTGCTACGGAGGCCATGACTAGAGGCGGGCGCGGGTATTCCCGCAGATACTCGCACAGTTTTGTGATTTACGGGTGGACATTCAATGTCCACCGCGGGTTGCGGGTAGAACAAGGGTGTACCTGCAATGCATCCGCGAGCAGTGCGGGTATACACGCATCAAACGCCGCAGGTAGCGGATGCGCCACCCGCGAGCGCACGCGCGGGTACGGGAATGAATTTGCCTCTAGTCATGACCTGTTTCTTTTTTTTTTCTTATTTCGTTCATTATATGTTATTTCTGGTGAGTGATTATAACATGTGCATATTATCAGCAGTACATTGATTTTGCTGACGTACCTCCGAAAATATGATACTTGCAGACTTTACTTCAGCAGGCAACTCAAGGGTACAAAACTCCCTTGTAAATGGTGTATTCGACAAAAAAGAAGAAAAAGAATAAATATATTGAAAGAGCACATTCTAGGAAAAACACTATTTCAGGCGGTGCATTCCATTTAATACACCGTTTCACCCGGGTGTTTTGCGAACACTTTTTTCAACGCTGATATTACACTTAACTTTTCAGTTCAGCCAGCCGAATAAAAACGCTGCTTATTTACAGAAACGTCCCATTTACACTCTGAAAGGTGAACAGAAAATTTAGTGGGTACGAGAAGTCCCTTCCACATTGGAGGTTAAACACCCACTTTGCACGAAACGCCTGAGAAGCCACATCCAAATATACGACTTTTTGTTTGAAAAAAAAATAATAATACAGGTACAGAAACAGCATTTCCAGACACGCAGATAAGCTACCTCCGAAGGATATTTAACTTTTTTCAACAGGCGAGAACTAATATCTTCCATGCAATGGCGACACCCCTGTGGTTGACAGTGGCGAACGAGAGTAATGAGCCAGAAACAGCTGTCCTTCCTCCCGCTGCGTCATGGCTTCTGCAACAAGGGAAAGTCAGACCCCCTTTGTTTTCTGCCATAGAGGGCAACGCAACTGCCGGCTGGATCAGATCACCAATTGTACTAACGATTCGTAATAACCAGATTACACGGATTAACGCCGCTCGGCAATTAGCCTTGTGGAAGGCGTCACCTCAGCTGGTAGGGCCAGGCTGTTGTTGTTGGTTGTGTACTGCACAACGCTGGTGCTAGCTTTATTTCTGTGCATTGTGATTTTGAGAGTGAGCTTGTGGTGCCAGCTGTGCAACGTTCACAGATAATTAAATTATGGCAGCTGACGAAAAGGGATACTAGCAGTGGGATCTTTCGAAAACTGGAATTATTTAATTGAAGTACGCAACTGGGAGTTGAGAGGACCTTAAGTGCATACCTGGGTAGTAATGTCCTTACTGTAGTGAATTACTTCTTCTGGTAATTTGTAATGTAATGCATTACTTTTGGCATTGTGTTATTTGTAATGTAATTTAATTACATTCCGGCAGTAATTTTAATGACATTACTGATTACTTATTACAAAAGAATCGAGTGTTCAGATTAACGGTTTGTGGCATTGGAGAATCACTGTTTGCGGGCACCATCCTCCGGACAGTCCTCCTGTTGCCGTGATACATTGTGTCATCTTCGTCTCTACATTGTGGAACGATACGTCATACGTGGCACCCTGACATGTAGAAGAGACAAATAGAAGCGTGTGATTAAGCTTGCAGTAATGGCTTAGTAATGTCATTACTTTTTCGTAGTAATTGTAATGTAATTTCATTACATTTTAATTGCAGTAATGAGTAACGTAATTTCATCACATTTTAGAAGTAATTTACCCAGGTATTCTAAAGTGTTGTGCCCGACCTTCTACGTTACATTGACTCACACTGACATGACTGACATTGACTCCAAGGGGGGAAAAAAAGGAGTAAAATGAGGGGTAATTACAGATCTCTATAGTCGGCTCGATTGCAGTTACTCCACATTTTAGTCCCCTAACCCCGAAATTTACTCCCCAGGACAGCAGACGGTCTCCTGAATGCAACTGTCAACGTAAATGGGTGCTCTTCGCGAATTTGATGGAATAAGGCTAGTAACTCATTAGCGAACTTAGCAATTTTCCACTCACACAGAGGAAGATATAGTTAACGGTTCTTTCTTGCGAAACTGTGCCCTGTGGGTGTCGGAAGGTCTTATGTCACTCGACATATCACGGTTGGAAATTTAATTTAAAGGATTTTCATTAGTTCACACGAATTATATTCCTAGACGTGTTAGAGCAAAGCGTGAAATGCAGTCCTCACTCCGCGACATTCATTTACTCCCGTGCCCTTACTCCCGAAAGGGACTATTTTTTGTGGCAATGCACTTTAGTCCCAAAAGAACTCAAGTTACTCATTTTTTTTTTCCTTAGAGCGCAGTTATTATTACGTTTCATATAACTATTACTTACTACCACTCACTACCTAAAATTGATTGTTACAAGTATTCTTTCTTTTCATCGGACTGTTCAAGAGTGGAACAGTTTGCCAGAATGTGTTGTGCACTCGCTTTCGAAACAGTAGTTCATTGCTAGGTTACGAAATATCATGTAACTTTGTATCGTAATGGTATACGTGGATGAAAGATGAAAGTCACTGAAAAGGTGAGCCAGCTGTAGGACTCGAACCCACATCTTCTGGATTGCCGGTCCAGGACTCTACCAATTGAGCTAAGCTAACACGCCTTCTCAGCGACTTCCAGGGTGCGTCATCTGAAGGGACAAATCAGCCACTTTCTCTCACTCATCCTCCTTTCACTCTTACATTTTTGCTCACTCACACACACATTCATACGACGGGATCGACGCAGGCGGCAACTGATGAACGGTATATGTGGGTTATTGTATGCGTTTATTTTAGAGTATCGTTCTGTATTGTCATGCTACTTGTGTTAACGCACACTCCTACTTTGGCTTCCAAGGGGAAGCTAGTACTAGTAGTATGAATAAATAAATAAATAAATAAAATATTACGTTTCACAGACAAGGTTACAGTACCCCTACATACTTTTGTTGGATATAGAATGTTTGAACTGCCCGTATACTCGTGCAGCCGAGTTGAAGTTGACAATATTCTAAACACTACACTTAACGTATTCATTTCTCTCGTGAAAAAATGCATTTACGATTTTGTGATGACATTGCCGAGGTCGAATATCGCTGTAAACTTTAAAATGAAAGGTCAACTAGCTTGTACAGAGGTGAGCAGCATACTCGAGACACTCTACCTAATTTGCTATAAATTAACACCAAATGGCAGACCCACGACAATTCATTTAATGTTGGCGTTCACTTAGAAGTACATGGCTCGCGAGTCGAGTCGTTCATCTTCGGGAGTGCGAGAAGATGCCACGAAACTGCGTAACTCGGAAACTGCGGACAGTCTGCTTTCTTTGTATAATCAAATTGAATGTGTTGACTGGTCTGTTGTGATCTCGACAAATGATGCCAACATTGCTTATGATGTGTTCCTCGATATATTCCTGAGGATTTATAATTCCTGTTTCCCACCGCGTTTGCACAAATATAAATCGAAAGGCGCAAGAAAGCCTTGGGTTACTCAAGAAATAGTTCGACTCATCAAAAAGCGAAATAAGATTTTCTCGAAATTCCTCAAATCCAACGACATGGCATTGTTTGAGGAATATAAAAGACGTCGGAGATACGTTAAACGACTTATTGACAAAGCTAAAAGGGATTACTATGCTCAGCATTTTGATCGACTGAGGGGAAACACCCGCCTGATATGGAAATCAATGAACAGGATGTTGGGACGAAATGCACCAGATGGAACGGCGATCGAGATCGTTGAGGGTGAGGAACGTTACACTGGCGCTGTGCTTGTGAATAGGTTGAATGACTATTTCCTATCTGTCGGAGCTTCAGGTGGTCCCACTGATGAAAATCATTTGAGCTACCTGTCTGGTAGTTTCCGCGATTCGTTCTATATTACACCTGTGACAGAAGAGGAGGTTTATAACATAATCTTGAACCTCAATGTATCAACAGGTGCTGGGTATGATGATATCAAACCTAAACCAGTCAAGTTCGTGGCCCGGCTACTAAGCTTTCCTTTAACTCATATTTGCAATTTAATATTTACGACTGGAGTATTCCCTGAAGGGCTTAAAGTCGCGCGGGTGACACCCATAATTAAAAAAGGTGGTGTACCTGGCTTCAGTAACTACCGACCAATTTCTGTTCTTCCCCTATTTTCGAAAATTGTGGAGAGATTGTTAAACAATAGATTAGTTTCTTATCTGCGGTCATGTAACGCAATTACCACTGCCCAGTATGGGTTTTTGAAAGACAGTTCCACAGAGTCTGCACTTTTATTCGTGAAAGAGCGAATTCTGGAAAATTTTGAACATCGTCTTATGACAGCTGGTTTGTTCTTAGATATTGCGAAAGCATTCGATTCCTTAAGCCACAAGATTTTATTGGAGAAATTATCGTTCTACGGTATCCGGGGTATTGCT
Organism: Ornithodoros turicata; assembly: GCF_037126465.1. Taxonomy (NCBI): domain Eukaryota; kingdom Metazoa; phylum Arthropoda; class Arachnida; order Ixodida; family Argasidae; genus Ornithodoros; species Ornithodoros turicata. The sequence continues at coordinate 8,767,223 of NC_088206.1, read as the reverse complement.
CATCAGCTTTTCAATGACTATCTCCATGGTCGCTCCCAGTATGTTGTTGTAAATGGTGTGCGCTCACAAACGTTACCTGTAACTAGTGGTGTGCCACAGGGGTCCATTTTAGGTCCCACGCTATTTTTGGTGTTTATCAACGACATTGTAAATGCGTCGAGCGATGTTAGTTTCGTCTTGTATGCGGACGACACGAATATATTTTTCCCTTGTGAGTCTGAAAATTCAGTTGCAAACAAACTGAACATTTTGTTGAGTGATTTGAGTAGCTGGCTACTAGCGAACCACTTGCGTCTTAACGTTAGTAAGACTAAGTATATGCTGTTTAGACCGCGCGGAAAAATGCTGGTCTCTGAACCAAATGTTGTCCTCAATGGTGCCCCTGTGGCGCGTGTACATGAATTGAAGTTTTTGGGAGTTGTTTTTCAAGAGAATCTCTCCTGGAATAGTCACGTTCAAATGTTGAGGCAGGAGCTCGCAAAGGCTATCGGGCTGCTCAACAGAGCACGAATGATACTCCCCATGCATGTTAAATTGATTCTTTACTATTCATTGGTGTTCTCGCGGTTATCGTACTGTATTTTGGTTTGGGGTTCGACGTCCCCAACCAATTTTTCAGTTATTCAACGCTCCCAAAACAAGGCTGTTCGGGCCGTTGGTAATCTGCCGTTTCTTTCGCCTGTAAGTGACATCATGAAAAAACATCGCATTTTAAGTGTACAGGCTATGTATCAGCATAACTTGGTGTTAAGATTTTTCAAGGAATTTAAAAAGAACCCGGACATTTTTTGTAGTAAATATGGTATTAATACTCTTGTTGTTCCTTATCTCTTACGTACTGCTCCACTGGTTTGTATCCCTAGATGCAGGACGAAATATGGGGAAGAAAGATTGTCTTTCTTAGCTGCTAAGTACTTTAACAGCTTTTATGATTTAATGGTGAAATGCGACTCTGTTCGAACTTTCAGAAAAGAATTAGCAGGTGTTCTCTTGTAGCTCTTCGGAGCATTGATCGATGAATACGTATCGTTGTAAGATTTGTTTTGCTTTTATTACTTTATTATTTTACTACTGCTTTATACTAATAGATTATCGTCTTCACTGTCTTGTTTGTTTGATTGTATTGGCTGTGCTCTCGCCATGTCGGGGACTGTGTCCCTTTTGCGCGTGCACATTACCAAATAAACTTGAAACTTGAAACTTGAAAACTTGAAACTCGGACACTTTTAGGCAATCCTCGAAAGCAGCTTATTTTTCTTCAGAAAGTTATCCGTCGAATAAGCCGTCCGGGAGACTTCTTAAGCTTATTCCGTAATCCTGTTGGGCAATGCTAAGAATGTAAACATTGCAGAGATTCTTGTTAGGAAACTCTCTTTTGTCATCATTCCATTCAGAGAAAACAACGGCACTTTTTTGCAAATACCTCGCCTTCAGCACCAACCCTTTCATTGCGGCTGCAACGAATTTTGAAAATTTGTTCATACGAGTAGCCTCAGTACAGCAAGAGGGCTAGGCCTTTTAAATCGAGAAAAAAGTGAATGTTGTTTACACAAAGGTAAGAAAGCATCGTTACTCATGAGCAGGTCGCGGATTTATATGCACATAAAAACCATCAAAATATGCATGCAAATATAGGCTGCAAAAAAATTACGAAACATGCAATAAATACAGCTTTATTTTGCTGGTGCTATATGCCACGTCTTCTCAGGCTACTACCTTGCAAACGCTTCAGGCAAGAGACTAGATAATGGACATTAATTGGAATTAATGAACGCCTCTACTTGTAGTTTCGGTTACAATACACTACAACGTAGCGCTCAAGATTCCCGTGGTTGAAACTCTGACGTTTTTCTGTCAGAATGAGCTTGTATGCTGAGAAGCGTGTGTTAATTGTTACTTTTGTTATGCTCATATGTATTTTAGTTTGTATGCACATTTAGCATTACTTCAGATTTGTGGGACCGCAATACAGGTTCGCCTAGCGGTCCTACCAAATATATCTTGTAAACACTGACGGACCAATAAAATAAATCTCTCTCTCTCTTTCGAAGCTTCCCCTATAACGTCACACGTAGTCACAGGAGCGTACGTACAACGTGGAAGCGGGCGAGATCTCTTCAGGTAGCGAGGCACCGCAGAATCATCGTTCAATGTTGAGCGCATTCTCTGAACACACGCTATTTCATGGGCTTCTTCCGCCATGCACCCTCGCTGCACCAGAAGAACATCGAAACGAGTGTCCCGTGGGTTGACCACTTCAAAATTTAATATATAAAAAAAACATCTTTATGCGCTTGCGCGGGCGTCCTCCCAGTCGAAACATATGTTTTACGTAAAAACATGCAAAGAAAAAGAAAGAAACATGCGCTGAAAGGCACAATATGCATGAAAAGGCACTATAAAACTCACAGCGATGCTTTTGTATGTCACTGAAACATGGACATATCATCAAATGCATACACTGCATGCCAAGAAAAAAAAAAATATAGGCTGCTGAACATGCATATCCACGGTCAGCTCATTAGAAACGCCAGCGTCTTTTTGTCCTTCCCCACACCGGCTGTGCTATCTGGGGTTTTCCCTGGGTTTTCAGGCAGACTTTCCAAGCAAATGTCGGCACAGTTCCCCTGAAGTCGGCCCAGGACGCACACTAACCCCCCCCCCCTTCCTGCTGTCCGCGTCTATACGACGCTCATAGCCACAGTTGCTTCGCGGCACGAACACGGAATAAAAAAAACAACAACTTTTCACCCAGTGGAAGAATAGTGAGAGTGCGAAATATCAGCGGCCGCTTGTTTGAAGCAGATACTTTTTTTTTTAAATCAAGACCACGGCAATCGCTCGATGCATTAGCGATGGGCATCCACATATCGTATATAGAAGATCATGCATCGGTCAACATCTTCGACATCGCATAGTTATGAAAGCAGAAAGTATTGTTCGTTGAGAAAGAAACATCTGCTTAGGCTAGTGATGCCATGAAAGGCACATTGCTCTATACAAAACCTCTTCTTGGGAACAAAAGAAACCGAGTAGGTTCGAACATATTCAACGTTTTCGTCACGTCCATTTATAACATATGTTGCTAGAAAGGGTGTGCGATCTTACGCAACGCACTTTTCGCGCGCAAATTCCCCCATGCCCTTGCGCAACACACAACCGCGCACGATGCCAACAGCCCGCGCTGCAAACAGAAGGCAAATGAGAAGCAAAAAAACCTCATCGCAAAAAGAAAAAAAAGGTCTCGGTGCAAAGAAGTCAAAACGTAGAGACATCACTGGCTGATTAAAGCGCCCTTGCTCCCGCTCCCAACGTCGGCCGTCATATTCAAGGTTAACGCGGAGATAACGTTACAAACGGAACGCCAGGGGGTCGACGCTCGCGTGGCCTCGAGTGACGTCACAACGCTGTCGTCGTGGGCAGCGCGCGCTCGACGCGCACTTTCTCTGACGGCGTCCTTGACGTTTGGCAGCGCCCTTTGTGCGCGTTCGCTTTGCAGTGTTGCCAGCAGGGTGAGTCATGGGAAAGCATGATGATGGGTTACTGCATCACAGATTATTGACACTACAGCGGGTATTGAAAAGGCGACTGCCTGAAGGTGGCGTCTCTGAGCAGCGTTCGTCGATAAAAAAAATCGAAACGGGTGTTACCGCAGCGAGGACGACGTCACGCCAGGTGTAGTAGGAGAGTCGTCAGTTGGAGTAGCATGCCAGTCCTCCCTCGGCTGACCTCTCCCACAAACCATAATAAACAAACAAACAAACAGGAACAGGAGCTCGTGACGAGCTGAAAAGAACGCGTATATCGAGGACTGTTTGCTAATCCTTGACCTGAATGTTGGGGGCCTGAGCTCGAAAGGGGGGGGGGGATTAAAGAATTGTTGGAATGACCCGAGTATACTGTCTCCTTGGTTTTACGCTGTACAAGTTTGACAACCGGGGGGCAAAAATCGGGTTTTATTTCATGTAACGTAAACTACCTTGAAATCGGGCGATATCGGGAGAAAAAGTAGATTTTAGTTGGAAAATACGAGAGAGGCTCTTCCCGCTTTTCGGATGAACACAAGCTGTAAGCGGCTGTGGTGAATGCGCAGTGCTTAGCGTTCTCCAGCACCCGTATATATGGTGGCCGAATTCGCAGTTTGGCAAGTTCGTTTTCCGAGTTTTTCGGGGTTTACCGCAGGTGAAGATGATGCAAATCGAGCGATGAAAACGGGTTTCACCGTGTTTAACCCTAAAACACAAAACTCTACATTATAACATGGGCGCGTTTATGTTTGCTGTCGGGCGCGCAACGGTTAGAATTACAGTCTGCTGGATACAACGCACATAAACATGCAGTATGAAGGGAAAGTGGGACATAACAGATTCGGCACTTTCATTCGGCGAAGAAAATGGCTGAATATGTAACGAACACGAGCATCTTGTTGAGTACACCGGCTGCCGTGATCCCCGATTTGGAAAACACTTTTCACAACAACAACAACACACACGCCATAAACACACTTCCGGTTCCTGGAATTCTAGATACGCAGGAGGCGCGAAACGTTCAACACCCAGCACTTCACTTTTCCCGCGTGTAAGAGAGAGAGAGAGACACACACACACACGTACACATGCCACGGCTGACGCTAAATATCAACAAACAGTAACCCAAAACGAAACAGGAAACCCCGTGAAGCCGCGTCCCCTCCACCTTTTTAAACCGCACGTCAACACCAGGACCAGTCCATACCCCATCCTCCCTCCCCCTTGTCCCCAATAGTTATCTTCTCAAGCTTTCTCTTCAAACAAGAAAACAACCAAACGAAAACCTCAAACCAAGAGAATCCCCGAATTCCACACCCTGTAAAACACAAGCAGGAAGACAGACCGGACCGCGTCACGATTTTCAGCGTCTCAATATTTGCTTTTCTTCTTTCTAATTTTCTTTCGCCGCTTCTCTCGGCATTCATTCGTATCCCAAAAGAGCCGTAAATCACGTCGTGTCCCACAAGTCGGTCACACAAATGTCACACAACTTCCTTCCCAAGCTCAGACGTCTCCTCGTCAGCAAAGCCCCTGGCGACACCGTATACTCAAGTTTTACGCGTTTTCCTTCGCTGTAGAAGGCACTGTTAAGTCCGAATGTTCGTCCCATTTTTATGGCTAGGTGTATCAGCGGGCCAAGCCTGCCCAAAATGTGGAGGAATGTCGTCGTAACCTGTCGTCGCGACGACTGCTCATTTACTTTTAGTCTTAGCGACTGCTGCCAGCGCACGAAGAGAATCCGAGCAGGTGAAGTTTGCGCGAATAAATGAAAGCGCGGAATAAAAACAAGTTGCACGGTCCTTCGGCGCGTAATTATGGCGTGAGAATTTGCGTGTATACAAAGGGGGCTCCCCATTACGAGCGAGCGAGCGGCGGCGCCGTTGTATCTTCCGCCAAAGCAGAGCCAGAATTAATATGCGTGTCGAGAAGGTGTGTATATAAGAGCAATACGGTGGTAGGGAGGAGGCTGAGGCGCGGCAGATTTATATTGATGGTGTGAAGCGCAGCGGTGCGTTGCATCATCGTTGTTTCTTCTTAAAACCAGCTAATACTTTGAATGGACGGCGACGACGTGGAAGCTTAGAAAACACCGCATTATATACGATTTGTAATGGTTGTCACGACCGCAACACTACACATTTTGGCAACTAAAAGTAAGAAGAAGAAGAAAAAAAAGAAACGAAATTTGGTTGCACAGAATTCAAGGTTTTCGGAGCTTATTTCTTGCGAAATTCGAGGGTGTTTACCGTGGTGTATTTTCCGCAGAGTTAACGTCCGAAATTCGGATAATAAGTGACGGCTTGGAAACTGCATACGCACACACAAAATATAAGAAGCTGCTTTGCAAAAAGAGAAAACAATAAGAAGCTGCCTTGTGTCCGCGTTGCAACAACCAGATTCCCTTTCAAGAATATAATTTATGTGTCATCTGTGCTCCCGTATCCATTTTGAGGAGGAGAAAGGGAAGCATGATTCACAGAAAAAAAAATGAAAGGAATAACTCTGGGTGTTGGACGTTTCCTAAGTATATAGACCTGCGAACTGGCCGAACTGACCACAAGATGCCCTCGTGTCCGGTAGAGCGAGGAAATAGGGTACTCTGTTCAGTGACTCCAATGTCGAGGGACCTCTGAGGAAGGACGGAGGAATAGTGTCACCCTTCCTTGTCACGGGGGCAATCTCGACGGAAAAGGAAACAAACCCCGCCAATGAATCATCAGGCTTTGCTTGCTGAGATTTCGGTTACTGGAGCTTATGGTTGCTGAATCTATACATAGCAACCGAGATCCACTGGGGAGGGGGGTCAATACGAATCGCCCTGAACTTTTACCGGCATTCAAAGAAGGAAGTCACTGAAAAGGTTAGCCAGCTGTATAGGAATCGAACCCACATCTTCTGGATTAAATTAATCCAGAAGAAGGAAGTCATCCAGAAGATGTGGGTTCGAGTCCTACAGCTAGCTAACATTTTCAGTGACTTTCTTTCTGTGTTGTTGTCCCTTGTTCTGTGTTCCAGCCTCAGAGCATCAACTGCCATCATGTTTTACCGACATATGTTTTTCGGTTTTTTTCGGACAAACCCTGGTTACATGGACGTTTCGGAACCCTTGTTATATCATAGTTCTCTGCTGGAAACAAATTCGTAGGAGCTGCCCAAACAATATCATGGTATTTCTGCTGACGCCACATTCACGACATTGCTGTGACGGACCCATGGCAAGGGAGAACTAGCCGAAAAACCATGCAAGCACACAAGACAGGCATTCAGCTAGGGAGGTTGAAACAGAGAGGCATCAAGACCAGCTAACAGCTTTTCAGCTTCTCGGCTATACTTGGCTAAGTGCTACAGATACTGGGCAAAAATATCACACCAGTATGGTTGCGTTCTGTATTTCAAGCTCAGGTTGCTTCATTATACACGCACCTGGGCGCATTAATATGTAAAAAAGAGAAACAAATCAATACTAATAATAGTAATGCAACTATCGTTCGGAAACGTACGACATCAAGAACACACGTAATGAGCATAGCTCCAAAAAGGTTACCAAGTACGATCGACTCGGATATCGAAGCATATAGTGGTCAGATAGTGCCCAGACTGTAGAGGATCACAAGAGGCGAACAACTTGTATCAAACAAAATTAGCTACAAAATTACGTCGGAGACTCAAGCACATTTTGTTCCGTACCTTATTCACTTCTGAGTTTTACGTTGTATGTTTACATTTCTATACTTTACTGTTACTGTTATCAATATTTTTACTTTTTATCATCCTTTTTGCAATTTGTGTTGCTTTGTAATACCTTTTTCATTCTTTGCAATCACACACGTTCCCTTGTGCAGTTATCGACGCTAGCATCGACCGTTAAGAGGTTCGTATTACGCGCATCAGAGAGTTTTAGTATATCGTAAGCTGGTCGCCTTTGCGTACGTGAAGGATAGCGTTGGTAATTCTGCGCACGTCCATAGCAGGAGCTTCGCGCAGTGCGCCGACAGGCCAACACTATCGCTTACATACGCAATGGTAATAGCGCACGATATACTAAAACAATCTATTCACTTACGCCAAGACGCCGAAGTGTACACTCTCTTCTTACCCTGTCTCCCTTGCACTTTCTGTATTAAAGCTTCATTGCTGGTTCGTCTATGTGTTCGTCTCGCCCTGTGTTTTCCCTCAAACTCGAGGCGATTTGCTAGCATCAACATTAGCTCCTCACGCGGCAGAAAAACAGCAGCAGAATCAAAAACCTACGTTTTCATCAACTACCAACGAACCCTACTCCTCATTAAATCATCCATTCATCCTCCTTTTTCATCCGCTTCCTGCCCCTTGCTGGTGAGCAACTCACACACAATTTACCTCTTCAGCGTCAAGGTATACATTTTTTTGTGAGAGTCATCTTGGGTGAATTATTTATACGGTGTGGATGGTTCGACGACCCGATGTCCACTTTCGTACGCACGTCCAGCAACGTGATGGATCTAGACATCGCGCGTTGCGGGAAAGAAATGGGTAAGGTGAAAAAAAGAAAAAAAAAAGACTTTCGGGAAGATGGGTTTCCAGGTTTTATTTGTTCCCGAGATAGCGCGTGCATTCCGTGCACGCAGTGTTTTGAACCCCGAAATTGGACGAATTACCGTCACTGTCAGCAGATAACTCAAACGAATTGCGTGTTTCGCTACCCGGCGGAGAAGACGAAATCCCATTCTTCACCGTCCCGTTCCTCGTTACGTCATCAACAGGCCGTCACGTACGTTTCCGGCTTAATGCTATAGGAAGTTCGAGAAACATCGCTGAATGGCGTCGTTCTCAGTGATATGGCTATCAGCATTAAACGATACCGGAAATAGACACTCTGTGATCATGAGACTCTAGCCCAATTTGCCCCGCACAACACCAGCAGATAAGTTGAGATATAGAAAGCGCTCGTAAGTTTCGGAGAACCTATCACGCAATGCCTGAGGCGTGGTAAGGGTACGCATGGATCCAAAATTTGCATGGATATTTACAATGTGTTATATTGTGGTCAGTAACATATAGTGGTCTATAGGAATAACAGTGGAAATTGTGGCCACATGGTGACGCATAGTGTACACTAGTAATGCGAGAGAAAACAGGAGCGAACAGGACAAGCATTCTGCTTGTTGCACTGCATGGACAAGCACTGACTGCGCTTATGGTGTTCGCTCCTCTTTTCTATTGCACTTATTAAATAGTAAGTTTTAATGACTTTTCCTATGGCGATGTTTTTATTGAATCGTACGCCTTTATTGTTTATTTTCTGTATGTTTTCCCCGATTAGAAGATGAATTATAAAAAAGAAAAGAAAAATGCACCTATTTCCAATACCATACAGAAAACACCACTTCATGGGGGCGTGTTCCATTTCGAACACTGTTGTTTCGAATGGGCGTTTTGCAAACACCTGTTTCAACACTGTTGTTATATATATATCGGTGAATACTGCGGATAAAAAAAGAGTGTAAAAGCACCCCTTTTACACGGTGAAAGGTGTAAAAAAACTCACTTCGTACTGCTTCGAATATGTACAAAACTGATAATGTACCGATATTGTAGACAGTCCCACATCAGGAGTAAGCTTTTCTCAAGATTGGCCATATTCATTTCTTAACTCCATTACCTTCTATGCGTCCTGATAGCTAATTACATTTATTTCATATCACTGCTCGGCACGCACCCGCTGCGAGACACTTGCGCGTCCAATTCGTAGCAAATGACTCGATTAACGCTCTATACAACAGCATACGGCTGTGAAAGTTGCTACAATGTATCACGTGCATGCGAGCCGTCTCAAGGCCAGGGACAGCCCCCTCATACGCAGACGCCTGCCCGCAGCAACTATAGTCATTACAGGGTGAGACAGACGAAAATGGAAGCCCTCCAAATGGTATCTCCCGCTAGCTCTTGAACTTTTCTTTCCCTTTCAGTCGGTCGACCGCCCCGCCGCCGTGGTGTATACCATATATATATATAGTACAGTAGGTATGTGTGTTTCTGGCAGTCTATATGGTATTCTTCGGAACAGGGCGAGATGGTGCGAGAATGCACCTTGAACAGCACAAAGTATGCAGCTTTGCGGGTATTTTGGTAAGATGCGCTTTTTAGCCCTCCATTCTGCTGTCTTTGGCCAAAATAAATGACTGCGATGAGATGGCGCTTGTGTTAGATCAGAATTGCTGCGGTTCACCTTCTGAAAGTCTCAGGCACGCGTGGCTTTCGGTTTGTAGCTGTGCTGTTCCCGTTGCCCCAATTAGGTTGTCGTACATTATTGCCGGCGCCATCGGATCGCTTAGAAGCCAAGCAGCACAATGCACTCGAAGTGCGAGCGCATACCGGTGCACAGTATTTTTTTTTTACATATTTCAACGTGCAAAAGCGGTATTTTTGTTAATAAATACCTGTGTTTATTCCGCGTGATCAACTGAAAGGTGTAATAACAGTGTTGATAACAAAGGTACTTTACAAGACACACCATCTGAAACGGTTTTAAAACGAACGCCCTCGTAAGATGCTGTTATCCGCAGAGTGAGCCCCTTGACGTGGTGCTTTTTTTTAAATTCAGTGCTAGCGCCGCGAAGCAACTGTAGCTATGAGTGGCGTACAGAGGTGAACATATGGAGAAAGGAATTGTATTCTTTGTACAATACACCCTTTAAAAGAGTGTTTCACAAAACACGCTTCGGTGCGATGTGAAACTCATACATGCTTATACTTCATACATACTTATACTCAAACTCCTTTATAGCGAGCACTTTTTTAACGAAAATACACCACTACAGCGAATTTTTTAGCGGCCCCGATGCTGCGCTATATAGGTCCAATAATGGACATATTTTTTAAAGAAAATACCTTTGCTGCGCATTTTTTTCGCTGTCCCCTGAGTTTCGTTGTAAAGGATTTTGACGTATATCTGTCCATGTCTATACGCCGCTCACAGCTGCAGCTGCTTCGCGACACTAATACGAAAAAGAAAAGAATACTGACAGGACACTTGCCAACCACCCCAATGTACTTGAACCTTTAGTACACTGTTGCTACTAGGGAAAAGTAGGGCCCAAAACATGGAACTGATATTACCTAGGCGATAGGAAAACCGGGAAGTGTAATTGGTCTGATCTCTTGACAAGAGGACCACTAGCTACCCCCTAGAGTCGCAAGGCAGCGACAAGCCAACTACTCTTTCGGCGTGCCAAAGAAACGCCTTTCATCGTCTCTTTTAGTGATCCCTTTCAAGAGATAAGCCTGGCAGCCATTCTACACGTGAGGATAAAGTCGACTGAGACAAAACAGCTGAAAGGTGAAGACACGCTTTAAGCGCCCAGGGAATCTACCTTATCATTTGTCTCGTCAGAAATCTTTACGATCGTGAAAAAGAGCCTGATTTTCGGCAGCGCCTTCGAACGTGTCTTTTAAAAGTCAGTGAAGCAGAAGGAGAGTGCCAGCTTTCAAGCGCACGCCAATCAACCCACAATAAGCCAACAACCTCTTGTCTTAACTAGCTCTTGGCGAACTTCCGTCCATTAAAGTCTAGATCGTTTACCTGGATAATCTAAACGAAAAAAGGAAACAGAAGGCAAGCTCTTCCTTTATAAAACCACTTTCTAATAAAGCTCGAAATAGCTGCCGCATGCGCGGTATCTCTCGTCCGGCGTGCAATGACATGTACTTCATTTAGCGCGGCTAGACATTGAGCGATTGGCCGTAACTGGTCACGTGGGTTGCATTGAAGAACCACCGCCACTTGCGCTCAACAAAGCGTGGCGCCCGGATTTTCAGTCAAAACAAAGGCACCGCCGTTTCGGGTTGATGGAGCGGCGTGTGTGTGGTAGGAAGGAAAACAGTATATTGGAGCTCAAAGAGTACAAGTTAGCGCGTTCGTGTTCCTCTAAACAGGGATGTGCAGTAGCTAACTAGTAGTTAAACTACTGCAAGATAGTTAAAAAGCGGTTAGGAACTACTTGAACAATGGCAGTTACAAACTACTATAGTTAAAGTACCACTCCAGACTCAGAAAACAGCGTTTATTTTATTTAGTCCATGAAAAGAAGGTGCCTCAAGGATTCTGTACGCGAAATTTCAATCCTGTTTACGAACGCTGCGCGTTTCTGTCAATTTTTGACGATCTACTGAGCCTCCACAAGTGTCGATGACGCGAGGAGCGGGTGACGTAATCATAAGCCCACAAATTGCAATGATATCATGTTCTGGAGAGGGCACTCGTCTCCTAGCAACGACGCCGGCGTTCAGGGAGGGCCACGTGGAGAAGTCACGTGACGCCGACCGAAAGAGGGGTAAATGGAACAGATGTCTTCTCCCACCTTTGTGTTTTCTCGAAGGCCGGAGCGGTCGGAGGATATGCCACGTGGGGCTCCGCTAACGGAGTGTAAAAAGTGAGCCCCCCGGGAAGACGCGACGGGCAACAACTTTGTCAGATGAAAGCCGGGCACGGTTCTCAAAAATAAAAATTAATTTTCTCTCGCTTTCGCGTCAAGTAGAGCCAAAATATCTTGCAGGAATGTAAAGTGAGACTAGAAGATTTCAGTAACATAACTATGGTAGGATTCTGAAGACACGAGATTTAGTCTGTAGTGGCACATTAAACTCTTTTTAGTTTTTTTTTTTTTGTAATTAGCTACAGTAGTGAGGTTACAGCGGGCTACAACTACTGCGCTTTTTTTTTTTTTTCACTTAGCCTTCCGTGTGCTTCACGGCCTTCTTTCTTTGAGCTTATAAGCGACAACTCTGAGATTTTTTTCCTATTGCGCATCACATGTATGCACAAAATATCAGCACTGTGCATCTGACACATATAGGCAGCAAAAGCTCACTAAGCAGTGTCATACAAGGAGAGAACTGCATAACGCACTGTAATGCCCAACGCAGGTACACAGCACATTCAAAAAGGTTACACCACCTCCTTCGTCAGATTAGAGGCCATAACTGTATCATTGCATGACATATCACTACATCATTATTGTATGGAGGGGCACGTGTTGTGCCTATGATTGTTGCGAGTGTGGGGGTTCACTGTCTTCTCGCTCCCCACATACTATTTCTACGCCTAAGCGATCATAGATATAACGACGCGCACAAAATGTCAGAGTATAGTTACAAATGTAGTTAAACAAAATGCTTCACAGTAGTCGCAAAGTAGTTTTAGTAGTGCAGCTGTGATGTAGTTACAGTAGTAGTTAAACTACAATTTGACGCAGTAGTTAGCAGTTATAGTTGACCCGCTAAAAAAGTAGCTATACAGTACGTCTCTGCCTCTAAGCGTGAGTTTCCAACAAAAAAACTGTGTTCTTCTGTGAGGACTGCTATATTTCAATCCTTCGTAGATTATGGCAGTTTCGATCCTTACGGGTTTACTAGACAACAGGGTATACCACTGTAATTTTTGTAAGACAAAGAAAGAACAGTCACTCACATTAGAGCGATATAAATCGCTTCTTCCGTATTTCTCATATTTCAAGAATACTCCGCACGTATTGAGTGGAAAGCACAATGACCCTCTCTATGAACTGACATCATCGCATATGCTAGCCTCGGCAACATTCGGCACTACGAGTTACACGCTGGCGACATGATAACTGCGACCTACAAGTGGTGTACTTCCGATATCAGTGTACCACAAAGAACACGGTACTGTGCTTTATAGTAGTTAAGGTCCTATTGAACCTAAAAATAGCGTCTCTAATTCTCCAGGTACACTCTAATTGTTGTACATTATCAACGCGGAATCTCCGCATCACGCCAGTCTCTTCCATGCACGATAGGAACCCAAACAACAATTTCGGTTCCCAACTACGTGGTTATACAGGGTGTTACCCTATAAAAGTCTACCCGTGCCGCCATGCCGTATTCGCCAATTACTCAATGCAGGTGGCACATTGTGCGATCTTTATATAAAGCTCATAAGTACAATTGATCTTGGTAAATTTCAAAGTGATTGAGTGCCGCAGCACGAAGTTATAACTCAAAACGTGCAATTCCCATAGTCAAAACAAACAAGATGGCGGCGTTGAGAAGAGCACTTGACATGCTGCTCCCCACACGACAACGTGTCGCATATCCTGCCAGACGGATGGAACTGCAGTTTTCATTTCGCTTTCGTTTAAGTGTCGTATTTTGCTCAGAACTAAGCAACGTGAGGAACGAAAAATGCCGACGCATACTCAGCAAACGACACCCAAAAATGATGTCGTCTGCTAACTGAGAGGCGCCATCTTGGCTGTTTTGACTACGGGAACCTCACGTTTTGCGCTATAACTTTGCGTTACGGTGCTCAATCACTTCGATATTTACCATGATGGAATGTCCTTATGAGTTTTATACGTAGGCAACACACTGTACCGCCTGCACTGAGTAATTGGCGAGCACGGCATGCCGGCGCGGGTAGACTTTTATAGGGTAACACCCTGTACAACCAGCACTTCACATGTTTGCACAGGGCGGTCCGACAACGGTAAAGTTTATTCCAGAGTCGTTAACGCATTATTTCACTTGATCAATGAATGAATGAATGACCGACTGGTGACATCACCTGTTGGGCTATACCGTATGACACACGACCTTGACCACCCCGCATCACCGCGTGATTGATGACTCTGTTTTACCGCAGAACGTCCTATTAGCCGCATGTGTGTCATGCTGGCGGTGGCCGGACGTTTATGTCTGATGCTGTGTGATGCACGAAACAGCTGTGAAAATATCGCTTATGTGTTTACTTTAGTGTATCGCACTTTTTATCTCTCATTATCGTGCGGTTGTGAGATAGGAAAACGCACGAAGATACGCCCCGTGATAACGGACTTGCAGTATCACATTCAGGATGTTGAGAGCAGCTGTAACTTTTCGAAGGGAGCGTTACATCGTGTTCGAAAAAAACAAAAAACAAAATCCAATGATTCGTGAAGATAAGAATGGGACAAGTGGTTCATATTGCTTGTAACTCGATGTCTGTTTCTTTCTTTGACTCACGTTCCCTTCCTCTGATATAAAGGGAGACAACGGATATCCTTTTTTGTTGTTGTTGTTTAAATGTAATAAATGTTTAAATGTGTCTTCAAAAAGATAAATATTACATGCCACAGCCGTCACGATGCCATGTTCCGCCTTCGACGAAAAGACCGTAAAGCCTTCGATCAAAATCTCGTAAATATTCCGAATAAATTCGCAGGCAATTATTTATTAATGAATGTTATAACCAGAGTTGTCCTCGTCATGGCGTCCCTGTTGGAATCTTCCGGTTCCGCCCCTTCTTGTTCTTGATCAAACCGCCTTCATATGTCGGTTGCTTACCCTCGTAATGTCCATCAAGGTGGGGTGGCCCAAGCAGCGCAACAGCTTGGCCCATTATTGGGCCAGTATTGTCAATATTAGGCCAAGATGTTGTGCTGCTTGGGGAGTAGCAAATGGTTCCGCCACCACGAAACCAAAACCAGAAGAGAGGATGATTTTTTTCCTTTTCTTTTTCTCTCACTTTTTTTTTTTTTTTTTACGTACGTAAGTCCCAGTCGAAAACATCTCTAGTAGGCATGCGCGAACATTCGAATATCGAAGCGAATAACTGTATCTTCGATTCGAACTCCGAATCGAATCGATGATTCCAAACGGAATATATTCGAAAATTCCGAGGCTGCCGCTCGTAAGATCCAAAACGGAGGTATAAAACAACGTGAATTTATATATCTGTCTCTCTATATAGCGCACATATGACGTGTGTCACGTGTGTGTTTCGTCCAGTTACTTAGCTCTAGTCGCCTCGTGTTTGCTTCAGGAATGTAACTATTCATTTCGATTTCAAAATTACTATATTCGCGCGCACAGACCTAATTTTAAAACTAGAACAACAGTTCCAGATCGTCTCTCTCTAAAAAAAAAAAAAAAAGAAAAAGAAAACGCGAATGAAGAACGCAAAAAAAAAAAAAAGAAAAAAGCGGAAGAACGCTTCACACGACAGGCACAATACTCCACATTTAAAGGTCCCACCAACTACCACGGTGGCCAACCGTACAGACACGCGCGCACAATGCACCCAATCCACCACGGTAGCCGGCGAGCCTCTCTCATTACAATTATACAGGACAAAAACAGCAACCCCCCCTCCCCCCATATACACGGCCCTCTGTCCGTCCACTAACTGCCAGGTGCTTCTTCCACTTTGACGCACCATCATGCGTCTAGCATGACTGGAGCACACACAATAGACCCTGCCCTCTATTTACAGGTCCGCCGCGAGCGGTCGCGACGCCGCCGGAACTTGTAATTGCCGGCCTAAGTGGTACTTCCGGTCACGTGACCGATGGCCAAACGACGGGGAGGGGGGAAATGGTTAGTCATGGATTGATCTGGCGACTAAAGAAGGAAATATGAACAAAGCGCCAAGTAAATATGCAAACGGACATGCAGTGTAGCGCTGGAACAGGCGATTATATATAGAGAGAGAGATGGATCGTACATGCCTGATTGTGTGATTACGCAGTGGTAGCATTTGAAGCAGCGGGGGGGGGGGGGGGGTGAAGTCGTCGTGGGAATCGGGTCATGCGACTGTTTTTATTAGTATGTTTTTGAGGGAGGCGGGGGGGGGGGGGTCGTTAAATTCAAGAAGATGGAAGGTAAAACGACGTAAAAATGCGACAACACGGACTGAAAGTGTATGATTTGAGAGAGGGCTGCGTAAAGCCATACAAGTCCTAAATTGGACACCGGAAGCTAATCTATGCGGTATAGCGTAGTCCGCATATAGCGATCTTACTGCGATAGCATCATGAGTGCAAAAAACAAAACAAAAAAACTGCAACTTTGAAGACGTTGGTGTAGGCAGCGATGTGAATACAAGTGAAAGGTGCAGGATCACTTTGTATATATAGTACGCAGTGGACCTACAAAACAACTGTCACCAGGCTTACGCAAATGCAGAACTTTGTCCACACTATGATACTTCAGATGAATGAGGAGCCCATTTTAAACCGGTTCAGTGTTTCAAAGCCAGTTAGTATAACCCTTCAGAGAATTTTAAAAAATAAACATAAATAGCTCTGCGGTTGCTCTGAAAGAATAGCCAATGTAAATGTAACCCTTGATTAACGTATCCGTACGCCATCTGTGATATTCGCATACTGTATTGTAGTCCGGAGCTTTGTTCTTATCTCACGGGTATTTCTTGTAGTCCAGCCGTGTTTATGTCATTCCTGATCGTTTTGCTCCATGATCAAATAAAATAAATAAACACATGCGTGAAAAAATGGGTCGACGCAGGAGTTGTGCACGTATATCTGCACCTAAAATCAAAATGCTTCATGCTGGCGATTGCATGGCTGTGCAGCTCACATGGGCGAACATAACTTTGATGGTATCAGAAACCGAAAGTGAAATGCACTGCGCGTCTCCGTTTCACTTCGGTACCCTCAAAGCACCCACAGAGAAAGGGAACGCATGTTATTACAAATGTACCGCATCGTTAATGGTTGTGCCACGTTCGGACCACTGAACGATAATTTGCAGTTCATGGAGCGAACATCCTGCATTATCCTACCGGCGATGACATTGCAGTGCGTTGTTCGCACGACGTTATATACGCATAAACATAGGCGACGGGTAATTGCACAGCGCAGCCCACCCAAGCTCAACGACAGTGTTGCGCTGCATAACATACAACGGTTACACATGACTGCCCAGACAAATGAACGGTATGCGCTTTGCATCTCTACAGCACCCCCCTCCCCCATTTCTCTCTCTCAAAAAAGACGATATACAACGAAATAAAGTCAGGAGGATGCCGTCCTGCGACAACGGCACAATTTTCTGCTGCAATGTGCGAAGCATGCAGCACTCGATCATACTTCTCATCACGTAGTACTCTTCAAACAATATTATCAGGCGAAACGAGGTCCGCCGGTGGCAAGCCGTCTCAGAGCCGAGATAGCCGAGACACCAGCGTTATTACGAAGCGGAAATTCGTCAACGGATGCACAATTAAATGTTGGCTGTCTGGCGGCAAGCGTCAAAGGAGAGTATACAGACACGTCGTTGAGGTGTACACAAGAAGATTGCTTATGTCCGGTGTTCTTTTTTTTGAGTTTCTAATTCGAGCAGTGTTCGGGACGTTGCACTGCGCAACCGTTCGTGAAAAACCTACAAAATTAGCTAAATGCAGCGTTTCCGGCGTACGACAGCTCGGATGTCTGGACTGTTGAGTATCATGATATATCGCAAGGTGATTGAGGGCTGATTATAGCGTGGGCTACAGAAGGATTGCTGCGGTACGAAAACGACTACAATAGAGAGGAGTCAGATTTCTTTTTTTTGCAACAATGCAAAACAGAGACGAAAGCAGCGCCAAAGCACCGACTTTTATTGTTATTATTATTATTATTTTTATTTTTGAAGCGGTAGCTTTGTAAGGCCAAGCACCGTGCAGCTCTGTCACTGGCAACATAATGGCCCAGGATGGTGCCATGAAAAAAAAAAAAAAAAATGCGTTTGGCACATTGCTCAAAGTCAATGCCCTTCAATTTTTAATGCTTCAGTTCAACTGCATACCGTCATGTCATGGACAACAAGTCGTCCCCCCCCCCCTCCCGTAAAACAAAAAAGCGGAACGTGCGGTACAACTACCACGCGCACGACGTCGCTTCCTCCTGCAGCGCCGCCAATCGGCGAGAACCGATTCGTCGATTAAATCCTCCCAATCTGCGATGACTTACGGCGCGTGGCAGACGCACAGCAGCAGCAGCAGCACAAAGCGACTTCTGTGCGGTCTGCACGGCACGCAATCCAAACCCACCTGCTCCTTCGCAGGAGCTCCTCTTTTCTGGCAGAGTTCAAGGAGTCGCCGTTTTGCACCTGCCTGTAAGTTTTTGCCCGCCGTAAAATTCGTCTGCGTTTTAGCAGGTGGTTCCATTCGTTCATTTCTTCGAGCGAGGCCCGGCTAAATTGCAAGGTGGCGCAGCGGGGCAGGTGGCACAGCGGTACAGGGCATGTCGCGGCCTGTTCCAGCATGAGTCAGAGCGAGACCTTGTAATCGCAGAAACGATGATTGGAGATGGGCTTCTGAGTCTCGCGTGAGGAACGGTACTATCGTGCGTGCAGGTGGGAGTGAAAAAAGAAAAACGAAAAAAAAAAAATAACAACCCGTTGTTGCCCGTGCCTTTCAAAAAGACGGACGCCATATCGGCTGTATGATGAGGTTTTCACGAAAAGAGCAGATGGAGTCAAAGGATTGATGGAACAGCGAAGGACACTTGGAAGTCGGTGCCTATTTCTTCTTAGTTTTATTATTATTATTATTATTTCATACCACGTCGGGCAACATATGCATTCTCTGTTACACATTAATATAGAAAGATTAACTTTTGTCAGCGGTGGCTACATGTCCCGTCCACAGAAGTTGCGTGCATCCGTAGAAAGTTCTTATGTATGTAGCCAAACGCACGCAACGAGCTCGCGCAGTACCTATAGGACCGCCGCTCCGCACAGTTTGAGCCTGCATAAAGACATCTGAGATTGACGGGATAAAGCGCCCATTGCGAAATCGTAGATACCGTGTCCCAGTCGTACAGACCCACGACGGTCCCAACATATTTCTGTGAATTTGCCATGATCAGGAAAGCACCAAATCGCACATCTGTTACAATTCAATTCAATCATTGATCATCACTTATGCTTTCGTGTCCGTACACGGACAGGGCGTAAAAAAAAAATCCTGCCCCTTTACATTTCGAGTACAGTTCGACACACTATCATTCCTTACTAGGCCACCGCACGTTCTTCGGTTACATAAGCACTGTTTACACGAGCACGCGTTTGTTGTGACGTCATCGTAACAGGTGATCGTCCGAAGCTAAGTTTTACCGGCATGGGGCAAACTGAGAAATCCTTGTGTGTGTTTCTCCCTAGGAAGAAATTCATGAGATCCGCTTTTTCTTCTTTTTCGACAGCGAAACAATTTGGAAGTGGATGGGCAATGAAGAGTGAGAAAGCATCACAATGAATGAGTCACATACGCCATCTACTGACGTTAAAGGGGCACTAAAATGCAAAAGCAATTTGCTCTCAAATGAAAGTCCGCGTTTTAATTCGTGCAATGCAAGCAAAATTAGTTCGCACAGCGCTACCGTTTAGAAGAAAAACGCAATGAAAACAGGGTCGTCCTTTGCGACAACGAATGGCGTCCCCACTAGGCCAAGATTGGCGGCATCCAGTGAGACAGCAGGAGAAGCGGGCGCATACCTATCGTGCATGTGTGGATTTGGAACGGGTACGATAGTAGTGTTCCGTACATGCGCGGCATGATGCGCACTCTTGCACTTTTCAATACCGATTCAGTGAACTGCAGCCCACAACAGTTCTCGCGCGAATGTTCCACTGACAACATTTATCTCCACGTCCTCCGTATAGCGACGCCAGTGCGCTTCGCAACGCGCACTACGTTTCACACCGGGACTTCTCCATAGCGTGACACTGGCGTGCACGCGCAGTATGGACTAAGAACACCGATGCGCGAGCTGAAAACGACGTTCACTGCATAGAGCCGAAACAAGAAAGAGTCCGGTAGAATTTCGATTGTAGCTCCGTAACCGAATCAAAGCTTCGAATTATGGTAACAAGTACGAAATTAACATAACGTGTAACGTAATTTGGAGTCAACCTGTTTTTGCGTTTTAGTACCCCACTAATAGGGCTTGTCACCCTTTTCGTGGGTGTCCCGCGACCTATAGCATCCCGATTCCAAGTACGTATTTTGCCCCCAAGGATTCCACTCCGACACACCACATTGTTTTCCCAAGAGACGAGCATATACTGCACTCCGCAGCGAAAAGGCAGAGCCCGCAGACATAAACACACACCGAAGCCACAGGACGATTGCCGGTCGCGCCAATCAAATTTCCCCTGATGCGATGCGATGTGATACGCGCAGCAAGAAAGGGGGGGCGATCGATGGCCAACAAGGGCCTCAGGTTGTATCATAACAAGGGTCGAGCATGACAACGGGAATAAACAACAAAGGGACGGACAAAGCGAGGCTCTCGACCGGTTGGCCTTCGCTCGTCAGCGCCAAAGCAAAGCAAAACGGATGGGTAGACGTAGCCGCTCTAGAGGGCAGTCAACCGTCTGACGTCAGCCGTCCTTGGCACACTGTCAGAGAGCCGCGCAGGCCATCAAGACCAACATCTGCCGCGTTCGGACGCTGAAGAAAATAGGAAGGGTTGCGAAGGACGGTAGAACAAAGGAGTAGGAGGGTAGAAAAAAAAACAAAGAGTAATAGAGAGGAGTGAATTTGGTCCTCTTGTTGACTATACTTCCATAGACAACTGAAGAGGTACGTAGACCAGAACATAGTCTGCACATTGAGAGCCGTTTCACGTGTTTTGTTTTGTTAGAGCGAATAGCTTACGTGTCGGATTCAAAAATCGTGCACATGTGCTCTATGTCCACGTCGTCTCCGACGGGCCAAGCAAAAGTTTATAGCATGCGCGCGCACTACGTTGTGACTCGGCGGTGTCATGCGCCAGCCTAAGCCTATCGCAGACGTCTTTAGATTTGTGGGCGGGGTTGACCTGTAAGACTTGACCTGCCCCAAAGCATAGATGCATTGCCACACAATGATTGGTCCCTTTCTGGACTAGGTGCAGACTAGGACATCAAAAACAGCATGCCACTATAAGAGGGTACATCAGGAGAACCCCACAGCACGACCCCGGTGTCGCACGAGACAATTTTGATGTGCACATTACCACACAAACACCACAAGCGTCTAGTGTTAAGGCGGACTCATGCGGTCTAGTTAACTTTCGCTTCCGAAGAGAGTTGACCGCACCCACCGTCGCAAAATTGTTTTCTTCGCTTTGCTCTTCTCCCGCGCTTTAGGGAAGTAATGTAATCGACGCCAGCGTGCAGACCATACCAGCAAACGACGAAGCCATTATTTTCATTCGCAGGGATCTGGAAAACTGCAGTAACGTTGTCGAATTCGTTGATTGCAATCAATTCCCCGACTGTTACTGTAGAGAATGACATCATTTTGGCCCAAATATCGCGGGCGGGCGTGCCGAGAGAAGCGATTTTGTTGCATCTCCCATATACTCCCATGTATTGAAAATTTGACAAACTTTAATTCGCCAAAAATCTGTGGAACGCGTCAGGCCTTCAAAAATATGTCATGCCCTAGATAAACTAGAGGGGAACACGCCTGTACCTGTTTCGTGTAGAAACTTAGCTAGGTTTACGAGAACCCTGCGAACAAAAATTCCCCATAGACTTCCTTAAGAAGTGAGTCCGCCTTAGCACCAGGAACACCACAAAGAAACAGAATAATGCTAATGCTTTTTCTTCTTCTTTTTTTCAATCGGGTCTCTATAGACCTGTCTCCGTCGGCCAGGTGGCGCGAGTGAGCAGCAACGTCCAGAGCCGTATATTAAAAGGGAGTCTGGCCATTGGGAGGAGTCACAAACAGAGGCTTGACCTGTCAATCACAGTTTCGCTCCTCTGATTGGTTTGCTTTTTACCAAGGGGGTAGCCATGACACCATACTGCCACCCAAAATGGCGACGAAAACAAACACAGTGAAGCGGGGATTTCGTGACAAAAAATTTTCACAGACTAACCTGATTTTACGCTGCAAATGTACATCCTAATATAAATTTCTCAGAAATCAGTTTCAACTTATGCTCATCCATGAATATCTAACTGAAAATAATACGTTTTGTCGCCGGTGTTAGGCCTAGTGAACACGGCGATCGCGGCGATCACAACGAAATCATAACAAAAACGGCGCTGTGCTGTACAACCTTATTTTTAACAGCTGGATTTCATGGATATAAACATTCTTGCCTCTTATATTCCAACTATTCATGTAGATTTGTTTAAAAATCATACCGACAACAGAATGTGTCCCAGCAGGTGGTTCTGCCGGCAGCGGTACAACGATGGAAGCAGACGACAATTCCCGACGTGCCTTACGCTCCCTAGGTGGCGCTTATCAAATTTGCACCAACAATCCACTAGTTTTGCAGATTGCGAGAGGTATCCATTTCAATCCCATCCAATCCACTTGCCACCCAAAATGGCGCTGCCCATGTTCGATAGGGGGACAAATAGTGGGGATAGGTTGATGGATAGTGCCCCATATTTCAAGCCTCTATTGGTCAGAAAGCTGAAAAAGTGGGTGGAGCTTCAGGTATAGGCATGACCCATTAATGGCCAGACTCCATTTTAATATACGGCTCTGGCAACGTCAGCGCCCCAAAATATGCAACGCGCGGTAGGTTAGCACAGACGACGTGGTTTCGAGTTGTTCCGCACTTGGCAAGACGCACCGCTTGAAACACCACGCAGAACCCGCTGATGAAACTCCCTACTGTTTGGATGCGTGGCCGCTTGGGTCCGAAATGGCGCTCTGCAAACTTTGCTGCAACAGCCCTTATCTTATCGTTTTGGTAGAGTGCTTCCGATGTATCTGGGACATGGGAGGCACTCTGGCAAGTACCAAAAAGATACTATAAAGGAAAGATCAGCAACATTATGTCAGCCACTTCAGAGGTATAAACGCGATGGCCTTGTCATGTTCTTGAGACCGTTATCGCGAACACCTCTCGACCTAATCATCGAACTGGCTCCCAAAGATGATGTTCTACAAAACGGATGGAGCGAAGCCAGTCAGGTGACTGGAAGAGACAAGGATCAATAAAATGAGACGCACTGGAGCACACGCGCAAAATAATGCAGCATTAACTTTATAGGATCCTACACGAATTATGCAATCGCAGCATGAAGTCTGAAGGTCGACTGAAACGAAATCGCGTAGTGGTTGGCACATACCGGAGAGGAAACGGTTGCACGGGAAATAGAGTCGACGGTATAGTTCGTACTGCGCATATTCGACGTCACCGTCGCCAAAGACCGCATCCCATATCGGTGCTGGCGGATTCTGAAGGGATGGACAAGAGCCAATACCGTGGAAACAATGGCGTCTGCCTAGATATAGGGAGCTGCCTTTTTTGTGGAGAACGTCACATAAGGTTAAACATGTGTCAAGGATAACAAACAAGCAAGATAAACGAAGATTTGTTGCCGTCTTTCTCCGAGACTTTTCAAAGAGATGTTTTTAAACATCTATCGTTCCAGTTTCGTTCTTTTCTAACCACCGCAGGACATGGGTTTAACACTGGGCAGATACGTCGAAACATATCTTATCTATATTAACTTACCTAAGCATTAACATTGAAAATGGAAAGCAAGTTGTGTCTGTGTATTTTGATTTATCAAAGACATGTGATACTGTTAACCCATGGTTTGCTTACTTTCAAATTGTCATACTATGGAATGGCATCTGAACTGTGCACTTTGTTGTCATCATATCTTCATAAACGCTGTAACTATATGTTCGGTAGAACAAGGGTTCCTGCTCCCGTCCCCGGTATAAGTCTCCTGGTTTCCCACCGTCGACCTGACGTCCTTCCCTTTCTAACGTGTCTATTAACGATTTGCCAGCTTGTGTACGTAACTCATCGGTGCTCCTCTACGCTGATATCGAGTGGTACACAGATGTATTAAAAGCTATCATATTCATTGTGCTCTGCTGCAAGATGACATTTCTCGCATTCATAGGTGTATAGTGTAATAATTTGTTAAACCCTACTATTCGGATGACTCTGGCTATTTCCTTCACAAAAAAAAAAAAAAAAAAAAGCTAATTCCAGTGTTCACCATTACACACTTGACTCCAGTTATATAAGAGATTCCGTTGTTCGTGATCTTGGTATACTCATTGACAGCTGTCTAACATTTCAAGTACACGTATCGAGTACGTAACAAGCTCAGCGACGTGCAATGCTTGGTATCGTGATCATTGCACGCATCATTAAGTCATCTGCTCAACCAATGTGTTTGTTCACCTTATCCTTTGCTGTTGTGCTCCTCGTGCAGGAATTTGCCACTGTTGCTTGGAACTGTACACGGAAAGCGCTTTCTGACGATATTGGACATGTCCGACGCCGCTTCATTTCTGTTCTTTATGACCGACATATTGGTGTCAGAGTATATACTACAATGACGGCCATATCCTGGAGAAACTTGGCTTGCAAACTTTGAAAAATCGTATAACTTGTAAAGATTGTGTCCTCTTGTATACAAACTGGTTCACTCGATCCGTCTTCAACTCCCCTGATTTACTACTGTAAGCTCCGCA
This sequence comes from Ornithodoros turicata, assembly GCF_037126465.1. NCBI lineage: Eukaryota > Metazoa > Arthropoda > Arachnida > Ixodida > Argasidae > Ornithodoros > Ornithodoros turicata. The sequence goes on along the minus strand of NC_088206.1, from coordinate 8,742,482 downwards.
ACCATCGTACGCGTAACTCGTGCGTATAAAAAGAAATACGAAGCTTCGTTATATCGTCGTAGGGCACTTATGCCCAGGGCCCGCTTTGGCCGAGGGACGCAGAGTCGAGACAACACGTCTTCACACTTCGAGCTTCGAGAAAAGACTCCTTTATTTCACACTATGTACAATAAACGAAATCGGAGCATTGGATTACGTGAGTTATAATATGCTGCGTTTTGGCACGTACAGACCATCCTGTCGGGGAAGCGTACCCTGGCCCGTGGCATCCCCTTGCAAGTTATGACCAATGAGGGCAAACACACGAACTTGCCGTGTTTATGTCTGGCGTGTCAGAGTACAGCTCACACTACGGTTAATTAATCTCCATGTACCTTCTCGTTCGATTAGATCTCATCCCATCTTTCATGTCGAGCGCATATACAAGGTAAGTCGGATTAGTCGTCTATTAACGTGCTGGAATAAGCTGTTCGAGAATCACGATGTTGACGTATTCGCTGAGTTTTCTAATGTTATTAATGCCATCAAATCAATTTTTAATGTATAGTTTATGTAGTCTTCCCTGTGTAGCTGTTTCGCTTTTTCCCGTGACTGACTTGAGCATCTGCTGTTTTGTTTACAGTATTTGATGTGTAGCTTCTTTGTATTGATATCTGGTGCCAGACCTTCGTGTTGCTTATGGGTACCTGATCAAAAATGAAATTATTATTGTAAGCATACACGCGTGCAAAACCGCAAAAATTGTACGGACATCATGGGACGCTCAAAGAACACATTTTCTTTATTACGTGTTAGCGCCGCGAAGCAACTGTGGCTATAAGCGGCGTACAGATGTGGGGAGAGAGGAGAGCAGGAAGGAGTTCGGGACAGGGGAGGTAGTATGCGTCCTGGGCCGACTTCAGGGGGAACTGTGCTGACATTCGTGTATAGAAAGTCTGAAGAAAGAAGAGGCCAGCTGTACTTCACAGCGTGATGTCTACACAGCCCATCGTAACTACGCAGTTCGATATGTGCCATGTTACCAGGATGTAAATATGCACAGTGTTGTCCACCATACATTAACGTGTATGCTCTCTCGCAAAGGGCAATCTACCGGGCCTTGGGATGCGCTGGCCATATAGTGCTGCAACATGTTTAGTATTTCTGAACGCTGCTCGCACGTGGAGCCAGATTTTCAGACCGGATATAACGATCGGATCGGTGACAGATAAAGCAGGCTTCTAGGGAACTCTCATTGTGCCTAGATGGGTAGAAATCCAGCGAACCGGTAGAGATGTAGGAAGGGTGTTGCCTCAGGACAGAAGCCGCCGATATTTCGAACAGAGACTGTTCTTCTTCTGGGCCTTAGTTTGGCCCGTCTTACCGTCTATGCTTCTCTTTTTTTTTCTTTTTTTTTGCACGAGTGAATTCTTTATGTGACCTGCCAGTCTCGCATTATTTTCATTTTATTCGCCGGGTCTGCTGTCTCTGGGTGTCGCAAAGAGTTCGGAGACTCGATGAAGTATGAGTGTACAGAGAGCTCAGCACGTGTGGACTACTATATCAGCTGCAGCATCCTGATTTTAGAGTGGACGGAAAGCAATTTTTCCAGGCAGGCAACCGTCCCGCAACCGACAATCGCGATCATTCGCAATCAAAGGTTCGCGAGTGAATACTTAGAGTAGACACAAGCAAGGCCGGGAAGCAGATACGAAGTGGCAAATACAAAGTACCCGGGCTGTCCCAAAACGCGCTTGTAGGCGATGACAGTGACGTAAATTAAGTGAAGAAGGTCTAGGCTACCTGGCACCGAACACGAAAGAGAAACGGTTGTACAGAATAGATGTCAGTGACGCAAGTGTAAACTATTCAGAACGTGTCCAAGTGTGCGAGACGAGCTTGGACTATGTGGATCTCGTTGAGCTGAAGCCAGCAAAGCCTCTTTCCAACACTTGGCCTTGTGAGAAGTTATACGCATAAGATCTCACCCGTGTCACCAAGACGACGGTGATAAAACACTTCGCTGCCTCGTGCTGTTGGTTTATAGCCAGTGAGGTTGACTGACTCTTTGTGACATCTATGCCAAAGTATTTTTGGGCCAGCGCTACCAAGGACAAGCCCGAAATGGCATTGCCGCAAAGGGGCCCAAAACGGTACATTTCCCGCGTATCGTTGATAGTAAAATCGCGATAGTTCAGTACAATAATAAGCGGCCATGTCGCGCCTTTTGAGAATGGGATAAAAAAATGAAAAGCGCAAATCGCAGTTTCCTTCGCAGAAGAAGAGATAGAGAGAGGCGTTTCGAGTGATGTTTCGCCAAAGCGAAAAGGCCTCGCGTTTTGTTTCTTTGTTGTTTTTTTTTAATCATGAGCAATTTCAATTTCGCAGTAGCACCGCGAAACAACTATGGCCATGCGAGGAGTACAGACGAAGAGAGGGGAGCAATAAGGTGTCGGAGACAGGGGTGGTCATACGCGCCTTGGGTCGACATCAAATGCGAGCTGTGTCAACGTCCGTCTGAAAGGTTCAACGCGAAACCCGGTTTAAACATCCCATAGCCTAGCTGGTGATTGGACTCGTACTCGTCTCTTCGTCGGTAATTCATACAGCACCACGGCTGTTTTTATTCTTCATGCACGTTTGCGTGATACCTAACTGGCACAGCATTCTCTGATTCCAGGGGGCCAACAGGGAGGATATTTTAATTTGTTTTTGTTTCTTTCACCGTTCACATATGTTTTTAACCACATAAGCACGCAACGTAACTCCCGAATAAGTTCTTCCACCAACACAGAGTAACAAACAGCTAGCGCTTCTTCTTCGCAAATTGTGCCCTATGTATGTTGCAAGATTTTATATCACTATATATATCACGGTTGACGGTTGATTCAGATTATTTTCATGCATGCACACGAACTATGTACCCGGGACTCATAGAGCAGAGCGTGAAATGCAGTCTCTGTGACATTCATTTACTCCCGTGCATTTACTCCCGAAAAGGACTATTTTTTGTGGCAATGCGTTTAGTCCCCAAAAGGAGTAAAACTACTCCCTTTTTTTCTTAGAGTGCAGTGCTCACGATACGCTACTCACGAGATAACGTCATCAACGGTCTACGATGAACAGCTACCAAGTAGCCAACATATCTACGATTATGCAAGACCTACTAACACTCCCCAGTATTTACGGCCCCACAATAACCATTCTGCATTGCGAAACATTCTGAATCTGGCAAGTATCAGGCGACGGCAAAAAAGCTTAGCCAGCTAAATGTGTATGCACGCAATTTGCTCTGACAATGCCACGTAGTCGTCACTATAGTTTGCCTCGTGATTTCTGGAGTAGAGCCACAGTCGCGCAATGGGCCGCATAAAGATAAGACCAAAGCGGGCACGGTTACAAATTACTCAAGCGGTGGAAGCGATATGACATTTTGAGTCCAACCCTTTCCCGTGCGCGAGTTGTGGCCTTGCTGAAGATCTTGTTAGCGTGGCCTGTGTCAGAACAGTAGATGTATAGCAGAAGAGCACACAAAAGTCCTCCGTGACATTTGGACGTTCGGAGTTTCGGACTCGAGAATCTATAGACCTCTACCCGAGAAACGTCATCATGACGTCGGTAGACAGGCTGAAACCGAAACAAATCGGAAGGGGAAGGCTGGGTTCCACGAATGGGCACTTGTTCGCTGCCGAGTTGAGAAAATCCCAGTGCTCTTTGCGCTCGCGTTGCATCCTGGGCACTTGCTGAGCGCGGGAAACGAAGAATAATCCTTCACATTTCGCGTTCGCTGACCTTGACACGTCGTGGACAAAGGAGCGGTAGGGGAGAAATTGGAACAGTTTTGAGGCCACCCGTTTCTTTCGTATTAGTAAACTCCCACAGTTCCAAGCGACGCTAAGCACTCTGGGATTTTCTGAACCATCGTAATCCCCTCAAGACCGTGGCTTTCGGGCGCGACCTCGTTCGCCCCTAGCTTCGAGCGTAGTTCAACTCTACCAAATTGGTGGCGCTGTCGAACGCTATAACGTCATTTGTTTACAAACAGGGAGAGGTCTACACCCCCTCTTCCCGAGAAACTGCAACTAAGTGCAAGGAACCATCTGCGATTCAAGGTTGCGGGATCGAATCCCGTCAATGGCTTGTTGTTTGAGGCTTTCCTTGTGCTCGTCGGCGGACGACGCATGCATATTATGCCCTATGTCTTCCATTCCTTCTTACCGTCACCTGTTTGTAGCTACAGCTGCTTCGCTATGAATAATTCTAATAATAATAATAATAATAATAATAATAATAATAACTGAAATGAAGAAAGTTGTCCGTACTGCGCCTGAGTCGCGAAAACACAACGTTCTCCGCGTAGCTTGATTGGCTGTACTTGTGACGTCACGGGTGTCTTCGCGGCCGCTGCTTGAGGGTGGGAGGAGGAAAGGAAAGCAGATGCCACTCGAGCGTTTCATTGCAGTCAGAGAGTTTACATTTCCTTTTGATTATTGTTAATGCGTACACATAATGCACATAAAGCGTATCACGACAGAGGTGAATAAAATAAAATATCATTCGAGCAAATGAAGAAAAACTAGGGGAGAAGGAATAACCTAAACTGAATGAACTGAACACCGTGAACTGAATACTTACGAAGGAGTGGAAGAGGGGGATGTGTGCAAGAAGGTGTGACTCCATAGTTTCCAGGAAGAAAAGACACTGGAAAGACAAAACGTATCCGTATGAGATGCAAATATCCTTTTTCTCCCTCTCCCCTTTTTTCTGGTGAACATACGCGTTTCCCCAAATATAATTATAACATATCGGTTTCTTTCTTTTTTTTTTTTTTTCACTGCACGCGTAGAAAAAGTAGAACTGTGCGTACATTTCTTTTTCACTGCCTTACGGGCTGTTGTATACTGCCGTTTGCGTCTGCTCATTTGCCTGTCCCTTCCCCCCCCCTCTGATGATTATTTTATTATTATTTGATTAATTTTCCTATGACGTCGATAACCGTTACTGCTTTCTTGTGAGTCAGACGCACTACCCAGATCACTAGACTTACGTTGCGTCAATTGGGCGCAACATGTCAGAGACACGACAGAGAACGGTTAATATTTTTAATTTCCTAGCAACATTGAGGTAAAACGGCTCGGGACGGCGTCTGGTGGGAAATAATCATCAATTCGTCAGGCAACAGTGATCTATGTTCCCGACTGACTTGCTGCTCGTCCTGATGGCTACGTAGCCGACATGTAGCCAACTTCTTTCGTTCTTGACCCAGTGTTGTCCGCATGCGATGTAGTTTCCCGCCGTGCTTGAAGAACAATGCGCATTTGGTGAATACTTCGACACAGTGTTGCCCATAATTTTCAATTTTGATTTTCTAAGGTACTATTGAGTCCAACGGGGACGAAAATTGTGTCGTTACGTAAAGAGTACTCGGGGCTGAGACTACAGAATAGGTAAATTTTCTGGGATTATTGCCAAAAGCCCTCCAATATGAATGTCGAGGAGACTGTGAAGGTTGTCGTTCCCATGAAGGGCACCTGCCTATCAGTTCACTCTTGCCGGGATTGTTGGAGATCATCCCGAATACGAACAATGCTTCCTCGTGTCGTGGCTAAGATACACCCATTGTTTGCAGGCGATACGATTGTGGATGTCATAGTGCGTAGTATGATAGGGATAACCTTCACGATCGTTATCACTGATTGCCAAATGAGGCACACGCATGAGGTTGTAACCGGTATATGTTGATAAATTGGGACATACTTGGTGATATCTTTTTATCTTTCTTTTTTGGGGCTGGGGTGGAGGGTTGGAGGAATGTGTGTTATGTTGCAAGGTCAAGTGCGCAAGAACAAACAAACATTGCCATCCATAATCGTGTAAAACATTTCGGGAATGCAAAAATGCCGTGGCGTCTTTGGTATGCCGATAACCATTTGTCGTAGGTTCCAAAGCTGTCTTGTTTTTTTTTTGTTTGTTTTTTTAAACGTTGAACATCATTATAGCTCTCACGCAGTACCTAAAATTGTCAACAAATGCGGAAAAGTTATAGTGTAAAGCGTGCGACTGAGGGAGCGAGTTAAGTGCAAAGATTCAAACCTTGCCCTTGAAATATTTCCTTCGGAATAATCCTTGAAATATTTCCCGTTGTCAATATTGACATTGGCTCAGGAACACCGACTGACTATACAGAACGTTTTATACAGAAGGATAAAAATCTCGTAGTAGTAGGGCAGCAAATGGGATAGTACGCAGCAAGCTATATCAGCTATACACCGTGGAGGAATAGAGTTGGTACACATCTTTAAAAAAAAGTAAATCAGGATACAATTATTTTTCAACAATTTCACCCATTAATCTATTTAAAACCGCTGTCTGTGATTATGTTTGTTTCATGTGATTATGTTTTATGTATCAAGTGTGAAATTTACTAACACAGGAAGTTCTTATCGCTATCATGTTGCTTGTAACCTTTTTGCAGTACACTTCCCTCTGTAACGCTTCTTGCCCTGAGAGTAAGTAAATAAATAAGCAAGTAAACAAATAAATAAATAAAAATAAATTACAACTTCTAGTCTTTAGATTGCAATTACTCTCCATCTTAGTCTCTTGACCGTGAAATTTACTCCCAAGCGGCGCAAATAGTGTTCCGTGCATTCAGTCCTGAAGGGACTAAGGTTGTGTAGTTAACATGTCGTGGGTGGACAATAATTCGGAACAGTAGAAGACGTGAAATTAAGGGTACTGTAAAAGAGTAGAACCGCAATCCCGATAAATTATAAATTGGATAACGCGAGCCCTGAGTACTCTTGCTCAACATTTTCGTCCCAATTGCGCACATAGTTTTTTTTTTTTTTTTTCAAATCAAAAACTATATTTAAAAAGTACCGATAACACTGTGTCGAAGAACTTGCAGACTTGTACGTAACGGGTAACGGGTAATTGCGTTACTAGTAATCAATTCCTTTTTTGAGTAATTTGTAACGTAATCGATTACTTTTGGGGCCCAGTAATTTTTTGAGTAATTCAATTACAATTTTCAGTAATCAATTACCAAGTAATCGATTACTTGGAAACTAAAGAATCCACATTGTTCGGGACGACGCACACACACATATATGGTATGATTCACCGCCGCGAGAAGACAAAACCAACTGCCCTCTGCAAGTTCGGTGCAAGGCAGCTGTCTTATCTCTAGGACTTTTTTCGCAACAATTACTTACCCGAGGACCCCGAGGTCAATTGCCACAGTGTTCCGCACGCGAAGTGTATTTTTGAGTCCACTGTCCTCTCCCCATTCATGTGTACTATCTATCCGTAACACGGCCTGTATGCAGTAAGTTGGACTGTAGGTTGTACCGTGAACCTGATGAGTCATTTGTGGGAGTTCCAGTTGGGACTCTTTTCACCGAACTCTCAAAACTCTCAACCTCTCGGCACATTTTTCACAGAACTCTCGACCCCTTATGAGATAACTTCTGCTTCAATGCTGACTTCGTTTTTGCTCAGTTTCCTTTTTTTTTGTGGTTATCTTTTTTCTATCTTTTTTTTTATATCGTTTTCTCAGATATCGAAAGTAATTGGCAAAGTAACGCGTTACTTTTCAAGGCGTTACTTCATTACTTTTTCCGGCAAGTAATTTGTAACGGTAAAAAATTACTTTTTTCTACAAGGTAACGGTAACGGTAATCAATTACTTTTTTTTAGTAACGTGTACAAGTCTGCGAAGAAGTCACCAAATGCGCATTGCTCGTCAAGTACATAACACTGGGTCCGAAACAAAAGACGTCGGTTACGTGTCGGCTACGTAGCCAACATGAGCTGCTAAGCAGTCGGGAACACAGATCACGGTTGCCTCGACGAACTGGGGATTATTTCCCACCAGACGTCGCCTCGAGCCATTTTATCGCAATTTTATTAGCAAGTTGAAAATATTTAACGTCCTCTGTCACATGTATAAAACTTGTTGTGCTGAGTTTACAAGCAACAAGCAGTTAAAGGAGCACTGAGATGCCCCCCCCGAAACTTTTTTGTTTGCAAATGTTTTTGTTTTTTGCCGCAGAGCGTTCCCCCGACGAATAAAATGAGTTCCTGCGAAAGAACGACGAGCGCCGGTGACCAATCAGACCGAGCGCTCTCTTCGGCGCACCTTTTCAAAAACTAATCTTCTCGTGAAAAGAGCGCATCGCAGAACGAGAGGACGTCGTGACGTATGCTATTCCCGTCACGTGACCAGTGACGCACCACGGCACAGCTCGAGTATGTATTCGCTCCGAGATCGAACGGTGTCGGCGCGCTGCGGAGAAACGATGAACTATCGTAGTGTGGACGCGTTCTCTGCTTTTACACGTTTATTCCGCGTTCAATGCAGTAGGTGAAGCATTGGGGCGAACAGAACAGTATCGTACCCCCCATCACGGCACAAGTGATCTTCCCATGACTATACGCAAGAATTACGGAAAAGAACCATCAACTCCGAACATCGGCCGGCGTGTTATCCACGCTAGAGAGGTGACAGTGTCGATTTCGCAGCGAATAAGCGGCGCGTGAGCTGCGAAAAAAACAACAACAACAACAAAGAAACAAGCCACTGAGCCTTCAATACGTCACGCGAGAATCGTGTCGGCCGTCCGCGGCTGCTTTCTCCGGCTGTTTCTTTGTTGTTGTTTTTTTTGTTTTATTTTTTTTGTAAATTCGATTGCACAGCTATAACGTACCGCTGAGCGAAAATATTTTGCATGGTGAATCCTGGTGGACAGCTTGACAGACGAGGCAGGATTTCGAGAGACGTCAAATGTCACTTTATTGCTCCTTTAAACGACGCCGTCAACATAGGCTGCCTGTCTGCTGATCCAAAAAGAGCAATATTCCCCTCTCCCACTTTCACATACACACACACAAAAACACAAGGGGGTTGAGAGGATTTCGTTTCTTATCCCGTGTTAGCGCTGCGAAGCAACTGTGGCTACGAGAGGCGTACAGATGTGAACATGTGGAGAGAGGACAGCAGGAAGGAGTGGAGGACAGGGGAGTTAGTATGCGTCCTGGGCCGACTTCAGGGGAAACTGTGCCGACATTCATCTGGAAAGTCTCGGAAAAAACCCAGGGAAAGCCTCAGACAGCACAGTCGGTGGTATGATTCGAACCCACCACCTCTCCCAGTCTCGAACACGACCTTGGGCACCACCAACAAGCGGGACGCCTTAACCCAGTCGGCCGTGCCGCTGGTAGGATCTCTTCAAATGATAAGCAAGGCGCATAAAAGTGCGCATCTCGATGCACGCGCTCTGTAGGCGTAAATCGGCAACAGCTCGTACACTCTAAGAAAAAAAGGAGTAAAAAGGGGAGTAATTGCAGCTTCTACTCCCCTAGTCTGCAATTACTCCCCATTTTAGTCCCCTAACCCAACATTTAGTCCCGACATTTACTCCGCAGGACTGCAAATTGTCACTAAACTTCGCGAATGGTCTCCTGAATGCGACAGTCTACGTAAATATGTGCCCTTGGTCAATTTGAACGACATAAGGCTGTATAACTCAGACAACGTAGCAATTTTCGAGCCACACAGAGTAAGAAACAGTTATCGCATCTTTCTTCGCAAATTGTGCCCTAGTATGGCGCAAGATTTTATATCAGTCGATATATCACGGTTGACGGTTTGCTTCAAAGTATTTTCATGCATGCGCACCAATTATGTACCTGGGACTCTTACAACAGCGCGTGAAATGCGGTCTTCACTCTGTGACATTCATTTACTCCCGTGCATTTACTCCCGAAAGGGACTATTTTTTGTGGCAATGCAATTACTCCCCAAAAGGAGTAAAAGTACTCATTTTTTTTCTCTTAGAGTGTATAGGCCACAATTTGAATTCGTCCAGCAAAAAAACGCGTTTCAAACACGTGTTTCAAAGACCAGTAAATGGCCTTTTGTTGCTTTCTCCACACAACCGTCATTCAAGTTTCGTGCAGCTGCGTTGTCGTCCACGTGACTAATCACGAACGAACGCGGGCAGGCCCGCATGCAGAGAGGTGTACGATTGCGCAATTGGCTCACGTGCTGTGTTGTGTAGAAGTGTGAGAACACGAGTGGCGTGAGAACACAGGAGCTCCCGCGAACCCAGAAGGACAGGGTTGACTTCTGCTCGGCGGGTTCCCTCAGTCCTCAGATATACAGCTAAACAGATCTCAGACCATAATAAGGCCGCGGAATGACGAAAATCGAGATGTTCACTGAGGACTATGCCCGTAATTATCCCACATCGGCAATATTGCTGCCGTCATTTCTCCGATAACTGAGCTGGCCATCAAGCTAGAACATTTCTCTTTCTTCTCGATACCAGTATCTGTACGGACGTCTTCAAGATCGAGATCAGTTAAACGCTGTTTCGAAACGTGTGTGAAAGCAAACCGTGGATACTATTTTGTAGCGCCTGTTATAACACGTCACACAGGATGAAGCACAAAACACAAACAGAACTGAAACCGTCACGAACATCTGCAGTGAATGGAGCGCGCTATAGGTGATGATGAGTGCCACGCGGTAAGGATGTTTTTGAGAGCGTAGAGTCGGCAGGGCTCACACTTTCCTACTGCATGCATTTCTCTCCCCCCCCCCCCCGCACCCTTGAATAATTCGTATTCAAAAGCTTTGGAGGCATCCGCCAAGAACTGAACGGCTCATTTGCACACGCTTATTAATTATGTAAAACTCCCAAGTTTTAAATTTTACTTCGTTCGCTCTCGGAACATCCGTTTGCCCGACCGAGCAAAAATGTTTAAAAAAAGACAAAAAAAAATACTGCGTCGACACTCAGTGATTCTTAGAGTAATTAATTGGTTTCGGTTTAGGTAATTCTTGCGCGGAGCAGCGCGTACAAATGCGCTCTTTCGCTTAGCCATCCGGCCGCGAGTTACATCTTCATCCGCCTAGTTCACACGTGAGGGCGAGGAAAATCAGGAAGACAGACCGAAGAGACGCTTCGGTACGTTCGTCATCATCGCGATAAAGGCACTCACTGCGGCGGTTGCTTGGTATGGTATTGGTGGTATGGTATTGGTAGTATGGTACACTGCTCTGCGCAAAAAAAATGTGTAAACCTAAACCAATTAATCACTTAGAAATATGTAAGTGTAGAGGCAGATTTTTTTTTTTTCGCTGAAGATTTCAGTCGTTACGACAGAGGTTCCGAGAGCTTCCGAATTAAAATTTAAAATATAATAGTTTCATTTAATTATAATGAGCGTATGCAAATGAGCCGCTCACAGCTTGGCCGATGTCTCAAGGATACTCATTGAAAAAAGAAGCTTTCGGTAGCGCCACGTACATGTTAGGAATTATTTAGCCGGGGGACCTTTCGTGAGACACCCTGTAAAAAAGCACGCACTCAAAAAGCCGAGCAACAGAAACCGTTTTGGGATGCATCTCCTTTCATTTGTCGCGATTAATTCCGATTACTTATCGACGTTTAATCTCATACCAGATCCCATTTCGGTATCTTGGCATATCGCGCTCGTTAATCTGTTTGTTTCGCAGTGAGGCACTGCAAAACAAACAGATTAACGAGCGCGATGATTCCAGGAATCAATGCCTTTTTATACACTTTCTCCTGATTATAGCGAGCCTCTCTATAATCTAGGCTGCAATTATTTGGCTAAGAACAACATCAAGCATAGGCGATTAGCCAGACTGCTGCCTTCCCGATGTTATCTTTGGCATAAAAACGATTGTCTTCTCTTTTTCTTTCCCCTTTGAGGAGTCAATGCATTTTCTGCGGGCTTCCCGGGTAGCTGAATTCTGATAATTCTCATTAGGAACGCTCAGGTTGACGATAAAACGTTTGAATTGGATTTTATCGCAAATATGCAGCGCAATACAAAAGAAATGAGTAGTTTTAGTCAATTTGAGAACTAGATGCACCGCGACAACCATTAGTTCCTGCGGGAACTATAAATGCGGAGAAGTTTATGCAAAGTTTAGGAATTTTCAAGGTCAGGGGACTAAAATGGGAAGCAATTCAAATCTAACTACACCACAATTCATTCGCTTTATTCGCCGAATGTACCGTATACAGCTCTTTTTTCTTCTTTTTTTCTTTTTTTCTCTTCACCCGAAGTAACGTACATGTACGTTTTCGAAGACTGCCATACTGCATTCCCACAGGATGATGTTGGTTTCTTTCTCTCTTTTGTCATTCTTTTTTCTTCCCTCTTCTTCTTCTTCTTCCTCTTAGATATATTTTTCAGTTTTGCGATGCGTATATTAAAACCACCTCCACCAAGCGAGCGTTCGTAGATAAACAGTTCACCTCGACAAGGAGTGGGGTTAATTTCATTGGCTGCCATCACAAGACGAAGATCGATCACTTCCAAGGAGGGTGTGGGAACGTCACATATGCACCACCTCTGACACGATTCTTTTACGAACCTTTGGAATCTCTTAACGAGGAAATGTCGTTGCAAACAGTTGTCAACAAGGAAGTACGTGACGTTGTGACTGCGTTCTGCCTGTCATGTCATCTTTTTCGTTACTACTCATCCTTGCATAAGTTATTGTATTTTGACAACATATACAGCTCACTTTGTCGTGAAGGGATCGATTTGTGCTTAGTACTATTATTCGTCTTGTTTGGTAATGTTCTGATAACTGTCTCGATAATATGTAGCTCTGTCATAATCCCTGGTCGTGTAACTTGTCATTGTCAAGCAACTACTTATTCTTAGATCGATAGAGATAATTATTCGTATCAAATGTATAGTGTTTCGCCAACTGATGATGATGATGATTCAATTTTTATGGCGCATAAGCAACTCAGGCTATAGTGCGGCAAAATTATGGTGAAATTAAACGTTAAAAATCAGACGATTATACTAAAACAACATACTTGGTGGATTGAGATATAAACAAAAACACGATATGGTAAAAAGTATGCATATTAAACTACATCGCAGAGAGATAGCCGACGTCTCTCAGAAAGTTATAAATTCTTACAAATGGCAACAGGGGAACATCGGATACGCTAACTGCTTTGATAACTCGTAGTATTGTTATTATCTCAAACTAGGAACACAACACTCCTTTATGTAATGCCCCTGTGGGGCCTTTGACGTACTCTAAATAAATAAATGAATTCATAAATATTGTTGTGAAATTTGCGAGCTAGGTCTCAGACTATGTTTCCAGTAAATGTACTCCACTGTTCAGCAATGAAGTTACTACACTTTTCGAATAACTGAAGCTCTTTATTATTATTATTTTTATTTTATTTTTTTCGTGTCGGAACTGCGTGAGCAGGTGGAGAGAGAGTGCCGCAGGAATATGAGGGAGACATCCTGACTGCGAGTTTCTGGGGGAAACTATGCAGATATCAGATTGCAAAGTCTGTCACGAAAATACAGGTACCGCACACGTTACAGTCGGTGATGGGTGTCGAACCCGGAACACCTCTCAGTAAAAAAAAAAAAAACAAACAAAAAAACACTTGGAGCGATCACTGACGAGCGGATAGTCATCCAGTGTGCCTACGTCGTTGATGGTAACTGAATGGTTTGTAGCCACGCAATACATACTACTTTTCAGTTTTGAAGAGCAGCTTTTGCAAGTACTCCCCGCACAGCAGCGCATTAGCAAAACAGCAAAATCGACGGAAATGCGGCACGGGAAGCGGAACATCCTGCCCAGTGACAGCTGGTGCATCATTTGACAGTTCTTTCTTCATTTCCCACTGGCAATAATAACAACACCCGCTTGCTCTGTCTGCCTTATTTTAAGCCTCCGCCCGATTTTACCGCACGTTCGAGAAACAAGCTGTTTTCTCGCGTCGGTCTCCCCTTTCCCCTTCATAAAAAAAAACGAGAGAGAGAGAGAGAGTCACGGGACAACGCACAATTAGCAGTCCGGCCGTTTGCCGCGCTGTATAGCCTTGACTCGATCGGCGATGCCCCCCCATCAATGCTCAATATACGACGTCGGCGTCCTTGGAACGCCCAAGTCGACGACGTCGGTGGCGGCGGCGGCGTTGCTGGGGGATCGCCACGTATACCGGTAGGGCCTGACTTTTTAGGGTTAAACCCGTATCCGCCCGATATTTATCCCCCGAACGAAATCTGTAAAATTCGGGTTTAACCCGAATCTACCCGAAAACATCCGGGTCGCGTGGCACACTCATAAGCGTGCATTAAAATAAAGTTTGATAACATTGCTAAACATTAGTTCCATGTTAAGACAAATTATTATTTAAAAAAAAATCACCCGAATGCACTCGAATTCCTGAGGACAGAATATGCCGTAGCGGGATTTAACCCGAATTTTCAAATGAAAAATATCACCCGATATTTACCCCCCGAATTTGGCCAAAAATAAAACCCGAAAAAGTCAGGCCCTACGTATGCGCTGTGCTCCTAGCAGGGTTTTCAATCCCTCGTCGAAGCCGGGAACGCAGGAGCGCTGGAAATAGAGATGGGAGCCGTTTACGATGCCCCGTGACCTGGATATCGGTGTTGAGATATCTGTTTTTACAAGCCGAATGCGTGTGTGTGCTGCCAACGGGAGCAAGGCTTCGGCATGGACTTCCTGGACATGTTGCGTTATTTTTGCGCGCTTCTTCGTCAGTTATGTACATCTAACTTGCAGAAGACATGTTAATAGTTGAGTAAAATGAAATGCGATGACACAATATTGGCGCCGAGAAGTTTGGGAGTCGCCCCCTGGTGTTCACTGAACGAACCTTGTCGTGGGGATGTCCCCGGGCAGTATTCTCACATTGCATTGCGTATAAAGGCGTTGCACGCGTTAGGGGCTGTCCAGCATTTATATTTCCTGGTGATTCATGAAGGAAACGACATATGTGTTCCAAGTAAATCGCATTTTTATTCCAATATGACAGTTTTTACGTTAAGTAACAGAAATAACAGAAACGAAACCGAAACGGGGATCCCCACCAAGAGACGGCACAGTGGCACCCCTAGTGAGGGTCTCGCCGCGAATAGGATGAAAATACGCAGGCAGTGTGCAGCGCAGTGCGCCTGACTTACTCGGCGAGTAACGACGACTGTGATATCGTGCTGCTATGATGAAGTTGGCTTCACACATGCGTACCTTGATGCGGCAACGCGCGGATCCTAAAACTTCTTACGCGAACCCACTGGGAGCGCTCGCGGGGCGACGGAAATGTCTGTCATTACCGGCGGCTTCGAGTTCGCCACGTATCTCATCCAACAGAAGGGACGATTGGGCAAGTTGGTACATGATGCCACAAGAACTGGCGGAAAGAAACACAGGGACCAGGAGGGATGGGCTCAGTGGCTGATATGCGTGGCTGAGACGGGCAGATGACCGCGCGTACGTGCCTGAGTTTCGCGTTTTTTTTTTTTTGTATATGTTTTCCTGTAATACAGTTGGAAGTACCGCTGCGTGTGTTTTTTCTGCTGGTTCCTGTGTTTTTTTGCGCTAGTTCTGGTGGCATTGTGTTTTGCTTCACCTCTTTGTCTGGGTGTAACGCGATTATTTCAGCGCGCCGTAATTTTGTCGATTACTCGATAGATCAGTTTGAGAAAAGGGGTTGATATCAGTTATATTCGTTCCGACTACATTTGTTGGACGTCTGCGTAGGTAATAGCCCTATCACACAGGCATCTCGAAGACATTCGAAATTACCTCGATCTACAGTCGACTCAACTGCCCTTCGAGGCTTTCACACGGGCGCGTTTCGTGCGCCATTGGATCAACTGTCCATCAAGCCGACGGAAAGCGTAGAACTCCGTTGAAGTTCCCGAAGGCCTTCCAGAATGCAGGATCGTGCACCCTGTCACGTAGAGCGCCCGTAGACCAAGCAATGCCGGAATGAATCACCGGAGCGCGAAGTTTTACTGCACTTGTCTTATTGCTCTCATTAGCGCTCAGGATGTCCAGTCTGCCGCACTGTTTTTTTTACAGACTGCTGTTTTCAGCACCCAGGGCTCTACTTCAGCTACTTCTACTTCTCAAATGATAACCCAATGAAACCAAGGAACTTACACGCGCATTCGAGAAACAGAACACCACCCACGCCACCTCGTAAAGTGGCCAGACCCCCGTGCACGAGTATGACCACGGGCGAGGTCACGTGGTTTTGAGAACCAATGGGAATGGCCGCGGCTCGTGCTCCGCTGAAGTCAGAACTCGATTCGGAAGATTGTTCTATCGGGACAAACGACGACAAGCAGAAAACTATTTTGTTTCGCACAATGCTCTGTCGTGTAGTACAGCTCCGGTCAACCTTAATAATAACACTGAAAAAAAAAGTGATATCGTTCCCGAGCGCGATTACAGCAACACTTCGGGTCATGAGGAAATCTTAATTGAACAAAATTCTCAATCGAATCTTAACTGCCCAGTGCCCCAAGCGTGACTGTTATCGCGCTGAGAAATTAGACTGAATTTTTTTTTTTTTTTCCAGCGTTATTATTAGGGTTGACCGGAGCTGTACAGTCCGTGCACGACGCAACGAGCCACATCCATTAGGGTGTCACTTAACTCGTTTAAATTAAATGCGGCGCGTTACTGCCGCTTTCATTTCGCATCCACACCAATATCCGTCACTTTTTTTGTGTGTGTGACGGAACACGCCCACTAATTTGTCGTGCGGCTCGCGACAATGACATATTTAGGGAAGAAATTAACTGTTTCGCCGTCTGCCACACCTGAGCCAGAAACAGCTAGCGGCGTGGGAGTGCCACGGGAATTTCTCACGCCCAAGCGCCGGCGGGTATTTCCTCAGCGGCTTTTTTCAGATGGATTGGCCAATTAAGATTGATACGCGCGTGCGGCGGTTCGGCAATGACCCCGTCCGATCCATTTCTCAACCAATCTCGCTTCTTGAGAGCCATACATTCCAATAAAGTGCGAAACGCGACAGAAATTCCGGCACCTTCCGATGCACGGGTTGGATAAGGAGCTCGGCCGGTGGCGATATTGCGCGTTTTATTGGAAAAGAAAGGGAGGACCGTTGACAGCGAGCCAAGTGTTGGTACTACGTTTCAACGTGTCTGAAGCGAATTTAAATATTGGCTAATGACGTTAAAGTAGCTTCGATATAGGTACTTTATCTTGTTTTCTTTTCTCTCTCTTTTTATCGCTCTTCTCGCTGACGAAAGACAGGCGTCGGATTTATTGCTCGAACAACGTGGGAGTATATTCTGTCGATGCGTTTCAAGCCCGTCTTTTATCTTTATTTTTTTAATGCGTCTGTACTCTCTCCTTTTCTTGTTTCTTCTTCATCCACAGGTTCTCTAAAGTGCCACAAAAAATGAACCAACAATTCGAGATTTCACTTCTAGATAACTACCGTCACGACCGATACCACAATGGCCAAATCCGTGGACTAGTATTGATGTCGATAGACCGCCTGTCCAAACAGGTCGCTGGCGTCATCTGCCGCGTTCGACAAAGTAAAATTACGTAAGACGACTTCGCAGGAACACATTCGATCACGAACAATGCAGCCCACATGTCTAAAATGGTGAAATACAGAACCACGAGCACCGATGTACGAGGATGGTTCCATAAGTTTCCGGCCCGAGGTAGAAAATGCGCGCGAATTTGAAAATGCGATTAAGGACGCGTGGCGCCATCTGTTAGAGGGCCGGAGCACCACCCTCAACCCTCTCCATGCTTTTGTCGGTTGGAGAGCGGCATTTCAAACAGCCAGGGTGCACTCTTCAGTTAAAATGAAAAAAATCGAGTACCGCGCTGTGGTAAAATTTGACAAAAGAGGGACTTTCGCCTAAAGAAATTAAAGCGCGACTGGACAACGTGTACAGGGAAGCCTCTCCGTGGTACACAACGGTAAAAGACTGGGCTAAGCAGTTTCGACTGGGGCGAGAGTCCATTGAAGATGATCCACGCGATGGTCGTCCAGTGGAAGTGGTGACACAAGAAAATTTGTCGCTTGTCGAGGAGGAAGTGCTGAGCGACACGCGTCTGAAGGTGAAGGAAATCTCAGAAAGGCTGGGGCTTTGCAAAACAACCGTTTTTCGCATCATCGGCGAGGGCCTTCACATGAAAAAGGTCAGTGCGAGATGGGTGCCACGACTTCTCTCGCTGGTTTAAAAGCAACAGCGCGTCGTCTGTGCCAAGGAGTTTTTGGAGCTCTGTCAAGAGAACGAAGAAGAAATATTGAAGTCAATTGTCACAGGGGATGAGACTATGGTGCTCTACTATGATCCCCTTTCGAAAAAGGAGTCGATGGAATGGCGCAAACCAGGAGAAGCACCCCCAAGAAAAGTCAAGGTCACACAATCCACAAAGAAGATCATGGCAACAATATTTTGGGATTGTCACGGGATCCTCCTCATCGACTTCAAAGAGAGGAACACCACAGTGAATGCGACTTATTATGCTTCACTCCTGCACCGATTACGAGACGCCATCGAGTTAAAGAGGCGCGGCAGGTTGAGTCGAGGTGTCCGGTTTTCCAGGACAATGCCCCTGTACATACGGCTTCTGTTGCCAAAGCTGCACTGAAGGAGTGCGGCTTCGAAGAAATCCACCACCCACCCTACAGCCCAGACTTGGAACTGAGTGACTACTTCCTGTTCTGAAACTTGGAAGAGGGATCTCAGAGGACGGAGATTTCAAAACGATAGTCAGGTGCAAATGCAGTTTTCCAGCATTTTGCGGAGAAAACTTCGGACTATTTTTTCGAGGGTATAAGAATGCTGGTTGAAAGGTGCCAAAAGTTGATCGAAGTGACTATCGGTGACTATGTCGAAAAGTGATACACTTGTTTCGTCTCTATGACTATTAAAAGTTGGTCGGGCCCGAAACTTATGGAACCCACCCTCGTACTATCACTTGGGCAGGGAAATTTAGGCACGGCTAAAAACGATGGAAATAAGGCAGGCATTGAGGCCCTCAAAATATAAGGCAATAAAATGCAAAAATAGGCAGGTTAAAACAACAACTTTATTGTGAGATGGTGAACGGGGAGTTTCATAATAACAACAATAAATAATAATAAATAATAAATAACAATAAATAATAACAATAAAGTTGTTGTTGTTGGGAAGTTTCATCGCCAGGGGGCGATACTCGACCCCATTGCCAGCGGTGATGCGGGGAATGAAATAATGAGCGCGTTCACAAACAAGGATCGAAGTCCTATGGTGTCCAGGTCAAAAGAGCTTTGAGGGCACAGCGTTGGTGGGCCGGATTTGGCCAGGGACCAAGCAATTTTAGGAGAGAGAGAGAAAGAGTGGGGGGGGGGGCGAGAGTCCAGCTGATTAAGAAAACCCGGAGAGTGTGGTTCGGGAAGGTTGGTAGAGTGGGCAATAAAGAAGAATGTGCTCTAGGTCTTCTAGGCACGTTAATCTGGTACTAAACAACATGCTGTTGTTAAAGCAACAACTACTAAACTACTACCAACAACTACTACTAAACAACATGCTACCAACCTGTTGTTCTCGTTTAGTCTGGTGCTTTGTCGGTGTTTCAGAATGCTCCATCAAGGAAAACTTGCTCGTTTAGAGGCTACGGCACCGTATACAAGCTTTGACGTCTGGTATATACACGAATGCCGAGATGGCTTGGACCACGCTATATTACTTTGCTTTATTTTTTTTTACGCTATTTACTTTATTATACTTTTAGTTCTCCGCCCACGAATATCTTGAAAGGCCCTGAGTGGCCAAATCGTTTTATCAAATGTACATGAACCCCTTCAAGCACACCAAGGTACAGAATGTAACCAAAAGCAAAAAAGGAACAAAAGGCGCAAACGCGCAGAGATGAAAAGCAAAATGCAGCACTCAGCTAGAGCTTGAAAGGCGCATTCATACTTACACCTCTAAAAAAAAGAAGAAAATTTTCTTTTTTTTTTAGATGTGTAAGTCTAAAGATGTTAAAAAATGCTACAATTCAATAGAGTCGATAAACAGGCAGGTAACCCCGAAATTGTCACATTTATGCGTTTATAGGCATTTATAGGCAAATGCAAACGTCAGCATCAAGAGATCGTTTCTTTGTTAGAAAACTGCTTATGCTTTGATGTATTTAGTGTTGTTTTCCTTTGTTTGTATTTTGCTTGCTTTTTCACCTATTATGCTTTGCCGTTATGATAATGTTTATGTAGTCTATTTTATGTCACTGCTGTCCGAATGTCGAGAAGCTATGGCCTTTGTCAAACCACTTGGCTTTTTTTGCCATAGTTTCTCACACCATGTGTGAAATAAAATTCAATTCAAATTCAATTCAATTCATTCATGCCAAAAAATCCGTGCCATAATTATCACCCCCACGGCGAACCATCTTCGCTGTGCATGCAACAACGCCGCACGAAATGAGCTACCGACCCCTGTCGGTCCGTTTGTAACTAGAATGAGTGACGAGCCAGCGCTTCTGGTTTCATTACAGCCCAATGAATGAACAAGCAGTTCGCCGATCAACACCCCAATTAAAATTACTTTACGCCCCCTTGTAGCGTCGGGGCTTGTGTAACCCTGGCAGACGCCCAGAAAAGCGACGGATCTCCGATGGAGTAAGAACCTTGTATATACCGCACGTAACGGGTGCAGAGACACCGCCGTGGACTGTATGGTCGCGAGAGCGAGGTCGTCAAGTAGAGGCTTCCGTTCGTGTCGTACATTTAAAACGCAATTTTGTCCAATCTGATAAGGATGCCGCATAAAAAAAGGGGTTTCGCTAACAGCCAGAGTCGGACGGAATGCAGATTATTAGTGGTGTGCGCGACAAAAGTTGCAACACGTCATCGTCTTCTGTCGTTCAAGGTTCCACACCGGGTTTCCAACTTCAGCAGTGGCGGGAAAGAGTGCCATGAGTACAGCTCCCGTCAAAGTTAATAATAACACTGAAAAAAAAAGTGGTCTCCTTCCCGAGCGCGATTACAGCTACCCTTGGGACCATGAGGAAATCTTAATTGAACCAAATTATTCTGTTAGTTTAACGCAAGGATTTTGCTCGCTTAACATTCGCCCAGTGTGTGAAAAAGTTGAGTTAAATTTCCAAAAATATCTTGTGCACTTTTTCGTGCAGTGTGTGCAAGGTGTGGCAAAATAATAATATAAAAATAAATAAAAACAAGGGTACACACACATGCGCTTGCAACGGCCGAGAAAATATTTCTGCGAGCGTGCAATATGATACACGGATTAGAAAAATAGGCACAGCGTAACAGTCAGTTCACGAGAGAAAGAACGCTATACTAGAAACATTATTTCATGGATAAGGTCAAGCGGCACGATAAGGCCGCGGAAAGTTGTGACATGAACATGATATAAAAACCAACAGGTAAACAAACAGGAATTATGAAATATTAAATAAGGAAGGGTATTCGAGATAAAGTACAGATACCTTTCACAAAAGATGGTATTCAGTACGGTACTCAAGATAGGTAAGGGACTTGTAAAAGGCTGTACAGATCTTCACTGCATGGGAAACGTTCTAACACACTTCTACCAGTAATCGGAATCTCCGGTAATTTCAGGTTTTTCAGTCGGTCACCCATGATTTAAAAAAGAAAGACCCCCCGCAAGTTGCCCACTAAAGGATACCAAAAAATGGACTGCTAGAAACTTTATATTCTGCAGCGAGCATCATTTTTGAAGCAGAAATTGCTGTTACCATGCTGGTGAAAATCAGACACGGCCTTCTGTAACCTTCAGTAACGTTCGCAAAGGAGTCCTGCTCAGCCTAGAGTCCCTCCCCCAAGCAGCCCGAAATTTCAAGTGAAATTCACTAAAATTTCAAGTGACACGTTCCTCCTCACGTGCTCTTTCCTTCTTCCTCTTTTTACTCCACGCTTACCCTGTCTATGTCTTTTCACGTACACTGCACGAATGTGTACCTGTACATAAGAGAAGCTAGACAGAGTTCCGGAGGCAAGTGGGGATGTCAGACGGATGCATCGCTCCACTACTACACGGAGGCATCGTATTCGCTCTGACGCATCATCCACAGGTTGCACCCGATAAGATTACTCTTCCGCTACGCACTGACGTTATCCTGGCGCCAGCCACGCCTTATCGCCGGATGATAAAGGACGACGCCGGGAGTATGTGAAGGACGACACGAGTGCTCGACAGGAGCGATCGCTTTCTCACCTGGAGCAGTGCGCGACCTATGACACTGTTCCTCAAGCACAGCTATATGCTCCAGGGAAGCGGCAACCTGGCCACTTCTGCCCCTTGAATTCGCATTGCATAGAAAGCCGTGAAGAAACGAACGTACAGCGCAGTGGATGTTTGTTTTACAAACGCCTCGAATATTTTGATGTGCATGGAAAAGAAACAAAGGTTGACCGATCGAAAGCACGGAGAAGTTGATTGATTGATTGATTATGTGTTTAATGGCACAAAGGCAACAAAGGCACGGAGAAGTACCAACCAACAAGCTGTTTAATAATTGGAGGATTTGCTCCACTAGGGGTGTCAACGTTGTGGCGGACGCTGGGCCTGTTTCGGGACAAAATCTTTCTAAGGCGCTTAGGATGTTAGATGCATTTACAAATAAAGTAAAATAAAAATACAATACAAAATCCTTGTATATGTTCTTTTACTTATATAATGTTTTAACGCTGTGAAAACGCGTATACTTTGCGCGAATATATACACAACTCTTCCGTGTTAAAAAGAACACAATTTTCAGCACAGTACGCCACTGATGAAGTGTACAACAACGTACAAATGGGATTTCTTCAAGACACTTCAGCCTTCCTGCGCTGCGCTTTTCCTTTTCATCGGAAAGCCTAGTAAAATGAACAACATCTTAACGAAGGTCCCTCAAAGTGTATTCGAATTTGAAAAGTCGAATTACGTGGCCGTTTATTGCTTGATTTCGTTTCTATCTTACAAGTTCGTTCGATAACTGGCTCTTGCACAGCTGATTATTTCTTCCGGGGAGGAAGATTGGGGGGGGGGGTGACGTTTGGGGAAAGGGAGGGTGGAAGAGGGGAGGCGAAGATGCTGGTGGTACAGGAGAGAGGCGGAGGGGGAAAGTGCGATCCTTGTTGCTCTGGGGTTCAGGTAAGGTCCCGCAGAACAACTCACAGAAAGAACATGCAAGCACCCTGCAGTAACCTTCATTGGGATAATCGGCTAAGTTACCCCCACTGATGATTTCTTCCAGCAGCCGAAGCCACGCAATACGTAATACCCCTGTCACACGGGCATTTCGATCCTTCTCGAATCCCATCTGCATCGAACTTCCCGAGCACGCTCGAGTTTTGACGCTGCTACACGGCCACTTTCAATGCGCATTGAATGGTTGACCTGTGCAAATGAATAAACGGAACTCATTAATTTCGCGTTTCCTATATAACAGCGATATTAGTGGCAATTTATCGTATACCGATGTAAGCATCATTTGTAGCTTCGCGCGCATGTCCGTCTTAAGTTATGACAGTTCACCGGGGTCGAGGATGCAAATGGCGGCTGTCGAGCCGTCTTGAAATTCTCAATCCTGTTATGGGAACTGTCTTGGGTCAAGCAGGATCAAAGTTCGATCCTGCTTGGAAGCGGCCGTGTAGCACCATCCGATCTGCATTGGGTTCAAGCAGGTTCGGTCGAACAGGATCGAAAATGCCCGTGTGACAGGGGTATAACTTGCATGTCACCGGTACTAGTGCAATAATCTTGAGGTTCTGCTCTGCTCTTCGTCTGCTCTAGCGGTTGTTGAAAGCGGCCGAAAAACTCCTTCACAGTCGCTTTAAAAAGGCACGCAGCGCCACCTATGGCCGACGAATGAACAATTACAGGAATTCCTTCAGTGTTTTCGCTACCACGCGATGGTGCCTCTGCACACGGTGACAGGATCTGAACAAAGAATGGTATACGAGCTCTTATATTCAACCATATTACCGAAATGTGCAAGCGCACTTAACTCGGTATTGCTCGTACGTCTTCAATTCGTTGATATGTGCTTTTCCGCCAAAATCTCTCTGACGCATGTTTCGTTACTATCACCCCCTGCAATGAGTGCGTTTTTCCGCGCGAAGATTAACGAGACATTGTTCTGCATTCTCCGCATGTATAGGGCGGACGACCTCATCTACGGAGCACTCATCCCGTTAAAGTGTGCTCGGGAGCAAACTTTGGCCACGAGATTACCTGGAGCCTCTTACAAGCCTTATCTCGAGTCCTTTATGTGTATTGACAGAGGAGTTACGGTGTACGATCATTGACGTGTGTGTCGGCGAAGTCACATTGAGAGCTTTGAAAGGAGCAGATGCTCAATGAATTACTACGCCGACGCCTGCGCTGATGGCTGCCATGGATGTCTCGGAACGCTAATTTTTCTTTATATCTTACGGGTCTAAATGTATTGTCATATCGCACGTACCTTTGTGGTGTAACTTTCACATCATACAGAAGGGTGTTTTGTAAAGCAGCCGACTAAATGGTGCATCCTACAAACATGCATCCTTTCAAAACCGGGGGCAAAACCGGCAAGCATCATTTCACGGGATACATTTAAAACGCTCCATCACATGGGTGTATTACACCATTCGGTTAAGCTGTGGTTAAGTTCGGTTAAGCGGTTCGGTGTGGTTCGGTTAAGTGAAAAAAAAAAAAAAAAAATACAGGACGGTTACGATTGTGGAACGCGAATTTCAGCGGTACCTGTTGTGTGTAGATGTTGACACTTTTATATATGACACTGATATATGCACAGGTACTTTTAGAGTGACGAGTACTGCCTCGTGATCTGTGAAGTGAGTGGTGATGTGTAGAGCTGGGATTAGTGGGACAAAAAATATTATTAAAAAAGGGACAAAAGCTGGACAGGAAAGGGTGAAAAATCGGGACGCTTTCCGGGACATGGGTATGTCAAAATGCTTTTATTTCATTTCGATTATTTTAATTTATTTTGCATCACCGAAACCGACAATCAACAGAGAGGAGAAGAAGAGAGAAGAAGCGGAGGGCTTTGTGATACAAGCACAGCGATATCCCCGATACCTTCAGGTTAACAGCTACCGCTGTAAAAGTGCGATTACAAAATCACCCCTTTTACACAATGAGACGTGTAAAAATCCTTTTACATAGACCTTGACAGCTGTGAAAAAAATTTACTCTGCATCAGAGGACGGACACTTGTTTTTGTTTTTCAATGACGGGCATTCCGGCTCGATGGCGTTTAGCGTATAGCACAGAAGTAAGAAATGTAGAGACACGAACATTTACATTCCTCCACCCAGCCAACGCAGAACATCGGTTTACTGAACACATCTTTTAGCGCTGATTCTATGTGCATTCTGTAGAATTGATTAGGCGTGATTCCTGAAAAGCGTCATCATCGTGAAATCGATATCCGTGTCAAAGGACGGAATAAATAATGTCCGCAAATTTGGAAGGGTGACTATAGAGGTGGTGGTGGTGGTGGTGATAGGGCTTGCCGTTGTCGGCCTCACGTATGTGGGCAACATCACGACTCACGCCCTGGGGGAATGTGCGTCCTGGGCCGACTTCTAAGGGAACTGTGCCGACATATGTCTGAAAGCGTCTGAGGAAAACCCAGGAAAAACCCCAGACAGCACAGCCGGCACCGGGATTCGAACCCGGGTACCTCCCAGTCTCGACTATAGTCCCAGACTATAGAGCAATGTCACGGGCTAGCAGAATCTTTCGGCCAATCGAAACCGGCGATTTTCTGAAATTAGGTTCTATAGTACTGTCTTATTATTGTATCTCAGGCGGAAGCCACCAACCAAGACACAACCTCCGTCCCAAGAACAGATGCCATTACATATCCTGCAGACTGTTGTTCTCATACAGAAAAAAAAAAAAAAAAAAAGAAACGGGAAAAAAAAACGAAAAAAAGAAAACGTCGAAATGATGTAGAACGCAACCTCCCCACTTCGTTACAAATTATAAAGCCTGAGATTACGTCATTATCATAAAATTTGCGTTACGTGCTGTGAAGATGAAGACATTAAATATGACCGAGCGAACAATAAAAAAAGATTCTCACTCTCGTTATACGTAGATACTACCCGTAATGGAGACAAGTTTTTTTATGACAGCTATTATACGAACCGCTTCATAAAACAGCGCTTCCCTAAATCACTTTTTTTTCTCTCTCTCTCTCTCTCTCTCGTTTCGTTTTGACTGTTCCACGGCTGATTTTATGGCCCAATTTGTTTGGCTCGAAACAACACACGGCAAGAAAGCGGCCATAATCTCCTCTCTTAGTGACGTCATCCTGGTAAAAAAAAAGAAAAAAAGAACAGGTTCTTTCAGACCTTCATTTGAACAAAAAGAAAAAAGAAAGAAAACAGATGTAGATTCGAGTTGCGTATCAGCATCGCCATTTCCCCAATTGAAAATAAAGAAGAAACGAAAGCCGAGATACAGTTAATGACGAAAGAAGGAAGTCACTGAAAAGGTTAGCCAGCTGTGTAGGACTCGAACCCACATCTTCTGGATTACCGGTCCAGGGCTCTTACCAATTAAGCCTAAGCTAACACACCTCCCCAGTCCCCAGTGACTTCCAAGGGTGGCGTCATCTGAAGAGACAAAGCAACCACTCAATCCCGCTTTCACATGCTTTCACGGTCATACACACATTCATTCGACGGGAGCGGCATCCGTTGAACATGATGGAACGTGACTTTTTTTTCATGACTTCTTTCAACATTAATTTCTTAGGCACTCCAGGCTTTGTACGTATTTGTCCTTTCAATGTGTTCCAGAACATCAATTCCCATCGAGATACAGGGTGTTGTTATCTATACGCTGCTTCTCCCGTCTGTCCTGGCAGGCTGGAAGATGCTCGGTCGATGCACGTAATGCACGATAATGGCAGCGAAGTTAATTGTGCTTCCACAACAATTACCCTCGCCGTCGCCGTGCTTTGGGAGGAAATACATGGAAGCGGGAGAGATCCGATTACGTTTCCCTTTGTGTGGGGTCCGAGTCCCGCCGGGGCAAACTGAGAAAAATTGGTGCAACACGTGCGGTAAGGCTAACAACCTTCGTTTCTACACGTCCCCCCCCCCCCCCCGCAAATGGGAGACTTTTAAAAATGGAGTCTCGTGTGAGCAAACGACTGGGTACCCCATGTATATATATGTACGAGCGGAGAAGTTCAGTAAGAGTGCCAGGAGAAGGATAGGAGAGACAAGGTGGCTTCATCAGCGGGGTACGACGCGTTCCGGTATATAGAGCGAATAGGTATATGTACTGCGAGGTACGCATCGGATTCTTGCACAGCCCGTACACTATGCACGGTATAAACAGCAAAGTAGTTTTGAGGCAAATTACAGTGGTGGCATGAGGCGATGCTCGCCGTGTTGTGGATTACGGATGTTCAATTCCGAACTTTACAGCGACGCACCCATCTATAGGCACGGGCGTTCCCAAGATTTTTTTTTTCCAGGGGGAGGGGGGGGCAAACACGTTCAAAGGGGACAGGGGTAGGGGGGCAAAGCGTGGAACCAATAGACACAAGACAATCGAAACCTTCAGAGGATCCGCCGGATAAGATACATATTATTATGACGGCACCTCAGTATACAGTGAACACCCGTTATTATGACCATGGTCGTTCCTGAAAATTTTGGTCATAATGCGGAATTGTCATATTAACGGGGGATATTTGCAGGGGGTTCACAGCATTGTTCCCCTAAAGTATGGTCGTAAAGCGCGTATGTCAGATTATCGGGGGTCATATTAACGAGGGTTCACTGTAAATCATGGCGACCTGCGAATACAGAGATCGAAGCATCCACAGGGGACCTCCCCCGTTTCACACCTTCCCACACCCTACGCAAAAAACAAACAAACAAAAAAAAAACAAAAAAAAAACGAAAAGCTAAAAAGGAGCAAATTGGAGAGCAATTACTTCCATATTAGTCCCTGTAATTTACTCCGCAGTACTCCAAACTTCACCACTAGGGTAAAAGCGCCTCAAAGACGACAAAAGACGGTACGCAAACAAAGCGCCATCTTTCGCCGTCTTATTTGGCGCTTCTGCCTTATAGTGGTTCTGCCAGCGAGGTTTTTATGTGCCTAACTTCACAAATTTGAGTTCATTTAATCCCGAAAAAGTCTAAAAAGGCTGTGGGAATGTTCCCAAAAGAACTAAAATCGCTCCCTTCCTTGAGTGTGGTGCGTTTCCCTGCTGTTCTGTGGAACACTATCTCGATGTTATTATTATTATTAATTATTATTATTATTATTACTATTACCCCAAAGCGATAGCGACTAATGACAAAAAGTCACCGTATATCTACCGTTGTACCGCCTTGGAGGCAAACAACACAGCAAGCGTGCGAGGTACATTCTTCCGAGGTGCGCTGCGCAACTCTTTTTAAAAGACACCCCGCACAAGGACTATAATTCCGCGGCACGTAAAAACCATCAATCATTTAGTTTCGGCGACGTCGCCTTTCATGTTCGTACATCACGAATGCGAAATAACCGCTGCCATCGCTATTAACGCTAAGCCAAGTCCTCCATCGAGCGCGCGGCTGCACACACGGCTTCCGTTCTTGGGGTCGCCGCTCCAAAGAGGGCCAATGGCCAGTAATAATTCCTCATCTTCTCTGCATAAGCCCTCTCTTTGCAATATTCTTTATACTTTCGTACGGAAGACCACTGGCACTACTATATAGAAGGGCTGTATGCACATATTGTGGATAGTCTGACCGTGGACAAAGAAACGAAGGATAAATAAATCAATCGAAGAAGTGGTTCTACGAGGAAGAAGAGAACCGGGATACGCTCCTTGGGAGCCGCAGAAGCTCTCTATTTGGGTGTGGCTGGGAGGGGAAGGAGTGGGTAGCGGATACATCAATGAAGTACTGTGGAGGAAGATTCCGCAGAGTGTGCGAGAGAGAGAGAGAGAGAGAGAGAGAGAGCTCCGTTCAATGTATAGTTTGTGTTGGTTCTCCTAAAAGATCACGTGCACGAAGCGAATGGCGTGTTAGGGGTAAGTCTGAGCGACGTTGTACTGCTTGCGACACACTTGTCGGTGTGAAATCTTCATTCAAAGATACAACATCCCGTATTGGCTTAGCCGTCCCCGAAGGAGCTGTACCAGTGTTGTGTTTGAGGGTGAGCAGTATATGCCGCACCGAGTCTATATTAGCCGGAAGAAACAATGTTGCAGCGCTACGACTACGATACTTTCATGCAAGAAAAATGGCATCGAGAGCGACGACATCTTTCGTTATTTTTCAATAAAAATCTTTGATCCTATCTCATAAACCATCTCGTCCTCTTTCATAGACACGCCGGTCTCAGTTGATGGCGTTTCCACCTTACTGCTCCAAGGATGCAAGTCCGACGACTGCATGCGGTGTCGTTCACTGTCAGAGTTGTCTGACGTAAAGCTAAGAAATATCAACATCATCGTCAGCATTCTTTCGGAACGGGGAACAATTTTATCTCCCCGCACGCCCATCAAAATCCACCTGTTTCTTCATGGAAAATACACAACGGGTCCAGGCATGGAATGCACCTCACATGCTCATTCTCTGCAACCAAAAGAAACAAAAAGAAAAAAAAAAGGAAGAAAGTCCTCTCCCGCTATTCAAACACATACGAGCCCTTTTTGCGCGCACCTGACAATGGAGAATGTTAAACAATAATTGCCTCATACGGTCCCTATCCACGAATGATCCTACTAATTGTCAGTCAAAGAAATAAAGAAAGAAGGAAGGAAGGAAGGAAAAACAAAACAAAAAAACTCCGCCCGGTAGTTCGCCTCTACAAAATGCATAATTGGGACCACACGTACATATATGACGCCCAGGCTCTTTCACCACATCACTATTATACGGTCAGAGATGACATGTAATGACATTGAACCGAAGGTTTCTCCTGCGTCTTCCGCAATTACATCTGGCAAAATGTAGGAAGAGTTCGTACATATTCAGAAAAAAAAGGAAAGAGGCAAATCATGTTGGCAGCGTTTTCTAATGAAGGCAGCTTCTTTCTTAACATGTTATAGGATTCACCCCCATTACGAATGGGGGTCGCGGGCTAAGGCACGTGCGTCATCAATTTACGGTGTATAGTGGTTTGCTCTTCCTCGCATAATTGCCGCACAACCAAGGAATGAAGCTTGACAGTTACGTTAAAGTCAAGACGGTGAGAAATTCATACTAGTATAGCTCGAGAAGGCCATCCCTCCTGACCAATCTCCCTTAGTGGCTCACGGCCGATTTTTGAGAGAACAAGAAAAAGAAGGAAAGAAAAATAAGAAGAACGAAAAGAGAAAGAAGAAGAAAAGAAAAAGAAGCAGCAGAAGATACTTGACTGCAAATGCAGCAAGAGACACGGACGCGTAGGTTAAACAAATACGACAGGAGACTGCAGACTCGCAACTAGCAGAAGTCTAATGGGAGGAGACAAATATATACAGAAAAAAGAGAGCACCCAACCAATCGCAACACAGTAGAAATGAACTTGCAACAAAGTAGGAATACATGGAGTGATGACAAAGGGCATCTGCAATCAAGTATGTTCTACAACCAACTACCCCGCTACAACCCGCTTGTTAAGAAGCAGAAGAAAAGAAAAAGAAAGATAAGGTAAAACAAAAAGGAGGAGAAGAAACAAAGGAAAGGAATGTTGTTTCTCGTTTATAGTTCACCAGCTAGTTTGAACATGACACATTTACCAACGAAAAGTAATTAAAAAAGCAAGCATCCAACTATGACGAGGCCAGTGTAGCAGCATGGGCCGACTTCGCAGGCAACTGTGCCGACATTTACCTCGCAGTATCTGAGAAAAACCCAGTGAAAACACACTGACAGCAAAGCCTCTCACCGGGACTCGAACCCGGGTCGCCTCCTAGTGCCCGCGTGGAAGGCGACCATCTTAGCCACTAAGTCACGGCAGCTGATCATCAGATGGGCCAAAATCGCCATTTTCCCATGTGTTTCTTCCTATTCGGCGCGTCAACTCCTGGAGATGAAACTGTTGTCGGCGCGTCAAATGCCAGCCAAATGCCGGTCCACTGGTATCACACTCAGCGCAAAGAAATACCGCACCCAAATCTGGGCGGAAGTAGAATTTGTCTGGATACATTGTACTCTGACGGTGGCTCATAGCGGATTGTAGTGTGCTAGGAATCCAATCGAAGTTCAGCCTGAACCGCAGCCGCCGTAGCCAGAACGGTCAAAACGTTTGGTGATCGGTTTAAAAACCGTAAGAAGCACGCCACACTCAATGTCGTATTGAATCGTTTTATTCATTTATTTTAGAAATTAGTACTTGTTATAAACGCAGGAAAACACCGCCTGGCAACTCTGGGACGAAATATATATGGCGACTTCCGTCATTTGAACGGCGATTCGAGATAGGCTTGGGGCACATGCTGGTCGTATAGTCCTGACACACTATAGAACAGCGTTTCGTCACGAGAACGCAGACGACGACAGTGTCTTGCAGACGGTACGCGCGTGCAAAAACGGACAGAAAGTAGAATAAGGGAGATCACATGCAAAAACACATTTTCTTACAGCCGCGAAGCAACTGTGGCTATGAGCGATGTCAGACGTGGACAGACGGAGAGAGGACAGCACGAAGGAGGGGGGAGGGGGAGGGCAAGTTAGTATGCGTCCTCAGCCGACTTCACAAGGAACTGCGTCGACAACCCTTCTGAAAAGTCGTCCTGGAAACAATGCGGAAACCTCAGACAGCGCACACGATGGCAGACCGCAGAACTCGAACCCAGTACCTCGCAGTCTTCAGCACGGCCCTGGAGCGACCATGAACGAGATGATGTCCACTCGGCCATATTGAAAAAAACATCTGAAGTCAGGAACGAGTCCCACTACCGACAACGCACGCTAAATCACCAAGAAAAGTTCTTTGAACGTGGAAACTTTGAGAGGCCGGAGAACAAGAAGTGCTTGTCATCAATATGCAAACGACGTCGGCAAACCGAACGACATTCCAACGGAGTATAAGTACATATACGAGAGTACGTTCGATTGCAGTTATCATTTATAAGTAACAGCCTGTCCATAGTAACGAGTTTTACAGAATGCAGTGACGCACGCCGAGGTGCCGACGACGTCATTATAGCAGCGAGAGCTGTATTTATCATCGTTTTAAAATTGATTGGGAGTCCAACAGTGCCGCAGTGCCCAACAGCTATCTTGTGTGCACCAGGAAAAAAGATACGGAGAACATTCGAACAGCAAATCGGTTGTCATCTTGAAAGACAATTTAGTGGCGATGGTCTATACCGTGTCTTTTAACGACACGGTTGATGACGCCATCAACTGAGACCACACAATATCACCGATAATAATACGACCTTATCATTGAAGGTTGAGTCCGTGTTTTTCTCTCTTTAATTGCAGTCCGTGTTTGAATGAACCGTTAACATTAACAACAGCCGAAACTACTTCGAGGAAGCATGCGTATTAGTGCTGTACTTACTCGTAGGCGTCAGATAACCTTCACGTATGTTTTTTGATGATCTCGTAGAGATGTACGATCCGCTGAGTGTAAAGTGTGAAATTCGCACGATTATTGGTATGCTGGGCTGCAGCTATAAATTTGAAAATTCGTAATTCGAATCGCAATCCGAAAGTAGAACAAAAATGGTACTCCTCATCAGCAACCATGGATAAAAGTGTGCCATAGTTTCAACTTGAAAAAAAAAAAGAAAAAAAGAAAGCAACTGTTAATTACTGTTGTCCTGGTACAGAGCAGTTCCGGTTAACAGCTACACTAGCATGTTAAGGAAACACAGTCGCAGCCTGCATGCTTCATTGCAGTATGATGAAGATATCGAAATGAGCAATAACAGAGTCGTCTCATTTGTCACGCAAGCACATGTGAACTCGATTTCGAACTTCCCGCATTGCAGTGCCTGGGACCAGAAAAATAGGAAAGCGGTTTGCACTCATCCTGGTCAAGTGTAGATAACCATCGCCGATTTGCATAGAACGTTTCCTTTACTGTCAGCTCGCCCTGGTATCAAGTCGTGAAACGTAAGAAGAAAAAACGGATAAAGAGGCTAAGTATTCGGGTTGCAGTTGGTGTCGCAGTGTTGGCTTAGCGCCATGCAACAGATCAACACCGACACGCTTGACACCTTTCGGGAAGCTAAGCGGTTGAAGGGGGCGATGCATTCCATAGGACAGAGTTCCCACGGTTTGGTTAAGGCGTAAAAATTTACCCGCAATCTCCGGTCAATTTTTGGGTGCGGCTACTTCGATTGCTGCCCGATTGGACCTTGCGTGGGCAGCGGTTTGCCGAATGGGGCTTCGATCGTCGAACTTTGAGCAAAAAATGTCTTCGGACTTGAACAGACTGCGAATTAGCGATTTTCCTCGATCACAGTCAAGCGTGGGAACAAGAGGTATGTGAAGAGGATTTCCAGGAGTGATAACTACATGCGAGTTCGGCGTGGAACTGAGCTATGTTTTCGCATAGGTTCCCTATGGACAAAAATAGCCGGTGAAAAAGAGAAACAAATATTTTTTTAAAGCCATTTCAACAAATTAGCCTAATTAACAGATAGCAGTAGTCATAGCCTCCGGACTTCCGTCGGGAGACAACTATGTGATCATAAGCGACGTCCGTAGACTAATTTTGCTCAGCTGGGGGTCCTGTTGCGTGCGCTACCATGCTAACAGAATGCTATGGCGGGCGTGTTTCGCAGGGTTTGAACCCGCAACCTGGACACCAGGAGGCGGGCACGTTGCCCATTGATCCACTAACGCCAATTTTAATCGCTAAAGATCGAGAAACAGTAGCTTATATGGAGCATATACAGTGCTGGACAAAAGTTTACGGAACATGCACCGGTGCATTCCTCCCTCAGAGTGACAAGCAAGCAGCGAATGGTACTTGGTATGGCGGACTTGCAAACAGGTGACTGGGTTACCTAGGCCACATGTCTGTAAATCCGTACGGTCCCATTCGCTGCTAGTATGTCACCCTGAAAAAAGAATGCGCCGGAGCGCGTTCCGTAAACTTTTGTCCAGCACTGTACATAAGGCAAACCGCAAACGAACAGAGAGGGAGCCACCATCTTCTGAAGATGTCAAAATGAAAGGCCACGCTTCCCTCCCTTGTTGGAGATTGCTATAAAGTAGGGATGTGCCAACCGAATTCGCGAATCCACGAATCCTAGGCAGGAATTCGAGATTCGGGAATCCGAACCCCAGTGCCCACAACGGCGAATCGAATCTTTCGAATCCACCGACGATTCGTTTCTTTTTCAAATTGGCGTCTCCAGAGTCCGTCGAAAGCCTCATTGACCGACCGCAGTTTTCTTGTTTCTTTTTTTACATTGCTCTGCACTGAGCAAGAGCTCAGGCAGGAACTGTTGCATTAAAAGTTTAAAAGTAATATGGTTTTGCTTTTGATTGTTGCTTTACATTTATGGAAATAATTCAGACTGGAGAATTGATGTAATTTTTGTAGTCGATGATTATATATGATATTACGGCGATATTATTCATTTATTTATTTTTTTCATTAAACAAATGCATCATATTCTGGTTCAACACACTTTTCAGTAGAAGTTTTTTTTTCTTTGCTTTTTAAACTCTTTTTAAAGAAAGGATTCGAAAGATTCGAGAATCGTAAGATTCGTGGATTCGCTGAACCTTCCTTGGATTCGGATTCACAAAATTCGAGATTCGACCCATCTCTACTACAAAGGAACAATAAGCTAACCGTCCCTTTCACATTCTCCTTGTCACGCTATGTGAACCGAAGTAAAGCAATAACACGAGAGGCTCCCAGCGGTAAATCACAGCGAAACCCTCTTTGGAGGGAGGTTAAAATTAGCTTCTAACGGAAACCACACACTGTAAGGTTAGCTAGCAGAAATCCGAAACAGGAAGCGACCGCTGATACTGCAGTGCACGTCTCGGACCGTCACGCAAGGCACAGTCACGCAAGGTGGTTATAACGCCGGCGTTTTGTTTGTTAAACGTGAGCAATTCGACACCTGTTCTAGCGACGACAAATGTACAGTTTCCTGCATTTGCATGGCAAATGCACTTTCCCGTTCAGGGACGTTGGGCGCCATTAGTCGCCTGTCACGAAGTCCGCGAGACGATGTTGCCAGGGAACCGCCAGCCATCCGATAAGAGGCAATACGTGTGCATACCAAACGGTACCTATTCAGGCACGAAACGATTAAAGCCACGAGACCGAAACATACATCGATCGCCGGTCTGGCTGCATCTGATAACGGGTCTTTTCTTCGAGCGATTTTTAACCTTTGAAAAGTGGGACGGCTAAATATTCCGGGTATCCTCTATCCTGGTGCGTTCACGGAATTCATGAAGGAAGCAAAATCGAGCGAAACTAGTCGATTAATGTCAACACCGCGCGTGGGTACTTTAAGGCCAATGCTTTACGAATGACACCAGTTCCTGTGGTACAGTAGATGATCGCCTTATTTCGCGCCGATCGAGATTGGGAGGTGACCCAGCACAGGCTGTGCCGCCCCGAATGTTCCTTGTGAAGCCGGCCCAGGATGTGTGATCCACAGAATAACGCAAACTAACCAACCAATCCTGCAAATGAGACTAATGATAATTCGCGGCTTTACATCCACGGACAACTAAAACAGGAGTGGGCAATACTACTCATATTCAATAAATTGATTCTGAAATATTCTAATACTTACACTTCTGCTCATTAATGTGTGATACTCGAGCCGCGAGTTATCGAGAAGGAAACAGCAGAAATTTACACAATTTGTGTACTGCTCCAGAGAATCAATCACGTTTAATTTTAAGGGAATATAGTAGAAGAATATTGGTGATAAAGTGCACCGGTAGTAAGTGATCTCTCAGTTAGTATCATAATACGTGTAATACTCCTATCTTGTGAATTAGAATAGAGACACAGATACACATTCAGAGAGTTAGTATGATAATACATAGCGTTCGTATTACCGCCCACGGCCGAAGTAAAAATACGAACAACATTGAGGAGAATTCCCGAAGGGAGTATTTAATCCAAAATGACAATATACACCCTTCCACTTTTTACGCATAGCTGCGAGGGAGACGTGCGAAGTCAGTGGTGCGCTCATACTATAGAGCCACCTTTTTTGTGCCAGACATCTCCAGGATCAGTGCTGGTCATGCAACAGCGCCTCCGCGGGCACACCGTGTTCTCGCCGGAGATTCAGAGAGTCTCCGCCCCATAGCAACAGAGCGGCAGCACAGAAGAGAGGACCATTAACCTGACCATGACGAAAACCGGAACAGTCCCGGGGAGCGCGCATTCCTTCCTGGATGCCACCCCAATATAGTAGTAGCAGGGAGAGGGGCAATGTCCACTACAGAATTGCACGAGTGCACTGCAGGG
The DNA here is from genome assembly GCF_037126465.1 of Ornithodoros turicata. Lineage (NCBI taxonomy): Eukaryota > Metazoa > Arthropoda > Arachnida > Ixodida > Argasidae > Ornithodoros > Ornithodoros turicata. Next base: position 8,706,215 of record NC_088206.1, on the reverse strand, counting down.
CGAGCCATCAGCGGAAAATGATACGTCTGAACAAGAGTTCGGCTGCTTCGACGGCCCATTGATGATGGCCGCCAGTTTTCCAGTTTCGGCAGACATCTTTCGCAGGAAGAAAGAAAAACGCGACATACTCGCGAGTACTCGAGGTGCGTACGAGTTTCGTTCGTGTCTTTCTTTCTTTTCTTTTTTTTTTTTTAATTTCGTGTTAGCGGAGTGAGGCAACTGTAACCAGCGAGACACCAGAAACACCGAATATCCCATGGACGTACGAATAATGTCCTAACGAATTCGTACGTCCGATGGATATCCTCAGAATATCCATCGGACGTACGAGTGCGTTAGGACATTATTCTTACATCCAGAGGATATTCGGTGTTGTTGGGGCACCAACACCACCAAATATCATCTGGATGTACGAATAAAGTCCTAATAGATTCGTACATGCGACGGATATCATTCAGATATGCACTGGACGTGCGAATCCATTAGGACATTATTCGTACGTCCAGAGGACGTTCAGTGTTGTTGGGGTAGCTATGAGCGGCGTGCAGAGGTGGATAGATATGGTGATAGGACAGCAGGAAGGAGTGTGGGAGGGGGGACAGGGGGGTTTTGTTCGTATCACCTGCGACAAATTAATTATGATAATAAATTTATTTTTGCTCAGGTGGTCATTAAGAACCGCCAGGTCTGAGGAACGGCCCTGAGGGACGGTAATTATATTACGACATTCTGAGGTTATTTATTTTTTTATTATTAAATTACATGTCACCGCGCTGCAACTGTGGTGATGGGCGGTGGACAGAGAGGGAGAGAGAACAGGAAGGAATGGGAGACAGAAGAGCGTTAGAACGAGTCGGGGGCGGACTACATGGGGAACTGTGAGAAGAAAACAATCGGGTGAAAAGTCGCTGCAGGCAAGCTGAGTTCTACGCATGCTTTAGGCCTGCTTGAAGTTTCTTTGCGCTGTCGATTTACTTACGAGGACAGTTCAAAGTCAGCTGTACCTGATAGTAGTATACCTTGTCTCTGCATACGTACTTTTCATACACTCAAGAGTTACACCAATGGCTTCGGCTGTAAGCCATTTTGCTCTTGTGTTATCTTGTTAGATTGGATTTGGGTTACAAATAATATGGACATTGTGGCTGAGTCATCTTCTTATCAGGTGACATCTTGCAACCTTTTCCGTCACACTCTGTCTCCCTTACACGAGTGTCGCGTCGAACCAACTAAAAATTTAAAGTCATTACCCGCAGGCAGAGCCAGCAAACCTTCGCATCTCTGCCAGTATATACGCAAGTTTTAATAATCCACTAGTGTAATAAATTTGAACTGAAATTAACGTGGAACGTTCACCAGTGTGAGTCACTCACTGAAGTATGAATGTTTAACCTGAAGTTTAGTGATTCACAGGCATTAGTTAGTATCGCTAAATATCAAAACATAGTTAATTAGTGATGTGAACATCGACCTAGCGTCGGCACACTTCAGAGAGCGAAAAAAATAATAATATACAGGCTTTGCTCCAAACATCGATTTCTAAAAAAAGTTTCACTTTTGTGCCTGTGGGCGCAGGTACAGTTAATTAAATTCACTTAATTAATCACATATCTACCAGATGCGGCAGTTTCTTTCATTAGATTATATTTTTGAAACAGCCAACTTCTAATTTGATTAATAACGAAATTCTTCCACGGCGAAACAAAGTGTAAGAATAATAAAATACCAACGCCTGGATCAAGGAAACGTCTTTCGCTTTTAGTGGGCATAAATGGTATGACATGACACAATAACGTGGCACATATAAAGACACGCCGTCCGAAACAAGGTGCATCGCAGCACATTACAAGATCGTCGTATACAGTTTATTCACTGACGTCATCGCTCCAGAAGTCACTAGCTTCGAAGAGGCGAAATCACGGCCATTTTGTAGGTCCCTCGAAGTTTGGTTCCGGTTTTCGTTCAGTACCATACGCTATTTTGTGGACTATTAACGTCGAAAACACGAGGATTACTTGGACTGTGGTACAAATAATATTCACACAGTATTCAACTTCGAAAGACCAAACGTACCGTGAATGCGATGTACCGTATTTTCCGGTGTATAACGCGCACCCCTAAAAACGGGGCGAATTTGAAAAATATTCGATGTATAACGCGCACCGCACAAGCTTCTGTACTGCCACCAGTACACACAATAAACCAAAGCGGTATATCATATATGCATATGCTATAGTTGAAACACATTTAGTCAACTCCGTTAAACTCCGATGCAACAGCGTCGCTGTCATAGTATACTTCAGTGTCCTCTCTGCTTTCCGTTTCGCGTCCCTTCTCAATCACGCCATTCTTCTCAAATGAATTCAAAATTATTGACTGCTGAATAGCATACTTAAGCAGCATCATTAACCTTTTATGGAGTTCAGTGCCCTTTCGCCGGTTTTGTCAGCTGCCTCTAGGAGATATGGGTGAAAGCCACAGCACACTGTGGATGAGGCTAGAATTTGTATACGTCACCGACCCGAAAAGGAACTCTGCAGGCAAATATTTCCGTGTATAACACGCACTGGTAGATAACGCGCAGGGCCTCTTCAGAACACTTTTTTTATTGTATAACGCGTTATACAGCGGAAAATACGGTAAGTGAAAGCATGGACAGTCAAAACCTGAGGACCCACATTAGGGCAGCAAATCTGCTAGCGGCAGTGGCGCCCTCCTGCGGATGACGTCATGCGAATAAACCCTATAATGTTCCGTATACGCTTGTGTGGTACAGCTTGTATTCGAGGGGAAGCCCACATTAATGCAATAGACAATGGGCCGGCCCCCAGGATCTAAAGCAGTGGCAACAACGCAGCCGCCAGTTCATCTCGCCGCATTCCCAATACGCCGCCAGGAATTCGGCTCCTTCATCATCGACATGGAACCACTAATTGTAACCGGTTTCGTCGGTCAGAGCATGCGTCCCATGAAAGGTGTCACGTGATGTAATGATCCGAGTGAATGAGCCCACGTGGGGTGGGGAGGGGGGGTATGGAAGCCGTGATTAAGGGGGGGGATGGGAAGTATTGGAACGCAACTCTCTTTGTTTGTACTTGATGATATTGCTATGGCGTGTCGGCCATGATCAGTCAAGAGAAAACTGTAAGAAACAGGTAGGATCGGGTACTGAAAGGACGTTCTCCACTCGATGTTTTCGTACAATTTGGATTAAATCGATCAGCAGAGTTTTTCGCGGTTTACGAGCACGTTATGGTGCACGATGCATCCATGCGTGACCGGACTGCTGGAAAAAGTATAGACTCTAGAAGAGACAGAGAAAGTGGATGAAACTGTGAATTGGTCGGATGATGTCTGGTTTCGTTTGAGAGCTGTTGATCGTATTCAGGCACAAGTACCGGATTTATATGAAAAGGGATGCTTAAGGCACCCCACAAGTCCCACTCACCTGAAATTGGAACACACCCTAACACAAATAATAATATGAAAACAAAAGCTTACTAATGCCCTCCACGCAAATTTAGCCTACATCCTCTCCCCGCCCTTTCCACCTTTTTTTTGTGTGTGTGTGTTACATTTTTCCAACGCGAAAAAACCATGTTCACACGATTTCGCCTTCACCCACGCAAGCACTTTGGCAGACGCCAATAAGGTGCGCTCTGTTTCACCTAGCAACCAGAATCAAAGCACAAGAACGAGGGGGTTTCCCAGAAGCTATCTTTCTTTCCCCGCTATGCCAGACTATTGCGTAACGCCATACCGGAAGCTGCACCCTCTCGCCCCCCACCAAGCAGACGCCGCATATATATACTATCCCCCCTAAAAAAAGGGGGCGGTGGTCCCTTCAGTTAACCCTGACCTTGAGTCTGACACGTCTTTCGACACAACCAGACGGCTGCTGCCGCTGGCCTGCTACCAGGGACACACAATCATATACTAACCGTTACGGCTGATTTACTTTTCTTTTTCTTTTTTTTTTTTACATTTCTTCCCTGCTGAAGGTGGGAAGAAGCACGAGTGAAAAAAAAAAAAAAAGTAAGAAACATGCGAGAGGAAATGAAAGTGAAATTTTTGTCGCTAGGCGCGTGAGAAGAAAAAATGTGGCCCGAAAAGGAACGGAACCTTTCGCTACCCGCCTTAGTTACGTAATATCTGAAGTGATTTATGTCCGAGGGGGACGTTATAGTTGCAGGAGGAAATTCCTGGGAGGGTTATGAAGGAGGTTGAGGAGGGATCGGTTTGATATTCTCAGCACGATCTTGTTACTTTTCTAGGTTCCACTAAGTGCGTTGAAAGTGGCAGCCAGAGAATCGTGAGGAAGATTCAAAGCGCAAGAATTAAGATGAGGGGGCTAATTATGGGGGGGGGGGGGGTGAAGGGGGCTAACGTGGCAAAGTGCACGGCGCGCTGAAATGTGGAGCAAGAAAGTGATTGAGTGAGCGGTTGTGTGCGTGTGCGAGAGGGGTAAGGGATTTAGGATCAACCAAGGATGCTTTGGGATACGTAGGGAATCTCTAAGGTCATGCCACGTGACAGGGAACTACGCAGTCTGGGAAAAAAGTAATTTCAGTCATTCTGGGAGCTACAGGTTTCCCGTCCGTTTTAGTCCAAGTGCCATCTGAATTAGGCCACGGCACACCTTCAGTTCCATCAGCAGTTTCTTTTTTTTCTTTTTCTTCCACTAAAATACTCTACAAAGATGTCCCCGTGTGAACACACGGTTATAGTGCTTAAAAACACCATGGATTAATTCAGATGGCACACGGATTAAATTGAATAGAATCTGGATCTTATCAGATGGCGCATGGATTAAATTGAATGGCGCTTGGATTATTTCACTTGGCACCTGGACTAATTCAGATGGCACTTGGACTAAAATGGACGGGAAAACGGGAGACGCTTTGCCAAAACCCGGCTTCAGTCCCTTTCGGGACTACATATATATGTGTGGAAGTGTTATTCAGAATTTAGGAACTGTTTGCAGCGCTTGGGAGTAAATTTCATGGTCATGGGACTAAAACGGGGAGTAATTCCAATGTAGGGGGACTAGAATCTGTAAATACTCCTCAATTTACTCTCCGCCCCCCCCCCCCCCTTAGAGTGTACACTAACATCTAAAAGCAGTTTTTTTAGAACACCCATCCCTTCACTACGCGTCACATTGGAAACATTAATGTTTAGAAGTTCGCTACTGTGCTCGTTGTAGGTTGCTATGGAGACAAGGAGGCCGTGGTATGGATCGAGCTGGCTAACCGTCTTCGAAATTGCATTTCCTTTTGGTACCTTTCGCGTCAGAGTGATTGGCAGTTCGGAGGTGCTTGTAATGTCTCGGATTTGGACTGTACCCTTGTGCCCGGAACATTCCACAGGTTTTCGTTTCGGCAAGAAGGAGGAGGAAAAAGGAACAAATTGGCAAGTTGAGAAGCAATTAAAACTTCTAGTCCCCTAGATAGCAATTACTCCCCATCTCAGTCCACTGACCCTAAAAATTTACACCCCCAAGCAGTGCAAATAGTCCCGAAAAGGAGTAACGGTTGTGACAACGGGACTCGATGCATTATTTTTTTCCCTTTGAGGGTGTTCATGAAGACTAAAGCAGAAGCTACATGATATACATATCTTTCACACGTCAGTAAAATGAGCAAGTGCTTATAGGCTTTTGATCGACAAGAAAACACCTTCAAATTAAAGTAAACCAGACTTTCGTCCCTGATCGCACTTTAACTAAGAAAAGTGAAAAACAAAATTATAACAAGAAAATAAAGCGAAATCTTAAGATCTTTCGTTGCTGTCCCCCTGCCTTACTGCCCAAAGTTTAGAATCACAAGTGGAACGTTCCTTTGTTCCCCATTCGGTACCCAGCAGCCAATCGCTAGAAGAATTCCTACTCGTTCATTTCGTGAGAACATTCCAACAATTTCAAGTCTTGGGCTCTTCGGACACGCTCCTAATGCATATTCAAAAGGACTCCCATGTTCGCGAGGCCAACTCTCGGGCACCCCTATTACCATTTTCCGCACCAAAACCCCACAATGCCGACCCCTACACTTTCCCGAAAAACCACCTGACACGACACCGCAAGGTCTTCCGTCAAACTCGGCGGTGAAAAGCGTAGTGGCGCGCCAACCCTGGAATTTGTTTCACGCTCACAAGCCTCTGTCGGAATGAGCGAGTGAAGACGTCTCCACGGATGATTAAATCACGCCCGGTGGTTTTTCGTACATGATGCCTTCTGTCACTGGGGCAACGAAAACACAAACAAATAGCGCGGGGGGGAAGGCAAACCCCCCAAAAATGGGGGCAGCTGCAACGGGGGCACCTGCTCCTCCGATGCCCTATTGAGATTGGAAACTGATCGATCAGGAAAAAGGGGGCAGCCCCTGGTGCTGTAGGCAACAGGACATACGTGCAACCTGCTTCGGTGTTCTAGCACCTGCCTGCGAAATTTTTGTCTCTCTGGATGCTGGAAAGATATGACGCGCCGAAGTGGAACGAAGGAGATGTGTATCGGCAGATGTAAGACCCCGTATCCCGAGCCCCTTTTACGTCACGGGTTTTCGTAATTTCTAATTGTAGATCCCGGGATTTTCGTGCAACTTTCACCAGAAGGTCGTTTAGGACTGTACCCGCCTGCGCTTTCACGCCTATTGCAAATAGCAATAAAGTGCGCGTTTGCTATAACTATGGATACATTTCGCTTTTCTCGCTTTTTATTCCTTCACAGTAACTACATTGCACAAGAGAGAAACTGATGTTCTGAGGCTGGAACAACATAGAAGGGACAGATACAAACAAAGCCTCAATTTGCCTAAGAAATCAACGATGAAAGATGAAAGTCACAGAAAAGGTTAGCCAGCTGTAGGGATCCAGAAGATGTGGGTTCGATCCCTACAGCTGGCTAACCTTTTCAGTGACTTTAATCTTTCAACTATATTGCGTTCTGGTCTGGAGTACACGAGTCTGGTTTTCGGGAAAGGCTACCTCTCATTTTTTTTCTCTTTTTTTTTTTCGCATCAACGTATTGGTGAAGATAAAAAGAACAAAAGAGTAAACAATAAAGAGCGAGAGCGAAATATACGCAATATTCTGTAAAGTTTTGTGTATATAGTCTCACATATCGGAATTGGTGGGATTTCGCGGGGGTTTTAAGGCTCCTTGAAGATTGCTCTTGGCTATGGGCTGTGTGGTGCAGCTGGGTTATCAGCTAGTGCTGATATCAGCTGGGTTATCAGCTAGCGCGTTTGTGAGATGTCGCGGACGACGCAATTGGTTCGATGTCGGATTGTGCAACGATTACTCTTCGAGGAAGCGACGTCTGAAAACAAAGGTCGGTAAGATACCGCCCTTTCCCCCTTTCGCACGTACCACCAAGCACTCTCTCTCAGGAAAGACGGAATTCATTATCCCGAAATCCCGGGATTTTGGGATATGAAAGTATCCCGGGATCCGAACCCTAGGAAGACGTACTTCTTTCGCTCTGCTGGTGGCTTTTCTTGAACTGACATCATTCATTCCTTTCGCTTGCTGGCTGCAAACCCTACAGCAGCCCAACACAGTGAAAGTGAAAAAAGAAGGAAAAAATAAAAACAGGAATGATTGGTGATTCAAGGTCGTTTCATAGTGCTCACACGGTGTGGCGAGTTGACATCCATACCAGTCGCTTCTTATGCACCATTCCGTGATGATACTGATATCACTTCCCTGGTTCCGGATGACAAAGGTTTACGATAAAATCGCACAACACCGAAGCCAACGACAGGCTGACTTCTCCTCATGATGTGCAGTACTACTACATATAATGGTCCGATCTACTGTCAACATACGCAGCCTGTTGTCGACTATGATCAACTGTGGTTCTCATCCGGGAGACATGTTATACAGATATGGACCGTATACTAGTACAGCTGAGGCAGTGAAACATATATAGAGAGAGAAGGACGAAAACTACATTAAGGTCTCACACTGCCGATTCGCATTCATCGATTAAAGGATGGCCGTTGATGAAAATGTCACGACGAATCCCATGAAAAATGATGATCTCACTGCCATTCATTAATTGGTTAGAACTACATTCGCAGGCGCCACTAGCACAAGGTGAAGCCAGCACATCCATAAAAAGTGGCTGCGTGCTTGAACGTCGTTCTTTTATCTTCTATTGCCGACTTTGATTTGCTTTGTAGTGAATTTAACTTTCTCTCCTTCACGCCGTATTGGCTATAGCTATAGATATGGCCCTGTATTTTAGGCTAAAACCCGGATTTGCGTCATCATCACTTCGGGTGAAACCCGAAACCCGGAAAAAAAACAACCGAAAACGAACTTGCAAAGTGCCAATTCAATCACCAGCAATACGGGCACTGGAGAACGCTAAGCACTGGACACTCAGCACAGCCGTTCAGCATCTCATGTTAATCTAAAATGCGAGAAGCGCTTTTCTTTTATTTATCTATTTATTTTTTCATCCGAAAATCCGCTTCTCCACAAAATATTGCCCGATTTTACCCTGTTTTGCGGCCCAACAAATAACACCAGGCTTTAGCCGCGATTTTCAAAAAACACAAAACCCAAAAACACAGGGCCCTATAGTTATAGATTACATTTATTGTTCTACTGTATTACAGATGCAAAGAAACGGCCAGCTTTCTATCGCCTTGCTCAAGAGCAGATCGATTTTTAAAACGTTTCTAAGACATCTCGTAAACAAAACACTTAAACGAGCAATGCAAATGATCAATAGTCCGTTTAACACAAATGTATGATGCTTAGCTAAAATATAAGTTATATACCCCTTTTCAGACACTGTTCTTTATTCAGTGTATGTGCCTCATTGCATATATTGTACACGGCAGTCTTGGCTAAGTTACTTCTAAAAAGTAACTGAGTTGCAGTTATAGTTACTTTCTTGGTTAAGTAACTAAGTTACAGTTATAGTTACTTTCCTGGTCAAGTAACTAGTTACAGTGACTGAGAGAAAGTAACTTAGTTATATTACAGTTACTTTTTATAAAAATGACCATGACATTGTGATACCATCGTTAAAAACGTACATTTATTTACATTTACTTAAGTGCGATAAAAGTATTATTGCACTTAACCACAGGCTGTATAAGTCAATATGTGGCTCTCCCACAGGGAAAAATACGACCTGTGTACGTACGTAAAAAAAAGGATCGACATTTATTCGAGTAACTAGCTACATTTTGCAGTTACATTCACAGAAACAGTAACTAGTTACAGTTAAAAGCTACTTTTCTGGAAATGTAACTAGTTACTGTAACTAGTTAACCTAAAAGTAACTAGTTACAGTTACAAGTTAGAAGTAACTTAGTTACTACCCAAGACTGGTACACGGCCGCTCCCCGTAGAGGAAACCACCGATTGCATGCTTACGATCACCTGCCACTATATTAACGCCCGAGGACCTTTTCTTTCCCCTGAGTTCAGTGAACCTGCGTCACCGAGTGCCAATACAGGAGCCCCTTTTTAGCGTGCAAACTCTCGGAGCGAATGGCAGATTTGGCACACGTCGTTCCTGCTGACTCCTTGCGTGCCCTGTCTGTCTAGACGACCAAAGAGGTAAAAAATCGCCCTTTAGAGGGGGGCAATCAACTCATCAGACTCGCCGCTTCATTTGATACGTGTTCCAAGAAATTGACGGACAAGGATATCATGAGGTGGCGCACAAAAAAAGGCGGGGGGCAAGTACAGTTTGTCGATTTTTTTTTTTTTACGATTCTTTTTTTTTTTAATTGTCCACCTCTTTTGTCGTGGCTTCTGGGTAAAAGATCGCACGGCCCAGAAAAGCTCGGTTAAAAAGTCCGTTTCTGCGTGGACGGTGGTTTCTCGGTTTTTCTTTCTTCAGGATAAAATTCGAACCGTTATAGGACCATCTAGTCCTATAATGACGAGCTTTCGTGCCAGAAACTGATCAGGCGCAGGATCTCCCGATGAAGTGCAGAGTCTGCACGAAAGCTCTGCATTGAAATTAGATGCTCCTAACCGTTGGAATTTCTTTCTCACCACCTCCTTCGTGGACTTGAAGGTGCTTTTCGATCTTGTCTATTTACGTGTCTTTCTTCCTTCCTTTGAATCACCTCTTTCGATGCTTGTAAAACTACCTTTCACGACAGGAGGTGATGTCCGCAGAAACATGCGATAAAAAGAACAAAATCGACCAAAAAGGAAAAAAAAAGAAAGAAAAAGAAACAGTAGCGCGACATCTGCGCGTGCACCGGCACCACCAACGAAGGTTATCGCAATCTCACTCAATGCAGGCAACCCTTTACATACCGCCGCGGGCTTGAACGTCACCCACATTTTGCTTCAACGGCTCCTCGTAAAGCCCCTGTTCGCAACGTGTACCTTTACGGCAGTTATTTTTGCCCAAGCTTAACTACTTCCTTCCTATGCCTACACCGTGCCAACGCCCTTTCGCACGCTGTTCATTCCTTCCATACTTTCGAAGAGCCTCCGGCATGGGTCGGCAAATTCACTCACGATGGTCATCACAAACATCATATACCTCATATCACATAATGGAGAATGATATCGTTGAATTGTAGCCAAAACGACGCTCGTGTAGTAATTCATGTCATTCATGCTTCTATGGGTCTCTTGTCTATATACCTCTGCTCAGGGATTTCCCTACACCTCCCCCGCATTTTTGCAACCCCTCCCCTGAAATTTCTCAGGTGACCCCACCCAGCTCGGCCACCAACACGTTCTGGTAGAGAGTCCGGCGCAGCGAATTACATCCTGTACTGTCAAACTTGGGCTGCATAGGACCACAGATCATGCAGATGATCGTACCATGCATTTGTCCAATCTGTGTGCTAGGTATTCATTGTGCTTCGTGAGACAAGGTGCTAGTCTTTTTTTCTTTGTCGGTCGTGTGATTACGCATCTTAATCTTGAAATGCCGTTCGTAACGAATCTGTATTCTAATGCACTGTGTTCTAACGTAATAACATGTACAAACAAAACGGGAAAGCTGTGCAGAGATGTCACCATCGTGCCACGATTCTTTCCGTGTCTAAGACAAATTCCTGAAGTGGAACCTTCACCAAGCATACCCCCCCCCCTTGAAAGCTCCCCCCCAGCAGTGAATTTCAGAGGAAATTACTGCCTCTGCTCCGACCCAAGATTGCTGGCAGAATTGTTTAAATAAATAGAAATTATGTAATGTTCAGCGATGGGCTATACGATGTTTTTTTTATTCCGTGTCAGCGCCGCGAAGCAGCTGAGGCTATGAGCAGGCGTACAGATGTGGACAGATGGAGAGAGGACAACAGGAAGGAGTGGGGGGGGGGGTCCAGGGGGTTAGTATGCGTCCTGGGCCGACTTCAGGGGGAACTGTGCCGTCATTCGTCTGGAAAGTCTCCGGAAAACCGAGGGAAATTTTTTCAGACGTCACAGGCGGTGGTAGGATTCGAACCCACTACCTCCCGGTCGTCTTCAACACGACCTTGGCTATACCACCAAATGCCGGTGGTATATAGGATACGATGTGGTGTTGAAGTTGACGTCCAATGGTTGTTTATCCGCGTTGAACGAATTGCGCGGGTTTCGAAGTTGAAGGGTTGTGATATAGTGATGCCGAATGATGGATTATGGAGGTGACGTGATGGGCTGTGAGTGAGTCCCACCACGCTGTGATGGATTTCTAGAAAATGGTACCCAGTTTGAATATCCATAAGGAAAACCAGAGACTACGGGGAAAATAAATAAAAAAGGACGTACGCACACTTGAGACTTGTGTATGTGTGCGTCCTTTTTTATTTATTTTCCCCCTAGTCTCGCGTTTTCGCCAGCTCACTCGCTTTCTATCTTCTTTTTTTTTACAATATATGTCAATATAATATAATAATATTATATAATATAGTATAATAATATTGTACAATATATGAAGTCAAGAAATCCTCCGCCCCGGCCCATCGACGCTTGCTCTATCGGAGCGAAATCAATGAAAGGAACATCCTCGATGGGGCTATCATTCGCGGGTAAGGTAGTCAGGAGGAAATTGACCCTCGGCGCCGCAACAAGGACTCTCCAAGAGCGCAAGTGAAAGGCAACGGCATCACTCGGGAGATTAAGTGGTAATGATGCGTTCGGCAAATATTGCAACGACCCTACTGGCACAGTGAAACGTTCGCGATGAGTCCTTTTGCTCGTGTAACACAATGCAATGACTAGACGTATTGTGTGATAACACGGCAGCGAGATCGTGGAAAGCATTCAAATGCAGAAAGGTGCACAGACACTAATAAAGAGCGGAGTCCAGTGTCTATGGCAATGTTACGTTTTCTCCTGCTCTTTCTTTCACCTTTTCACTCTTTTTTGTTTCTTTCGTTTTCGCGGTTGCGAGTTGGGATAGCTGGTTACGCCAACAGAGGAAATCTGCCTGCTATCTTTGTTCACACATTCCGCATGGAAACGCAATTTCACGCGGCTAGGCGGGAACCAAGAAAAAATGCACAAGTGAACGACGCAACCATTATTTTTTGCTGGTTTTATAGAACGACCAATGACAAAGACACCATAAAGACCAGACATATAAAGCAAAAACGTCAGGCTACTGGATGTAGAACTAAAAACAGCGTCTATGTAGATGGGTGGCTATATAGAAAGTGAGTATTTCGTTTTGGCTCTTGCGGGTGTTTAAAATGGCGTTTAAGACTCAGAAGCGACGCAAGTCCAGTGTTCTTCCTGGACTGTCCCCCTTGGTATTCGGCAATCACTTCTTTTATTTCGTGTTAGCACCGCGAAGCAACTGTGGCTATCAGTGACGCACAGACGTCGGCAGAAGGGAGGGACAGGGGGTTGTGTGCGTCCTGGGCCGACTTCAGGGGGAACTGTGCCGACGTTCGTCTGGAAAGTCTGCCAGACAACATCACACGGCACAGCCTGGTGATATAGGATCCCAGTCTTCAGCAAGGCCTTGGCTATCACCTTGGCCACGCCGCTGGTCAACTTATACTTTGAAGCAGATGCGTGGATGCCTACCCGCGAAGTCAGCCCAGGAAGGAATTGCTCTGAGCAAAAATGCCGCAACCTACCAAACGGTGTCGAATATGACTCCCTCGCCCTATTGCAATTGCGGGACGTTAAAAGGAGCGAAAATTAGGTGTGCAAGCGACGCCACTGTGTTATTGCGCAATACAAAAAGAAAAGAAAAAAGAAAGAAAGAAAAAAGACAGTTTTTGCACCCGTGGCTATCGTAATCACTCCTTTTGTCCGTTAACACATGCAGTATATCATACAAGTACACACGTAGAATAATGGTTGTCCGCCTTTCTTACGCTAATCAGGGCGAGCGGTACGCGTGTGTAACACTATAAGGGAAGAACACTGGAGAACTCGTTAACTTCATCATCCCACAGTGTGGGCATATTGCTTGGAGTTCAGCCAAAGTGCCAGCGTTAATATCTGCTATGCTGTAAAATCCTAGCTACAATGAGATTAATAACGAAAGCGTATTACTATCGAGGGAAGACGACATACCAGCCGCGCGCGTGTGACAACGCGCGCTTTAAACGTGGTAACGGTAATATTTCCTCGCGACAGTATATATTGCGCGGAATGCGCATCTCAGTGCATTCCGCCATCGTACAATGCCCGCTGGCATCATTCGAGCCCGTTTGATTATTTCCAAACCGGGGAAGCATGTCCCCCTCTTTTCTTTCTTTTCCTGGAGACGGACGCTGCGGATTGTGCGGGTGTTCAGAGGTTCATATTACGACATCTGAGAACAATCGTGACGACCTATGACTAAAGTGCGAATAAACTTTCACAAGTGAAGAGCTCCAGCAGGGGAGGAGGGGGGGCACGACACCTCTTGCCTTCCGCTCGGTACGCCCATGGTGCAGGCACGTCCAGGTAGCTTGCAAAGCACATGTGCAAGCTTCCAAGCGAAGAAATCCTTTTTAACAGTTGCCTGCCATACCAATAATAATATGAATAATACTACTACTACTACACCAGCTCCTGTGGCATAGTAGTTATAGGATGATCGCTTTCCACGCCGAGACTGGGAGGCGACACGGGTTCGAATCCTGTCACCGGCTGCGCTGTCTGAGGTTTTCCCTCGGTGTTCCGAAGACTTTCCGGACGAATGGCGGCTCAGTTCCCCCTGAAGTCGGCCCAGGACGCATACTAACCCCCCAAAGTCTCCCACTCCTCCCCGCTGCCCTCAATCCATCTGCCCATGTCTGTACGCCGCTCATAGCAACAGTTTCTTCGCGGTGCTAACACGGAATTTAGAAAACCAAACTGATACTACTACAGTCAAACTCCTTTACAACGAAACTCAGGGGACAGCAAAAAAAAAAATCGCAATAAAGGTATTTTCGTTAAAAATGATGTCTATTATTGGACCTATAGGCTCCAGCGGGACCGCAAAAAAAATTCGCAGTAGTGGTATTTCCGTTAAAAAGGTGTTCGCTATAAAGGAGTTTAACTGTACTAATAATAAAATCTTGGAGCAATTAACACACCCCAACACCACCGCTGCAAGCGAATGGAAGAAGAAAGCAAGCAAATTTCTCTATACACACGTCTTCCTTTTCGCTTCCTGACTGACTGGTTGACCAAATATTGAATTTTCCTTAATCACCCCTTTCGCTTTAATGAGCTTCAGAGCCTATTGAGGACTCTGCCAGCGAGGCGGTGCGGGAATGACGAGGGAAAGCCCTGGTTGCTGCTGCGTACCATAAATATAAGACTTCCGCCGGGCGATAAATCTCTGGCGAGTGCGGTCGATTTCGAAATGCCATGATAGCGTTTTATCGCTGGTTCCCATCCGCGTTGGCGTCAGCGCTTCCCTGCCCGCGTGCTGTGTGAGTCTGTGAAAGAGAGAGAGAGAGGGATAGAGAGAGAGAGAGACAGAGAGGGTTTCCCGTCCTTGACGCTCATTCCAGAACGCTGCAGAACTTCGAAAAGCTGCGCGCGCCGTCTGGAGAGCAGCCGGCGAAAAAAAAAAAAAAAAAAAAAGAACAGAAAAAGGAAGTTTTGGCGGGAAAATTTTCCTTTCCCTCCTTCGGCTCTCCTCTCCCTTTTGGCGGGAAAATATTGCGTGCCATGTGGCCCGGTAGCCATGCAGGCCTTGGAAATTGATGATTATATCAGAAAGTGTTTTCAGGGACGAAGCGTGAACAGTGAGTGTGGGAGGAGGAAGGACCTTCGCGTTACTTTCGTTTCCTTTCAGAAGGTATAATCGAATGCTAAAAAAAGAAAAAAAGTATGTCACTCATGCCAGAAGCACTTGATTTACATGTGAGGCGTGCCACTGGGTGTAAAATTCGGCGTTTCGTAAGTGCACAGTGTTGTTCGACATTCTTGTGGACCGCAACCGGGTGCACACAAAGTCATCAGCTTCTCCGGTGGCCACTGAGGCGTTCCTCGAAGAGTCTGTCTTCATGTTCGTGACCACTTCCAGGTCGAGTGTGAGAGTCCTCTTTCGATGGTACTCCACAGTCACCACAGTCGTCTTACGTGGCCCCACTTACTGCAATTCGGCCTGATAGCGTAGTTCCCACTTCGCAGACTCCACACACAATTCATTGTGGCTTATCTCGAAACCATGCACGAATGGACAGATCATTCCTCACAAAGGTAAACTCCTTACACTTGACAGATAGTGGCGTTATCTTTACAAGTGTTGGCATCGCTTACGAGACAGCAACACCCAACATTTATAATTCTTTTGCTTTGACCGTGCCTGCGGTTTCTCATTCTGAATGAGCGGACATAAATAATTCGACTCAACGCATTCGAACGTTTGAGACCACGTGACCTCCATGAGGGTGTATAGTGTTCGCGCTTCTTAGCTTGGGTTGCGTTACCGTTGCCAAGGCGTCTGATTCTACGTTGTATCAACGTCGTAACAGGTGAGGTGATGTCGTAGAGAGACGGCATTCCGACGTGCCTAACACATTTAGTTAAAGTCAGCTAATCACGTCCAATCACGAAGTCACTAAGAAGCCACAGAAGGCCAAAAGTGCTAAAGAGCTCTAGCCCACAGCCTAAAAACTGAACGCACGGCGGAGTTCGCGCAGTTATACATGTCTCGATTGAAACATTCCGCGCTTGTCCATCAAAGTTTTTTTTTTATATATATGCGTTAGCATTAGAGTCCTCGCTAGGTAAGAATCGCGGCGTGATCTGTCTGTAGCCACGGTGCGGCGCGCGGTGAGTGGAAAGGGAAGAAGAGGGCGCGACGTGGCGTCGGCAGTGCAGCTGTGGTGGTCGACTGGTTCGGACGTATCTGCCATGGGTTATGAAAGCTGTGCGGAGGAGCACCCCTACTAGAGCAAACGGCGGCAAAACAAGGCTGACGCTGCGAGACGGCGCCGCCAAGCTGAATCGGAGGAAGCCCGAAAGGCTCGTTTGGCTGCGGATGCTGTCTTGCGTTAGCGTCGTGTAGGGTCGTGTGAAGGGTTGTGTAGCGATGTGAAGGGGAGTTCCCAAAGAGTTTTCAAGTTTTAATGCTAACGAATTTCCGTACGATCCACCAATGTTTCGACAACGTTTTTTTTTTCTCGCACTTCGTTCGTTCTTCACACCTTACAGCAATAATAATTGATAATCTGAAGCAGATTTACACGGAAGGTGACACATTTTATCGTAATAGCATAATAGGATTCCATGGTGGGGTGCAGAAGAAACGCACAGAACAAGATACATACCTGACGCAGACACCTGTGTGTTCTGCACTCCAGCCTGGAATTCCGTTACCAACGTTCCGCATCAATACCACTGCGCATACTAATATATCCCAGTGCCCGAGCGGGACTTCTGGAATTACTCCTTCAAGGGACGAAGTACGACAGACTTCCTCCTCCCTCGAGCACCGTACAGTCATGGCCAAATTCTCACGCCCACGAAGCCGTGATGTCTTGCGCACGTTTATCGGCGATGCATCACCCTCGATTTGACTGATGACAAGGGAAAAAAACGCTGTCTCCGCCAATATGCCATACATTGCCCCAGCAGGAAAAAGATTACCATCGGCAACGAGGTGGGGGGACGGGAGGAGAGGGCGCGCGCAGACGATGCAGATTTTTTGAATTAAGAGGCCTTCGACTACACAAGTATAAGGAACGGAGGACATACAAGTGAGAAAAAAAGAGATTATACAAAAGAAGAAACCGCGGGAAAGCAGCCGCGACCTTCGTCTAGCGGAGATGGAAGTCGCAGGATGCATAAAAGTCTCGGGACTCCGGTCTCGTGACTGCGTGGCCTTGTGTGGGAGACAAGCTGTAAACACAAGAAGAAGAAGAAAAAAAAAAATAAATAAAGAGAGGGCAACTCAATAATCTCTTCGAAAAGGCACTTGCTGTTACTTACAAGGTCATTTTATGTAGTACAGTGTTGCTAAGTGCGATGTGTGAAACCGTTTCTCCTCGCGCGCTAGCCAAGGTTGAAAGTACAGAATTGACAGTGCGCGGGCGCGCGCGCGGGGCATAGGGTGTTGTGCGCGTGCGAGACGCACCTGCGTTAACGCGTTCGGAGTAGCAATTCGCTAAGCGACACGTGAGTGATGTTAGTTGAACGTGTTGCGCTTCGACGCACGTCACAGGCTGCGTAATCCGTACCCGTAATCCGTGCGTCACGTATAGTGCTGCGTAATCCGGAATGCGTCGCTGATCGGGGAATTTCGTGGAAGAAAGGCTATTGATTTGCGTTGAGATGTAACGTGTGGGACTGTGCCACTATTCGGGTGTTTCGAACACGGAAGCTAATACAGTGAACCCTCGTTATTATGACCATGGTCGTTCCCGAAAATTTTGGTCATAATGCGGAATTGTCATATTAACGGGAGGGATTTGCAGAGGTTTCACAGCATTGTTCCCCAAGAGTATGGTCGCAAAGCGCGGCTATGTCAGATTATCGGGGGTCCACTGTAATTGTCTGAATAAGGTGGTGATGATGATGTAGCTTTTTTTCTCATTGGTCCCCATTACTTTGTGGTAAACAAAATATTATTAATAATAATAATAATAAAATAATAATAATAATAATGACACAGGCTTTAACACCTGGACTTCTGACATCTGTCAGAACATCTACAGTAATTCGTTTACATAATTAATTCGGTAATTCATTTTCTAACTTTTTAATTATCGGTTTTAGCTCTCAGATGTCAATGAGGAAGTTGTAGTACATGTCGAAAGAGACGCAACTGAAAAAGTTCGAGGTTGCTATGGCTTGTGGTTTCGTTTTTTCCCGGGTTCAAAAATTGGTTTCAGAAGCCGCGCCTGCGGGCGACGATTGCAGTGCACTCTGGTAGGTGTGCCGTGAAACAGGCGAAATATCTTCCTCTTGTGTGACGTGGCCCAAGGATGGTCTCCAAGCGCTAATCTCAAGGTCAATGTACGCCGGAGGGCGCTGGAATCGTCGCGCGGGTGCCGGATTGTGGGCAGCGATCTACGGTCAGCCCGGCATCTGAAACCAACATTTAACCCCCCCCCCCCCAAAAAAAAACACACAAGCCATAGCGACCTCGAACCACTTTTTCGACATGTACTACAACTTCCTCATTGACATCTGAGAGCTAAAACCGATATATTACAAAGTTTGAAAATTAATTACCGCTAATTAAGGGGCGATGAAAAAAATATGTTTGGATAGACCACACAACTGTCAAGCTCGTACAGTTGGTTCCATTTGTGTAGAGCACTCCGTTTTTTCTTTAGCCCCTGGCTCTTTTTCGGTGGGACACCCTGTATATATGAGTTTGAGGGAAAAGACAGAACACTGACGAAGTACACGCAGGCAAGTTTCGTGTCTCTTTTTCACGAAATGTTGCCTTACTCGCACCTACAGTAACTTGGACGCGTTCTATACTTTTTCGTTTCAGGAATAACTGCGTACTCTGTCCGAATGTAGAATCGATATTCGAATTTCGAAACAAAACGATGTCTCTTTCGAAACGAATACGAATACGCTACTACAGTTTGTCCGCGTTTCGTTTATGCAACTATTCGCTTAGGTTTCAAAATGGCAAATCGCATAGACGCAATATACGCGTAGTAAATGCAGGAACAAGGTACGAGTTGGGTATGAGGCGTGGACCACATGGTACCAGAATGGCTCCATATATACAAGACATGGTGCAAATAATATTCACACAGTGCAAACGGGTGGTAAACACGATTAGGGTGAAGGTCTGGAACTCAGCACCTACGTGAGGGGGGGCGGGAAATACGTGAACGACCACGGCGCCCCCCTGCGAGCGATGTCACGTGAATGAATACAAAATCTTGTACGTATGCTGGACTGCATTCTAGCAAAAACACAAGAAGCGGAAACCTCTCTCGTCTCACCCTCTTCAAACCTACTTTCGAGCGTTAACAATGTAACTTCTTGCTCACAAAAATAGTCTATCTGATGCCAAGATTTGCCCTAATTCAAATTAAGTAGCCTACGATACTGTTAAGAATCTACGATAGCAGATTAACAGAAGATAGTAACCCCGCAGACACGACCGAGTTGCGCAACGCAGTGCATGTTCGGTTCTTGGCACACCGGCAGAGCACGGGTTGAATGTGCCTCTTGCACCGGAGCTATTTTATGTGCGACCTAAATTAGTGTACCGGACCGTCTACATACGGGGTCTCCGGTCGAAGCCATAGCGGTGAAGACACGAGACACGACGGGCTTGTCGCCTCCATATTACTCGTGAGGGGTCCTTTTGTCTTTTCGGGCCGGGGATATTCCAGGAAGCAAAGTGTTGTAGGTGTCATTAGGCACAGTGATCCCGAGGGTTGAGACTCGGGAGAGGGGGCTGCGGGTCACAGCTGGAAGAGAACGTCCTCGTGGACGTGCCAGACAGTGTGACGGCGGGTTGGGCGACGTGCTATCTTGAGAAACGACGAATTTATGCGCCGTGAATGCGCCCTTCTGTGTTATTTGTCGCGCTTTCAACGTAAATTCGACAGTGTGGAGGATCTTACATTTGTGGGAAAGGAGACGACGGGGGTATCGCTGTAATGAGGATTCTGGGACATTAAGGCCGCTTTAGAAAAAGGTGCGCCACTGCGAAAGTCAAGAATAGTGTGATGCTCAGCGGAAAAAGGGGTTCTCTCCAGACGCGTTTGTTCTGTTTGGGATCAGCGAAATGTGGCGCTATATATGCCAGTGGAGACAGCTCCTAAAATGCAGAAACGCACGTTAAGACCCGCAATGTAACGTACTTCAGGGGTTTAGCTAGGAGAGCTACACCAGGATTTTTGGTGCGGTGAAGCGAAAACGGAAGCGAAAAAAAAAAAAAAAAGTGAGTGCTCGGCGCAAAATTCTTAAAAGACAGGCAGCACGGCATAAAAATTTGCAGCCCCCTGGGGAACACAAGTTTTTGCCACACGCCATGGCACTTCGTATTCCTGTCACGCGTTAATTAAGCTAGAAAATTAGTCAATTAAAGGGACTTTTTTTTCTTAATGAATTCGAAAGCCTGTGATCGTAACACACTATTCCAATCAAGATCGAATGGTTTTTCACAATATTTCAGATTAAAAAAAATCTACCGCTCCCTGTTTTTCTTCTTCTTTCATTTGCGGACAACCAATAGGGTTCCGAAGTCACGAAGAAAATTTGCTTCACCTAGCTAAGTTTCAAGCTCAATTAACACAATCACCTTAATTAAGCGTGTCACGAATGAAAACTGTCATAGCGTAAGGAAAACGTTCGCGAATTTTCCAAGAAGTTTTCTAAACGCTTCCAAGAAAGTGCGAATCTTTATGTAATCCAGCTTATTTCTGACAATCAAACAACACTTTCTCGAGGAACCAGCTGTATTCGAAAAGTTCCTTTGTCGATATTCGCACCCAGACTCTAACACAATCTTAGTAACCTGACACAAACTCCAGCAAGCTACTCCGACTGAACTGCTAACAGCCGAGACGAATCCCGCTTTCATTATCTAATTAGCAACCCTCCAGTACAAGTGCAAATCGAAGAAGAAGAAAAAGATAAAAACACTCCGTCCGAAAGAAAACCAAGATCGCGGCCGCTGCTTGTCCAAATGAAAGCGAAAGCTGCACGCCCATTTGGCAGCCCGTTTCTGTTCCGTTTCTGCTTCCCAGAATTCCACGGCCGAGAAAGGACTGAGCGCTTCAACAGGAGGAAAGTCGAAGGCGGGACTTCGACCCGTTTTTTTTTTCTCTTTTCTTTCATCATGATTTCTTCATTAATAAAGACGCAATCTATGAATTCGCAATCAGGCACTTCGTGCACGGGAGGGCGAGGCGAGTCAATTAAAAGTAGCGCCCAATATCAACCGGAAGACGGTAACTTTGTGTAAAAATTATTAGTGGTGGTGGTTAATGATTGATTCTACTTGCGCTATGTTTCGGTGCTATGTGAATGGGGCGACTGCGGAAAGAAAATCAATGCTGTGAGAAGTCAGTTTTGGTTGATCGAAAGATGCTCACGATAACGGTACTGAACACGCGATAAGATTAGCCACATGTACTTACTGCCGATAAGATAAGTCATTTGTGGGATGCTTTCAAAGTGGCTGACATATCGCATTGCTAGGCCTGGATTCGACAGATAGTATTGCCAAATCATTTTCGTGGAGCGCTCGATCAACTTAACCTCCCAAGCAGCACAATGTACTTAAAGTCGAGTGCAATAGGGGAGGACGGGTAGGTGGAAGACCTTGAACAGACTCTTGAAACTAAGGAACGTTGATAAGACACATGCCGTCCACCCCTATTGCACTCGACTTTCAGTACATTGTGCTGCTTGGGCTTCCTCATGTTCAGAGAATATGTAGTTGTGGCTAGCCTAATGAGTTGGAATACGTCGTTACTTGCCAAGAGAAACAATGTACTTCGATTGATTGATTGATTATATTTAGCGGAGCCATATCGGCGGCGACTTATCAGCGGCTTATCGGTGACTCTATCATTGCTAATATTCACCAATGAATCTGCGCAATGCTTATCCCGTACGTCGATTTATTATATAACACCCATACACGCGCAACACATAATTCACACGTTTACGCCAGTAACATCTCACCGCGATACATAGGCGTCTCCGTTTGTCCACGCATACTTCGTTTCGGGTAGATATCAGCAGTGAGACGATTCGACATTCGTTTCGATAAATCAATTTCTACTGAACACACTGACACGGTGCAAGCGAGCTGCGCGAAAGAGAGACCTTGTCGCGTTACTCTCAAACCACCTGCCTCGTTCCTAGCGACGGCACAATAGAGGTTGGTCTGCCAAAATAGTCTGCTTCCGTTGGGATGAATGCCGGTGGCCGCCGTCTTCAATGAGTATATGACTGACGAGACCGTCAACATTCCATATATATAATTAGTCATCCGGTAATCATCTCAGCAGGGTATGAATGTTTGAAGGATCGCAGAAAATGAAGAGCGCTTGCTTCCGTGGGCGATATGCACCGCTTTCCGCGTGAGGAGTGCTGTCCTGGGGCAGGCCCAGACCCTCGGTTTTGGGGCGGGGTGGTTTCTTGGTCGGAGCGCGTAGTGAGGGAGGGGATAGAGGGAAATCTCATGTGTAAACTGACGTTTTGGGGGCGATCACCCCCCCCCCCCCCTCTCTTGGATCCGCCCCTATAGCGCTGGCCGATGCGATATCGTGTTTAGAGCGATTTCCGAGTGGGAGGATAACGAAACGACACGAAAAGAACACCGATAACACGAAAATCAACGAGCACACACAGACAACAAAACGAAGGAACTCGGCTAATGGCAGCCCACACGTGAACAGTTCCTATAACCACCACGGAGTGGCAGCACTAAAGGCGGCGCCCTTTCGTTGTTTCGCGTTTTTGTGTACACAAAACAATGCGGACGACACAAGTCTTGTGTGTCCCTCAAACAAAACACCTCCTAGATAGCAGAAGGCCTGCGCCCCACGTGACATAGCGTCACAAAAGGAAGGCCAGCTGTGGAGGCTGCTATGACGTCAATGAAAGAGCGAACAAGAGAAAAGCTCGAAGCAGCTCGCAAAGCTCACGCGGGCCTCCGTGAGTTGGGCAGTGCGCAGGCCTTCTACTATATCTAGGAGGTGTTGCTCAAACTCGAGGAATGTTACCTCTGTCATCTGTTTACGTCAGCTGACATGAGCTCAACTCATTTCTTAGCTTAGCTTAGACAGCTTGCGTCACTGGCGAACACCAATCGCAAGCGTGCGGGAGAGGTGACGTGGTGAAGCGTGTCTATTGCGAAGCAGTGATTCGCAACTCTCAAATCATCAACTCTTCCCTTAGCTTTCAGGTGTCTCTGAATACCATGAGGAGCTATCATCATAAATCATTTGCCAATATTTGTGACGATCATGACGTACGATAGAATGCTAGGAGTCCTGCGTAACGGCACACCTGTCATGATTAGTGACGCAACGGAAGACGTGGTCGTCAGAAAGCAGGTGCTACATAGGTAACATAGCTAACGTTTCGCGCTTTCAGTTATTATTTCGGGCGCTTCGGCGTACGTTTTTCGAAGGTTATTTATTTTCATGAAATCGGGGTTTTTCGGTGATTTTTCTTGCGTATACATGGTTTACTCTACAGTTGTCGGCGAATATAAATGGCAACGTAATTTCAAAACAACATTAGCCCCTATGAGACATCACAAAAGGAACACATTATTGCTCCACATGAAGTAGTGGTGCCTAAATCATGAACGCTGAGCCAATTTTTTTTGTGTGTTAAATTTAATGCGTGTAGCGATTAATTCCCCTCGGACATTCATTTGTATTAGGCTTTTTTCGGTTAAAACCGAATGATCAAAATTTACAGGCGTACGTTTTTCGGTTAAACCCGAAAACACGGAAGCCTAGCTATAGTGTAACGCAATAGAGAGGTCCGTGGTTCGAGTCCTGCCGCTGGGTGGCTTTTACGACGACTCTAGTTACCCTAAGGTTGTGACGTGTGGCGTGTGCTCGAATATCAGCCTAAGGATCTCTGTCCGGCTTGGACCCACATACCCTGGAAGCAGGGATGGGCAGTATTTAAATACATTGTAATTAAAATACTATTTAAAATATAAATATTTTGGATTTAAATACAGACTCGAAAAATATATTTAAAATTATATTTAAATACCAATTTTAGGGTATTTATTCTTGTAAATACTCTATAAATACTCCTAAACACAGTATACACCGACTCATATCTTAAAGTCGCCATGCATTTGACCTTTCGGGAAGAAGGGTGAATTTGGGGCGCAGTTATGCCGCGTTTGCGCAAGCATGTGACAAATCATTTTAGATGGCGAGTTTTTCACTGTTGTTGCGGACAACGGTCGCGACTAGACTACCCAATTAGGTACCTCGTTGTACGAAGCATCTTCGTCAAATTTAATACAAGCATTTGTTCATCGGCACCTGTGGAGATGCTGTTCTCCTTTGCGAATCCGATTATACGGCCGAACAGAAGATGCCTAAAGGATGCAGTCTTCGAGAAACTTCTAATATTCAAATAGCCATGATAATCTAACAAATAAATGCTAGTGTTCGTTGCTGATTTGTTGTTATGATCATCGTTATTTCTGTAATTCCAGATGACATTTTCCTCACAATGTTTATGATAGTAGTTATGGTATTTAAATACTGTGTTTATATTTTGTATTTGAATACTCACGTTGAAAAATATTTATGAAGAGTATTTAAATAACCCCTTTCAACAAAGTATTTTGTATTTATATTTAAATACTCAGAAAACGTATTTATGCCCATCCCCGCCTGGAAGCAGGCACAACTCAACCACCGACTCCAGCATAAACGCTCGCACGAGTGTATTATTTTAGTTCATCGTACCATCAGTCACACAAAAAAAAAAAGAAGAAAAAAAAAGAACTTTCGAAACTACAACGCTCTCGTGATACGTCAAAAAATAAATAAGAAATAAAAATCCACTCCCTGTCATTTACAATATACATCGGTATCCCTCCCCAACCCAACAATTGGCACGTCACTGCTAATTGAATCAAATTTAAAGAGAGAGAAAAAAAAAAAAACGCAGCAATTTGTCCGATCACAGTTTCCGAACGACGTATCATTCTCCTCCCCTCCTCTCTTCAGCAGCATCGTCAACATCAACCCAGAAGCAGTTCCTGAACCGAGCCTTCGCCAGTGGCGGCCAATTTCCTCACCCATCACCGGAGGGGGGCGCTGCCCTGCTATACACGGGGTACAGGGTGTGTCTCTGCCCCATTCCTACCATCCGTGGCGCCCAGGGGAAGACCCTTGTGCTGGTTCGTGACGTGGAGAAAACCACCGTGAACGATTTTCCCCTCCCAGCTCCGGTAGCTTCTTGTCTTTCAATATTATATAGGGCAGTGATGCCAGGATGAAACAAGTAAAAGCCCCGCGCGGTCGAAAGGGGTGTGCGGGGTTCCTTTCAGCGGTGATACGGTGGGGGATTAATTCTTTGCGCTCACTTCCTTTTCACGAGGCCAGCAATTTTGGCGGCGTTATTAATTGATGAGAGCGTATTTATGGCTGTCGGGATAACCTAGAAAAAAAATAATAATAAATACGGAGCGCATAAAGGGGTTACCCCCGTGTTCACTGTTGTGCCGTTCCCGAGCACATCGGCATCGACAACTTGGAACGTAATAAAATGAAAAGAAAGAAGGGACAACGTAGCTCTCTGCCCGCGGAATCTTTCATTGTAACCGACTGAGGAGCTATGCATGCGTAATTTACGACTTAAGGAAGCTTTGTACGACGACATAAAAATAAATACATATAGTATAAGTGTTTTTTTGTTTTTTTTCGCGTGAAATCATTTTTCGCGTTTTTCGCGTGTGTCCCCAAATGACGACCGGTATGGCGCTCAGAACGCAGAAGAAAATTTCCAAGTGAAAACAAATAAGAACAACGGTAGTGGATAAGTACCTATTTATTGCAGGATATTTGAAATGTAGTTTGTATGCACGTTAAATCACACTGACAAGTTAGTGTTCAGACCTGCATACTATGGGACATAACTTCCAACTTTTTCAAATCCAGATCGCATCAGAGCCGTGCGCTGCTTGAGGGCAAGCCAGCCCTAGCTTGGCTAACATCTCTATCAACCCATAATGAAGAAGAAGAAGAAGAAGCGTACACTTCCATGAGCCATGGAGCACGCAGCGGCTTCAGGATACTATCTCGCAAGTTCAGCTTTGTTGGAGACGGGCCTCGACTCTCCATCGAGCTTTGGACCATAATAGATTGTATGTCGTTCACGCGAATTTGGATGATCTGATTGACGCGATCGCGAAATTTAAGTGCGCGCGAAATATTTTTTGCGCCAGTGGCCTATCAAAACCCGAAAATATTTTCCACGCGAAAAAAAAAAAAAAAATCCACTTATACAGTATGTATAAAAACACAGCTGATCCGCACTTCACGTTCAACGAGTTCGAGAGAAACGAAAACGTGTGTTACCGACTTCGTCGCCTTCTATAACTACAAAACGGGGAAGATCCGGCTCCATTCGCTGCGGTGAAGCTGCCGACAGAGACTGAAGGATTCTGAGGTTTCAAAGAGCGCGACTGTTCTGTTCCATGTCACATCTGGCATATACGAGGAGATTCTCGCGTATGAACTTACGCAATGAATGTCCGTACACGATAAGAACGTACACGCGAGCATGAATGTGATTAATCGCTGCGTTGATTACGTGATCAGAAACAGCGCCCTTGACAGTGCGAAAAAAAAAAACAAAAAAAAAAAACACACTTACGTGTCTTTATCTCCGAATATGAATAAAATGTGTGCAACGTAGTTTCTTCCGAGCCTTTCTTTTTTTTTTTTCCGGGTTTCTTCCGAGGAATGTTTTGTTTTATTTATGCAGTAAATATACATTAGTAGTAAATACACATTAATTCTTAGACGTGCACTCTCTTTTCACACCTTATTACGAAACTAGACGAAAAGCGAAATCATGTGTTTCAACATTAGAAAGGGGTGCCTAATAATAAATGTGCGACGTGCTTACTAACAGTACTCAGTCAGTAAATCTGAAACATATGAGCATCAATAATTATGCATGACTTATAGTGTCGGTCGGTTTCGGGCTAAATTAATGGTACATACTCTGAGCCTTATCCACCTACACCATTTTGTATTGCAAGAATAATGATGTTATTTTTTTAATTCAGTGTTAGCGCCGCGAAGCAACGGTGGCTATGAGCGGCGTACAGATGTGAACAGATGGAGAGAGGACAGCAGAAGAAAACTAATGACCATCGTTCGCAAAAAACAACACAAAAAACTCTTGGATCGAAACCTAGTTACTATTGGACTCCAATCCAGAAAGCTTCATATAAAACAGCGAGGAGAACAAGGCATTTGTTAACGTACACCACAGCTTATCAGCTTATGATCTAAATATAGTCTTCCCACACAAACCTCGATTACAGGTAATCATCACGCACATACATATATACTTTCGTTTCGTATAGTATACACCTTTCGTATGCAGTATACGGCATAATCTCACAAAGGGGCGCTAAATAATATCCGCGAGGTCGTCTCGTGTACGTGTGGTCTCTTTATAAGGGCAAGATCTTGGCTTACAAACTCGACAAGTTCGCCGTTCTTATTTTACAATGAGGTCGAAGTGAAACCGTGACCAGTGACCCATTTTTGAAGCATTTCCCGCCGAAATGTCGTGCACGCGGCTCCGGTGACTGATGTGCAGTGGAGGGTTTCGACTTAAAACGCTACATGTAAATCGGTAACGACCGGAACCAGAATGACAAAAGGCAGGAAAAGTGTATTTTGCATGAGGAGCCTTCGATGAGAAAAAAGGAATAAACTTGTTCCATCCAGGGAACACGGATCCTCCGATTGGCTCGGAGCCACCTATATAGGTGAACAACAACGTTCACGCGAAGCTTCAAGGTAGGAAAAGTGCTAAAAATATGTTGTTGCTCCAAGTTGTGTATCACCGCAAGTTTGAAGAATATAGAGTTGGTTTTTAGAATTATTTTATATTGCAGATGCGACACAATCATATCATACATTTTGTCTTAATCATCTCAAGCCTTATCGCAAGCGCTTTTTTTTTTCTTTTTGCGTTTTATTTAAGCGGCAATGAATTACTCGACAATGCTGAGCGATATGTATTGATCAAAGACGGAAAAATAGGCGTGGGTCAATCGTCTAACAAACGCTAAAACAATATTTGAACTTTGTATCTGATACGCAGTATCAGTCTATCTTTTGTAGCGATAACAAGGCCGTAGACAGGATGTCAGAATGTGGTAGATTTTTATTACTTGTTAGCACCGCGCATCAGCTGTGGTTGTAACCGGGGTAGTGACAAATACAGATGGAGAGACAGAGGAGGAGGGCAACCACACCATTAAAAAAGGGGTGTGTTTTAACTCCTTTTTGAGGAGTACACCCTTGCCACATATATTACTCCCTTTGGAGTGTACAATTGAACCTCTGTATGCAATAAGGGGATAAGTCGACTTATCCCCTTTTTACTATTTTTGCTGCAATGACATCTACATACCAGTATGCACCTGCCAATGAAAATTTAGGACCTTATTGTGATTTGTTGGCCCGTTACAGCATGGGTGAAAAATTGGAAATGCATGTGTGTCAATGGGACGGACAATCAGATCAAGCCCCTTCTCTCGGTTTGGGATTTTACGACTTATCCCCTTATTGCATACAGAGGTTCAACTACTCTCCGTTACCCTCGTTATGGAGCTTCCTCACTCCCTTCATATAGCTATAAAGAGAGTCAGGAGACTCCTCGAGGGGAGTGATATACCGTATTGTCCAGTGTATAACGCGCGCGTTATACAGTAAAAAAAAAGTGTTCTGAAGAGGTCCTGCGCGTTATCTAACGATGCGCGTTATACACGGAAATATTTTCCTTAAATATAAATAATAAAATCCTAAAAATATAAATATAAAATAGAGTTCCTTTTAAAGTCGGTGACGTACAAATTCTAGCCTGTTCCAGAGTGTGCTGTGTGCTGTGGCTTTCTCCCATATCTCTTAGAGGCAGTTGACAAAACCGGCGAAAGGGCACTGAACTTCATAAAAGGTTAAGGCTACGGTCTCACGGTAGCCATCTTGAATTTACTTACGGACTTGCTACGGCGGGGCGCCACCGTCGCGGTTTCCGTGGATGACCCCATTAGGGAGAATCGCGCGTGGGACAGCTGTCCCACGCGAGATTCTCCCGACTGGACCCTTTGACCTTGAGTCCCTTCTGTATGCCATTGTACCCGGTGTTTATACGTGTGTAGAAGGGAAGATTGTCTCGTAAATCTTGTGAAACTGTCGCGCAAGACGGCGAGTTGATTTTCGTGCTTTCGTGGTTTGAGTAGCACAGGGGTAGCTGCCGCGCGCGTAGCGTGTGACGAAGACTGTGCATATATAAAAATACATATCTCAAATGCAAAATGGTCAAACAACCGTCATAAAAAATGGACGCAATTACTAAATAATTGCAATCAGCTGTGAACAGTCTGTTCACGCGTCGATCGGTAGCAGTTTTATCTCAATACAGCTTACAGAAACAGGATTTCTTGAAATGAATTATGAAATTACCACTTCTGTTGAAACTAGAAGTTCAACTCACAGTACGCACACAAAATGATAAGAATCAAAGGAATGGCATAACCGAAGTAAAATAGGGAAGTCGACAATTATATGTTATGTAACCTGTCCGTATTCCGCATAGTAGCGGCCGTGACTACATAGGTGAAGATAACTTCTTTTTTTTTTTTCTATTTGGCTGGCGATTCGTGTTATCGCTTTGTGAGATGACGAGAGGTGTGATCTTTCGCCACGAAATGTGGTCATTTCACTAGTTTATTTCAGTTGTCTTTATCGAATTACGCGGCGCTGATTGCCCACAGTTTGTCGTGAGACGATCGTTGTATTTGCGAGTAAACGGAGGATCCGTCTACAGATTTCAGAGTTCAATCCAAGAAATTGCATTTGCATTGCAAAATAGTTATCGTGCGACAAAAATTCCTCGTAGCAAAATGGATGCGACAGCACTCCTTCCCCTTGCCTACATAATAAACATTTACCGTGGTGCCCCCTCCTTCCATGCTCCGGTTCTTCGTTCAGTTCCCCCACATGTAGAAAACAAAGAAACTAGTTGGAAAGAAAAAGGAACGAGACAAAGACGCGCGTGCTCTGGGGGAACCGGAAAAAATGTCCCCTGGAAAATATGTCCCCCGGAAAAAATGTGCCCTCGAGAAACATCCACTTTTGGTACGCGTGGAATTTTTGCGAAATCCCCGGTTGCGATATGCAGGTCTTGAAGTCCGCCTCCGGCTCAAAATAAATACGAAAATTCCTAACCACTTACTAAGGGTTTTTACTTTGAAAGCTCGACCTACTCTCACTTGCGATTTCTCGTAGGGAATACACTGCAATCAATTCCACGTTCGTTGATACAACGTGACACGGGTTCGAATCCTGTCACCAGGTGTGCTCTCTGAGGTTTTCTTTGGGTTTTCCGTCGGACTTTCCTGACGAATGTCGACTCACTTAGCCCTGAAGTCAACCCAGGACGCATACTAGCCCCCTGTCACCCTTCCTCCTGCTGTCCTCTGTCCACGCCTGTACACAGCGTACAGCAATAGTTGCTTCGCAGCGCTAACACGGAAAAACATTTTCTCTGCTAATTAGCACAAACGTGAAGTATCACAGAAAGTAGTACGACGTCCAGTTTCAACAAATCAGAAGAGAAGACGTCATTCGGAATGACCAGGAGCATGTCAAGTTCTTTTTTAGAAGTGCGCAGATCGACGTGCACGGTGATGTGTAAAGAGGGAAATAAAATGCGGGGGGAAAGCAACAAAATTGACAGACAAAAATATATTTCAATATGTCTAGCGGTATCACATCTCGGGAGCCCCATGACTGTACAGGCCGCATTGTTGCAAGACACAAGGAGCAGCAGTCGCCAAGTAAAGATGCCCCAGAGCAGTCGTGTGGTTTGAGCATCTAGACGAGCGAGAAGTTGTCTACACATTGAACACGCGACCATTAGGATATCTCGCGAAACATTCGTCCTGAGTGTCAGCTGGATAGACTGCTTGGAGGGCACCTTGCCCCAGCATGATAAAGTTCCGAGGGGCAGTGGGGCAGACGCTCAAGCCCCCACGCAGTTGTGTTAGTGTATATCACACAAACAAATGTCATGGGCTAACAACGCAGTGTGGGGTTGGTATGACATTTCAGACGCGATGGAGCTACGACAGACGAGGACAATACGGAAAAGGGCGGTGTGGTGCCTTTCCGTCCTTTCCGTACTGTCCTCGTCTGCCGTAGCTCCGTCGTGTCTAAATGCCGTTGTTCACACATTTTCCGCGGCACCCTTTTCTTCTTGTCTTGATGGGAAAGTTATGCATCAACTTGTACAACTTCAGGAAAGTGAATTGCATTGTTGCATTTTTGGTGATACGATATGCCATGTAAAACAGTTGACATGGTTGCATTTTTTATTTTATGTTTTATTTTAATTTTATGTTTTTATTTTATTTTACTAACTTATTTAACTGACTAACTACTGACTACCACGTTTTTGTGGCTTCATAAGAAGAACTATTCAATGGAAAGCCACATAAGTAAGGACGCGTACATGTTCACCTGCAAGAATCAAGGACGTCGGCAGATGGAAGGAACGTTATACTGAAGGTTTTCGAGATCGTGCAATGCGAAAGACAAGAATACATAACACAGAAGTAGTCCCACAGCATATGCCTAATCTAATTTTATGAATCCCCCCCCCCAAAAAAAAGGTAAATGTTATCACGATTTGCTGTTTCTTGTTCTCTCTCTTTCTTTTCTTTTTCTTTTTGCCATAAAAAAAGGATTTGACCGACAAAATCCCCTTGCCTACATAACGAATGTTCAGCATGGTGCAGACGGTACCTGAATTCAGTCATACGCGTTACATTACGGCACACACGTGCGTGATTCGGGGACGTTTTTTTTTCTTTTGTGTGTTTGCGTGTGTGGCTGGACACGTTTCCTTGTCGACAGACAGTGCTGTGCGTAGCGGCGCTACGAACAGAGCAGCTCTTTTCGCTACGTTTTCAGTAGCGGAGGAGCGCTCGCGCTAAATTTCTAACCAATAGCGGAAAAATAATTCCCGCTATAAATTTTGGTAACGTGTCCGATGCTGCTACCGCTACTTTCCGGTTACTTTAGTGGGCAAGACAAAAGAAGTAACTCGTATTCCACGCCATTTCACTTCGACAGGGCAGTATCCGTGTCACAATCCGGCACGACCAAAGTGATATTTTCTAATTTCTGTACGCTCTTATTCTGCCTATAGAATAAAGTTCAGAGCTGGTATCGACATTTTTCGTGCTTATTGTTCCTGCATAAAACAATATTTTATTGCCTAAGCGTTGTGTGGGCTATACTCATCATGGTTACATGTTCGTCATAAAAAAAAAATAGCTTACGAGGCAGCTTGGCAGTAGCGCCGGTACATATTTCCTTCCGGTAGCGGTACCGCGCTACGTTTCGGAATGAGTAGCGGCGTTTCAGAGGATTAGCGAATAGCGGTACTCCGCTACCTAGCTGCCGACCCAAGGGACAGGACGCAGGCAAGCTGGTGCATAACCCGGTTCCTTCCGTTCGACTAGAAACAATGAAGCAAAAAATAAAAAAATAAATAAAGGAACAACACGAAGAAGCGTGTGTTTGGGAGACGCAAGAGAACTAGCTCGTAGCCTTTTCTGTGTTCACATTCATTGCCTAGCAGTGACAATTATTTTGTAGGAGCCTGCTTGTTGCCCCTAACAGCTTTATCTAACACGCAGGATGTCAGTGAGACTTGCAGTAACCGAATATGATTGAGCATGCGCGGCGAGGTGTGCAACTGTTCAAACGTATTGCGATAATTAGGTTCATTACGATAATTATGTTGATGATACCGATTACAGTCTTATAAAACTGTATATATATTCCATTGAAAAATATATATATTCCCTTGAGACCATGGCTACTTGCGCATCGAAGATAGTGCTGCACGAAATGTTACAGTCGTTCATTGTACCGCTAGATTTGGTCCACAGGCACATTACACGCACGTATTGCTCTAGGCGCAAACATAGGGTTCTACGATTTTTAGTTAGTTCACAACAACGATTATGAGCCAAGGCCAATATGTTAGGCCGAGGACACGTTGCGAGAAAGACAAACAAGGAAGCACACAAGAGACACATTTCGAATAACAGCCTTATGCGTTCCCCCACGATTTGCTTTTACAATTAGACAGGTGGTACAACAACCGAAGGAATGTGAACGGGCGCGCTTTCCCATTATTTGTCTCGGTCATCTGTCCTCCTCTGGCCGTGTGCCATGCTAACCAGATTGCAGCAGGTCAGTGGTCGGAAATCTCGCGCAAGTTGGTCAATTTCCTGCTTTTGCATAACGTATTCAAAGTGTTAGAAGACTTTTGTGGGAGAATAATCTATACGATAACTTTTTACGAGACCGCGGGACGTTGGAGAAGGTAAAAAAAAATAAAGAAGACGAGAACACATGGTGAGACTAAAGGAATGTACGGGTCCAATTTCAGGTACGTTAGTACGGGCATTGTGATATTGCTATGAACATGCCCATGCTGAGTTCACCGTACTGCGGAAGCGCCCATTCGCTTGGCGAGGGTAAAACAACGGGACGAGGCAGTGTAGCAAACATAGAAAAAGAGGAGATGGAACACAGCCATTAGAAATTGGTAAATGCATATAATGTTTATGATAACATCCGGGTCGACCTGAACCGCATCACATCGTACGCTCTTGGATAGCCGCAAGTGAAAGTTGGCACCACTGTGGTAATCTGAAAAAGTCAAAATGCACAAAAACTTCGCAATGCTCTCATGGGCAGAAACGAAATATCGAAGGGAGATACACATCAGAAGACAGTTACAAACCTAGAGAACGCTGTCCATCCTCACCCTTTTACTCCTGTGCTGTACCTCAGACTGTAAAAAAAAAAAAAAAAATCATCGGGGGTGAGTCGTAATACAGGTGCTTCTCAGTCCTGCCCCGAGAGTCAAGGCAATGACACTAGACTAAGACCACTGATGCCTAAGACCATACAAGGGGGGCAAATGCCACAGCTTGGATTGCCTACGGGGAATAACAAATAAATAAGAGCAAGCGCACTGCACCAGTACAAAGTTACAATCACTTGGTTACAACTTACCGTTTCTCTCTCGCCAGCCGCCGACGCAGCTTGCGGACTGATTTCAGACCGCAACTCCGCGGTTTCCGAGGATTCTTGCACGGCCGTGTCATTGCCGCGCGTTTCCAGTTTGTGCGAAGCGGCAGCAGCAACGATACTATGAACGTGCAGCCTACCGCAGTATCAACAGTTCAAATCAGAACACGACAATCAGCACGGCGCGAATGAATGCGTCCCGCAGCACAGCGGCGCACAGCCAGAGCAGTGCGCAACGCAACCAACGTGACGTACCGAACACAAGTGACGCAAGCGCCACCTTTCGCAGAATACTGGAGTTGATCACACGGTAGTTACATGCTCCGCCACGATGTGGCCAACGAAAATCCTGTACAGTTTCGGTTTGGTCGGAATTTTTTGGAATGGTTTGGGAACGTAATAACCTGCGATATGCTCTTCCAATCATGCTGAAATTTTCAGCAATTGTTTTGCGCATAATTGCCCATCCACTGCCACTTCTAGGCTTGTGTGGTGACATTAGAACACCTCGAAACAGGAAGCCAAAGAAAGGCATTGTTTCATGTTTTTCTGAAGGCGCTTCCGGATTATCGGCGTCATATATCAATAAGAGCGAGACGGTCCACCCTCCACGTATCACAGAACAACACAACGCAACAAATTGTGCGCCGCTATCTGCTCTCCCTTTTGCGCCAGTTTCGTACA
The DNA here is from genome assembly GCF_037126465.1 of Ornithodoros turicata. Classification (NCBI taxonomy): domain Eukaryota; kingdom Metazoa; phylum Arthropoda; class Arachnida; order Ixodida; family Argasidae; genus Ornithodoros; species Ornithodoros turicata. The sequence goes on along the minus strand of NC_088206.1, from coordinate 8,671,338 downwards.
AAGACCACCCATAATCGGAAATATTGGCATGTTCCAGGCCGTATGGCGCCGCAACCGCATGCCTGGCCGAAAATCGGAAGACGGTCCCCCCGAGTCAAGAATCATAGCTTCCGAATGGCACCAGTTTCACCACCAACAGACGAAAATGAGAGCTACAGGTCTGGTACAAAGTTGCCTCTTTTGAAGAGGGGAGTGAGACCATAGCCTTAATGATGATGCTTAATTTATGCTATACAGCAGTCAATAATTTTGAGTTCATTTCAGAGGAATGGCGTGATTGAAAAGGGACGCCAAACGGAAAGCAGAGAGGAGGCTGAAGTATATGCTATGACAGCGACGCTGTTGCATCGGAGTTTAATGGATTTGACGAAATGTGTTTCAAATATAGCATATGCATATATGACACACCGCTTTGGTTTATTGTGTATACTGGTGGCAGTACAGAAGCTTGTAGCACCATCGCGGTGCGCGTTATACATCGAACATTTTTCAAATTCGGCCCGTTTTTAGGGGTGCGCGTTATACACGTGTGCGCGTTATACACCGGAAAATACGGTATGTGGCAAGGGTGTACGCCCCAAAAAGGAGTTACAGCACACCCCTTTTTTTTAAGAGTACAGGAAGGCGCCAGGGGCAGCGGGTTTAGTATTCGCCCTGGGCTGACTTCAGGGGGAACTGCAGCGACATCTATCGGTAGAGTATATTAAAAATGTAGGGATACCATCTAACACAACAGACTACAGATTACGGGGTTCAAGACCGTCTCTTCCCCACTTTTAGCATGGCCTTGGAACCAATACACTCTAAGAAGAAGAAGAAAGATATATTTTAGCGTTTGGGGAGACGATATGCATTGCCACAGCCATTACTCCCTTCCAGGACTAAATCCACGCAAATTTAGGGCCTATTTGCAGATCTGGGGAGGAAACCTCAGTGCCACGAAACTAAAATGGGGAGTAATTGCATCTAGAAGCTGTAACTGTTTCCGAGTTTCCTCCTTTGTTTTCTTTACAAGTGTACCAACGAGCAGACGCTGCACCCACTTGTGCCGTGGGAGGTGTACGGAGAAATAAATTCGTTTAAATAAAACTTTAAAAAGTCCACGCTTAAAACTTCACCTTCCGAAATAAATCGCTGAAAAAATCGACACCCTCCAAAATAAACACTGCAAACAAAGATCATATATAGAGACTTAGGGAGGGAATGTACCGTATGTTAATTGAAGGGCGACACAGCGTTGCTTTCAATGCGACGCACAATTCGAGCGTTTTTTTTTCTCATTTTTTTTGTTTTTTTAATGGTCGGGATTTCATGCATGATCGGGAATTTCGCAACCGGGAATATCGAGGCCCAGCGAAGTACACTCTTGAAAAAGTGGTGTACATGCATCAACTCCTTTTTTGGGGAGTACACCCTTGCCACATATATCCATCCCTTTGGGGTGTACAATTACACTCGAGTAGGGAGTGAAAGGGTCTCCTCACTCCCTGAAGGGAGTGAGGAGACCCCTTTTCTTAAAGTAATTATTGTACTCCCCAAAATGGAATGATATATGTGGCAAGGAAAATGAGTTCCATTAAACTTTTTTTTTAAGAGTGTACGACTGCCGCACTATTTTTCGAGGTCGACGTAGAGGCCTTCCGCCGTCCACCAATCAGAGAGAGTTTAATATTTCGAAGGCTTTATTTCGAAGAATCGATTCCGTGAAGTGTATTCCTACGCGTTGATTTTGCCACCGTGGATATTGACAGAGTTTATTTTTTTTAAAGTGAATTTTTATATGATTAATTTGCCAGTGTTTCATTTTCAAAATGATTTATTTCGGCGTCAGCCCGTGCCACTGTGCTGGTCTCGATAGTTGTCGCCAAGAAACATAATAACGAAAGAATGAAGCCCGAAATCAGAGTAACTATTTAATACGTGAGCTTTCGGGCAGCTAGCCTGCCCTTCCTCAGACCAACATTTCAACAAGCTGGACTGTGTATTATTTTACCCTCTTGGTCTTGGGAGACTTAAAAACCCTAAAACACCCGGTGGCTCCGCAATTACGTACAAACCCAACGATCCTGTTCATTTCAGGCCATCTGGCGTGCTAGTCATTTCAGGTGTCGCCATGCTTCACAGCTTCTTTAAAGAAGTCGTTTGACCTTTCCCCCCTTTCGGTGGCCATATTTATACTTGCTCAGCATTTTCCTCCGCTCATCCTTAACCATAATGGATATAACAAGTTCCGAAACGAGAACGGTAGCCAGTGAAGCGCGGACGGAGAGAGAGATAAATCTCGACATTTATGGCCCCCTTGTCCAAACAGAGCGCTTCCAAACTATATACACCTGTACTACACCCCTCGCAGTTCCCGCACGCACACCCCTGAAGACACGTCACGCCTTCAACGAGGATGCTCCTCAACCCCACCCCCCTCTCCTTCCCACCCACAGAAAAAAAAAAGAAGAAGAAGAGAAGAGAAAAAGAGCAAAAAATTCGATAAAGCAAAATGCGACGCGTGAAAAGTAAGAAAACAAAAAGGCAAAAGGAAACATATGGTGCCAAAAGACGTTGCATCGCTTCATACGATCGACATCACCTCTGATGTACGCCTTATACTGACTGCCTATATGGTGCTTCTGTGTTGGTATAAATTACGACTGAAAGCTGAAAAGAGACACGGTGCGGGACGGCTGAAACGGGAGCTGATTGCAATACGGTAACCAAACACAATAAGTGCGCCTTTATCCACGCAACAAGAAATAAAAAATAAATAGAAATGAAAATAAAAAAAATGCTGTTCTAGTGAGGGCGTCAATGGTAGCGGGGTCGTAATTTAATGCGGCGCTGAAAAGCCTTTCAAACCAGAACAAGCGATCGTTTCTCTATCACGGGAACGGTTGAAGAGACAAGCGATATATTCCGACCGCGATTGTCATCGGTAATGTACTGGACACGAGGAACTGGGTTACTTTATGGCGAGGTTTGGTTCGAGGCAGGCAGGAACGGATCTGCAAGAAATACGAGGGTATTCAAGAAGGTCAGGTTACCGAATCTTTTTTTTTTTTTTTTGCCCAGAAGAAGACCAGCCTCTGTTCGAAATATCGAGGGCTCTCTCGTCCCTGAGGTTCGCTATATGTTCTCTACCCTTCTATGAATCCTTTTCTGTAGCCAACTAAGAGGCAGACGTTACAAGGCACGTAGTATAATTGGTTTGCGCAGTTGCCTAGCGTTTACCGCAGCTGCAAAGACAGCCCTTGTTGCATTTTGAAGTAATGCGCCGGATGGCATTCCCAACCAAAACTGAGGTGAGGCATTTAACGTTCCTGGTATAACAATGTATCTCAATGCTTCTCCGAAAATACAAACGGAGAAATAATCCCGGCATTTCAGGTTAAACTCGGCTCTCGAACCCTTTCACGTGTCGTCCTTCCCTTTGAAGAAAAGAAAAGAAAAAGGGAAAGCAAAACCTCGTCGTCTGCTATTTATGAGCGGAAATGTTCGCACACTCCCATTAAACCACACTCAGAATGTAGAATGCATATTTATATATTACAATAGATAAAATTAAAAAAAAGAAAGGAAAGAAAAAAGTAGTCAAAACCTCGTCTCTTCTCCAACAGCCCCCGCTTTGTTCCCTCTGTGTACCTTTTTGGTCGTCATGTTGTTTCTATTTCGTTTTCGATTCCGTCTGCATTCCGAAGCAGACGACGAGGAGGACAAAGACGCTGCACAGTCGCCGCGTCGTGGCCATTTTTAGCCATAGAGTGGCGACCCGTCGTCTGGCAACAGCCCTGAGTCGTCTGCTTCGCTCATTTGGCACACACCGTAAGGAGGCCAAGGAATAATGAGCAATGGAGTATTTGCGTGCGTTGTCCTATCAAGTGTCATTTAACTGTGACGGCTCCACCGTGTAAGTGGATGACTGGGCTTCCGTGATTGTTTGCGGTTTCGTAAAAGAAAATTATGCAAAACGGCGCGCAGCTAGCACGGCTGCGTTGGTTTATGTTTCGACAGCCGTAACGTTTGTGGCGAATGTCAGCGGTTGTCTTGTCTTTAGGCACTCGTGTGACCTGGCTGTTGTGCCAATTTCAGTCATCCATAACCTCACAATGAAAAGGAAAAAGAATTCCTCTCGCGTATCGAAGTTCGGATACAGTTACGTTTTGTAGCGATGTCGTTATACCACGAACGTCGACAGCCATGTATGTCCGTCGGTAACAGTTGTGGAGCGAGAAGAAGGTAGTTTTAGTTACAATGGCACAAAAACGCGTGCTGGCGCCCGAAGATCAGGATTGGAAGATGTGCCGACAAAATCTACCGCAATTGAAGGCGTTTGCCGGAATGTCCAAAGACGTAGCCGTCTTTTTAAAATTATTATTATTAATAATTCAGTGTCTTACACAGTTTTCTCGATACACCATCTTTATTACATCAGCTTCGAATCGTCGTACCTGTCACTGTGGTGGAGCTCATGGTCGTAGTCGTCTCGCGACGTGAAGCCATTTTTTAGCCACGAATAACCATAATAATAATAACAAAAATAATAATTTATTTTCAACGGTGCCCATCAAGAAGCGTGAGGTCTACCGGCCCTGAACTGATGAACATCACACGAGGTAGCATCCGCCGTCAAGCCGTATTCCAGAAACCATGAGTAGGAGCAGAAAAAAAAAGTTTAATGCGAGTTGCAGATCCAAAAGAAGCTGCTGTTCCCACGGAAGCGTGCAAAATTATTCAATTTCATTTTTCCACAATCCGATGCCTCCCCTGAACACACCCGCGAAACGCCCTCTTGCGATAAATGCAAATAAAAAGAAAGAAAGAAGAAAAAAACCTCGAGCGTACATTTACGAGTCAAACGCCACAATTCCATTTTACTAATGACAATAATCAAGGCGCGCAGAACGGAAGCAGACCAATTTGGGGGCCATGGTAACAACGACCGACCTTGATAATCCCACGACGGAAATGACATCAGCCACGAAAGCGATAGAGTAGGGGAACCGGAAGCTGCAGCAAGAGCGACCGGCAGCCCACTTCCGGCTGCGGGTAACGGTACTTCCGGACGCCCCCGCTTCCATTCATTCATGTATCGAGGGGAAGTAGGTCGGAATCTTTCTTTAAAATATAAGAATGGTAGCGGCATGGGACAAGAAAATTCTTTTATAGTGGTCTTTCCTATCTTTCTCTAAAAATGAGAAAAATATAAATCTGCGTATGTATACGAGCGGCGACGCATACATATGTAAATACAGCGTGAAAGATAAATGGATTATGATGCTAAGCAAATTAAATAACTCAATATACTTTCCAGAATTCGACGCTTTAATTTGAAATATAGAAACGCATCATTGCTGTCATTATCTTCATTTACCCTTTTCCCCTGTATTTGCGACAGAAAGCGCCTGAAAAGCTTCCAACGGACCGCAAATCTGACCTGCTTATCACTTTCTTCTGCTTATCAAACAATCAATTCACTTCCCTCAGAAGCATCACTGACTCCATGAAATTGAAAATGAAGCGTCAGAGCAGTAAAGTGAATGTGCGAGACATGAAGGAATGAATTTGCGGCTCACCAACCTCAGCATCCCCATATAAACCCTTATTCAGAGCCCCATATAAGATATAAGCACAACTATCAAACAACTAGACCTCCCAATTAGGCCAGATACGTTTCAACCTACCCCATTATAGAAGGCTCTACCTTTATCATTACCCTTGCTCGCAACATTGTTTCTTTACCCATTTTCCACACCACCGTCACGACGTGATCTCCAATTGATCCCACGAACCAGACGTCACCATTCGAGAGAGAGAGAGAAAAAAGAACTAAGTGATTGACACTTTTTTTCCCCGACCATATCATTGTCCGTGCAGGGATGAGTGACGCTAACGATAAAGCCTCGCAGCACAGGACAAGGCAACAGCCGGCACAACTCTCGCGAAGACAATAAAGACGGCGGCTTGACGCCGAGCATCCATCAAACACACGCAGAGATATGGGCCAGGCAGCTTGCAGCTGGATACACGCAGTTATAGCCTGCTTTCACACCCATCCGTCGCAATATGCCGTGCGCCGCGGTGCGTTTCGTATTGAACGTGCGACTGCGCGTTGTGTTTGCGGCAGGTCCGGTCTTTCGACCGTCGTTCTCATATGGACGTTGTAAGAGCATCTCAATCTACAAAATAAGCATTCGCTGTCTAATTTTCGCGAAGCATTCAGCTGCAACCTATATAACTTAACCTAAAAAAAAAAGTAAAAAAAGCTAATTCATTAGAGTTTTTGTTGTAGAGTACGCAGAGGTGTTCACACATTGCACGCGTTAAACGCAACCAAAATTGTCTGCTGACTTGTTGGTATATTACGACATTGGTAGGGACGGCCACACACAGAGGAACGTGGTGTTGTTGTCGTTCCCCTGTACGCAAAGAGATTGCGTACACCGTAGTAAAACTCACTATTATCACAGTAGTAGAATAATTTAGTCACGAGACTTCTGTATCCAAAACGCTCTATTTTTCAGCGCACGTCGGAAGCCGTTGATTTTTTACCGTTCAAGTAGTGCTTGAGTAGCACGGATTCATGACCTCACCGCGCAGATATACCACACAGCTGCAACGGGTCAGAGATTGAAAAAAATTAAAATAAATATGTAAATAATTGTAAAAAATATAAAACATAACAGTTTCACTAGCGTAGAGACGTACGTCGTTCAAATTCAACAAGCAATTCTACTTCCGGTGGCTGAGTTTGCTCTGGAAGGTCGATGCTTGTTTTTTCTTTAGTCTTCCACGCGGTATGTATATTTGTCAAGCCAGTGAAAGGCAGTCTTACCGTGTGATTTCATGCGCTGCGTGAAACCCCATGCGGCGGGCAACGAAAAGCACATTCCTGGAGCCTGCAAAGAAAACCGGGGTAAACGTTGTAATTTATTGGTTCTGGGAAAGATTGCCCTAAAGGCAAGACATCACAGGACGATGAAGCTGTATAATTCGCTTTTAGTACGAGCAAGAGAAAGTGCATGGAAATGCGCCATATTTTCGCTCGAGCCTGTTTTTAACTGAAGTGCCTTTCTTGTTTTGGAGTGAGGATTTTGAGATTTGAGGGTGATGCATTCTTGTGTATTTGGCGTGAGTTCGAATGCTAACGTACCAATAGGAATCTTTCATACTCAATGTTGTCCGATGAGAAACATGCATTCCCCATAAGACGAAGTTCTTCCTTGAACCGCCTCGAGACGTAAGAAGAAAGGGAAACACAACACAGCGACTCTCTGGTCACTATAGCATCCTTTAAGGGCGCTATCACATCAAAATACAAGGTGGATGAAAGGTACGTCAAACATTGATTATACACCGATGAAACTACGTATTACTCCTAGTTTCGTAAGTTTGTTCGGGCTTTCCTTTGTCCCAATTTGCTGTGGCGTCGTGCTTCCGGCTTCCAATAAAAATTTTATATTATAAAGCTTTAATTATTTACATAGGCGACTTTTGATAATTTGGCCATGAATATCCTTGTTCTGGGCTATCTTGCATCAAACACAAAGAAAACTTCTTCTGTAAGGCACAACAGGCCTTTAGGTCGTGCACCACTGCACCATAAACCCACACTCCGTCGGGGCCACTATCCATTCCCCCACAGTTTCTATTTTTTTATTTTCTTAAACAAAAACACAAACGAGCATCCGAACAACAAAAAGGGCCATTCTTTGAAGCTTCCCACAGCTATGGGCGCAGTCATCCACCCCGATTTCCAATTAGAGAATCATTTACATCTGTCGGCTCGGCCACTTTGAAGGCAGGCATGCCCTCCCTTTTCCAGGCAGTGAGAATTTCCCTGGGAATATTCATTCATCAACTTCACCGCACCTCTGCTGTCAACATTTTCTCGTCGGAATCTTCGGGGCTGGGAGCACCGCAGCCTTCCCCCCCCCTCCCCCCTCCTCCCTTTCCGTTAAAAACTCCACGGAAGGCGTTTGTGTCAATTGCCCCCCCCCCCCCCCCCCCCCCTATGTCTTGCCCTTCTCTTTCCCGGAAGCTTGCAGTGTTTACAAGGCATGTAGCAATGCCAACTGCAGGTACCAGTGTGTGTGTAAACACGGGGAGGGGGGGAGGGGGGAGGGGGGAGGGGAAGTTACATTTTGTTTGTTTGAGTTTTTCGGCGGTGAAGCGCTTAAAAAGTGAGCACGTTGTCGGCGTTTTTTAAGCTATTGTGCGACACACTAAGCTTAATGTCTCTGTGTCATGCAGATGGTCACTTAGCTTCAAGCCAGATGGGTGTGAGTTATAACACAGACTGTGGAGTCGAACACGGAATGGCAGAACATGATGGAAAGTAACCTTCCGGCTATATCGACGACTGCCACATTTCAACGGAATGGCAGAGTGGCCGCCTGGGAGGTCAATAGGCAGGGCAGTTAAGATGGTTGCCGTACAGTTGCAGCTGAGGCAATGACATTGAGGAAGATGGAGAGACACGCATACAGCCGTACGTACCTAAATCCCTCACTCAGAGGGACAGAAAGGACACGAGGACGTAAAATCCCAAATCTTGTGACGTGTGTGTCCTTTTTGTTCTACAATCTCAGGGTTTTAAGTATAGATGTCAAGCATCACCAGCACGCCTGTTGTTTCGCCGTTATCTCACAATCAGGGATCGGAACCGGTATTTTTTTCGGTCCGGTTCGGCTCAGAGAGAACCCCCCTCCCCCCCGCACACACACAGACAATATATATATATATATATATATATATATCGGTCAGCGGTAGGGACATGTACTGGGATTGGAACCATTACTTTTTTCGGTCCCGGTTGAACAGGTTCATCTGCAGTAATTTTGCTACATGAAAGCGAACCTACGCTCACCGTACACGGTTGTAAGAGAAAGGCGTGAGATAACCGTTTCAGGTGAGTCAAAAAAGGTCGGTTTATGTTTACAATTATTTCACCTCTGAACCGATTCCCAAACCCGTAACCGTTATGAATTTACGGTTAAGAATACGGTTACAATTTTTCGGTTCAGTTCCGGTTCGATCCCTGGTCACAATTACTGACCGGATATAGGACGGCAGGGTTTGAAATTCCACTGAATAAACTAATGGATGGTCATTTGCGTTTACAACTCTCAGTACAAAGTAAACGTTTCACTTATTTCCTACATTTTCAAACTATATACAGGGTGTTTCAGTTAAATCCCCGGGCTAAATAATTCGCGAACGGGTGCGCAAATCGAATAACTTTCTTTTTTCTTTTTACAAGTATCTGTCCGATATCACCTACAAGTTGCGCACCGTGTGAATGAGTGGGAGGCGCTCATTATTTAAATAAAAATTCAAATGAGTTTCGAGAGAAACAACTTCTAAAGCAGGGCGCCGTCGGCATTAAAATGGGTACTACCCCTTATGGGACCTTCAGTGGACATATTTAGAGAAAAATGTGCTACCGAAGCGGGTCATTTGTTGCAGTAATTAATTGGTTTCGCTTTACATATTTTTATTGCGGCTGGTCGCGGTGGAGCGCAAAATCTTCGATTAGTGCACCCGCTTTGCAGCTTCGATTCGTGCACCCGTTCGCGAACTATTTAGCCCGGGGAATTAACTGAAACACCCTGTATATTGTACTTCCACAGTCCACGCCCCATCGCAAGTTTCCAACATTCAAAATACGTGCACCGCGATGTTAATGAACGTGCAGCTGTGTTAGAACTTTGCTTTTCACTACCAAAAAGAAAAAAGAAAAAGAAGAAGAAATGTAGTCTAGCGTTTGAACACAGGAAAGAATAATGTGCGGAAAATTTCGATTTTTCAATTACATTCGAACTCAAACTCAACGATCGAAAACGACACGCTAAGCATGGCATATACTTATCGAGTATTAACCAGCCGTTTCTCATGCAGTTATTCTTTGTTGAATAACGTCGGCGGCAGTTAGCACCGCCTTCTAAGGGTTACGTTCCGAGACTTGCCATCAGTCCTCGACAAACACTGTGATTTATCACCGGGTATATAAAAAGATCCCAGACTATAGACTACAGACCAGACAGTAAAACCACGGGACTATAGAAAGGGAAAGATTCAGAGGGAGCAAGGGAGTTTCTAATAATTTTATTTAATTTTTTTGCTGTTCCACGATAATAACTGAGTGGAGTATTAAAGTATTCGATTCCAAGAAGTATGTATCTCACCCACGTACTATATGCGAGGTACATACGAGGTGCTCCTAATGCAATATCTATAGTGAATTTTAGCACACGGGGCAGGACAACAGGACGCAGAGGACAATACCATCGTCAACAATGAGGCTTGTGCACATGACGTCACGCGGAGCCTTTGGGCGCCTTGAAGCCACGTGACATGGGAAAACATGGGGATGCGTCGCAGGCGTCTTACTGCATGCCGAATGAGGCAGCAACGTGTACTTTTACAGTTTCCTCTCGTAACTGCACGCATACCGCAACAACTCACGGCATTCCCCCCTACTCCGACTCCGGTGTGGCAATATGTTCTCCAATGTCACGTGACCACACATGACCATTCCCTTTAAGTTTATTCAAGTTTCCCATTCAAGTTTATAATTCCCTTTATACTTGCAGCTGCGTACGCTGATACCATGAAATGACGCACAGAAAATGAAAAATCTGGTGAAACCACAGAGCAAGCTGTCCCATGAAGTAATCTTACATTTGCCACTCCCAGCTTATTCGACACGAGACGTACGAACGAAAAAAAAAAGCTTGCCACGCCAGTTTATTCATCGTAGCTTCCAAGAATACTTCAACCCCTACACAAACACACAAACAAACACACGCTTGGACTGGACACTTTCTGTGAAGCGAAGAGCGGAAGTTCAAAGTGCGAGGTCGGCCGTGGTGGTGAGCCGGAAGCCGTCCACGCGCCCCCAAAATCGCGTCGGTATTTAAGCCGTAAACTCTCGGGCGGGGCCCATGACAAACAGTCGAGGGAGGCACACTTATCTCGCGGTCCAGACCGTGAAAGCGCCCTTGGACCCCCAAGAACCGTGGTATGGAAGCAGCCACTTCGGGGAATGCACGTCCCGCCGGAAGTGACAAGCCCTTGACATTACTAACTGCCAGGGCTGATGGTACTATCTTTGACAGACAGCATAGCGCTCCGCTTCGCTGCCTCGCGCACTTATCGGCGTGTATCGGTGTTTATGCATGTTGCGTTAACACGCTGTAATCTCGCTTTTATATGGCTGGTGTCACGCCTATCAGTATAGCGTCGGCGCTTACGGCTTGCGGGTGCGTCTTGTAGTGAAAGGTAGCGTTGCGGTTTGCGGCGTTCGTCGTTGCGTTTTTTATTCGGTACAGAGCTGTCAACGGGTGGCAGAACCACGACCTACTAGATTATAACTAGGGTTTGTGGTTTTCGGCATTTATTCTGAACCCAATTCGGGGGGTGTTTATCGGCATTTATTTGGGTGACTATAAATCGGATTTTTTCGGCATCTGTATTCCGCCCCAAAAATAAATGCCCGAATACGGGCATCTATTTATTTCGCACGAAGGAAGGCCCATTTTGCGCGCGAAGTAACAACGAACCGAAAAGAAGTGAATCGATTCATACGAAGGGAGATTCCAAGGGGATTTCCCTTTGCGGTTCCAGGAATGGCAGCTGTCAGGATACGAGAAATTCGGATTTTTTCGGAATATTCCGAATCTGAAAAAAATCATTCGGGGGTGTTTTCCGGCATTTCTCGGAAAATGCCGAAAACCACGAACCCTAATTATAACGACCATGTCACAATCAGAAAACCCTATGAGGAGCCTGTCCGCACGATCCGCCAGGGGCGCTACTGATCGGCACAACACGATTGGACGACGGAAATTTGAATTCTGAACGCGCAGAAGCGTGTGTACGACTACCGTAGCAGACGACAGCGATAGCCCCTATGAAAACGCGTAGAATGATGATGATAATCAACCTCAGAATGAAACATCTGTGGAACGTCCACCGCTTGTACAGAAATACTAAGGTAAGCTGAAGTACAAAGTATTGTAGAAGTTGAGGAAGCAATAACTGGGACGATCAGAAGCGCCACCGCTACCTTCCAAAAATGCGGCGCATAGAAGGGGTGCGCCTGACATGGTCGTTATAATCTAGTAGGTCGTGGTCAGAACATAACGACCCTGCTTACTTTCGTTATAACTAGGCTCCGGGATCTCATGCACATAAATGTTCCAAAATATGCATGCAACTATGCGGCGCGAAATGTCCAAATACACAAAATATGTAGAAATATTATGGAACAGACGACATTTCCTTGAGTCCGCGGAGGGTAACAAATATAGGGACGGAGACACGAACGAAATTGACACGGAGACGGTTCGTGTCTCCGTCCCTATATTTGTCACCCTCCTCAGACTCAAGGAAATGTTATCTGTTCCACGAAACCACCAGCTTACTTGCTTCCTACTGCTATGTTCATGGAAATATTATGACGACGGAAATGTTGCTCTGGAAGCTTTTGCGTACCTTGAAACCGTATAAACACCCTAATAATTGTCAAGATAAAAAACGTTCTAAAAAAAAATGCACATCCATTATTGGCAATTGCAACGTACGTTCACCCGTGCACATTCAGGCTCCTCGGTGGCCACCGCAGTATGCCACGATAGCCACACTCAAGTTTTAAAAAGTGCACATGCCCATATACATTGTTTTGTATATACATTGTTTTGTTAACTTTGTTTTGCCAATTAAGAAAACGTGCGCTATGTCGCAGGATGTTATTCCGGAAAACTAGCTATATAGCCTACCTATATACCTACGCCATGTGCAGGCAGCTCCTTATACTGTTGCGCCGTTTATTATCTTCGAGAAGGGCAGTCCTAGACTACCATACTTTGATTTCCTTATATTCATCAAGTACAACTTGAACTCGCTGACTATTTGGCGCCTGTTCTGTCTTCAAAAGTTGGTTCTGGGTGCTAGTGGTGCCAGCCAAATCCACCGACTACATAGCACGAAAGCAGCTCAAAACCAGCGTAGTAGCTTAGATGTATAGCTGAAACACTGGTTTTTGGGTCGATCACCCCCTTTTTGAAATAACGTGAGCGGTGGCAAACAAAGAGAACGGCAAACGTTAAAAAATGGAGCAAATAGCGCGGAAACATGACTTAATATGCAACCAAATGGCGTCGACATATATGACGTAATGTGCAAGCGTCGTATTACATGACGATCAGAAAGAAATATGCGGACACATGCAATTATATGATGCACAAAACATTGTAGATTTGTCTCGTTGCGATTGTTACTGTGTAGAGAAACGTTAGAACATCCATAAAACAAACTAAAAAAAATCATGCAACTTGCATGAACTCCAGGGCCCTATAGTTATAACGAAACGTTATACTTGAACTGAAACTAGTATTTATTAATCATTACTATTTATTTTCATTTTTGAAGCACAAGGCCACTCAGATTCGGCTCAAACGGGGGCTTGAGCAGCACCGGCGCCATAAGCAGGATTATTAGGGAAGGATTAATCGTGCTACAAATTGCAGCTAATAGGATGTGTCTTTCTTGGACTCTTTTTAGGACAAAAAAAAAGAAAGACTGCTTCGTTGGAAACACCTCCGCCGGGTGCTTCTGAAACCGATCTACGACTCTCCAATTGACACATCGGCACTTAAACCAACATCCTAAGAGTTAGTACTATCCAATTAATGAATTATAGGCAAAAGGAAGAATGGTGACTACGATAGACGAGTACTAACAGTATTCCGTTGGCTTCATTCACGCAGAGCGCAGAGTTCTTTTTGTTTATGTTTGTGTATATAAACCTTGTGTCACATTAGTTTGGACACCCTGCACATCACGTTAAGTAAGCAGAAACGTACAGCACAATATAGACCCCGTTTTGGTCTGGCATCGCTTTCATGTCCTCCACGGAGCCTTGCCACATCACATCACTTCATAAAATTTCTTCACCGACAAGGCAGATTTTTCTCACGTGTGACACCGAAGCTATCGAAAGAGGGGGAACTGGCTTTGGAAGATGGTTTCGAAACAAGCATCCGATCGAGTGCAATCATGGAAGTGCGGAAATGACCACTCATGAGAGACGAGAGGCGTCAACGGAATTCCGCTTCCCATCACCACTCTTCCCCCCTCCTGATAAGGCTCCCGATGCTGCTAATGAGGAACATTTCAAGTCAGGAACAGGAAACAGAGAACAGCTAAGGAATACAGAAAACCGACTCAGTATGTACAGCACGCGTTCCGCGACTCCCTCCCTAGGTTCTAGCTAATTTCCTCGGTTCGATCTCATCGTAGGTTGGAATGGTCTCCCCGTTGCTGGTGATACTTTTTCGATGTCGCGCAGGGCAGTTGTAATTAGGGTTTTCGCTCGTTCTGCCGGTTGCCGGGGCACTCTAAAAATAAAATAAAAGGAGTAAAATGAGGAGTAATTGCAGCTTCTAGTCCCCTATAGATTGCAATTACTCCTCATTTTAGTCCCCTAACCCCGAAATTTACTCCCCGGGGCTGCGCATAGTCACTGAACTTCGCAAACGGTCTTCCGAATGCAACAGTCTACGTAAATGTGTGCTTTTACGTCAATTCGAATGCATAGCCAACTTAGCAATTTTCCACCCGCACAGAGTAAGAAAGAGTTAGAGCTTCTTTCTTCGCAAATTGTGCCCTATGTATGTCGCGAGGTCTTACTCGATATATCACGGTTGACGGTTTGATTCGAAGTATTTTCATGCATGCACACGAATTATGTACCTGGGAGTGTTAGAATATAGCGGGAAATGCAGTCTCCACTCTGTAAAATTCATTAACTCCAGTGCATTTACTCCCGAAAGGGACTATTTTTTATAGCAATATATTTAGTCCCCCAAAAGGGAGTAAAATTACTCTTTTTTATTTATTTGCGTATTTGTATTTATGTATTTGTGTATTTTTATTTATCCTATTTTATTTGTGGCTCAAGACCTTTAAGAGAGGCTTGTTCGGGATTTTCCCTGCAACATATTCCACATTCCATTAACAGCCTGAATAAATCTGGAAGAGTGATGAAATTTGGGCTCGTTGGTATACGAGACCATATATTGCTGCTGAGCGCTTAAAAAGGTACAAGCGATGCACAAGTTTCGCATATAGGGACAACACTGCCTTCGAGGTTTTTTCGATGCATATACATACGACGAGCACATGGCAGAGTTAAAACGGGATTCATTGAAACAAGAAGAAATACTTTCGTAAATGCATCACCCAAACGGGTCCAGTCTCGCCCAACCCGAACGAACGGGCGTTTACTGAGGTCACTGAGCAACCAACGCCCAGCCCGTCAGGGAATCTAAACGCGCTGCCCCCCCCCCCCACTCCCCTACCCTACCCTTCTTCCTCTAATTGACACTCATTATACGTGCTCGACTCGACTGCACACGAATCGGGCTTTAGCGAAGGAACAAAAATTTTCTGTTACCGCTACCGACAGCGGAAGGTCGGATAGGGGGACAAGGACGGCAGGCAACAATTAAAAGCCTCGCGAAGAATGGGAACAGTTCCGGAATGGATGCGTGTCAGAATGGTATACCCACTGCCAGGAGGAGGACGTCAATCCGTTTCAGAGAGATGCTGGTGACTGTCAGCATGGTACGTTCGCTCGCGCGGGATAACGAAAGTGTGTACGCTAAACGTGGCCTCGCGTTTCTTGGGTGTGTCAGGGGCAGGAAAGAGGGGTGTTTTCATTAGGGGTTGCTTTTGTTTGTTTGTAGCGGTCATTGCGCGCGCGACTGCTGTATTGAACGTGTAAAACGAACAGCATCGATCTCTGTCCGATCGTGTGGTTCTGCCCCCCAGTCCCCCCATCCTTTGAAAAGAAACTGAATAGGCGATTTCAGATATTGCCCTTGTGCTCCGCACGGGGGCCCTCCGTCGTCCAAGTCACGTGCATCGCGCAATGCGTCGTGGGAAATGGTTTACATTCGTGCTCGCTGCCTGTTGCTCTAAGTTGCGGGAGGTGAAGGAGAAAGGAAACCGAAACCGTTTGCGCTCTTCTTCTTCTCTCTGACTCATGAAAACTAAATCCCAAGGTGCAGCGGGGCTTTCGCAACACGGCGCTCTCTGGTGGGCCATCCATGCAATTTCTGAAATCGTCTATTGGGAAGCAGCTTAGAACGGATAGGTTGCAACTTGCAACCTGTAAGTAAAGGTATACGCGGATGTGTAAGTGGATGGTTAGTCCTGGTTTGCAGGTTACGATTGAGGAGAAGTGGAAAACTTTTTGAAAGGGTGCGCCGATTCCATTGCAATAGCGCAAAAATAGGCAGTAAAAGTTCTCGAGCAACGACATTTTTCTTGCGTGCATATATCCCAATCGCTGTGTGTGTGTGTGCTCGCCCCTCTGGATTCAAGCCATATACCCTTAAAAGACACAGTTCGTTGCTATGAATTTCCTATCATGTCGCGTCACCAAAACCAAGTAGGGGATACAAAAGCGAATGCAGTCATCCAACGGCAACGCTCGACAACAACGACAGAGAGAGAGAGAGAGAAATAATAAATCCTGACGTCAAGGGACCCAATACATCGCAAATTTAGCGCGCTGCGCCACATAGATGGCGTGCTCACAAATGTGTTGTTTACTGATCTCTCGATTTTATGCTACGAAATCCTATATTCTTTGCCCTGAGCGAACTAAAAAGTGAAAACGAATACTGTCCGGGTCTTATGAAAAGGTCCAGGTTTATTCCACATAAACTATCCCTTCGATAGCACACACCATGTCCCTATAGGGAGTTTTCACCTATACCTCACATTATGACGTGACAGTGACAAGGCATGCTAGTAAGCTCCTCCCACTATTAGTCACTTTTCCTGCTAGCGGTATTCAAAGATGACAAACCGAGCTATTTTTCAATGCCGTCTTCCTTGTCGCCCGACAACAAGCTTAACGTTTCCGCAACTAGGCCTATAGGATAGTAGACCATGAGAATGTGCGTAAGTATATAATATAATATATTTTCATGCATTGCCGCACTGACACTCCCAAATCAGCACTGCCGAGCCGCTGCACACCAGTCTTGGGTAGCAACTAAGTTACTTTTAACTTGTAACTGTAACTAGTTACTTTTAGGGGTAACTAGTTACAGTAACTAGTTACATTTCCAGAAAAGTAGCTTTTAACTGTAACTAGTTACTATTTCTGTGAATGTAACTGCAAAATGTAACTAGTTACTCGAACAAATGTCGTTACCTTTTTTTTTCTTCACCCTACCGTACTCTACTCCCCGCTAACAGCGTGTTGCATCCTTCTGTACCCCTGTCCCTTTTTCTTTTTCCTTCCTTTTCTTTTTCGCTTGCCCCTTCCCCCTTTTTTTTCGGAATAGCAAGCCGGCTCTTTGCCTGGCTAACCTTTCCTTTCTTTTTTTCTTAATACACATACCCCCCCCCCCCCTTCTGTACCTAATCGGTATGTGCCCTATGCCTTGTGCTCTTCGCTCTTCGGTCGGATACACATGTCGTATTTTTCGCCGTGGGAGAGCCGTTTTATTGACTTATACAGCTTCTGGTTAAGTGCAATAATATGCTTTTATTGCACTTAAGTAAATGTAAATAAATGTATGTTTTTAACAATTGTATCATCCTCTCATGGTCATTCTTCTAAAAAGTAACTGTAATGTAACTAAGTTACTTTCTCTCAGTCACTGTAACTAACTAGTTACTGGACAAAGAGAGTAACTATAACTGTAACTTAGTTACTTGACCAAGAAAGTAACTATAACTGTAACTCAGTTACTTTTTAGAAGTAACTTACCCAAGACTGCTGCACACAATTGAAAATCTAGCGTCTCGGAATGAAATATGAAGAAACATTGTGCTACGTCATCCATCTACCTTATCTGAGAACTACAACGCACCGCCTTTCAATTTCAGACCAAGCCTATAACGTTGAAACCCACAAAATATACAGGCTTTTCACAATGCACAGTTAGCTTCGTCTCGTCTGGCGACCGCGTGCGGGCAGCCAACAGAATATCTGAATATAAAGACAGCTGGCCCGTCAGCTGTTGTTTCGTCGGCCGACAAAGAAAAAAAAAACAAAACAAAACAAAACAAAAATGGAATATACACATTTAATGCGAAGAATGAGCGTGGCAACCGTTTTCATGGGTGACTGACCGACGCGAGAGCGGCGAAGACCAGCGAGGCGTTCAAACGGGAAATTAGATAAAGCAGTCATGTTGTGGCACTGCATATGGGCGCCGGAAACTTCGGAAGTCCGTTCTGTCTATTTGCACGTGGGATTAACAGCCCCCCCCCCCCCCCATAAGCATTTTCTTTTCATTTTCTCTCTCATTCTCTCCGCACGTGGACAATTATTGGAATCCATCGATGAACCGTGACAGTCGCGTTATCTGTCATTGGACACGTCACGTTTTTTTTGTTGCCCGTGTATCGTGTATGCGGCACCCAAATGGAGGAGTTGTAGCGATGAAAACGATTAATGAATGGGCGGGTACTTCGTTGAGCCTTTTTATTGAGATTATATTTACGTTTTCGGTACGAAGATGCATGTGCAGTATTGGTGTTCAAATATTTTGTTTTGCGCCATCTGGGGCGGATGTTGTGATGCGGTGGTTTTGCAGGTTGAGTAGCTTCCGCCGCGGTGCCACTGGCCCGTGTGGCACGTGTCGGGAGGTCGGTGGGTTTGGAGGGTGAAGGCCAAGGGCAGCATCCGCAGCGCTGAGCAACGCAGCACCAGTAATATCCATAGAGCTTGCGTGAGCTTGCACGTTTTGTCGTACATGTATACTAGACGTTGGGTTAGTGTGTTGTAGCTGGTGTGGTTCACGGTCCTTCGAATGCAAGTCGTGAGTCTGCAATTCCCACTATAGGGTGTTTTGACATGACATCAAACGAACGCGTTTGGCAGCCATAGTGGTGGTGGTCACTTTTTCGGTCCCAAGCAGCAAGATGTACTGAAAGTCGAGTGCAATAGGGGTGGACGGGTAGGTGGAAGACCTTGAACAGACTGATGAAACTAAATAACATTGATAAGACACATACCGTCCACCCCTATTGCACTCGACTTTCAATACATTGTGCTGCTTGTGGTATAGCTGCCGAGATTGTCTAGCGTTTGCTCAAGAAGGGGGCCTTCAATGCTGTTTTGAAATCCGGTCACGTCCGTGCCCATCTTCTATCCCGAAGACACTTCGTCAGTGTCGTTCTCGAGTTTTTTTTTATGAAAACTGTGGTTGTGAACCGACCCTGTTGTTATATATAGTATTGGAACCAATTTCCAATATACTGCGTATTTATCTAAAGCTCTGGTAATGTTTTGCTGCTCTTTCCACGACGACGACACGGCGACAAAAAAAAAAAAATATCGAGGAATATTTCGCGATTTACTACACTAACAGTGATGGAACTGCCTCCGAGCCCACGGGCGCTGGCGCTGGCGCACAAAAAAGCTGCATTTGGCGCAGAATTTAACAGAATGGCGCACCTCCGCCGTATGTATCCCACTGCGTCCCAGCGCAATACGTCGTGTTTGCAATGCATACTCTCCACTTTATGGCGAATATCGGGGTTCAGGACATCTGGGAACAATTATCGGCACGTACGGTTTAAGTCCTGAAAGCTCAATTTCTCGCGCTCTCCTTACGCGCCTACACTCTGCGAGCACGCGCGATGTTACGTAGTAGCGGAAAGCGTGGGGCGATCCATAGTACAGGCGCTGGCAACTCCGGAATCAGCGTCGTCAGTTATTCCCATCCACAATTAGTTAAAACGCGGTTGTTTAAAAACAACTCCCATGCAAACGAGCCAATATTCCATCGCAGGCACGTGGCGTGCCCATGTTCGGTAAATTTGTACAGCCACCTTTCGTCCAGGACGCAAACACTTGATGCACTAACAGTGCGCTTTATTGTTCACAACTTCTCTTTGAAGTACAACAACGTAATATTCGGTTCAGCAGTGACATCCCGGCAGTTTAAGAATCTTCGTCGACTTGGCGAGCTCGGCCGAAATGACACGGCTTGACTCGGCTTTGTTGTCCAGAGGCATCACGAGAATAGAGAGGGCGCGGGAGCATCGCTCGCGGTTTTTGTTTCGTTTTCATGCGTCCGAACCGGGGCATCTTTGTTCGGCGCAGCTGTGGCGCAGAATTAGCGAAAATTGCTTTTTCGGCGCAGGGTGGCGCAGGCAATCCCAAATGGCGCACTTTGGCGCAAATGGCGCAGCAGTTACGTTTGCCTCCAAGAAGTTAACTCCAGTCCACACTAACAGTCCACCGAAGCCCACAAGCCACTAAAAGCCCACAAATAACATTCAAAAAAAAAAAAAAAAGAAAGAAAGAAAAGCCTCACAGCACTTAGACTGAATCTCTGAACACAATCAACGACAAAACGAGCACGAACAAGATCATTATGGTGCTCCCGCCAAAAGCCTATACTCTTGCTCGCCTCACGCGAAAATGACACCTTCCCAAATCTCTTCAGATGTACGTCAGTGTTCGAAAAAAAAAAAAGAAAGAAACGGAGAAAAAACTTGTGAACAACCGTTCTCCCCCCTGCAACAACCATTCTCACCTGTTCCCACACATATGTAGCGCGGAACCTATACGCGATATCACACTTTCCCATCGCGCAGATTACCCATCCTGAAAACCGAATAATCTTTTCCACTTGCTGCAATCCGATTTGCTATTCTGTAACCCCACTATTGTCGCTCCCCAAAAATCTTACCCATTCCTTTCCCGATTCACATGGCCACATTCATCTCCCTTCTCACAGGGGTCGTACCTTATACCGACGCATATTTCTCTTTTTATGTGTCACCCTTCTAAGCCACGCACATAAGGCGCAAAAACCTCAATGGCGACAATAAAATTCGCGAACGCACCCATGGCTTGCACCGAGGTCACAACCCCTCTTCCTCTTTTTTATTTTATTTTTTATTTTTTCGACAGAGGGTGCATCTCGAAGCGTCAAGCATTCCTTAATGGTGCCCTCTGCAGTGAATCGGATGACGCGCACTCTCACGGTACAATAGCAGCATATTTCGCGCGCATAGATACAAATCAACGCGACCAATGTTAGGTCAGCATTCATAACCTCTCCTCTTCTTTTTGTGCAGACGGCCCGTATCCCATTCTCATCGAGAAGGAAAAACTCAATGCCAGCGTCTTCGTGGTGAGTAGGTGAGTACAAGAAAGCAGTGCCACCTGTCAGTTTTTGTGCGCACCAACGCGTCGAATTCGGGGATTCCATTCGATTTTGTTTGCCACCTGTAACATACTGCGTTTTTTTTCTCTTTCTCCCCCAAAAATTCCCAGACCTCAAAGGAGAAGAAAAAATCAACAAAAAGCACCGTTGTTGTGTCGATACCGTTTCGAATGGAACGATATTGCCATATTCCTCCATACACACACACAGACGCAGGTTGGAAAGTCCTTGGCCCGAAAATGCCTTTTCAGTACCTGACGCACATTTTCCGCAAGTTTTCCCCGCCAAAACATATACAAACAGACATCAACCTGTCGCTGCAGGCTTCGAAGAGGCGATGAACCACAATATGTTCAATGATGCAGGGATATAAGCTTTGTGCGTACGGCCCATTTTCGGTATCTCTCTCTCTTTTTTTTTTTTTTTCATTTTTAAGTATCGTTTCAGTGCACAGAGGCTGGGGTCGGCCGGAGATTTCCCCTTCAGTGTGGCGCAATGAATAATAGGGTGACAGAAGGTGCTCTATTCACTGGAGGTCGGTACGAAACAGGTCCCAGACTAGTGCGGATCAGAATGGCATTGGGATAGAAGCCGGTATGTTCGCGAGCCTGTGCATTATTTGAAGATCACATATCTTAAAATACATATTTCTGAAGAGGCACTAAAGAAACGCGTCCGACGTGGCTTCGTACCACGACCTTGCTTCGTACATTCAGACTTGTACAAAATACTGCGCAAAAGTATTTAAAATAAGATACTAAATACTCTACGGAAAAAGTATTTAAAATAGAGTACAAAATACCCAAAACTGAAAGTAATTTGAGTACAGTACTAAGTACTCTAAGAAGTATTTAAGATACTCTTTAAAGTACTTTAGTATTAGCAGTAAGTGAAACGCGTATTCTGAACGTGGCCTTACAAGTGAAAGGAATAAACTTCATCAGCTGTGCATATCTTTCATTTGCAACGTCTTGGTGTCAAGTAATGTTTGGTGAACTTTGGTGAACCCAAGTAAACTTTGTTGATATGTTCTGACCCAAAACTTCGTAATCCCTCCTGTATGTCGGTTCGGGTCTTTCAACCTCTGGCACGTGTTTATTGCTTTGATGACCAATGAAATAAATGCCGGGATTATCTTGTACCTAATCCCCTGGTGATTCACCTGGCAATATGAATAGGAACGGTTTTCGGACGAAGTTGGCTACTGACAAGCAAGGCCAGGCTTGGCATCAGCCTATTGTACAAGAGGATAAATGACAGATTCGCGAATTCCCGAAAAGAAGAAAAAGGGGGTTAAATTCCAGTGAGCTGAAAATGGGTGGCTTCAGTGGTTCAGTGGCTTCACGAGGAAGGAAAGTATTTTGAGTACTGAGTAACAAATACCGAAAAAAGTATTTTAAATACATTAAAAATACTTGTCGCAAAAAGTATTGAGTAGAGTACCAAAATACCGGAAAAAGTATTTTAAATACTGTATTTTGAGTACGTACTCAAGATACGTACAAGTCTGCCGGTACATTTCATGCTTCAATCGCAACCTTTTGTCCCCCTTGAGATGACTCGGTCTCCATCTTTTGTTTCCCGAAGCAACAGGCTTCGCGTAGGAGAAACAAACGTCAACCCCCCAAAACTCAGGGATCTGTTGGCTACGTCTAGTTTACACCAGCTGGCTTGCGTAATTCTTTTATGCTCAACAAGCGTCGACATAATTGTCCGACCGAGGGACACCTTGGAGGAATAAAGAACGAGGTTGTGGTTAGGGACCTTTTCTCACCACAGAGATAGGGATAAATGGGAAGGAAATATGACAATAGCTATCATGATAATGAGGGTCCGATTTTGGCGCTTCAAAGCAGACCTGCTTCCAAAAGTTCCACGTGAGCCGAAATGCTGGATGACACTGGAACCTGGAGCGGTCTGAGGCAATTGAATTGAAGAAATTCGGTTACCACCACCAAGTTGCATATATTACTGATGTGAATTATTGTTAGCACTCGTACATTCCGGTCGTATTGCATGAATTCCTTTTTTAGATGATGCGGCCCACACATGCAACGGCGTGCGATTGTAAGCTATGTCAATAATGGTATCGTATGAAATGTTTTTGAAAAACTATTTTCATTCTAGGCGTCGTCTCAACGCATTGATCACTCGTGATGTATTTATGAGCTCTCGCTTTCCAAATGCAGTACGACATAGCGGGGTGGACCAGTTGGTGATGGTGATGGTTGAAAGACCGCAAATGCCGTACGAAATTGAGAGGTGGTGGGGAAGGATCCACCAGGCTATTATTATTATTATTATCATCATCATCATCATTACAATGCGAAAACCATTTCATGTTTTTTGTCGATACCCGTCGACCATACAGCCAATTCAAAATAGAAGATGCTATTTATTACAAAATACGTTTAGATCGCAATAAAAACACTTTCAAGTTCATATCTGTCTTCTCATGCTGCCTTAAAGGTAACATCTCATTACGGCCCGAGTCTCATTACGGCCGAAGTCTCATTACGGCCGAAAGTCTCATTACGGCCGAAAATCCTTTAATCCCCAAGTGTCTCGTTACGGCCAAAGTCTCAATACGGCCGAAGGTAGTCTCATTACGGCCGAAGATGTTTCATAACGGCCAAAAAGAAAAAAGAAGCATCCACCATATTAGCTGTGTATATACTGTGTTTTATGCTTTCCAAAATGTGTCCGAGGCGGTGTGCCCCCACGGCTTGTGTCACACACAATGGTTCATGCACACAATATTGCGACAGTGTTTCATGCATCCTTCGTGAAAAATGTTTTTATTGTCATATGTGTCACACGATATTTGTATGTGTTACGCCATTTTCTCTCAGTATTCAAGTAACATCCTACTCGTTGGTTCTGTGAGCGAACTGTGTGTGTGTTCTGAAAAGTACTCCACAAGGGAGCCCACTGGGAGCTCCAGGAGCCATATGACCTATGACCATGATCTTCTCCCCCACTAGCTGCCTTCTACAATTTACGTCCACCTGAAATTTAAAAAAAGTACATAAGGCACAGAACAAAATGACATATGCTTTTGTTTGATGATGACCATGAGACATATGCTGTCAAGCAGACTTTTTTTTCCATATATTCAAAACATATTCAAGAATTATGGACAACAATGACAATTACGTCATAATGATGCAGCTGCATAGCCAGGAAAGTATTTCAGGAGGTGTTTTATGAGGCTTGACATGGGGTGGAGGAGTCCCCCTCGTCAGTGCTTTACCCAGACCCCCCTACACCCCCCTAACTTTTTTGCCTGTGCACCCCCTACAGGGGGTGCCCTTGTGATTTCAGCTTCAGATACGTCTGTAATGATATGTTAAGCTGTAATGACGTAACTATAATGATGACCTCCCCCCACAATTTTTTCCAACACCCCTCTCGTGCTTGGGTTTCTGGATAAACCACTGCCCCTCGTTCATTTTCGTGGGGCACTACATTAGGGCTTATGCCACTGCACTGATGTCATGTCAATGATGTCAATGTTATAAGTGTGTGTCACTCTGGGCATTCGGAATTCCTCTAAGCTACAATCAGTGGCGTAGCCACGGGGGGGCTAGGGGGAGCTCGAGCCCCCCCTACCTGCCACGGACCGACCCACAGAAATCGTGCAAATCCGAGAACAGAATATATGTGGGGGGGACCAGTGTGACGATCGCGAAAGTTCTTGCAGTTCATGGCGTCTATCTAAGAAGCACTCTTGAATGATTTTCAAAGTATGAGCTTTTCAAAATACTTCCAATCTCGTGACACCACCTCATTGGTCATGACAGCCTATACATGTAATCGTACTGTGAACGTCTAAATCAACTATTTTCGTTCCTTTTTTTTAATCCTCAGTTTGCAGTGTGCACAAGTATGTGTGTGTTGTCGACACAGGATCAGCAGGGGGGGGGGGGGGGCGAGTTTTCGTATCGAGCCCCCTCTACCTTGGAGGTCTGGCTACGCCACTGGCTACAATATGTAAATTCAGAATACCCGAAGGGCAAGCATCAGATGTTACCTGCAGGCTTCATGCTGAAACGCGTGTACGCAAAACACTTCCGCCGTGGTGGGCGACGTCGTTAGTGTAATCATACACGCAAGACAATTGCGGGCACATGGAGTAGTGGCAGCAACCTGAAAACGATAAATTTTCTTGTTATATATGAGTAATCAAAAATATACATTCCCACATGTTTCGTTTTGTCGTTTGCAGGAAGCGCTAGTAACGGAACAGCACTTGGTTGGTCACATGCAAGCCACAATGCGAAAGGTGCCGATATTTCGATTACGCGATCAAAAATTAAAAGTCTACAACCATGCACACTTCCCCATGCAACTACTTCCCCAGCATCGTGAGACACGACGCCCATGGCATGACACCATGTATTCACGTATAACGTAATGTGAAATGATATGCAGGAATGAAAAAGATGCCAACATACCTGTAATCCAGTGTCCCATAAGCTTGATTCGATTTTCTGGCAGCTACCATGAAGAGCAAATGCACGATTCACAAGTTTCGTTTCGCCATTTTCATTGCTGTTAATTTCGCAAACGCCAAGCAATCCCACGTGACCTCCTTTGGATCAGTGAAAAGTGAAAATTACTCGCGTCATGAACATATATGTTCATCTCAGCGAAAATCACGTTTTGCGTGCTATAGAAGGGAGGGGGGATAAATACTCTTCCTTTCGTGTTTTGATATATTGTTGTTTTGCTATTCTCACTTTGGAGTTCGGATGGTGTCTAGCAACGTTGGGTACCTCGTTTCTTGGTTTCTTGTGTGAGCGAGTGGTTGCTGTTTACGACGTGTTCATATATCGATTTGTAGTGCTGTAATGTGCAAATTAGCGGACTTTATAGCGGCTCTCTATTTTCCGTCGTTGTCTTTCGAGCAGCGCCTGTTGTTCCGGTAAAAATCGAGTTGAATGAATCACCACAGCCCCAACGTATATCGCGCAGTGTTGACCAAGACCAAGTCCAGCAGGAATTCTGGTGAGTAATGGTAATGCTTTCGTAGATTGTCTGGATTAGTAGTGTGCTGTCCACACATAGTTGGATTCTCATACGAGTAATTTAAATGAATCAAAACAGCGGAAGTGCCTGTAATAGATGTAACTCGGTATCTGTTCGTAGGTTTGCGTTGTTTCTAGTTGGTTGCGCGTTTAGGAACAACAAATTTATTCGAAGACGATAAGATACCGACAATGCATCACCGTACAGCAGCATTTACTCGTATCATTGTGAGCCATATTTAATTTGTTAAAATTTGTCGTCGTATTTCTTCAAAACTAAAAGCGCAAGTCGGCGTACTTGAATTGATCTCCTTGAACTGCTTACGTCGAACGTCTGCAAATGTTGTACTTATGTGCCTTCGCGCACCATACTAGGCACAAAAGCATATCTGATTAGAATAAATACTTCAACAGGAAGTCATTCAAATACATTGTTATTTATAGCTGGTTTTCCATTCCAGGCATGGTATGTGGCTGCACGGAGGATTCCGAAAAAGAAAAACAACAACATGGCTAATAGGATGTTGCTGCCCAGGGAGTCCTGGCCGAAGAGGTGAGCTGTTAAGATCATCATAAGGTTCTGTTGTGAAGTGAGAAATTTTGTAGTAGTGCACGAATGTTAATTAGTGCACTACCTTTATAAAAAAGAAACCAGAAATGGAAAGTTATGCATGCATCATTTCATGAATTGTAATGTATCACTATTTGATATTCACATGTTTCCATTAAAGGAATGAACTACTGAACCTATATTCATATCATGGTCATGCTCTGTGTTTACCTGGAAGTCACATTTTTAAGGCTTGTCATTCTTTTGTCTAGATGAAGATTTATGTTAACCTTGTATGAAATAACAGACACGTATCAACACATGTGCAGCTTGTGCACATTAAAACCAGCCATGTAGAGACAAATGCTTGTGTGTTTTTTTTTTGTTTTTTTAATATTCTAGCCTATTCATGGTTGCTCTTCGCTTCTTGCAGGTTTACTCATTCCAGAAGCAAGAATTGTACAATTGTAAGGCGAATGGAAATAAATTGACATCGACTGAGATAGGTGTTCCGTCTTGGCCAGTGACTGTAGGATGGCTCCAAAAGCGTCACAACAAAGCCAATATTCATCTAGCTCTCTACAAGTAGCTAACTCCACATAGTAGCCTGCTTCACAGCAACATCAACACTACCTTGTGGGAGTACACATTACACAATATGTTGCATTGTGCTGTGGTATGATAACATACCGTTTGTCTCGAAATATGTGTATATAAATATGATAAGGGCCCTAAGGGCACAGTGCATGCCTTATACCCTGCTGAATATATATCCATACCTGGCTGCGACATTGCATATCAATGCAGGTTACAATACACATTTTCACATTTGGCCGTTATGAGACATCTTCGGCCGTAATGAGACTGCCTTCGGCCGTATTGAGACTTTGGCCGTAATGAGACACTTGGGGATTAAAGGATTATCGGCCGTATTGAGACTTTCGGCCGTATTGAGACATCGGCCGTAATGAGACTTCGGCCGTAATGAGATACAATCGCCTTAAACGATCGTGTACAGTCCTGTCTCGTGCTATTTTTCAAATGTGAAGGTCTTTCGCTGCCTTCTTCACCTTCACTTGATTGGCATTGCAACTGGCATTCTTCCCAGAACCGCGCTTGTATTACAACTGACATCTTCACGATTGACAATATTTAGGAAAATAAAAATATTTTGTGCGTGTCTAGTCTTTGCGTGTGTGAGGGGGGTAGGAATTATTGTTGTAAGGTTAGACAACTTGGCCCTCAGGGACATCCACCCTCTATTACTATTTTGAACCACGAGATGGCGACTGTTGTGTTCGTGACTGAGCGGTGTTGTTTCGCGACCGTTGTATTTCCACAAAGTTCTCTTCCTCACTCTCTTTCCGGCCTCATGTCACGTTACGTAAATACTAAACCCCATATGCAGTATCGACCTTTACCAACTTGAAGCAATGAACCAACTTGAAGCAATCAGTTCATGCATTGCTTAAGCCTCGAATATGTACTATTGTTTATAACTTGAGATACAGCCTTATTTCTATACCAAGCTTGCAGCGTAGGACTTGTGTAATTCCATTAAGGAACTTCTGACCCTTTGTTTTATCTTTGTCCAGTATACGAGCATACTTTGTCCAGTATACGAACAAACTATGATTACTTCTCATTCCAATATTTTGCTGTTAAAGTTTTGGAACTCACTTCCATGCCATATGCATACTTGCAAATCGCTAAGTGTTTTCAGGAAAATATAGTTCATGAATACTTTATGCGTGAAAATACCTTGTAATTTGTCATTTTGTTTCAAGGGTAAGATGCTGGCCCCCTTGCTTCGGTTACTGGTGTTCTTTTTCGGTCTGCGCCAGACGTTTGTCTGTATGTTTTCGACTGATGACTGCCGATAGTGAGAGCTTGAGTTGTGTACGCAATACTGAATCAATTTCACGCCTATATGGCGTTTGATCCTCTTAGCTCGTGCCGTTTAACATATAAAAATTACTATGTTTAAATCTGTACGGCATTAATTCTGTACAACCTGGGAGAAAAACGCTTGAGCGCTTGAACTTAAAACCATCCGGAACTACGCAGCAAAGTGCCCGTATTCCGCGTAGGATCTCGCAACACTTCACAAGCGAACGTAAACCATCAACCTCCCGGAGAATAATATTACGCACCACATGTGTGTAGAGGAAGCGTACCTCATTAGCACGGCCACTTCCACGGATTCCACCTTACATTTCCTAAACACATCATATCGTCACGGGGCTCTCACTCAGCCATTCTCACGAACACACTGCGATCTGTCTTCCTGATACAATGCTTCGAACAATGCATCCTGGTGCGTGAAATTCGGCCTCAGAGAAACATCACGGAAACATTGCCCCATTTCTCGGCACGCCGTATTATTCCACGGAATCCAATTTCAGGTGGGCAGTGCTCCTCCTAACATATATACACGAGAAGGCCGCCGCAAAATATGGGGCTTTTACGGAGATGGTTTTACGGCATGCCGGAAAACGCGAGGAATACGGCCAATATTGCGTCACAATGCGCGGTAAGATTAACTGAACGTTTCAGTGTCGACAATACGTGCTCTGTATGACGAACAAATATAGATAAATTATTTTTTTTGTACGCGGAACAATTTTGGTCGAAAAAGACACACACACAAACATACTACGCAGCGAGCCTTCAATTATACGTTGGCAGACGCAAAGGGAATGTATTGTGCTCTCCACAATGCAAGATTTACGCACGCTACCAGTTCGCGGTATCCGGCATGTTTTGCACAATAAATGACGCGTTGAATGGAAAACATCCGCCCTGTACGTGTTACGGAACCACCTGCCGTTTTTCTATTACGCTTCTATAGGTCACGTGCCGATAATTGATTTTCGCATGAATGGCAAAGCAAGACATTCTCAAGACAACAACAAACAAGCAAGCAAACAAACAAACAAGGGGAGGTAGAAGAAATAAAACGGGTAATTCTGGTCCTGTTGGAGAGTAGAAGCATTGTCGCCGATGCAAATGAATAAGACTGTTAGGAATATAGGGACTGATAGCACGGCTGGGGAGTATCTCAGGTCAGGGGACTATAATGGGGAGTGCGAACTGTAATTGCTCCCTAATTTTCTTCTTGTTGCGTGCTGCTGCTACTGGGAACAGTACACGTGATACTTTTTCTCCTTCTTTTTTTCTTTTTTATGAAAGCTGCATCCGGCAGTTTATGTGAAAAGTTCGCGAATATTATTGAAACATTCAGGAAACGCCAACCTTTTCGCATGAGTGTTTTCGCAAACACGAGTGCCACACACCGGCGAGAATCTACGTAAATTACGCAATTAATCGGAAATAAAGTGAAATAATATACAGGGTGGTCCATCAACCACGATAGGAATTCGTAGTAAAAAACGTAGGCCCCGGAGAGACCATGCGGTCAAGGGATTTTTTTTTCTGCCAATAACTTTTGCCACATATTGGTAACATTTTTATTCCATTTCAATTGACGAAAAGTTAATTTCTTCAATTGAACTTCCCAAGGCAACCTAACGTTTTCTTTGCGGAAATGGGTTCCCCGTGGTCATTTTACTCAGTATAGCACATAATCCTACTCGTAATGCAATGGCAATTGCCGAAATAAATTCGCCGAAAATCCGTGGAAATGAGCCCTTGGCTCCACGAGCGCAAAGCTGCGAAGAAAGGAGGTTACATTGACACACCACACGAGTAGGGAAAGGGTTACAAGCCATCGGGTGACCTTATTTTTGATAAGATAGCTCTGACTCCCGCACTCACCGCGCGTGTTTGTTCCGTGGGTAAGGCTTGTAATCCTTTCCCCCCTCGAGTGGCGTGTCAATGTAACCTCCTTTCTTCGCAGCTTTGCGCTCAAACTACGAGCTGTCAAGAAAGAGGTGGAGCCAAGGGCTCATTTCCACGGATTTTCGGCGAATTTATTTTGGCAATTGCCATTGCATTACGAGTGGGATTATGTGCTATACTGAGTAAAATGATCACGGGGAACCCATTTCCGCAAAGAAAACGTTAGGTTGCCTTGGGAAATTTCGGAGTTCAATTCAAGAAATTAACTTTCCGTCAATTGAAATGAAATAAGAATGTTACCAATATGTAGCAAAAGTTATTGTCAGAAAAAAATCCCTTGACCGCATGTCTGTCCGGGGCCTACGTTTTTTACTATGAATCTCTATCATAGTTGGTGGACCACCCTGTATACCAAATTGTAAAGCGAAACAAAATATCGACTAAAACAGGCAGAAAAAAACAACAGATCCACGTACATCGTGGTCGAAAGTCTGGGACCCATGGAGCGACTTTCCGTATAATTCTAACCAGTCGGTCTACTTTGGTCCTGTCGATGACACAGAATAACTGCGTTCACAGCGATGAACAACAGCAAAACTATTGACTATTTTGATATGCAGATTGCACCAATTAAGTTTGTTATAAGTGATATTGTTCACTGTCTTAAACACATCTTTAACCGATGCTTCATTGCTGGCATTTTTCCTAAGAAAATGCAAATAGCTAAAGTATCAGTATTACATAAAGGCGGTAACGTGCATGAGCTATCGAATTACCGTCCGATTTCAATACTCCCAATTTTCTCGAAAGCTTTGCAAAAGGTAATATACAACAGGTTATCATCGTTCTTTGAAAAACACGCATTCATCGTTTCCTCGCAATTTGGATTTCGCAAGGGAAGATCCACGGAAACAGCCCTACTAGAACTAAAAGAAATGATTCTTCAAAATCTTGAGAATCGTAAGCTTACCCTGGGCATTTTCGTGGATTTCTCGAAGGCCTTTGATTCCATATGCCATGATATCCTCATAAGAAAACTCCAACACTGCGGCATTCGCAGTACCACCAGCTCCCTTACAGCTTCATATCTTCAGCGCCGCAAACAATGTTGTGTTTATAAATAACAATGTTTCGTCACTTAGAGATGTCAATTGCGGTGTACCGCAGGGAAGTATGCTGGGACCCCTATTATTTAATTTCTTTATTAATGATATTACTTACACATCTCTTGAGGCAAAATTTGTCATATATGCTGACGATACAACCTTATTGATTACGGGAAGCAACAGCACTGAAATTGCTACTAAAGCAGATGATGCCTTTCGAAAATTACACACGTGGTCATGTAATAACATGTTAAAAATTAATGTAAAGAAAACTAAAGCCATTTTGTTTCAGCCCAGGAACAAGAAAGTTAATCTCTGTTCTGACATTCATTTAGGGAATGAGAAGGTCGAGTTAGTTGAGTCAATTAAGACGTCAGGCGTACACTTCTCTTCAGCTTTGAGTTGGGGCACTCACATTGAATATGTACGACCAAAAATATAGTCTTCGCTGGCCATCATCTACAGACATAAACATTACCTACCAATTCCAGTACTGCACACGCTGTACTATGCCTTGATATATACTCTCACATGAACTATTGCTTTCTTGTATAGAGAAATGGGCCTAGAGGCGCGTACAATGATCTTCTGGTGATTCAGAAAAAATTCCTCCGATTGATGGAGAGCCTGCCATAAAATAACACGACTTCCGGCTTATTTAGAAAACACAATATTATTCCCATTCACCGTTTGTATGAGCACGAGGGAAACGGACCCTGTTCTGCTTAATATCGCCACCCTCTCACCTGCTATATATACGTACTTTCATCGTCATCAGCATGAATAGGATCATTCCAAAATGTAGAACATCATATGGTGAACAACAGATACAACGTGCTCTGCCTACATTGTTAAATAACATTTCCATTAACTTACTAGGAGCCACAAGGAAATGTGTTAGGGAATATTTTACAAGTTAAGAAGTGTGTCGAATAAGTGTATCGTTTTGTTTATGTTTTTCTGTAAGGTGCACTGTCCTAATACCTCACTTTTCTGTAAAAAAAATAAAAAAATAAAATATAAAATACTATGTGATGCTGCTGTACGGGGACAGTGACCTCGTCAAGTCAAGTTGTCACATTGTGACTTTTTGTCGCTGTCCCCGGTCAACTTTGTGACCAAATAAATTATTATTATTATTCAGTGATGGCCGGTAGTTAACTACATGTAGTTAGACTACTTGATTGTAGTTAAAAAGTAGTTATCAACTACTTGCAGAAATGTAGTGGCAACTGCTAGTTAAACTACTATTTCGAGTAGTTAACTACAGTAGTTAGGTTACTGCAGGAGCCAACTACTTCCGATTTTGCGGCGCAAGCTTTACTGTGTAAGACTGTGCTTCAGACTTTTACCTTGAGTTGCTTGCTTGATGAGAACGGAGGTGCAGAGCAATTGTGCCGTGCATGTGTACTAAAGCTTCACTTTTATCACTGCTTGTGATTCATATTTAGGTGTCCAAGAACACTTTAGAATGGGATTGGTGTTGATGGACAACGTTAACTAGTTATACATGTAGTTAAAATACATTGCAGTAGTTAAAGAAGTAGTTTTAACTACCTCTCCTCAAAAGTAGTTGAACTACTAGTTAAACTACTTCATCGCGAAGTAGTCAGTAGTTTTAGTTAAACTACAGTAGAAGTAGTTAGTGGCCATCACTGTTATTATTATTATTATTTTCTGTTCAAATATTTCGGAATATAGTTCCAGAACTAATAAATAATAAATAATAATAATAAATAAATAAATAAATAAATAAACTGTAGTTGCTCCCCCTATTCTCTTTCTGCTCTTCTCTCTCTCTCTCTCTAAACACCCCTTTCCCTTTCTAGTATACTCTGTGATCCGGTCGGAAGCCTGCCACTACCTGCCACCTGTTCGCGCACCTTCGGGTGACGAAAAGGCGAGCAGAATGCAAACGGCAAAATCCTGTCGCCTGCTTCAATTGGAGGACCGTACGCGCCCTCTATCGTCGATGCTGCTAACCAGAGATGCCTTGTACGGGATTCCCTTTTTCACGTTTTCTTTTTTACTCTCCTTTGGGGGAAAGAAGATATTGCAGGGAGACGAAGACGGCCAGCTGTTTGAGGGTGCATCAAAAGCAAGAAGAAATATCAATTCACCATTTCTTCTGTATTGGATGAGAATCTACGGGCACAGGTTGTTCCGATTTGTTTGAGGTCGAGTTCCTCCCTTCAACAGGTGGTCAAAGTATTGCCCCCCTTGAAGAATGCGCCGAATACACTAATAAAAAAAAATAGTAAGAATGATAATCGTTAAAGCAGGGGTACCCGGCAGCGCAAGAAAAAAATGAATGAAGAAGTAAAACCCGAGAGGGCAAGTAACGAAAAGAACGCAAGCACCGCTCCTTTTTTATATCGTTTTTTATACTGAAGAGTCCCGTTCTCCGGCCTCTCCTCTGTCGTTTTTTTTTATTATTATTATCTATATCTTTTTTATGCTCAGTACCTCTTCCATCCCCTGCATCAGGACTGCTTCATACCCCACAATATGTTGCAGATTGTCGAGGCAGCGCTTCCTTTTTTATGGTAATAACAACTGGCAAGAAAAGAAGAAAAAAAAGACAAGAAAGGCAGATGGCAACCCTGTCGCTCTACTAGTGACCTTACTCGACCTCTAATGAGGCGCCCTTTGGGACTGACACTGTGGTCATCCTTCGAAGTTGCGCAAGTCCGCTACGTTTAATGGTTTCCGAAAGTTAAATGATCCTGATGCCATACGAATGCGCGCATCTGTAACATCTGGTCGACAGATGGTTAGGCGACAGTGTTAGCAGACAAGACTTTCCTAAGACATTCGCATGAGTGATTATGTCTGCGGGACGAAGCACTTACGACTATTTTGCCTTCGAAAGGAGACCCCTTCGGAGTCGCGGAATATTACAATTGGTTACCCCTTCGACAGTTGTACTTGGTTAAGTAGGCTTTATATCACTCCTGATTGGTGGAAAGCGCGGGACATACGCCTTTTTGCGACGCTTAACCTAATCGCGCAAGCATCCCACAAAAGGCGTACGTCTCCCTCTTTTTTAACCAATCACGGGGCAGAACGATGTCATTCGGGATTATGGTTGGCTATGAGCGTGCTACGTGGTGAAGTTCTGTTTTTAGAGTGTCCGCCCATTTCATCGAATGGCGTTTCATCGACGCCGTTTTATCCAACGCCATTCATCGAACGCCTTTTCGTCGAAAGTCGTTTCATCGATGCCTGACCAAGGCTAGGTCAGGAGGGCCCTTTTACGTATTTCACACGTTGCCGCAAGAAAAAGCGGCGGCCACCGATTTGATGAAACGGCATTCGATGAAATGTCAATTTTTCGACGAAATCGCGTTCGATGAAATGTCACGCAACCGTGAATGAACGGTCGGCCACAAGCAACAGCATAGCGACACTAAGCTCATCAAATGACCTGAGAACCACCATCATTGTTTGACGAAGAAGAACAGAGATGTTGCCCTGCAATGTTCTAAAAGTTCTGAGTATTGGGTATCGGGTTCGATACATGGTTTCTTCGGTAAGTATGAGCTTGGCGGACGTCACGAGGGTATTTTTTTTTTAAATTCCGTTTTAGAGCCGTGAAGCAACTGTGGTTATGAGCGACGTACAGAAGTGGAGAGGACGGCAGAAAGGAGTGGGGGACATTGGGATTAGCATGCGTGCCGGGCCGACTTCGGGGAGAACTGTGCGGACATTCGTCTGCAAACGCCTGCCGGAAAACCCAGGGAAAACCTCGGACAGCACAGCCGGTGCTGGGATTCCAACTCGCGTCACCTACCCGCCAGTTCCGGCGTCAAAGGCAATCATCCTAACCACTACTGGCGCCGAGAAGTTTGGGAGTCGCCCCCTGGTGTTCACTGAATGAACCGTGTCGTGGGGATGTCCCCGGGCAGTATTGCCACATTGCATTGCGTATCAAGGCATTGCATGTGTAAGAGGCTGTCCAGCATTGATATTTCCTGGTGATTCATGACGAAAACGACATATGTGCTCCAAGTAAATCGCATTTTCATTCCAATGTGACATTTTTTACTGTAAGTAACAAAAACGAAACCGAAACCGAAACGAAGATCCCCACCAAGAGGCGGCACAGTGGCGTTCCTAGTGAGGGTCTCGCCGCCAATACGCCGCGCCAGCTGGTGACGAGGGTCTGCGACCGAGATAATAAAGATGATGGAGTGTTGGTTTTCAGATCCGATAAAACGTATTAGGCAAACTTGATGTGGCTCTATAGCTTAGCGGAACAGGAACTTCAAGTTACTGACAGTGACTTCCACGGCAGCAAAAGCGCTAACTGTAAAAAAACAGTAATTTAAATATTCGCCCACGAATTACAATCGAAATATATTGCACTCTGACTCAGAGCATCGTAAGAAAACATGCCACGGCGTTTGTTTAGCTTTGGTTTGGGCGCGAATTACAGCTTTAAATAGCAGAGTAGAGTAGAAGCAGATGCGTTTTGAAGCTTGGTGACGCCCGAATATGAGAACTACTGCTCTATACATCGCAAGGAAGTAGGGACAGAGTGACATTTCAAGCTATCTACTGGTATTTATCCAGTACGTATACTGCCCGCAATGTTTGCCTCACTGACACAATTGTGCAGTTACAGTATTGCAAGGCCAAGGCTAATAAGAAAGGGAAAAAGCTGATAAAGTCAGTGACAATAGGTTCGGGTAACAATAGGTGTTGCGTTGCGTCTTTCGTATACGTACAACGTTGATCTGGAAGTGATTCACTGGATGGCTGAACCTATAGCGGAGATACACCTCCTGCGAGATACAATTGAACGCTCATCGGTCACGATTCTCGTGACTGTGAGCAATTACAGACCGGGCATTTTCAACGATCGCCGTACGATTGCTGCGCGTTGCAAGGTGCAAAGGATTATGGATGTCGGCGTAACTTATCGGAAGCTTACATTTGCAGTTAATGGCTCTGCTGGCAACGTAGTGCGTAGCACTTTTTACAAATGTTTGCACTTTATAGTGCACTATCAGCTCCCGTGGCATAGTGGTTAGGACGATTGCTTTTCATGCCGAGAGTGGGAGGTGACATGGGTTCGAATCCTATCACCGGCTGTGCTGCTTGAGGTTTTCCCTGGGTTTTCCGAAGACTTTCGAGACGAATGTCGGCACAGTTCCCTCTGAAGTCGGCCCAGGACGCATACTAACCCCCACTCCTTCCAGCTGTACTCTCTCCATCTGTTCACGTATGTACGAAACTCATAGCCACAGTTGCTTAATTCGCGGCGCTAACAAATAAAATTCAAAGATTCAAATAAAACTTTAGTGCACCAATACGAGGAAGGCGTTGCTCGTATAGGAAGACTGTCAAAACTGAATCGGAATCACTACTAAATTTGTTTACACTTATATAATCTACACAGCTGCTCGTTGGTGATCGTATATCAGACGCTCGAATTACAAGCACAATCTTAACATATACCGGGTGGTTCACGAAGGTCCTCCGGCTGAATAATTCGTAAGCAGGTGGCGCTATCGGAAAGCTTCTTTATCTTCTTTTTTTCAGTAAGCATCTCCGAGACATAGGCCAAGGACTGAGCGGTCATTTGCATACGCTCATTAAATAAACAAAAGTTTTAAACTTTTAAATTTGACTTTGGATGCTTTCGGAACCTGTGTTTTAGCGACCGAAACTTCAGGCGAAAAAAGAAAAAGAAACAAAAAGAAACCGGTTCGACACTTAGTGATATTTAGACTAATTGGTTTTGGCGCTCTTTCGCTCAGCTATCCAGCTGCCAATTACGTGTTCATCCGCCTGGTTCACATGCAGGGGTGACAGAAGACAAGGAACAGCTATATCTATATCCGTAGATGGACCGTACTGAAAATTCAGGTGCATAGGGAATTGTTAGCAAGTATTTTAGCTGTTTAGCGCTCAATTCCGCAGAGAACCAACAACGTTCAACTATCACCTTCTATGAGCTGTGAAGTAAGACCCGAGACAAGGAGTTCAGACGAATTCTCTTGTTGTTGACAAATGCACCTTCTACTTGTTCTGCTGCCTGACTCTCGCCAGGGTCTTTTCAGCAAAGCTGACAATGAGTTCATGACAGCAAAATTTCCCTGCAGCTTTATCATCGTGATAGTAAACCTAGAGTAACAAATAGGTTAGAAATATTTACGACTGATCAACGCAACAAATGGTAAAAACGACATCGAAACATTACCTCACTCTGCTTTACAAAGGCGGCTTGTATTCTTGAAAACACGGCACCCCTCAACCCTTTCCTCTCGGGCCTTTCTTGACCGCGTTCTGACCTATCTTCCTCATCAAAATTGAGATAAATGTTCTTTGGAAGCAGGAAATCAGCGGCGAGGGTCATTTGCACTTGTAGATATGACAGTGACAACAATTATTGCGACACGGTCACCTGTGTATGCGCACACATTAGAATGGTAACCCTATACCGCGTCTTATCTTTTGCAGCACAGCTCTGCAGGCAACATTGTGTATCGGCGTCGCCGACGCCTTGTGGCGCCCGCATGTCGAAAAGGCGTTTCACTTCTCGCCACTTGTAATTGGTTAATTATTTCGACAGCGTTCGGCCAATTAGAGGGCGGGCGTGGTCTTCCGCAAATTTAATGGACGCAGAATGGGGCACATGCGACATATCCGCCGAAGCGGTTCGCTTTGTGCGCGAGAGATTGTACGTGATGGGTGAATAGCACAGACACTTTGTATACCGTGGATGATGAAGAGAACGGCTTTAGCGAAAGGCGTCTGATAACGAGGCTAAAGTGAAAAGCGGGGATAAGCAAGTCCCACTTCTGATTACTGACTTGTAAAAAAGGTAGCGACGGGCTGACAAAAGAATAAAAGAAGTAGAAGAGGAAGAAGACGAAGCACGCGAAAGAAAAGTGATGTTTTATGACAAGTTGAACTGACAAGTTGAATCACTAAGGCCATAATGATGCCTAAAAAAACAAAAAAACAAAAACACACAAAGGGCGGTTGCTTCTTCCTTTGGCGTCGGACGCGATGTTTTGTGTGTCGTATTTAGATTCTGGCAGCCATTCCATTAATTTAATTCATCAATGCTCTTGCACTGGTCAAATGAATAACTATGAATTAGAGCTGTTCCACTAATCTAATTAATCTAACACTACACTAAACCGTAAAGCCAAATAAACGTTACGTGACATTTCTAGAGCGCTAGCCACAACCTATCGGAAAGACGTAACGTTAGCGTCTGAAGAGAGAGGCAGAGAGAGAGAAAGAGAGAAGAATAAGAAGAGAAACGTTATGGAGATTTTTGTAAAAGAGCGCATTAAATGCCATCCAAACATATCCCGTCGAACTGCGAAGGACCTTTTGTTACGCAACAAGATTCTGAAACTGACGCCACATGCAGCTCTGATTCCGAACCTTTATCAGAATTCCCTGCAGAGCTACAGTTCCGCAATTCAGCATTTTATCTTCTGTGCACACGGCCTAAGGAACCACTTCGCTGTTTACAAACAAGATGCGCCATCTGCGCATCCGCGGGGTTGGTGTGGGAACACACGCAGCCGTGAACGCAGCCGTGCGAATACTTTCCGCAAGTGCGACATCGACTGTGTTGCACTGCTACACTCTAAGAAAAAGAAGGAGTAAAACGGGGAGTAATTGCAGCTTATACCCCCCTGGACTGCAATTACTCCCCATTTTACTCCCCAAACCCGGCATTTAGTCCCGACATTTACTCCCCAGGACTGCAAATTGCCACTGAACTTCGCCAATTGTCTTCTGAATGCAACAGTCTACGTAATATGTGCCCTGGTAGCAGACCATATCCTCCAAACTCCCATTTCCACCGACGTCCCAAATCAACCAAAAGCTCGTTTCCTCCGAAAAAATGTTCGGAGGTTCTGGGCTTTCGGTTGATATGAGCAAGCGGGGTGCAGTGACCCACATCATCCAAATACTCATTTCATCCGAGCGCCCAGAACCACCGAAAGCGGAGCACTTGAAAGGACACGCTTCCCCAATTTTCCAGGGAGACAAGTTATCATTGCTGTGTCGTCATGGGAAGTTTCCCTATAATGAGCACTAATCAAACGCGTTCCAGGAAGCAGACGTACATTCAGAAAACACGCTATTAACCGGCTTAGAAAAGCTTGCAACCAGTAGGACTGCATGAAAACAACATATAGTCTGAACTGTCAATCTCCTCCGGAGACACCTGAGGTTTGTCTGTTTTTTCACCGTCCCGCTATGTGTAACAGCCGCAGAACATACCATTTCCACCATCCCCTTTCTCTGTTCCTCATGACGCGGACCTTCATGAGCTTCCGAAGATAGCGCTTGTCGCGTCAGCAACCAACATCCATACGAATAAAATTGTTGGTATCACTTCTTGAACACGACCTCATTTATACGTATTTCCTTTCCAAGCTTCACTTCTGAGCTTTAACGGATAGAAATGACATGACAGGTGCCCACCTCGCACCGAGTATCGCGTCGTTTCCACCCACCCATGCTTAGGCTTCTTTAATGTCGGCTTTGTACACCAGCTCTCATTTTTATATCCGTCATATCTGTTACATCTCCAGGATAGAGAATAGACATTTCGGGCACCGGATGAGCAGCAGCCAGGAACCCACGTGACGACAAGAGTCACGTGACCCTCTCTGGTTAGTTGTAGTCTTGCAGGGAGTACATCGGATTGCCGCACACTTCAGAGCCGTGTACCCTTCCTCCTCTCCCGCAAAAACGGGAAAGGCGTGTCCTTTCAAGTATTCCGCTTTCGGTGGTTCTGGGCGCTCGGATGAAAAGAGCATTTGGGGGATGTGGGTCACTGCGATCCGCGTGCTCATATCAACCGAAAACCCAGAACCTCCGAACATTTTTTCGGAGGAAACGAGCTTTTGGTTGATTTGGGACGTCGGTGGAAATGGGCATTTGGAGGATATGAGGCCTAACCATGTGCCCTTGGTCAGTCTGATGGCATAAGGCTGTATAACTCAGCCAATACAGCAATTTTCCAGCCAAACACAGACAGTAAGAAACACTTAGCGCATCTTTCTTCGCAAACTGCGCCCTATGTATGGCGCAAGATTTTATAAAACTCGATATATCACGGTTGACGGTTTGCTTCAACATATTTTCATGCATGCACACGAATTATGTACCTGGGACTCTTAAAACAGCGCGTTAAATGCAGTCTCCACTCTGTGACATTCATTTACTCCCATGCATTTACTCCCGAAAGGGACTGTTTTTTGGTGCAATGCGTTTAGTCCCCAAAAGGAGTAAAAGTACTCCTTTTTTTCTTAGAGTGTACACCGCTCTCGACTGACTCTTTTTACAATACTCGAAATAAGTTCTGAAGGAATGAGACAAGTGTTGCTACAAGACGAAGTTGTTTATGAACAGTATACTACATGACGATCCCTGTAAATCGACAACTCAAAGGTGACCAGTCAATTCAACTGATTCCAATTAGATGAGGTACCCCTTACAGATGCTCTACTACGTTACAATGGCTCAAGAACGGCCCATAGACGCCGACATCGCCTAACGTTGACGTTGCGAGGAACCGCTAGTGCACCGGGACTGTAAGAGAGCGTTGCGCATGCGGTGCGCAGAACAAGGGTTCCTACGCAGAACCACCAACGCTATCTCTTACGTACGCAAAGGCGATAGCGTACGATGTACCGTAATTTCACGCGTATTAGCCGCGGCTTATGCGCGATTTTTTTTTTCTTTTACGGGCGCTCTGCCGCTTATCGGATGGCTATTTTTTTCTGGTATTTCCCCCCATACGCTGGGTTTAACGAAAGGGCCGTCAGTGTCTCTGGAACAGCACTGCCCTGCCGATGCACGAACAGTGCGTAACAGGAACGGGTCCGCATTTGAGTAGATTAGTCTTCCTGGTGCATTCCCCCATCAAGCAGCTTTAACGAAAGTGGTGACAGTGACTCGCGTCTTCTGGAAGACCACTGACCCATCAATCCATGAACAACGCACAACAAGGGCACAATCCGATCTTGCTAGAACTCTAGAGCTGACCCCGGAGTATGGACCACGGGGTTTATGGCCTTCTCTATGGTCTCCTTTGTCGCACAAATCAGTCGTCTCGTATTGTCCGCGGCTTATCTGCCAGAAAATTTTCGAAGCTTTCCTAAAAACGCGTCCTGCGGCTTATCTGCGGTGCGGCTTATACGCGTGAAATTACGGCACTAAAACTCTAGTCTGTCGAAACCACAGCGTTGACGCTATGTGGTGCCGGCGTCTTCACAAACCACGCGCGCTGCGCGTTATGGTTCACTCTGGCGACGCGTTTACCAATCCACTGCGTGTCCACCCGCATTTTATTTTAGTAACGTGCCTTTACGAACTCCAAGCGAACTGGGCGTCAAAAGATGGGACAAAGTGGTGCCCTTTTAAACGCCGACGACAGCCCTCCTTCGCGGAGTATAACCACGCGTCT
Organism: Ornithodoros turicata; assembly: GCF_037126465.1. Lineage (NCBI taxonomy): Eukaryota > Metazoa > Arthropoda > Arachnida > Ixodida > Argasidae > Ornithodoros > Ornithodoros turicata. The sequence continues at coordinate 8,629,198 of NC_088206.1, read as the reverse complement.
CCGTCTCTCAGCATTCCAGAGAAGGTTTCTCGAAATTCCTGCTGAAGTTTCAAAGTCCTTTTACGCTCGAACACGGCTAAAAGTGCACGAGGGTCGGGTTGTAAAGTACGCCCAGAAGGTTGTCGACCTTTTCACACAGAAATAGATAGTCTTCGCCCAGGATTTTTCTCTTTCTTTCCGCGACACCCGCGAAATGTTGCGGGACTTCTCGTCACTTCATCCCGTGCAAGTGCAACAGGGCGAAACATGTCGTCTGCTCTATAGTCACACTTCACGCTCTTCACGATTGCCGGCTTCAATGATTTCTTTTTATCTGAGCAGAGCAGGGTTGTTAAACTTACTTTTAAAAAAGTATCTCAGTTACAACTACAGATACCGAGTGATGGGGGAAAATACGCTGATAACAGTTATAGATACTTTCAAAGATGTACTCAGTACTGCGTGTAGAGTTATTCTTTCTATTAAATTGATTGGGTAGATTTAGGGAGCAATTATTAGTTGTGTATTTCGATTATTATAGACACTTTCAAAAATGTACTCAGTAAAGTTACTTTTTCCATTAAATTGATTGGGTAGATTTAAGGAGCTGTTATTAGTTGTGTATTTCGATTAATAAAGCAGATTATCTTGGGTCGCAAGATGTGATAACGCGTAATGTCTTGCATTATTTCTTTTCTTCCTTGTGCACTCCGCACGCACCCCAGGTATGAACCATTAAATAGCTTTATTTCAAGAAAATAGACTGGACACTGACCAGATGGCGCACATTACCAAACCAGCAACTCTATTTTAGCTGTTTGCTTTCTTCTTAACATTTCTCTTGACTTGCACACCTTTTGTTTGCACGAAGGAGCACAGTCATTTCAAAATTCTTCTCCGTCATGTGGGTTGGAAAATTTGTACTCACGACCACCCACCGCGACGCTGCCTGGCAACCCAGTGTTATGTTTGAGAAATACATACTTCAGTATTGGAAATGATTGCAAATAAGCACGCAGGTCAGAGTGCCTAGCCGAATTGCGCCACCTCTTGGTGATGATTGTCGTTAATATTTTTCTAATGAGAAAAAATAGTCTGGAGAAGAGTAAAAGTTACCGAGAAAAGTAACTGAGTTGCCGATAAAAGCGAAATGAAGCACGACACTGATGAGCCATGTGCCCGCCACCCCCTTGTACTTGAACTTTATGTGCCCAACATGCACCATCAGTATATGCACGTACGAACACAGCACAATGTACTGAACGTGCGAGTGCATAGAGGTCGAGGGTCAGTTCATGTTTGTCTTCCTCGTGTTTTCTTCAGCTGTGCGAAATGAAGCACGGCACTGATGAGCCATGTGCCCGCCACCCCCTTGTACTTGAACTTTATGTGCCCAACATGCACCATCAGTACATGCGCGTACGAACACAGCACAACGTACTGAACGTGCGAGTGCATAGAGGTCGAGGGTCCGTTCATGTTTGTTTACCTCGTGTTTCCTTCAGATCTGCGAAATGAAGCACGGCACTGATGAGCCATGTGCCCGCCACCCCCTTGTACTTGAACTTTATGTGCTCAACATGCACCATCAGTATATGCACGTACGAACACAGCACAACGTACTGAACGTGCGGGTGCATAGAGGTCGAGGGTCAGTTCATGTTTGTTTCCCTCGTGTTTTCTTCAGCTGTGCGAAATGAAGCACGGCACTGATGAGCCATGTGCCCGCCACCCCCTTGTATACTTGAACTTTCAGTACACTGCAACCCCGCTCGGGAACACTCCGATGGTGTTCGTATGCTAATTGTACAGTGACTTTACATGCGGTACGAAGAAACCTGACGTGGCTCAGTCACGTCACCTGTCGTTTTCGAAGGAACACAGGACATGACGGCACGCAGGTTATCTCAGCCCCTAGAAATAAGCGCTTTTTTTTCTTCTCCTCTCAAGCATAATTAGACACAATGCCCCGTCCAAGACTGAATCCTGATGCGCTGCAACCCTTATAATCGACGCCAGGTGCTTTCGGACTCGCATCTCCCCCACGTTCTCACCACTTCTCAGAAGCAAAAAAAAAAAAAAAAAAAAAAAAGGTACGCGTAATTTGCCAGGAGCGACGGTTCACGGTCACTTAACGACAGCTGACGGCACGCCCATTTAAAACAACACCACGTGCCACGCGGACGCCTCCGTCGTGTTTACCATAACAAAGTGGTGCGACGGTGGCAATTACACAAGCATCACTCCCGCGTCACCACCTGCTCCAGATGACCGTACCACCATGATGCACCGTAAGATGGCCTTGAACGCTAAGACGTGTTTGCAAGCTATGGGGGCAGATGGTGGTCGCCGGTTATATATATATTGAAGAAAGTTTTGGCGGAACGTATTATGCATGCTTGCCTGAACCGCACCGTGATAACGGGAAACCTGTCTATCTCTACGTGTGTGCAAGATGGTACCTTCGACCTTGGCTCGCTTAAAAAAATACATACATATCTGTATAGTATATATATATATATATGTATATGAATGTTCCGGAATATGACTCAGACAACTGCCATGTGGCATAGTTGCACCGATTGTGACGTCACCCAGGAAACCTATTTAAGCAATATGCAACCCTTGTACCTCTTTTGTCCTGACGAAGACAGTGCCACTGTCGAAACGTCGACCATTCTTTTTTTAATCAATGTGTTAAATTGCCCATTAAATAAATTAGTTTTTGTTAACGTTCCTGTAATCTGTAGTCCAAGTCTTATTATTTCACTTTTATTCAACTTCGTAGCCGTCTGATATATTAACCTATTTGTTCTATATATATATATATATATATATATATATATATATGCTGGAAGAAAGGGGTTCGGGCGACCGCGAAATTAAATAGGTACTAACAAAATATGAGGCAGACAACGAAGATGTAGGAAGTAGAAAAAGGGGGAGTTATTTATTTACTAGTGGAAAGTTAAGGGGGAAGTCAACGTTGCGGCGGAAGCTCCGCCTTCGTCAGGACTGTATATATATATACTACTATATATATATATATATATATATATATATATATATATATACAGGGTGCGTCACGTAAGACTGACCAGAATTTTTATAAGAAAAAAAAAAAAGCTATGAGAGCAGCATAGATGTTGCTTTTGCAGTTGAGTTCTACGCCCATAGGAGGACAATCCTCTCCAAGAGAGTGTGCAACTACAAGATGACTAATTACCTAAATTTTATTAATTAACTTTTTAACTAGGGGATTTCGGTCAAAAGCGAGATGTCAGATTGAGAGACTACCCTATAGGTGCGAGCCATTTCACGTTTAACAAATCCTGAGACCCACACGTGTGTAAAAATATCCATCCTCGAATTTTGATCCGCAAATGAGCCGAAACCGCGGTGACCGGGAACACGGGGAAGTACAGTGCTCATTTCACGTCAGAGAGCCACGTGACGACTCCAATCCTGGAGATGATTGGAGTAGGTGCCGCTCCTCTGGTCAGATAAGCCGCCTGCCGGCCCAGATAAGCCTCCGTCGGCAAGGGTGATGTCAGGAGCGCGTTTCAGGATTTGTTAAACGTGGAATGGTGTTCAACGAGGATAGTCTCTCAATCTACTACCTCGCTTTTGCCCTAAATTCCGTAACTAAAAAGTTACGTAATGAATTTCAGGCAATTAGTCATCTTGCAGTGACATACTCTCTTCCAGAGGATGTCCGCCTGGCCGTTGAACTCAGCTGCAGAAACAACATCCGCTCTGCTCTCATGAAAATTATGTAAAGGCTAAAAATAAACACCCTGTATATATAAAAGCGGGAAATCTGTGTTGCGCGGTGCGGCATAGCAAAAGCTACCTGTGTACTTCGAACACCTGTGCAGGGCACGCACGGTGTTGACAATCCAATGAGTCCGATGATGTCGGTTTTATCTTATCTCGTCCGGTATCCCCCATACTGCGTGCATTTAAATTTTCTGTTTGTGTGAAAGGTACATAACGGCTCCTTTATGAGTTTTGCACTCCGCGAGTGTTTGTGTGGATACTGTGGCTCAAAGTTTGCCCCTGCTCCATATTTGGGAGATAAAGCCAGAAGTGTTTCGGAGAAATCTAGGGCTGTTACTACGGCAGTTATGTGTGCAATCGCCAGGGTGATTACAGCTGTTCTGACCAATGCTTTGCTCGTGTGTCTGCAATGGCAGTCACGAGCACGCGATACCAATGAATAGAGGTACAGTAACAGTGCAAAGTGTAGCGGGGGAAGGTGTATTGCAACCAGGGTGTCGAACCGAAACGTTTTTCGTTCCGGTTACATCATAAACGATCCGGTACCGGTTCTGCTCCGGAGCAAAAAAATAAGGGTTCATACCGGTTCCGCTTCTGCTGGGAATATTCATCCCCACAAAAAAGTCAATGTTACAAAATGTAAACCCGTTTATTCCGCATACATGGTATTTAATATTAATAGACAGCTGTGAAATTGGTGGCTCCTGGTTCCTGTAGGTTACTGTCTGTTCAAATGGGCTTTCTCCTTTCTTGAAGCACGTGCTACAAACGGACTTGTTTGTCGTGATGTCATACGTAAAGTACTTTCTTGCTGGATTGGAGCGATCGCGTCCCATCCGAATGTCTGTTGCTACTGTCTAGCCAGCAAGCAGCACCGCACGAGTAGGACGCAAATCGAGGAACACCTTCACTCACAAACGCGCTCGACGGCTCCGTTCTATTTTTTTCGTGTCCTGTCCACAAAAGAGTTGCCACGTCGCAAGGGCTTCCCCTCGCGTATACGTAAATGTATTCAACTTAGCTGCTCCCAAACAAGGGACGCGTTGCGCGACATTACCGATAAAGAAGCTGTTAAGCAGCCCCCTTGGGTCGCTGTTTAGTTGAGGAGAGTTTGAGGGGATCAAATTAAAACGCGCGAACGATAAACCATTACAAGGGAGCCTAAGGGTCATAGTACACCGACATACATTCCACCGTAACCCTCGTATAGTATCCATGACATGACTTCAGAGCACACGACGTCTGTTTCATTCGCCTATCCGTAGTCCAAAGCGGCGAAGTTTTCTCTTGGACCGAAAACCGTTACATATATTTTTCGGTTTCCCTCCTGAGCGAAAAAAACGTATACAGTTTCGATTCCGTTCCGGTTCGCACAAAAATAGCGGTTTTTTTCGGTTTTCGGTTCGCTCCGACACCCTGATTGCAACTGCCGTTACACAGCTGCAGACCTGGACGTCGCCGACGCAGAACGCAAAGCCCAACTCAATGAACAAGTCCTTCGAACAATGCGGGTTTTAGCAGTGCCAAACCAAATTTCTGTCCCCAGGTGCTACGTGAGATAGGGTGTGTTCCAAATCTCCAATACTCTGGTTAGACAGCTTTTTGGCAGTCTAGCCCAAAGTGCGAACATGTTGGGTCTCGTTCCAATAGACTTCTATCCGAGAAACGTCATCATGACGTTGGCAGACAGAATGAAACTGAAACAAATCGCAAGGGGAGGGCTGGGTTCCACGAATGGGCACTTGTTCGCTGCCTCCTATTGAAAGAAAAGTAGGACCGAAGGTCGCGTCCCTTTTCAGGGACCATCGTAATCCCCTCAGGACCGTGGCTTTAGTGCGCGACCTTGTTCGCCCGAGCGTAGTTCAACTCTACCAAATTGGTGGCGCTGTCGAACACTATGACGTCGTTTGTTTATAAACAGGGAGAGGTCTATGCTGCTATAGGACGCCTCTCGCTGTCTCGCATAGCCTGTACCGTTGAAGACTAGTTGACGACGTCGAGGTTACGACGTCTGGCGAGTCCGCGGTGTTTAATTATAGGCCACACATATTGATATCTCGTCGCTAACTGACCGATTGCAACCTTTAATAAAGTGCGAGGTGTGTAGTTCCTACATCGTCTCGCTGATGGCGGATGCGGAGCCAAGTGTGCGTAGCTGTTCAGTCAGACGCCTTCACGCCGAGCCAAGTATTGGAACACACCTATAACCACAGAGAGACCAGCAGACAGGAAATGATGATGATGATGATGATTTGAGTGTTCTTGCGCAAAGCAACAACAGCCATAATGCGCCTGACAGGACGGCAGGAAAGACTGAGCCGCCACCTGGCGGAGAAACAGTGAAACACCTCAGACACAGTCGAGCATGAAGTATCTGCCCAGACGATTTCACACGTGAAAGGCCCGCAACAATGGCAGCGATCATTGTCTAACCCGTCCCGTTCCCCTAAACTCGCCATGGCCAACTTCAACCCTTTCGCGAAGGTCAACTGGCAACCTTGATGGTCACGAGAGCGACATTTTGCGAAAGATGGCCTCGGCGGCCTCGGTAAGCGACCTGTTGCTGGCCACCGGAAACGGTTAAGCAGGGCATATAAGTGCATATGGGCCCCGATAAGCTTCGACAAGCTTCAAGGATGGGCAGTGGAGGAGGAGGAGGAGGAGGAGGCACAACAGCTGACATATACAAGACGACCTCTACACCAGCCTTACTAAAACATGTTAGCCTAACTATACTTACAAACTTAGCTTACAGATTGTTGAATATACAGGGTACACTTCTTATTGGATACAGAAGCCGTGGGTGGTATACGTCACAGCACGTACAGCAAACAAATTTTTGAATTCCTTCAAACGCCCGTGTGACAGAGGTATTATTTATTGTTGCTTATTTATTTATCGTTGATACGTTAAGAGCGCGAAGGCAGGTTAAGGGGGTCCCGACTTGAGGCTTTTGCATCATTTTTCTGTGTTAGCGCCGCGAAGCGACTGTGGCTCTGAGCGACGTACAGATGTGGACAGACAGAGAGAGGACAGCAGGAAGGAGTGGGGGACAGCGGGGGGTTAGTATGTGTCCTGGGCCGACTTCATGGGGGAACTGTGGCGACATTCGTCTGGAAAGTCTTCGGAAAACACAGGGAAAGCCTCAGACAGCACACAGCCGGTGGTAGGATTCCAACCCACCACCTCAAAGTCTTCAACACGACCTTGGCTACCACCAACGAGCGCGACGCCTTAACCGGCTCGGCCATGCCGCTGGTTTTTGTATATAGATAAGAGTCAGTTAAAAGGGTAACATTGTGCCAACAGTTAATTATTACCCTATCATAATCCGTGACTGATCGACAGAGTAACAGACCCGCCATTGAATAGAAGCCACACCAAGACGAGCTCTCGCGTGACAACCGCACGTAAAAAACAGCTTCTTTCAAACATCTCCAACGAGAAGCCAGACATATAATAGCAGACGGCATCATAGCTCTCTCAACTGAGCCAATGCTATCCTGGAGATCAAATGCGTTTCCCCCAGGGTGCGATTTCGAGATCCAAGTAGCGGACGACTATAATTCAGCGTCTTCGCTCGAAAAAGTGGGCGTGGTTGGGAGAATCTCTCTGCTCGCTCACCCACCTGCCATATAAGATTCACCGTCTCAAGGTGGCCAGTCGCGGACCCTCCGCCGCTCCCGTTAGAGTCACTCGTCGGGCAACGTTGCGCAGGTGACTTCCGGTCCGGTTTCGGCAGGAAAAGTAGCTTCCGTTGCACCTGCTGTCACGCGATCGCTTGTGCGTTCCTGGAAGGAAAGAAAGAAAAAAGTTTAGGCTCCGATTATTGCGGGAGTCAATTGTTATTAAAAGCAAGGCCGCCAGATGGCATTAAACGAGAAAGGCTACAGCGGTCACAAGGGACGTTTTTCGGTGACGCAATCCGAAGGTGGCCTTCAATGAGGTCACTGAGAGCGAACGTCGTAAGCATATATGAAAGTATGTTTTGGTATAGCAGCTGGGAACGGCGGTGGGGGTTTATTCCCGGAACATTGGCAATTAGGCGGAGGAAAATGGTTGAAAATATACGCGATATTCAGTTTCGCTTTTCTGCGTAACGCACGAAACACGAAATCACACGAGATTACTTCGGCGCGCACACGAAGCACGTTCCACGAAACAGAGAACCTTCAAAGCATTCGGCTCTTAAGTGGTTCCCTTCTTGCAGATATATCACGTAGCTGAGTGTGTGAAAGTTCTGAATTGTGAGCCTCCCTTTCAACGCGGAAAGAGTGACGTCAGGCAAACGCACGGACGAATTTGTAAGCGTGCTTTGTCATTCTGGAAAAATCTTCCTCTTCCCACAGACCCATGCATGTACTGTGCCCTCCCTCTGCTAAGCGCCCGACTATCGGGGAACACTGGAAGCAGCGATGGACATTGTCGATTGTCACTTTGGGGTTGCCGGGTGCTGACATTGTATCGCTTGTTGACAACACGTGTATGGACAACAGCTCAAGCACAAAGGAAGTAAGACCGCTTGTCTTAACCGTTGGCAGCCACCAGTGCCAAAAAAGAAAGCTCAATCAATCAACTAATCAATCTGGGGCATTGCACTGGATCGAGCGTGCATATCAAACGGCCGCCTCAATCCAACGTGCACCGCGTTTGATTGGCTCTTCCTTGTGTTCGCTCTTTGTTCGTTTGCATAGGCTGAACCCACACTGGTATATACGCTGCGGTGCACGAAAACGACCAGCTGAATTCGCTACTATATATGGGCGGATAACGGGTATGATGCAGGAAAGCCCCAGAGAAGCACCTTTTGACTGTGCACTATCTGTTTTCATTCTTTATTTCTTATTCTTTCTTTACTAATACTTTAAAATATTTTTTTAATATTTTTACTTTAGAACAGCAAGTCGAACCTTCCTTTTCAATTTAATGAACTTTCAACCCCCCACCCCAGACCCAAGAGAAGCACTCTTTCTTCGTTTGCGCTTGACGTGTTGTCCATACGCGTGTTGACAACAAGCGATAGCATGACAGCACGTGACCACCCCCAAAGTGACAATAGACCGATCCAATGTTGTTTCCAATGATTCCCGATAGTCGCGCGCTTATCGGAGCGAGGCCAAAGAAACAGGAGATTGGTTAAGAGTGGCGAGCACAGAAGGTACCTAACATGAGCCTTAAAATATTTTCCTTTCTTGTACATGCTTCACGTAAAGGCAATACAGGACCCTCGAGACTTCAGTGCAAAAGTACTGCACATTCTTATCGCGCTCCATAATCAGGCCGGTGCGAAGTAAGGTAACAAAATGTGTCGCACAAACCCGTGATCATCTTCCCTCTGGACACCTAGTGGCTAGTGACGCAACGGGGTGTAGCCAATAGCGAAGCGCCCGCTTCTATAAGACGAACGCGTGCGTGAGGATGAGGAGTGACGTGCATTTGAACGGTGAGGTGCTGAGAGTACTTTTATCGTTTTTTGCCTATTGCAGGCTGTGGTGCACAAGGAAATATCGGTGTAGGCTTAGGCCATCAAGGGGGACCGTTAACGAAACCACTGGTGTGGGAAGTGGGGTTTCGGGAAGACCACCGACTTTCGGAAAAGAAGTGCAAGAAAAACAGCGAACACATCAGTGCCCGCTTGCACGAAGAACTTGAGGAACTTCCTTAGTGGCGTCCTCACCAGCTTTATCAGTGCTCTGTGCACGCGCAGCGCTGAGGACTGTAGCACGTGCACGAAGCACTGCCGAAGCCACCGAGGTCACCAACTGGTCTTCTCCTCAGGAGTCCTCAACATCAACAATCTGCTCAACATTCGTGCAAGCGGGCCCAGACTATAGTACTTTCCCGATAAGTAATCTTGGACGTGGATAAAGAGAATGGGGGGGGGGGGGATATACATTTACTAAAAAGAAAGGTCGATAGAGAGAAGGGCTTCTGCAAGAGATAAGCAGAATGCATCTTTATCCAGATCCCGTTCTTCAAAAGAAGTAATCACGAACATGCGTTGGGAGTTCAATGGTGCATGAGCTACAATCTTCAAAGTCATATCGAGGCATTTAGGAAAATATTCACAAACACACACGGAGACGTTTCGATTTCAAACGGCGTGTGTTCTCGCCTCGACAATGGAACTCTTATGGCGCCTCCACGACAGCCAATTTGATATGACATTCATACACATTATGGTGGGCGCCAAATGGTCCCTAAAACGCGCCTATCGGGTCAGGGCCGAAACGTCGCGCCATGTGCCGCAGTGCGGAGCGGAGTTTCGCGAAAAGGCGCGCACATCGATCGAAAGCCCTTTCCAGGAAAGACGTCTGCCTGCGCCCCAGGGGCAATGTCTGCGCGCGTCCCCCCCCCCCCCCCCCCACAAGTATAGTTGCTCAGTGAACGCGATTTTAAGACCAGAAATTCTTATCTCAATTTATGTTTCAAATACGCTCCGCGTGAATTCTCAGAATCTTTACGGGCGTGACACAGGTACATAACCAGAGCGTGAGTACGAAAACGTCTTGTAATTATACGTAAGAAAGTACGCGTGGAAAAAGACCGAAAGATTTAAGTCACTACGGTAAGCACGGTTGGGCACGGAGGAACCATTTGAATAATGAAGTGCTCAAACGTTTTCTTCTCGCTCTCATTTTTATCTTATGCAATCATTTACATGGTACCATTTGCTCTTAATGAAGCTAGCAAGGATCGAAACACGAGGTTATATAGCTACGAGAGACTCCCGTTTAGGTTAAAGAGTTTGCAACACTTTTACGTGAAACGGAGTACGAGAAGTGAAGAAAATCGACATCGAGAATACCGAAACTCGCCCGTGTCTGACATCACTGCAAGTATCTCCGCCAGTGAGGCAACACGGTAGAGGTCACGTGCTTACAACTACCAATGGGGAATGGCCGTATAGCTCTCGCTTCTCTGACGTCAGACAGTTTGACGCGTACGTGCGCTCGAGGGTTTATATCTGGCCAAGTACAACACGTAGGAAAATAATTAAAATAATTAAAAATAATATACAATAACGCGCGGTGCGACAAGTGCGTTGTGTAATGAATCATATCAAAGCGTAACAACCCCTTTAGGAGAAAGATCATAGTTCGCAACGAGCTGCATTGTATTGATGGCGTGGACGCCTCTACAACGACCTTCCCCGAACAGTACATATTGTCGTGCATATATTTGTGCATCCCAGCCATTCACATCAGTGCAAACGCACACGAGTACGTTACGGGATGCCTTGTCCGTTTTAATAGCCTTGGCAGCTACTAAAAGGGTCATTTGCATATTAACTGCAGGCATAACTGTGAATGACATACAGTTCCTGAGAAATTTTATGCTGAAAAGTAAAAAAAGTTCGTAACGTAACATTTTCGTTATTGAGTTTTCGTTTCTACAAATGCAATAATCGCGGATGAGAGGTTATACATAATATCCTCGCGGATGCGGTAGAGTACACCTGTTTCAACTAGCGCGGTTGAGGATGTGGTCGCGGATCTCAAACGGGCGGATGCGTATACTGTCAATCTTATCCAGAAAGATACTAGTAAGTATTATTTTATGATGTGGATGCTGCTGACAGGGAGATTATCTACTTGGGAAACATTCGAAATAACAAACAGCTTCTTCCTTTCGATGTCCACAGTATGAAAAAACTGCACTAAGGCAACGAACGAGAAAATATTTAGCGCGCTGCGATTCGCAAGTCATGACGCGCATGTTGGAAGCTGAAACCGTGATCGGAAAAGTTTCGCAACGTCACCGCGACCACAATTGAACCTCTGTATGCAATATTACTATTACTATTTTTGCTGCAATGACGTAAGTACCTGTCAAAGAAAATTTAGGAACGTATTGCAATTTATTGGCCCACTATACAGGATACAATAAATGTGTGTCAACGAGATGGACGATCAGATCAGGCCCTTTTTCTCGGTTTGGAATTTTTCGACTTATCCCGTTATTGCATACAGATGTTCAATTAAGGTAGGTCCTCGATTTGAACAGCGTTTGAAACATTTCAGCCGGAAAGGTTGAATTTCATGCTGGAGAGGTAACTGACCAAAGAACCGAAGCTCAAATATCACGACATTCTTCTTCACGCACAAACTCACAGCAACCGGCTTTCGTGACGTCACCACACCCCTCACCCGCTCAATTTTTGTGTCTAATTCATTAAACCCGGCCAACCGAGACCGCATTTTAGCGAGTCTCAAAATGCAGTTGATGTGGCAAGTTACCTCGCAAGGGGAACGTATAAGAACATACGTGCGCTAATATTTATGTGAAAGCGAAACCGGATGTGCACAGGTGGCCCGTTTTAAACGATTTTCCGCGAAAAGGTCTCTATGAATGGAAGGTTTTCAGTAGCGGTACCACCTGCTGGGCACACGGGGCTTTCCACTTTCTCCCGAGCATCATCATCATCACGACGTCATTACACCGAATCCCGGTGCCGCCTCAGACGACTTCTCACATGGCTGTGATTGTCGCTGCTGATGACGTCACAGCTCATGACGTCACCGCGAGCAGCGGGTAGGATCTGAGTGCTTTTAGGTGCACACGACACGTACACCGACAAGCCTACGCCTGCAACGTCCCCATCACACTCTAGCGTGGCTTTAACATCACCCGTTGCTGACAGGCTGTCGCTTGAAGGGAGACTATAGAGAATACATATGGACGTAGCACATAGTTTTCGCTCCGTTTATGTGTCTTTATACTAAATATTGTAGAAAGGCTATAAGAGTTACGCGTGCATTCATAAAAAAATAATTTCTTATTTCCCGGAGGACACTGTTTAGATAATCGTCGAAGACGCCTCCCTGGACGGTATCTGCTCCACATTGTCAGGGTGCAATGCGGGAAAGCAGACAACGAGGCGCAAGATGGGCGCACAGGAATGGTCTCCGACCGGCCTCGGTGGCTCAGTCGGTAGCGTGTTCGCCTTCTGATCCCGAGATCGCGGGTTCGAACCCGGCCGAGTGCGCCAGCAACTTGGTGGCAGGGTACAAGTTGCTTAGACACGCCGTCTTCCGCGTGCCGTGTGATGAGCTTTCATCGCACGTGAAAGAACCCTCAAGTGGGCAAAAGCAATCCACAGACCGACCGCTGTGGCGTCGCTCATGATCTCAGTTGTCTCGCGACGTAAACCCGCAATTATAAATTATATATATAATTATATATAGGAATGGTCTCCGACCGTTTCATGTTTTCAGAGCTTGGAAAGTCGAAAACGCGTTTGCTTCAAACAGTGGGGATTATTTCACCAAACTAGAGGGCAGTCGAAAGTGTTCACTTTCACGAAACACGTTTTATAAGGGACGCGTATTGCCTACGAGACCAGCTGCTCTAAAAAAGACGGTGTTGTCTCGCATGCGTATTGTACGTCTATCATTCTACAGATAGTTGTATACACGAGTACGTAGTGGCATGTAGACACGGGCGATGATGAATGGGATATCCCATCCCAACAGGCGATGGACTACCTCCCTGCTCGCGGCAAAATTCGGTGAAAATATAATGATCGGCTTTCACAGTGAAGCACCAAAGTCCTACAGTGTTCAACAAGATAAGCAGTGCGTTCAGGACAACGGCCTCCGTGAGGTGGATTTGACTACGGACCCAGCAATTTCATAATTGCGAGAGGGCGAGAGTCTAGCCCACTTGTAAAAATTTATCCTTAGAAGAGATTTATCCTTAGAATTAGAGATACCGTTACCTTCGCACCAACACAAAAGGAACGGCAGTTCTAGCAATGGAGAATTAAGTATAAGTCATCGTACTCTTTGATATTCCGTATGCATCCAAAGCCAATATTCGCCCCGGCTTTTGTTCTGCAGCACATGATACCACAGACTAGAAATTACAGGCAGAACGACATCCTCCCCAAAACGTACTGCGCTTCTCCCAATATCGCGGCCGCGTGCCCCACACAAGACGCGCGGGCGGATTCCGCGCACAAAAAAAATAAAATAAAAATAAAAACAAGTCTACGGCGCATCAAATACGTTCCGCGCATCTACATGCCCATTTTGAACGGAGCCCAATTTGTAGGCATGGCAGTATGCGCACAGCACACGTGCACACAATAGACACAGTAACGTCACAGCGCAAAAGTATCTCTTTTTACACGCGTAGTTGCATATGAGACCCTCTGTCGGCATGGAAATCATGTTCGTCGAGGGGTTTTGTCCGCTATAACGCAAAAGTTTATGGGGCTTGCGTCGTTTCGTCCCTTAGCGGATATGTACGGGGGGGGGGGGGGCACTTTATGAAGGAGTATTTTCTCCACTCCTGCGTATCGTACACGCGGCTGTGGATGGGCTAGAAAGACATGCAGGATATTCAATGGCTGTTGTCCTTGGAATTCGCAATAAGCAAAGTGGGTGCATAACGGTTTTTGTGGATAGGGAGAGCAGTTCCGTCTGGTGTGTTCATAGCGATATGAGAAAATTGTTGAGGGAGCTTAGGACGTAGGGAAGAATGTACTCTTGGGGCTTTTCGGAGTATTGAAGTAGAAGACGGGGCTAAAACAGAGAGAAAAAAAAAACGTATTCTTCCGCTTATTGTTTACGCGACCATCACCGAATGCGGAGTGTTCATCAGAAAGGACTAGACCATAACACCTCCTAGACAGTAGAAGGCATGCGTGAGCTTTGCGAGCTGCGTTCGAGCTCTTCTCTTGTTCGCTCTTTCATTGACGTCATAGCAGCATCCGCAGCAGGCCTTCGTGCGTGACGCTGTGTCACGTGGGACGTAGGCCTGATGCTATCTAGGATGTGTTGACAAGACGCGGGTTCAACCTAAGGGGGGGCATGAAATGTAGCCCCGTCTACCCTTTCGGGGTCACTCACAAGTTGCACCGCGACACCACCAGGTGCCGCCTATATAGGGTTCCTATAGTTTCGGTGTCGCCGCAAGCCTTGTCGCGGCGTAGAGTGATGCGGCTAGTTTAGTTATTGCAGCCAATTGGGGAGCCAAAGAGGGTCAAATTGCAACAACGTAATAGGAGAACGAACCTCCGAATCAAGAAAATTGTGAGGATCACGTGTTTTTTTATTTATTCTTTTTAAGCTACGTTCTTTCATACCTCACAGCGGCTCCCGATAAACTGAATAACGGAAACTTCATTCCGAACCAAATTCGCGAGAAAACTAATACAGCAATGACGGCATTTCCAACGTCAAGCACAGACTCTCCTATCACAATCGCACCAGAAAAGCCCGCTACGCCCTTCTAGGAGGAAAATGTCCAGTAACCCAAGCAGCACAATGCACTGAAAGTCGAGTGCGATAGGGGTGGTCGGTACGTGTCTTATCAGCGCTCTTTAGCTTCACGGGTCTGTTCAAGGCATTCCACCTACCCGTCCACCCATATTGCACTCGACTTTCAGTACATTGTGCTGCTTGGGAATACAGTCAAACTCCTTTATAGCGAACACCTTTTTAACGAAAATACCTTTACTGCGAATTTTTTTTGCTGTCCCCTGAGTTTCGTTGTAAAGGAGTTTGACTGTATAGCAAGAACCAGGGGATCTAACCCATACAGGTGCCAAGTACACTTTCCGACAAATTTAGAAAGCTACACCCGCCTCTTTCTTTCTTTCTCTTTTCCAACTCAAACAAGTGGCGACCGCAAATCGCACTTCGCCATATTGGGTGCCCCATTACACATCATCCATCACACAAACCAATCAGTACCGGATACACCCGCACGTATATGACGCATAAGGTAGCACACACCACAAAAGGAGATGGCAACTTCGATTTCGCACGCCTGTCCGTCCCTTCTGCGAAGACCATTTTCAACGTTGTTTCGTCGTAAAAGGCTCATGGGGAGAAAAAAAGGTATAGATATATGTTTCTGGCGGTTGAATAAAAGCGAAAAATGGAAGCATATACATCCGGACGGAGTTGATGTCCGGAGAACCTTCACGATCTTCGTGACCAGACGGGTATATACAGAGTATCGAATATGTAAGTACACCGCGGAGATAGTTAGAAGCGTTGAATGGCCTGCGAAATCCGGATTTCGAGGAGGGAATGAGAAAAGATTGCCGAGAAGTCCGTGCCGTATACAAAGGAGTAATAAATGCGCCGCTGAATGGGAAGCTTCGTGAGTCTGTAGCGCCAAAAAAAGAAAAAAAAAAAAA
This sequence comes from Ornithodoros turicata, assembly GCF_037126465.1. Taxonomy (NCBI): domain Eukaryota; kingdom Metazoa; phylum Arthropoda; class Arachnida; order Ixodida; family Argasidae; genus Ornithodoros; species Ornithodoros turicata. The sequence goes on along the minus strand of NC_088206.1, from coordinate 8,613,285 downwards.
GAAAAGAAAGGGTGTGTGCATGACTGCACCGCGACGAGGTTGTTTTTCTTGCTTCGTTGCGTGTCTGGGTTTTTCACTGGCCATGCACTTTCGACGTAATGTGATAAACTCGTGAACGTTTGCCCAATTCTCGCAGACTGCCTTCGTTTTGTTACCCCGAAGGGGATGAACGTCGTTAGTGCTGTTGCGAGGTCGAGGTTGCATTGGTTCACGGCTACGGGGCTATTCAACTAAAACTGCAGGGTGACAACTAGGGTTGCCACCTTTCGTAGTGAAAAATACTGGCTGAGGGAGAGGAGGTAGAATAGAGGGAAAGGAGGAAATGTCCGCGGGAAAGGGAAAGTAAGTGAGGGGTGGAAAGTATACAGAGAGAGAGAGAGAGAGAAAGAACGAGCGTACTGGCTCAAGACAACAATGATAATAATAATGAGTAACTAAGAAAACGACTGGTGACTACGGAGTTGGATCTGTGCTCCAGATTTATTCAAGCTGCAGTGGAATGTATGTTGAAAGGAAAACCCCGTAAAAGCCCATATGAAAGGTGTTGAGCCACAAATACCGGCAAAAGGCTGCCGGTATCACCTTCCTACCGGCAACCGGCAGAGAGAGCAAATAACTGGCCGTGCCGGTATAATACCGGCCTGGTGGCAACCCTAGCGACAACGCGTATTCGATGTACATTACCGAGATCGGTCCACTTGTGATCCACATGAACGACACCAGGGATCTCGTTGAGGGATCATCATTAAAAAAAAGAAAGAAAAAAATCGAAGGACACTTTGGTAAGGGGTATATAAGAGAGACTTTTCATTGCTGTGGGGCGATGCTAACGGCAAAAGCTATACAGCAAGACATCAGCGGTTTTCCGTGAGCTGCTAACGTTCCGAAGACCTTCCAGACCGCCACTGACGCCATAACCAACCATAAGATTTGAGTCCGAGATACTGCAGAAAAAACATGATATACAATACGAAACGATTCGGTTATTCCTGCTTGGATTTGTAAATAATATACAGTATATCTGCGCACCCTTTCCACGACCACGCGCACAAAACAACTCATCTATAGTTGTAAGCAATTATAAGAGTCTTATCAACGTTGCAACAAGGAAATTCGAGAATACAGAGCGCTACTAAAACATGTCCTGTCAACGTCATCTGTCTTTGCATACCTTTAAAGTATGAATCAGTTCCAACAAGCCGCAATTCATGTTGTTGTAAATGGACAGCACCTCCCACTGCACCAAATCACCTTTTTAGCACTGAGGAATCCTTTATGAACCAGAACCTTTATGAGGAACCAGCTACCGTTAGAGATAAGAAACGCCAAATTATTTTCAAAATCTTTACGGGACTTCACCCTGTCGGAGGATCCTATAATTATATGGTAAATTCTTATAAATGCCGATTACACCCTATGGTTAATGCACCCTACGGTTACACCCTATGGTTATGTGCTCCCGTTATGGTTAACCGTTATGGTTAAATGCTGTCGTTGCCAATACTAAGGATGAACTTCTTCAGTGAAGCCGTTACTAGACCCGGCAATGGGAGCACACAGTTTCTATGATTTTGTACCGTGATAAATCACGATGAAATAAGATAATAATAATATTAATAATAATACAATGGGACCCCTGCAGCGAAAATGTGAATCGTATACACTGTGGAATACCGTACCGTACTTGGGCGTACGATGAGCCATGAAGAATGTACGCGAGGGACACTTCAGTGCATCAGCAAAAAACAGAGTATATAGTAATCGCTCTGTAAATATTCCCTGTAAGTGTTCCGGGAAACTGGAGCGCCAAGACGTTAGAAGGAAGGTACAACTGCACTGAATGTACTGTGCATGCAAAAGGAAGTGTACTTGTGAACGCTGGACGGCTTTCGTATCAAAGCTCAAGGTCTCATATGTACGCATCAGCGCATCTTACTACATTGCCTTGAAGTACACGGCCCAATAACGCGTCGTGTGTAAAGTTCACCGCGTGAGTTCCAAACTGTTCATTTTTTTTTCTTTTTTCGTTAGGGGGCAGCACCAGAGATTTTCCCAGCACCCCGACAACACAGTAAATGCCAGCAAGCCAGCAGATATTGCTGTCACTCCCCAGCCATCAGTTAGGGGGATTGCAACATCCCCGTAACAAACCTTTGCGAGACAAAAACGTGCTCATGCGTTGTGACGTCGCACACGTTTTATACGCCTTTGTCACGTGAATCAAACACTGAACGTGCACGATAAAAGTCAGCATTTCGTGCGATGCAGATTGCAAAAAATAATAATCACGAACAAGGTCACTTAAGAAGACATTTATCCGTAAAATTGCTCTGCGCAATCAGGATACGGTGCGTGGTGCCTCCAGAGAGTTTCCCAGCACCTCACGCAGCCGAAAAATCTTGCAACATCCTCAAAGATACCTTCCAAAAGGAAATCTCCGAAAAGCCAGCCGATGCGGGTGTCACACACCCCTACGAAATTTCAACCCCACCCCACCCCCCTTCCCGCGCATGATGACAACACGGCGCATATCCCCGACTGATTTGTCCATGGCCACATTGACTCGCTACATCGGTGTTTAGACTATGTTCCTCGCAGGTTTCTGCAACAGAACCTAGCTGACAATGAGCAGCGAAAAGGTCACAATGCCGTTGGCCCTCGATCGCGCCGCAAAACGAAGAAAGTTCGAGAGAGAGCAAAGGCACACTCCAAGAGAAGCTGGAATCACAGCGCCATCTACGAGGCGATATAGGCAACGAAAGGAAATCTAGGAGAGAGTGGAGAACAAGAAATGAACAACCAGTACAAGCTCGTATTGAATGATGGAGTGTGCAGTAATTTGGATGAGCGTGTACGCATACTCCGTCGATGAGCAAACAGAACTGGGAATGAACCTATTAGCATAAGGAGGACACCACCTAACAGAAGAAGCTTTCTATGGCTTTCGAAGTTTTCGGTGTTTGATTCACGTGACAAAGGCGTAAAGCGTGTGCGACGTCGCGTCGCAACGCATGATCACGTTTTTGTCTCGCAAAGGTTTGTTACGGGTATGTTGTAATCCCCTAACTGAGGGCTGGGAGTGGCAGCAATATCTGCTGGCTTTCTGGCATTTACTGTGTTGTCGGGGTGCTGGGAAAATCTCTGGTGCTGCCCCCTAATGAACCGGTCTTTTGGCCTCCATTGAATTAAAATCATATACATAAGAGGGAGTGAACGCCCATGGCATGAGACAACGGCACCTGCAATGCACGAAAGTGATTGGAAATATTAGAAAAAAAGACAGCTCGGACACTCAAAAAGGCACAGGAAATCTAGTACACAACTTTTTTCTTTATAGGGCCCACCAACGTCGACAGTCGTGTAGCTCCGTCCGTAACAGTTGTGGGGAGAGAGAGAGAGAGAGAGAGAGAGAGAGAACTGTGATCTGAAGAAGTGGGATAGCCGCATAAAGCGACAGCAATTGAACGCGTTTGACAGAACGCCCAAAGACGCTGCCAATTTTTCTTTTATTTATTTATTTTTTCCTGCCGGATAAACCGGTATAAAAACAATGCACCACACGAACGATAAGACCCCGTGAGAAAACGCACGCTCGGAGCAATCGAAATCCCGTTTTCTTACGATTTTTTTTTAAACACTCGCTGTTGCGTCACGGAACCGGACCGCCAAAACTGCTCAAACCGGACACACTCCACCCCATCCACTGAGAGAGAGCCGATGAGATCTCCCCATATTTCCGAGAAGGAACCGCGCGGCCTTCAGCGGATGACGACGACGACAAATTAGCGTCAATCACCCGAACCCAATGTTTGGGGTTGCCCAAGCCTCGATCCAGGGAGCTGTCGCGCTTAATGGCACGCTCCACAACGTTCGCGCCGGCGCGGTCGGCCAGAAAATTGTAAATGTAACGCCGGATTCTCACACTGACACAGATTCTGCCCGGTGGCCAAGGTCGTCGAACGCCTTCGCCGGGGCGCGTCAGGAAAATGGTACGCGTTCCGGAAACGGGGAGTTTTCTCGGAATCCGTTGATGCCAGGGAAAAGTGGTTTCCTTGAGACTCTGATTGAGATAGCGAAGGATAACAAAAAAAAAAAAAAGAAAAAACATGGGGCGAATGCGATACGTCGGTCATTATGCGGTAATAAGGAGAAAGGAGGTTGAGATTCGCGATTGAAGTAAAGATAGGATGAGAGTGTGTCTATCGGTGGGCGTTAAGTGGTTGGAGGGATAAAGTAATAATAGTGGTCAAAGTATGATATGACTTACGTAGTAATGATAATCGTGGTTATCACTGCTACGTAGAGTCAAACCTTGGGTGCTAATATGACGGCTGTGTTTCTGTCTTTACAGACGACTACGACGAATTGTCCACGCGCAACCACACGCAATGGACGAAGACATTCGCCATCCGTTGTCTGTTTGTGTAAATAATTACGATTAAAGGCAGTGGCAAGAAGGCATTTTCGTAGGGTCATACTTAGAGGATATCCGCGATATACCGCAGTAAAATCAGTTGTACAGGTTATATTTACGCTGCTCCATCGCCTCTCGAGAGCTATGCGGAGGTATTTGACGAACAGGTTTATTCGAAAAATTTCAGTTGAGTGGTTTGAGACAGCGAAGTGACAATGTATGGGAAGTGCGCTACATGCGAAAGAACGAGCCTCTCTACGTTGACGGCATTCTATTCGGTGACGGTTGTAGCCGCAAAGAAAAAAAAAAAAAGTCGCTGTAGATCACACTTTGGGGCTGCACCACTTGCACCAGACTAACGCGAGACACCCAGAGGAACGTGCTATTCGAGAAACCTTCCAACCTGGCTGAAGCACTTTACTGTGATAATTCAGAGTCAGTATCTGCATATGATAATAGAGCACCAAAACTGTGTGAATGTTCCGAGGCCATACTGAAATGTTATCCAGCATATGTCAGCGCACCGGTGAAATTCGGAACTCTCTCCCTCTTCTGTTTCAACAATGGAAGCAAAGTGTAGAATGTACACGCGATTAATGCCAATAGAAATGCCATGCCTTGAACGAAAAAAAAATCAGAAAAATTGGCAGAAAAACACTTTTCTTTTTCGTTTTCTTCCTCGCCATCGGAAAAAATTGGCCAGGGTTTCCAATCCCTAAAAATTAAAAATCGAAATCAAAATATAATGCATACGCGAGGCCAAAATTGTCTTTTTAGTCGTTGTAGTCTACTTTTATACTCGTTTTCACAACACGAGTTGGTTTTCTTTACCGTGTAGTTCGCATTTTTGAGCAAGACCAAATAAAAGATTTCCATTTTTTTATGTATTGCGAACATTCTTCGTCGCATTCTTCTGAATCTTAGTCTGTGAACAATGAGAAATATCTTTCTTGCATTCTTCCTTCTTCCACTTGAGTAAGTCAAAATTATCCGTCATTCTAGCTTTAAGCGTTTCGAAAGTCTGGTCAAGACTTGTGCTACAATGACCTAAACCTGCTACATTTCGTATTTATGTCCTAAACAGATATTCCCTTGTTCATATTACACTATTCTGTATTCTCAAATGTTCGCAAAAAAATATTAATAAAATCTGTAACAAGGTAAATTTCGTTCTCTTCCAATGTTTGAAAAAAAAAAAAAAAAAGAAGTAAAAAAAAAGAAAGGCACGAAAAGAGCGGGTATTTTCACAGCCGTTCAAAATTTCCGGCAATTTTGCACCTCTAATTTTCTATGTACCACTGCACACTCCGGAGTCTGCTCGCCGGCTCTCTTCCGCGCCTCTTTCTCATCTCTTGTTCTTTCCAGCTCTGCAAACGATTTCACGTTGCAAGCAGACAAGCACATCGTCCTGCGGAACACATATATCACCATATCATTCTTCACTGCTGCGCCGAATTAGGTACACGCGACAAAATTAGAATCGGTTCCCTCCACCCTTCATTCTGAAAGCATCGACTTCCTTTTCTTCGTCGCTTGCTTCTGAGAAAGACAGATACGATCTACTTTACAACTGCCAGCCCGAGACAGCCTTGCGTATCCGTGTCCCCCAGTGTAATAATCAGCTCACACAAGCACTTGGAATCCTGCGCTTTCGCGATAAGCCGCCACACTGCTGCCCCATTGACGATAAGGCTTCCCATACAGGAAAGCCGGCTCACCGACAACGTGGAACCGACAGACACGACTTTCGCAACTCGACGCCCACGGAAGTTACGCGAGACCCCAATTCTCTCACCCGGGGCGTTTCCCTTTGTCTAGCGGTCTGACCCTGAGACATGCGGGGTCACGAGTCCGCCAGACACGCACACCGGAGTCACACGGGGGAGCTCATTAGCAAAATTCCGATCGTTTAATCGTATACGGAGCGCCCATGGCGGAACCAGGGTGTCGCGTTGCACCGGGGCATAATTTGGAAACGGAGAGCGAAGTTCGATTAATCCGGTCTATTTCGCTCCGGGGCACTAATTTCTTTTTCTTCCGGTAATCGATGGTTTCGCGTTATTTGGGTTACGGGGTGGATTCCAGTGCTATCCCGTTTTCCGTGAGCTCTGAAGGACGGGATGTGGGTTGGAATGGCTCATTTCGTATGCAAAGTGGAACATAAATATGTGAAGGATGTCTCGTTGTGGAATGATGAAAACGCAGACAAAGCGCTTTCACTTCGCGGCCACTAAATTTCGCGAATTTCTGGTTGCTGGAATTTATGGCATTGATTGCTTTGCTTCATCATAAGGCCGAGATTGCCCGTATCGATTATAGAAGCGGCATATATTGCGCATGTTGTGCTGTAAAGCACCTATAGCTGAAATGGCTTGTCGCAGCGTGTGCAACTATAGGTGTGTAAGTTTGCGTTTTGAAGTGCCAATAATTTTCACGTGCCCTTGAAACTCGTCAAAGGTGAGGGTTTGGAAGGGGCTTGTAAGTGTACGTCAGATAGTCGGGTGTTTTCGTGCTAGGCGAGCGAACCTACTAAAATATATGGTGTTGATCATACCTCAGCGTTTTCTGTTTCTGACAGCGTGTGTCCGTCCTGAGAAACTTAGAGTCAGGTGCGTATTCGAGGAAAAAAAAAGAAAAAAGGAAAGAAACAGATAACATCAGGTTCGTGCGAATAATAAGCCCTTAGAATATGTGGTGACGCGCTACGATGAGCAGAACTACCTAGAGGTACTTCTCTTCGTTTTTTAAGGATGAAGACAGTATGGAGCTATTTTTTTTTTTTTTTGTTTCCGTTTCCATCTAACAAAAGACGACGGTGGCCCCGGAAAAAAGCTACAACAAAGTAGCCTGAGGGCATCCGGGGGCCGCACTGACACGATGCAGCAATATAATTAAGGCGCAGAAGTACAGTAAAGATACAATAACACTACAATCTAACGCACAATAACCTACGCTACATATTCTCATACCCATAAACTTTCTGTAATAAGTAGAAATATGACACAGGAGAATAGTGAAAAGAAAAATGATAAAATAAAACAACTCAATACAGCTCACTAAGTAAAGGAAAAATCATGCAAAATTTACTGCAAAATACACTTTCTGTAGTAAATAGAAACAGGAGAACAGTGAAAAGAAAAAAATGGCAAAATAGAAGTACGCAATACAGTACACTAAGTAGAGGAAAAATCACACAAAATTTACTACAATTTTTTCAGAATTGAATTTAAGAAGGAATTTAATTATATAAAAAAAAATATCACGACATCGTAACTGTTTACGCTTGCATGTTTTCAACCCAGTATAACCGGAGTCGCCTGTTAGTGATGTTTCTGAACTCCTGGTTTACAAAGATTTCCTCATGTTTGTTTAGGAGGAACGGCAACTGGTGGCGTAGCATGTGAGATCAATATTGAGTTCAATATTATGAACGGTTCGGTTTTAGCGAATAGATTCCACTAAAACGGTTCGCGAACGGTTTTACAGCTGCCTAAAGGGATAGTAATTACGTTTTAAGTCCCCTAAATCTCCTTCTGAGTGACAAGTTGTGATACTCTTCGCGAATGGTGTGAGCGGGAACGATTACAATTAAAATTCACTAATCCAATTATGATAAAATACAGTAGATACACGACTACAGATGCAGAGCGGCAGTGACACATGAGGGTATGTAAATCAATGCAGGACCAGCGCTTTAGGGAGGTTCAATGCAGACGGTTCGTGAATCAATAGGGGCGGGGTGACGGGCTTAAGAACCGTGTGAATCAATCAAGCTACCATACGACGGGAGACGGGACCTAATATGGTGCGATCATCTGGCTTAGACGGAGCATCAAGAGGATGAGAATAGGCATGCAGCAGAGACTGTCGAAATTTGGCGTACAGAGAAAGTTGGCGTAGCAAGTGTTCATGTATATATAGCTCTTCATATTTTGAAATACAGCTTAGGCTTCGATTAACTAGTTGTTGTTGTCGTTGTTGTTGATTAACTAGCTAGCTCTGGCGTCACAAGTCGTGCGGAACACAGATGGCACCATGACGATAAAAAAAAAGCACATCCCTTACATGCACATGGCCCGTCAAGTACACCCGAGCACATTTAAAACCTGCATCAAGTACTTATAGCAGTGTCATGTTTCATAGAACACAGGAGCGCATGGTGTGGTGCACCCCATAGGGGAGTCAAACTTTCGCCGTGAATTTGAGATGGCGAACTTTCGCGAAAGGTCAACAATTTTGAATCAGATGACAGAGGCACTAATTTTCTCCAGATAGTAAAGGAGTGCAGCGCAGTAGAATGTGCATGCATTATACAGGGTGCGTCACGTACTGACCATAATTTTCTTATATTCGTGGTTTGTTTTTCTTTCGGAAAAGTCGTTGAATATATATATTCCAGGATGGGGCCTACTCAAAGGTGGTGGTGGTGGAGTATGAGTAATTAGTGCAGCCGCTAATTAACTTTCATAATTAGCAAAAATAGGTTGACCACGGAACTGCGAAGTTGTAGGCCTCAACCCTGAGGAGTCTCGTCCGTTGGAATTGAAACCGCAGCGCTTTTTTGTGGTCTTAGTAAAAAATATGCGAAAATGCACAACATTCGAGCGTTGCGCGGGTTTCGCGGCCGCCTCTTCGTATCGCCCTCTCTCGGTGTCACCCTCCCTCAAACGACGTCAGGCTGTTCGCTGCGGCTTTCGGCACGGCTCTTCTATCCTGCCTGATAAGTGTCTTCAATAGCAGTTCAATAGCTTTAATAGAAGTCACCGAAAAAGTATTGGAGCTGGATTACTAAATACTGAACTTCAAAAGTATTTGCAAGAGACAAAGCTACTCGCAAAAGTATTTAAGACACGTAACTTTAAATTCTACTCAAGTTAGTGTACAAGTCTGCCTCACACCCAGCGCTTTTGCAGCCGCGGCACAAGCCAGAGAGGAGGAAAGCGATAACAGGGAGGAAGCACGCGGTCCGTGTGCTTTCCTTCTCTCCAGCTTGTCCTGCAAACACTTTTCGACGCGCACCCTCGGCTAGACGGCGCTGCGCTTTCAATGTGGCGGCATCACACGACAAAACTGTGTATATATACCGACAGAAACAAAGGAACAAGGACCTCAAGACAAACGGCGAATACGCAACGCTTAGCTAACTACTATATGACCAGCACGAAAAAAAAAAAAAGATGATGATAATGATTTATGTTCAAAGCGCCGTCATCTCAATGATGCTTACGACTCTGCCGTCAATGGCGGCTGGCTTCGAGCGCCGTCGCAACCACCACCTGCGGCCGGATGCTTTAAAAACGAGACAGCCCACGGCAACCATTCGTGAAACAGACACACACACGCACGGATGTATATCTATATATATAAAAAAAAAAGAGCCGTAACAAAACGTAAAAGATGGAAAGTGCCGGTCACGTGACGATTAGACGGCGGCGCGTTCCAGATGTTGCCGTTTCCTCAGCCGCGAAACAGACGGATGCGTACGAATCATTATTATCGTCTGCCTCTTATTTGTCTCGTCATTGTGACGAGTATGCGACTGTTAGCTGCACAATGGCTTTATTGAAAGAAGGCCTTACTAAAGACAAATTGACTCGTATAGCCGACGTAGCCATCATGTCTGATTGGGGGGGGGGGGGTATGGGATAGCCTGCCAAGTTTCGTAATGATTTAGAATTTATAAACCGTGAGGAGCTACGGGGGTTATACTTAAGGTTCCGTGTTTACTGCATTTATTCCTCGAGAGAATCGGCGGGTGTTTTTCGGCATTTATGTGTTTTGATAAATTCTGATATTTTCGGCATTTTAAAACGTTCGCGCCAAAAATTGATGCCGAATAATCGGCAGCTGTAACCACAAGGGAGAAGGACTGTGGAAGGAGCTAGCAGCCTGGTAGGAAGACAGTGAGAACACAAATAATTTCCATTCCTTGTTGGAATGTTCTACGCGTACTTGAACCCTTTTGACCCACTAATCAAAGTGTTACAAGGGAAGGACTTCCCCTTAACTACAGGTAGAGTCACAAAATAAGTACCCTACACTATACCTTATAGTACCTTATACTAAATACCCTATACTAGTATGTACCCTGTTTAGTGACTAACTATAGGCTAGCTGCTCCGTAGGAAGGTACTATTCCCCGCATTCCACTTGGAAACGAAGTGAAGGGAAAAAGAAAATGTGATGCGCCGGAGGAATGAAAAGAGCGATCAGTTATCGGCATTAACAGAACATGCCGAATTTATTTTTAAAAATCAGTCAGTGTTTTTCGGCATTTTTCGGCACATGCCGAAAACGAGGAACCCAAGTTATATTTAGGGTTCCGCGTGTTCGGTTTTTATTTTTGTGCGGATTCGGCGTCTGTTTTTCGATTGATTTTCACGAAATCGGCGTTTTTCGGTGTTTTTCCTCACCCGGCAGTTATCGGCGAAAATCACAATGTAATTTCCGCACGACGGTCGTCCAACATGGCGTTGTTCGCTGCAGTGGCGTTTTACGGCTAAGGAAAAAGTAAACGGAAATTTTTCACAACCATCGCATTTCTGTATCTGATCTGCATCAGCAACTTGTTGGGCATATGCAGCAATTTATGTCTGTCATGCCCTGGAATGTCCCTCTGTATTCGGTGTTTTTCGATTAAAACAGAATGAGAGGAAATTTACCCGGCGTATGTTTGTCGGTGTTTTTCGATTAAAACCGAAATCGCGGAACCCGAGTTATATTGTATCGTGGGGATGTTAAGAAACTAATCAGGCCCGCGCACAGGCGTGAGTAATAGTAGGAACGAGAGGCCCCTGGAATGTGAAGAGGTCGGCGATTGTTTCCTCGTATTTACAGGGTTGTCCGCGCTAGCTATTGACACTGTTTTATAAAATAGCGAAATGTCACCTTGTTGTTTTTCATTACAACACATGAAGATATGATACCTTATTGCGAGATCCCTTGCAACCTCCTGGCGGCATTGCCCTACTTAATTTTGACTCATGAAACTAATGAACTTTCAAATTATGAAAAATAGGAACTCTGCAGCATGCAATCTTCTGTTATGTTCGGTGCGCTGACGCCGTTGGCGCTTTCAGAAACAAGATGGAGTAAATATATATATATATAAAAAAAAGAAGGCGGAAGTTTTGGAGGTTATTCTATCACTCAGTTGTATGTCACGGTTGGTTTATCAATTTATTTTTTCCCACTTGATTTATGGTGTACACGTTACATTAAATGAAAGTGAAGACTTGGTTGGTGTCTATCCCAAGACGCTATTGGCATGGCGCTAATTCGTTGCGCTATTATTACAGAGCTGCATTTAACTGGAGGCCCAATAGCAAACTAGAGCTAAGGTTTCCAGGTCAAGTGCTGCGGAATGAGTGCAGGGTGAGCGAATCGTAAGTACACACGATAAAAAATAACAGTAACAGTAAATCTCAGCAGTAACAACGCCTTAAATAACAACCACAGCACGAAAACAAACAAACAAAGCGGAACTGAAACCTATGCAACACAAGGAAACGGGGGTGAAAAACACATGTATTGAGGACGTAGACGATAATGCAACTATGACAACACAAATTAATAAAAATCGCTATAAAAATTCATCTTCGTACGATTTTCAACCCCTAGTACGTCCACAAATTCAAAATAGGCCAAAAGGATATGGCATGAGTATTCGCACACACACTGGCTTAACGTAACGGAAGAAAACAAAATTTAATATGACGTTTCGATGCCTATTCAGGCATCATCATCAGATGAAACATTGTTTTCTTCTGTTACGTTAAGCCAAGTGTGTGTATGTAGATACTCACGTCCACAAACATACAGTCTGTTTCACGAAAAATGAGCCATAGTTAAAAAAACAAACAAAAAGAAACGGTTCATAGCACACCCAAAAGACGGACTGCATAATGTCACCAGTGGTGTGTAAGGATAGTTCAATTAGTTTTGTTTGTAATTACTTAATTGATTAAGTGAAATTAATTAGTTTTAATTATAACGATTACAGCCAAAATGTCAATGAGAAAGTTGTAGCGGGAGATACAACGATACGAAACCCATTGATTGCAACTTCGTACCTCGAAGGGATCCTTTTTTCCCCGGCTCCAAAAATCTAACTTTCCAATTTGCAAAAAAAAAAAAAAAAAAAAGCTGACGCGGGACTTGTCACAGACGCGTGAGGAGCGCTAGGACACAGCGCTCTCTAACGTCCTGTTATTGAACAAAGACTAATGATGTTCCAGCCTCAGAACACAAATTCCTATCATATACTAAACGAAAACTAGTCACACTTCTCATTGACATTGGCTTGACACTGGCTTAACATTGACTCCTCGAGCGTCTGTGGCAGGTCCCGCGTCGGTTTTTTGCAAACCCGAAGCTTAGCTTTTGGAGAAAAAAAAAAGGGTCCGTTAGGGGTACAAAGTTGCAATTTCACTTAATTAATTACAAAACAAAAATAGCTTGACTATCCTCCACCACTAGTAACACTATGCAGTCCGTCCCTTTGGTGGTGCATGAACATTTTTTTTTAAATCTCTGGCTCCTTTTTCGTGAAATACCCTGCATACGATCAAACTGGTAAGCATTATTTTCAATTAATTTTCTTTTTCTCCCAAGTACGACACGTTATCTCGAAAAATCCCGCAGTGTATCTGGCAGATTTGCGACGATAACGCATGCTAAATAACGGACCTGTCATTTCGAATACTCGGCTGCAGAAATCAGTGATAATATATTTATTTACATTAAACCCATCAGTGACGGAAAGTTGGACAACTGCTGCCGAAGTACTCAACTATGTACATATACTGCGCAGAACGCAAAGCACCTCGCCACGTGCTCGGACAAATCTGACGCAGAGCTATAAATATGACGTCAATAACCGGAATTAGGTTCTCCCCTATATATACGTAGTTGCTGATCGATATACTCGACCTGACAGCGCTGTGCATAAGGGATGGCAACTTGGAAATTCCCAGTGGCTGCATCCAGTGAAGTGTTCGGTTCGACGAACAGACGTAACATTTTTTCGCTCTCTCTTTTAAATATACATATGTGCATGCATATCTGCATTCTGCACTATCGACGGCATCCCGTGTAGTACTCCGTTGTCATATCTGCGTGCAAACGACCTACAATATGATTTGTTCGGGACAACCGAGAAATCTTGTCCGAACAAGCACATGTACTAGGGCTGTTGCAGTGAAGTTTGCACAGCGCCATTTCAGGCCCAAACGGCCAATAATCCCAACAGTAGGTCGTTTCATCAGCGTGTTTTGCATGGTGTTTCAAACGGTATGGTGCCAAGGAAGCTACAAAACCTGTAGGAAATCCACAGAAAAAGCGGTGCTTCTTGTGGATTGTGCGAACAACTCGAGACTGTGTATTTGAAAGTGCCGCGTCGTCTGCTAAACGACCGCGTGTTGCACAATTTGGGGCGCTGACGTTGCTGCTCACTCGCGCCACCTGGCCCAGAGAAACAGGTCTTTAGACCATGTTGGAAGATACCATACGGGAAAAACGAGAGAGAGGGCGAGAGTACATATATCTGCTCGGACTGCCCATGGAACGGTCTTGCTGCCAACAATCGGATAATTGTTTATGTTCGTTCGACTTTTCCAATATTGTGCGCGGCATCCCGCTTTTATAGCCTGTTCTCACACTCGCGCATATCCTTCCTCTCAAAAAATGGGATCACATGGCTTATTAACATTCCGAATTCATAATTCATATGTTAGTTCTTCACTTCCTTCAAGCACAGCCCGCATTCAAATTACGAAGGAGAAAACAAAAACTACCCTAAGCGAGTAGTACTTGATTAAAAGACGCATGTGTTCTTTGTTTCGTCTGCCGTGACACCCAAAGCTTCGAACTTCCCCTCCTTCTTCCGTTCCTACCCCATTCCAATTTCATTCGCAAAAAGAAGCAACGAATCCGGAGTGTCAGACAGCCGCCATACGTAGAGAACACAGACAGAATGAAAAGGGCAGACCGCTCAATGTACACGCAGACGGGTTGGTATCGAGCTGTTTGCATTGGCAACCATCATGCTCAAATCGTGTAGGCGGAACGTTTGAGGAGCTGCTTCCATCAAAACGAGGAGGAGGAGGTCGCTGAACTAAGCGACATTATGTTTCTGCATATTCTATGTACACTCGCTATTAGACGTATTGTGCGCCTGTACACTTTGGTAATGTGGAGAGTATATAGACGCCCTCGCGAAATCGATGAAGGTGATTCCCCTTCCAGCGGGTGCGAAGGGCTTAGTGCCGCAGATTGAGGGGTTGTACGTGTTGACGTCGATGACGCGGCGTCCATTGCGAGAGGCGTATATATGCGTAGGTGAGTGTAACTCAGCAAAGAGACGGACAGCACTTATGGCCGAGCAGTTAAGACCCTTGGATTCACGCTGTGATCCGAATGTGTTGTGGCAGTCGACGTTCCTAGTTTTCCAGGATTTTCTTTTTCTCAATCTCATAAATCAAAGCCACAAGTTACGTAAATGTGAAACAGAACCGAAGAAATTATGTTCTAGCAGACGAAGCGCTTGCAGAAAGGCGTAAGGATGGCATTAACGCGATGAGAAAGGAAAATGGGGTGACGTTTCGTCCCCTCCCACATACTTATTACATACATACGCATTACGAGTAAAAAAATAAAAATACAGAGAGAGAGAGAGAGACTGGATTTAATAACTGGACAGTTTGTTCGTTTGCCACCTTCCCTGTCCTTGCAGTATATATGGCAGTACGTATATGGCATAGATGCAGACCAGCCGGTGGACAAACTCCGGGCTTACTTTTTTTCGGGTGTTGTTTCCAATGCAGCCCCCAATAGACGGATTATCTCCGATGAATAGAAGGATTAACCATTGTGTAGGGTACACCACTAGAGGGCACTACGAGCGACGCCTCACCCACGACCTACTTAATAAGAGAACGACCAGTTCACTTGACCCCCCTTCCAGCGCCGGCTTTTTTGTTTCACATGTTTGCCGCAGGAGCATTGGTGGCGCTGCCGACATTCCCTACTTCAATGGGGGTTGTAGTGCTTATGCGGTAGCTTTCTACGGACTTCTTCGCATCCGCGTCAGATATTTGTGCCTTCTTTTTTTTTTTGCCAAACATATCGTAATCTTTACGCACCAAACCGCCACGAAGACCTCAGTTCTCATGAGCATGGTTTATTCCGTAGTGCCTTTTTGCAAGGCAAGATGCTTCCTCGCGTGAAAAGCGAAAAAGTGTGCTGTCATCCATCTGAGATATTTCTCCAAAACCTTGCAATTCAGCTGCGGTCACTTTTACTTTGCCCCTTAACATATTACTAACATTTCTTCCTTTTCTTTTTGAGCATGTAGAAGAGATTTCCTACAACAATTCACTTTGGAGATACCGAGTGTGTACATACAGACGCACTTGTTCAGTGCGTGATGGCACCAACTTTAAATTAATCTTAAATATAAATAACGGCATACAGGAGCGTATCGCCACAGGAAGAGCAGCAGGAACTGCTCTTAACCTATGGCCCTTTTTTACCAACAGTGGTTAACTTTGGACTAAGATCCAGCGTTGCGTGATCTGATGAATATTCCAGTGACAGTAACTTCCTTTAGTGTAGCATAGTTAAGCGTTAAATTCAAGTTAAGACACCGTTGTTCTCGGTTCAAATGCTAATTGGTGATGGTGAAACCGGGACTTAGTCTATCACTGAAGGACTGGAACCGAAGCGGATATCGGTTTGGTTACGGTTCAGTGTCAGAACTCTGAAAGCGGTTACAGGTAGGAGGCTCGCCGTTTTAATGCTTGTGGTTACCGGTAACCAAGCAGTTGAACCGGTACTTTTTCGGTTTTCTGTAGGATGTATCTGCTGGCTGCGTGGATGTCGCAGAAGCACGTTCAACGCCACTAATCAGAGTTGTAAAGAAATATATATCGCATCCCAAGCTGATCGCGTTCACGCGTGAGCATATTCTTATGAACCGGTAACCGAAATCACATAATTCGGTTCAGGTTGCGGCTTTGGTTAGTTGCGAATGGTGGATTGCAGATGTGGATATGGAAGAAATTTGGGTTCCAAGTCGTCTTCGGTTTCGCCCCGGTTTCAGTCCCTGCGCGCACTTCCACGTGCCAGAGCATGATTATTGTCTCCACTGCTGGATCGCCAATGAGTTGATTGGTTTTTTACAGCGATATGGGGGTGGGGGTGGTGAAAGGGCTCACTGTTATCTGCCTCACAGATGTGGGCAACGTCACGACTAAAGCCCTGGAGGAAAACGCGTCCTGGGGCAACTTCAAGGGAATTGTGCGGAGATATGTCTAAAAGTGTCTGATGAAAACCCACGCAAAAATCCGCACTGCACATACAGCTCCGGGACTCGAACCCGGGTACCTCCCAAGTTCTCCCAGGTATGGGGGAACTTGCTTTTCAAGGACGGCGTGGTATCAAATGAAGTACCTTGTACTGTGTACCAATATGTCATCGCACGAGAAAACAAAATAAACGGCGTCCATGTAAAGTATACCCCGACAAAACGAGCACAGGAGTCGATGTTGTACACTACAAATCAATATGGACGTCGAAAAGATGTACACGAGTCAATACGAACACCATCTCGTCACATGTCCCAATGCGGAGTCCCCCTGTTTTAGGGAATGTGGGCAGCGCGCCAAGCGGGCGTTTCACCTGTGAGAGGAGGAAATTGCGAGGAGGTTCCGCGGACAGCCGCTCCATAGGGATTTGGGAAAGTGACCTGGTCGCTCTCTTATTAAGTAGGTCGTGGCCTCACCACTAGGGGCCGCTGCTGTCGTATTCCGCGGATGACGTCATTGCTCCTTCCGGGAGCATGGTGAGAGATAGCGGGAGGCATTGGATGGCGATGGGAAATAGAGCGCCCCTTTGTGCAAGGCTGTGGTGGCGCTGCGGGCGACAGGACAGACGCTCTCGGTGGCGGCTCTCTACGGCGTTGTTATGGTTATGGTCTCGTGACCGCGATACGCGGCGTCGGCGGCGAAAGAGTTTTGGGTCCAGCGTTGTGTACGAGCCTGAGCGAGTTGATATTAATCTCACTCCGTTTATTGTTCAACTGATGGTTGTTGTTTGAGAGCTCAATTGCTATGCTGTGAGATTGGGGTGTACGGCACGCATATACGGCACACGACAATATAAATAAATACATATAAACAAAAGGATGTGCACGCTAAATTACGCCACATTATTATAGCTTCCCGTGTTGCTACACTTTGCATTATAAAGGCGCTTTCGCGAACCAGTCCGTTCACAAACAGCCGTGTGCATCCCGTCGTGTATATATTAGACTTGGATACTTTCCTTTTAATTGCCTAATAACGCTTTTGCGACTCGAGCGCGTATATTGGCAGGCTCCAGACTTGCGCAATATTATTTTGGGGATGGCGCATATGCTCAGACAAGAGCGGAGGAAAGTTGTTCTCCTATTTGCTTTATGTATTTATTCACTTCAGTGTAAACAATTATGCGCACTACAGTGCTATATGATATATTGTAAGCACCTTATGGCTGCAGAATCCCTGGTTGGATATTTGTAAAATTTTAGTGCCTTCTTTTCTGTGGTGGTCACTGTCACTCATAGGGATTCCGTTAAGTGTTGTGGCAATTCCAATGTAAACAGTCATCTGTTATATTGGAAAGTGAGTGATTATAGTCAAAAGAGTCTCAATAAACATGATACCTTCTACAATACCATCTGTGATTCCTAAATGTCAGTATGACAAGGTATGAAGAAATGTTAATGTAGTACATGCTATCCAAAGCAAGTTCTTCCACATCCCCCCCCATCTACACACACTCAGAAAACAAAAACAAAAAAAAGCCGGTCTTGGATTTGCCTCTGATAACATAATTTAACTACACAAATGCAGATACGTGCACTCAAACACATTTGCAAGGAAAGCATGACGATTATTGCAGTTGCAACGGTCATGCCAGTAAGTCATGTACATCTTGGTATTTTTGAAATTTCTCAAACATTTCCATATCTTTTATATTCAACGTGCTGGACATCTAGTGTGCAATACCTGATATCGAATCAAAATCTGAGCCAGTATGGGGTCACGAACACACCGGTGTCACCTCAGCAAGAATAAGGTAGACGTCATGTCAACAAGTTGCACACTGCTGTTCCATCTTGCACATTTGTCATGCTCATCTAGGTATTTTGAAATTTCTCAAACATTTCAATATCTTTTATATTCAACGTGCTGGACATCTAGTGTGCAATACCTGATATCGAATCAAAATCTGAGCCAGTATGGGGTCACGAACACACCGGTGTCACCTGAGCAAGAATAAGGTAGACGTCATGTCAACAAGTTGCACACTGCTGTTCCATCTTGCACATTTGTCATGCTCATCTAGGTATTTTGAAATTTCTCAAACATTTCAATATCTTTTATATTCAACGTGCTGGACATCTAGTGTGCAATACCTGATATCGAATCAAAATCTGAGCCAGTATGGGGTCACGAACACACCGGTGTCACCTGAGCAAGAATAAGGTAGACGTCATGTCAACAAGTTGCACACTGCTGTTCCATCTTGCACATTTGTCATGCTCATCTAGGTATTTTGAAATTTCTCAAACATTTCAATATCTTTTATATTCAACGTGCTGGACATCTAGTGTGCAACACCTGATATCAATCGAAGATGTCCAGCACGTTGAATATAAAAGATATGGAAATGTTTGAGAAATTTCAAAATACCTAGATGAGCATGACAAATGTGCAAGATGGAACAGCACTGTGCAACTTGTTGACATGACGTCTGCCTTATTGTTGCTCAGGTTACACCGGTGTGTTCATGACCCCATACTGGCTCAGATTTTGATTCGATATCAGGTGTTGCACACTAGATGTCCAGCACGTTGAATATAAAAGATATTGAAATGTTTGAGAAATTTCAAAATACCTAGATGAGCATGACAAATGTGCAAGATGGAACAGCAGTGTGCAACTTGTTGACATGACGTCTACCTTATTCTTGCTCAGGTGACACCGGTGTGTTCGTGACCCCATACTGGCTCAGATTTTGATTCGATATCAGGTGTTGCACACTAGATGTCCAGCACGTTGAATATAAAAGATATTGAAATGTTTGAGAAATTTCAAAATACCTAGATGAGCATGACAAATGTGCAAGATGGAACAGCAGTGTGCAACTTGTTGACATGACGTCTACCTTATTCTTGCTCAGGTGACACCGGTGTGTTCGTGACCCCATACTGGCTCAGATTTTGATTCGATATCAGGTGTTGCACACTAGATGTCCAGCACGTTGAATATAAAAGATATTGAAATGTTTGAGAAATTTCAAAATACCTAGATGAGCATGACAAATGTGCAAGATGGAACAGCAGTGTGCAACTTGTTGACATGACGTCTACCTTATTCTTGCTCAGGTGACACCGGTGTGTTCGTGACCCCATACTGGCTCAGATTTTGATTCGATATCAGGTATTGCACACTAGATGTCCAGCACGTTGAATATAAAAGATATGGAAATGTTTGAGAAATTTCAAAAATACCAAGATGTACATGACTTACTGGCATGACCGTTGCAACTGCAATAATCGTCATGCTTTCCTTGCAAATGTGTTTGAGTGCACGTATCTGCATTTGTGTAGTTAAATTATGTTATCAGAGGCAAATCCAAGACCGGCTTTTTTTTGTTTTTGTTTTCTGAGTGTGTGTAGATGGGGGGGGATGTGGAAGAACTTGCTTTGGATAGCATGTACTACATTAACATTTCTTCATACCTTGTCATACTGACATTTAGGAATCACAGATGGTATTGTAGAAGGTATCATGTTTATTGAGACTCTTTTGACTATAATCACTCACTTTCCAATATAACAGATGACTGTTTACATTGGAATTGCCACAACACTTAACGGAATCCCTATGAGTGACAGTGACCACCACAGAAAAGAAGGCACTAAAATTTTACAAATATCCAACCAGGGATTCTGCAGCCATAAGGTGCTTACAATATATCATATAGCACTGTAGTGCGCATAATTGTTTATACTGAAGTGAATAAATACATAAAGCAAATAGGAGAACAACTTTCCTCCGCTCTTGTCTGAGCATATGCGCCATCCCCAAAATAATATTGCGCAAGTCTGGAGCCTGCCAATATACGCGCTCGAGTCGCAAAAGCGTTATTAGGCAATTAAAAGGAAAGTATCCAAGTCTAATATATACACGACGGGATGCACACGGCTGTTTGTGAACGGACTGGTTCGCGAAAGCGCCTTTATAATGCAAAGTGTAGCAACACGGGAAGCTATAATAATGTGGCGTAATTTAGCGTGCACATCCTTTTGTTTATATGTATTTATTTATATTGTCGTGTGCCGTATATGCGTGCCGTACACCCCAATCTCACAGCATAGCAATTGAGCTCTCAAACAACAACCATCAGTTGAACAATAAACGGAGTGAGATTAATATCAACTCGCTCAGACTCGTACACAACGCTGGACCCAAAACTCTTTCGCCGCCGACGCCGCGTATCGCGGTCACGAGACCATAACCGACCATAACCATAACAACGCCGTAGAGAGCCGCCACCGAGAGCGTCTGTCCTGTCGCCCGCAGCGCCACCACAGCCTTGCACAAAGGGGCGCTCTATTTCCCATCGCCATCCAATGCCTCCCGCTATCTCTCACCATGCTCCCGGAAGGAGCAATGACGTCATCCGCGGAATACGACAGCAGCGGCCCCTTGTGGTGAGGCGTCGCTCGTAGCGCCCTCTAGTGGTGTACCCTACACAATGGTTAATCCTTCTATTCATCGGAGATAATCCGTCTATTGGGGGCTGCATTGGAAACAACACCCTCTGTTAATCGAAACGGATTATTTTACGTTAAAGGTCAACAGATCAATGGCCGCTCAAACGGGAGGTTTCGAGTGAGAAAGGACACCGGCTGCGCCCTCCGACGGCGAACGTGCGTATCTCACGCCTGAAACAATGGGTAGCGTTGCTCTTTTCTCTCAGAAAGCTCGCAGAAATAAATTGGTTATTCCTTCTGGGAACAACTGCTGCGTGTTGGCCGCTCTGTAGATGTTGCAGATGATGTTCCGTCCCGCCTCGTTTATTTTGTTTAACAGACCATAAAAGAAGCACTATTATTTCTTCCAGGACGAGAACCCGTACAACTGCGCACTTCACAGTTTTCGATGGCGTGTGTTGTTGCACAACACGGTAAAACTCGCACCTGCAAGGGTAACATCTCATTACGCCCGAAAGCCTCATAACGGCCAAAATATCGTTATGGCCAAAGATGTTTCATCACGACCGAAAAAAAAGAAAAAAAAAAAGCAAAAGAAGCATCCACCATATATGAGCATGATAACATACTGTTTGTCTCACGATGTGCCCTACTACACTGCATGACTTATACCCTGTTGAATGTATATCCATATCTGGCTGCAACACTGCATATCAATGCAGGTTACAATACACATTTGGACTTTTGGCCGTGTTAAGATTTTGGCCGTAAAGCGACTTTGGCCGTAATGAAATACAGTCCCTGCAAGTGCTCTGAACTGTAATGAGCAGTGTGAGGCTATACATGGCGTCGCAGTTTACGGAAACGTCGAACGGATGACGCGTGCATTGACAGGGAGCGACAGCTCTAAAAAAAAAAAAACATATTCAGAAATTCTCCACCTCTGGAGAGATCGAACTTTTACGGACTTGAAACGATGTCTATATGAAAAAAATAATAATACACGTAATAGAAAAAGGAACCAGCTGCGCACTTGTGATCATCCTCGTACCACCCCCAATAAGCCTCTACCCGACAAACGTCATCATGACGTCGGTAGACAGACCGAAACCAAAACAGATCGGAAGGGGAAAGTTGGGTTCCACAAATGAGCAATTGTTCGCTGAAAGAAAAGTAGGACCGAAGGTCGCGTTCCTTTCAGAGACCATCGTAATCCCTTCAAGACCGTGGCTTTCAGGCGCGACCTTGTTCGCCACTAGCTTTGAACGTAGTTCAACTCTACCAAACTCGTGTCGAACATTATGACGTCATTTGTTTACAAACAGGTAGAGGTCTATTGAGTATAGATGCCCGAAAAGTGAAAACACGAAATCATCTCGAATTCCGTTATATCTATGGTTACCGAGCATCCTATATACTGCCGACACAGATCGTGGGGTTAACGGTCGGGTTACGCAACAACAAGAATTTCGGATGTCATGTGCGACGGATATCGACGAAGTTCGCGCGGCAGAGTGCCGTGCGGGTTCCGCTGCCAGTTGGTCGCTTGCACCAGCTCCATGCAACGAAAACCCAGCGGACGGCGTCAGGTTTGTGAAATCAGTCGTTCAAAAAAAAAAAAAAAAAAAAAAAGAAGACAATAAAATAAGTGGTGTCCAATAATGCCGAAAGGCATATTCAATACTGCTCAACAAAAAGATGTTCCTTGGTAGATAATGCCTGGCGTCTTAGCGGTGCAGTAGGCTAACGACAAGGCATGCGAGACGTAGGTGGCGCAAAATCGTAGCGGAAGTGCGCTTTGATTGGCCGGCTTCTCGCGGTCATCCGCAGTTGACGCTTCCGGAACCGCGGACGCCGGGCGAAAATAGCTTGCATGGCCAGGTCGCTGGCGATCGAACGCTCACATTTTTGACGCCTCGCGCAGGGCGTCCGACGCCGGACGAAGTTCGCCACTTTTTCGCCGCACATTCGCTCCATGGAGGTTGGCCTTTAAACGATGACCTATCGCGACGGCGGTCTCCTACCGAGGTACATGTTGTCAATTTGACTGATGCACACAGAAGAAGAAACAGTACAGACGACCGCCCGCGGGAGACACGGCGTGACAAACGGCCATTGTCTGCCGCCAGGTGTAACAATTCTGAGGACTTATTACTACGACACACTACTGTGTGATTCAACTATACTCGTCTTTTTCTTCTTCTTCTTTTTTTTTAATACGGTCTTTAGCAGCTGCGCCGGAAACGCTATGGCTGCGAACGGTTTCGGAGGTGCTGACAGCGTAAGAATCATGAACAATGCCAACTTGTCTCCATCAGTAAAATACGGTGGGAAAAACCCGAAGTCACGTAGATCAAGGCACGACAAAAGTGCAATTCAAGGTCACTCATCAACGAGGCACCACGAACATCTACCAAATTCAGAGGACAAATTTCGCGTAGGAACGGACACTCAATGGCAATAAACATTATATCGCATAAAGTAGGTCTGTATTGGACAGAATTTGACATAGTAACAACAGAAGGCGGCAAGCTGCTCCGTTCTGAGACTGTGTCAAAGGTATACTGTCTAGGGCACACAGCATGGAAAGTGGACGAAGCGGAGGATGATGAAAGAAGGAAGTCACTGAAAAGGTTAGCCAACTGTAGGACTCGAACCCACATCTTCTGGATTACCGGTCCAGGGCTCTACCAATTGAGCTAAACTAGCACACCTCCCCAGCGACTTCCACGGGCGCGTCATCGGAAAGGACAAACCAGCAACTTTCTCTCACTCATCCCCCTTTCGCTCTTACATTTTTTCTCACTCATACCACACATTCATACGACGGGATCGACGCAAGCGGCATCAGTTGAACATGAGACAATTCATGTTCTGAGGCTGGAACACATATATAGAAAGGACAAATACATATAAAGCCTCAGATGGCTATCCTTTTCAGTGACTTCCACCTTTCATCATTAATTTCTTAGGCATTTGAGGCTTTGTATGTATTTGTCCTTTCTATATGTGTTCCGGCCTCAGAACATCAATTGTCTCATGAAGCGGAGGAGACAGGAACCCGTGAACAGTTCAATTTGCGAAACATGCATAATCGAGCTATCTTTCTACGCCTTTCAAGTGACGAAATGCGAAGTGACCTGTTTCATATATAGCTGTTACACTTACAACCCTGGAATAATTAGATGTTACAAATCTGATGACCCTGTCTTCTAACTCACTAATGAGAGCATCTTGATACGTGCACCGCTGCGTATCCTAGTTTGCTCAGCACAAAAGCTTCATAGGTCATTTGCTTATTTGCTTATCGGGAGCGGCAGAGTTCAGATTACGTTTCAAATTGCCAAAAAACTTTATTGGCGCCAGTGATTATATGTTCTCGATGTGGGTATTCCAGCTTAGATTATACGGTGTAAGATAAACGCAAATGTTTCTGCTGGGATTTAGAAGAAAGGAACTTGCAGAGTGAATTAACCGCATGAATGCAACTGATTCTCTCTTCGCACTGATCCTCATACGATAATTATTGGCTTCTCTTGGCCACCTGTTATTTTTATTTATTTTTTAACCTTTCACTAGAAGCAGGACCAGCGGCATGGCCGAGAGCCAAGGTCGTGCTGAACACTGAGAGGTGGTGGGTTCGAACCCTATACCACTGGCTGTGCTGTCTGAGGTTTTCCCTGGGTTTTCAGAAGCTTTTCCACACGAGTGTGGGCACAGTTTCCCCTGAAGTCGTCCCAGGACGCATACTCCCCCTCCCCCACTCCTCCCCGCTGTTCTCTCTCCATCCGTCCACGTCTGTTCACGTCCACGCTGCTCATAGCTACAGTTGCTTCGCGGCGCTAACGGTACAAGTAGGACGCCACGCATCCTATGGGCCGACATAATCAATTCAGATCAATTCATAATCAAACGTGAAAGGCAAACGTTTTCGAGACATTCCCCACTCTTTAAAATTAACGTCAATATAGAATCCGTAACTCGAGAACTATCAAATTTACGAAACCTGAACGACACTATTTCTTGTCGGCTTTCAACGGTGCAGCACGACGGGTGTTCAGAGCCCTTGTAATCTATGATTTACGATATAAGAGGTTCCTTCATACCACAAAAAAAAAAAAAAAAAAGAGAGAGAAAAGAAAAACACTGCAGAATTCCGGAAATGACGTCATTCTCTCTACTCGTTTGCGGTCTAGGTAAGAAAGAAACGGGTGCGAGTAGAAATAAAGCTGAATTCCTGACAGTCTGGAATGGTCGTTCTTAAAAGCAAGGGGGAAAGAAGGTTTCCGACGGCGGCGCGCCCCAAGGGGTGGGGACGGGCAACAATCAGCAGGGGGGCCACTTCTGCGAAGTCTAAACATTGAGAAGAGCGGTTTCATTGAAGACATGAAGTACTTAGACGGAGATGCGATGATGTAGCAAGAGAAAAAAATGCTGAGGATGGGGTACTTGTGTGTTTGAGGATGCCGCTATTCCCGTCTACTGGTCTCTCTTCCAATGCACACTTTTTCTTCCTTTTTTTTTAATTTTAATACGCGCCTGCTGCGCTAAGATCCCTTTCCTTCTTCTGATTTGTGTGGCGACGTAAAGTACGTAATCGTTAAGTACGCGCGACAGGTGAGGTACTTCAGACGAGCACGTGGTAAAGGTGCCTCTGGCTAGACGGGGTACTAAGTGATACGCTATAGGTCTGTTTGGTGCATCGAAATATCGGTACTTGCTCCGAGACAACGTAGGTGTTACAGTCACACCGGTACATCTCCGCCAGCGTGGGGCATGCATCATAAAATAGCGGACGCAACGAATATAGGGGAAGCAGATTCGCATGCTATGCTAACGCTAATACTTTACGCGCTTGCTTTTGAAAACGTGCAAGTGTGCCATAGATCGTCTCCGACGAGTGTTCTCGCATACAAGCTACAGTTTAGAACATGCCGGTGCACTAAATTATGACTCGGATGGCGTCATGCGCCCGCATAAGCCAATCACAAGGCCTCTTTAGACTGAGAGAAAAAAAAATGCAACTGAGAGTAGAAATGTGCTTTCTCTTGCAAGGAAGGCCATGAGGATGAGAAGTTAAGGTTGTAAGAATTAAGCGCCCGAAATAACGTCACAGGCGTGCCTCGCGATAAATCGTAAAACGAGAGGAACACCATAGAAACAGAACAAGACTGCTCTTGTTCGTCACAGTTCGTTTTCAGTTTTTTTCTATTTTTCTTTTTCTTCTTTTCCTCTTTTCTTTTTTTGCGAGCACCGCGAAGGAAGTGCGGCTGTAAGCGGCGTATAGAGACGCAGAGAAGGTGAAGGAGCGGGAGGGAGGCGAGGGATGTTATTACGCGTCCGAGGCCGACTTCAGCGGGGAACTGTGCCGTGAGAAAACCCAGGAAAAACGTCAGACGGCACAGCCGATGGTTAGGATTGGAACACACAATCCTCCTATTACCCTCACACTGCGCTTTATTTATTTTAATTATTTGCTGTCTAAACAACGCGTTAAAACAACTGTCCACGATATCGATTATTTCTGTCGCGTATACTATTTGCGAATGGTGCTACAATGAAGTTTTCTTTTTCATTTTCCCGTCTTCGTTCACGACAGGATAGTTCGTCCACACGGCTTCGTCACCGCTGAACTGTTCACGCGCTGTATCAACTATATGCGCTTCGTGTTCATTCATTTTCGTTGCATAACTGCAGGGAACATCCGTGTAGAGGTCATCCCCCGCGCGATAATTTGATATTGTACACATATATCACGTGACAGCACACAAAGGCGTCGACTGAATCATTGAATTTCTAACCCTTTTATTAGGCTGTCACGCCATGACAACTAAATAAGCCTCAAAACAATGCAGAATTATATTCTGCCGCCCACGCAGGTACGGGTCTCCGGAGGGTGAACAGAGTTTATATTGGAAGGTTGTGCATTGTTACGCGCATTTGGGGAGGGCGTTTGCTACAAGGTAATAGGTTCAAATTTTAGGTTAAGTAGGTTAAATAAATAGGTTTTAGGTTTCAAAAATAGGTTCGATTTTCAAATCAACGAGTCTCATACGTTAAGATTACTGTAAAAGTAATTTACAAATTAATTGATTAGAAGTATGACGTCACAGGGTTCACAATCTGCATTGTGTCCGGCCGGTTTCCATGTTACAGGCTGCTGGCCAGTCTTTCAATGTTGGGTGACGAGCGGAGACGCTCACTCGTGGAACTGCGATATTTTTACTGATGCCATTCATATCTTGCGTAGATGAGTCTCTGTGAGAGGTTGATTTATAATACCAAATAAAATAACTACCTTTTTTTTTTTAGTTCGCATTGACACTTGAGGCTAACATCTAACAAAGTTACAAAATGTGGAAAATTGAAATAAAAAAAATGAAATATTGAGAAACGCGTTCAAAGTCATGTTGGTACCGGATAAACTTACATGAAATTGAAAAGAAAAGTGCAGGTGAATGAAATTTAGGATGGAAATTACGGAAATGACACAAATAAATACACTGCACTCAGCGCAAACTCCTGCCGCATTTCCGAAGTTCTTACTAATCACAAGAAACAACACGACAGCATGAAATGCGTTCATTGATTATCGCGCAACCCTTATGAGTGGATTGAACACTGATCGGAATTGATCTTATTTTCTACTCGAAAAGTCGCGCATCTTCCTGACAGGAGCACTACCCGTACAAGGAAACGTCGCTGAAAGATGATTCTTTCATGTTTCAGTTTCAGGAACGTCGCTGCCTTTGCAGAGCGGATTTCTTCAGCTCAAAGATAAACCAGTAACCACCAGATGTCACCAACGACTACGCCAACATCTTACTGTGAGGTCGTTCAACTCTGAGCCAATGATCAGTTGTCTGTTTTATGTAAAAAAAAAACGAAAAAAAGAAACGCAGAAACATGAGACGAATTTAGATCTCTTCATTTCCTTATCTAAGTCTCCGCCCTTAATGTTGCCGTAGTCGTGCAGATGGCTTCGTGTTGGTAAAAAAATCAGTGATCAAATAAAGTGCAACGCTGAATACAAACTGTGTACTGTCCCTTCCCTTTTACAGCAGCGTTCGATTATTTTTATTTTTTTCATCTTTCTTTTCCTCCGTACCATCCCGAGCAGTGTGGAGATTGCGAAGGGGAGGTGGGCAGTTGAGACAGCAAATGCGAAATCAATAGCAGACGATTGTTCGGAACAAGAACACTAAAGAAAAAGAGGAACACACGACAGTTCAGCTAGCTTCCGTTCCGCCCATAGTCAAAGAGAGGAACACAGATCACGCGGTAACGGTTATCCCCGTCGGAATAAAAAGAGACGACGGTTCTCGTTGCTTTATCGAAATTTGGTTAAAGGTACTACAGTCAAACTCCTTTATAGCGAACACCTTTTTAACGAAAATACCACTACAGCAAATTTTTTTTTGCGGTCCCGCTGGAGCCTATGGGTCCAATAATAGACATCCTTTTTAACGAAAATACCTTTACTGCGAATTTTTTTTGCTGTCCCCTGAGTTGCGTTGTAAAGGAGTTTGACTGTATATATAAAGCAGTCGACGTCGAACCTATGCAATCAGCACGACGTGAGAGTGCTAGATTCAAAGGTTCAGCACAACAAGTAATATGCGCAGGAGTTTACTCTATAAGTATTTTTAATTGGTAAATAAAAACGCAGTCAAGAATGTCGGGGCGACGCCTGGTGGGAAGAAGTCCTCAATTTGTCGAGCAACCCTGTAAACAAGGAGACCGATAAACAGATGGCTTTCTTGCTGGGATTTGCAAATATACTACCTTTTGAGAAAATGTAATTTGTGTGAAAGAAAATAAACAAAAGCCGAATCTTGCACTCAGTAGCTTAACGTCTATACCTGGGCCTTGTTTCAGCACCGTGGCGCTGCTATCGTACGTCGCTCTGCTTGGCCCAGAGTCATGCGCATGAGACATTTTCGCCGCCGTACTTGGCGGAGTTGGCGTTTCGTCGGTCTGCTTCGCCACAGTGTTGCCAGTAGATGAAAATGTAAAATTTAAATTTGCATTTTTTTCGGCAGCTATATAACGTCTATATGAGAAACTTTTGCGGCATTTTACTCCTGAGGACGTGCACAATTCAGGGCTCACAAAACATGAGGTTGCACCTCGACTGCTTTATAGTACCTTTAACTAGACATTCAGGGGTAAAAAGGGTAACATTGATGCTGACGTCTTCTGAACTTTTTATTGAGCCACTGCGCCCTAGGTGGCCGTAAACACCGAAACGGACGTTTTGATTTTTTTTAAACTTTAAATATCGTGCTATCACCACAGAAAAGATTGAACCTTTTCTCTTTTTTTTTCACTTTTTTTTTCTTTTCTTTCAGGGCAGCTTAACAGGTGAATACCCCGCAGAGCCCAATGTTGCTGTTGTTTTGCATTTTGTTCAGATGAATAAATCGGAGCAATCAATTGCCGAGAATCCACTGTGAGCAGTGTACAGATGTGGGCAGATTGAAAGAGGACGGTACGTATATGGGCGATATAAAAGGACGTAACTGTTCTTCCTGGACACATTTCGGGGGAACCGTACCGTCATATCCGTCTTGGAAGCATACAGGAAAACCCCAGTGAAATCCTCAAACGGTACACCCGGTGGTGGGATTCGAACTCAGTACCTCATAACTCTCCGAGCTACCGCAACTTTGAGAAGACGATGCTTACATCTGGTACTACTATATATATGGTAAATGGAACAGAACCGATACCGCATAGAACGTCGCGCTATCGGCGGCGGCAACCGGGCCGTTATACCTTCATCGTCCCAATAACGTCCGGATCAAAACGCAAAGCAAATTCATAACCGTCATCTATCCTTCGGCGTACCCCCCTTAGAGTTCCGGAAGACCCCCTGCCTCCAACATAACCCCATGGTGTGGCTTCCGTTGCGTACCTTCTGAACGGGAACCATGCCATAACAATTTCGTCTCGAAGCCCGAGAAAAAAAAAAGTATGCACACATGCAAAATACCGTAAAGGTATGGCCCTCCTCGTTTTTAAAAAAGGGAAATGAAAAAAGAAATCCACAAAAAGAGCGAGAAGACCGTAAAAACAGCTTCAGCAGAAAGCGGTCTGTTTGTTGCCTTTTTAGAGCCGCGCCGCGTTTATTTGCGGAGCACCCCAGATGCAAATAGACCCAACAAATAACCTTGCGTCTCCAAAAAATTAAAAGGAGAGCAAAAGTTACCAAAAATAAGTATAACGACGAGGGAAGCGTAGGAAAAGAAAACCAATTAGAGTAAGCACCATCTACGTTCCGAAAGTATAGCACCGGTTTGTCCCTTTTTCCTCTTTTTCTGTCCCTCATTTTTTAACAGACCGACACTTCTGTCTGCTTTGCCCCTGCTCTCGTCTGTGCATGGGGCAATTTTTCGCGCACCGCTGGGGGAAGAATGATTGAGGAACGAATTTTAGAAGCATGTTCACGTAATTGGCGTGTCAGTAAGTCACGTCACGTTGAGCAAGGTGAAGCAAAATGCAGGAATTAGTTTTTACGAGGTTTTTGCACGTTCCAATAGGGGAAAAAAGTGCAAGAGAAATAAAGAGATCGACATGTAACCTGTTTCGTGATTTCTTTCAATACGCCACACCGAAGCTCTTAGGTTGATCACGAATTACACATCACGTGAATGTCACAACCCAGCAAGATCATATAGCATAGCCCATCATTCGATGTCAACACATCACATCACTCAACATAGCATCATTCTGCGTGATGTGATTGTGAATGATGGCCATGGTGATCATCAAGGGTGAATTTGCCGACCTATAGTACCATTACCCACCCCGGTATGCCTTTCTCGCTGTACCTGTGACATGATGCCAAGCACAATCGCAGACACGGCGTAGACACCTCAACTACTTCGAGAGATTTGCTCAACAACCGTGGCATCTGCCTCACCAACTGGGCGTGAGAAACGAACTCTCGCTCTCCAAAGCTGGCAGACGATACTAACAACACAAATTAGACGTATATTTGTTCTATTTTCAATGTCTGCCTCACCCTATCAGTAATCGTCGCAACTTGCGACTTCAAATCAGCGATACCTTGTGGAAACTTGTTACGTAACTCGTTTGTTTCGAGACCCCGGCAACTGTTCGATGAGCTTGCTCTTCTCTTGGAGGTAATTTTTGGCATAAGTTACGAGTTCGTTTTCTTTTTAAATATATTGTGGGCGAGTAGGACTCGGACTTGAGTCTTAATTCTTTCTTTCTCTCGCTCCAGTGCACGTGCGCGATGCCTGTTAGCACATTACGTTTCCAAAGTAACCTGCTTACTGTAATACCGCCGTCAGACTGACTAACTTAGTGTGACTTTCAACGAGTGACACTTGCACTTAGTGTCATTCGTGTGCTGTCACACGACATCTTTTAGTGACACTCGGCAGAAAGTGCACTAACAATTTAGTGAGTTCCCCAAACTCACTTCACCTCTCTTCGCCTGACCGAGTCTCTCGACGGCAGGCTTTGTGGTAAATGTTGAGAAAAAACGAGGGGCCCCGACACCACAATATTTTTAAACAAGCATTTTCAACAGCTTGTTTATACTATTTTAGCGCAGTGTGACATTGTGCCCAAAAAGCATATCATTACTGTCGTTAGCAGCCTGTGAAAAACTTCGCGCTCTCGGCGATCCGGCGGCGGTCGTATTTGTTGTGGCACATGTTTGAGGCCAATTTGTTTAAAACATTTTGAGGAAGGTATTGTGGCGCGCGCCTAAAAATTTTGCCGCCGTTTATACTTGTTTTTCGTAGTTGCCACCATTGTTGCGTAAGTGCCATCATCAAGTGACGTTCGCTTGGTTGGAGTGCACTTCACGAAAATGACACTAAATTAGCATGTGTGACAGGGTTATTAGTCACCTTATTGCTGCGTTAGTCGTCTAAGCTTGTAGCGAGTTACTATTCAACAAGGATATTTCCCATCTCTGCTTCGCACCCTGAACCTGGCAGGGAAAAAAAAAAAGCTCAAGGCCACTCCTACAGAACTTACTTCAGTTCTCGCAAAACCTAACCTCACTTACTTCGCCCCGAGAGAAGGTAGACACGCAGAGCAACAATGGCCCAGCCCGAACACAATAGCCGACACAGTAAAGAAAGGCAAAAGCACGCGGCGAAAATTCCATTCCCAAAGAGTTCCTTCCCACTGTGGGGGATCGTAGGCCTCGAATTACAAACCGGACGAAAAGCTTCCTTCTTCGGAGACCTCCGTTTTTCACACACACACACACACACACACACACACACATACACGAGCGCAGGCTGCTTTTGCTATTTGTATCGTCTGCGAGCGCGAAAGAGCCAACCCACCTCCTGGTCAGGTCGACTGGAAAAGACGTCCCGATTCAAGCCGCGCGTGAGATGTAAAAAAGTGAGCCACTCGAAAGCCAAGTGCCAAAACCGAGCTCGTGACTTTTTATATATTTTTTTTATTTCTTCTTTTTCATCGCGCAGACGTCGCATACAATTGGAGTTTTCGAGTCATTGTTACTAGCCTGCTGCGTATTTCTTTGCAGGCGAACATTTCTCCGTGTGTGACCGGCATTCTTGGCATATTCTCACCGGGAAGTTCGATACATATTCCACTCGCACCCGCTACTATACATATAACGTGGGTCTTTTTTCGACGAGTGAAATTCCGAGTGTGACTTCACAGATTCTACTTTCGCGCATGCGAGAAGATAAGAGCCATGACTCTTCGCTTGTTAGCATTCTGCAACGTACCAGCGCGTTGTTGCAGAACGCACACTATGCGCCGCAATTTCGGTTGAACTAATCATCCGCTCCAAAAAACATTCATTTGGTGGTATCAAACTTTGAAAACAGTTGCATGAGCAAAGCATTCCTGCAACGTGTCGTCGTTTGTTTCTACTTATAGTACGACATCAAGAATGTGCCGTTTCCACTAAATTTCGCAGACGACAACGACGCTGATGATGATGTCACTAGACTGCCGCGTTAATTTCCGTCAAACCTGGAGACAAATGGGAGGCTCTCTAGGCTTCGTAAATGGCGTTCGGACGTGTGTAGCATGAAAGTATGAATTTGCATAATCGATGTTCGCTAAAAAAAAAAGGAGGGTTCACAACGCAGCTGCGTGCGGGCCGGACAACAAAACAAACGCAGATGACAACGGAAGAGGAAGCAGACACAGCTAATTTCAAAACCGAAACGCACACACACACACAAAAAAGCCCAACCCTACGCATAATCCCCTGCAATTTTTCTTTTCGGGCGATCGGATTCGCATAAATCAAAGCGCACGTGCACGCAACGTGTCTATTTTATGGTACAACTTCGGTCAATACCGCTTTTCTTTCTTTCAGCACATAAGCAGACTGCTTTCAGGTGCGCTTTTCACTGACCATGAAATAGGAGAGAGGAGGGAGGAAAGCCCGTAACTTCGGCAAGTGGTAGTTTTAGAGGCCCAGGTGTACTTTGGATATGCTGAATGAGAAGCGTGCATCGAGTTTCGTCAGTCCCGACCAGACAGACGATTTTTTTTTTTTTTTGTCTGCCCAGTGAAAAGGAGATGCGGTTCACAGCCTCTTAGTAACCCCGTGGAAGCAGCGTGGAAGGAGTGGTCGGAGAGCTATTCAAGACGATATGTAGCTGTATATTCAATGGCATGAACGTGTTTGGTTTGGATGAGTCGCGCTTTAGAGATGCAGAATTGCTACATGCTTGGCTCTGAAAGCGCTCGGAGTTTGCATAACTGGAGAGTGTATACGTGAATGAAAGAAACTGTGTTGTCAGGTTTGTAAGCTGTTGACAAACAAGATGGATAACCTTTTGTTGGCCTTCCACCTTTTTATTTTTCAATGGTTCAAGCTCGGTGCCGATTTCCAAACCGTTTTACTGCAGTGAACTAACAAATAAAATAGAGCGGTAGGATATATTTTCCAGTATCATCAATGTGTAATTTACGGAGTAACCCTTGCATGCTCAGTATGTGTGTGCAGTAAACAGCCCAAACAAGAACAAATTTTGTCCACCTTTGTTCTCAATTCTGCTTCTCAGATTTGGTGTAGCCTCCCAGTATTTGTATCTTCCTTGTCCCCGCAACAAAAGTGCTACAGCATTTCGAACTCAATAAAGCAACACAAACTACTTTTCAAGTTCGACGGTTTCACAATCAATCTCAGAAGCCACTCGCAGTTGGTGCAAACATTTGTATACAGATTTGGGCTGATGTCCCCCGATGTATGAAAATACAATGAACCAAATATGGGACTGGCAGGTCGCATGAGAAAGACTGTGACTAAGACTAGAATATCTGACTATGCGCCACATGACTATAAACGTAGCAGTGACCTATCCAGAACTGGAGCACGGGGAATGTCGCAAAAAAAACTGGAGGGGGGGGGGGGCATTTTTACAGTTATGTTGCAACAGCTTTATATGTCATTGCTGACATGTTCTAAAGCTGAAATGACAAATTCACCCCACTCCCGAAGGGGGTGCACAGGAAAGAAAGGGAGGGGGTGCTGCCAAACGTTTAGGGGGTACAGGGGAGGGCCGTCTTCATAAATCACTGAATAGCACTGTATCATAACACACAGCTGTTGATTAAATCAAATGTGCACATTTGACGACAAGGGTTTATATGGTGTAAAATAAATTATTTCCTTAGACACAACGCATCACCATGATTCATAACCGAGTAGCATTTGAAAGTAAAAGTAAAATGAATCTTTTTTTTTTTCTAGAGTGTGGCACTGTTTACAAACAGAGCTAAAACTAAATTAAAATAAAATAAAATAAAAGATGAATGTGCACATTATTCACACAGCTCACAAACAGCACAACATGCAGGCCCAATATTGGCAATGTCGGCCCAATATCGGTCCAATCTTGGACCAATATTGGGCCGGCATTGCCAATATTTGTCCAATATTGGGCCTACATGTTGTGCTGTTTGTGAGCTGTGTGAATATATTGAATTGTGAATTGGCCCAATATTGGTGCAGTATTGCCAATATTGATTCAATAATGGGCCTATATGTTGTGCTGCTTGGGCTTCAACATTATTTTGTCCGTTATGCCATTGTAAGCACGCCATTCGTAAAACGTATCGGAGAGGGCGGCGCACCTGCTTAGCACTCTGCCCGCATATGCTACCGTTGCCTGACAGGCCAGCATTGCACACTGGAGGCTCAAATTACATTACGCTAACACACGTGCAGAAATCAATCACGATTCAGATAATGAATTGCTTCCATCCTGCTACACAGAAGTGAGACGTCACAGACTGCTGGAAAACCCACTGGACTGGCAGATGGTGTGTGTATGGGGACTTGAAGAACCACTCATGCATGCACATCAGGAATGATATCGGGCAAGGGTTAATGGAGCTATCATGTTTCTGTACTACACGTTTTGGATTCGATAGACAGCTCATTCTTATTGCTTCACTGCCACTCTAACTTAACTCTTTCTGCAGCTAGCAATATAACTTGCTACATTTATGATGGTGGAAGTCCGTCAAGCCCGTGGTCGATGCGACGGTGACAGACTTTCAAACCGGTTAAATGAACACAGGCAACCAGATCCCGGTACTTTTTTTCAGTGTTCACACTTTTGGAGTTAGATTTGTGACAAATAGAGCAAATGAAACTTCGGAGCTGGTTTTCCCAGCTGTTCATTTGCATCTGATTGTCATCACGGCGAGCTTCACCATATCTCTACGACTGAAGATAGAGGCTTCCTATCTGTTGCATGAAGTTCCAGACACACTAAGGAGTACAATAAAGCTATTAGTTACTATTTATCTCATACAGAAAATTTTGTAGAGCCCTTTTTGTCAAGCAGTATATCTGTAGAAAAGCAGGACAAGGGGTATTTAAACTTTCGCTAGCAATAAATGAAATGGGGGGAAAAACGAACAGCATTATTGCACAGGGCAGGCCCTTAGTAATGTTTTGACATAAAAATATCATGAAATTTCAACACAATTAATCAATCAATCAAGAGGCTTGTTAGACAGTATGCTTATGCCTATAACTCAATAAGTAAAAGAGGTATTCAGAAACTGATTGTTGCATAGAGATACTGGTGCTGAAATACACAAGCACACCAAATTCGGTTAAGTTTGAACTATAAATAAGGAAGTTATCTTTAATTGCCCCATCCCCCCTTAAATGAACATCCCGGTACTTCTTGATCCCGGTACTTGTTTTCAGTGTTCACACTTTTGGAGTTGGAATTATGGCGTACATGTATGGCATCATTAAAATTTCCACAAAATTTTGCAGACGACACTAATCAGATCACTAGACTACAGCACTACCTAGAAACCTAGAGAAAAAATATATGGTTTCGTAAATAGTGTTCGGTGTGACATGAATTTACATAGTCCATGTTCTCTAAAAGGGCATTCCCAGCTCCCACCAGTGTGGGCCAGGCAACAAAACAAATGCAGATCACAGAAGGGTAGAAAGCGGATACAACAAATTTCAAAACGAAAACATGCAAAAAAAAAAAAAAGCCCAACCCTGAGCATAATCTCCTGCATATACTTTGAATATCTTGCGTATTCTTTACTGACTAGCTCTACTCAAATTTCTGGGGTGCTAGACTTTCTTCCTGGTGATCTACAGTATCCCAGATAAAATAGCTCTGTTCTACGAATTTTAACCATCATAAAGCTGCATGGCTCAATAGACCTTCCCACCTTCTGTTAGGAAGAAAAGATCACAAAACAACGTGTAACCTTCCCTTCAGCATGAGTAGTGCTCAGTAGATCAAGGATAAAAAGTATTTCCACGGTAACATGTATGTAATTTGTGCTTCTATGTATGCCACAGCTTACAACGTGCAAACTATGTGCAAGAATTTCTGGAAGCGTGAAGGCCTTCCCATAAAGAACACAATGTTACACGTTACACCTTCACAGCTGTCATCAATGTCGGCACGTGCTTCAGTTCCCAACCTCAATTATGGTGACATTATTGAACGTGCTGTGCAGTAAAACCGCTTGCAAGAAAAATTATTAAAAAAAAAGAGCCCGTTTTATGTGTTCGCAAGCCTCCCACAGCTGGTGCTTCAAAATGGGAACAAGTGGTACATTTGTAAGTTAACAGCCATGCACAGCTGCACAGGAAATAGTACGGTGTTCAAAGCTGGAAATGTAGATATGGACCAGACACGTGTGGATCGTGGAACAAGAGAAGAACAGAATTTTACAGTGTGGAGGGTTACTGGGCCAGCACTTTCTCAATTCTCTGGGTTCAATCTGTAACCGAAAGCAAAGGAGAAAGTGCATTTCTGCAAAGGAGAAAGTGCATTTCTGGCAGACCAACAAAATCCGGCCTTGTTTCCGGGGTCGTTTCGTGGCGTCATACTGGCTCAATCGGCTTTGTCTGAAGATGGCAACTGCCCCAGTGTGACAGAAGGAGCAGATGTTGTCATTGCCCCATTTATATTTTTCACTATTAAAAAGCTAATTAGAGAAAATTGATCAGGAAAAGGTTGCCACAACCAAAAAAGACATTTTACAATGCTATAGTTTCAGGGGTGTCCCCATTCATTGTAAAGTTCCTCAAGGGCAGATGGTGTATTTGATGTGTGGGTATGCTACGATATTCCAGCATTCGAAATGCCAGATTTCAAAAATCCACAATTCCCAAATCCCAAATTGAACTACCGAAGCTTATAAGTAGGGCCTGACTTTTTTTTTTGATTACATTTTCCAGTAAAATTGGGGGGGGGGGGGGGGATATCAGGTTATACTTTGCTTCAATAATTCATGTGTAATCGGGTTGAACTGAACCTGATTCAACCTAATTCTGGTTAAATTGGGTTGGATCAGGCATAAATCTTTGGTTTACTCGGCATAATACACTTGACACACCAGTAGACACAGCGTATCAATATTTATTCTATGCATCTAAGAGGCAGCAGGGTCTCTGTTTTGACAGTTTGTATTAGCATATTTATGGATTTATAACACAGTTTCCAAAGTTGTGTGTTAGGTGTGATGACTTTGGATTCCCTTGGCCCAGCAGTCTTCGGGGAAATACCGGGTTAAACCCTGTTCGTCCCGATTTGAATCGGGAGATAAATATCGGGCATATTCAGGTATATAACCCTAAAAAGTCAGGCCCTACTTACAAGTACCTGCGAGGTACGAGAAATACGATGTTTCGAAATAGGCTATCACCTAGCAACGTGCCAGTTTCACATGTTTTCCATGCCCATCGAAGTCACTTTAGCGAATGAAAATTTGAGAATCCGATTTCAAGCATTACGCTCCGCCTTCACCGGCGACTTACGCGTTACGTAGTTCCTCCCGTGCGGCACCTTTGCCAACTCGCAGTCTGGATGTTTACACGTTGTGCATCACGCACGCGGCTCTCGGTGTTCATGTCAAGGGACAATCTCGACGCTGATTTATTGTACAGGTGCAGCATTCAAGTATCCCAATCGGATGCGATGAGGTTATGCCCGAGGCAAACACACGCACAACAATGGCGAAAATGAAACCAACTCCAAATAGCGATTGCACACGCGCATGCAACCTGCATGTGTGGCTGTTGCGTAGCTGTGTGTCAAAGAAATTCTATTCATGTGCCTATGTGTTCTACATGGATTTGTCACGTGAAATCTCAGCCATCCATTGCACACGTTTTCGCTCATGGAGACTCGTTAGCAAGAGCAGATGCGGACAACGCGCATCCTGATGGACTGGTGAGAAGCCGTCGAGAACTCGTTTCCGTATGTGCTTGATGATTTTGATGTCATGATTTCCTGTGACGTCATCAGCACGGGAGAATACTGCATGGGTTTAGCGCGTAAAGTGCGCACGTTCGAGAAATTTCGAATATTCCGAGACATTCGATTTATTCGAAAGCCACGAATAGAGAATCATCGAATCGAGACGAATACGAATACTGAAAATATTCTATTCGTATTCGAAATGTCGAATATTCGCTTTCGTGCTTGAAATTTCGGTTCCGATGTCGAATTCATTTTCTAATATGAATCTAATATCTGAAATATTCTATTCACTTTAAAAACTTTGAATGTTGACAGATTAGGATTTTGTGAACATACCTGTTTGTGCGTGCGTTCCTCGTCAATATCCATCACCTCTTGCTGAAGCGTGGCTGCGGTTATCTCATCCAGTTTTGCTTTTGTAAGGCTCGAGATGGTCCGCCTTATGTTATCTTTTGCATGCTCCAGTTCCAGAAGCTTTCTCTTAGCAAGTGGAGATGTCCTTGCAGACCCTTCAGTTGGAGTTGGTGGAGAAGTCATTGTAACGTCTTCAACTGGCACGTTTTCTGTAAGAAGTGTTTTTCATCAAATTAGAAGAAGGCATTCTTCAAAGAAATTTTGTTGGCAAAACACGCTTTTTTGAAGGAAACTTGTTCAGGTATTTTGAAGGTATCTGGAAATGAGCACACGATGCACAAAAACTCTTCCAGGAGAATACAGTGAACCACCGAGTTAAGAACCCTCGATCTATTAATTCTGTCGCTTTATGAACAGTATTGCGCAGGGAATGCCCTGTTTATTTGCTGCTGTATGCATTATTAGGAAATAAACAAGTTTGAAGCGGGATTGAAGGTAAACCCATAACCCAAAGACTTTATGCCATAGTCTTTACGTGCACTCTCCATGCTCGGAGAGAGCCATGGTCTTTTCCATCGCAGTATCCTCAGTATCCGAAGAGTGAATGCATTTTGAGGAAATAAACCTGAAGGATATTTTGATCTGACCAGATTAAGCTTTGTCACCGAGAGCTTAAAAAAAAAAAAAAAAAAGAGAAAGCACCACGTGCCCATGCTACCGGAAGAAAAATCACTAGAAATGCTGATTCACCTGTTTACCAGCAAGGGTTATTCAGATTTCAGAACAGCTAAACAGTTGTCACCTTGGAGCAGGATGGATCAAAAGAATAGCAAAAGTAATGCAATAAAAAAAGGGCCTTCTGTTTTTAAGGTCGAACCTGGTAAAACCTGTTGTTACCCCCCCAATTTGCATTATCGTTACATACACCTGAAAACCACTGAAGACAAAACTTTGCAAAGAGCCAATTCAGCCACCAATACGGGCACTAGAGCACAGTAAGCACTGCACATTCAGCACGGCCATTCCACACCTGGTATTCATCTTAAATGCAAGAAGAACTGTTTTTTTTTTTTTCCCGCACCTGAAAATCTGCTTCTCCACCACATATCCCCCGATTTTAAAGTGTTTTATGGCTCCTAAAATAACACCCGATTTTTATCCCCCTCAATTTTCAAAAAATATAAAACCTGAAAACACGAGGCCCTCAATATAAAATGTCAAAATATGTAATTGTCATGAGATGGGAGCTCTCATGGACGTGCACTGATCCTCGAGAAGATATTTTGGGGAAGACGAGGGAAATTTTGGACCTGTGAGGCTGCTAACGTCAAGTATCCTTAACATCACCTGCTTCAGACTGCTCATGACTGCTTCAACATATTTTCCAGGCCTCCTTTCAACCTCTGAGCTCCAGTGTTTCAAGTAGTTTCAAGTTTCTCCGCAATGCATGGACTCCCTTAAACTGCAACCTCAGTTTATCTGCATTTACATCTTTCACCAGTCGCTGGTATTAAACCCATTTATGATTGTTCCTGTCTCGCAGTTCCTGCTCATGTCACGCTAGTGCCTCCCAAAGCAGCACAACATCTTGGCCCAATACTGGACCAATATTGGCAATCTCGGCCCAATATTGGATGAAGATTGGACCAATATTGGGCCAGTATTGCCAACATTGGTCCAATATTGGGCCAGTATGTTCTGCTGCTTGGGTCACCTCAACTTTCAGTGATGCTCGCTTTGACCAGCCGCCCTACACAATATCATCACGGTAAGGAGCTGTGAAATGTATGCTAAATGAGAAATGTATTCTATCCTGCAGATGCTTGTGAGATAAAAATAGTATTCATTTACTGCTGTCGTACGGTGCTTGATTTTTCAGAGACCGCTTGGCATGTGCTATCACAAAGCGGGACCACTTCTATAGATAGCAACCAGCTCCAAAATGCAACACTCATGTGTTGCTGCGGCTGTAGCTGCACTATGCAAGGGTCACTAAAGCTAGGTCAGCTGCAAGGGCCAGCTAAACTAACAGCAGTCTACTATCCTCTCTTACGAAGCAGGCTCAATGTTTGCAATTTCATTCATGTCAGAGGAGACACGAGGACATTGTTCCACAACATGCTAGGATGAAGCCAGAATTCTTCCCCAGCAGGTTGATCTTTGGCAGTTGAGAGTTGTTAACAAGAACTACTGTATGACTGAAATGGCAGAGTGCTTGTATTTGTCATGTCTCATTTTGTACAGAACTCATTGCAAACTTCTTTTGATGAATAGACAGCAAGAGCCCTCATCACCAACTGGTGGTGGGGTCTAAATGATAGACAACCAATCATCAACTGGAACTTGCTAGTAAAATTACCTGTGTGATTGATATGGTAGTGTGCTTGTGTTTGCCATTTTCCATTTTACATGCCACACATTGTGAACTTTGCATTTTGACACACACACGAGTATGAAAAAATGGCTAAGAAGCAAGCGAGCTGGTGAAGATGATGCATAATGTAACGTTATGCAACACAATGACTGCATTATGAGGAGTAACATTATGCAACACAATGAGTGCTTTGATCAACTGACAAAAAGGCCCCCAGATTACAGACAATGCAAAGTGAGTAAAAGTGCTTACCGAACTTACACTCCTGGCTACAGTAGTAGTAGCCATTTTCATCCTTAGGTTTATTCATGCTCAGTAACTGGAGGCTGAATACAGCTTGACTGCCAAAGTCCTCTTCAGCAAACTTCTCGTACCACTCTTTCTGAATCTTGCGAATCTTCTGCAATAGAATAGTATTACAGTTTAACACTGATGCAGGAAAGTTGTGCGATGAAGCAAAGTTGTTCTGAAATTACTGTGGTTTTGCTCCAATCAAAACTGTGCCCATCTGTGACTAGGGTTGCCACCAGGCCGGTATTATACCGGCACGGCCGGTTATTTGCTTCCTCTGATGGTTGCCGGTAGGAAGATGATACCGGCAGCCTTTTGCCGGTATTTGTGGCTCAAGACCTTTCATAAGGGCTTTTACGGGGTTTTTCCTTCAACATTCCACTACAGCTTGAATAAATGTGTGCAACTGTGGCCATGAGCGGCGTCCAGACGTGGACAGATGGAGAGAGGACAGCAGGAAGGAGTGGAGGACAGGAGGGTTATTATGCGTCCTGGGCTGACTTCAGGGGGGAACTGTGCCGACACTCGTCTAAAATCACTACGTAGTCATTACAGCAACATACAAAGCAAGCACAGCTTTTAATAGCTAATAGACATTCAAGTCCTAAAGGATTATGACCCCTATTGAAGAAGTGAATGCTTGGATGCGTACCGTACTTGACCGCATATAATGCGAGGTTCCTTTCTACCTCAAAAATGAGCCCTTAAAGATGGGGTGGTATTATATGTGGGCTCACATTGTATGTAGGGCCTGACTTTTTCGGGTCTTATTTTTGGCCAAATTCGGGGGGTAAATATCGGGTGATATTTTGCCTTTGAAAATTCGGGTCTATTCGGGTGTAAATCCCATTACGGCATATTCTGTCGTCAGGAATTCGTGTGTATTCGGGTAATTTTTTTTTGTTCAATAAAAATTTGTCTTAACATGGAACTAATGTTTAGCAATGTTATCAAACTTTATTTTAATGCACGCCATTAATGCACGCCATTTTAATGCATGAGTGTGCCACGTGACCCGGATGTTTTCGGGTAGATTCGGGTTAAACCCGAATTTTACAGATTTCGTTCGGGGGGTAAATATCGGGCGGATACGGGTTCAACCCTAAAAAGTCAGGCCCTAATTATATGCGGTACTGGCTAAGAACGAGACACGGTTTATGATCCCAAAGCCGACTCCAGGGTCGCGAAAACAAAGGGCGCAAGCGGCGTCCTGTTCCCGCGGCAACGGATGGCCCGCGCGATCAGCGTCGGCCAGAGGATCGGGAGGAATCTGGTGCCTACGAAAGGGAGTCCGAGTCATTGGAAGTTTCGCGATTTTCCTTCTGAGGTTTCTCCTTTTCGCGCTGGTTTCGAACTGTCCGGTTGCAGCCAAGTACAGGACGAAGGTAACAGCAAAGAGCATGAGATGCAAGGTGCCATCGCGCGCTTTGTTCGCATGGGGGCGTACGTGACGAAATCAGCCCATAGATGACAAAGATGTCGTATCAACGGAGAGCCTTACGGAAGACGCACTGCCATAGACGTCAGAAGGTTTGCGGGATCTCAACACGATATGGAGAAAGCTGCGGAGGCTTGTGAACAATGTGTGTTACACCACATCTTTTAGGCACGACGTGGACGCGAATAACGGGCTATTTCACGCGAGAATAAAATGCCGTAGGTGCCCTTTGGCACTTTATTTGTAGTTGCTGTCATTTGTCACGAAAAACTTTTCCGCATCATAGCGGGAGTTATCGGCGCTAGAGCCCTGCACGGGCACGGGCCGGACCTGGCCCGCGGGCCGGGCTTGTTATTGGCTGTGTGCTCCGGGCCAGGCCGT
Source organism: Ornithodoros turicata (assembly GCF_037126465.1). Classification (NCBI taxonomy): domain Eukaryota; kingdom Metazoa; phylum Arthropoda; class Arachnida; order Ixodida; family Argasidae; genus Ornithodoros; species Ornithodoros turicata. The sequence continues at coordinate 8,569,527 of NC_088206.1, read as the reverse complement.
TAAAATACGCCACCGCCGCGGGCCGGGCCGGACCCGGGCCGAAAAATATGTTTCCGAGAGTCAGGCCTGGCCGGGTCACGCAGCTAGTTCCACACAATGGAGATGCATTAGTTCATATCATCATGTGCTTGCGTCATTCCTGTGCATATTTTGCAAAGAGAAGCAAGGGATACTGCATTAGGCATATGATTCGACCCTCTAGGACATTCTGAAAGCCACTTTACACTGCTCCTCACTCCTCACGTATTTCACAATCACTTGGCAAAGCTTGGTGAGAGGGGTATGGACTGGGAGGAGGAGTTTGTCGACACCTCCGCAAAATCTTGACAGTGTAACGATAACGCCCATGCCCGCTTACGTTCTTGATTTAATTTGGTCTGGTGCGGTTATGGTGTTAAACTGCCATCACTTGTATGTTTGTCTTCTCTCCTTATAAATTTACTGATAAATTTGCTTGATAATCGCCAGAAACGCGTACGTCGCTGCTGGAAATACTACGCCGGCATCTACTCGCCGGGTCACCGGGCCAGGCCAGGCCGGGTCGGGCCACATAAAAATATGAAGGTATGGGCCCGGGTCGGGCCGGGCCATTTTTCGATGCGCCCGGGCCAGGTCGGGCCTAGAAAAAAGTCGGCCCGTGCAGGGCTCTAATCGGCGCTTACGTACAGTGTGCGTCTCGTGAAGGTCGCAATTCGTGACCTTCAATTCAATGCAACGAAATGTTCGATACAACGAAAGAAATTGCGGTCCCGGTGAGTTTCGTTATATCGAGGCTTTTCTCCCGTGGGACAGCGAAAATGTCACTTCGCGTTACACGCAGTCAAATACGGTATTGTCTTACGTGGTAACGATGGTTACCACTGACGACAATACTGTCCAGGGGCAACAAGTTCGTCTTCTTGTGCTACTTACACAAGTGTGTTTACTGGTTTTTGATAGTTTGACAATGGTGAGGTGAGGGTTGAACTCTTTGTGGCCAGAAAGGTCTAGATTGGAGCTGGTGAATTCTTGCAGGCACACATCTGCTATCTTTCTGAGTCTGTCCTTTGCTTCTTGGCCTTCAATTTTAGCAAACAGTACCTGAAAAGATACAAAAATGTAGTTCCAGCTTGCATGGCCAGCATGAGCATATGCACTATGATCACAGAGAACCAGACATAGCAAACATATCTGCTCGCTATTTTTGGTTCAGAATCTGCAAAAATATATCTTATCATTTGCATTGTGTTGATGTGTCTGCTGCCAACAATGGTAAAAGTTGTACATTTTCTGGTCTGCTTTCAACTTTTCTTTAAGGTTTAAAGGGTTCTTATTTTTTAAAGCATCTTTTTTTTGTGTGTCTCACAAATACAGAAAACTTGTGTTACAGGCACATTCTATGTCATGTCTGTGTTTGAAGATCTATGCATGTAGAACTACGATAATGGAATTGTCAAAATGGTTACCCTGCAACATATGTAGCAAAACGAGCCCCTACATCTCTTCATGGTGGACGAAATTAAGCTTAAAATTGAATTTGTTAGAACCATCGCCTACTAGGGTTATAACGACCATGTCATAATCGGTAACCCCTATGTGGAGCTTGTCTGCACAATCCGCTAGGAGCGCTACACATCGGCCCGCGAGATCTACATCATGATTGGACAATGAACATTTGACTTTTGAACGCACAAAAGTGGACATACGACTACCGTAGCAGACGACAGCAACAACTCCTATGAAAACGTGCAGAATGATGATGATAATCAACTTTAGAAACAAGCATCTCCCGTGGGGCATACCACAGTGTTCGGCATTGGCCGATAATCCACTTGGCTAATTTCTTCATCCGAAAAGTGCCTAGATAATTGACATTACAGGAACAAATTTTAAAGATCTAGATTAAATTACAGATTAAAATGAACAAATTTAAAGATCAGCGCTGCTTCCGCAGCTGCGAAGGCTCCGGCGAAAACGAGACAACCTTGACGTCACCCCATAACGGGACGACGGGAGGAGTGAGAGGGCCTCACTCCGAGGAGAAAGGCGCCATCCAGATGCCCGCAACGCCGCGGCATCCACTTTTTCGAGGCCACACTCCGATTAGCGCCGTAGGGAATTACGCGTTCACATTTTTCCAGAGAGAGAATTCCAGCATACTCTCGCCATCCGGCATCTGCTCCTCGTCAACAGTCACGTTACGCCAATATCTCGTGTGGGATTTTCGATATCACGGTCAGTGGCCAACGAGGAACAAAATGACACCATAGTTTCAAAATCGAATGGAACAGATTGCAACCGTCCCTTTAAAGTAGCACAGAAGTCATTTTTAACACCCAGTTTTCTTCCTATAAAACTGTTGGTAGGCCAGCAAGATGCATCATGCGAAGTAATTTACACCACAGAGTCATAATTATCGCGGAAATTGAATTTAAAATACGCCGCAAAAAGCGACCGTGCGCAACGGTGGCGGAGAGCAGTACCAGCCTGTGATCTGCCTGGAACCTTGTGCTGACGCTATAAGGAGAACGCTCGCTGATTGACCTAGAGAAATGTTGTCTGCTACTCCGCTGTCGTCTGCTACTCAGCTGTTCGGGGTTCTGATAAAGCCTTTCTCCTTGCTCGGTAATGCCTCGGCCGCTCCTTCTATCCCCAATTCTCCAGGAAAACTGGCAAAACAGGTTTACGGCGGCAAAGGGACAAGGCGCTGACCCCCACTGACCGGCAAACCAGAACGAGTCTCCTTATGCCGTCATTGGTGACGTGCCATCATACCTCCTCATCCTTGTTATAGCTGGAGTGGCGAGTTAAGGGTGAAGGCGCGGAGCTACGTTTATGCGAGTCTTTTTCTGGGAAACAAATTGCACGCATCAAAACCTTTTGCGCTATTCGGTATAATGACACACACACTTTCATCCGATGTCTTAATCTGAAATTTTTTTGAATGGCCCTCTGTACTCCTTTAACGTACTTTCCCGTAACGGGTGTAGCAAATACATACACGGTGTTCAGTGGTGTAGCACCAGCATTCTTGTGAAGACAGAAACAGTGCGTGGCGATACAGTGATTCGAAAGGTGCCCAAGGATAAGCCATGGAATTGAGGTTATACCATACACAGAACTCTGTGTGGCACACTCACCTCATTCTTGAAGTGGCCCAGTCCTTTGAACTTCAGCACGAGGGGGTTCGAGTTCAAGTCGTCCTTGAGGAGGTCGTAGCTTCTCACAAGCGCCTTCTTAGCCCTGAGAACAATTTACATCTCATGTTTCTACAAGTTGGCAACACACGTACAACTACGTAAAAAGACCTCACACACAAATGAGAAGTTGACCGGTGGCCAATGACAGCGGCTTCTCAGAGTTCATCTACATTACCAACGTACGGCATTCCAGCTATCATAACCCACGACACGGAACAGGCACACCTGAGTCTTAGAAGGAATGTTTAGGCTAAAAACAATCCGCATAAGAGCATGCCTGAAGCATGTGGGACCTATTTGCCTCTCCAAGTGCCCCGTGTCCACCTAGTGGGCGTCGTTTCGACGAACCAGTCTACCAGGTGTCTTTCTCCCCATCTACAAAGGTTCTGGAGTTGGTTGTTGTGTCCATAAAGTGGAATATTTCGAATGGTGATAGTGGGGGGGGGTGTCACAGTCGCTTCCAAATTGCACTACCTCGCTCATTTCGCTCTCACCAACACTCGGTGGATCCGCCAATTTGGATGCGGCACCACGCCACCTATAGGAGCATGGAGGGGCGAATACTACGATGGGTATCTGCAGACATTCCCAATTCTGGCAACTTCAGAATGGCCTTCAGTTTCCTCTGTTTCTTTGATGTCTGCAGGATGACAACACACCCCTGCAGCGTTGGCTGAGTTCCAGGAGCATTTGCGGAAGAGTACGTCTTCACCGGCTCGGATAACCTCAATATTGGGGTTGTGTCGTTGGTCAAAGTACTCCTGCACTGATGTCCTGTATTGTACTTTGTGATTACAGCTCTTGCATTTTTCTTTCACATTAAGACTTTCAGCGATACTGAAGTCCTTGAGCCTTGAGATACTGAAGTCCTAAGCCTTGAGGAGGAGTGTTATCAAAAGTGCAGGTCGGTTCATATTGAAGATGAAATGACGTGACATAAGATGAAAACAACGGACAGGCACAGGACAGTGCCAGGGATGGATGGTGTCTGTCTGTTGTTTGTGTCTTCCTTTGTGCCATTTCTTCTTTACAGGAGAGCTACACCATGAAGTGCAAAATACAGTGTTTCCAGCTTCCAGTGAGTTTCCAGTGTTTCCAGCAGTGATATTATAACTGCAGCACGGAGATGGGACGAGTAGGATTAGGACAGAGAGAGACACAAGTAGCCTTGTGTAGCCTTGTGCATGCCTTTCAATAATGTCATTTGCTGCTAGATGATATGGTGCTATGAACTTCATGCAAAGACCTTTCTCCTTAGCCCACGCTGCTATGCAGTTGCTTGTAAAGCCATCAGGTCCACTATCACAAAGAATCACCTTTGTGGGTGAGGATGTATCCCTTTCTAAATAGGCTGATAACACTAGTGGTGTCTTCACAACCTCGGCGGGCACACACCATTTATTTGAGCGGACTTGTCAACATCCAAGTACAAAGGACTGCGCCTATCCGACCCCTTCTCCCTTCTTTTGAAGCTCAGCAAAGTCAAAGTAAACATCCTTGAATGGTACAGTGGAATGTTCTGGCAGAACTTCAAGTAGGTCTTCTGACTGTACTTTCAGGGTGTCTACCAAACTGCAGCCTTCAAATTCCCTGACTTTTCCAGGTTTTCACTGACTATTTCAAGCGAATTCCCTGACAAAAACAAAAGGGAACTTGGTGCCTGCTCATACGTTTTGATACCAGACCCAACATGAAACAGACCATTTATTAAGTATTAGTGAGGCTACCCTACTTTTCTGCGTCAGAGCTTGTCATACTGGTGAACTGCTACTCGCAGTAACGTTGCTGCGGCATCGCCTCTCAACCACCGGTCGGCACTGGCGATTCGCCGCGCATCATCACGGCACTTGTCTGCGATTTTCCCTGACTTCAGCTGCTTTTTAGCCAAATTCCCTGACAATTCCCTGACTTTTCCAGTCACATCAAAATTCCCTGACTATTCCCTGTTTTCCAGGTTTTCCAGGTTGGTAGACACCCGACTTTACCTTATAACTCTGGCACGCTTTTCATAACCCCTTAACACTTGTTTTCCTCATGTTGTTTCGAATAAAAACAGGGAAATGGCAAACGAGACCAAGGAACACCCTGAAGGACTGAGTGTCAAGAGATTTCTGTAAGTTTGTATATTTGTGAAAGTGTCTTATTTCACAGTCTTCATTTTTACCTCAGACATCTGTACAAGAAACACTATGTTACTTGTGAAGAAAACGCTTTAGTTTAAATTGATCTTCAAGTTTGCATTGCTCATGGCTTCTAAAAGTTGCTGAAAGTTCTTCATGATCCCTGGAGTAGATAAGAATGTCGTCGACACACACACACATGCACAAACTTTAAAAGGAATGGCTCTGGAAACGTTACCATAACCTTTTAAAACCAGCAAGAGGAATCTTTCCTGTCGAAAGGCAGTCTGTTGCAAATTGAAGGGCATGACGAAAACTGCATATTGCTTGGTCTCTTCTTTTGAAGTAACTTTAAAGGAACCCTTAGAGAGGTCAATGCAGGAGAAAATGTTGCTGTCTCCAGAGTGTCACCAATAGTGCCATCTCTATTGGACATAGGAAATGGAAAAATGTGGGTCTCCCTATTGATCGAGAAAACCATGCACGATCTGAACAATTCATCAGCCTTGGGCCAGCCACTGTTCTTGGCGAACGAAATGTTGATGTTGACGGGTGTGCAATGTCAGCATCTGGCATTGCTGTGTTGCTCTCCCTTCAGCCGTTCCTTTCCATCACGAGTCACGTTATGTGGTTCCCATTCTGGGTACTGCGGTGTCGCTCAGCTGGAAAGGCACCTCCCCCGTCAAAGTGGCCGAAGGATACTCAGGCACGAAAACAAGTTCTGGGTAATGCCTTGTGACATTACTAACTGACAAACGTAACTAATGATCCGCTGTCCACAAGGGCATGAAACTATGCACGAACTATGAGACATGGCTATATACAGCAACTCTGTGCTGTATAAAGATACATGGTGTTGTTCTTCATCCACTACCGCAGTTGTTCACAGCTTTCAGCTTTTGTCATGCTGTCCAGTTATTCCAATATTACGAAAAGTCTCTTTACAGCACTGGTTCTCCCGTGAGACGTATTACGTACTGCGCGGCCACGCACACGTCACTTACGTCTGTGCACTGCACCTCTCCAAAGAACTTTTCTCTTTTTATTGACGCTCTTTGTACATTTTATAAACTAATTCCCATACACATTTTTTGCTTCGTATTATATATGTGGATAAGACACTCCTTGATACACTCACAGATAACGAGCACAATGCACGCAGTATGACATTAAATTGGAAAATAGTGTGGCACACTAGTAGCCACATAATAGACTGCACTGCTTACCTCTCTAATGAGTCATCGTCGTCTGTAACTCTTAAAACGAGCACCGTCAAATGTAGAGTGGGAATTGCAATGAAAGCTTTTGAGATGGACGGTTCACAGGAACGAATATGGTCCAGGACATTCTGCATCTTTTCATGAATCTAAACGGGACAAAAAAGCAGACCTGTTGAGATATGACTTCATGATTATTGCATCTTTGTGACTCTCATGAATAGAATGAACATGAGCATGCCAAAAGCAGAAGGAAATATACGTGCCTCGTGATTTCTTGTTTGAATGGCGACGAAGTAATTTGGTCTCCGTCTTTTGTCTGACGAATCGCTGTACTGCCTTTTCTTTGCCTTTCCTCTCCGTGATGCAGGGTCGTATGCTCCTGAAAAATAAAAACACAGGCTCGCTCATAGGTGGCTCAGAATCAGCATGTGAAATTCGACGTTAGATATGGAGGAACTAAGTCTTCTCCACTCTACAGCAGTGCCACTGCAAGGTCAACACAGCATCCTAATATCTGTCTCCCTATGCCACTGCTGTTGAAAGGCTCTGAGATGCCAAACAATATTACTGATAATAGCAATGCTAAGCTGCTGATGTTGTAGTTCATAGTGCCCAACCAAACAAAATGGTGATGATGATGTTTGGGATACATATGGTGATCCTTCAGCAGGAAGCTAGTTAAGTGTCCGGTATCCATTTCAAGGCAGCATCTCACGAAGCTTACCTTCCTCAACTTCAACTCAACCACGATAGCGAAAATTATGTCAGGCTTTAATACCCCACTGCCATGTGATGAGTGCAAGGACAAAGGCAATGTGTCATACTCTGTGATAGTAGAGGTTTGTTCTGTAAGTACACCTGTAACTGATTTTGTCGTTGCTGACGCCACATTTCTCTTCCACTTTTCCTCATCCTGCAGAGATGAATGTCATCCCTCGTATCATAATTATCAATGAAGATTATCAATGAAGATGGAAATTATCAGAAACAAGGCTAGGTAACCAGGCCTAACAACAACAATGCATGTGCTATGGCAGCAGACAAGTCTGTCCTCTGCTGCCAGCGTCCAGAGCTGACCTGACGAGCCGAGAAGCTTGTAAGAACAATAATTTGTTTATGTGTCACAATAATTTGTTTATGTGTGCCATAAGACAACAATAATCTTCAGCCACCCTGGCCGCATGGGGGAACAGAAGGTTGACGGCAATATGACTGAGGTGCCTTCTGTAGCATCAGAGGAAGGTGATTACTCTATGTACATTTATAACAGCTACTACTGGTTGTGATGGGTAAGCACGAGCAGATATTTTTGGGTCGTATATCGGTTACACACCGGTCATAGATCGGGGGTAGATTCGGGTTCAAGTAAGGGCTAGGGATCAACGCAAGATGGAGGCAGGTTCACAACGTGGCACTTCGGTCGTGAAGTTGATTTCGAAAACTAAAATATGAGGTGAGGTCTGAGAAAGTAAGAGCATTCTTTTTGTTTTTGTTTTTCTGTTCTGGTTAGACTTCACAGAAAACCAACCTGTAAAGAGAGGCTTGAGAGAGTAGACACCATCCTCACTCTCCGACTCTCCCGCAGAATCCACAAGTAAAGGAAGGTGTGCAAACAAGCAATCATCTCCGTCAGTTCCTTCTTCTTTGACTGAGGTATCTTGGCAAGATCCAGTGCGCCCTTTACATTCCAAATCTGTGGTTTCTGAATCACTGGCTCTCAAATTTGTGGAGGGTGGCAACATTGCAGCGGATCGCTTCTGCCTTCGTCTCCGTGCTTTCGCCTTCTTGGCCCTTTTAGAGACTTCTGTTGAAGTTTCTACAGCGGAGCAACCACTGGCATGATCCTGTGGTGTAGCAACGTCTCCAGAGCCTTGCACAAGCGGCTGAGTCAGCATCGTGCGTGGAGAAGATTTATCTGGATTCTGGTGAATATAGGGGGGGATTACATAATGGCTTTTATCAGGGAAAAATTGTCTTAATGAAAGCAAAATACAGTAATGCATGGCAAACCACAACCGCACCTGCATAGCACAAACACACACGTGTTCAGTAAATGTAGTAATAATACTCTTAAAAGAAACAGCAAGTTTTACGTCTCTGCACTTTGCATAGACATACTAAAGTGATCAGCACCGTGACTGGTACCACGGTATGGGCAATGGGTGACCCAGTTCCACTGTAGGCGAGTGGCCATGTCTGATTTCACTGTCTCGCAATGATAGCTAAACTAAGGATGAACTCGAATCTTCTTTTCATATTATTTAATCTCACTGCGAAATAAATTGAGATTTCTGTATTTTACTATGCTCTGTTGTTGATACTTTCAAGTTCAGGGTGAGCCAAAAAGCAAGGGTGAGTCAAGGTTGGAAGAAGGTGTCTTTCGTGTGGTTTCACGCTGCTCTAGTTTGCCCGATAGTACCTGGTAAGAAGTGCTGTGAAGCGGCAACACACATTATCCGTTCGTGGGCGCACATATAAAAGTTTCGGTCAGAGGAGTAGTGTCTAAGCAGATGTTGCATGGCATTATGCAGAGTTCAGTGTAGCTTCTACTTCGTTGCTACACCTCTAAGTGCTATGATGCTATATACTAAACTGTGTTATATGCCAAAGTTTCTTGGGCAATAGCATTGCAAAACCTGCCAGACACAGTTTTCTACTATGCAGTCTCCACTGAACGATTTTCTCGCGTGATAGACAGGATGAAGAAGCTCAAGAGAGAACTGATGTTCTGAGGCTGGAACAACATAGAAAGGACAAACACATACAGAGCCTCAAATTGCCTAAGAATTGGTACAGCCCTGGACTGGTAATCCAGAAGATGTGGGTTCGAGTCCTACAGGTGGCTAACCTTTTCAGTGACTTTCATCTTTCATGAAGAAGCTCCTTCATTTACTTGTTATTTATGCCAACCAATGCTCTGCCCTAAAAGCAGTCCTAAACTTCTCAGACACCACAGGACTTTGGTCCTTACTGTGAGGCAACTCATTATTATATCTCACCACATTACCGCCAGCAATGGGGGTAGAGTATCGCCTCCGGCGGTGAAGCTCCTCAATCATCATCATTCAAATAAGGTTGTTGTTTTTCACGTTATTTATGTCTGTAAACCTTTGCAAATCAATTTCACGAGCAGTATACGTTTGTTTATTTGCAATAAGAATGCTTTGGACTAGGACAGGTTTCTGCAACGGTAAACATACTTCATTGTGCGCTAATTTGTACATAATGAAAATTTGACATAGATGTTGTGGAAAGGTCCCTGCCCTGATATGCCCTTGTTTCCCCCCCCCCCCTCAATTTCCATCTAGTAATGGACGATCAACTTAACAGTGATGATCGAATACTAAACTCTGCTCGTGTATACCTGTTGTTTCATCTCCATGATGATGCTTTCTTTGGGAGCCGTATTTGCTGCGGGACTCTGAACTTCTGGATCCTTCAGCAGATTTCCCTGTCCCTCTGCCAAGGGAAGCTCGACGTTTCGCTCCAAACTCCAATCCAAAATCGCGTGGTCTTCCATGGACACATCCGGCCCACACGACTGAAATGCTAGTGATTTCGGGGGTCCATAGACAAAATCCTTGCAAGCCACGGGCTCTGTTGTCCTTGCAGGTGAGCCAATGCCCAGGAGTGACTTAAGCGAGCTTTCGGCAGCTTGCGTGTCGATAACTGTGGCAACATGCGGGCTGCTGGGTCGGTCCTCTTCAGACTTGTCACTCGGTACTTGCGTGATCGATGTATCCGACGCGAGAGGTACTCCAGAAAAGGGTAAAAGTCGCACAGACTTCTTGACGATGGCTGTCGACGGTGGTGACTTCGACGTATCCATATGTGCACAACACACGCAAATAGTAGCACTGCGGCTGTACGAAGTGACGTGCTTTCCAAAGACGAATGAGATAATGGATCTACGACCTATAACCAATTTAAATAGCATGCTTCTCCTCCGACACCTCTATTTCTCTATTATTTTCGATAAGCCTTGCTAAAAGGCAATGTCATACTAATGGGTTTCCAACATGCGCAAAGATAAGGGAACGGACTGAAAAACAAATGACAGATCGCAACACAGGGTCACTTTGAAGAAAACAAACAGGTCGATAAATAAGTAATCAATCTTAATAATTTAAAAGCACGCAAAACGTATTTCGTATTGCCAACGACGACCAACTTTTACTTTTATTCTCACTGGCTGTCCCTGAAAAGAATTTAGAAAGAAAAGGAAAAATGTGCCAGATCCACGAGCAGCGTGGGCCTCTGCCTCTAGATTTCTTTTCGTCTATCCACCAAATAGTTGAAGAAATCAAATGATCGCAAGTCTAATCGAGGTTACCACATTGCTCTAATAATTAATACCGAAGAAATATTGTTTTGTCATGATTAATTTTCGCTGAAAAAGCTGAAATATACCCGAACCTCGTCCTTCTGCTCGGAAGTTCAACCATATTGATACGACACTACATACTTCCCCGCAGCAACGTAAGTAGGTAGATCGACGAATTTCTTCATTCTTTTGTTTTTTGGTCGTATTCTGTGCTAATCCGATGCCGCTTTTGCGCGATTACATGTAATTAAGAGCGTTTTGTTATGTTTTTCGTAACGTGTTTCCACAGGGCTGCGAAATCTAAAAAAAAAAAGCACGAATATTTACGCTTACGAAACTGTCTGAAAAAAGCCACTCTAGCAGACAGCCAATGAGCAGACGAAAAAAAAAAAAAGCTGAAAACCAACTTTGATTAAACCAGTAAAGAGCTGTAGAAAAATTAATGAAAAACAAAAACACACGAAACCTGTTGTCGGATGTGTATTAGAAATGTATCTACCGTGCTTCACGTTGGATTTTCTCTAAGATCCGCTCGAGCGGGACGAAATCGCCATGTTCCATCACACAATGTGCCTCACGTGCTCCTTTTGTGCATGTTGGTATTGCTTGTCGACTGCCTCCAAGCTTGTGGGATAATCTCTACATTTAAATTTAGGGGACCCACTTTTTCACCAGAAAATAAAGAAAGAGGAACTAAAAGCAGGTTGTCATTTGGCCACGTTGGACCAATCTGTGTTGCACAGGTTATTTACAGCAAAGGTGCACTCGGCATATCATAGGCTAATATTTTTTTAGGATATAGTTTAGTAACGATACCGCGGCTTCTACGAAGACAAAAATCATGAAAAACACGGAAAACCGATATGCGTCCGGTCTCTACATGCAATTTTACTATTTTACAGGCCAAAAATTGTTACCTATTTGCAAAATTTGTGAATTTTGATACGAAATTACCTCTTTCGACAACGGATAATTACCGCGATCTATATCCAACCCCCATCCCACTACTTCAGCGCCACCATCACAATGCAACCAAAATATGACACAAACACAAAAGTATAAAACTCAATTCTTTGACTTTTTAACCTTTTTCATGTAACTAAAACGTAAATTTATTACAAATAACGCATAACATTAGGCAGAAACCGTGATGAAACACCAATCTCGCGATGTCGCCGAACACCGCAAGCACGACACTTCGCAAGTGCGTGATTCCAAAACCACAAACACGAACTTGTTCAAGTTGGGCCACATCCTGAAGGACACACAAACGACTGGATACACTCGCAGTGTTTGGTGCCGAATCATGACAAGCCCTCATGAATCCCTCAATCATCAATAGAGCCCTCTCGATACATGAGATACATATTCCCCTGATGTAACCTAACCTCAGTCACGACGGATGCACAGTCTACATGGGCCCTCTCGACACATGGAATATGTATTCAGCTGATCTAACCTAACCTCAGTCACGACGGATGCGCAGTCTACATGGGCCCTCTCGACACATGGAATACATATTCGCCAGACCTAACCTAACCTCAGTCACGACGGATGCACAGTATATATGGGCCCTCTCGACACATGGAATACGTATTCGACAGACCTAACCTAACCTCAGTCACGACAGATGCACAGTATATATGGGCCCTCTCGACACATGGAATACGTATTCGCCAGACCTAACCTAACCTCAGTCACGACGGATGCACAGTATATATGGGCCCTCTCGACACATGGAATACGTATTCGCCAGACCTAACCTAACCTCAGTCACGACGGATGCACAGTATATATGGGCCCTCTCGACACATGGAATATGTATTCAGCTGATCTAACCTAACCTCAGTCACGACGGATGCGCAGTCTACATGGGCCCTCTCGACACATGGAATACATATTCGCCAGACCTAACCTAACCTCAGTCACGACGGATGCACAGTATATATGGGCCCTCTCGACACATGGAATACGTATTCGCCAGACCTAACCTAACCTCAGTCACGACGGATGCGCAGTCTACATGGGCCCTCTCGACACATGGAATACGTATTCGCCAGACCTAACCTAACCTCAGTCACGACGGATGCACAGTATATATGGGCCCTCTCGACACATGGAATACGTATTCGCCAGACCTAACCTAACCTCAGTCACGACAGATGCACAGTATATATGGGCCCTCTCGACACATGGAATACGTATTGGCCAGACCTAACCTAACCTCAGTCACGATGGATGCACAGTATATATGGGCCCTCTCGACACATGGAATACGTATTCGCCAGAACTAACCTAACCTCAGTCACGACGGATGCACAGTCTACATGGGCCCTCTCGACACATGGAATATGTATTCAGCTGATCTAACCTAACCTCAGTCACGACGGATGCACAGTATATATATGGGCCCTCTCGACACATGGAATACGTATTCGCCAGACCTAACCTAACCTCAGTCACGACGGATGCACAGTATATATGGGCCCTCTCGACACATGGAATACGTATTGGCCAGACCTAACCTAACCTCAGTCACGACGGATGCATATAGTATATATGGGCCCTCTCGACACATAGAATACGTATTCGCCAGACCTAACCTAACCTCAGTCATGACGGATGCTAAGTATATATGTGGGCTCTCTTCGCACATGGAATACGTATTCAGCTGACCTAGTCACAACGGATATTGTAGTCCTAACGTATTTCATATATATATATATATACATATATATGTATGTGTAATTTGACGTGACATTTGTGATGCGTGAACATTCAACGTAGAATAACGTACAGAATGTGACCTTTGTTGTTAAGACTCCCCATGTAAAACATCACTTTTCCTCTTATTCATTTGTGCCTCTGCTAACGATTTCCAGTATTTTTGTGCACATTTCAATATTAAATGCTGTATTCCAGAAATCTACGCTCAAAATACGCCTATGTCTCATAGTAAAGTTCTTGCTTGGCAAGCAGTTTTCTGTTTTACATCACAGTTGGCCCTAGGAGCTTTAACTCTTCTAATAACCCTGTTCTGCCTTTCAAAAGCAGATATTCATTTCGTAGCCTGCTTTTAATGTCCGTATGGTCCGTATTCACGCGTGTCGTCTGGCAACAATGACATAAAGCCGATATTATTTCGTAACATCCACTGGACGTCCGTATTCACAAGTGTCGTCTGGCAACAATGACCTTACCGTACTCCTGCTAAATCTACGCCCATCCGTGCACTGTGGGAGCGTTACTAAACTACAGCCTTTTTTTACATTCGTTTCAATTATTGTGCACTGATCTGAGCTACTGCTCTACCTAACGTAACATGATCTAGACCTCTGTAAAACTGCGAACTCCCTCCGACCCGCTTTCGCGAAATCGCTCTCGCCCTCCGGAGAAGTGTCAAGAAGCTTGCTTTGCTACATCACGAGCTTTCATGATTTCTTGGCTTCGTTAACAAATAATATTAATCAATAGCTTCGATGCCAAATTGCTACTTACGAGTTACGACAAATACAGACATAGGGGACATAGCAGACATATGTTGCCGCGCTTTTTTTGAATACGTCACTTCCTGTTGTGTTGTCCGCGTTGGTGTGTTTATCTGTGTTTCCGTGTGTCTACCTTAAGGCTTTTTATAGTATGGGTTTTATCTACCAGCTATCGTGCATTTATGCCATTTTATTTTTCACTTCCTGTCCTTCTACGAAACGAGTCCAGAAGCGGCAGACTCATTCCATTCAGCGTAGCAGACGAACTCCAGGACTCCGGCAATTTCGAGAGTACTGAATGACTATCTGAAACGTTCGAGAAACTTCAGGGTGCATCTGAGTCAATATGCACAGCCTAAGGCGTCTCGTCCTTTCTAGAAACAGTCGTTCGATTTCAACTTTGTCCGACCAGCTCCGAATGAAATTTTCGAAATTTAAAGGCGGTTCTGTAGAACTTACGAAAGATGACCGCAGTGGAATCGCAAAGGTTAGAATCAACAACCCATCCAAACGCAACTCAATGTCAGGTATTCCTGGTTTTCACTGCGATTCTATCAGTAGCATAGTTTGCCGTGAATAAAATTTTTCTTCCGTACGTTTTCTCAATACAGGTGAGATGATGGTTCAACTTCACGACATAGTCGCGGACCTAGAACGGTGGGACAAAGGAAAAGCACTCATCCTTCATGGAACAAGTGGCTTTTTCTGCTCTGGGGCAGATTTGGACATGGTGAAAGAAATTAACACACCTGAGCAAGGATCAGAGATGGCTGCCATTATGCAAGCGTCTCTCTCAGGACTTCACGACTTACCCCTTATCAGCGTTGCTTTGGTGGAGGGCCGTGCATTGGGTGAGTATGTTCTGCACTCCATTGTGAGTTATGACAATAATTAATGTAAGGTAATTAAGGTAAGGTAAGGTAAGGTTGCGCTAAATTATGCCATGAAAGTTTGTGAAGGGCACCGTCATACACATTACATAGGAAAGAGGCTACATGAGTATTCCCTGTAACTTGTCACTTAACACGAGGTTGTTTTCTCATTTGAACTGTGCCTATGAATGTGAAATATTCATTATTAAGCTGCTGTGCTATTAAAACTTTTCTGCAACAATTAACCTTCTGCAAGCATCTGGAAAAAAAAAAAAACAGCAACAACCGAATAGCTTCTGTTTCGACCAGCATCCTGCAAGACAATATTTCCCTTAGTTGTGTCATTGCAGTATATGCAGAGTAAAAATTCTGGACAATGACTAGCAATTTTTTGCAGCCACTGCATTCCATGTGTTTATCAAATTCTTTCAGGCGGCGGAGCTGAAATGACCACCGCCTGTGACTTCCGCCTTATGGTTGAAGGAGCCCAGGTGCAATTCGTGCACATGCGTATGGGTTTGGTACCGGGATGGGGCTCCACCACGCGACTTGTCCACCTGCTGGGTCCCAATACGGCTCTTCATGTTCTCGCGTCAGGGTGCAAGATCTCTGGAGACCGAGCAATCAACATGGGGTTTGCGGAAGGTATTATCCGAGACATAGATCACCCCGTGGAAAAGGCAGAGATGTGGCTGGAGCAGTACACAACCGGAAACACCCCGGAGATTGTTCAGGTAGGATTTGTCGTGAAAAATATTCCTTAGGGTGATTATGTTTGCAAACAGTATATCTGCGTGTGGTTCTGGGGGTCAAGGGGTCTGTGGTGGGGGGTCAAGTCCAATGAGAAATATAGGAACATGGCAGGGTGGCCTTTGGATGTTGTTGAAGAATGCTAAACTCCACTACTCGTAGACTTTCATTACACCTCTGATGCATGCACATTAATTTATTGTAAATGTTTCTGTAGGTGGTGAAAAAGACCATTGTGAATGCAAGGAGTGTTCTGCCAGCCGAGAGCTTCAAGGAAGAACGAAAGCTTTTTGCAAGCGTCTGGGGTGGTCCAGCAAACAAGGCAGCCCTTGAGAGCAAGATTAAACACTAATGAAACTGTAGAACAGTGTTAATATAGGAACAATTTTGATAACTTCTGTTCCCACAGCTGCGTGACCTCCACATCATCGCGTTGCGAGAGCGATAATAATTCTGTAAATACCCCGAATAAAGCCACACCCTGTCAATATTCCTGAAAATTATCCTGTCAATAACGCATTGATTCAACCCACTTCATAAGCACCATGCTAAGCTAAACTGCGCTAAACTACCGCCATCTAGTCGAGATGCTGTTGACTAAACTGACGTACTTCCTGTGCGTCACGCGCCGGAAATGGCGACATCGCAAGAGCTCACCAACCAGAGATCGGATTTCGCGCAACCAGACGATATCCGGGGAAACGGATGTAAATTTGCCGGAAAGAAGCGTAATTTATGTTATAATCAGTTAAACAACATATGTTTGTGCAATATAGTTATTCATAAGTGTACGGGGCAACGTTGGACTGATATGCGCGGCGCACAAGTATTGTCTGCCATCGTGGGGCGAGTGTTCATCAAGGCAGAAACCCGATGTGATATGCGCCTCTGATGCATTTGAAACGCTTCCTAGGATTTGATGCTTATTAATAACTGACTTACTTCGTGTTACTTCATTTTGCGCGTGCGTTATGTCAGCGATAAGCGAGGCGTTTCGTCACAAGCTAGGCACCCTCAAAGGAGGGCGAATAGAACTTCGCAAGGATGAGGAAGAAGGCATCGCGACGATTGTACTCAATTTTCCCGAGAAAAGAAACTCATTTACTGGTACGAAAAGGAGCACGATGCAAGCAGACGGGCTCACTGATTGAAAGCACAATTTCTTGCAGGGTCTATGATGTTGGAGTTGGAAAGTGTAATTGCGGAACTGGAATGCTGGTCTCGGGGGAAAGGGGTTCTCCTTCACGGTGCCAAAGGGTTCTTCTGTTCTGGCGGATATTTAGCGCACATGAAGAAGATATCAAGGCAAGAAGAAGGAGTGCAAATGGCTACCCTCATGCGGACTACTCTTAACAGGTCTAACTACTATAGCCATCTTTTCAATTATTACCTCATATATTTTATTTCTATACATCGGAGACTGAGTCTTTTACGCTTTCTTCAGTGCAGCCTCCAAAACGCTTTCACGTCCCTTTGCAATGAAGGTTGAACGTGTTGCCTTATTTCATGCAGGTTGGGCAACTTACGAATGCTAACTGTTGCAGTCGTAGAAGGCAGGGCACTGGGTGGCGGTGCAGAGCTGACGACGGCCACTGACTTTCGGCTGATGGCACGTGGTTCTGAGGTTCAGTTTGTGCACGCCAAGATGGGCATAGCACCTGCTTGGGGTGGCGCAACAAATCTCGTAAAACTCGTAGGTCAGTCAGTGCTGCGTTTTTACATCGATGACCAGTTTCACAATTCCAATGAAAGGGGGTGGCACACTTAACACAATACAGTAACGTAGCTATAAATAACAGTGATGGCCACTAACTACTTCGACAGTAGTTTAACTATAACTACTAACTGCTTTGTGATTGAGTAGTTTAAGTAGTAGTTCAACTACTTTTTAGGGGAGTAGTTAAAACTACTTTTTTAACTACTACAATGTAGTTTAACTACATCTATAACTACTTAACGTTGTCCACCAACACCAATCCCTCGTAGTGTTCTTGGACACCTAAATATGAATCGCAAGCAACAATAAACTTTGGCTCAAGCCATTGCTATGATCGTCAAATACAAAGCTTGCGGAGGGATTCTTTCTGTGCCTACGCGATAAACTAAGTTGCACAATTATTTCGCAGCAAATGAGGCTTCACTAGACAAGCATTAAAAGTGAAGATTTAGTACACATGCACGGCACAATTGCTCTGCACCTCCGTTCTCATCCAACAAGTAGGTCAAGGTAAAAGTCGGAAGCACAATCCTGCCGTAAAGCTTGCGGCAAAATCGGAAGTAGTTGGCGCCTTCAGTAACCTAACTACTGTAGTTAACTACTTAAAATAGTAGTTTAACTAGTAGTTGCCACTACATTTCTGCAAGTAGTTGATAACTACTTTTTAACTACAATCAGGTAGTTTAACGAGTAGTTTAACTACATGTAGTTAACTATTGGCCATCACTGATAAATAAACATGGAAATGTGGAGCTTTAATGCATAAATTTATAATTTCGTGTTGCACAGGTCACCAGCAAGCGCTCGATCTTCTGACTTCGTGCAGGCGTCTGGGCGCTGAAGAAGCCGTGAAGATGCATTACGCCATTGGCGTCCTGAACAGTGATGACGCCGTTCCGGAGGCTCGAAAGTGGCTCAGGGAGCGGACCCAGTGGCCAGTGGAAGTCGTTCGGACTTTGAAGGAGATGGTATCAGCTGCAAGAACACTGCCGGTGTCAGAAGCACATGAGAAGGAATTACAGCTGTTTGCTCCTCTGTGGGGAGCTACAGCTAATAGGGATGCATTAATACAAAACATAAAACATTGAAACAAAAGTGATCAGGGAACCTTTCAGGAACAGGAATACCTTGTTGTTCTTGACGTGATTACGCTGCTCAAGAGTGTTTTCTTTTATTGCACGTTCTTTGTATGAATTTATTCTTGCGACCATGCCGTTGCACAGTTTGGTACTGTACTGGTTCCTGAGAAAGAAAGTGCTTCTTTTCTACTTTTTATAGCATTTGCATAGCCTTTATGCACAGCATGCGTAGCATTTCTAGCATAGCCTCTGCTCAAGATTGATTGGATCGAAATTTCAAAATATTGAAACGCATCATTATTATGGGTATCAACGTGGATTAGCCACGCACTGGTTATTCTCATAGCAATTAATAATATAGTACTATAAGAGATATTTCAGTCTTCGAATTGACCTTCTTTATCTATCCCCCACTTCCACTGCCTGCAATGGGTACGGCTTCAACTTCAAGTCAATATCAATACTCTGCATTTGAAACAAGTTTGTACATGGGCCATGTTGAAAGTATCTATTTTGTACCTGCAGTTTGATACATATTTTATGTACTTAAAACACATGCACATTAAAAAGAAAGGTGTCACCAAGCCAGTCGGGTGTAAAAAAAGCTATCATGTTTAATTATGTCCTCTGACTAAGACTAAGCATAGGACATGCATTGCCGTAATCCATGTGCGACTGAATCGGGCAAAGTGAGTGATTTGTCCAAAATGACATTCATTGAGGAGGGGGGGGGGGGGGGGGGGGGGCAGTGCAAAAAATTTGTTATGAAATTAGCACTCATTATTATAATAATAATTGGCACCTATTATGTTGGACGTGTGATGCGTAGGAAATTAAGAATGGAGAGCGAGAAACAATGATCGAAGAGAGGGCATTCAAGCAGTAGCATAGCCAGGAAAGTTTCGGGAGGTGTTTGTGGGAACTTTACGTGGGGAGGAGGACGATTTCACCCCTGTTTTCCCTCTCCTAAATGCACTACCAAATGTGGAAGTTCGGACGTTCGGAAGCGGTTTGTACGTCCGAGCACCCCCCCCCCCCCGCCTTTATCTCTCTCTCTCTCCCTCCCTCTCTCTCTCTGGCTACGCCACTGTACGTAACTGTAATTCATCGGGAAAAAGTAATCGCTGCGTACACATCGCATGACAAGACGATCGCAAACATCTTTTTTTTTTTTACCCTACAAACAAACTATCGCAAGCACGGAAGATTTCCGCGCTGGTATCTGGCAACACTGGCTCATTTACGATGATAGTGTAATGTTCCGGCGATAGATAGCGCAGGCAGTTCTGCAAACCGCGTCTCGCCCAGAGTCGTCTGCATCGGCGCGAAAATTGCCTGCTTTTTCGGCGGCGGGTACTTTATTGGAAAGCACAGCAGCTGAAACATAGAAGCAGCAAAAATGACAGGATTTAGTTCAACAAGCATTGAAAGGCGGGGTAGTTGGTGACAATACGTAGCAAAGAACCACACGAAACGACTGCTGACTCTCAACTAGCAAGATCTTACTTGACTCAGAAAGCTTAACAGATAAAGTGGAAAGGTACACGGTTCCGTGTACCTTTCATTGATTGTCAATATTTTGTATTTATAAGCTTTGTGTGTCATGTAAAATCTTGTTAGTTGCGAGTCAGCAGCCGTTTCGTGTGGTTCTGATTCTTGTCCGTGTCTCTGCCTTGCTGCTGTTTTTACACCCAAATAACAAAACAGATAACGTACGACTAAAGCGTCTGGACCTGTGGCCACCACGAGTTCTATAAATATTTGAAAACCCCAACAGTGGTGCACAGTGTCCTGACAATATGACATAATAGGACCAATAATTGCAGCTTCTTCTTCTACTACTCCTTGGTGTAGCACACAGCCAAAGGCAATATATAGGCAACTGATCAATGAGCGGGTGAAAGAGAGGATAAAGGATGAGGGACCTGATTAAAGATGAAAAACGATGAGATGAATGATACAGCTGCATAGAAGACGGCTGATGGAGTGGCGCATGAAGCCTACGGTGGACGAAAAGACAAAATGGTAGCCAGTCAAAAGGGAACAGAAAAGGTCTGAAAGGGAGTGATTAAAAATTGGCGGCGGGTGGGTGCATAAAAGGAGCAGCGTAAAAAGAAGTGGCCCATTGTCTCATCGCATGGACAATGCGGGCGACTAGGAGACGGCGGTTCAGCCTCGACGCAAAGTTATTGCAGTGCGGCGCAAGAGTCTACAGCATATCGCTGTGGCATATCGCATATGGCTTCGAGATCGAACGGTGTCGGCGCGCCGCGGAGAAACGACGAACTACCGTAGTGTGGATAGATTACGCGCGTCGCCGGTTTATACACGTTTATTCCGCGTTCAGTGGGGTAGGTGGAGCATTGGGGAAACGAACGGTATCGTACCATCGCGGCACAAGTGAATATACACAAGAATTACGGAAAAGAGCCATCAACTTCGAACATCGGCCGGCGTGTTATCCACACTAGAAAGTGTCGCCCCCTATAGGTCGATCTCGCAGTGAATGATAGTTTCAAGTATAGTAGTATCAAGTATAGTAGTAAGTATAGTAGTATCAAGTATAGTAGTAAGTAGTTCATAGTATCAGCTCAATTGATAGTTTCTGTCGTGATATGTCTTCTCATATTTCTTCTCCTGTCAAGCTCACTGTTCCTCGTATTCCACAATGTTGTTCCTCGTGTTCCACAATTACGATGTTGTCAGTTTAATAATAATAATAATAAAAATATTCATGCTTCTCATTTCCAATTAAGTGTCACCGTTCTTGAATACCAGAGTCGTTGAAATTTGTTTCGCAGGAAGGCTCGGTGATTAGTGTTGCAGTGAGCAAAACAATGATTGACAAGTACGTGTGTTAAGCAAGGATCGCACACTCAAACAGTAATATCACGGTAATATCAACAGAATCATAAATTCAGATTGCTGCTATTAGGTCGTAGAACGGGTTATTAGCTCATAAGGCCCATACTTTGACTTTTTTGATACTGCTCTTGAAAAAAAAAAGTTGCACAGGCCAAGGCGCTTAGCGGAACCAAGGGAAAAGGCTTGTTTTCACTAATCTGCGATATGAACTTTAAAGTGCTTGCAGACCCTACTACGCTGCGTAATGTTTTCATAATCTTATTTCCGGTGTGGCTTACTCAAACTTGTTCACGCTGTGCACAACAGGAATTTCGTAGTTTGCGAAGAACACTGGGCAGTTAGCTGGGGATCATCAGTTAAATTTTGCTTCAAATTTGAATAACGACCGACGGATGCCCACGGAAGGCATAATTGGTCAAAGTATTGGCTTCTGTGTGCATATTTTGCATTGAAATGTGAAATGAAATAATCTTCGGACCTATAATATAACAACGTGTGCTGGATGCGGGCAAAATTAACGCATTGTTGACTACTGCGTCACAATGGCCTAGGGCAAAAAGGGCACAAAGGGCAAAGGCCTAGGCGAGGTGGTACGTGAACAGTGAAACCAAGGACACGGAGGAAGAGCCAAGACGACACCATCTGGGACACGACAAAATGATTGCTGCGTTTGAGATCGTGTCGTCTTGTCTTTTCCTCCGTGTCTCGGGTTTCACTCTTGTACTGCGTTACAGTTTGTATATGTAAAACACTGTGTATCAACACGAGAGCGTTGTTCGTAGAGTCAAGCACAGTGCAGTCCTGTCGCGAGATAAATATCTGGTGTAAATAAATAATAAAGTAAATAACTGCGCGAAAATATCACAAGCCAATACCGCGCACAGGGAACTTGTGTTCCTCCAGCTTCTCCCGCAGTCCCCACGCCGCCCCTGCCTGCAGGTGGCGCGCTGTGTCGAGAGTAGAGACTCGTTCGGTGCCCGTTGATGTAACCACCGGTCGTGTATCTAAACTTCTGCTTGAGCTGTACCGTTCTACGTCACAAGTCACGTGCCCGTTACGTCACGACGTTCCCTCGTTCTCCGACACGCTCTTTTCACGAGTGGGATATTTTTTTAAAGGTGGTGCGGAACAGGGGCCTCCCACGTGCTCTGTGGTTCACTCGCACATCGTAGTATCTTTGGCAGGAGCTCATGTGATTCGTTGTAGAGCACCCCGCGGAGTGTTTCAGTATGCCGGGAGGGAGAAGGTACGGAATTACACGTGGATCGGGGGTGATAAAGATCCTGACGGGATCAGGACAGGTGAGCTGCGGATTGGCGACTACGGAGGCCATACCAAATCGCTCGAAGGTCTTATACAGGACACGGAGGAAACAAGTGGAACGACCGCAAGGTCTGTAGAACCATACGGCCACCTTCGGAAGGGCGCTGGCCGTCTCATTCGCTGCGATACCCGCACGTCCCCGGGACTTCTGAAATGATAAGTTCCGGGATGTCAGCAGTAGAGAAATCACAGATCAGCTGGAGAGAAGGCGAATCATGAGATTCCAATTCGGAAATGACAGAGAGGAAGTAAAAAAAAAAATCAGGAGAAACTGCGAGAAGGACGGGGGCACCAGAGCTACAGTATAAGACGCCCAAGAATGAGGCTTGTACAGTGACGTCACGTTTGGTCACGTGACTCTGGAAAACGTATTGCCGCGCCGGAGTCGCAGTAGGAGGGTATGCCGTGAGTTGTTGAAGTATGCGCGTGCAATTACGAGAGGGAATTTTAAAAACACACGCTACTGCCTCATTCAGTATGGACGTCTGTGACGCATGCCCATGGTTTCCCATGTCACGTGGCTCAAGGGCACTCAAAGGTTGCGCGTGACGTCATCTGCACCAGGGGATTAATAACCGTAACTCTACATATAGTGCAGAGATGAAAATGCCCTCATCCGACTTCTCATCCTGTGCTGAGCCATCCGTAAAATCGTAAGTGAGAGGAGCAGAAAAACCGAACAGTGCATCCCGCGTTTCCGGTAGACTTTCGAGACAGGGGTCGGCACAGTTCCTCCTGAAGTAGTCCCAGCACGCACCCCCCCTGACTAGGTCACTTTCCCTGTTGTCCTCTCTCTACCGGTGTACGTCTGTACGGCGCTCGCAGCCACAGTTGCATCGTGGTGCTAAGACTGGATTAAAAATCATAAACGCTAAGAACGTTTTCCAGGCATAAAACAAGAAAGAGAGGTCTGACTATGACTTTCTGGTTTGCCTGCTGTTCTAGTATTTCTTCCAGTGTCTTCGAAACTTTCAGCATCCGTGTTTTTTGTTTTTCTTTTTTTTTCAGCATCTCTTTCTTATTTTAGTTTAGTGAGTACAGGAGACACAGTAGAAGACTGGAGTTAGGGTCTCCCGATTAATTCATTAAATTAATTTTCTTGCTGGCGTTTTTGGTGATAGTTACGTATCGCTAAAATGCTAAAACGTCAATATTGCTATTCATTTGCCCCGAAGCAACTTTCGTTTGATACAGACGGAACCGTTGTAAAAACATTTCGAGCTTCATTCAAAACTTTGGAAGCAAAGCCAACAGAAACACTACAGGCGGTGTAGCCGAAGGAATCTGAAGATGTCGACTGATTTTGAAATTATATGGTTGTACTCCACAGACGTTACGTGTAGACGATATACACAAAATTTCCCAGCAAAGTGTCGTATGTGCATTAGAGAAACAAGAAAAGCGAACACCATGTTCGCATCCGGTTTCGGTTTTACAGTGACGTAAGTATGAGCCAGCGTCCCCTAGGGGTATGTAGTCCTCTCAAGTAACGTCACCGTGACGTAATCATGACGTCGGTAGACATAGCGAAACCGAAACAGAGCTAGAGGAGAACACCGCTGTTTCACAAAGCCGTATTCCTTCACGAAGGTCAAGCAAGGGTCGCTCCTTTGCCAAATGTAGAGGAGGTGTCGGTCCTCTACATGAGTCCTGACAGGCGGTGATGGAGTGTCCCAGCGCGCAGATGTTCGAGGCCAACTCAGGCTATAGGACGGTGCCGGTATAGGAATGGCTGGCAGGCACAGTGGCACGCGACAGCAGTAGCACATCTTCATCGTTGCCCACGGCACGGGCCGTCACATTTGTAATGGAGCACACAAACGAGGTCACGTTTTTAGTCCCTCCGGTGTCTTCATTCGCGTTCCCAGTCCACAACGCAAAGAAAAGAAGGGTCCACCTATGGCGTACTAGCTCTACCCAAGGGTTGGTTTTATCGTCTCGAAAGTCAATGTCGTAATCCTGTGCGGAATGTTTGTTATTACGACTTAATTCGCGCTTGCTTCGTATACAGACACCACGTGCACTCCGAGAAAAACTCGTGCCCTTCAGGCTCCTGAAGATGGAAGAACCTAGAGTCACTAAATAAGCTACGCTTCAAGCTAAGCTAGCTTATTAGCTAAATAAGCTACTAGCTTAATAAGCTTACTAGCTAAATAAGCTAGCTTATTTAGTGACTCTAGAAGAACCCGGTAGCCATATTTAGAAAGGGCTACCGAAAAGATGGGGCTGCCGGTAGAACGGAGCAGAACACGGCCATACATACTTATTATGCAAGGAATTGCATAAAAACCGTACAACATGAAAAGCCATATTTAAACGTAGGAAGGGAGTTGCCTCGGGACAGAAGCCGCCGATGTTTCGAAGAGGCACTGTTCTGGGAAGAAGAACAGTCTCTGTTCGAAATATCGGCGGCTTCTGTCCTGAGGCAACTCCCTTCCTACATCTCTACCGGTTCGCTGGATTTCTACCCATCTACATATTTAAACGTGGCCTTCTTGTGACTTATTTATTTTTTGCTACAATAGTTCCAGCCTAACAAGTTTGAGGCGCTGTTGTACCATCTGAAATCATTTGTTTGTAAACAGGGAGATGTGTACTGTGAACAATTTCGAGATATTGTAAACCGTATTCGCCAACTTTTGTGGAAAACTCGTCCCAAGCAGCACTATGTACTGAAAGTGCGAGTGCATAGGGGTGGACAGTGCGCAACATCCCCACGGAATATTCTAGTGGAAGAAAAAGCAGAAACCTGCATGGTCACAGGGCGGAAGTTCCGCTGCGTCTTATGTTGAGTCATTCGCACGGCGCCGCGGGAGCCATGCGTACTGTGCACATAGCAGACGACACCATCGCCCCCTGTCGTCTGCTACGGAAGATCTTGTGTCTGAGCCGCAGGATGTTCCCGTGGTTCAGGGAGCACGAAAAAACATGACGTTGACCTGTCGCAATCACGCGGCAGCAGAAAGCTATGACGTTTTACGCATCTACCGCTGGAGTATTCTTTTGAATGCCGCTCGTGTGAATGCGCGGAGAGGCTGCCAGAGAACCTCATGGTGCTTGAACTTTCAGTACATTGTGCAGCTTGGGGCGGTTTTATTGGCGTGACAAAAAAAAAAAAAAAAAGGAAGCTGCTGACATACGTTACGCCATAGCAACGAAAACATTGGCTATAAAATTCAATTATAAAGAAATACTGGCTATAAATGAATAATAAACGAATACATAATTGTCTATTACAAATGGTTGGCTGCGAATTTGTCGTTACTTAAACACTGATTTTGGTACCAGTCTGTCGCCTTAAAGGTGGTGTCCGGACTAAAAATGCAGTTGAACTGAAGGTGCGATCGGAACAGTGGGTGCGAGAATGTAGCCGGAAGATTTCGTTTTGAAACAGTCGGGAACATTAGAAAATGAATTCAATCGAATTTTGCAGCCGTCGGCGCGCTCCAGGCTGAGTTCAGGCAACAGTGTGTGGACGACGTCACTGGAGTCTGTTACGAAGGCAGGCTGTCAGTCACAAAATGCGGTCTTCCGACGCGCAATCTGTTGCCGAACAGTCGCTGAAACATCATGCTTTCTGTCGTATCGGATCGCAACCAGACTGGCGACACCGTCAGCTGAGGGATTGGGAATCTCGCCGGCAATGCCAATTATGTCACCGGAAGAGGTGAAGCAGAGAAGGGCCGTTTCAACCAGATGCTGACAGTTGGTTTCGAAGTCGATGTTTTTGATGTTTTATGAAAAAACACGAACGAATGTTGCTATTTTTTATGTTTTCTTCTTAGAAGGCATCTCCAAGTGGGTATCAGATTAACCTCAGAATTCCGGATTCAGATTAAGACGTCCGATGAAAGTGTGTGTGTCAATATATCGAATAGTACGAAAGGTTTTGATGTGTGCAATTTGTTTCCCAGAAAAAAAACTCACAAAAAGAAACAACAACAACAAAAAACAAAAAAAGAAGAACCCGCGCGCGTTCACCTTTAACTCGCCACTCCGGGTATAACGAGGTGGAGAAGGTATGATGCCACGTCACCGATGATGTTACAGGGTCCACGCGTTCTGGTTCGCTGGTCAGTGGGGGTCAGCGCCCTGTCCCTTAGTCGCCGTAAACCAGTTTTGCCAGTTCCCCGGGAGAATTGGGGATAGAAGGAGCGGCCGAATCATGAGTGACCGAGCCAGGAGCAGAGCCCCGAACTGCCGAGTAGCAGACGACAGCTAAGTAGCAGACATTTATCTGAACCAATCAGCAAACGCAGACCCTGTAGCGTCAGTGCGAGGCCGCGAGCAGATCACAGGCTCGTACTACCCACCACCACCGTTGCGCACGGTCGCTTTTTGCGGCGTACGTTAAATTCAATTTCTGCGATAATTATGACTCTGTGGTGTGAATTACTTCTCATGGCGCATCTTACTGGCCTACTTAACAGTTTTATAGGAAGAAAACAGAGTGTTAAAAATGGGGGGGGGGGGTACCCGGAATCCACCATTAAGAATATTAAGAATTACGAATAAAACATTCAAGAATAAACCGCTTAAAAAAACACGGTTAAAAATAAATCTCCAAAAATAAACTGCTCAATATCTCCACTTACAGTTCACCGCTGAAGAATCCACAATTAAAAATAAACTGTTTCAAAATCCCCCCATCATCCAGCACGGAGGGGGATTGACTGTATTCGGCGTCGGGTTAGATCAGGTTATGTTAGGTTAGTTTAGTTTAGTTTCGGTTAGTTTGGGTTAGTTCAGGCTAGCTTGGCATTGTGAGGTTAGTTCAATGAAGTCCCTTGCTTGTAGTTTGCCATTCTTTAGGCGGTGCGGGCATAAGACTGAGAGCCCTGGTTTCACCACTTGTTAAGGATACATTTTTAAGCGTATAGGTTTTGGACAATTTATTATTAACGGTGGATAGTTACGCAGTTTATTTTTATCGTGGATTTATTTAAAGGGAGAATCCGCATAAGGTCCCTTCCGAGATTTTCGAATATTCGTCACCTTTAGCCATCAACGACCATGCCTGTAAAATATATCCTTCGAAAACTGAGTCAAACTTGATAAAAATGATTTTCTTTTATGACGCGCTCGGTGACAGGGTAGTGCGAGCCACGAGCGCTTTTCTGCAAGCAACACTGAGCGTGATGTAAGTCGCGAGATATCCCGCGCCGTCCGCCTTGCTTTGCTGTGTGTTTTGGCAGTTTTGACGAAGGAAATTTTCCGTAGCAATTGTGTTCGTTACGTCGCACACTGATCTTACACCCACCACGATGGCCGGTAAGACATGCTGTATAATCAGTTGTGGCAACAGGTCGGATACAACAACAGACGTAGCATATTTCCAGTTTCCGACGGACAAACAACGTCGTTTGGAGTGGGAAATGGCGCTGCGCAAAATCAAGTGGAGGAAGACCAGCTCGAGAACATGTTGTTCTCATCATTTTGAGCCAAGAATGTTCGACACGAAAAGACGGCTCATGCGGGAACTCGGAGTGGCATCTGCAGGCACCTGCGGGAGGCACCGACCGCACGTGCACCTGCAACATGTTTCATGTTACGCGCGCACCCGTGGCACATATACAGGGTGTCCCAGAAAACGTGTCATTGAATTAGAATAAAAAAATAACTACGCCACCTAGAATCATGCGGTCAACAGCATTTGTTCTTTTTAGGTTTTTGTCACCTCCTAATGTGAATGTCATGTACTCCAAGTTTAATTATGTAAATTTTTGCGTACTGAACTCGGAAATTTGCCAAGTAAAGGTCACTTTTTTACCCCACCAATATGAAGAGCGTGCCGAATTCATTCATGATAATTGACAGTGATATTCACGAGCTATCCCATAGGAAAAAATAGCCGAATATTATGCTTTTCGGGGCATCGGACCATAACACGCGATGACTTTTTGAGCGCAATCGTTATCAGCGCGACGAAAGGAGGCTCCGAAGCCAGCCCACAGAGTGATAATATGAAAAGTAACAGTTCCTAAAATTGGGAGAGGGAAAGCATTATCTCAGCGAAAGTCGGACGTGATAAGCCGTGCCTGTTTTATCTCTTTCTGCGATGTCGGGGAGGGCTGGGTTTCCAACCTCCTTTCGTCGGACTGACAAACATTGCGCTGAAAAATTCATTGTGCGCTATTCTGTGCGACCTCCGTAGAGCATGATGTTCGGCTATTTTTTCGGATGGGATAGCTCCTGAATATCCCTGTCAATTATCATTAATTTGACTAAATTAGACACGCTCTTCACATTGGTGGGGTAAAAAAGTGACATTTACTAGGCAAATGTCCGACTTAAGCTCGCAAGAATTTACATAATTAAACTTACGTTACACGACATTCACATAAGGAAGTGGCAAAAACCCAGTAAGAACAAATGTCATTGACCGCATGACTACAGGTGGTGTAGTTTTTTTATTATAATTCAATGACATGTTTTCTGGGACACCCTGTATAAGAATGTGCGACAACCTATTAGAAACTCATCATTAGTTACTTTGAGTTCGACAGTCTTCAGTGTATGGGTCCGAGGCCTCGGTTTCAAGCGACGCGCGCACTGGTACAGGGTCCGTCGAATACGGCGAGTCGTTGTGGTTTATGGTGACGGTCAAGTCATTCTCCTCATCAGAATACACGTCTGAATCGGGCTGAAGCCCCGTGGAGTTCTATTCTGATGCGGAGTCAGTTTCCATGATTGCACGTTGAGCGTAACTTGCTTCCTTGCTTCTTCAATGCAATACAACACATGGGAATCACGGCAGACGAATCTCGCGACTGACGTCACGGCGTGGCGCTCCTCGATTTCGATGCCACCGCCTGCTCTCAAAGTTTCGGTTTCGCTTTATCGTTTTCGCTGTTTATAAATATTACGCGCACGTTTATACGAAACGGAGGCTGTTGTCAGCATCTGGGGGGTGGTCTCTGCTGAAACCAACCTTCACTTAATTTTGGGCACAACCGTTGCGGATCCTCCCTTTAAGGTAACACTCCCGAACTCAACTGAAGCCTCAGTTTTGCTTCGGTACACCATGCAATCGATGTCGATATGGCCTTGTATCATTTGCAAAGCATCCCCCCCCCCCCCCACACACACATGAGCCAGTTCTCCGGTATGCCTGCAATATTTCACGTGTCCCCCACCTCCGTCTTCCTGGCCCTAGTCATCAGGAGCAGCAGCTGTCGTCTGCCTCCCTAATGAATGGCCCGATAGTGCAACAAACGCAATTTATATTCTGTATCGCATTTCTCCATCCGCTCCTCGCTGCCTCCTCTAATTGGCCATTGTCTCCGCCGCCTCTCAAGACTGAAAGCGAAGACACAATTCGTGACGTCTGAGACGGCCATCTGTGAACCAGGCTCAATGGAGAATGAATCATGATACCCCCTCTGCGGGTGCAATAACTCACCGCGCCTTTCCGCTCGCGGAAATGGAGTATTGTAAAGCAATAACTGTGTTACGAGTGCGTGTAAAGTGAATGGGCTGTCGTGCCGTGGGGACAGACTAGATCTCTGGAGCGCTTCTCGGAGAACACGCGGTCTTACAGAGGTCAGCGCAGGGGACGAGGAAGATAATGCTGCTCGCTTTACGGCATTTAATGTGCTGTGACACTGGACAGCGGACGTATATGTGCTTCCCCCTGCATGATCTAATTTGCCTATGACGGAACCACTGTATTTCTTACACCTTCTGGGTGTAAATGTCTCGTTCTATGGTACACACCTTTGAGGTATAAGTTTCACAAAATGGTGTATTCTACAAAAAAGCACAATTTCATTGGGTATGTTCTACAGAAAACATCATCTCAGAGAGTGTATTCCATTTAAAACAGCGTTTCAGATGTTTTCCTTTTTCTCTCTCTCTCTTTCTGTTGGAAATACATTTTCAACACTGTTATATAGCAAGAAAATGTATTAAATTGAACTGATGGTATTCAATGGAAGACAATCGAACAGTGGTATATACAATGAAAAGCAGTGAAACTAGAGGCACTGTTATTACACCTTTCGGTTGTTCCTGCGGGATACACAAAGGTATTTTCTAACGTGTTGAAAGGTGCAAAAAATACTGCGCAACTGCCGTTCTTTAATTGCCGCAAGTGGGTATGCTTAGGGTTAAATCAAGTGTGTGTCCTTCCCCTGTTACATAGGAAATTAAATGTCATTTCCGGCGAATGAGATTCGCTGCTACACGGGAGCCTTTAATGACATTACACGAAAATGACATTCGCTTACCGAATGACTTTTGGGAACTCATTTACTTTTGTTCCGGCACGAACTGCGTATGGCAATGGTGCAATAAAATACAGCAACGTAAAACAGCAATAAGGAGAGTGGAAGAGAGAAAAACGCAAATGAAAAGTTATTGGTCCGTATGTTTTCTTGCAAAATACTTTATTTTTGAGATTGAAAAGGACCATATCACAAAATTTCCACCGTTGCTACCAGCCAACTTGAGCATCCAAGTTTCATGTCGGCTATATTTATTGGTTGAGGTTGATTCAAAGTGTATATCAACATCACCAGCAGTTGTAGCTGAAAATTTCGCTTCCACGAGGTAAAAAAAAAAAGTAAAACGAAACACAAAAAATCAACAAGAAATGGACGCAGATACTCTAGTACAAGGGACCCAAGAAGACAGACTCTAGACAAGAAGACCTTCCTCCATTTCACTAACTCTCATAAGCTAAGCGCAGTCGAATTAGTAGGAATATAATTCATCTTATTCTGTGCAACTTTTAACTTTTTTCAGCCCACTCTGCAAAGCACAAAGAGGTATGTACAGCTCCCGTCAAGCTTAATAATAACACTGGAAAAAAATCGGTCTCATTTCCGAGCGCGATAACAGCCACCCTGGGGACACTGGGGGAATGTTAAATGAACAAAATCTTTGCTTTAAACTAACAGAATAATTTTGTTCAATTAAGATTTCCTCATGGCCTCAAGGGTTGCTGTAATCGCGCTCGGGAACGAGATCGTATTTTTTCCGGTGTTATTATTAAGGTTGACGGGAGCTGTACAACATACTGTATAACATGGGTTACGCAGCTCTCCGTCATACAATCAGTTGCAAAACTGGTGTGACCGTGTTGATAGCCCATTTCAAACAGTGTTTTGCAATTTCGGAGCAGATAAACAAAGCGTCGTGTCTTTTGGAACAGGAACACGAAACTACAGGGTTCGCCAAGATAAACTTCGGGGTTTGTAACGCAGATAAAACAAATTAGAACAGTGTCGGAAAGCCAAAGTAGATGTTAGAAGACGTATTATGTCCCAAAATTTTATGTCGACAATGCCGCTTGGTCCGTTTCTCTGTGGATAAATCGTGAAAATTAAAAAATCGCCGCTGCCTAAACGGCTATACCTCTGTTTCAGCTTCTTTCCGTCAGAGGGCGAAACGGTCGAACGCGGCGTTGCAGAGTACGATTCTGCATTCAGTTCCACTTGTTCTGACCACCGTGGTTCTGACTTGTTCAGGTTTCGATGTCGTCTGCAACGCCGCGTTCGACCGTTTCGCCATCTGACGGAAAGGAGCTGAAACACATGTATAGCCGACTAGGCAGCGGCGGTTTTCTAATTTTCACGATTTATCCGCAGAGGAACGGACCAAATGGCAGTATCGACATAAAATTTTGGGGCATAATACATCCTCAAACACCTACTTTAGCTTTCCGACACTGTTCTTATTTGTTTTATCTCCGTTACAAACCCCGAAGTTTATCTTGGCGAACCCTGTATATCGGAAACGCAACGAGATATTGCCATAGTCATTGCACTCCAAATGTACCGCCAACGTTGCGCCGCAGGTGAAGCATTTCTGGCAAGATACCTTAGCTTGAGGGTGCCGAAAGCGATCTAGTTATTTTCTCACATCAAATACGTTACACTGTATAGGTACGTGAGCCACACAAAAGGACGAAATAATAATATTATTCGGGACTGAGTGTTTTTTTTAACTGCGTGTTAGCGCCGCGAAGCAACTGGTGCTATAAGCGGCGTACAGATGTGGACAGACGGAGAGAGGACAGCAGGAAGGAGTGGGGGACAAGGGGATTAGTATACGTCCTGGGCCGACTTCAGGACGACATTTGTCTGGAAAGTCTTCGGAAAACCCAGGGAAAACCTCAGACAGCACAGCCGGTGGTAGGATTCGAACCCACCACCTCTCCCAGTCTTCAGCACGACCTTGCCTATACCACCAACGAGCGGGACGCCTTAGCCCACTCGGCCATGTCGCTGGTCCGGGAGTCAGTGTACGCTTATCAATGCTCTTTGCACACTTTCTTGGTGGCGTATACAGTACACAGGCCATTAACTTTAAAGCAACCGATTATTTTGCACCGTTTGACATGTTTATGGACAAGTTGGCATATATTTTTCTGTAAATTTTTCATTACGGGCGTAATCTCAGACGGGTATATAGAATCTTGCTGAGAAACTCATGCTCCTGGAAAAAGCGTATGAAACGTAGTTCTTCGTATAGTCAAACGCTTTGTAAGAGATGCGGTGGCCATGAAACTCTCCACTCATCATCATCATCATCCAAATAAAGTAGCTTTTGTGAGAGAAGCCGTTGTGTGGCTGGAAGAATGCAAGCAGGGGCTATGCAACAAAAAAGTAGTTCCTAATTCCTGTGAGACCTACGCACTGGTGCAGTATGCCAACAGACTCAGAAGGCTGTCTGTTCTTCTTGGAGACGTTCGCCCTGGCGAAAGCATGAGCAAACATTGTGCCATTCGTTTGATCTTTTTACCACCTGGTAGCTACTTATTGATGACTCGACGAGTGGTCGCCTTTGATGGCAGTTGCGCCACTTGCCCGCGGGGAACACTGATCAATCCATCAACAGTAAGCAGACGGGAAAGTTTGAGGTTGGGATCAGTGGATATCTCGAACAAAATACTGTTATTGCTGAAAAACAGTATTGTGTTCGAAACATTCTGACGAGAACATTATTACTATTTACGTTATTAAATTATGTCTTAAACAACCAGGAAGCTTCCACTAACCTGGCCCATTTGGTGGTGAAATACGCATCATCTCGGCGCATCATCTCAAGGTGAAGATCAATGTGAAATGATATGTCTTGGCTGTAACGTTACTTTATTTTGGTAACGGGCACAACACTGTACTCCGCCCTACAGAGAGGGCTAGTATTCAGGCACCCTATTGCTGGTCCTCAGTACTAAGGCACCTTATCGCACAGGGATACTCCGTGACGCGGTGACAACAATACCACTATACTGCAAGAGGCTGCCTCATGCGAGACACCGTCAAGTACAGAGAGGATGCCAAAGAAGGCTAGAGATACGTCACATACAAACTTTCTCAGAGATGTTCTAACTGGATTCCTTGAAGCTCGTTCCAGAAACTTTCCATGCGCGTACAGTTCAAAGGACATCACGAAGGCATTCTTCACGCTCACTGCCCTATGCGGAACTCTCATCCAAATTTAACGCACCTTACACCTCATTGTATTCGCTTCCCGCGTACTTTGGATCCGACATTCCGAGACAATCGTCAATTCGTGTACACCAACTTACACACACACACACACAAAGACAATGCCTACCACCAACGTGGCTACGAATCCCACTTTCCCCCCCACCTTCAGCCAGTCGCATAGGACGTTCCAACAACCCTTTGCTGCCTGGAGAACAAAGGGCGGAAGAATCTTGTTGGGCATCAAGACGTGCGTCAGCCCCGGAAGCTATTCGAACACGGCGTGACTTCTTCACTTCTGCATCACGAGCAATGTTAAGCAGACGACAGTTTAGGTTTAGCAGGCACCGCTTGGCGGACTTTTTTTTTCTGGCAAACGCGGGCACCAGAAGAGAGGAGGGTGAATCGCTCGATGATAGTTATGCAATGCGACTGCCCGAGTTACTGCGGGCTTAATCTCTTTTTCTTTTCCTTTCTTCTTCTTAGGAGGCGTCACCGTTAAGTCATTTAGATTCGTTCCTCGTAACGTTCGGCAGCTTAAGGTCGCTGATGGGGCATCTCTTGGAATGCGCGTGACGCGGAGGCGACGCAAATGGACAGCTGTGACACTCGAGTATTTTCAAACAAGAGCAAGAAAAGATGCAGCAGCGTGACGAAAACTGATCTTCCCTCCGTGCGTGACTGCATTGATTTAACCATATGTGTGTGTGTGTGTGTGTGTGTGTGTGTGTGTGTGTGTGTGTGTGTGTGTGTGTGTGTGTGCCAATCATCACAATCAAATAAAGTTGTTGTTGTTTATGTACGTCAGGAAGTTAATTCTGCAGGGTCGTCCAAAATGGAGGTTTGCAATGAAGGTAAAATGGATAAAAATAGATTTTTACATTTTAAAAATCGCTACTACGACCAGTTTTGTAGAAAGAACATGAAAATTAAAATACTAGCTCGCGTGGGTTCGTAGCAGCTTGAGCTTTGTTACGATATTTATTTCACTACTTTTTAACAATTTCAAAGTGTAATCGCACTTTTGTCGTACCACTTTCAGTAAATACGCCATCCTTCTGTGCATATAGCAACCACCACGCCTTGCCACGCTTGTGTGCCTTCCAGAGCTAATTGCAAAAACCCATCGTATTGACAAGCCATAGGAACGAGGACGGTCGCATCCGTTCCAGTCGACTTCGAAACTATAGCGTCATTTTATTCCCCGTGGACCACTGACGAAGGTATCGAAAATCCCACGCGGAATAGTGGCGTAGTTTGACTGCTATTCGATGGAACACATGCCAATAGCAGATGCCGGACGTCGAGAGTATGCGGGAATTCCCTTTCTAGAAAAAATGAGAAAACGTCACTCCCGAAGAACCAATGAGGGCTCGACCTTGACAAAAGGAACGCCACGGCCGTGCGCGGGCGTCTCACAGAATTACGAGGCGTCTGGACGGCGCCTTTCTCTTCTGAGCACCGCCCTCTCACTCCTCCGCTTAGGGAGTGACGTCACGCCGCCGGAGCCTCCTGCAGCTGCGGAAGCAAGGTTGATCTTAAAAATTAGTTTTTTTAAAATATCTAAGCACTTTACCGAGGAAAAAATTAGTCGAGTAGATTGTCGGCCGATGCAAAACATAATGGCAAAACATAGATGGGTTTCCCACTGTGCCTTTAACGGCGATGCCACTCAATTCTTGTGTCATTGTGCCTCTTCTTCTTGTGCCTCTCCTCATCTTCTCCATCTTCTCTTCCACTTGAACTTCACCTTCTATCTTTATCTTCTCGCTTCATCATCATCGCCTTCTACCTGCACGTTTTTCATCTTCTTGTTCACGTTCTTGTTTGTTCGTAAAAATAATTGAGAAATTTGACTCCTTCGCGCGCCATGCAGGCTGCTTGCTCAGCAACGTGCCCTTCCATTGCGCTTCCGGTCAAGAGATCCAACGAGTCAAGAGATCCATCGAGTCAGGAGATCCAACCGGTCACGTGACAGGCGAGTCAAAAGGTCCAAAGCGTCAAGAGTTCCAACCCGGTCACGAGATCCAACGAGTCAGGAGATCCAACCAGCCACGTGACAGGCGGGTCCAGAGATCCAACCAGTCAAAGCGTCAAACTGGTCAGGATTCGCGACAGAAAAGAAAGTCTATTCCTTACCATGTTCATTGCAGAACGATTGCGCTGTACGTAGCATTAAGTTAGGAAGTAATATGCCCGGTAACAGTGAAGACTTTTCGGTGTTTTCTCTCTTTTTACCATACACACACACGCACAAAAAAAAAGTAAGCGAGAAAATCCTGTGGTTGTGCTGTAGGTTACGGCGGCGAGTCCCCCTTTTGCCTTTGTACGTTTATGTCCATTGCCCCCAGCGCCGTAACACGCTATGCCTGCCAGAACGGATGCTTGTTACCAAGAATATTGAGCTCAACTTACAAAGAATCGTAGGCCGCAGGGCTTAAAACCTATCCAATTGTCGCGTTCTTTTCGTTGGCCCCCACCCTTGTCACGTTATTCTATTCTTTTACTGACCGTGCGGGAAAATACTGTCTGACTGTGCTTCCCAATCAACATTGACCCGTCACGTTCATTGACCTCAACCCCAAAATGCAGGGTATACTGCTGGATTCAGAGTTGTCTTTGTACTTTTGTGTCCATTGGCGCAGCCGTCTCCACGTTATGCCAGAACTGAAGTTTCTTACCAATAATAATGGGCCCAGCCGCAAAGTGCTTTGTCTTTGTCCTTTTGTGGACGGCGGGAAAAATTAAGGGAAAATTTGATACAGAAAAGCACACATACACAAAAAAAAAAAAAAAAAGTTGTTCGGGCATATGAAGCTATCTTTCGTACCCTGAGAGAGTCCATGATCAGACGGTTCCGCCATGCAGAATGTCTGTCCACAACAGCGACTTGACTCTTCGACTATACGAAGTGTTTGAATAATCAACGTGTTTGAAACAGCAGCCGGCCCACCCAACGTGAGTGTACGTTGCCCACGCTAACTGTAGAAATAATCTCTAACACGAAGCGCTGAAAAAAAAAGAAGAAAAGACAGCACTCCTATAAATCCTGTGTTACAAACAGGTTGATCTTACAATGCAACCACCTGTTTTTAACACAAATGACATAAGAGAACTGTCGTTCTCATTTAGGTGGTGTTGAACCAACACCACCTAAAAAACCCTGAGCATTGCCTCCTCTCCCTCTTTCAATTAAGAGTCAGAATTCGTCTGCTACTGCGATTCACCGTTCTGCGAATTCTAGAACCCGCAAATGATTGCAGCTCACCTGGAACCTGCAGACCTAAATATTTAGACAAAAAGTGCAAGACGCTTTCCAGAAAATCAGTTTTGAGAAAGATTGAGCCCGTTTTGTGCTTTATTTCCAGGTTTTCTCATTTAGTACCCGGGGACGTTCGATCACAACTCGCAGACGACAGTGGTTCTTCTCCATGGCCACGACCGCTGGAAGCAGGGCTTGTGGTTTTACAGGCCCAATTTTCTATGTACTTGTACCGTACCATTTCTAAGCAATAATAATTTTTAAAAAACTGTATCACTCGTGTCACACGAAAAAAAAAAAAGCACGGTCGTGATTGGCTACGGCCGTTGAAAACACGGTCCTGATTGGCTGACTCTTAATCGTTACGTCACGTCGACGAGTGCGCAGGCTTTTTGTGTCTAGGTGGTGTTGGTTGAGCCCCCGAAACCCCCCACTGGCTACGCCACTGCATTAAAGGATAGAAAAACTGACTGCCACGAACGTAACATTCAGAAAAGGATGAAGAAAAGGTGTTTCCGAAATTCCGTGAGTGTAAATCAGTGGTTCATTGCAAGGAAACCGGCGTCCTCCCTATCGCAGACCCGGGCTCGAATCCGGGTGCCGGCTGTGCTGTCTGGGGGTTTTTCCTGGGTTTTCCTCAGATGCTTTCAGACATATGTCGGCACAGTTCCCTTAGAAGTCGGCCCAGGACGCACATTCCCCCAGGGCGTCAGTCGTGACGTTGCCCACCTATGTGAGGCCGACAACGGTAAGCTCTTTCACCACCACCACCACCACCACCACCCTATCGCAGACGTCAGGGTAGTCGCTTCCCGTTCCAGCACTTGCATGGATATCGACCACCAGATTCGTATCTTTTGAAAAGAACGCCTGTTGCGTAGGCGGGGGAGTGACTTTGCTGTAATCTACGAGCGTGCACGTGCTTCTTTGGGTGGTTTGCAGAAGAACCGTGCGCTGGTGATTTATGTGGTCCACTTGTTGCCACGGCGAAACCCCCAAGGACGCCTCAATAAGTGGATAGGGTCAGGGATGTTCGCGTACCGTGTTGCCTGGATCGGAGGTATTGTCTTCGTTTTCAGAAAAAACGAGGCGTAGCGATTTTGTAACGTCCTTTTCGGTCAAGCTTGGATTTTTCTCATTAACGGGCCTGCTGTCTCTTGTTAACGTTCGTGCGTCAGCGAGTGTGTGACTGAAGCAACGAGAACGAGCGGGAATGCAACCCATACTTGACAGAGACCGTATAACGAGCTAATCCCTCGCTCTTTTTTGCTAGGTGCGTGTACCTTAATTAGGAGCACGGTTGCGGGATGGGATCACCCATTCCATTCCAATTCCATTCCCACTCCTGGAATGGCTTGGCAACCCCATCCCATTCCTTTAATTCCACCAATAAAAGAATTAGGACCGGTAACTGTACTAGCTAGCCCAGCAGTGCTATAGAGGCGATTGACATTTCCCAGCACGGAAAAAGCACAAAGACAATGTTATTTCGCCTTCCTCCTCTCCTCCTCCTCCTCCTCCTCCTCTTCATTGGCATCATCATTGCAGGAGTTTTCCACTAAAGTAACTGGTGCAAGTGATGTGGAGTTGCGGGCCTCACACTAGTGAAGCCAAAATCTCCATTTTATTTTTTTTTCTTAAAACCACGGTCCCTTGATATAGCTGCATGACCAGAAAGCTATCAAGGGACCGTGTCAAAACCGAACTAAACCATCGCCCTGGACCGTGCGGCACCCAGACCATTACGTCCCAATTCCATTGTAATCTTTTTTTTTTCATCTTTGTCTTTAATCTACCTCATCCTTCTTTCATCATCTGGTAGTTTTTCGTTTTTTCCTACTTCTTTTCTTTTTCTTTATTTCTTATTTCTTAATTTTCTTTATTTATTTAATTATTTCTTATTCCTTCCTATTTCTCTCTTTCTTTAATTCTTATGTTTTCTTTTTATTTATTTATTATTATTTCTTATTTCTGGAATAGCAAGCCGACGTCCCGTTTGGCTGACCTTTCCTCGTTTTTTTCCCTTTTCGTCTAATAAATATATCCCCCCCCCCATTGCCTAATTCCATTCCCATTCCATTCCCAGGACAGTGTCCGCCCTTCCATTTCAATTCCATTCCGGGCTCTGATAAATCTGGAATGATTCCGGATTCATTCCAACAATGCGGCAACTCCGCAACCCTCATTAGGAGTGGCAGCCGAATTTGCTTTATCTTTGCATTATATATCGGACAGAACTACACACTGCACGAACTGCACGTGGCATTCCGTTTGGCACACCCACGTGGACACGTGTAGCTGGACTATATGGGAAGCGCAACAAACGCTTAGCCTACCAATTAGTATTCTGATGAGGCATTCGCGTGCATTCTGTTTCCCTGCTGAAACGATTGCGCAACGCCTGTCAACTGCCACGACGGTGCTTTAGGAAAAGGTACCTGTAAGAGCTTTGCTCACAAACTGCGTTCTTTTTCTTGCTGCTTTCATTTTCAGGATGTTGCTCCTACCCGGCCTCTTCCCAACCTAATTGCAGGGAATATTGGACTACTGGAGAGCTTAGCTAAAGCGGCTCGGCCTTGAATTAAATGAAGTGAAAGTATATATATAGGCGGACACTCACGTGTGCTGGAACTTGGCAAGTGGGCACCAGGGAGAATTGTACGTATCTTGAGTATACGATATACCGAAGATACCTGTGCTTAAAATACGTTTTTTTTTGTACTTTACCTGGAGAGCGTTCATATACTCGGCGTTGCGTACCTTTTGTCAGCAATGTTGTATACTCAACATTTTACTCCCAATCTGGGTTATTTCCAGGATTTTCGTCCTGGAGGGGGGAGGTGGCGCTGGTATATTCCGTACAGGGGTGTTGCACCCATATTTGGAGGGGTGTCTTAGGGGGGTGTAGGGGGTGCAGGTCCCTGCTCCCAATGTTACATATTGCAGTTCTACGTGTGTGTGTGTGTGTTTTCTATTTAGTACGTAATTGTTGAAGTGAACGCCGTGACTCGGCAGATGTAATCTTCTAAAACATTAGGCATATATTACATATAGGTATAATATAATTTTGAAATAAATACCCTTTATGAGCGACGATGACATGATACTTTATTTACAGGTACGACAGGTACTCAAGTGATCCTAAAAGTATTTCACGTAGTTCTCTGGGTATTTGGCACCTTACCCAAATACGTACTTCAACTTCCGCGAGCATATATCCATGGTATCTTAGTTACGTGTTTCGTATATGGCACTTACTGTCCTACTTTAAATATCTTTTCGAAGTATGTATTTTTAAGTGTCCAGTAGCAGGCGATGCAAGGGGTTCTTGTATTGAACCACGGACTGGGACTTTGTAAGATATTGTCTCGACAGCGTTACCTGGATGATGTACCGTGGCAATTCACACCCAAGTGGTAATAAAATTAGTAGACCCAAAATGGATATTTTTGGTTACGGCTTCCTTTATTTCCTTCGCCACCGAACCATTAGCGACACATCCTTCGAAACCAGGGACTGTTACCAGAAACAAAAACAGAAAGGAGAAACGGTTTCTACCCGAATTCCATCAGAAACGAAAACAGAAACAAAAATATATTCGTCACCAATACCAGAAACCGAAACAGAAACAACAATATTTTCGTTGGCATTACCAGAAACCGAAACGGAAACGGTATTCAAGGGACAGTATAACCATAACGAAAACCTAGCTGTTATTTCTGAACGGGCAACCCACCAATTTCATTTTTAGTACATTTGGTATTCACAGCGTATTACAGCCAAGTAGGGCTAAGCTCATGACAAGTGTGAGCGTTGGTGACCGTGATGCAGGTGCAGACGTCTCAGAAGCCAACGAGCAGTTCACATCCGGCTATCAAGGCGCACTCCGAACCAGGCAGTCCAATCCAATCGGTGTCTATCAAGGCGCGCCCGTGTTGTCGTGTTAGATCCAGCGTTTAACAATGAATTGAATGCTCAAGGAAGACCACCATCTTTCTTCGTCTATTCGTGCACTAAGTATACGGCACTGGAAGCAATGTCGTGAATACCGCGTTGCCTACACCGTTAAAAAAAAAGAAAAGAAAAGGAAACGGAAACGGAACCCGAAACAGAAATAGCTGAGAAACGTAAACAGAAACGAAATATCTACTTTAGGAACGGAAACTGAAACCGATACCAAAATATGATCGCAAACGAAAACGGAAACTGAAACAATAAGCGGAAATCTTCGAGTACCAGAGATAGAAACTGAAACCGAAACATTATTATTTTCGGTAACAATCCCTGTTCGAAAATATCCCCTCCCTCGGTGCTTTTTTCCAATACCGAAATGTTTGCGTCTTGCAGTGCATGGCAACCGTATTTAAAACGCACTGCCCACGCTGACGTCGGCGACCCACACCACTCCTATAAATAAAAACTTACCGAGAACCCATTTATTCTGCGTGCGTGGAACGGGCACGGTCTCGTACGGCAGGTTGATATATGTCTCGAACTCGAACACACCGCCACCCACGCGGAGCAAATACTCTTGGGTCAGTGCTATGCCTGCGACGGCCATCAAGGATACTTCTTTTGCCCGTCGCGCTACAAGGTAAGAACACGGCGCAGGAGAAACCATTCCATCCCGTCAACGCTGTGTTGATAGCTTGATAGCACAGCGTGATTGGCAGGGACAAGAGTGGCGTAGCCCGCCAGGTGGGCGTCAGTATTTAAGCGAAGAGTGCGTTTATTTACTGCGTTGTACGGTGCGTTATTAGCTTATTTCAAGAATGAATCGCGCAGGACTTTCTGAGCAAACTTCTCCAAGTCGTCCTTCGTCCGTCTCGTTATTTGATTGGCTATTAAGTGAGTGCTTAATAAATATAGTGAAATGCATACAAAGGGTTTGTTAATAAAGTCTGTTCGTTCAGCAGCTACTTATCCTTCTGTCTTTTCTGTTGTTTGCATAAGACAGCGAAATTCACACGGTGGCGTTTATTTACTTAAAAAAAACCCTAGGGTACGGAGGACATTACATGGGGGTGGGAACACCAGCAACATTGACAAGGAAAATACAAGGAAATAAGGAAACAAAACAAACAACAACATCTTGAAATAACACGATAAGAACAATACAAGCAAGTATACAAAGCGACAACTCAACTACACAACAAAACTAACACTGGTATTGAAGATGAAGAAAGGGAGGAAGGGAGCTAGTTTATGAAGCAGACGACAGCGAGAGAACGAAGAAGAAATCCACGAATGGCAACCACTCTTCTGTAAAAGTTTGTCACTGTCACTGGACGCAGAGCCGTATATTAAAGGGG
Source organism: Ornithodoros turicata (assembly GCF_037126465.1). Lineage (NCBI taxonomy): Eukaryota > Metazoa > Arthropoda > Arachnida > Ixodida > Argasidae > Ornithodoros > Ornithodoros turicata. Next base: position 8,526,581 of record NC_088206.1, on the reverse strand, counting down.
AGCCTGACCATTAATGGGTTATGAGTTTATGACTGACCTGAAGCTCCACCCACTTTTTCAGCTTTCTCACCAATGACGTCTTGAAATATGGGACGCTATCAATCATCCTATCCTCACTATTTGTTCCCCTATCCAACATGGGCAACGCCATTTTGGGTGGCAAGTGGATTGGATGCGATTGAAATGGACAACTCTCGCGGTCTGCAAGACTAGTAGATTTTTGGTGCCAATTTGATGAACGCCACCTAGGCTGCGCAAAGCACGTCGGGAATTGTCGTCTGCTTCCGTCGTTGTACCGCTGCCGGCAGAACCACCTGCTGGTACACATCTTGTCGTCGTTTCTAGTTTTTAACTAGTGTTTAACTTACATGGATAGTTGGAATAACAAAGGCAAGAATGTTTCTATCCATAAGCTTCAGTAAGTAAATTCAAAATTGTGCAGCACAGTGCCGTTTTTGTTATGATTTAGTTATGATCACCTTGTTCACTAGGCATAAAATATTATTTTCGGTTAAATATGGATATCGGAGCATCAGTTGAAACTGACTTTCGAAAAATTTATATGAGGATGTATATCGGCAGCGTAAAATCCGAATAGTCTCTGATAATTTTTGTCGCGAAATTCCCGCTTCACCGTGTCTGTTTTCGTCGCCATTTTGGGTGGCAGTAAGGTGTCATGGCGACCCCCGTGTCAAAAAGCAAACCAATCAGAGGCGCGGAACTGTGATTGACAGGTCGAGCCTTTTTTTGGGACTCCTCCCAATGGCCAGACTCCTTTTTAATATACGGCTCTGACTGGGCGCGGTCATGACGCCCCCACACTGCTGTAATGGCGACCGGGGTGACGCCAAGGCAAGATGGCTGCGGTTTAGGGGACTGCCGTTACGCAACTGCAGACGACAAGAACCAAGCTATTCAACTAACTGAGAGTCATCAATAGTCTGGCAGACAGAGAAAAAGTGTTAGCTTATACGACTGGCAGACACGAGGAGTTCACTTCCCACCTATGCTTCCCACCAGCTACTGAACCTTCAGATTCGCATCTGGTACAGGGCGGTGGGGGGCGCTGCGAGTGCTTTCGCCTGCGTTGTTGATATCTTTCCAGCGTCTGCTATTGTCTAAATAACAGTGTTGTGCGCGCTGCAGAAGCTAAAATAACGGAATACCGCTACCCGCTACTGCGCTCGAAAGTACAGCGATATAGGGAAGATGTCAGCTTGGGAGGGTATAGCCCAGTACAGCTAAGGAAGCCGGTTAATTTGAAATATCATTTCCTGTTTTGAGGGCCATCGAACTTTACGTCCCCCAACAATAACAAAATGATATACAACTATAGGGTAAGGGTAACAAAGTTGGGTAACAGGGTAGAGTACTGCTTTCCAGCTGGAGAGAGCAATACCCCACCCCATTACACGCGAAACATTAGATGTGATGATGAGAATGAAGCTAAATGAGCTATATACACGACGTTTTAGAAACAATTGAGTTGTGTTTCTCTCTCTCTCTCTTTTGTGCGCATTTCTTTTCTTTTTTTAGTTGCAGAATTGGTTGGATGCCGAATTCAATTTATTCATTATTTTTTATAGTTTACTTATTAACTTATCAATTGAGCTGTCCTCTGTTGGCTGTGCTACGTCGAACAAAAGGAAGACGTAGAAAAAAAAAAAAAAACACGTCCCCGGTCTCTTCTTTTTCTTGTTATGTGTTAAGAGGTGTTAGCCATAATCTAAGGCTTGCTACTTTTTGACCCCGATCTCTATTGGCCAAGTCCTTCCTTTGATGCATTCTCTACGAAGGAAAAAAAAAAGCAACAACAACATAGACCACGAGTACAAAGCGCTGCGCATGACACCCAAGACCGCCCCATGAGACGCCAGTAAAGAAAGAAGACCCGTTGCTTCCATTCCCCAAGCACCAAATTGCTCTGTAACTCTTCGCAGCTCAAACACGCGTCTTCCATGCCCATCACCAGCCGAACATTCCAGAAACGACCTTCTGGTCCGCAACAAAGTGCCCACTAAATTGCGGGGCAAACAGGCGCCACAAACGCGAAATTGGGTTGGAACTTGACACGTGATAAGGTCGACCGCGGTAATTTGGACGCCAACTGGCCGCACGAGGCGTTCCAGTCGCCACCTCGTCGTGTCAAGCATGCGTGATGGGTGCTTGTCACTCAAAGTGTTGGTAGCTTATCGTTGCGAAGGCCAGCCGGATGGAGTTCAAAGGCGAAAAGTGAGTCCGAGGACGAGTTCGCAATAAAGAAAGCTGGCATCTCCGTGCAGTTGGTCATGTATGGAGTTCACGGACAGCGTCCGCGTGTGGCAATACGAAACAAGCCACGTGAATCGGACATAGGAGTTTGTTTGGGTTGAGTGATTGGGTGAAGGTGAAAACGAAAAGACAGGAAACATGATTGATTTTAATTGGCCAATAGCATTTTGCAGTGAGAGCTGTTCCCTTGAGAGTGTTTCTTTTTCTAGGGTGAGCGAAGGAAGAAGGAACGCTGCTCTTATGTCCTGATTTGGCAATGGTTCTTCTTGTGATGGAGAAAGATAAGAAAACATTGAATGAGCATTTGTTATTGAAATTTTTGATTGCGTCTACCGCTCCTTTGTGTTCATAGCTCGACAACATTCACTCATGAGCAAGCTCACTCGTATTCAGTGGGGCAAATGGGTTGAGCATGTGTGAGCAAAGAGAGAGCCGTGAGCGGCATGTGAGTGAGCATGAGCGAGAGGGAGTCGCAAGTGCTGACCTCTGGTTGTGTCTTTTATCTTTTTTTTTTCTTTCTTGAAATGCAAGGTTATGGACGGTTACGCGATCTGCAACGATACAACTTAGGCTGCGTTCCAATACCTCGCGCCCGCGAAGCCGCCTGACTATGCAGCTGAGTATAGACCCCTTTGCTTGTCACTATTGGAACAGGCTTGCCTAGCCGAGGCGCCTGTGGCGCCATCTCGTTGCTCACGCAAGAAATGCGTACGGCGCAAGCGCAGCAGGACTCTAATGCGCTAAGTTTGTAGGACATCGTGCATAAACTGTCACCTTCACAACTAAACATGTGTTGCAACTCTCTACGCAGTTTTAAAAAAAACATACCACTATGTGCAACTTTACATTTAAAACCAGCAGAAACAGCGGGCACGCTGGTACCGTCAAGGCGCGTCTCCATCCCGGCTGTCAGATGGTCAGGCGTATAACTAGACTGCATCGATGCGCACTAGGCGGTAGCCGACTGAATAGCGGACTTGGCGAGATTTGGAACGAGACTTAACATGGCGGCACTTCCGGTTAGACCGCTAGGTAGTCGACTAACCGGGGTATTGGAACGCAGCCTCACTGATCGTTGTAACGCGAGTACAAGAACGATTAAAAACAATGACGGCACAATCATCCGTGAGTTAGCTACGACATTTCCATGCAGTATAGTACATCGGATTCTGTGATCTGTTTGGTAGCGCCCCAGCGTGTGGCCGAACAATAACAAGTAATTTTGCGAGACAGAACCATTTGATCAGTTCCGTGTCTCCAATAACAATTTAGTGATGTGAGCAAACTGTCTCAACCTGCCATTATCGAGCGAATGCTTTCAAGATATGAATGACATTTCTCTCCCTCTCTCTATAGCAATATCACAGAGAGTTATGGTACAAAAGAAAACATCCACCCCCCCCCCCCCTACACACACCACATACACCAACACTATATACAGGAAATGTCTTTTTGTTTTCGTTTCGCAAGCTCACTTCCTGATGACTATGAGCGCGGATTATCATGGAAATTAATGTTTTTCTTTTTTTCTTCTGTCGATGTGGTTTCGTATTGCAAAAACAGTTTTGGCCTTAGTTTGGGACCGATCAGAAGGGCTCTATGGTGCATATAAACGCATGTTTTGCACGTTGTGGCGCATTTCGCATGAAGGTGCACGAATAGTGCATACATTGCCATATTTTCAGGCGCAAGAGAATATGTCTTTCTGTACTCTTTTTTTTTTTTTTTTCATGAATGATTTTGTTGGTTTCGGTAGATATCTGAGTCGTCTTTCGCGAAAATTCTGGTCAGAATCGAAGACGTTCCACGCTCGGGTGAGGTGGGGGTGAGGTGTCTCTTGTTGTTGTTGTTCTTGTTTGTTGATCCCGGACCCTGGCCATACTCCATTCTCCACTACGTGCATGGCCGATGGGCCGTACTTCACATTCACCACTTTACCGTTAAGAAGACGGGCGGCATTCGCATTTCAATCGGCATGATTCAGTGCCAAACGCGAAGCCATGACGAAAGAAGCCTGAGCATGGTGCAACACGAAAAATGCGAACATACGTGTTTTAGCGTTTTTTCGTGTTGCCCATGCTCAGACTTCTTACGTCGTGGGTTTCGTCCGCCAGCTAGCCTGCGTTTACTCTATTTTATCAATCACGAACGCAAAGCCTTCAGCTCCATGACTTATACCTGTGGCGCAAGTATTATTTGTTGTGTGCTGCAGAACGAAGGCGGCTTTATTTTACCGTGTTATCCTTTCTTCCTTTCCTTTTTCTCTCTTATTTGTCTTACCCTTTTCTTTTCTCCCTTTTCGTTTCTTTTCTTGTTTTCCTTTTCCTTTCTTTTCTTCTTTGTCTTTTCATTTTCTTTTCTTCTTTTCCTTTTCATCTCTTTTCTTTTCCTCTTTTTCTCCCCCATATGGCATTTTTTTTTGAATAGCAAGCCGACCTCCGTCTGACTGACCTTTCCTTTCTTTTTTGCTTAATAAACATACCCCCCCCCCTCCGTGTGACCCCTAATAAATACTCACTTAAAAAAAAAAAAGAAGAACAGGCATTCGGTGCATTGCTTTCGTACCAGGAACAATGAAAAACATTGCATATATTGAGGAGTTTTGCTACATATTTCGAAGATTTTCAGTGCATAGTTGCATGGATATTTCGGGAGTTTAGTGCATATTTACCGTACGCTCTACAGTGACGACGAGCATTGAACAGACGTTATTTACTATTTTATACTATATATATCATATACTACTTTATTACACAGTTATGCATGAGAACAACGAAAAGACATGCCCGCTTCGAACGTGACTTTTTATTTTATTTTTTTCGATCGCGTGTCAGCGCCGCGAAGCAACTGTGGCTATGAGAGGCGTATACAGACGTGGACAGATGTAGAGAGGACAGCAGGAAGGAGTGGGAGACAGAGGAGTTACTATGCGTCCCGGGCCGACTTCAGGAGGAACTGTACCTACATTAGCCCGGAAAGTCATCGGAAAACCCAGGGAAAATCTCAAATAGGATTCGAACCCGTCACCTCCCAGTCCTCAGCACGGCCTTGGGTACCACCAACGAGAGGTACTGGTCGAACATAACTAAACCATCTTTCAAGCTATCGCAATACAACCCACGGCAAACCGCGATCGAACGCAGAACAAGGACGTGTCACATACAAAGCCGTCCGTAACAAAACCGAAACTAACGACTATGCGGTCTGTCGTCTGCGAACAACAACGGATTGGCGGCATGCCGTCCCTAATGCAGACAATTTCATTTAACAAGCAGACGGCATTGTTCACTATAGCAAAAGGGGTAGCGTGTAGACGTGCTTCGCGAATCGTTCGTGCTGTGTTGTGCGCAGTTTGAAACGCAGACGATGAACGTCGTCTGCAAACCACTCCCGGTGCAATATTGGGGATTACGCAAGTGTTTTCCCGCACGCTTGACTGCCGTTCCGTAAGCTTGAAGCTAGGCCATGAGTTGTCGCCTGCGATGAAGCTAAACGGAATGTAGGTCCCATTGACGCCTCGCAAAAGCGACGACTTTGGAATCCTTCCTCGTTGGAACATTCGCGTGGGGGCGGCGCAGTTGTGGAACGCGTTATTTCCGGGCTGTTAGCAAACGATGTGCGACGGGAAAAAGTGAAACGGAATGTGGTTCTGGCAAATTTAACATTTTATATTGCAGTGTTTTTCAGTTATTTTTTATGATGCAAGGCACAGCTTCTGTTATCGTATAGTGCTTTATATCTGTAAGATATGAGAAACTTCGTCGATCATATACTTCAGTTCAACAACAGTTTAAGTTCAACGACTTCTAGGAAAGCTTTTTGTCCTCACGTTTTTCCCTGGTGTTACTTGCTACAATAAGAACCAAAAGTAGTGGGAATTTACTATCAAAGCTAACCCTAACGGTCATTTAGCAAGATAGCAGACTACCCCGCAAAAGAGACATATTCTAGTTACATACACCGGAAACACTTTACATAACATTACCAAGCCCTACACAGTCCTGGCCTTCCTTAACGATCCTGAGGCCCAAAAGTCCATCATGGCCTGACATTACCCTTCAAAATGACGGCATTTCCGCATAACCACAGCCGAAAAACGTAACACTTCCTCCATTCAGGTAATGTTCCCCACACGCTCAAGTATCCAGCTTGCGAGGCGTAACGATTATCCGTATATTACATTACATAAACGAGGTCGTAATTGCTATTAAAGCTGCATTTTATCTCCTTGATAATGCAGCTCAGGTATTGCTCTACTTCTGGGCACCGCACGTAAGTGTCTTAATACCTGGATACCTGGCACGCTTCGCGTACAATGAATGACTTATGGGATCTTCTTTTTTTTTTCTCGTCTGAATGGTAAGCCTGACTTGTTTATTAAATGCAGGGACTTTTTTTTTTGTCCCACTTTCCTCGAATGGTAATTTTACGCGATCTTGTGCGGACCATATAGTGACATGTGGTCAAGTGTTCATGAAGCCATGTATTCGCGAACGTAAACGTTACGGCGGCATCATATCAGGTTGTCACATCATCACGACCAACAACTTCTAAACATATAAAAGGCTCTGAAACTTTGACATTGGTGGCTATTTCCGAGATGTACGCCCTTGTAATGCACGGCGAAGTAATGCGTATATGTTACGTAAATATGCGTGGTGCTGTATACACCTAACCCCAGTTTGAGTGCACTGCAGCCGCAAGTGATGAGATCACAGAAAGTGAGGTCACCCAACCGGCCGCGTAGTTGTTTACCCAGGCACGTGACATCACTGACATCTAACATCGTGACACGGTCTTCTAGGGGGGGGGGGGATTTATTGGTAGAAAGAAAGAAGAAAAAGGAAAGAAACGGGGGAAAGGTCAGTCAGGGCAGCACGATGGCTTGCTATTCGAAAAAAAGGAAAGAAAAAAGAAAAGCTCTTCCAAGGAATCCACCTGTGAATAAGCGGTAGCTTGAGTGGAGGCGAAGTGCGCTTCTGACGTCACAAAAAAAAAAAAAAAAAAAATCAGTCTTCGGGTCCTACCAGTACTACTTTTTCATCTAGTACGTGTTTCCTGCAAAACAGAGTTCGCGGGTGGATGTCAACGCACACAATCGTCTTGTTCACATGATGTTACACTTGACTGGATGGCAGCAGATCCGGTTCCTTCAAGATTCCCGTTCTACGTGGCTAGCATTAAGTAAGGGTTCTTTGTTTTCAGATTTATCCGAAAAAAATCCGTAAAATATACATCGTCAAAATTTCAAGCAATTCGGATTTATCCGAAAAATTCCTCTTTTAGGGGTTCCGGTAGTCGAGAACTCAACGAGAAAAGCCATTTCCTGATCTGTGGTTGACGCAGTTCGTCTCCTGTTCTGTGGAGATTGCCTTGCATCCAAGGTTACCAGCCCTGGCTCCCTTTGCCCAATGCAACGATCTTTCGCTTCACCGTGTGATACGGGTGGCACAAGTCTACTTGGAAAAAGTTCAGTGCCTAACGTTTTCCTCTCCCTTTTTCAGTGAATCATGCATCCTTTCCTCATCAAAGTGGAGAACGGACCACATATGACACACAATTTGTCTTCTTGAAACCGTGTATTCATAGCAGCGACATCTCACGGAAGATTTTAGTGGAAGAAAAAGGAAAAGTCCGGAGCCGAAGTTCCGCCCTGTGTTATGTTGAGCATTTACGCGGTCCCGGAATATCTGGGGTGCACTTAGCAGACGACACTTAGCAGACGACACCTAGCAGACGACACTGTCAGCGTCTTTTCCTGTCGTCTGCTAGGCGACATCTTGTGGCTGTGTCGCAGGATATTCCCCGCGGTTATAGCAGCGTACGTGAATACACGACGTTGAGCGCTCGCGTACACGTCACAGCAGAAAGCTATGACGCTTTTCGCATCTTCCGCTGGAGCATTCTGGGGAATGTCGCTCGTACGCATACACGGAAAGGGTAGATAACGCAGATAGTAACATGGGACGTCATTATCTGCAAGGTCTACCGTTCTCAGCCGTCGCTTTTTCTCCGAATTTTCAGCGATAACGCAGTTGAAAAAAATAAAATAAAAAAATAAACGACACAAAACTCTGAATTCTCAGAGAATAATGAGCACCGAAAAACGCCCTTCCTAATGTGACAAAGAAATTCCGAAAACCCGGAACCCTAGCTGTATAAGGTGCGAAATGAATAAATTTCAAGTCGATTGATTGATTGATTATAAAAAGCAAAAAAAGTGGAGAAAACTGGCTCCATATACATGGAGACCAGCTACTCCATGGCGCGTACCCACTTAGAGACACTACGGATGTACGTATACACTTGACATAACACAAAAGAAAAATATAGCGAAAAATGATGAAGGGGAATGAGTAGAAAAGAGAAAAAAGACAGGAGGAAACAAACAAACAAACAAACAAACAAACAAAGACACAGAGGGAACGGGAAAGCAACCTCCCATCAAAAACAGTCATAAACCACCGCCAAAATTGAAACTTCAAAATTTCAAGACATCTCGGTATGAAAACGGGCTTTCGCTGAGACAAACGTTGGAACGGTTCCCAATTGAACATCGGAGATAATTATGCTGAAAAACAGTTGCACGTAATTTCACTCGCATGCAATGTACTGTTGATACAATGTTATTGGAATTCCCATCGATTTCACTAGTAACCTTGAAGTTTATGCAGCCCCATAGCGAGTTAGTAAAATACTTTTCCATAATCACTGCACGATCCAAACTTCACTGATGCGTTAGCATTCCTTCCTTGCCCCGCTTTTAAAACATTGGACACATTCTGGCCTGGAAACCGAGTTAGAACACGTCACAGCTACGTCACGACCTACGCGTCGGAATGCCGGGGAAGAGGATGCCACAGCGAGGCCGCGAAGAGACATTCCGCTTTTTACGTAATGCTATAGATGAAGAGCGATACGGCCGCTTATCCAAGCCAAAATGTCGTTCGACCTTCCCTCTAGCCATAAGCGCCTTGGATGGCACTTTTTATTTCCCTTCGTGCTAACTTCTTTTTTTTTTTGTCATGCTGAAGATGTGCAGTTCATGTCGAAGAGTGTGAGCATGGCTCTCTCTACTACGTACTATGTATTTGAATTTTAATGAGGGAATCCACTGGCCCGTGATCTAGGCCAGAATTACTAATCGGTACAGTAATTTCTATGGCATCCCCTGATTCGCAGTACAAATAATGGAGAAGTGTTACAACATCTGTTGCTGTTCCGCCTCTTGCGCAATTCCTACTTTGAGCTTTATGCACTGTTTCTCGGTAATCTTCCTCGCGCGTACCAAGGAGCTAAGGTGTTTCGTTTAATCCTCCGTGAACGCGAACTGTTTCGCGGTAGCCATTGGGCGTTGTGCAAAACACGTTGAAACGCGCAAACTTTGTGGGGCCGTCACGTGTCCATATCACGTGGTCATAGTGTGTCACGTGGTGGTTGGGCCTACAAAGCCATTTCGGCAAAAGAATCCACGATATTTCGTATTCCAGCCTTTTCCAATATCTTTTTTCATACCTTTTCTGTCGAGATTGCCTTGCATCCTAGGTTACCAGGCAAGGCTCTCTTTACCCAATGCAAAGATCTTTCACTTCACCGTGTCATACGGGTGACACACCATCCTTTTGTCTCTCGACATTGTAGCCGCTTAACAGATTACCCTATGAGTGGAATGATGATATTTTGAGGCCATTTCGAAAGTGTCCCCAAGTTTACTTGGAAATAGTTCAGTGCCTAAGGTTTTCCTCTCCCTTTTTCCGTGAATCATGCATCCGGCATCCCTTCCTCATCAGTGGAGAACGGAACACATATGACACACAAATTGTCTTGAAACCGTGTATTCATAGCAGGGACATCCTCACGGAAGATTCTGGTGGAAGATTAAAAACAAAACGAAACTGAAGACGGAGCCGAGGTCCGCCCCGTGTTATGTTGAGCATTCGCGCGGTAACGGAATATCTGGGGATGCGCATTGCGCGCTTAGCAGACGACACTTAGCAGACGGCACTTAGCAGACGGCACTTAGCAGACGGCACTGTCAGCATGGCGATGAAACTCCCCTTTCGTCATCTCGTAATAAAGTTGCTGTTGTTCTTGTTGTTTTCCGTAGAACTTCGAAACAGTGTGTCGAACCAAGCTGCAACCGACACCGCAAAACAAATGTTTCTTGCCAATCCGGAGCGGAACAAAAGTGCTAGGCAGATTTCTCTCTCAGTCTCTTTCTCCTTTTCGCCCATGAATTACAAAAGAAAAAGAGAAGCAGGTAAAACGGATGACTCGTGGTTACACATCCTGCATACGAGGAGCGTTGCGTAATTCCCTCTTTACCAAATTTGAGAGAGGCTCTTCTTGGGGTTTCTCTTTTTCCTCTTTCAATTTAATGCTCGACCCAGATATCGATGGCACACACTTCAACATTCGGATGGGCTCATAGAGGTCACGTGACACGACCCACGTAGGTGAGCTTACCTGGCACGTATTGACACACACCAACGGGAGCCTTCACAAACCTCGCCTGGAAGAAAAAAAAATCGCTTCACGAGGACGCGACATAAGCCGCGTTTACGAGGGATTTGGATTTTGACTAATTTGGACTTCCTGCTTCAGAGGCTGTCGTCTTTAATGAAGCGCGAAAAAAATGGACCAGCAATGTAGAGGTGGGCGAGAAATGGGGTGTTTTCAGCGTCAAACAGTTTTTTTTTTAATCCTGCAGGCTCAACCGAAAAGTGTAATAACAGTGTTGAAAGTGGATCTGGCAAGACACCCAAAAGCAACAGCGGAATAAAACGGAATACACCCGCCGGAAATGGCGCTTTCTGTAAAATGCACTTTGAAATGGCACTTTTTGTAGAATACACCACTTGGAAGGGTGTTTAAAAAACACCATTCCTGTAAATGATGTCAAACTTACACCACAATGGCGTACACCATAGCACGAGACACATACACCCGAAAGGTGTGTCAAAAATTACTGTGCACCATTACGATGGTGGACCACGATCGACTATATACCCTTACAAGATTATTGAATTGTTGGTTCACAAAACAATTTCCTGAACTGCCGGCTAAAGCTTTTGTGACCATTTTGATTTGACTGTGTTCATGACTACACAGATCCTGCTCACGCTCTTTTCTTTCACCAGTTTTTCAACAATTATAACCCGGTCTTATAGCGCCACCTCGTGCAAACAAGGCCTGCTCGATACTCAACGTGACGCATCATTGATTGTCAACATTGCCAGGCACGTTGTAATGGTAACGTGACCTCTGTCACACGTCGCCCTAGGTTTTCTCCTTTTGAAATCATCTGTGGCACATAAAATTCAGAACATATCTAGGACGCATACTTTAAAACATCTTCGAATTCGTAGATGACACTACAGAACCTTATGTGACCGCATATGGAGGTCAGGTATAATCTAGAGGGCGCTACCATCCGGCTAAACCACTTCATCCAAGCAAGGAAAGATTTTCAGCAGCACATGCTGTCTTACATGAACATTTTCCAGCTCCTCATTACATAACGCTTCCCGCATCGTTATGTGACAGCTTGATCGATACCCGCATATTGAAGGCAGGCGCTTAAAAAACATTCTAATTCTAAAGCCTAATACGACTCTCACGAAACTGAAAAAAAGAAGCTAAAACACCGACTACGAGAGGTCATCTTGTGCATCCCACCCTTTCTAATCCCCCTTCCCCCCCTTGCCATAAGGGAACAAGTTTTTCCGATTTCTCATTAAGCACACAGCGGCAGTATAATCGAACGCGCATTCGCTCCAGCGCAATTTTATTTATTACACCCCCGAGAGAAACGTTCGAAACTTATACGCCATAATTTATTGCCTCAATGTAGCTGTTGAGAGTACTGCGACGCGGTATATAAGCTTTCCATAGGCCTGTTCCGTCGAACGGTTCAGTGTGAACGCCACTATGACCTTGAATTATGATACTGATGTGCTCATACTATATGCTCTCACGTGGATAGTGCGAAGACCCATCAATGGAGTGTTTTAAAATGTGAAATACAAATTATTAATGCGTCAGCATTAGATCCCCCATGTCGAAAAAAAAAAAAAAAAACTGGCCGTCGACGGGTCTCTGTCTGAGGCCTTGACATTGGATTTTGGATTGGATTGGATTGGACCGGATTGAACTCCCGAACCGTACCTCTAGGTTTAAGGTGGCAGATACGCTACGATGTTAGCTAACGCTGACGCATATCTACCGCATAAATTTCGTTGATTCGGACTTCGATCCTTATTGCGAAGGGAGTTAACGCACAATGCTTTTTTTTTAATGCGTTCTCACGGATATCCCAACGTTTCTCCACACATTACGAACCACACCTACACAAATCTGCAACATTTTGTGCGTCATATAATTCGGCTCATTTAATCCGTTCGTCTATAATATGACGGTTGTACAGGGTGGGTGCAGATAAAGTAGCCCCACATTTATGCACGTATGGCATTCCCTGCTTACCGCATGAACTTCCGGTGGCGCGGGGTGACGCATTTATCCGATAAAAATAAAGAAAGGAAGAAAAAGAAACGTAGTAACCAAACAGCACGCAACAAAAAAACGTTATCTATGCAAACGTTGCTCTCCGTGCATCCCGATTTTCCTATGCAGAATGGCTGTCACGGCACAGTTGCGTCTAGCTACCGCTAGGCGTACGAGATCTCCTTTTGTTTCTGCGTGAGTGGCGCCCTCAGCGGTAGGGCGATGCAACTGCGCTACACTGCCATGTCCCATTGGAAATACATGGAGCGAAGTTCGAATTGCTAACGATTTATTGCGCAGAGTTTGGTCACCACGATTTTTTTTCTCGATTTGCACCGCATAAATGCACTGTCGTGCGCCGCCGGTAATTCGTACGGTACGCAGGGAACGCGCTATGTGCGGAAGTGCGGGGTTACTTTATCTGCACCCACCCTGTATATATTATCCCATTTCGGCGCCATTCGAACTATTTTTAGCGTATGCCGTTCCCTTTGTCTTACCACTGCTCACGTTACTTCAAAAGGAGGGTCATCGGCCAAAACCCGTGTTCCAGCCATGTATCGAAGCTACACAGCTTTAAGTCTGCTTCGTGCTACGCGATCAGAAGATTTGGATAGTACCACAAGCACCGAGAACCAGCTTCTGAAAACAGATCACGTGACAAGTATAGTCACCGAATTCAAGTTGTGCTTGATAAAAATAGGAGAACAACAACAACAACAACAACAATAACTGATGGAGAAGTGATGATGACATGGGGTGTTTCCCCATGGTAGCCACAGGACCCTCCCTCACTTCAAAGAGGTTAATAGGAGAGGATGAATTGATGGTAAGCGCGAAACGAAGACGGGTCGGAGTTCTGTTTAGAGCTCTTCGAGGAGGTCCGTAGCTTGCACGAAAGTAAAAAAGGGAGCGAGGAGTATTGCGGTCTGTGAATGCCGTTCTTAAAGGCAACGAACAGCTGTCTGCACATGGCATATAGATGAGCTAGGTAGCTATAGCTAATTCGCCAGAATAATATCCAACGACATAGTGCGCATTTTCGCACATGGCTTTCTTAACTGGCAAACCAAGAAGTTTTTAAAATGCATATGTACACGTGCGTGTGTGCACTTTTTAAAAGCTGAGCATGGATATGACGGCATACTGCAATGACCAACGAGGAACACCTGAGTGTGCACGCTCCAACTGCCAATAAGGAATGTGCTTTCATTTGTAGAATGTTTTTTTTTTTAGACAAATTGGTTATTTATACAGTTCCAAGGTACGCAAAAACATCCGGAGCAGCTCGGAATCATACTATTTCTGCATATTTAGACGTTTCGTGCCGCACATTTGCGGTCTGTCCAATCTGCGTAGGTCCGTCTGTAACATGTGTGGAGACAGGAAGAGAGAAGTGAGTAGAAGGAAGACGTTACGACCAAACGAGTGCGGGCGCACGATCAGAAGGTGTATGCATTTGAAAGATGAAAGTCACTGAAAAGGTTAGCCAGCTGTAGGGATCGAACCCACATCTTCTGGATTACCGGTCCAGGGCTCTAAGCTAAGCTAAGCTAACACGCCTCTCCAGCGACTTTCGGGGTGCGTCATCTGAAGGGACGACAAACCAGCCACTCACTCTCACTCACCCTCCTTTCACTCTTACATTTTTGCTCACTCATACACACATTCATACGACGGAAATCGACGCAAGCGGCACCTGTTGAACAAGAGATAAACTGATGTTCTGAGGCTGGAACAACATAGAAGGGACAGATCTGTCCCTTCTATGTTGTTCCAGCCTCAGAACACCAGTTTATCTCATATCCCCAAAGATGTAATATTCATTGATTTATTCGATGAAATCATTAGCTTCACTTTATTTTGCATGCAGTGAGTAACATCTTCCGCTTGTGAAAGTCTAAAAGCAGTGACTGCGCTCATGGAGAACCTTATGTGGAAGACACGTGACACTTCACTGACGGAGCCGAAGTTCTGTCCCGTTTTATGTTGAACATTCACACTGTGCGGAAATATGAAAAGTGGCGTACCGGGAACTTAGCAGACGACACTTAGCAGATGGCACCGTCTGCGTGTTTTCCTGTCGTCTGTTACGGAATAGCTTGTGGCTGTGTCGCAGGATATTGCCCACGGTTAGCAGTCTCAGCAGCACCTAGATACAGAGAAGTCAGAATTCGCCTGCCATTGCGTGTCGCCGTTCCGCGAATACAAGAACTCGCAACTTATCGTAGCGAACTTGGAACTTGTAGACAAAACTGCAACACGTTTTCCACCAGAAAATCAGTCTTGAGAAAAATATGGGAGCGTTTTGCGCTTTATTTTAACGATTTCCCGTTCAGTACGGGGGGGGGGGGGGGCGTTAAATCACTGCTCGCAGACGACGGCGGTTTGTCTCCATGGCTACGACCGCTGACAGCCCGTTCGCGATTGGCTACAGCCGTTGAAAACGCGATCCTGATTGGCTGACGTTGTTGCATCACGTCAACAGGTGAGCAGGCTTTCTCTATGTAGGAGATGTTGGCAGTGTACATGAAGACACGACGAGCGCTCGCGCTGACGTGACAGCAGAAAGCTATGACGTTTTTCGCATCTTCAGCTGTAGCATTCTGGGTAATGTCGCTCCTGCGAATACGCGGGTAGGGTAAAAATATATAAGTGCGTTCGTGTCTTCTCCACGTTTTCTGCTTCAATTTTCCCGTTTTCTTTCCTTTTCCGTTTTCTGCGTGCATAAACAAGCTTACACCTACCCGAGTGTCCCAGCGCGTTTTCTTCTTCGCTGCGAACATCTCCTATAATAGCCGCAGGCACCTTAAAACAAGGAAGCCGTCCTGCATTGGACAAACAACGCACGGCAACAACGTGTACATGTCATCCCGCTATTTATAGCTTCTGACCATAAAAAATAGAATGAAAGGACGAACAAATTCGTGATGTGCATCGAGGAAGTTTCCGACAGGTAAACAAGGTAACGGCTTTAGATGAATCCTGCCGTCCGACACCCGACATGGCAGGCGAAACGGTGCAGTTAATGACTTAGCAAACAAAACGAATAAATGAAATAGTCCGTTTTCTGAGCAGGTTAAAATATTTACATCGGAAGACTGTGAGGCCACGCCCGCATCTGCGAGTGACCGCCTAGGGTGTCTCTCTCCGTTGTCTGCGCGACCCATGTCTCCATTGTACTCCTCAGCTCTTGTCGACACAGAGTTTTTGTGTTGACTTATGTATATATTGTTGCTCCCCAACGTCCTTATGACATTACATGGGGAGTCATCATGCATACAGTAAAACATATGAGCAGAGTTAACGTGGCATAACAGTACAACAGACAAACACGGTAAACCGAACGCTTGATTCCTACTTTCAGGTTGCTGATATAATCTGATCGAACACGATTTGACAGCTTCCTTGATCGTATTGTTTTCGTAGAGCGCTTCGCAACAAAATCTTTTAGCAAAGAAAAAAAAAGAAAAAGAATAATTAGAGAGGGAAACACATTATTGTATCTTGTGTGACAGTTACAGCTTGTACGAAATAACAAAGTTCGGTGTGGCATAGTAGAAATTGCAAGACTAACAGGAAATGTCGGTATAGAAAAGGCAAAAAGGGGGAAAAATAACAATTAAAGTGAAAGTACAAAAAAAAAAAGGGGGAAAAGAAAAGGCGTCAATGCCATTCCCACATTCATTTACCTTAAAGACTTTCTTCTCATCATCAGCATCATCACTGTTGAGAGGACGCCTTTCGAGTGACACAAAAACTAAATAGGACGCTTGCGTCCACTGGAGGTGGTGGTGGTGGGACTGCTTTGCGTAGTCGGTCACGCTCGCAGGCTGGCAATGTCACGACTATATCGCAGGGGAGATCGTACGTCCTAGGCCGACTTCACAGGGAACAGTACCCCACATTTGTCTCAAAGCGTCTGAGGAAAGCCAAGGGAAAACACGCAAACAGCACAGCCGACGCCCAGACTCGAAGCCATCATCGTAGCCACTGACTACGTATGCATCGGGAGCTACTGTCTTTTGTTTTGTTTTTTCACATGATTTGCATCACATCAGTAAACCGCCCGTACTGAGCCAACAGCTGTTTATGACTAATAAAAAGAAGAAACGACGCAGAGCCATAAAGGATCAATTCATAAACCCGCTCTTTCCGCCTCCTTACGGAAGCAAATTTGCCTAACCTTTATTGTACAATGTTGTGCACTCAACCTTTGCCCTTTTGTAGGACGCTTAAAAGGCCAACGAGAGATCACGAGGTCGCCAGCGTCCGCAGCAGGGGGCGCTAATGAGCAACGCGATATTTTAATCGCTAGATAAATGCAGCCCGATGCCTGCTCCCATGCACGTGGGTGCTGTATGGGTTACTCGTTCTCCCAGACGACGGCCAATGAAACTGCTTCGGTATATATGCTCCATTGTTAGATATAACGCGATAATTGGTCTTAATTGTTGGATAAGGATAATGATGACTGTGCATTCTGTATTGTTCTTGCATTCGCAATCTACAGGCTCGAGATTGTCAGAGAGATTACGCCAATTAATGCACTCGATTGTATAGTCTGTACTGACAAGCCTAGAATTGTGTCATGTATGCAACATTACAACTGCAGCGCATGAGATATTGAGTACAGATTCGAATGAGCATATATGTTCATCAAAAGCAATTTTTCTTCACTCACAGCAGCTCAAGAATATAAGATTGAAACTAAATTTCGGAACTGCGCACGCGCAAACATTCCATTTCTCTTAATTTTTCAATTTTTCTTAAAAAATTTTTTTAAAGAAAAATTGAAAGAAGGTAAAAATAAAAGCCCACCATAGGCGGTGGCGTCGTCTTCACCGAGCAGTTTGCCCACCTGGTACGACGACGTACTTCCCAGGGGTCATATGCCTTGGGCCTACTTCACGAGGAACTCTGCCGACACGCTTCTTAAAACGCCTGAGTAGAGCACAGGAAAAACGCAACAGCCCTTGACAGAATTCGAACCCATTTCAAGGACCGAGTGGAAACTGGATGTTTTCGAAAAAAAAAAGAAAAGAAAAAAGAACACGTAACCAGCAGGCAGTGTTGTACCCGCTACCCGAAAAAGGTAGCGCAATACCGATACGCGCTACCTGAGCAAAAAGTAACGAAATCCCCATATCGTTACACGTACCTAAAAGTAGCGGAATACCGCTACCGTTACCCGTAAAAAGTAACGCGATACTTCATGCGCTACTTTTTAGGAAAGAAACAAACAGTATCGTTGATGACGTACTTCAAACGTCTTAAAATAATAAAATAAAACAATATCTCAAAATAATAAATCGACGTCCAATTGAGGTTACATGTAGGTTGCCTGAAGGCTAAAATTTTGAAAACCATTTTTTACAGATTTACTAAAGCCTACTCGGTATCCTGCATATCCTTTTCTCTTCCTCTAAAGCAAATAAAGCACAAAGCAAGTCTACCGATAAAAGGCTCAGCAGCTTTGTCACAAAAAGAACTCGGATTGCCCGGAACGAGAAGTTAGTAAACATACCATGGTGTGCTTTTTCAAATTGGACGTTGACTTCCTTGACGCACAGATAAAGCTTTCCCACCGAGGCGCATAGTAGACATCTGAACACCACGCTACTGTTTTGTACTGTAGCAGGCCATGGTCCCTCCATTGCAGCGGACAAGAAATGGCAACTGTCAAGCACCTGAGCGCACGTGGTGCAATGTCATGTGGAATGTCATGACTCATAGCTAGCGAGGACGGCTCCAGAATGGATTGACGTCAGTTTGCAGATAAGTCCGACAATGCACCAAATCTTCAAGAAGGTTCATCCCAAATAGGGAACACGTGGAGGACATACCCTGTTTGTAAGATAACGGCCTCTGTGCCCTCCTTTCGGCTATTTGCACGGTCTTTCCAGAATGAGTTGTGATATCGGGCAGCTTGATCGAAGGCAGGCAGAGTTGAGGTTTGATGATAGGTCGAAGTCGAGTTGTCGCGAACCCCAGCTCGGAAAGTAGCGGTAGCGCTCAAAGATTACGCTACCGCAATTTTGTAGCGGAAGTAGTACTTCTTTCGTTACCAGTTTAAAAAAGTAGCGCGATCTCTACTCCGCTACCGAAAAAAGTAACGGATACGGTAGCGCCGTTACTAGTAGCGGCGCTACGTACAACACTGCGGCAGCAGGTCGTTTAATCTCTCGAGCGGAGAGAGGATTAAGTAGGCTATATGTACACGTGTAGGATGCGTCTTGTAAACTAGGAAAAGAGAAAACTGTTCGCAGTTTTTATCTCGACAATACATGCATTTCTACCCGTAAGAACGAACAGATACGTTGTCCACCATGCATGTACTGCCATACTATTTGGCCAGGTACACTCTAAGAAAAAAAGGAGTACTTTTACTCCTTTTGGGGAGTAATTGCATTGCCACAAAAAATAGTCCCTTTCGGGAGTAAATGCACGGGAGTAAATGAATGTCACAGAATGAAGACCGCATTTCACGCGGTGTTGTAAGAGTCCCAGGTACGTAATTGGTGCGCATGCATGAAAATACTTTGAAGCAAACCGTCAACCGTGATATATCGAGTGATATAAAACCTTGCGCCATACTAGGGCACAATTTGCAAAGAAAGATGCGCTAACTGTTTCTTACTCTGTGTGGCTGGAAAATTGCTACGTTGTCTGAGTTATACAGCCTTATGTCGTTCAAATTGACCAAGGGCACATATTTACGTAGACTGTCGCATTCAGGAGACCATTCGCAAAGTTTAGTGACAATTTGCAGTCCTGGGGAGTAAATGTCGGGACTAAATGTTGGGTTAGGGGACTAAAATGGGGAGTAATTGCAGACTGGGGGAGTAGAAGCTGCAATTACTCCTCGTTTTACTCCTTTTTTTCTTAGAGTGTAGGCCTGAAGCTCTGCCGCCACAATATATGACAAACACACACGGAACTCTCCTCGTCCCAACTTTGACGTTCGTATAATGGCGCCTATTTCAGCTTCAACCTTCCCAATTCCTTCCGCATTCGCGTAAGAGCTTCCACCGTATACACACACATGCCCCGTCAAAGGTCAAAAAGGAAAAGTGTTCTATATGTTGCAGGAAGGAGCCGAAAGAAGAAAGCAGCCGCTTGTGTAAAGTATTGTGTAGCCAAGTATCGTGAACAAGCGCTTCACTGTAATGATGTAACCTCAGTGGACGTCACAATGTGTTATAAATAGGACACGAATTATGGCGAGCCGTTACGAAACCATATACAGCGACGTGTAACAACTTCCGCGGTGGTGTCGAGGGTTATAATACCCCTATAGTGCCAGTGGTGAAGAAGCTTGGTCAATCGTGAAATGGTTATGTCCCGCAGAAAGACAAAAGAAGAGTAATGGCTTGATGGTACAGGTTGGGACAAAAGTTTACGGAACACGCGAGCAGTGTACTTTTTCTTCGGTGCGACACCCTAGCGGCCAGCGGAAGCGGGCGACTTCACTGATTCGGAGGGTGGAAGCGTGCGCTGTTACCTACACACAGTGGTAACTCCGGTGTCGCTTGGGGGCTTGGGTGTGTCTGGGAAGTGGAAGCTACCGCTGTGTGTCGCTAACAGCGCACCCTTCCGCCCCTCCGAAACAGTGAACTCATCCACTTCCGGTGGCCGCTAGGGTGTCGCACCAAAGAAAAAGTACGCCGCTCGCGTGTTCCGTAAACTTTTGTCCCAACCTGTACTTGGCTGTACTTGGTGGCATAAACACTTGGAGGCGGTTCTGACATGCACGTATGAGGGGCACGGACATCGTCTTATCACGGGTAGTGGTTGTCCATGAAGTCTGGCAGTGGGTTAGTAGGGTCCGTAAGGGGTATGCTGAGATGCTATCATTGTGGCTTTCGTTGCGCAGTTTGACATTAGCGAGTGTGTATTCACACGAGCGACATCCTCACGGAAGATTCTAGTGGAAGAAAAAGTTCCGTCCCATGTTATGTTGAGCATTCACACGGTGCGGAATATCGGGAATGGCTTACTGCGCACCCAGGAGACGACATCGTTAGCGTCTTTCCTGTCGTCTGCTACAGAATATCGTGTGGCTGTGTCGCAGGATATTACCCTCGGTTAGCAGTGTACGTGAACACTGGGCGTTGAGCGCTCACACTAAAAAAAGCTATGACGTTTTTTCGCGTCTTCCGCTTCTGTGGGGAATGTCGCTAGTGTGAATGCACGGGTAGTAGAGCGCTATCGGTAGCCCGGTATATGCTACCGCGTCTACCGCACCCTATCAGTAGTACATAAGATTCCGAGCCACGCTCTCCTGGCATTGGTTCCGGTATAGGCACGGTAAGTTAACTGTGACGTTGCCAGCTGTCTACTAACACTCGCTATATAGACTCACTTCAGTGCGTGACGTCATAGAGCGATGCGGCGGCGCTGCTCTCCTGTTTGGTGGGCGAACATCGCGCGATCATCGAGTCACTGTGTGTTTTCGGTCGCTATTAAAGGCACGCCGCAAAGTGGTGTACACTCTTAAAAAAAGGGTGTACTTTAACTCCTTTTTTTGCCACATATATAACACCCCTTTGGGGAGTACAATTACGCTCAAAAGGGTGTCTCCGCACTCCCTCAAGGGAGTAGCATACCACCTTTCTCCCTACTGGAGAGTAACATTACTCCCGGCAGGGAGAAGGTGTTATGCTACTCCCTTGAGGGAGTGAGGAGACTCCCTTTTGAGCGTAATTGTGCTCTCCAAAAGGGTGTTATATATGTGGCAAGGAAAGGAGTTGAAGTACACCCTTTTTTTAAAGAGTGTAGCTACTGCATGCGCTGCGCGGTACCGAAAGGCCAAATACTCCGTACACACCCATGAGGTTTCTTACTCCCTTTTACTCCCTTTTGCACACCAGCGACGTCTGCTCCATGCGCACGCGCATATGCGCCCTGCCACGAGCAATTTCTGGAAGTGTATGGTCGCTTTGCCATGGGTTGCTAAGCGTTACAGAGTCTCGTGAGCGTGCCATGGGTAGTGATGCAACATTTCCGGAAATTTTGAATCGCTCGAAGAAAAAAAACGTCAGTCTTTCGGGTTTTTTTTTTTCGAAAAATTGGACAAAATGGAAACAAGCGCGGTTACTGCTGAGTCGAAGCATTGCCGGCCAAGCCACAGCATACAATGAGCTAGAAACTTTAGTAGTGTTCACTCTGTAGGCATAAATGCAGAGCAGAGCATCCCATGAGACTGCTGTCTACTCAGCGATTGGTAATTAGAACAACCCGTCTACTCCGACCAGAACTCTGACATTATGTGAACGCGATGGCGATCGCTTGGAGCAGCCAGACGGAGCTCTACGTTGGTGGTTGTTGGCGGATTAGAGGCACTTAAGGCACTGTTGGCGGGTTGGAACGCATCGAAGACACGAAAATTTACATTTTTGAATTTTGTCGCTTGGAAATTTTGGGCAATTTTTCCGGAGACCGGGAAAAAAACCGAAAAAAACTTTTTCCCCCAAAAATTTTCGGGTTTCTTCCGGGGCTTCGCATCTCTAGTCATGAGTCCACGTTGTGGACACCGGGACCCATAGCGATTCATGAAATTTGTTGAAATGTAAAGAGGCTTCTTTTTTCTGAAGCCTAGGCTTCGGAGATCTTGTGTCTTCATTCATCAGGTTGCAAGATGATCCCAGTGAAAGATTGCGAGTGTTCTTCAGAGTACCCCGCTCATCGTTACTTACGTAGAGTTGCTGTTCTTCAGAGTGGCTATCTTACTGTTATATTTGCGCGCATGTGAATTTGAATACCGAAGACGACGTGAAAATAGAGGGTACAAAGAAATCATAAAGATACTTGCCGTTCTTTGCTTTTCAACGTGTACATAAACTAAATGCGTATCACGCACTGCAGGAATGAGAGAGAGAGAAAAAAAGGAGGAAATAAATCTTTAAGTTAAAAGCTCCTGCAACTGCCCTTGGAAAACATCGATAGGTGCAGCAGACATAACAACTGCGCATATCCCATTCCACAAAATGATTGCATACGAGAGAGTAATTGCAATCCAAATGCGTCTCGCATGTTCGTTGCAATGCTCTACACGATACAGGTAGAAGATATGCGGAAGCGAACATACAAATCATGAAAGCATTTGTAACAGAACCTCTTTTTAGCAAATTTCGCAGCAAGCTTGTGTCTCAAGGATTTTCAAGCTCACATTTCGATGCAAGGCCCTGAAGCTACTGATCACTGTGAGATAGGACCAATGGAGAATACAGTGGTGAAATTACTAAAACACGTTCCGGCTTAGATTTTTGTATATGGTCTGGTGACGGCTCTCTGAAAGCCCCATCATCATCCCCTCCCCCGTTCCCAATGTGCAATAGGGCACTGTACCGCCTCAGCGGCGGTGAATCGCCCACCCCATCATCATCCAATGTATGTGTGTGTGTGTGCGTGTGTGTGTCTGGTCAGTACTAGAACACACCTAAGTGATGGCTCAATTGTTGCTTTGGACGCCAGAAGTTTAAGATACAGCCTGTTCGTGTCATCCACTATAAGAAGGTTCTGCTAGCAATTCAAAAGGCTTTTTTTCAGCACATATTGTCCGGTAACGATAATTCGTGTCCTTACGCCGCGAGACAACTATATATATTGTCTGTCATGTGCTTTATGCTCATTTGGAGGTCGCAACACTCACGCACACAAATCAAGTAGCAAACAAAAAACGTCGTTTGCGCAAAACTCACCGAACCCGAACCACTTCGCACAACCCATCATTTTATACCATGCCTCGAGTGCAAAGCACGGTATCTAATCACGTAGCACAGTGAGTCCCAGTCACGCATCCCACGGCAAACGTACCGCTCAATCACTCATGCACAACGTCGGTAAAAAAAAAAAAAAAAAAGAAGAAAAGAATGGCGCGCGCCTTATTCCGAGCAGACGATACGTGCATAGCAGACGACAGCTGGTCGTCTGCTACGCACGTTTCGTCTGCACGGAATGGGGCGCGCCATTTTTTTCGTCCAGCCTGGACATCACACGTAGAGGCATGTAGACGGAAGAAATCTGGGCCAGTCTTGTCCGCACGACAGTCGCACGCAATTCGGCCTTGAACTCGGTGTGAAGGCATATCGTTTGATCGAACGACTACAGGAACGCCGACGCATCGTCGTCACATTTAACAACGTCGATGTTGAGGAGATTACGCTGGCGTGAGAACCGGAGCGGTCTCTAGCCTACGACGTGAACGTCAATAGCGGTATCTTCGTGCACGGGAACACCTGCTTTGTTATGCATGCACCTGGACGCATTATGCAACCTGGTCACCTGAAATCCTCAGTGCGAAGTCGCAGCGGTTTTCTTATTACTAAGCGTTCTTCTTTTCTTCTTTCTTTCGCGAGACAAACAGTAACCTCGTTGCAGTGAGAGCGGTGAATACTAATACTACAATCTTCTATTTGCTTTAGAAATGCAGAAATGTACTGTCAAAATTGATTGTTATAATCTAACCAACAAAATGGTAAATAAACTTCAACACCAAATGGGAGACTGTCATAGCCACAGTTGCTTCGCGGCAATGACACGAAAAAAAAAAAAAAAACTCAATTTCTAACTGCAATTTAGAATCATCGAGAAGGATTCGTTGTTTGCATGTGACAACTCTCTGCCTTTGCTCTTGCATGGCGAGGGTACCTGAAGAAAGAAGAAAAGGGAAAATCCTTTATGGAAATGGCCACCAGGTTACGCAGTCCAACATGTAATCTAATATTTTTCCAGTCCAATAGCAGTAGCCTGAAAGATAAAGCATCCACATTTCATAGAGAACGCAACTGTTACTTTTAAACCACATGCTATTTCTTCCCTGGTACAACCAGAGACAAACCACCACCACCACTTGCTTTTATCATTTAAACCGTTACGCAACAGCATAACGCAATTTATAAGGACTCCAACACATACTTCTCCTGTTTACCCATCTATCACACTTAAATAAGTGACTGCCTTTTTTTCTTTTCATTCTGGTTACGCGTGTTCACTGTTGCTCAACAGTCAACCACTCAATCAAGAAGGTAATATGCTTGTTGATTAAGAACGCTTAGCCGTACACGACATCCTACATTCGCAATGTCAACACAAGAAGTGCTGTACAATACTGACCGCAAAGCCGTCGCAAATATTTCGTCCGTATACACGCATACACTTGCTTCATTGCCACTTCATCAACATCGCGAAACAGGTTGCCATTGTTTCGATGTGGAGCAGACGACGTCGAAGCAGACGACAGACAACGTTATGGCAGACGATCCGCGAGTCGGCTTCCCGAAGATGGTGTCTAGCCTTGATCTGTCATTGCATCGGCTTCAAGTCGAGGCCGAGCGTGTTGTGATTTGCATCGTACCGGCCACTGACGTTCTAATCAGTGCTTTGTTGCGATGTGGGATTGTTAAAATGCAAATGCTGCGATGACTCGGAGTGTCGGGCATGTGTTTGGCGTGCACAAGCAGGTGTGGGGGCAGGAACGCATCTGCCTAGAGATTGCGCGACCCCGGCTGATTTGCATGCATTGACACTCGCATGCTTGATTAGCCGGAAGTGTAACTATAGGGCGACGCCGTAATCGGATCAATGAGAGCAGGGCGAAGGTTTTGTCTCGATGTCCTGGGCGTTAGAAAGCGCGGTTGACCTGTCAATGGGGAGTACGTTGACAAATGAACTGCCGCGTGTAAGAGATAATGTGACAAAGGGAGCTGCAGGGCCATAAAAGCACAATATGGAAACATAAAACACATAAAAAAACACACGCATGGACATTAGCACAATACCAACAGATAGAAAGAGCTAACGCTTCCTTGACTTTGAGGAAAACACAATACGGTGAGGGTAAGTTTTGTTTGTTCCTCAAACTCAAGGAAATCTCTTTCGACAGTATACCCCAGCTCGCTTGCACCATACTAATTTGTTCACCAACAGATATATCTATAGGTGCGTCATCCTATTTGTATTGTGACATGCTGCAAGTAACCGAAGGGTAGGACTGTAGACAATTTCGACCACCGCGGGTTCTTTTGACATACGCCGGAAATTTCTGACATACGTTCCTCGAAGCAATGTTCACCTCCACGACGACATGAGGTGTTTCACGGAAGGACAATAACGCACATTTTGAAGCAGTGAGATGTAAACCACGCGCACCATGAGAGAACTGATGTTCTGAGGCTGGAACAACATAGAAAGGACAAACACATACAAAGCCTCAAATTGCCTAAGAAGGACCGGAAATCCAGAAGATGTGGGTTCGAGTCCTACAGCTGGCTAACCTTTTCTGTGACTTCCATCTTTCACGTGCAGCATGTTCTTTGCAAACGCAATGGGGAATAATACTCAGTGTCTCTTCTGGCATACAAGCTGTCCAGGAAGGCTTAGACAGGCACCACGTAAAAAAAAGCTCATATCCGCTCGCTTCTCACACGTTTTTGAAACCGAACCGTATATATAAAAAAAAAAAGAAACAGAAAAACACGAAAACGAAGACGACAATCAGTGTTACAATCAGACGACACCTGTGTTAAGTACAAGACATCGATAATCTCAGGTACCGTAAGACGCAGATGTGCTTTTTTTTTCTTCCCTGATCGCATTCAGAACACTCTTTCGGAGATTGGCTTCCTAAACCCGACCTTCGGGAACGAACAGATCTTGTGACGTGAGCAGATCCTGTCTTTGCCACCGCAACCGTACGAGCCTCCAGTTGACAAGAGCAGAGATGGTGTCATTAGTGACAATAGTCACATCGCGCGCGACCTCAGCGCGTCTTTACGAATCGCATGAACGCTTAACATGCGAGTATTATTACCTAAGCTGATTGCAGCATTGGAGGCCACAACTGGGCACTGATGAGAAGATACGGCTCCTAATCCACGACTGTAGCGAGGCTTTTGAAAGAGGAGATTAACGGCGATCTTAGGATGTGGATGCGGAGTGCCTAAGCGGACTGCTATATCATACGAAGTGTTCTTTTCATCGAACTGTGACGGAAAGGGAGAAACAAGAAAAGAAAAACATACGGAAATATATTTTGGAAGTGCGTAGAACGATATTCCGCAAAACACCCTTCTAAATGCTGCGGTGTTCTACATAACGTACCATTCCTCAGGACATATTCCAATATTCCACGGAGAACATCATTTCAGGTTTCTTTTTTTTTTGGGGGGGGGGAGGGGGTATATTCTACTTCTATTATCTTCGACTGGCAGCCACCGATCGCTCTACAGCGCTCTATCTCCGACTGGTCAAAACCATTACTGGTCAAAACAGAGCGCTCCAACAACAGCTTCGGCAGTTGTTTCTTTCTTCCATCTTCTTTCTTTCACCAGCTCGGAGCGGTCTGGCCGCCAGTCGAAGATACCATTAATAAGGCTAAGTTCAACATAAAGCAAAAGTGGTCGGCAAAAACGAATTTGCTAATCGTAAACCGAGAAGAAACAGTGACTATAATGTAAGTGGCAATTTTGGTTCTGGAAATGACTTACAGATTTTGCCGAATTGTATAACATTCGTCCCAGGGAAATCGTAGTACACTTAGGGCTTTTAAAACCACTTTTGTATGCTTGCAATCGCCTGAGACAAGAATATTGTAAAGAAAAAAAGAAACAAAGAAGAGAAAATGTCAAAACTGCCGTAGTTAGGAGGTTGTTTAAAGGAGGAAGGAGACTGGACCTCACGAATTACAGGCCCATATGAATACTCTACATTATCAGCATCATAATCGAAAAATGTTTGAGCAAAACGATGACAAACTTTTTAATTAAACAAAACCTATACACCCCTGCGCAACACAGTTACGTATTAGGAAAAGCCCTAATTCTTTAATTGAGGATTTTTGCGATATTGCATCCTCTACTGTGGATAACAACATTATGGCACTTGGCTTATTCTTGGACCCAATCAAAGGTTTTGATTCCATAAATCACACTATTCTGTTGTACATACTGGAGAAATATGGACTCAGGGGTCAGCTTCTTAACCTATTCATCAACTAGTTAACCGACAGGCGGTAGGTAGTATCTATTTGTAGACTCAAGAGTAACTTATTTTCATTGAAACATGGAATACCCCAGGGCTCAGCTTTGGGTCCGGTGCTTTTTAACATACGAGCAAGCAAGCAAGCAACATCTGCAACTACTATATGCAAGCCACATCTGCGATTTACAGTTAAACAGTCAAGTATACCAATGTGCGTATGACAAGGCCCTGCTTATTCCCTGTAAGAACCTAAGCGAGGGAACTACAGAGAAATACAAGCAGATATATACAAGTTGCTCACATGGTTTAGCAGTAATAGAACAGTGGTCAGTACACAAAAACTAAACTAATTTGTTTTCAAAACCCACCAAAACTACTTACAACAGATGTTTCTATACATAACGACGCCTACGAACTGGGCCCGCTTGCACGAAACAAACTTAGTGTAATACTTAACGAGTTCCCCACTTAGTGTAGTGCCGGAGCCGTAAGTGGCTTGCACGAAACTTCTACAACACTAAAGTGGTGGCGCTCGCTCCGCGCAGTTTAGGACGCTGGCCAAGGGTCCTAGGAGCACCCTAAACTACCGCACTAAAGCTTAGGACTAACATGTCGGCCGCTATGAACCGTGTATCGAAAATTCGTCGTTGGCCCCAACTGTATCTCGCAATACAGTACGCATTTTCCTCGCAATACTAACAACGTCTCATTTTTTTATGCTGTGGGTG
This sequence comes from Ornithodoros turicata, assembly GCF_037126465.1. Classification (NCBI taxonomy): domain Eukaryota; kingdom Metazoa; phylum Arthropoda; class Arachnida; order Ixodida; family Argasidae; genus Ornithodoros; species Ornithodoros turicata. The sequence continues at coordinate 8,498,097 of NC_088206.1, read as the reverse complement.
CCGTACGTGTTGTGCTTTTCGTTAGCAACATCTCTCAAAATGATCGCCGCACGCGAAGTGCCTCTGACCGGCACTGCCGTTGGCGATAAGTTCCCAATCATCGAGCAATTCGAGACATACTTTGGGCCACAGGCTTTATTTTATTTAACAAAAGCACGCAACAAGTGACCTAACTCGTTCTTGCAGCTACAATGATAGTACAATACCTTATTTTGGTTCTACAAACTGTTTACGTGCGACGGCAGAAGCAGACGACTTCCCAGAATCCAAACATGCCGTGACGCACGACTTCCTGGGATGAACTCCGGAAGTTCTCTTTCTACCAATGAGAGTCACCCGAAAACTGCTACTGCTCGTAGCCACGATCCACTTTAGAATACTTGACTTAGGGCGGTCGTCGAAGTGTTCGTGCAAGCCACTTAACCGCAACCCTAAACTTAGTGCACTAACGCGTTAGTGCAACACTTGCCAAGTGTTACACTTAGGACTGTTTCGTGCAAGCGGGCCCTGTACTTGTAGCCCACTTGGGTTTTCGCAGACAGTAATATATTGGAATCTTATGTTTACATCCTGAAGCACTATGCTAGCGCTTTTTTATCGGGGCAAAGCGTGCTTAGATATGACATTGCACTGTTTTGGAAACTCTTCAGAATACCACTGCAAATGGATAGTAACGGATAGTAACGGAAATGTGTGTCTGTACGCTCTCGCTCAGCCTGCGCGACACCTCCCACTCCCACTGTACAAGATAATGCGGATTTGAATAATACATGGAAATTACTATGTACCAACAGCCTCTAATGTCACACCTAGACGCCTACTCCACGCGAAAATCAAGCGCAGTGCAAAGAGACTAATTAGAAAATGGTCATTGCGTCGACAATGAAAAAAAGCGTCGTTCTTCGTGATGTGAAAATGTGACGATTGCCGAAAAACCCTTAGTTTTTACTTATTAGATGTGTCACTTGTGTTGTCATGATGTGTTGGTTTGACGATGTTGTTAAACGTGTTAGCAGGTGTGGTTTTCATACTTCTCTATACTTCTGCGCACTAACAATGGTACTGTGATGTTACACGTATGGTTTGTCTGCGCAGTGTGGCAACATGTTGCATGTGCCGTCGTGTAGAACTGCGGATAATTTCGACCACCCGGGGGCGCTGGAAGCAATGTTTACCTCCCCCACATTGCTACCACCCTCGGCGGGGATCGAACCCGCGATCTTCAGCTCGGCAAGCCATCACGTTACCGACTGAGCTACCGAGGACTCTGCGCACTTCGAGCATTTCTAATGCATACTTATATTTTCTTCTTTTCGTTCTTCTGTTCTCTCTTCTTCCTCTTCTTCATAATCTCTTACGCAATATGTCTCGTGTCACTTGTCTGCCGCTGTCTGTAAATGTTGACCCACATGTCAAAAGGCATCGGTCATCATATAGGCGTAAATAAATATTAATAATAATAATTTTATTTTTCCCATTCTATACACAATTGCAAAATACAGCAGGCCCGTCTAAACCTAAAGGCTTGTGACACTGGGCCTGAGGCCAATAAATAAATAAATAAATAATAATAATAATAATAATTATTATTAAAACGCTCTTTCAAATACGTGTTTTGCGAACACCTCTTTTCGAGTTTGTTCCTACACCCTCGCCCGCTGAATTACAATGAGTGGCCAAGAAGAAAAAAAAAAAAGAAAGAAAAAAAGATCAGCACTGCGTATCAGACGAAAAATCACTGCCGCGTTCGGTGTTCAACCAAGCACCTTACGCATACTACGTGTATAATCTGATACCCCGAGCTCTTCGAGATGATGTAGCAATTAATGCGCAATCGCTATCAACCTCACAGTCATCGCTATCAATCACAGAATACAAAGGAAGGTGGAAGTACCAAGGTCTTATACTTGGCGCTTCACATCATAGATGAATGCATCAATTTTATCGCGGCCAAGGACAGGTGCGGATGGAATGTGTGAGGACCCTATTCGCACCGCATGCTCATCACAGGGTGTCACGTGGCAGAGCGTTTGTTCGCGTCCGAGTTTGATCACAAGACATAAGCAGGACAATCGTGGTATCGTTGCCCACTTGCCGATGCGTTTGCCAGTGAGATTTAGAACGGAGGCACGACAGATACAAGGCAGCAAGAATAAGACGATGACTGCTGGTGAGAAATCCCAAGAAGCACAACATCTTGGCCCAATATTGGACCGATATTGTCAATATTGGTCCAATATTGGACCGATATTGGCAATACTGGGCAAATATTGGGCCGGCATTGTCAATATTGGTTCGGCATTGTCAATATTGGTTCGGCATTGTCAATATTGGTCCAATATTGGGCCGGCATTGCCAATATCGGTCTAATACTGGGCCAAGACGTTGTGCTGCTTGGGATGACACGTTGGTCATGGCGGTTGCGACTGTTGCACTAAAGTATATATAGTGTAGTCAGCACAGTTCCCCATGAAGTCGGCCTTGGACGCATACTAACCCCCCTGTTCCCCACTCCTTGCTGCTGTCCTCTCTCTTATCTGTCCACGTCTGTACGCCGCTCATAGCCAGAGTTGCTTCGCGGCGCTAACACTGACTGAAAAAAAAAACTATAATAGTGCAAGGAACCGTTACCTCTCCCTCTCAAGAAGGTCGACAATGCGGTACGCGCTCTGATTGGTTTCCGCAAACGATTTGTCCAATCATCGCGGAAGATCGTTTCAGGTGACCAATCCGAGGCCTGTCAGCGTTGCTACAATGCTTGCATGAGACCATGAGCAAAGGACAGCCACATGGCCAAAGCGCCGACTGTTGCTACACGGAATTGCCGAGAAATTTGGCATTCCTGACCAATTTATCCCAACTGCTTACTAGCAAACGTCACTGATGCTCAATGTGGTGGATGAGCTGAGCATCAGTGAGCAAACGAGGAGCAGAGAGGGAGGTGAGTGAGCGGGAGTGACTGGGAGCCCCAAGTGCCGACCTCTGACGACAGGTGTCACACGTGACGTTTGCAAGCCACATTGGGTGTCCCACCTTCAAGACCTATGAGTGGACTGAAACGTTACATAAAGTGCGTTAATGTTCTTGTCGGAACAACGATTTTGTGCATTGTTTGGGTGACTAAAACGTTTATGCATTCCCACTGGTCCCATATGGCAGAAGCCTTACTAAGCTGTTTGCGTGGATAAAAACTGCCTTATCAGCTCCCATATAATTTATTATGGACAATATGCAGCTCGTTTGTTCTGGGCTTCTACTTTGTATTTTCTGTGAAACTAAATTACATTAAGTGAAACACGAAGAAGCCCAATTCAGCAGTGGTGGTGGTATATAGTGGTGCTAATGAAAAACCTCGCCATTGTCGGCCTCACAGAAGTGGGCAAAGTCACGACTAACGCACTGGGGGAATGCGCGTCCTGGGCAGACTTCTAAGGGAACTGTGCCTATGTCTGACAGCCGTCTGAGGAAAACCCAGGAAAGACCCCTGACAGCACAGCCGGCACCGGGATTCGAACCCGGGTACCTCCCCAGTCTCGACGTGACATGGGCAGCACGCGCTAACCACTCAGCCACGCGAGTTGGTGCTTGCGGCTCGGACTTGATGCCAGCCACTGAGCCACATGCATGTACTTACGATATGAAGCCAGCAAGTCATGTTTACGTTGCCGATGTCGATCTGCTCTTTCGTCGAATACATATTTTGGAGATTCCTTCCTTAGACTGGCATTGGTCGTCAATATTAGGGGCGTTTTCCAGGAGATCAGCAACGTACCATACAGTGGGTCATTCAGGTCACGCAGCAAAATTATATTCAAAGTGGGTAGAAACCACTACGTGGAGAAAGTATCCACAGATGACCCCATCATGACTTTTAAACCCACTCCAATTCAAAACGCGATTGACGTTAAATACGGCCCGCACAGTGCCGAGATCACGACCTGCTAGATTATAACGACCATGTCATAATCGGCAACCCCTATGAGCAGCCCGTCCGCACGATCCGCTAGTGGCGCTACTGATCGGCCCGCGAGATCTACATCATGATTGGACAATTGAAATTTGAATTTTGAACGCGCAGAAGCGGATGTACGACTACCGTAGCAGACGACAGTAACAGCTATGAAAACGCGTAGAATGATGATGATAATCAACTTTAGAAAGAAGCAACTCCTGTGGGTCATTCACCGCTTGTACAAAAATACTATGGAAAGCTAAAGTACAAAGTGTTGCAGAAATTGAGGAAGAAATAACGGTGCCGATGACTAGCGCCACCGCTAGCTTCCAAATGCCGCGCTGGGAAGGGGGTGCCTATGACATGGTCGTTATAATTTAGTAAGTCGTGGCTGAGATTTCGCGGCACGCTAAGGAACCCTCTGGTGGGCAAAGTTAATCCACAGAACGACCACTGTGGCGTCGTTCACGATCCATCGTAATCTAGTGACTCTAGATGGGTAGAAATCCAGCGAACCGGTAGAGATGTAGGAAGGGAGTTGCCTCAGGACAGAAGCCGCTGATATTTCGAACAGAGACTGTTCTTCTTCTTCTGAAGAAGAAGAACTTCTCTTCCCTGTTGTGAACTCTCTTCCCCTGTTCTGTCCTGAGGCAACTCCCTTCCTATCATGATCATAGTTGTCTCGCGCCGTAATCCCACACCTTCTCATTGTCCACTTTAAAAACACTGTCTTGATTCTCATAACCATTCATGGTCAGAAATCACGGCACTATACACTTCTACTGCTACACTTCTCTGCACCCATAACCCTCTTTAAATCCCACACTTCCGTCCGAAGCAGCACCCACGAACCCATCCACATGCGTCCGGTCGTCTCAACACCTCCGCGTCGCAAGAGACACTCCAGAAAGGAAACGGAGAGAAGCCTCTCGCGGAACAAGCGAGAGTGAGCGACCGCACTTTCACGTGCGAGCGGGAAGACTGAGCTGTCGGCAACCAGAGAAAGTTGCCGGCGGACGGCGGAGTCGTTCCGCTAACCCAATTCTACTCGCCTCCACTCTACCGCACCGAGATGCGTTGCCTTCAGAGTGTCTTCTGCACTGGTGACGAAGTGGCAATGCAAGTGTGGCGTCCCTGCGAAAGCTCTAGGTCGATCTGTAGCACGAGTCCACAGAGTTCCACAAGGTCCTGGACTGGGAACGCGTGCTAGGCCACGAAACAGACTCACGTCTGTGAGACGCCGCGAGTGCTGTGATGACGTTGGGGTTGTGTTAAGCTGCTGAACAATTCGATTTCGTACTAGTGGGGGTAGGTTTTTTTTTGGGTAAGAACTCTGTGAGGTGTGTGCCTTTGTGGAGGGCCTTGGTTTCTGCGGATAATTTTTGCACGTGACCGGTCGCGAAGAGAGGCAGCCTGTGGAAGTTGCTGCTGACTTCCTTGTGGATTATCGTACAAATAAGGTAAGTTCTTTTTTTTAAAGATATGCGCAGTGAATGCCGTTTATCTTGGGACGCACTATTGTGTGCAATGTATCACGATGTTGTCAAGGCTGCAATCAGGACCGGGAAGTCGTGTGACTTTCCCGTCCGACTGTTGACCATGTAATCGCTGGCTTGTGATGATCTATAACCAATATTAGAAAATATTGGTCAAACTGATATACATATATAAATAAAACAAAATATTTTGTCAACTTAGACTACAACGTTGCGGCTTACATGAGGTGGCGAGTTCTATTTGAAGCTTGGCCATGTGTGGAGTTTACTTTCTGTGGTCTCACATGTATCTAGGGGACAGCGCTAACATTTTTCCACTGAGTCCGACGATCCTTCTTACGTGCCAAAGTATCTACATCATGATAATTTACTTTGCCTTTTTATGACGCATGAGCGATCTAAAGTATCGTGCAATACTTTATACGGTTACTCCAAGTTTCTGAAGAAATAGTAAATGGATATACAGTAAGGTAGTACATTGCAGGGTAAAAAAACTTGCATAATCTGACGCAAACTCAGAGACGACAAATCGGGAATGTAGCATGCATGGATTACAGCGCGGAATTGTCCCACAACTTAGAAAAGCGGTGGTCTGAGAAGAACGCGTTCGAAAACATATTCAAAAGCGACACCGCGGTTATCGCGGCGATGTCAGCGGATGCTAGAGAATTAATCCAAATGATTGAGACATTAATACACCAAGAGATTAAAAGAACTAGGTAACTGAAGAGTTATACAATTATCTCGAAATTACAAACATTAAGGCCGAAAGAGTTAAGTTAAATTAAAATTTAAAAATTCAATTTGCAAAATAATTTAATTCAAACATTATCTTTGAATTTAAATTATCGCGCGATGTAAAGTGACGAATTATCACCATCAGAGCATCATCATTTCCTGCTGTATTTGTGTGTGTATGGGGGAGGGAACTCTTATTAAATTCCCATGAACGAAGATGAGATAAATAGAAGATCAGATAATCATAAATATTGATTTCCGGGAAACGCTGCCTAACATACTCCATATAACAGCAGAAAATATCTCGTCTTAGCCCGTTATCTACCATTCGGGATCGCCTCCCATACACCTCAGAAAGGAAGACGGTGTCACTCTTTCTGCGGAAGGAACCAGCAGCGTGTGCACTTTCGACCTTTTATCAACAGATCAACCACTATCTGTCAATCTTAAGAGACAGCCTCAAGGGAGGGAAGTGCGCGATGTACACGCGATGCGGCTGTGGTTATCTGGAGCACGAGTCCTTTCACCCTTTGACGTCTCGGTGCACTTGAATGACTTCAATGAGCCGTATTAAACTGCGTGGGTGTTCGTACTTTAGGATGTGGTCTGCTGTCTCACGGCGGATACCGGCTCGTTGGCATGTCCCCTGTATTGCATACGTGCACAGCGTTTAGTTGGGAAGCCATTGAAAGGAGCTATTCTTTTGTGCTCCTGCAGGGGGCACCGGCTTCGGCTGGTGTTTGGTGAGTGGCGCCACCACGGACCCCAGCCCCCAGTCCTAAGGTGTTATCCGTACCGTGCCGAGGGGATTTAAGGTGAAGGGTAGAAACCTTGAACGCTTTTGCTGGGTGATGAGGCTCTCGTTCCCTTTGAAAACGTTTTAAATTTTTTCAGAGAGGTGAATGTAATCAACCAGTTGTGAAGTTTTAGTTCACCAGTTTTACCTTCCAATTTACACAGAAGTGTAGTTACACAACTGTCCTTTTAATTGAATCACTATGCTCTTAACATAACCCATTCATGTATCATCATCGTATTTGGCGCACTATGATCTCAGTTGTCGCTGCGCCATTAAACTTACAATCAAATCAAATCAAAATATTCTTTTGTGCGACGAAAGCATGTTGAGACGCATAACATTTCGAATAACACTGAAGGTATTTAGCGTTGTAATATATGGGTGTAATATAATATAACTATCAATCCATATATAATCATCCATCAATAATAATCAATCCATCAATCCATATCAATCCAACTATATATTTGGTGTAATATAATATAACTATCAATCCAGCATCTCTCCCTGCATCGAGGTCTTCTCCAATGGGTGCTGTCATCTCCAACATACTAATGTCTAAGGCCTGCAGTATTACTAAATCAAATAAAAACGAATAAAAACGTTCTATGGTTGGAAAGGAAGTGAAGGAATTTCGTCCCTGACATTCGAACACGAGCACCTATGGTTCTGAACAACATCAGGGAAGTTTTTTTTTTTTTCAAATTCCCCGTTACTGCCGCGAAGCGACTGTGGCTATGAGCAGCGTACAGATGTGAACAGATGGACAGAGAGGACAGCAGGAAGGAGTGGGGGACAGGGGCGTTAGTATGCGTCCTGGGTGGACTTCAGGGGAACTATATGCCGACATTCGTCTGGGAAGTCTTCGGAAACCCCAGGGAAAATCTCAGACAGCACAGGTAGGGTTCGAACCCACCACCTTCCCCTTCCCTTCACCACCTTCCCACCTTCAGGAAAATGCTGTAGTGAAAGATACTATTTTCGTCATCGAGGACTGAAACCTGGTACGATCTCTCTAACAGATAAAGCTACGAGCAGCCGACTGAGATGATTCTGCACTCTGAGAAAAAAAAAAAAAAAGAAAAAGAAAACGAGTAAATTTGGGGAGCCAATTACAGCACCTAGTCAACCTCATCAATTACTCAACCTATTAGACCCCTGATCCTAAAATTTACTCACCAGCGCTGCAAATAGTACCTAAACTTTGCAGTTACAACCATGCCATTTTACTACTACGCACTGCCGTGCATTTAATCCCGAAAGAGTCTAATGGTTATAGCAAAGCATCTAATCCTCAAAAGGAATAAAATTACTCCTTGTTCTATCATTAGACAGTAGTCCTACGTGGGCGCGAAGTCATCATCATCATCATCAACGCTGTAGCGCGTGCAAGACGCAAGGAATTTCGAGAATTTCGGGTGCAACCGGCAGACTTGTGCCCGTTACAAAAAAAAAAGGAACTAAATACCGTTACCCGTTACTTCAGAAAAAAGTAACTAAATACGTTACTCGTTACCAACATACAAAGGTAACGAGTTCTCGTTACTCACAGGTAACGAGTTACTTTTACGTTACCGCCGCATAGTTAAAGGAGCCAACAAACATGCCGTCATTTGCCTTCAACCCTTTATTAATGAGGAATTACACTTCAGAAGAAGCTGATACTCGAAATTTGTCGTCCGTGCTTCGTGTTCCGTGTCTCTCGGCCCCTTACCATGACTCTATATCAGCTTGCCTGGACCTTCTCCCTCCTTTCCGAAGTCGGGGTGATTGGAGATTATGAAAACACAAGAAAAAACACTTTTCGTACCACCAATCACCAGCGGTTCCCAAAAACAGACGAGGGGCTGCGTCATAATTTAGGGCGCTCAGAAGCTTAGCAAAGACAAGAAAAGTCTAGAAGTCGAAACGCGTTTTTTGTTGCCATAGCACAATAGGTGTCCATTCTTATGAAGGAGGGATGGTCGGAGATTACGGAAACAAGAGAAAAGACAACAACACATTCAGCGAGGGACTTTGAGTCACACGTTGTCGTGGGTCACGCAGGTCAAATCTGCACGCATTGCGCCACGCGGAGTGCCGAAATGTGCTCCCCCGCGCTGAAGAAAAAGAACGAGTAACGTCAGTAACGAGTTACCAATTTTTGTAACTGATTCCGTTACTATTACAATTTTTAAAAAAAGTAACTGAATCGTTACTTCGTTACCAAAAAAAGTAACCGTTACCAAGTAACGAGTTACTTGTAACGAGTTAGGCACAACTCTGGCAACCGGGATATGATCGCTTCAATATTTCCGCGTTACTATTTTCGCGCAGCTCTTACGCAGTAAGTAATCGTACATATCTGGCTTAATGTTACGGCAACCACTCTATCTGCCGCCTTCATCGAATCTGTTCCCATGCTAATTACAAGGCGGACGAAAAAGCAAGAAGGATGTCAACGACACGTGTGCGGCAGACTCTGTGGTGGATGTCATAACCAGATAACAACTGCCTTGGCGACGTTGCGCCGCAAGCATCCCGATACATTGCATAGCGTGGCATACGTTGGTACATTATTGCGTTTCTAGGAATGCAGAGATTATTATCGCGTTTCACAGTACTGGATGGCCGAACATATACCAGCTCGTCTCCGTGCGCTCTCTCTCTCAGGGCAATGTGCTTTTACATTAGATTATATTCGAGAAAAAGAAAAAAGAAAGAAAGAAGAAGATAGATAGTGGAATTGTACATTTAAAGCTACTTGCACTTTCATGGTTGGAATGTGGGATCCCTATAGTACCGTACGCAAAATTGTTTAAACACATAATTGACGCGTACCCAAGCAGCACAACGTCTTGGCCCAATATTGGACCAATTACGGCAATACAGGCCCAATATTGGACCAATACCAGCAATAATGGTCCGATATTGGTCCAATCTTGGTCCTATATTGGGCCGACATTGCCAATATTGGTCTAATATTGGCCCAAGATGTTGTGCTGCTTGGGGTGGTAGTAGATTTTTCATGAAAGTATGTTCGGTAATGCGAATGTTAGTCAGGCAACTGGAATGAAGCAGACGTTTTCGCAGTTCTTAAAAAAGAAAATTCTTCCGTGATTTTACTTTGTCACTTTGAAGGGGTGCATTTTGTAGCGCACGCCAGCACGATGCAGCAAAAACTGGCAGTGGTGCTATAAATAACGTTTCAATCAACTGTGTCATGTTTCAGTACGTGCACTATGAAATCATTACCCGCTGGAAGATGAACATTTAACGCCTGCTTCACACACAAGGTGAAAGTACCACCTTATAGGTCGCGATCCGTGAAATAGAAACGACAACAGTGGGCTTGAAATATAAATTAAAAATATTTCGACCGTAATTATTTTATGCCGGGATACAGCTGAAGCGGTCTCAACCAGAGCTGGGGTCGATATGTTTATTCCAACGCTTCGGTAGAACTGACCGGGAGTTTCTTTTTTTTTTAAACAGCCGGCGTAGCCACGCGCCAACGAGCCAAGCTCAGGCGCTGGGGCAGGTCGTCAATGTCTTCACTTCCGGCCACTACAGGGCCCCCCCGCTGAAGACAGCGAGGAGCTGTCATCCCAGGTGACAGTCTTCCGGGGCGTAGGGGAAGACGCAATAGGCGACCTGCCCCAGCGCCTGAGCGTGGCTCGTTGGCGCGTGGCTACGCCGGCTGTTTTAAAAAAAGAAACTCGCGCTTCGCGCCGGTCAGTTCTACCGAAGCGTTGGAATAAACATATCGATCCCAGCTCTGCCGGAGTCCGCTTCACTGGTGACCCGAACGTGATTTGAACACGCAACCTTGAATGTCGTCACTTCCGGTCACTTCCGTCCAACAGCCCCGAACGGGCTATTACAGCGGCTATGTGTAGCACTCTGAGAGTAATTGTAATTCACTGTAAACAGGAACTTTCGCAGCGAGAATTAAACACACACACACACACACACAAAAGAACAAGCAGAGATGCGGGTTACTTGAATACCACCGCATATATACTGTTTATCACTAAAACTAAAATGCTAAGGTCTGGAAGCGCCTCACGGGCATTAACTTGATTTTTGCTCGCACATGGACGCATGCGATATCAGAAAGCCAGACACCAGAACATAAAGAAGTACATTATTCCTCTTGTAAATAACAACAACCACAACAACCTCTTGTAAATAAGAACGTAGCAAGCACAGTAGAAACGTATTCGAAACATTCGCCTTCACACTTCCTGGGATGAACCAAACGGTAAGACAGCTTTCTCGTACCAGTAAGCTGAAGGGCCACATGTTAATAACTTTTACTAATCTTCAAGTTAAGCAGACATCGACGCGACGCAGGCATATCGATCAGACGGTATAATGACATAAATAAATGAATGATTTCGATTATTCCGTTCCAGCTACGGATTACCCTGGCGTGCCAGAACCGGTTCGGCTGCAGAGGTTTTGGTCTTCGGTTATAAGTATTATGTAGCAGAGCTAATCCAAACTTAAGAGGGCGATCGGCATTGAGAGAGACATTCTCTATGTAAACGATAGAAGAAGCTTAAAAGAATGCTAGTTTTTGGCCGAGATACCGCCATAACGAGTAGATATGCTACATAGATAGGTCTGTGAAATTGAAGTCACCAAGCAGGAGAACTACTTATGGACGTTATAGGGACCTCGTCGTTGGATATTCACTTTGAAGCCAATACAACACGTCAACATTCGGGTGTCATCATGGACACATGTCATGTACAATAACCAATCTCCCCTTTGGAGCGTTGTTCTGATGAATCACCTCATCCCATCGTCATTCATGTACAGTGAACCCTCGTTAATATGACTCCCGATAATCTGACATACGCGCTTTACGACCATACTGCTGGGGAACAATGCAGTGAAACTTCTGCAAATCCCCCGGTTAATATGACAATTCCGCATTATGACCGAAAGTTTCGGGAACGACCATGGTCATAATAACGAGGGTTCACTGTAGTAGTATAGTAGTTGTTGTTGTCTGGTACAGTGAACCCTCGTTATTATGACCACGGTCGTTCTCGAAAATTTTGGTGATAATGCGGAATTGTCATATTAACCAGGGGATTTGCAGAGGTTTCACTGCATTGTTCCCCAGGAGTATGGTCGTAAAGCGCGTATGTCAGATTATCGGGGGTCATATTAACGAGGGTTCAATATGCGCAATAAGTTTTCTCTCTGTGCAAGAGGTTGTACGTGCTTCCATAGGCGAGTTCTACTTGATGACAATACACACCAAGGTCTGTACAATGTACTGTAGCGGACACGGTTGTCTAAAACCAGCACTCCGTGGTTGATCTCACCTCAAATCCCCAGGCGTTGGAAGACTCTTTCTTTCGAGTAATAAGTACGTGCAGCACATGGTCCACCTTCAAATACAATGTGGTCGCAACACTTTCGTACGCAAGAGGGGTCGTCTGGGACGGCGAAGCACTGACAGGCGATTCTAGCTAACCGTGTCCGACAAGAACTTCCGACACACGCTGTCGCCACCCATGTCCCCCGTGGATGCCTACAGATATGTGGGGACTTCCGAGGCACATATTTTGATGACCGAACGTGCCTTCGCTCTCCAAATTTGAGCTCAAACGCTTGGATCGTCACAGGAGAACTATGCAGGTGTATGCTCCATCTCTGGTAGCGTCTGTCCTGAAGACCACCAATGTCTTCAACAATAATAAACTTAGTTCCTTAACTTAGTTAAAAGAGAGAGAGACAGAGAGAGAGAGAGAGAGAGAGAGAGAGGGGGGGGGGGAGCACGTCAACAGTATCCAACCATTCATCCTGTACTAAATAGGGTGCTTTGGGTCCTCATGTTGTTTGGTGCCCCAAAAGACTTCTGTCGTGATCCTGACCCGTGTGACGGTTTGACTCGTTTAATCCCTTGACCGGGTTGTATCTCTTGACTCACCTGTCACTTCGACCTGTTGGATCTCATGACCCGATGGATCTCTTGACGTGTTGGATCTCTTGACTGGGTTGGAACTCTTGACGCTTTCGATCTCTTGACTCGCCTGTCACGTGACCCGTTGGCCCTCTTGACCGGAAGCGCGACAGAAATAAGGAGTCATCACGGCGCATTGTGCGAAAAATTGTTTGCGTTTTGGGCACGCGCATTGAGGAGTCCTTATTATTTTGGGGTCCCAGAGTGCCCGGGTCCGTTATTTTAAATCTGCCTTATACTGTTGCCCTCGAACGGAGCCGAATGTACTGCTTCTTTCTGTGACAACAACAACAACAACCACAGAAGTGCTTCATACCGCTTGGCAACATTTACTGCACGATCTTCGCGCTTGTTCCGTCCCGCAAGCGTCGCAACTGCTCCTGTCCGTGCCAATAATTGGTTAATTGATAGCCGTGCGAGCAAGTCACGAAGTTAGGCTGAAAACAACGGAAGCCATCGGTAGCGTGAAGCCCTGAGCAGCACTGCGCGTGCAGTGAAGCATTAAATTGTGCACCGAGCCACTGCCTCCGTCGACCAGTTTCCCGGTGTTACATCATTACCTGAGGTCATGCAGTGCACTGCACGTGCCGCATTTTATTTTTTTTCCTTATCATCTCGCTCCGTAGGTGTCAACCCTGTTTATTGAGCACATAACCGACCTAACTGCGACAACGGCCTAGATCATGACGTCATCGCCAGTAAGACGCCGGTAATGAGTTTGCATAAAACGGAATCAAAGTGGGCGGTCGATTGAGATCGACATAAATAAAAGGCATGCAGGAAAGTGAGATGTCGAAATATAGTAAGGAAAACGGAACATGAAATGAGTAGTTAGAAGAGAAAGGTAATAAGGTATGGAGGAACTAGCTCATAAGTGATCTTGTTTGTGCAAGCGATATCTATACCTTCCATGTCGGCACAGTTCCCCCTGAAGTCGGCCCAGGACGCGTACTAACCCCTCCTGTCCCCAACTCCTTCCTGCTGTCCTCTCTCCATCTGTCATCATCTGTACGTCACTCATAGCCACACCTGCTTCGCGGCGCTAAGACGGAATAAAAATCTTCCACATGCCAATCTTAGGCGATAAGGTGTGCATGATATGCAGAAAAATAACGAAGGATAGGTGCGTACTATTTTTTGTTGCTGATGTGGATGTGCCGGTCTCTCGACGTGTGCAGCAAAAACATACGGCTATCAAATGTGATATAAAGTTACCCTAAAGAATCTACGAGCAAAAGCCCCTCCGGAAAAACTTCGTGATCCACTGCTTCGAGGTGGTCGAATTCGAGGTAAAACATCGAATTATTTATGAATCCCCTCGGTTTCTGAACGATTTTTTTTTTTCAGGAATGTTAACCGTTCATAAGTGGAGAGTTGACTGTGTACTGTTGCATGGAGACGACGAAGCAGGTGACGACGACACAATTCTTTGAGGCCTTTGAGGCAGACAAATAAAGTTCATCGCTTATTATTTGGCTTGTCACTCAGTCCGATCAATTCGTATCAATATATACTTCGCAAATGTAGGAAATAAGTGAGAAAGCAAGAAAGGCATAACTACAGTTCTTACTTAGCCCATCCTACAGTTGGCAACACACACACACACATACAAGAAAAAAAAATAAAATAAAGGTCGCCTTGAAGGCAGAGGCCTGCCAACCTCGTGTAAACAGGCGGCGATTGTTTTTCATCTGTGGCACCTAAGCAAACCTTGTGAATTAAAACTTTTCATAATAAAAAAAATGTGAAATTTCCATACAGAGTTTATTCTCTGACGTCATCCCTCTAGAGGGTACTAGCTTCGAAAAGGCACGACTCGCTGCCATTATGAAGGTTCGGAGAGGAAGAAAGATGAAAGTAACTGAAAAGGTTAGCCAGCTGTAGGGATCGAACCCACATCTTCTGGATTACCGGTCCAGGGCTCTACCAATTGAGCTAAGCTAACACGCCTCTCCAGCGACTTTCGGGGTGCGTCATCTGAAGGGACGACAAACCAGCCACTCACTCTCATTCACCCTCCTTTCACTCTTACATTTTTTGCTCACTCATACACACATTCATACGACGGAAATCGACGCAAGCGGCACCTGTTGAACAAGAGAGAAACTGATGTTCTGAGGCTGGAACAACATAGAAGGGACAGGGCTTTGTTTGTATCTGTCCCTTCTATGTTGTTCCAGCCTCAGAACATCAGTTTCTCTCTTGTTCGGAGAAGGTTGGTTCCGGGTTTCGTCCGCTCCCACATGCTATCTAGACGACTATCAACGCTGAAGAACACGTGGATTACAGGCATATGGGGCAAGTAATATTTGCGCAGAACGAGAACTCACATACACCAAATCAACGGTGAATACGGTGAGGGTGAAGATCCCGACAGTCAGGACCCCAGGAGCTACATCATCACGGCTGCAAATCCACAAGAGGTTGTGGTGCTCCTTTGTGAGTGACTTCCATGCCTCATGGCTTTTCAGCTTTGGCCTCTCTTACACGTCATCTGCATAATAGCTGCTTGTGTAACTCTTGTTTGCAGTAATGTTAAATAAATAAATACTTTGGGAGACAAACTAAGCAGAATGTCAGATTAGACAGGTTAGGTTTTCCTTCTAATCTAATCTAATATAAATCGGACATAAACTATGGTACACCCTGTAGTAAAAGCACAAAAAAAAAGAAAAACAACAACAACAACAAGAAACGCAGAGGAGATGGCACACACACAAAGCGCTTTGTGCCGTCTTCTCTGCGTTTTTTTTTGCGCTAACACGGCGCTAACACTTGCTTCTCTGCGCTAACACGGAGATATATATAAAAAAAGCTTTTGGTGCGATGTCAGAATACCAACGTTGTTGTTGCCCCTAATTAACATAAAGTACAGCTTAGAAGTGTCTGAACTGCCACTATTGACAGCCAGCAATAAGCTACGCCTCAATACGGAAAAACAGAAGGACAACAAAGGGCACGCCGACTTAACGACCTTGCGATAAGGGCATCTGAGGAAAGAGGTGTGAATTGATGTCGGCTGACGCAAATGAGCTCCTTTTGTTCTGCAGGTATCTTCCCCCGCGAACCTTGACTCCGTTTTGCATCGTCGGCACGCCCTCTGCCACACCACAGGTTCAACCTTAACGTTCTTTCAACGACGTCGCCGTGCAAGGAAGCGGCGGATGAATTCCACGAGAGGGCTGCCCTTCTAAACATGCTTATAAGAGAGCTTTTCGTCGTATTATTGACTATATATCTGCTAAATTTATATGTCTACGTCACGATTGCTTTCAGTAAACGCTCACGGGATGATGTCATTGAACTTCTGATGTGATTAAAAATAAATGACCTGGTAAGCACGAACTGAACGTGGAGACACTTAACCAAATTATATCTATTTTACACATCAAAGTCAACGACGGTTCAGTTCTTGTGTGACGCGGAAAATGTATTCCGTGTGTGGCGTTTTCTCTTTCTCTCTTTCGATAAGATGCACAGATGTCGGTTCTTACAGGCTGTTATACACTCGTAAAAATTGCATAACATGAAAGTGGCTGAATAGCTGTGAATGGAGTGACATTGCTTGTATAGTTTAACCATTATCCGAAATACCAGAAAAGTACCTGTGGAACTTGTTCGCAGTGACTGCAGTAGGAGAACTACCTTCTATTGACGGCTGGAGGATGAGCCAATGTTTGACAACGTCGCTTTTCAAAAATACTCATTGCTATCGCTCTACAACGAGGAGCAGCTTCCGAGCATGAGACTACAGTTCACGCCTTCACGCGTAAGAAAACTATCTATAGGAGAATAAGTACAACTGCATATGAAAGTAGTCCATATGTAGTTCTACTTGTGTACTATGTATGTAGTATGTTTACAAGGCCCAAACGTCGCCACACCAGCACTGGACAGCTGTTTCGGCCTTGTTGGACCTCTTCAGCAGTGCGCAGGTGGGCAACATTTGAGTGGGTGGCATCAGAAGGTCACGGGGAACGTGATATCCTCCCGTCAGGGTGAGTCTCTCACCCTGAGCGGAGCCGTACCATACTAAACACGAGCGGACCCATACTATTAAACGGCGACTAATAGTACAACGACAAGAAAATTCCATATGACGGAACCCTTGTACACTACACCGTTACACAAATATCGTAATTCGTCTCAGTTCCATTGACGTTGTGATCAATTGCACAGAAGGGATGTTCGCTGCCGCTGCTTTACTCGATTCTTACACAGAATGCAAAAAGTTGCCAAGAGCTTGGCTGTTCATCGCTTCCCTGGTTCCTGAAGTAATGCAGGTTGTATCAAATACAAGAGAGCACTGAATAAGGAGTATATAGTCTCATCCTTGTATTGTTACGGGTCTCCGGGCATGGAAACGACGAGGAGGTAGAAATCCGCTGGAGGCAGCGGTATGTATGGGGATCGCAATAAAGGTTATTCGAAGCCTTCTCGTAAAAACATGCATCTCGTTCGATACGTATCCATCTAAAAGCATCTGAAAAGCATCTGAAAAGCATCTATACGTATGCATCTAAAAAAGGTGCGGCAAAAGCCATCCCAAAAACCCGTAAGAGAAGAGAGCACATTTCCTCGTGCCGCCACAGACGTCACCGCACGGCAATCCTTACAAGTTCTATTTACGTACCTCGCAATATCTAACACGCGGACCTCTGAACCCTCTTCCCTAAACCGTAGGAAATGCCTCGGAATGGGCGGATGCGTACTGTTATATTACGTGGAATCTTTCTCCTTGAATATAAAGCCCTTTGCACCCTTGAAGACATACATTGCTGTCCAGCTTCATCGCGAACAAAGGTCCCGCCGCGAATCGCGCGCGACGCATCTGTCGAGAGACCTTTATCTGGCAAGTAGGTCGATGTCACGTTTTTGAAGTGACAGCCGCAACACGCGGGCGTGTCTCTCCACGAGTTTAGTAAGGTCGCTCTGCCTCTCAGCCGCTTCCGTGTGTACACACCGAAACCTGTCCCGGACAGCTTGTCATATACGCGGATGGGGAAAGGGTTAGACGGTTGTTTGAGGGCACCGTATTTACGAGGGTGGGGTACCTCCACTGCTGAAAGTCCCGTTGTAAACGTGCTGTGCACAAAAGCAAACAAGTGTCGCACGAGATCAGCGACAATATCCTGACTGTTGACGACAACCTACGTGACAGGACAGTGCTTTGTAAGTCGCAGTATACACAAGGGCACTCTTCAGAGAGAACGTGTCACAGCCACGGCATCAAATACTAGCGGTAGGGGATATGTAGTTTATGTGACATTGTTGAACATATAGCTGCATGTACATAGTATGAGGACAAATAAACAGGAAGAAACTGTATTGACTGGCAGAGGTACTGCGTAACGATTTTCTCATCCGTAATACAATCTCCCGCTGTATTGCTGGCCATGTCACGTCAAGACTGGGAGGTACCAGGGTTCGAATCCCGGTGCCGGCTGTGCTGTCTGAGGTTTTTTTTCCCCTGGGTTTTCCTCAGACGCTGTCAGACATATGTCGGCACAGTTCCCTTATAAGTCGGCCCAGGACGCACATTCACCCAGAGCGTTAGTCGTGACTTTGCCCACTTCTGTGAGGCCCGACAATGGCGAACTCTTTCATTAGCATCATCACCACCACCATCATCGAAGTGGAAGTATTTTATTTACTTTATGTTCAGTTATACGCACTTCAATGTAGGTAAAACAAGAATATTTGGCTTAAGAACGCAGTCTTATATGCTGCAACAGCGGATTCGGAGAAAACGAGGGAAGTTCTGTGAGGTCCAGGATCTCCCGCTGATGTCCTGGACGAGACCTCGTCAACGAGGTGTGCTCGCTGTCACGGAAGTCAGCGTGACGTCCTCGATTCGTCTTCAAGAGAGATCCGTCAAGGCACACGAGCGTAGGAGTGTTCCTATTTAGGGGACACGCGGTGATTTCGCTTTGCTTGACTCACAGGTCTTCTTGGCATAGCGCACACAAGCTCAAGTCGCTTTCCACGGAAACGTTGTTTTCTTTTCATTACCCTACTAGGCATATAGGTTGTTTAAATGTACGCGGACGAGAGGAGAAGCTATGAGAGGTTCGTGCGGTCTGTGAGTGTTGTTAGAAAGAAAGGGCTTCGAGGAACACTAGAGATTTGGGCCGACAGAATGTTGTAGGAAGTCCTCTTCGGAATGCTGGTATGCAAGGTACCAAAGCGGTAACAAGAGGTAAATAGGTACGTTTACACAAATAAATGTGTGAGTTATTTTGCAAATGATTTATAATCATTTCGTAACTCTCCAAAAAATGATGACGATGATGACGATGATGATGGTCACAAGAAAAGAATAAAACTTCCACAAGATCACAAGCTGGCGATTGCTTTTAGAGTTTTCAGATTGCATTTTTCGTGTCTGTTAGCCACCGATTTAATTATATACTGTCTATTGTACAAATCGTTAATATCCACTTTATTACTATACCACCGGGACGCTTCGTGTTTGTATTTTGCAACCCACTTCCTGAAGTTGTGAGTGGCGCCACCATGCGATTACTGATCAGCGAAATAGGCTCCGTAAAACAACATGATTTAGAACATGAGAGAACTGATGTTCTGAGGCTGGAACAACATTGAAGGGAGAAACACATGCAAAGCCTCAAAATACCTAAAAAATGAACGATGAAAGATGAAAGTCACTGAAAAGGTTAGCCAGCTGTAGGAGTCGAACCCACATCTTCTGGATTACCGGGTAGAGCCCTGGACCGGTAATCCAGAAGACGTGGGTTCGAGTCCTACAGCTGGCTAACCTTTTCAGTGACTTGATCTTTGATTTAGAAAGCTGGCGCGTAGCGGCAAAGCGACGCCCCTGTGTATTGAGGATATTTCGAACGTTTTGTTTGTGTGTTCGCAATACAAAATGCTCCTCAAGAGCTGCCAATGATTATTGAGCGGTTCGGGATGGGGAAGTTGTCCTCCGCTCCGGTTTCCATACCTCGAATTCGCGCAAACAGGTAGAAAGTCGCCTTACCCACTATCTTAACACTACCCATCCAAAGGGCCTCAATGAAAGACTGAATTTAGGTTTCTAATCACTCGTCGACCGGAGAGTTACACATTCACGCGCAACCCGCCAGCGGGCTGGGCAGGATCCGTGTATTCACACGAAGCACATTCCCCAGAATACAGCGGAAAATGTAAAAAAAAGTCATAGCTTTCTGCTTTCACGAGAGCGCGAGCACTAAACGTCATGTCTTCATGTACACTACTAACCGTGGGGAATATCCTGCGACACAGTCACAAGATATTTCGTAGCAGTCGACAGGAAAGGACGCTGACGGTGTCGTCTGCTAAGTGTCGTCTGCTATGAATGGCGCCGTGTGAATGCTGGACTTGGGCTCTGTGAGAAGTGTTTTCGCTTTTCCTTCCCCATGTCCTTCGTGTGAATACACGGTATGATGAACATCCTCCGACACTCCCATTCTGTCTTCTTCTTCTACTTCTTCTTTTTTTTTTCTGATGAAGAGCGTTCGCTCGAAACGTCAACTGTTATTTTCTCACATATTCTTCGTTTTTCGCATGCGAGTACGCCATTCTCGGTTTTAAAGGGTTTCATAATTTTACCACATCGTAGAGCTAAGCTGACTTTAAATATCGCACGTCTACCATCTTTCCTACCAGAGCGAGTTTCACATTATATGACGTAAGAAGTACTGCTCGCGACGCGGCTGTCTGAAATCGCCTGTCAGTAGCTCTTCAGCCCATATTTCCTTGATTGCCCTCGAAAATGCTGTTCCAATATTGTATTCAAAGGCGGACCATACGGTGCACATGTTTCCTACTCGAAATAAATGATGTTGTAGCGACTCGAGATTTGAGATGGGATAAACCGCGGGGTGCTGATTTCAGAGAAGCGTGTCGCAAGCAGTACCTCTCGGACACCACACAACTCTGGCAGGCGGGCTGCTCGACAATATAACGCGCCATCACACCAACAGTGGCGTAGCGACAGAAGGCCTAGGGGGGCTCGAGCCCCCCCTACCTGCCACCCACCGACCCACACAAATCGTGCAAATCCGAGAAGAACATAATATATGAGGGGGGGGGGGGAGGGGGGGACCAGTATGACGATCGCGAATGTTCTTGCAGTTTATGGCGTCTATCTAAGGCACTCTTGAATGGTTGTCAAAGTATGAGATTTTCAAAATACTTCAAATCTCGTGGCACCACCTCATTGGTCATGACACCCTATTGTAACCGTATTGTGAATGTCCAAATAAACTACATTGCTTCTTTCTTTCTTTTTTTTTTCGTCCGCCGTTTGCAGTGTGCAAAGCATGTGTGTGTTGTCGCACACAGCATCAACGGGGGGGGGGGGGGGGCGAGCTTTTGTACGGAGGCCCCTCTACCTTGGAGGTCTGGTTGCACACCAACCAACCAGCCAACCAACCAACCAACCAACCAACCGTACAACTGTCAATTGTCACGGCCCTCCAGTCTTGTTCTACCCTGAAAATCGCAATATGGAATGCACGAACGTCATATCAGTCTTTCACCCACAGCGAGCTTACGACTGCCATCGCACGTGTCTGGAAAAGACTCAGCGTGCTAATCGCACCCATTTTTCCGACTTCCGCTGTTTTGAACAACAACTTGGAAGCAGGAAAATCTCTCGTGCCTTTAGCGTGTCCCGTCACAGTCGTACACTCAAAACACCGTGCAGGTTGCCAGTCATTTGTCACTTTATGCTACTCTTGCACTAAATAGGTTTTTCCGGCATGCGGATAATTCGAGCAGTTCTTGCGATGATGCAACTCGTGTTGACGACGTGCATTCCAGAGACGGCGGGGTCAGCAGGGAAAACTTGCTGGGCAGCACGCTACTTGTGAAAGAGCGGAGAAATTGATTTTCTGCGACTCTTAAAGGTACGGCGAAGCAGTTGAGGCGGAATCTCACAAAATGAGCTCATTCGATAGCGTATGCCCTCAGGGCACTAATGTCACAATTTTCGTCCCAGAACACAGTTTTTTTAAAGAAAATCTACGGGCAACGAGACATCAACTGTGCATTGCCCGTTGTGCTCGACACCTTGAAGACTGGTTCGTTGCTATAAATGACGGGATTCAGATGCTGCAATACACACTTCCAAATACACTAGGAACTTTAAACTGACAGAAACATAGGTACGCGTACTGCCTACAGAAGGAAGCTATGGGAAATGCTGAGATAAGAGAGGTACGTAATCACCTAGTGCTGTTATGAAGTGCTGATTGCATCTGCTGTTGCAAGCTGTTCTGCCGCTGATGTTGCCCAGATCTGGGAAGGACGCGTCTTGTCAAGCTGCTTAATACAGCTTTTTCTCCACCCTCTGTTGTTACAGAGCAAACTGCTCTCTGACAACATTGGCACCACCTTTCGAAGGTCAACACAAGCTGGAAATGAACTTACAATGTTCCCGTGCTCTTATGCCAGCTCAATATTTTTCATTTTTCTAATCTAATCTAATCTGTATCTGTTATGCATGCATGGTACGCTCTATTATCACTCACATGAATCTTTATATCTTATCTACTCAGCGGACCACTCGACCTCACTGTGGCTGCTATGACGATCTCCCGCGTCGTATCCTCAACAAGTACCCTACCGCATTATAATGTTCCTCCATGGGATACAGATCGGCGTGACTGATAGGCCGAAACATTGCACATAAAAGATTATAAAATTACCTCTCATGCTGTGCCAGATAGAATCTCGCTTTATACGCACGGAGCGCATCGCATAACCGGTAGTATTGATGCCCACACAGCGTGAATACGCGCCCTTTGTTTGTTTCGCAATGCACACTCTGTGTATACTCGCAGTTAAGTTGTTAGCCTGCCTTGCGATGCCATGCACGCATCTGAACCCAAGCAGGCAGAACTATCTTAACTACAGGTATTCTTGTTTTGTTCGCTTTATAAAAGGCGAGATCGTGGATCACATTGTTTGAGATACGTGTTGCCCAACCAAACGGCGTAGTATGAAGCAAGATGTTTACAGACACTGCATAGCACCAATCATGTATTTCGTGCAAAAAGGGAGCCTCAAAATTGACTGCAAGATCTCCTTTGTTTCTGTCCGCACTTCCTATTCTGAAAAAAGAAACAAAACAAAACAAACAAAATCATACTGTACCAAAGGACTCATCGACACCACTTAAAAAAAACAGCAGTTTCATATCTACAGTAAACAAAGAAACAACCAAAGAAACCTAGGTACATTCCTATTTTTTTCCTTACAAACAAACACACACACACACACAAACACAAACAAACATCCCTGTTGTTTATGTCACGCAGCCACAAACCCCCACACTTTCAGTGCAGCCCCATCATTATCGCCATCACGCGGCATTCCGAAAGCAGAAGACTCGGCGATTTGAAAACGTTGTTCCACGTCGCTGCACAGAAAGTCGTTCATTGTGAGAAGTTTTGAAACCACAATTCCCCAGCCGCCGGAAAGATTCATGGTCACGACCCAGAAATGACCATCTCATAATATTTGCCGAAGCGTACGCATCGCTGTGTGTGTCACTAAATGGCTCCCTCTGCAACACACAACTTAGGCAACAACGAAAAGGGGGTCGGTACCCGCTTCAATGCACGAGGAGGGGGACCTCTCCTGCCGTTTGCGTAATTCTCGCTTCTTTCGACATCCCATTGTTCATGGCGTTTCAGATAACTAGGCTCGTGCAGCGATTTCGCCGAAAGTTCCACAACAACGCTACTTCTATAAGTGACGATGAAGTACGAATGCGTGGAAGTGAGTGTTTCCAGGCAAAAATCGTGTTACGTCAACGTCACCTAGGCACAGAAAACATGCTTGATGCCTTCTCTCACTCATCCTCTGCGGGGACATAAGGGAATCGAGATATCGACTGCTTCAGTCAAATTATAGTGAACTAGAAGAGGGCAGTGCCGCGAACGGAGGGGACCATGCGACCGCGCCTTAGGACGGCTGACGGCTGTCAGAGCAAGCGGCGAAAGTAGCGGCGGCGCTGCTATCGCACAACTACACTGCGCGGCCTGGTGGCGGGCGTGCTTTGCAGAGCGTGTCGTCTGCGTCTCAAAGATTTTACGAAGTGAGAATTTTGTTCTCTTCTATTCTCTTGAGAGAAATTCATTGTAACTGTAAGAAATTGTAATTGTTATAGCACTTGTAATTAATTCTGATTGTAATAATACTTGATTATTTGATTAATTGAACTTGATTAATTGTAATTGCAATAATACTTGTAATCGTTACCGTATTCTTATTCTGAGTCTCCATAGTCGTCCATTGCAGCGCCGCCACTGGCTGTCGACGCCGCGGTAGTCACGCGGAGAGTGCGATCGCCCCACTGTCCTCTCACGTTCAACAGTTGGCGCTTTCGTCTATCCCGTCGTATGAATGTGTGTATGACTGAGCAAAAATGTAAGAGTGAAAGAGGATGAGTGAGAGAGAGAGTGGCTGGTTTGTCTCTTCAGATGACGCACCCTTGGAAGTCGCTGGGAAGGTGTGTTAGCTTAGCTTATTTGGTAGAGCCTTGGACCGGTAATCCAGAAGTTGTGGGTTCGAGTCCTACCAGCTGGCTAACGTTTTCAGTGACTTTCATCGTCCTCTTCTAGTTCACCGTAGCCAAACGCAGCGGACCATTTCAAACACAGGATATCTGTGGCCGCCAGGAGCTGTCCATGAGGATGACAGCGGCTGGTCGCCATAGCTACGCATGCCAGAACCACGGCGTGATTGGAGGGATTCGTAGTGACTACGTTACGTCGTTGAAGATCAGGCTTTATAATAATAATAATTGGGGGTTTACGTCGGGTTTACGAGATCATGAGCGACGCCACAGCGGTCGGTCTGTGGATTGCTTTTGCCCATCTGAGGGTCCTTTAACGTTAGATGAAAGCTCATCACACAGCCCACCGTATTTAACGTCCCTCGCGGAAGACGGCGTGTCTAAGCAACTTGTACCCTGCCACTAATAACTGGGGCATAGTTTGCTGTTTCGACGATCTCACCAGTGTTACACACGTCATGTTGTCATGTTGTCTTTCTACGATGTTGATCTTTTTTTTCACATCCACGAAGAAGTAAAAAAATATAGAAAACGGGTTACTCGTGCATGAGTTGAGCTGTCACATTATTATCTCACGCATTTACGTTGCGAGTCTAACCCGCATGCAGTTGGTTGGCAACCTGCGCGCTTCAAGGGGGGAGTACGCTGTTAGTGTGGAGTTTGCTGGTTCCTCACCTTGTCGCCGTACGAACGTGAGTGACGTCACACATACCAGTTCAGATCCACAAATATGGCACAACTTGCACCGTGCTCCACCGTGTCGGATTGATTGTCATGTTTCCTTTGGCACGGTTAACTTTCTGGAGCAAGATAGAAAACGCCCCCTGGTAAGAAATGCATGACAGCTTCAAGACAGTGACGACACGACAATCAACATACTCACCATCATCGTTAGTCAGCCAAAATGCAAAGCCTTATATACTTTTCTAAGTGCAATGATCAAATCTCTTCAGTCTTGCTTATTGCAACAACATTCCCAAGCAGCACCCGGATGTCGGGCCGACATCGGCCCGATGTACTCTTGCCGACACTCTGGACATCGGCCCAACATGCACTATGCAACACCGCCCAGAGTTGGGCCGATGTCGCGTCAGGATATTGGTCCGATATCACTTCGACATGCTGCCGATATGCTGCCGATGTCATTTCGACATGGTACCGACATGCTACGGATTTGCGAGCGATGTTGCGCCAACATAATTTTCTATTTTTATTAATGTGTTGACAGTCGTAACGACAATAACAACGTTAAACTGGGTATTTGCGAGGAATCAACGTTTCATTTCTATTACGTTCTCAACGTTTCATTAACTTTCTGGAGCAAGATAGAAAACGCCCCCTGGTAAGAAATACATGACAGCTAGCTTCAAGACAGTGACGACATGACAATCAACATACTCACCATCATCGTTAGTCAGTCAAAATGCAAAGCCTTATACACTTTTCTAAGTGCAATGATCAAATCTCTTCAGTCTCGCTTATTGCAACAACATTGGGTAATCATACCACCATACTTTACCTAGCACAAGTAAGTACTTTCTTTTCTTCACGAAAATTACTCTCTTTAGTGTGTACGCCAAAGTGCGGGCATTTTTCTCGTTACCCTATCCTCACTGACATTGTAATAGCTACCCCTCAGGGTGCTTTTGTATGCGGGAGGCTTCAGGAAGCGCTTGAGCGTGCTGAAGTAAACAACAATCACATTGAGAAGTGACCCAGTTTGTTGACCATTGCACCGGTCATAACATGAGAGTTGGCTTGCATGTGTAACGGGTATCAGTAGGAGTCCTTTAATCAACCAACCGACCAAATCAGTCTTCAATCTCGAACCCCGTGCCCGTGCTCTACGTCGCGAGATGTGCCTTAATCGTCTCTTCGTCGTCTGCTACACTATCCCCCCTTTTGACAAAAGGAATAGTTCCTCCACGAAAATTAGAGTGTGTTGCCATCATCCAGGTAACGCGCAGGTTTGCGAAGCAACGATCGGGGCCGGAGGTTATAGCGTCGAGGTACATCCGGAGAAGGTGGAGGCGAAGGTGACGGGACGCCGGAGGGTGTGTTAGATGGAGAGTCATCAGTTGAACTTGTTGTGTTGAATGGGGACTCATCGACGTCACCACTCGGGGACTCACTACTGGACGTTTCACCGGGGCTAGTGCATTTCCCATCCTCTCCAGACGTCGTAGTAGGCGAAACATCAACGCCGTCCAAAGGCTGCACAGAGTGACGTAGTCTGTCCGCTACTTGGACGCTACGTTCGGGGGACGAGCTACATTCAGGGGACGAGACTCCGCGGATGACACTGTCGTCCTCTGTCTCCAAGTGCGCGGGTAAACTTATGACGTGTTCGTACGTGTCGTCCGACGCGGAAGGTGGTGTGCTGTAGTCGCTGTGATGTCCCTAATCGTCTCTTCGTCGTCTGCTACACTATCCCCCCTTTTGACAAAAGCGTCGCGAGATGTGCCTTAATCGTCTCTTCGTCGTCTGCTACACATGTACCCTTCAAACAGGCGTTGTATTATTTTACAGTAACCTGTTGAAGTGAAGTGGCAGAAAAATAATAATTTCAACAGTAGTAGAAAACGCACCTGCTAGCTCCAAATAATATTTCAGTCATTTCACTACAGAACCACATTGTGCCAACATTAGACACTGCGTCTAATCACTAACATACGTCGTCGCCTTCTTCACATATCAAAGCGCTCAGAAAGCGAGACGACAGTGCTTCAAAGCAGAAGACAGACGACAGCGCTGCCTGGCGCCAACAAAGGGAGTCCGAACAACATGAACGTGCAGCGAAATTTATAGCCTTTGCAACACAGAGTTGCGAAAGGCTTTTTTCAGAGAAACTTCTTCAGAGAAAGGACATCTGTTTCGGCTTTTGAACCGTCTGGGCTTTGCACTCACGCAACCGCATAGGCAGAATCGTAAAAAGAGGCCACGCTTTCTGCGCACGATTCCTCGTCTGCTATTGCTGTCCCATTTCGGTCCACATCTGCTATTGTAGGCAAGGCGGGATCTGGTGACAATAAATTGGATTACGAGTGGTGAAAGACCCCGAAAAACCATATGGCTTTGTTCAATAGCTAGATATCGAGATTTATTTTCCTTTTCAGATTTTTTTTTGTTCAGCCTTAATGCTTTAATACATAATGCTTTCGTACTGCTGATAGTTGTCTACGCCATCTGTCAAAATAAACGTCAGTTATTAGGGCAAGCAAGGGTAAGAACGACATTGTGATTTCTTAACATGGAAGCTGTACCCATGTTCTCCCTAAGAGCGGCTCGAAATGTAGTCCTCTCTAACAGTGTTTCTCCGCCGGAGAGAGCACGCCTATAGGTCTATAGTTTCGATGTCGCCGCTTGTCGCGACACAAAGTGATGCGGCTAGCTATTGCAGTCAATAGGAACAAGCGTAGGTGGGGCTTAAGCATGATGTTCCTATTGAGTTTGAGTTTGAATACTGTTCTTATGTTGGACACGACAGTAATATAAATGAATGAAACATAGAGGGACAGTCGCAACACCTAACCCTAACAACACTCAGTTGTGTACCTATATGTTAGAGAGTGACAGTTGAGGAGATGGGATTCGAACCTTCACCATCCTGTTACACCACGCTATCTACCCCGCCATCACCACACCAAACCACTTTCAGAAGCACCAGATACACGCACTCACCACTTCCAACACATTAACACTCTCTTACATTGTTACCAATCACACTCACATTCACACACAAATGAACAACTCGTGACGGGCGGCATCTTTCACATGTAACGTAGAGGTAGTTGAGGTCAATGGGGAGGCAGGGGGAAGCAAGAACTAATACGATTAGTTTGTGAAGAGTAATACATCAATATTACTGCTATATCAATTAGCAATTACTCTTGCCTGCCTGACTCTTTCATAACAGCACCAAGCGAAATTAAGATACGGGCTTGAGGAGTGAGCGTTAATAATTTTTTCACGGCGGATAAAAAATGCAATCAAACTACAAGATCAAAACGAAATCACATGGCTAGGGTATGAAAAACATTGAATCTCAGCGCCAAAACGTGATGCATGCGAAGATAAAAACACGGTGACCCAAATACTTTCACGAACTAATCCAATCAACTGAGCCCGCGTTCCACCGATGAAGGAAATGACAAACAAAACGAAACGAACGTTCGACACAAACAAACATAAAAAGAAAGATTCTCTTAATCGTTACACATGTACGGAGTCAACTCACGTATGGAGTAGCAAACAACGTGTATTAAGAAGCGGACTAACCTACGCCAGAAGCAGGGCAAACAAATTCATAAAAAGACGGAAGGCACCAAATTTGGCACGCTCCGTAAGGAATCCCCTGGCAACCATCAAAATACAACATTTCGTTGCAAGAAACACAGCTATGTGTAACAACTCCCTGCTTTCGCTCACGCTGAACGTGCGAACGATAAGAATCAGCCGGCGAGCGCAGCGCCCTGCAGCGGTGTTTTCGCGCAACGGAAGCGACTGAAAATCGATTATCCCGTAATGACGAGCCATCATGTGTATCTTTTAACGCCTTCGCGACCAAATACACTGCTTATCGACGCCGTTTTCCCTGCCTACACACAGGCTCCCATTCGGGGAGTCGTTTCTTCGAGCCCGTATCATTTTGCCGGGTAATTGCCGGCTTGTTCCCAGTCGGCGAGTTTGGTTTTTGGTGTACCTGGGCTTCCTATTATGTTACGAAATCACTATACTTCTTCAGTGATCCTGATTGTTGTTGGGAGTGGAGACGAATTGAAGAAACACGATGTTTGTGGTAATGGATTTGTTGATGTCATCGAGTACGTTTGAGCGTCCATAACGTATCTTAGGGTTCTGGGGAACTTGCTTATTTACTGGAGGATAATATCTAGTCACACTGGAGGGAATAATGTACACAAACTTGTTGCTCTAGAATTACCCTATCATCATCATCATCATCATCATCATCATCATCATCATCATCATCATCATCATCATCATCATCATCATCAAAATAACGTCGTCGTCGTGTTGCGCAAGCGGGACTCACAAAAAAAAAATTCACAAAGCATATTCGAAGAACAACAACAACAGCTACATGAAGGACGATGGGTGTATTCGAAGATAAGTTCGAACGCAGATGACAAAATTTCAGCTCCTTGAAAATGCATGTCGGTACGCTATGGAAGATGTATGTGCTTCATAAGACACGTATCTATAGGAGTCGAAGACAACTATTAACTGAGCAGTTTTCTTAATTGAGATACAAATCGTAGCCGTTATCCAGATTACAGACAACGTGATGACGAGCAACTCCCTTAAAAGCAATAATACTCTGGCGCAGGTGTTGCGTAAACTGAATGTGTTATATAGATAGTCGGTACTCAATACAAACGTTGTACTATTCCACGATGTAGCGTCTTTATGCAAAGTGTATATTGTCATAAATGTTACGGTGCGCTGTCAATCAAGCTGAAGCGTTGACGATGCGTAGTCCGTTGCGTTACCTTTATTATTCCGTAGCGTTCTGCTATTCCGCATATCATGGCAAACTGGCGCGCATAACGCAGGCCATAAGGAATGATACTCAGCGTGAAACATGTTTGTGATTTTATTTGATTAATTTAATTGGTTTCTGTGCTTCAGATGTTTTTTTTTTTTTTTTGCACAACAAACTTTCATTATTTGGAAGCGAAGCACGGAAAGTGTTTAGGTGGGTGGCATTGTTTAAAGGGTGGCATTGTTAGTTTCGGCGAGGTCAGGACTGTCCTCTCCAATATTTTTGGTCTGCAAAAAACATTAACTGAAAAGAAAAAAAGGATGAAAAATGTATAAAAATAAAAGAAACGAAAAGACTAAAGCATCAAAAACATTTTGAAAAGCAAACCTCGAGATATAGTAGAAACGAGCCTAAAGCATTGCATGTAAAGTCTAAAGTTGCACGGCGACGACAAGCACGAACAGCAATCCTTAACGTGACGTGATTTCACAAGCAGGAGTTGGCATTGTACTAGTTCTAGTTTTAGCCCTAGCTTGTTGAGATAGTTATATGGGAGCCAGTCCTTGTGACTGGTCTTCCGCCTCGATGCCAATACACGCGCATGTGTGTTCATATGACCAGTGTGGTGTGCGTGGTGGTGTGGTGGTGGTGGTGGCACTGCGTCACGACTCACGAGGAACACGAGCTGTGTCGTGCATTCTTGTTCTTTGCTTCAGTAAACCTTTTGTCTTGGATCGTCTGCTCCTCCCTTGCATAAAAGTCAGTGTATACAACAAAACACGCACTGGCATAAAACCAGAAATCATATGGCATCCAAGCGCGTTCAGGGCACGGTGTACCGTACGTTCGTAAACATCCAGCTTGCCATACGATACTATGAGTATGAGCAAATCAATATATACAATATTAACAATAAGCGCATGCAGAAAAAAAAAAAAGAATAATGATCTACCTTTGAAGCACAAAGCGCGGCTATTGCCTCGAGCGCAAGGCACACCACATTTGAGGGTGACGCCGCGCAAGACAAAATAATATCTCATCCGGATGTGAGATGTGCTGATGTGCGAACGAAAAAAAAAACAAAAAAAAACAAAAAAAAAACAGAAAAAACAAAAAAAACAAACGCGACGTGAACCGCTCCCAATATTTTTGTTGTCATACCGGGCACGGTTACGGTTCCTCGTCACGCCGGTCGCTCGAGAGCTTTCCCCGGGGGCAGGAAAAGGCACAAGACGAGCGGATGCATAACTTTATGTCCACTCACAGCGTACAGCAGTTCTATTCCCTCTTTGTACTTTTATCGTAAAGAAATAAAAGCTTGTTTTTGTTTAGAAGTCTGAGGCATAAAAACGTCGGCCCGGTAAACAGCCCCTTCCCCTCTTCGCGTCATCGCTAGGAGTGGGAGGTGTGGCCCGAGATCCAATGATCGACGTGAATGCTTGTGCCGTCTGCGTTTTTCCTTGATGGTTTCCAGGCGAGTCTGGCAGGCGAATGTCGACGCAAAATTCCGCGATAAGTCGGCTCAAGACCGGCGCTAACGCTTTCTTAGGGCTCTTCGTTTTCCGGTTAAACGCGATTCTTCACGATATTTGCATCCCGAACCAGTTTTCTGAAATTCGGACATAACCCGATTTCTCCCAGAGATCCCCGAGGTCTTTCAAGCTCACATGACTTCACAACGAGCCAGGGATGAATCACGTTATCAACCTTAATTCAACTCCTCTAATCAACACCTGATCAACCCTCAACCCTAATCAACACCTTAAGGTCCTCCTGTCAGTCACCTCCTGGGTAGTACCAAAGGCCGGCTTATTATTATTGCTTTTTTTTTTTTACATGGGTCGGAATTCCATTGTTCGTCCCTGCAATCATCTCTGCAGCTTGACTGACACGATTTTAGTTTCACCCGGAAACTGCCGACAACACAGAACACGTGACAGAACACGACCGATTCTTCCCCGAATTTCCTTTCGAAATAATCGCCCGATTTTTAACCCCCGAATCTGAAAAATAATAAAACCAGAACGAACCCGAAATAATACCCGAATACGAAGAACGCTATACGCGTTCTACGCCTCACTCCTCCTCCCCTCTATTTTTCTGTCTCATTCACTCGCACGCTCTTACTTTACCTTTTCTATAATAATGCGGAAACCCGCTACAATGTACAATGTACAATTGCAATGTACAATTTCCAGTAGAGGTGAAACAGCGCCAGTACAGGTCCCAGTAAGGGGACACAGACAACACAACCGGTGTACCCGTCTGTGTCTCTGTATATCGTGGTGCGTACTGGGTTTGTTTCATCTACTGGGATCTCTGCACGAAGTAGACCAATTCTATATAGTAGTGTACATTTTTGGTGAGTCTCAATTCCGCGAAGCCTGCACGCTACACTTCGTGACTTAATTGGGCTGGCTTACTCTTCATAAGCCGAGAGAAGCCCCAGATAAACTCGCGCCGCGTATCATAAAAGTACCATGTCTGTGCTGCAAAGTAGATCAAATGGTTACTTACTAGTAACGTGTACAACCAACGGTGAAATTAAAGCGTGAGTTTGCGAAATGTCACTTCCTCTAGCGGTTTTCGCGTGACCGTACAATTCGCGAATATTTCAATTCGCGAAATTCTATAAAGTTACACATTGCGAATATTAAAGGATTTGATCTGTTGTTTTTAGCTGGTCGCTGCGGTAGCTCGAGTGGGACGGAGGCAGTACTACGCTAACCATGTTTCACTTAGATAATTTCAACACTATACGTTGGAACAGCGAGAACACACGAGAACGATGTAATTTGTTGTATCCGAGTGGTTACGAAATACAGGATATTTATTTTTATCCTTTACAGATTTTTTATAAGAAAGTTATGAGAACAGCATAAGTAATTTTTTTTTTCAGTTGAGTTATACAGCCAGGAGGACATCCTCGCAAAGAAAGTATATGCAACTACAAGATGACTAATTACCTAAATCTCATTAATTATCTCTTTAATCAGGTGACTCTGCAGGCAAAAGCGAGATAGCAAAATGAGAGACTACCCTCGTTGAATGCCATTCCATGTTTTGAGAATCCCGAAGCACGCACGTGCGTTAAAATATGCATCCCAGAATTTTGATATACGTGCGCCTCAGGAGCGCGTCACCTCCGCCCACGGAGGCTTATCTGGCCAGGATATCCGGCCAGCAAATAGGCACCTACTCCAATCATCTCCATCGCTCCAAATCACGTGGCCCTCTGCCGTGCAATGAGCACTGTGCTTCCTGCGTTCCCCGTCGCCGCGGTAACGGTTTTTTGCTGTGGTTGCTGTTAAAATTCGGGGATGGTATATTCTAACGCACGTACGTGTTTCAGGATTTTTAATACGTGGAATGGCTTTCAATGAGGATAGGCTTTCATTCTGCTATCTCGCTTTCGCCCGAAACCTCACAATTTAAAGAGTTAATTAATGAATTTTAGGTAAATTATCATCTTGTAGTTGCATACTTTCTTCGAGAGGGGATATCCGCCTGGCCGTATAGCTCAGGTGCAAAAACGAAATTTATGCTGTTGTCGTAGCTTTTTTATTAATAAAAATGTAAATGATAAAAATAAACACCCTATATATTCTGAGCAGGAACAGCAATAGACGAGTTCAGAAAATCCCAGAGTGCTTAGCGCCGCTTTGAACTGTGGGAGTTTACTAATACGAAAGAAACGGGTGGGCCTCCAAACTGTTCCGATTTCTCCCCTACCGGTCCATTGTCCACGACGTGTCAAGGTCAGCGAAAGCGCAATGTGAAGGATTATCCTTCGTTCCCCCGCTCAGCAAGCGCCCAGGATGCAATGCGCGCGCAAAGAGCACTGGGATTTTCTGAACTCGTCTATTGACAGACTAAGAAACAACGTTACAGGGACATTTCAGTTCGAGGCGCTTGATCTCATTCGGACGCATGGACGGTCAATTAGTTTTCTTAGACGGAACGTGAATATTAGTCACGAATAAAGTCAAGGCAATCGAGCGCCTAGAGTCGTGTTTCGTGTGGATTGAGCTGTCGCTTTTTTTCTGTTGCGCAACCGTCCCCTGTGCTCCTGCTACGGTTACGGAACGTGAAAGGAACGAAAATGACGAAAAGCGAGGTTCAGTATTGGTGCTCTTCTTTGTATATTACAGGATAAGTTGTACAATCACAGGCAAACGTTTAGAGGCGAATCATACTAAAGTGATCCGGATGTGACCATAGGGAGCTGGTACATTAAGTATGTAGAACGCTGTGGCTTTAGAGGAATTCAGCAACGAGACAAGAAATCTACGTATTTCCAGTTGTCATTTGGAGCGAACTGCTTTAAGCGGTTACAAACAGTACACATTTCATAGCTTCTTATTTATTAGTGCACTTTTTGTTTCTCTGGCACAGTGCTGGGCAAAAGTTTACGGAACACGCTCTAGCGCATTCCTTCCTCAGTTTGTTTATTTATTTGTGACATGCTAACAGCGAATGGTACCGTGCGGAGTTGCAAGCAGGTGACATGGGATACCTAGGCAGTCCGTACGGTCCCGTGCGCTGCCAGCTATATAGCATGTCACTCTGAGGAAGGAATGTGCCGGAGGTACCCGGGTTCGAATCCCGGTGTCGGCTGTGCTGTCTGGTTTTTTCCCCCTGCGTTTTCCTCAGACGCTTTCAGACATATGTCGACACAGTTCGCTTAGAAGTCGGCCCAGGATGCACATTCCCCAGGGCGTCAGTCGTGACGTTGCCCACCTTTGTGAGGCCGACAAAATAAATTGTACTCGTTCCATCGATATATCCGTGGGGCACGTCCTGTTGTTTGCAATGTGTGACGTTATTGTATGGGGTCGTCGGTCAAAGCGACCGTCACCGAAGGCTGGGACGAGGTACTCGCGTGACACAACCAGCAATCGTGACACAGAAACAATCGTAAATGGGTTTAATGACGGCGAGAAGTGAAAGAAGCTGGGCCAAGCGCACTCCGGTCATTGCGGAGGTGATCGATAGAAACCAAGACGGAAACAGCAAGACTTGGAACAGTGCGAAGCTCAGCGGTTGAAACGATGCCTGAAGAATATATCGAAGCGGTCAGCAAAGGTCGGCAGCGGGGGACGTTCAAGATGTCCTGTGGTAGCAGCCTGTCCGGTCCAGGATTGCTCTAGTCTGTCACAGAACGTCTTCACGATGATCTGTCTCGTCCTCTGCCTTCTCTGCCGCCTTGATGCACGTATCCATGCTGCTGACCCACGTACCCGCACTGTATCTTGGCACCAATTCATGACAGAATGTTAAATTGTGTCAGGTGACTTCTAAAAATTAACTGTAGTGTATGTGAAATGAAGAGAGAAGTGACCATGCTCTGGGATGACAATGTTTTACATGGCGTTTTACTTGGCGCGTCGTACACAGCAAGGAATGTCGGTATGTTGTTCTGCAAAACTTGGACTGACTTTGTTTGACTTTTGGCAAGACTCAATCTGCAAAGAATGCCACTGTATGGTGCCAGTGAGCGGACGTTTAAAAAGCGTGATGGCGGCAAGCACTTTCACCATCACCACTACCACCACCAACTAATGTGCCTGAGCGTGTTCCGTAAACTTTTGTCCAGCACTATACCACGAAACACCAATGTCTGTTACTGACCTGCGGCGTTAATGTTGCGAACGTTCTTCGATCGGTTGCAACAGCACGATACAAGAAGACAAGATAATTCGTCTATCCTACAAACGGGTACATCCCCAGTCAAAGACGCAGCGTTGCGGTACAGGACAAGTTATCCTCGTGCGAAGTGGTCTTCGAGAGACGGAAGTCCCTCTGCGTCCCGTGTGCTGGGATTTGAACTCACGTTAGAAGCGCCATCGAATTGCGAAGATTCATCACTCCACTGCCACTATGGTGTCACGAAAGATCTGCTTAGAGAGAGATAGGCGAGCAAAAGGTCGGATCCAGACTTTCCAACACTTCACTTCGCCACATCTTATAGCACCGTAAAACCGCAAGATAAGCCTCCGAAAGTAGCCAGTTGCAGCCGCAACACTAACAGGATAGTCAGCCTGCAGCCAGACCACGTTCTGCGTGATTGTGAAGTTCCTGTCAAGCAGAAAAAGCAGAAATGAAACGCAAACTGAATTTCAATGGCGTCTTCCAGTGCTAAGCTCTAGTCTGTACGGTTACGGTGTCATGCGCAGCAGTATGAGACGGGTTTGTCATCTTCACCTAATGAAGCGATTGTTGCTTTTGTGTAAGCTATTATTAAAGTTCGTGTTCCTAAAGCTATTGATAATGCTATTGTTGATGTCGAATAACTCCGTATTTTGAATGTCATATTTTCATTAGCTCGAGAAGTTTATTTTATTTGTCAGTGTTGGTGTAAAATATCGCAATGTCGGAAGGTAGAACTTTCCTCGTGCTCGTAGTGTTCCCCGCGCACAAAATGGTATGGGGAAAAAGGGTAGCAGACCCCCGCAGGCTGTCTTCTGATTTAGTATGGCTGCAGTTTATCGTCGGACCGGGTGATGTCGTTGTGGAACACGTACTAAAACTGTCGCATGAACGGAAGTTCGCGCCGACCACGCTTCTTATTCGTCCGCTCACTGGCACCATACAGTGGCATTCTTTGCAGATTGAGTTTTGCCACAAGTCAGTCAAAGTCAGTCCAAGTTTTGCAGAACAACATACCGACATTCCTTGCTGAGTACGACGCCCCAAGTAAAACGTCATGTAAAACATTGTCATCCCAGAGCATGGTCACTTCTCTCTTCATTTCACATACACTACACTTAATTTTTCAGAAGTCACCTGACACAATTTAACATTCTGTCATGAATTGGTGCCAAGATACAGTGCGGGTACGTGGGTCAGCAGCATCGATACGTGCATCAAGGCGGCAGAGAAGGCAGAGGACGAGACAGATCATCGTGAAGAGCAATCCTGGATCGGACAGGCTGCTACCACAGGACATCTTGAACATCACCCGCTGCAGACCTTTTCTGACCGCTTCGATATATTTTTCAGGCATCGTTTCAACGGCTGAGCTCCACTGTTCCAAGTCTTGCTGTTTCCGTCTTGGTTTCTATCGATCACCTCCGCAATGACCGGAGTGCGCTTGGCCCAGCTTCTTTCACCACTCGCTGCCATTAAACCCATTTACGATTGTTTCTGTGTCACGATTCCTGGTTGTGTCACGCGAGTACCTCGTCCCATCAGCCTTCGGTGACGGTCGCTTTGACCGACCACCCCATTCAATAACATCACACATTGCAAACAACAGGACGTGCCCCACGGATATATCGATGGAACGAGACCTATAATCTCTATAAATACCCAAGAAAGGCAGAAATTTATATAACCGCGGAAGCGGGTGGCGACGCTCACTTCCCGGACGCGCCCACAAACATCCAGAATGACAATAGCCGTCGTGCAGGAATGATGAATGATCAGCATGGTTGGAAGTATTTTTAGGTTGGCTTATACGCAATCGCTTGTTCCTTTCATTCAGTCGGGGACTGCTTTCGCTTTAGGACAAGTTCGTGTGCAGGAAGCGATGCATATAAGAATCAAAACGACGACATCACGACTTGCAGGGATAAAACGGGGCAAACAGAGGAGAGAAAAAAAGAAGGCAATCACGGGTATAACAAAGTATCAAAGTAATAAAGCAGTTTTTGTGGTGAAATCCAAACCCAGGCGCACATTGTTATCTGTCTTGGTATCTGTTTATTGTTACATTGCTTTCCGGTATGCGCGCTCTTCAGGGGTTATTATAATCAGTGGCGTAGCCAGACCTCCAAGGTAGGGGGGGCTCGATACGAAAACTCGCCCTACTTCCCCCCTCCCCCCGCCGCTGATCCTGGGCGCGACAACATACACATACTCGTGCACGGCGCAAAATGCGGTTAAAAAAAAACAGAACGAAAATAATTGATTTGGACGTGCACAATACGATTACATGAATAGGCTGTCATGTCCAATGAGGTGGCGTCACGAGATTGGAAGGATTTTGAAAAGCTCATACTTTGAAAACCATTCAAGAGTGCTGCTTAGACGCCATGAACTGTAAGAACTTTCGCGATCGTCACACTGTCACCCCCCCCCCCCCCATATATATATTATTTTCTCCTCGGATTTGCACGATTTCCGTGGGTCGGTCAGGTAGGGGGGGCTCGAGCCCCCCCTAGCCCCCCGTGGCTACGCCACTGATTATAATTGCTAATGGACAGCAAGAACGCCGTGAACCTGCTACGCTGCCGACCTGCCACCTGTTAGCGCAATCAGATAACCCCTAAGCCACGTATAAATACATTCGGCATTAATTTGCCGCGACGAACACGGTCCGGATGAACAGATAAACAAGATAAACAGCCAAGAAGGTGAAAACAGAACGGTGTCAATACCAAACTACTTCCATCTACAGCCTTCGGACGGCTAAGTATCATCCCCATCAATGTTGAAGTGTGCATCTGTGAACCTCTCAAACAGACACGTCCTTCGACGACATCATGCGTCCACGAGTGCTCAGCTAAGCCTAACACCCCGTAAAGTCACGAACAATCCACCGCTGATCGCGAGAAAGTGCTCGACGACGACCTTGCTATCCGGTCGACAACCCGCAGAGCTTCCGCCCGGCACGATTTCCCATTTAGCTAAAGTGCCTACCCTCATCAGCCAAAGGAAAATGGCTTGTGTGCTTTGGTTTTTTTTTACCGCTCGAGAATACTTGACTGCATCAATTCCTGGGAGCGTTTACTGTCACGGCCATGTTAAATAGTTCAGGGGGATCAAAATGGCCGCCTCACGACGAGTGCATGCGCATATGGCATACGTGGATGGATGGAGGGTGCTGTAAAACGTGTGAGAATTTGGCACCGTTATAACGATGTATGAGCGATCCGTGTTGGCCTTGTCAACAGTGATGTCCTTTGATTTCATCGATCAAGGTATTGAAATGGGACATCCTTGTGCGAATAGTGTTTATATATTTCCACTGTTTGACACTGTTTCGTTAACAGTGTGTGTAATACAAATATGTATGTAATATACATATAAAAAAATTGGCTTCGTCTTTTGACATCCTGTCAAATGCGTGTAAATGCGCTAGCTTTGTATACGCGGCCATCTGCCGATCCTGACATTTGGGCGTCCGCATTCCCCCAACAACACCGAATATCCTCTGGATGTGCGAATAATGTCCTAATTAATTCCTACGAATCCGTTAGGACATTATTCGTACATCCAGAGGGTACTACGGTGTTGTTGGGGTCGTTTAAGTACCAAACTTCTGCCTTCGCCTCTTCTCTCTCTTCTTTGCTCTTTTCTTCTCTCTCCACAACTGCTACGGACGGACCAACATGGCTGGCGACGTTGTTGCACCCTGTAAGGTTATCGCTTTAACAGGAATGACGCTTGAATCAACGTTTCACGTCCTTATTTCTTTAATCAAATTTGCGCTGATTCAACATCTGAATATGGTTCCTTATTGAATCAGAGTATGATATCTCACTTCACACAGTCTTAGTGATAATGTCCAATAATGACGGGAAGTAACTGTTCCGAGACTGAAACACACGAACGGACGAACACAATATGCTTGTTTTCTTAAACGAGGATAAATAGTGATCCCTATACCTGTGCCACACGGGCAGAACAAATGACATTATCGTCTAATGTCATTCGAATCCAGAATGGCATTATCCACGAAGGTTGTGCCGCACGTCAGTTTGTTACAAATTAAACGCCATGATGTCGATGCCGCCGCCTTTGCGCAGTCATGCGTTCTTTTGACTTTGTCGGTGAAAATTTCAAACTTCATCTTGTCGTTCATCAAGGAACACTCGTGTAACCTCAAATTATGAAATAATCTTGCCTTGCACGGTGCAAAGTGGTTTTACGGAAAAATAAAATTGTTACTCTGCGCAGACAATGGGAACGAGAGTATAGACATCTAATCGGCGAATGAGTTGTGGCGATCTCATTAAGCAGAAACTGTCATTCAGACAAATGTAATTAAATATCACCGTGTGAAGCACTTAAAGGGTTTGCGACACTTTCATAGATGTGGTTCATTACATCATGGACGCAAGGTACTGCACGCCAGAATACTGAGGAAAAAATAATTATTCTTCTGCGTGTCGTACTTAGGGGGATACAAGCCCTCGAACACACTCACCAGAAAAGCGCGGACGTCAGAGAGCTCAGAGTTGCGTCCAT
The DNA here is from genome assembly GCF_037126465.1 of Ornithodoros turicata. Taxonomy (NCBI): domain Eukaryota; kingdom Metazoa; phylum Arthropoda; class Arachnida; order Ixodida; family Argasidae; genus Ornithodoros; species Ornithodoros turicata. The sequence goes on along the minus strand of NC_088206.1, from coordinate 8,457,884 downwards.
TCCCATCGACAGCCGTAAGCACGTGCGCTGCCTCACTGGCGGCAGCGAGGTCTGTGACGTCAGAGCCGCATGAGTTCCGGTATTCGCGGCGCCCATTTTCTCTTCGCTGTGAAACTTTCAATGCAGGTTCACATCGCTGCAAAGAACCGTCTTCGAAGTTTATCTGGGATAATCTGGGATGACCTGTCGCAACCATAATGCAATTTTTTCGTGCCCGTGTGCCCAACAATGATGAGGACACTCCTCATGGAAAATGCTTTCCCCAGCGTATGACAGCAATATAGTGATGCATTCACCTTCAGTTCTGTTCTGATTAACAAGGTCAGGTGAGGCGATACAAAACGAACCACTCGAGTGGCCACAGCGCAAATGCCACGACGCCTTCACCTCGTGAACTCTGGACTTGAGAAATATATTTCCACGTACACGTATCTGTACTCTTCTGAAGTTGACTAGATTTTAATTTCGTTCAACCTCACCGATTACATTACCAATTATACCCAAAATCTATACTCCGCGACAACCCAAGTCTTACAGCTACAGCTCAACTTCGGCAGCAGCTCACATCCTCCAAACACCCATTTCCATCGACGTCCCAAATCAACCAATAGCTCATTTCCTCCGAAACAATGTTCGGAGGTTCTGGGCTTTCGGTTGATCTGGACACGCGGGTGGCACAGTGACGCACATCCCCCGAATGCCCTTTTTCATCCGAGCACCCAGAACTACAGAAAGCGTTCTATGTAAGCGCTCTATTGGGTACTAAGTAGAGCGCAAGCGTTCTACTGGAGGCACAACTGACCAAAAATGACCCTTGCTGACACCTTTTGAATATCCTTGCCCAAATAGACTTGTTTGACTTTGATTTTATCTCTGTAGCGTCGTTATGAGAAGTCTCTCTTTGATGAGCACGGATGAATCGCGTTCGATGAAGTATACTTCAAATTATACTTCAAAGTATATTTCACGTTAAAAAAAAAACACGCTATTCGCCGGCTGAAACAACCATTAGAAAAAGCTTGTAAAGAGTAAACGTGAATGAAACCGACATATCGTCTAACCTGTCAATCTCCCCAGAAGGCGCTTGAGGTTTGTTTGTTTTTTCCCGTCCCGCTATGTGCTCCAGCCACAGAACATACCATTCCCACCATGTCCTTTCCTCCTGCCTCATGTCGCGCGGACCTCCATGAGCTTCCGAAGATAGTGCTTCTCCCGTCAGCAACGTGCAGATGAATAAAATTTATTTTCGAAGTATCTCTCTGTTCGGAGCGCTTCTTGAACGCGACCTCATTTATACATTCCCTTCGTAATCTTCACTTCTGAGCTTGGACATTTACAAGTGACATGAGATGTACACACAGAGTGCCGTGTCATTTCTACCCATCCAAGCTCAGCTTCTTTAATGTGGATTTTCTACACCATTTTTATATCCGTCCTATCTGTTACATCTCGAAGGAGAATTATTAAGCACGCCGGGAACAAAAGAATCTGTACAAGTCAGTGGACCGCATACATTACATTACAGAATGGACATTTCGAGCACTGGATGAGCAGCAGCCGGATGGGTCACTGCCAACCGCGTGCCCAGATCCGCCGAAAGCCCAGAACCTCCAAACACTTTTTCTTAGGAAATGAGCTTTTGGTTGATTTGGGGACGTCGGTGGAAAAAGGGCATTTGGAGGATATGGGGCCTAACCCTCAACTTCACCGTGTGACTATATAGCTCGGAGCGGGCGCATAACGCATCAGATTCCAAAAGTAGCGCACCCGTATTCTTCAAATTGTTGCGTGTACACTGATCATGTTGGCAAAACACTATTCGCAGGAGAAAACGTACTTTTTTAAAGCAAATACGTGAAAAATATTCGCGTTCACAAAACACGGGTTCCTCGCGGTTTCGCCGTCAGCCTTGCATCCGGTGCCACACTCAATGTATGACCGGCATTATCCGCTGGCGGAGATGCCCCTCTGTGGTTTTAGCTACTGTGTAGTCTCGAAGCATACGTATATAACAACAACAAACAACAACAACAACCAAGTCTAGAATGTACGATGACATCTCTTGACTTATGAGGAGCCTCTAACCGTCGTCTTACCCAACCGCGTATACTATACTTGTCAATATGCATGCTTCTCCTTCAAACCAATTATATATAATCATCATAGCAGAAACATCGGACGCTCATAATTCATCACACACACGCGTGTAAATACACGTGGACAAGTTGGCTATGGCAACCGCGCCGAATGGAGCGCAAGGAAGCAGCCTACAAGGACAAGAGCGACGGTAACGGAAAAAACAGACGTGACCGAAGGTAGGACTTCAATGTCACGAACAGATCAAGTCTACCCTTCAGGCTACCGACGATTTTTTGCCAAAGGTGCAAGGCTGTGTTGCACTCACAGCATCGCCACTGGCACGGCTCATTCAAACACAGATGAAGATTCTCCCAGTCGGGCGTCTGTCCAAGACGCATTAACATCGAAAGTGAGACGCTTCTTTCGCGTGGCCCGGAAAGTCGACAAAGTGCACTGGAAAAGCACGGCTGCTGAAAGTCGCTGAGGAGTGCAGTGTGTTAAAGACGTGCGTCAGCCTGAGGGCAAGCCTGGAAAGTGCTACTGGAGAGTGGTGAAGGCAAGACAGTGCAAGTGTGGAGAAGACGTTCGGGGGACAGGCGATATCGGAAAAGATAACCCGCACTTTGTGCCTCGTGCTGCGGCCGTCTTTTGAGACTTACGGTTCATCATAGTGATTGGGATAATGAGATAACGTCCACCAAGTGTTCTGGAGTAGTTAACTGTACCGGAGCGGTGCCAACGTCAACATTTTCTCTCTCTCTCTCTCTCTCTGTGCAAGTGGGTTCTTCTTCGGCTGCACCGCAAGAACATACACGTTGATGTTGACGCAAAGGGTAGCAACGAAAGTATGCTATAACCATTATGCCTGCACTGGTCATGAACATTTCAACATGTTTCATGTGGTCTTGTTCTAGACCTGCTGTAGTGGATATTACTGCTGAAAACAGAATCAAAAACTGCAACTGTTAGTGAAAGAATCAAGCCCCGGCATCATCTTGCTGAAACCTGTTGAACACGTTACGGTGTTCTCCGAAAGGCATAACAGAGTTGTCTTTTTCTGGGATTGTGCTGAAGTTGTGAAAGTTCAAGAAGCATACCCGCAACACTCTTGCTGAGGTCTGGCTGACATCTGTGGGAAATATTGGAAAGTCATTGTGTAGTGTGGTTGAAGTCTCGTCCCTGGTTTCGTTCGCTTGGATCTTGATGGCCAACCACATGCGAATGAAAGTATACTAAAGATTTGAAAGGTGTGAAAGGAGACATTTGCGCCTTTGAAAGCTACGGTCACGTGGTGCGAGGCATTACAGTCTACTGCAAGCTCTGGCTGAACACAGAGCGTCTGCAAGTGCTACAAGAGGGGCAGTAGTGATTCGAAGTTCTGGTATTCGTCAGGGCACTATTCGAGGGAGTTCCCAAGCTTCTGTGGCAACTTCCAATAGGAAGACAGGAATTTAAAGGTGAGGCATATACATTCGATTCTGTCCGCCATCTTTCTTTTCTTCCTAAGCAAACCATACTGAGAAATTTCACTGGACGAACGAAGAATGGAGGCAACAGAAACAAACTAAGAATAATGCCTTAACAACATTCGAGGACTAACTTGTTTCGCCTATCTCATCAGCAAGCATTGCCTTTCTGAATTCTTGTGACTAACCGTTACGGACTTCTTGAGATCCTGATCTGTTGGCCTCTGGCCTGATTGGCTACGGCACCCGTCCCCTCCCTCAGGAAAACAACAATAACGTGGGTTTTCGCTTAAGGGATGAACATGTGATTGCCAAGAGACGTTTGAGATGTTTTGTCCCGGAATTCTGGTGCTTGCAGACCGGAAAAGCACTGTGGCTGCTCCACACAGTTGAACAGTTCGTCCGTGTCTGCAAGGAGAATGTTGGCTGCGCATTCTTATTCGGGGGTAATAATTTCTGGGCAGCTGCAAGTAATATGTTACATTCATTAGCATACCGTTTTCGTTTCCCGAACTATGTGTTAGGGATACACGGTGTAACGTTTACGCTGCTCATCATTTCCCTAACGGTTGTCTTTGTCTAGTTATGGGTAAGTTACAGTTACAGTTAGCCTGCAAAAATAGTAACCGAGTTACGGTTACAGTTACTCTTTTTGAAACGTAACAATGGTTACAGCTGCAGTTATCACGTACGTTAAAGTAACTTATAGTGACTTTACAAGTAGTAGATACTTTACAAGTTATAGTTATTTTACAGTTACCTTTTGAGGAAATAAGCCAAATAAATGTAGAACTCAAAACTTTATTTTTACTTTAATTAAAAAAATATATAGCATTCTACTGTCCAAGCATATAGTTATACCTTTACATCGTGTTGTAAATATAACATTTCCCATGGGCCCTAACAGCGACGGTGGGAGTTAGTGTAATAAGGCCATCCTGGCTGCTATCACATCACCATCACGCTGAGACCTGACGCGTGGAAAATATTGCAGTTACCTGAGTAACTTAATTACAGTTACGTTTTACAATTACAACTAACCAAAAGCGGCATCTATATAGTGGCGGTTATAAGTTACTTCTGCAGGAAAGGAAGTAACTATAGTTACTGCAAAAAGTAACTAGTTTACCCAGTTTAGTTTACTTAGTTACTACCCAAGACTGTCTTCGATGACGTTCCACAGCCAACCAGGGGAATCAAAGAGATGTGCAGGCTGCTCCCACTTATAATCATATATTGCGAGTAGAACACCACGTAGAACAAGCGTCACGTCACGCACTACGTGATGTCCACACGTCTCGCTTTAAGCGCATTCTCTCTTTTCTCGCGAACGTAAAAAAACGAATACAAACTATCTCCGAAGGAGAAAAGAGTGCTCTTAGCCCAATGACCTCCACGAGCGACACTTCAAACATGCAGTCCCAAGAGAACGGTTGCAGCAAAACAGGAGGGTGCCTCAACAGGGAAGCCCACTTTCGCGAAAGCCTCTCTCTTTGATTAACAAACACTTTCCCAGCAAAGCGAAAGCGAACAAGCTGAATAGCTCGACGAGAAGGAAAAGCAGAACCAAAAAAAGAAAAGGAAACTGACGTTGATCGCGAAGAAGTGATGAAAAGCCTGTCTGAGGAAGAACTTTTGAACCCGCTGAGCCAGGCAGATGGCAAACACAGCAGCAGCTATTGCGTGCCGGTTCACGAAAACTATAGTTTAAACATAGACACACAAGCACATAACCGTGTGCGGAGGATAAAGCATTTTTAAGTCAATATTAAAGTTAGTTTGTAATAGGCAGAGTCGGTTTTGAAATTTGGGTCACCAGCGCTCCCTTTGTTTGACACGAAAACGACGTACTAAGTCGGCACGGAGTAGTTTGCGTTGCGTTTTCTGTTTCATGTTTTGACTTTCGTTGGGAGAAACTGCGGGAAACGAAGTGTAAGGGTGAATGAATCCGGGCGCCTACTGTCTGGATGTTTTCCCTAGATTTTCATCAGACGCTTCAAGACAAATATCGGCCCAGGACGATAGTAGTGACATTGCCCGCTTGAGCGTGGCTGACAACGACAAGCAGTTCCCTCACCATCACCACCACCATCACCACCACCAAGACCACCACCACCACAACCCAGGAAAAGGTACTGATGCAGGGACTCCAACTTCGACACTCTTGATTGCCGGTCGGGAATGTTGCCGCTACACCTCAGACTACCTCAAGAGTGCCTTTAGAGTGCCTCAAGTACGAGGGGGAAGGAGAACCAGTCACCCCCCCCCCCGTTCTTCCTATTCTTTCTTACATCTCTCTCACTTACTCAGACACAAGGCAGGGCGACATGTTGTGTATACAACGTAAACAACGATACTTAGCCGAGGCAGACCATACGCATGGACGACACGAACATGTAAGCCTCCAACGCCCAAGAACTTGGGGAAAGACAAGGGAGAAAGAACAGTGATTCTTTTTCATCTCGGAGTCGTATAAGGCAGACTGTGGGATCCAAGGACTCTGCTGAGCAACAACAAGGCACACTGCGATGCACCATTACCAGGCAGTGTGCTATTATGACATTGTGCCACGCGTTGATGGGGAACGAGGACCCTGTGCTCAGTTGAGTACTGCTAGCCGACAGACATTCAACCTGGCTGCAATCCTTGGCCCATGTCAGAGCCACGTGCAACACCGTCGATGTCTTCTGATGTTCTTGGAGTTCTTCTTGTCTGCCGGTTTGCTCCAGACGCTGTAGGGTCATACTCTGTATCACAATGACCATTGATGCGTCTTTCATGTGTTTTTTTTTTCTTCTTCATCTTCCTTTTTGCAACGTAGTGCAGCCAGTGGAGGAGAGCTCAATTGTTGTACTTGCACATAACTTTAACTTCATTCTCATATCTCACATCTAATGTTTTGCGTGTAATGTGGTAGTGTACTGCTCTCCAGTGGCGAATCACCCCATGTCATAGTCAGGATTGTATTTGTTGTTGTTGTTGTTGGGGAACCAGTATATTTTTTATGCACTCTGCTTTTCTTCTTCTGCAATATAGTTACGTTATACTCATACACCAGCTGACTTTCCCAGTTTGCCCCGAAAGTATGCGGCAGGAGGAGAACCCGACAGGGACCGGAGCCAATGGTAGTTGTGGTAGCGATTTGGTTTTTATGAGGAACTAAGGAGTCCGTGAAATCTGGAGATATAACCCTATAAGATAAGCCCTATACTCTTCTGGTCTGAGAAAAAAGGCAAGCGTTGTTCTCCTGAAATATACTACACCTTGGGACAACATTTTACGGAACAACTGGGTGCTGCTTTTCTCCATTGGAGGGACACCCTAGCAGCAAACAGGAGCGAATACACACGCTGAGAGATGGATAGAATAGACGGTCACCTCTTTCTTATTCGATCTCTTCCTGATGGCTAGCAGGGGGCAGCTGCGATGGAGAAATACGCCAGCGCAGTGTTCCGTAAACTTTTGCGCAAAGCTGTACCATTGCCCACAATATAACCGCATATCTCCGGGTTTGCTGCAGGAACGAAGAAGGATTGCGCAGGGCTGGTGGAACGCACCACCGTCAAATGCCTGTACTTGCTGTACGACGAATAAAGACATTTAACGATGCTACCAATAGTGAACGTGATACCCAATAGAAAATTAATCCGAACAGAGAACTTGATTTCCACTATAGGGATGGGCCAACCGAATCCGCGAATCCTGGAATCCTATAGGCAGGGATTCGAGATCCGAATCCAAATCCAAATCCCAATCCGAATCCGGATCCGAATCCTAGTGCCCAAAACGGCGAATCGAATCTTTCGAATCCACCAACCACCTTTGTTTGTTTCTATTTAAAATTGGGGCCTCCGAAGTCAGCCGAACGCCTGATTGGCCGGTGGGCCCCGGGGCGCGCCAAAACCACAGCATAAAGCTCCGACATTTACAAGTTTAGACGAAACATGGTTTTGCTTCTGATTGTTTCTTATAGTTTTATGGAAGAATTCAGACTCGAGAGTTTATGTATTTCCTATAGTCGATGAACAACGTGTTAAATAAATTACATTTAAGAAGGAATATATGAGTATGTTTTCTCCTGAAACAGCAACAATAGATGATGACGATGAGATGGGGTGTTTCACCGTTGTGGTGCGGTACCCTACCCCACTATTGCATTGAAACTGAACTATTATTTAATTTGTTTCTCGTTAAAACAAAGATATCAAATTCTGCTTCAAAACATTTTTCAGTAGAAGTGTTTTTTTCCCCTGGCTTTTTTAAACTCTTTTTAAAGAAAGGATTCCAAAGATTCGAGATTCGTAAGATTCGTAGATTCGCAGAACCTTCCTTGGATTTCGGATTCGGATTCGGATTTGGAAAAGTTATGGATTCGAACCTTCTCTAATACCCCTGTCACACGGGCATTTCGATCCTTCTCGAATCCGATCTGCATCGAACTTCCCGAGCACGCTCGAGTTTTGACGCTGCTACACGGCCACTTTCAATGCGCATTGATTGATGCGCATAGGCAAATGAATAAACGGAACTCATTAATTTCGCGTTTCCTATATAACAGCGATATTAGTGGTAATTTATCGTATACCGATGATAAGCATCATTTGTAGCTTCGCGCGCATGTCCGTCTTAAGTTATGACAGTTCACCGGGGTCGAGGATGCAAATGGCGGCCGTCGAGCCGTCTTGAAATTCTCAATCCTGTTATGGGAACTGTCTTGAGTCAAGCAAGATCAAAGTTCGATCCTGCTTGGAAGCGGCCGTGTAGCACCATCCGATCTGCATTGGGTTCAAGCAGGTTTGGTCGAGCAGGATCGAAAATGCTCGTGTGACAGGGGTATAATTTCCACCAAGGCGATTCTGCGATAGACAACGGGGTTTCCCCGCCACCGCTACGTACCATCACGTAACGAATTCAGCCGTTGTTCCACGAAACTGCACCGCTCAACAACAAACCGGCAACAAACACTCGAAAGACATTCTCTTATCCAACACACAGACAAGGAAGCGGCTATCTAGTTTCCAAACTCATTTTCTCGGAAAACGAGGAAGCATAGGGCAAGACATTGACACACCCGGATGCACATTAAGAGCTGAAGAAAGTGAAATCCTTACGTGATTACAAAACATACAGATTGCATCAAAAGAGAGAAAGAGTGTGCCTACATTGGCACGCGCTGTATTTATATATATGGACGAAGAAGGAGGGGAGAGAGAGAGGCTAACGGAATTACGTTAACGGGAATCCGGAATTATTCATGATGGCTCGGAACGTCGCATGCGTTTCTTGCGCAGTCCATGTTGGTTAAGCCATCGCGAGACCTCGTTGGGCGCCGTCCCATGCTTAAGTATATTCGCAGTTACGTTGGAATGTGAAAGCTTTGCCAGGATCTGTAAAGATTGCGGGATTTAAAATGCGTTGGGCGCAGGTAGTGGTAGCTGTATGGTCAAGTTGAGTTTTCCTCAACGACATGCAGAGAGCCTTTGTATTGCCAACTGTAGGATGAGACAAGCGTAATGCTTGTCCACATCACGCTTTGTATTGCCTTTGTATTGCCAACTCTAGGATGCCTTGCTATTTTTTTTAAGTATTTTAGTCCGGTCAGCGTGTGTGTCGGAAGAGGGAAAACAACTACGCAGAGTGTTTGCTCGTCGAGGTGACAAATATAGTGAATCGTGAGATTATGTATTCAACATGATCAATACAACTGCAAGAACATGTTGATATATAGCAGCAGACGGGACCAGCGCTAAATGTCAACTATTCGAACAATAAGAAACTTCACAATTCTCCAAGCAAACAAACAAACAAACAAAAACAACACAAGAAGCCTGTATCTTGACAACCAAGCTGTGCAGTTCCACGTGCTAAACACCCCCCTCACTATAAAACGCACCAAATTGAATTGAATAATGGCAAGCAATTGCAATTGAAGTATGGGCGTTGTGATACTTGTGTTGTGTTCGTCCTTCAAAGTTTAACTGCCTCATTTATACTACTCCACCAAATTTATGAGCGCATATACAGCGTGTCTATATCACCCGCTGGTGTAGGAAGCCAACGATGACTTGCATGTAGGGATTTCTGACTAAGCTTTCCACGGCGAAGCGACAGTTATTGCGGTCTAGCTTCAATGTAAATCACGTAGAATCAAATATTCATGCCATCAAACGTAAGGGCAACGTAAGTTCATTTAATTTAGCTTATGTAGTCGGTATAGAGTAAAACTTATATATTCGCGATTCATATTTTCTTACTTTCTATGAGGTTCTTCTCTAAACGCGTTGATAAACCCGATCCCAGCGCCTCCTAGAAGCGTGATACAAAATTCTGAATAAATAAATAAATAAATAAATAAAAAGCTAAACTTTTGAGGCCCGCAATTAGGACACTCCCCTATTCAGGCAGTTCCCTCAGTCACGAATAAGAACCAGGGTCTGCACATTAACCAACGAGTACATGCCCTTATCAAAATTCCGAGCAAAGCTGACGTCTAAAACGCCTCCCGGTTGATGACTCCGGCGTAAATGACGAAGAATGCGCTCCCTTCCTAATGAGACATTTCGTTTCCGGAGACGGGACGTTATCGTGGCGCTGAGAAGAAGATGGTGGGTTAGCTGACCTTCGTGTCATCTGTCAACACCCAGCATACTAGAAAGGGAAAATGATTCACGGGGGAGGAGGACGACGACTTGGGTTTCCGCTTAACGGCGCCGGTAAAGCGTTCTAGGTCGCGTCTTGTCAAACGAAAGGTTACTTCTGTGATGGTTGTCGCGTCCAATTAGCGATTGACGAAAGTGGATACGAGCCCAGCAAATATGATTTCTGTGCCTCGACAAACATGGTGTTGAATACGCACCGTGCACTCGTCTGCTTAGTGTGTCGTGCAGTGAATGGCCGTACTATAGCAGGAAGGTAAGGAAGATTTCATTGGTTGCTGTTGTAAAATGAAAATGAGCGCGCACCCTGGTGTTTGTGCCAGATAAAGATATGTGCGGAGCACGACCTACTAGATTATAACGACCATGTCATAGGCACCCCTTCGCAGCGCCGCATCTGGAAGCTAGCGGGGGCGCTACACATCGTCCCGGTTATTGCTTCCTCAATTTCTGCAATACGTTGTACTTCAGCTTTCCTTAGTATTTTTGTACAAGTGGTGGATGTCCCACAAGAGATGCTTCTTTCTAAAGTTGATTATCATCGCCATTCTACGCGTCTTCATAGGAGCTGTTGCTGTCGTCTGCTACGGTAGTCGGTCGTACGCCCGCTTCAGCGCGTTCAAAATTCAAATATGCATCGTCCAATCATGATGTAGATCTCGCGGGCCGATGATTAGCGCCCCTAGCGGATCGTGCGGACGGGCTCCTCATAGGGGTTGCCGGTTATGATATGGTCGTTATAATCTAGTAGGTCGTGTTGCGGATATACAACTGCGCCTCTTCATGGAAGCGGGCTCGAACGGCTTGCTGCGCGCTCGTTTCCTCGTTGTTTTCATTTCGTCACTGTTTATCCTGTCCCATACTGCAGTAAATCTTTACCTACACATGAAATACTGACTCAGGCTTTAAGAGATACACGCGTGCCCTATTCTCGCGGTGGATCGGTTGATAACCGTGATAACACGCGTTTAATTTCTGTGAGATATCCGTCGGGCGTTCCGCAGGGCATTTTTCATCAAATGTCAAAAACATTGGTCCCTAAACAATAGGTAGCACAATGTCATTCAGGGTACACATAAAAAAACACTTCATGATTAACAGTGGTCAATTACAGGAACAACCGTGTCGCTATTCATTCTAAGAACAATACGAGAAGAAGTACCTCTAATGGTCCCTCTTTCAAACAACAGTCACCGGACACAATGAGCCCACTTTTGCCCTTTTATCCACTCATTTTAACAACAAAAACGGGCAACATTACTCGTCCCATGTCCAACCTTTTCTTTCAATGGAGGTCTGGAAACAATGAAAGGGTTAACCAAAGCGGAAGTTAGAAGCGTGCAAACCGGAAGTGGGAACAGATAAAGAGCAACTTCACGCTTTCGCTTTTTCTGACAGAAGTGTTTCATATTGTTCCGCTTGTCACGTAGCTGATACTCCGTCCGCTAGAGGGCGACATGCGAAGTGAACGGCAGAGGGCGAATTTGTAGCTCATTGTTCGCAGCATTGTTTGTCCCTTTTTATTAGCTTCGTAAGGAGAAAGAAGGGCAGAAGGCGTAAGGGCAGATAAAGAAATTGAAGAGTAGTCGGGAATGCAGTAGTTCTTGGCAGTGAGCCACACTGGGAATCTTCATTGTTGTGTAGCGAAGCAACGGAAAGGGGGAACGCTACTGTTAAATGTGGCGGGCGTACGTGTGAGGGCGCTGTGCGCGCCAGAGTGAGCCTTTTTTTCCTTTCTTTCTTATCTGGTTTATTCTTAGTGTGTAAAACGGTACGTGGTCTTGAGGAGTAAGGGTGCAAAGGGAAGATTAAAAAGCGTGGGAAATGTGACAGACAGAAGTGATGTTTCGATGAGCGAAGTGCCAACGATTTGTGGACAATTGCCACTTGGCTGCTGAATGCAGCTCTTGATGCTATGAAAGTTCCCGAACGCCTGGCCAGAATTCACAACGACAAGATCGTTCAGGTGCTCCTCCTCCTCTACAGACATATAAACTAAAACATCCTCTAGATGACACATAGGCTGATGTAGGTAGTGGCGTCCCTGTTCACACATACGATACTTTTGTTATTATATTTGATGGTGATGTACTCCCTTGCCGTATAGTTAGCGCTATACTTACTGAACTTTGTCCACTTCATTGCAGAACTATAGAACCGAAAGTATACCGCGTCCTTCTTTTCCTATTATAAAAAAAAACTCAGCACGTTCATAACCTTGAGATTTGGGTTCTCCAGACGGTAAAGATCATCTTTCAAATCACTCTATAGACCAGGAAATGCAGCATGTTCAGTGCTTTCCTCAACTGCGCAAGGATGCAGTGGACACAAAAAATACAAACAGCATTTGCATGTCTTGGGTGAATCCATGTTGCCTTGTCTGACTTGTAACATCTTGCATCTCAGACTCTCGCACCGGACCGACCTCTTTCGCCTATGGCGACTCTAATTTGTTACTCCAAGGACTAATCAATGCAGCTTAGCGCAAACAAACATCGAATAGGAAGCGGACCTATAGAACAGATGGAATAAAAAAAAGTTTTGACGTGTCTGATTATATTGATGAAGTCGTGACACGCGAATGCGTTCGGCTTGGCAGTAAGAACAAGTTCTTCAATCTGGCCTACACGGTCAATTATGCGATCGTGCTCACGTAAGATAGACAGGGACATGAAATGTTCTGTATAGAGGGAATACCGGTAGCAGGGTTGTTCCGTCGAAAAGGACATGGACGTGCTTGTAGTGCTATTAGGGAAGTGAAAGGAATGCAGATTACATTGGTGCGGGTCGCCCTCATAGCGGGTTGGATTGGTAGACCTATTATTTTTTTTTTGCGGTATTTATCCTTTCTCTTTTTGTTTGCTGCGTTTGTAGGTCGCAAGGAACAACGAGGCCCAGAGGAATGTCCCTTGTGACGTAAGATAGGCTCTTAAAATAGATGGCGATGGTGATGTTGCAGTCAGCTTGCCGTTGCTGCTTGTTGGCCTTATAGCTGTGGACATCGCCTTAAAACATGAGCCGCCAATGTCATAACACGCTAAGGTCCGTCCACTGGACCGTCGAATGATGGTCCTTATCACTTCTGATTTGTGTAAATCGCGGGGCGTAGCCATTTTTATGACTCGTCGTCAGTACACGTATTCGCCCGTTCTTGTTCTTAGGTACTTCCCACCATCGTGAACGATATCATTCTCTCGTCTGATTTGTTGAAAACGAGAGGCGTACGCCTCTTTTGTGTGACACTTAGCAGTTATGTCACACAAGCAGACTTCGACGAACATTGAAAGGAATGGTCATTGAACATGTAGCGCCACAAAGCGTGTACCGGGTGAACTTCTCAACGAGCATTGAATCCAATGCTATTTGAGAAGTTCACACATTGCACGCTAGGTGGCGCTACGCGAATGTTCAATAGTCATTGGTCACAATGATAATCGAAGTCTGCCCGTGTGACATAACTGCATAAGTGTCACACGAAAGGGGGCGTACACCTCTCGTTTTCAACAAATCAGGCGAGAGAACAATGTCGTTCGGGATGTCGGGCACAAGAACGGCAAATACATATAGTGACGACGGGTCAGGGAATTTGCTCCTGGAATTTGTGGCTCATTACGCCAGGGGACAATGGTTAGTGTGAGATATGAGGTGATGGGATGATAGGTGAATGATGATAGTACATCCTTCTCCGAGTTATCGGACATGCATGAGACTAGGGTTCGGATCCCGGGATCCCGAAATGCCGGAATTTCGGCAAAATTTCATGTGCCAAAATCTCAGGATTTAAATCTCGGGGTAATAAACATCTGGTTTCTTGGCTATTCGCTAGAATTATTCGGTGGTACGAGTGAAAAGGAAAGAACGGTGTCTTACCGACTTGTAGTTTCAAGCGTCTCTATACCCGGAAAACTATCGTTTGCAATCCGAAACTGAACTAACTTGGTCGTCCACTATACATGACAAAGACGTTAGCTGGTGACTCATGTGAACCACGCAAGCCATTGCCGAGAACAGCCCTAAGTAGTATTAAGGCTCATACGAGATCAGAAGGAGTTTTCCGACGAATGGAGGGTATACGAAGTATTGCAGAATCTCTCTCTCGCTGTCTGCAGTATCTTTCTTTTTTTATCATCACGAATATGTATATTTGAAGGTGAAAAGAGAAAAATGGAGCCATTCTTTAAAAAAAACTATATAGTCTCTGCTGTTACAGATCTGAACGCAACAGTTATTGTTGATGAACAAAGAGGGGATAAGAGCAAAACTCCATGTATTCACACAAACGACAGAGTACTCCAGCGGAATGTGCGAAAAACGCATTTGATTGTAGCCGCCGCGTAAGTACAAGTGCTCAACGTCATATCCTCTCTGCTAAGCGCGGAAATATCCTGTGGCGCGGCCACGAGATATTCCGTAGCAGGCGACTATAGAAGTGACGCATTCTCACGCGAAGTTAATATCTCGGCACGGTGTGAATGCTGAATGTGATACGCGGCGATATTTTTGCCTGGTGGGCAGCTTGTGTGTGTGTGTAGTTCACGTTTTCTTCCAATATAATGTTCCGTGGGGATGACAGGAAACGCGCAGTGCATCGCAATTTATGGTAGCATATGGATGTGCAGGTGCATACAGTCCTATACCACAACCTGGGGATAGCTGCGAAAGAATCTCGATCCCGTCAAAGATCCACATTTAGAAATCTCGAAATCCCGGGATTGCAGAAACGGCTCGGGATTCCGAACGCTATACATGAGACCCTCATTGCCAGATACGTAAGAAAGCGAACGTAGTGTGAATATATTTCGCTACGCTATAACAACTTAGGGACTTCAGGAACTGGTGTTATGATTTGTTATGGAGAACTTGTGTGATGGGGTTCGTGGGAGATGTGAGGGACTCACAAGCTTGATCACAACTAAAGTAACCCGACGATCACCCGAGTAGCCATTAGATTAGCCCCAACTAAACATGCTATATACGATGGATGATTATAGATACACTCATAAATATGTGTATACGTCACTGCCAATGGGGTATATAATACGTGTGCTTCTTACGTGTGTATATGCGATGACGTGTATTTTCTTCCACAAATGTGTGTGCTCGATTCTACTGGAATCATCCGACATGTGGTTAAATGGTGCTTAGGGATGCCTTTGCGTCAAGGGGCCGACTTCACAGGGATCTGTGCCAACGTTTGGCGTATACAGCGTTTGTACTGGTGGAAACGGGGAAACTGCCGTTGAAGACACGCTGGCTGCAAAACTGAATAGAAAAGGCGTCGGATACACCGTAAAAATATCAATAGGGCCCCAATCTTCAACTTGTCGTTATCCCACAACGCGCGTTAATTGCATCACTTCGGCCCGTGATTCGCCACGAGCTCTCGCGCGAGCCTACCAAAGCGGCTTTGAAGCGCGCGAACTTTAAATGTAAGGATAACGATCGCTATGTGAAAGTTGAAGGTTCGAGATGAGTTATCCTTCTCAAGACACCTTAAACTTTGGTCAAGGCCGAGGACATTAACGCAGACAACGCTCCCTAGCAAGCATTGGGCACACCAAGAAAAGAGAAGCAGACGACAATGACGTCCCATACTCCATTCCACGGAGAACACACGGTAAACACATCCGCCCCGCTATTTTTCTCACCCGTCAGATCAGACAGACGAACTTCACAGCAGGAACAATGCGTCACGCAAGCCGCGCTTCACTGTGCAATCGAACGTTAATCAGAAGCCCCGTTTTTTCCTTGAACTTCAATGGAAAGAATGTTAGGCCTAGGTCAGCAGCGCTCATCTTCTCATTCCGGTTCGGAAGAAATGTCAACGGTTCGAGCATTTTGGTATTCAACGCAGTTCGCGCACTGACGGAGGGTATCGCGAGACGTTTCGGATCATCCGACGCGATAGTATCGAGGGAGAGAGTGAATCTCTACGAGTGGATCAAGCGAGCGATTTCTCCGAGTCAGTGTGTCGGTGTGTGGCCGTGGACGCTGAGAGCGGGGAGGCGACGTGCACATGGATGAGTGCTGAAGAGGGATGAATCGTGGTCAGGTGAGATTAAATTGATAAATGCGATGAGATACTCTATGTTTGCGATGATCGTACAATGTGATTATGTACCTTACAATGGGCGCATGCTCTATAGGTCTGGTATTTGTAACGTATTGGGAGGTCCGAGTCATGATGTGTGATGTCCTGTCATGATGTCGCTTGCAGAAATGTGATTCCTTACGAACTCAGAGTCGGACCAGTCCAGTCATTACGGTAGTCAGAATATTGTGGGGTGCAGTTGTCATCCGAGTAGGTGTTTAAATACCGGCTCTCTTAGCCTTAGAACTGCGAGAGCTTCATTTTGATTGAACCGGTGGAGTGTCCCCTTAAGAACTTGCGTTTTATCTCCTCTTCTCTTTTTCTCTTACAAACAAGCAAACAAACAAACAAACGAAATTATGTTTTATCTTTCTCGTTGTTTTCGCCACGCAATGAAAAACAACCTTCACCATCACACAGTCATTTCAATCTTTACTTCTTACATAATGCGCTGTGTCGTATGGTTAACGGAAAACACAACCAAGTAGAACACCTACACGTGGACAACATTTTAGAGAAAGTAATGAAGAAGTTAACTACCGCAAGTGAAACATACACCAATGTTTTTATGGAAGGGACAAGGACAAAGCTAAATCTCGGAATGGTTTGTGCCATGAGAGATCAGCATCCGGCATGTAGATATGCTTCGAAAGGCTTGGTTCAGCTTAGGTCAGTAGACCAAAAGTCTGATTTCTGTTACGAAGCCATTTTCGATAGCTCTGTACGGATTTAAGAGGCGGGCCGCGTGGAGACATGCTGATCCCGAAAGCGGCTAAAGCCATCCAATACCATCGAAGAGCAATCTCCATATTTTTCTTTCTTTTTCCAATCCAATCCAATCCAGCAATCCCAGAGCATTAATTCGTGCGTCAAACTACATCCCTCCTGAATAAATAATCAGAACAGAATAAGACGTGCTTTCTCGTTTTCCTGTTTTGGAGACATATTCATTACATCCTATTACGAGAGGCAGATCACGCTGCAAAAATACGCCAAAAACCAATCATTAGAAGACCGCTTGGCGACTACTCTTCACAACAGGAACACAGCTAGTGAGAGCGACAGAGTAAAAGAGAGAAAAAGTAAAGGAAGAATAAGTACAGTATTGAGATGATATCAGGAGGTGTCCGCAGGCTCGCATGTCCTTGAGGAAGCGTATATACCAGGGCGTCTCGCCAAAGGATCACCAGTGTGCGTAGCTGACCATCCTTCCTTTACTTTCACTGCCAGACTTAGTTCTGCATTATAATGGAAGAATACATCGCCTTAGGCTGCGTTCACACGCGCCAACGTTTTCCACCAACTATGGCCAACTTTGGAGTTGGTCCGAGTCGGCCGACACCACCAACCGCGACCAACTCGTGTTGCTCCGAATCGGTGGCCTACCAAGAGCTTGGGGGAGTTCGTGGTGTTCTAGCCAATCAACGTGAGGCGCATTACCACGTGACCCCCGAAGGCGTGAAGCGATTTCCTTCCAGCCGTTCTATACATGGCATGAGTTCAAGTCCTACAGGGCCCACAGGGGTATCTGAGTCCTCGGTACGCAAGAATCGCGGCGTGGTCTGTCTGTAGCCCCGGCGCGGCGCGCATGCGCTGTGTGTGGAGAGGGTAGGAGAAAAGGAAAGGGCGCGTGGAGAGCGCGACGCGGGAACCGGCAGTGCAGCTGTGGTGGTCGACAGGTTCAGACGTGTCTGCGCGGGCGCGCCATGGCTTATGAAAGCTGTGGTATGCCAGCTAATCCATGGTACTTATACCTGAGTGCTGCATGACAACGAAATGAATATACAATATGAAAGAACAAATGAGAAATAAGCGTTAAAGATGCACTACGTGGTTCAGATACATTGACTGCCGGAAAGCTGACGAAAAGTCACTTAGGGAAGAGAGAACCTAAGAACAACAATACGGGGTGCTGCTTTTCGGGTGACCAACAGCGTTAGTGGGTGGAACCGTTTGGACGTCCATATGCAGCATCGACGGAAAACTAAAGAAAGACTAAGTCAAAGACAAACGCATATAGGCTGCTTCGTGTTGTGTAGCGGGGATGACATAGCGGCCCCGTTCACGTGACAACACCTTATGTGTCGTTCCATAATCCTTAAGGAATACACCTCCGGACGTTTAAACTCCCTAACGCAAGCGGTTCCTAGCGCCACATGGCAGAAATTGAGACTCGTGGAATTCCTACAACTACCGCTTTACTAGTATTTTCCCATCAAACAAAAAGACATGTTGCACGAAACTCAACCGGCCCTCAGAATACAAAATGACCACTTATGTAAAGCACATCCTGAGGCATCTGTCTGACCTTAACCGTTGGTATCGCCATTCATATCAAACCCCATTTGTAGTGGCGGCAGGAACCTTGAATATCGTCAGGAATACGTGTACCGTGGACGTGAATGCAGCAGTGGTTTCTCATAGGCTTCTTCACACCTCTTTTACGTGACCTCATTGCATGACAACACGTCGAATGGTTCTTTTCAAACTGAAGTTCTCGACTAGTGAAACCGGACACAGTTATTCGAATATTTATGCGAGACCTATCAAGTCTTCACAATGCGGAGAAACAAACATAAAATGATGGCTGCGATGTCAACCGGTTGGTGCGAGATTACGTTATGAGAATCCTGATGAATGAACCCTTATGCTTGAAAATGTGGAATGTGAAGGACTATACAGAGATAATATTATACGGTACAGCGAGGTAGCTTTTCGCGACCACCCTACACTCTCAGAAAAAAAAAAAGTAAAAGAAGAATGATACATTTTACTCCTTTTAATGACTAGACGCACTGCCACAATCATTAGTTCCTGACTAGTGATCCTGTGCGTCCGATTTGTACTTTAATAAGGACAGAGTGTTACATGACGGTATCATCCAGTGGATTGTCCTTAGCGTTAGTAATCTTGGTAGGGACCTTAGTAGTCACAGTGAGTAGTCCTACCAGGTTACAGACACAAACCTTCCTTGTGGTTCTTTTGGCATAACCATTCAAACAGTTCTACCATCTCGAAACGCCACCCCCCTCCCCCCCAAAAAAAAAGAAGAAGAAGAAGAAAGAACAATTAGAAAAGAAATTATAAAATGCGTTCTGCAGAACATTTCTATGCGCACAAGCCACAGCAGGAAACCTCACGAATGAAGGTATCCCTGATTCTTCAGAGAAGGTTTCATTTTATGTCGCGACGCTCCATCAAAACTGGGTTCAAGGCTGAACAAACTGTCTTCTATTTTTCTGCACCGATGCACGAACATTTGAACGATTGAGTTTTCCGTACGCAAAAGAAGGGAATGCTCCGAAGACCAGTACTATGCATCATACAACTCGTATATTGTGTCCCTCATGCTTTTTCTGCAACAATCAATTTGAATTGTAATGCAATGAACTGACAACTTGGGGAAAGTTGGGAAAGTAGGGTGATGGATTTAGGTAATCGAGATACCGTGCTTGTATCCATCATCGAGATTCCAAAGTACAAGGGTTAATGGGTCGTATTTCGTTTCAGTAATCCGTTCTGCACGCGACCTTTATATGTCACGCATACGTCATAAACACAAAAAACGACGCTGTTTCTAGCATACGCTCCTGATTGAGGGTCAGGTTGCTATTCAGAACAATATTGCTTTCGTTCCTGATTTGTTGAAAATGAGGCGTGCGCCGTCTTGTGGCAATTTGGATGCACGTTAATTGCCACAAAAAGGCGTACGATCAGTCTACCTAGCCTCAGTTCCAGTCTCAGAACATCAATTCCCATCACCAGTCTATCATCCGTGGCTGGCGCAAAGAGTGCTTATATTCGGTGAAGCTTTGTTTTTTTGTTTTTTTGTTTACGTAGCTATGCGGCTCGTAGCAGCGAAGAGGAACGATGGCTATGTGGACACCAGCTCGCATGCACCATTCGAATAACCCGCCACATTTATCATCGATTATCTGATCATAATCTTCTTTCTGACGTATTTTGTCATACGACTAGCAGGTAGAAAGCGCACATGAATGTTTTCTCTCATCCACGTTCTATTCAAAGTCACAACGTAATTTGCCTAATGTGAGCCTTAACGTAACGTTTCGTATCATGTGGTCTACCAACGCTTTGGGTTCGTAAATCTCATGACAAGTCCCGCTGAAGACAGGGACCGATTTAACACAGCTATGGAGCATCATGTAGAAGTGTTCTCTATTAAAGTAAGCTTCGCCACAGCACAGGTTTGTTGTGAGGAGGAGGTGCACTACTAGATGCTGAGAGGGAAACCTGAGTCTGAGTCTGAGCACACACACACACACACACATACAAAGGGGGGGGGGGCAATACGAACGACTCGAGACACTATAATGCAGTGGTTAACCTGCCGCAGCGCAAACTGTGCTCTAGTCTTCACGGAAAATAACAATGACTTCGACAGAAGAGTAAGATTAGATTAAAGACTCCGTAACCAACTCGACGAGATAGTGAATTAAGTCTAATCTAATATTTCGTTTCTTATTACTTAACAACGAATGACGCTCAACTAGTCATAAAATCAAGGTCGTCAACGGCCACGAGCAACACATTATACGAAGAGTACACTCTCCTTTTGTGTATACGGTACGTGCATAACTTCTCCGATCCAATTCCGGTTCGCCATCGCTTCTCGTATCAAACATGAAGGCCGCCATCCAAAGGCGATTGACACAGGTGTGGTAATTGCCGTCAGTGAGGTATTGTCTCCGCTCGGACGCCTTATTAGACGTTGGGCTCAAACAATGAATGGCCCTCTATCTGGGTCAGCTCGATCTTCTTTATCCCGTGTGTCCTCTATGCTAAGGTCACTCGGAGACAGCACACATGGTACAATGCCGGTGACTGCCAGCACCATCACGCGGTGATGCAATATGGTAAAGGGATATGATGAGTTGGGGCCGGCACAGGTGACGCTACGGTGGTAATGTTACAAGCTTTAAGACATTTGAAGCGTATATTAACGTCAACAAGTACGAAGTAGTGACTGGGAGAAATTAACTAGCGGGACTGAACCACAAATAACCGTGTATTCACACGAGCGACATCCTCACGGAATATTCTAGCAGAAGAAAAAGCGAAAACACTGCTCACAGAGCCGAAGTTCCGACCTGTGTTATGTTGAGCATTCAAACGGTGCGGAATAGCGGGTGTAACGAACTGCGTATTTAGCAGACGACACTTAGCAGACGTCACCGTCAGCGTGTTTTCCTGTCGTCTGCTACGGAATATCTTGTGGCTGTGTAGCAGGATATTTCCCACGGTTAGCAGTGTATACGTGAAGACACGACGTTGAGCGCTCGCGCTCACGTGATAGCAGAAAGCTATAACGCTTTTCGCATCTTCCGCTTCTGCGGGAATATCGCTCGTGTGGATACACGGTAAGGGTCATGATTGCATAGAGATCAAGGCACAACAGAACGGACAGACATCGACTAACTTTTAGAACAACAGACACAAATGAACTATTGAAATGGCAGAAGTGTTCTCTATTCCGAGAGAACGCAAAAGCTATTCTCACAGATGTATATCTCAGCCAGCCGAGAATGTAGTCCGTGGGGTCCGTCGTGGGACGTACGAAAGGATGGCGAACGCCAGGCAAACAAGGAAGCCGATCCACCTGCTTTGTTAAGGTGAACGTGCTTGCTTGAAAAGCATACAACTTTTCTCGAAGTTACTTCGTTTCCGACGAGTGTTTTCGCAACATGATGAGTGTACAGCCAACAGTTTTGAAGCATGCGGGCGCACTACATTGCAATGTAGTGCAATGTAGTGGCTCGAGGATATCCTACAGCCAATATGGAACTCGGAATGGGAAACAGCATTGTGGCTCGGAGGCGTCACGCGCTCGCCTAAACCAATCGAGGAAGACTTCACATTTGTGGGCGGAGTTGGCCTGTAGGAGTTAACTTGGCCTGTGGAGTTAATGGTTAAAATACGCGATCGTGGTATAGAACGGAATCTTGAGGTAGATTCACGACCTATCGTGGTAACTTACACTGGTCACTATAATCGTCTCCCACCGTGTCTTCGAGCATGACCTCAGGAGACAAATCGGGATGGTTGAAGCTTTAGTGCGTATCCGCTTTGTGTGTCCAGACCAGGCGTCACCACTCAATAAATTGCCTATGCCTCTTTCCTCATATCATTTACAAGATACGACACAGCACCGGATTCAGACGAAATGGAACCTGTCAAACAACATGGCTATCACAACTCCTCAATAACCATCATCCTTTCACGTCTTGAGTCTTGCGATGTACAGTGATGATATCACTTACAGCATCCTGCAACACCTTACTAAAAAACAAAACACTTCCGCTTTTCTCAGAACCCATATTGCTCACCTATTTCACAACTAATTGAAACTCTAATAACTTCACCCCTTTGGCTCAACATCCTTGCCGCTCCCGAACCTCTCATGACCTCTTCCTACCTTTTCCTATACGCCCTCCACGCAGCGTGTCCAGTTTCGTGACGTTGCTACGAAACACCGGAACTCACACCCCAGTATTAAAAGTGATTACGTGGCGGTTGTGAAAATCGAAGGTGACGCCAGACGAAACTGACCAACCACGTCAGCATCTGCACAACGGACTTGCCAATCTCGAACATCATAGCTATGGCTTGCCAAGGGGCCGAGGGGCGTCCAAATTAGCGACATCTAAGAACCTCTGACGTAATATCGAAGACGTAGCGCCAGGTATTCCAGAAGAGCACCGAAGATCACGGCCAAGTCGTACCGACTCGTACAACCCGGGGAGCCAAGGCCGTCAAGCCGTCCTTGCGGCTATCAGGCATCCCCGCTATATTTCGTTCCATTCATTATGGGCAGCGGGCGATAGAACGGCAGGGTATACAGTTGGTAGGAGCAGGTTAATCGACAGTAACAGGTTCGAGGAGAACCGGCGGATATCTGCACTGCATTCTCTTGGAACACTGTCCAGGAACGTCTGACGCACGCGCTCTGCGTGAGGTGTCAATGCCACTAGCGGCTTCCGTTCCACGTGCTTCGGTCCGGTTGCTTGCGTCTTCGACTTGTTTGCGATATCTTTTTATGTAATGGTTCGCCTTCAACGCGTTACGTGGTGAAGTTCCGTTTTAATAACTGCACTGTGATAGAGGTTTATATATAGCTTTCAGTTCTGACACATGGCAGGCCATGCTTAGCTGAAGATGTTTATGAGGGCTCTCATTGGTGAACCGGAAAGAAGGGACCGGAAGGTTCGAAGTGCGTCTGCAGCATTGGAAGCTTACGAGGGAAGCGTTCAGTTTATCAGCACAGAACGTGATGATGCTTTCAACTGTCAGACGGTGATGTGGACAGCTTGGTGTCACTAGCAGCGCAATTGTGGACACAAGTCCCCATTATAGCTGAAATATTAAATGAGATTGTCAGGTAGACGACTCAATTCCGCAGGTTTCAGAGGTCAACTCAGTTTTTCGTTTCAATAGACGATTTTACAAAGATGCGCGCGCCACCAAGCGCGCGGCGCAAAGCAGCATGGGAACCTTGAGTGACACTGCTCCGTTGTCTGCTTCTTGTTGTGATTTATCCCGGCGGACGCTGCTGCTATGCACACCGAGAATGTTGTTGTTCTTCTTCTACCTCCGCCTCTGGCCGTCTCGTAATGCTTTAAGGCGCTCGAAGTTCCCATGAGCCCTTGCGCGCTACAGGTGGCGCTTTATTTTTGAAGCGAGATGTGGGCAAGTGTAGGTCCACGGTGTAGGTCCGTCCGTGGCTCTATAGCGATCACGTGTCAGTGTAGGCCCTCTGAAGCTATCGCATCTAAACACATTTGGCACATTTGTTTTTTTAAATAATTGGGGGTCTACGTCGGGGGTCTATTTAACATCCCTCGCGGAAGGCGGCGTGTCTAAGCAACTTGTACCCTACCACCAAGTTGCTGGCGTCCTCGACCGGGTTCGAACCCGCGATCTCGCGATCAGTATGCGAACGTGCTATCGACTGAGCCACCGAGGCCGGTACCTTTGACACAATGGCCAGATACGCAGCCATTTTTTTTATCACCGCAACTCGCATCACTCGCTTCCAAGGGACGCGGAGCGTAAGCTATACCGCATGAAATATTAATTATTGGCGTCGCCCGCGGATGTGTCGCACTACCGCAACTTACGCAACGGAAGCTCGCATGGACGCCCGCCGCTAGATTTTGCTGGCAGGAGCACCGTCAAACCACTTCGACAGAAAAAGATATACTCACACACACGTACATATCATCTCTCCCATTCATTAAAGAAGCATGCCGTTATACACACCACGTGGGTTCTAATGAACGAAGCCATCGGATATGAGCGGTCGCCCGTCTTGGAAGTTGCGGTTCCAAGGTCCAGCACAGAGACCTTGACCATCGTCCAGCCCTTGACTTCGGGGGTGCAAACACTGATTGGCGCCGTCCACGAGCAGCACCCGCTCTCGCCGCGATAAACGCACAAACAAAAACACGTTGACGCCTCGCTTTCTGGCGAGAAACCCGTTGGCTTCGTTGTATTGTTGACTGATTAGATGAGTCACAAAATTAGTGAGCCCATCTTCCTTATCTTTTAGCCTACCACTCCCTATATCCTTAATTTACTGATTTGCTTTTTTTCCCCAACCAAGTCAACAACTGAGGCCAGTTCTAAAACTCTGCCCCATTGCTTTTGCACTTGAGTGTAACGCTGTATCGTGTGCTTCAGAAGAGCGTCAACACTCCTGTGCTTTACAGTTAACTCACCCCAAAATTCCGATAGATCTCCTCCTTGTCTTGCGGCGGTAGTATATTCTAAATTCATTTAACTAATCTGCCAATTTAAATTTAATAATACCCTCCACTACCCTGAACCCTTTACACTGCCACTGTTTCGAGAAGTTTTTTGCTCCTAACCTTAACCGCTCCCTCCCAAGCCAAGTTCGTACGTAATAGCTGATTATATTTCTCATTCGTTCTTTACCCCAGCAGTCACCACCATGCACCACTCTACACCTGTTTACCCAAGCTTGATATGCGATTTCGACTGCTACTAACATGTAAAACTTCTGTTGTCTTTTGGTTACTTTCCCAACATGTATTCCCATAGCTTCTTCAAATGTCAAGTTACTTAATCCAAAATATTTCTTAAAACAGGACCACAGGTACATCGGTACCTTGCACTCGAAGACGGCGTGCCTCACCGTTTCTATTTGACCGCAAAGCTCGCAGTCTCTTCTGCGGCTTTTACCCCACAGATAAAACTTGTCCCTCACTGGTATGACCTCATGCGCAATTTTCCACAGGAATGATTTTCTTTTGCCTTCTAACCAGTAACTAAGAATTCTTTTCCAAGCTTCCGCTGTTATTGTAGATGGATATTTCTCTATTTCTTTCCCCCTCAGATCTCTGTATAATTCAGCGACTGAGCTTCCGCTGTAGTCTTTGCTCTTGTCTGATCTTTTCAATTGCAGCAAAGTGTGCTTCCCTGCTTCATAAATTGCTGGCTGCCATTCCGACATTGGACTCCTATGATCTATCCCGTGTTGGCGAAAATGTCTTATGTTTATTCCCAGCCAAAATTTTGTCACCTGCTGTGCGATGTCCTTGCCATCCAACATCCTATATATTCCATATAAAGCATGTGCTTCTGACAGTTGTTTCAGATCAGCAATCTGTAGGCCCCCAACATCAATAGGCAGTTTCATTTTCTCTTGCGCTACCCATTGCGTTTTCCCATCCCATATAAACTGAAAGCAGAGTTTCTCAATTCTACGGCATATTTCAGGAGAAGGGTAAGCGACAGAAAACAGGTACGCACATCTCGGTATCATAATTCTTTTGACAATCTGCGCTCGAGCTGTAAGTGGCGTTCCCGGTTCAACATACTCTTCCTTGAATTTTTCCACGTATTTTTCCAACTGCATCCAATTGTTGTGTGAAACCCCGTCCTTATTAAACCTGACTCCGAGGATTTTGGTCTCCTCCACAATACTCAAGCCCAGATCTTTCCTCGGCTTCTCCCCACCTAAATATATCAATTTTGATTTGTCTCTATTTATTTTCGCCCCGCTCATTGTCCCATATTCTTCCATTACTTCTAGAGCTTTCTCAACTTCCTTTTCGCCTTGAACTACCATAGTGAGATCATCTGCGTAGGCCACAATGGTTTTACACTGTACTGCCCCAGGTAATCCAACCCCTTTCACTGCCTCAGACTTGTTCAGCCCTCGTAATAACCTATCAAAGGCTAACACATACAGCAGGGGAGAAAGGGGGCAACCTTGCCTTACTCCCCTTTTGACCTGAAAGCTCTTTCCCAATTGCCCATTGATAAGTAACCTACTCCTGGCGTTTTCATACATGGCTCCTATTGTGTTTATTATTGGATTTTCCGTCCCAATTCCTTCTAATGTATCTCTTAAATACGCGTGTTTAAGCCGGTCAAATGCCTTTTCTTGGTCTAAGGTCATGAGAACACTCTTTATTCTCCTTCTGCTTGTCCATTCTATAACATCTCTTAGCTCCCATATTTTCCTTTGAATTCTTCGACCTTTAACTGCAGCACCCTGTGCTAGTGACACCCATTCTTCCATATTTCCTTGTATTCGGCCCACGACTGCCCTTGCTAATATTTTATAATCTAAATTTAATAACGTTATGGGTCTCCAGGCGCCCAACTCCTCCTTACGCTGCTGGTCCTTGCACAACAGAGTGACCGTTCCTTCCCGGAAGGTTTCTGGAAGTGTACCTTTCTGGAGTGCACCATTAAGCACCTTCACCAAAGAGGGGCCCAGGATGTCCCAATACCGTTTGTAGAACTCCGCCGGGAACCCGTCGGGTCCCGGCGACTTCCCATTCTTCAGGCTTCTAACAGCCTGCTGCACCTCCTTGCAGCTAAGTTCTATGCCTTTTCCAGCCTTTCCCCCGCAGAAGGAATCACCTGCCGTGAGTCCATTCTCAAACATGTTAGCGTAGAACTCTCTTGCCACAATGGCTATTTCACTTTGCTTGGTGACTCGTCCGCTCTTGGTCATGAGGGCCTCCATGGGCGGTTGCGCTAAAGCCAGATGTTTAGAGAGGAGCCTCCGGGAGCACCAGGCTTCCTTCTCTAGACTGTCCCTCGCCGCCATATACCTCAACGCCTCCCACCTTTCCTCCCTCAGGAGTGCGAGGTGATCTTTGGCGGAGGTGTAGCTCACACCGGAGAGTACTCCCACGCCGAACTGTTGCAACCGCCGCAAGTGTTCCTGGAGCTTGTGCGTCATTGCACGCTTCTCATGCGCTTTTTTCTTCCCCCAGGCCTTAAGGCACTTTTTTACAGTATTTTTCAGCTTATCCCACCAAATAAAAGTATGGTCACTATCCTTGACCCCTCTCTGGATTATGTGTTTGACTTCTTGGTCAACTTCTGGGAGGTCGAGCAACTTTATATTCATTCTCCATGGACGTTGGGAACCCGGAAACCCCATTTCTGTCACTTCCAGCAAGACACCCCTGTGATCGGAAATGTCAATTGTTTCGATAGTTTTAACGTCTTTTACTTTCTGTGCCATTCGACTTGATATATATATTCTGTCGATTCTACTTCCCCCTTTTTTATTGAGGCGGGTAAAGCCCGTTCCTCCCCCACCTGCTATTGGCCACGAATCTTGTAGCTGGAATTTTTGTATTGCCCACTCCAAGTGTCTAGCACCACTACTGTTGGAATGTTTTCCTGATGATGTATCTATAGTATCAGTTACGCAGTTAAAGTCTCCACCAAGTATAAAATTGTGAGCCCCAATAAAATAATACGGAAGTTCATCTTTATAGAACTCCTCCGATTCTTTTGCTCTGTTTGGCCCATACACGTTAATTATTCTAAGTACTCCTCCTCCGTGGGCTATATCCACTGTAATTACTCTCCCACCGATGTCCTTTTCGAATTTAAGTACTCTTATGCTCCTTGGTTGTAGGAAAATGATGCCAACCCCTTTTGAGTTATGCGTTCCATAACTCCAGTACGACTTTGTGTTAAATATTTTATCGAATTCCATTGCTTCTTGTTGTTTGTGCCAATGCGTCTCTTGAATTAGGATACAGTTAACTCCCAAAAATTTCGATAATTGGATTACTTCATTTTGTTTCGGTTTACTTCTAAATCCTCTTGCATTAAATGTTAGGAATTTGAACGTCATAATGGACTGGAGTGAAGTGGAGGAAACTGAACTGCCTGACCCAGTAATAACTTAACAACTTTGTATTAAATATCATCCTTCGCCTTTCTACCACCTTTTTTTGCCTTCCTAGATACCCTTCTCCTTTTTAAAGCCATACCACGGCCCTTCTTGTCAACTTCCTCGCTTTCTTGCCCTTCACTTTCCTCTGATACCATCGTGTGGAAGCTTTCTCCACTGTCAGAATATGTAATTTGTGACACTGAAGACACACTTAAGGTTGTGCTTGTTACTGAGGAAGCATCGTCCTGGCTTGCTTCCTCTTCAGCATTGCCAATGCGAACCTCTGACCCTCGCTTTTCTTCCGTTCCTTCACCCTTACTTTCATCATTTATGCTTCCCTCCACCTCCTTGCTGACCTTCGTTTCTTCCCCTAAACCTTTTTCTCCTACCTCTTGCTGCTTATCACAAGCCCCCATTTCTCTCTGTTCCTTCCCACTGACAACCTCTTTAATTTTAACTTCCCCATCCTTCTCTACGACTGTGGTGTCCAACTTGATATCATCCACTACATCTACACCTCCACCCCCCACTACATCCACCACAACCTCCTGCTGCACTTCCTGCTTTTCTGTACTTCCCAAACTTGGAAAGTTCTCCTCTGACACCCATGGCGTACTCTTTGGCTCAACCACACCTCCCCAAGCCGATGGCCTTATGTCCGCCGGGACGTTCCTTTTTCTTGCCAAGTCTCTTTTACATTTCCCGCACTCTACCTCGTAATAAGACCCACACCAGCGGCATCTATGAGCCTTACAATCACGAGCAAGGTGATCAGTTGCGTCACACTTCGCACATCTCCGTGTGACCCCATGATATAGGCACTCAATTCTGACACCCCTCACCGTCAAAAAATTTGGCAGGTCCCCATTAAGCTCCATGATAACCAATCTTGTTCCAGTTTCGCAGTCTTCATGCTCTCCACCATATTTTTCCCTTTGAGTCTTGATCACCAATCCATACTGTCCTAACTCTTTTTCCAAGTCGGTATCAGGATAATCAATGGGGTATCGAAATACAGTTATCCTTCGCATTTTCGCTCCCAAATAATATGCCTCTACCCTTTTTCCACCAATCACTACACCTCCCTCTTCCTTCAGTAACCTGACACCCTCCATATCGTTCATAACTACCTCATAGAAGCCATAACCCTGATTCTGTGCACCGCGGACCCTGCCGGGGGCTACCTTCTTACACGCATCCAAAACATCCTTCCCAAAGTACCCCTGAGGGGCTCTTACCTTAAAAACCAGGATGCGGTCATCCTGGCCCTCATCCATTGCTCTGCCGGCGTCTCAGCCTACGAGACCCGGCTACACTCTGTAAGCCGTTCAGCGCTAGAAACACACACTTGAAAACCACACTCACACAACTAACAAAAGGATACAAAACAAGCAATCTCTTGAGAATGATTTTAAGCCTAACACCGGAGCTGTCGCAGAATACGTCCACACGCGCCAACGATGACGATTGTACCGTTGGCTTCGTTCATGTGTGAAGATTGCCGTAGAAGTGCAAATGTCATGCGGCGTGTGAGTCAGATGTGCACGTAGAGATATCAGTGTGTCCTGACGGGATCTGTCTTCTTTCTTCGCACAGGACAAGATTGGTGTGGTGAATCTCTACTGATTCGACCGAGCCATGAGGTAAGTTGTAATTTTCTTCTTTCTCTCGTTAATTGTTTGCTAGCGCTTTTCCCATGAAAAAAATGGCTAGGAAGCAAGCGAGCTGGTGAAGAAGATGATGATGTGTTGTGTCTGTCCTGTCGTGTTCTCTAGCGTCTAGTCTCGAGGTTTTACATTATGCATCAGCTTTTTCCATGCCTAGCGCGCCAAAAAAAAAAAAGCCGTGGCTACCTCCGAATGAAACGCATTCAGCGTGATGAAACATTGACACCAATGTGGTGATGAGGAGGGCACACCTGACATAGAGATGTTTTCTTCCTCATCCCGCTGTAAGCTTAGGAAATCGCACCGTGGAGGTCTTCTTCGTATGCGCTTCTAACGTTCAAATGTCCTGTTGTCTGCGTCGTCGTTCTTGCGTTAATTAAGGACGTTCTGCGGGCCTATTTCCGGGGATCTCCCGTGTACGCTTGAGGTAATTTCATCGCTGACCGTCGCTATATGTTATTTGCTTATGTATTTTATTTTTTTGAGGAAAAAAGAAAGACGGATTGGGTTACTTTTCTGTAACTCCTGGTTATTGAGATTGTATGCGTATGTACCTGCATTAGCGGAGCAAACTACTTTTCTCATACATTCTTCTTAGTTTCGGAACGTATCGCAACAGTGGTCAATAGGCCTATAGGGCTCAAAGGCCAAATATGCAGCGATAATGAAACGACGCTTTGGCTATATTTCGATCTGTAATGCCCGTGTTCTATGTGCGCGTATCCAAACAGAGCTGTAATTATACGTTAGATTAGATTAGATTCTAGGAGGAAAGGAACGTCACACATTTCAGGAAACAACCGTTTTCTGGCCTTATTCCCCTAACCCTCCTGTACAGAACCGAGACACTGCTTTCGTATTCCTCTGTCGCTGGATACAAATTAACAGCGTACCGGTTCTGACGCCACCACGCAACGGACGCTAATTTCCCAGCATGACCGTATAGGGCGTAACGTCATCCCAGTGCAACTCCTGCCGGTGTTCCTTTGTCCTCCCGACTGTTGCTTCAGCTTTGCAAATTAAAACGTTGCCCAACCAAATTAAGCCAGCCAATTGAATCTCCCCGATAGACTGTTCCGCATAAGCTCTTTCCCTGGCTAACAAGGCCTGCAACAATTAAGCCCATAACACTTACATGAGACAGAGCAACAGATGCAGTGCTTTGTCGACTACATTAACCGGTAATGCTGAGCAAGTCCCGAGTACATTGGGGTGCAGTCATGTGGAGCGCAGTGCTCTTTCTCAGAGGCAACGCATTACTTGCTTTACATTAGAATAACTATGCGTGGACGTGGACAAAAAACGAATGAAGAGAAGGGAATGGGGAAAGGGGGATATGAAGGTCTGCTAAAGAAAAAGGAAAGGTCAGCCAGACAGAGGTCGGCTTGCTATTCCAAAAAAAGAAAAAGAAACGAAAATAAGAAAAAGGAAAAAAGGGAAAAGGAAGATAAATCATATACACTATCACAGGGCGTTGATAAGGT
Source organism: Ornithodoros turicata (assembly GCF_037126465.1). Taxonomy (NCBI): domain Eukaryota; kingdom Metazoa; phylum Arthropoda; class Arachnida; order Ixodida; family Argasidae; genus Ornithodoros; species Ornithodoros turicata. The sequence continues at coordinate 8,426,248 of NC_088206.1, read as the reverse complement.
CCGTAGTTTGCAGAAAGCGGAGGAGGACAGTGGTGACTGCTCAATGGGTAGGCGGTGGTAATGGTGGTGGTGGTGATAGTGCTGAATGAGCCCGCCGTTGTCGGCTTCACAAAAGTGGGCAAACGTTACGACTGACGCTCTGGGAGAATGTGCGTCCTGGGCAGACTTCTAAGGGAACTGTACTAAGGGACTGGGTAGGCCGAGGAACGGGACCCAGTAGGGTAGAAAATGAGAGAACGCTGTAGCCAAGTTGGTATACACGACGACGGAGGGTGTCATGGGGGAGAAGGTGTTGCCGGCAGTGTATGATGCAGTGGGGGATATCAGCCTCCACGCCACGACTGGTGCAGAGGGAATCCGACATGAGCATGCCGTAAGGAACGCGGCCGGCTGAACTAAGGCGACGAGAGACCGGAGGCTTGCTGAAATGTCTTCTGGACATCGCGATCTTTTACGCATATTGACAGCTTTCCTTTCATTCCCTCATTCACACGCACAAAGATGCATATACTAACATGGCCACGTTCATCCTTACTTCTAAGCGGCTGTGGAGTAGCCGTGGGCTTGGGAGCCAAGATGTCCGTAATTCTCTTGTGTTTCAAAAGCATGAGAGAAGCAATGATGAGAGAAGCGCACTTAGAAGCAAGCATGGGAGAGCAAAGCAATGAGAGAAACACGTAATTTTCTCCCTCATGCACGTTACCTCACTTCAAAGAGAACGTTGCAGCGGCGTAGGATAATATGCGAGAAATGTATTGTAGGTGAACCTACGTGAATGACCCCTGGTGTAACAACGTGTGAGATTGAGATGAAGATAACAATCGTTTGAGATCCGAGAAACTGTCGAAGTATCCGAACGTGTCGTTCCTTTGAGAAGGAAATGGAACAGAGATATCTATCGCGGAAACATCCGGCTACCTAATCGCACTAATTTCTAAAATTATGGAAGCGTAAAAGTTATCCGTAGGACTTCGTTCCTTACTGAGAGGAGAGTCATTATTCCATTTCACCACATGACCGGCAGCAATGGGGGTAGAGCAGTGAGCAGCAGTGAGCAGTGAGCAGTAGAGCAGTGGTTCTTAATTTATGCTATTCGAGGGAACTCCTGATCGCGCAGGCACGACTTCAAGGAACATACTACACTGGTGCAGCTGTGTATGGAAGTGGGTGAGGCGAACTAGATGCCGAACAAGTAGGAAACTTGTATTCTGCCTGGTTATTAAACGCTTAATTATAATTTATTTAATTATTTATTGTTTCGTCGCAAGATGTCGCTAGAGGTTACCTGGATTCATTCAACTGTTTCAGAATACTTCCCCTCAGATAACGTGTTGTGGGTTGGTGCTTGTAAATCCACGTAGCCAGGAGAGTAGCTCCGATTTTCCAAGTGTTTGTCATGCTTTTGAAACACAACAGAAAAGGAAAAGCGTGGTGCGGAGAAACTGTCGGGTTGAGTTACGGGATGAGCCAACCCACGAAGGCCACAGCTGCTGGATCTATACTGTTTGCAATGACCGTCAGCTGCGGCCACCTGGTCCTGCGATCTCGATGCCAATTTCAATGCCAACGGTCAAAGGTCGAACAATGTTCGATATATCTGTCCGAGATCTGTTCGATATATCTGTATGTTCGATATATTTGTGCGAGAGGGAGCCTTGCTAGGCGGCCAAGTTACACTACCGGGTGCTGAACAGCATCTTCTTCGCGGAACCTCAGGACAAGACTTTAAGAACCCCGGTTGGGAAGCAACTATGGTAGAGTATTGCCCCTGGCAGTGAAACTCCCCAACCGTCACCATCCGAATAAAGTTGTTCGGAGACGCCATGCGCCTTAAGGAGATGAAACGCTTTGTTGCATCCACTACGTCGCTCGGTCAGGTCAGACAGATGTCACACTCGACCACTGTCTGTGTGTCTATGTGCCAGTATCCTTCTGCATGCGGTGGGATGTCACGCCGCTGCCAGTGCCGTTGGGAGAGGGAATCGAGAGTGTCCCGCTCTCTAGAGTTCAGTTGCGGTTTCGATCATTCTATATTTGAACATAAGTTTATGTTTATGTTTACATAGTCTACAAGTTTATGGCGGGAATTCGATGACCATTGCGCTCCAAGCACGATGCGCAACACATTTTGTTTTCGATCGTTGCGAAGTCTCCCTGCACAGACGACTGTATTTACCCATTTCTTCGTGCTACTGGGTCGCAGTCATATAAGCCTAGACTATTGAGTACCCTTCACACCGAAAGATCGACTGTCCAATACGGTCAAACGCTGCTGGCGCCAGCGCCAACGATATTGTCCGCGGGACAGCAAAATGTGTTCTGCATCCTCGGCAGACTCGCATATTCTGCATTAGGGTGAATTCCGTCCGCTTCCTCCAGTCTGTCGAAGTTATCCTCTGTAAGCACAGCTCGCATCGGAGTTAGTAGGTGGTGCTTAGTATAACGGCGGACCGCGTTTTGGTGATCTATTTACAGTTAGAAGGGTGACCCTCGTTAGGAAGGCGTTGTTCTCTGCTAGGGTCTGCCAGCGTGGCTCTCTTCCCGCCTCGCAGGCTGCAGCCCTGTTCAAGTTAACTTTGACGTGAGCAGTACATGCAGCCTGAAACGGAGGAACAGGACGCTTCCAACCAATCCCGATTTGTTGCTCGCATAAGGTGAACGGAAGCCTTCCCTTGTTGTGATATAGATGTCGAAGGTGGTGTGTATACAGTTGATTATCAGTTTGTTTGAGAGCAGCGAACATGCTTATAATAAGTCCCGCATAACAGACGGCAAGATATTGAACGTACGTGTCAATGCCTGCAAAACTAGCGGAATGACACTGGGCAGGACAGATTCGGACCTGCCGTACGTTGTACCTGCGTCGCTTCCTCGGCCCGGAGAGACACCATTCCATCGATTATAGCTCAGGGTTCCCAACAGCGAAAGCTTCTCACTCGACATCGGGAAAGCAGCCTCCCCCAACGGCTCTACGTGTAGCGTCGTGGAAGATGTGGAACATATCACAATGTCATGAGAACGCTGCAGTGCAGCCCGTCGGCTTTTGAGGTCGCAGCCGACAACACTGGAGAGCCGTTAAAGTACTCGGGCAGTGGCACCCGGGCACCCCCAGTGCAGTCGCTGTGAGCCACGGAAGTCTTGCACGCCATGGACTATACATTGGTAATCATTGTTCTGTTGTGCATTCTTTATGCTGTCATCACGTCATCATTGAACCCACCAATCCCTGGTGATCCTTGCTATTATCCAGCCTTCAGTGGCTCTACACTTGTGAAGCCACAATCTCCGTATTATTTTTAACTCATATTCAAGTCCAGGCATATAGTTGGCAACGTTTTCTTTGGGACCACGAAAACAGCTTTCGTGTTGGAAGTGCACTGGAGAAGCATGAAGATAAAGACACGAGATAACTAAAATTTTGAAGTTAATCGCACGAATAAAAGTATATACTTCGACGACGAGAACCTTAAGAGTTTCATTGCGAAAGTTGTGTGGATTATAAAAGACTGGAAAGATTAAAAATACGGCTCGAAGAACAGGATTCAGCAGCTACACCGTGTTGTAACGCTTCTTGTGATGCAAGTTGCGGCCTTAATCCTACCCTCGCAGCTGTAAATTCGGATCCTGTTAGCAACCAAAAAGCAAATAGAGATGAGAGGCGGAAAAAGTACGTGACCAGAATACGCGATAAGTACTTGTACTATCGTGGTATTCATACGCACAATTTAGGGCATAAAAATATTACGAGGAAAACTACCTGAAGATAAACGCACAGAGAAAAATATAGACGTCAATAAAAAAATGAGACCGGCTTATGTCGCCGTCTCTGGTCGTTAAGTGGCTACCATTTTTCATTTTGTAAGTATACAACGTAACTAGCGTTGTTGCGCGACGCCCGTTTCCGCATAGTTTGTTGTTTTATTATTATTTTCGGTCAAAGAGCTTAGAACGTTGCCGCGTGCCTCTTCAAGTCATGCAGCCTCGGTTCGTTGGGCAGCAAAGAACGGGTGTCCCAGCCGACGTATGCATTGGATACGTTTCGCACATGCAAAGAAAATACATAAGATACTGGAGGGCCCAGAGGGGGAAATGTTCCCGGTCGAAGGGTCAGTCCTCCTACGAATTTGTTATCCAGGAGAAGAAGTCATGTGGAAGAGTAAACAAAGGAGAGATTCGAACCTGGAGCCAAAATATCAACTCCCGTGGAATAGACCTCTATACCCGAGAAACGTCACCATGACGTTGGTAGACAGACTGAAACCGAAACAAATCGGAAGGGGAGGGCTTGGTTCCTCGAGTGGGCACTCGTTCGCTGCCTCCTATTGGAAGAAAAGTAGGGTTGAAGGTTAGCGTCTCTTTCAGGGACCGTCGTTATCCCGTCAGGACCGTGGCTTTCGGGCGCGACCTTGTTCGCCCCCTACCTTCAAGCGTATAGTTCAACTCAACCAAAGTGGTGGCGCTGTAGAACACTATGACGTCACTTGTTTACAAACGGGGAGATGTCTATTGGTAGACGTGACATGGCATGACAAAGAACTTAAGCCAGGATAACCGTACCCTCTAGTACAGCTGACGACAACAAGAGAAGCAATTCATATGATTCATGTACCATTTCCTCGCAGGCTCTGGTGTGTGACGTGTTGGGCGGCAACAGTTGTGTTCCTGTCCCTGTGCTGCCGCGCACAGCAGCCTCCTCCTCCTTTAGAGCAAGTAGTCTCGTCCCGTGGTTCAGCGTTCAGGCAACTATGGCGGCCGAGAATCTCTTTCCCTCCCGACCCAACGTCACCCACCGTGCCACTGGTGACGTCAGACCTCGTGGACGAAGCTGCGCGAGAAGCCCACCAGGTGGTCCTCAAACAGAAACTACAAGACAAAGAAAACGCTGCCAAAGGTATGCATTGAGCAACAGCAGTGTTTCTGAAACTTCTCCAGTACGTGACCCCTTTGAGTAGCACCAACCCTACCATGTCCCCCCCAATTGTATAAACCTTCCGAAATTTTTTTTTCAATGACGTAAATACATTTACATTGTAATGTATTTAAAAGACATTAACCACAGTGAGAGCTCCTAAAAATGCTTAGTAATGTTTTTAACAAGGATTGATTTAATCGTGTGTTTTAATAAGAAGGATGGTCTGTTGTCAATACGTTGGTCTGTGTGGCTCAAGGCATATCGCATGTCTGCTTGAACCCTCCATGACTCCCAGAAAGTGGCTCATGACTCATTTGGGGGTCATGACCCGCAGTTTGAGAAACATTGATCTACAGCAATGGAGGCATTGAACTGTGGGAAAAACACCGAGGAAACCCTCTGCGTTCTGACTAAAACTATTAATGGAGTCTGTCTTGCCACCTCCTGCGCACTCCAAGAAGAAAAGAAAGAGCAAATTATGTCTTCTAGTCCCCATTTTAGCCGCTCGACCCTGGTATTTACTCTCCAGCACTGCAAATAGCCCCTAAACATCCCATGTGGTCACCTGAGCACATAGGACTGTGAGGAGAAGCCGTGAAATGGAGTCTCCACACTGGCACTCACTGGCAACGCGTCTACTCCTCAATATAGCTAAAATTACTCCTCTTTTTTTTAGAGTGTACGCTCTTCAGCGTGTATTCGTGAAAGTGAGAGTTATGTTGATATTTCAATGTAAATAAACCCACTTCCAGGTTTAAAAAGTGTGCCAGGTCTAATGTGTCCCGCATCTGCACGTCACATGAAAAGTCGAGTAGCACGTGACAAAGCCGTCGCCATGGACGAGATGGCGCACCTGTTCGAAGAGACAACAAGGATTCTCTCCAGGAAGTAAGTCGACGGATTCTGTAATGACAATATCCTTTACGATGGAATAGCGGCCGTAGAGCCATACTTTCAACCGATAACTTCCAATTACACGTAAGTGAACAGAAGACATCCATGCTGAGGCACCCACAAGAAATCTTCTGCACGTTTATAGACTCGAACACGTCATTTGACAAAGAAACCAACACCAAGCACACTCGAGCTAACTATAAATACACGTCTTTGGTTTAAAACTTCTCCGGTTATTAACCAATTACCAATTTAACCGCACACAACTAAGTCTACGTTAACGTCAAACATATGCTTTCATAGCTGTATCGGGTTATGTTCATCCAAGCCATTCGTATAATACGATACTGTCGACGAACTACAACGATGCTACAACGAGATTGCTACTATTGATTTTGATTGATCGAAGATTGATTGTAGATTGATACTGGAGAGCTTTGTTAGCAGAGGAAAACATCTAAGCGCAAGGCCTAGTTCACAGTTTGATGATCGTCCATGATTAATAATAATAATTGGGTGTTTACGTCGCGAGACAACTGAGATCATGAGCGACGCCACAGCGGTCGGTCTGTGGATTGCTTTTGCCCACCTGAGGGTTCTTTAACGTGCGATGAAAGCTCATCACACGGCACCCCGTATTTAACGTCCCTCGCGGAAGACGGCGTGTCTAAGCAACTTGTACCCTGCCACCAAGTTGTTGGCGTCCTCGGCCGGGTTCGAACCCGCGATCTCGGGATCAGAAGGCGAACACGCTACCGACTGAGCCACCGAGGCCGGTGATGATCGTCCATGAGGGAACACAATTCCGCACCGAGTGGACAAGGAAAGCAAGAAATATAAAACCTGGTTTGAGCTTTTGAGTCATGTTTTATCAGTTCGCGAACTGCCATTTTTGCTTCTTAATGCAGAATGAAGATGTTCTGGGAGGATGAGTTTCATGGTCTGGCAAGGACACAGCTAGGGGACTCTCGGCTGGCCGCCGTACAAGAACAGTGTCGCCGGCTAAGCAACACTATCTGCCACTACGGCTCCTTCCGTAGTATGGACGGCTCCTGTAACAACATCAACAATCCCGACTGGGGCATGGCCTTCTCCTGCATGAGGCGACTGCTGCCTCCAAGATACGCTGACGGTAACTGGACGCATTAATTGACTTGAAGCACAGTTGATGAGGACACGAGAAGAGGCGAAGACAATTCATAAACCGGCAAAAACTCAGCTTGTGTCTCGTGTACCCGTTTAACAGAAATAGCACCTGAAGAGAGAAGGACCAGTGAAAGACGCAGGACAGCTGCAACTTAGTTAGCCGGTGGTCCTCGTCTTATGTTATGTAATTTCTGACAAGATTTATGGGCACCAACTGCCTCGCGCCAGGGCCACGTTGTGTAAAAACAATTAATTTTTGTCACTTTCATTACTTGGATGGGATACCGGAAGACAGAAGGATTTTCCAACTTGCTGTGATACGACATAGCGTATCATGCCCCCAAATTTTCAGGAGCTCGAAATTTAATTTAATAATTGGTTGTCTACGTCGCGAGACAACTGAGATCATGAGCGACGCCACAGCGGTCGGTCCGTGGATTGCTTTTGCCCACCTGAGGGTTCTTCGAAGTTTAGGCACGACAAGGAACAGTAGGCACAGTGAGATTTTCTTTTTACCAATGCAACTACATTGGGAGTGAATTTAACAATGGAACATTACCGACCTTTTAGTGTTGAGACGATACTGGAGAGCTGGCCAAGGTAGCACCAGCAACCTGCCCTGTGTACACTGGCGAACTACCTCAAGGACATACGTGCTGAAATAATCTTTTAAATCATCCAGTGCTTTCACACGTCTAGCCTACGGTCCCATTTTTTCTTTCTATTTCTATTCTATTCTATTCTATTCTATTACTGACACTATAGGTAAGCAGGCATGACACGTTGCAGTACTACTACTGCCATTAGAGTATTATCACTAGGGCTGTCGGATACACTGACGAGAAATGCATCTCATGTGAATGATAATTAACTAATATAGTCAAACTACTTTACAACGAAACTCAGGGGACAGAAAAAAAAAAAAATCGCAGTAAAGGTATTTTCGTTAAAAAGGATGTCCATTGTTGGACCTATAGGGCTCCAGCGGGACCGCAAAAAAATTTGCTGTAGTGGTATTTTCGTTAAAAAGGTGTTCGCTATAAAGGAGTTTGACTGTAGAGTGAATTAGTTCTAACAGTGAATATCTTTCAGGAGTGTCGGCGCCCCGTATCTCCGAAACGGGAGGAGAGCTTCCAAACCCACGAAAGGTGTCGACAACGGTACACGTCGACTTCGACAGACCTTCACGGGAGACCTCGCACATGCTGATGCAGTGGGGGCAGTTCTTGGACCACGACTTTGCACTGTCACCCATTTCACCAATTCCTGGCGAAATCATTGACCTCGGAAGTGAGTTTCGCCTTCTCGTACGACGGAAACGTAAAGTTTGATATAAAAGCACCAGCTTTTCGGAATCCGGGACTGCATTACACTTCAAGCTATGGATTTGTTTTGTGAACGGAATAATTCAGCGCTGCACGACAGAAGCTTCCACAGAGCTAGCGCGCTAGTGCAATTGCATGCCGTGGAATGTCCAAATGCTTATCGTCCAGGTCACTGTGGTTTCCAATGCGAATGCAATGTCCTGTATCGAATCATTTAACAGACATAGTGGTTTTAACCACTGTCCGATAAAATCTTTCATTTGCTTGCACATATTTTTGAGATATAGCTATGTAACTGAAAGGAACGTCAATGCGTATCCTTCAGTTTTCAGAGCAGACAAGCCAGACACAGTCTGTCGAGTTAGGAATGGAATGGAATGGAATTGGAAAACGACAAGCATGTTGAGATAAGCACCATGTTGCCTATTACGTGGCACAGGTGCACATTGCATACACCAAGCAGGACCATAGCGGGAACGGCACCAAGCTAGACGCACTATTTTTCAATAGTTCTACGCAAGTTAGCGTCAAATTTGCACGTTTCGATTATTTTATTTTTACGTTCATATGTTTTGCCCGCTAAACAACATCGTACAAAAATAAATACTGTCAGACCTGCTCTGGAGTGATGTAACAAAAAAAAAAATAAAAAAAAATACGCAACTGGAAAGCAGAGAGGGTATTTGCATGAATGATATGAGCTTATTCTATTTCTTTTCCCACGTAGATCCCAACGACGTCCTGGACTGCTGCTCCCCGCTCATGCGCAACTCTGCGCTCTGCTTCTCCTTTGATATTCCTCGCACGGACCATTTCTTCGGTGCCTATGGAGAGCACTGCATGAACTTCCCACGATCCGCGAGATGTCCGCTTTGTGGCCTAGGCAAGTACAGGGAATACATACGATGCTTTTTTAGTGCCGTTTCGCGATTTTGAACATGTTCAACGCAGGATGGCAGGAAGGGATGGAATTTTCATCAGTAACGTGACTCTGTTTCTGATGGACAGTACTGCAGTCCTCGAGGCGAAGTTGTCTCATGTGCATCACGAAAAGTGTTGGTTACTATGCACGAGCCAGTCAGTGGAAAAGAAAAAAAAAAAAAGAGAAGAAAATTGGCACCACCGACGGGGAAGCCGGCTGCTCCATACCACATAAACAACTCTGAACACATGAACGTACATAGACACTTGGAGTGCAAACACTCAGATACGAAGAACTATGCACGATGTTTGTGCATGGCAATAGGACCTGACGATACGACACTGTGCTAAATCAGAATGTCAGCGCACTAGCATAGCAGCGCAAGTTAGCATGACGTCATCAGGGGGAAGAGCCACAGGTGTGCCGCGGGGTTATGTCGGACGTGCCAGTGGCAAGACGAAACACAAACAAGGTCACATGACCTGAAGATGACGTTTCCTGCGACGTAGGGCCTGGACAAGGTGGTGGTTTTGTCACAAGCGACCGCTTGAGGGTGCTTACAAAATGGGAACCTTGTGCCACCACTGTGCCCACGCTCGTGGCGCGGCCGACTATCTTCTGGCGTACCTCTCACTGTGACCGTAGCTCTTTCGCTGTCTCGGGGGATAGAAGTGAAATACTACGATTGTACATGATCACTGCATTTTTGTTGTTGTTCTTGTTCTTAGTCATATTAACCCATATTCTACCGTCCATAGGCCCTCGTCAGCAAATTGACTCCTTGACGTCGTTCATCGACGGTTCTCAAGTGTACGGTAGTTCTTTCGAAGACGGGAAACGTCTACGAACCCTTCAAGGAGACGGTAAGTCAACCTGTCCTGCAAGTCACGGGCAAAGCATTAACTGTACCATTTCAGGACGTCTCAAGTTCGATGTCGGACGGAAAGGGGACATGATTCTTCCTGCCAGCTTTCATCCTAATGAAGACAAGTGCAGCCGACCGAAGACCGGAGATATCTGCTTCAGAGCCGGTACGGATAAGTTCCACATTATCCACATGTTCATCAAAGTACCAGTCTGAACCCTCCAATGGTGTTTATCGAAGACATTTTCTCGCTGACACGTGACAGTTCCGAACCAATTCCTTTACAGGTGACGAACGTGTCAACGAACAACCAGGACTGACAGCCATGCACACGGTGTGGCTTAGACAACACAACGCAATGGCCGATAAGCTTTCGAGCATTAATCCTCACTGGGACGACGAAAGGATATATCAAGAAGCAAGGTACGTACTATGAAATTAATTTTGAAATCATTTTTTACTGATCCAAATGTTCGAATTACTTTCGCCAGGCGCATCGTGACAGCTCAGATGCAGATGATCACCTACAACGAATTCCTTCCACTGGTTACTGGCAAAGCGTTCCACCGGGAGTTCGGGTTAGCTGTGTTACCCTATGGATACACAACTTACAACGAAAACGTCGATCCTACATTGTTGAACGAGTTCGCAGGAGCTGCTTTCCGATTTGGACATACCATTCTCAACGGTGACTTCATGCAGGTGAGTCTACCCTGAGTCTGAGCATCGCATGTAGGTTCAGTGACAGGAAGTGGACAAAATTCTTACCGAGCATTTTGGTAAAGTGGTGAAAACCACGCTCGACTAAATGGCCGGCGAAGCAGCTGGACGCGAAGTCCCACAACGCAAACTGACGTTCAGGAGATGTTACAGTAACGCGATAGTATCGAACTTCTCGTCAATATTTCAGCTTCAAAGTTCAGCCACTCCTCGCCCATATATACTAGTGCATTCAAATACTCTCCATTATTGACATCAATCTGCGATTGGAACTTGCTCCCACATTCTATCGTAAATGAAAGCGATTCTGCGCAATTTGCAGCCTCGCGTGAACAAGAATACTAGGCGCGTTAGCTGCATGTTTCCTCTTTCATGTTTTACTGTGTGTACTTTTGAGTGAGTACGTTTCCTTCCCACTCGGTATGCGCAAAATCACGCCACTTTGAACGGGTCATCAGAGTGACACGGGTTCGATATCCGCTGTTGGTGCTCGAACCTTGTCGTCCAAGTGCCATTCTTATGCAACTTGGCGTACCGAGGTCTATATGTTTTGTGTGTGGTCCTGTGTTTCCTTAGAATCCCTTCCTATGTTTAGTTGCGTATGTTTCTAGAGCACTACCATAAGTAGTTAGAGAACCTTGAACTACACTCAATGTGCATCTCTTATTATGCCTCTCACAACAGATCGACTCAAAAGGCCACATCTCCAGAGTAAAACTTCAAGACAACTTCTTCAAACCGTTCGAGTTTCGAGACGGAATGATGGAGCGGATCGTACGGGGCCTTGCTCGCCAGACGTCGCAGACGTTCGACAACTTCATCACCAATGACGTCACAAACCACCTGTACCGGCTGACCAATGAGTCTTTCGGATTGGACCTGATCTCGCTAAACATTCAACGAGGAAGAGACCACGGACTACGCGGATACACCGATTACCTCAAGGGCTGCTTCGGATTGCGCGTCGAGAAATTCGAGGACCTCGACAGCGCCATGCCGCGACCGGTGCGGGAACGACTCCAACGACTATATGCGTGAGTGTAGCCACGTGATGTGACGTCAGATACACGCGATAAATATGCGGGGAAGGCTTATTCTAACAGCACCGGGTGTTTACAGTATGGAAGTATTATAGCTTAATGGATGTGTTACTATGGCTTCAACTACCACCATTTAATTTTAGTATTATAGCAACGCCGCTTCAGCGCAGGTGCAAACCCCACCTGTCCCCTACTCCTGCCTGGCGTCCTCTTTCCATCTATCAACGTATGTACGCCGCACATAGCCACAGTTGCTTCGCGGCGCTAAAAAAAAAAGCTCAGGCGCAGATGGCTTGCACTGATCAAAGTCTGGTGAAGATCGTGATCACGATCACACAGTGACGCGAGAAATAATAATAATAATTCAGGGCTTTATGTCGCGAGCCAACTGTGGTAATGAGCGATGCCACAGTTGTCAGGTCCGTGGATTACAATAACGTGGAAACCTCTTGGGCTGGACAATTCGAAAGCAATCTTTAGACACGGACAGCAATGGATGTTACACTTGTATTGAAAATCATAATGACATTCTTTTTTGCGCAAAACCAAATATGGTTAATATGACGCGGCAGACGGTGTCCAATTAATGAGATATTTGGAACGTGCGTAATTATATTTTAAAATGATGATGATAAAGCCAGAAGCGAGGCATCAGCGGTAAGCTTACGTGCTCTCCTTCGAATGGGCAAAACGTAAATCTTCTGAAAGATACCTCGACCTCCCGGTCTCTTTCCACTCGGGTGCCTTTGACTTTCCGCTGTAGGTTGATCGTTGCTTGCCAACGAGCTTTCCCACTGCCGGGCGGGAGCACGGAACGGCGCCCGCAACGGCAGAAACGTCACTTGGAGGACATCGCATGCCCGTTCTTTGGCGCCGACCAAGCATGTTGCTCCTTGCGCAACTGACGACGGTGGACGGCAGCGACCAACCAATCAAGGCGAAGAACAAGACGAGAGTCTGTGGCGCATGAAAGCAAATGACTGCCTCGTAGCGCACGCGGAAGTCTCGTTTCCTTGGCCATAGCCTCCTATATACTATATAGGAGGTATATAGGAGGCTATGCCTTGGCTCTCGCCGGTTTAACTCGAGAGCACGTCGAACCTCGTCGTTCTCCGGCCGCCGCTCCCCGCTCCGAGAGCACACGCCCGGCAGTGGGAACGTAGCTTTATTCTACCATACATCGTTTTCCATGAAGACGTTGCAGTGCTTCTTTTTGTGTGTTGCAGCCAGAGTAGCAACTCAAATGACACGGCAAAAGCGCCGAATACGGTGTCATCCCTTACACAAATGTTAAGATGAACACGAACCCATGTGCCTGAACTATGGGTACATTACACCGGAGCAGAATTCCTAGCTTTTGTTGAACTATTTGTTTCCGGATACTCAGGTTAATCGGAGCTGTTATCGCAGGCACGTAAACGATATCGACCTGTTTACGGGAGGTGTATCGGAATACTCCCTCCCGGGCGGAGTCGTGGGTCCAACTTTTGGCTGCATCATCGGAATCCAATTTTGGCGACTCAAGTACGGCGATAGATTCTACTTCGAGCATGGAAGCCAAGCCGGAAGCTTCACACCAGGTACGGATAGCTTTTCAGTCAAACTCACCTTGGACGTGATTTGCATGTCGGTAACTTATTTGGGTATTAGACCTGTTTGTTCATTGATGACGACCATGAATGGCATTACGAAAATATAAAAAAATGAGTACACCCAAGCAACATGTTTGTAGTTTTCACATACAGGACATGATCCTTGCTTCTAGGACGGGGTTGCTTTTCTAAAAAGGGTCTAACTATAGCTTTAGTTAGTGAAGGAAATGAAATACAGAGCGAGGCCTTCCGTGTCCTAACAAACGGGAGGTAAGGGACATGAATACAACTGGTCTTCGCTGCAGCACGCCGTTTTACGCGGCTAAAACTTCATTGTCACGAAGAAGGAACAAACTGCAGAATGAGCTCCTGCACGCTCCTCCTCAACTCCTGCACGCTCCCGCTAGGCGTCACACGCAGCCAGTGACTGTTATCACCTTCGACGATAACGGTTCTCTGGCTCGTTTCATTACAGCTCAGTTGACTGAATTACGGAGGACAATGCTGTCAAAGATTATCTGTGACAACAGCATCGGGCACAAGTTCGCTCAAAGGAACATACTCAGAACGATATCGGACAGGTAAGCCAGACATCGTAAAAAGATCCTCTCTCGCGGAGGAACGGTTCATATCACTAATTACTGGACTAATTACTGAAAATAATTTCATGCAGCAATCCTGAGATACCTTGTGCACAACTGCCGGCCATGAATATGGATGCTTGGATCGAGGTTCCGGCAACGTCTTAGCACGAACTTGGGACGCGGTGACACAACAGCCAGAAGCTGATTAAGATCGAACCTAACGTCGAAGCCTCCAGAAACAGATTGAGCACAAATTCACGAACTAGCAGCGCCACCACACGTGCTAAAACACACCATGGTTACAGTCTGCTAGACGTCTTTCGAGCAGAAACAAAGTTGCCAAAAAAAGATAACCATCATCCACATCGCTCTGTCGGTTTCGACCTTTTAAACGAAAGGCAATGATAGGTGGCGTTAGAAATCAATAGCGAAAGAAAAGTACGAGTTTGGAAAATATGTGGCGCCACCACAAGACAGCCTGTGACTACGAAGACATCAATCTTCAAGAACCAAGAACAGGTGGCCTACAGTAGACAACTTTCCAAAGACTTATTGGTTTAACTAAAATGCCCTTGCCTTCGGTTGAACTGCTGGATTGTTTTCTTTGTGAGACACGCGTGAGCCGGATTCGGAGAGGACTGAACTGCAAAGTGAGTGTTGTGTGAGTGCTGAACAGGACAGTGACGATTGTGATTGTGTGGCGAGTGATCCCATTTCTTCATTTTTTTTTTCAGTACGTTACTTTGTATATTAAACCGACACGGGTGTGAAAGTATATATTTTGTTTGATAGTGCTTCATGGGCGTCATGAGCCCGCTGCGGTGAACTCTTCGGGCCCATACCCACATGCGGTACAGATGTGCGGAAAGCGCCTGCGGTTTCCGCGGGTGTCAAGATATCGACGCTGGAGACCCTGCAGTGTTGCCAACCTACATTCGCATTTTATTACCCCCAAATTGGACGAAAAATTTCCCGAGATTTCCTTAGACTGAGTTTGTCCGGCGGCGGCTCGCATACTCATTGAACTACCGGCTACGGCGTCGAAAACAAATACCAGTAAACTATATCAGCTAAGTGCAACCTTGTCCAGTGGTGACAAGCCAGTCGGAGAGTACAAATTATTGAGTGACTAAGTTGTATTTGCGTTGCGATTTCACGGTACACTAAACATTTCATAACAGTTTCTCTCCCATAACAAACAAACATGGGATTCCAGGGGCGACTTCGTGAGAGGCGGCAAGTGGAAAGGAAAACAATTTCTTTCGTGCCTCAGCTCTTTGGAACATGAATTCTTTGCGATACTGGTTCATAAATCTTCGCCTATAAGGTCAAGAACAGTTTAGACATTCGTATAGACGTCGTGGTTTTCGTCCGCTGTAGATCAGGAGGTACACGAAGCAATGTGAACGTGATTCTTCTGAATCATCCGGCCTTATTCCATGCGCGCTAGATGAAACAAAAAGCAATGTCTCCGACATTGCAGTAGCAACTTTATTGCCGCGCACCGCTCTGAAACACTGTCCCCTCCGTCCAGTCCTGGGCACCAAAATGTACAATCCTAAATGCCCAAACCTTTACGCTCGTTCTTGGGAACACTTCATTCACAGCAAACAGGAACTGAAAAGCATCCATAGCATATAGCATTTCCTACCGCTCAAAACAAACTGGACTTCAGGTGTGAATTATTTATCCTTTTCTCATAATGTACGTTACTAAAGTAGTCTTCGAAGTTTCTCGAGATGGAGTTGTTCCTTGAGTAAAGTTCCTCGTTGGAGGCAAATTCAAATCGTAATCGCAGCATGGTGACGGTGATCCGTATGTGTCTATTTGATTTTCTCGAGGGCAGTGCGGTATTTGCTCATTCTCCAAATCAACAAAACCTGCAACAAGAAACACTCCAGCAATGGTACTGAGGCAATATAGCAAAGAGAGCATTCTTAACAACTACGTAACACTGTAGGAGCAGCTACTTCAAGCAATAACTACAGCTTGCTGACAATTGCAGTGGCAGCTATATTAATTACTAACAGTGACCGATCACCAGCTAGCTAATTTACTTTCCCTGCTAACAAGTTTGCTAGCAGTCGAATTCGTTAGTTACGGTATACGTAACAGCAACTGAACTAGAAAGACGCAATCAAACATGACCACCCAGTATACAGGAAATACACACCAACTACTGTCCGTTTACACGGGGCAGTCTGGAGTAGTAGAAATTTAGAGATTGGAGTTGTATTAAACTGCTGGTTACGTGCAGATGACAAATGCAAAATTTCATCTAGCATAGCATCAGATAGTACGAGATAAAGATGAAACGAAGGGCACGTTCGGAACCGACCTCGCTAGTATAGAGTAGGGCAGAGTAGTGAGCACCTAAGCCCTTTTGCTCAGGTTCAGGTTCAGGTTCAGGTTGCTGCGAGATCGACCTATAGGGGGCGACACTGCACTGGAGGCCGAATAAACGTGTAAAAGCAGACGACGCGAGGAAGCTATCCGCATCACAGTCTTTCATCGTTTCACCGCAGCGCGCCGACACCGTTCGATCTATGCTATCACAGGGTCGTACTATAAAGATTGCAAGAAGGTGAAGAACATTTTGGTTGTCGATAAACATGGTAGAACGCACGAGAAACACGGTAAAACGGCACATGGTCAAACGAAATCAGGAAAATCAGTCTCGTATATCGCAATCATTTCTAGGTAGGACAGAAATCGAACGTTACTGACAGTGATGCCGCAGCAGCTAATACCGCTGGGCAGAAAATTCAGTTAAAAATAACTGGCTGCGCATTTAGTCGAAATTACTTCGTACAGTGAATCTGCGGGTTATAAGAAAGCACGTGGCAGCGTTTTATTCTTCTTTCTGATCTATTGCTGTGTACCGGAGAACACCGGTTACATCCTTCGCAAACGGGCAGTCTTCAGTCATCATTGGAGTCAATGGCCATTGAAACATACACGTAGTGCATTCTAGCGGGTAGCGCGTCAACCTCTGAAAGAGCATTGGATCCCACCTCCCCTGACAGGTTCAAATTACACGCTTGGTGTCGCCACGCGCATGTTTCAATGGTCGTTCGTTTCAATAATCATTGAAGACTGCCCGTTCATTCCCCGAAAAAAATGGAAGCTGTCATAGAAATGTTCCTTACGTCAACAATAAGCACGATAGCGTTAAAGATAAGCCTCGGATTGATCCCGTACACCTGGAAGAAAAGTCATCTCAACGATATGAAAGCCTCCTTGAAGTGTGTTGAATATAGCTGGGTGGTAAATCACTCAAGGAACTTTGTCGAGGTATACGATTAAACACTGGCGGTGTTAGCTACTACCCCGATACCTATCCCGATGTCATGATAAGATGACAAAGGTTAATAACAAAATGGTATATGTCGACAACTCACCGAGTCTACTTCCATATTATAGTGGGACGTGATTTCGCGCTAGATAAAGAAGTACGAATAAGTACGAACTAAAACTCATTATGCACGATTAATGGACGATGCACACAGAAATAATGTTCCGACCTAAGCGGGAGTTAAATGTGCAGACTTACTTTGGCCATCCCCACCACGAGATGAGTCTCCTGCGAGATATATCAACCATAAATCATCATTGTATATCCAGTTCGTGCAATAAAAGCAATGACGTAAAAAAGTATCAATAACAATAAATAACAAGTACCAGTTATATAAAATTGCCTGTTTCCTTTTATGCGTAGTGTATGGAGTATAACGCGTTTAAATGCAACAGCTCCATTGTGCTTTCGCTGGTGTCTGTGTCACGTGATGTCACGTGGCCCCCGTAAAGCTATGGACGGACGTACACGATGATTGGCCCTATAAGCCATCGCTTTAAACTAATGAGCGTACATTCTAACAACAGAGCTTCACACCATAACTCGCTAAAGACCTACTGGCGTTGAGATTTGAGAATCTTTCGTTATTCGTTTTTTCCACGAACTGATTGACTGATTGGAAAAGAGAAACATGGAGATGTGGGTCCTGACAAAGTTGATTTGTTGGAAATGGGAGGCGTCTGCCTACTTGTGTATACGTTGACTGCCACAAAAAAGGCGTACGACCTCTTCTGGCACCCAGAGATAACTGTATAATACAGCGCAATGGGTTCTACAGGATGTTCATTTTTGTCCTTCACAGAAGTTTTATGAAAAAGCTATGAGTGCAGGACAGATGCCGTTTTTGCAATTGAGTTCTACGGCCAGGCGGACATCCTCTCGAAGAAAGCATGCAACTACAAGATGACTAATTACCTAAAACTCATTAATGAGCTCTCTAATTAGGGTATTTCTAGCAAAAGCGAGATAAAAGACTGTCCTCGTTGAAAGCCATTCCACGTCTAACAAATCCTGGAACGAGTCACACGTATCCCCGAGTTTTCATGTGAAAATGAGCCGCACGAAATGGAACGCAGGGAGCGCACCTCTCATTCCACGTCACAGGGTCACGTGATTTGGGCCGATGAAGACGATTGGAGTAGGTGCCGATATGCTGGCCAGATAATCCGCTTTCGGGCCCAGGTGAGCCTCCGTCGGCGTAGATGGTGGGCTCTTGAGGCGCACTTTTTCGATTTCGGCTAATTGGCATACCGAAATTCAGCGATGGATATTTCACGGCCCTTGCTCTTTACCGGATTTTTAAGAGACAGAATAATTAACGATCTAATTAATGGATTTGAGGTAATTACAGTCGACCCCCGTTTATCCGGACTTCATTTATCCGGATCCCGCGGTATCCGGACAAAAGGCACGGGAACGGATTTTCCTCCATGTATTTTGTTCTCGTTTATCCGGACTTCAGCTTCCGGACTCGGACAAGCATTCCTGGGAACGAAAGTCGAAAATTCTTGTAATCCAGCTTCAGTTATCCGGACTACCGTGAGTAAGAGGAGACGCTGACCGCGCTTCGTCACCCTTTTCGCTGTGTTGGGGTTATTCCCATCACACGTTAGGGACCTACATTCCTCCGTAGGGGAGACAACCGTGCACGATGACCCCCTTTTCTATTTGTGTGCGTTGGGTCACGTTGACCAGTCGAGTCATTTGGAAATATCTCGAGCCACTGTCCGGTTCTAGAGAGGAAAACTCCAACCCGAGGGCCTGCTGCTTACGGCCCGTTGGCCGATGAAGACATTCCCCTAGCTGAGCTGCGATCCCTGATGCAGAGGCTCACTGCGACTGCCGTAGATGATGCTGCGGTTTCTGACCACGTTGTCGTTGATATGGATGATGACGCATGTGCAGCTATGACTGATGACGGTGTGATTGCTGCTGTTGCCTCCGATGATGTGCAGCAAGACGGTGCCGATGACGCCAGTGAGAAACAAGGCTCCGACATTGACACTTTGCGTCCACACTGACATTCTTCGAGCAGCGTAACAGCGTGGCTCAACTCTATGCAATTAGCTAAAGTTTGCAGGAATCGAGTGCCTACACCACTATGTAACAGCTGATATTGACGAGATTTCTGTGTTTTAATTAAATCTTGCTCTGTAGGACGTTTCTATTCGGTCGTTTCATTTATCCGGATGCCCCGGTATCCGGACGATTTCGCCGGGAACGGCACCGTCCGGATAAACGGGGGTCGACTGTAGTCATCTTGTAGTTCCACGCTCTCTTCCAGAGGGTATCCACCAGGCCGCATAACTCAATTGCAAAAACGACACCTGCGCTGTTCTCGTAGCTTTTTAATAAAAATTCTGTAAATGATAAAAATAAACACCCAGTATTTGCTGAGTACACATTAGAATTCTCGATGCGCACAATGCACGCGGATGTATTCGACACAGTTTGACGTCACCGTTGGCGACTCACAGTATAAATGCCCCCAGAAGCTGTAATGAAATAGAAATTTGACAACGATGAAATGCTTACATTTTTGCTCAGTTCAACTCCGGGTAACTGCAGGAAAATTGCCTTACGATCAATACTATTTATCGTATAGAAACACTACGCGTAAGCCTGAGGCGATTACTAGTATAGTACGGACGCTTCTCGAAAGACGTAAAGTATATGCTGGCATTTTAATTTCAAGTACTCACAGATGACATTTCGCCCAGAAACTCGATCTGCAATATCAGCAACGGCTTTCATTAACGTGCAACGCTTTCGTGAGTAATAGTATTGTATAGGGCTGGCATCTGCATTACTTGTGCTTGAATGCGAAATAATCGAGCACATAGTGAGTATGCACCATGTCGTAAACCCTGGAACTTCCACTACCGTGACCTAACTCAGCTATCTCTTCGCCGTACTTACGATTTCGTCAAGAGTCGCCTTTGACGCCTTAGGTTTCTGTCAAAGATACGACCACTCAGGAATCAACGATATCGTATACAGACGCTGGCAAGTGGACCTTTTTCACATACGTGTATACGTATCCTAGCGGCTTTCCAGCGAACCACGCTCGGAGCGCGTCAAAATAAATCCACGTGGAGAGCACAAAGGACCAAAACCGGTCCTGACTTGAACCGACGAGCTCGCGCCGTTCGTGCGGTCTCCCCACTGGTCCCCCACTCCTGTCGTCCCCATACTGCGCCATCTAATGAGGACGGAGATAACCCACTCCAGCGTCTCAAGGTCATGCGCATGCGCATAAGCTGTCGTGAAAGAGGTCCATTCAGCAGGGCGTTGAGGTACCAGAAGCCTTCTCGCAGAAAGGATATTTCGCTGACGAGGGGTGAAGTTAGATAATTACTACTATTCGTTTGGAGACGCATTCGAGAGTTGGGTCCCCGTTTGTGAAGGCACTTAATAAGCCTCTACCCGAGGAACGTCATCATGACGTTGGTAGACAGACTGAAACCGAAACAAAATCAGAATGGGAGGGCTTTGTTGGCTGCCTCCTATTGAAAGAAAAGAAGGACGAAAGGTCGCGTCCCTTTCATGGACCATCGTAATCCCCTGAGGACCGTTGATTTCTGCCGCGACCTTGTTCCCCTCTAGCTTCCAGCGTAGTTCAACTCTACCAAACTGGTGGCGCTGCGGAACACTATGGCGTCATTTGTTTACAAACAGGGAGAGTTCTAATAAATGAATACATATAGTAAATACAAAACAACCAACCTTAGTCCTTCGGGTGTGCCGAACGCCTTTGTCCGCGTAAGGCCCCTGCAAAGTAGGATCACACGTTAGGATTCCGGAGTACTTGCTTTACAGAAAATAGGCAATGCAGACAACCTCTAATCGACGAAACCATTGACAAAAGAACAACCCACACTGTACGTCGTGGGCCCTTGAAACTGAACTTCACCACGCTACACCGCTGGAAGCCAATCGTTATTTTTTTATTTAGTGTTAGCGCCGCGAAGCAACTGTGGCTATGAGCGGCGTACAGATGTGGACAAATGGAGAAAGGAGAGCAAGAAGGAGTGGGGGACAGGGGGTTAGTTTGCGTCCTGGGTCGACTTCAGGGGGAACTGTGCCGACAGTCGTCCAATCGCTACACAGAATGATATACCATTTTGTCTCCCGACTGGTTGCAACAGGCGGATCCATCCCATACCTACAAATTAGGCGTGTGAACAATGTCATGCGGGGAGGATGGGATGACGAGGAGCATGTTGTGTGGTGAAGTTGCCTTTCAGGGAATGTTCAGAAACAGAAAGGGTTCGTTATGCAGGAAGTACGAATTTCAGCACCGCCGGAAAAACTACTCTGCACGGGCTGTTACCGTCATATAAGGGCCAGAAACTGAAGCAAGAGTCTCAGGCCTGAAGACGCCGATATATCAAACAAAGGCTGTTCTTCTACTGCTGAACAGTGTCTGTTCGAAATATCGGCGGCCCTCAACCAGAGAGTGCTACTTAACTACAACGTATCGCCGTATTTTCCACCTTTAAACGCCAGATATGCTCTCTGCTTCTATCGAATCGTATGTGATGCGGTCATTACGCGCGTTCAGCGCAGGAGAATTGAACAGCGTGAAATCAGTACATAAAGCGTATGAACCCAAGCAGCAGAACGTCTTGGCCAAATATTGGCTGCACACTGGGAATATCGTTCAGTATTGTTCAGGTTGAGGTCAGTAAAGATTGGGCGAAGACGTTGCATTGTTTGGGAAGCTTCAACTGAGGCAATGCGCTTAGTATGGACCGTGATGGATTCAGAATGGAGCTCCGGTGATACCTCAAGAAAGATGTTTAGGCACAGCATACAGGATACAAACGCAACGGAGAATTTCATGTAGAGAATGAAGATGCCCAGTAGATGGCCACTGTGCTGCAAAAGAGAAATGCATAAGAAGGAGGTAAACGTGACGTCGACACAGGAGGAAAATATTACTAAAATCGGTCCAAAAGCGGGTGAAATATCGCGACATTTTCCTGGACAACGTACCTATCTCTGAGTATGTCAAAACTGCTTTTATTAGCTCTAGATTATTTTAACTTGTTTGCATCACCGAAACCGACTGTCAACAGAGAGAAGAAGAAGGAAGAAGAAGACAGAAGAGGAAGAAGACAGGAGGAGTGAAGAGAAGGAGAAGAGAGAAAAAACGGAGGGTTTTGTGATACAACCACAGCGATTTCCCGAGACCTTTCCGTCAACAGCTACCGCTGTAAAAAGAAGCACGCGCACGTATTTCACAAGCGCGAGAGCAGCTCCACAATACACTTCCAAAAGCTCACCCGCGAATGGATCGTCACTGATATGGAGGAACGGTTTAGTTCATCAATATCCGCAAACATATAGGATGTACACTTGAGTTTCATGTCACTTCTCCGCACATGCTAGAATAATATCACGAACAGACCGGTCTGATCTTCACGCCTGAAAGTGAACATGTGTGAACCACCCAGATACGTTCGCAAGCCTTTTTTTTTTTCTGTCTGCGTGCAATCTTGAGGGGAGTGCACCATACGTAGAAAGACGGTAGTGAAGATTCGATTGTTCTCAATCGCAAACGATAAGCGATTATAGGGCGTTTTAGGAAAACTTAGAACTTCCAAGATAACGTTTCCGAAAACATTATCTAATCGCCTGCTTCCATTAAAGTGGGTGACATCACGTTGCTGGTATCTGATTGACTGCCAGCGATATGGAGTCGGAATCGAAGGACTCTGACGATTTCCTAAAGCTCTCTATTGTCTAATGATAATTCGTTACACGAACCGGACGCCTTACGATCACTACGAGGACACGTGATCAACTGATCTGCCGATCCGTTATATCCGGGTTTGTTTTGTCGTGGAACCCTGCAGTCACTTCGTGGAGCGGATGAAAGAGGAATACCATGATATGGTTCACACCTACCGCGCTTGGACAGGACGTAAAAATCATAGAAGTTACTTACAATGACCATCGCAGTTAGCAATACAGCATGCATGACGAAGTTCATTCCGTAGAAGAGAAGGTTCATCAGACTATTAAAGGTGAATTGATCTGTGCGGCAAATGAATTACACTTTTAACGTCGATAGATACAATGCACACGATAGAGTAGCGGAATAAACGCACGTGAACCGAGTTATACGGTGAAGGTATTATAAATAGAGAGCTTTAGCAGACCGTTGATAAGGTGGCTTGCGTGGAACCGTATCAACCGGAACCAATCAGTGGATAAGATTCTGAGTCATGCATGACTGCGATTGGTTCCGATAGGCACGATAACTTTATCCACGGTATACTAAAACTCACTATTAAATGACTATGCCCGCTACACTTAGAACAATATAGAATGGCTAGCAAAACTAGACGTTCCATTGCCGTTTCTAAGGTTGTGACCTTTCCCCTTTTCTGTGAAAGCAGGACAGTCTTAAGTTCGTGTTTCTAATGAATATTGCTGTTCGAAACGAAAGAAATACCTCACGAAGACGGGGATGTGTTTACAAAGGAAGAATTCGATACCTTTCTGCACGTGACAATCTCTTAGGGACTTAGTATCAGAAACTGGTAAAAAATAGAAGAAAGAGAACCTGAAACACCATGGTATGACATGCATACAGTTTTAAGTTGTACAAATGTATTCGTATTTTCTTGTTCTTTTTTGTTTTTTTGTTGCAGTTTAAGAAAACGTCGCTATCTGCTATTGCTTTCACACCTTCCCGAACCACACTGTCCGGGTCTCTCAGACCTCTCGCCCTCTCTTCTTTGTCAAAATTGCTTGGTCCATGGCCATATCCAGCCCACCAACGCTCGTTTATCATGTGCCTATATTCATTCCATATCTCGAACTACCCCTAATGTGAGTCAAATTCCCATTCTAGGGCATGGTATGCGAAACGGTAGAGAATGGGTTTCTCGATTTGATCTGACGTTAACTTTTTCTACGCCCATGACCCACATTCATGAACTGCCTACTTTTGCAGAATATGACAAGGTTCATTGGGGGTTAATGAAAATATATCAATGCTTACCATCGGCTACGTATAACGCGTACAGGAGTAGGCCATACCACCCCTAAAAACGACAAAAGCGAGAAGGTGTTATACAGTAGTACTTCGAGACGAAGCAGGCCTTAGTTCTCCATATAGTACGTAAATAGCGCAGAAACAACTTACAGTGCAGACCATAGCGTACGCCAGAATGCTCGGTCTTGTGTCACAAAACATCCCTTTCGCATTCAATGTCTAAAGCATTAAAGAAGAGTCGAATGATAATCAGCGTTGCACCTGTATAGCTTTCAGCCATATGTGGAAAACAGAAAAGAAAATATGAAATCCAATACAAAACAACTCGATTGGAATTGCTTTTCACCATTTTATAAATGCACCGGGCACAAAGTAAGAAAACATACGAAAAGAAGGAAGAGAAAAACTCCTATTTCGTCTATACGGGACGCAGTTGCGCTTCTTTTCGCTCATTTTAAAGGAAACGTTCGTTCCCCAGCGCAAGACGACATAAATATGTCTGCCAGGTGCGTCTGCTTCCAGACAACTGTCCCGAGAGCCCTTTCGCTCAAAATCGACGTACTTCCGAAGATATTATTTTCTTGTGGGGTCCGGCAACGGGCCTGCACTGGCAGGGAGGAGCAAGCGGTAGAATCTCCTCATCAGCTCGCATGACATTTCCGTGACGTTCCTCCAGGATGGTGACGTCACCACATCTTCTCACGGCCGAAGCAAGTTCAATGGAGACTTCGCAGGGATTAAAAACAAATAAAAATTAAATAAATATGTACAAAAAATAGGTGAGCATCATACCGAACATGAACCATCTTCTTGATACCGAATACGACATTAGCATTCACTTTGCGCGAGTAATTAATTCGTAAATGATGATAATAGCAAACCGAAACCGAAACTGCGAAGAGCTCCATACTACCGCGATTCTCACGAAGGAGGATACCGTTACGTCACCCAGCATTCTCGACTGCTTCGAAACCTGCATTCTCCCTTGCGTTTTGAAGGGAATAAAAACGGACGTCCCATGTAGCTGCCGTTTCCGTCGTATAACGTATCTCTTGCCGCAACCACTCATGCAACATATTGAGCCGACCATTACGGCGTTGATAGCAACGGGATAGCAAGAGAGTACGCATTGGAAAGAGGTTATATCCTTCCAAAACACAAGCAGGTTAAATGGAGTAGCGCCGGGAAAAGATGCCGGATGATGTCAGCAGTGTGCTGCATTCAGCGCCCTCTCGCTTCACAGAGGCGAAGCGCTCGCTTCGTAATAAATTCGTTTGAATAAAATCTGCGGAGTTTTGGAACGAGATATTTCGTACACATGTTCCTGACATCCCAAACATTACGGATATACCCCAACCTTTGTGGTGATTTTGTTGCGGAGTCCCACTTTAAAGAGCAATGAGGCGACCATTTAACGTGGCTCGAAATCCTGTCTCATTCGTCAAGCTGTCCATTGTGAGCCGCCGTACAGCGTATTACAGCCGCGAAATCAAAATGTCGGAGAAAGCAGCCGCGGACGACCGACACGATCTTCACGTGACTCCGAAAGATTCCCTCGCCTTTCTTCTTTGTTTAATTCTTCCCAGCTCACGCGCTGGGGCGGAGCCACACGTTTGAGCTGGGCCAGTCACATGCCGGGAAAATAGACTACGTCACGACTCCACCTTCCCTCATCACCCGATTTTTCTTTAGCTCATTCTGTTTCCTAGAGTGGAAGATTTTGGAGGAGTCACCTGTGCGTGCTGTTCTTCCGCAGAGCTGATTTCATTCGTTGCGAAACATGCCGCAGCTAACAAAAATATATATAAATAAATAAAAACTTAGAGGACATCTGAGTGTTCCGTTGTGGCCAGGTGAAACGGAGCGCCCCTGTGTCGACACACTGACGTCGCGCATACGTCGCGAGGGAGTTTCAAATCGTGTGGACTCCAGTGATTTTTACTTCAAACATTGTTGTTCTAATGTCTTGAGGCCATCACCCCTATATACTTCTCTTTGCTAAGATCATCGCTGCGGACATAGAGGCAACCGAAGCAGTTACGGGTACTAGGGTACTACGGGTACCCGTGTACTACTCAGTACCCTCTGGAGCAGTCCCACTGCCTTCTCAGTTTTTGTGCTTGATGCTAGCCAAAGTGAGCCGGAGTCTTGCTTTTGAATGCGTATATACTACGAATATTTCTAGACAACGTTAGAAAAAAGGAAACGTCTAAAAGAAAGAAAGAAAGGAAAACTGCCTACATACATAGCCCTGCATCTTGTCCCGATTTGAAATATAGTCATGGCTCTTACGGTAGACGATTAACAACGACTAGCGCCCCGACAAACCTCGCACCCTTATCCCCAGGAAAGTAAGACCTGCAAGCGGCGCGTATCTTGCTGTAAAAATAATTAGGCCTCCCTGAACTTAAGCTTGAATAGCTTAAGCTTCTAAAGCTAGATTTATCTGAAAATAGCGCAGTTGCAAGGAAGATTACTTACATACCGTTGATAAAGCGAAAAACGTGATCTTCAGAACATATATTAGCGAACAGATTAGAACACGTTAGCGAGCTGCCCTTTCAGATTATGATCAAATATGGATCAAAGCATGCGATAGCGATGTTGTTCTTCTTCTTCGTCCTCGGAACAGTGGCCGTTATCCACTAAGGGCGATAGCGATGTTGATTACGATCAGGGGCGGATCTAGAGGGGGGTCCGGATGTCCTGAGCCCCCTCCTCAATTTCTGTCTTCACATAGTGTTCAATTGACCCTAGACAGCGTGTCTAGCAGGCTGTCCATGCCTGGACCCCCTCCTCAGAAAAATCCTGGATCCGCCCCTGATTACGATGTACAAAGGGAAGAGGACAACTGGGAAGTCCGGTCTTGCGGAAATCTACTCCCAATCTCATCTGACTTGGCACTTTCACGTTCGTCACCTACTCACTGTTGTCACGACTGGTACCGTAGCATTATATTGGTTAAAGATGTTCAGTAACATGTGTCAGATATTTGAAATAATTATCATTATTATTATTCGTGGATTTACGTGTCAAGACAACTATGATCTGATGCTGACGTCAGCGGCGTAAGTATCTTTAGAAACAAAAGGAGGATCTGTGCTACGGCTTGACGTACAGGCAGATGATAAAAGAAACGGTAAAAAAAGATGCAAACATATGAAAGCTATTATTTTTCGCTAGCAAACAGCGACAGCGCTTCTCTAGACCCTAATTGAACCTTCTCATCTCTGTGCTACGCGCCACTCTTTGGAAGCAGACGAAGAAGATAACTAGCACATGCTTCAGCCACATCGTCAGACATCACTGCTCATGACCAGCGTGACCTCGTGATCAAGCTCGTTAGAGCAGAAGAACGATCTTCGCTCTGTAGCTTTGCAGCTAGCGTCTGTAAAGGAACCAGCATTGTTGCTACAGGGGTACAGATTCTCACCGCCCACTGCCTCACCACGCAGGAGAGATGTCACAAGCGTCTCGTTCGTCAAAGAAGTCAAAGCATGCCTCCCGGCCACTTAAACGTCAGTCAGCGGCTTCGATGCCTTCATTCAGTGAAAGAACGTCCATGAAAACTTCCGAGATTCAAAAAGACTCGGAAAGAAGATCCATAGGTCGACCTTTCCTGAAACCACCTCCTGCACCTGAACCAGTTGGAGGTGACTTTGAGCAAGAGCACGAGTACAGCTTCGGCGACGTTTATGGTCACGGAGCCTTCCAACGGATGATCCTCTGTACCAACGTCCTGGCCCTAGTCGTCCTGCAGTGCCACACACAAGCATTCAAGCTAATCGCACGCAAGGTCGACTTCTGGTGCAAACGACCTGTATCTTTCTCCTATCTCAGCGCTGAAGACTGGAAGAAAACAGGAATACCCGCCGCTGACAACGAGACCTATAGTCGCTGCACAGTCTACGACCAACCACTGAGCGTCAACCGGAGCCCTGTTCCGTGCGACTTCTGGGAGTACGACACGTCGACAGCAACCATCGTAACTCAATGGGACCTCGTTTGCGGCCGGGAATGGCTCCTTTCGATGGCGTCTTCGATATACATGGTGGGAGCCATGGTCGCCGTACCTGTACTGGGTGTTGCGGCGGACAGCTGTGGCCGAAGGCCTATTATTCGAAGCGCCGTCGTAGTTCTCCAGGTGGCTGGCTTCGGAAGTTGCTTCAACTTGAGTTTTCCCCTCTTCGTCATCTTCCGCTGCATTGTGTCAGCATGCGTAAGCACCATATTCGTATCCATCCTGACCTTGTTAATCGAGGTCACGTCTTTGGAAAACCGCACCCTATTTGGAACCATAGCGGTGTCTCTCGGTGTCAGCATAGCGGAAGCACTCATGGTCTTTCTGGGTCAGTTCGAGATGCAGTGGTGGGTAGTACAACTCATCATCATGGGAATAACATTAACGCTTCTGTCCGCATTCTACACGATTGAAGAGTCTCCACGCTGGCTTCTTGCCATCCGCGACTTTGCACGGGCGGAGAAATGCGTTATGTGGGCCGCACAAGTCAACCACGAGCCATCTGACAAAGTTCGGAAAGGATTCGAGAAACTTGCTGTCAAAATACAAAAAAAGTCTGCAGAAACCGTAGCGGTCAAACCATACGTTCTGCTAAGGAGTCCTCTGCTTCGTTCGCGCACATACGTTATTTTTTTCTGTTGGTTCGCCATGATGTACTCCTTCTACGGCCTCACGTTCACGGACGCGGTAAAAACTGTAAGATGGGCGAAGGTCACTACCCCCTTCCTCGCTGCCTTCGCCACTGTGGCCATGTTCTTCGCCATGAACTCGCTGGGACGCAAGACTGTCTTCGTGACAACACTGGGCATTGTCGGGACATCCACCGCAGTACTACTGGGGACGTACACATCGAGTCAGCTGTGGATGAACAACGCGCTGGTGGTCACCGGCAAGACAGCAGCGCTGCTCTCGATTGAAGTTGGATACATTTACACGGCTGAGTTGTTCCCCACCGTCGTCAGGAGCGCTGGCGTATGCGGGGGTTACATGTGCGGACGGCTGGGGGGTGCTCTTGCGCTGGCATTGTTCTCCTCGAAGCACGAGTTCTCTCCGGACGTTGCATTCGGTATTATGGTATTTCTTGTGTTTGTCAGTGAGATTGCGCTGGCGAAGCTTCCTGATACCTCGACGAGGCGCCTGCTTAACACGATGAATGAAATGGACGAAGAGCATTTTTACGAACTGGCCAGAGCGGAACTTGGGATGAAGCCGTTGAAAGGGTCATGGGCTCCGAAGACAGCGTTCGCTCAAGATGACGCCGCAGGCAGAACGCAGTCCAGTGTAACCTCCAAGAGCTCAAAGAGCTTTCCGAAAAAGTGATGAAGCCAACGGCACCATAGATAATGTTCATTCGCACTGTGCATTCTTTTATGAGAAATATAAGTATTTTATAATGTGCCTTTCTATTAGTTCTCTTTAACAAGGGGACGACAAAACCTCTTGGTATGTTTTCCTGTTTTTCGCGAGGCGAGGTCCCAGTTCCCTTTCCTGCGACGTGCCCACAGAAAACAGCATGCTAGAAATTACTTCGCTTGAAACGAACAAAACTGGCTTCCACAAAGCATGTGCTTCTCTGAAATTTGTGTGTAGGAAAAAGATTAAAGGGGAATAAAGGAGAAATTTGTGGGGTCAACGCTATGTATCACCAGTTCCGAGCACTAGACTGCGAAGTGCATTGCCTATAATAACGGTTTAGTTTGAAAGGTGCCCAACAACAGCGAGGTCTACCGGACGGTGCACCAACAAGAAGCAAAGCAAAACAAAAGCTAGCAAAACGAAATATCAAGAATATAAAGCAAACATCAGAAAGTGTACGAATGTTGCTGGTTAATGTGATTGCTTAAGGGATGACGTAGCATAGGGATAAGACGAAAAAAATGTAAAAGTCATGCTTTTCCCTGAGTGCGTTCATATTGGACAATAAACCATATACCACAGCACAGTTATTTCCGATATTAATATAAAAAAAAACAGGTTGTTCTCTTAGTGTTCAAAATACCAGATCTCAAAATCCACAATACCAAAATCCCAAATGGCAATGTGAAAGCTTTTATTTGCAATGGCTGTGATTGATTCTGTTAAAAATAGGATACCGGTGATATCCTATTTTGAAACTCGGTGCTTCACGAAAATCCATGTCAGCTTACTGCAGCAATTGACGCGAACAAGGAGTTGGAACATAAATGAGACAAACAACCTGCAGACTCTCAATTCTCAACTAAGTGAAGTTTATTCAAAGAGGAAGTATTTATAGAAAGAAAAAAAAACATTGTACGTCAACGTAGCGCGTATCAGAGCCCAGTCCACGTCATCAAGTTCACGGACTCGCCACATGGTAGAGTAGAAAGTGCTGCAGTCATACTCCTGACCTTGAGGGTTCATCAAGGTTCAACAAATTACCTACACCGTCAAGAAATTGCTTTTCCTGGTTAGTGAGGGATAAGGAAGGTGAGCTGACACATCTCTCACCAAACATGTGGATGGCAAGGGCCTCCGTTATTTCACGCACAGTTTGGTCTCTATGTGTTGCGGATCGCGGCCATCTTCCTGAGGAGAAGAAGAAGAAGAAGAAGAAGAACACGCATTCTGTGCATTCTGTTCATTCTCGCGATTGAGTCAGTGTTCCGTGGCTAATTCCAGTTCCAGTGTTCCAGCGCGCCAGTTTTCGTGAAGACCAAGACGAAGAAGAACACAAGAATTACTGTTTTCACCCACCATAACCGCAAGATATCATCGATAACTATCGGTAACGTTTCTATCCACTGTCGTGCTAATCAATAACACTACAAAACAAATTATAACCACCTTCCCATTCCTAAAAAAAATGTGATTAATATATGCATACTTGTCGCGAAATAGTTCATCGAATTGTCCCGAGGAGGGTAATCCCAGGTATTTGCGCAATCAATCAGCCGATATCAGAGGTAAGCGAGCCTATTAACAGAAGTGACCGTTTATTAACAAAACACTGGTAATTTTTGCGGTGCGCTCGCACCTTCTGTGGTGCAATCGTACCATTTCCTTTCTTTTTTCTTTTCTGCTTTGGGGTCTACCGTCTTTCTTTTTTTGGGGGTAGCAGAATTCGCTTGCGCGAATTTAACCTCCCCTTGTTATTTTACCAACCAACCAACCAACCAACTGGTAATTTTTTGCTCTTCTGTAATCAAACTCAAACTCAAACTGGTAATTGTGGCACCGTTTTACAGCAAGTGACCTGCGACTGTCTAGTAGTTGAACAGAAATTGCTATGCTATTAGAATGCGATGCAACATATACTCAAAGTTGAATTCTCTCTGAATCACTCAAGATGACAGCAACGATTCAGTTAAGCCTTTGCAGTTGACATGATTATATCGTGTATAAGACGGCGATAATGAAATCTGTCTGACTGTGGTCGTGCTCTGAACACGTCCATGTCCTTACTACTGAAGTCTTGGCGTTGCAGCGCACAGCGTGGACATGTATCTTGCACGTTTGGATTCTGAGTTAGGACTGAACAGGCCTCATATGATGTAATTTTTTCCGTCCCAGGACCATATTTAAAACTGCTCGACCTGAAGACCCGCAGCCATGTGCGACCTGAAGACAGGTCTGACTTGCTATGCCATCGTCATGATAGTAAGCAGAACTTTCCCTTTCCAATAAGTGATAGAAAACAGTTATGCGCTATGTAGGGTGGCAGAGCAAGCTTTACAAGCGCCTGTACCAACAGCGCTGAGCAGTGGTAGCTCAGTTCTCTTACGAGGATTTCTCTTATCACCATAAGTGAAAAGCTTTGAGGTCTTATCTGCGCTCTTCTGGAAATTCAAACTTTGTTTCTTCCATTTTGGGAACATGAAAAACGACACGACAAAAACGACTTCAACATGGCACCGCATATTGATAAAGTTAATAAATATAACAATATATTATTATCACAGAGATAGATAAGATGGATAAGAATATATAAACACTTGATATAAGCATAGTTCCGGGTTATATAGCGTACACAGAAAGCTTATTCGAGAAGCTGAGACCTTTTCATTTATAGCTATGCAGCCGGCTAACAGCGATATGCGTATGGCTCTCATTGTGAAGTAACGCCACAACGCAGCAGATTATAGAGGCCTGAACCAAATAGTAACTACGCAGAGTTAGAGAGTAAATACCCAACCTTGCAAAGTATTTCAGATAGAGTATTAAACGCTCTTAAAAGTAACTCGTTACTTTCAAGATGCATTTTTTTGCGTGCGTCACAGTTCGAATTCGCTGTCCAAGAAATACGAAGTAAATACGAAGGAAAGCGAAGTCAAAAATGGTAAATGGCATTACCAAAAAGTTTTATTAGCTCACAGGAACAACTGCGTTTCAAAATTACTCTCCGACAGGCTGCCCACGTTCTTTAGGCAGGGTGCTTTAGGCAGGGATTCGTCTATCCTGCCCGATAGAGGGCTCACTGGTTTACCAGCATGCCCTTCAGGAACTCGAAAACCAGAGGCGCTGCACGCTACCCCTTCCTATGAGGAAGCCGTGGATGTCTCGAATATCTCAGGCGGTATAAAGCAGGGGCCTAAGACCCTAATCATGCCGCGGGAAGCATTGACCTTAGACCACAGCATGGAGGGCCGCTCAGAAAAGAAATTAGCGTAATTACGACGAATACCCTAAAACAGCGTGAAAGAAAAATACGCACACACAAATAAAGAAGTACTTATAGTTATCGTGGAGCCGGACGGTGTGCAACATTCATTACTGAAAAGAACTCTACCTGACACAGCAAGAGCAATAAATAAGCTGCCCTTTTTAAAATCTGGTACCAAAAATGTGAAAGAAAATTCGAGAGAAATACGTACATAATGCTTCACGAACGATTATGATAATATGGTCACAAACGCAAAGAAAACACGAACTATGTCCCCCCCCCCCCCCCCCCAACACACTCTACATCTTCTCGCAGTTCTGTGATTGTGAGAACGTAGTCTAGGTACACGCCATATTATTGCCTTTACATACTGTTTCATACTTGGAAACAAGAAACAGAAAAATCTGAGAGAAACAGCAAGATTATGTACAATATTGAACATTGTACATTTTTGTTGCGGCTGGTAGCGGTGAAGTGCAAAAGGACGCTCTTCCACTCCCTTATCTACCAATGAATTACGTCTTTACACCAATTAGTTAGGCGCTTTTGCGCTTCGATGCGACGAGCCGCGACAAAAATATGTAAACCGCAACTAATTACGGCAACAAATGACCAGCTTCGTGGCAGATTTTTCTCTAAAAGGCGTCTACTGAAGGTCGCAAGCGGGGAGTATCCATTTTAATGCGGATGATTTTTTCACCAAACTTATTCGAATTTATATTTAAATAATGAGCGCCTTCCACTCATTCACACGGTAGCGCAGCCTGTAGGTGGTATCGGACAGATACTTGTAAGAAAAAAATTCTTCGATTGGTGCACCCGTTCGCGAATTATTTAGCCCGGGGATTTAACTGAAACACCCAGTATATGAGGGCAATTGATGTTCTGAGGCTGAAATGGAAATGATTTGGGCTATGGAAATGCGTCAATGTAAATTCTGTATAGCAACTACTGCTGTTATTCCAGGTTTTCACAGGATTCCTGTTGCTCGAACAAGTCCTGGCCGGTTGTAAGTTGAAAAGTCGTTTCGTGTTTTTTTAAATTTTATTTGTCTCGTATTCATTCAAACGAAACTACGGTAGACACGTGTTTGAGAACAAATACGGTGCTCCACGCTACACTTCAAGAGAAGCTCCTGTGGATTTTTTCATAACCGTATTCACGAGAAGCCAGCTCCAGTGCCATAGTTCTCTCTGCAATAGATGTCAGAGGTCACTCAACGACCACTGAAATGGCTGCTTTGAATTTCAAACTGGTTTGGTGTGCAGAAACTTATACCCTCTGATCATCTTAAGGACATCCTCGGGATACCATTATTTTTAACCTGGATGTCTGATCCACCTACGTACGTTGTCAGGGAAGAAAGGGAAGTCGCAAAACTAGACACCACACCACTAAAGCACCACAAACATGACGCGCCTCATGTTTGTGGTCTTTTAGGTTATTGATGCGTCACTACACGCGTTTTTAAACTAGTAATTATTTCATTTATTTCAATTATTTCCAGGGGCGACAAACATCTTTCTTGTGGGGTTCGTGATTGCCACTGCTTTCCATCTATTCATGCACTTCGTCCTGCTGGATGGCGTGACTAAAGTAAGAGTATTGCTGGTTACTGTACGTGTCAGCGATATCGCTGCAAAAGCAGCCGGGCGATTCCACGCGAAATCATCCAGCGGACCCGCTCGGCCCTCACAAAACTATCGCGAATTTTTACGAAAATTTTTTTAGCAGTCCCTAATAGTGCAAAACGACACACCACGAAACATTTCTTCCCAAATATCAATGTGGCGGGTGCTACACACGGGCAAAGTTCGCAGCACTGGCGAAAACCGTGCCTGGCGTGAACGGCAGCTGCGGCTCATAGAAAGCACCTAGAACTGTGCGGTTTTCTTTTGCGTATAGAGGAAACCATGCTTTACACGGCGCTCAAATCCAGGTTGTCGTGCTGTAATCGGTGCTGGTATACAAAGGCCGGAAGTTTCGCAATTTTCCTCCTACTTCGCGATTTTTTTGTGGAAAATCAAACCATCAAATTTTAATGAATATTTTTCCTTGACAAGGTCTCGTGAAATACTTCAACAGGAAATATCGCGAGACACGTAATTGTTCTAGTCATTGCAGGAAAAAAAGAGGAAGTATGCGATTTTTCCAAAATTCGCTACAATCGAGCGTAAAACACGCAATGAAGAGGTCGGAAGAGACGCCTGAAACCAAAACAGTTTTATAGAATGAGCCTTCCTCTACAACATATTAAAAAATCTCGAGGGTGTTTTTTCGTATACTCTAGAAAATAATTTTTTTGTAGTAGATGGTATTACGGCCACTGACCCACATTGCATGTATCCGGCGGGGTGCTATATTTGTTTCTTGGGCTCCCGTTTTAATTATTCGTATTTCCGATTTTTTTTTCTGGTTGGTTTTCAATATGACAGCCACCCGGACCAAAGGAACATGGCTCCAGTTGAGCGCTGTGGAGTTCCAATTCACCAGTATGAATATTATAGGCGCGTAGATGCAGGTTCAGTTGATGAAAGTTTCCTTTAACTGAATGCTGAACAATTCAGCAAAAATATTAACCACGAAAAGTCTAACAAATTATAACGCTAGAGGAAAAGACGAACGTGCAAAAAAGTCATTTACATGGCAGTACTGGAAACGACGGAATCTCGTGGTGGTGGTTCATCGTCCATGCTGTCCTAGGTTCCAGTGAGGCTCACAGCTATATAAAGCCTCGCACCACTCGTGTATGGAAGCGTATACCCGCGGATATCCGCAAGAAACTTTTGGGTTCGGATGAAATATGGACGCTTGTTGTGATCTGCGGATCGGACGTGGATGGCGCCGGATCAGGAGCGGGTCAGACTCGGATAAACCGCGAGATTGCGCCATCAGTTTGCTTCACACTAGGTACAGAAGATAGAGTACAAGGTGTACGAAAGCAGCTCGCGCATCTGAGAGAGATCTCTGGCTCTGGCGTCTCGAGTCGAGGTGCGCGTTCGGCGCCGATCTTGCGTTTCACTTGCAATAAACTCTACTTATCCCGTTTGGTGCAAAATGTGTTGCTGTGCTTGGTGCCGTATAATCTTTCGTGGAAGCTAAATCTGTACTTGCTGTCGTGTATCTTTTGGTAGCATCATGGACGCTCAGGACCTGTCCTCGCTAAAAAGCTATGCCGCTCCGGGGTTTTCACTGTCGGAACGAGAGAGAGGAAGTCGCCCGTGTGGATGAAGTTTGGTGACAGCTTTTTTTGTTTCTTTTTTTTTCTGCTTTGTGCTGACGGGAACGTTTATTTCCTGGAAAATTGGCCTGATATATCGAGCATAGAAACTGAACTATTGCTGCGTGCCGTGGGAGACGCGGATTTTTCGGATAGGCTGCGGATGTGAAAAAGCTCATCCCCACAGGGCTTTAGCTCACACGACAAAAAGTATTACTTAGACCTGCCCATCACCGCTAATCCCCCATCTCCGTTGCCGGCACCGTGCACACCGGAAACAATGCCATAAACTTAACCACCCAGGATTGCAATACGCGTGTTATGCTACAGAAGCAAAGGCTATGGTAACCTTGCAGAAGTCTGTACCACAGCATATTGCTTGCTCATTAAAACCCAACCAGACCAGAGAAAAAGTGAAAATCAAAAGAATTAAAACAGGAGCCCAAGAAACAAGTATAGCACCCCACTGGACACATGCAACGTGGGTGACTGTGGTCGTAATACCCTCTACTACAAAAAAATTATTTTCTCCTGTATACGAAAAAACACCCTCGAGATTTTTTAATATGTTGTAGAGGAAGGCTCGTTCTATAAAACTGTTTTGGTTTCAGGCGTCTCTTCCGACCTCTTCATTGCGTGTTTTACGCTCGATTGTAGCGAATTTTTTAAAAATCGCATACTTCCTCTTTTTTTCCTGCAATGACTATGAAAGTTACGTGTCTGGCGATTTTTCCTGTTGAAGTATTCCTTAGGGCCTTGACAGGAAAAAATATTCATTAAAATTTAATGGTTTGATTTTCCACAAAAAAATCGCGAAGTAGGAGGAAAATTGCGAAACTTCCGGCCTTTGTATACCAGCACCGATTACAGCACGACAACCTGGATTTGAGCGCCGTGTAAAGCATGGTTTCCTCTATACGCAAAAGAAAACCGCACAGTTCTAGGTGCTTTCTATGAGCCGCAGCTGCCGTTCACGCCAGGCACGGTTTTCGCCAGTGCTGCGAACTTTGCTCGTGTGTAGCACCCGCCACATTGATATTTGGGAAGAAATGTTTCGTGGTGTGTCGTTTTGCACTATTAGGGACTGCTAAAAAATTTTTCGTAAAAATTCGCGATAGTTTTGTGAGGGCCGAGCAGGTCCGCTGGATGATTTCGCGTGGAATCGCCCAGCTTGATGCAGCATGCGCGGACGACCATTCTTTTAGTTTAACGTGATACTCACTCGCCCATTCTTTTTAGGGACGACGGGACCTACTTCGTGTATATATGATCTACGTGTTGGTGCATTTAGTTCTCACAGTCATCGGCCTCTTCCTGAAAATCATAATAGTATGGCGACAAAATCGGCATAAAGATGATGATGATAAAATACCTAATCGTTTGTGTCTTTCTCCGACCATTTTTTGCCTTTTTGCAGATCAGCCACATTAACTTCAGGAGTAATTCGAAATTTGTAAGTAAGAGCGATGCAAGTTAGTGGTCAAAGATTCGGTAGATGTAACCCTGACCTTTCTGGCGGGGTGTACTAGTCGCTTACATTACCTATGGTGTAAGTGCATGCAAGTAAACCGATTAACCAAGAAACGAATTCGCCAATAAAATAATTAAACCAATTCTCACGCTTCTTTTTCCCCAAGGACGATGGTGAGGAAGAAGAAATTGTAAGTTGAAATCTTAGATACACATTTTTTTAAGCCAAAGTGAGCAAAGACATCATCTGTTACAATTGCAGAGGTTCGCGATCTATGTGAAAATTTTCATAAGAGAAGCAGTCAATATTATAGGAGATGTAAGTATATTTTCAATGCGTCTTGCACGAGTACCTATACGGTATCTGTCATGAGACAGGTTGCTGCAGTACTTGCTCGCGTGCAAGCCCCACGCCATAACGTCACTTACCACGAGACCATAGTTAGATGCGAGCCCGCGTCAGATTGATAGTATCCGCATCCATACGGTATCTGAGCACGTAGGATCCGCCACTGCAGCCGCAACCACGCGTCATTGTCACAAAAAAGTAATCTATGCTTAGTCATACCACAGGACGAGACATTGCGGCATAAACAACATTGTTCGAGTATTGCATATATCCGCACATCCGTGGTTATTACATTCGAAGGTTGCAATTCGATTTCAATTGGGAAAATTTTATGCAGCGTACGCCAGTGTACTTTCAACGCACAAAAACTTTCCAGGAACGTTAAGTGTCACCAACAGTTGTCGAATAGTTAAAGGCACAGCAGTCATAAAGCAAATAATAGCGGTTGTACACTCTTAAAAATGAACTTCGCCGCATAGCACGCTCCTAGCCAACCATTATCTCGAATGATATCGTTATCTGCCCTGATTTGTTAAAGACGGGAGGCGTACGCCTTTTTTGTGACACTTATGCGCTTCATAATTGTCACAAAAAGGTGTACGCCTCCCCTTTTTAACGAACCAGGGGGCTTAATCGCTTCATCGTCGTTACGGTCGTTACAAGCTAACGACTGGCGGGAAATTAAGAAAAATGCGTGCGGGAAATTTAAAAAGGTGGGCACGTGATAAAACACGTGCACGGCGCTCTTCGCGCGATACGTGAAGGCCGTGGTACACGTCACGCGCAAGGTGTGACGTGCGATTATGGTTGGCTAGGAGCGTGCTATGCGGTGAAGTTCATTTTTAAGAGTGTTCGACAACATTTTGTATTCACTGCGTGCTCCAGAACGGTCGGCAGAGACACTATAAGGCCGGAGTATACCATTAGCTTTATGCGATGGCGAGGCAGCAGGGGAGTTTTCCCATAGGCCATAACTTTGCTTTTGAACTTCTGAATTAGCGGCCGCAGCAGTAGCGTAGGAGGCACAGAGCGTGTTGGCAACTGCGGTATTGTTTACGTTTCGAACATTCCGAAGGCGTACGCAGTAGCTAAGCCCTTTATGGCGAATTCGGGTGGTCATTTCATGGCAACACGGCCTGGCGCTCGGAAACTGCCCGCGCTGCGTCACGTGACTTTTGCCACCCGAACATGAGTGTTAGAAATCTAGCGATTTTAATCGCTTGCATCACGCTAGAGGCATCCGGTCGCTTGTCTTCGGATTTCGTCGTCTACTAACTCGCGTAAACTTCGACGTACCAACCAATGCGGGCCCTCGCCACCCGCTGCTCGGTCGTTTCGAGAGCGGACGCAAAAAGTGCTAGCTGGCAAATTCCGGGCGCTCAGAAAGCGCCACGCGCTATTTCCTAGCGCTATATTGCAGATCGCTATATGTCGGAACAGGCCTTGACACCAAAGAATGTTCTACAAGTTACTTTGCGAAGAACATAAATTGATGCACATGGACGCGTTCATATAGAGGAAGTTTTCTGCGAAAATAATGCCATGTTTATCCTAGCATTTCCCACTGTGCTAATTCTCCCGGCGCACGCGTTTGGTCTGCACTGACAGCTTGTATGAAGCAAATGAAGTAGCCAGGTTGCGTAATTGGCACGGTCCTCTGATATCATTGCCGGCGTCAGGACTAGAATCTGACAACTTGAGCTTTCCAAGGCCTATATTTCCGTGACATGTTATGGAGTGCGCTTTTACCTGTAGGGAAGCTACTGACACTCGCAGACTGTACGGTCCCGTTTAACCTATACGAGCGGCACGTTGAAGTACTTATGTACTTATTGCCCAAGTCGTCATACATGTGCGTAAGCAGCTGACAAGTAGCGGAGTACACGCATCGTCGCCCGTGTGTGTTCCTCAATGGGTCAC
Source organism: Ornithodoros turicata (assembly GCF_037126465.1). Taxonomy (NCBI): domain Eukaryota; kingdom Metazoa; phylum Arthropoda; class Arachnida; order Ixodida; family Argasidae; genus Ornithodoros; species Ornithodoros turicata. The sequence continues at coordinate 8,386,283 of NC_088206.1, read as the reverse complement.
CGTGGCCTATTCATTGAGATGTGAAATTTTGCGCTTTCAATATGCATTTCAATTTTGAGCTGCAGTGGCCCCTTCAATGTTTGACACACACTCAGTGAACACCTGGCGCAAATATTGTATTGTATTGTGCGTATTGTATTGTATTGTTCGTGTTTTTCAGTTGCTGGTCTTCTACAACGTCAGGGTTTATTACGAGAGTTTGCCGCCAGACCAAGAGCATGTACTGTAGTTTGCGCCGTGTAGCCTGTACTGCAGGTCCCCGACAAGCTGACACCGAAACGGTATACCGTGAAATTACCGTGTAAATTTAAGAATAAACCAAACTCGCAACCAAACTATGGCAGCACGATGTGGTCTCCCCTGAAGATACAGCTTGTGGCAGTGGTTGGTAGATACACGTGTCCGTGATTGAGTACAGACAACTGTGTAGGTGAACGTGCTTCTCTCAGTGAAGCTCCGCTTGTGGATGGAGAAGGAAGCACAGGTACTTGCTGACGTCCTGCGGGGTGCCTCATTCTATAAACTATACCTGAATTATTCCAGGTGCCATTTGAAATAATCCAAGCGCCATTCAATTTAAAATCCGGGTGCTGTTCAATTTAATCCGGGTGCCATCGGGTGCCGCAGCAAGAAGAGCGCGAAAAGACATGATTCGCATAGCAGACGACACCGCTGGTGCTGTCATCTGCTACACAATGTCTTCTGACTGAACTGCAGGATATTCCGCGCGGTTAGAAGAGCGCGATAAGGCATGACTCGCATAGCAGACTACACCATCGGTCCTGTCGCCTGGTACGGAATATCTTGAGGATAGCTGCAGGATATGCGTGATGGTCTTCAAACCGCTGGGAATAGCTTGCAGCAGAGTCGAAAGATATTCCTTCGCAGACGACAGGACCACTTATATGAACCATAACTTATCGCGCTTTTTTAACTGCGCGGAATATCCTCCAAAGCGGACGACATGACCAATGGTGTCGTCTGCTATGCTTCCGCTTTAACTCCCGAAATCTGGGTGTTGTGCGCATGTTCAACATAAGACGCAGCAGAGCTCATGTAAGCAGCATTTTACTTTTCCTTCCACTACATGTCTGTACAGTATTCTCCGGGGATGTCCCTCGTGCGAGTACACGGTTATAGTGCTTAAAAACACCATGATTTATTCAGATGGCTGACTAAAATGGATGGCTAAAAACCTAGTGAGTTTCTGAGCAAGGCATTAATCGCTTGCTATGGTGTAAGCCCGGAAAAACCCAAAGCTTCCTGGCAGACTATATGCTGTTCAGACGTGGTGAGGGAGGACGTCAGGAAGGAGCAAAGGTGGGGAGTAATGAATGAGTTGCATATTGTTGTTGGTATCTTCGTTTATGGAGGGATTTGGCGCATACTCGTGTGGAAGAAAAGTAATTTCCCCACCTCTGCAACACAGCCGGTGGTATGATTTTCACTTTCGGGCGAGTTTTCTGTCCGTTCCGCCATGCCTCTTGTGCTCGTAGACTATGTGAAACATTGGACATGCACGTGACAGTACACTAACATCGAAGTAATGACCAAAAGCCTAGTGTAGGCATAAAAGCAATTTAATTCTCAATGGACGCAGATGATCAGTCGCCTCACTCCATGGTGTCATAATATGAACTCATTCTCCAGACCAAGAATATCTGAAAGGCGAGCAGTAGTACATTTATTCGTACATTGTACCATTTATGTTTGTTATTTATGACAAATGAGCGTCATGCACAGCAATGGTCATATAAGGAGGAACCAGTGGTTGCTCGCTTAAAAGTGAACTTCACCGCATAACGCGCTCCTAGCCAACCGTTATCTTGAATGATATCGTTATCGGCTCGGATTTCAACAAATCAGGGCAGATAACGATATCATTCGAGATGATAGTTGACTAGGAGCGTGCCATGCGGTGAAGTTCATTTTTAAGAGTGTAGAAAGGAATGGTAGCAAAAAAAGGGTCAGTGTGAGGTCATGGCGAAGATGCCAAGGCAAAAGCAAATCATTTTCCCTCCCCATGTGAGCTTATAAGAATGCTACGGTACCGCCTGTTATGACCATGCCATAGGTATGCAAGTACTCGTTCACGTTGAATAGCTCAAAAATTAACGAGAGAGTCTTACGTCCACACAAAGTTCGATTACATGTGAGAGAAATGTAACTTTGAGGCCGAAAATCTGAAAGAGATTTACATGCGTCACTATGTGGATACAGTGAATATGACCCTCGCCTATTTGACCTGTCTATATGACCCGCCATGATCATTGCCTGTTTTGCACTCTTAAAAATGAACTTCACCGCATAGCACGCTCCTAGCCAACCATCATCTCGAATGATATCGTTATCTGCCGTGATTTGTTGAAAACGGGAAGCGTACGCCTTTTTTGTGACAATTATGAACAGCATAAGTGTCACAAAAAGGCGTACGCCTCCCGTTTTCAACAAATCAGGGCAGATAACGATATCATTCGAGATGATGGTTGGCTAGGAGCGTGCTATGCGGTGAAGTTCATTTTTAAGAGTGTGAGACTGGCGAACGTATCCGTAACCGATTGGATGCTCAGGGGCGTAGCATCTCCACAAGGGAGTCATGCGAGGGAGAGAAGTCTTCAGTGCACGCCAAAGAGGATGTCAGGTGAGCAATACTGCTCCATGACGTAGAAACACTGTACAAAATTTTACCTACAATATTCGAAAATATTCTTTTGCGATGTAAGAAATCTCGAACATGAGGAATTGAGGTTCTGAGGCTCGTACACTCTTAAAAATGAACTTCACCGCATAGCACGCTCGTAGCCAACCATAATCTCGAATGATATCGTTATCTGCCCTGATTTGTTCAAAACGTGAGGCGTACGCCTTTTCTGTGACAATTATGAACAGCATAAGTGTCACAAAAAAGGCGTACGCCTCACGTTTTCAACAAATCAGGGCAGATAACGATATCATTCGAGATGATGGTTGGCTACGAGCCTGCTATGCGGTGAAGTTCATTTTTAAGAGTGTAGGAAGCGTCACGTCACGTAGGAAGAGCAAATACATACAAAGCCTTGAAGCCTTGAGGCTTTGTAGGTATGTGTCCTCGACGTGCACTCCAGCCTCAAAACATCAATTCCCATCATGTTCAACAGATGCCGCTTGCGTCGCCCCGTCGTGTGAATGTGTGCGCGAGTGAGAAAACATGTAAAAGTGAAAGGAGGTGAGTGAGTGAGTGTATGTGCTTGTTCCTTCAAATGACGCACCTTTGGAAGTCATTGGAGAGTCGCGTTAGCTTTGCTCAATTGGCTGGACCGGTGATCCAGAAGATGTGGGTTCGAGTCCTACAGCTGGCTAACCTTTTCAGTGACTTTCTCCTTTCAAGAAATCTCGAAGAACCCAAGTTGCGCTTTCAAGGCCTGGCAGCACCGCACCCGCATGTATTGTTCATTACGGCTTGTTTACACAGAACCTTTTTCCTGATTTTGTCGCAGCCTACACTATAAAGCCCTGCGCGGATGAGATTTTTGGCATCCGCATCCGACCCGCATGGGACGCATTCTGAGGGCCAGGCCTTCCTTTGAAATACCCGCCGAGGTGTGTAACGTGGTATAGCATCTCTGCTTTAAATGAGCATTTTGTGTAGCACTCACCCCACTTTCAGTTGTCTCTTCCACTTTGCCTTTCCCTTTGTCCGCGCGACGCTGCACATGAAACAGGAGGGCGAGATGCACTACATATAATACACGATAATGCACTCAACACGGCATCGCGTAAGTTGTAATGACGAATTTGATTGGCCGACCAGTATCGAGTACCCGAATCCTCTCCGGAGCCTCGAGTTCAACCGCAAAGGTCCAATCATTCGGAATCCACCCGTGAGCCTCGTTCAACCAACCCCGCCCCAAGAAGCTCGTTTTATCCAAAGGCCTGGTGGAAGTCCTCGCTCGCATCTGGCAAACGGCCACGTCTTATAATCAGCAACCCCAGTGCAGAATCTCGTCCGTGCGATCCGCTTGTGGCGCTATGCATCGGCCAGGGGGGGGGGGGGGGATCGCTGGATCCTAACCCTAATTGCACAAGAGGGCAAAGGGCGGTAGCAGACGACAGCTATACGGTACGCGTATTTCGAAGCTCATAATTTGGACGCATGGAATGATGATCATAATGAATACCACCTTTACAAGAACCCATGGCCCATGCGACATGTACAGATTGCCGCAAATACTAGCGGCCCAATACGGCGTTGGGGATGGGAACAAACAGCATGATCGCCATAATCGATGGTCTTCGTGGGTGGGCTTCACGCTTGCCGATCCTGTGCTTCGCGAAAAACTGAAGCAGTGACAGAGGAGGTTTCATGGAAGTGCAAGAAAAAGCAGCGTTAAGGGTAACCGGATATAGAAACTATAGGCTACTTTCTCCGTAACTTTTAACTATCTTGTCTGCAAATATCGCTAGCTGTGTCCTCCCTCCCTAATGAGACGACAGCAACATGCAGGCCGGTCGGTACGTGCACGGCGCCTTGTTGTTGCGCGTTGACCGCTACAAAATCTGTTTTGGCCGTACATTGCGGAGACAGGTTCATCGTATCGACGAGTATTGTATTGTCGCGGTGCTGTTCTAAATATGCGTAGAGGTCACCTCATGGAACGTAAGCGTTCAATGCCTGCAATGCCATTATGAGAATTGATTATATAAAGGTAAAAACTAAAAACTGCATATTATGCAACGAGTAACTCACTCCAAGTTAGCTTAGGAACTTCATTTTGAGTACTTAGTATCGTAGTTAGACGTTTTATTTTTCACATCAACTTAACTGGTAACGATTCCCTTTCGTGTGGTAACTTCCATATCTCTGAGAAAAAGTCATCTTGAACTACCAATAAACAGGCGCATTTCGCCGAGAAAAAAAAAGCAGAAAAAGCTCAGATCGATCAATCGAATTCGTCATTAGACTCTACTCTCGTTAAAGCTGGGGCTGAAGCCAGGGAGGCGGATCAGTTCCACACACATGATACGTTGTTTAGTCCACATGCGCAGTGTGATATAACTCCAGGAACTTACGTGTCTGCGCCGCAGATCCAAGTCTGGTTCAAAATGCTTCGTTTCGTTCAGGATGGATACCTACGAGTCTACAAGTCAGTTATTGTTGCGGTGGCTGTGGGGTCACCTAGTAGTGAGTTTTAGTAAATCACTTTGCAACGTCCTGCTACGGTACACGGTACGCTAAGCAGAAACGCTATCACGGTTCGCAAGACGGACGCTGTCGACGTTTTAGCGTCGGGCATGCGCCATGAGGTCAACGGCATAGCGGGTACGGTACCGGGGATACAAAAATGGTCTACTATAAAACTCTAGTAATTGCTGGTGACGCTTGGAGGTCATGCTTTCTTTCGTCTTTCGTGAACAATGGGTGGCGCTAACCATGCGCTCGCCCAGCGCCACCTAGATTAGATAAAGCCTACTTAATGCATCATCGCATTCTTTGGACGCATGGCTGCAACGAGTGACTGCCCACGCGGCTGATACACTCTTAAAAATGAACTTCACCACATAGCACGCTCCTAGCCAAACACCATCCCGAATGACAACGTTATCGCCCCTGATTTGTTGAAAACGGGAGGAGGAGCCTATTTTGTGCCCATTATGCACGGCACAAAATAGGCTCCTCCTCCCGTTTTCAACAAATCTAGGGCGAGAACGTTGTCATTCGGGATGGTGGTTGGCTAGGAGCGTGCTATGTGGCGAAGTTCATTTTTAAGAGCGTAGGGGCTCGTCTGCTGCATGGCAACGGCCACCGAAACGACGTTGTTATTGGCGGGCAAACGGCCACGTCATCACTCTTAAAAACGAGCTTCTCCGCATAGCACGCTCCCAGCCAACCATCATCTCGAATGATATCGTTATCTGCCCTGATTTGTTGAAAACAGGGGGCGTACGCCTTTTTTGTGACACTTATGCTGTTCATAATTGTCACAAAAAAGGCGTACGCCCCCCGTTTTCAACAAATCACAGGCGAGAACGATATCATTCGAGATGATGGTTGGCTGGGAGCGTGCTATGCGGTGAAGTTCATTTTTAAGAGTGATGGGTTGAAGTGGTCACACTTTTTACTTGTGGCGAATTCGGGTGGTCATCTCATGGCAACGCGGCGTAGCGTTCAAAAATTGCTAGGTCGCAAATGGAGTGCCAGGAAACTACTGGTATTAGTCGCTTGGATCCCGCTAGGGGCATCTCGGTCAGTCGTTTTCGGGTCGTCTGCTGATTAATGTCAACTTCGGCGTGCGAACCAGTGAGTGTCCTCGCAACCCTCGCGATGCGGATGTGACGACACCGGATATAGTTTGACAATCCGCTGCACAATCGCTTCGACGCCTGGCGGGAAAAGTGCAAGCTGGGAAATTCCTGTCACTCGGAGAGCGCCCCGAAAAAAACAAACAAACAAAAAGGCAAATCTGGCAAAACTGGCGAGAACAGCCTGGCAAAAAATAAATAAATAAAAGAAACAGTTGGCCCCAAACGACAACTTGAAATCGCCGCCAGGTGGCGTTGGATCGACGCATGCGTTGTTTCGTTGGCCAATTTGTGGCCCACTCGTTTGATTACCGAGGCAACGTAAGCGGAGGGGGGGGGGGGGGGGTGAACATGTACCGTAAATATTACAATTCACTTTAAGCATTTCTTTCCGCTTTACTAAATTCTATGCGGGCAAAGGGCATATTGAACGGTCACGCAACGGTCGTCACGGTGCAAAAAAAAAAGAAAAAGAAAAAGAAAAAAGAACGGTCACAGCTTTAAGTGTGCTAGAAATTGGTTCGCCTTACACAATGATCAGCTAGCGAGAATGGACCAGCCGTGCCAGCCAAAACTGTGACTAAACATTTTGTAACATTTTTTCCTGCGAATCAGGACAAAAGACTTACACCTTTCAGCAGGGGGCCATCTTCAAACTGCACAAGCTACAAAGATAGCGGACAGTTAACATGTTTCGAAGTGCAACTTGGCGCTTATGGACACACACCAAGCGCTACTTCCATTTCAAATGACGCGCCAAATATGTCAGCGATATACCCTTTTCAGTAAACACGTCACCATACACTCTAAAAACTGAACTTCACCGCATAGCACGTCCTGCGCCAACCATTGCGACGAATGATAGGATTATCGCTTCTGATTCGAGGAGAGAGGGAGACGTACACCTTTTTGTGTCAATTATCATATATCCAAATTGACACAAAAAGGCGTACGCCCCCCTCTGTCTTCGAATCAGGAGCGAAAACCCTATCATACGTTGCAATGGTTGGCGCAGAGCGTGCTATGCGGTGAAGTTCAGTTTTTAGAGTGTAGGGCTTGAATAGTCGTATTTCCAACTGTAGGATGTGACAAGCGAAAGCGTGCCCATAGCACGTTTCAAACCCCCATAGTACTGCCCTCGCCCTAAAACTTTTCTTTTAAAGCAAGCGCCACCTATGGCACGCAAGGACCCGTGGGATAGAGGATTGCCAGACTGCCAGAGATGGAGGTAGAAGAACAACAACATTCTGGTGTGCGCAGCAGACGACGACGCAGGACGAAGCAGGACGACGGAGCAGTAATTTCTTATGCCGCTTTGTGCCGTGCGCTTTGTAAAATCGTCTACTGTAGGCTACAAGTATGCCATGAGGTAAATTACTGATAATTTTAAATAGACAAGTGTAGATGAATGAGAAATGATACAAACAGACGACACGGAGAGCGGAGCCTTACTATTGCCAATAATCGCTACATGAACGTGTATGATCATACACGTGGCGAGAGATATGCTGTCAGGATCTTACGCCTGTCTCGCTGTTACAGCCGATCATGGCAACGAGGTTTATACAAAATGTGCGTGAAGAAGTTCCGCGCCATGAAAACACACCGTCCGGTTGCAAGGGCAATATAGATATAGGGCACCGAAGATGGCCACTGTACACTATCAGAAAAAAGGGTGGAGCAGTTATACCTTTTAGGACGTAATATTTGTCGCATATGTTGTGCCTGAAAGGTTGCAAAATTCTACCTGCTACCTCACTCTCTGCCACGAGTGATAAGAGTTACCACTTCTGATTCGGTGAGCGATGGGGGCGTACGCCCTTTTGTAGCAATTTGGATATATGATAATAGCTTCTACCACACTTTTACACCCTTTATTATGTTGGCGCTATGTTGATCTAGGTGGTAACTTTAGAAATTACCACCTCTTCACACCCTTTTTTCTTAGAGTGTAGATACCCTTTTCACCATGGCTATGATCAGTACAAGGCCGGCTTCACGCTGCCATATTTGTCGTCCATTCGCTGCAGAACCAGAACCAGAATGCAAACGAGGCCGTAGGTTCCAATGGCCTTGTTTTGACTCCGTTAAAGGCACTGTAAAACAGCAGGCATATTCCTTATTTTACACTGTTGGCTTATTTGGCAGCCTTGGTGCTCAGTATACAAACGCCACACAAGTTTCGTTTAAATCCACCCTGGTAGTTTTATTATAGAAAATTCTGATCAAAAATTGTACGGGCAACCCTGTGTCTAAGACCCGAGACGAACTGCGCACTTCCTGCCTAGTAGGGCGCGGCGAGCATAAACACGCCAAAAACAACGGGAGCGTACAGCGACATCTGTGGAGCGCTACTATCATCACGACGAATTGGCGATTGTATAAACCTCTCAAGGTTTGTAAACAAATAACGTCATAATGTTCGAGAGCGCCACCAATTTGGTAGAGCTGAACTACGCTCGCTAACAAGGTCGCGCCTGAAAGTGTTGAGGGGATCATGATGGTCCCTGAAAGGGACGTGACCTCCTGTCCTACTTTTCTTTCAATAGACCTTTACCTTTTTTGTAAACAAATGACGTCATAATGTTCGACAGCGCCACGAGTTTGGTAGAGTTGAACTATACGTTCAAAGCTAGTGGCGCACAAGGTCGCGCCCGAAAGCCACGGTCTTGAAGGGATTACGATGGTCTCTGAAAGGGACGCGACCTTCGGTCCTACTTTCTTTCAGTGAACAATTGCCCATTCGTGGAACCCAACTTTCCCCTTCCGATCTGTTTTGGTTTCGGTCTGCCTACCAACGTCATATGATGACGTTTCTCGGGTAGAGGTTTATAGGACGCAGCGAAGAAGTGTCCATTCGTGGAACACAGCCCTCCCATTCCGGCGTCTTTCGGTTTCACTCTGTCTACCAAACGTTTCTTGGGTACAGAGGTCTATTCCCACGTTGCCCCGCGTCGTTTCACTGCAATTTCGGTCGTTATTAAAAATGTTTAGAGTTTTCTGTTGCATGTAAAATTTGCAATGTGGATGTGTTCTTTCAGAACAAGCTTTCAAATGTCTCTGCCAATATTAACAGATTGCCTGCTGCTTTACAGTACCTTTAGAGTAACACGGAGGAGGAAACGAACCCAATACGTATTTATCGAACTGAGGGGTTGAGAGCAAAGGTTAATGAGGAAAACAGACAATTTCTCTTTCGTAATTCATTATTGAAACATAAAAATTAATTGCACCGTATACTACACAAAGCGATGTCACGTGACTTACGAGAGGGTATTGGTTGTCTGGAAGCCCGGCCTGTAACACGAATGTCCGTTTACTCGTCAACAGCGGCTTACTGCACGCGGGAAGACAACACTCAACGGTGGCCTGAGCCAGCTTACAACTACTTCTACATCCCTTGCAAGGACAGAGCAAGGACAGAAAAGTGTCATAGCTTTCCCGCCGTCACATGAGCGCGAGCGTTCAACGTCGGGTCTTCATGTACACTGCTAACCGTGGGGAATATCTTGCCACACAGCCGCAATATATTTCGTAGCAGACGACAGGAAAACACGCGGACGCTGTCGTCTGCTATAAGTGTCGTCTGCTAAATGCGCAGTACGCCACTCCCGATATTCCGCATCGTGTGAATGCTCAACATAACACGGGGGAGGAACTTCGGCTCTGTGAGCAGTGTTTTCGCTTTTTCTTCCACTAGAATATTCCGTGAGAATGTCGCTATATAAAATCAACAACTATATATCAACAACAATATAACAAACAACGAACAACAACAAAAAATATAACAACAACAACAACAACAATCAATAACTATAACTATAAAATCAAACAACTCACGAAAAAAGGCGCTGACGCCGGGGTTCGATCGTGTGCGATTTGAGGCTGCTACATGTCCTTGGTGGTCCCTAAATGTAACGAGCCTCCGCTATCGTTGTTTACGTCGTAGGACTTTTGGTTTTCGGCATTTGCCGAAGAGTGTCGAAAACACCACCCGAATGACTTCTCTCTCTCTCTCCTTCTCTTTTTTTTTCTCAAATTCGGAACAGTCCGAAAAAATTCGAATACGCAGTACCATATCAGCTGCGATCCTCTGAATGGGAAAGGGAAATCCCCGTTAGAATGCCCCACTTGTGGACCGTAGATCGAGCCTCGCATTTAAAGAGAGTTTTAGTAGATCGTACACTATCGCCTTTGCGTACGTAGGGGATAGCGTTGGTGGTACTGCGCATGCGCAAGACATAGACAGAGCTTCGCACAGTGCACAGAACCACCATGCTATCCCTTACGTACGCTCAGCCGATAGCGTACGACGTACCAATCTTCGGTCAGTGCCCCTATGTCGTTGTGCTTCAGCACTTATAGAAGGATAACCTGGTTGTGGGTGGAGGTCTGTTATCGCAGGGGAATGTTCCGAATTGCCGAATAATTCTAAAAGCCGATTTCTGACTTCCTAGCCTTCTAGTTTTGTACTCCCCTGGCTACACCCCTCCAATATCGGCTTAGACTCACCCTACTTTTCGTTCCTCAGGTCCGTTAAAACAGGGTCAGGCCAGCAAAGACATTCCTGGGGAATTGAATAGACGCCCGCATTCGGGCATTTATTTTCGGGGCGGAACATAGCTGCCGAAAGAATCCGAGTTTTAGTGAACGATGTAAATGCCAATAAGCGCCCCCCGAATGATCTTGAAAGAAAGTGCCGAAAACCACAAACCCAAGAGCTGTAGTCGGGTTCAACCTAAGAAAGAGCGTCTTGAAGTCCTGCCCTACGCGTGTTCTTATTAGCTGCGTACCTAGTTTTCTGTGATCACTATGCTTCAACAACTGGACAAAATGTTTGGAAAGGTTGGTCATGCTGAGCACCTTCGCGTTGGTACTAAAACAGCTTTCTCATGACCGCTGTGTATACGGAACACACTTCGCACTCTTAGAAATGAACTTCACCGCATAGCACGCTCCTAGCCAACCATCATCTCGAATGATATCGTTATCTGCCGTGATTCGTTGAGAACGGGAGGCGTACGCCTTCTTTGTGACACTTATGCTGTTCAGAATTGTCACCGAAAAGGCGTACGCCTCCCGCTTTCAACAAGTCAGGGCATACAATGGTATCATTCGAGATGATGGTTGGCTAGGAGCGTGCTATGCGGTGAAGTTCATTTCTAAGAGTGCGGCGCATTCCTTCCTGGGAGTGACACGCTAGCAGCGAATGGGACCGTACGACCCTTTAGACACGTGCCTGTGTAACCCAGCCACCTGATTTCAAGTCCGCACGGTGCTATTCGCTACTAGCGTGTCACTCTGAGGAAGGAATGCGCCGGAGTGTGTACCGTGTCCAGCAGTCTACTCGCGCGCGTCAGGTAAATATGCATGAAACGATTCTGTTTAGCATTATGTTTCTTGCTTGGACAAGTTTCAGATTCATCGAATTGGACCAAGCGTCTCTGGATCGTGAACAATTTACACTTACCGCGTCACGTAAACCATGCTTTCCCATCAGGCCCTGCAATGAGAACATTACTGTTTTTGTAGATATATGATCCATGCATCGTAACATGCAAAGTAATTAGTCTGGGCAATGCAAACATGTTCAGCACACAAAGCAAGTATATACAAAGGGATTGGCCTGAAGATAATGAACGTGGCTTTGTGCTTAGCTTGCGACTACGAGCGTTATGGCCCTTTAGACCATCTACGCTTTGATTGATTACCCTAACTATACGTACAAGGCTGTTCCTCAGAAAGCAAACAGGATATCATGCAAAGAGAATACTATACACCAGAAATAGGACAACCGAATCCGTGGATCCTAGGAAAGGATTCGAGATTCGCGAATTCGAATCCCAGTGCTCAGAACGACGAATCGAATCTTCAATCCACCAATCACGTTTGTTTGTTTCTGTTTTAAAATTGGCGTCTCCGCGCTGTCCGCCGAAATATGGGCGGCGGGGGGGGGGGGGGGGGTATGAGGGTCTTGCCTCGCGAGAATGGGTCTGCATTTCAACATTCGGGTAAAAAGATGTAGGAACGCTTCCGTAAGGACACACGTGCAATAGCAAAATGCAGAGAACCTAGTAATTGTGGGCAGTCAATTTAAGCATGAATGCACTTGCATAAGAAAGTGGCATCATTAATGTCGCTATGAGTAGAAAAGGAAATGCGAGCAACGTGGCGGAGTATAGTTGTTCATAATTGTAACGACTGGAGTTCCAGGACGTGACCGAAATGCAGATATCGCAAAATGTTAATTGTTGCAAAATGTTGCAATTGTTTGGACAGCTTCTAGGCGGTGAGAGTCAGTGTGACTAAGATAGTTCCATATTAAGGATGCGCAGGCGAGACTAACATAGACCTCATATATAGGCAAACATCTGGATTTGGGAATATCACGCATTTGTATACGTCAGGAATCCTAGCGTGCACAATGCCAGAGGAGCGTACGAGAGCAGCATGATCACTGAAGTATAATTTCGAATCGAATTCGACAAGGTCACGAACCAAGTTAGCGCGGAAGACGACATTGATTCTGAAACTATAGTTATAACCGATTATGTTGGTTTTCCGAGAGAAAGACACCACCTTGGTCTTGGCGAAGTTGTTCGTGAGACACCAGTGGATAACATTGTCGATGTCCCTTTCTAGCAAGGCGCAATCCAGTGGGGATGAGACTATATACTAAAATTTCACATCGACATACTGTAGCAAGTTGGAATGTTGGATACACATAACGAAATCGGCGACAAAAACGTTGAAAAGGAGTGGCCCAAGGAGCATCGGAGCTCCAAATGGGCTCTAATTGACTTTGGAGCCATGGGGAACTCGTGATGTTGGTAGACACGGTTTGGAATAAGCACCGTTAATTGTTACAGAGCAGGAACGGTTACGTAAGCACGACTCAGGAAATTTCAAGAGGGCAGGACACATGCCATGGAATTGTAACTTACTGAATAGGATGTCGTGGTACATTAATCGAACGCCTTAGAAACGTTAAAGTAGACTATTAACTTGGCCTCTACGAGCTATGATCGACATAAAGTTGCAGAGACTCGTGACTATAGTGATCTACCTTGGTGATATCCGTGCTATGTCTCAGCGATAATCGGTGTGAAATGCGACGAAACACTGAGTTACTTAGCAATACCTGCATCTTGAATAACGCAAAATACACAAAAAGTGACTATACACTGTCTTCTCGTGGACGCCACCATACTGAAAGCGCAGGGCCGTCTAGTCGGGTGCACGTGTTGAAAACTGTTTACCGCCCAAGCCAGAGAGAAGGAAAGCGTGCTTCCTCCCTGTTATCGCTTTCCTCCTCTCTGGCTTTTGCTGGCTGCAAAAGTGCTGGGTGTGAGGATGGCTGGAAAACGGCTGGGTATAGATATCCTGTTCCTGTGTCCGCTATAGCGAAATGATAATAGCCATGTCCCTTTAATTGTTCCATCAGAATTACAAAGCATAGCAATATTAGAGGGATTTCATTTAACGATATTTGTTACTTACAGGCACCCCTACTTCCCGGAAGACGATAAGCTATAGCACAAGGGGCGCTTGTCATTGGCCCATTTGGTGGTTCCAGAACGTTTGACGCGACAAAATTTCTATACAGCTCAAAATGTTAACTCGCTCATTACCATTCGTTTTTCACCTTTCGTAGGCACTTTTATTCCCTGTAAAACGAAAGAGGAACATTATGAGACATGATGACGTCATCTCAAAAACATGTTATTACTAGGGTTCGTGGTTTTCGGCATTTTCCGAAAAATGCCGGAAAACACCCCCCGAATGATTTTTTTCAGATTCGGAATATTCCGAAAAAATCCGAATTTCTCGTATCTTGACAGCTGCCATTCCTGGAACCGCAAAGGGAAATCCCCTTGGAATCTCCCGTTGTCGACTATTTCTCGAGCGTGGTATTATCTTCGGGCTGTGCCCTGACCTCAGCTCTGTTGTGCGGTCCCTGACCGCCTTTTGGCAGCACACGTACTTAGTGACACACCACCTTTAGTGAATTTACCATTCAGAACCTTTGTGGTCTGTTGTTGTCCGGTTAAAAAGAGATCACGAGTGTATGGAGCTCCCACACGGTTTCAAAAGCCGATCGCTCATCCCTGCCCTAGCCTTCTAGTTCATTTTTGTGTTCTTTGTACTTACTCTAACTACTCCCTTCCAGTTACGACTTGGAGTGACCTTTGTTTCCGTTCGTGAGGCACTTCAAGGCACTTCGAGGCACTTCACTGTATGAGGACTTATTCTTATTTGTTCTACGAGATGAATCTCGTATGGATGATATAAAGCGCGAGTTTTTCGAATATGCTGTATGCCCTGCCCCTCAGGTGGATATATCTCCTATTCAGTTTTGGACGGCCCGTTCCAGCACATGGCCTTTGTTATCGCAGTGCGCCTTAAGCATACTGGCTATTCCTGTTTCTAGCGCTAATGTTGAGCGCGCGTTCTCTAAACTGCGTGTTATTAATCGCAAGGAGCGAGCCGCTATGACAGATGCGAGCATGATGATGTACGCTTGCATCTATTACAACAAGAGGTAGTCTCCTTGTTTGCTGGTTTGGCACAGGCAATAAAAGACATTGTTAATGAAACCATGAATCGATTCACTTCTTTTCGGTTCGTTGTTACTTCGCGCGCAAAATAGGCTTTCCTTCATGCGAAATAAATAGATGCCCGTATTCGGGCATTTATTTTTTGGGCGGAATATAGATGCCGAAAAAATCCGATTTATGGTCCCCCATATAAATGCCGATAAACACCCCCCGAATTGGGTCGAAAATAAATGCCGAAAACCACAAACCCTAGTTATTACTCACAGACCCTTTACAGTTGAACGTGCAGAAGGCAATGTCCCACATCCAAGAGCAGCACTACACTACACTATGACTACAGCACTACTACAGCAGTAGACGACATAAGAGCTGCTGGCACAGAGACATATCTCTGGAAGCGGGGAATGTACGTAGTTCTCGCCTTGAGAATAGGACACACGAGAACAGGCTGGACGACAGAAAGACGGGAAACCTACTTTTTGTTAACGGGAATATTTTGAAGTGTCTGATTTGAAAGCACGCAAGCGTCCTCTACGTACAGGTTGGGACAAAAGTTCACAGAACACGCGAGCGGCGTACTTTTTCGTCGGTGCGACACCCTAGCGGCCGCCGGAAGCGGGTGAGTTCACTGTTTCGGAGGGGTGGAAGGGTGCGCTACTAGCGACACACAGCGGTAGCTCCCACTTCCCAGACACACCCGAGCCCCCAAGAGACACCGGAACTACCACTGTATCTCGCTAACAGCGCACGCTACCACCCCTCCGAAACAGTGAACTCCCCCGCTTCCGGTGGCCGCTAGGGTGTCGCACCGAAGAAAAAGTACGCCGCTCGCGTGTTCCGTGAACTTTTGTCCTCCGGAAAGCGGTTTAGTTTGAAGCAGGCGGTATAGCATTCTGACTCGGACGGGTGATTCGACCGCCTCTATGTCAATCACAGACGTCCTCAGAATTGCGGTCGGGGTGGACCTGTCAGAGTTAATTCACGAGGTATAGGAGGCACGGTATACCCCTAGTACGGAGCCATGTTTCCGCAATAGTACCTTCAGAAACCTTATGCGCATGCTCGCTCCTGGTACCGCACCGGAAGCCTGTGTAAACCTGAATAAGTGTGCATTGTTTATCTCGGAAATTCTTAGAGACCAGAACCAATGATGTGTCCAGAATCTGCACACTACCATAAGGGTGTTGTGGGGACAGCCTACATAGGTACTTTGAGCGAGACCTCAACGGCAGCATGACGCATTTGCTGTCTTGAGACTGTTGATGCTCATAGCCATTTGTGATTTATTTCGGTGTATTTTGGAGGTTAGGCTACGTGCAAAAAGCAAGAGTCAACGTTGACAAACCAGAATGACGTCCGAAATGACAAACAAGATCATTAATCCGACGCTTATCTCCAGGTAAGTGATGAAGATTCCCAGCAGTTGTTTATTGACCTGAAGAAGAACATGTACCGACAGTAAGCAATCACAGGGCATGACGGACAGCCATTTTATATCTAGGAGACTGCAGGTTCCTAGTATGAGACGCACTATTCAAAGATATCGTACAAGGGCCACGTTCGAATTCTTACGCGCGCAGTTGCCGTCCGTCTGTAAGCCACCGCCTTCACCGATGACTTTTCGAACGCGCACTTCTTGAGCAATTACGCTTCCTCCATATGTGCAGCGTCAGCAAAAGCTTTCTGACAAGTTTGCACAACAGTATACAGGGTGTCCCAGAAAACGTGTCATTGAATTATAATAAAGAAACTACGCCACCTAGAATCATGCGGTCAACGGCATTTGTTCTTATTAGGTTTTTGCCACCTTGTAAAGTTAATGTCATGTACCCCAAGTTTAATTATGCAAATATTTGCGAACTGAACTCAGAAATTTGCCAAGGGAAGGTCACTTTTTTACCCCACCAATATGAAGAGCGTGCCGAATTCACTCCAATTCATGATAATTGACAGTGATATTCACGAGCTATCCCATCGGAAAAAATAGCCGAATATCATGGTTTTTGGAGCGCCGGACCATAACGCGCGATGTCTTTTTGAGCGCAATCGCTCGCAGTGCGACGAAAGGAGGTTCCGAAGCCAGCCCAAAGAGTGATAGTAGAAAAAGTAACAGTTCTTAAAATTGGGAGAGGGAAAGCATTATCCCAGCGAAAGTCGGACGTGATAAGCCATGCCTGCGTTATCTCTTTTTGCGATGCTGGGGTGGACTGGGTTTCCAACCTCCTTTCGTCGGACTGACAAAGATTGCGCTGAAAAATTCATCGTGCGCTATTCTGTACGACCTCCGTAGAGCATGATGTTCGGCTATTTTTTCCCATGGGATAGCTCCTGAATATCCCTGTCAATTATAATTTGAGTAAATTAGACACGCCCTTCACATTGGTGGGGTAAAAAAGTGACATTTACTAGGCAAATTTCCGAGTTCAGTTCGCAAAAATTTACATAATTAAACTTACGTTACACGACATTCACATGAGGAGGTGGCAAAAACCCAGTAAGAACAAATGCCGTTGACCGCATGACTCTAGGTTGTGTAGTTTTTTTATTATAATTCAATGACACGTTTTCTGGGACACCCTGTATAGTTTGTAAAAGCCTCACGTAGAGTTGTTTGGCGCATCAGTGTCAGACTTTCTGTCTATACTGTCTAGACGCTGACTTGTCTAGGTATCTTCCACACCTTACAGGCCATTATTACTGTTTTTCTTTTCGTAGGTAATTTATTGATCACAACACACTTGTATGGGTTTCCCGGTGAAATCCAGTACAAGCATAGCACATACCCAGTGTTGCGGGTCTTTGGCACGTTCGGAGTTTGGGTGGAGGATTTCGAAAAACATCCCCCGACGAAAAGGGGTCTATTTGACGTCGTTTATTTTTTATCACTTAACGACAAACCGAAAGTCGGAGAAAAGGGCTATAATTACGAAAGGCAGCCTTCTTAGAAGGCCTATTCTGATCCGGCAGAACATGTAGAGAACGATATTCGTAATTACTATCACGTAGCGACGTTATTAGGTCCCTTGACGTTACCGTAAGGCAGCTTTCGTTTGCGTTCCCGTTTTACTGTCCGCGTTGCAAAAACTATCTCCGTTTTCAAGAAGTCAATTTCTATGCCACCTGCGCCCTATTGTCCACCTCGAAGAGAGCGATATGCATGATTCACAGAAAAAGGAAAGGAAAACCCTATGCGTTTTCCAATGCGTTTTCAAGGAGCCAATTTCTATGTCACTTCTACCCTCTTGCCCACTTCGGGAAGGACGGCGAGCATCATGATAGACAAGCCTGAGCGATGGGCAAACAAACAAAACAACACAGCACGAAAGCTCAAATTCGAGCCTTCGTGTTGTGTTGCTTACGTGTCCTGCCCATCGCTCAGACTTGCCTATCATGAAGGTTATCCACCAGCTAGCCTGCATCTATGCCATTCTATCTATAGGCGCGTTTACACGAAGGCGACGAAGGTCGACCTAGCCAGATAGGTCGACACCGGACTATCGACTGAAAAGGGATGTCGACGCAGAGGAGGGAGGTCTGTCTGGGGTAGTTCAGTCGACAATGGTCGACTTCCCTTTTGCCATGAAAACCGGCTCAGTCGAGCTGGCGATCGGTGTCCGTTACGTCATGAGCGAGCTCTTCCCATATTGCCCGTGAAATTCCGGATTCTCGGAGGAAAGCAAACAAGGCGACGGAAGCAAGCGATGTTCCCGCTACTCCTTCGAACCCATCACGATGCGCATGGACCGACGAAAGCACTAAATTAATGTTGTCCATTATTCGGGAATTAGACATAGCATCGCAGCTGGATTCGAAGCGGCAGTGGAATCAAGCCCTGTTTCAGACTGTGGAACGAAAAATGGCAGAGGAGACTCCGCGAAAAGCCTGTAAGATGCGTTATAACACTTCGTAAGACACTTCGTAAATAAATATACTGCGAAAATAAAATATATTTACTTCCGAGATAACATTTTAACGACGTGGCGGCGCTGCTGCTGGCCAGTAAGGTCGACTGAATTTCGGGAGCGCTAAGGCGCCTTATCTAGTTGCCATGCAAACCGGGTAGGGTTGACGCTCCCGATCAGTCGACTGGGGACTTCGATTCGACGTTCGCGCCCATGTAAACGCAGAACTGGAAGCATGATTCACAGAAAAAAGGAAAGGGATGCACTATGAGTTTTCCTATGAGTTTTCAAGAAGCCAATTTTTGTGATCTCTGCCCTCTTGTCCACTTCGAGAAGGGCGGAATTCAGAAAAACAAAAAAGAAAGGAAAGCCATGTGCGTTTTCGAATGCGTCATCCTATGTGTTTTCACGAAGCCAATTTCCATGTCACCTCTGCCCTCTTGTCTATACTTCGAGACGGACAGGAAGCATTATTCACAGAAAAGAAGGAAAGCTCTATGCATTTTCCAGTGAGTTTTCCCATGCATTTCCAAAATGCCAATTTCTATGTCACGTCTGCCTTCA
Source organism: Ornithodoros turicata (assembly GCF_037126465.1). Lineage (NCBI taxonomy): Eukaryota > Metazoa > Arthropoda > Arachnida > Ixodida > Argasidae > Ornithodoros > Ornithodoros turicata. The sequence goes on along the minus strand of NC_088206.1, from coordinate 8,366,980 downwards.
AGTCTACTTCGAGAAAGATGGGAAGCGTGATTCACAGAAAAAAGGAAAGGAAAGCCTATGAGTTTTCCAATGCGCCTTCCTAAGCGTTTTCAAGAAGCCAATTTCTATGTCACCTCTGCCTTGTTGTTCACTCCGAGAAGGACGGGAAGCGTGATTCACAGAAAAAAGGAAAGCCCTATGCATTTTCGAAGTAGACTTGTACAATGGCCGAAGTGACCTCCAAATGCCCTCATGTCAAAACAACAGCAACAACTGTTTTTGTGGTTTTGATAATAACTGGGGCCTATTCTATCGGGTAGAGTCACCATACCGGTAACTATAGTATATGGAATACCATGTTCATCGATTCCAATGCTCAGGCAAGGATGATGTGACACGTGCTACAACGGATGCTCCGGGAATGGTTAAGTGAAATACTGTTGTGCAGTGGATTTGGCGTCAGAGATCCACATTTTCTTGACTCCGGGGATGCTAACCCGCAACCTGAGGCAATTTCGACACAAAAAGAGACGAACCCGCTTCAAATTAGTCGTCGGGTTATGGGGTACTGGAAAACCGAAAATCTGGAGTTTTTGGGAATGATTATCAAGTTTTCCGGCGTATGTTCTCCGGAATTTTTTTTCGAGCAAATCCAAACTCCGGGAATTCTACATTGGTTAACCTTCCTGTTGCAATTGAAGTCATGACCTGTATTCTTCATAGCTTTCATGTTCGTATAAGAACTACAGTGGCACCAGTAAGAAGGGACAGTGCAGGTATGCTACGGTATGCACCGCCCCGGTGAACTGTAGTAAAAAATAATACGTAAAAACGAATAAGAAAAGTAAGCAGAAGAGAACTCACAGTAACCATTGCCAGGGCCAGGATGAGATACAAGAGTAATGAGAATCCGACAGAGGCGATGTTCATGTACCAGATAATTTTATACTGAAACTCTAGAATGGAGAACAGTTCACATGGAAGCATGAGCAAAATCTCGACATGGAAAACAGCACCACCTCTAGAACCGCACTCGGAACCCAACCCTCAAAACCCTTCTTTCATTGTTCCTGGACACTTGAAGGTTGTGTGGTGTTGCCGTTCCTTCTGCGTTCCGGCCTCAGAACATCAATCTCCACCGTAGTGGGGACCCAACAATTTTTTTTTTTCTCCTGAGCCCCTCTTTCTTTTTTTGAGTCTTTTACACACTGCAGGTTTCCTCGCAGGGTTACTCCTCGAAAATTTGTCTGCTGGTGCAGAGGTACTCCAAGAGAGAGAGAAAGAAAAGAGTAATACCCTACACTCTTAAAAATGAATTTCACCGCATAGCACGCTCTTAGCCAACCATTATCTCGAATGATATCGTTATCTGCCCTGATTTGTTGAAAACACGGGGGCGTACGCCATTTCTGTGACACTTATGCTGTTCATAATTTTCACAGAAAAGGCGTACGCCCCGTGTTTTCAACAAATCAGGGCAGATAACGATATCATTCGAGATAATGGTTGGCTAGGAGCGTGCTACGCGGTGAAGTTCACTTTTAAGAGTGTGTAGTCCAACCATCATTTCGATTGACATCGTTCTCTGCCCTGGTTTGTTAAAAATGGGAGGCGTTTTACCTTTTTTGTGACATTTACGCCGCTCATAATGGCCACAAAAAAGGCGCACGCCTCCTGTTTTCAACCAATCAGGTTAGAGAAAGATGTCATTCGAAATGGTGGTTGGAAAACAGGTGGAGTAACGGCCCTTCTGCTAACGGACTTAGCTTTGCCGTCTGACTAGGGTATAAATGGGAGAGTAATGACAGCTTATTTTCTACACTCTTAGAAATGAACTTCACCACATAGCACGCTCGTAGCCAACCATCATCCCGAATGACAAAGTTCTCGCCCCTGATTTGCTGAAAACGGGAGGAGAAGCCTATTTTGTGTCATTATGCACGGCACAAAATAAGCTCCTCCTCCCGTTTTCAACAAATCTAAGGCGAGAACGTTGTCATTCGGGGTGATGGTTGGCTAGGAGAGTGCTATGTGGTGAAGTGAGTGTAGTTCCCTAGACTGCAGTTATATCATCCACGAGGTTTCGGCCCATTTTCTCAATTACTCAATTTGATTCGTAAGAATGGAATGGTTACTAACAACAGACCACTTCCCATTGTGCTATCTCACTTTTGCCTGGAAGTCCCCTGATTAGTCGCCCGTTGGCTACGTAATATCTTCCAGAGGATGTCCGGCCGCGGCCGTATAACCCACCGACGAAACCCTGCATATAACCTATGATATCTATCGGGCGAAGCCCGGCATTCCACCGTACAGGAACAGCGGCCTCAGCTACCATCTCTTCAAGAGGGTGGTATATTGGAAAAGTTACCGTCTTCAGCCTTCACGATCAAATAGACCACAAGTCCGTAATAAAGCTGCAAGGCAAATGTAAGCACTATGAAACATAGAGATGATAAGATAGAGTAACCTGATAAACTTAATGCGTCCCAATGTGGGAATACAAGAAGCGTATGGATGATGTGGCACTCTTTATAGAAGGGGTAACGTCAGCAGTTAAGCAGCAAGTCGGCAGTAAGGTTGTGGTGATTCGCAATAAACGGGTATCGTAATAAACAGAAAGTGTAACAAACAGACATCGTAACAGACAATGCAGCGCAAATGGCGTCACAATTCGGCATTCGTCTGTGTGTTTTCTAAATATTTCCGTCCATTATGAAATACTGGAAGAGCAGTAATTTTCGCGAAATTTCAAATTGTCACTTTCCCGCGTATTTCAAGTTCAAGAAGAATCACAAAAAAATGTAATTTACGACGAAAGAGTTTCATCAAGTCGAACTAATCGCTAAGTGAAATTCATTGTAGCGCTTCTTTTCGTTTACTTTTACATACTTTTGCAGCCTTTACAGCACTAGACATCGATTCCAGATCACTCGGTGTTCCACCCTCACTCGCAATTCGACAATGCCTGATCGTCAAAGTCAGTGGCACCATGAAAAAAAAAAAAAAAAAAAAAAAAAACTCGGTATCCAAGCGAAGCGTCATGCAGGCCCCCAGTATTCTTACAACAAATTAACTAACAATTTCACAGCATATGATGCGCACTTTCTATTGTCCCATGGCGTTCAGGATTCATTTCCAAACGACGATCATTTCCCGACAAGTCGACAAAAGAGCGAAGTACGTATACGTCGCCGACACGGCATAGAATATACAGTGTGTTTATTTTTTATCCTTTACAGTATTTTTATAAAACAAAAACTATGATAGCAGCACAGATGTCGTTTTTGCAATTGAGTTTTACGGCCAGGCGGACAGCCTCTGGAAGAGAGTATGTAACTACAAGATGACTAATTAAATAAATCCGCTAATTAGCTCGTTAATTAGCGAATTTTGGGGAAAAGCGAGATAGCAGAACGGGAGAGCATCCGCATTGAAAGACATTCTATCTTTTAAAAAGTGCTCATTGCCGTGAACTATCCATCGCCGAATTTCGGGTATGCAAATGAGCCGAAATCGAAAAAGCGCGCCACAAGAGTGCATCACCTACCCCGACGGAGGCTTATCTGTGCCGGAAAGCGGTTTCTCTGGCAGGCAGAGCAGCACCTGGAATGACTTTCAACGAGAATAGTCTTTCATTGTGCTATCTCACTTTTGGCCGAAATCACCTAATTAATGAGTTAATAGGTTTTGGGTAATTAGTTTTCCAGTTACATACTTTCTTCGAGAGGGTGACCGCCTTGTCGTTTAACTCAACTGCAAAGACGACATCTGTGCTGCTCTCAGCTTTTTTATAAATAAAAATTCTGTAAAGGATGAAAATAAACACCAACACCCTGTATAGAGCTTGTATTTTTCGATACTATATGCAAGGAACGTGAAATCATAAAACTTGAGTGATTTTCGAGAGCGACATACATCATTGGGCAAATTTTTCGACGTTGGCCGTATAAGTGGTAATCTCGACGGCGAAATACTTTGCTTAAAAATTCAGAAATTAAAAATTCAGAAATACTTTGCTGAAACTCTGCACCACACGCGGATCATCCGTTCGACGACAATGGCAATGATCTCCTTTGCGAAATGGGGGTCATCCGCATGCTTCCATTTCAGACTATAGAAAAGCGTTGTGTTGAAATTATGTCACGTCTCTTAGTATAACATGTTTCTGAAACGGATTTACACAAAACATATAGCATCTAGGATTTCGAACAGAGAAGTAACTTACACATCCACAGATCGCATAGACAAGGATGCTGTTCCTGCTGTCACAACACATCCCGCGCCGTCTATGTCTGTGGACGGGAACGTCAAGAAACATTGATCACAGAAGCGGTACTATTTCGCAATTTCGTCGTGACTGACATCAGCATGACTGACAAAAGTGATAAGAGTGTCCCTTGCTCTTGAACAAAAATAAAAAAATAAATAAAATAAAAATATACCGAAGAGTCTCGTCAATCACGAGGCATAACGGCAAGCTCACTGCAGTGAGAAGAGTGAGAACACGAAGCGTCTTCTCCTTCCCTCTCCTCACTCACTCTCCTCACCCACTACTCTCTCTCCTCACTCACTCTCTCCTCACCCACTCTCCTTCACTCACCGCGCAAGCGCGCCGCGTTGTGGCTGCAGACAGACCACGCCGCGATTATTGCCGGGTTAAAACGCGCTCTCTCTCGACGTGCGACGGAATGGTGACATTCGCGCCGTGATGCCGCGTCGAGCGTCAACAAGTAGGAACTGGGCATTACTGTCGATGAATAAAAAGGAGAGAAAGAGCAAAGCGCACGATTCCACGTAACTCATACAGGCGACACTCCTAAGAATACTCCAGCGAAAGACCCGTAAAACGTAATTGCTCTCCACAGGGGTGACACAAACCCGCCATTGTTGTAACTACCCTCAAGCGGGTGCTTTTGGCAAAACTGCCATCTTGTCCTGGTCGCACGTCATAGAAAACGTCATTTTGAGGTCATGTGACTTTGTTTACATGTCGTTTTGCCGCTTACCGACATATTTTCGCCGTCATAACACCAAGAGATGACCGTATTTTGCAAGCGTAAACTATGTGGTGCTTCTTCCGCAGCATGGTAGCCCATTTCACCTTAGTTTAAGTACATCGCATTGGCTCGGTAAGTCTTAACGCGCGGTCGTCATCACGTCTTTGGAAGTTAACAACAATACGAGGCTTTATGTGTAAGACTGCGCGTTTTATTGCGAGATTATCGGATAAAAATAATTACTGTGATCGAAAAACATCCAAAACGTCGTCCAGAAACAACAACCGCATTGTTTACAAACGGTTTGGCCGCCGATCGCGGGCGCCGCCATCTTTAAGGTCACGTGTGCCTTGACGTTTGCTGTGACGTGCGACCAGGACCTGTCCAGGATGCATTGCGTTCGCCCAGCACGCTTTCGTCTACGGATCAATGCATTGGATGCCACCCCTGTGTTGCTCTCACCCGCCACGTAAGTATATATACGTGTACAAGTGCTGAACGTCATGTCTTCTCATGCACTGCTGACGATGGGAAATAGCCTGGGGCTCATGCCACAGGATATTCCGTAGCAGACGCCCAAGAAGAGACGCATTCCAACGCAAAGTCGATATTCCAGCACGGTCTGAACGTTCGATATAATACGCGATGAAACGTTCGCCCCGTGAGCAGGTCTTTTTCTATTTTTTTTTCTTTCTTTCGCTAGAGTGTTCCTCAGTGATGGCAGGAAACGCGTGTTGTATCGGAATTTGTGATTGCGTGGATATGCAGGTGGATACAGTCCTGCACGAAAACCTGAGATTTCGGGATTGTAAAAACGGCTCGGGATCGCGAACCCTAATCCTGATATAATGGTGGTCACGCAAATGATGATCCATGTAGCGATCTGTTAAAGAGACTTACGTGGCGTCGAGTCACAGAATGGGTCGACTTCGAACGGCAGAATGGTTCGATTCACGAATGATCTGGATTGGATTGGATTGAGCTGGAAAAGTGGCACGTGCCATGCTTGATTCCCCAAAGTTGCTTAGCGCACCCGGACACCAAGGGAGTTTATACTTATTAGCTCAGAGGCGATCGCACTCATAGCGAATACACGGCTCGGAGTGTCTCCGAGCGAATAAACATAAACGCTCCAACTGAATACAGAGGGTAAAGTTTTTTTCTTTTTTAGTTTCAAACTTTATATTGTTCTTGGAGCGATCACCGGTATACAATAACTGCAAGCAGAGAACGCGAAAGATTGGCAGCGCGAGGGCCCAAGCAGAAAGATGAAATCAAATAATAATAATAATGCGGATAGAGTGTGTGCGACGTCGGCCTATTAATACACAGCAAATGAATAAGTGAGTCGGATGCGGAAGTTATACGAAAACTCAAACAATAGTAGTAGTTTAATAAAGCAGCACGATAATGGTTAACTCAAAGAATGAAAAACTAATTGCAAAAGTTACGAATAGAATTGATCGACGCTTCGGAGGAAGTTCCTCCTCCTTCAGGAAAGCGTAATAAATGCGGTATATAATTTACCATATAACATACAATAAATATACAAGGTGCTGACCAAAATTTTTCTTTAATTCGGGAATAATTTTAACTTCAGAGCAGTTGCTGCATATATACTCATTCCCAAAATGACCTATACTTAGAGGTAATATTGTGGCAGTAATTAGTGCAAGTTTCAATTAACTTTCATATCTAATATGCTTGATTAGTGAAAATAGGTTGATGGTTTAATTGCAAAGTTGCAGAGCACAACCTTCAGGTCCCTAACCTGTAGAAATTGGAACCGCAGCGATCTTCTGTTCTCCAGTACAAAAGTTGCGAAAATGCAAAACCTACGAGCGTCTTGCAGAGTTTCGATTTCATACGTGTGCATTGTCATCAAGCAGGAGAGCTTCCTATGGAGGTAGCCGGTTTTACCCATCCTCCTCTTCGGGTCGGCCACTCTCACACTCGTGACAGGCTGTTCCTCAATACGTGGTGCACTGCGCTTTGCATTGCCGGGTGGTGGGAACGCCGGTATCGTCTATCGTCTCGTCTACCATTCGACCTGCTCAACATGCTTTCCGGTATCCTGTGATGTAGCGTCACGTGATAAATCGGGTAATCTAGTAACTTTGACAAGCAGTCATGCCGTTAGGGAAACACAAAATCACGAGAATTGGTGGTAACTCTCAGGGGTGTTAACTGAAGACGACGATGTTAGCACGGTGTGCCTGTGTAGTAGAAGTATGGTGAGTAGAAGATAGTAGAAGATGACACCACACCATAGTAGAAGATGACAATAAAGCCTCTTCGATGTTTGATGATCTCCCTTTTGGCTAATGGCCATTCTCCGTGGGAGGAAGAAGAAGAAGAAGAAGACGATGATGTTTGTCCTTTTTGTCCTGGCCAATCTCCCTTAGTGGCCCACGGCCATCATCTCATTGGTAGAAGAAGAAGATGGGGATCTGTTGGGGATCGTCAGTCTTCTTCCAACCTGCTGCACCGATAGACTTCCGGTGCGCCAACACGCCAACGTCAGAAAATAACTCAAGAACCTCATCCGCATGCAGGGTAGGGTCAACTCCCCGCACAACACTCGGAAAAACTTTAGGATCGATACCACGGCTTCTGGACAGAAAAAATAGCAACAAAACCACAAAAACACCATGCGTGAAGGCTGATGGTAAAATCCTTATATTTTTCAAGGCAAAATTACTTTTAAAAAAGTGGATTTCTAAAATTTATTCTACGAAATTAACCTTCAACGTTGCAGACCTTGCAGACCAAACAACAGTAATCCAGGCGTCTATTTCTCACCCCTTCCTCACTACTTCGGCGCCCCTATCGGGGGAAAAAAAGGAAAAGTATACAGATTTTCGAGTTTATTATCGAAAAGCATCGTATTTTTGGGACGCACCTTACATCGTAACCACTAAATAAACATATATTACGCAAAACAACAGCAATATTTCACAGAAAATAACACTTTTATAACATTTCTAACCATAGCGACAGTAAAGCAGACGACACGTCTCGAGAAGCTCCGCAAATGTCCGTCATGAACCTCTTCACTCTCTGACGAATACTGACACTAAAAAAACAGTGACATGAATTCACGACAAAGGATTGGTCCCTACCACCATGATGTGCCCCCGTTGTGGCCACCAACTAGTGTCAAAGCCGTGCAAGCGCACTTTCGGTCGCTCTCGGTGCCGCCGCAACCACCCGTTATTTTGCCAGTCCACCACTATCGGGACCTGGTTCGAGAACATTCGATTGCGCGCCGGAGCAAGTACTGATACTCACCTACTGCTTCTCAACAAAAATGACCTACCGGCAAGCAGTAAAACAAGCATCCCTGGACAGTACCGTGTCCGAGGCGACAGTCACGGACTGGTATTCGTATTGCAGGGAAGTGTGCACTGACTCCCTTTCAGACGTGCACAGGGGAAAAATCGGCGGCACAAACCACGTCGTAGAAATCGACGAATGCAAAATAGGCCGACGCAAATACCAACGTCGTCGTGCTGTGGAGGGGACCTGGATCCTGGGCCTTATCGATGTGGACACAAAGGAGCTCCGACTTGCCATTTGTCCTGACAACAAAATGGACAAAAACACGCTCCTTACCCTAATCGATGTCAATGTCGAAAAGGGGACCACAATATACACTGACTGCTGGAAGGGCTACTGTGGACTATCCGCTGAAGGCTTCCAGCACATGACCGTCAATCATCAGTACCAGTTTGTGGACCCAGACACCGGTGTGACCACAAACCACATCGAATCACAATGGCGGCCACTCCGACACAGGCTTGCCAGAGGAGGAGTGACCAGCGACAACATGGCACACCACCTCACCGAGTGCTTCTGGAGGTTGCACTGTACAAACAAACTCCTTCGCCAGGATGCTGAGTGACATTAAGCGCCTGTACACACCTGGACGTCACACTGAAGCCTAGAAGTGACACTCTAGATATTGTAAATATTTGTAAATACTTATAAATATTTGTACATATTTGACGGACCCCTTCCGGGTGACCGTATGCGGTTGGGTACTACCCTGCACCGCACTGATGAGCCCCAATTAGGGCGAAACGGTCACCCTAAAGCCACTCTCTGAACGTGTGAGATACATAAAGACCTAACCCAACCCAACCTTGGTCAGTCTTGACTTGAGCACGTTCTTCGCAAACTGACTGACTCTCCAACGTGTGAAATACGCAAAAACCTAACCTAACCTAACCTCAGTTACAACGGATGCTCAGTCTACATGGGCTCTCTCGACACATGGAATACGTGTTCGCCAGACCCAACCTAACCTCAGTCACGACGGATGCACAGTCTACATGGGCCCTCTCGACACATGGAATACGTGTTCACCAGACCCAACCTAACCTCAGTCGCGACGGATGCACAGTCTACATGGGCCCTCTCGATACATGGAATACGTATTCACCTGACCTAACCTAACCTCAGTCACGTCGGATGCAAACTCTACGTGAGCCCTCTCGACACATGGAGTACGTATTCACCTGACCTAACCTTACCTCAGTCACGTCGGATGCACAGTCTACGTGAGCCCTCTCGACACATGGAGTACGTATTCACCTAACCTAACCTAACCTCAGTCACGTCGGATGCGCAGTCTACGTGAGCCCTCTCGACACATGGAATACGTATTCACTTGACCTAACCTAACCTCAGTCACGTCGGATGCACAGTACGTCAGACCTCTCGACACATGGAATACGTATTCACTTGACCTAACCTAACCTCAGTCACGTCGGATGCACAGTCTACGTCAGCCCTCTCGACACATGGAATACGTATTCACCTGGCCTAACCTAACCTCAGTCACGTCGGATGCGCAGTCTACGTCAGACCTCTCGACACATGGAATACGTATTCACTTGACCTAACCTAACCCCAGTCACGTCGGATGCACAGTCTACGTCAGCCCTCTCGACACATGGAGTACGTGTTCACCTGGGCTAACCTAATCTCAGTCACGTCGGATGCATAGTCAACGTCAGACCTCTCGACACATGGAATACGTATTCATCTGACCTAACCTCAGTCACGTCGAATGCACAGTCTACGTGATCCCTCTCGACACAGGGAATACGCACCTGACTTAACCTATCCTCAATCACGTCGGATGCACAGTCTACGTCAGACCTCTCGACACATGGAGTACGTATTCACCTGGGCTAACCTAATCTCAGTCACGTCGGATGCATAGTCAACGTCAGACCTCTCGACACATGGAATACGTATTCACCTGACCTAACCTCAGTCACGTCGGATGCACAGTCTACGTGATCCCTCTCGACACAGGGAATACGCACCTGACTTAACCTATCCTCAATCACGTCGGATGCACAGTCTACGTCAGACCTCTCGACACATGGAGTACGTATTCACCTGGGCTAACCTAATCTCAGTCACGTGGGATGCACAGTCTACGTCAGCCCTCTTGACACATCGAATACGTATTCACCTGGCCTAACCTAATCTCAGTCACGTCGGATGCATAGTCAACGTCAGACCTCTCGACACATGGAATACGTATTCACCTGACCTAACCTCAGTCACGTCGGATGCACAGTCTACGTGAGCCCTCTCGACACAGGGAATACGCATCTGACTTAACCTATCCTCACTCACGTCGGATGCACAGTCTACGTGAGCCCTCTCGACACATAGAATACGTATTCACCTGACCTAACCTAACCTCAGTCACGTCGGATGCACAATCTACGTCAGCCCTCTCGACACATGGAATACGTATTTACCTGACCTGACCTAACCTCAGTCACGCCGGTTGCACATTGTACATGGGGCTCACTCTTCGACATGTGCAATACGTAATCACCTGGTCTAACCTAACCTCGGTCACCCCGGATGCTCATTCTACATGGACCCACTCTTCGACATGTGTAATACGTAATCACCTCACCTCACCTCACCTCACCTAACCTAACCTCAGCCAAGCCGGATGCACACTCTCCATGAACCTACTCTTCGACATCAATACCTAACCTGGGAAAATATGCACTCTCTCCACATCCAGGTGTTGCTTTTTGTTTTCATTTGTAGCATTTATTTCCATCATCCAACATAAAAAGTTCCATTAAACAAAACCATCTTACGCAACCCTACCATAAACAAAACGCTTCTCATACCTCTATTAACTTCTCCATACCCAAAATGCGTCTCATGCAGATAGCAGACCGCATACGACGTTTTCTCGACGCAGATACGCCGAGCGTTGAGGTCGTGACGTCACTCGTGATGGAGAAACGAGAAACGTCGTGCCCACCCGCAAACGACGTTTTCTCGGCGCAGCCTAGGACCCGGCGCAAAGTTTGTACTCGAGGCCCCTGGCGGCATTTGTCGTTATTACAGGCTGGCATAACATACGCGACAGATAGCACTTGAAAAACGTGCAGTATAACTTTGTATAAATACAATATCTGGTAACCAAAGGCAATAAACAAGGCGCGCCGACCATCAACGTGCAAATCTCTTGCTCGTACTTCCGCTTCCGTTCGCTGTCCTCCCGCGTCTCCCAGTATGGACCAACGGCGAAAACTGCTGCTGCTGTTAAACAAGAAAGAACTGCTTCTTCTCTAAAAGCGACTGCTGTTGCCGTAGAACGATTGAAGAAGACCGTCCAGAACACACTACTGTGTGCAGCGACATCTAGGTCAGAGGGAAACGACAATCGAGCAATGCATTGCTCTTGGGCCAATATTGGACCAATATTGGCAATGCCGGCCCAACACTGGACCAAGATTGGACCAATATTGGGCCAAGATGTTGTGCTGCTTGGGTGGCTAGCAAGTGGGATGGGATGCGTTTTGTTACCCTTGTGTTTCCAATTATTTTCATTTGCAGCCAATTCTGCCTGGTCCACTTCATTCTGTCTTCCACTTGCGCGTATTTTGCGACCACACCGTCTATGTCCACACAGCTGAGCGGCTGTGCAGACGGTCGTTTCCGGCCAGGCACGCGATTGGTCAAGACGGACACTTCGCTTCCTGCGCTTGCCGCTCAGATCTGTTCACCTCAGATGTCGGCGTCCCCGCTGGACGGCTATTGTTCGTGGAGCTGAACGTAAAAATGCCGAGCGCTCGGCGTTCTTGCGTCGAGAAAACGTCGTATGCGGGTCGCCCTGATTCGTTAATTTGGCTAATTAATTTTGTCAATGGCCATTTTCCACCCGGCAGAGGAAGAAAAAACAAGCACGATGCGTGCCACTTTTATCCAATTCAATCCAATCCAATCCATGCACGCACGCACGCACGCACGGTCTATTAGGAATCACTTCGACCCATTCTGTAGCTCGGTACCGACATCACTACGCCACGTAAGCCTTTATGGACATATAATTACTTTACTTTTACTTTACTTTTTGAATACCGTCACGGCCTTCTGTAGCCGTAACGCGTTCAACCGAAAAAATGGTTGAGTCGACGTAATCGCGTTGACTCCAGTAAGTGGCTGAATAATATTGAGCAATACAAATCTCGACCAATATGCGAATCTCGATCAGCCACATTCCCTGTAGATACCTTCATGGACAAGCATCCATTGAGATTCCGTTCTGTGCACGCGTGTCACTGGTCACCTATGATAGCGCTTATGCAAAATATTTTCCATTTTTTGTTTGAACAGCAAGGAAGACTTTTCACTTTTATAAGTCTCGCGATCTCGAGATCTTTTGACAAAAACGCGAAATGGCAGCTCTTCAGTGTCCAATGTTTCTTGACGTTACCATCCACAGACAAAGACCGCACGGGATGTGCTGTGACACCAGGACCTGCACCGGTATCTATGCGGTTTTTGCATGTGTAAGTTACTCCTCTGTTCGAAATGCGAGACCACTATGGTCTGTATAAAGCTATCTTAGAAGCATATATCATAAATGTGACAGACAAGCAGCGGCAGCTTTTCAAGTATAGGAAGTGTCAAACGGATGATCCGCATATGGTGCACAGTAATGTCTCAAGAAATTGAAAACCTCTTGAGGGAGGGAGGGGAGTCCTCAGCTTCAAAGGGGAGGGGGGATATGGACACATGTTTGTAGGTATGTAGACAAAGTTGAGGCAGACAAATGCTTGTCTCCCTCTGCTCTTGTCTGCGTCCATACCAGTGGGTTACCTTACACTTAGTTGTGGGCTGCATATGCATTGGTAGTTAAGCCTGTATTGGGCAATCTCAAATTTCAGGGGGGTGTTGCAAAAAAAGGGTGGCTCTAGGGAAATCCCAGTTGCCCCTAATCCTACTGTTGCTACTTTTGCCTACTGTTGGTGCAAAGCTTCAAGTGCCCTTTGTGCAGAGCTGCATTTCGTAATTAAAGGTACCACTGACACGACCGACGTCGACGAAAATTCGCCCAGCGCTTCGTGCTATGCTCAAAAATCGCTATTTCTCTCTCTCTCTCTCTTTCACATCGTTTCCGTAGAGTATGAAAAAAGTACAAGCTCTATTCTACGCGGTGTCCAATGACGTATACTTCGCTCTTTCCCCGACTTGGCGTGAAATGATTGTCGCTTTGAAATGAACCCTGAAGGGCATGACGCAATAGAAGCGCACATTATACTGTAAGAGCTGTTAATTCGTGGCCTTAATTCACGAATTCTGTTGACCGATTAGGAAATATTTCGCGGGACTTGGATATTCTTCGCGGCTGTATCGTGGTGCTTATGAGTCTGGAGGTCTTGGGCTTCGCTCGGATGCATACCTGGGTAGTAATGTCATTACTGTAATGAAATTACAGTACTTTTTCCGGTAATATGTAATGTAATGCATTACTTTTGACATTATGTAATTTGTAATGTAATTTAATTACATTTGGGCAGTAATTTTAATGACATTACTCGTTACTCTTTAAAAAATAATCGAGTGTGTGTTCTGTGTTGGCACTTGGCAGAAAGAGAGTTGCCGACTGACCACTTAAAAGAATTCCAACGCCCACTATGAACGGTGACGCATTCAATCGGCACAGAATAAACTATGTATTGTTTTTGCAACGTAGTGTTGTCTGACAACGAATTTCCACATCCTCAATATCGTTACGATTAAACTCACAGTAATGACTTTGTAATGTCATTACTTTTTCGTAGTAATTGTAATGTAATTTCATTACATTTCACTTGCAGTAATGAGTAATGTCATTTAATTAAATTCTAACTGGAGTAATGAGTAATGTAATTTAATTACATTTCAGAAGTAGTTTACCCAGGTATGCTCGGATGTCGGTGATTACATTTTCTAAAACAGTTTTCAATATGTGTTAGCGCCGCGAAGCACAGACGTGGACGTATGGGCCGACTTCAGAGGGATGCGCGCCAACGTCCGTCTGGAAAGTCTGCTACAAAACCCAGGGAAAAACCGAGACAGCACATCCGGTGCGGGGATTCGAACCCGAGTCACGTCCCCTAGTCTCGGCGTGGAAAGCGGTTGTGCTAACCACTACGCCACGGGAGGCTGATCCGGAAGAAACTGACGTTGACCATTAGACCTCTCCCTGTTTACGAACAAATCTCGTGAGATGGTACGACAGCCCCGTCAACTTTGTAGACTGGAACTACTCTCAACGTATTTTTATTCACGATGCATTAATTTCCGCGAATTTCGCGAGCGCTAAAAAATCAGGAAAAATTGTACTCGCGAACAAAGCTTGACGTTTATCCCGCGAAAGGAAACGGTCCTGGAATCGCGAAATTATATACTCGCAAATAAAAATACGTTTACAGTATACTATAACAAAAAATGAATAAGTCACAAAAGAGCGACGTTCAAATATAGCTTTTCATATAGTAAGCTTTTTACTCAATTCCTTACATGTTATTAGTTGTATGGCCTTGTACTCCATCCTACCCGATGCCCTATCTTTTCGGTAGCCTTTTCTAAAGATGGTTACCGGCTCTTCAATCTTCAGGAGCACGTGGTGTCTCTATACAAAGCAAGCGCAAACTAAGTCATAATAACAAACCACATTCCGCACAGGATTATGACACTGACTTTGGAGACGATTGGTGAAACCTTCTTGTCTTTTCGCGGTTGTCTGGGGACGCGAACACAGACACGAAAGCGACCTCATTTGTCTGTACTATTGATACACAGAAGGGACCCCCGGCCTTCGCGAAGGAATATGACTTTTTGAAACAGCGGTGTACTCCGTCCCCGCTGTTTCAGTTTCGTTATGTCTACCAACTTCATGATTGCGGCAACGTTTGTCGCCAGAGGTCCATTTGGTATATTGCCAAGTTGCGAGCGAGGGTGGAATACGAAGTGTTTCTGGAATGCGTGTGGGGGATCGATCTTTTTAATTTTGTGTTATCGCCGCGAACCAACTGTGGCTACGTACAGATGTGGACAGATGGAGAGAGGACAGCAGGAAGGAGATAATGTGTTTGTGGGTTTGTGTGTGTGTGTGGGGGGTTAGTATGCGTCCTGGGCCGACTTCATGGGGAACTGTGCCGACATTCGTCTGGAAAATCTTTGGAAAACCAAGGGAAACTTCATACAGCGCAGTCGGCGGTAGGATTCGAACCCGCCACCTCCTAGTTTTCAGCACGACCGTGGCTACTACCACTAACGGCCATGCCGCTGATGTGTGAGATCGATGTCTAGTACTGTAAGTGTACTGTAAAATTGCAGTTCGGCGGTTGGTAATCCTTCCAATTCTGGTTAAGAAAATTTTGCGGAGCTCGAAATTCGCGGGAAAATGGCGATCGCGAATTTCATGAAAATTCGCTTTTGCAGGGTTTGAAAATCGCGAAAAGGTGGTGTACGAATGACCCACCCTGATGCCACTTGCGCTTCGTTCTTTTTTTCGTGTCTCTGCTTATTACGCTTTCTATTCATTACGATATCCGTTGATTGCGAATCACCGTGTTGTGCTTGCACGAAGGGTGGCGTATCGTCCGAATGCTTTCTCTATTTGATGTCCCCACCTTGGGACGCTGTAGGTTTATGAAGTTACGCTCTTTTTTCTTTGTTTCACATCATCATCTATGTCTCACAGAACCTTATCTTTGCTTTTACAGTTTCAAAATGCAGTGATGATTTTCTTTGTAGCGTTGAACCAATCAGGTAACTTTTCCAATGTACCTCTCGTGTACGAGCTGTTATGATAGCGGAGACCGATTCCTGCGGTATAATTTCACAAAAGGCTATGACAGCAGCTCGGATACCGTTTTCGCAGGTCGGCTATGCGGCTGGGAGGACACTGTCTTGGAGAGAATATACGTTGCTAACAAACGACTTACACGGATTACCCCGAAGTGCGATAGCAGAACGGCGTTAACGGCCATTCCAATCTGTAAACAAATCATCACGTACACTGATATATACTCGTCGCTGAAGGGTATTTAATGACGGTGTGGAAATCCTGTGCAATGCCCTCAAAGCTCTCTTGACCGTTCTGAATACTATAGGACTTCGATCCTTATTGTGAAGGGGCTCATTATTTCATTGCCCCCATCACCACCAGCAATGGGGTAGAGTGTCTCCCCTGGCGATGAAAACTCTCCATTCATCAATTCACAATGAAGTTGTTGTTACCCGTCGCTGAATTATGCGAACTGAAACCGCGTGGATAACATAACTACGATGGAAATTGGATGGATGGAGGCTGGAACCCCGAAGACAACAAAGCCTCAATTGCATGAGAACAAAAGGTTCGAGGCCAAACAAAACTAAGCATTCAAGTCCTGCAGCTGGCTAACCTTTTCAATGATTTCCTACTTTCTTCGTTAATACAACTACAATCTATAGGGAAGTGTGGAAACCGTGACTGCTTTCCAGTTTACTCATTTCATTTTTTTATTTTTTTTTATTTTTCTCTGAGTACCGCTCAATTGGTACCAGCGTTGCGATAACCTCTGCGCAAATGCATAAATTTCCGAGGAACATCCCAAGAAAGAACAACAAAGAATAACTAGGATGCTTAAAAGGGAAAACAAAGTGGTTAGGTTCTGAGCGCGACTGTAGATGTTGTGCAGTTGTTGTCTAGTTGTATGTTGCTGTTTGGTGTGCACAAATGTATAATGCATAATGCGAGTAAATGAGCTGTTGTGTGTGCGTTGTCCATGCCGCGATCTTGCTCATGCTTGAATATGACGTGTTTTTACATTTTAGGGTATCAGAGTAAATATCTCTATTACGTGGAACTTGTGTACCTCACAATCACATTAATCATGCATTTCATCCTGTTCGTGGCAACAGTGACTGTGAGTACTCTTCTTCTTCAGATACTTTCTTTCCTAGTTACTGCAGTTGTACGGGAACCCGAACTGTTCCTGCTTACTAGTGCCGCGGATACCCTTCTGGAGAATACAGGCCATTACTTCAATTCTCAACGGCAGGGACCGCAGGGTTTACTATGCGTTATATGTAGGGTTTCCGTTGTTCGGATTTATTCGAAAAAATTCGAAAAACATACGCCTGCGAAATGTATAGTTATTCTGGTTTATCCGAAAATTTCTGATTTTGGGTGTTCCAGTAGAAGAGAGTTTGGCAAGAAAAGCATGCTCTAATTACTGTTTCCCCCCAGACAGGGAAGGGTGGCATCCATGTAATGCGAGTTAGGTTAATCCTTGTCTATACAAGCACCTCGACATTGGAAAAGCTTTTTCACAGCTTTAAAGGTGTGCGCCATGCACATTAAACCTGGTTGCCCAACATTGTGCCTCCAGGTTGATATTTTACAAAATTCAGAAAGCAAACAAGCATTTCAAAGCAGAAGCATTACAAAAGATCAGGTTTCAGTTCAAATCTTGCTCTCATTATGTATTGGATTTAGTATATACGTGCTAATGCGTATATGCATCGCTAGCGATAATCGAGCACGTGCAAGTGTCTACAATACTGTTCAACCATGTTGAGACTTGAAAGACTGAATTTTTGGAGGACAGACAGCATGCCAGTAAAGAAAATTAGTGCTAAACCGTACTCCATTATGATGTTACCAAAATTACACCAAAAAGGGCGTGCGCCATGCACATTATTACACCTTTAAAGGTGTTAAAGCGTTTACAGTGTGGTACCTAGTGACTCTACTCAGCAAAATTGGCCCTTATCACAAGCATTATCAGATTATTTTTTCTTTTCTGTTGTTGTCCCCATGAGGGTGCTTTGAGGTCACTCCGGCCATCTGACAGGTGCACATGCGGCTTTGCTTTCATTTTTTCTGTGAATCATGCTGGCAGACACATAGTAGTTGCGATGCAGGCAGCACACGTTGTGATGCGACGATCGGACGCAAGCGAAAGCTACCTTGAGACTATGTCAAGGAATGTCCATATGTCACCAGTTGATCGTATAGAAGGAATATCGTAGTCTGTATGTTCTGCCGCGCATCAAAATGATATAATTATAATCATATAATTATCATATCATTTCATATAATTATCGCGTTCTCGCGGAATTTCGTTTTGTCAGCAAAAAACGCTCCATGCATGCCAAGAGGCTCCGGAGACGCGGAGCCGGTGATTTATCCAGACCCCTCCCCCCCCCCCCCCTCCTCACCTCAGTTTGACAACCCCCTAACTTTTCACCTGATGATACGGCTCGGAATTCTGGACGAACCACTCCTCGGAGCCATAGTTATGTGCTGTATGGTTCCGCATACCGTATGGTTCACGAGCACAATCGAAGAAGTATGTCGTGCTAACTATTACGTACGAAAACAACAAATAGTATATGGCCCTGCAAGGTGTGGAAGATAACCTAAACACGCGTAAGAGTCTAGCAGTAGATTGCACACCATGTATATGGGCCAAAGAACTCGTTCAGCTGTTGCATATTGTTGCTGTACACACTTGTCAGGAAGGTCTCTCGAAGGTCCCAGGCGGCGGTAGCGTAATTGCACAAACAGAGCCGTTTATAGAAGGAGCTTGGCCACTGGGAGGCGCCCAACTTGAAGCGCGTCATGCGACGTCATGCCGTCGGGCTCTATTGTTGCATTTCAATGCTGAGCTTTGTTTACGATGCAAGGAGAGAAGACATGTGCGTATACTTCGAAAGCCCTCCATCCTTGAACTCTTTCAGTTTGGCAACAAAGCCCCCCTCCCCAATACCCCAAAAGAGGCTGACGTCATTAGCCGGAGATCCCTGTAGATTTAATCGAGCACGACAAAGCACCTGTCGACAGCATCGAAATGGCACGCCCCAGACGGCTGATAAGCGAATTCTGGACAGATTATGATTGGATAAATTCATTTTGGGCGACACCACAACGACTCTGACGTCTCCATAAACAGCTCTGTGCACAAAGAGTGCGCGTTCGAATACGATGATACACGATGATGGCGTACTATTGCGCACAGAAGGACGGTGCAACTGTGGCGCACAAGAATTCGAACGTGGCGGTTTTACGATGATGCCTGTGCACAATGTGTCCCACAGTAGGAACCTGCGGACTTGCAGATATAAAATGACTGTCCGTGAAGCCCTGTGATTGCTTACTATTGGTACATGCTCTTTTTCAGCTCAATAAAAAACTCATGGGAATCTTCATCACGTACTTGAAGATATGCGTCATTATCCTGGTGTTCTTTCTCATATTCGACGTCTCATGGGTTCGTCGGCGTTCACTTTTCCTTTTTAATAACGTAACGTAAATGAAGGTCAGAATCAACAGTTTGAAGATGGCAAATGTGTCATGGTGTCGCGAAGCGCTAAGGCTCCGAGTAAAGTAGTAGAGGATGTCCCCACAATGCGGCCAAGTAGTGCGTGTGTTAATATATCATTCGTTCTGGCCTCCAAAAATTTCCAGGACAAACAATTCACACTTCCGGTGGTTCCGGTACGATACCACGAATGAACATGCGCATTTCCGTACCATAATTGTTGCAGATGTAGTGGTTCGTAGTAGGGGTATACCATGCCTGCTATACTTTGTGATATGCTAACTCCCACAGGACATCTGTGATTGACATAGACTGACGCATAAGAACTGGCAATGCGACTGTATGCTTCAAACTGAACCGGTCGCCAGAGACTATATACCTAGAGGACCTCCGCGTGCCGCTAAACAAAATAATAAAGCTTTCCTGCCTGCCTGGCCCATCCCGCTTCTATTCGTATGTCTCACCCTCAAGGCGAAAACTACATTTGTCGCTTGCAGAGATATGACACTGTCCGCAGTTCTTATGTCAACTCGGAGTATAGCGCTGGTCAGTTGTGCATATAACAAAGCACGTGCCTTGTATGACACTGCCTCCTGTGACTTGCGTCATAGTGTGGTATAATGTTCCTCTTTTTGTTTTACAGTATATGAACAGGCGCAACGCTACGAAAGGTGAAAAACGAATGGTAATAAGCGAATTAATGTTTTCAACAGTCTAGAAATTTTGTCACACCAAACAATCCGGAACCAGCTTATCACAGCCACTAGCTGTGTTATAGCTCATCGTCATATTAGGTGGTAGAACTCTAAAAATGCCTGCAGATTCGGAATACCTTTCTCGTTCCAGCTATACGGCTTGTAATTGTGATGGAATATTTAGGGCGACATAGTCCGGTGTAATCCCAAGGCCTGTTTTGTGCAGGTGTGGTGTTCAGGGTGGAGGTTTCGCTTAGTTTAGTTTGCTTAGTATTTCCCCACATTAACCAGTACCTCGAACTGATTTGTGATAACACTAATGAGCAAACCCTCCAGGCTTTCTTGAGGGTGGGTACGTCATCGCGTAAGCTCAGCACTCATTGGCTAACTGCTCGGAGATCACGTGTTCAAGCGCAACCGCAAAACTGTTGCGAAACACTAGCTCCCGCGCCCTAATGCCCAAGCAGCACAACATATTCGCCCAATGCCTGCTTAGCATTGGCAATACTGACGCAATATTTGGTCAATCTTGCACCAATACTGCCGATATACAGCTGATATTGGGCTCACATATGTTTTGCTGCTTGGGTGGTTACTATGACGGCATTGCACGCAAAGGCTGGGAGGCAACCCGGTATGACCCCCAGATGTCACTTTTTGGAAACAACAGTGGCAACAGGGCCACGCCGGCGCAAGCAGAAACTTCTCCAGCTCAGGTGTATGAGTCTGTCGAGGCACACCAAGAACTACATGTGAAGGCGACTCTGAGTAGCGCTATTGCATTGTGTAAAATGCGACAAGCGGGCGAGAAGACAACGCACTAGACAACCAAAGGCTACCTACTACTCTCGGGATTTCCTGGTATTGGCCATGTGCAGCCTCCTCGCTCGCCCTCTTGGTTACCTGGAACAAGCTACCACGAGATATGGAAGGCTTGCAATGTATTACTTCTTATGCCAAGTGCTGGTACCGCCATGTACTCGAGAGCTAACGAAACTATATACGCCACTGCGGACGAAGTTGGTGACTCGCAGAGGGGGAGAATAGGGGGATGATGTTTTGGGAAGGTGCGGTCAGACTGCTGAGGGGCGGCAGCTCTGTGCACCCAGGGAAGGGGAAAACGAAGGGTTAGAGAGGAAACAGGTGAATAGGTGAGGAACAGGTGAACCAGTAGACTAAAGTTATTGTTATTATTATTATTTATTATTGTTATTATTGTGACGGTGCTTGGACACCGTCGAGTGTTATCTTCCCGTGTGCAGTAATTCGATCTTTGATCGATGTTCGTGTTACAGGCCGGGATGACAGACAACGAATACCCTCTCGTGAGTAAAGTCGTACAGCTTTGCTTGGTATTTTCAACGTAATGGTTACGGTATTTCTATTTTTCCGTTTTAATCTCGAAGGAGAAATTGCCCGTTTTTCTCATTTCTTTCCTCACTATCAATTTAATGCTCAGCTCGATAAATACATGCTAGGCCGGTTTTATACTAACATTTTCTTGTCTGTGTCCGGTGGGAGCGAAAACCGACTCACTATAACCTATAGGCTCGATTACATTCAGCTTCTAGTTTTTAAGGAAGTGGACGACAAATACGGTAGTGTAAGCCGGTCTTGTACTGATCATGACAGTGGTGGAAAGGGGTATCTACCGTACACATTGAGAGTGCCCCATTTTCTATTGTGCCTTTCGAACGAACGGCGCGCTTTCATGGCGCGGAACGTTTTCACGTACATGTAAGATTTATAAACCACTTTGCCATGACTTGCTTTTATAGAGAAACAAGCGCAATCCTTCCAGTTTCTGTCAACATGTCTCTTCTCACATGCACTTTCGCGCACATGGTATAAAATCGGAAGTATTGCACGAAATGAATGAATAAAACCGGAGCACAAAACACGGACAAGAACACACATAGACGACACTTGCTCCGGTTTTATTCAGTCATGTACCAACAGGCCCATTCTGCCATTTTGATATTGCACGAAAGTTGTCAAAGAATTGTCAAAGTTGAATTTGAGTTCGCGAACGGGCGCTTGTATTATTTTTTCGTTTATCTATTGTCTGTGTGAACTTGTTACCTTACACTCTTGTGATGACATGTTAACTCACCGCTTTGCAGCTCAAGCATTTTCAAGATGGCTACCTGCAAAAAATTGTAAGTTTTGGTCCTGAGCTGCAGGCAGTTTAACGGCGGGTCGATTCTGGCTATCTAATCATTGTGGGCGGCGGATCGAACTTCAGTGCATTTCACCGACCTCAGTCGCGGTAACGCGTTGGCTTGCTGAGCTCAAGATTGCGAGTTCGATTGCCGAGGATTGCAGAGGACGGCAGCAGTGCGGGGGAGGTAAATATTCCGCAGTCCTACTCAACGGCACGTGCAACATGTCATCATACTATAGGCAGACAAACCTTTCGCGTAACATCAGGGCACCATTATTATTAATTTAGTGCATTTGCCGTTATGACCATTACGCGTGTGCGTGTCAAGCTTGGATAAAATGGAATGGCTAAAGTGAATAGTTATATTTACCGTGCAGGTTAAAACCCTAACTTATGAAATATCAGGGAATTGAACGCAACGTTGTCTGGATAATAGTTTTAGTAAACCGTTTTCACATCTCCGACGCGGTACCCGATACCGTACCCGCTACGGCGTTGGCCCCATGGCGCATGCGCGACGCTAGCGGAGATTTTTTAGCGTATCGCAGGAACCGATATGCTGGAGGAATAGGGCACCATGTTATCGGAGACGTCACACATGTTGAGGGGCTCCGTGAGCAGAAGACGACGTGGCCAACTACGCAAGAATCAATATTCTTCAAGGACTTCTTGGCATATTATGCTGCTCAATGTGATTGCGAGTTCCACCCCTGTCACACGGGGTAATTTAGTGTCATTTTCGTGAAGTGCGCTCCAACTAAGGGAGTAAGATAATGACGAGCAAGAGTAACGACATGTTCTTTTTTTTTGCACAATTTGTTTAGTCCGCGACTGTCTTCAATCTATGCACAGCTGGGGACGAGCTAGTATTGAGGCACCCTAGCTATTGACGACTGCCCGTGTGACAATGGAAACTAGTCCCTTTTAGATACTTTGGCAACCACTGGTTGCCAGATAAAGCACGTGTTTGAAACAGTCTGGGGCGATTGACAGGAAGCATACATCCATCGCAGCTACCATATGCTAGACGTGTGTGCGCCGATGAAACTTTGACCGGCGGCGACGTCATCCCCATTTTACCACTGGCGTCGTCGTCGTCAGAAAATTACAGCGGTACGCCGACATGGCGCGGCGGGGCATATGTCTACCACATGTCCACGCGGCGAAGCTCGCCACGTGGACATGTGGTCATATGGACGACATATCAACAAATAGACATACGAGTGAGGGAGGCGTTAAGCACGATTTCTGCATCTAAGTGACGTTGGTCGAGTACACTAGACGAGCAGAGTTGAGGAAAAGACACACAGAAGACATGACGTCTGAACCTCCAGCAAGACACAACACACATAAGACAACAGTCACTGCAATAATAAGTTACCAGTAGACTGGACTTGAGATCTGGTGTTCGATTACAATGTCATCTTCTCGCTCGTCAATATTTCGTGTCCGTAGGTGTCCACTCTCAACGAGGAGCATTTTGTGCCTGGCTTCAAGGTGCGGCGCAGACACGTAAGTTGTCGCACTGACCATATACCTAAACGTATCATGTGATGGAAGAGGTCCTGATCCACGGCTGTGGCGTCTGTTGGCGAATTCGCTAGGTCGATCTTTATTTTTCTTGTATTTCTCCGCAGCGAAAAACGCGTGTCCTACTGAAAGCTCTGTTCGCAGTCTGAGCTCCCAGTAATCTCTGCCGTCACTTCTGGTTCCCGCGAGGAGCAGGATCGGCGTGAGGCCGGCTCTCGGCCTACAGCGACGATTGCTTCCATTCCCAAACGCTACAACTTTGAGCCCGATTATTACTTCAATTGTTACACTATCTTGTACTTGAGCGCGATGTCCCACTGGACATTAGTTCTTGCATGAGTGGTACATTAATTATAATCCGTCCCAATGAGTTTCGAAATACGCCTACCATAGCTGTCACGTTCAAAGTTTCCACTGTCCAGTCAAGGACCGGTCACCGGTGCATAGTGCCCCTAGCGGATCGCGAGGGCGGGGTTCTGCTCCGGATTTGTCGAGTGACATGGCCGTTTGAAAGACGTGAGCAACGACTCTACCAGCTTCTTTACTAAGCCTCTTGGCAGGAACGGTGTTCTTGGGTGAGGTTTGCTGAACGAGGTGAAGCAGTTCATGTAGTACTGAAAGATGCTGCAACGAAGACGCAGGGTTAAGAAAACACGGTTGCAACTACCTGAACTGTCGCCAACTACCCCGACTCATAATCGAGCTAAACGAGGTTGGCTTGTGGTACATGCAGGAGCTTGTCGCGATAGATACGGGAGTTCGCTACTGGTCGACAAGTCAAATTCGCGAGTAGGATGCATTTTCGTGCATTATCGCGCACTATAGTGCATCTCACCTTCTGTTTCATGTGCAGCGTCGCACACACGAAGAGGATAGAAGACACAATGCGGATATATCTGTGAGTGGTCTGCAAATACTTGTACAACCACGTTACACCTTCTCGCAAGTGACACCAGACGATAGTAAGAAAACCATCGATGGCACTACGTTAGTTGGCCCTGTTAAACCTATCGTGAAGCAGATAAAAATGGAAAAACTCCTTCTTCATAACTGACCCCGTCTCTGACCCTGAGCTTCTCATGCCGCCCAACCAACGGAAGGTCACGTGATACTCTCGATTGACTAGTATTGCAGCATCATGAGTGCGTACGATTTTAGGATGAGCATCATTCATATATATTACCGCGAAACAAAAAAAGAAAACGAAAAAATACTTGCCCCATGCACTGCACTGTGCCTCTGTGCGAAAACGAAGACTCGAACGGAGGCATCGATAGTGAGGACGAAATCCAGCTATCGATGGTAAAGAAAAAGAAAAGTCTATTAACAGTGCTATCGACAGTGAATTGTTGTAAAACTACCGATCGTCTTTCAACGCTATCGACAGTCAATTTATCGGTAGTTTCGCAGCACTTGCGGTCGTTTGCCAAATATATATTTCTGCTTTAGGCGTCTCACTGCGGCTGTGGCAGTTCGTCTTCGTTCGGTTTCATTCGAGTAAAATCGAAGTAACAGTAGACGATTTCAGAAAATCCCAGTGCTCCTTGCGCGCGAGTAGCATCTTGGGAGATTACTGTCATGGGGACGGGAGAACAGTCCCTCACGTTTAATTTTCGCGGACATTGACGCCTAGTGGACAATCGACCGAGACAAGAGAAACCGAAACAGTTAGGAGACCGGCTCCCTGCTCAGGAAGCTCGCATAGTTCTAACAGGACCACAGGCTCTAAAGTCCTCTAGGGCCTTTTCAAGTCGTCGATTTAATTATTCTATCTGTGCTACAGGTCTGCACGTATAAGACGTATAATGTCGCTGTGATCAATCAAGATGACAGTTGCATGAATTTACTGTATGCTATTGAGCGACCTGAAAAACGACGCTCGCTGCGAGCAGCACACCTCATCCATCCATATATACATGAACTTTTTTCACACACTCTTCGTTCGTCACGTGGCCCTCTATGATGGCAGCTTTGTAGCGGCACTTTGGACAAGCAGAAGTGCAGGGCTTATGTTGCGACGTACGACGCCTCAAATTATCAATGCTATCGCATTTAAAAGTTGTCGCTGTCTCCGTTGCTGCTGCAGATCGCGTGCTTGAGAACGCGGCTTTATGCTACGTTCCCAAACCAGCACTCTCCTCGCTCTCGTTTCCGCTCGCGTGAAATAACCACCTCGCTGATGACTGCGGCCTCTTGATATATTCGCTGTCGCCTCCACGACGGTGCAAAAAAAAAGAAAAAAGAAAAAACTGAAACATACGAAAGCCAGACACACACGGGAATATAATAGCTACTAATTGCTTGAAGTATAATTTTTACTGTATCATACGAATACAAAATAGCTATACTATTGTGTGCAAATAAACTCAGAACGGAACTCAGACGGGGGGGGGGGGGGGGGGGGGTCGAGGTAGCTTGCCGTTGTTGGCCGCACTCAAGTGGGCATCGTCACGACTATAGCCAAAAAAAAAAGACTCAGACTTTGCCAGGGGACCCAACGTCACACCAAATCACAGAACAGAAAGTCTGTGATCGGTTACAAAACTTCGAGAAATTTATGAAGAACGCAAGCAGCGCGGTGGCGAGGACGCGTGTGGTGTGCGAAGCTACAAGGACCAGTGCAAACGGTACAAAGGGCATCCAAAAAGCTGTCATCGCGGAACACAGAAATCAGAACACAAACGTGTACACTTGGTAGGTGCATTGAACAACGACAGTTCTTCCAAAACAACACATTAGCGTCTGTGTCTTATTGTGTACAAAGTTCTAGAATGGCATTATGTGAGGCAACATAGACGAAATACACGCATTTTGGAGGACGTGATGAATATAGTCTTCTGCTCCAGCTAGTGCACCTTTGGGGACAGCAGAACAGAACTGGACGCGCTGTCGGAATAGGAGATAGCCCCTCATCCTCGCGTAGCTTTCCAGCTGTCGCTTTGGATTTGGATTTGGATTTGGATTTCTTTTTGGATTTGGATTTCTTTTTCTTCTTTTTCTTTAAAACTCGTATGGGAACGCAGCAGGCCAACGCGACAGACCAAGCGACGCTTCTGCAGGACCTGTTTCGTGTTTGTGGTTTCGTTCTCGCAAAGTTGAAACAGTGATTTGTTGAAGACGTGACGACGGTGGAACACAAAGACAAACACGGTTAGCATCGTCGCCATGTTTCTGTATTCCTCCGTCGTCACGTCTTTACCCACGTACCAACCGGCCCTTCTTGTAGCCTATTCACTTGTTGCAGAGCCTGCACATTCTCCAGGAGAAGGAAAATTGAGAAATTCAGTTGCTTTCTAAACTAGATGCATTGCAACAATAATTCGTCCCTTTTCGGAGTAAATGTGCGGCAGTTTATGTGCGTTTGCTCAAGGGCTTATTTGCCGTTTGCAGGAGTATATTTTTTGAGGTTATACGCACACGTATACGCTCTCCACTTTTCACTGTCTATACGTCACGTATACTCTCTCCACTTTTCACTGTCTATACGTCACGTATACTCTCTCCACTTTTCAAGTTGGAGACTGTGATGACTTGCACTGTCTACTGTGTCCGTAGTGACGCCTGTAAATTTCTTTCAGGTTTTCAAGAGCGAATTTACATTTGGCAACCACGTCATCAGTTTTGTTCTAAACGTAAGTGACATTTAACACTTTTGACAAGTTTAACATGCGCAGTACGTCTATGCACTCTGACGGCATGGTCATAAAAGGTTGTACCGCAGTATTCTTTTAAAGGTGGTGTCCGAACAAAAAAAGAAAACGCAGTTGAACTGAAGATGCGATCGGAAGAGGCGAAGCAAAGAAGGGCCGTTTCAACAGAAAGCTGGCAGATAGTTTCGAATTCGATGTTTTTTATGCTTTATGAAAGAAACACGAACACATTTTTCTGCGTTTTCTTCGTGGAAGGCATTTCCAAGTGGATATCACATTCTTTGCGGACACTGCCTTTAACCTCACTCGGACAGGGAATTTCAATTTACGTGTTTCCCTTGCCACCTTAGCCATGGCGTCGCTCACCTCACTGACCCCTTCCTGGTACAGTGCTGGACAAAAGTTTACGAAACACGCTCCGGAGCATTCCTTCTTCAGAGTGACACGCTAGCAGCGAATGGTACCGTACGGACTTGCAAATAGGTGACTGGGTTACCTAGGCACGTGTCTGTAAGTCCGTACGGTACGGTACGGTACGGTACGGTACGGTAAAATTCGCTGCCAGTGAGGAAAGAATGCGCCGGAGCGTGCTCGGTAAACATGTAAACGTGTAACGGCGAACGTGTTCAGCACTGTACCATTTCCACATATGGCTATTGCTGTGTCTTCAAGTCTGTCACCTGTGAGGGATCAGAGCTATGCAGCTGGGATAAATGGACTATCGTTCGCCTTTCAGGTGTACTGGATCTGGAGTTTGAATAAATATTACGATACGATGGAAGAAAAAAAGTGACCTGACCAGCAGCAGACGTTGAGAATTAAACTGCTCTCATGCCTGCCTTTTGCTTACTACGTCGATATCAGTCTATACTGTCACATGTTATACCCAGTGTTTCACGTATAGACAATGCACGTGCGCACCGCACACAGCCACAGCTGCTTCGCGGCGCTAATGCAGAACAAAAAAAATAAATACACGGACAATGTTTCATTCGCCGCAAAGAGAGAATCCTTCGAATGCTCGACCGGCTTTGCTGTCCGAGATTTTCCCTGAGGGTCCTAATGTCTGCACAATTCCCCTTGAAGTCGGTCCGGGACGCGTACTAACCTTCCTGTGTCTTACTCTTGCGGACAAAGCGAGTCTCGAGACTCGCTTTGTCCGCACCTGAGAACGATCACAATCACTGCCTAATCACGATTGCACGCGATGTGGATCCTGTATGAGTGCGTTTTGGGTATTCGATCTCAGAATAGCTCCTATAGGACTGACCCACAGTGCCTCTTATGGGTGGGGTGGAGGGTGCTCTGAAAACTACGCGCCAAATACGCGCAAAGACCCTAAAGAACGGAAGACTCTGTGTCCGTCCAGCAGCTTCCGCACTCCGAAATGGCGATGCATCTTTCAGGGACGAGTTCGTAGAATGACCTATAGGCAAGCATGACGCTGCAGCAGCAGCAGCTAGAGAACGCAACTGTGAAGGTAAGGCAAGTGACGCGAGGCGCTGGATATATGAGGCTACATTGTGTTGCAAGAAGCTTGTCCCTTCGCGCGTAGAGTTCCGACAGGGCAGGATAGCTCAGCGTACGTGCGATTGCCGTAGAAAGCTAGGGTTGCACACCAAGGACTGCTGGAGGAGGAGGGCTGGCTGGCCCTGTTAATCGGGAGCAGACATTAGAAATATTTCCGAAAACACTCTGCGAAATCAGCCTCGGACGAGCACGACATACGGCCGGCTACAAAGTGAAAAACCATGCAAGATATACGTCATGCAAGACACGCCGGCTAGTCGTCTTTCTCCGCCCACACGCATCACGAGTCACACGTGCGGTACAGGTGACGTATCCTCTTCCCTCACTCTCTTTCACGCTCTTCCTGAGAGCGGAGGATAAGAGTCCTCGCTCACGTGTTGCAGGTCACCTGTGCTCGTTCTTTCGGTGGAGCTCATTTTATCTGTCGCAAAACACGCCGTAGCAAAATACGAAATTAAAAATCTTGAGCCACCTCACTGGTGCAGGGCTGCACCAACCAGTGAGGGTGGTGCATCTGATTTTTAGTGTGTGCCACAACACGTACCAACATTTTCGTCATTAACATGCTCGTGATGTATGTTCAGCTGTCTCTGTTATTAGATAGTTGTCGAAAGTTAGTCCATGTCATGCTGGTCCATCTCACCCGGAACCCCTGAAACTTTCCTGCTGACTGGCGTTGCGTGGCTGCGGTATTGCTGCTGTCGCCGGGCTCCGTCGTCCTCGTCTCCGAGCTGCATCAGGTACAGCTTGTGAAATGCCTGTGACCGCACGCCCGCAGCGATGCATGGACAGTCCTTTGGCATGGGCAGTGTTAGTTGGCGAGCTTCTCTCCCCCTAACTACAGCGGAGCTGCTCTGTTTATTAGCAACCCTGCGGCGGCGAAATCACGTGCACGTCGACAAGTGTCATAACCACGAGCTACTGGATTATGACGACCACGTCATAGGCACTCTTTCTCAGCGCCGCATTTGGAAGGTCGCGGTGGCGCTACTCATCGGCCCGCGTATGGCTTCCTCAATTTCTGCAACACCTTGTATTTCAACTTACATTAGTATTTTTTGTACAAGCTGTGGATGCTTCTTTGTAAAGTAGATTATCATCGTTCTAAGAGTTTCTGTTGTCTACTACTATGGCGGGCTACCTACTGCTTCTGTTGTCGCACGTCCACTTCTGCGCATTCAAAAGTCAAATTTTCATTGTCCAATCATGATGTACATTTCGAGGGTCGATGAGTGTCTAGCGGATCGTGCGGACGGACGGACTCATAGCGGTCGTGGTCGTAACAGAACTGCGAAACGGATGGGACAAGATGGCGGGAACGACGATGGCCAGCGAACAAAGTGAGGCAAGCTCTGTGCATTGTGTTGCGGACGTACAGCCTTCTAGGTACGTGCCGCCTCATTGAGGCTTGTGCGGTGACGTCACGTTTGGTCCCGCGACATTGGAAAACATATTGCCGCACCGGAGTCTCAGTAGGAGAATATGCCGTGAGTTGCTGCGGTATGCGTGCAATTACGAGAGGAAATTCAAAAAAAAAAAAAAAAAAAACACGCTGCCGCTCGGCCCGCTGTAAGACTCCTGTGACGCATGCCACGTGACTCCAATGCGCTCCAATGCTGCGCGTGACGTCATGTGCACAAGCCTGTCGGTATCACACCGAAAATGTTGTAGATCATATCCTATCTTTGACACCGTCTACGTCACGGATTGCCCTTTGCTTCTCACCGGCAGAGATGACGGACTGAAGGCCACAGTCGACTGAACGGTAGTAAGGTGAACCGTGATGTGGGCAAGCTTACGCTTGTCCCATCCTACAGTTGGCAATACAAAACGGTAAGGTTGATTGGCGTCGGTTTACATGACTGTTGACGAAGGTGCCATGCTCATCTTTGAATTGTAACCTAAAAATCTCGATACTTTACACAAAACTTTCTCATCGTGTGAGTTCTTTTACTTCGCAACTGCTTTTGCATCATGTCGGCCCGTCATTCATTTCATAATCACACAGTTGTATTCTTTTGGACGTACTGCGTGGAAATGTGCACCGCCAGT
This sequence comes from Ornithodoros turicata, assembly GCF_037126465.1. NCBI lineage: Eukaryota > Metazoa > Arthropoda > Arachnida > Ixodida > Argasidae > Ornithodoros > Ornithodoros turicata. Next base: position 8,335,747 of record NC_088206.1, on the reverse strand, counting down.
ATTCTTCTTCTTCCTTCGTCTCTGGCCATCATTCACCTATTCTATTATGAGGCGAGGGAAAACGAGGCATCCCGCAGTGGCATATGGGAAGTGGCTGAATAAGTCGACTGACGCGCAGTTTGCATTACGGAGTCCAGTTGGCATTTTTCGTCCGAACTAGCCAAGCCGAGCGACTTTTCTTTTCCATGTGTTGACTTTCCTTTGAAGTCGATGTAGACCGGTTTACATGCAGACGACAGGTCGACTTATTCAGTTAAGTCGACTTGTGTCGCCTTCATGTAAACGCAGCTGGTGTTGAACCAGTTCTGTGCTACGGAGTAAAGAAGTCGTAACAAATACAGCAAGTCCATACGAGGACGAAAGCAATTTGCGGAATGCTTCACACAGTTAACTGCCATCTTCAAGCTGCTATGCGAACTCACGGAAACAACGCTGATGCAAATCGAAACTACCCGTCATTCCTTGCTCCGGCCTATTGAGTTCACGTAATAATAAAGCGACGTATAAATGACAACACGCAAACAAGTCACGTAGGGTAATATGTATATATATATATCGGATAAGAATTTGACATATTCGCATGAGATGCGTACATAGGACGCGAAATTAAGAAGGCAAATCGAATAATTTAGGAAAATGAAAAAGCCAAATTCAGCTGAATGAAGCAACAAAGGAAGGTAACACCTACCCTCCATGCCAAAGAATGGCGGCTCTGTTGTGGTAACGCTATGGTGGGCTAGAAAGGCTGATGTGCTTACCGCCATATTATAGAATGCGCAATGCCCCAATTTTGAAGCCAAGCTCCTAAGCTCTGGCGCTATGCGCTCGCTGCGAACCATGCGGGTTCTCGTTGAACTAGTCCAACATGTCTTCCGTGTCACGGTATATGTATGCTTGACTATTTTTAGATGGACTATTTTGTATATTGTGACTAGCACTACTTTGGTTTGCGTACTGAGCGTTTATTAGCATCCGTAGTTCTTTGTAACGAAACCACGTGACATTTACTACCATCACGTCTGCCTAGCTGACGATTCCTGCAAGCGAATGATATCGGAATGTTACGAAGCACGTGGCCGCATGTCTTATCTTCATTGGGTGATGACAGACGGGGGGCACTGGGTAATGTCGGTCGAGTTAATACACGGTTACTCCCCGTTTTACTCTCCTGACGTCGAAATGGACCATTTTCACATACGCGTCGTATCCTATCTGCTCTCCAGCGAACCACACTCGGAGCGCGTCGAAACAAATTCACGTGGGTAGTACAAAGGACCAAAACCGGTCCGGAGTGGGACCGACGAGCTGGCGCCTTTCGTGCGGTCTCCCCACGGTCCCCACTTCTGTCGTCCCCATACTGCGCCATCTAGTGAAGACGGAGATAACCCTCTCCGGTGCCTCAAGGTCATGCGCATGCGCATACGCCATTGCGAAAAAGGTCCATTCACTCCGCGGTATACAGCAAAGGGACCCTAAACTTCATATGAACTTCCGCGCATTTAGTCCGCAAGAGGACTAAAAGCGCTCTTTTTTATCGCGCAGTGGTGCACGACGGAAGTCCGGTCGGAAGATTACCTCTTGAATGGCCAACCTCTCCCGATATGTGCCTCGGCGATCTTCGTGCTGCAGGATGATACTGGAAACTAACACTCAACTCGGTTCGCTGAAGAAAGGCATTGCATACAAGGCAAATGGCGTTCTACAGCCTCAGAGACCCATACGACTCGGTCCTCGTGCTACTGCTACAGCGGTAGCTGTTGCCGGGAAGTGCTCGGTTTCGGTTTCGATTTTGGTGCTCCAAACGAAGTTAAAATTATAAATCTAAATAATCTAATAATCTAATTAAATAATCTAAAGGTAATAGAAGCAGTTTTGACATGCACAGAGAGTTGTCCCGGTACGTGTGGCGATCTTTCAGCGTTTCTAGTCCGGCTTTTGTCCCGATTTTAGTAATATTTTTGTCCCAATAATCCCAGTCCCACAGATCACCACTCACTTCGCTGATCACAAGGCAGTACTCGTCGCTTCAAAGTAGTTGTGCGTATATCAGCAATAAGAGTGTCGACGCCCACGCACAACAGCTACCGCTGAAATACACGTTACACAATCGTAGACGTACTTTAGTTTTTTTTCCTTAGTTTCTTTACGTTGTGACGTTTGGTTCCGAGAATCTCTATGTGAAGGGGCTCAATTTCATTTCCCACATTCACCACCAGCAATGGGATAGAGTATCACCCCTGGCGATGAAACTCCCAATTCATCATCTCCTTATAAAGTTGTTGTTGTTCCAAGGATGTAATGCTCTTCTTTCTTTGGGTTTTCCCACATTGAGGTTCAGTAAAGGCAAGCGTTGACTGAATCTATAGAGCAGAAGCGCTGTTGGAAAGACCTCCTTCATGGGGCACATATAGCCGTAGGCAAGTTGAACACCGATCATGTCTCCAACGGCTTCCAATATTAAATCAGCATATTTAGCTCGCTGCACTTGAATCGCTGTCAGTGTTCCTACGATGACGACCTGCTACTCTGCGAATCTGTAGTAGTAGTAGCTCGTGCTTTCAATGTGTCTACTCTTTACATTTCCTGCGTGTACGGTAAAGGGCTATTTCTGTTTCCTACCAATTACCTCGTTCAACTGAAAAAAGAAAGAAAGAAAGACTGTAACACGAGGAAACCTCAAGACAAAAAGGACAAAATGAATGACAATATTGATAAAAATAATAGCTTTGGGACATAGCCAAAGCCAGATGGTGTTGCACATTGTCTAAATAACGTAACTTCTTCCTTCCAGGAGCCAGAATGTCGCGTGTCTTCGTGCTAAGTTTTCTTCTTTAATGCCACCTGTCATCCCAACCCAATCCTTCCACACGGCTAAAGGAAACAATTCTAAATCGACCCATTCGAAGTCTCGACGCGGGTTTTGGTGCTGCAGGTAAGTGACTTCGAACGATCTTTAGTGGCAAATTAATGCACTGGGTTTGGCAAGCGTAATGGCACATACTGATGCGTCCAGGTAGAATAGAAATAGGTATCAACAGTGCCTCAAATAGGAAACTGAGAGGATAGCTAGCAGTGGTCCCCTTGCCAATGCAGCAGGTTCTTGTTAGAATTCACCAATTTCCGCGTGTCCCCAAGTGAAAGACTCCAAATGCCATTCTGATAAACCCCTGAAAATAAATCAAGTCAGAAAGTCAAGGCAAAGTCAATTTAAGTCAGAAAAGAAATCATGAGGTTCGAGTTGGAGGTTCAAGGCTGCTCCGGGTGCCCCAAGGTCCCGATTTGAGTGAGCCAAAACAGGGGGAGCCCACTTAACGCACGCATGGATATCTAGCTGAACAAAGCCTCATCGCTTGAACGACGTGACGTAAGCATTAAGGGTCCGCCAAACACGACCGTGCTTTACGAACGCCACCTAGTGACAGAAAGCCTGCTTAATGCCTCCTCTCACTCATGCGCATCTAGAGTCACCCAAACACCCACATCCACCCAAGATGCCAGCCAGTCGTCGAAGACGATTTTTAAAGACAGGCATTCTGTGGCTTCCAATGTTTGCCCATGCGGCTGATGGCGACTCGTCCCTATAGTTACGGGCGCTAGCTCAGACCACGGTTGTGACTGGCGAACTCTTTATTGTTACGTCATCTCGCCGAATCGATTCGCCTTCAGTGGTTCAGGCGAGACGCCTTTAGCCGCGTAGACTGGTAGCTACAGAAAGCCTGTATCACAAAAAGTCGTCTGCGATGAGCGGTTAAAGCAGCCGACATCTTGACTTTGTATGCCGGCATTAAAGTAGGACTCCGTAACAAAATCACCACAAAGATTGTGGTATATCCCTAATCTTCCGGATGTCAGGAACATGTGTACGAAATATCTCTGTCCAAAACTGCGCAGATTTTACTCAAACCAATCAAACGAGCGCTTCGCCTGTGTGAAGCAAAAGGGCGCTGAAAGCAACACACTGCTAGGGAGCCTCCATGTGCGTCCCCTTTTCAGGGAGGCAACAACTTCGTCGTCTGCTACGAGCGCTGCCATCTTGACTCCCACATTGCATTGGGCGTCAGCGGCGTGGTTGGGTTTGTCTTGATTTTTCGCGACAGGAAGAGGGTAAAAGCAGAATGAAGGATACCGGCGTGGTAAAACTGTTATGTATGCTAGTAGAGCTGGTCATGGGTTGTAAAATATGTTGTTGATGGCTTTGTAACGTTTGTCTAAACACATCACTGCACCTGCACACGCAGTCGTGTCTCGACCAACAATTTACAATAGTAAACATGGGAATGTGTATAGATAACATATATACGTTAATTGCAAGCAGATTTTATTACAACATCTCATTCAATAGAATAGAATAGAAACAGAGAAAAAAAGGAAACATAGGTCGCACTGGTGCCGTTTTGCTTGAAAGCGATGTTGTTTTACCGACATGCTCCTGTCGCAAGTTCACCCTCAATCGCAGTTGTACAAATTTGTCCACGATTACATGATATAGTTCTTATTTGTGTTGTTCACAAGTCGGAAGATTATTGTCCCCGTTATTATGAATAAAAGTCGACACAGCCTTGAAAGGTGAGTGCATCGCATAAAAGCGTTTCGATGCAGATATCGCATTGAATGCCTCTGCACATAGTACGCTGCACGCTGCCCGAAATATACCGAAGATTCGTCGCACCACGAACGTGTTCACGAAGCTCAATGAGCTTGTTGTGGCTTTCCGGAGATTTAACGTAATTTAATTTAATTTAACGCAAATAACCACTGAGCAACCGGAATTCACGGTACACACTGCACGCTGCAAAGGTGTTTGCTTATCTCGCACACGTACGAGCTCCTTGTTCGTTCGCATTCTGCTCTCTTTGGAGTTGGACGAACTCTCTTTACTTGCACGAGCCAAACCTCTTTCCGCTTTTTTGATGCTGGGAGGCGATACAAACGCGCACCTTTCCGAGAGTGATTGGCACACTTGAGCACACAGCTCCCTGGCATTTCGCTGCACGACGTATCATGCGAGCAACGCGCTTTGCAGATCTCCACGTACGCTGATCTTCGTCCACCAATCGAATGTATATGCTCAATCAAATAGGAACTGCTCAAACAAGAGCGAACGCTGGTACACGACCTAGATCTTGAGCCGATAGATCAACGACCTCATATCAACAATACGGAGATGAACTGAGCCCTAGCAGTGGTTCAAAGAAATAGAGAAAAGAAAGAAGGAACACCTTCACGCGTAAAGTCCAATGCAAAAGAACTGCGACCCGAATGTGGTACACGCAGGAAAAAAATGGGACGGAACACTGGTATTAACCGAGGAAATGACTCGTGGCACGACCGATTTCAGCAGTGATAGAGGTAGTTCTGACATGTTTGTTGCACGCTGGATCTAAAATTCCGGAGGGATGAGTTGCGATATTTGTTCCCAAAACATACAATGACGCTAAGATACAGAAGAAATGCAATCATTTGCGTGTACATGCGGGCACCGCTCGAACGCGCAAAATGCACAGCAGGCAATGGGGAGCGCGTAGCAAGTTGGGAATCAAAATGTGCGCTCCGCGCGAGGGCGAGGAGGAAAGGCGGCGTTGGCACGGTTAAAGCACGGTTCCTCCCTGAAAAGCGGAGAAGCTCCCTACGCACTGCTGACATCACCCGGTATCGGGCAAGAGAGAAATAATTCATGCTTGAAAGCAGACAATGCTGGGTGACGTCACGAAATCCTCCTCCGGGCGAACCGCCGTAGTATGGAGCGCTGTATTCTGCTCTTCGCATTTCGGTTTCGGTTTGCTATTGCCATCATTTACGAATTAATTACTCGCGCAAAATGAATGCGACTGTTGCATTCGGTATCGAGGGAGTTGTTTGTGTTCGGTATGATGTTCACCTATATATTTTTTTTTTTCTTTTTTGAATCCTTGCGAAGTCTTCCTGTAAGCCGACCCTTTGTATCTAGGTGGCGTTGTCTGCGCTCAATAAATTTATTCGCTTCCACCCTCAGACAGGGCGAGATGTGCTGTGACAATAGGTGCAGCATCTCCATTTATGCGATCATTGGCTGTGTAAGTCTGAGTTATTCCCTTACGACTCGCTCACGTATACGTACGACTGCGCGTTCGTAGAACGGGTTCTGTTACCTTATCGCTTGTTCGTTCTTTTCTGCTTTCACAGCTTCAAGGTGCAGGAAATGTTGCCTTCCGCTTGATTTATAACACAGGTAACTTTTACGTAGCTTTAAATTCATTTCCCGTATAACTGCTTTGATTTTAACGTAACGACTGGTATGCAGTGCAAGGGGCTCGCAGAGGTTATCCGCGTACACTCTAAAAGCAGAGCTTCACCGCAGAGCACGCTGCGCGCCAACCACTGCCACGAATGATAGGGTTATCGCTTCCGATTCGAGGAGAGAAGGGGGCGTACGCGCTTCTGTGGCAATTTGGGTATATGGTAATTGCCACAAAAAGGCGTACGCCTCCCTCTCTCCTCAAATCAGAAGCGATAACCATATCATTCGTGGCAATGGTTGGCTCACAGCGGGCTATACGGTGAAGTTCTGTTTTTAGAGTGTACACATTTAAAAATGTGTTTCACCACATAGCACGCTCATACACTTTTAGAAATGAACTTCACCGCACAGCATGCTCCTAGCCAACCATCATCTCGAATGACAGCGTTATTTGCCCTGATTTGTTGAAAACAGGAAACGTACGCCTTTTTTATGACATTTAAGCTGTTCATAATTGTCACAAAAAAAAAATGCGTACACCTCCCGTTTTCAACAAATCAGGGCAGGTAACGATCAGAGTTCGAGGTAACTCGTTACTGTAACTAAGTTCCTTTTTTGGTAACTTGTAACTTAACTCGGTACTTTTGCGCCGTGGTAACTTTCAGAGGAACTCGTTCCTTTTTCATGTAACTTCGGCAAAGTAACTTCCAAGTTACTTTTTAAACTCTCTTTTCACTCACGTCCACATATTTTCTTGCTTTCTCTCCGGTTCCTTCGTTGCATTTTTTTGCCATAAAACGTGATATTCCATCAATGACAGTATTTTATTCAGGAAGTAAGAACTACTGCAATTGAAATGAAGCTGAACAATTGTGCGCCCACAGGGAGTAAGATGCAAAGCGTTCGAATAGGCCTCTACCAGAGAAACGTCATCATGACATTGGTAGACAGAGTGAAACCGAAACAAATCGGAAGGAGAGGGCTGGGTTCCACGAACGGGCACTTGTTCGCTGCCTCCCATTGAAAGAAAAGTAGGATCCCCTCAAGACCGTGGCTTTCGCGCGCGACCTTGTTCACCTCTAGCTTCGAGCGTAGCTCAAGTCTACCAAATTTTGGCGCTGTCGAAGACTATGATGTAATTTGATTACAAACAGGGAGAGGTCTATTGTTGGAAATAAACGAAAACGATCTAAGCGTGTTGCACTCCTCCGCAGGCAACTCAAGGTCTAACTCAACTGCTCACGCGCGCTGCACCTGCGTAATGCTATTTTGTGTCTGAAGTAACTTGGAAATAGCTCGTTCTTTTTTTTTTAAGTAACTCAGTAACTGCGAGTTACATTTCAGGCTGAAGAACTTCGTTATTAACATAATTACATTTTGCACACGGTAACTTAACTTGTAACGAGTTTTTTTGACGGGTAACTTCTCAATCTATGGTAACGATATTATTCGAGATGATGGTTGGCTGGGAGCGTGCCATGCGGTGAAGTTCATTTTTAAGAGTGTACCCAACCATCATCCTGAATGGCACCAGCTCCCGTGACTCAGTGGTTAGCGTGCTGGAAATGTCACGAAGAGACTGGGAGGTACCCGTGTTCGAATCCCGGTGGCGGCTGTGCGGTCCGGGGTTTTTCCTCAGAGGCTTCAAGACATATGTCGGCACAGTTCCCTTAGAAGTCGGCCCAGGACGCACATTCCCCCAGGGGACCACCACCACCACCACCATACCGAATGACAAAGTTCTCGCACCTGATTTGTTGAAAACGGGAGGCGGAGCCTATTTTTTAGCCATTACGCACGTGCATAATGGTACAATATAGGTTCCGCTTCCAGTTTTCAACAAATCAGGGACGAGAACGTTGCCATTCGGGGTGATGGTCGGCTAGGAGCGTGCTATGTGGTGAAACTCTTTTGTCAGAGCGTACTTGCATGTGAAACGCTTTTTTCCTTTCAGGACAGCATGGCGTTGTAAAATACGTGGACATAACTTTCCAGGCGATCTCGTTAGTCATGCACATGATCCTGCTGTTGGCAATGATACAGGTGGGGTTTGTTTTTCACCGAAAGAAGTTGGTGACCTTGCAGTAAATAAATTATACGCGGAAAATCGGTAAGAAAAACTTCGTACAGGGACGAAGCCTGAACGCGTTCGAAAATCGCGGATATGAGCACGAAAACAACAGCCCAAACATGTTGAAGGCGTTCCACAAGATGAACTGCATATTCCGAAAAACGTAGTATACGAATATTTAACACACAGCATCTTAATATTTTCAGACGACCTAGCAGAGCACACAAGCGTTCACCACGTGAGAATACCAAAATACGGACGTGAATGCCAGAGCGAACCAAAGTCAGCCGATTAGCTATTTCCGGTAAAATATACATAGGCTGCTGACCAACCATATGGGTCGCTGAAAACTGCTGAGTATAGCTAGTTGATTACTTAACGACTAAATACATAATTCGTTATGATGAGGACTAGAGTATGCCTTTGCTTCTAAAACCACTTCTCAAATCGAAGTAATCGAAAGGATTGGGATACACTCTTAGAAATGAACTTCACCGCATAGCACGCTCCTAACCAACCATCATCTCGAATGATATCGTTATCTGCCCCGATTTGTTGAAAACGGGAGGCGTACGCCTTTTTTGTGACACTTACGCTGTTCATAATTGTCACAGGAAAGGCGTACGCCTCCCGTTTTCAACAAATCAGGGCAGATAACGATATCATTCGAGATGATGGTTGGCTAGGAGCGTGCTGTGCGGTGAAGTTCATTTTTAAGAGTGTAGGAGCTGTTGCAGCTCTTGCATGCACCGAAAGCGCACTCTGAGGACTGTGCATCAGCATCTTTGAGGACTGTGACGTCATGTTAGGCTCCAACCACTGATCTCGATTGTAAAAGGCTGGATCGCGGATGGGGAGCGCGAGCGTGAAGAAACCGGCCGCCATCTTACTGTACCCACAACAGTCGCCGCAGCGATCATGGCAACTTCTTGCAATTACGGTCGTACCAACCGTACTGGCAAGGTTACAGGGCCTAAATTTATACAGGTGAGTCACTCTTTATCAAGGAATAAATAGGCGTCCATTCTGTATATTTAGTTGACCATTATGAAGTGTTTTTTTGCCCAAAACGAGCACTGGATGCTGGTTGCTTGATCGCTCTTCCGACGTTCAATCGAGCACACTTGCATTTTACCCGGCGGCAAATACAGTTTGAGTGCATAATATGCTTGAAAGAACATGTTACACTACACAGGTAGTGTTGTCATCAATATATGTGCAAGCACTCGAGCGCTTTTTTGCATGCATTGCTAGCATGGTACACTGTGTTCTCTGCGGAAGCAAGTGCCACATTCATTTCTTTGAATTACCTTCGCGCACAAGTTCGGTATTACGTCATAATAAGACCACGATTGTCATCTTTTTTCATGTATTGGTATTGTTTTGTGCCTTGGTTTGATTTGTGACAAACAAACTACGTAACGGTGATGAAAGTGATGGTGTGGCGCGACTTCAATAACGCCTTTGTGTCTGAGCTGTATCGTCAGCTTGTTACGATAGTAATAATCTGTAGCGTGTCGTGCTATTTGTAGCAGTTTTTAAGGCAAAAGTGGTCTCTCAATACAGGTTTCGTCATGAGGGTTACCCAGTGAATAATCTGTGCAGTGTGATACGGCTGGGTGTACAGGTAAGCATCACGTTCCTCATCCACTGGTTTCTACTTTACAGGAAGGAACAACCTCAGTGCACGCACTGTGGTTAGCCTCTCTCAGTTTTGCATATTTTCTTACATGTTCACATCAGAAACACACCTTAGACTTTAGGCTCCTTCACCCAGCAATATAATAATTAGAGATATAATTCTTTTTAGAAGAGTTCCCCATATTCTTTTTAGAATAGTTTTTAATCTTTTTAATTTTTAGAAGATACAGGGATTGTAAACCATGTTTTAAACTGATGTTTTAACATTTGTCCAATGCATTTATTAAACAACATATTCATTTTTAACTGGTTGCACCCAAACCAATGTTTTGATGTATTATTTCCTTTGTTGTCGATGCACCATAAAAATTGGAATAATCATCATCAATGCAGGTTACTTCACAGCTGCCTCGACATACTCAAGAAATGGGTGCAGAACCTGCGTAATGCCCACAAACCTTGACTACCACAGCACCTCCAGAAAGTAAAGGCATATGTGTCACATGGGATTTTTAAAGGCATTCACAGTATATAATACCTTGTATGAACTGTTGTAGATCTAAGCAGCCTCTACAGTACACTCTCAGAAATTAAAACTTGTCATGGAACTGTGATAATCGTTTCAGTTAATAGGCATGCACATATACGCTATAAGAAGAATATTATTTATTGGGAATGCACTTCTCTGGCTACTCATGTTGTTTACATCTACTGTCGATCACATTCATTTATCACATACAGTGAAACCTTCCTATGTTGGACACCTGCGGTGCAGCAGAAGCGTGTCCTACTTATAGAGGTGTCCGAGTTACAGAATATGAGGGAAACAAAAAATGGAAAAGATCACAGCTGTGTTGCCAGAAATGTCCCCCTTCTTCAATTTATGGTCCTGAGTGGTACCTGGTGGCAGTGGTACCTCTACCCACTCTTCACTGATAATTATTACTGATTTTAGTAGATTCAATTCTGTTCAGATTCCACTCAATGGCATTATCTCTGGAGCTTTTTGAGCAGTGATGACTTGTCTCTGAAGCGTCAGCCCACTTTTCATTGCTTTGGTGCAGTGTGCGTTCAAAGGCTCTAGACAAACCGAAGACAAGTGCTCACACAAAGAATTACGATGTACACTGACAGCACTTGTTTTTGGACTCTGAAAAACTAAAGCAACAAAATTCTGAGACCAGTATAGGGGAAAAAAGGGGCGAAAGTCATGGCCACTGGCTCGTTTTGGGTATTTTTGGTGCAAAAATGGGCCGATATGGGACGGTAATTTGGCCAGGGTTTTGTCCGACTTAGCAGGGAAAACCCTGTCCTACTTACGAGATATGGAGGCGTCCGACACAGAGAATTTCGTCCCCGTGTAGTTTCAATGGGAGCCTGCCCGTGCAATGAAATCTTGTCCGACATGGGGAGTTGTCCGACTTTGGAGGTTTTACTGTATTATATTCTTATATATTATTATTATATTATCACATATTTGATCACATTAAATTTAAAATTTAGCATATATGAGAAAATATCAGGAGGGGAGTTGCTATTCATTGCTCATTCCAACCTAAAATTGAGAGAGCGTACCTGACCATTGTCATTCCTAAAATATATATTGCCATTGTAGCAAGGTCACAAAACAATAAATGTAGTCTTTTGCGACCTCCCTGCACGTTCATTGTATCCTGAAACGCATAAGTGCAAGAAATAAATCTTGAACTTGAATAAACGATGTTGTATAAACTTGACATAAAATATTGAATAATCTAATGAATGATATAAAATATTAAATAAACTTGAACTCGTATATTCTCTTTACTCATCATCAGTGATCTTCATTACAAAAGCATATCGTGTTAGACTTTTTTGTTTGCGCTTCACAGACTGGGTACACGAGGGCCAAAATGACAAAATCACAACTGTTTCAAGCTCCAAATAGTCCTGTTGCAATTTGAAGACCATACGTGGAGCTGCCCTGTGGAAGCAAACAAACATAGAAGGACTGTACTTCAAAAAGAGATAAGTCCGGTGTCTCAAGGAGGTGTTACCACTTTCTAAGTAACTTAATTGATTAAGCTTACATCACTACCTGATTAACTGTCCTAACGAGTGTGACCTAATTGCGTGAAGTAATTATTTGGGCCGCTTCGGTGTGTCCATATTTGCGAGGCAAAGCACTCCTGTCGTTTACTAAAAGACTCTTTCTAAGGCGATGCTTGATATAAATCATACTAAACACGTACACGGCTAAAACAACGGCTGAGATTCTACAGAACGATCTCTTTCTGCCATGCGAGTATATCTTTTCCCGGACCGTTCTTATGGAAACATTTTTGTCTAGAACGCGGTATGGGGTATTATATACATGGTGGTTGTTAACCTCAAGTCGTTTCTTATTGAAATATTGGCTGGGAAACGTGCTGTAGTACAATCCCCAGCGCTGCACTGCAGTGACGGTCTAGTTTCGGAATGCAAAACATAACGTAATTAAGAATCGAACGGCAGGACACCTGTGAAACACTGTTAGGATACATCAGTATACTGGCACCTTACAAAATTGTGTGATGACAAACAACGACCAATGCTTGCAGCGCAATAAATACTCACAATCTCCGTTGCCTCCCATTGTTTTCTATGGGCACACACAGCACTTTAGGGCCCACCAACATGGCGGCCCGAAGGCACGCCTCTCCCCCACGAGCCCCTCTCCCATGCGCGATCCAGCCTTTATACATAGAGATCAGTGGCTCCAACGGAGGGCCTGGCTCTCATCTGGCAACATTGTTGCCCTTCGCGTCTTCCGGGGGGCGCACTTTTGCACTTCGTTAGCGGAGCCCCACGTGACATATCATCCGACCGCTCCGACCTCCAAGAAAACACAAGGGAGAGAGAAGGCATCTCCCCCATTTTCCCCTTTTTCAATCAGCCTCACATGACTTCTCCACCACGGGACCCTCCCTGGACGCCAGCGTCGTTGCTAGGAGACGTGGTGCCCTCTAAAGGAACATGACATCATTGCAGTTTGTGGGCTTATGATTATGTCACTCGCCCCGCGCGTCATCGAAACCTGTGGAGGCTCAACAGATCTTCAAATATTGACAGAAATGCACAGCTTTCGTAAACAGGATTGAAGTTTCGCGTATAGAATCCCTGAGGCAGCTTCTTTTCATCGACTAAATAAAATAAGCGCTGTTTTCTGAGTCTGGAGTGGCACTTCAAGGAGCGATCTAACGGTCACTGTAGTGGATAGCCGCTTCAATTCTGAACTTCTTCTCGTTTGAAAAGATGACGCTTGCACTTTGGTTCTTAGCGTTCAGCAGTTGTCGCAATCTCAACGCCTTCGTCCCAACGTGTACTTAGCGAAGCACATGACACTCAATTTAATTCAATTGGTTTAACGCATTACATGGTAAGACAGCAAGGCTAATAGTTACCTGAAGTAACTTGGTGCTCTTAATTCCTCGACCTTTGGGCTTCGCTTTAATTCACTCTCCTTAGTTAATAATAACTAATAAGTAAATAAATATGGAGAGAGAGGACAAGTTTTTCCCTCTGTCCTCCGTATATTAAGGCAAGCACAAAGTTTAACTTAAATGTTGGGCTCTCTTCTTTCCTAATACATACTGCGCTATGGTACTCTGCAGGTCAGTAAAAAACTGCTGGGAATCTTCATCACCTATTTAAGACTCTGCGTGGCAGCAATGCTGATCCTCATCGTAATCGACATCACAGTGGTATGTATCTAGCGATATGTGTGCAGTGTATGTATGCAGTGTGCAGTGTATATAGTATGTATGTATGTATTATGCAGTATCTACGATGTATGTGGTACGTGGTATGAGGAGGGGGTGGGTGACAAACATGAGCCATCGTATTAGATTCTGAATGCTCCTTGGCTCTCAGCGCGTCATTCTGACTGCCCCAGCGGGCGCTGAAGTGGCGGCGGTTTAGATGAGGTTAGGTTAGATTTATACTACGCGGTGCCGGCACTTGTGACAGTTTCCAGCAGGCGTTCGCATAGCGTACGGGGTATGTTATTTTCGTATTGATGATTAAAAACTTGTCGTAAGCATTACTCATTTCAGTTTATTCGCTACAAACATTCAAATAAGATAATCATACAAGGGTAATTTTCTGTTTGTATGATTCGTTACTTGAAAAAAAAAAAAAACTGTTCCAGTCACACTGCTACATGCATCCGAAAAAAGTGACGAAGGAAAAAAAAGTGGAATAGACAGTGAAGCGTGGGTTACAGATGATGCATGTAACGTATAGGTAAATATCGCTCGAGCACGTATCAATAATGTTGAAGTTTCCCTCAATGTATCACTATGACATGGACACAGCAGACAGACTAGTTGAGATGCTGCCGAAAAATTTGCTGCCGTTCTGCAGCTACCGTAGGGGCACTGTTGTTTCCATGCGAAAAATTCGCGTTGACATGCAGGTCCGATCTGCTATGATCCGCCAGCATTTGTGACACTGCCCCAGATGACGTCACCGAAATTGCGTCTTTTACAGGGTATATATGCGGACACCGGTTCTCAAAGTACCAAGGGTGACGGAGCACGAATGGTAATGGATATATTATTCACATGTTTCGAAATTTCTGAATGCAGAACAGTTTCCTTTATTTGTTATTTGGTCAACGAACTTTGCTTCAGGCAAAGTTGTCCACAAATTCACCCGCTTACAAACATTGTGACGCCCGGCGTCTCGCGGCGCAAAAGCTCGCAAACCCGCCAGTTTCGTCTGAACGCCTGACACAAGCACTTGTGTGGAGTCGAGCAACACAGAACTTCGTTGTTCAATCCCTAACGAACAATAAAAAAATAAAAGAGAGAGCTGAGAATCGTTCTGAATTCTGAGACTACCCTTCTTGCGTTAGATCGTATTTGCGCACTTCGCGATGCTAAAGTTGTAGGAGCTTGCTGCCAATGCATACAGGAGGCCACAATCCTGCCGTGCCTGATACCCCACCGTCGTAACACCATCGTCAGCTCCGACCCTACTTCAAACCGCTTTGTGTGGGTATAGCTTTTTTATTTTAATCGTCTCGATACATACTTGGTACATGCATCGATTTTTAAATCAATAGTTCATCATCAGACCTTTAACAACTCTAGCATTTGTTCTTCTCAAGGAGCTGGACTGGGAACGCAGTTGCCAAAAAGTCCATTCCAGTCGATTTCGAAACTATAGTGCTATTTTATGCCTCCTGGACCATTGAACACAGTATCGAAAATCCCACGCGAAATAGAGACTCGGTTTCAGTGCTGTTCTACGAAATGCATGACAAGAGCAGGCGACGAAGGTCAAGAGTATTCCCGTATTCCCTCTCCGGAAAATCGAGAAAACGTCACTCCCTAAGCACCAATGAGGGAGCGACTATGGAAAAAGGAATGCCACGGCCGTGTGCGGACCCGCGCCGACGTGCGGAAAGTAGGTCGCGGAGCCGGCCCTCCTCCCCTCCTCCTCTCCCATCGCGCGGATCGTCATCCAACATCGGCTATGGCTGCAGGCTATGTACTACGCCCACACAGCGCGCCTGAACGTTGGGCCTGTATCCTCATTGGCTACCCGCTCTCCGCGCCCTCGATGAGTCCGCGGGAGAGAGATCATCCCTCGCGGGAAGGTCAAGGACGCCCTTCACTCCGTCTCAGGTTGGCGCACCACAGCCACAGCTTTCCCGATCCCGCAAGTGCGAACTAGGCTTTACTGGGCGTCTGAAATGCGCTTTTCCTCCTCTGAGCCCCGCGCTCTCACTCTCCACTTAGCGAGTGACGTCACGGCGCCGGAGCTTCTGCGGCCGCGAAAGCAGCGCTGACCATTAAACTTGTTCAATATCTAAGCACATTTAGGAGGAAAAAAATAGCTGAAAACAGTGGATGGATTTTATTTTTTATGGCGTTTATATGAGGGTTCCGGACGCGACAGTTGTGTAACGTGAGAGTCTACGTACCGAATATGTTCAAAAAGCTACTGTTCTTCTGACATATCATACTATGCGCTCCGAATGATTCTGTTCGTCGCACATTATGAAATTCATTTCTTTCTGGAAAGTAATCAGTCGGTTAAGCTTTTCAATGCATATATACGTGAGCGTCGTACTAAACACGCGACGCCTCTTCTGTCCGTAATCCCGCAGGGCCAGGAGACGAGTCTTCCAGGCGTCACCGATGTGGTGAGTGTAAAATATTATTTTTCTTTCTATTTCTTTGTTCGTCTAGCTGCAGTGAATTGAAAGCTGTTTCGCATTTTTTTCCTCGCCGTTTACGGAATGTAACGTAATTTTCTATTGATTTTTTTTAACCATTTCGTGCTGTCAGGAGGTATGACATTAGCTCGCCTCTCGGTACAGGACCAGATGAAGTGCGGATGAAAAATGTGCAACTGTGAGCTGGGGAATACGCAATCCCTCTTGCCCATACTCTATAAAACAGAACTTGATCACACAGCATGCTGTGCGCCATCCATTGCAAATAATGATAGGGTTATCACTTGTGGTTCGAAAAGAGGAGGCGCACGCCTTTTGACTTATGAAAACAGTCACAGAAGGGCGTACGCCCCACTCTGTCTTCCAATCACAAGCGGTAACACTATCGTTCATGGGAATGGTTCGTGCATAGCGTGCTATGTGGCGAAGTTCTGTTTTTAGAGTGCAGGAGTTGAGTAGTTGAGCATTCGTCGCTCAACGGACTTCATTGGAAAGGGTGCAATACCGTGTGGTAAACGCATATTATACAAGAAGCGAGGAGTACATGCCTCGTTTCTGGTCGTCGTATACAGAGCAGTAGGTCCAAATATGTTGCCACTCCGAATCTGTTGAGCAGTGACAAATAGCTTGCAGTCGCTGGTTGAGATGTATTCGTGGGCTCAAAGAAAAAATAGCCGTTCGGTATTCCTAAAAGCTACACGGAACATCTATGTGTACACACACCGTGTACCTTTCCTGTTGTTTTATATGCATGCCATTCTATTAATCAGTATATGATCATATTGCAGGTCGGGTTCCCCGACGAATACCCTTTCGTAAGTTCAACGTGAATCATTGAAATCTTTGTACAACGCTGGACACTACATTAAGAAGGGAGTTGCCTCAGGACGAGGGTCGTCGATATTTCGAACAGAGACTGTTCTTCTTCTGGCCAGTCAATCATCGAGCCAATGGCCTGCAGAGCAATTATGACCAAACAGCGTTTAATGCGCCCCTTCTCGGCCACGTCCGTGACCCAACTGCCGAACATTCGTTCTGCCTCGTCCCGTCCGTGCTGCTTGGTCTTCTCAGCTTGTCGAGCCTCTGCTTCGTCGTCGTCCGACGTCACACCTCCCTCCTTCCAGTGCAGCGAACGCTGCTAGATCGGATAGCGTCTTGGAATAGTCTGCTGAGAAGCACAGTCGGCAACATTCGCACACACACTCCCACACAGGACTATATCCCCCCCTGGTACATTCCGCGAGACTCCAGAAATGCAACACAGAAAGTTCACCGCATAAATTGAAACCCGTAAAGCCCCAAAAGTTAACCAAACCCCGAACCTAGAGGAGGAAGCGCGTCAAAACACCGGATCCGAAAATTAGAAGTAACCTCGCATCTGACCAATCAGACCTAGCCTTCTGGATAATCTGCACTCTTAAAAATGAACTTCACCGCATAGCAAGCTCCTAGCCAACCATCATCGCGAATGATATCGTTATCTGCCCTGATTTGTTGAAAATGGGAGGCGTGCGCCTTTTCTGTGACAATTATGAACAGCATATGTGTCACAAAAAAGGCGTACGCCTCCCGTTTTCAACAAATCAGGGCAGATAACGATATCATTCAAGATGATGGTTGGCGAGGAGCGTGCTATGCGGTGAAGTTCATTTTTAAGAGTGTGTGCGAGCCCCACAGACCCAAACCGCAGACTTCAAATCAGCCTTGAAAATGTGTCAGCAACGAGGTTGTCCTTGCCTCGGACATATTCCACCTCAACGTCGTACTTTTGGAGTGCGAGTGCCCAGCGTGAAGAACAAGAACAGTCTCTGTTCGAAATATCGGCGGTTCTCGTCCTGAGGCAATTACCTTCATACCTCCTTACCTGTTCG
Source organism: Ornithodoros turicata (assembly GCF_037126465.1). Lineage (NCBI taxonomy): Eukaryota > Metazoa > Arthropoda > Arachnida > Ixodida > Argasidae > Ornithodoros > Ornithodoros turicata. The sequence goes on along the minus strand of NC_088206.1, from coordinate 8,317,742 downwards.
CTGGATTTCTACCCATTACGTTCTACCCATTATGGACATTACATTCGGTATCTAGGCTTTGTCGTTCTCGCTAAACTCTGTTCCTGCGTGTAAATTCTGTGACCAATTTAAAGAACTTAAAAAACGAAAAGTGAAAGCGTGTGTGTCTTTCAAGCTGTTCCCTGATCATGTAATCCAATCACACATTGTGATCTAGAATGAAGGATACAATGACCATTGACCAGGTCATCGTGCTGCCGGTGCAGTGTCATAACATGTGCGTGCCTTTGCATTCCATTCGTTTAAAATAGAAACAATGGTATTTTTTAAACATTTCAAGCGTATAAATTTTCTTCAACAAATATGCGCTATACACAAGCACTGAGTCGTTTTTGGTAAAATGTCAGATTGGGACTATTGGTATACTGCATCCCACTAAAAGCTCTCAAATTGTGGCAAGACAACGAAAACACTGACAGCGATCTCTTTATGTTTGGGTTTTCTTGCTGTAATTTTAGCGCTGTTTGTAGGGTGCATGTTTGCTATTTTTGTGATTTTTGTCTGGAGTCAAAGTTTGGGTACTTGAGTACTTCTGGGAGCTACACTCTTAAAAATGAACTTCACCACATAGCACGCTCCAAGCCAACCACCATCCCGAATGACAACGTTCTCGCCCCTGATTTGTTGAAAACAGGAGGAGGAGCCTATTTTGTGCCCATTATGCAGCGGTAACGCGTGCGCTTGGAGACTGGGAGGTCCGCGGTTCGAATCCGCGAGCAGGCTGTGCCGTCTGGGGTTTTTCCTGGGTTTCCCTCAGATGTGTAATAGGCGTATGCCGGCACAGTTCCCCTGAAGTCGGCCCATGGACGCAGCTATCCTCCCCCCGAGCGGATTCCGCTCGGTCACCCTTTCCTCTCCTCCTCTCCACCACCTTTCCCTTCCCGAGAAACATGCCGCCTATTCAGGCAGGCAGACCTCTCGGGTTCCTCCCAACGACACTCCTCCTCCTCCTCCTCCCGTTTTCAGCAAATCAGGGGCGAGAACGTTGTCATTCGGGATGGTGGTTGGATAGGAGCGTGCTATGTGGTGAAGTTCAGTTTTAAGAGTGTACTGAAAGGAAAAGTACTTTAAGTACAAAGTACACGATTTCAAATGTACTTAAAGTAAAGTACTCAGAAATGTGCTCAGGTACTACTTGGGTATTTGGTACTTCAAGTACTTCTCGTACAGCATGCATTCCACGTGGCGTGACATGCATCCATCGGTCATCTAACAGCGCCATCTAGCAGAATGTCAGCGGCGGTACCGCATCCTTGTCGTCCTGGGCCTTTAGAATCCGCTGTTCATTAGCGGGCGTCTATACTTTGTTAGACATTTGTTTCGAAGACGTGGTGACTGTGTGTCGATTTTTTCAGCTCAAGCATTTCGATGCCAGCAGAGTGCGACATGATGTAAGTTCGCGCCGCGGGGATGGTGTCTTGGGTTTACCATGGAACCACTGGACTGGAGTTCTCATGCGCTGTTCAGTTTAGAAATTATGTGTTTCATCGGTCAATGTTTCGGGCTCTCTAGGTGTCGCTTACCAACGAGACTACGCAGCCTGTACCAGAGATCGAGAAGCGAGCCGAGACACCAAAACCTGGAGAACGCGTAAGTTATCTTATTGTCATCCGAAGAGCGTACGCTATGGGAGCAAGTGTGATGTGTCGGGGAGGGCGGTGGCTTTGATACACTGAATGCATTATACACATAATACAGATGGGTTTCGTCTGGCTTGCGTCGGAAATATGCGACACACGGTGCTGGGAGCAATATTTACCTCCTGGGTTACCGACTGCGCTACCGAGGAAGGCCTACCGCGTCTGCCGCACCCAATCAACAAGTACTGTCCTTGACGGTAATGTTCCAAGCGGCATACTAGAACTCCCTAACATTCAAAAGCCCGCGCGGCTGGCCTTTCTGAGGTCTCCAGGCAGAGTATGTGGTTGCAAGCCAAGCAACACAACTACACGTATACGGTCCGCCGCTGCAGGTCTTAACCTGATGGCCTTCGGGCGCACATACAAGTACCGTTATTGGCACGTAGAAATTGAATGTATAGTCGCCAACTGTCTCTCCTTTTATTCCTTATGCAGAAAAAATACGAACAGCCAGTTGAGGTAAGTACTCGATGAAATTTACAAACGTAGCATAACCACCTTATGACACCAGCAAGATTTCTGTGCCATTAGTCAAGTGAGTGTTGCACCGGTTCGTCGAGAGCGGACGGGGGAAACCGGCAGGAGCTATTTGAGGCGTTATCATCCGAGTCGCATCATAGTGATAAAAAAGATAATGATCTTTTCGAACCTCGCCATCTTAAGCCAACATTGCGAAGGTCACTTGCAGACGGGTGCAGAATCAGTCTAGTCATCCTGGCAGGCGTGATGGGATGTCGTGAGGAGACCTCCCAAGTCGAGACACCGCTGATGCCCGATAAGAATGTTTCTGCGTATCCTCTTTTGGTCATGTGCGTTCCTCGGCTCATCGAGGAACGTGCTTACGAATGTACAGACAAGTTTTCATGGTCACTGCCAGAAGACTCGCGAAGAACAAGCAACGCCCCTGGGTGCCGTCATGAATCACCCGACCGACGAATGATGAATGCCTGCACACTGGAGGCAAACCATTGCAGAGTGATACCTCTTGACTCTTGATTTTTGGAAAGCCCGGGGCGTGCGCCTTTTTTTGTGACAATTAAGATTTCTGCATACGTGTCGCAAAAGGGCGATGTCACTCGGGGTGATGGTTGGCTAAGAGCGTGCTATGTGGTGAAGTTCATTATTAAGAGAGTGCGCGCACGCACATGGGAGTACTGCGGTGAAGACAGCATGCAGGAAACAAAGCAGCAGCTATGCTGGTGCATTCGCTGAGCTTGGCCGCATAGCACGCTTCTAGCCAACCGTCATTCCGAACGTCGTTTTCATCGCGTCGCGTTTATGAAACTGAGTAATGCGTTCACCTAACAAGTGGTTATCCCTTTCCAGATTTTCGGTATCAAGTATACGTTCGTGAATCACGTCATTACTATTATGGTTTACGTAAGACTCATTTTTACTTTCAAGCCTATCAAACAGCTTGACTGAATTTACAAGGAGGATGATAGCAATGTTTGCCTTCTAGCTCTTCGTGGCCTGGAGAATGGACACTTATTATGCCACCCTTCCTGGTGATGGATGACCGCGATTACGGAGTGAAACTATCGCAAATAAACTGTATTCATGTATTGTCATTTTGGCTAATAGCGCCCAGCATGATTCCGCTGTATTAGAAGCAGGCAACTGCTGTAGGAAAGGCAGGCAGCCGTCCTACTTTACGTCCAACATCTGTCGTCACACTTTAGCTTCCTGGCGGACAGGCGTCATGATAGCGTTTGACGCAAAAGTAGATAATCAACTGAAAAAGAAAGTACATCCAATTAGTTCCGTCGGTCCCCGCAATGACAGAAGGCACTTGCTGCCGTCTCTCAATTTCGATGACCAACTTCTTTTCCGGGGATATGCTAATTTTGTGCGGCACTGGGATGCAAACCACGATGCAACTACGATGCAAGACATTGCCGGCCACGTTACGGTTTTGGACGCCCACGCCTATATGGTCGCTCTGCTGAAATTTAAGGTAATAGAGGACGCTGGACGTTGAAAACGTTCAACAGGTCACGCCCACCGGTGAAACTCTGAAAGTAACGGAGCAGTGGAGTCTATTGACACGTGAGTATTCAAGGAAAGGCAGCGGAGGTGCTTGTTTCCAGCAGAGCCAGAGCAGGCAGTCATTAGTCGTATAAGGCAAGATAATCCTCGCTATTTGCGTAATCATTGACGGAACAGAAGAGGGCGTGCGTTCTGAGTAGGTCATCGTCTACTACACCGTGAATATCGACACTGCAGATGTCTTGTGGACCATTTCCATGTCTGCGTCGCCCCTGGCGTCGTATAATGTCGAACGTCGTATTTCCCCTCCCCCATATAGTCACGTCGGCACATCGTGTGGCAGAAAGAGTGAACGCGCGTCTAGGGAGACTCTTGTCGGCTGTGGTTCGAGTCACACGGCCTCAGCCTCTTGGCGAACGTCATATGTCACGTGAGAAGCTCGCTTCTGCCCGCGCTCTTTCCGCTGAGGTTTCTTCTAGCTGCGGAGCGATGTGGAATGTGGACATGTGCTCGTAGTTTTATAAGGTGAATGTGTTTTACGCGTAGTGCTGCATAGCCTCGCTGGATGAACATGAGATGAGTTTGTGTGCCTGTGATGTGTGATTCAACTGTGTGCTCAAATCGCTGGAAACATAAAATAAAATAAAACAGCAAAAGAATAGACAGAGCAATATGCATATGATTAATGTATTTGATTAATAAAATTGTTTCTATGTTTCTGTTCTCGCGTATACCTGAAAATTCGGAAGCACGTACAACAACAACAATAAATGATAAAGAAGTTATGATGACATAGGATGTTTACCCCTGGTAGCAAAAGGACCCTACCCTACTTCACAGAGGTTGATATGAAAGACAACACGTACAAAAGTTACATAGCTATGATAATCAATACTATTTTGTGCAGTAAAATAAATGAAAATCGCCGTGCATCGAATACGTAATGCTGAATTCGAGAAGTCGTAATGGGTAACACGCCTCGAACAGCGGTACACAAGCAACGGCGTAAATAATATTTCATGAAGTGTTGGAACTTGCAAGTGCTGACTGTTTCAACGAAACATTTAACGGAATGTTTATCCTGTTTTCAGTCTGGCGGGTTGTGTACATAAAAACCGCTCTTAATACCTTTTTGAAGTTAGAACTCTAAACAAAATCGCATAGTTTGCCCCATTTGCAAACAGTTCTGCCGCCGGGCACATACCAATCTACCTCCCTGTCTTTGGGCTTCCCGCCCCCCATCCCTTGCTCTCTCTTTCCCTCCTCACGTGACATGACACACGCCATGAGACGGAGTCTGTGTGACTCGAACTACAGCCGGAAAGAGTCTCCCGCGCATCTCAGTCATTACGAGTACAAAGCGTCGTACAAAGTCTCGGCCAAAACCGACTATACGTAACTTTGAAGCGGTCGCCTGCTGGTGGCTGCGCATGCGCATGCGCTTACTTGGAAATCGTCCATTGCCTTTCCCCGCTACGATGCTTTCTCAGCGGGAACAGATGTGCAGACGATACTTACGTCTACTATTATATTGACGGCGTTTGACACACCCGTGGTCACATACAGCATGGTCCGCTGCAAGTTAAAAAAATAATAACAATAAAATAAAATAAAGAGGTCATCATTCGCATTCAGCTACAGCCCTGTGGCAATTATCACTCTAGCTGTGGAGCTAAACAAATGGACATATGAGAAAATTTTCACTTACGACATCTTTTTCGTCGTCGTGTTGTTTCCCCTTGTAAGAGAAATATCGGAAGCACATTATATATAAGTAGACATTCTTCTATATACGTGAATGCGAAGGGCAAACGACATTAGCCAATACTCCTTTCGATCGATCACGACAATACGCACAACAAACCTACACGCCTGATCTCCGGTGTGCTTCAGAAGGTCAGGACCTTAACCAGGTTGCCATTTCCTTCCTTACACGTCGTACAGTTGAAAGGCCAGCATTCCCTCCCTTGTCGTTCGGTATCACTTCAGCATGAGCCTTCACTTTTACTTGTCGGCTACAATTTACTTAACGGAGCTTTTCTAACATACATACAACAACGTGCGACCATATACGTAGCGAATTCAACCTATCCAATGGATCGAGAGGAGCCGAACGACGTTTACTGTTCGCGTTAAGATGAGGCAAAATGAGACGAGAGGCAAAATGTGCGTTTTCTTTTCTATTTTTTTTTTACGCCATTTCAGAAGCACACTACTCGGTGAACTACCAGCGGCATGGCTGAGTGGGTTCAAACATCGGCATGGTGGTGGGAGGTTGTGGGTTCGAATCCTACCACCGGTTGGGCCGTCCGAGGTTTCCCCTGGGTTTTCCTGGAGACTTCCCAGACGAAAGCCAGCACAGTTCCCCCTGAAGTCAGCCCAGGATGCACACTAACCCCCTTGTCCCCCCCACTCCTGGCTACTGTCCTTTGTCTATCTGTTCACGTCTGTAAACCGCTCGTAGCACCAGTTGCTTCGCGGCGTTAACACGGAACACGGCGTTAGAAAAAAATCATACTTTAACGAAGGGTGGTTCTCTCTACCTGTGTGCTTTACTTCACTTGAGAATTGCCGTGATCGGTGCATGGTGTTGATGAGAAGAAATCGCCTCTTCATGCCCTAGATTTCCGGCGGTCATCATTCCTTCATCTGTTATATCAAACTATCTCATCTCATCCTGGCTACAGTCGTGACGCAGCCCACATTCGTGAGGCTAACAACGACAAGCCGGTTTTCGTCACCGCCACCACCGCCTCTTCACGCTTAAGAGTGTGAAGACTCGCGAAAAAGGTGCGAGTGTATAGTTTTGTTTCTTTTCCTGGAGCGCAGCGGCGGTTTAGACCATTTATCTACCGTTTACTATTTATCTTCGTTATTCTTATCGTTTACTATTTATCTACCGTGCCAAAATAAGTTCCCTATGCTATTTGTGCAGGTACCTATAGCCGGATGCAATACACAGGCTCAGTGGGTTTGCTGGTTTTGCGGATAATAAGTAAGGTCCGATGCACGGGCCATAACGCGACCAGCCATTTTTCAACCGTGATTTTGCAAAGCGAAATATGACAGTGAGGGGAACAAAAAATCGCCCAGAAAAGCAAGCCATGTGCGTCAGAACGCAGCGCAACGCTAACGGAAGACGTCTAACGAGCGCACGTCTAACGGAGGTACTCCCATTGCTGCACACATTCAACAACAGCGACGTATTAATGCCTGAAAAAGTATCACTCGAATTTGGCGTCTGTACTTACTTGTTCCGGATGTCTCCCTTTGTTTATCTGCACAAATAAGCGCAAGAGACGTAAGTACGCAGGACCTTTATGCAGGTCTAACTAGCGGTTATTTCGTGTCCCAAGTGGTGAGGTCCTCAGTAAACAGAAATTGCATCAAGGGATTCACGGCACTTTTAGTCGTAACGGGAACGGGTACATGTGGTCAACCATTTTGAATCCAATGTTATAGCACTTAGTTCCACTCCTATAGTGGGGTGCACACTCGCTGCGACGCTCGAACGAGTGACGGATTCATGGCCACTTCGTGCGTTTGACACGCGACGTATCAAAGCGAAAGTCAATAGCTATCCACTGGATAGTGGGGTACGCTCAGGTACTGCACGAAAGATTTCACTCGGTAAAGCACAGAAATAAACAGAACAAGCCACATATGTGCGTCCTGCGGCTTTGTCTTTTCTTTTTTTTTTTTCAGAATGACGCAGAAATGAGCAGGAACACCTTTACTGACGTCACAGACCAATGCCACTTGGATATTCAGAAAGCATGGTTATTGCCCTCTCCCTCCTTAGTACGTAAAACATCTTACTACTTCTTCATTTCGTCTACTTATTCATTTCGTAATGAGCAGTGGTGTACACCTTTGTGTAGAACGAACAACACTCTTAAAAATGAACTTCACCGCATGGCAAGCTCGTAGCAAACCATAATCTCGAATGATATCGTCATCTGTCCTCATTTGTGTAAAACGGAAGGCGTACGCCTTTTTGTGACACTTATGCTGTTCATAATTGTCACAAAAAAGGCGTACGCCTCCCGTTTTCAACGAATCAGAGCAGATAACGATATCATTCAATGTTATGGTTGGCTAGGAGCCTGCTATGCAGCGCACCCTCCTCCACTTTCCTCCTCGCCCCCCTATTCGCGCCTTCTTCACTCTCACCATACGCTTCCCGACTGCTTTCCTCCTCACGCTCTCCCGTACTTTCATCCTTCACTTCGCTCCTCGTTCGCTCTGCCGGTTACAACGCCGAAGAACCCAGGGACGGGCTCCCAAGAACTGCGCTCTAAAGCATGTCTGATTGGACGTCTAATGACCACGTCACGTCGACGGACGATCAGGACTAGTTTTACTCGAAATGACATAGCATATGGGCATGCGCGGTCTGGTACTTAATGTACTTTGCTATCAATGTGCTCTAACTTTACTGGTACTTTGCTGTAAACTTTACTGAGCTATTTAACGTTCTGATCTTATTTGCTATAGTGATCATGGTTGTCAGTTTCTTGATTCTCGTATGGATCGAGACCGTAGATTTAAATTATTCACGTTGTTAACCAGACCGAGTAAGTAGTACTCAAGGTGTTTCCGGCTCGTATTCAATCTCACAACAAATGAAAGCGCAGTTAGCCACTGTGTTAAAAAGAACAGGTGCACTCTGCGTATGTAGTGGGGACTTTTGAAAAAAATGAAGCACTGCAACGTATGTAGCAGTACGTGCACTCTTAAAAATGAACTTCACCACATAGCACGCTCCTAGCCAACCGTCACCCCGAATGACAACGTTCTCGCCCCAGATTTGTTGAAAATAGGAGGAGGAGCCTATTTTGTGCCGTGCATAATGGGCACAAAATAGGCCCCTCCTCTCGTTTTCAACAAATCAGGGGCGAGAACGTTGTCATTCGGGATGATGGTTGGCTAGGAGCGTGCTATGTGGTGAAGTTCATTTCTAAGAGTGTAGAGAGTACGGGTAAATCCTAGAGTACCTAGGGTACCCCGCGTAAGTGGACAAGGCGACAAATGTACAGCTAGGTACCCCCGTGGCAAACAAATAACATTTGGAAGGTATACAGTACAAGCTGTCTTACGATCATGACTTCCAGGACTATTATGACGATGACCAAAATTATATGCACCAGGATGTAGATCATGAATATGCGAAGCAGCTTCCTTCTCCTCTAAAATAATACAAGGAATTAGCACGTAGAATATAGCGCTTCCCGTTCACCACTGGGTTGAACTGCGTTATTCATAGAAGTTGCGATATCCTTACAGAAACGACGCCCTTCAAAAGCATGATGTGCAGTACCAGATGGATAGCATGTATAATCGCCACCACGAGAACAGGCACGTCTGAGAACACTGAAAGCAATTCACCATTAGCAGTAGTGCAGCACCATCTGCGAGCAAGCTCGTTACAGCGGTATAAATGAAAGTAGAGAAAGTAGTTCGTGCCCGTGTCTCTCGGTTTCCCTACATCATACGCAGGCATGCAAGGTACACTTTAGCTTGCTGCACCGCTTAAACGTTACCGCCAGCGAACGTTTTGCAAAAAGGAATCGCGTTATAAAAAGCACAGAATGTCTGCAAACGGCAAAATATTCACTGGGCCGCTGTACTCCGCAATGCTCTGCCAACAATAGCCAAACGTCACTTTGACGTCGCATTTCCTCAACCAATCCCGACACGGGACGTTTACGCCGTGGGGGTACCGAGTCTCGTGCTCTCTGTTCATAAGTCGTCATGATTTATAGTTTATATACAGATGTCATGATATGAACCTCTGAACACGCGCACAGTTCGCAGCGTCCGTCTCCACGAGAAGAGGTGAGGGGTTGCCCCTTCCCACTTGGGAGCACTTTTTGGCCCTTCCCAAGTTTGGAAAAATCCTGGGAACGCCCATGGTCAACGGTAACTCATTGCAGCATCGGGTAGCGCGATAAATTGAAAATCACAACACTTGGATTCCACTAGACAATTCCACGCAGAACACGGACAGTAACAGAGGTTTGGATATATCATTCCACGGCTCGCTACATTTTCGCTATATTTTTCTTTTGCATTGCTCCACGAACTGGGACCAATATCCGGCAGTATAGTTTCCGGAGTACTACTTGCGTCCTGACGACGTCATCGCGGTGTTACTGGCCCATCATTTATTTCTTATCCAATTATAGGATATACTTTTGGCCTAGTTACAGTCGAAATTATGTTTACCAACTTCCTTTAAAGTTACAATTGAAGAAACCTTTGGAACTGGCTAATCCATGTCGAAAGCGATCGCACTTGAGCAGCAGCAGTGGTTCGGATCTCGAACGAGTGCAAGATAGGTGCATGAGCAAATGGGATGTTTACTGTCGGGGGTAAAATCTCTTCGCGGGCAACGAGAGTGCACTCTTAAAAATGAACTTCACCACATAGCACGGTCCTAGCCAACCATCATCCTGAATGACAACGTTCTCGCCCCCGATTTGTTGAAAACGTGAGGCGGAGCCTATTTTGTGCCTATTATGTAAGGCACAAAATACGCTCCGCCTCCCGTTTCCAACAAATCGGGGGCGAGAACGTTGTCATTCGGGATGATGGTTGGCTAGGAGCGTGCTACGTGGTGAAGTTCGTTTTTAAGAATGTACGCGTCGGTAACAGCGGTGTCCAACGGACGTGTCGCCATTGTGCGGTATATACACGACCGCTTCCCAACCGTCCTGAATACTGTGTTCCGCTCCATTTATTTGTATCCCTTTTTGGCCTTGATCCAGATTGTAACAAGCAAGACAAGCAAACCTTTTCGGAAATAAGTGTGGAAAATTTGCGGCTCAAAGAACAAGTTTATCAATTGTACCAAACAGCGTGTTATAGTTCATTACACTCCTCGTACTCTAGGACTCCTCCATTTTAGTTCCCTGACCCTGAGGTTTACGCCTCCCGCATTGTAAGTATTCCCCCAGCTTCGCATGAACTTAAAAGGGTTGTGACACCTTCATTGATGCGGTTCATTACATCATGCACGCACTGCATGTACTGTAAGCCAGAATATTGAGTACAAAGAAGCATACGCGTCCCGCTCTGACATCAGAGCCGCGAGAGACACGGCCGTTCCCATTGGTAGCCTGTAACACGTGACCTCTCTTTCGTTGCCTTACTGACAGTGGGAGACGCCTGTACTCTGTAGTGAAATCAGATCCGGATGAGTGCCTGTTATCTACACTCTTAAAAATGAACTTCACCGCATAGCACGCTCCTAGCCAACCATTATCTCGTATGATATCGTTATCTGCCCTGATTTGTTGAAAACAGGGGGCGTACGCCTTTTCTGTGACAATTATGAACAGCATAAGTGTCACAGAAATGGTTCAGACAAAAAAGTTTCAGACATATTAGTTCGGTTCGGGTTCGGCACGGCCGAACCTCGAAACTGCTCAACTGACAGAACGCAAAAACTGCGAGGAGGAAATACCTCGCCAACTTTGGTTGCAGAATTTGTTTGGCAACGCCGGCTGAATCCTTTGTGTAAATCGTAGTTGCGACCTCTCGCAACGCACATTACGTCCGAACCGTTTCGCGAACCGCTAACCGCCTAAACTTTTTCTTCGGTTCAGTTCCGTTTCGGTTGAACGCGAGAAAACATTTGGGTTCTGTTCAATTCAGCGAAAAATGCGGGTTTTTACCGGTTATCGGTTCGGGTTCAGTTTCAGTTACGGTCCCCGATTTGGACGACGAACAACGGCAGGTGCATAACAGGGAACTTTTGTACATTGGAAGGACTCCACGAAAACGACACGGTAAGGGAGGTTATCAAATCCAGGGTTGGCTAACGCTTTCGGCACCGTTATCGTGAACATCACCTCCCGATCTCCTAAAACTCGGCAATAGTCTTGCAGGTGGAAAGGCTTCAAAAAATTGTGCTTTCGACTTACTGCCGTCTATGATGGCTTTGATCAAATGGTAGCCCGACACAATCTGCAACGGAAATATTACTGTTAGCAGAACTCGTTTTATACCCTGGTCGGGCAGTCTTCAAGGACGGTCGAAATCAATGACCATTGAAAATGCAGGTAGCACCGCATAGCGTGTAACGTGTCAACCTGTCAGGAAACATTGGATCCAATGCTCTTTGAGAAGTTGACCCGCTGCACGCTTGGTGGCGCTACGTGCATTTTCAATGGTCACTGGTTTTAATGGTCGTTGAAGACAGCCCGTGTGACAGGGTTATAAGTTAATTCATGCTATGCTCGTCATTCCTGTAGTAGTTGTTGTTGTTGTTGATGCTATGGATTTTGGTCATGAGTATATCCTATTGTGTTCATAGCTTTCTGTTTTGCGCCTTGTTGCACCCACTACTCCAAAGTGAGTAACGCGGGTGACAAGCGCTCTCAAAGCTCCTAAGGGAACGAGAAACAAATAATTCGACAGGGGAGCACAGGCTTTTGTACAGCGAGGCCAACATTTCATAAACGCGTATAGTGTAAGGTTACCCGGGCAGAGATCACCGACACTCTTAAAAATTGACTTCCCCACATAGCAACATCCCAGCCAACCATCACCCCGAATGACAACTATTGTCGCTCATGATTAGTTGAAAACGGGAGGCGGGGCCTATTTCTTACCACAATGCCGTACATAGTGGGTACAAAATAGGCTCCCCCTCCCGTTTTCAACAAATCAGGGGCGAGAACATTGTCATTCGTTATGATGGTTGGCTACGAGCGTGCTATGTGGTGAAGTTTATTTTTAAGCGTGCAGGCTCGCGCATTGCACGGTTCCAGATTAGTGCATCACATTGCATTGGTTTATGTTTTGGTTGGGGGCTTGGATTTAGAAGGTCACTAACGTGGAAAGCACGGAGACTTTTGGGTTATGTTACGAATAATATTCGCGCGGAAACACCAAATGAACTGTGCATGCGATCAGGGTGAACCTTTGGACGGCCAGGACCTCACGACCAACATTCTTGTAGGGACGCGATTGTGGCAGCCACATCCCCCTTATGGGTGACGTGAGGTGAGTAATCCCAATAGAAGTCCCGTTTTGTATAGTGGGGTACTGCGTATTCTAGAATGTTTAGAACCTTAAAACAAACATCAACTACGCAGCCTACAAACATTGCTGGGATGCTCACAAGTAATTGAGAAAACATGTCTGGCGTCATCCTGGGGTGCCCGTATACAGCTTGCTCCGCAGCTGAAGCATGGACTTTACGACAGAAGAGAGAAATTATATGCTTACAATCATGATGACGGCGTAACATTTCAGGCATGTCGTCAGGTCACACATCCTCGGGAAATTTGGCAAACGTTACCGGAACGGCGAGGACGGCGGCAGGCTACCGATCGTAAAAAAAGTCGGTATAGAACCTCGTAAATAATATATAATGGCGTATATCAAATACGGCGGTTTAAACTTACGGCGCTTCTGCTTGATGGTGTCGTCCCGCCTGCTTCCTCCCAGTCGCGTTCCTTCTTCTTCTTCTTCTTCTTCTTCTACCAATCAAAAGATGTCCGTGATCCACTAAGGCCGGAGTCACACTGGTTATACACGTGCTCCAAACATGTATGACAACATGTCTTCAAACATGTATGGCGTATGTATAATGCTCGGTCACACTGGTCATACAATTCTTGTTTGACAACATCGTGTGATTCAAACTCTTGTATGATTATACATCGCCTAGATTGGTCAGGATTGGACCCGAGATTGGCCTTCTTCTTCGTCCTGTAACGTTCCAGGGGACTGCTTCTTCTTCTGCTTCACCTCCTTTTTGCTGGCGCACTCTCTCCTTGAGTCATCAAAGAAGTTTAGCTCCAGGCGCCAGGAGTAACTATAAGGAAAGAGGTTGTAAATTGAGAAGCGATTACAGCTTCTAGTCCCGAAGAGTGCAATTAGTCCCCATTTAAGTTCCCTGACCCTGAAATTTACTCTCCCCGCTGCAAATAGTCTCTAAACTTGATGAACTTCCAAAACGCACCAACTTCCAGGCATTTTGTCACGAAACGGACTACTGGTTGTATGGCAATACGTCTAATCCCGAAAATCACTAAAATTGCTCTATTTCTACTACTACTATTTGAGGATCAAAGGCGGCTAACATAGTGCTCCCCGTGGGATAGAGAAGCGTGCATGATTGTTGTGCGATAATCCATGTACTGTGAACCAAAGCGTCCCGATGATGTCATGATGAGCTCAAGGCCGTCAACTGCTGCTTGCAAGCGAAAGGAACATTTCAGCGGCGCACGATAGATGGCATCGTGCGCTAACGTGCGCCAGAGCCGTTTATAGGGAGAGTTTGGCCATTCTGTGATCTTTTGCCGCCTCGTGGGTGGAGCCCATTTTGACGTCAGAGTCGTCGTTGCGCCGCCCAGAAAGCCTGAATCCAAGCAGAATCCGCTTATCAGCCATCTAGTGCGCGCCATATTGATGCTGTCCGTCAGCTTTGTTGTCGCAATGAATGCAATCTACAGGAATAGCAGGCTTATGACCCAGAGCTGCCTCTGATAAAGGGGGGTTTTGTTGCCAAACTGAAAGAGTTCAAGGACGAAAGGCTTTCGAAGGACAATGTACGCATGTGTCTTCCCGCCTTGCATCGTAAACAACGATCAGCATCAATATGGCGTCGGCGACCGGCTGACAACGAGACAACAATAGAGCACGGCGAGGGAGGTGGCTTAGCCGTGACGTCGCATGACGCGCGTCAAGTTAGGCTCCTCCTAATGGCCAAACTCTCCCTATAAATGGCTCTGACGTGCGCAGTGCGCGTGGGTAACGTGGCGCGGGAACAAGATGGCGCATGCTCGCTCTTGGAACTCACTGTCGATACTCTGAAGGATAGCACATTTAGTGACTCTAGTTAGCCGGAAGGCGGAACATAGCAACAATGACATGGCAAACTGGTTGACTGCTGCGACTTCACCTATGAGTACAGGGATTATCCCATTACGTTCGAAGGCTCAAAGAAGATGCGTCCCATTTCGGTTCGGGCGAAATTTGGCTTTTCGCTTGAACGAAACGACCGATTCGGACGCATTACGAATCGGTGAGCGAGTCGTGGGGAGCGCGGTTTCGTACGAACAACCGACCCGCGCTTCGTTGTATTGGAAATGGGCGCCGCCATTAGTGCTGCCACCCGCGGTAGTCACAGGAACGGTGCACGTGGGGACTGCCGTTTGCAGAGTTCCTTAATTTTCCCGTGTGTGTTTTCGTTTTATTTTCCCGTCCGTTTGGGTTCATTTAGTGCCCGTTCGTTTTCTCCCGCTCGGGAGCCGATGTATAAAAGATATCGCATCGACCAGCACTCTTCACGTGAACAACTGTGCATCGCTGAACCAAGCAATCTTTCGAACGTTCATACGCTACTCAGATGTTTACCGGATAGCTAGTTGTATTGAATGTTACGTTATCGTCAGTCATACTCATTAAAGACCACCAGTATTAGTCCCAATGGGAAGAGCGATTTTGGTAGTCCACCACAGTTGTATCTTCGCTGGGAACGAGGCTAAGGAGCGCACAGAGACTGGTGGTTTGAGAGTAGCGTGGCAAAGTCTATACTAATGGAGTTGCAGTGAGACTGCAGTGGGTTTACTGCTCCCGACAGTGTATATCCTCTACGGTAAGTTGTTGGACGTAACGACGTATTCATTAGGGCATTTCACACGCGTCAGCGACCAGTTGCGGCGCCAGAACATGTGCTCTGTGTTGGAAAGTTTGTGTGCATACGCGAGGCGC
Source organism: Ornithodoros turicata (assembly GCF_037126465.1). Classification (NCBI taxonomy): domain Eukaryota; kingdom Metazoa; phylum Arthropoda; class Arachnida; order Ixodida; family Argasidae; genus Ornithodoros; species Ornithodoros turicata. The sequence goes on along the minus strand of NC_088206.1, from coordinate 8,302,344 downwards.
ATTAAAGCCATGCAAAGTGCTCATCTCCCTGTTCCCTGTTTGGTCTAAGCATCGTAAGCACACCGGTGACTACCCTTTCTCAAAGCGAAATTGCCCCCTACATTCTCTTGATCCATCAACGTGGGATTAAGTCTCCCAACTGCGCCGGCGTCTGGTTGAGAGCTGACAACACTGTGACCGACGCGGCTCGTCTCAGCTACCGCCTACCGCAAAGGGAAAGATCCACCAGGACCCAGTTGCTGCTCAAGTCCATCTGGAATACATTTGTGGCTGAGCGCCGGTCGCTAGAGCGTACTCCATGATTGAACTTCTCGGAGCTCTGGGACTTGTGCATGGGACGTGTTCTCAAATTTTCCGAGAAGGAATTCCGCCATACTCTCAACATCCGGTGTCTGCTCTTGCCGTGCATTGCTCCAAATTTAGACATACATGACAGGTGTAAAGCCAAGAGATGAACGTATCTTGCCAGTGTAAACTACTGTTGTTCTTCGGCGACATGGTAACCTATCGCACCCGCTCAGCGTGCCTTAGACGGGGTCGTCACACAGCACATTTTTGGAAGGAGTCAACAGAACAAGGTGTCATGTAAAACTTTTGTTTTACAACATGTTTTACTGCGATATTATCGGATAAAAATTACCGTGGTATGAAAGAGGTCCAATACGGCGCATAGAAACAGCAAACGCGTTTGTTATTTTATAAATGGTTTGGCCGCCGATCACGGACGCTGCAATCTTTAAGGGCACGTGTGCGTTCGCGTTTGCTGTGACGTGCGACCAGGACCTGTCCAGAATGCACTGCGTTCGCCCAGCCCGCTTTCGTCTCTGGAGCAATACATTGAAGGGCACCCCTGTGGTGTTCAGTCCCCCTGCCATGAGCATCCATATGGTAGCTTTCATTGGGGTGCACTCTATACCATGGCGAATGCCACGACTATTAGTGGACTATTAGGGTGCCCCCGCTCATCGTGCTGGTATACGATACACCGGGATCTTCTAAAGGCAAGATCAAGAGGATCCTTCTGGCCAAAACCTACTCTGGGAGACTTTCGTAAAACTTGAAGGAACATGCCCATGGCTGTCATGGAATGCTTCGTTACGGACGTTGACCACGGAACCACGGGAAGTGTTCGTGTTCGTGGAAGTGCCTTCGTGAGGGGCATAAGCTAGTAGGTGCCAAGTACGTCACCTACCTCAGTCTCCACAGGCCCCTGCTGTCCATTTCAATGACAATCTGCACAGCAATTGCTGCCGTAATTTTTGTGCTATACCCTTCCTGATGCTGAATGATACCTGCGAACACTTAGTGAAAGTATCGCAATCAATTCAAATCACAGCCCCTTTGTTATGGGCCCGGCAAGCTTCTATGGCAGCAGGCTATGATAACATGATTGTATCACAAAGGGATTGAACGACAGAGAGCAGCCGCGAAAGGTAACGATGAGGTCCTCTGGCAAGTTAAATCAGCTCGTTGACGGCGAGAACGCCATGCGAATAACGTAAGCTCACACCAGGGCAGCATTTGTTATATTTTTTTATTAAGACACACAGGGTACTCCTGGAACACTGGATAACCTCTTCCCTCGTCTTCAGCAGCGTCCTGCCTTACGTGCAACCTAAACTTTCCTCCGATTGATGACGAGTAGAAATGACTCCAGCGCTGCAGTTCCAGGGCTGTCAAGAGTAGTGTACTGTTGCAAATACAGGACGCAGGTAGAGAAGTATCGGCTATTTCTCAACGGAGTTCACGTGGTTATCTGTGTTACTATTTGGATATTTGCCTTCTAATGTATGTTTGTTGAGATTGCGGAATTGTGTCTATAGCGTGACAGAAGGCATCTCTCAACATAATATCGCTTTTAAGTGAACCAATACTTTTTTCTCGCTCTAAGATTATGGCATACATCTGTCGTCACAGCATAGGCTGCCTGGCACCTCAGCCTCCTCAATACAAGGCGTCGTGATAGCGTTTGACGCAATTATAGAGAATCCACTGAAAAGGAAAGTACAGCGAATTAGTTTAATGAATATCCCTGCCAACCGTCGGCCGCCGCACGAACCCCTGGGACGGGGCGCTATGGACACAGCATGTTCTCCGTAAGGTTGTCGATAAACCCACACCTATTTGATTTCTGGTTTGGTGCGCTATCAATTACACTACGCCTACATCTCGCCTTGTGTCTTGATGAGGGTGCGATGTCAGCGTAGGTAGCACACCTAACCGGCAATCAGAGGTGTGGGTTCGATTCCCGCGCTATGCACTCGCTGCAGTCTTCGAATTATTGCTTGAACGTCGGTTAAGCTTAAATATTGTAGTTGTCTGAGTCGGTCGTTCATCCTCTGCAATTTCACGACTTCGCATTGTCCAGGGACATACTAATCGTACTTCTATACAAACCATTCAGCTTTATATAGTCAAATTTGGCGAAAAGGGGATGGTGGGCTTCTACTACTGTCTGCGCTCGTGCTCTGTGCAGTATACGGCACGGAGTAGGCAAGCATCCTATCGTGATCCTATCATTGCAGCTTCTCGTCCCCTAGACTGCAATAACTCCTTCGTTCTAGTCTCCTAACCGCGAAATTTACTCCCCAGGGCTGCAAATAGTCATCGAACTTCGCTAATGGTCTCCTGAATGCAACAGTCTACGTAAATATACGCTCTTCGTGAACTTGATATTTATATTTGAATTTGATAAATAAGGCTATATAACTTGGCTAACTTAGCCATGTTTCATCCACACAGAGGTCCTTTACTTGCGAAATTGTGCCCTATATGCATGTCGCAAGGTTTTATGTCACTCGGCATATCACGGCTGACGGTTTAATTCGAAGTATTTTCATTCATGCACATTAATTTTGCACCTGGTTCTATTATAACAGATCGTGAAATGCAGTCCCCACTCTGTGACATTCATTTAGTCCCATGCATTTACTCCCTCAAGAGACTAATCTAATTTTTGTGGCAATGCATTTAGTCTGCAAGAGGCACCCTGAAAGGGACACTCTCGCCCAAATCGGGTGAACAAACTGGAACTTTGTATAGTAGATGAGGCAATTAAACACAATACAGCATAAGTCACACAACGCATAGTTACAAACGTATATTAAATTATGGCAGTTGAAGAACAGGCATCAGCAGCGGGATTGGAACCCAGACTCTTGATTGCCGGTCACCATGGCGGCAGTAGCATTTCTGACCGATATTAGAGGATGTGGGTTCGAATACCCGTTGCTCGTGCCTTTTCTTCAATTCCCATCATTCAATTGAACAAAGTGGTTTTCACAAAATCTGCATAAGTTTACTGTAAGAGCGGACGCCGGATGTTGAAAGCGTTCGTTCAACAAGTCACGCCCACGAAACTACGGAAGACGTCACGTTGACGTTAGACCGAATAGACCAATGGGTGAGCGCACAGGCAAAGCAGCCATCTGCAGTGACATGACGCGTGTGGCGGTTCCTGGTCCATGAGGGTTTCAGTTCTTGCGACTGCCGCGCGATTATTCGGCAAGACGCAGCAGGTGTTGTTGCCAGCATAGTTCATAGGTAGCTATGGAGGTCGTATATATTGATTCGATTTATGTGATAACCGTGGCGTTTCGGGGCAAAATAATCCTCACTATTTGCATCCCCAATGACGGAGAATAGGAAAGACGTGCTTCCTGAGCAGGTCATGGTTCACGAGACCGTCCCTTTATAACTGCGGTAATATGGACACTGGAGATGTCTCGTGAACCATTTCCATATTTCCACCGCCCTAGTGCTGGAATGTCGAACGTCGTATCCCCCCCCCCCCCCAAGTAGTCATGGCAACGCTCCTACGGACTGGCACATCGTGTGACAGAGTAACAAGAGAAAGCATGCAGAAAGAGTGAAATCGCATATCAGTCGTCGGCCTCCACGTCCACGTAGTTTAAGGCGGCGATGACTCACCCCCGCCCCCCGCCCCCCCCACCCCATCTAACATGACGGCACCCTGCAGGTAGCTGCGCATGCGCATACGCTTACTCGGAAGTGGTCCATCGCCTTCCCGTGATGCTGTCCCACTTGGAATTGGCGTGCGAGCGATACTTACATAAAAAAATTATAGAGACTCGATGAAACACGTACAACACGGTGTTCTGCAAATTCGAAAAAAGAACGACCTCCGCTTTCAGCTACACTCTAGCTACGGAGCTGAACAAGGAGACATTTCAGAAACTTACGGCATCTGAATCGTTCTTGTCCTGCAAAGAGGAATTATGCGAAGCACATTAGATATGTGCCTCTATAGATGAATGCGAACGGCGAACCATTTTAGCAACGCACATTTCGCTAGTGCGCAACAATAAGAACAACAAACCTACGCCTGATCTCAGGTATGCCTGTGCAGCCCAGGATCATAACCAGATTGCCATTGCTTTCCTTACACATCGTACAATTGCACGGCCACCATTTCCTCTTTCATCGTTCGGTCTCAGTCCAGCCTGGGATTTCACTTGACTTCCCAGCTAATTAATGGAGCTTTTCGTCGAACATAAATATACAGGGTGTTTCACGAAAATCCCCCGGCCGAATAATTCGTGAGCAGAGGGCGCCATCGAAGAAATTTCTTTTTGGGATACTTTAGATATCGGCCATGAACTGAATAGTGAGCGGCTCATTTACATACGCTCACTAGTTAAATAAACATCCTAACTTTTCACTTTTACTTCGCACGCTTACGGAACCTCTGTTTTACGCATCGGGGCCTCCAGCGAAAAATATTGCAAGAAAAAAACCCGCCTCGACACTTAGTTTCCACATTTTCCACACACATTTTTCCAAGTAATTAATCGGTTTCGGGTTACATATTTCTTGCGCGGAGCAGTGCACCAATGCGCTCTTTGGATCAGCTATCCGGCTGTAAAGTCAAATTCGTGTTCATCCGCGCGTGGTTCACGCACGGGGGCGACGGAAGATTTGGAACAGCCGCAAGAGAGGCTTTGGGCATTCCTGGTATTCCTTTGGTATTCCAACGTCCTACGCAACACAAGCGATTTGAGTAACTAACTATATACGTATAGCGAATTCAACATATCCAATGGGATCGCGAGTAACCGAACGATGTTTATTGTTTACGGGTAAGGTGAGGCAAAATGTGCGTTTTCTGCTTGACGTCGTCTAATATTAGAAGAACACGACCAGCGGTACGGCTGAGTGGGTTGAAACATCCGCTTGTTGGTGGTAGTCAAGGTCGTGCTGAAGATTGTAAAGTGGAGGGTTCGAATCCTACCACCGGCTACGCTGTCTGAGGTTTTCCCTGGGTTTTCCGATAGACTTTCCTGACGAATGCCAGCAAGGTTTCCTCTGAAGTCGGCGCAGGACGTAAGACCCTTGTAACTTGAGTAGTGTATCCGTGCAAGAAATACTTTTGCGAGTAACGATATCAAACTAAGAAAACCTATGGCTACGCGTGGCTGCCTGTCCGGCTAGCAACGGCTTGTCTCCATGGGCGTGTCTGCTAAAAGTATGCCCGTGATCGTTTTATTCGATATAGCGTTGCACATGGGCATGCGCTGTAGGGACACCAAGGAGGAATTTTTCTTTTTTATGGTTGCAAGCAAATAACTGCGCGAATATGTGGCTCCAATGCTTAGCGGCCCGGTAACAGGGATAGTAGCCACGATGATGTCGCGGGAGTAATTTTCTGTAAATTTTGCTGCATTATTTGAAGTCGCAGTCTTATGCGCCATAGGAATCACCAGTTTATTGATTTTCGTTCGTATTGATCAAGACTCGACTGAATTATTAAAGTTGTAAACCAGACGGAATCGGCGGTTTTCAGAACGTTTCCGGCTCGAGTTCGATCCTCACAACAAAAGAAAGTGCAATGAATCACTGTGGTTCCAACAACACGTACGCTGTGCGTACGCAGGCGGGAATTGTGACAAAAAAGAAAAAAGTGTATTGCAAAGTAGTATGTAGCAGTAGCAGTACATAGAGAGTACGGGAAAGAATTTAATTGTGCCTTCAAGTGGGCAAGAATATAGCCAGGAACCCCCGTGTCAAACAGATAACATTAGAAGGTGTTAAACTGGGACTCCGCAACAAAATCAGCACAACGGTTGTGGTATATCCGTCATCTTTCGGATGTCAGGAACACTTGTACGAAATATCTTGGTGCTGTAGTTGCGTGCGGTGTAATGCGATACTGCAGGAGAAACGACTGGATGGACTCTTTCTTAGTTCCTCCTCTCCGCAGAGCTGTCTTGCGTCCGCACGGAATTTTCCGCTTGACCATTAGATTCCTTGAACGTTGAACTCGTGAACTGGGGTCCGTTATCGGCGAAGATTTGCTCGGGAAGTCCTTGCCGAACAAATACTTCTTGCAGCGTTGCTACGGTTGCAGAGGCAGATGGTGATTGCATATACGCAACCTCGGGCCATCTACTGTTGGCGTCAATGACAGTGAGGAAGTGGTGGCGTTGGAACTCTGCAAAATCGCAGTCAGTACAGGTCCACGCTGAGTTTGGAGGTTCCCATTGGTGCAGTGGCACGGGCCGCTTCTGCTCGCGGAACTCTGCACACTGTTCGCAACCACGGCAGAGTGTCTCGATGTCCTTATCTACTTTAGGCCACCACACGTAGGATCTAGCAAGAATTTTCATCTTTGTTTGTGCTGTGTGACCCGAATGTAAGACATCCAAGATTCTGGGGCGAAATTTGTGAGGAACTAACGTTCCCAAACGATACAGCCGTTCAGCACCGTTAAGTTCTGTTTGGTCGGCTGCGAAAGGTTCAGCATCCGATGGAACACGTGGGGGCCACAATGTAGCGGCATATCCGTGAAAACAGGAGGTCTCTGGCTGTCTCTTTTGCAATGTAATCGGCGGAGACTGGGAAACTAATGGTGTTAAGATGTACCGCGATGATGCCAGATTGACGTAATCTTTTATGGACTTTTCAAACTGAAGGTCTGGTCCTATTGGTAAACGTGACAAACCATCAGCATTTCCAATTGCAGTCGGAGACTTGTACACAATGTTATAGGAGTAATGAATGCAACAACTCAAGGAAAAGAGGCGCTGACGCCAGGAATCGAACCTTGGTCTTTTGATTTCCTGTCCGATATGCCACTTGTGCTGTTTGTGTCGTCCCTAAGTGTGGTCTGCCTCGGCCAAATCTCGTTGTTTACATTGTAGGAGAAGTTCATGAGGATTAGGACCCACCTCTGTAACCGATTTGCGGAGGATACCGGAATACTTTATACTGAACAAAAATTGTTGTCAGCGGCTTGTGGTCCGTATAGAGGGTGAAATGGCGTCCCCACAAATACTCATGAAATTTCATCACGCCGTAAATAATCGCTAATGGCTCTCGCTCTATCTGAGTGTATTTCTTCTCGGTAGAGGAGAGTTTCTTCGAAGCGCGTGCAATCGGGGGCTCCTTTCCATCGATGGTGTGAAAAATGACTGCTCCCAGTCCCTCCGAAGATGCGTCAGTTGCGAGAAACAGTGGCTTCGATGGGTCATAGTGGGCGAGTGACTCAGGCGCTGAAAGTTTACGTTTGAAAGTACGTTCTCCAAGGCTTCGGCACATTCAGGTGACCCTTTCCAGCAAGTATCCATCCGGAGAAGCTAGTGAAACGGAGTAGAGATATCTGCGAGCCCAGGTATGTACAGGTTGTAGAGCTGAATCATGTCCAACAATGCTTGCAGTTCCGACACGTTAGTTGGCATATCCAGTATAGCAGAAATCTTTTTCGGTGAGGGACGAAAACCTTCCTTCGAGACGATCTGTCCCAAGTACTCGATCTCGGTCTCGAAAAATGCACACCTTTCTTTCTTCAGTGTGAAACCAAAGTCACTGAGACGCTGCAACGCTTTCTCCAGATTGGACAGACGATGTTCAAACGTAGTGCTGGTGACGATGATGTCGTCAAAATAACATGCTACGCAGTCCAACCCAGCAGTCATTTGCTCCATTACTCTTTGAAAAATGGCGGGTGCCGATGCTATACCAAAAGGCATCCTATGGAACAAGAATAGACCCTTGTGCGTGTTGATGACGAGCACCTTCTTTGCATTGTCGTCCAGCTCCATCTGCAGGTAAGCTTTGGAACGATCAACCTTTGAGAAAATAACGCCTCCATTTAGCTTGGCAAACAACTCCTCTGGACGAGGAAGAGGATATATTGAGCGATGTCCAGCTGGGTATTCACTGTCACGCTGAAATCTCCGCTAACGCGTACAGCGCCATTTGGTTTGGGTACGACGACGATGGGTGTAGACCCAAGGGGAAGCTTCAACGTGCGATAGAACTCTATTAGTGACTTGTCGCTCCAAATCTCGCCACCGCGGTACCCTAAAGGAAACCGCAAACCTCCGTCCCGATACGTGTCATCTTGAAGGGAGGAATGTTGTGGACTGAGCACGAGTAAGATTATGAAAATGAGGAGGATGATGAAGCCGAACATGAGACGAGGAATAAACGTATATGTTCTCTGTGTCTGCGAGTCTAGGTAGACTACTACATTTACGAGTTAATTACTCGTAGAAAATATATGCGAATGTTGTATTCGGTATAAAGGGGGTGGTTCGTATTCGGTATGATGCTCACCCATTTGCTTTTCGAATCCTTAAGGTCTCCCTTTAAGAGAATGCCCCAGAGTAGCCGATATTTCGAATGGAAACTGCAGTTCTTCCGGGATAAAAGAACAACAACAGTCTCTGCCCGAAGTGCCGGCAACTCTCGCCCTGAGGCACATGTCTTTGTTTGGTTCGCTGGATTTTCTACCCATCTACATTTAGAAGAACGTTCAGTAAAAGTTACCTTACTAATTTCCAAGACCAGGCTGACGATGGCCAAAGCTATCGGCACCAGGACGTGGGTCATGTAAATGCGAGGCAGCTTCTGTTGCATCTAAAAATAGTGCCAAGAATCAGCATGTCGTACTTCCCGTACACTCGGGTGTGTTCCCACTGTACGCGTTGAAACTGCGTTCTTCATAGAAAGTGTAATATCCTTACAGCAGTCACGGGATGATGGACAGGATGATGTGCAGTACCAGATGGAGAGGCATGCAAAATCGTCACCCAGAGGAAAGCAGAATCTGACAACCCTGAAAGAAGTTCACAGTTAGCCGCAGTGCAGTGCCATCTGCGAGCAAGCACGTCTAACAGACATTAACCAGATAAGCAAGGTGCAACTTGCTACACCGTACTATATGTTACGGCTGGCAAAAAATTTCAAAAGTCATTGGCGATAAGGAGTTCAGAATGTTCTGCAAAATATTCGCTGTATCGCTGTACCTTGTGACGCCTTGTCGACATTAGCCACACGTCACTGTGACGTTGCGTCCCATCGACAAATCACGGCACACGATGGCTACACAGTAACTGATTGTAGTATTGGGTAGTGTGGTCAATTCGAAAGTGCTACATTCGTTTTCCACTTAACAATTCCACGCAGAACACGTAAACCGTGCCAAAAATCTTGAATTAATCATTCCACGCACGCGCACTATATTTTCAGCGCTGTACTGTTCCGCGAACGGAGATGAATATCCGGCAGTGCTGTTTCCGTAGTACCACATGTGTTCTGGGTGCAATCCTCGCGCCATAACCTGTCACAAAAGGGCTCTCTCATTGACGAGTGAAACCTCACTGAGCCTCAGTGCATAACTTAGTGTCGTGATAATGCGGGAGCTTCGTGACATACTGAGTTGTGTGGCCAATAGAGGGAGTTACGTGGATGATGTGTTTTGAATAGCATTGCATCAGTATATAGCCTTGCAGGAGCTAACGTAATTGAGCATTTGTCGCTTCCTTCTTTCACGGAGCATGACAAATGGAAAATGCTCCGTGCTTTGTTCAGTGCCTTGTTAACACCAGGATGAGCATAAGCTTCACAACACAAAGCCTAAGCGGATAGAAGGATTATTGCAAACAAGGCTTGTAAAAGGTGAAGGGCGCTAAAATCATCCGAGGAAGCAAAGCACTGGTTGCTTAACTGACACACGACAGGCCATATGTTCTATACAATTCTGCAATTTATGCACCATATTCTTCTGTTTCTGTAGCTAAAGGTATTCTATAAAACGGAAGGTAATGTCGTACGATTATCCGGTCTTTGGTCGACCCAACTTTTTTTCCTGGTTTTCAAAAGACTGGAGTTTCTCCAAGAATAAATTCGCGAATTCACCAATAACATCAGTGTTAAGCGATGATGTCCGTGTGTTCTATCGAAGAGAACCGTGAACCAGCACTTCACATACATAGGGAACGGGACACTCCCGTTGTATTGAAGTATGTTGGCATCATATCAGCGTCTTGGTGACAACACATGCACAAGCGACTACTTTGCAGGCTCAAGCTAACCAAGACAACAGACAACAAGCAGGAAGAGCACTCCGGATTAGGTACACCTGGTACACAAACACACTTGCCCTTCCTGAGACAGTGTCGGGGACGTCAGCCTTTTCGCTTGTGCGGTGCTGGACAAAAATTTCCGGAACACGCTCCAGCGCATTCCTTCCACAGGGTAGCGAATGGGACTGTACTGACTTACAGATATGTGCCTAGGTAACCAAGTCACCTGTTTGGAAGTCCGTACGGTACGATAGCGTGTCACGAAGGTGCGTGTGAGGAAGGAATGGGCCGGAGTGTGTTCCATAAACTCTTGTCCAGTGGTGTACCTTTCCCACTAGGGTTGTGCAGCTACAGAATATCAACGCACGCAGCTGTACTTCAAATCGCAGGGCTCCAGTGATCCAAAACTTCTTACATATATACACCTTACATACAAGTTACATATACACGATAATCTCTATGATCCTCTTGCACGTCATGACCGTGGGAACAATGCTTTATGTTATCTAGTTTTCTAATAGTTACATATTTTTATGCAAAAGGTCATGCCCCTGTTACGTAATATAACAAGTAATGAAATATGTGAAATGCAGGAAAACATATGCTAATCATATTATGGGTCAAGTTACCTGTATTATAAGTCAAATGGAAGGCAAGATTCCCTGCACCTTGAAGCTGTGAGAGCAAATGGCATGTACCGTGAACATGCGGTAAGATAACAACACCTGCCCTATGAATAGGGTTGCCACCTGTTCAGATTTCACCGAATAGTTAGGAAATTAAAAGCTTGCATTCGATGTGCGGGTAACCGGACGTAAAATGTAGGGAAATTGGCGAAGTCGGAGAAATTACCTCACAGCTGGAGGCTTTTCTTTTGCACCATTGTCGCCAAAGAAAGAGTGATAGCTCATACGAGCAGTCAAAGCTGCATGAAGGTACTGTATGACAAATTCTCACACAGTAACAGCACCACATTGAACCAATACTTTGAGATAGTTCACACATCACTGGGCAGGGGCATAATGCCAATGAAATTGACTGGAGCAACAAAAACGCGAAGCTATGCATTCCAGCCACCCAATCAAGGGCATTCCGCTTGTCTCGCCTTTCCTCGTGCTACCATCAACTTCTACGGGTTTTCCGCGTGACGCCCAGTTATTTGTGGGCTGAAATAACTAAAGCAACTTTTGGTTAAAAAAATGCAATTCATACACCGTGTTAATTCAAGTGTCTATGTATACAAAGGAAACTGAATTGTGCTTGCTACCACGCTGTAACCAAGTCCAAAGCTGCAAAATTAACATGTTCTATTAACGATTGAGACTTATGAGTGCATATACTGCCTCGTAATGAGTATCCAGTCTTGCTGCTTGCAGAACAACAGGCCTTACAGCAATAAGAAATAAGCAACGACCCCCCATCCGCCTAGTGTTCGACATTTGCTGATGGAAAAGGTGACAAGCCTACAACGAATAATCGTACGAACATAAGAGTATGCCAGAGGGTTCCCTTTTTTACTGGCAGCTGAGTCTTCGATGTAGCTCCGGCGTTGTAGCTCCTGCGATGTGGCTCCGGAAATTCCTTTAACATGACTGATCGCAGTCAAAGTAAATTTCGAAATTTCTTACGAGCTGTTTGTGCAATTTATACATTATATATTTATTTATTGATAATGCTGACCGTCTGTTGAGAGTCTAAGCATGACACAGTACAGGAACAATGCCGCAATGTAGATGAACACACATATTTTACGAATGCCGGGTTTCAAAATGTTTCCAGTCGCGAACTGGGCGCTGTTTCTCGTTGCGGTGCCCGTTTGAGCGGGGTGCCCTCCGTGTCGCACCGCGATCGGTAACGCATCGGCTATGCCGCTTGGTTGCGTAACTCAGGCTTACACAAACCATGAGTGCATAAATGGAGAAGCTGAACCTATTGTCACAGCATATGTCGTACTGCTTGAGGGCAGAAACGGGGAGAAACATCGTGGAACTAGGTTTGATGAGTGGGTTAAAAAATCGGACGCACCATAACACCCAGCAATTTGTTATTATTCGAAGAGAACTGAGAGATAGAATTTAGCAAAATAGATTTCGTTTTTATAATCGGACACTATGCAGGTCCTACAAATTTTGGCACTTCACACCATTCCTCCCGCCCTACTATTGACGATTTGAATACTTATTTTGCATCAGTATTCACTCCAGATAGTAGAGTCGTAAATTCAACACACTTACGATCATGTGCCAGCTATTTCAGATATTGAGTTTACATAACCATGTATTGACCTGCTGCCCTGCTGACGCGACGTAAGGAGGACCCCGTGACGCAGGGGCGGCGTAGAGAGCGACTCGCTCGATCGGGACTTCCATCGGATCCTCCAGCGTCATGTTTGTGACAGTGTATGACAGAGTATGACAGTTTGTGACACAGAGACATGTGAGTTTACTAATGTAAAACACAAGTGATGTAAAGTAAGCATTTTCAACGATTTTTGTCCGAGATTTGAGGTACTCCTGAGTCCTGACACCTAGTTCTTTTCTACCGCATCAATGTGTGTCATTACGCTTGCAAAAGCCTGTGGCATAATTTGCCACTTACCTGCAGCAGCAAACTTGCGTCGAGCCTTCGAATGGGTCGATTTCGAATTGATATCTTCATGCGCATGGACGGCTCGGATTGGATTGGAATGCGTGACAGATGGCATTGAAGAAGAAAGCCAGCGCGAAGACACGCGACATGCTCTTGAAAAGAAGAAGTTACGTTATGTTTATGTATAGTTTATGTGGAATATGTGTTACACCACCTGGCGGTGGCTATGCGCTGTTTTACATGCACAGATTTGTTATGTTGAAATATTGAAGAGGAATAGCATTATTTTTACCAATATTGTCATAAATTTTGTCCTTAGATTTCCTTTCGATACAACTTTTTAGTGGGCGAGGTAATTATGAGGAAACAAATGATCATCTACCGGACATGCAAGAAATGCCCCCCAGCCCTGACTCCATGTCGGAGAGTCGATACAGTCGAACATCGTTTATATGGCATCCCTCCTTTATGAACCTTTTTTGAACCCACTCAATGGAATCCGCATGGAGCTCTTCTTGGTTAATATGACACTTCGTTAATATGGCAATGACCGGTATTTTCAACGCAACCAGGGACGTGTACTTTACTCCCGTTACTATGACCGCTGGTCACTGAACCGGATGTTCTCCTGACCTACAACGGGCAAAACGCGGACACACTTTCGGGGTGACTCGTGATGCTCCTGTCTGACATACTTTAGGGTCACTAACTACACTCTTAAAAATGAACTTCACCGCATAGCACGCTCCTCGCCAACCATCATCTTGAATGATATCGTTATCTGCCCTGATTTGTTGAAAACGGGAGGCGTACGCCTTTTTTGTGACACTTATGCTGTTCATAATTGTCACAGAAAAGGCGCACGCCTCCCATTTTCAACAAATCAGGGCAGATAACGATATCATTCGCGATGATGGTTGGCTAGGAGCTTGCTATGCGGTGAAGTTCATTTTTAAGAGTGTAGGGAACAGAGTAGCGACACTGAGCCAGGCCGGCGAGCGAGCCCGCCATCTTGTGTCCACAGCGGCTGCGTCGCCTAGCAACGGAACACCAATCACCCCCTTCTCCGCCGGAGAATAGCGCACAGTGGAGCCAGCTCGCGACCGAGGAAACCAGTATTTGGATGTGGGGGCCCCAACATGGACGGCACGGAAGGAGAAGCCACGTGACACGATGGGCCCAATCGCGGACACCGAACGGCGGCCCTGGCGCGGAAAAGGAATGCGATACTCTTCAAAGTGCAGTGTCCTTGGCCATATGTTACAGCGAGCTGCTGCAGTCATACGGTATTCAGCGACCATGTCTGAGAAGGCTCCCGTGGCTCAGAGGTTAGCCAGTGGTAGTGGTTAGCGTGCTGGCCATGTCACGTCGAGACTGGGAGGTACGCGGGTTCGAATCCCGGTGCCGGCTGTGCTGTCTGGGGTTTTTCCTGGGTTTTCCTCAGACGCTTTCAGACATATGTCGGCGCAGTTCCCTTAGAAGTCGGCCCAGGACGCACATTCCCCCACACTCTTAAAAATGAACTTCACCGCATAGCACGCTCCTAGCCAACCATTATCTCGAATGATATCGTTATCTACCCTGATTTGTTGAAAACAGGGGGCGTACGCCTTTTCTGTGACAATTATGAACAGCATAAGTGTCACAGAAATGGCGTACGCCCCCCGTTTTCAACAAATCAGGGCAGATAACGATATCATTCGAGATAATGGTTGATTAGGAGCGTGCTATGCGGTGAAGTTCATTTTTAAGAGTGCAGGGCGTCAGTCGTGACGTTGCCCACATACGTGAGGCCGACAACGGCAAGCCCTATCACCACCACCACCTGAGAAGAAGCGGAATGTCGGAATGAAGAAGCGGATACGTCAGGTTGAGAACCTATATAAGCAACCTATAAGCAACCAATAACCTATAAGAGAACCTATAAGCAAACCTATTAATCCGACATAAAAAAAAAGGTGTTACACATCCTTTTAAATGACTCATTATGCCAGTTTTTTTTTTCTACTTTTCAAAGCTTACGTAGAGGGCATGGTACGACTCGTAACACATTGTATTCGTTGATAAGAAAATTGGCTTCGTGACTGAAATCCGCGGGAACGGCCGTGGTCATATTAACGGGCTTGGACTGTATACTGGAGGTACCCAGGGTAGCAAGACGTCATCGAAGGAACACTCGCAGCAGGTTCAAGCGCGGCGTCGTTGTCATTCTTAATTCAAAGCGAGCTAAATATGGCGAGTTCCAATTCAAAGCAATAGAAGAAATGATCGGATGTCGATTGCCCAATACCCTATGCGATATATGAAGAAATTATTTCCCATATCACTTCTGCTCCATAATTCTGTCAAATCTAGAGCACACCCTTCTCCATTGCCCGCACTACCAACCTTTCAGAACCGCACTTCCAGTGCCTCTAAATCAGCTTGCTTCGTGCTCTGCTTGCTTAGCTTGCTGCGCGACTAAAGGAAGTCGAAAGGAAGTCATAATGAAGAACAGCTTTAAATTTTTGGAAACTAAAGCTTTCAGGAACTATGCAGAAAGACGCGGCCCTGTATGAATCCCGGAGCTGCAGAACGCCGTTTCCCTTGCACGTATTTCGTGAATTATGTTGAATGTCAGCGAGAAGATCGACACTATACAATGCGCATGAGACAACATTTCGACCAGACTTCGCAGTGCAACACTTCGCCAAAAATAAAGGAGTAATTTTAGGCTTCTTGCGGACTAAATACATGGAAGTTTATGCAAAGTTTAATGTCTATTTGCTGTACCGTGGAGTGATTGTCTGCACAAGAGCAGTAAAATGCAGAGTAAGCGGAATCTATAGAAGCCTCACTTTCTCACCAATACGCTCCAGTTTTTATTTTTTTTGTTTTACGTAGTTCATTGAGAGTAGTGCTTTTCTGGCAGGCTGTAATACTTGTTTTATTTGGAGAATATTTGGAATCTGAGCCGCTATATCGGTCAGGAATGACTGGTAGAAACTTGCACTAGTTCGCCATAGCACATCCATGAAGGTTGTTGACCGATGGGACTATAAGCGGACTACGAGATAACAGAGCTGAGTAGATCTGTTAGGCATACCGCTTGAAGGACCAGCAGCAGGAGACAGTAGTTAAACCTCATAGAATCGGTCTGTTAGAAGTCTGTCGTCATCGATGGGAAGTATGAAAAGTACTTTATGCGGACATAATGCTCGTTAGAAAGATGAGAAAGTTGCACGTACACAAGGCGACCCTGATGATCATAGAAGAGGTCTCTCGTGTTCTGTGCCATATTCAACGGTTGAATAAGAAAGGCTGTTGAGAACGTTGTCGTCATCTACCGATGCCCTAGAAGCAATGCTGATCTTACCGTGGCAAGCGAGCTCTTGCGAGCTGTAGAGGAGTACGACTATGATACGACTCCTTCCTTGAGTGAGAAATGTAGTGTCTTTCGGTGAGGAACAACGTACACCGAATGTGGAACGAACTTGTTTATATTGCAGGTACGACACGAGCAGAACCTGCTCCTAACACACCCGGCTGCAGACTGCACGAAAACAAACCCGCAGCTGCCTTTTATCGCCAAACCATGAAGGCGCGAACAGTTATCAACAAGGCCGCGTACAAACCGATAAGATATCACAAGAAACATCTTACGGGGTCCTTCTTACACCCTTGAGTACATCCTTCTGTGGGAAACATCTTTGCTCTGAACTCCGTGTTCATACTGCTTTCGATATGTTATGCCTTTGGCATATGCAAACATTAGTTGTTCGAATACCGTAGCGAATAATTCGGAATGAAACCCGAAACCTGCCTCATAAGGCCGAATACAGCATAAGAAGCGAGCGCTACTTCATATTCTGACCCGTATGAATACTATACGGATAAAACCACGTTGTACGGTTATATCCGTAACACAGAGTTCCATAACTCGGTGGAACGGATACAGGATGTGTGGAACTATGTAAAGCATGGTTATATCATTACATATGCGCTACATGTGTTCCAGTCCGGTTACACAGCTATTCGCTTTCGTATTTGCTCTGGCTATGTTCATTCGCTTCCGTAATAATTATTCGCACATGCCTATTCCGCCTGGCTGACCGGTTCTGTGCAGATTCTCAGGAAGGTGGCGTCACGCATGACGGGACAGGTTACTTGGAATTTAGGTACTGACTGAGGGGTGCCGTGAACTTTACAGGTATACCGGGTGTTTCAGTTAGATCCCTGGGCTAAATAATTCGCGAACGGGTGCACCAATCCACGAACTTCTGTCCGATACCGCCTACAAGATGCGCACCGCGTGAATGAGCGGGAGGCGCTCATTATTTAAATACAAATTCAAATGAGTTTCGTAACTTCTAAAGCAGGGCGCTGTCGGTATTAAAATGGGTAGTACTACCCCTTTTGGGACCTTCAGTGGACACCTTTTAGAGAAAAATCTGCCACCGAAGTGGGTCATTTGTTGCAGTAATTAATTGGTTTCGGTTTACGTATTTTTGTCGCGGCTGGTCGCGGCGAAGCGCAAAAGAGCGCATTTCATTGGTGTAATTCATTCGTGTAATTCATTGGTGTAAGGACGTAATTCATTGATGAATAAGGGAGTGAAAGAGAGTCCTTTTGCGCTTCGCCGCGACCAGCCGCGACAAAAATACGTAAACCGACACCAATTAATAACTGCAACAAATGACCCGCTTCGGTTGCAGATTTCTTTAAAAGATATCTACTGCAGGTCCCAGAAGGGGTAGTACCCATTTTAATGCCGACGGCGCCCTGCTTTAGATGTTACGCTTTTTTACGAAACTCATTTGAATTTTTATTTAAATAATGAGCGCCTCCCGCTCATTCAGGCGGTGCGCATCTTGTAGGCAATATTGGACAGACACTAAGTAGTAACTGGAAATCCCTTGTACAGTGCAGCAAACAATACCACTGTTGTCGGCATTTTAGCGGGTAGATGAATCAACGTGCCCTTCTTGATTGTTGTAGTGACTGTGCTAACATGATGAGGAACTCTGTGGTTGTTATTGAAATATGGTTGTAGCGCTATATTAGGACTATACGCCGTGCAGCTTTTTCGATGAATGCCATGTTTCAATCGTCCATGTACCCAGCATCAAATATACCGTAGAGACAAACACAAAAGTAACGTTGCGTTGTTCACTTTTCCTCTCCCTCTCGTCTCCAAGAAGCCCGAAAATGCGGAAAGGCCTCCGATTGGTCTACACAACGGTCTCCTGTGACGATTGGACAATTCGTTTGCGGAGACCAATGACAGCGCGCTATGCATTGTCGGCCTTCTTGTGAAGGAAAGGGAAAGAGAAAACCATGTCACGTTCCTTGTGGGTGTCTAGGTCACGTCTGCTTTTATTCCGCGACGAGAAATGTTTGGACTTCCCCTTCAAAACTCCGACCAACAGAAGAAAGACGACTAGCGGAGGAAAAAGACACGAGAATCAATTATTAATTTGCAAGGATTTAAACAAGGCTACATGAATCACTTTTGCGGTTCCGCTGTTGCGGGCTTCGAGTCTGCTGGCTCTGGAAGCGCTGACTGAACAGAAAGAAGTGGTGAAATTGGAGGAGATTTCTTCGAGTAGATGATTAAGCGTCTGATAACGTATACCTGAAATTAGCGGAAGCAAATCCAAATGCGTTCACCAAACTCGTGATATGCAGAAAACGTGATGGCACAACCCCACTACAAAGGCACACGCACACAAAAAAAAGTCCCTGTAATACGTTTACAGGGTGTCCCAGATGTAATGTAAGATTATAATGTAAAAATTACGCCACCTAAATTCATGCGGTCAACGGCATTCGTTCTTACTAGGTTTTTGCCACCTTCTGATGTGACTGTGATAACGTAACGTAACGTTGCTTAAACTTTAATTATGTAAATTTTCGCGAACTGCACTCTGAAATTTGCCAGCCAAATGTCTCTTATCTCCACCAATGCGAAGAGCGTGCCGAATTTACTGAAATTCATGATATTTGACAGGGATATCCTGAGGAGCTATCCCATCGGAAAAAAGAGCCGAACATTATGCGCTTCGGAGCACCGTAGCATGCGACGACTTTTTGAGCGCAATCAAAGTCAGTCCGACGAAAGGAGGTTGGAAACCCAGGCCACAGAGTGACAGTGGTCTGTGGTACTAGGATATACAAAACGGTTCTCACGTCAGCTATAGTAGAGATGCTGAAGAGGGCTAAAGAACCATAAAGAACCGAGGTCTGCAAAAAAAAGAAGAAAAAGGAGATAGAGGAAAGACTGTACTGAACTTGGAAGGTCACTTGGAGAATCGTCGACCAGATAATTGGCAAAGTCACGTAATATGGTACACAATGAATACCATGACAATTGCGGTACTGCACTGAACCATTTCGTTATACCGTCATGGGTAAAACCGGATCATTTACATACTTATTTGTCGACTTCATTGCAAAGTACAAGAGCTATATTGGTCGGAATATCCATCAGTTCTTGCTCAGTTCAGAGCCATTTTCGGTCACGAGTTAGTTCAAAACAGGCTGACGTTCAACTAGGTCGTGAGCGGCAACTAGGCCTCCTCCGTTGAACGCGTGTCTGTACAAACTACGAGCAGCAAGTCCTCATAGTTTCTTAAGAATATGCATATGAGAATTATAACGTTATAGGAACAACTCCACTCCAGTAATGTAGAGGTAACACACAGCAGTTTGTCGGGAAGTCGTTCCGCTCTATGTTTTGGCAATATTGTTCATGCGACTTCTAAACCCGTGACTTCGACAAGAAAAAAAGCACGCGCGCGCACACAAAGAAAAACATGACACTACGTGTGCACTTACAGGTGTTAGCAGGTCCTCCGGCTGAAATATGGACATCATAGTTCAACATCACTGAATACATCCTCGTACACAAATGCAGAGCTGATTGATGTATTATAATTTGAGCACCGTTGTAAATAGTAATTTTTTCTGTCCATATGCGTACTAACAGTGTTAGCATTTGAAAAAAAAAAAAAAAACACGTGTGCCTGAACCCTCACGTGGATGAGAGATATTGCAGCTATCCAAATACATCTATACTTCCCATTTCATGCATCAAACAGCTTTCTTCATGTTCCTCTCTCACTCTGTCTTCACTTCATGATTGTTCCCAATGCAAAGCTCAAACGTAATATGACGCTAAAATACAAGACCTCCTTCACATGAGAAACAGTAAGATGTTTCCCCAGGAAACATGTCTTAATTCAGAATGACTCATACCACAAACAGACAGACTTTTTCCTCAATAGATAGAGAAGGTGATACAGGGATGTTCAATACGACAGCTTATTAATTTTTTTCCCCCCATTAGCAAATTGATCGTGGCAGCACGTAGATTGGATTGGATTGGAAAAGAAAGAAAAATATGGAGAGGTTAGTCCCGACCCAGTCAGAACTGGCTACTCCAAAACGCGTTTGTTGGTAAACAAAAAGAAAGAAAGAACAAAGAAAGAAAGAAAAAGGTCAGCTACGAAAAATAGGACAAACAAACAAACAACGTAGATTTCCTATTCATTTGGCATAAGTTAGCTCTGTGTTGATCGCCTGAGTCTTCCCTGCAGCTTTCAATGCACCTCAGGCGCTTTAGCGCAGTCCGTGGCTACAGACGCGGCAGCGCATCTGCATTCGTGATTGACCAAGGTGTATATAGTCATACTATTGGTGTTATCTCATGCTCAATGGCATGTACTCGACTGTAAAACCAAGTTGACAATGTTTGATACTCTTACCTCTTCGACATGATGAACCTAAAAGCGGGAGATACCGCAAGTCCTTAAAATCGCACAAATATGATAACAAAGTTGAGGGTAAAACAAACTTACAGTACTGAACTCCAAGATATCTGGCTTGGTGGAGGAGACCTGAAATGATAGACATGAAGCTAAATACGAGCTCAAGAAAATGGCGGAGCTACTTTGCAATGGACGACAAGTAGATCCATTTACGTCTCTTGCCGAATAGACTTCTTCCAACTACAAGGCTATAGTACTTGTTCCCGTAGCGACGTTTAGCAAGGGAAGTACTGTTTCCAAACGAAGTACTGTTTTCTCTGCGGCACGTGTACGTATTACTTGCATTGCATATATATATTGCATAGATACATATATATTATGTATATATGTGTATATATATGTATAGCATAGCACTTGCATTGTATTGGTGGTATTTGGGTTACTTGCCTTACTGTAAGGAAGTATTCTTGCACTGGAAGCAAGTTACCGTTACTCGGCCTTTTAGTCCCCCGACTCCTCGGCACTGCCAATAGTCCTACAGCCCCATTACGTTACGTGCATTTACTCGCGAAGGGGGACTATCTGCTGTGGTAGTACATGTACCTTCCAACGGGACAGAAACTATACTCTTTCTTTTAGAGCGCATTCTAGTGCAAACGTGTGTATTTCTTGCAGCGATTGCGATAGCTGTCGCTGCTGTGTGATATACTTACTGTCGCCTCAGCACTCAGATGCTAACGGACGAAAAATAAGTTTATCCCGTTAGTCTGGACTTTGCAGGGCACGTGAGGTGCGTAGTGACGACGATGTCTTACCCGAGCACCATAACCAGGTGTTGGTGTGCTTTTAGGATTAATCATGCCGCGTTCCTGCAAGTAATGGATACAATTATTGCGGGGCTATAGCAGGTATGTCATTATAGCAATTCATAATTACAGCGTTTCACTGAATCAAGAACGTAGCTTTAACGTTGGTTTCAGCTATTGGTACTGATGAGCCGGTGCTTATTTCAATGGCAGAATGAAATCGGGTGTTAGATATGTTCTATTTATTTTTTTATGATATGATCTTGCAGAGCTTATTAGCATTATTATTATTCTACAAAGCAACAGATGCGGTCCAAAACCCAACTGCTTTCAGATTTCGGGACATAATTTTGTTAGAATCATATCTATACTACTTGTAGTTTCTGCATACAAAATATAGCAAAGTGTAGTTTCTGCATACAAAACCAACGATGGTGGCGTTCGCGAATTTTAGCAAATAGATACGATAACGTTGCGAAAACACGATACCGCGCTGTTCCTTTGCAGTGCCAGACATCACTTCGGTAACATCTTCATTCACGGCTTCTTTTATACTAGCTGATGCTTACGTAGAGTGCTCCTTATGTACCAAAAACTCCCTGTTGACGATGTTCGACTGTAAACTCCGCGCTTCCAAAACGGACCTATTACGAGCTTACAGGCTACAGTATATCTCGGTATAGCAAGGAAAACCAAACTTTCGATAGAGGCATGCTTAACGTACCTCCAAGTTGAGAAGGAAAAAGAACAAGAGGAGGAATATCGGACGAATAATCGCAAGGAGGATGGACAGCTTCATGTAGATGCGCTTTTCCTGCATCGAGGAAATGACGATATAACACGCTTTACTTTAAAGGAACGGGAACGGAATGGTTGCATACAGAAATCCATGTATGAAAGGGATACCACTATGTCCCGTATCGGCCACCAATTTACCATACAATACACATTTTTGTTTTGTTTTTTCGTCCGAAACGGATTTGAAATATCAGCGCTGCTCCCGCAACAGCAGAAGATCCAGCGACAACGACATCAGCATGACGTCACTCCCTAACAGGAGCAGACGCCCGTACGGCCGCGGCATTCTGAAGGCTGTGCTCTGATTGATGGTGTAGGCAATGATGTATCCGCCTTTTTCCAGAGAGGGAATTACAGCATACTCTCAACAACCGGCGTCTGCTCTTGTCATGTATTCCATCCACAGGTGTAACATAAATCCGCCATCTTTGTAACTATACCCTCAAGCGGGTGCCTTTTACAAAACCGCCATCTTGTCCTGGTCGCACGTCATAGAAAGCGTCATTTTGAAGTCATGCGACTTTTGTGGTACATGTCGTTTTGCCGCTTACCAACATATATCCATCGTCATAAAGCGAGGAGGTGAACGTATTTTGCAAGTGTAAACTATGCGGTGCTCTTCCGCAACATGATATCTCATTTCTCCTTAGTTTAAGTACAACGCATCGGCTTAATGACTCTTAACGCGCGGTCGTCATCACATCTTTGGAAGTCGTCAACAGTGCGAGGCCTTATGTGCAAAACTGCGAGTTTTACCGCGATATTATCGGATAAAAATAATTACCGTTGTCGAAAGGCATCGAAAATGTCGCGCAGAAACAACAACCGAATTGTTTACAAACGGTTTGGCCGCCGATTACGGGCGCGGCCATCTTTAAGGTCACGTCTGCCGTGACGTTTGCCGTGACGTGCGACCAGGACCTGTCCAGGATGCATTGCGTTCGCTTAGCACGCTTTCGTCTACGGAGCAATACACTGGATGCCACCCCTGTGATTCCATCGAATAACAGTCAAACTACGGCACTATTTCGCTTGGGATTTTTGATAGTGGTCTACGAGGAATGAAATGACACCACAGTTTTGAAATCGACTGGAAAGGATGCGACCATCCCTTTAAACGCACGCTATTGTAATCACGATTATTGTGGTGTTTCATCTCGACACTTAAAGGTAACAGCAACCGATAAAATATAGTAGTCGGGGCCAGTTAAATGAGCTTTAGTATGTGTCTCTGCTACCATCTAAATAGCGGATAATGATAACCGCCGTCGTTGTCTTCCAGCTATATAGCGTTTGAAAGGCACGTCCAGGTTCACCCAGTCCTGCGTCTCCTATGAATGGTGGGCCTATATGGATATCGAAGTTATTCCTTCCTACGATAAAGTAGTAGTTTTGTACTTACCGAGGTCACCGCAACGAAAAGAAACAGGGACTGGCATATGCTCGCGGAGGTGAAGAATGTTCCGTATGATAAGGCAACCACGGATTCTGAACGAAAATTGGAATACGATAGAACGCATTAGCCTATATAAGCCTATATGCAACTGCGCTCGACGGTTATTTTAGTTGTTTTCTCTACGCGCTCCGTTTCGTCGTCCCAGGTCCCGCTCAACTTAGATGGAGATAAGATAACGGCGCGTTTCAATAAAATCAGGGAGTTCTACGGACATGATCTAACCGGGGGTATAGTCTATAGTCATATATATAGTCTATATATATGTCTACACTGATGTGTCCAACCTATTACCTCCAGCTAGATGTCGAACCTGTTTGGGTGTTTGGGGCTTAGGTGTATAGAAACAGACTGACCACAGAAGGCACGCGAGTTTATGCAATCAGCAGACGACAGTAAAAGTTTCCTGCCGCATATATTTTGATTGCGAAAACTTTTTTTTTCGTGGATAGAGCTGTTCTCTCAGATAGAAAAGTAATACTATGAAGGCTAATGAAGGTTCTGCCTTATAGCCATTGGCAGCCAGCAAACGAATAAAATCAGTGGCTGCTAATGTTACAGCTGACTCAAGTGAGCTGGTATCTATACAGCTTGGGTTTCTAACATTGAACACGTAACAACAAAAAATGTACATTTGTATAGCATAACAAAATCACAATGAGGCCTAACAAGAAGCGATAAGTTAGAAAATTTGGTGTGTGGTTTGGGTTACAAAATTAGCAATCTGCGTCCTATTTCGGAGTTTTTTCCGACACGTTGTACAAATTAACAGAACTTAGGTAGCTCGGAAGTACAAGGGCTGAAACGTCCATGATGGTACAGCAAAAAACGAAACGTTCGATGTTTTCTGTGCACTAAAACAGCATGCGTACCCTGTAGTTGCAAGACGCAAAATCCCAGTCCGATAACGTTGATCGTCTGAAAAGTAAGCATCCAATGTGGTACTCTGCTCTACGACAGTTACAAGTAACTTAGAAGCAACTAGTATAAGAGCGTCATTTGGGATACGCTACTGTTCCTTCAATTGCTAAAGAAACCAACTACAAGACTACGTAATCAATACGAAGTAGTGAAATCAAGAAATGATGTGCGTGCTCAGCGTCTACTGCAGCGCTAATGTACTCTTTCTGAATTACATTTCCCTGGCTTCTCATTTCACCATCATTTCGCCGCGAAGCTTGCGATATGAAATGCAATTCATAAGGCCACTGGAACGTGTCTAATGAATTAACGCAAAAGTAACGCCCATAAACGTCTGTCCTGGACTACCTACTTTCCTCAAGGCCTCCACCTTTTCGTAGTACATAGCACGATAGATTGATAGCACAATGTTCACGTTGAACAGTTCTTTCAGACTACGTAACCATTTTTACAACATTATTTACTTGGTAGACGGGTAGAAACCCAGGGAACCGGTAAGGAAGTATGCCGATATATCGAACAGAGACTGCTGTTCTTCTGAAGAACAGTCTGTTCGAAATATCGGCGGCTCACGTCCTTACGCAATCTGGCCTTCTCCTGAGCATCCAAATGCCGTCTTCGGCACTGCCTTTCACACAAAATGTAAACTTGTCACGAAGAAACGCTTCGGGTCTAGTACAAAAAATAAAAAATAAAAAAGGGAACCCAGAGTTCACGTATACTTCGATGTGACAGCACTTAGCCGCAAAACTACTGTTGTACGTTAACAAATTCATCCATGTTATCATGTACGTTCAACGTTCAGGAAGAAACATGCGAGCATCGCCAGTGATGTGCTCTAACAAGAAAGGAAAAGAGGAATACTCACCCCGCACATGACGACTAGCGCTGTAATGCTCACTTTAGTTTCGCAGGTCCACATAGTAATGGACACTGCAGTGTAGATGACGGTGGAATGGTTCCACGTTCAGAGGAGTCTCAGAAATCTCGTGCGTGACTCGCGTTCTCACGTGGCAGTACTTTTGCGATACTGATAATGATTACGCTACGTTCCTACCCAAGTACATATACCACCCCATTCATACTTGATGGTACACTATGGCTTGGACAAACGTAATCACCAACGTAAGGACAACCAACCAAAATATAGCGGCTTTACATGAGAAAGTGGTAAAACAATAAAGCGAACGGACATCATAAGCTAAGTACCGCAGCACTGATAACATGAGACATCGTCAGGATAAGAACAAGCAACGACCCAAGCAGCACAGTGCACTGAAAGTCGAGTGCAATGGGGGTGGGCGGGTAGGTGGAAGGCCTTGAACAGAGCCGTGAAACTCAAGAACATCGATAGGACACAAACCGTCCACCCCCATTGCACTCGACTTTCAGTACATTGTGCTGCTTGGGGAAGGATTGCGAAATATAGCAAAAAAAAGAAAAAAACAGGGGCAAGACATCGTTATAAAAGGGATGTGCGTATTTTTTACTACTTGTATACACGTGTAACCTTTGTGAAAAAGGTCGGGCTGTCATGAGTATACTATGTGCGTGTAGAGAAGTACGAGCAGGGAGACGTACAAATTGAGGACGCCTCGTTTTGCGGTCCTCACGCGTTCTACAACCCCTTCTGCGTTTGAAAATCTCCCGCGCTCTTATCAGCTGGTCTACTGACGCCCTCTGAGTTCATAGATGGCGCCGTTGAGATTGAACATGGGTAAGAGCACGCAGCTGCTTCCAGTAAGAGGAGAGAACTGATGCTCTGGAGGCTGGAAAAACATAGAAGGGACAATCACATACAAGGCCTCAAGTTGCCTAAGAAATTAACGATGAAAGATGGAAGTCACTGAAAAGGTTATCCAGCTGCAGGACGAAGGTCGTCTGCACTAAAAGAACGCACCGGAAGCAGAAAATCTGCGTGGACGTGGGCTCATGTAGGAGGCTGTCTTCACGCGTGTACATGAGACATGATATTTGGAAGGTGAGGACCGAAGTGTTTGAGAGGTACCTGAAGTATCAAGTATTTAATACTACTTTACTCTAAGTACACTTCACATTGCCCAATTTACGCTGTACTTTAATTTTGTTCAGTACTTTTTCGTCAAGTACTCGAATACCCAATTCGTAACAAAAAAAAAAAGGAGAAAAGAAAATACTGTTAAAAGAGCGTCCCGTCTGTCTTATGTGCCCAAAATGTACGAAACTGTCGCAGTTCTAACTTGCAGTCTCAAACCATAGCCCATCCCTGTGGCAAGGTAGCTATACCGTGTCATCGTGAAGGAACGATCCAGAAATCTGGCAGAAGTACTGGTCTCACCTTATTTCTTACATTAATATCTATTATCCGCGTCGTATTCTCTGTTCACTGAAGCCTTGGCGACAACCTCAACCATTTAACATGAATCGCGATAGCGGGCTCTGCTTTCATGACAGTCAATGTATTCCTCCGCCGCGCAAACGACAGAGAAGCAGACCCATGTCACAACCAAAACATGAACCACGCAGCAGGAGATCCGTCGCATTCAAATCGGCCAGACAGGCGGTGGCACAGATGTCCGAACGTGTGGAGAATGGCATAATAACGACGTACGAGCTGCTGCTTGCGCGAGTCGATTTGATTTTGGAAGCAGCTATATCTGGATCTTCTAAGCGATCACGTCTTGCGACAGCCGTACGTACCCGTTCGTTTCGAAAGCAATAAGGCGTATAAACGAATATTGGCTCAATGACATGGTGTTGCGTAGCACAGCAGCGGTTCAAATGACGTTTCGTGGGAGGCATGTATTACGTGCACGAACGTGCATCTTGGGAAAACTGTATCTCTGGTAGTTGCAGTTGTTGTTGGAGAGGTACGTTTTGGTCGGTCGCAGGCGCAGTCTTCCGCGAGTTAATGTAGGGACATACGTCGGCACCGTTCTCTTAGAAGTCGGCCCAGGACGCACATTCTCCCAGGGTGTCAGTCGTGACGTTGCCCACCTCTGAGCCCTTTCACCATCAACCACCACCACCACCACCAATGTGGGGCCAAAAAGAGGAAGCACGTTTTATAACGCGAGGAAGACAAAGACGGACTACGCAGAAATAGTCCAAGAAATAGTCGTATAGTCCCATCGAAAACCGCAAGCCTTGCGCGTCACCACCACTACTGCCGTTGAAGATAGACCAGAAGCCAGGAGTCATGTTTAATAGAAGGATAGCACTGGCTTACATAACAAATAAAGTAACAAAAGACCGGAGGCATCAAGGGCGGTTTCTTTGTCTAAGCGTGTAACTGGGTAGAGGAGAGGGAGAAAGCTAATGTCAAATGGTAATAATAATAATTGGGTGTTTACGTCGCGAGACAACTGAGATCATGAGCGACGCCACAGCGGTCGGTCTGTGGATTGCTTTTGCCCACCTGAGGGTTCTTTAACGTGCAATGAAAGCTCATTACACGGCACCCCGTATTTAACGTCCCTCGCGGAAGACGGCGTGTCTAAGCAACTTGTACCCTGCCACCAAGTTGCTGGCGTCCTCGGCCGGGTTCGAACCCGCGATCTCGGGATCAGAAGGCGAACACGCTACCGACTGAGCCACCGAGGCCTAATGTCAAATGGATCCGCCACTGGCTTCTAGTTAGTGCCGCCTAGCAGTGATGGACAGTAGTTAACTACATGTAGTTAAACTACTAGTTAACTACCTGATTGTAGTTAAAAGTAGTTATTAACTACTTGCAGAAATGTAGTGACAACTACTAGTTAAACTACTATTTTAAGTAGTTAACTACAGTACGCCAACTACTTCCGCAAGCTTTACGGCACTATTGTGCTTCCGAATTTTACCTTGAGCTACTTGTTTGATGAGAACGGAGCTGCAGAGCAATTGTGTCGCGCATGTATACTAAATCTTCACTTATAATGCTTGTCTAGTAAAGCCTCATTTGCTGTGAAATCTCGCCGCAAGCTTTGTATTTGGCGATCGTAGCAATGGCTTGAGCCAAACTTTATCATTGCTTGTGATTCATATTTAGGTGCCCAAGAACACTACAAGGAATTGGTGTTTATGAACAACGTTAAGTAGTTATAGATGTAGTTAAACTACATTGTAGTAGTTAAAAAAGTAGTTCTAACTACTCCCCTGAAAAGTAGTTGAACTACTAGTTAAACTACTCAATCTCAAAGTAGTTAGTATAGTTATAGTTAAACTACTGTAGAAGTAGTTAGTGGCCATCACTGCCGCCTAGTACCCACCTCAGATTGTATTCATTACCAACGCAGTTGAAGACAAAGCTTTTCGGGCCCCTATGCGCCTCAGTTTTTCGTCGTATAAACGTCCGACCGATTTAACATAGCGAACCAGAATTACACCCAAAATCCTCTAAAACCCTATGAGAAAACAATCAAGGTGAAAGCCACGCTTGTTAACCTTTTATAGGTAGCTACCCTGTAACCTAAAAAGCCGATCGTCCGTCCTCTCCTGCGATCATTCTTTATTGAGAATGTATGGCGTTCTCTAAGAAAGTTCAATTCCTTATCGCGAGGCTCACTTAAATTAAATAACTTCTACGCAGAGAAGTGTCAACTATGGGATTTAATTATTGATCCTGCTGAGTATAGATTGTGGAGTCCTTATTACTCTGTCGACTCCACCTAAGAACAGAATGCACCCGCGCAAAGCTACCGTTCATCTTATCTTCTGTGGAAGACTGCGGGTTGGGACAATGCGCAGGATAATGTCCACCTTATCATCGACATTCTCTTTCGGGGAAAGGGGATGTGGATCAACTGTGAAAGGACAATCGCCCAACGATATATAAGGACTTAGGTTTCAGAAGGTACCCGTCTGCGAGAGCACATCAAGATGGCTTTCACATTAAATGCTGCGGTGTTGTTGTACCTCATTTTTAAAGTCGCCCGCGCTGCTCCATATGAGGGTAAGTCTTTCGTATTGTATGGTTATTGAGTTGTATATTGTGTAGCATGTATTGCATTTGAGTAGAGGCAGTCCTAGCAGTGCATCCAGCCAATCGGTGACGTTAATAAATTTCGTAATGCGGATAACGCTGGTAGTGTTAAATTGATACCGTAACCCAGGTCTTGTTAATACTGTAGGGACAATATTCATCCCAATACAATACTCCAAGCATCCAAGTCTTCGCATTCCCATTCCATTCTTAGGATAGCTTCCGCCATCCCATTCAAATTCCATTCCGGGCTTGATAAATCTGGAATCATTCCGGAATCATTCCAACCCGGGAGTGGCAACTCCGCAACCCTGCTTGCATGCGAGGCTTGCTTCCACAAACACGTCCCATCCTTAATGACATTACACGCTCTTCGCACGCGAATTCCGTGTCAAACACGTATTATAAATTTTGAACAACTTTGTCCTTTTAAGTTGGGGACTTGGAAAAGACGAATAAAAGGCTGCAGTACACTCATTTTCCCCAAAAAGAGGTTTCCAATCGTAAAGGTCATTCTGGGGTAACAGCTCCATGCGACGAGCCTATACTTCACTCCGGCATAGTTTGTAAAAAAAAACTAGTAGCCGTCGCAGCACAGGATCATGTATCCAAAGCACACGTGTGCACTGCGTGACGCACACCGTTAACCGATCCTCCGACGCTGTCGTTCCCATTTAGGTGACGTGCTTGTGGGCGCTGGCATGTTCATCAGCAACCATCTGCAACGCATGTGCTCTTGACATGCCTCGAGGCAGTCTCTGTCTTATGGACGTGTAATCACTCTTTTGGTTTGGTGTTAGTGGTACAGTAGGCCGCACAGTTTTCTATGTGGTACGTCGCGCATGGGAAGTTTAAGCGGTGACGGACAGAATTAATTCGACCATGGACTAAACAATTTTCTCATTGTAGGGGGAGGGGCGAGAGTCTAGATAGACACTGCACTGGTCCCCGAATTGTTGTTAGTGCGCACAATAGAGAAGGATGTCTTGGAGAGTCGACTTGTCGCGAACGGC
The DNA here is from genome assembly GCF_037126465.1 of Ornithodoros turicata. Classification (NCBI taxonomy): domain Eukaryota; kingdom Metazoa; phylum Arthropoda; class Arachnida; order Ixodida; family Argasidae; genus Ornithodoros; species Ornithodoros turicata. Next base: position 8,271,746 of record NC_088206.1, on the reverse strand, counting down.
AACGCCACCGAGCTGTAACAGCGACACTAAATCGCATCCAGTGAATCAATGAAGCGTTTTGACACCACTAACCCTTCCGGATAATGTAGGGCTTTGGTCCTCACTACGAAGTTGATCATTATATTTTCAATGGGCAATGGTGTCGGGGTATCGTCTATATAGGGTGTTTTCACATGACGTGAAACGAACGCGTTTGGTCGCCATGGTGGTGGTCATTTTTTTTTCAGCGCAGCTGCCGAGATTGTCTAGCATTGGCTCGAAAACGAAGCTTTGAATGGTGTTTTGAAACCCGGTCGCGTCCTTCTTTTATCTCGAAGACACTTCGTCATTGTCGTTCTCGCACTTTCTTTTAAGAAAACTATGGTTGTCGCATTGAAAAATGTGTGCAGTTTGTCATCTTTCAATGCGGCTAGCACGAAAAGTGTCCACCAGTGGGAGGTGCTTACGAGCATGCCACGTCACTGCCACGTCACAATGCAACGTAGATGAAACCCCCCTATATCGATGAAACACCATTAAAATAAAGTTGTTTCAGCGCTGTGTCGACGTGGACAACGTTTTGCGTGCTGTTGGCTGTAGTCCCTCTGCAATGCGCTATTGGTTGAGGTGCCCGGGATGAGAGGGAGAGAGAGAGAGAGGGAGAGAGAAAACATTGTAACTATAGTATATGGGTGATCGTTATGGGAGCATACGTCCGCTGTTGCAGTTTGACTTTCTTACGTCACCTTTTCCTTCGTTCTCGTTTACCCAGGAACCAGAAGGCAGGCGAAGAAAGCTCTCGAAAACCCACTGTTGATAGAAGGGGACATCTTGCCGCGGCAACCGCACGACGTAGGACTCCTTTTGTTTTGGTTATCATCGTTAACGCTTCAGCGACACGAGCGAATTGTTCGTTAGTTCAGGATGTGAATTCGAAGTCACAAAGAAAAACTGCGCCAATTTCATCAAACCGTAATAAGGTATAAGTCATGCCTATGCGCGTTTCCCACAGTTCCGCGCTCGAAGAGCCATGTCCGTTTTACATCGTCTGTTGTCATGCATGAAACATGGGATGGGGATTTTAATTTTTCACTTTTGTCGTTAATAGGGTATGAGAATACAAATTTAGGTTAATCGTTAACAAAAATTAAAAAACAAAATGTCTCGAGGGACAGGGAACAGACCGTTGATTAAACACTTATCAAATGGAAGCTCTCAGATATACCTTGGCGTTGATCGAACATTCAAAGTTCAAATACATGAACAGAATATTACAGACAGCAAAACGTACTATTTGTTCCTCCATCAGGATTATTAAAATTTGTTTTCGCGTTTTCTGATCTATCAGAACCTTCCAAAGATTGCACACGTGATTAGTCATCGATGCGACTACTTTTCAACTACTTTAACATGCAACAGTGAGGTCAGGTGTCGTGTTAACAACTCCCAAGCAAGTTGACAGTAACGCCACTTTTTATTTGATGTCAAAGCTGTCCATGTTATCTCTGGGAATAAATCGAGACGTCATCTCTTCCAGCGCAATGCCATCGTGGGTAAGAAATGGCTGTGGCCGAATGCACGAGTGCCTTACGTGATCGACAAAAAACTTAGTAAGTCCATATAACTTATCAGAAAATTAACGAAGCATATATTGACTTTCCTTGCTGCTATATGTAAGGCACTACAAATACCCAGGGGACGGCCACAGTATAACAGGAATGCAGATATGTAAAAGCGTACCATGTTTATTTAATCTTTTTTCGCTAATTAAGTACTTGTTGACTTTGTCCGTTCAGGCTCTTGGAGGTTCTATGCGTTGTGCTTGTCCCTAGACAGAGCTTGGGCTCGGTTCGACTGCATTGCTGTTTTAATCTATAAACATATTAAATTTAGTCGAAGTCTGTGTAAATACATTTCTTTTATGAATTTAACATAAAAATTTTGCAACACATATGCATTCAGACTGACATATATGACTATGTAAGCTCACGTCATATCATCTGGGCAGCTGTATACAATCTCTTATTCAGAAAGCGTCTGGGATTAGATGGAGGGTCGCATTGACCGCAAGCGGAAGCTGTTTTAAATATTATCCATTTTCACGAAGAGGATCTGCAAAGATGCGACAGGTTAGCGTTCAGCACATTAGCTCGTAAATGGATGCCATCCAGCAGGGCGAAAGCCAAACCACACACTCTTGTCAATACTCCATCAGCAGTTCGGTCCGCCTGCTTTGTGCCATTTAGTAAATGAGAACAACACAAAGGCGGTTCCTCAAGATTCTATGTACAGGCAGCAGTGATGACGCAACTGAACTTGTAGAGAGAAGGAAGAAGAAGATTGTGATGGCACTGAAGGAGATCCACGACAAGACCTGCATCCGTTGGGTTCCACGGAGCAATGAAACGGACTATGTCGTTTTCATTCGAGACGAAGGGTGAGTTGTGTATGCTCCATTAGTATAGATGCGTAGAACTTGCGGGTTTTGAACACAGCCAACGCCATCTATATAGATACCGAAGGCCTCCCCTCCCTCATTCGCTACGTGGTCACATTTAGTCGGGATTCGTCTGCTGACTGGGATTCGCCGTTCGGAGAATTAAGAACTCGCAAATGATGGCAGTTAACTTCGCAAATTTGAACCTGTAGACTAAAAGTGCAACACGCGTCCCAGAAAATTTGCCTCGAGAAAAATATGGGACCGTATTGCGGTTTATTTTGTTTTTGCATTTAATACGCGGGGACGTTATACTCGCAGACGACAGTGGCTCCCCATGCGGCTGACGGTGGCTCGTGTCCATGGCAACGACCACTGAAAGCACGTTCGCTGTTGGCTACGGCCGTTGAAAACACAGCCTTAATTGGCTGACTCTCATTTGTTACCTCTCACGTCGACGAGTATGCAGGCTTTCTATTGGCGAATTCGGGTGGTCATTTCGTGGCAACTTTTTTTTTTTTTTTTGCCAGATCCCGAGCTGTCATGTTCGTTTGGTCAAAGCGAAACAATCTCGCATGTTCGCGTGGCGCTTTCCGAGCGCCTGCATGGAATTTGCCAGCTAGTACTTTTTTCGCCCGGTCTCGAAACGACTGAGCAGCGGGTTGCCCAACTATATCCGGTGCCGTCACATCCGCACTGCAAGTGTGCCGAGGGCCCGCATTGGCTAACACGTCGAAGTTCACGAGGATTAGCAGACGACGAAATCCGAAGACGAGCGAGCGACCGCGATGCCCCTTGCGTGATCCATGCGGCTAAAACCGCTACATTCCCGGCACTCATGTTCAGATGGCAACGCTCACGTTATCCAGCGCAGGCAATTTCCGATCGCCAGGCCGTGTTGCCATGAAATGACCACACGAATTCGCCAGATGTCTCGGTGGGGTTGAAACAGCTGACTTTCCTTTACGTAGAACATGGGTTACGTCACGTACTGTGCACTCTTAGTCCCGCCCATCATGTTCTGTATTGTAGTACAGAAGCAATTTTTAGCGCCAAATTCAAATAGCATGTATAACTCGTTTTGTCTTAGGGTAGCTTAGCGCTTCTGCTTGCATACTTTTGCGTCCAATATGTCAGTACGAACACAGGAGTACTGGTAGGATACAGGATACAGTAGGATACAGGAAAGTATGTGAACGTTATAGGGCACAAGCAAAATCGGGCGCGGAGTGCTACACGACGGTCACATCGGGACGTTACGTAATGGGTTTTATGCCCGTGTTGGTCATTTGGTTGCGTGCTGCGTGCCATTAAGCCTTAAATCCAATTCGTTCACATCGCACGGCAATGTGAAAAGTAACAGAATCAATTTACTGGAGCCAAAGCTTCAGTTGGAGCAATGTTTATAATATTCAGTTTTAACAGTCAGAAATCAGGCATTCCTCAAACTAACGTTTAACTCCTTCCAGGTGTTACTCGCACGTAGGCAGGGTAGGAGGTCGCCAAAATGTCTCCCTAGGCGAAGGATGCCTTTACCATGGAACGGTTCTTCATGAAATGGGACATGCCCTTGGCTACGAGCACGAGCACATGCGCTCAGACAGGGACAAGTATCTCACTGTTTACAAGGAGAACATCCTACAAGGTACATATGATATGACCGTCATGACCCGATACTGTTGTGACTGCTTGAGCGCTTTGAGTTGTTTGTTTCACACATCACGTTGTTCATAAAATGAGATAGTTCTTTGTTACCTCCCGTACACTTCAATCATTGCTGGCATATCTGCGAGTCAGAAATCTATAGATGGCTGCAAGACATATATGTTCGATGGCAGTTCTTGTTTTAAATTCATTCCGATTTGTGTCTACTTTGTTTTCACAGTGACCTTAGCCAAAAGTTCAGCAAGACAAAAACTTAGAAAAGGGAGAGAAATAGTGGTAAAGTAGTCATCCCTCTCCCCTATAACTATAACTAATGCATATTTGTTAAAACAGGAACGTTTTCGGGGTTCTATTCCAACATTCACAAATGCCGCTATTCCAATGTGTAACGAAGGGCCTATATCCGAAGCCGAACGATAATCTCATGACAGCACTTGAATCCCATCTCTTACTGAGTGGTATCATGTTCGCAACACAAACGAAACGCACATTTATTCGAAATTGACGCATTATCTGTTTTAATCAACATTGTGCACCTCACCTTCTTTGAAAACAATATGACGTACACTCAAAGGGCAACACACTGACAGTACTCAATGGAGATACTTAAAAAGAGTGCACAGATAACAGTGATAACAACATATATACAAACTGTTCACGTGATGAACTTGTTGCGGGGTGTGTGCGTGTTCATGTGACGACATTCGCCGCAATCGATGTTTGCGTTTCAAGGGGCATTCCATGTTCTGAGATAGGAAGCGAAAAGATCACGTGGCCAGGTTATGGGTAAGTTGCTCAATAGAGATAACTAAGTTACACCTGCAAAAATAGCAACAGAGCCACAGTTATAGTTATGTGCCCCTTTTTGAAATGTAACTATAGTTACAGCTACAGTTACCACGTTAACGTAACTTAGTTTTGTTTAAAGATGAGTGCGTTGCTGGTATACCCACGGATACCCGTGCAAGTTTGTTATTTGCGGGTACACATTTCCGTGTCACCGGGGGTTGCGGGTGAGGTGCGGGTAGACCCGCACTACCTCTGCGGATTACGCGGGTATACCCGCAATACCCGCAGGCGCAAAACCAAGCCGTCGGATTTTGGTGTTAGAATCATGGCGAACATTTGACACAAACTACTTTCCTTCGAAGTTGTTTGCCACGTAGGGTTATCTTTGGCTATCTTTCGACACCAAGACTGGAACACTTCGCATTAGTAAGTTGGCAACCAGGTCAGCAGTTGCCACAGCGTACGCGTAGAAAAAGTGGCTCACAAACGGACAGTGTCCTCAGCATCAATAAACCATTTCGTGCCGTCATGATCATGTGGCATAACTGAAACATGCGTATGCTTTGGGCTGCGGGTATATATCGGCGGGTGTGCGGATAGGCGTCGGGATGTGCGGATGCGGGTTGAGCCAATGACATTGCTGCGGACGCGGGTGCGGATGCGGGTTGTGCCCACGCGGGTGCAGTGCGGTTGCGGGTACCAATTTTCATACCCGCGCTCATCTCTAGTTATGTTACAGTTACTTTCTAAGAAAAAAAAAAAAACAGGTGGACTATAAACGTAACTCTTAAAAATGTCTGTTTTAGCATTTGCGCTGTCCGAGCACAGTTACACCGTGCTATAAATAGAGGATTTACCCATGGGCACTGAGGGAACCGGTAGGAGTTAGATCTAAGGCAGGGGTTCTCAACCAGTGGGGAATTCCATTTAGGAATGTCTCTGTGTATAGTATAGGAGAAGGTGGGGCAAGATGAGACAGAAATTTGCAATTGAACACGTAATTTTTCTGTTTCATGTTTCTAAAAAAAGAAAACTAGCCACAGGCACATTCTCAGGGGTCTAGAGCTTCTTACCCGTAAATGCAGAGCGGATGTAGCCGGTCTAAAATAATCATAGAACAAGAAATTCAAAAATGCAGATTGTCTCATCTTGTCCCAACCCTCCGGCCAAGACGAGACATCGCGGGGGGGCAAGATTAGACACGTCGTGGTAATGAGCTATGCAAATTAGTTTTCTTTTTCTTTTTTCATTCCAAGCGGACAAAGTGAAGCCAGTGGGCCCCTACACAACCCCCTTGAGCTCACCGCCCACATGACGTACAATTAAACCACGCAGAACCCGGCTATTTTGCTCCACCGTACTTCGCAAGCGACGCATCGGCAGCCTGATGTGTCGCTGGTCGCTCGCTTTTGCGCGCGTTTCTGCTTTGCTGGAAATATCCTGAGGAAACAGGAACATTTGCTGGAAAATCCTAGACGATATGCAAAAACGGAATGTCTGAGGAACAAGCGTCAGGCCAACTAATAGTTGACGTATCCGTTCCTAAATTATATTAAAATTAAATTGCATTAAATTTACATTACATTAAATTTTCGCGTCTTGCCCCGTGCATATCATGGAATGCATTAATTTTTCTGTTCAACACCGGATAACCAATAGTGCCCTTATTTTGTATATATCTAGCAGAATGAATAAAGAAGTAGGATGCGAAATTACATTGACAGAATAAGCCTGCGAAACGCTGCTCCACAGATAATAAGAAAAAGGACTACAGAAAATCGCGCCTATTTGGCGAGTCTCCACACTCGTGGCTGAAGTAACTGATTTTTTTTCCCTCTCTCTCTTCAACGCATGCACCAATCCGAACCATTCTCACGTGTAATAAAGCGGACATGCAGAGCCACCTATGGGTGAAATTTCAAGCGCATGGAGCAACGCGTCTCTAAGACGGGCGTCGTCGAGCAAAAAATGTCGCGTCTTGCCTCGTGTCTCATCTTGCTCCACCTTACCCTACGCGGTGCTTTTTTCGTTATCCGTTACATACTTAAAAAAAAAAATGCAGTGAGAGCAGCACTGATGCCATTTCTGAGGGCGGGTTACGCGGTCAGGCGGACGTCCTCTCAGACTGTTGGACGACTAATTAACCTAAAGTTCATTTGATAGTTTTAGTTTACCGTTTCTGCATCTCCGATACGACATCCGCTACGGCGTTGGTCTCATGGCGCATGCGCGACGATATCGGAGCTTCGCTAGCGTATCGCCGGTACGGATCTCCTCGAGGAATAGCGTACCGTGTTATCGGAGACGTCACGCAGGTTGCGGGGCTCCGCGAAGAGAAGAAGACTAGGGAAACTACGCGAGAAGCAAGATGACGGTACGGACTCCCGTAGCATTTTGATGCTGCTCAAAATGGATTGCGATTAACCCTTTCGTGGATGCAACGAAATAGATTGCAATAACAGAACTCCTCAACAATGTAACATCGAAAGGCTACACGGTTCAGATTTCTGGATTTGCCGTGCGAGAGAGCTATGACGTTAATTAACCGTACCGTCTCCTTCCAGGGTGTACTGAAACGTCAACAGCGTCTGTCTCGCGTATCGTGATATCGTTTCTGATTACTGTCGCGTGTGCCCTATACCGGAACGTTGCGAAGTGGTTTACTAAAAAACTCACTTTTGTTAATTTTTTTTTAATTTAATGAATTGGAGGCGACCATTATTTGAGTCCACCCTCCTCCTCATGAATCCAGCAACAAGCATGTACTTTGAAATGTAAATCGCCAAATTGTGGTATGCAAATGAGGCTAAACCAGAGCTCGCGATAAAGAATACTTTCAAGAAACTCGGAAGAAGCAATAAAATTCCCTTCGTTAAAAAAAAAAAAATTACGCGTGTATTGCTTTGGAGATAACAAGTAGGGGGATAACACTTTGACAAAATGGGTGCATGAAGCAGAAAAGATTGAGAACCACTTGTGTAAGGTGTTCCTGGCTGCGTATGATATGACAAAATTCGTGGAATCCCTGGTCAGCAAAAACGTCAAGGTGTTTGAAGCTTCGAGAAGTCGACACCAAGGAACTGATGCGTCGAAAATATTGCAATACCCGGATCACTGAGTTACAGTTATATTTTACAGTTACTTTAACCAAAAGCAGGAACTAGTTACCTTTACAAGTTACCTGTGTAGAAAAGTTACTGCAAACAGTAACTAATTACAGTTACGTTACTTGCAGCTTATTTACTACCCAAGACTCCACGCGGGTACCAGAGACAACGTCCCATCAAAAACGATTCCAGTGCCCATCGCGTCCTCTTTAATGCGATTTGTTGTGCTCTTTGTATGATGTTATCCCGCATATATCCTTGCAGATGAGCTGGACCAGTTCACCAAACTGAAACCACGATCGAATCGCCTTCTCACGCCGTTCGACTACGACTCTGTCATGCTCTACGGCTCAACCGTGTTTGGCAAAGAGGAAGATTCAATAACAATGACCAAGAAAGATGGAGGAATACTGGTGGAGACCTATGACAAGACTGAACTCTCCCCTAGTGATGTGACGGAAATGAACCTACTCTACAAGTGTCCCGGAACACGCGCCAAGAGCGACGTGGCAAAAAGAAAGCGCACGGGATAGGGGAGATTGCAGCGAGTTTACGAGCGTCTGTGATTTGTTTCGCGAAGCTTATGCTAGCACACAACAGAGGCCCTCGCAGGTTCCTCTTGCGATACAGCTTGAATATATAGACACGTATAGTCTTCGAGAACCAACGTTAACTGAAAACGTCTAGAAGAAGCTGAGACAATGACACATAGAAGGCCGGAGACAATACTTACGCTTCGTAACGGCCACTTGCATAGTTCAATGAAAGAATGCTGGTTGATGAAATGGCGCTTCCGCTGCCGGCGCTTTTAATGCATTAGCATTAGGGGTGTTAAAAAGGGAAAAGCCGTATGTACGTGTGTGTGTGTGTCCGTGTATGAGATGGTGAAGCCTCATCGAGGCAGCGGTGTAAGTGGACATGTAAAGGGAATATAAGAGGGTAAATGTTAACGGGGGCAAATGATTTGAAATTGAAGTAGTCGAAGGTAATTAAGAGTAAGAGGTAAGAATAATTGAAGGTAATAATTAGAGGTAATTCAAGGGAATTAAAGAAAGAAAGTTGAGTTTAAAGGTAATGAATGTAAGATATATGTAAGTAAGAGAAATATTAAATGGAATTAAAGAATATCGAAGGATACCGCAGGTTATACCGGAGGTAATTCAATGTAATTAAGGGTAATTCACGCAATTGCAGGGGAATTGAGTGTAATTAAAGCAAGTAAACGTAATTAAAGGTAATTAAGGGAATTCAAGATTACCTCATGTAAGTTGCGGTTACCTTCGGTAATTAAAAGGTAATTACAGGGCAATTGAAAGTAGCTCAGGATAATTAAAGGTTAATTAAATGAACTTACATATAGTAATTGAAAGTGTCAAACCGGAAGTCAAGCATAAACTGGAGGTGGACAACAGGAAGTCAGGTTATACCGGAAGTAGATAACCGGAAATCGCGAGTTGGACCGGAAGTACATACCGGAAGTAAAGTGTAGACAGGACGTGGACAACCGGAAGTTGGGTTTAAACCATACCATGGATACCCAGACATCAAGTATGGACGGGAAAAGGCGGTTAATGCTAACGCATTTCTCCCGCATTTACCGCTAAATCGCCAGTGAATTTTTTTTCCATGAATGGTCATTCTATAATACACCTGTTACGGTCTAAGGGACATGGAGCTTACCATCATCACCCCGCCCACTTGACCGGGATGAAAGGCGAGCCGCGGCGGCACTGGGGGATTTAAAGGCTGTGCCTCTGCTTCAAAATGGCGAGATTTCAAGGTGATAGCTCTGATCCAAAATGGTGCCACTGGCCTTGGCACCGCCCATCGTGTGACGCCAAATGGCTCGCTTGAAAGACAGGCTCCTCCCAATGGCCAAACTCTCCTAATAAACGGCTCTGGTATCTGCTTCCGGGGCAGGGGGAATCAACAGGAAGCACACGTAGTTTCCCATCGGAAGCGTTCTACGGAAACGAAACAAAAAAAAAAAAAAAACAAAGAAAGCTTTAAAATTCAAGACCAGCAACGCGACGTCAGCCACTGCAAAGGAATCAGGTGCTTGCGTACTCTGTTTACCGAACTGTTATCGTAAACACGTGCCAATCTGCTAAATCTGCTAAATTTGTAATCCTTCTAAACCTCTCTACTGAACCGGCGCGACGAGAGTTAAACAAACGAGAGTGTGAAGTGTGACGGAACGTCAGATGTGGGTTCTGGCTTCGATTATGTCCTCATGCATGGCGGAGGCCAATACGGCATTCAGGGATCGTGTCTTTAATAACCTTGGAGGAGAGATGAGATGTAGCCCAGCTGGTTTTACATGATGGAAGGGAACCCCGAGACAAGGAAAAGACGTACAAGAGACGTTGTTGTCCTAGCTATGCACGTCTCTTCCTTGCTTCGCATTTCCCTTCCAGGAACAAAGATTGAAAAAAAAAAAAAAAAATAAATTACTGTACTCTTTGGCGCGCTGCCAAACACGCACAAAATGCGATAGCATTGCAGTAGATTCAGGGCGGCCCTTGCGCTATGACCGCACATGATTTACGTGCGGCGCAACAGCAAACCCGACCGTAGGTCGGCATGGGCCTCGTCCAGACGACGTAGGCGACGTCACGTGTGACGCGCTGTGCAGCCACACTGATGAGCGGTCTGTGGCACGGCCAAATGGGCGTCAAAAATCGTGCGGAAGATTTGGTTTCAATACTTCCCAGACGAATGACCGTACAGTTCCCCCTGAAGTCAGCCCAGGACGAACATCAAACCCCATCAAACCCCCTGTCCCCCACTCCTTCCTGATGTCCTCTCTCCATCTGTCCACATCGTCCGTACGGTTGCTTCGAGGCACTAACACGGAATTAAAAGAAATCATACAACTAGGGAGTTTTAGCGCATCGAAGCCGTTCCACAGAAAGAAAACAAATAGCTACGTACTGCGACGAAGAAACCAGTGTGAAACATGTCGAAAACTGTGTATTGTGTTAACCACGCTTCTACAAACACATCATAAACATTTTACAAAGAAATTGGCTGACCGTCACGCAACTATTGCGACATTTAGGGGCAATGTCAAAGTTCTCGTCAGTTTAAGCAAGAGGGGCTGTAACAGCTGCCGCTGGAAATCGCAACACCTTCCGTAGTCGTCAGCATTTTCTTTTTTTAAATTTCGTGTTTGCGCCGCGAAGCGACTGTGGCTGAGTGGCGTACAGATGAAGAGCGGACAGCAGGAAAGAGTGGGAGGACAGGGGTGCTTCCTCCTGGGCCGACTTCAGGGACAACTATGCCAACATTCGTCTGGAAAGTCTACCGAAAAAACCATGGAAACCTCAGGACAGCACAGTCACCTATCAGTCCACAGCACGACCTTGGGGTTGCCATCAACGAGCATGATGGCTCGAAGAAATACGTCCGGAGAAGCCAGCTGTCGGCCCGACATGATCTCTTCGAGTGACGTCAACAGACCTGCGTGGCATGCGCATTGCGTGCGGAGCAGCCGTAAGCTCTCATTGACCACTGAAAATTCGTCTGCTACTGCTACTGCAGCGGCGCATCGGGCGCGCCAGGCTACGTCGGTTGCTCGGCCTCCCATCGGGACTGCGGACGTGAGTAGGCGACGTCCATTTCCTTCGTTCACTTACACGCTCTTTGGAGGAGTGGAGGGTTCCTAGAGGATGTGCAGATCAGAAGCCTCTCTCTCTCTCTCACGCGCGCGTGTGCTATAATGTCAGCTGCGCTAGTCGTTCCTTCCATCGTTACAATCTATGGATGAACTAAGTAAGCGAATGGAAGACAGCTGGTACGTACATGAGAGAGGAAACATTTCCATGAGTCAGAGGAACAGCAAAGGACACGGACAAAACGAAGTGTTTGCGCAGAGACTCGCAGTCCCGCCTCATGTAGCCAGAAAGATTTACTTACCCAATCTGAAAAATATATGGAGGAGCATTTCAATGCTCGTTCAAGTCTGGCGCAATGTATACGACGCCCATACTATGCTGGGCCGCATAGACGTTCTGTACGGTGAGATATAGGAACATTAACGGGGAGATATATTTGCGAGCATATCTATACGGCGAGCTACAGAGGGAATGACGTAAGTTCGAATCCTATAACCAGACGTTCTCTCTGACAGTCGGCGCTGGAATGCCAGTGTCGTCTGCCAACCGCGTCCTCGCACGCCCGGATGCAGGTAACGACGCGAGCGACACCTACATCCAATAAATCACGCGAGAAACACGCACGCCAGCAGACGTGACACACCGTTGTTGCCACTCTCAGCCACGAAAGCGCCAGCGCTGAGGGGAAGCGAAAGAAAAATGCTCCTGCACGGCCCCCTCAGCTACGGCAGTCAATTATGTTTTTTGTTCTTCGCGACACCCTGGAGACTCTACGTGCATGGACGTACAATATGGGAGAATGAGCTGGCAGAAAAAAAATAGCCACACTCACCGCGTCAACAGGCACGGCTTGCCGCACTCAGCAGAATTATGGGCAGAGGGAGCATTTGCCTAATCGTGAAGGGACATATTATCTGCAACGCACCGCTAATGAGCTTCGAAAGAAGATACGCTGGTAGTTAGCGTGGGATAATGAAGCTGCCGTGACTCTAACCCGATTAATGTATATACGTAAAACATTAATTATTTTCCTAGGCGATTTTTTCGCTGGTACTGGCAGATGTTACGTTTTGTTTTTCGTGTCATTTTGTATCGCCTTGCAGTGGACAGATTGCAGTGCAAATCGTACGCTTCTAACAAGAGAAACTCTTGGAATCTTAATTTGATCGCTGTGCAACCTGTGCAACGCTTCCTATAGTAACAAAGCCGCCAAGAGGTTGACGTAATTGGATGCAAGATAGTTTTAATCGACCTCTCGTGGACGGCAATGAAGTTGCTGCATTGGTGTCATTAATGCAGTACGCAAACGAACTACCTGACAGTAGTGCGATTATTTTGTATATGTGTGCTTTTAACTTTGCTGCCATATTTTTGTAACCAATAACCATTCCCCTCTGTAACGCTTCATACCCTGAAAGTAACGAAATAGACCAATAAATCAGAAAACATTGCGTGACAAAACTGGGTGACTGTCTAGAGAGCGTCAGAAACGATCTCTAGGTTTTCAGCGTTCTTGCTGGTCATATTAATCGCTGCAATTGCCCCCCACTCCGTCTCCCCCCGTAATTACATCTACTTTGACGCCAAACCTTCTCAAGTTTTACTGAGAAATCGAGCAAAAGACAGCCGTATACCGTATTTTCCGGTGTATAACGCGCGCGTTATACAGTAAAAAAAGTGTTCTGAAGAGGTCCTGCGCGTTATACACAGAACTATTCTCCTGTAGAGTTCCTTTTCGGGTCGGTGACGTACAAATTCTAGCCTCTTCCAGAGTGTGCTGTGGCTTTCTCCCATATCTCTTAGGGTCAGTTGACAAAACCGGCGAAAGGGCATTGAACTTTATAAAAGGTTAATGATGATGCTTAAGGATGCTATTCAGCAGTCAATAATCTTGAATTCATTTCAGAAGAACGGCGTGGTTGAGATGGGACGCGAAACAGAAAGCAGAGAGGAGACTGAAGTATACTATGACAGCGACGATACACCGATTCGATAGACCGCTTTGGTTTATTGTGCGTACTGGTGGCAGTACAGAAGCTTGTAGCACCACTGCGGTGCGCGTTATGCACCGGTGCGCATTATACATAGAACATTTTTTAAAAAATTCAGCCCGTTTTTAGGGGTGCGCGTTATACACCGGAAAATACGGTATTTTACCGAATAAGTTATGCTCCTACTAGATGATGCAGAACGACCTCCACGTCATATACCTAAGATGGTTATAAGATGATCGCCCTCCAACGCCGAGACGCCGATGTGATCCGGGTTTGCATCCTGGCACTGACTGTGATGCCTGGATGGTTTTCGGAGCTTTTCCTCAGGCGCTGTAAGACAAATTTCAGCATAGTCCCTTCTGAAGTTGGCCAGGGACGAGCGGTCCCTTCACACTGAGCAGAGCGCCACCCACCAATCAACAACAACCACAACACATAAATCGTGACTGTGACAGCAACCAACCAACGAATCAAGCTTCCCTTTGTTTCTACGAATACACGTGTATGTTTATTCGAGTTCCCCGAACTTCGTTCTTTGGTCATTGTTAAAGCCAAATTCGATAAGCCAAAGCACAACAGACGTTCTTTCTCAAAATCACGGTAACGAAATTGTCTCACTTAACTTCGTAAGTAATGCTGTCGTTTCGCGAAGACGAAACGTTTACACCGTCTTACTACAAATGTGACTAGTGTTCCCGATTCACATTTTATGTGCACACTTTGCACTTTGCACTGTAACACTTTGCCTGTGGATCACGGCCGCGTACATTTCCCCTACTAACTATTGCCAGACAAATAAAACCATTAGAAGAGTGGGTCTGAATGAGACGTGTGCCGGGCGCGACACTGAAGCCTTGCCAGCGAGCAAAAGAGTTGGGGGAAAACTCGGTGGCACGTAGAAAAAGGATCATTTGTCTGCGAGCCTTTAGCTTTAATGTTGACGCGCCATTTTTCTTTTCGACGCCGAACCAACTACCGGGGCGTGCTTACCGTACAGTTATATGCGACACCTGAGGCAAATGGAAGTTGAGACGTGTCTAATCATTTTAAAGCGATCCTGTAATTGTGCTGTTACGTTTAGGGGTCACCAGGCGGCGACTGTCTCACCGACAGCAAAAAAGGAGTTTTATTTCCGTTCAATAAAAGCCTGAAAGTCATGTGGCAAGTTTCAAAGCACATCGAAAGTGGTGAATGTTAGTCTTGGCTGGGGGGGGGGGGGGGGATATGTTTATTAAGAAAAAAAGAAAGGAAAGGTTAGCCAGGCAAAGAGCCGGCTTGCTATTCCGAAAAAATAAAAAAAGGGGAAGGGGCAAACGAAAAAAGAAAAGGAAGGAAAAAGATAAAGGGGATCGAAACAGAGGAAAGAAAGAAAAACAAAAAGCAACAAAAAGAAAGGAAAGGGAAAGAAAACAAGAAACAGAAAGAAAGGAAAGGAAAAGAAAAGAGAAACAAAAAGAAAGGAAAGGGAAAGAAAACAAGAAATAAAGGGAAAGAAAGGAGAAACACAAAGAAAGAGATGGCTGGTTCTTCACAGAGATGGCAATATTTACAGTTTACGATTATACATGTCTCAGGAAATGAAAAGTAGATCAAAGAGTGATATTAAACGGTAGGAGCAACTTATTTATTTACACATGCTAACAAGACTTTCGTGCACGAGACTGCACTTCTTCAGGTTACATGAAAAGTGATCAACGTATGGTTGCTTAGTGGCTGAATCGGCTGAATACACATTACCAGAGGTATTTTTGGACTAAACCGTTCATCATAAATCCTCCAGTGCACGCATTTTATAAGAGTGTTCAAATATTCATGCGAATTTGGCTTTGTTCTCTGCAATAATAAAATTTATAGAGTCAGGCCCATTCTGCTCCGTCTAGACTTGCAAACCAAATAGCGACCCATGCGTTTGCAACCTCGTTACTCAGTCGTTGTTACGATGTCTGAGCAAGAAATACGAAATGTGGAGAATCATTTTCGGATCGAAGGCTTAAACGTTTTGAAATGCTTATTGAGTTTCAAACACAGCTGGGGTATATGGATGGATGGATGTGAAGGAAAAAATAATAATATGGTGATTTGTGGCTCCACAAACTGAACCGGCTACTCGAGTGCACATGTATACCGCCTGAATGGGTGTGTGTGCACAGATAGGAGCATACATTTTGTCAAAATCATGTCGAGAAGGAAGACGATGTATTGAAAGCGGTTCTTGTACTCTACCCCCATCTGGACATGCCCATCTTTCAACTCTAAGACAACAAGAAGCGCCGTCAAAGGTATACTGTAAAGCAATATCTGAGAAAATTTATCAGAATTTATTTTTAAAAAAATTATCAGTTATTTAGAAAGTGTATCAGTTTATTTAGTTATCAATTCCATTGCGTGAGCCCTCGGTACTCTCACGTCACAATTTGCGTCACAATTGAGCTCATACTCTTTTGTTTTTTGTTTTGTTTTTAGAAAATTAAAATTGAATTATACGGGCAACACTGTCTCGAAATCACCACCAACTGCGCTTTGCTCGTGAAGTACGGCGGCAAAGCTACATTGGTTATTTCACGTTGCTCTGAAAGTTACGGGAAACAAATTCAGAATGGAGACACTAAATTTCTCGTTTTACTAAGTATGAACCTCAAAGTACAGCGCGCCCGCGACGACTCAATATTGCATTGAACGCCCTTTAACATTTACCGCACCCCTAAATAACCTTCATAAAAGTTCAAAAGACACTGACGGATTGATTCTAACATCTTCACAAATGCCAGTGCCACAATCACGCGAACAGCAGCTTATGTCGTTCCACCGCAAACGCCTTTCGCAAAATTCGCAAAGTTCGAAGGTGCAGCCCGATAGAAAACGGAGTTTATGTAATAATCGCAGACGACACTCCAAAACAGACAATCTTGTTGGTGACAACATATCATTTGGAGCTTCGCTACGCCGAAGGGTCGATGGCTTGCCACTACCCAAATACTGAGCAATTTGATTGATTTTGAGTTCGAACACTGATGAGCACTTCGCGTGATCTGGCCGAAGCGTGACGTCATTAGTTGGGGGATGGTCTTGCGTGTTGTTGTGATGTTCCAAGTGTAGGTGTTACACTCGCAGTGGTGGACGACGAACGTTTATCCCGGCTGGCGTCGCAATGAAGATTAATAGCACTGTAGTTCCAGTGGTGCAGTGTCGCTCCTTAAATATATTCGTGTCTATGAGCTTAGCACATTCAAACACATTTTGACTGAGGCAAAGCTCTAATAGGAGTAAGGCTTCAACATCTGGAAGAGCCTCGCCACTGTCCGATATAATGCACGTATGGAACTTGTGGCAACGTCGCGGTTGTTCCTCTAGGGTTCATAACCTTCAGACTGAGGCACCACAACAGGAAACACACACGCACAAGCGACTCAAAGCCAGCAAAAATGTAAAATGATACGCCACAAACGACAACAATGGCAGTCCAAGAAAAGAGGCTACAATTTGATGTCAGGTTACGTAGTAAAGGACGAATGTTACCGAAGGGACTGATGGCACACTCTTGAATGTACGTTATCGCTGCAGCTTCCAAAACCATGCGTGCGTGCGCGTGAAATATTTGATAGATGCATCTGGTTGGTTCAAGAACTGCATGGTTGGCAGTCGATGCGCGTTTTGCCACATCAGAGTTGGGTAGCTTCTTTTTTTACGGATTTGTTTCTTACCGTGTTCGCGCAAGTGGTCCACACACTCATGGTCCTGTGGCGCAGGAATGGACTGACAACCGTACCCAGTGACTGGTGGAGAACAACTGGTTTAGCTCACGTTCAAACTGAGCTGCTAGTGCTGCTACAGGCCTCCCCCCCCCCCTCCAAACCCTGGTGGTAACCAGTGGCGAATGCCAGGAAACTTTGCGCCGAGGGACAGAGCGTCGGCGTTGAGGGCCTCCACAGTGGGGAGGGAAGGTCGGGGGGATGCACAGGGGCGACGAGTGTCTCAAGATGAGCGGGCTTGACCCTGTCGAGGGAGATGGTCTCGCGGCGGCCATTAAGGCCGACTGTTACGGTCTTGTCGCTGCGGGCCAGTATCTTGTAAGGGCCAGCATATGCAGGGGTCAGGGGTGGCTTGGCATGATCCACCCGGACGAAGGCGTGAGAGGCGTTGGCCAAATCTGGGGACACGAAAATCTTCCTATTGGGAAGGCTGACGAGGTAGGGCGGGTTTGACGGCCTGGAAATGCTTACGGAGGCGCGTTGCGAAGTCGTCACCGGTGATGGGAGGGTTCGGTCTGTAATCGAGGAAGTCACCAGGCAAGCGCAAAGGGAAGCCGAAGACTAACTCCGCCGAGCTACACTTGAGATCCTGCTTTAGCGAAAAGCGTAGGCCGAGGAGTACCCATGGCAAATGGTCAACCCAGTTAGTGGGCTCAGGCCGGGAACAGAGGGCGGCTTTTAGCTGGCGGTGCAGCCGCTCCACCATCCCGTTTGCCGCGTGGTGGTAGGCCGTCGTCATCATATCCTTAGCTCCGATAGCTTTCAGAAGGGAGGTGAAGGAGCGGGATGTGAACTGGAGTCCCCTGTCTGTGGTCACAATGTCAGGGCAGCCGAAACGGGCGACCCAACCGAGTAGAAAAGCGCGGCCGACCGTATCCGCCGTCGCGTCTGGGATGGGTACAGCCTCTGCCTAGCGCGTAAAGCGATCCACGCAGGTGATGATCCTGAAGATCCGGCGGCGTAGCGGCTCGGGGACGAAGGGGCGAGGATGCGCAGTGGACACGTCGCAGAAAAGAGGGTCGACGCACCCAGGGATATGTACCTTTTGCAGGATAAGAGAGGATTCGCCAGCGAGGTAATCGTTGATATCAGCGTCATGAGCCTGGACGTTGAGGAGGTCACTGACGCTCACCGGCGATGGCAAGTAGGGAACTGCATTGATGCGTGAAAGAGCGTCAGCTGCCGAGTTGTGAACGCCGGGGATATGGCGAATGTGAATGTGAGGTAGAGGGTATATGTCTGGAATAGTCCTGGCGTTGAAGGCTCTATAGTCGCCGCATGGCCTCCAATCTCCTGGGTCCTTCTTCGGCACCATATGTAGCGGGGATGCCCAGCTGCTGGACGATTGCCGAATGATACCTAAGTCCAGCATGTGGTCAAACTCGCGTTTGGCGATAGCCAGGCGGTCACCGTGGAGGCGGCGATGACGTCTTGAGCGGCTTGCAGAAATTGAGTGGAACGCGTCCGTTAGCTCTTGAAGCATCTCTTCTACAGTCTAAAATCGGTACCTTATAACGTACCTTATATCGAGCTGTACCTGGTAAATATCAGGTACATTAGTGCTTTTCCGCAGTTGCTTTAAGAGGTACTGGGCTAGACAAAGGACCTCGTTTTGTATGTATGAGGTACAAGCATGTTTATGGGGTACACGGTCAGTTTATGAGGTACCGTGACTTGTACCGTATAAAGCAGTACCTCTTGCGCAAAATCTCATTGTGCTTTCCACTGCTTTCAGCACTTCTTGCGTTCAAGTAACACCCCAGAGTGTTCAATGCAGTCAGATAATGCATGTACATCGCACGGGCTCGGAGTTGAAGATTAGCTGCTGATTTACAACTATGATTGTTTCATTCACGGCAGATACATTTCCTGTCTATGTCGTCAGCTAAAGAGCCTCAACCCTGGAACTTTTGTTTAAATTGTCTGCGTTTGTTTCAAGTATATGAGGAACAGAGGCTAGACAGTGAGCAGGGAAAATACCGTTCTGTATAGTATGTGATATTTATTGCTTATTGGGTATTTACATTGATAGAATAGAGATTAAACTCTCTCCGTGTTCGTGAAGGAGGCAGGTTTTCTTTTGGCCAACGTGAAAACTAAAAGAAAACGAACATTCCGGAACAGATAAGCTGTCGACGAACCGACAAGCCACATCTTCCAATGGTTTCATGAGGTCAGGCTGGTCAGTTTCTTATTTTTTGTTTATCTTACCTTACCTAGAGAATCGAACCTTTGATACCTATGGAAGAAACATGCGTTATAAGTGCAGCCGCGTCCGCGTGAAGGTTATTTGTGATCAGGAAGCCGCCGTCTTCGCACGGTTAAGTTGACCGGTTAAGGGACATGGAAAGGCCGGGAAGGTGTGCCTGCTCATGGTAAGTCGCTACAACTACGTGCATGCCGTTTCCCAAAACGTGCATGTGTGGGATGAGCGTAGTGAACGGTAGCTTGTGAGAGTGCGTATGCTATTGTATTGAGGGTTGTAACAACCTAGAAGCGTTCCACGTCAGTGTATTATTCCAGGCTTGTCTAGTGCTGAAGGTTATCGGCCAAGTTGTAGCGCTGAAATATTTTTCGATGTAGATACAGTGGCGCGTAGACTTGTCGTAACCAGCGGAGCGCGTGTCATCGGGCGCTGATAGACAGCTGGAAACGAGATTGGGATGATCTAGAGTCCCAAAATCACGTTGAAGGGAGGGTCAGTACGCACAACGGAGATGTCGAAACGCGAACTCATCCGATAGGCGTCCGGACCCTCCCTTCCCCCCCCCCCCCAAGGGGTTAGTGGATCATCCCACCCTCGCTTCCAGCTGCCTATCAGCGCCCAATGACACGCGCCCCGCTGGTTAGGACAAGTCTGCGCGCCACTGTACCTCCCGTCAGTCAATTAACGAACACTACTACACCATGGCATGGCCATCTCCACTGGATTCTTTCGAATCCAGCTCTCCGGGTAAGGAATAAAATTATAATTCAACACTGGAGCGAAATCCGATCGCCTTGATACATTGGTTTGCTGGAAAGTCAGGCACAAAGAGTAGCCAGCCGGCAAAATACCCATGGGTGAGAATGATGTCTTTATTTAACTGCGTAGCGATGTAGTTTGTCAACCCTAATTATTCATACGATCGAAACAAATCAAGCGAAGTGATCGGATTTGCTGTGCTGTTACTGCTCAAGCCGACAGTGTAGTTTTATCTATAATATCTAAACTTCATTTGTTTCTTAGGTGATACTGGAATTCGAGTTCAGATTCCGCAAAAGCTTTGATCAAGCAATGGTGGAGATGACCAACGTCCTGGCGGCTTTTTCAGCCATCAAGGAAAAAGAATCGCCGACGTTCATCGATGTGGACGCTTCTTACGTCCAAAAAATTCGAAGTATGAGCTGATATCAACGGTATGTGGACTGCTTCCTTTGTTTGAGACAATCCTTTTGGAAGTCACAAAGACGAACTAATTGCGGCGTTCCTCTCCAGACCGCCCCCCAAGAGGTAGTCTCTCCGGGACCACAACTCTTTTTCGTGCAGGAGAGCCTTGTTTGGTGGAGTGACGGAGAGGCTGTGCAGCTGGAACAGTCGAACATGCTTGAGTTTGCGCTGCTCCGCTGCTTGACAGTTTACTACGTAAAAAACTTGATATACCCAGCTGCGTTTGGCCAGTTGTTAGGTCTGCTGCAAATACAGGGTGTCCCAGCTAACTGCGAACATATTTTGAAAAAAATATATATGACACTTTTACCAAGACGAAATCAATTGCAATATAGCATATGCTGAAGGGCACTCCTTAGGAGGACATTAGCAAAGTCCAAAAGCAATGTCTTAATTAACTTTCATTAATTAACTTTTCAATTATAAAAGCTACGAAGTTGTCCCAATGAGAACATCTGTTCCTTTCGGTCACCTGATATCGTAGCCGTTTTCAGAACAAAAATCAGTTCGATAGATCGCAGCAAAAAATTAATGAAAGAACGCCATTTTTTCTTTATTTTGTTCATTGCGCATCTTCGGAGACGCGTATTTCCTTCATCCCCAACGTGAGAGGGTGAAGGAGCACAGTGCCGCCTCATGCGTCGAAGATCAGCTTTAACTTCCGAAAACAAAACAAAAAGAAATGCATCGGGTGACTCTATAAGGACTGGCCTTATCTTGGGTTGCTTCTGGGTTGGTTGGATTCTGTTTCCTTTTAATCTTTTTCCAGGACGCGAGATGCGATAGTGTGCTCTTTCTCCCTCTCACATTGGGGGTGAAGGAAAGACGCGTCTTCCAAGAAGCGCAATGAACAAAATAAATAAAAAAATGGCGTCTTTTCATTATTTTTTTACGGGTGATCTATCGAACTGATTTTTGTTCTGAAAACGGCTACGATATCAGGTGACCGAAAGGAAGAGATGTTCTCACTGGGACAACTTTGTAGCTTTTATAATTAAAAAGTTAATTAACGAAAGTTAATTAAGACTTTGACTTTGGACTTTGCTAATGCCCTCCTAGGGAGCGCCCTTCAGCATATGCTATATTTCAATTGATTTCATCTTGGAAAAAAGTGTTATATATATTTTTAAAAAATATGTTCGCAGTTAGCTGGGACACCCTGTATATGTTGCGGGCGACAACGAATTCCCGAAGCCGTACAGAAAGCCACGGCTTTCGCAGCTGTTGAAATCGCCGAAGGTCAAATAAAGAGCGGTTCAGTATTTAGATCGCCTTTTGTCTTTGTCCCGCATGTGCTTGCAACACGTTGGTCACCTTCGCGTATGTTACAGATGCACACTTCGGCGAGTGTGTATTACCACTACCGATACCAAAGCGCACACGCACAATACATGATACTCGTCGTGCATTTTGCTGTGCGTGCGATACGTCACGTACGGGTTTTGTCACCACCAACATGTTCCTCTCCGTTGTGTGTGGATTGTATACTTCTTGGACAACTGTATCCCTTAGACGGGCGTACCTGTTACACGGGCGTACCTCTGTACCTCATAGACGGCTGTACCTCATAGACGGCTGTACCTCAGACTGTTGTACTCTTTAGACGACGGTACCTCTAAAATGGCGGTAGCTGTTAGACGGCAGTACCTCTTACACGGCTGTACCCTTTATACGGGGGTACCTGTTGGACGGCAGTACCTTAAAAGTGCTGTACCGTTTAGGCGCTTTCGTACCGCATAAAATAAAGGGTACATTTTTGCAAAAATGTACCTTACGAAGGGGGTGTTTAAGAGGTGCAGATTTTAGAGTGTATGCGATCAAAGCATGAAGGCTGAGCTGGCGTTGCCGCTGCCACCACCGGCGGATGCCCAGGCGCAGAATAGTCTGCGATCCGATCTGCGAGAGCAGCAAGCTTGTCAAGGCTGAGGTCTTCGGGTCCTGCCAGAACCATGCGCATTGCCTGCGGCAAACGCTGAAGAAATAATTCCCGCAAGAGCGGCTGCTGGCTCTGACTGGCGGGATCTCCGAGCAGCTGCTTCATCCGGTGCAGCAGCTGTGAAGGCTTACGGTCACCAAGGTCTTCTTCAGAATGTAGCTGCTGAAACCGGGCACGTTCGGAAACTTCCAGGCGATCCAAAATGGCGCTCTTAAGAACGTCGTAGGCCTCAGTAAGCGAGACTGTGGCGAGGTCATCATCCAGATCGGCCGCAATTTCCGGGGGAAGGCCTGCAAGGACGTGGAAGTACTTAGACTGTTGGCTCTGTATGTGTCGAAGCGCAAATTGTGCCTCCACTTGCCGGAACCACGACCGATGGTTCTGACGCCAGAAAGGGGGAAGTCGCAGCTGTGGCGGGCGGCGGCCGAAATGGCCGGGTCCGCTGTCGAAGTTGCGGGCAGCGGTGTGCCAGCACCGGGGACAGTTCGCGGCGGGGGAGGTTCCATGAAACCAACCGAAGGTTTGCGTATGTCAAGGTTCGGGTCACCAAATGTGGCACAGGAATGGACTGACAACCGTACCCGGTGACTGGTGGAGAACAACTCGTTTAAGCGCGCTCTGCGCTCTCACGTTCAAACTGAGCTGCCATCATCCGATGGCACTAGTGCTGCTACAGTCCCGTCTGTCCCACATAAGTGGCGCCACAGGATAGAAGAATATGGCAAATTAACATTCTTTTTGTAAGGGACGTATTCATCGCGAATATGGCTCTATCTTGTTGCCTGTGGCGCAGCATCAAGCGGCTGTCGCGGTTTCTCGAAGGAACTCGACAGATGTGTGTGACTGACTGTGATTATGTGTGTTGGCTTAAGTACAAGCAGACACTCGGCAAGAGTTTTCCACTGGACACCTCTTGAACTTTCACCTTCTCCTACTTTCTTATTCCTCTCTACCGTTTTCTTATTGATTAATTCTCATTTTATTAGCTAATCTACTGTAGGTGGATGGCTCCTGGTCTAACCTTGCCGCGACTAAAGTCCCCATTTTCATTTTCTTCTTCCTGTCACCATCATCATCATCACCATCATCAACGGTAACTAACCCCAACTCCCAAACAGGAGGAGGGAATCTTTCACCAATAAATTATCGAGTAAATTACCTTGGCTAGCACGACAACCATCGGAAGTAACCCGGATCTAGTACCTTGCTGCAGAAGGCTCGATGGGTGATGCGACGTCCATTACTGCTCTAGCTAGCGGAAGCAGCTTTCCTTCGTATTATCGTGCCTGGCTTATCTATATGTATACTTAGTTAAGGTGCGTCCTTACTATGCCGATCGGCTCTCTTCGCTGCGCTTTGTCTATGACTCACTATGCCAAACGGCATAGTGGGACAACCCTTTAGCTGCTGTATACATATTACGCCGCTTCGCCAAAGCTCGGGGAATATTTGTCATCTGTTTATTGTACATCACGTCTACAAAAAGAAGTCCCATAGTTAAAAATCAGTTTCGAGAACTGATGCTAACAAAACCAGATGTTGTGCAACTTTTCATTTCAGGCCAGGGTGAGGCACAGAACATAAATCAGAGTACACTAGTTGTATACAGCCAGCAGTGTTATAAAACATTAACGAAATGTGTTAAAGTAGTGAAACTGGCCCTTCAGTGTCTTCAGAGGTCATGACCACCCGCAATTCAAAGCAACGAGCGTTTCGCGCTATATTTCCGAGACATTGAGACGATAGAGGTTCTAAAGCTTCGAGATCTCAGTTTCGCAAAACTCGTGCGACAGTTTAAGCTCACTCTTCCCTCCCCCTCTCTTTTAGCCTTTCTTGTGATCTTATTTCGTCTTCACATTCCAATTTTCTCCCTCATTTATCCTGCAATTCCAAGCGATCGTTGAGCAGTCAGCTTCAAGTAGCCGAGTCCACCATTTGTGGAACTACCATGCTTTTCTTTAGCATTCATCCACCCATCCATCACCACGAAATTTTGTGCAGTGTAGCTGTTCTAGAACAGCGCTGAAGAAATGGGGATGCGGATAATCCGTGATTCATGGTTTGCTGTTTGCGTGAGCTAACATGTAGGATCTTATTGAAATTGATAACAACTTTGTTTATTTATATTTATGTATTTAATCCCTCCGGGCCAAAGGCATTAAAGAGGGGAAGGGCAAGTGTGCATCCAACATGAAACAAAATAAGGAGAAGGAAAAAGAAAACAGACATACATTCATATTGCACTCCACGTTAGACAGTGTCCTGTATGGCGTCCTTGAAAGTGAACGTCAGCGAGGCCACGGGTAAGAGGATTTCATTCCCAGGCAGTACGAATGAAGAAGAAATCGGCGAAATATTTAGTATTTGCGAAGTGAACATGAACTTTTGGAGAATGGTCAATGCGAGGAGAAGTGTACGTTGGGAACGAGCGTTTGTTACATGTGAGTTGACATAGCTGACCCTTAATACAAACTAGGAAAAATAAAGGAGGATGATAGAATGGCGCAGTTTGCGTCTCCTAGTTCGTCGCTTTTGATGTTAGACTTAGCCTGTTTGACGTTAATATGTTGGATCTGCTTGTCATAAGAGCTTCTGGTTAAGGTGAATGATAAACCACGTACTTCATATTTTGATGACTCATGAAGAAGTATAAGCTATGGTGAACTACATCAAAAGTGTTCCCAAAGTCTACACAGGCACTACATCATTATTATTTTTGCTTCCAATGTTCTGGTTAATGAATTATCTGGTATCCAATAGTTCTTGTAGACTTTCCATATATGGAACGGTGCTGTTCGGGTGAAAGAAGTGCGTTGCAGTAGAAAAAAAGTTATTGTCGGCAAAGTAATCACTTTCTAGATTATTTCTGAGAAAACATATTACCGCTATTGGGGCTTATAGCTACTTGAAGATCCCCGTTCGCAGCAACATTCCTTCATAAAATAGCTGTGTCGTTGGATCGCAAAACTTTCAACTTGCGGAACTGTGGACTACACGGAGCACGTGCTAGTCACCTGCCGACGCTTCGACTCTAGTCGGCGAACACTGAAGAACGCTGTTGAGGAGGTGGTGTCCCTCTACATGAGTCCCGACCGGCGATGATGGTATATGCCACGGAGAGGCGATGACGGTGGCCTGTCTCCATGCCGCGCCGGTGGAACTGAGGCCGGTGCTCCAGGTGGGCGTGGCCGTCTTCGTCGTTGTCCACCGGCCGCTACAACGCCCTTGTTAAACTTGACAACTGACCTTTTAGTGTTGAGGTACTGGGGAGCTGGCCAAAGCAGCACCAACAACAACCTGCGCTGTGTGCCCTGGAGTACTACCTGAAGCACATATGTGCTGAAATAATCTCTTAAATCATTCAGTGCTTTTAACACACGCCAAGCGTCCTGGAACAGCTGGTCTCACCAGTGCGACCTACGTTTCCCCTTTTTTTTTTTTTCGTCTACTTCTATTCTATGAAGACCATTTGTCACATTTTATGAATACCGGCGTAACTCTGGAAGCTTTTAGCGCTGCGTTAATCATGTCAGCAAGGTATAACATCTTTATTCTGGTAATGACGATTGGGGTGTCTCTCCCTGGGGATTCTCTCCTTGACAAGTGCATACCACCTAATATCTAATGCAATATAAAGTCAAGTGAACAACGAAATAATCTACTTTTGAATAGACACCAACTGTTTAAATACGAGAATTATTAGCCCAAATATCAACGCTCTTTTGTCTGATACGGAGTCACTGCACATACAAAGACACACCACACACGAAAGAACTGCGAACAACGACGTGCTCTGTTTCAGAAACATTTCGAAATCGCAACAGCGGCATACCGCACACAATGCATGCATCAGTTACTCAGTACCATCCATATACACTTCCGACTCACAATGGTTTGCAAAGAGTCAGCCTTCGAAATGCTCACATAAGACAAGTCAGACTCTGCATGATGTCTGCACAGTGAGGCTGCGCATCGAAGCGCAAACCAAAAGAAAAGAAGCCAGCCACAAATGTTTCCGTCGCACTTCACAAACTTCGTTCATGAGTCTTTGCACGGATTTACATGCATAATAACCGACGAAGAATTCAGCGACAAGAGACTGTCTATCGGAATTTCTGCTTCGCTGAACAGAGTTTTGCGTCTTGAGAACCCAGCTGTTACAATCTTGATCGATATGCATGGCACGTTGGCCCAGGCTCACATTGAACCCAATATTGCTCCGAGCACATTCATAACGCTCTGCTGAGCGAAGTGAGTAAGGGTATCACATGACGAAATCTCAGAAGCAAGCACCCTGAAGCACCAAGTGGTAATGTTACTATGTGCGGGCTCTCGTGAAGAAAGCTTTGGTATTCTTGGCACAACTCGCGCGAGAGGCATCATTAAAGAGGTTATGACACTTTGATGGGCATATGGTTCATTATGCACATTAATGTGCGCGTTGAACTGTGCACCAACATGTTGAAGCAAAAAATGATGATGGTGGTGGTGACTGTGCTGGGGGCCACGGCTGTTGAGGTTTGACGTGCTGGTTGAAGTCTTGTTGGCTCGTTTTGTAGGACTAACACTCAACGTCGACGGCCTTGGTGACGTAGTGTCGTTGTTAGCGCGAGCGGCCTCTTTTTTAGTATTTGTGTTTTCGTCTTATAGATTTGTATTTTGTTTTCGTTATAAATGCACATAATAGCATAAGTGCCTTAGAATGTTGCACTTATTAAGCACCAGCGCACCAGTGCTTAGAGGGGCACTAAAGTGCAAAAATATCTCTATACCAACAATACCAACCCCACCCTACCAACCCCTTCAGTGCCCCTTTAAAAAGAGTGAAAGTTTTATCTGGTATCTATACAACGCCACCTCATTCACTGTGACATCCCATAGGTACCTGTCATGACACCCCGTAGGTACCGCAAAGAAAGACGCAGTTCTACGTCAAAAAGAATATTCTTTACGTACCGCGCTTGGAGAGATGTATAAGCCCTCGTAAGATGTCGAACACACGTACCCCGTCAAGCTCTGAACATGAGAAGGGAGGACTATACCGCCATTCCCGTGAGTGGAGCTGTGCGCGGGTGCGGTTGTATCCCGCGGATCCGCGCTGTTTGCTGGTTTGCAGATAGAAATATAACGTTTTGAAATCACGCGGATAAAACGCGGATAGAACCTCGCGCCTTCGTGCTGCGAGCGGATATCCGCATTTTATCCGGAAATAAGCATTAGTGTCTCTGCCGACGTCCACAGAGGGAGCCATAATTAAGAGCACGCAATGAATCCAAAATGGCGCATAAGTGTGCCATTCCTTGCATTGTTGTTGCTTTAACTGCTATATTCGTACAACTGTGGATGACTCAATGTTTGCAACGTAACATTTTTGTCGTACAAATATTTGTCTACAAATGCAAGGACCGCGAAATGTGCGTTTGTGGTCAACATCTCACCCCCGTCTCACGTCACCCCCGCCCCTGCGCGAACGCGGTACACCTAACGTCAACTAGCGCGTTCGCGGATCTTGCATGCGCGGATACCGTACGAATGTGGATACTTTCAATCTGATCCGCCCTGACTTCTACCCATGGGTCGAATACCTTTCTCGCTCTCTGATAGGCGGAGACGCCTGCAGTGATGTCAGAGACGGATAAATTTCCGTATTCGGGGTGCGGATTTTCTAAACATCTATTACTCCCTTTGGTGTGCAGCACTGGCTGAATGCTCTTCGGCACTACACCTGCGCTACATGGGGGATTGACCAGAAGTGCCTCCTAACCATCCATTCTGCATTCGTCCGTGGAACCCGTCCATACAGCTCACCGGTTCCACACGAGATTTCACGAACATCTTCAGCGATCAGCGACTTCCTGGACGGCCTGCCAGAAACCTGCGTATCGGTCCTGGAGCCCCCGCGCGGCGGAAACCCGAGAGACAATGTGTACATGTCAACTAAAGTTTTGTTTCTTTCAACTGAGTGGGAACACGAGCTCCTGCGACCGGGTGAAAGTAACAGGCCGCGCTGTCCCTTTGATGATAAAAAATTGGAAAAAGTTTCGGAAACCGATTTTTTCAAAAAGCCCAGCCCGTCACAATGTGTACTGATGATGAGATGATGAACGACGTGAGGCTGAATAGGGGTCGATTGTCAGTGGAGTCAGTGAGATAACATAAACAGAACGCTAGGCAAAAACACAACATACAAACACACACACACACACACAGCTCACAGGTACGCAGACACATCATAGGGTAGAGAGGAGATCGGTGTCCTGGAGAAAAATCTGGAAGTACTCAAGAGCTTGGCGATGGTCGATCTGGTTGGACCAAGGGCCGAGGATGGTTGCAAATGTGAATGGTGCGGCAGCGATCGATTGCAGGCGACACTGCAGGAGCTGCTCTTTGGGAGGCGTAAAGATGGCAGTCGAGAAGCACATACTTGGTATCCGCCGAAACAGCGCAGCGAGAGCAGAGCATAGAGCGGATAGCATAGAGCAGGGCATGGAGCGGCCGATCAGATGCTTGAACTAAGACCCAGAATTCACCACACGCCATTCGTAAAACGGGGCTAACACGAGGAGGCCTTGACGATGTGTCAGGTAAGGTTTTTGGCCCTCCCATGCCACTACCTTTTACATTTAGTAGAAACTATTTTTTTTTAAATGAAACTCCTAAATTGCTTCTGAAAGTGTTCAAATAGGCAGGCACTCCAGTCTGCAGTCTGCAACAAGAAAGCTGTAGAACACAAACCAGCAGGGTGCATTCGCCTTGTGAACTTTCATAAAGTAGGCACGTCTTGTTTGCAACGAATACTTTTTGAACATAACAGGAGTATGCAAGTGCAGAAAGTTGGGGCTATAGTTGATGGAAATGCAACTGTGTAATTTGGGGACAGGGGACGGACGACGACAGAATTTCCACCAACTAGCCCAACTTTCCGCTCCTTCAGTTGTGAGTGACGCCTGTCCTGTGTGGTTCCTCCTGTCGTTGTCTGCTAGCGTTCCCAAACTGCACAGAAGTAGATGTGTAGAAATCCAGCGAACCGGTGGAGATGTAGGAAGGGAGTTGCCTCAGGACAGAAGCCGCCGATATTTCGAACAGAGACTGTTGTTCTTCTGGTCTTCTTCTTCCCGGAAGAAGAACAGTCTCTGTTCGAAATATCGGCGGCTTCTGTCCTGAGGCAACTCCCTTCCTGCGCAGGAGTAGGCAAGTTAGCTGTTGTTGTCTTGATGTTAACATTGCCTGGAGTTTGAGGGAAAACACAGGACGAGAGGAACACAAGACAGACTCACGAACCGTCTCGACCTGTGTTTTCCCTCAAACTCAAGGCAATGTTAACATCAAGAATACTGCTTCAGTGGCACCTCTTATAAGGAAAGCACGGAACACAAGAGGAATTGGAAGAGAAAGAAAAACATGGAGATGTTAGTCCTGACCCAGTTAGGACTGACTACTCCAAAACAAGAGGAGTTAGTCATGAGCACCTGCGAGTTAGTTATTACTGATATCGTAGCTCATCCTCGCGAGCAGCGGCAGCTGGGAACGACCTCAAACTCAATACTCGCGCCCTAATCCATCTACCCTACGCTTAATTTTACGACGGATCCGTTCGATAGAGAGGGTTGAGTGTTTGAAGCGCAAATTATGATTGATCGCAACCCGTTAGAACACGTGGACTATGCCCCCATTAATCAACTTCGTTCTGGGGTCCCCTCTCCGATGGCCCAATGCATGCCATGCAGTTTTTGAGCTTCCGTCAAGTCCTGGTGGCCTGACAAAGGAGTTACGAGTTTGATAAAACAACGCCATCTGCTCTTGACGTGTCCAGCATTGTCGAGCATACTAGATTAATGGATTATATTGAGGGCCATACTATAAAAACATGGCATGCTTATATTACTATATCACGACGGCTAGGTCGAAACTACTGTGTTTTCGACGCAAAAACAATGTGACGTGAATGAGGCACAGCTGCACGTTCAGCGACCTCATGTCGCCTCAGCGTTATATTGTACACAGCGCCGCCTTTAGTATTCCGTGATATTTTTTTGTGTATCCAGTTAAAGATATGTAGAATTCTTGTGTAAATCACTTTAGCAATAATAGTAAAACTATTATTTTTCTGTGATAATTTTTGAGGAGTAACACAGTCCTTCACACTTACCTTCAGCTTTGGAAGCATTCGCTACACATCCTAAACATAATGCTTACAATGGCTTGCGCAAACAAGGTAGAACACACGCCCTGGTAGCTTCACTGATAGCATGCCCTAATATACCAACAAGCCCAGGAAGCAGGGGGAAATATGTAAAGTTAAAATAGACGGAGAGGGTGGTCGCAGTTATGAGGCGAGACAACAACAGGCCCGAGTCTAAGCCATATCACAAATAGAGATAATGATTTCAATCGTAATCAGATAACAATGCTACTGCTTCGCACTACAAAATATTTTAACGCGCGAACTGAGCTGTGTACGTGTTTTGTGTGTGTGTGTGTTTTCTATTCCTATCTCAGTCTTTGTTTTAGAGGGCTCTTTGCCGACTTTCTGACAGGCAGACCGCCTTTTTCTTACAACGTCACGTGACATCACGTCACGCGTGAACTTAACTCTAAAAGTATTTTTACTTTATTTATTTAATTTCGTGTTAGCGCCGCGGTGCAACTGTGGCTATGACAGGCGCACACACGTGGACAGATGCGGAGAGGACAGCAAGAAGGAGTGGGGGACAGCGGGGGCTAGTATGTGTACTGGGCTGACTTCACTGGGAACTGTGCCGACATTCGTCTGGAAAGTCTTCGGAAAACCCAGGGAAAACCTCAGACGGCACAGCCGGTGACAGGATTCGAACCTGTGTCATCTCAGAGTCTCGGCGTGGAAAGCGATCATGCTAACCACTATGCCACGGGAACTGGTAAGTCTATTAAAACTTTAAAAATAGGTTATAGGTTATTAATATAGGTTATTGTTTTCAGTGCCACTGGGAATCTCACATCGACTGTTAATGACGTCATTATAACGTCCAATCACACAGGAGAAGGTTGCAACGTAAATCATTCTAGAATAGCTTCCCAACATGCTCCCAACCAGTACTTAAATACGCCGTGGACTACACTCGACGAAATTCGATTCCCCGAACAACTGCTGTAGTTTTGTACGGAAGAAAACAAAACAGGTTACCCAGGACTCTAAATGCGCCATTAAGGCACACTGCTCCAATGTTACGTTACCGTAGGAACACGTACATTCAAATGTAACTTGAGCTCCTTGTTGACCGTTAAACTTCCTTGATGTCCGATATTTTTCTTTCCCAGGCTATATAAAGCTTCTTTTGAGCCTTTAACCTTTACCTGCCGTACCAATAAAAGCCACGCCGTGGGCACGCATAAAAGGCGGCACGGCTGGTGTATCGTGTTCCCTGCATGCCCAAGCTCTGACTTCTACTAGGACATAATTTTCCGCCTGCTCTCCCGTATGTATACGCCACATGATTAATCACCAGGCAAGAACGTTTGCCTGCAATGACATTCTTCGGCTGAATACGGACTACTAGAGGTATTTTGGACTAAATCGCTCGTCATAAATCCTTCAGGGTCCGTAATTTACGAGGCTGTTCATATATTAATGAGAATTTCGCTTTGTTCTCTGCCGTAATAAAATTTATGGAGTCCGGCATGTTCTGCTCCGTTTAGACTTGCAAACCGTAGCGACCCACGCGTTTGCAAGCTCGTCACTCAGTTATAGTCACGACGTCTGAAGAAGAAGTACCAAATGGTGTTGGCGTGGAGAATCATTTTCATATTTTATTCGAACGAAGGGATCAAACGTTCTGAATTTCATATTTTATATTAAGCACGGCTTTGGAGCGTGCATCCAGCACACACACACGCACACACACACACAAGCAAACAAACTATATACATCTGGGCAAAATCACGTTGAGAATGAAGACGAAGTGTTCAGACTGATTCCTACTCTCGACAACAAGTTTCTTTGAAACCGAAAGCGTGTCCAAATTTGGCAAGATTGTTGGAGGGCGACGTTCGAATAACTGTTGTTGCGCTGTCAGATTGTGTTGCGACTACTCAGAAAGCTTTGCTCGAGAAGTTACAGAAAAGCGTGTGCAGGATGGGTTCCGTGTCTCCTCAAACGTGAACAAAAAAAAAAGAGAAAAGGGGAAAGAAAGCGATGTTGCTGACACCCTGCATCTTCGACATTTTAAAAACGAACGAGACAAATTCTGTGCCCCCAAGTTATCACACTGTCATTCCCCTGGTCGATGCAAACTGAGAAGTTTAATCTCGTTACAAGGCGTACACGTCACGCGCAAAAAGAGGAGGAGGAGGAGGAGAGAAAGAAAGGGAGGTGAAGAGAAAGAAGATAAATTGAAGATGTCGTCTTTGCCACGAAAACAATGTCAGTACGCAAAATAATTATCAACATTGGAGGTCAGGGTCGCCGTATTTAGAAGGAACGTCAAAGCTTCGTGCTAATAGGATATTCATTGTGAAGCCTAAAGTACTTTTCACTGGAAAGACGGAGCTTCGTACAGACTACAGGAAAAAGCACGAGGAGTGAATATAAACAACACAATAAGTTAAAGAAAGGAACGAATACGTTATATCTAACTTAAAAAAAACGCAAGAAGAAGAAAAGAATAAACGGTATTACACAAACGCAACAAACGGTGAGCATTATCGCTGAAATATGGCGGGCGAACGCCTAACGAAGGCGAGAGGGCTACAAAGAAGACGAAACGAAGGAAGAGGAGTAACACTCTTTTGTCTGGAAGCTAGAAGTTGGAGTGAAAACGAAAAAAAAAAAAAAGAAAGAAACAATAGAAGCTCGTGAAAGGTGTTCGAAAAGAACGAACGTGCAAGAACTCCGGAGAAGCTTTTGAATGACTAAAAGGATGTGGGTTTTAATGCGCGCACGCGAGTGAAATATCAAGAATAAAGGTGGAGGAATAGAAGGAAGAATTATGCAGCCACGCGGGACCACACATTAGCGCAACACAGAGAACACTCTAGCGGCTTGCGTGAATGCCGTGAGGCGTAAGACTTGTGATCTGTGTATGAAGAGTTTTCTGGCTCTTTTTTGTGTGTGTGTGTGTTAGATGTATGTTCTTACGAATTAGGCGTGCAAGTAGCTCAAGAGACTGCATCCAGTATGGAATCGGTAACAAAAGGAGACTTAATCTACGAAACCATCCCGAAATGTGACCACGTGTTTGGCGAGTTGTTCCTATATTTGGCTGGTCACGTGACCTATCTACAGTTTGTCTCCTCTCATGAGCAGAGACACAGTGGCACAGCGTATTCGGCGCTATTTTTTCCACAACGATTACTTTGGGATGCAACAACAACAACAACAACAGCAATGATTGCTCTGGGATGCCAGGTAATGGTCCACAGTACAGTACCAATCAAAATTATTTTTTTAAATCGGATATATTTTTTTAATTAACTTGACAAGAGATATTTCCAGGTCCTCCCGTTATTCTGTCTCGACCCGTCTCCTTTTGAATTGCCTGGGTCGAGTGACGAGAATGATAGAGTTTGCAGTCTGTAAAGCGTGCTTTGCCTGTCTATCTCAGCTGTATAGCAGCGAAGCGCCCTCTCATCGACCTTTTAACGTTGCTTCCTCACCCATGCAGAAATTAAAATTTTTGTGTATTATTCAGTACACTTAAAGTTGAAGCACGAAAAACCTATCGTGCTCCTCTTCGGCGGTGAGTGGTACTGTACTGACAAATTTTGTCAAAGCGCTTTTTTTCTTTTTTGCAAGTAGAAATGTAAACGAGCCATTAATGTACAGTGAACAGGAGAAACCAGCAACAATAACAACAACAACAAAAAAAATCGCATCCTTCAGAAACAATATCGTTTCTACTCAGTATACGCCTCAACGAAAACCGATTCCTCGGCTGAGACTCCAGACAGCATACGGTGCCTCCCTTGTATGGAATCCGCCCTCGAGCCGCAATAACATGTCGATCGAGCCGAAGGGCGCAGATATCACAGTTGTTTCTGCGCCACTAAGCACATGGCCACCAGGCCAAGGACCCACCGAAAAGAAGTAGAAGAAGAGGGAGAGGACAAAACAAAGAGAAATAGAACAAAGCAACTAGAATAAACGAACCAACAAGAATAGTAAAGAAGAAGAGAGTAAAGAGAAGTAAAAAAATAAAACTAAAAGAAGTAAAACATTGACTGCATCTTTGGCAAATGTGCCAAACGCGTTTTAAAAATTTCCAGGGCGCTAACGGTAAATTGTTGGCGAAACTCCTGTTGAGGTGCCATTAAATTTTCATTGAATGGCTTTTAACGTTTTGAAATTAATATTATTGTTGTTGTGGTTATTATTATTAATATTTGCATTGTTACTGTGATGGTTACACAATGTCAGCGTAGCGCGAACAGTGACTGGTTCGCAGTGGTCTGGCGATCACGTGACAGGTCACGTGACCTTATAAAGGCACGGACTTACCTACACTGTGGTTGGCCCCCCAAAAATAGATCGCTTTAAAAACAAAAATAAATCAAAAGAAAAAGTAACGACACACGTAAAGCTCCTTTCAGTCGCAATAATGGAGAGCAACGCGTTACATTTCGCTAATGAGTAATACATTTCGCGGAGGAGTAATGTAATGTCATTCCATTTTGGCTGAGTAACGCGTAATGGCGCTTGGGGTTGGGGTAGTATCACTACTGGGGTTGAAAGTTTACGCAAGCCAGCAGATACGAACTGTGCCTGGTGCAAGCAAGGAAAATTTCCAAGGTGGTTTTTCCGAGCCATCTTCGTCACTGACCCGGTCACCAAGCAGGAAGGCAGAGCTCTAAGCGGAGTCTTTGAACACCTTCGCCGTTCATAAATCGAGGTTTGACTGTCTACGGTAGCCTCGTAACAAATAAAAAATAAAAATAAAAATACGGGTTTCTCTTCGTTGAAGAGGTCCACGAGGTTTTGCGTACAGGATTTAGCTTGTGATTTTTAACTTAACTTAAACCTTAACGCCGATACTTTACATGAAATTTCTCCACTGTCTGCAACATAAACGACACGAAGGGCGTAAATTCTACGTCGAAATAATAAATAAAAGAAATAAATGTTGGCTTTGGACTACATATCTCTTCCCGTCCGTCTATATCCCACATTGTTGACCGCAACATAGTCAGATGAAGCTTCTCTTACAACAAAAGACAGCGCAATCACGCTCCACAAATCGCGCACACCTCCATGACACCAACGAAACTTTTCCAAAGGATTCCAACCGGCAGGCAGAGGACGTTAAAGTAAACGGGGCGGCAGTAACATGCCCACCGACGAACCAACTAACCCACCAAATGCCTCCCGAAAGGAATTACACAGGCGTAAGAGATCCTAACAGTGTGGGCAACATGACGTTGCTCGAGCCTTCTCGCTGACCTTAATATCATTTACGACTGGCAGCTCGCAAAACGTGCTGCGTGCAGGTTGCGCTATTTATATATATATATCTGCTCGGAAGAAGCCATTAGGAAAGACCTCGTGATCGATTCCTCTGATTAGCGCCCATGCTTGACCGTTACTTTGTACCATATCTGCGTGGCAAGAACGAGCATTGCGGGGGAAACCCGGGAAATCGATGAAATCCTTATTGGGATAGCAGGGAACAAGGCGTAAATAAGAGATTTACACTGATGCATCTGAGCACGGCCAAATGTTTAGCTCAGACAACGAACCAGGTAGCTCTTTCTAGGGATACGCCAAACAATTCCTCCACAGACGCAAGCAGTAGAACGAGCGGTCAGCACTTCACGAGCTTGCGTGGGCAGGATCGCGCTCGTCCGAGGGCATAGAGACCCCGTAATAACTAGAAACCAAGCCGAGCAAAAAGGGGTGTGAGTCAGGGGAGTGAGGGGTCAACAAGTGAGCCGTCATGACATATACTGCCATGATACCGTGATACAGCCATACCGCCATGAGAGACAGATAGAGATATGATCTCCTACAAGCTCGTGCGCCGTTCTCGCACGTCACAGCATAAGGTTTACAATACCCGTTACTTTCGGAATGGGACGCAATCCAAGCACAGACGATGATGGCAGACAAAACAAACACACTTGGCACATTGCATGGCACACGGAGCCCAGCGGAAAGAAGCACGGCTTGGATTGGATTGGATACTAGGGTGCCGAAGCGCACTGGCGTTTACGCGGGGAAAGACTGTGGCCGAACCCACCGTATCGATGGTGATGGCATCTCCCAGACTTCGACACTGAAAGGAGGTGTCGTCTTCATACAAGTCCTTTGCTCTCCCCCATTACTCTCCCTCACACACACCTTTTCTTCTAGCATCTCTCTTGATGATTTCTATGTCCGAGAGGAAGTAATGCCATGATTTGCGCTAAGCTACCTGCTTCGCTGCTCACCGTGCTCGCCGTAACGCCCAGAGCTATGAACCTCGCATTCTATAGAAGCGCTGGCACATTATTCCATCTTTCTCCGCGCGATGAGCTTCTTCAGGTTCATTTTTCAGCTCTATGACAATAGCGAAAAAGACACTACGACTCGTACGTGATGACATGCTTCAACTCACTATGTCCTCAGCTTCTTACAGCCCTAATCGAGTTTATAAATGTAAGTCCAACATAGCCTACGGTGTTTTGGAATCGCGCGGCTGGCTAAGTGCCATCCGGTTATGTTACATACAACATTGACCCGACATGTGCACATTCCGGCATGTCAAGAACAGCTTCGGAGCTGCGTTATAAATGTACTACCACAAATGGATGTTTACGTCTCCATGCTTTGACAGACGTTGGATATTCAAGCCTCTCAGCTTAACTTGCCTAAGACTAAAAGGGTGCGCAAACGTCGCTGTTAACGCGTAGACGTCTGAAGCCTGAAGAATAAAAAGTTAACAGTTATATGCAAGACCGATGAGACTTGGCTTTGAAAAATCTACGTCCTCTTTGTTATGACTAGACATCTATACGGTGAATTCCACTGAATGGTCAAATTTTGGCCGTGGGTGAGATGACTACACCCGATGGTGTCATACGGATTAGTGTCCCCCAATGGAATGCCCTCGACGGCAAAGCACGTCTCGCAAATCCTACGGTCTGTTGGATTGGATGGGGCACACTGTGTTCATACAGATGTAGCCACTCCGGGACTGCTCGGGATCACAACCTCCTATGGACTTTCAGGACTCGTTTGATAGTACAGTAGACACTGGGAGGTGACACGGGTTCGAGTCCTGTCACCGGCTCTGCTCTCTGAGGTTTTCCCTGGGTTTTCCGAAGACTTTCCAGACGAGTGTCGGCACAGTTCCCCCTGAAGTCGGCCCAGGACGCATACTAACCCCCTGTCCATCCACTCCTTCCAGCCGTCCTCTCTCCATCTGTCCACTTCTGTACGCCGCTCATAGCCACAGTTGCTTCGCGGCGCTAACAAGAAATTTAAAAATAAGTACAGTAATAATTTTGCTGCTACCGACAGCATGAACGTGGAAAAGCTCTCCGACATTACCGTCCGCATTTGTCGCGCGATATAGGAGTGTCTTTCTCTATTCTGTCCGTTCTGCTTGTTTGGCCCTGCACATAATTGGCGGATCAAAACTTATTGTCCCCTACGAACGAATGTGTTGTCAATCCCCCCCCCCCCCTAATGGAGCACTCAGCGCGCAGGCCCGATTCCCAAGCAAATTCCCAATAATTTACCCCTACACAGTACATATAACAGTAGCAGAAGGCAATGCACAGTAGCAGAAGTCTTGCCAGAAGGCAGACTATGAAATTTACCCCGTACACAGAATTCAACGAGAAACTTTTATGATAACCTGCTACGTTCTCGCAACGTAGCTTGCAACGTCGACTCCATACCAAGCGCGGCCGCTAACCCGGCACGACAGCGAAACGAGGAATTCGTTCTCCTTGTGACCAGCCGACCAGAAGGAAGGAAAAAGGGACCAAAACCGTTCAAATGCGAAATGTAAGATAGCCGTACACAGCTGCAATGGTCCGAATAATCTTATAGCCCGAGTGTCTTATAGGAATTCGCTGATCGCGACAGAACTACGTGTTAGTGCACTGCGTCGATATTGCAGCTGTTTTATTTTATATTTTATTTTGTTTATTTGTTTTTGTTTGTCTTGAAGTGAAGGGTATTGTGCGGGGCTATTTCGTAAAGCGGGAAAGCCTTGTATCAGTAGAGCGATAAATCGCGAGAGAACAGCCTTCGCACGATAGTTGTAACTTGTGTCATTGTGTTTTATTGCAATTCTTGGATTTCGTTATGGCTGCCATTTCAGGTTGTTGCATTTCCAATTCCGCTGGTACATTAAGAGTGTAGACACAGTATGTTGCGACAGCAAGCACATGTCCAGAGTACACTATGTTTGGTGCAGGGTTATATTAATTACATTAATGTAATTACTTTAAGGATCGATTATATAACAGTTAAATTTTGACTAATTTTTTACTCATTTAAAGACTAATCCATTAATTAAATGAAATTAATAAACTAAAAGTGAACAAAGTAAATTGCATCTCCCAAAACATGGCGGACATGTCGCCCGAAAAGGGCGTTCTTAATTTTTTTTTTTTTCTTTGCACGTTTGTTTTGTAGTGGCGCTGCAGTTCCACAGGCAGCGATGACGACAATGTGGACTGGCGAGTCTCGTGAGCATTCGGGTTCTGGCCTCCGTAAAACAAACAGTGTACCCACGTACTCATGTCACTTCAACTGGCGACGAGGAAGTTTGTGTGTGTGTGTGTGTGTGTGTGTGTGTGTGTGTGTGTGTTTTCTCCCAGCGGACCTCTTTTGAAGACCGCGGGACGATACAATGCGCAACGCTTCACCACATTACGTTTCAAAAATATTCCCGCTCTCACCTAAAACGAAGAGCAAGGGCTCACTGTATTGTCCCTCTCTCCCCGACGAACTTGCTCCGGAGGGATGTCCTCCTAATTTCACTCGACGATTTGTCGCCACTCTTCTCAACCACCGTCCGTCGCGACAGGAGCGCCGACATGAAACACAAAAAGAGGGCACGGCAGGGAAGCTGTTCCTCACGGGTGCCGAACCTCCTCCCGGAAGTCACGAAGGAGGTAGGAACTTCCGGCACGACAGACCCGATTCCAAATGGAAAACGAGTTGTGTGCCTCATTAGATGTTCGCTGAAGCGGACAGCGCAGCCCAGTCCATGATAAATGAGGCTGCTTGTGCGCCAAACTATAGGGTTATAGGGAACGGGAAATGGGACGCGATCCGAACTGCGAGGTGCCACCACTTCTTGACCTTATACCCTTATCGTTGAAAGAGCAGCAGGGCGTGGAAATTTGTGCGGACTCGCGTTAATCGAATTTGGCAAGCATTAACGACGTCCCGGTGTGCAGAAACAAATTAGGGAACTATAGTTTCGAAACGGTTTCTGTGCTTTGGCGACGGTTAGAGAATGTCTGCTGGGTCTATGGGGGATTCGTATTGGGGGCTTTCGTAACGTCAAGGCTCTTGGCTCTTAGTAATTATCATTATTATCAGTTTGTCCGTGGTGTAACTTTTGGACAAAATAAGGAACCATACGTTGTATAGCATATCTTCTTAAATAACTCGGTTTTTCGGAGGAGACGGGGACTCTGTCGTGTGGCTCCTTTATTGAATCTTCTTGGGGAACGGGACAAGAGGTCGCCCGTTGGGAGTCCTCAGCTTTTTGTGCCATTGTTCTACGTATTCTGCTACGGGTTGCTAGAAACGGTTGAAGGTGACACTTGCTTTTGAAAACGTACATCATGAGCAATTGTTTATTCCATGAAGAGTGCCTTCTGGCACTGGGAAGGTCCTGCAATGTGGAGACGAGGATCGATCATCTGACGTGGTGTCTGGTGTGTGCGTTTGTATTGTGCGTACAATGTGCACAGTGTATTGTCATCAAGTGGCATGACGTAGCATGAACGACCTCTAGGGTGCTCCCTCGTCTCTGGGTTCTTCTGTATGGATCATATCACCAGGCTCGCTTGCTTCCTAACTATTCTCGCAGTACCTTCAGAGTATTTTTTTTATTTTTTACAGATTTTTTTTATTTTTTTAGAAACTGTGAGAACAGCACTAATGCCATTTTCGTAACTTTCGTAACATCTAAATAGTAATAGTAACTAGTAGTAACTATCAGCAGAACTACTAGTAACTAGTGCTGTAATTACCTAAAATTCATTGATTAACTTTCTAACTGGATGTTTTCGCGAAAATGCAAGACAGCAGAGTTGGACGCAACCAATCGGAGTAGGCGCTGATCTGTTGGCTAGATAGACCGCTTTCCGGCCCAGATAGGACGACGCGATGTCGTTTCCACGCTCGAGTAGTGCGTAGGTCTGGTTTCGCCTCATTTGCATACCAAAGTTTGGCGATTTATATCTTAAGGTACGTACTCGCTTCAGGATATTTAAACAGAGGATGGATTTAAATAATGGCTGGCTCCAATTCTGTTCTCTCGAGTTTCCCCCGAAAGCATCCAATTAATTAGTTAATTAATGAATTTCAAGTAATTAGTCGTCCAGCGGTTACGCACCCTTTCCCACAGGAGGTCAACCTGGCCGCGTAACCCACCTGTGGAGACCGCATCTAGGTAGCTCTGACAGCTTTATTATAAAAGTTACGTAAAGGATAAAAAACGTCATGCGTCAGCTGCGAATTCTGTGCACAGCTGTTCCTCGAGGGTGACAATAGCTCTTGCGTCGCGGTCGGAGGAGTAAAGACAGCCGTAATCGGGTGGAAAGATGAAATGATGATGTTCACTTCTTGAGATATATGCTTCTGGAGCTTGAGGCGTGTCGAATGCTACGCATCAATATCACTGCGCAACAGACATATGGTCTTTCACTTCTTTGTCACACGGACGCCAGGATTCTCATGACAACCATGGGCGGTTTGGTGTAACAAAAAATAACATAAAATGGAGAATGACAACCATGGGCTGTTGACCACGCGCCGTTCTCGATTTCCTTTGATTGGATTGGTTCTGGCGCCTCGTTACGGATCTTTCGGGTCCTGTGCTCCACCACTATCTTGGGTTTCCCTCATGCACTTTCAGACATATAGCGGCACAGTTCGCGTAGAAGTCGGTCCAGGACGCACATTCCCCCAGAGCGTTATTCGTGACGTTGCCCATTTCAGGCCGACAACGGCGACTTCTTTCAGAAGCAGAAGCAGCAGCAGCACCACCACCACCACCAGGGGGACCCTGTGCATAGGCACTGTACTTCCCTGCACACCGTCAAAACTAACTGCTGACCAATTTGGTACGTCAACCTTAGGTTCTGCTGAAGAGTTCGTAGACAGAACAGCAACATTGCGTTGAGTGCGATGTCTGCCTTTGTTTGTATATAGCGTTGCGCTGTTCGTTGGGCATTGTTACTTCACCCTCCACTGTACATATCATCATCCCATTGCCCATTTTATAATCAAAAATGAGATCAGCTTACTTTTGCGAGTGTTCGCGAAGGGCGGTTACAAACAGCTCTACACGTAAGCACTCATGCATAACAGACGGCTCAGGAAATCCCAATGCTCCTTGCGCACGATATTGGGCGCTTACCGTCATGGACGAAGGGTTGGGTGGTTGTGGAATGGTAGGCGGGAGAACTCGAAACAGTTTGGGGACCTTCTCCTTATTTTCCGAAAACACAAGTTCCCACAGTTCAAAGCGGCACAAAGCACTCTGGGATTTTCTGAAGTTGTCCATTAGGGCGAAGTCTTAGTAACCTGGAAGACTCTGCCTGTTCCTGCGAGCCAAATGCTTTGATTCCTAACGTACCTTTTAAAGGTGTCCTGTGCTACATCCTTTTCGTTGTCTGTGCGTCTGTGTGTGTGAGAGAGAGAGAGAAAATTCTCGCGTCAGTGGTCGAATGGCAAGCTGTCCTGAACAATTTGGTTTCCCGAAGGGAAAAAAATTGAAGCGTCTGAAAGACACATGCCTATAGGAGTGCATCAAAACAGTGCTGTAAATAACGCAACTAATTTATTTTTCATATAATTTTTCTTTTGTTTTCATTTTTCTAAGGCCTTATGAAAAATTTTAAATACTGTCGAATAACTGGCTTAAAAATAAGCAATGCCACTTGGCATACTTTTGTAGTTCGCAAAATAAACAAACAAACAGAAACGCACACATCCAACACTGTGGCTCCAGAAATCGCATAGTGATCTCAATCCGCCAGAACTGCAAATATACAAAACACGGAAACTAACACTGAAACTAATAACAAAGCGTACGAATTAAAATTGTTTCTCCAAGTGCATGCTTGAATAGGAATGTTGGCAAAACAAACAAAGAATGAACCCACTTGCGCAATTTAACAAAAAAAGGCGAGTTTAATAGAGTTTAAAGTACACGAAACTTGCCACGCAAAACTTGCGCAAAAACTTCTCGCGCAAAGATCGGCAATTAAAAGAACCAGATGGACTGTCAGGACAAAAGAACGCTAGTGCCCCAAACACATCAACAGAACTCTCTACCCTCAACGCTGATTCAATATCCGTGCCCAACCAGAAAAATTCTATTCACAACCCGCTAACCATACCAATCGGAAATGACAGCGAAACTGACAGAGCCTTGTTAGGCGCAACGAGTGTCTGAGTGTGGCTATATCGAATTGGAAACTGCGTGGGACGAAATTGAACAGCGCTCCTGGGATCAAGAGCAAATTGGGAGTCAAAATAAGACCAAAGACCGGAAGGGGAGAATATGGGACTGAATGAAAACTCGATATCGGGACGACGACCGGCAAGAAAAAGCAGTGACGCGTATCCTGATCAAGATCACAAAGGGCGTCGCGTAACGAGACGTATATGAAAGGGCTTCCGGTCTGAAAGGCTTCTTGGGCACCGACAACAATAACAGCAAAGAGGTTGCTATCAGCAGTGGGTCAAAGACTGCGGATCGAGAGAAGGTATGGAGACCGTCCGCGCAATCAGGCAGGATTTGAACAGGCTTCCAGGATATTTAAGTATACGTGTGATACTACTATGCGTGATCCCACCATAGATCAGTATCCTTTCGACACGTGTATAGGAAAAATGAGATGTTCTGCCACAGGGTTAACGAGGTGTCTACTAAACTGCAGCCCCCAAATACCCCGACTTTTCCAGGTTTTCGCCGAGTATTTCGAGCGAATTCCCCGACCAAAAACAAACGGGAACTTGGTGCTTGCTCGTACGTTTTGGTACAGATCACTCATAAAACGGATGATTTATTGAATTCAAACAATACAAATACATGTTTCGCCTAACTGTCTAAAGGGAACCAATCCCTTTACTGGAGTAGGGAGACCTCGTACTGTGCCTCATTTATGACCCTTGTCTGTCTGTCTTCTTTAAAATGAAGGTTGCTGATTACTGAATCTACCCTACTTTTCTGCCTCTGAACAACAACAACAACAACAACTACATAAATGACGATGGGATGAGGTGAATCACCGCAACAGTAGCGGTACCATACCTCAGTGCATGTGGGTTAATATATGAGTGGGATGAAGATGAAAAAAGATGAGGCATACGTACTCGCACACACATATATATGGCACACGCAAATGAGATATCACACACCCGGGTGCGTCCTAACTGATGGGGATAGTATAGTTAATCCGGTCGGCCACCGGAGATGTATATAGTGCTGTGAAGATCACATCTCCGCATTCATGGCAAAAGCTATGATGTCAGAGGAGTTCAAGCAGTCTGGTATACACTCTAAGAAAAAAAGGAGTAAAACGGGGAGTAATTGCAGCTTCTACTCCCCTAGT
The DNA here is from genome assembly GCF_037126465.1 of Ornithodoros turicata. Taxonomy (NCBI): domain Eukaryota; kingdom Metazoa; phylum Arthropoda; class Arachnida; order Ixodida; family Argasidae; genus Ornithodoros; species Ornithodoros turicata. The sequence continues at coordinate 8,227,278 of NC_088206.1, read as the reverse complement.
GTGCAATTACTCCCCATTTTAGTCCCCTAACCCAACATTTAGTCCCGACATTTACTCCCCAGGATTGCAAATTGTCACTAAACTTCGCGAATGGTCTCCTGAATGCAACAGTCACCGTAAATATGTGCCCTTGGTCAATTTGAAGGGCATAAGGCTGTATAACTCAGACAACGTAGCAATTTTCCAGCCACACAGAGTAAGAAACAGTTAGCGCATCTGTCTTCGCAAATTGTGCCCTAGTATGGCGCAAGATTTTATATCACTCGATATATCACGGTTGACGGTTTGCTTCAAAGTATATTTTCATGCATGCGCACCAATTATGTACCTGGGACTCTTACGACAGCGCGTGAAATGCGGTCTTCACTCTGTGACATTCATTTACCCCTGTGCATTTACTCCCGAAAGGGACTATTTTTTGTGGCAATGCAATTACTCCCCAAAAGGAGTAAAAGTACTCCTTTTTTCTTAGAGTGTATAGACGACAAGAACAGATAGAATGAGTGCAGGCATTGACGGTGCTGCACAGGGTTAGAACAAGGACCCAAGATCGGCTGCAAGGCTGAGCAGCTTGTTGTTTATACGGGTACAGTTGGGACGACAGCATTGCTCTCTCCGAACTGTATAGAGGGCAGTAGATGAGGACGTGTTGAATGCTTGCCACCATGTCGCAGTTGGAACACGAGCTGGTGAAACATTGTGTCTGAACTGCGGGGTGGAAGCCATATTGAGTCGATGCAGCCTCTGTCCAGAGCTGGTGTGGCGACGTTTGGGACTTGTAGACACATGTTCTACGTGCAGCCAAAGAGCTTCGGCTATCCCCCCTCCCCTCTCCCCCTGTATTCGTATTTCACTGGCAATGCCCTTCATAGGAACCTTGAGGCATTGTAATAAATAAAATAAATAAAAATAAAACCTTTCCTTCCAGACCACAAAATTACGACACCTTTTTAACAGTTCGTTCTATATATTTCAGAATGCTCAGCGGCAATTCTAAGTGTCACTGACAGCGACACTAGCGACATTGGGACCGAGTGTTGGCGACAGCGGCGCTGCTTGAGTTAGCTCCTCTGCATCGCAACGTAGGTATTCAATGGCTGCGAAATGACTTAAAAATTTTGTTCTTGTGCTTCCTGGCTTATAGAGGTACGGTTTCAGAAGGATTCAATCTAAATTTTCACCGCTGCACAAGAAGAAACGCAAATATGAAATATAATTCTACTGAAAGTCCTATAGAGGACACTGATTCGGATTCCACTTTGGCGTGCTGACACGAAGGTCCAATTTGATCTCCCCAGTCTGGGTCCCTTTAATGTGAAAAAAAGAAGAAACGAAAAAAATAAAATAGAATAGACTACGCTTCAACAGCGTTGTCTTAATTATGAAGACGGTTGGAATGTTTCATCGGCTATGCTTCAGAGCCAATGTTACTGGGTATATAGGGTTGTCCGGCTGGGCCAGAGGGCGCTCCTGTTTATGGCAGTCAGCGCCACTTGTGGTGATAGTGCGAAGTTTTTCAAAGTAGCGTGTCACATGGTATGTGCTGTGTCAGAATCACAGGGGTGACACAAACCCGCCATTGTTGTAACTACCCTCAAGCGGGTGCTTTTGGCAAAACTGCCATCTTGTCCTGGTCGCACGTCATAGAAAACGTCATTTTCAGGTCATGTGATGTCTTTTTGCCGCTTACCGACATATTTTCACCGTCATAACACCAAGAGATTACCGCATTTTGCTAGCGTAAACTATGCGGTGCTTCTTCCGCAACATGGTAGCCCATTTCTCCTTAGTTTAAGTACATGGCATCGGCTCGGTAAATCTTAACGCGCACTAGTCATCACATCTTTGGAAGTCAACAATACGAGGCTTTGTGTGCAAAACTGCGCGTTTTACTGCAAGATTATCGGATAAAAATAATTACCGTGATCGAAAAACATCCAAAACGTCGTCCAGAAACAACAACCGCATTGTTTACAAACGGTTTGGCCGCCGATCACGGGCGCCGCCATCTTTAAGGTCACGTGTGCCTTGACGTTTGCTGTGACGTGCGACCAGGACCTGTCCAGGATGCATTGCGTTCGCCCAGCACGCTTTCGTCTACGGAGGAATACATTGGATGCCACCCCTGTGGCCAGAATGATCAAGTGATGATCATGATCATGTGTTGCGCTTTTAAAAAGGCGAACGAGACCGATGATAGTTTCCCCATCGTATGTAGGAAGGCGTGAAAACATCAACAGCGGCGCGTTTTCGCAGCATGCCAACATATTCTCGGACAGGCTCGAAATACGAGTAAAATGTGACTCCCAGGTGCCGTAGATCTACTAGCTATGCGCGAAAAACCTGACTGAAGAATAAAGACTGGATGCATACAGTTGGACATCTCCGGTCTCAAATGTTTATCGATCAAATGTTTTCCTTAGGTATATGAAGAGGGTTATAACATGCTGGGAGTGACGACTTGTATCTATTGAGCGAACCGAGTGTCCGACTAATCTGAGAAGCGGCATCAGAAATATGGTCGGGCCACAATAGCTTACTGTCAAATGTGACGCCCAAGATTTTTGTGCTGTCTGTGAACTTGACCTTGGAATCTCCATGTAACAGATCCCGGCCAAGATCAAGACGTTGTGTCCACGTGGCGCAAACGGCGCTGCAACCGTTTCATCAATGTTGATTGTAAGATGGTGGAGAGAGGCCCAGGTATTGATTTCCTGTAACACGAGGTCGGCAGATTGATGAACATCATCGCGTGTTTTCCCGTCAACTAGGAAGGATACATCGTCGGCATAAAGTACTATCTCCGGGTGAAGTGTTGCGATATCGTTTATGTAAACTAAGAACAACAGGGGGCCTAGAATGCTTCCCTGTGGCACCCCTGTCTTTATGCGGAGAGGGATGAAAACATCAGAATGACTTAACGAAACGAACTGACTGCGACCGGATACGTAAGCCTGAAAAAAGAGAAGGGACGAGCCGCGTACACCATTGGTGTTCTAACTTTGGAAGTAGTAGACCATGATTAATGGTGTCAACCGCCTTGGAAAAGTCTATGTACAGACCTAAGGTGGTGTTTCTTGCATTCGAAATTACGTAGAATAAACTCTTTATGTCGAATAAGTGCATGTTCAATTGACTTGTTTTGTCTAAAGCCGTACTGCATCGGCGACAGAATGCCGTTCTTTTCAAGGAAGCAGGTTAGTCTTTTGTACATTACCTTCTCGATCAGCTTTGAAAAATGGGGCAAGATGGAAATGGGCCTGTAGTCGGAAAACGTGTTGCGATCGCCCTTTTTGAATATGGGCACCACCTTCGCAATTTTCAATTGAGCAGGAAATCTGCTCCGCTGGATACTTACGTTAATAATGTAGGTGAGCAAGGGTGCAATAACATATGCCACGTGCTTTATGCTCTTCAAGTCCAATCCAAGAGGATCTAGAGCAGTGCTATTTTTTAATGCATCGGTTGTGGCCAACACTCCGTTTACGTCCGTCGGTCCGAAGAAAAGGGACAGGACTGGCGCGTCGTCATAGAACACTGCCGGGTAACAGTCGCCAGTACCTGTGGATTTAATGAAGTGCTCATTAAACGCTGTAGCTATTTGCGGACCATGGTATACTCTGCCATGGATATAGGTGATGATATCTGGTTGCATTTATGACTTCGCTCCAGTAACGAGTTCAAGTTCTTCCAAAGCGCAACTCTATTTGCCAACGTCAGCCGGGCATTAATTAGGCTAATTTGCATGCGCGCAACACGCTGTTTAGAGCGTTGCTGAATTCTTTGTAGGTTAGCCAGTTATTTTCCGTGCGCTGTTTCAGAAATTGAACAAAGAGCTTATTACGTTTCCGGACACACACACACACATAGAGATACGATGATGAGATGGGGCTGATGCCGACCAGCAGGCTAGGCGCTGCCCCAGTGCCACTTGTACGTGATGAGAGATGATGATGGAAATGATAAGGGGTCCGGTAATCAAAGCAGGGTGGAGAGGCCCGTTGATGACAGGAAATCCCAAAGGTGACGCAGACCTTGGCATGTATGAGCGGGACTGGACCATGGGCCCAGCACCTTGCCTATGGTAAATGGGCGATGATCGATCGCATGCAGTTCGTGCTGCAAGATCTCCCGCTCCCGCTGGTGGTCCGGGCAGTCCATAAGTGCAGTGCAAGTCTGCACACACACTGCATGCTGTACCAAGGTCCGAGGGCGCACGGCCAAGACGCTGCCTCATAACTGGTGTAAATGCAACATTCAGCCGCATGCGGTGAAGAAGGGATGCGTAGTGCCGCGGAAGGCGATGAGGAAGCGACAGTGAAAGAGAAGGATCCACTGCGTGGAGAAGAGAGAGTAGGGTGTAACGTCATGCAGCCACTGTGATCTTGTCTTGTCTGCAGAGAGAGCACGGACGAGGGCCTGACGATCACCTTTGGGCAAGATGATAGAGTGGGCTGAAGCTATATGATGATCCCGCAGGGCCGCCCGGTCGGCCTCTTCATTGCCGGGTACGCCGACGTGACCAGGTACCCACTGTAATACTATGCAGTGGCCCAGGTCCAGCAGCTCCTTGTAAGTTTCAAGCACGTCAGCAACAATGGACATGAGAGGCCCTCGAAAGCCCATTGTTGCGGCATTGGATAGCAACTTTCGAGTCTGTGTAGAAGACACATGGCCGAGGAGCTGAACACTGCAGGATCTTGCGCATGGCAAAGAGCAAAGCATGTATAGCTCTGCACATGTTGACGACGTCAGATGCGAGAGACGGTAGATACCAGTTATGTCTTTTTACGGAATAATATAGGCGCATGCAGAGCTGGCTTTTGTGGACGAGCCATTCGTAAAAACAGGAGTAAAGCCTGCATACAGCTCGCTCATCATATCCAGTGTGAGCACCTTGGACACACCTGCAGCGACATCATCCTTTCTCTGCAGCCCGGGAACGGATAGTGAAGCAGATGGCAGAGGGAGGGTCCAAGGAGGAGTTGAACGCGCCTGGGGTTCAACTTGAAAACGTGGCAGGTGAGGCTTTAGCCGTTGAATGTAGGACCTGAACTTGTTATTCCTGCGACGGGAAAGCTTCAGCAGTAAATGGTGCCGCCGGTGATGAGCCAACAAACGGAGATAGTGACGGCTCGTCGCATTAAAGCGCTGGATAGCAAGCGGAGTCTCTCTCGCTTCTGCCGGAATTTACGCAAGTGATTCGGCAGAATCCATGGTTTGCGCGCTTTCTTATGGATCCTGTGAGTTTTTACAGGAAAACTTATAACATGCGCGTCTTTATATTTCAGGAAAAATGCATTCAAGGCATGATCTGGGTCACTTTCCTGTAAGACTGGTCTCCAATCCGTTTGTTTCGATACATCTACAAATAATGCAAGGCCGGCGGCTGTAATACATTTCCCTTTAAAAACGGCGGTCATTCTACTGGAACCCGGTACTTTTATCGATATAAAGACAGGGAAGTGATCGCTGATATCAGTCGTTATTGTACCGGCAACAGCTGTAGATATGTCAGAATTTGTTATTATAATATCCAGCAAAGTAGATGACGTCCCCGCAATTCGAGTTGGAATGACAATGACGTTGCTAAAGCCGTAGCTTGAAAGGAGGACGTTGAATTTAGAAGCACTGAGTGTATTCTTGAGGAGATCAATATTGAAGTCCCCACTGATAATCGCTGTTAGCTTTTTATCGCAGCAATAGGATAACAGGTGTTCGAGATACGTAAGGAAGTTCTGAACGTTGCCACAAGGTGGGCGGTAAGCGGCAAAAAAAAAAAAAAAACAGCAGGTTTTTGCAGACAATAGAGAACACCTCGAAGTCTGTTTCACAGGCAGTTAGGCCATTGGCAACCATGGAATTATTGAAACTACCGTTCGGTAGAATCTAGCAATTAGAAACTAAGCTAACTAACGAAGCTAAACTAGAAACTAAGAATTACGAAAAAATAAATAAATAAATAAATACATAATACACATTACTCATACTACTGATTTCCACATATGCTACGCAGCCCCAGACATAGGTCTACGTTTATGACAGACTGGCGTATAGATGCAGGCGAGCTGGTGAGCGAAATTCATGATGAAAGGAGCCTGAGCGTGGGGCACGAAGCAGGTACAACAGCAGCAATTTATTTAAAGATGATGAATGAGGAGTTTCATCGCCAGGGGTGATACTGTACCTCATTGCTGGTAGTGATGTGGCACGTGCAAACACCGAACAGCTCAAATTTATAAGCTTGCAGAATCACACAGCTATCAGATTGAGTTTGAATATAAAAAAACAAGAAAAGAAAACAGATATGATGCAGGTATGCTCCGGTGTTCTTTGTACAGTTCGTGCATTTTATAAAAGTAACGCGGTCCAAGTTTTTCTTTTTTCGCGTTCCCCGGGCTGTACACTCTCAGATATTGCACGGAAACAGGCGGAAGGTCATGCACAACACGTTCTTCGTCTGACGAGTCTACTTTGAAACTTTTCCACCAGGGGAGAAAGGCGGCACTAGTCCGGCGCAAACTCCGGGCGAACGTCCCTATACACGCTTAATACCTTGCAAGCGAGATCGTGGTAGTCCCACAAATTAATGGCGCGGAAATTGTACCTTTAGCGTGGCATCAGCGTTGCCTGCATCACGCGGAATGGTGGTGCGCGTAGTCTAAACGCTTTGGCGTCTGTCCCTGACACACCAAACAGTGAACTGGAAACAGTGGGGGCTGAATCCATTCACAGGGTCATCTGCTATGGAACGACACGGCTATGTTCTCGTCCAACCACACGCGCTCGCTAAACAGGATAGTTATACGACTAGGAAGGTTCAGTAGAAGTAGGATGCACGGATGAATCGATAAACGCTGCCGCAATTGCGCGAAACCAAATAAATCTACGCTGCGCTGAGGCTTAGTAAGCACCCTGTTGGAAGTTCAAAAGCAGGTCAGTCATAATATGAAGAGGAAGAATTTGTGCTTCTTAAGTGGATGAGGGGAAGTGATAAGACCAGCTTCGAAGTTGTTGCACCACGTTTGTGTATTTCCAGAATGACAGAACCCAAGCAGCAAAATGTACTGAAAGTCGAGTGCACGGGTAGGTGGAAGGTCTTGAACAGGCTCGTGCTAAACTAAACTAAAGAACATTGATAAGACACATACCGTCCACCCCTATTGCGCTCGACTTTCAGTACATTGTGCTGCTTGGGAAGGTATCACACAAGAAAACACATGAGTATATTACTGAAACTCACGCCCGCCTAGATTATGTAGTATGGAGTTTTAAATCTTAAGGTCGGCATACTGGCCTAGTAGAGAACAACAACAACAACAAATGCATGAAGGGAAGATAAATGGCGAAGTCTGACACTTACTTTGTTGGCAGTGACTATACTCCCACGGGCACACTGGTCAGGGTTGACGATCAGGCTCTTTGATACTGCATAAAATAGTTCGAAGCGCAAAACGATATAGGAACACAGAGTGGAAAGTCAGGAATACACAGGCCGTAGTGGAAGCCGAAAGAATAATGAGGCTAGGGCAATCTTTTATCGCTAACCGTCTATTTCCCTGTCAGATAAGGAACACAGTGGTTGAGTACAGGGAGCCCTCGTTAATATGACCCCCGATAATCTGACATACTCGCTTTACGACCATACTCCTGGGGAACAATGCAGTGCAAACCTCTGCAAATCCCCCCCGTTAATATGACAATTCCGCATTATGACCAAAATTTTCGGGAACGACCATGGTCATAATAACGAGGGTTCACTGTATTATAATCAGGGATCGTAACCGTTATTTTTTGGGAGTTCGGTTCGGGTTCATGTATATTGGCTCAGTTCAGGTTTAGAGTACAGAAATTAAAGGTTCGAAGCGGTTTGAACCGGTTCAAACCGGTTCACTGAAGCTGAAAATTTTAGTTTACTGATATTGCATTCAAACGTGATTTAGGCCGCGTTAAGTACACAAAATAGAACTTTCTCTCACTGAAGTGTTATTTCATCATGCTCCGCAAGAAGCAATTTGGCTAACAAGTGTAGCACACCGGCAAAGCGAAGAGTGCGTTGTAGATAACTTCGGGCACGTAAGTTACAGGACAAAAGTGAAAGGACCTTTCGCTCGGGGCGTCTAAAAAAAAAAAAGAACCGGGGCGAACTGCCATCTTTAACCTGCCGTTTCAAGACGGCCCAAGGAAACACGGTACGCTGTAAGGAAATCAGTACCACCTTTGAACCCTCGTTCATGTGCGTTTCGGCTCATGACTTCGTGAAGGCGCTTGGTTTGACTCGAAATAAGGTTTTCAAAACGTATTGAAACAATTGAAGCTACATGTTCGCTATGGAAACAGTGTGGTGCTGGTTTGTTGAAGCAAACATTTGATCTGAACCGTTTCGTGAACCGGCAACGTCCGATTTATTTCGGTTCAGTTCCGATGTAGAAAAAAAATAATAATTTCGTTTCCTTTCACTTCCGGTTCAACAAAAAATAACGCTTTTTGGCGGATTTCGGTTCGGGTTCATCTCCGGTTCCGGTCCCTGGTTTTGTATTTAGTAAACAGCTGTTGGAAGTAAGCGCCTGTGTACGTCTGCCCTTCCGTCCTGTGTCCCTATATACCGTTTTGCGCTTCGAACTATATGACACACTGGTCAGTATGTAACGATGAAATGAGGCGTTGCGTATTTAATGATCCAAGTTCCTGTTATGACAAAGTGTTTCCTAGTAGTGGTCACTTAGACTACAGGCTTTGGATGCTTACTTGTTAATGTTCTAGATATCATGGCATTGGTGTCCCATGCCTTTCAGGGCTTCATCGGCTCCTCGCACCGGCGTTGCCGCTCCGACAACCTCTTTGATTGAGTGTTGCCATGAAGTCACCACCCGAATTCGCCATTAGAATGATGTGTTATTCCGAATCTAACGAAATCTGGATTATTGTGTTATATATACATAGAAAGCACTCAGAAATGTCATACGAGGAAGAGCGTTATGGTAGAAAAAGAGACAGAAAGTAGACTTTCTTTTATTTTGAAAAAGAGAGAGAGAGAGACAGGTCAAGAAGGAAAGGTGGAAGAAGTCACTTTGAGCAAAAGAAGTTCTCGACACAGTTAGTAAATGTACAGCCTTGAGTATGATACACAGAAAATTATGGTCAGTGTCCAACCACTGATACGAGTAACAATATGTACATTTACCACTCCGATATCGAAGTGTCACTTTCTGCTAGGCTAACACATTCACTCCTGCGACCCTCCGAAAAAGACCCGTATGAAAGGTTGGGATCTTCAATGATAAGATTGTGGACACCGTTGGTTACATATATGCCTCACCGCAAATGATGCCAAAGTTGAACATCTACAAGACACGTTCAGCACTGCGTCGTCTAAACTAGAATATAATTTACAATCCACCATTATAATGGAAAGCAACACTGATAGATGGGTTCCGTAAACATGTCGTAAGGTCCCATGTTGGATGACATCCTCATATTAGGACTTTGGTTTCGTTTTAGCTATACTTTATTTATTGTGAACTTCCTTTGTGCTAATTTATTTATAATTTTGTCAGAAATGTAGTCTTAATAGCGAACTCTCCGCATGGTTGTTACTTGCGATATTGTTCTAGTACATCTCTTCAAACTTTCTGTATAGCAATGTTCGAATAGGGCGAATAGCAAGCATCGAATATTTTTCAAGAAGAGTATTTCTGTCTTATTCGGTATGGCAGCTACTAGATGCCATAAATGCAGCAACAAACGTTCGGCAAGTTTGTTTCACGGATTCAACAGTTAGCACTGAAACTAACGTGAGAGTGACAGAGAAACCCCCATATCGAAGCTTCCCACTTCCAGATTCACGTGACACACATACGGTAGGTATGGAGGAAAAATGCTTATGGGGAATAAAGAAATTACTTTGGGGGGTTAGAAATCATTAGGCATACGTACACATCTTAGCACATCCTTGTACTAAACCAGTGCTCTTGTTTCGTCATTGTAACAGAAATGTGAAACAGAAGTGCCCCTGACGTGGTACGCTAAGAACCACGCCCTCGGTTTGCGCTGTTCCTAGGCGACAGACGCTACAGCTCGCGGTGACGTCATCTACTCTTGCAGAATCCGAAACTATGAAGTCCTGCGATTGCTTCTTCTTCTTCTTATTTATTTATTTATTTGTTTGAAAATTCGTGGAGGCGTGTCATGCTCACCGAAGGCATTGGTGTATTTGAGTACTGAGTTTTTGAACGAAGTAGATAATACAAAATAAAAGTAGTCGTCCGTAGTGACACTTAAACATTTATGTGATATATGATATTTATGAGCCGAGGCCGTACGTAAACGTTCTTAAAGTAAATAGCGCTTTTGAACACTAGCCCTTCTGGACTAGGAACAAGGGCACATATGGAGCTGCAAGGTTGCATAAGGTGGCGTATAGTTTTTTTTTTTTTTTTGCTTCTAGCGCGACGACTGCAGTTTCAGAGGAGGGCCAATTAAAGACCAGTCCCGATTCACGTTCAAGCTTCTCATAGTCCGTGAATATAGTCCGTGAACCGTGTTTGTTTTGGTAAGGAGTCAGTGTGTGAAATCAGTAATCAGTGCTTTAGCTCAATTTCGATACGCAATTGCTTTCCAGTGTAAAAGTGGTGCCGTATAAGCGCACGCGGTGGCGCTGTCTTTCTAAAATTATCATCAGCTTATTGTTACGTAACATACTTTCGATCAATTAATTTCGCTCTGTTAGCGGTACATCTATGGCTCGCTCGTTCAAGTTTGTTTACTATGCCAAACGTCGTAGAGTTCGAAAAATTATGCGAGAATTTGAGGAGGATATTCCACCTTCATAATATAGAGAACCTGAGCTGTTGCACACGCTAAAACACAACAAAACACAGTATGTGCTCATGCTCAGTCTTTTTGTATGATGGAGCATATCCACCAGCAGACTGCATTTATGCCATTTTGTCGGAATTTCGCCTCAAACGCCATTTATGGAATTGCTATGCCATTCACATTAAACGCCCCCACCCCTTTTGTTTTCCTTCGTCGGACGATGTTTGAATAATACCTTAATGAGATGTTCAATACCCTAAATATTTTGAAGGACATATATTATTTCGGTTGAACTACCATCTACCTTCATTCATCCCACAAATACGAAAATAGGTGTGTCGACGCGGTGATGCCAATGTAGGCGGTCTCAACTGATGGCTCTTGAGAGAATATCTTGGATACGACCCCGCTAACCTACCAGGTAGCACTCGCGTCCAGCCATGGATCCGAGAAATATGCTTCTGCTCTGCGTGCGACCGAAGTAATTTTTGAACGAAACTTGTAACGTCTCAAGTAACTGTTACGCACCTGTGGAGCCTGCAGCAGTAATCGTAAATATCGTATGACTAAAATGATTCACGCTTACTTTACTTTGCAAGCTCCCCACGGCCTTCGTAACGAGATGGGAGTCGGCTTCAGCGACGCAAGGAGACTAGACGAGACCATGACGCTCAGCTCGAGCAGGAGTCCACCCAATCACGGTATTATTATCTCCAATCTACTCGGTGCAAGGGTTTTGATCACAGAGCCTTTTTTTTTCATCGTATTTTGAGTCAAAAGGCCGGGAGTGAGATCACATGCTAACGTATAAGTGCTGATGGTGCAGTTCAAACCATAAGCCAGACCATATATGCGACGCCGCAGCAGAAGAGACTGTCACGAGCAGGCGATCCTTAGCTGAACGGCGTTAGGTGGCGCCACAATATCTTCCAAAAAGATGTGCATTTTGTCTTTCACGGTGCTCATTATTAACTTAATAACAATAATAAACTAATAAATACAGTAAAACTCCTTTATAGCGAACACCTTTTTAACGAAAGTACCACTACAGCAAATTTTTTTGCGGTCCCGCTGGAGCCCTATAGGTCCAGTAATGGACATCCTTTTTAAAGAAAATACCTTTACTGCAATTTTTTTTTTCTGTCCCCCGAGTTTCGTTGTAAAGGAGTTTGACTGTACTACCTATTCAAATATTCATATGTAGATATTACGCATGTACTTACACCATATTCGAAAACAATGCGCGAAAATCAACATGATGAACGATCAAACAGAGAGCACTGAGAACCGCTACAGTGGCACCACTGCTCACTACGACCCCTATGAAATTCCCCATCATTCATCCTCGAAACGAACACGTATGACACTCACGCAAACAAATGGTCCGTTTTGCCGCCAGACGATGGGAAGTACAGCGATGGCCCGGGTGACCTGCAGAACATCTTTTTAAACGCGCGCTTGAAGTTCGCGTTGCACAACGCGTACAGAAAAGGATTCATCGTCGAGTTCAGGTACCCCAGCCACATGGTGACCGTGTGCACTTTCGCGCTGATGCATTCGCCGCAGTACGCCGTCACGATGAAGGTTATGATGTACGGCAACCAACACAGCACGAACGCTCCCATAATCACACCCAGCTGCCTCGCAGCCTTCTTCTGCTGACGCAGGTTCGTGGCGAAGTTCTTGCGGGTCACCCTCATCCTCAAGGCAGTCGTCAAATTTGGCACACCGGTTCCTCTGTCACCCTGAAGGTTCGTCGATTTCAGGTTGCTTTTCTGAGAACAACTACGCTTGGAACGAACGGAGGCTTTATTGTGATGGTCCTTCTGAATTATTTCCAATTCCACCGTCTCCGGGTTGACGGACGGTTCGAATGTTTGCGCCGCCTTTTTCTTCTTTTTACTCTTCTTTTTCGCGGCGCTCTTGACAGCGTTGCCGCGACTTCCCGTCGAGCCGCACGAGCGATAACTGTCGAGCGAATCATCCCCGACCACCTCCTGGCCTTCGTCGTCTATCACAGTCTTGATGCGAAACACTCTCGCAGTCTCTCGCCCAACGTCCTTATCGCTACCGCCGCTTCCACTGTCACCAGACACATACTCAACGTTAACAGTTATCCCCTCGTACTGCTGAGGCAAACACTTTTCCGAATGATGATGATGAACGTGGTGGCGAAGGTGGTTCGCGGTTGGTTTCACCGTCAACAACGCTAGATGTCTGTAGCGGACCTCTCCCGTCGAGCCAGCGCTTTGTCGCGAGAAGGTCGACCGGACATCATCGTCTTCGTCTTCCAGTCCTTCGTCTTCCGCTTCGTAGTCGTCGATAACGCGACGACGTCGCACTTCAACGACGTGTCTAGCCTCACCGGCGTCGACGACGACACTTTTAGGGGGAGTGCCATTGCGCCTGCTTCCATTGTTGTTCGTGGCGCACAGGTCGTAACTGGACCCGCAGGCCGAACCGACGGTGCCGCCTCCAGAGTTACACTGCCCTATTTCAAACCTACTTCGTTTTTTGATCTCGTAGTATATTTTCACGTACAGGCAGATCATAAGAAGGACAGGAACGTAAAAGTTTGCCGTAGAAGTTGCAAGTTTAAACAGTATGTTAGCCGCGAATTCAGTCTCGCACACGTCATTCGGCTGCTGACGAATACCGTTGGAGTGCCAGTGGTGCCACCCAATGATGGGCACAATCCACATAGCGGAGACAGCCCAGACGACGGCGATCATGCACAGAGCACGTTTTTTCGTCCTTTTGCGCATGTATTTCAATGGAGAACGGATGGACCAGTAGCGGTCCAGGCTCAAGATGAGAAGGTTGAGGATGGAAGCCGTGCTGGCCGTGTAGTCTGCGGAGAGCCAGAATTGACACACGAACAGTCCAAAGCGCCAGGTGCCGGTAATGGCATAAGCGGAGCTGATGGGCATGACGATGAGGCCGACGGTAAGGTCCGCGATGGCCAGGCTCATGATGAACATGTTGCTCACCTGCATGACAAGGAAAGAAAGAATGGGTGCTTGGCTACAAGATGTCATGGCACACTGGTACAGGTAAATGATGGCACAGTTACAGAGGGGCACCGAATGAAGCATCCAATAAGATATTCGCATCGTTGAGGGACATTAAAAATAGCAACCCTTACAAGGGCGGCTTTCGTGGCGAGAGAGTGCCACTCCGGACTCGGAAAGCAGCGTTCACTTTATTTAGTCCATGAAAAGAAGGTGTCTCAAGGATTCGATACGTGAAATCTCAATCCTGTTTACGAACGCTGCGCGTTTCTGTCAATTTTTGAAGATCTGGTGAGCATCCACAAGTTTCGATGACGCGAGGAGCGGGTGACGTAATCATAAAGCCCACAAATTGCAATGATGTCATGTTCTGGAGAGGGCACTCGTCTCCTAGCAACGACGCCGGCGTCCGGGGAGCGTCACGTGGTGGAGAAGTCACGTGACACTGATCGAAACAGGGGGAAATGGGAGAGATGTCTTCTCCCTCGTTTGTGTTTTCTCGAAGGTCGGAGCGGTCGGATGATATGTTACGTGGGGGCGATGATAACGGAGTGCAAAAAGTGAGCCCCCCCCGGAGGACGCGAAGGGCGACAACGTTGCCAGATGAGAGAGCTGGGCGCTCGATCGGAGCCTAACATGACGTCACAGTTCTCAGAAATAAAAATTAATTTTCTCTAGCTTTCGCGTCACGTAGAGCCAAAATATTTTGCAGGAATGTAAAATGAGACCAAGCAGTAACATAACTTTGGTAGGATTCTGAAGACACGTGATTTAGTCCGCAGTGGCACTTTAAGCGAACACAAAGACATTGTCCCTACCTTTTTTTTACTATCGCGATTTCAACAGGCGCACGTTTTACACAAGTAGCAACTAGATATTTCGCATTCGCCGAAGCTCGACTTCCTATGAATTCTGAGGCATGGACGACGCAAGAAGACAGCCCCTTCGCAACAAAACAGCAAGATGTACATTACCAGAACCTATAAAAGGCCCTCCAGAAATCTGGTAACCGTGACACAGGTCCAGATGGCAAGTTAAGAAAGTACCTAATATAATGTTCTAGTTGGCGTAACGAGCAGGACATCACAGCGAAACAATGACACCTCGTTGACAGCGGGATCTACCAGTAGGTATAATTCTTCCTTGCTTCGCGCCGGAAGGAATTCAGTCGTTTAAAAATAGCGGTCCTAATCTACAGTGTCGTCGCAAAATGTGAGGCCGTCTGAGTCAGTTAATGGCGTCAGGCAACAACGGTGAAATACTTGGGCGGCTGATGAGACGGGAAGAATGTAACTTAGGTAAGTAAGAAATTTGTTGCCAGGATAATGGTAATGAGAGACGAAGCCCACGTCGAGGTACAGCATATAGCGCGCGAAGGCGGATAGTCTTTAGCCCACTCTCACGGTACTAACTAGTTTTTCTAATAGTTGTGGAGAGACCAAATAAGGAGCTCTGTAATTAGCGCAATATTACGCGGAGAGGGTAGTAAGATTATTATTTCATAGTTAGTAAGAGACGACAGTGTGCTTTCTTTTGCTCTGATGAAGAAAGGGCATACACATCTTGGTGCTTGTTTGCAGACTATGACGTAAGCTATCTTCAGGATCGATACACTATACCGATCGACACACGTATAGCTCTGCACGCTAATAATTGTGCTACGGTTCAGATGTAACTGTGCTTAGTTACTGTTAACGTTGCAGAACGTTCGTCCGATATCAAGGAATGATACAGAAAGAAATGTCACAACCGGTATATAAGCCTCCTTGAAACAGCGAGAACCCTTCCGTCTGTTGCTTGGTGTAAGAGCGCTAAATACGCAACAGCAGATGGATGATGATGATGATGTCGTGGAATGTTACACCGGTCCAGTGCGGTACTTTATACCCCGTTACGTGTAAGACATTTGATGAGTGGCACAGGACTGAAGCGAAAGGAATTAAATGGTTCATTTGAACGTTTGAGGGGCCATCGGGTGGCAGTGCGATACAGAACAAAACGAGGATGAGATGAGGAAGAATATACGTTCCACATAAATCAGACTTAGAGTGACTTATCTTGTAGGCTAACAAAACGAATATACACACACGAACAACAGTGACCGCTAGAAAAACGTTATGGGGAGTCTATACGATGCCAAAGCACTGCAAGGGCGGCTTGTCCTTCTCTGTCCTACGCAGAAGGAACTACACACTTCCAGTTACTCTACAACGAAAGCTACATCGATTACTGGATTTAAGCAATTTCGTTGAAAGCGTACAGCTTGGGACAAAAGTTTACGGAACACGGCGTTGGCGTATTTCTACATCGGAGCGGCCCCGTCATACCTGCCAGGAATAGCTTGAATAAGAAACAGGTGACCAGCTGTTCTCTCCATCGTTTAGTATGTGTGTTTGCTCCCGCTTGCTGCTAGGGTGCTGCTCAAGTGGAGAAATGTCACATCCCGCTGTTCCGTAAACTTTTGTCCCAAGCTGTACCTTACAAGGTTATACTTTATTCATCTGACAGAACACGCACAATACCAAAGTTTCTCATCCGTTAGTACAATATTTCACTCAAAGATATAATGAGTTGGTCAAAACTTTTCTGTTTGACCAACTCATTATATCTTTTCACTTGAAAAAGAACGGTCCACCGTTCGAAACGTCGTGTCTGTGTAATTTCAAAATGAATTAAATGAAGTCATCTGAAAATATTCCTTTGGTGGTGCTCTGTGCGAACTTATTTCTTCTGTATATATATATATAGAAAGGCTTTCAACAAGGATTGTCTCCCATTCTGCTCGCTGACTTTTGCCCGAAGATCCCTAATTAAGGAGTTAATTAAGTTTAGGTAATTAGCAATCTAGTAGCTACATAATCCCTTCGAGAGGATGTGCGCCTACACGCATAACTCAACTGCAAAAACATTACCCATGTTGCTCTCATAGCTTTAAAAGAAATCTGCTGCGGCCGATACAAAAACAAACCTATATAAGCACATTAAATATGTGCCAATTAGGGCAGTGGCATTCGGGGACAGCCAATTAGTAACCGAATACCCTCTCCACATCCGACACTTCATTAGACCTATACTTTTGGCCCCATCACTCTCCAGAGAGGCCTTTACAGAGACCTCAATCTTCAGGCGGACAAAACGGCTCATGCGAATCTATATACATTTGGCAAAGTTATCGGAATGTATTCAACCTCTACGTTCTACCTCTCCTTCTATTCAGAAGAATACTGTATGGATGAGCACAAAGGAAGACTCGACAGGAAAGCTTTTTAAAAGGGAAGGTCATCTTTAGAGGAGAAAGTGAAGTTTAAACAGTGGTATCTCGGCCAGCGTTAAATTCGGCCTTATACACGAATGCCGAACAAACGGGGGTTCTCGTTTGCATTCATTCCCTTCACAGACGGGAAGGACTTTTGAGCCGGAAGCGAGAAGCGGCTAATGAGTCGAGAAGTGTTCGGAAAATGGGAGCTGAACGCTCAATTAGAAACGGGGCAAATGTATGCATTGCAATGCACACAGCGCGGTGCACCGCAAATATACGCCGAGCAGGGCAGTGTCTGCGTATAGACGCTGGAATGTTAGCCGAATGCTAACACGTGGGTGTGTAATTATGGTTAAACGTAGTCACGCACCAGGCACGCGCTACTTTTCAGAATATTTTAAATGTTC
The DNA here is from genome assembly GCF_037126465.1 of Ornithodoros turicata. Classification (NCBI taxonomy): domain Eukaryota; kingdom Metazoa; phylum Arthropoda; class Arachnida; order Ixodida; family Argasidae; genus Ornithodoros; species Ornithodoros turicata. The sequence continues at coordinate 8,209,783 of NC_088206.1, read as the reverse complement.
TCCGAAATGTTAGTGCCAGTAGACAAGGATACAGCATTCCCTCGGGAAAGAAGGGGAGTTCGGCTGCCGAGCTGTCTGCCTTCCTGTACTGGTGGCACATTGCTCGAGGGAGAGGTAAGTGGTAGCCAGGACAAGAGGAGGTTCGTTAACTTTGAGGGTCGACGACCTCGAAAATGTTCAGCAGAGCTCTTTGGACGAGTTTCCGGTGGTCGATGTCGCCACGAGGATGGACTATCCCCTCGAGCTGACGAGGTTCCGACGCGTGCCGGCGGACTGCACAGCCCGCTATAAGTCCGCGCCTTGCATCCGATGTGGCTGGGCAATCCATTATTTATAAAGTGCTTCATTCATTCATTCAGTTCATTTCTCTTTCCCCGTAGTGGAGGAATCCGCGTGGTGCACGCGCGTGTGTAGGCGCCACGGGACCGGATCGGATGCGAAGTGGGAGCGAAGCCACGACCCCGAGAGAGGCCACCAGTTGCAGTCTCGCCTCGTTGGTACCTAGACACCAATGGGACGAAGAAGGGCATCCTTACGACTACCGGCTACCGTGGCTATACCTACGATGATTGCATTCCACGCCGACACGGGAATGTGACCCGCGTTCGAATCCGTGCGTCCGTTGTGCTGTCTGTGTGTCTTCTCTCGGTTTTCCTCAGACGCTTTAAGACAAATGTCGGCACAGTTCCTCGTGAAGTCGGCCCAAGACGCACGGTCCCCACTGCGATATTCGTGACGTTGTCCGCCTAAGCGTGGCCGATTTCGGCAAGCAGTTCCATCGTCATCACCACCATCACCACCTCAGCAACTGAGCCGCCATAATAGATACGGCAGCCCTAACGTGCTGCGAACGGTATATCCTACAAGCCCCAAACAGCGATCTCACATGTCGCAGTGCAGAAGGTTTACACGGTACAACATCCTTCCTTCACAGAAGGAAGCCGAGGTCACATGATATCACATGGAGCCCATGGAACACGACTTGGATTAGATTGCACACCAGGAGTGCCATGGCGAAGAGCCGTTACCGCGTTGAAGCACAGTAGCTGTATCTATCCTGGCGGCATCCAGCCTTGGACGCTGAGACAGGGCATCGCCTCCTTAAAGATCCTTTGCTTCCCCCGTTTCTCTCTCTCCCTCCATTCCTTCTAGCCTCTCCCCCTTATGATTTGATTTCTGGGTCAAAGGGACGGTCTCGTAGACCATGACCTACACGAATGCCATATTCCATTTTCCGTAGTATAATAGTGCAACTGCGAGAATTTTCTTCCCCCGAGAAGAGCATGCCTGCTAAATACAGAAATCAAATTAAGGCAGGCTCCGCATAAGCTGTGCCGGCAAGAACAACACTCGCTATACGTCGCCCCGAATAATCACGTGAGACTCGACATAAGGAAAACAAAACGAAGTTTGGAATCCTCGTGCGCTATCCAGAGGAGGTCTTCATCAAAACAGAGGAAGCAAGATGGCACAAATACTTAAGCGCTCCCCCCCCCCCTTTTTCAAAGGCAAAGGGGAAAGATGACTCGAACTATACAAAAGCAGTTCTTCTAAGTCCCAAACGTTGCCACACCAGCACTGGACAGCTGTTTCGGCCTTAATAACAGGCCGAATCATAGGCCGAAACAGCTGTCCAGTACTGGTGTGGCGACGTTTTGGACTTACGAACACAAGCTCCATGTGCAGCCAAAGAGTAAGATGAAAGTCACTGAAAATGTTAGCCAGCTGTATAGGAGTCGAACCCATATCTTCTGGATCGCCGGTCCAGGGCTGTACCAATTGAGCTAAGCTAACACGCCTTCTCGGCGACTTCCAGGGTGCGTCATCTGAAGGGACAAACCAGCCACTCTCTCTCACTCATCCTCCTTTCACTCTTACATTTTTTGCTCACTCATACACACATTCATACGACGGGATCGACGCAGGCGGCAACTGTTGAACAATGAAAGAACTGATGTTCTGTATTTGTCCCTTCTATGTTGTTCCAGCCTCAGAACATCAGTTCTTTCATTGTTCAACAGCCAAAGAGCTTCGGCTACTTTTCTTCCCTTTATACAAAAGCTGAGAGAATCGTGGCTTTCTTTTATGCCGTGTCAGGACCGCGAAGCAACTGCGGCTATCAGCGGCGGACAGATAGAAAGCGAGGGCAGCAGCAAGGAGTGGAAGACACGGCGGGGTTAGTAAGCGTCGTGGGCCATCTTCATGAGTAACTCTAGCCCACATCCGTTTGTAAAATCTGCCGGACAAGCCTACAGCGAAAACATTAGACAACACCTCTGGTGGTATGATTCGAATCCACTACCTCCTGTTTTTCAGCTTGACGTCGGGCGTATCACCAACGATTGCACTTTTGCCGCCATAAACTCGGCCATGCGGCTGCTGAGGATCATATAGTGTAGCCAGGGAAGAGATATGAAATTTCATAGCGCGCGTTTGATCCTGCCAAGGACGTAATTTCTTTAGGCCTTTTACTGCGCTTACCAAACGAAGTAAACGTATCATACTCTTATATAGGCTCTTCCACCACTACTTCCACAACACTAGTCTCTTATTCTGCCGTAACTTTTGCACGTATGTTATACGGCCCCTACAGCAAAGAAGCGACGGAAAGCGCGCGCCACTTCGGTGCACGATTAAATAAATAAGATAATAAAACGAGGAGGAGGAGGAAAACTTTTTTTACTACGATTAAAAGCTCGGGTTCTGCAGAATGGCCGTAAATTTTGAAAGCGATCGCCGCTTCACGTACGGTACAGGGCTGTCATTCGAAATGGTCTTTAGAGCCGGGATTTTTCTCACAAGCAAAATGTCAGAAAATGTTGGAATCCATTTTGAAGGAAAAGCTTAAAAGCTCCAGAGTCTGCAGAACGAAATCTTGGCTGCATCCAAAAGAGATATAACTTTACAGAATACTGTCTTATCGATTTTACTTTTTTTTTCTTTTATCTGCATTTTACCGTATTTCTGCTCCAAAAATGAGCAGACTAAACACGGGGGAAGACAATAGGCAGAGAAACAGATTTCGTTTTAAGTTTGCCGTCATTCTGCTGTCATCCGCTGTCACAGGCGGTGATTCTATGGCGTGTCTCGCGCTGAAGATAAGAGATTACGAAGGATTGGGCTTGTTTTCTTATCATGTCTGCATGTCACAAGCAAGATGTCAGCGCCACTGAGAAAGCGATTATCGTCGCAGAGATGGTGGCTGATTAAAGAAAAAGAATCCTCCCACGATACGGTCCGTATATAGGCAGTGGCGCTCTGGGCTGCTGTTTCACGGAGACATATTGTCGTGGCCGCTTCCGTGACTATTGCGGGAGGGAATGTGTTTGTTCCAGCACGGAGCAGTCCCCCTATATAACAGCTCGCAGACCATAAGGCACGTAGCAACGACCCAAGTGACAAAGCACGCCTTTAGGCCTGTTCGTCCGTCCCGGAAGGAGGAAGCAATATACCGTCCGCGGTGACAAACGGACTGGTCATTCATCTAACGGGAGCCAAGGGTCAACATACATGTAATGGCAGCCTAACGCAACCGTCACTAATTAGATACCAAAGGGCATTAGAAGACATCTATTATTGGTGCACGGAGAACATGACTTGCAAAAAGTCCAAGAGTATAACGCGGGCGCAACGAGCATAATTTATTGTTCACGTGCAGGTCCTGGTTGTCGAGATACAGAGTACAGATGGCGTTGACGGCGTCCGGTAGCGGTGTCGTCGGCACTTGCCGCACGACAAAGGAACACCGCAGAACACCTGGATATGGGTCCGGTTTAACTTACACATCGGAATTCATGTACATACTCTTTAATGTACGGTTAACTTCCAGGGGAAAAAAAAGTAATACATTTGTCACACGAGCAGTCTTAAACGCGGTTACGCTTAACAGCGTTACCCAAACAAACCGCGATTATCGTGAACCACTGTTTGTTGTTGTTACACGGCAGTTTCTGACATGCTAGCAGTAACCACGTGATTGTGGCACAAGGGCCAGGTAAATTTTGGTCGCGCTGTATATCATGAAAAGAAAATGGCATAATGGTAATTAAAAAGCTTAGTCATTAAATACACAGTATACGCGCATGATTATCTGCGGAGAATGTCACGCGGGCAGCGCTAACCACGGTTAAGGCAACCGTCCATTCCCTTTGGTTACGTCGCGAAACAGAGGTTGCCAAGCTCGGTTACCCGTAACCGCGGTTAGCGGCGTAACCTCCGTTCGGTCGGCCATGTGACTGCGGCGAACAGCGGTTACGTGTAAATAACAGTGATGGCCAGTAGTTAACTACATGTAGTTAAACTACTAGTTAAACTACCTGATTGTAGTTAAAAAGTAGTTATCAACTACTTGTAGAAATGTAGTGGCAACTACTAGTTAAACTATTATTTCGAGTAGTTAACTACAGTAGTTAGGTTACTGCAGGCGCCAACTACTACCGATTTTGCCGCAAGCTTTACGGCACGATTGTGCTTCCGACTTTTACATCGAGTTACTTGTTTGGTGAGAACGGAGGTGCTGAGCAATTGTGCATTGCATGTGTACTTCTAAATCTTCACTTTTATCCCTGCTTGTGACTCATATTTAGGTGTCCAAGAACACTATAGAATGGGATTGGTGTTGATGGACAACGTTAAGTAGTAGATGTAGTTAAAATACATTGCGGTAATTAAAGAAGTAGTTTTAACTACCTCCCCTGAAAAGTAGTTGAACTACTGGTTAAACTACTCCATCGCAAAGTAGTTGTAGTTATAGTTAAACTACTGTAGAAGTAGTTAGTGGCCATCACTGGTAAATAATAATGGTACCGTGTAAACCGGGCTGCCTTAACCGCGGTTAGCGCTGCCCTTGTGACATTGTGTATTTATTGAGTAACTATAGCTTGAGTTTGCGCAACACATTCGGTTAATTCGAAGATTTCGAAATGGCTCCTTTGTGGATTTCATTGGATTTCTGTGTCAAAGAGCTGAAATAGTGGTTCCACGAACAGAGGATACGACTACTAAACAACAGAATAACATTTTGTGCACATAACAGTCAATTTACAAAGCGGGGGGAGGGGGGGGGGAGATATACAAGGCGTTTCACCTAACGTGAAAAAAAAAGAATTAAAATATCTATTTGTCTGAACATTATGGGGTTCAAGGCTATATTTCTCTCCGGGGAGATTTTTCCACTATTTCTCTGCGCTTTTATGAAATTTAATACGCGCGAAATTTAATTTTCCCAGTTGATCTTCGAAATTTGACAAGTCAACCTCACTTTTTTTTTTTTTTCGTTTTCTTTTTTTTTTTTTTTTTTACAGGAACAGAAAGCCCACGTCGGACTTACCTCGCTGCATTGTAAAATACGTTCCCTACTGCTTTGGTAATAGCTAAAAAGCATGTGCGAAAAACGTCGTTTCGTAGCGCGAAAATTATCGGCGAAGCCCAGTTCTCTGTCAAAATTAATAAATGATGCAGCCGAAGAAAAATTGTCACTCTCCTCTTCCTGTATTTTTTTTTTCTCGCTCTTATTTCAGATAACTTTGCGTTGCAACCATGGTGCCGTTATGAGCAGAAGCTTGGATAAGGGAAAGTGAATGGGCACGTACAGGGCCTCCTCGCATCCCTTCTTTCTGAGATCTGAGCGCGGCCGGTACTTTGCTCGTATCCAACCGACGCTTTTCGTACTCTTTTATATTTTTCTACGACTATTACCATTGTATTAGATTTTTTTCATATGATTTGTTTGACTTCAGGTGAGACACCCTGTATGTTGTTGTTGTTGTTTGTTAGACCGGCCTCGGTGGCTCAGTTGGTAGCGTGTTCGCCTTCTGATCCCGAGATCGCGGGTTCGAACCCGGCCGAGGACGCCAGCAACTTGGTGGCAGGGTACAAGTTGCTTAGACACGCCGTCTTCCGCGAGGGACGTTAAATACTGGGTGCCGTGGGATGAACTTTCATCGCACGTTAAAGAACCCTCAGGTGGGCAAAAGCAATCCACAGACCGACCGCTGTGGCGTCGCTCATGATCTCAGTTGTCTCGCGACGTAAACACCCAATTATATATATATATGTCGTTTGTTAGAGTAAGAACCCAAGCAGCACAATGTACTGAAAGTCGAGTGCAATAGGGGTGGACAGGTAGGTGGAAGACCTTGAACAGACTCGTGATACTCAAGAACATTGATAAGACACATACCGTCCAGACGACGAGAGAGCGGTTCTTCCCGAACTTCGTTACTTTGTCACTCTTTTCGAGTCCTTGAAGGAAATAAATGAGAGCAGCTTTCGACGAAGTCGATAGTGCGGAAGTCGGCAGTTCGTGTGGTATAGGAACCTGTGCAGCTAATCTACCTGTCAGGAACAATCAATTCTTGCCTGATGAGTTCGCTTTCCGCGGCTGCTCGCTATAATGGAGATTCCGTTGCGCTAACGCGAAAAGTTGCATACACTCGTGGGCAAGCTAGAAGGAACAAAAAAAAAAAAAAAAAAGAAAGTGAAATCTTGGATTACTAATGGCGTGGGGTTGAGGTAAAGTCTGGCGAATATCGATCTACGACGTCTGAACGCTTAGTCGCGACGGAGGTTTGAGAAGAAATGAAAGTAAAGTAAGTCGACGCTTTTCGCAGTTCGGCATATACAGTTTAATGGTTGTTTGCTTTTTTTCTTTATTCCGTGTGGGCGCCGCGAAGCAACTGTGGCTATGAGCGGCGTACAGACGTGGACAGATGGAGAGAGGACAGCAGGAAGGAGTGGAGACAGGTGGGGTTAGTGTGCGTCCTGGGCCGACTTCAGGGGGAACTGTGCCGATATTCATCTGGAACGTCTTCGGAAAACCCAGGGAAAACCTCAGACAGCACAGCCGGTGACAGGGTTCGAACCCGTGTCACCTCCCAGTCTCGGGGTGGAAAGCGATCATCTTAACCACTATGCCACGGGAGCTGGTATGGTTGTTGCTATTGGATATAGGCTATAGTTGATGAAACGGTAGTGTGCAGTCAAGGGACAACTGCAAGCAACGACAACTTTATTTTAATGATGATCATTTGGACTAATTTGGCGAAAATATAACGACGACCCTCACAGCGAGGACCGAAGTGTTACGTTGTGCAGAAAAAGTTTGTGGTGCATGCTTTTTAGGCACAGCGTTGATACGGTGGATTTGACCATGGACGAAGTAAGTAATTTTGCCATAGCGAAAGCGCTAGAGTCTAGCCATTTTATACCCCTGCCAGACGCCAAGCCCAAACGCCTTTGGGGAACTGGCCTTTCCGAAACATGACCTTTGACAACACTGTCAGATGGCAGTGTAAAGGCCCTTTATAAAAATTGTCCTTTACGCCCAATAGAACTCCCCATTCGCCAACTACCTTTACGATTCAAAACGGAGAATACTCTCGACAACAGCGTCCGACCACATCGCTTCTGACAATGCTCAAGTGAAAGATAAAACACCTAAATGTGACAAAAAGAGTCCAGATCCAGATTACAACTACGTTGGTAAGGTTTTGGTAAGGTGGTGTGTACTTCGGTGGTCATGTACTTCGGTAAGTGTCCTGTCATTCGGTAGCTATACGGCGCCTCTGCAGATTTAGGGAGTTGTCTTTCTCTCTTTTTTGGGGGGCGAGGGGGTTAATTCTGCTCGTCTCATATACCGACTATTGGTGCATTCCATTGGCAGAGCGGGGTCAAAGCTTTTCCCCGGGAAGGGGCAAAAACTGTTCCATTGGCAGAAGCGGGGCATGCGTTGAATGTTGCAACAATGGAACAGGGGCAACAAATTTTTTGGTCGAGCTATTAACTCGGCGAAACACGACAGAGTAGAAGAGGAGGCATGCGCGCGATAAGTGAGGCCGTGATGCATGGGCGTACCGAGAGGGGGGCAAGGGGGGGGGGCGTACCCTGCCCCCCACCGGATCTCCAATGTCGCTTGTGAAAAAGTGCGCTCTTTAGTCATAGGTCGTCATGATTATTCTCAGATGTCATAATACGAACCTCTAAACACCCGCACAGTCCGCAACGTCCGCCTCCAAAAAAAGAGGTGGTGGTGGTGGTGTGTGTGTGTGTGTGGGGGGGGGGGTGCACACCTTGCCCTCCCCCCCTCCGAAGCACTTTGTCCCCCCCCCCCCCCCCGCTTTGAAAAAAAAAATCCTGGGAACGACCATGCCGTGATGTTCGAGCTTCCTTTTCTTTTTACTCGTATGTCGCGCAGGTTGTCGTGCGTCTCTTGTGCGTTTCTCGTTTCCGGAGCAGATTGCGGAACCCCGTGTGGCCAAAGCAAACCCGAGAACCCGAGAAAGCACGCGGGTCACGCGCTATCCACAGAGCGGGCATCGTACCTTAAGTGCTAGCACTCCAATGGTTGCGTTAAGTAGGCGCCCCACAGCGCGAGTGTTTCAGACTCCACTCACTTAACGCGACACAAGCACCACTCACTCGCGCACCCGGGAGTGCGAGACTCCGAGCCACTCCCCGCGCACCCGTTTTTGAAATGGGGAGCGGATGAAAAAGCGCCGGGGTGCTTGCGACTTTCCGTGACGTACTTCCAGTTGAGCGCCGGCAGGACGACCTTCGAAGTGTGGCCTCGGAAGCAAAATACGGACTTTCTATGTTAACCGAAGCTTCGATTTCAGTAAACGGTAATATTTTATAACTGTTATCATGCCTTCTTATTAGTGGACAACTTCCACGCGGATATCGGCGGTTATTCGCGTGAAATGCGGCGCTTTAATGGAGACACCTTCACGCCATGCTATCGTCTTCACAGTAAACAGCTCCAATGACGCCTGTTACGGATTCTTTCTTTTCCATTTCTTTTGCTGTTACAAGGAGAAGCCTTCGCAACCGTAGTCGCCTCTTCCAACGTTACTATAGGTTCAAACTAAGAAAACGTGACCTGCTCCGTCTGTGCACTGCACGAGCAGACAACAGGAACCGGCATCCGCACTCTAAGAAAAAAAAGGAGTAAAACGGGGAGTAATTGCAACTTCTACTCCCCTAGTCTGCAATTACTCCCCATTTTAGTCCCCAAGCTTGACATTTAGTCCCGACATTTACTCCCTAGAACTGCAAATTGTCACTGAACTTCGCGAATGGTCTCCTGAATGTAACAGTCTACGTAAATATGTGCCCTTCGTCAATTTGAAGGGCATAAGGCTATATAACTCAGCCAACGTAGCAATTTTCCAGCCACACAGAGTAAGAAACAGTTAGCGCATCTTTCTTCGCAAATTGTGCCCTATGTATGGCGCAAGATTTTATATCACTCGATATATCACGGTTGACGGTTTGCATCAAAGTATTTTCATGCATGCACACGAATTATGTGCTTGAGAACCTTACAACAGCGCGTGAAATGCAGTCTCCACTCTGTGACATTCATTTACTCCCGTGCATTTACTCCCGAAATGGACTTTTTTTTTTTTTTTTGTGGCAATGCATTTAGTCCCCAAAAGGAGTAACAGTACTGCTTTTTTTTTTTCTTAGAGTGCGGGAGCGAGCAGTTTAGCGCTCCAAAGTTGCTTTTCGCTGTTTAGTGGCCGCTCCGAGTGTCTCATACTCCCGATTGGAGTGCGCCAAAAGATGGGGCGCGCCTACTTAACGCAACTATATTGACAAAGCACACCCGCGCGACCCCGCCGGGAGCATGCACGAAACCCCATCCAGCGCGGGGCAAAAAATTGTTCTCCCAATGGAATTCGCCATTAATGTCGTTTGTTCTGACGTCGTTCTTATCCTGCGTTCCATTGTATAACCTAGCCGGTGCGTCTAGACACGCGCCACAGTCATAAATAGAAAATAATGCAAATCAGGAACGTCGGACGTTTCGTCATCGATTTTCCGCGCAGCGCACCTGTTACAGAATTTGCAAGCTGCATACGAAAACACATGCTAGTTTGGTAGCCGGCACAGAAGTATAGCTCGTGTATGCAAATACTCATTCTGCTAAATTGGCCACACGTGCGGAAAGGCAGCGAATACAAAGCAAGGGGAAACGCAAATGGCTAACAGCGCTCACTCAAAGTTGTGCGCGGCAACACACAGAGTTCCTACTGCACTTAATGAGTTGGGTGAAAGGTTCGTGGCGAACAGACATGTTATGCTTACTAACTATCGAACTTTCTTTCTTAAGAAAGAAAGTTCCATTGCTTGTAAGCATAACAGTAAAACATTAAAACATAACAGCAGTAAAACAAACATAAAACAACATAAAACAGTAAAACATAACAATATAGTTTCCTGAGGAGGACGCGAAGTTCGGCAGTGCGTTTCTCGGCGCGCCCTTGAAACGTCTGTGAAAGTGAAAGTTGTGGAAGGGTCGCTCGTGCCTCTTGATTTGTATATACAGAGTGTTTATTTAGCCCTTCCAGAATTTTTATATAAAAAAAAAGCTATGAGAGCAGCATAGACGTTGTTTATGCAGTTGAGTTCTACGGCTAGGCGGACGTATTCTGGAAGAAGGTGATGATGATGATTTTTGATGATTGATTGATTGATGATGAGGATATTTTTATGGATCAGCACCGACGGAGTCTTCCTCTGGAAAAGAGTATGTAACTACAAGATGACTAATTACCTTTAAATTCATCAATGGACTCTTTAATTAGAAAATTTCGCGCAAAAGCAAGATCGCAGATTAAGAGACTATTGGCGCCGAGAAGTTTGCGAGTCGCCCCCTGGTGTTTACTGAACGAACCTTGTCGTGGGGATGTCCCCGGGCCGTATTCTCACATTGCATTGCGTATAAAAGCATTGCACGTGTCAGGGGGTGTCCAGCATTGATATTTCCTGGTGATTCATGAAGAAAACGACATATGTGTTCCAAGTAAATCGCATTTTTATTCCAATATGACAGTTTTTACTGTAAGTAACAGAAACGAAACCGAAACGGGGATCCCCACCAAGAGACGGCACAGTGGCGCCCCTACTGAGGGTCTCGCCGCCAATCCTCGTTTAACGCCGTTTCCCGTTTGAAAGATCCTGCGTGCCTAAGGAGCGCATCACCCTCGCCGACCGAGGCATATCTGGGTCGGTGGTGGTGGTGGTGGTGGTGGTGTGATGAAGGAGCTCGCCATTGTCGGCCTCGCAGAGGTGGGCAACGTCCCGACTAACTATCGACTATCTGGGCCGGAAATCGGTTTATCGCTGACCAGGTGAACGGCACGACCCAATCTCCATCGCTGCAAATCACGTGACCCTCTGACGTGAAATCAACGCTGTGCTCTCCACGTTCCCGGTCGCAGCGGTTTCGGTTTCGGGGATGGATATTTTAACGCACGTGTGTTTCAGGATGTGCTAAAACAACGTGAAATGGAACTTGCAACTATGGGATAGTCTCTGAATCTGCTAATCCCGCTTTTGCCCGAAATCATCTAATTAAAGAGTTATATAACGAACTTTATGTAATTAGTCACGTCGTAGTTGCACACTCTCTACGAGAGGATGCCCGCGCGGCCGTGGAACTCAACTGCAAAAACGCTATCTAATCTAATCTATGCTGCTCTCATAGAGGGGGGGATATATTTATTAGACCAAAGGGAAAAAAAAAGAGGGGGTAAGGTCAGCCAAACGGGACGTCGGCTTGCTATTCCGCAAAGAAAGAGAAAAATAAATGAAAGAAGCATATAATAAATACGAAACTTGACGAAATACGACGCTGATCGAGTAGTCTGCTGGTTCTGCAAGCCATGCCAGAACCTCGTGCAACACCGTCGAGGTCATCTAGTGTTCATAAAGTTTCTGGTGCCTACCGGTTTGCTCTATAGACGTTGTCGTATCATACTCTGTATCCCCAATGACCATCGGTGCTTTCTTAGTTTCTTTTTCCTTTTTCTTTCTTTTTCCCCCCCTTCACCTTCCTTCTGTCTGTTCAGCACAGTCAGCAGACGACAGCTCAATCCTTTTTAAAACGACTTGCACACAGCCGCATTGAGCTTCATTCTCATATCTCATATCTAATGTTCCGCGTGTAATGAGGTAGAGTACTGCTCAAGGTAACCGCACGTTGTCAGGGTAACTGCATCTTTCAATCTGACCGCCGATAAGAACAGACTCAGAAGATTTTGCGCACGGCGACTCTGTGGATCCGATACCTCTAACGGGCCCGCAAGGTGACGATGCCATTACACATTCTTGCTCTCACTAAAGTGGTTCGAGCCATCCATTTATTCGGCACGTTACAGCCAAAGGGTTTTTCCACGCCGCTCTACCAAGGGCCATGGTCTTCTTTTGAGAACAGAGCACGTAAGCAGTACACACACGAGGCTCGCCTTTGTTTACCTTTTCCATTTTTTTTTGTGTGCTCAGTTTTGTTTGTTAGTGTAGCCCTGAGTCGCCATAAACACCTCCCTTTCGTTTCACAAAGCAAGGTTACGACGCTGCTGCCATCTATCGATGCTTAACGACGTGTTTTAGGGAGAGTGCCTCAGGCCCTCGGTCATAAAGCTAGAGTATTCTGCCAGCGGTGCTGGCCTGTGCCTTTTTTTTTCTGTGTTTTTTTTTTGTTCCAGTTCTTGCCGCGTGTGCCACTATTTCCTTACTTCTTGATGTCAAGTGTGCTGCGTTTCGCTTGGTTGCTCTTAGACACGCTAAAAAAAAAAAAAAAGGTAGAAAAAGGGAAGGGACAGCGAGGCAGAAAGGTTGCAATGGTGGTTGCTTCAAGTGCTTCACGGTTCACGCGCCCGCGAAAATATTTGGTACTGTTCTCCAGGAAAAAAAAAAAAAAACAGAAAAAAGAAACGAGAGAGAGATAGAGGAAGATTACATCAGACCGTCCACGTCTTGCAAACTTCTGGGGCCAAGGTCCACCCCCGCACGCCATAGCACCGTTCCTTTGCCCTGTTCCGTATCCTGATTCGAGACAGATCGACACAGCCGCGACGAAAATATGTAAACCGAAACCAATTAATTACTGTAACAAATGACCCGCTTCGGCGGCAGGTTTTTCAAAAAAGGTGTCCATCGAAGGTCTCAAAAGGGGTAGTACCCATTTTAATGCCGACGGCGCACTGCTTTAGAAGTTTTGTTTTTTTCACGAACCTCATTTTAAATTTTATTTAAAATAATGAGCGGCTCCCACTCATTCACACGGTGCGCAGCTTGTAGTAGGTATTGAACAGATATTTGTAAAAAAACAAAACAAAAAATAAACAAAGGAAGTCGTTCGATTGGTGCACCCGTTCGCGAATTATTTAGCCCTGGATTTAACTGAGACACCCTGTATAGCGAACAGCTGTCCCACCTCATCATCATGATCTGTGTGTGTGTGTGTCAGTAACATGACATTACATGGGTAACATGACAATGACGTGCAGCACGGACATGTTCAAACGCTTTGCTGCTGTTGCGTTACCTTTTTTTTAAAGTTCGGTGTTAGCGCCGCGAAGCAGCTGCGGCGTACAGACGTGGATATAGATGGGGAGAGGACAGCAGGAAGGAGTGGGGGACAGCGGGGTTAGTATGCGTTCTGGGCCGACTTCAGAAGGAACTGTGCCGACATTCTCCTGGAAAGTCTGTCGAAAAACCCAGGGAAAATCCGAGACAGCACAACCGGTGCAGGGATTCCAACCCGAGTCACCTCCCGGTCTCGGCATTGAAAGCGGTCATTCTAACAACTATGTCACTGGAGCTGGGACTACCGTCGAAAATACATTTCCATCCACATGAATGTTTATGACATATTTTTTTTCAAAATAAGTTACAAAGTTCCAGACGCAAGCCGTGACCGCACGATAATTATAGTATTAGAGGGTTTCTCCTATTGTGAACTTTAGTAAGCAACGTAGCCGTAAGATATGCGCACAGGGAGACAATCTGCACAGAGCCCGAGCTCGGTTTTGAGATGCACCTACACTGTAAACTGAAAAACACCCTTATGGGTGTAAATGGCTTGTCCTATAACTGACACCTCTTTTTACACCATATGGTCTTAGAACACCCTTTTCAGAGGGTGTATTCTGTGTAAGACACCCTTTGAAAGGGTGCTTTTCCTTGAAAATGCCTTCTTTTTCTTCTTTTTCTCTCTTCCTAGAAGGGTGTTTAAAGGGTGCAAAAGAAGGCATTTTCAAGGAAAAGCACCCTTTCAAAGGGTGTCTTACACAGAATACACCCTCTGAAAAGGGTGTTCTAAGACCATATGGTGTAAAAAGAGGTGTCAGTTATAGGACAAGCCATTTACACCCATAAGGGTGTTTTTCAGTTTACAGTGTAGGTAAATGTCAGCGATCGATGCGCAAATCCTTTCTTGTGGCGATAAAAGCTTTCTTTCCCACGCCGTCGCTCTGTCATAGACCAATATGTGCAAAGCCCGGCGGCACCAAGTGTGGGCAAGTGGTTTGAATCGGAGCACTGCAAATCGGGTAGAAACTCCATCGAAGAATACGCGCATTTGTCTAGCGTCTACCTAAAAGACTTCCGCGCCAAGCACTGTGGATTTTACAAAGCGTACTTACTTACATTTCTTCCGTATTTAACTGCGCAGTTGTGTAGTAGATTATATTCAAGTGTGTCCGTTTGGCATTTGCAGCAAAGTTTGCACAGCGCCATTTCGGGCCCGAGCGGCCACGGATCCAAAGCAGTTCTGACTTTCTTGAGAGATTCAGGTCTGATGAACAGCCTGTGAACTCAGTCGTGCAATCTCCATTCTTCTGTGCCCCACTCTCACCCTCAACGCATTAACCTCATGCTTTCCTTTTAAAGTCATCTTCTGCGATTCATCTCATCATTCTTTCACCGTTTGTTAGTCATGTTTTTTTTTGTCATCTTTGTCTTTAATCTACCTCATCCTTCTTTCATCATTTGTTAGTTTTTCGTTATTTCCTAATTATTTTTCTTTTTGTTTATTTCTTATTTCTTAATTTTCTTTCTTTATTTATTTCTTATTCCTTCCTATTTCTTTCTTTCTTTAATTATTATCTTTTCCTTTTCGTCTAATAAATATATCCCCCCCCCCAAAAAAAAGTAGGGAGTTCCATCAGAGGGTTATGCGTGGTGTTTCTAGCGGTATGCGTCAAGAAGAGAGCTACAAAACCAGAAGGAAACGCACAGAAAAAATTTGCATTTTGCCAAGTTCGAACAACTCGAGACCATGTATATGAAAGTGCCACGCCGTCTGCTAAACTACCTCGTGTTGCATATTTTGGGGCGCTGACGTCGCTGCTCAATCGCGCCACCAGGCCCACAGAAACAACTCAGGCCTATCGTTGCACTATATAGTGCAACAAAATTGCAACGTGTTTGCCGTACTGCTGCATTTTGTCGCATTGCTTTGCCGTAGTGATTTGCCGTATTGCTGCAGCCTTTTGCCTGCACCTCCCACCAAGCTGTTGAAGGAACGAACAAAAAAGCAAATAACAACAACAACAAGAAAAACATACTCCCGGACAGCGTTTTGTTCATATGATGATAGCGATGCCCGTATAAGCGTCGAGAGGTCAGACTTTTAATTTTGTTTTCCCATTCGATGTTAAGCTAGTGTGCTCTATACGAATACAAACTAGATAATATCGATGAGTTATAAGATAGTAGGGAATAATTACAAGTTAAAACAGAAATCAATTTTTCGCGTTGGGTTATTCACACCAGCATTCTCAGAATGTGTATGTACACGTTTTGTGACGTTCGGGTTCGAAACAGGCCTCGTCGAAATTGGCTTTCGTTTCCGCAATCCGTTGCCCTCAAAGCTTCCGCAGGAATGAGGTAGAGCCTCGCTTCTCGCGATGAAACACGCCATTTATCGTCACCAGGACAAACTGTTGGGACACAAACGAAACCCGAACAAATGCTGTCACGTGCCTTCTTGCGGTGCTTGGGGTCACCCTAATTCAATGAAATTCGCAGCCGATTATTTATAATTTAATCTTATTTCGGCGACGTGATGTCGGTAGTTTGCAGCTTTTGTACCTGCAAACAGTTAAACCACTGGTTCGAGACAAGACTTGCTGATTGCGTTCTACCATGTCTCAAAACAATCCTCGAATGCCTTTATATCTGCGTTTATCCTTCTGATGTCTGCCAGCGTTCCATACAACAACAATAACAACTAAATGAAGTGACGATGAATATTTTTTACTTCTCAATCAAACAACCAATCAATGACGAAATTTACCACTCAGTTTCTGCAGCTAATGCATATGTCAGTGTTAAACCGAAACCGGATACGAACATGCCGTTCCTTTTCCTTGGTAACAACTTAACAATAAACAAGGAAAAAGCAACAACAACTATAGCCTTATAGTTGTTATTGTTGCTTTACTTTGTTTACCTCAAAGACTATGACGAAACTATTGAATGAAATTTTTGCATGCAACGTTCTACACGTTACTTACTGCCCAGTACAACTCTGATCTTAAAAGGCTTGAGACAAGTCATCCCACGTTATCCGAGAAAAACGTGAAACACGGTTCTTTGCGCCAATGTGAAGCTGCATTGAAAGTTTCACAGCCAAAAAAGAGCGATAGAAGCGGAGAAAATGGGCACCGCCAATACCGGAACTCGTGCCGCTCTGACATCACAGCGCACGAGAAGTCACGTGCTCACGGCTGCCAATAGGAATGGACGCAACTCTGAGCTCTCTGACGTCGGCGCTTTGCACGGGAGTGTGTTCGAGGGCTTGTGTCTCGCTGAGTACAGGGTTATTCTAGCAAACGTTACACATTTCGATCGTACTATAAAAATAGAAGACTGGGTTTGGCCCATCCAAAACTTTGTAGGCTGATAGCCACTTGTCTGAAGTTTCATTCAAATTTTTTGTAAGTGATATGGTCATGTTGAAAGAAAATTAAAAATCAAACAAAATCTCGCCCCATGCATTTTCAGTGGCCTATTCCGCACAAACACCGCCATTTTTTCTTGTGTCAGCTCACATTCATATCACTTCACACAGGCAGCGCTGCCTACAACGATGTTACATGCCGATTCTGATGTTATGCACCAATCCTCTTGTTCCAGTCTTGTTCTGTATACTGGTGCCACCTGTGTGTGGTGCAATGAAAATGAAGCGCACACAGGAGAAAATGGCGGCTTGTGAGTGAGATAGGCAATAGAAAATGCATAGAATGGAATTTTGCTTGATTTTTAATTTTTCTTCTAGAGGACCATAACGTTCACAAAAAAAATTCCAACGAAACTTCAGACAAATGGCTGCCAGTACGCAAAGTTTGAGGTTGGATAACCAACGTCTTCTATTTTTACGATGCCATAAAAATGTGCAACATTTGCTAAATGTGCAGCCCTGTAACACACGATGAAGAATAATCCTTTTTTCTTAACTATATTGTGGCGTGCAGTACGACGCGCCTATGATACCACATCTATGAAAGTGCCCCAACCCCTTTTAAAATCAGTTGACAGCCCGGCACTGTCCCATTGAACGTTCTACTGACACAGATCCCGAAAGCGACAAGTGGCGCTCCATCAGTATTCATTAAGCGTATACGCCTCATCGAAGCCACGGCTGATCCGCCCGGCAACAAACTTACGTACAAACGCATTCGGAAACTGTATACCGACACGCAGTCGGTGACTTTGGCGGTGGACAGTTTATCATCATCGTCGTTAGGCGTCTGATTAACTCGCAGTCCGCGGGCGATGTTGTACTACCGTATAATTAAATTTCGTCCGCCAGTCCGGCGAGGGATCGACCGACACTTCCTCCCACTCTTCCCGGCGTAACATCACTGACTGAACTGGACAGTTCATCTGGAGCTAAGGCAATTATCGTTCAGCGGAACTTTAATTAGTCCGGCTAGAGAGCCCTCACGGTACAGCGTAGATAAAGAAGCAAAGTACGCAAAAGAAGCAATACGGCCGATTAATATGGTACGCCATACCCTGTGACTAATCAGTAGCAAGCCCTCGAAGACATGTTCTGTGGTTGAAGGAGAGGACTCGGTTATTTTTGTTTGAATAACTTTCCGGTGTCCTTCCCGTTCCTTGTGCTGCCTTCCACTTCACTTCTTTTTTCTTTTTTTTTTCCTTTAACGTGGAAGGTTGTCTTATGTGAGAGGGACAGCTTGAGTGCATCACGTGGTATCGCGGCGAGGGGCTATCTATCGTGTGTGACCGACGAAGGCTCTCTGGTTTCGAACGTTTTGTGTACCACATTGAGAAATTTAACAGCTACACGGCAGATTAAATATCGTTTCCGTATCTTCGGAGTGTGATAACTCCACAACAGCCTTGTGAAGCTGTGCGTGAGGGAGTTAAGAATACGTACCCTTCTGCTGAAAGTCAAGATCTCAAGTGCGGATCGTAGTACAACATATGCTACAGGGCACCACAGCTCAAACATACATAACCTGATGCTGGTACAAGGCGTCATCGGCTTCACCATCATGAGCCCAGCACGTAATCAGAAATCGAGCGTCTCGTAGATAATGGCTATACTGATGGACGATTAAATGGACGAGCTCAGAAAATTCCAGTGCTCGTTGCGCTCGCGTTGCATCCTGGGAGGTTACTGGAACGAGGAATATGGAGAACTTCACGTTTCGTTTTCTCTGGCCTTGACTCGTCGTGAACAATCGGCGGGGAGAGAAGGAATCGAAACAACTTGGAGACCTCCTCCTCCTCTGTTATCAGCAAGTTCCCAGAGTTCAAAGCGGGCGCTAAACCCTCTGCGATTTTTTTTTTGAAGTCGCGTGTTCGTACCCTACTACAGTCAGGTGCCTTAAATAATTTCGCACGACAGCGGGAGTTTCCTCGTTCCCACGATCGTGACATCGTCACGGTCTCGTAGCAAGGCTGTCTGTGGAAGTGTTGATTGAGATGCGGGCGGCGTGGCGCTCATCCAGCCGAACGAAGAGTGGACGTGTAACTGCAAACTCGACGATACTCTTTGCACATTTCAGGGTTCCTGACTGAGCCCTTTAACATGTCGATAACTACAGGAGAGATACCTGAGGGCTGGCGCATGGCACGTGTGGTTCCAATCTATAAGAAAGGTGATGCACTGTTAGTCGATAACTATCGTCCTGTGTCTGTTACCAGTTGTCTGCGAATTCTTAGAACATGTTGTTGCTAGTTACGTTCAAGCCCTTTTAAATAACCTTGCGTACATCTCTGTTCACCAACATGGCTTTAGAAAATCCATGTCCGCTGTAACTCAATTGGTTTCTGTTGCTCGCGATTTATGTTACGTGCTAGACAGGACCAGTCAGACTGATGTATTGTTTTCTTCTTTTTTTTTTCGTAAGGCATTCGACAGGGTTCCACATGGAAAGTTATTATAGATGTTGGTAAGCATCGGCCTCCCATACTGGGTTGTTCGTTGGATTCAATCTTATTTACATGATCGACGGCAGTTTGTTGAAGTTAAAAATAGTCGCGCAGAGGTACGAGATGTTACTTCTGGCGTTCCGCAGGGTAGTGTTTTGGGGCCTCTTTAATTTCTAATATATATGAATGACTTAGTCAGTATAATTCCACATGGTATTTCGGTTAGACTCTTTGACGATGACTGCGTTATTTATAAAGAAGTTTTGTCAGCAGCTGATCATATTCCATTGCAGAGGGCAATTGTTGCGATTAACGAATGGTGTCTCCAGTGGGGAATGGAAATCAATAGGGATAAAACTGTTCTTCTACGGGTAACTAGGAAGAGATCACCTAGTATGTTTTCCTATTGTCTTGATGACTGCGCTATGTCCCAAGTATATAAGTATAAATATTTAGGGCTTACCCTTACGAGTGATCTACTCACATTACAGACGTTTGCTCTTCAGCGTTGCGGAATTTATGGGTTGTTAGAAGAAAACTTCAAGATTCTCCAGCAAGTACTACGATGTTAGCTTCCAATACTCGCGTAAGGTCAAAATTGGAATATGCTGCAGTTGTTTGGGACCCTTGTTTAAAGAAGGATTATCGCGCAACTTGAGCAAGTTCAAAAAAGGCACAGTAAGGTTCATTTTTGGGAAGTATCGAAGGATCGACTCGCCATCTCTATTAATGTGGCAGAGTAACATCTTAACCTTGCAGGCCCGAAGGAAAATTGCCCGGTTGTCATTTCTCTTTAAACTGCTTTATCAGGTAAGGGAAAATTGACAGTACGAGATTACGTGAAGCCACTTTCAACAAGGCGGACACGTCACACGCAACATCCATGGTTATTCACTCCCATTTTTGCGAGGACGAATACTTTCAAATATAGTTGCTTCCCAAGAACGGTCGAACAATGGAACTTGCTACTGACCGAGATTTTCCTGTCAACCACATTCCCCAACGGCAAGCCCTCCATCGCCGTCTAATACAGCTGGCCTGCAACACACTGTCCATGGCCACCATCCTTGGTCCCATCCCTCGGCCTACTCAGTGCGCCGTCACCACAGTCCTGCTCCGCTTCTTAAATGACTCGGGCCTTGCGTCTGCCCTCTGACTGGACATTCTTGGAACTTTCTTTCGTGCCTGTATTGCACTGCACTGCGTGCCTGTTTTTCTCTCAATTTTTTTCATTTCCTTTCTTTCTTTTTGTGCATTCTCATTTTCTTTCTTTTTCTTCCTTGTTGTTTATTTTTCAGTTTCTTTTTCGGAATAGCGAGCTGGCAATTATCTGGCTGACATTACATTTCCGTTTTTTTTTTCTTTTTTTCCTTTTTTTTTCACTCTATTAAACATCCCCCCCCCCCCCCTGTCTGCCAAATTAGGCGTAGTGCTTGACCGATGTCTTTGTTAAAATTTTTGTTATTGTGTTAACTATGTCTTGTGACCGGTATTTTTCCTGTTTTCCTGTTTGAAGGGCCTGGGCGATAACTTTTTGTTACTCTGTCAATATGTCTCGCAACTCTTTGCTCGTTGTCAGACGCTTGAGCTGATTTGTAGCTGACTTGCTTCCTTGAGGTAAGGCCCATTCTGCTTGGACTACGGCTCGCAGCATGTCAAAAATAAATAATAAATAAATAATAACTTGTCTGCAGATCTTGCAAGAAACACCGCGGAAGATCTATGTCTGCAAACTTGGTACTCTGCCCGTTAGAAGGCGTGGCAGTGGCTTTGCTGGACAGTAAGGATTCCGAACTCGAAGGCGAACATAGACCACAAGCAACTGAATGTTTTAGTGTCCTTTCGAAGTAACCACGGTAACGTTACGCTATAGTTACAGGCGCTGATTTGAATTACCTAGTTGGAGTCCTTGACGTACAAGCTAGCTTAGACGTTGTAGTGAATGATGACGGCCGAGCCCACGAGAACCAGTCTCGTGATATCGGGCAGCAGGAAGTATTCCTTCCATCTGGTCGTCAGCTGTTCGGCAGCTAACACGAAGGATCTACGGAACTTTCCGTAAACGCTGTATCCAGCCCGAACCCTTATGAATTTCTGTTTATTCAACAGTTACTTCTGCTGCCAGATATATTACTGTCTCCTTTATCAGCTGGCAAATGGGTATGTGCTATTTTCTGAAACAGCCTCACTCCTTACCTGATGCTGAAGCGAAATAGCGGTCTCGAGGGTGAGTGGGTGGATGGACAGATGGATTGATGAATCGATGGATACATTAAGAAAATATAGAGATGGTGGTTTCACAAATGTGGACCCGTCTACTACATGCCACTTGAATCTGAGTGCCCGCGCAATACCAGATCGCTTAAAAATATTACAAGCTTCACTCGCTTTTACTCAACGTATAACATTATAGCATAGTAAACGTAGTATGGCATAATATTATGTAACGGTATAATGTATGGCATTTCATCAGATTGTCAATACTGTGCAACGGAGAGTTATTTGTACGGGTGTACTCAGCAGTCTCAGTTCCATGGTCAGTACAGTTGCGTGAGCAGCGATTACCCTTCCTGAACTCGACAGGCTTTTTTAACAAGCAATACCACTTTTCACTTCTCGCGCAGTTCTCGATCGAGCTCGTCAAAAGAAAAAGAGGAAAGCGCCTGTTTGCGGAGGAGACAAAAGGAAAACCTGATGACGAGAACAGAGAAAGCGCTCCGTGCGAATCCCAGGGGTGCACCGAGAGCAACAGCGGTGCACTAGGGCGGATTGATTTCTAATTAATGATCCCCTCGGCAAGTAGAACCTCAACGATAGCACAGCGAAGCAGCAGGCACACATATTGCCTTCCGCTTTAGTTGTGCGCAGATATTCAGTTCTGTTTCGCGACTTCGTCGTTCGCTATACGTCTGTTGTTCCGTGTAATAGAGGTTTCATTTTGCCTCTTTTTCTCTTTTGTGTATGAACAAGGCTCTTTCTGATTAAGAGTTTTTGTTTTTGTTTTTTTAAACAGAGCGAATACTATATATAGTTGCGTCGACCGTGGCCTAATTTCTTCGAAGTACGTATAGTATAATACAAGAAAGAAAGTATACTTTAATAAGTACAATAAAGAAAAGTCTTTGAATGCACGGATGGCTGGGCAACGGCACAACTCTGCGACGGTGCAGCTCCGACACTCACTACACGTTCCTATCAGGGCTGGGGTTGGCGCATAGCGAAGACGCTATACGTCTACTACACCAGCTTCGAGGGAACATTCACAAAGGCGGGTAACCCTTAGCGATTAGGGTCACCTTTGTCTCGCCAAACTTTCCGCGCATTATGTCCAGGAGACGAAAAACTCCCCTGAGCACGGTATAAAGCTTTCTTAATATGCGAGCAGCGAGCCGGCGACTTAGCAACAACATCTTTATTTGATGATGATGATGATGGTTGGAGAGTTTCAACGCCGAGGGCGATACTCTACCCCATTGTTGGAGGTGATGTGGCACCACAACTGATATGTGTAACTTGTATTGTACCGAGTATTACAATGATATTGACAAGCTTTGCTATGTTGAAATGCTTCCATGTGATGGCGCTGTAATGAGAGAGAGAGAGAGAGAGAGAGAGAGATACATGATGGGGATGATTAACCCTCTAGCGGTCTTCGGAATTTAAAACCGGGAGTTCAATATACATATTTCCGTCAAATTGTGTGAATCGAGAAATTACAGTTTTCTTGCGCAATTTGATGACGTACATCGCTTTGAACTTGAGCTTTCTCAGAGAACCTCGAAAAAAAAAAAAAAGCACTAGTGTACACAATAGTATCATCAGCCATCTTAGTATGCACATCCCTTATGACAAAGTCTTTCTACCTGCATAAAATTGTTAATTAAATATGAAGAAACCGTTACGCAATCCCACTTGAATTGGTTTTGCAAATATCCACGCAGCATGACGGTTAACAGTACAAAAAAAAAAGAAGAAGAAAAGAAAACGTAGCACATCGATTCGCGGACTATCGACTCCGAATAAGTCCTTCATATTCTTTTTCTCCCGCGGAGATGAAGTGTCACGCCTTAAATGCGAATGGCTTTCAAGATGACAAAAATTGCAGCTTCGGAAAAAAAAGGGGGGGTAAGACAAAGGAAAGGAAGCTCATCGATAACACTTTATCTTCATCTGATAGACACCGCCACTGGTATGGTTGCGTAGAATCTGGGTGGTGGGTGTCTTCTATAAGGGCACCCCCGCTTTCAGCCTTGAAAGACCAGTTGACATTTGATTTATGGTTCGCTTCCACGTGCATATAAATAGGAAGAAAGGGGTGGAATCTCATTGGCATGGAAGCGGTTAAAAGAAAGCCGAGAGATGTGGGAAACGAAATCGCGTGGAGTACTCAATGATCCTTCTTCTAAAGGCCTTTTTTGGACGAAGATTGAGCCAGTCGGTTTTTCACGCCTCTTTTTTTTTTTTTCATCTTTCTTTTGACATACAATCGAGAAAGGCTTTTCTTCCGCGACCACTCGTTTCGTTTATCTGAAAGCACCCCGCCGGCGATGGCACTTCGCTCCCGTATGCACCTATCACGGGGATTTGACCGTCCCGTGTGGTTGCACGGATGCTGAGGGCATTGCGAGGTATAGGGAAGAAAAAATGGAGATGTTCGTCGCTCCAGTGCAAAAAGGTACTACACTGGATGTTAAATCAGGACGATAACCACATACGTGAGATATGGTGCGTCTTGAAAGATGGCCGAAGACCTATGTCTTTCCGAAAGTGCACCAGGGTACAAACAGCATGTCTATGCTGATCGCCTTCGAATCGCATTCTCCACGCTGAGTGGTCGACGGTCCGCCTATCGAGGGCACATTCCGCAGATACTGTCGGTTAGAGGTAAAGCGTGAAGTGATTTCTGCCCACACTCTTGCACCGCTTGGCCAGAAAAGGGGATGTCGTCTGCTTCAGCCAATCGCGGCAGACGACCTGCCACAAATGGTTTGGATGTCGTCTGCGGCGTCTGTCGTCTGCTCAGGCATTCTGTGGCTACCAGTGGCCGCTCATGCGGCTCATGGCTGCTCGTTGTCATAGCAACGGCCACCCAAAGCACAATCGTGATTGGCGGACTCTTAATGACCACGTCACGTCGTTCGTTCAAACGATCATATTTTCTTTCTGAAGAACCGAACATGACGCCTGGTACCTTCTCCAACTGGTGGCTTCTTCACAGACGACAAAACTGCGTTCCCTTTCCCCTTCTCTTGTAGCATTGCGTTATAGATTTGTACCCGCTATGCTAAAACTTTCATTGCTGGTTCGAGCCTTGTCTTGTGATGTGCGTTTTGTGCTCTACCGGTTCGTCTTCGCTCCAAAGCTCAGCGACGGGTTGTCAACGTCAAGTATGCACCAGCTGACTTGCACATTACTTTTATGGTCGTCGTGGCATGCATTCGGCAAACTGTCTCCCAAAGCTCGTTGTTGTACGACCTTGAAAGCTGCAGAAAGGCTCCCGGACCCGAACTGCGAAACACAGATTCTCAACGGGGGGCGAGACAGGACAAAAAATAAGCCGATCAACATGTAAATTCGCCGGTACACTGAGCTAACTCCCTAACACAGCCCTATTGCGCGATACACTGATAATCCCACGTCAATAAACATCCTCAATCTACTTACCGTTATATCTCGACTTGTTTAATACTCTAGCTCGTTACGGGGAGTCGCCTTTGCAACGAACTGAGCGCAATGCGGCAGCTTAAGTGAAAGCCAGCTCAGATCGCGCAATACCCGTCTGGTAATTAAATTTGTACGCTCGTCGTCTTCAAAGTAAGTGAAGCGATTGCGATGGCCGAGCTTATCATCACGCTTTTCCCTTTTTTTACCTCCTTAAGCAGTGTAATACTTTTTAACGCTCCCTGAACACTCCAGACATGCCTGGAAGCCTGTTAGGATTTAGTGTGGCATAAGCGTGGGGAATATGTCGACACACAGTCTTTGTCGTCTGTCTTTTCTTCCGTGCCTCGCGTTTCACTGTCTTAATCATGTACCAGCTCGCCCTCGCCTTTGCCCTTCTGCCGTTAATAAAACCGAATGCACGAGTCTAGCGACTGTGCTTGAGCATGCGTTCTCTTCTTACTTGTAGCGTACCTCGAAGTCACTTTTAGACAACGCAACACGCGTTCAAAAAACAAAAAAGAAAGAAAGAAAGAAATATCTGACAACATATTTTTATCTGAAAACCAGCAAATTGGCACTACCACCCTTGTCAACAGAACATGCACAGTTGATCCTAGCACCATCCATCACCGCGACATGTGGTCAGCAAGACATATTGTTTGGTTGCTTCTCCCGCGTGCACTGCGCAACTGCAGCGAAAGCACGCTTTACAGGAGACTGACGGTGGAACAATCTCCCACATGCCGGCTACGTAGTTATCAGGAGCAGAAAGGCGTTCTCGGGCGCATAGGTTTCTTGCAACACACGAATGAATTGGGAATGATTTCCCACCAGACGTCGCCCCGAGCTCTTCTACTGAAATTTTGCTGGCAAATTAGAAGTATTACGACTGCTTTTTAACATGCCGAACTTCTATCGCCGGGATTGCAAGCAACGAACTGTTGCCACAAACGCCGCCCGCATAAACCGCCTATCTGCTGCTTTAGATGCAAAATAGATGGAAGCCTCTAATACGATTAGCATCTACACTTTTGCAGGTGGTATAATGGTATAATCCAAGTGATTTTTCGCCCATAAAATGCGTGCAGCCTGGTAGCTTATGCATTACACGGCGGTGCTTTTTAGGCGGCCGAAGTTATTTTCCTGCAGGCGCGAGAACGTAATCTAGTGTACGGAGCTCGCCTGGATGCGAATGAAGGGAGAGTGATAAGGTAAACAAAGGCAGCATCCACGGATGCAAACAAAAATGCCAGCTGGGTGCTCTGCGTTAAGCTCTTGAGCGTGTTCCCGAAGGCAGGATAAAATGCTCCCAAAAGGAAAGATGCGATACGCAAATGGGCCATAAAATACAAAGCCGGTATCGAACGTCAGGCTCTATATGGCCGGGAGGGTTGCGGAATTACGATTAGCCTGGACTTCTGGGAAGGTAAGGCTCGAAATGCGAATTGGTTTCTCGTGTTGTCGGTGTTCCACACTCTAAGAAAAAAAGGAGTAAAACGGGGAGTAATTGCAGCTTCTACTCCCCTAGTCTGCAATTACTCCCCATTTTGGTCCCCTAACACAACATTTAGTCCCGACATATACTCCCCAGGACTGCAAATTGTCACTAAACTTCGCGAATGGTCTCCTCAATGCAAAAGTCTACGTAAATATGTGCCCTTCGTCAATTTGAACGACATAAGGCTGTATAACTCAGACAACGTAGCAATTTTCCAGCCACACAGAGTAAGAAACAGTTTGCGCATCTTTCTTCGCAAATTGTGCCCTAATATGGCGCAAGATTTTATATCACTCGATTTATCACGGTTGACGGTTTGCTTCAAAGTATTTTCATGCGTGCGCACGAATTATGTACCTGGGACTCTTACAACAGCGCGTGAAATGCGGTCTTCACTCTGTGACATTCATTTGCTCCCGTGCATTTACTCCCGAAAGGGACTATTTTTTGTGGCAATGCAATTACTCCCCAAAAGGAGTAAAAGTACTCCTTTTTTTCTTAGAGTGTGCACCTATAAGGCTGTAGTGATGAGAAGCGGGATTCGCATGTACCCTTGAGTTATTGCCGGCCGATATGTGCTCACCAGTATACATCACGCTGGCAGTACATTCAGTACAATACACGAGAGGAAGCGCTTAACACGCACTCACTCTCCTCACATCCTCTCTCTCACTCTCACACTCGCCCCTCTCAGCTATACTTTTATAAAATCAAACGAGGTTTCAGTAAGTAAAATGAAAAACAAATTCAACAGCGTACACTAAACACCAGGTGTTCATTATGCAAAAGTCCATGACACCGCCGCTTTCTTGCATTTGAGTTTTACTTGGCTTTATCAGTGCACCGCTATTCAGCAGTTGCTATAGTTCACCGCTTTACAAACATTCCTTCAAAAATCAATACATATTGAAAAAAAGTTCGTGATTCAAGAAATAGCAAGAAGATCGGGTACAATACGGGCTTCTTCTCAAAAACTCGCTTTATATCGACTTAGCAGTTATGAGAAGATCATAAAAACGGATCCTCCGCTAGTTCTTCATTTCCCTCTTTCTCTCTGGCTTTTCGGGCTTCCCGTAATGGTTTTGGAGGAACTGAGTGATGAATCAGATTCAGCTGTCCGCGCTACTAACGTAGGCTTAAATTAGCACTTCAAAAGTTGCGCTTAGCTCCTGTATCGGATGCATTCCTAGTCACATTCAATATTGCCTGAAGCAGGAGGAAAGATCACATTGTAATATATCGAAGAGAAAGTTGTGAAGAATAAGATTTGGGGCAAGAAAAGCCTCGAAAGTAGGTCCACCTGGTTACGTGACCCGCACACTAGGCTCGTGCGTTTTTGCTATGCTGCAACAGGATATGATTTCACACTGACAACAGACTGTCTATACATTCTCGACGTTCAGCGGTGACCCCAGCTTTCAAGTTATAAATGGCGACGAACGCTGGCTATTAGCAGCGTAAGTGAAGCCAGTGCGCAACTTAACATCTCACAAGTTTCATCTCTCGCATTCACCGCAGGAAGAAATCATGCGTCGTGGGCATATTCATGCAAGGTGACCATTCACGACAGGCATGCTGCAAAGGTATGCCGGTACACAAGGTACACAGAGAAAAAGAACCGCTCCATAAATAACTTTTTTAAAGTTATTCGGCTTGTCCGTATTTTTCACCTTTAAGATGTTCTTCTAAAGTAGGACGCCTGAAAATCCTTAGCCATTCTTTCGTTCTCGAAGGTACTGAATGTTCAGAGGAAGGTTCTTGTACTGTATGAAAAACTCCCGAAGAACGGTTATTTCTATGTGTGCATAAAGACTACACAAACCCTCAAACAAACCGACTACCGACATTTGTGTACGATAAATGAAAGATACCATTTCAAATCATACGATCTACATTAAGCCTTTGTGATCATCTTTGTTCCAAAGAGAGCAATAGATTCGATAGAAAATAGGGCGCCATGAGCAACGAAACTCATCCGACATCAAGCTAGTCTCCACCAGTGAGGCACCGCGAAAGATGTCACGTGCTTACAACTACCAATGGGGATGGCCGTAGCTCACATTCCGCTGACGTCTGAGCTTGACGCACACTTTTTTTTATATATATATAAAAATTCCGTGTTAGCTATACAAAGCCGTTGCGGTTATGAGCAGCGTACGGACACCGACACAGGGAGGCAGGACAGAGGAAGATTTTTTTTTTTTTCTGATTGCGTGTCAGCACCGCGAAGCAACTGTAGCAAGGTACCCGGGTTCGAATTCCGGTGCCGGCTGGTGCTGTCTGGGTTTTTTCCAAGCTTTTCCTCAGACGCTTTCAGACATATGTCGGCACAGTTCCCTTAGAAGTCGGCCCAGGACGCACCTTCCCCCAGGGCGTCAGTCGTGACGTTGCCCACCTCTGTGAGGCCGACAACGGCGGGGCCTTTCATCAGCACCCACCATCTTTCAGACGTGCTTCTGCTCTATAAGTTTCGCAAACGGAGAGAACAAAGAAGTAGATTGATTGGCTGATTGATTTGAGAGGGGAGGGGAGAGAGGAGTGGATGACACGCCATTTAACAGCGAATGTTTCAACCAAGTACAGTTCTACTCATGGGAACAATGCCAGTCTGTTACAGAGAAAGTCCTATCCGCATCGATCAAAATCAGGGCTCGACACAGATGCCGCGTTCCGACACGAAGAGTCAATATCGGTGGAAAATATCTTAACTAGAAACCGATGGAAGGACCCTCCTCAGAACCTCCGCTCACGCGACGAATTAACGCCGATGCTGTTGAACACGTTTGAGGCTGAAACAATCGATACGGTATAAACAGGACCACAAAGATCGATGCCGCCCCCAAAAGGCTTGCGAGCATGCCCGTTTCCAGTTCAACCGCAGGGATATGTGTTTCTAGCAAACGAAACGGAATGGAAAGCAGCCACAACATGTCGCGCGCCTTTTTCCAAATCGAGACTTAACGAGGTCGACGTTTGATGAAGTGAATTGTTAATGATTGCTCGAAGCGTTTTTCGTTAGTCATTCAGCAATTGGACTAATTACGTTTTATTGTATCGATATTCTTTCATACGCTGAAACTGAGAAGATGGATGTGCCCAGAAGCGCATTGCAGGCAGGATGCATTCTTTTTTTTTTTTTGTTAAGCTGGATTGGCGGTGCTTTTTCACGTGTTAATATGAGCCGCCGATAATTATATCTAATGCTGTCCCACAACCGAACATCACTTTACACCTGAGCCGCGGGTTGCAGTGTTCGCGCGGGCTGCGGGTCGATATCTTGTAAGCAGCTTACCGGTTCCATATTTGTTGTTATATGCTCGGTAATATCAGTATTATTTATGTTAGACGTGTGTTGCTTCTGAACTTGTCTGTACGATTTCTCTTTAAGGATGTTACGTGTTGATTTACGTAGGTACGTTGACTTACCTCCCTCTGAGCACAATAACTGACAAGATCGGCGTCTTTGGTATCGTTCATCAAGATAGTTACCCTGGCAATTCCTCCACACAAGGTGTACTTTTTATTATCATATGTCGCATGCATTAAAGGGACTGAGACAAGTCATCCCACCTTACCAAAAAAAAAAAAAAACTTAAAAGAAGGTTCTTTGCACCGATGTGAACCTGCATCGAAAGTTTCACAGCGAAAAGGGTGATGGAACCGGAGAAAATGGGCACTGCGAATGCCGCTCTGACGTCACAGCGCACGAGAAGTCACGTGCTCACGGCTGCCAATAGGAATGGACGCAACTCTGAGCTCTCTGACGTCGGCCCTTTTCTCGGGAATGTGTTCGAGCGCTTGTATCTCGCTAAGTAAGGCACGTTGAAGAATAACTCTTTTTTTCTTTCTTAACTATTGTGGCGTGCAGTACGACGCATTCATGATGTGATGAACCACATCTATGAAAGTGTTCCAAACCCTTTAAAGGGTCACTAAAATGCAAAAACAACTTGCTCTCAAATGAAAGTGCGTGTTTCAATTCGTGCAATTCAAACAAAATTAGCTCACACAACGCTACCGGTTAGAAGAAGAACGCGATGAAAACAGGGCCGTCTTTGACAGCAACGAATGGGATCCCCGGGAGGAAAATATTGGCGATATATTATTTGCGATATTGGCTATATATATATATATATATATATATTGCATCCAATGGGACAGCAAGAGAAGCTCGCGGATACCTATCGTGGCCATGTGAATTTGGAGCGGGTCCGACCTAGGGTTCGGAGCCCGAGATCCCGGGACCCCGAAATCCCGGGATTTCGCAAGGCCAAATCCCGGGATTTCGGGACAAATTTCGGCTTTTCTGACAACAAATATTCGGTGGTACGAGTGAAAGGGAAAGAACGGTGTCCAACCGACTTTGCCAACCGGTGTCCAATATCATTTGCACTCCGAAACCTAGCCAACCTTATCGTCCACGACACATTACAAGGGCGTTAGCTGCTGACTCATGTGAACTACGCAAGCCATGGTGGAGAACAGCCCCGAAATAGCATAAAACTCCCATGAAATCAGAAGGAGTCTTCTAATCCTACAACAAGAAATATTGCACAATCTCTCTCTTTCTCTCTGCAGGAACTCTCTTTTTGTTCTTTTGATCCGCACGAATACGTATATATATATATATATATATATACATATATAGACTACAAGTAATGAAGAGACTTGGGAGGCCGTATAAGGGTTAAAAACACTTGCTACTTTTATTACATTAATAATTAAAGGGGCGCTAGGAATAAATTTACAGTTAGGGGTCGACGTTTCGGCAGTCAGCGCTGCCTTCAACAGGTTCAACGTTTCGGCAGCGCTGACTGCCGAAACGTCGACCCCTAACTGTAAATTTATTCCTAGCGCCCCTTTAATTATTAATGTAATAAAAGTAGCAAGTGTTTTTAACCCTTATACGGCCTCCCAAGTCTCTTCATTACTTGTAGTCTATTTGTTTTCGCGTCCATCTGTACTCAGTTATACATTCATATATATATATATATATATATATATATATATATAGAACAAATAGGTTAATATATCAGACGGCTACGAAGTTGAATAAAAGTGAAATAATAAGACTTGGACTACAGATTACAGGAACGTTAACAAAAACTAATTTATTTAATGGGCAATTTAACACATAGATTAAAAAAAGAATGGTCGACGTTTCGACAGTGGCACTGTCTTCGTCAGGACAAGGGTCAGGACCTTTTGTCCTGACGAAGACAGTGCCACTGTCGAAACGTCGACCATTCTTTTTTTAATCTATGTGTTAAATTGCCCATTAAATAAATTAGTTTTTGTTAACGTTCCTGTAATCTGTAGTCCAAGTGTTATTATTTCACTTATATATATATATATATATACGCTACAAAATTTAGGTTCGAACAACCAGGATGTTGAATATAGATAGGGGAGAAAAGACACCAGAGACTGAAGTAGGGAGTAGGGGAAGTTATTTATTAAACTGGCATTTAAACTAAGGGTCTGGGGAAGTCTACGTTTCGGCGGAAGCTCCGCCTTCTTCGGGACTGAGACGAAAATCTATGTACAAGGTCTTTTAAAAGATTACAAAAGTGTCGTCACAGTTGGTACAATTCCACTGCGAGGCAGTCGTCAGTGAGTCATGTTCTGGAAGATTCCGGAAGGTTCCTGGGTCATCGGCCGGGGAGATTACGTGTCAGAGTCTTGAGTCGCGCTCGTTGAAAACCTGTTGTCCGGGGTGTTCTTAGAGTCATTGTGTCCAACTGTAAAGAAAAGAAGAAAAGAGGCAGCGGGCACTCCGAGGACATACAGAAAAAAAGTTATCCGGGTATGCTTCTTACAGTTGATAGCACTCCTTTATCCTCATTTATTAGAGATTGGAATTTGTAGATCAAGTACGATTCGCGTTGCTCTCTGCAGCGATCGGATGTGAAATTTGACTCTAAAATAAAAAGTGCGACGTTATTAATGGAATGACCGGGTCGACTAAAATGGCGAGAAACCGGGAGGCTACCTTTTTTCGAAACATCTGATCGGTGGTTATTGAATCGAATCCTGAATGAATTTTTACTTTGACCTACATATTGCGCGGAGCATGTTGTACATTGAATGATATAAATAATGTTACTGGAGTTACAGTCAAAGTCGCCATTGATTTTAAGGGAGAAGTCGGAGTTTGTACTCTTGACCGCTGCCGTGCTTTGCATTGATTTGCATATTTGGCATCTTTTACCATTGCATGGATGGCATCCCGCCGTAGGTGTTAATGGTTTGGGAACTTTGGAGTTGACTAGTCTATCTTGGAGGTTGCGGGCACGTCTGTATGTAACTCGTGGCTTCTCGGCAAATATTTGTCGTGTCCGTTCAGATTGCAGAAGGATGCTATGGTGGCGGTGGAGGATACTGTTAATATTACCCGCGCCTGCACCAAAGGTAAGAACAAGGTTTACGCGGTCGCCCTTGGGTTCGTCGTTGCGTTTACCGAATAAGTTCCTTCGGTCTGTTTGTCGTGCTTTGGACAGGGCGTCTCTTACTAGACTGGGTGGAAAATTACGATTAACGAAGGTCTGCTCTAATTCCGCGAGGTTTTTGTTTAGAACATCGTCGTCCGAGCAGATCCTCCTGTATCGGAGTGCCTGGCTATAAGGAATGGCGAGTTTAGTATGGCGCGGGTGGCAACTGTTAAAGGAAAGGTACTGCTGAGCATCAGTTGGCTTTCGGTACAGGTCAGTGGAAAACCCCTTCTCGGTTAAGGTTACTTTTACATCTAGGAAATTAACAGTCGTTGCCGAGAAGGAGTGGGTGAACTTCATGGCGGGGTGTACCAGGTTGAAATCGCGAATAAATCCTGTGAGATCTTCTTCGGAGTGTGGCCAAACCATGAATATGTCGTCCAAGAAGCGTTTGTATAGACTAGGTTTTTTGTCGCGCACGGCTAGAAATTTTTCCTCTAGTGCACCCATGAAAATATTTGCGTACGTTGGTGCCATCTTGGTTCCCATAGCTGTGCCATTTATTTGTAGATAGTGGCGGCCGTCAAATTCGAAGTTATTATTTTTGAGGATCAAGTTGAGTAGAGTTGGTAATACAGATGGGTCAACCGCGCGATCGGAATACTTCAGATACGCCGCCTTCGCTGCTAGCACGCCATCCTCATGTGGGATGTTAGTGTAAAGGGAGGTAACGTCTAGCGTTACAAGCAGGCTTGCATTGGGTGGTTCACATTTGCTAAGTATTTCGAGGAAATGGTTGGTGTCCTTAATATATGAGGGTAATCGGGGAGGTATATCTTTAAGGAGGTGGTCAACGAAGCTAGAAATTTTCTCCGTGGCGGTGCCGATTGAGGAAACTATAGGTCGCCCTGGGTTTCCTGGTTTATGGATTTTCGGTAACATGTAGAACCTGCCTGGTTTAGGGTTTTGGGGGGCTAGAAATTCATATAGGCAGGAGTCGATTATTTCACGCGCTTTTAGGGATTTTAGGGTTTTGGTGATTTCGGCAGCTATCTTATCTGTTGGATCACTGTCAAGCGGCTCATAGAACGTGTTACAGCCCAGTTGTCGGAACCCCTCGTTAAGGTAGTCCTGTTTGTCCATCACTACGATTGCCCCTCCCTTGTCTGCCCTTTTGATAATGATATCGCCACAGTTCTGTAAGTCGGAGAGGCTGCGCTGCTCAGCTGCTGTTAAATTTGGTTTAGTTTTGCGGTTAGATGGATTGTTGTATGCGTCAAGTACATCCCTTTGAACAGCCTTGATGTACATATCCAGGGCTTTGTCGCGGTTGGCATCGGGTGTGAAATCAGAAGTTGGTTTAAAGGGATTCGGATTGGAGTTAGGTTTGTCGAAAAAATATTCTTTTAGGCGCATACGTCTTGCGAAATTGTCCAAATCAAGA
The DNA here is from genome assembly GCF_037126465.1 of Ornithodoros turicata. Classification (NCBI taxonomy): domain Eukaryota; kingdom Metazoa; phylum Arthropoda; class Arachnida; order Ixodida; family Argasidae; genus Ornithodoros; species Ornithodoros turicata. The sequence goes on along the minus strand of NC_088206.1, from coordinate 8,175,549 downwards.
TGGAGTTGATATTCATTTAGTTTAGCGTTGTTGGGGCAGAATGACAGACCCCGATTCAGAAGTGAGAATTCTGAGTCGGTGAGGGTGCGGGATGACAAGTTCACAACGTTTTGTGATACAGTTACACGTTGTTGGACGGAAGAGGCCGCACCGTCCAATTCACCATCATGATCACGTTGAAGTTGGGGCAGTAATAATTGAGTAGAGGTGACCGGGTGTTTATTTACCGAGATACTTTCTGGAGGCGTTTCATTATTATCAGCTAAAATAGGTGAGCATACTCCGTCCCTGGCAAGCTTTTTGTGTTTAGTTCTCGATACGAGCTGTTCACGGGACCTGCAAAATTTTGACAATTCTTCTTGATGGGCGTCGGATAATGTCGTCGTATCGTGGATGATTTTCGCTTCTCGAGAAAGTTCGTTAATAGAGTCATCGCAATGAGAGATTAGTACATCTATTAGCGCAGTAGAGGCATTTTGAACGATGTTATTCCACTGACGGGAAAGTCTATCATCGAGGGGGAATGTCGGGTTCACTTTAATGGTCAACCCTCTAGGAGTTTTTTCTTGCTCTTTGTAAAGTTTGAGTGCGGCGCGGTGAGAATTGTATCGTATTTTCTTATCGCATACTTGACGGAGCCTAAAGAACGCTTCAGTCTCGGGAGTTACGTCGCTATTTCGTTGGGAAAATTTACGCTCACCGGCGGTTAGTTAGTCGTGCTTCGATGTGGTGCTGCGGCCTCCTCGTCGCTGCCGTTGTTGAAGGAGGGAGTCTGCTTCCTGTGGTGTAGGCCACACCGGATCCGGCACTCCAGGGTTGTCCTGTCGTCGTCGTGGCAGTCGTCGGAGGAGCCGTAGGACGAGGTCCTGAAGATGAGCGCTGATCTGTCGGACGCCCTCGAAGTTGGGGTGGAGGCCGTCCGCGGCCTCCACCCCAACTTCGAGGGCGTCCGACAGATCAGCGCTCATCTTCAGGACCTCGTCCTACGGCTCCTCCGACGACTGCCACGACGACGACAGGACAACCCTGGAGTGCCGGATCCGGTGTGGCCTACACCACAGGAAGCAGACTCCCTCCTTCAACAACGGCAGCGACGAGGAGGCCGCAGCACCACATCGAAGCACGACTGACTAACCGCCGGTGAGCGTAAATTTTCCCAACGAAATAGCGACGTAACTCCCGAGACTGAAGCGTTCTTTAGGCTCCGTCAAGTATGCGATAAGAAAATACGATACAATTCTCACCGCGCCGCACTCAAACTTTACAAAGAGCAAGAAAAAACTCCTAGAGGGTTGACCATTAAAGTGAACCCGACATTCCCCCTCGATGATAGACTTTCCCGTCAGTGGAATAACATCGTTCAAAATGCCTCTACTGCGCTAATAGATGTACTAATCTCTCATTGCGATGACTCTATTAACGAACTTTCTCGAGAAGCGAAAATCATCCACGATACGACGACATTATCCGACGCCCATCAAGAAGAATTGTCAAAATTTTGCAGGTCCCGTGAACAGCTCGTATCGAGAACTAAACACAAAAAGCTTGCCAGGGACGGAGTATGCTCACCTATTTTAGCTGATAATAATGAAACGCCTCCAGAAAGTATCTCGGTAAATAAACACCCGGTCACCTCTACTCAATTATTACTGCCCCAACTTCAACGTGATCATGATGGTGAATTGGACGGTGCGGCCTCTTCCGTCCAACAACGTGTAACTGTATCACAAAACGTTGTGAACTTGTCATCCCGCACCCTCACCGACTCAGAATTCTCACTTCTGAATCGGGGTCTGTCATTCTGCCCCAACAACGCTAAACTAAATGAATATCAACTCCATCTTGATTTGGACAATTTCGCAAGACGTATGCGCCTAAAAGAATATTTTTTCGACAAACCTAACTCCAATCCGAATCCCTTTAAACCAACTTCTGATTTCACACCCGATGCCAACCGCGACAAAGCCCTGGATATGTACATCAAGGCTGTTCAAAGGGATGTACTTGACGCATACAACAATCCATCTAACCGCAAAACTAAACCAAATTTAACAGCAGCTGAGCAGCGCAGCCTCTCCGACTTACAGAACTGTGGCGATATCATTATCAAAAGGGCAGACAAGGGAGGGGCAATCGTAGTGATGGACAAACAGGACTACCTTAACGAGGGGTTCCGACAACTGGGCTGTAACACGTTCTATGAGCCGCTTGACAGTGATCCAACAGATAAGATAGCTGCCGAAATCACCAAAACCCTAAAATCCCTAAAAGCGCGTGAAATAATCGACTCCTGCCTATATGAATTTCTAGCCCCCCAAAACCCTAAATCAGGCAGGTTCTACATGTTACCGAAAATCCATAAACCAGGAAACCCAGGGCGACCTATAGTTTCCTCAATCGGCACCGCCACGGAGAAAATTTCTAGCTTCGTTGACCACCTCCTTAAAGATATACCTCCCCGATTACCCTCATATATTAAGGACACCAACCATTTCCTCGAAATACTTAGCAAATGTGAACCACCCAATGCAAGCCTGCTTGTAACGCTAGACGTTACCTCCCTTTACACTAACATCCCACATGAGGATGGCGTGCTAGCAGCGAAGGCGGCGTATCTGAAGTATTCCGATCGCGCGGTTGACCCATCTGTATTACCAACTCTACTCAACTTGATCCTCAAAAATAATAACTTCGAATTTGACGGCCGCCACTATCTACAAATAAATGGCACAGCTATGGGAACCAAGATGGCACCAACGTACGCAAATATTTTCATGGGTGCACTAGAGGAAAAATTTCTAGCCGTGCGCGACAAAAAACCTAGTCTATACAAACGCTTCTTGGACGACATATTCATGGTTTGGCCACACTCCGAAGAAGATCTCACAGGATTTATTCGCGATTTCAACCTGGTACACCCCGCCATGAAGTTCACCCACTCCTTCTCGGCAACGACTGTTAATTTCCTAGATGTAAAAGTAACCTTAACCGAGAAGGGGTTTTCCACTGACCTGTACCGAAAGCCAACTGATGCTCAGCAGTACCTTTCCTTTAACAGTTGCCACCCGCGCCATACTAAACTCGCCATTCCTTATAGCCAGGCACTCCGATACAGGAGGATCTGCTCGGACGACGATGTTCTAAACAAAAACCTCGCGGAATTAGAGCAGACCTTCGTTAATCGTAATTTTCCACCCAGTCTAGTAAGAGACGCCCTGTCCAAAGCACGACAAACAGACCGGAGGAACTTATTCGGTAAACGCAACGACGAACCCAAGGGCGACCGCGTAAACCTTGTTCTTACCTTTGGTGCAGGCGCGGGTAATATTAACAGTATCCTCCAGCGCCACCATAGCATCCTTCTGCAATCTGAACGGACACGACAAATATTTGCCGAGAAGCCACGAGTTACATACAGACGTGCCCGCAACCTCCAAGATAGACTAGTCAACTCCAAAGTTCCCAAACCATTAACACCTACGGCGGGATGCCATCCATGCAATGGTAAAAGATGCCAAATATGCAAATCAATGCAAAGCACGGCAGCGGTCAAGAGTACAAACTCCGACTTCTCCCTTAAAATCAATGGCGACTTTGACTGTAACTCCAGTAACATTATTTATATCATTCAATGTACAACATGCTCCGCGCAATATGTAGGTCAAAGTAAAAATTCATTCAGGATTCGATTCAATAACCACCGATCAGATGTTTCGAAAAAAGGTAGCCTCCCGGTTTCTCGCCATTTTAGTCGACCCGGTCATTCCATTAATAACGTCGCACTTTTTATTTTAGAGTCAAATTTCACATCCGATCGCTGCAGAGAGCAACGCGAATCGTACTTGATCTACAAATTCCAATCTCTAATAAATGAGGATAAAGGAGTGCTATCAACTGTAAGAAGCATACCCGGATAACTTTTTTTCTGTATGTCCTCGGAGTGCCCGCTGCCTCTTTTCTTCTTTTCTTTACAGTTGGACACAATGACTCTAAGAACACCCCGGACAACAGGTTTTCAACGAGCGCGACTCAAGACTCTGACACGTAATCTCCCCGGCCGATGACCCAGGAACCTTCCGGAATCTTCCAGAACATGACTCACTGACGACTGCCTCGCAGTGGAATTGTACCAACTGTGACGACACTTTTGTAATCTTTTAAAAGACCTTGTACATAGATTTTCGTCTCAGTCCCGAAGAAGGCGGAGCTTCCGCCGAAACGTAGACTTCACCAGACCCTTAGTTTAAATGCCAGTTTAATAAATAACTTCCCCTACTCCCTACTTCAGTCTCTGGTGTCTTTTCTCCCCTATCTATATATATATATATATATATATTTGAAAGTAAAGAGAGAAAATGGAGACAGTCTTTTCAGAAAACTATAGACTCGGCTAGCAGAATAAAACACAACAGTCACTGTGGATGAATAAAACGCAAGAAGACCAAAACGCACCACTCGATGTATTCACACAAGCGACATTCCCTAGAATAATCCGGCGGATGAAGCGAAATAAGTCATTGATTTTAGCAGCTGCGTAAGTAGAATTGCTGTACGTCATAAGTATGTATCTTCTCGCGCACTACTAGCTGCGGTAAATATACTGGGGCGCAGCCAGAAGATGTTCCATAGCAGACGACAAGAACAGACGCATTCCATTGCAAAGTCGACATTCCGACACGGTGTGAATGCTCAATGTAATACGCAGGTTTTGCCCCGTGAGCAGTTTTTAGCGCTTTTTTTTTTTCTCTCACTAGAATGTTCCGTGGGGATGACAGAAGACGCGAACTATATCGCACTTTGTGGTAGCATGGTTGTGCAAGTGAATACAGTCCTATGCGACATCCTGCGAAATCCCGAAATCCCGGGATTGTAAAAACGGCTCGGGATTCCGAACCATAGACCGACCGTAATGCGCCGTATATGCACGGCATGGTGCGCACTGTTACATTTTTCAATATCGATTAACTGAATTGTAGCCCACAACAGTTCTCACGAATGTTCCACTGACAACATTTGTCTTCACGTCCTTCGGGCAACGACACCAGTCCGCTTCGCAATGCACGCTATTCACAGGGACTGCTCCATGGCGTCGCACGCGCGTGCACGCGCAGCATGGACTAAAAAAACACCGATGCACGAGCTGAAAGGACGTTCACTGCTTAGCGCCGAAGCAAGATAGGGTCCGGTAGATTTTTTACCTTTGGCTTCATAACGGAATCAACATTTTGAATCGTGATAACAAGTACGATAATAATATAGCGCGTAATGTAATTTGAAGTGAACTTGTTTTTCGCATTTTAGTGCCCCTTTAAGGTCAACGCAGCTACTTTTCTACAGCTGCAACAATCGGTACAGCAACACTACTTTGAACGCCTACTGACTCACAACCTGAGGCAGCGAAACAACTTCAATTTTAATTAATAATTGGGGGTTTACGTCGCGAGACAACTGAGATCCAACTTCAATTTCACTTCCATAGGCAGATCGACATTTCGGGGTTACTCTTTCCGCGCATCGAGGAAAGCGAAATATACAAGCGTCAACATGCCGCATCGACACAGCTAACGTTCACATACTCTACTCACTCAACGCACGCTCTCGGAAGCAATCAGTTACCCCGCGCAAGTGGAACGAATCGCGTGTCATGCAATGTCGCCCAAGGCTATCAGGTTTCGGCCACGCACATCACGGTCACAGACAGAGTCAGATATAGTCATCAGCATAATGGTGATACAGTTGACGTCTCTACTATACATGTTGCCATGACTCGCGTGTAATCCGAACGTGATGGCGTGGTCTCATCGTTCCTTTTTTTTTTTTTTTATGTGTGTCCCACGACAGCCTATGACGCGTATTTATCCGCATGCTTGCTGTCAGACTGGCTTCCACTCCAGTTTCCACTGTGCCTCGGTCGTTCATTATATTTGAGGTCGTTCCAAGTATAATGTCACAGTAGCATTTAGTAGTTTTTTTTTAATGGCGCCGCGAAGCAACTGTGGCTATGAGCGGCGTACAGATGTGGACAGATGGAGAGAGGACAGCAGGAAGGAGTGGGGGACAGGGGAGATTAGTACGCGTCCTGGGCTGACTTCATGGGGAACTGTGCCGACATTCGTCTGAAAAGTCTTCGGAAAACGCAGGGAGAACCTCGAACAACACAGCCGGTGGTAGGAGGATTCGACCGCACCACCTCCGAGTCTTAAGCACGACCTTGGCTACCAACAACGAGCGGCACCGCCTTAACCTACACGGCCATGCCGCTGGTATTCTTCAAAGTGATGGTCTCTGATTCCGCCGCTTTGTAGCATCGCACACCCGTGCGACAGCTGGTCTGGTTTTTAGAAAAAGGATAGAGAAAAAAACATGGAGAAGTTGGCCCAACTCTACATGGGGCAGGCTACATAAGCGCGCACGGGGTGGCGCGGTCTCGCCACGAGTGACTGTAGTGTCACTTTTCCTCGAGGTTTTCTTTTTTCTTTTTTTTGCCTCGTCATATTTTAGTAGAAACCTATAACTTCAAGTGTCATGGAGTAGACAGATTCACTTTTCTGTGGCCACAGCCTTCATATTTTTTTATATGCAACCGTCCATCTAGTTTATGGTTTTGTCATCCATAGCAGATTCAATCTGGCATTGAAGTTAACGTTTGAAAACCTCTAACTCCTGCCATACTAACCACAGGATGGTTCTGCGAGCTCCTATCACGACATTACTACTGCAACCACGAGAAACGACATTAGTCCAGTGTTACGAAAGCGCACCTCTCTTAGAAACCGACGACATCTTGAGACATAACTAGAATGGGGGGGCTAATCAACTCGCTGAACATTTTCCAGTTATCATGCTCAATAAAAGAGCCAAGGTCCCAATATCCAAATATGAAGTTGCTTTCGCGCGAGCGCATTTACCGAAAGACAATGCTACTCAAAAAACCCCTCCTTCCTTCGCTACGTCACTGGGCTACGTCACCAAGTTCCATGTGTCTCAACGCCGCATTCCAGATGATGAAACTCAGTGACGTTTCGTACTCCTCGCCAATGAGGGGACCCCGTTGTGATAGCCTGTGGCGCCCGGATTGAACCGCTTACGCTAACACAGCGGTGATATCGCCAGAACGCACGTGGTTCTATGGAAACAGCACTGCCAGATACCCTTTCCTGTGCGCGGAGCAATACAGCGCTGGGAATGTAGTGCGCTATGTGAAATGGACATTGTGGACTTCTGGTAGTGCCTGAACTCCCTAACTTGAACTCGCGCGACTCACGTCCCAATTTATTTCTTTATCACATCACCATCACCAACTTACGGGTTTGAAGTGATCCCGGATTTACTTAACTTTCCGGAACTGCAATAAATTAATGTATAAGCGCGCTGTGTGTTTGATGCTTTCCTCTACCATCTATTCTACGTTCTTTAGCGCAAATAATTTTTAGAAAGCTTTCACCGTCTGCAGCATATCACAGCGCATTAAAAAGAGTGCACATTATATGCCCGTTTAGTGTCACTTAACATGCTTTCAAATTCAATCGAAAGATTAAAAAAAAAACTATTCCCTCAAGCAAGTAACAAATGTTACGCATGACCTGCGTAGAAACTCATATACAGTGACAAAAAAAAATACAAAAATAAAAAAGAATCCTGCTGTTCACGAACCAATTTATTACACATTACACACTCTAAGCACTCCGATATTTCGCATGCGATGCCTCCGCCGCCATTGTTTATTTGGTTGTCAAGCTTCGCATTTTTTGCGATGCTCAGCATTCTTTATCTCTTTTTTCGACGTGCCTGTCTGCCGCCAACGCTGCACTATTCTTGCATAACAGGCACAACAGAATGCATACTTTGCATAATCGAAATATGAAGAGGCAGAAAAAGAAGAAAGATATATGAATTTCTCCTCTCCTTCTCAACCTTACACACACTCTCTCTCTGTCATACACGTGCGGTACCATCGTGCACCCTATCTTGCGTTGTTTCTCGAATTCATCCAAACAGCCTTTCCGCATCGGGAAAGACTCAGCATTTCGAGCAATTAGTGTCGCATCTGTTCTTTTCTTCCTTTCGTTCTTTTTTTTTTTTTTCCCCTTCGTGATCTCGGTTAATATACGGCTTCTTGCAGAATGAGCATATGAGCCTTATCTCACGTAGAGCTGAAGCATATACGAAAAAGAAGAAGAGAAAGAAGGAAAGAAAGAAGATGGGCAAGAAGGGAAAACGCAGTATATTTCTCGTTAGCAATGCCCACGCGGGAAATGCGTAGACAGTGTTAGATATAGGGCAGCAAATTCGAGCTCGTCTCGAAGCTGTTCGTGGGAGAGTTCTCGAAGAAATGTTTCGTGCTCATCAGAGTAAAGGCTGAAGAAAACAGCTGGAGCTATGTTGAAGAAATAAATTCAGTTAGCGTGCACTGCAGAACGCTGACTGTTTTCATTTACGGCAGGATAGCTTAAACTGTTGTTTTGGTTCGCTGCGCTACACGACGGATCGGTGCCTCGGGAACTTCCGCGTGGAGCGTGGTCTAGATCCTTATATTAAGCGTCTCTTGGACAGCCATGATTGATGGCTTTTTCTTTGATTTATAGATGTGAAATAGAATGCGCATCTAGCGGTACGATTGCCAAGCAGTCCAACTTTTCACGGCGAACTACTTTGAAATATATTGACTATAAACTGAAACTTTGAATAACGATTTTTTAGATCAGTTTGTACCTGTGGTTTAATGATAGGTAGGTTAGGCTTTTTTATAGCTAATATCTAGCTAGCAGACGGACTTGTGAGACGGGCAGGTGTCGAACCCGAGTGTCGTTCAACGCGTGTGCCAAGCAACGTCTGTTTTTCCCTCAACGCATTTTATAATTACTTCACAAAGCGTTGCAACGAAATTATGCCGAATTTCATGACGCGATAACTCGGTGAGTAATAAACCGATAGCAACCAACCGACTAAATCCAGATTGTAAGATTCTAGCTACCAAGATTATTGCGGCGGCTGACGCAATCTCCGGGTGTGGTGGGCGCGGCCGAGAGAGACGGAAATATAGGGGTACGCGTACCTTGCGGGCAGTCCATCTCGCGAACGCGTGAAGCGAGGACGCCGATCGAGGTGCCGTTGGAAAGCCCTTGCAAATGTTCCATCTGGACCTTGAGCGATGTCGCAGCGAGGGTAACGTCGACTTGTGCGAGTGTGGAAGTGACCTACAAAGACGATGGGGTGCATCCAGGAGGGGGGCTCAACACCGTGGAGGGGCTAGAGCCCGCCATAGAACCCCAGGGGCAGGGGCGATGGGAGGTGGCCCGCGCCGGCTTAAATGTTCTTGGTATTAATAGATGGCTAATCAATGAAATGAATAAACGAATAAAGACTCGTATTTCTCTCGCTAAAATCCCACATCAGGAGCAAAAGAATCGGAGATGGTGACGTTTTCATGTAAAACAATACTGATAGGACACCACTGAGCCCGCCCTTTTTTTCTTTCTGCTGTGCTTATCAATTTCTACTGCAGACCTACGCAGCCCCCCCACCCCAAACATTAAGATGCATTCTGCAAAGTATTCCACTCTTACCCTATCCCAGCAACGACGAAAGACAGCTTTGTAAACCCTTAGATAACGATTTTGGCGAGTTTGTCACATTTCTATGTTGTCTGCGAATTGCGTGATCTAAGCGTTATAGTGCATGTCTGAGCAACTGGTAAAAAAATTACTTGAAACAACTAAATCAAAGCTGTTTCTTTATTGCCATTTCTTGTAGTAGTTGCAAAATGCTCATGGCTTGTTACGCCAGGGAACAGCTGTGCACTAAGTGGCCTAATGACGAGAACGACAAAACAGCAGAGTGCAGCCGGACAAACAGCTGTACTTGCAGATGCGCAACTGATGCACGTTGATGCAGAACACACTTTGCATTCGAACACGCGACCAACGTTCGTAAGCCATATAGCGAGACGAAAGAAGACGAAGAAAGCCATAGCGAGCCACTTTAGGCATCAAAGTTCGCCATCCTATACGAAGAAGAAGAAGAAGAAGAGCGCAGCGGGGTCATTATATATACATCAAAGAACGTTTACGTGCTGACCTTTCGTCCGCTCATTCCGGTAATTGAAACGCAATCTCGTTTTCTTTCCTTATACTTCCCCGGCGCTTCTTTTTTTGGCAACATGTAAGGGAGGCCGACAAATAATCTTATTTGCTATTCTCATCTGATACAGCGAAAACACGGCACACGCAAGAGAGTAACCGGAACACGAAAAGAAAACGTGGCAGTCCCAAGGCAACACAGTACAGTGATACTTGTGATCAAAGTTTCATGAGCAATCGAATTAAAGACACACACACAGAGCGTCTTGCCCAGCAAAAATGCTCATTCCGTTAACTGGTCTCCCAATGAAACCGCCTCGAATTTGCTGAAAAAAGAAAAGAAAAAAAAGACAAGAAACAGAAACAAAGGAAATTTGTCAGGACAAAAACTGCACGCTCCTAATGATAGGCGCAAACGTTAGCTAGTCGCTTTCTCTTGCGGTAAAATAGCGTTAGTGATGCGTTTTGAGAGAACACAAAGAAAGAATAAGTCAATTGTGATAGAAGGGGAAAGAAGAAAAAGAAGGGAAAGAAGGAGCATGGAAGTGGCCCCCCAAAATATTTTTGTTTTTCGCTGCAACGTCTTCTGCAACGAATAAAATGAGCTCCTGCGAAAGAACGATGAGCTCAGGTGACCTACAGAGCACGCGCGAGGCTCTGATCCGCACACCTTAAAAAAAAAAAAAACCTCAACATCCAAAGAGCGCATCTGTGAAGCAGAAGACATCGTGACGTATCACGGGCTCCAGCACGTGACCAGTGACGTCCAAAGGCACAGCTCAAGCATGTATATAAGCGGCGCGTGAGCCGAGAAGAAAAAAACAAAGAAGAAATGCCCTCGGCAGTTTCTACGTCACGCGAGGCTCATGTCTCTCGTCCGCGACTGCTTTCTCCGACTGTCTTTTGTAAATTTTATTGCACAGTGGTAATACGCCGCAGGGCGAAAATATTTTGCATGGTGACTCCTTGTGGACAGCTTCACAGATGAAGCAGGGTTTCGAGTCATGTTAAATGTCACTTCCATGCTCCATTAAAAAAAAAAAAAGGAAAAAGAAACATGTGAGAGAACGTATGTCAGTTACCCGCCTAGCTTGCAATGAAGGCTCATAATGTTTAGAAATCATAGTGAATGTAGTAGGTATGGGAGCAAGTTTGTCGATAAGCAGAGACAGGCGTTTTCAAGCTATAGGCCTATACAAGTATTACTAGAAGCCTGAAAGCTCATAGGAAAAAAAATGTGTCACAAATAGTTCCCTTATCTGCCACAATGGCGCTGTTTACAAGGCACAAAAAGCTGTTAAGCAGCCCGCGATCCTCTACGAGGCACGGTAACACTGTACTGCCCTCTGCACTTGCAATTACGTGCTACGGCTCCCCCCCCCCCCCCCCACACACACATTTGTTTTAGGTGTTATGTGCATCACGCATGCGTAATTCCTTATGCGATTTCGAGTGGACGTTATATCTAATGATCTTTGACTCGGAATACGAACTTGAAATAATTTAAATGCTTGGCGTAGACTGGCAAGCTCTGTGCCAGTAGGTGATCATGGCAGGCGACGTATGTTCAGTAATTGCTAGAATTGATTTTTTTTTTTTCAATTGCGTGGCATAAATCGTAAGTGTATTATTCTTAGACGTGTCATCACATTTTATACTTTGCGTACACCGTGCTCGGCCATGTAGCGAGTGCTGTTGCTGTCAGGCAAGTAAACTAAGTTCGGCACAACCTTTCAGTGGGAAAATCTCGCAGCTTTCACGCCTCTAGAAATACACGTGAGCCTATAACTTCAAGATACTAATCGCTCGCAATGTACCAGCGCACCAGTTCGCGTACAATTTTGCGGAACGAGCGTGATCATAGTACCGAGGAAAATAAGATTACAAACGAATGTGAATAATCCCTTAGGTACAACAGGCAAAGCAGATTAGGGAACTCGGACGGTAGTGGCGGGTGATACGTGTCAGTCCCAGTTCTGCGTACTTATCGTGCACTAAGAAAAGCTCTACTCTGCGGTTACGCGCTCACGCATTAGTAACTCTTCAGGCATCTCGAAATCTTCACAAAGTCCTGATTAATTGTGCTTTGTTGGGAACTTGTCATCTAGCAGAGTCACTACTTCATTGTGCCGGCTTACCCAAACACACGAGTTCCCTCTCTTTCAACGCTGCAAAGCAGACGAACACGAATAGTATGGCGGGCTAGCCCGCCATACGAATAGAAAGGCAGACGACATAGCGGAAGAAGAAGGAAAAAGACGACGGGCAATACGAGAATGCGCGCGCCACCGTGACAGATAGCCCGGTTTATCTTCATTCTGCGCACAGCTGCCCACGGCTTGCTGCCTTATCTGGAGCTAATCTGTGTCCAAACCGTAAGTGCGATGTCACGTCCCATCCTTCGATCTTGTGTAAGGAGTCCCTTGCGCGTTTGGATACCCTTAGGGCGGCTCCATTCGTCGTCGAGGAGAGGAGAACGATGGGGGCGCAAGACTTGTAGATCGTGCGTTTCGAAGTTACGCACTTGGCGGACGTGTCGCGAGGATCTGGTGCAAGCTTTTAGTAAGTTTTGAGTGAGGTTTGAGATATACAGGGTGTTACCCTATAAAAGTATACCCGTGCCGCCATGCCGTACTCGCCAATTACTCAATGTAGGTGGCACATTGTGCGATCTTCATATGGAGCTCATAAGGACATTTAATCTTTGTAAATTTTGAAGTGATTGAGCGCCGCAGCACGAAGTTATAACTCAAAACGTGCAATTCCCGTAGTGAAAACAGCCAAGATGGCGCCGCTCAGTAAGCAGACGACATCCCTTTTGGGTGTCGTCTGCCGAGTACGTCGGCATTTTTCGTTGCTCACGTTGCTTGCTTCTGAGCAAAATACGACAGTTACACCAAAGCGAAATGAAAACTACAGTTCCATCGGGCTGGCAGGATATGCAACACGTCGTCGTCTGGGGAGCAGCATGTCAAATGCTCTTCTCAACGCCGCCATCTTGATTGTTTTCACTACGGGAATTGCACGTTTTGAGTTATAACTTCGTGCTGCGGCGCTCAATCACTTCAAACTTTACCAAGATTAAATGTCCTTATGAGCTCTATATGAAGATCGCACAATGTGCCACCTGCATTGAGTAATTGGCGAGTACGGCATGGCGGCACGGGTAGACTTTTATAGGGTAACACCCTGTATTTCGCACAGAGACTGTTCTTTTCGGCACTGTCCCCCCATCAATGAGCATAGAATACTCCAGCACAAGATGCGAAAAACGTCATAGCTTTCTGTTGTCACATTGCTAACTGTGGGGAATATGCTGCGACACAGCCAAAAGATATTCCGTAGCAGACGACAGGAAAAGACGTAGACAGTGGCGTCTGCTAAGTGAGCAGTACACCACTCCCAATATTCCGGCTCCGTCTGAATACTCAGCGTAACAACGGGCTTTTTCTTCCACGATAATCTTTCGTGAGGATGTCGTCCATGTGAATACACGGTTGAATTGCCACCCCAATTATAAGGACGTTGTCCAGAAAAATAGGTACGAGGGGTGTTCAAGTCAAACCGGGACTTTTCATTTTTCGCAAAATTAAAATGAACTTACAGGCGAAAAATTAACACACATTCCCTTAGCTAAAATCGGTAAAACCAGTGCTAAACTACACAAAGGACGGAAGAGGACGGACGCACTGCACTTCCAACAAATGTTGAACTCAAACAAATGTTTCAACTTTATCGTGTGTAACCAACAGGCCCAAATTGGTACTTTATTCAACTATTTTTCCCTTAGCACTTGCGCACCGGTTTTCTATCCTGCTAATTAAGCCCTTTTTTGTTTGTTTGTTTCGGGAGAACATTTAGCACTTACACAAACGTAAAAAAGTATGGGCAGTTGGGCATGATGACGAAACAACAGCACCAAAAAGGAAGACGCTGAAACGTAGAACACAACATAAGACCGGTCACAACACAACATTAACCACAACATTAACCGGTCTGTAGCCTAGATCACTACGTTCACATAATCCCCTCCACACTCTAACAAAGCAGCCATTCACTCCGGCCGTAAAAACCCGTACGGAACCTTTCTTCCCTCCGGGCTGTTGACCCACAATTCGCATGAACCTTTAAACACGTCACACCTAACCCTTTAAATACCATGCCAATGATGAGGACAGTGCCCAGAAGAAGAACAGTCTCTGTTCGAAATATCGGCGGCTTCTGTCCTGAGGCAACTCCCTTCCTACATTCTACCGGTTCGCTGGATTTCTACCCATCTACAACATAAGACAACAGTTTTTTATATAATAATAATAATAATAATAATAATAATAATAATAATAATAATAATAATAATCCGTGGCTTTACGGCGCAAGGCAACTATGATCATAGATGTCTGTACATTAATTTTGCCCACCTGGGGGTGGCAATTTAACGCGCGCTGAAATCTCAATACATGGCGCACCGTATTTAACGTCCCTCCCGGAAGAAAGCGTGTAAAAAAAAGCGTGTACCCTGACACCAAATTGTTTGCGTCATTGGCCGGGTTCGAACCCGCAACCTTGGGATCCCGCTAGGCGAACACGCTACCGACTGATCTGACTTTTTAAAGGAATATTCAGGGAAGGAATACTACTTTATGAATAATATAAGCATACGCAGCATAGTGTCCCTAATAGCAGTGTAAGTGATGAGACCGCGTCATGATAAACTAGTTGTATCCCATGTTTCAGCAAAAAACGTGCAAACATGCGTGCGCTTCCTCGTGCAAGTCAACCTGTTACTCCATCAAGGGCACATGTACCTGCCGCAACAGTGGCCGCCGGCAACGCAAATATTCCCGGTACTCGTGCACACCTAGCTCCTGGTGTGCGCAGCCCTGGATCGAGAACCCCCAGACCGCGAACTCCTCTTCCGGCACCACGTGACATGAGGACTAACTTCGAGCTGCCACTTCAACGTGGAGTCCGTGGTGAGATGCCCTTTGCGGGCGCTGCGTCTCCAGCGGTTTACTCGACACCAGAAGAAACACATCCGGTAAGCCGGATGTATACAGCTCATTAGACCACAGAACAGCACTTGGTAGCCGGTCTTGTGAAAAATCGACCTTGTAGCCCAGA
Organism: Ornithodoros turicata; assembly: GCF_037126465.1. Taxonomy (NCBI): domain Eukaryota; kingdom Metazoa; phylum Arthropoda; class Arachnida; order Ixodida; family Argasidae; genus Ornithodoros; species Ornithodoros turicata. The sequence goes on along the minus strand of NC_088206.1, from coordinate 8,160,349 downwards.
GGACGCAAGCACTAATATTACGAAAAAGAAAAAAAAACCCGAAGCTTCAGTTTGTTTATTTCGGCACAAGCTTTCATACGCGTAGATGGCCTGAGACACAAGGGAAGGACCTGAAGTGTAGCCTAGTACGCGTACACGAAAGCTTCAGCGTTTTTCGTATTATTAGCCGGCCTCGTTAAAAAATGCGTAACTAGGAACAGCTTGCGTAGATGTCTCTGTAACCTGTCTTCGAGGCTTGTATCCTTAGAGGAAAGTATGTCGTAAGTGAAATAATGAAAAAAGAAGAAGAAGACTGAATCTTTTCGTTATTGCACCAAACGCATCTAAATACATGGGGTAGCTCTATACAAGGCCTTTGCTGGCGGTAAATTTTGGCATGAAGTGTAGGAAATTGGTCAGTTGGTACAGCTTTCGCAGTAGTCCGGCAGAATGTTTACAAAGTAAGTTGCGGCACGTCCTCTGCGTTCCATCTACATCGTTGATACTATTCCAAACACGCTGCTGTAGTACGCTATGCAGCAAAAGTGAGTGAAGTAACATTATTACAGACAGTGAATGCATCTGATATCTAGATGTACATATAGAGTTATACATATTTCTGTTTCATTGCACGTCTATCGCATAGCAATCATAGCATCATAACAGCGTGACAAGCACGGCTGTAGCCTAAGCAAGTTTTGTAACGCTTTCCAAAAACAAATAACTGCATCGTGACTAGTAGTTATTATTTTCCGAAATAATAGTAAGTTTTCCAGGTGTAAGGGGGCCCGAAAAGTAACCGATGAATTACGGCTGTATGTTGTATTCTCTGCATCGTTCTTGGGGATACGCTGTAGGTTTCAATACGCAAGAATGGCAGAAACAGGTTGCTTTGGATACTGAAACCCCAGGTCCGTCTGTAATCGTGAAATATGCAGACTTCCGTGGGAAAGGGGGAGCGAGAATTAACTAAACTTCCTTCTTCATTTCTTTTCACCTTGTCATTTGGCGTGAGGCCAATGCCTGGTTCACTCCGTTGCGGGATGCGGTGTCGCTAGACAATCTGTTCAGACACATGCGTTCTTGATGCGGTAAACTCCTCTGTTTCACCAATCATGCCTCCAATCCATCCACCCGCATGGAGTTCGGTCGAGCCCAACACTTGCGGTGCGTGTGCTATTCGATTCGCCGTTCTTCGTTGCCATGACAACCGTGCCGCGCTACATCCGTAACACGTGAAAATGCAACAGTGTCAACAGGGCATGACGCGTTTCAACCTCGTTGGATTCAGAAGTACGTGGATAAAGATAGCAGGATAGCTAGCCTTCCTTATCAAGGCAGGGCCATCGTATACGGGGCCAACCTTCAGGTCCTGGTCTTGTAACGTGTCCACGCTTTCGCTCTCCACAACTGTTACGGACGGACCAACACAGCGTTCGGTGTTGGCGGGCCCTATAAAGTTTTCGCTCTCACAACACGTCGTAAAGACGCTCCTCTACCGATAACTAGGGTTCGTGGTTTTCGGCATTTTCCGAAAAATGCCGGAAAACACCCCCCGAATGATTTTTTTCAGATTCGGAATATTCCGAAAAAATCCGAATTTCTCGTATCTTGACAGCTGCCATTCCTGGAACCGCAAAGGGAAATCCCCTTGGAATCTCCCGTTTTCGACTATTTCTCGAGCGTGGCATTATCTTCAGGCTGTGCCCTTGTTTCGTTGTGCTTAAGCGGTTATAAGAGGATGACCTCAGCTCTGTTGTGCGGTCGGTGACCGCCTTTTTGCAGCACACATACTTAGTGACACACCTATCTTTAGTGAATTTACTATTCAGAACCTTTGTGGTCTGTTGTTGTCGGGTTAAAATGAGATCACCAGTGTACGGAGTTCCCAAACGGTTTCAAAAGCTGATCGCTGATCCCCTGCCCTAGCCTTCTAGTTCATTTTTGTGTTCTTTGTATTCCTCTATCTACTCCCTTCCAGTTACGACTTGGAGTGACCCTTGTTTCCGTTCGTGAGGCACTTCAAGGCACTTCGAGGCACTTCACTGTATGAGGACTTATTCTTATTTGTTCTACGAGATGAATCTCGTATGGATGATATAAAGCGCGAGTTTTTCGAATATGCTGTATGCCCTGCCCCTCAGGTGGATATATCTCCTATTAAGTTTTGGACGGCCCGTTGCAGCACATGGCCTTTGTAATCGCAGTGCGCCTTAAGCATACTGGCTATTCTTGTTTCTAGCGCTAATGTTGAGCGCGCGTTCTCTAAACTGCGTGTTATTAATCGCAAGGAGCGAGCCGCTATGACAGACGACATCTATTACAACAAGAGGTAGTCTCCTTGTTTGCTGGTTTGGCACAGGCAATACAAGACATTGTTAATGAAACCATGTATCGATTCACTTCTTTTCGGTTCGTTGTTAGTTCGCGCGCAAAATAGGCTTTCCTTCATGCGAAATAAATAGATGCCCGTATTCGGGCATTTATTTTTTGGGCGGAATATAGATGCCGAAAAAATCCGATTTATAGTCCCCCATATAAATGCCGATAAACACCCCCCGAATTGGGTTGAAAATAAATGCCGAAAACCACAAACCCTACCGATAACCTTTATTATGTTTTGTCGTTTATCCCAACAGGTCCTCTTCAGTTCAGCATCTCCTCTCGCGGCTGCAGAGGACCATCCCGACCATTTGCTGTACCTGAGTGTGATGGAGAAAGGTCGCAAGAACCCGGAGTTTGTTAATGCCATGACTTACACAAGCAGGATCGTCATCGCCCTGCTGACCGTCGTTGCGACCACAGTACTAACCATTATCCTCCTTTTGCATGCCACCGGAAGGCAGTCAACGAGCAATACTATGTCCTACATGTTCCTCCGTGAGTCCACTTTCAGTTGTCGTACGAATATTCTGTATGTGAAGTATTGATCTTCGTACCAAGACTGTATTCTGGATATTTAAGGGACGTGCTTCAGGACGAGAGCTTGCCGGTGTTTCGGCAGCGGTATTCCTAAGGCTAGTTCCCTTAACATTCCCTTACCGGTTCGCTGTTCTTTTTTTTTTCTCTCTTTTTTTTTTTACCTATATTTACTTTAGGAAGTTTTTCAAGATGTTCAACATTTCTTAATGTGTCTTGGCTTGGGCAACCGTATCTTAAAACGGTATCTTGATAGTACCTAGTGCTAGAGGTCTTGAACGGGATATGCCTTCAGCTGGTCTGTCACGTCCTTTCGGACGTTATCCTTATCTAGATCTAGATCCTTGGATTTAGATCATACATGGCGAACTTGAAATACTCTTAAGATGCTGACTTTCATTTGACCTACAGTCACTCAGTAGGAAGCAGAGTAGGGATATTAATCCACGCCGGCGAGCGCGCCCGCCATGAGTTGAGCCCGCATTGAGTACGACCTGACAGCGCCGCCCTACGGTGGGACACCGATCTCCCGCTTCTCCGCCCAAGAACAGCGCGCACTCAAGCCAGTCTGGCTACGTTAATCGGCAGAATGGACTCGCGGACGTACGAGTTTTCGCAATTAAAATGGCGTACCGAAATTCGCGAACATTAATACATCGCGAAACATAACTACGCTTACAAACTCAGTAACTCTCGCTAGGCAGAAAAAAAAAGGAATTTATCAATCTGTCCAGCAAATCACGGTTTATTCCGATAATATTTTATCGTGCCTTCTGACACTCGGCTTACAAATAAACAATATAAGAAAAGGTTGCTACATTCGACAAACTACAAATTGCAGTTAGTGCAAATGCAATTACTGTCGAATTACTGTCGAATTAGGTCTAATCCCCTTCTATGTACGACATTTACAGCGATACACAAAACACACAGGCACTAAAGAAAAAAAAAAAGAACGGTAGAGTTTTCTACCCAAGCTGGTAGAACGACAGTACTTCTACCATTTCCGGCCAATCCACGCGCGCTTTCTCCCTCGCGAGTGTATGCGGCGGCGTCTCTTTCCCTTGCTCCTCCCTCTCACGTTTGTTCTAAGAAAAAAAAAAGGGGGTAGTATTTCCTACCCAAGCTGGTAGAACGGCCGTTTCTACTCTGTAGTTTGTTTCTAATCTGCGCTTATACCCAACAGGTAAAATTGGATTGAGTAGAAATGTGGTTGCAATACAACTCTACCGGGAGGGGTAGAAAATTCTAGTTTTTCTTCTTTTTTTTTCTTCTTAGAGTGTGCATCGCTAAACATATGTAGGGAGTGACTTTTTCGGGTTAAATGCCTTTCTCAGATTCGGGGAGGTCAAAATCGGGCGCTATTTTTAAATCTCTAATTCGGGGAGAAATCGGGCGATAATTGTGCCTTCGGGTGTTTTTGTTTCTCCTCTTGTCTATTAAGTCCTTTCCTAATCTCTCTCTCTTTTTGTTTTTTTTTTGCGGGATCGTGATCTTCCAGCGGTAATCCCCGAAGGCATAGACAGTGTTGACACACATGGGTGTATTGCTGGGAACCTAAGTGACCCATTCTTACATGTGTTACACGTGGCGACCTTTGTTCGACTTCAGTGGAAACGTCACTTGAGGATTTCATAGTGACTGGAATTCGGGGAGAAATCGGGTTTAACCCGAATTGGTCAGAGGTCAGTTCGGGGGGGAATAAACTGGCGGAATCGGGTTTAACCCGAAAAAGTCACTCCCTAAACATATGCCCTCAACTACCGAGTCTGATGCCAAAACTACGCTTAAACGCACCGTCACACTTGTGTCAACCGTGAGGAAGAAACCGGACTGGATGGAGGGGACGCAACATGGACGGAGAAACCACGTGACGCGATCGGCCCAATCGCGGGCGTCGTACGGTGGGACCGGTGCGGAAAGTGAATGCAATCTTTTGTACCCCTATTTAGTGACTCTAATTTGACCCACAAATATATATACATATATACAGGGGGTTTCTTCTTAGCTGCAACACATTTTCATAAAAAAAGAGGGAGTTGCATCAGCTCAGCTGCAAAAACAACATCTATGCTGCTCTCGTAGCTTTTTTTAATAAAAAACCGATAAAGGTTAAAAAGAAACACACTGTATATTTCACTGTATATATGTCCGTTCTTGCGCATACGACTCAGGGAAATGTTAACAACTTGCCTGCATTAACTTGTGTGGATTCTGTTTACGTGATTTTTTGTTATTTTCTGCATAGAAGGTCAAAGGCGGCGGCGTTCAGCGCATTCACGAGAGAAGCAGTAAAAAAGTACACCACACAGAAACCTCGCGAAGTGGAATAGCAAATACCGTGATTTAAGATCATTTCGCATCGGCTAGTGCCGTGTTTGTACCAAATCGTTATTTGTCAGACCCAAACACAACACAGAATTATGTTCGGGCGAAATACGAGCGTCATGACAAATGACTGAGAACGTATTCGATTCTGCAACCATTAACTTCGTGGCTCTGTTCGGAAAAGGTTGGACGCTCTGCCCTAACTACTGCCCTCTTCGATTTCAGTTTTATTTATTTTTATTTTATTTATTTTATTTTACTCCATGCTTCAAAAATAGCAGTTGGTTATTCTGAGAACGTTGGATGAGTGTTGAATCTCCAACATTGGAAAAAGGGCACCGTACCAATGCCGGAGCGACGTTACTGATTTTATGTAGACTCTTCAACGTTCCTCCGAAATAGTTCCAGCGCTGTGAAGGCCACGTCGGAACAGCTATTTCGTATCCATATTCTGACAACGTTGGATCGGTGGCGACTGCCCACATTGGAAAGAAAACACTGTATACCAGTGCCGGAGCAATGTTGCCGATTTTATGGATAACTTCAAGCATTTCTGTCACATTGTTCCAGTGCTGGGAATTTCATGTTGGGATAACACCACGGCATGCATATCCCAGCAACATTTTCAAAGTTTATATATTCGTAATCAAATATTGCACCGATATTGCGGCAATGACTGTAAATTAATATTGGCATTCCAGTATGAATGAAACGTCGCAATGACATTGCCAACATTGGCCAACGTATCCAACGTTGCGCCAACATTATTCCTACACTTCGTGTTGCTTGGGAACAACACACTGTGACGTCCAAAAGTTTTTCTTTCTCCTAGATGTGTTTATTGAACAAGAAAAACGAAAAGTTGCCTCGCAAAAACCGGATGCCCGCCTGTGCGGATTCTAACGTCGCATAAAAAGCAAACATTCGAAGGATCAAAGAAAGAAAGAGACCAGCGGCATGGCCGAGTGGGCTAAGGCGTCCGCTCGTTGGTGATAACCAAGGTCGTGCTGTAGACTGGGAGGTGGTGGGTTCGAATCCTACCGCCGGCTGTGCTGTCTGAGGTTTTCCCTGGGTTTTCCGAAGACTTTCCAGACGAATGTCGGCACAGTTCCCCCCCTGAAGTCGGCCCAGGACGCATACTAATCCCCCTGTCCCCCACTCCTTCCTGCTGTCCTCTCTCCGTCTGTCCACATCTGTACGTCGCTCATAGCCACAGTTGCTTCGCGGCGCTAACACGCAATCAAAAAAAAAAAAAAAAAAGAAAGAAAGAAAAACAGAAGCGCAAGTGGGGGTTGCGTTGAGGTGACCCTCGACTACATCATACCACCACTTGTGCTCGGCCATTTATTACGCTACGACGAAATGACGTTCTCTTGCGTTCAGCACGAAATCGAAAAGTGTCCCCCCGCTGGGAAAAGAACTCCTCGGAGAGGAATAAACAGGAGGAAGAGATCTGCTGCTCGGAAGGAATTTGAAATTGAACTCCTGAGTTGAAAGTGCACATAAAAAAGTGGATTGATGTCCAATTTTCCCGTTTGATACACGCATAAAGAAAAAACTATTGGTGGGAGTGTAGTTTTTACGATCTTTTTTTTTTTCGCTTAATACGTAAATGTGCGTTTGAAAGCTTCGTTATCGCTAAAAAGTGGATGAAAGTTTGAAATATGGGCTTTTCCTATTTGGCGAACAAGAATGTTTCAACAGTTTGCAAGATTCAAAACTAAACGCCACTTCCACGTTATACGTAGGGCCTGACTTTTTCGGGTTTAATTTTTGGCCAAATTCGGGGGGTAAATATCGGGTGTTATTTTTCATTCGAAAATTCGGGTGTATTAGGGTTAAATTCCGTTAGGTCCCGTTCTGTCGTCAGGAATTCGGGTGTATTCGGGTGATTTTTTTTTTGTTTAATAAAAATTTGTCTTAACATGGAAATAATGTTTAGCAGTGTTATCAAACGTGTGCCACGCGACACGGATGTTTTCGGGTAGATTCGGGTTAAACCCGAATTTTACAGATTTCGTTCGGGGGGTAAATATCGGGCGGATACGGGTTTAACCCTAAAAAGTCAGGCCCTAGTTATACGGTAAGTGTTACGCATTTAGCAAACGTTATTTAACAGTACTCCTACCAAAACTATTCTACTTATCTAATCAAGAAGCACTTTTAGCACCAGTGCAAAACAATATAGAACGGGTTTTGGTACGATAAATGGCTTACACTTTGGCTATCCGATTATCAGTGCTAATGATACTCGCGTCTGTCTATATGTTCTCGGTGTTTTTTGGGGAAGAAAAATTCAATCCTTTTTCAGTTCTTAGCGAGAAAGGTGAGCAGTGGATGATATCCAGAGCGCCGGCTTAATCGTAACAAATCATTTCGCCACGTGGTAGCTACAGGGAACGAAATTAAAGAATGGGTTCTTTCACCTCAGCAGGATTTGGACGTTTGTTTTTACTTGTCAGTAATCTCTCGTATCCCCGGCGAAATTGCCCGAAAGAAAACGGAGCAACAGCGCACAGTATGTACTAAGACAATGTTTCACAAACAACAGACAGACAGGACAATCGAAGATTGCAGATAACGTTTCTCTTGTGCGGGGTATATGTTTTCCGATTTAGCTTGCAGTTTTATTTCGTTCCATCAATTCGTTTCCTCAAATTAACTCGGACAATTGGTGTCATGCGCACAGGTCGGCGACGTCATTTTTCCCAATCGGCGTCATCCATCACGCTTACAAGCATTACGTGCAGACAACTCGCATTTGTGTCGCAATGCTGTAAAGTGCGCTTCACCGAACACATAACAGCATGCTTTAAAGCGAACCTATAGTAGTTTGAGCCCTTGTCTGTGTTGTCGGTATTTTTTTTTTTTTTTTCTCTAGTTTTGGGTTTTTCAGTTATGGATCTATAGTGTTTTTACCCTGAAAAGCGCGCTTCGCCTAACGTTTTTAAGCATGAGGTGAAACCAACTTGCTGTTTTCTGTGTCCTGTAATGCAGGCTTCACCTATCATACCACAGTATGAGGTAAAACCATTTTGCACATTAGCGGCGCTACTATAGTGCTGCTACCGTATTCGCTAGTTTTTACTGTAGCGGAGTAGTGATCCCACTAGCAGCGGATCCTTTCAGCGCTACCGATACCGCTACCGGTACTGGTACCGCTATTTTTCATAACGTGGAAGATGTGGAACACAAAGCAAAAAAAAAAAAAAAAAACGAGATAAGAGAAGCAGATTCTTGTTCGTGTTATTCCTTCCAGTAACTTGTTAATCACTAATCAGGCAGACTGATGTGACTATCTTCCTCAGTTTTGCACAACCTAAGCGCAATCGAATATTCAGGAATATAATATGTGCTATTCTGGTGCATTTTTTAGAACTTTTTAGCTTACATTTCCGAATCAGAAACAGGTACGTACAACATACTGCGTAATATGAACTACGAGGCTTTGTTCCGTTACGCAATCAGTAGCAAAAGTATAGTGTGAGCGTGTTGGTGACAGATTTCAAACAGAGTTTTGCAGCTTTATTGTTCGGAGAAGACCAACAAAGCGTCGTGTCTCTTGGAACAGGAATACGAAAATGTATCGCAAACGCAACGCAAATATCGCCATTGCACTGCAAACGTAACGTAACGTAACGTAACGCAACGTAACGTGCCGCAAGTGCAGCATTTCTGGCACGAATTACCTTACACAGGTTTGACGAACGCGATCTAGTTATTTTCTGACATTATATACGTTACGCCGTAGGTATGTCAGCCACAAAAAAAAAAATGAAGAAATAATGTTATTCGGGAGTTAGTGTATGCTAACATGCTTATTAATGCTCTTTGCACGCTTGCTTGGTGGCGGTACACAGGCGATTAATCTTAAAGCAATGCATTGCTTACAGCGTTTGGCGTGTTTAGGAAAAGTTGCATGATATGTACTTTTTTCTGTAAATGTTTCATTACGGAGTTAATTTCACACAGATGAGGAACTCATGCTCCTGGAAATTGTGCGTTAAACGTAATTTTCCGTATCGTCAAACACTTAAGAGAGGCGTCGTAAGAGAGGCCGTCGTGGGGTAGGCAACAACAGTAGCTCCTAAAATCTGTGACACCTAAGCTTTGGTGCAGTATGCCAACAGCACTCAGAAAGCTGCCTATTCTTCATGGAGGCGTGGGCCCGGGCGAAAGCATGAGCAAACATTATGCCATTCGTTTTATCTTCTTACGACCTGATAATTCAATGAGAGGTCGGGGAAATATACAGGGTGTTTCCTTTTATCTGCAACAAATTTTCATAAAAAGGGGACTTGCCTTAGGGCGGCTTTACTTTTGGCATTGGATTACTCGACGGGGCTGCTACTAGGAAATCAATATTTTGCTCAATTATGGAACTAATTAACATATATTTTAATCAACTTTTTAATTATTGGCCATTGGAGCACATTGCAATTGCAATATTAAAGCCTGGTCATCACATGATCCGCTCGAACCACTGATGAAGCACCAAAGTAGTCTGAGTGCGTGCTATACACCTGAGTATTTCACCTCGGCCGTGAATCACAAAAAGTGATCACAAAAAAGCAAGATCAAAGAACCAACGAAGAAAGATCACAAAGAAGAAAGTGATCACAAAAAGAGCGACGGTGAAATACTTGGATCTATAGCACGTGCTGAGATTACTTTAGTGATCCATCAGTGGTTCGAGCGAATCATGTGGTCATCAGGCTTTAATATTGCAATTTCAATGTGCTCCCTAAAGTCAATTAGTCTGTTAATTGGTCCCCCAACTGAGGAAAAAATTGGATTGCTAGTAGCAGCTCCGCCGAGTAATCGAATCCCAAAAGTAAAACCGCCCTAAGGAAACTCCCCTTTTTATGAAAATTTGTTGCAGAAAAAAGGAAACATCCTGTATATACAGACAAAAATGTTTGCTGGCGAAAAAAAAAAGCAGACGAAAAAAAAATATTGGGATTCCCGGATACCTCGAACAAAATACTGTTATTGTAGAAAAACAGTCTTCGAAACATTCTGACGGGAAAATTATTAAATGCGCATGTGCGCTATGTGCATTAAATTATGTCGTAAATGTGCAGCATTTCAAGGTCAAGATCAATGTGGAATAGTATACCTTGGCTCTAAGTAGTCGTATACTTTATGCTACATCAAGGCTATGTGAGGGTACATAACCGTCTTTAGACACATTCGGCAGCGAGGTGCCTACAGTAAGATGTTGGCTAGAGAACGTTTTAGGAAACGGCAAAGTAGCGGTAGAGTGTTTACAATACTTTCTCTCTTTTAAATTTATAGCGATGCTTGTATTGCGCTACTTGTTTGTGAAGTAGCGGGTTACTTCGTTTTGGTAACGGGTAAAACACTGGCCGAAACGATAGTGTAGCATGTGTATGCTGTAAAGCGCGCTTCGCCAAACGTTTTTTTTAGCTGGACGTGAAGCCAACTTATTCATTTGTGCATTCTGTAAAGCACGCTTCACCTAACACACATCAGCATGACGTAATGCGAACTTGCAGGTCATCGATGAAAGATGAAAGTTGATTTCTTTGATCGTTGATTTCTTAGGCAATTTGAGGCTTTGTTTGTATCTGTCCCTGCCATGTTTGTTCCAGCCTCAGAACATCAGTTTCTCTCTTGTTGCAGGTCATGTTTAGGTCCGATAAATAGCGAGTTTTAGTGAATCTTTTTCAGACAAAAGTCGGTGAGGCTAGTTGAGTCTACAGTCTAAAAACAGAACTTCACCGCATAGCACGCTCTGCGCCAATCGTTGCCGCGAATGGTAGAGCTATCGCTTCTGATACGAGGACATACGAGAGCGTACGCCTTTTTGTATCAATTTGGATATACAATAATTGACGCAAAAAAGGGGCACACGCCCTCCTCTCTCTTCAAATCAGCAAGTTAGTTCAGATTAGGTTCGAATACTTTGTCAAGGAGGGGCTGGGGACTCGCTAGAGAACTGCATGGGTTCGGGCTTACTCGAACGCCAGAGCCCGGCCCGCCCGTGGGCCGGGCGGACCGGGTTACGTAGAAAATAATCGGGCTTGGGCTCGGGACGGGCTCGGGCGGACGAATCATAGGAAGGCCTAAGGGCTCGGGCTGGGCCTAAGAATTCGCCCAGTGCAGTGCTCTAGGGTTCCCAGGCACGGAGGCAGTGCCAGCATTACATTCTGAGATGAAGACGACTTACAGGGTGGTGGCGCGAACCAAATGAATAATCAATAAAAGCCAGCTGCCTATTCTGCATAACCTGCCATATAGCGGTCTACACTTCTTCGGATGCAGCCACCTGAATGGTATTGATTATGTCTGAACCATTGAAGAAGACTGAAGACACGAGATCATTTTTGACATCGCCATTTCTCACCGTCATTTCTCACCATCGCCATCGTGAGAGCTATCCGTCTGCAACCACAGAATTCAGTTTAAAATTCTGGACAGTGTGTGCCGCCACGAGTCCGTACTTGCAGGCCTTCTTGCCTCGCAGCGATAAACAACGCTGTGGATGCCACAAAATGCTAAGAATGCGCTACAGCTTAGTTTCCTCGACAAAAGATTCTTGCACATCAACAAAGAAAAAAAGACGGACCATTCATACGTCAGTATCACGCCTAACCAATAACAGGAGACATAGCATTTTGGCTATCAATGGTTTCATGATGGTGTGCTTTGATTCTGCTTCCAGTTGGTACCACCAAGAATATGGCTGCAAACCCAGGAAATACGACGAGAAGTTGCGTCAACTGTAATAGTGAGGTATGTTCTTGTAAGACAGCGTGGTTCGAAAAAGCGAATTTGTCTACAGCGTCATAGCCGAGATTAAATCATCAACATCTTCATCTGTGAGACGGGCGAGTAACCTGTGCCAGCAGATCATGGGTGTCAGAAACGTTACCATTCCGCTTTTTGGTGACAATGAAATACAAATAACAAACCTACTCATGCGAATAATAACCGAAAGAATCAAGTTTCCGTGCTCTGCAGGCAAAGCACCCTTTAAAGGCATCATATGCACCATAAGGTATATTTACAGTTCTACATGATTGTACCTTAAGCGTATACGAAGAGGGGAGTCAAGTCCTGTAGATCACATAAACAAAATACAGAAACCGACACTGAAGATTTTTGTTTAAGTTTAATTTGTACAAGCTTTCGCGTGGAGGTCCACGCTTCCTCAGGTACAAAGTCAAGTGGCATATACACGACTAAACATACAGCTGTACAAAGAAAGGTCACTTATCCGTCTGCCCAGCTATTCATTGTGCACAGACATGTGGCACCATACCTCCTTCCCCTTCCCTTTCTTTGTACAGCTGTATGTTTAGTCGTGTATATGGCTATACTATATATACTTATGTGTGTCACCACTTGACTTTGTACCTGAGGAAGCGTGGACCTCCACGCGAAAGCTTGTACAAATTAAACTTAAACAAAAATCTTCAGTGTCGGTTTCTGTATTTTGTTTATATGATTGTACCTTGAAACACTGTGGTTATATTTCACTTTACAGTTCCTTTACACACGTTACTGTAAGTGCCAATGATACTAATAGTACAGGCTGGGACAAAAGCTTAACGAACACGCGAGCGAGGTAACTTTTTCTTCAGTGCGACACCCTAGCAGCTGCCGGAAGCAAGCGGATGAGTTCACTGTTTCGGGAGGGGTGGAAGGGTGCGCTGTTAGCGACACACAGTGGTAGTTCCGGTGTCGCTTGGGTGTGTCTGGGAAGTGGAAGCTTCCGGCGACCGCTAAGGGTGTCACGCCGAATGTGCTCGTGGAATAAGATTTGGAGGGCGAAACAACTGAAATACTCATTATAAAAAGCCTGAGCCTTGTCTGTCTTGTCTCCTCCGTTTATGTCCGTTCGTGTGCGTACCTCCCGAGTCCCAAGCCAATGTTAATAACTAGCCTACACCAGCTTGCGTGGATTCAACAACAACAACTTTATTACAAGATGATGAATGGGGAGTTTCATCGCCAGGGGGCGATACTCTACCCCATTGCTGGTGGTGATGCGGGGAATGAAATAATGAGCCCCTTCACAATATGGATCGAAGTCCTATGGTACCCAGAAAGGTGAAGAGAGCTTTGAGGGCAGAGCGTTGATGAGCTGGATGTGTTCTATGCTTCTTTTTATTTTATGTCCATAAAGCCAAACGCGTCGTTCAGCGTATTCGCGACAGAGGCAGCAACTCTACCAGCTTGCCCGTATCTACGCGATTTTAATTGAAATCTTATTCGTGAAGGTTTCATTTTAGAAAAAAAAAATATTTTCAAGTAACGGTACTATTTGGGACACGGTTGTCTAAAGTCTCCAGCCCGTGGCCGAGCAGCCCCCCTATCGGCGACGTCGCGCACGAAGGAACTATACCAATACTGTTTCCAAGGGAAGTCCACGCACCGACACCTGTATTGGGAGAGAGAACCATCGCATACTCGGCGTCGTCTGCTAGGGAGAGCAGTTGAGCGCGGCCTGCCCTCGGGGAAAGTACTGGTATATAGTTCCTTCGTGCGCGACATCGCCGATAGGGGATCGCGAGTTCTTCGCCACGAATTAGGAACAGTAGTAGATTTGGAACTTGGAGTGGATTTGGAACACAAGGACAGGAGAACGGCACACCACACAGGTCCTGTGTGGTTCTCCTGTCCTTGTGTTTTGATCCTAGTTCCAAACCTAAATCATGTACCAACTGACCCAATCTACCATTATTAGTAGTAGGTTTGTTCCGCGTTTCTTGTGAAAGGTGTGTGCCCGTGGATGGTCTCGGAAAATTTTGGTTCAACACCTCGCAAAAAGAAAAAAAAAAAAAAAAGAAGCGAGCCGTTATCACACCTACAAAAGGCAAAAGTAACTGGAAGCATCTAAGATTCAGATATATTGACTATGGAGGTCTTTTTCCTTCTTTTTTTTTTACCTCTACCAGGGGAAACCGAAGCTTCTTTTGGACGGTTACTAATGTGTCAGAAGGTCTCTGAAAATGACTGTATTTCATGGCAGTTTAAGTTCTAAAGGAGCAGAAACCGCAAGGGGGCCCTCATGACGAAATGAAAATCACAGGGTGGGCGCTAGGGTATTTTATAATGAGGTGAAGAATTGTCCTGCTTCAGCGTCTCATTGGTGAGCAGTTGTCCCCGCCCAGTTGCCAGTCAGCTTGCATTAGCAAGCTAGCCACCGCGAGTTGGGTCGAGACAGTTCGCAGTTGTATTACTTAGGACGCAGAATATAGTGACATACGCACCGGGTAAGCTACGCTCTCAGAGGCTTACATTCTACTAAAAGCGCTAAAAACACGAACCAGGACGAAACCACACGACACTCTAACGCACTCTCAACACTTTAATGCGGACACCTCAGACCTATCACCTGTTCCCAAAAATGTGCAACCTCTCAAGGAGAGAGAGAGAGAGAGAAAAGAAAAAGAAAAGCGCGGATTTCATTACAGTGTGGATAACCTCACCACTGCTGACGCCTCTACCCTCCTTTCCCTTTCCCACAGCCATTCCGCTACGAACCGACGACGGAAAACACAATTACCGACCTCACAAAGGCGGTAGAAACCGAAACCAGCACCGATGAAGGTCTGACCAGGCCACAGCCGCAGGTCAAAGAGGGCATAGACTGCTCCAACAACGTCCATTTTGTTGCCTGCGACCCCAGGTATTTATGTTGCCAGACGTGCGCACGTCGAGAGCCAAAGTCGGGGGGGAGGCCTAATCGAAACGAGTTTTATGGCTGGGAATTGCTTTTCGGCTCACTGCTCGCCAAACAACACAGGCTTTGTATCTCTAACCCATAACCAAGAGGAATGCATTCAGCAGGTACAGGTTTTCGCTCTTTCTTTTAGTACGTTACAATGGCACACCGCTGGAGTCCCCGAAATTGCTCGGCGCGTAGCCATATGGTTAGTGTGGAAGATGGTGCGCCATTATCCTTTATGCGGCACTGCTATGTTCTAATAGGGACAGTAGCATTATGCAGCGGGGTATGGAAATGATGGATGATAGCAATGGTGGGGTTATTAAAGACGTGAGATGCGTTGCGCGATGGATGTTCGTGTGCATTCGTGCGAAGCGTGCTTCAGTCGAGAGACAGAGGGCTTTAACGGCAGATTGGGCATGTAGCACGTTGGGAGATTGCCTTTCGTGCATTACTAGCGACACATTGAAAGGGAAGTACGGGCAATAAAACTGAAACAGGGTATTACTGATATTGCTAACGTTAGCGTACTGGTATTGGTAGAATACACTAGTGCAGACTTCTACGGAAACTAGAGTTGGTGATAGCCAAGGTCGTGCTGAAGGTCGTGCTGAAGGTCGCGGGACATGGTGGGTTCGAATCATACCACCGACTGTGGTGTCTGAGGTTTTTCCTGGGTTTGCTGAAGGCTTTCCGGACGAATGTCGGCTTAGTTCCCCTTGAAGTCGGCCCAGGACGCATACTAACCCCACTGTCCCCCCCACTCCTTCCTGCTGTCCTCTCTCCATCTGTCCACATCTGTACGTGACTTATACCCACAGTTGCTTCGCGGCGCTAGCGCAGAATTAAAAAAAATGGCACGTTTGTGAGGTTAAAGCAACGATAGGGAGAAAACGGACAGTGAATTATTACGCTCTATTGAAATAATTTGTTCGCATCTGTTACATATTGGAGGTAATGTTAAAGCTATCGAATAGTAATTTTGAAAGGCAGTTGTTCCTACGAGCTGAGAAAGCTTTTTGGTAATGCGCCGTTTTCAGCTTCACGCTCATCGTAACTCTTTAATGGCAATATTCCAACCGTGATGCCGAAGTATCTTGAAAGTAACTATGGTTATGTTTAACAGTATTTAATACTTTATCTAAATACTTTTCACGATTGGGTATTTAGTCCTCTACTCAGTTACTTTTTTTCCCGGTACTCGGTAACTTAACTTAAACACAGTATCCTGTACAGGCTTGCATTAGAGACAGGGAGTGGCTTGGCAACGTCAGTATGCATTTCCTTCATCATTTCGCCGCAGTTTTTGCCGCATCTCAGAGATAGGAAGTAATGGGGAGTAATGAGTAACGCTAATACATTACATTTGGGCCGGGTAATGCGTAATGACATTATTCATTACTTGGGTAGGAGTTTAAAGCCAACAGTTACAAATTATGACTGGTACGGACAAGGAAAATCTACAATATGATTTTTCGAGCCCTATTTGTTACCGACCAAGTCACCAAGAAGCAGGACAGAATCGAAGCGGAGTCTTCGAATACCAACTCCTCCTACGTTAATCTTATCTACGGTTGCCCATTTAGATAGTGCACACTACTGTTGTCTTTCGACAAAATCGTTCACACGCAGCGATTTTGCAGAGACTAATTACAATCACCGTTAATGTGTAACGAAGTAAAAGACAAATCTCGTCTCTTTACAGTATACGTACTTCAAACACCACTGTCTTGGAGAGTTCTGGGAAAATGTAATGCCACACTAATGTCATTACTTAATGAAAGTAATCCATTACTATGCACGAAAAAGTAATGAATCTAATGCATTACTTTACAAATGTGTAATGAGCAATTGTAACAAAATAAAAGTAATTTCCCCAGCTCGTTTCACATTGGCAGTTCGTAGTGGCCTCGTCCAATGTGTGTTGCGATGTGATGTGATAGAGGGAAGAAAAAAATGTGGACGTAAGTCACGATGAACTCCAATGTGTATTAATTCTTATTATCGCTGTTGCGTAGATCTGTACTCTGCAGGAGCGAATGGACCGGTGATAGGCACGTCGGCTGTACCCAGCGGCAGTACGAAAGATGTGTTAGCCATGTTTATGTATTGCTAAGACAGCGTTCACACGGGACAACTCGAAGCAACCCGAACCAACGTCTTATGAGCAATTTCGAGAACGCGTTCACAAGTAGCAACTCGGTAGATCCGTCCACAAAGCAATCTTGCGGCGACCGGAGAATGTGGGTTCGAATCGAACTGGTGGTGTCTCTTCTTTAGCTGCTGTCTGTCAAATTTTAATCAGTTTCTTTTTCTTTTCTTTTTTTTGCGCCACAAGATTATCATATTCGGAAGATGGCTATTGAGATGTTTGTGTGGCGTTAGTAAAAAAAAAGTTATTTCTCAATTACACCTGCAGGATTTGAACCCATGAATCCACGAACGAAATCTACCAGCCATCGGGAGTCACGTGGCAATGCTCCCCACGCTGATTGGCCGGTGCACGAGCAACTTCTCAAGTTTTCGGTCGGGGAGCGATTCCGAGTAACCCGAGTTGCTAGAGGTTGCCGGTGCCGGCCGACTGCCAGCAACTCGTCTGCAAAACGTCTCATAGTTGCCGGAAAACGTTGCCCCGTGTGAACGCTGCCTAAGACGCCCAAACGCAGGCTACCTGGTTTTGTTGTTGTTGTTTGTTTGTTTGTTTGTTGTTTGTTTGTTTGTTTGTTGTTTAGTCGTCTGTATACTTGTGTTTTTTTTTTCGCGGTCCGTAGGTTTAGGTATATTCTTGGGGTAAACTGATGCAAAGGTGCACTCGTGTCCTCGTTTTAAGATGCTTTTGGAGGCTGATCTCAACCGCAACATACGTAGTTGGGGAAGCCTTTGAACAGGCAAAATACGGTTCCAAGTCGAACGAGTGCTTTTTTTTTCTACACACGATGCTAACAGCACAAAAGAACCAAAAGACAGACAAGACAACATTGAGGACTCGCCCAACTGTCTACTGTGCGGAACAGTGGAAAACACTGAACACATCATCGTGCATTGTCCAAAACATGTGCACAAAGAGGCATCTTGAGGCAGACCCTTGGCCATCTCGACAGCAGGGACTTCAGCATAGAGAAAGTCTTAGGCGTATGGGACGCTAAGCACAGGGACGCGGCCTTCAATGCTCTTGTCACTTTCATTGTGAAATCTGGACTAGAAACCCTATATTAGACGGTGCGTGGACATTACTATGATCCTTGATGTAAACGGCGCGCTCGGTCCTGCGTGGTCGCGGTCGAGACGCTCGACCCGGTGAACTTTTGCGGTGCACTCGCACCTTCTGTGGTGGAATCGTACCGTTTCCTTTCTTTTTTTGGGGTAGCAGAATTCGCTTGCGCGAATTCAACCTCACCTTGTTATTTTACCAACCACCAACCCAACAACACTGAGGTCACCATCATGTTGTACCAGATAGCCGAGAGCCCTCCGATATTTCAAACAGGGTCCCGAACACTCTTCTGCTGGGCCCAGCAGAAGGCCCACGGGGCCCAGTTCTCTACTGGGACTCTGTTCCAGATGCCAGGGACGTCCTGACTTGAGTGTTCAGCTTCATTCTACGTTCACCGGATTGCTGTATATTCTACTTTTCGACGAATGCACGCCTTATCGTTTTCAGATGGTCCACTGCCGGTTACTACTACGACTCACAATACAGGAAATGCAAGCCACGAAAATCTTTCGGGACAACTCCGTGCCTGATGGAAACCAACGGAACCTTCCCTTCGCTGCAGGAATGCCGGATGACGTGCGACAACGCGGACCCCGGCGACATCAACTGCGTATCCAAGGTGGCACTGGGCGTCTGCAAGGCGAAAGACGTAATCGTCTGGGACGAACTGTCTCAAAAGTGCAGGAAGTGGCAGGTCGCCGAAGGATTCTGCACAAAGCCACAGCCAGACCACGAATTCCAAAGCGTCGTCGAGTGCGAAAAAAATTGCAAGTACGATATTTACGTGGTGTTGTTTATTGGTGCTTAAAGATGGGGGTAGCGGATATATGAGAGATTGATAGGAAGCCACTGGAGTGTTTCGCTCGTAAAGAGTACATCAGTTACTTGGCCGCAACACCGGTTCCTGCGTTATATTCTTTTAACGTCAGCTAACGATAATATAAAATTTCAGTGCTCCCACTCAGAAGGACACATTATTATCTCGAGTATACTATAATATATGTTATCTATTTATACAGGGTGTTTCACCTAAAGTGATAAAAAATTCTAACTGGCGACGTACTCGGCGGATGATTGTGGGACTTTGTGGATTGTGTGACCATTTCTTTCTGGACCTTTTGGCACCATTGAGGAATGCTTTGAACAATTTATTACTATTACTATTATTATTATTACAACAACTTATTTTTGTCAATTGAACTTCGAAAATTGCCGAGCGAACCTCACTTCTTTTTTTACAGAAATATGAAGTCATCCACGGATAACGGCAGACCCAACAAAAACTATGCACAATATCGGGACAGAAATAGTCGAAAAAAAAAGAGAGTAAAATTAAGCCCCGCCTGCTTGATTTTCGCAAAGAAGGGCGCACGAAAGGTGCGCCTAGAGGAGGAACTGTCCCCGCCTTCACTTGTTTTGCCTTCTTTGCGGTAAGACTGTTGTCGCCAGCATCAAGGTCAAAGCGGGGGGAAAGAAAGGCAAAACAAGAGGCGAGAACACTTCCTCCTCTCCTC
This sequence comes from Ornithodoros turicata, assembly GCF_037126465.1. NCBI lineage: Eukaryota > Metazoa > Arthropoda > Arachnida > Ixodida > Argasidae > Ornithodoros > Ornithodoros turicata. Next base: position 8,140,695 of record NC_088206.1, on the reverse strand, counting down.
GCACCTTCCGTGCGCTCTTCTTTGCGACAATCAAACAGGCGGAGCTAAAGAGAAATTTTTACTAACTTTTTTAGACTATTTCTGTTGCGATACTGCGCATAGTTTTCGTTGGGTCTGCGGTTATCCGCATTTCTGTAACCAAAAAGTGAGGTTTGCTTTCCAATTTTCGAAGTTCAATTGAAAAAATAAATAAATTTCCCTCACTAAAAATTGTCCAAAACCTTCCTAAACGGCGGCAAAAGTTCCCAGAAGGTAATTGCTGCAAGTCCCACAATCTTCCGGCGAGTACGTTGCCAATTAGAATGTTTTATCACTTTAGGTGAAACACCCTGTATAGGTATGTATATATACAACAGATCATGCCATAAGGAGTTTCAGTAAACCGAAAGCGCTCTGCGATACAGGAAAGCGATACAGGAAAGCGATAGGGTACAGGAAGCTGTCAAATCGAATCCGCAGTCTTACCAGCGTAAAGGATCGCTCGCCTCACGTGTAAATCTCCACTCTGAAATCGAAAAACTGACAACGTGATATCAGCCAGCCCGAAGGAATATAGGGCGATTTGCTTATGCATTCGGTACGGTTATTGTGAGCAATTTCCGGTCTAAAACTCCCTCATAAATTTTCTGAGCGAAAGCCCACCTCGCACAGAACCCGTCTGAGTGTTCAAAATTTTGACACAGCTAAGGAACGCAGGCACACTATACTTGTACAACGAATCAACGGGGTGTTTCCCAAATTCCAGGGATTTCCCAATTTCCAGGTTTTCACTGCCTATTTCGAACAAATTCCTTGACCAAAGCAGGAGGGAATTAACTTGACGCCTGTCTAACGTTTTCGTTCGGATTACTCATAAAACACATCATTTATTGATTTCATATAAACAAACAACAATACAAATACATGTTTCTCCTTTTTACTGTTTAAGAGAACCAACGTTTTTCCTGCAGTGGGGGCACCTCGTACGGTGCCTGATTTATGATGCTTGCTTCTGTCTTTTTTTTTATTATTACTAAGGGTCACTTATTATTAGTGAGGCTGCCCTACTTTTTCTGCCTCTGAGCTTGTAATATTGGCGAACACAACTCCCGGCAACTTTGCTGCGGCGTAGCCGCTCAACTGCACTGATCGGCACTCTCGATTCATTAAGTGTCTTCATGGCCACTGCGATTTTCCCTGGCTTCAGCTGCTCTTTTGGCAACTTCCCCGACAATCCTCCGACTTTTGAAGTCGCGTCAAAATTCCCTGACAATTCCCAGTTTTACAAGCTTTCTAGGTTGGTATAGACACCCTGTTCAACAAATCACAAGTTCATATACAGGGTGTTCAAAGTTAAGCTCTCACTAGCACTTTATAAATAGGCGAACAGAAGAAACCTGGTGCTATTTTTTCAGTTCCTTGAGTAAGAAACAGGTGCTACATAATTAGCAGCACCTGTTTCTTACACAACTAGCGTAAAGTTATTATCCGGTTTCCTGTCATCGCTGTGTTTGCGTAAGCGCTCGTGAAAGCTTAATTTTGAACACCCTGTATAGGGCATACTTGTTTTACGCACTGTTATGGTTATGTTGTGACATCTCTGTGACAGAGTGGCACGTTTTTTTTTTTTCCTTTTAGGATCCCGAACCTTGACACGCGATGCATTGCCCCTTCGAACGCCACCGGTCCTTGCCAACCTGACAACTTGACGCGTCGCTCTTATTCCATCCTCTGGCAGGAACGTTTCGTCTGCTTCACTGCCGCGAAGCACAGCTGCTTCAAAGGCAACAGCTTCCTGACGGAACGCCAATGTCGCGATGCTTGTGCGGGAGCTAAAAGTTGACGCGGACGATTTCCTTCTTGCCCAATAATCGATATCTCTCCTTTTTTTTTTTTTTTTCGAAAACGTTCATTCTAAACTGGTCGCTGAAATATGCAAAATCTATCCTCCCCTGCTGCAAAATCTATCGGCTGCTTTGTGCGTCGTAACCTTTGACTGCAGATTTGCTCACTTTTTGAGTCTGCCAGTGACTCGACATACCGATATCGACGAGCTTGGTGCAAGAAGCGTTTGCCAATAAATGCGATGTACAGGCGTGATGCGCATTCTTCATCAGTGGTTCATTTGTGTTGGAGATATGAGAGCACGGACGAAAGTGGCGTACTCCGAAAAAGTACTCTTTTCGCTGCCCCGGGCACATTTTTGTTTCCCTGATGCCCCAAATTATCTTCCACTATACGACAGTCGAACAAAAATTGGTGATTACGGAAAATCAACACCATCAGTGCGACGACTCCCTAATTTGACGAGTGCCGAAGACCACATAGTTCTGGCTGGCAATTATTACAGTTCCTATGCAGACAAAAATAGATTATATCTGTTTAGCTATGGTGGGCTAGAAATACGGGTGTGCCAATCGGCAAGTTTTTTCAGGTACCCAAAAATGAAGGATGCTCCAGGGACGCTGAAGTCCGCGAGAGGGGAAGCGCTCTGGCGGATTTTCCTAAGTCACGTGATGTTCCACTACAGTTTGCCCAAGAGCGCTGGTGTGCGAATGTCAGTGCTTGGGATGCGATACGGACAAACAAGGACACGAGTCACTCGTTAGCAGTTGTTTTGTTGCAGGTATCACCGCGGCTGGCCTTCAATGCTTTTTTTATTTGTTTGCTTTTGAACTGAGGCAGTCCGACGAAACAAGAAACTCTATACAGCGATCTATTCTATCAAGCATTAACACAGTACCATATGACGACCAGTGGCATGTCTTGCGACTTATGACTTACGGCACGATGGACAGGTTTCATATGAAACGCCGCAAAACTGTGACAAAGATTCTCAGCAGGTGAAGATAGGGGAATCGACGATACTTTCGAGTCACTCGTATAGTATCACAAACTGACGAACAAAATCTGTCGTGGCCCTTAGTACACTGCGAAACCACAACAGGAACCTTTCTGCTGTCTACTGATCTCACTCTATGTTAGAAATATTTTCACCAGTGGAATATTCCACGAGAACCCCCTTCATTTTACGTATGTCGAAGCAAGAAGTAGACGAGATAGCGTTTTTTTTTTCCTTATTTATTTTCTTGTTCACCGAACTTGGGAATCAAAGCATGTACACGCCCACGCGCTTTACTGATACGGTGACGAACGAACATCCACAGCATGGCATGTGTTATATCACATCGAGACGTTCAGGTGTATGCCATTAGGAACACCAGTCTGCCGTTGTCACGTGACGACTTCGACGTACTGTCCCCTACTTGACAACCATAAATGCAAGCAGAAGGAACAGTTGCCGCTGAAGAAAGCTTCGACATCAAAAATGTTTTATTGCTTACACGGAGACGCAGGCGGAGACTTAGTTTTCCTTTGTAGTTCGTGGCGAATCCGCATGGTTCGCTGCGAGCGACGACTCGATCTATCCTTCATTTGAAGGACCCCCCCTTCCCCACGCATTGGATAGGCCGATTGGCACACCCGTATTTCTAACCCACCATAGTTTAGCTCTACAACCTATTGCGTAACGTAGGTCTGCCCCTTTGGTACGGGTTGACGTTACGAGATACCGAACAACACGTGTTTCGAAACAGAAAATGTCATGTCAAGCTACAATAATGTATCTTTTTTTTTTTTTTCAGGCCTGTGAGTATCTGATATTTGATGAGAACATGAAATAAATGAAATGAAAACGTTTTGGATCTAGAATGAATTTCGGACCAGACAAACGAGATACCAGCACCGAGGAGCCAGCAGTGACCCTTGGATACAGGAATGACTTGCCAGTGTGAAACGATCTCATAAAAGAGCCTACGAAGGGTAACGTTTCGTGGCATACGATAAAATATCCTTATATTTTTCGACACGGGGGAAAAAAACGGTTTAGTTTATTAGGTCAGTCTTCCCCGCGCTCAACAATTTCTCCCCTTCCAATACAAAAGCTTGCCAAGAAAGACGGGGTTTCAATAAAGCGAACCTGTTTCGCACAGAGCACAGACTGGCCAACGGTCCTTCAGTCAAAGTTTGTTACGAGGTCTAATATTTCTTCCCTGCTCCGTCCATGTGTTCCTCGTTTTTTGTGAGTTTTTCGCTTTGTGCCTATAAAGAACACTACAATCTCGGTTTGAATGACTCTCGATATCAAATTTACGACTGATCCTCTGCGAGAGACCGTGTAAAGTGGACTAGAATGAGCCGCAAGGGGACCGGCAGGACCCGCTGCAGAAAAGCAATGAAAAGGAACGACGGAAGAAGGAACAGGAAGGCATAAAGCTTCGAAAAACTTGTCTTTAGGACTCATCTGGGAGCTGTATAAACAGGCTAGTGGTAATAGCTTCACGTTTTAAAACTGGACCAGTCAAACTAATAGCAAATGAAAAGCTCCTTCGCTCGATCTTGCCTTCCATTTTGCTCAACTTATCCTGCTTCGTTCCTCGAAAACAATAATACTAATATTTATTTCATCACACGAGTGCTTGGGAGCAGACATAAAAAAAAAGTAACTTTTCGTGACTTGACGAGGCATCCACTCCCATACAGTAGAAGCACAAACAAACGTGTGTCACGACAACGACAAAATTATTTTTTAAAGAGACATAGCACTTCGGCAAGGCAATACAAAACAAGTTTAGCTTTGATTGGACAAGTATTCTCTAACCAATCTTTTGGAGGACTTCAGTAGATCTATGTCAACATTATTGGGCTAAACAGGGAGTGTATATTGTAGTCTTTGTTCACCATATGTTGTTCTACGTTTGGGGGTAATCCAGGTTAGCGGATGTCGATGAAAATATGCGTAAGCAGAGCGTGACAGATTGGCTACCTCGAAGAAGATAATTTATATTGGTACATGTGATGCATGGAAATAAGATTATACTTGGTGAACAATCCTGGAGTTTTATGATTCTATGGCAAACCCTCCACGAGACGGGGGAACTTTTTTTTTTTTTAATTACGAGAATATCATCGACGCATAATACAGCGTGAACATAACTGGTAAGTTGTGCTTGTTCCTGTAAATCACTTTGGACTCCTGACACTTTCATTTTGACCGTACAGAGTGACCGCTGGGTATTGTATGTTGTAGTTTGCGAACGAGAATGTAATACAGCACAATACAATGTTTAATATTTATAACGATTACAACAATAAATCCAAACGATTCCACCAGGATAACCTATATCAGGGTTGCGGAGTTGTCACTCCGGAGTTGGAATCATTCCGGAATCATTCCAGTTTTATCAGAGCTCGAAATGGAATTGGTATGGAATGTCGGAAGCTGTCCTGGGAATGGAATGGGAACGGAATTAGGCTTTTTTTTTTTCACAGGAGTGGAATTGGAATGGGGAATGGTCTGGGTTCCCCGTTGGTAGTTTTGGTTTGAACCCGCAGGTGTCTGCCCTCACGCCCTTTGTACATACGCACCGCACCTGCACATGGACAAGGGTGAAATAACCTTGTCTTTGTGCTTTTTCCGTGCTGGGTAATGTCTGGATAATGTCTGGATAATGTCTGGATAATGTCTGGGTAATGTCTGGGTAATGTCTGGGTAATGTCTGGGTAATGTCTGGGTAATGTCTGGGTAATGTCTGGGTAATGTCTGGGTAATGTCTTGCACTGCTGGGCTATACAGTATGGTTACCGGTCCCCTTTTCGTTTATTGATTTGAATTTAAAGGAATGGAATGGGATTGCCAAGCCATCCGAGGAGTGGGAATTGACCATACCTTTTCATGGCGAGGGACTGAAAGGAATGGAATTTTCACAAATTTCCATTCCTCGGAATGAAATTAAAATGGAATGGATGACCCCCATTCCGCAACTCTGACCTACATACGTTGCGATCTCGTTACGCTACATTGTACAAAAAGCAATGCCTCGTAGGGTATAGTCGCAAACTCTCAATCAGAAACAGTCACAAGAACTTCGAATAAATATAAAAAACATGATCTGTCTTATACAAAAGTTTTCTTTTACAGAATTTTTAAATAAGGTAGTACCAGACACGGCTCTCGCTTCAAGTGATAATGGAGTTGCACACCTTGACACCAAAGCCGTAATTTGATCTAACGCGTGGAACACATAGCTGTAAATTATCGGATCTTGTGAAATATCTACATTACACAAAATTACAGACCAGACTAGACACAGTACAGTTTATTGGTATTTACACTGTGAGCGTATGCGTTCAAAGCTGTAGGAAGACTGACATAGCAATTGATTATACCAAAGTTACTTAGTTACAACTAGAACTGGAGACTTTCCACTGTTCTATAGAAGCTGTTTGCTGTGTGCTGTTTTTCTAATGGGGATAACCATAATACGGTCTTATATAGAAAGACGGATAAAAATGATTTTCATTATGTTAAGTGTGTCCAATAAAACTTCAGTGTGACTGTCATAGGGCTATGGCTCGAACAGCGTGCTTCTGTGCCATTTGTAAGCTATTAAGACTATACCCTGGATCGCAGTTCCCCAAACTAATACGCAATAGCGCCGGACGAAAAATACAAGTGAATTGCAACTTTGCAAGTCATCATTTGTACCGGCTTGGGCACGACATGGCGAAGCCGGTTCAAGAGCTCAATGAACTTGGAGATTTTGGCCTTAACCTGCGGTATATGACAATTGGACGATAAGTTTTCAGAAAAAAATCCACTCCCAATATCTTGACCAATACGTCAACAGGACAATCGACGGGTTTATTTTCCGGCTCGTAAGGTAAAGCGTTGGTTTCATTTGCACTAATAACTATAGACGATTTGTCGCGGGCTAACAGTTGATTGCATCAAGAGTTATCAGCTTGATCTACAATTTTGTCAAGGGCGGAACCGGAGATAAACACAGTCGTATCATCCGCATAAATGTAAAATTTGACAGGTATTGATGTGTTTACTTTTATATACATATGAAGTAATAACGGGCCTAGAGTGATGGCTGCCCTGCGAAACGCCCACCAATACTTCGAGCTTGCTCGAGCAGTTCCTATTTATCGAAACGTACTGTTTCCGTAGATACGATTGAAAAAAAAAAAACAAAAAAAAAAAACGAAGGGCCGAATCCCACACCTCTGCAATTTGTCCAAAACGATTGAATGGTCTAGACCTGTCTGGCGTCGATAATCTCCGAGACTGTTTTACACAGTCAATAGTGATTGTAGTCGTAAACCAGCTTTTGTATAGGCAACACAATCCGATACCTAATTAACTGAAAACTCGATTTGACACGAAGAAGGCAAATGATGTCAGCGATTTAGAGTAATGATCCATAAAACGTATAACGCTTGTCCTATGCAGCACAAAAGTGCAAGCTTATCGAGATTTATATAAGAAACGTGATGAGCTCTCATTAATTACACTATAAGAAGAACGTCCCAAATTTCAACGCAGTCGGTCTGTAATCTACCCATAATCCAAATCTCACGCTCAGCTGAATATATTGAGCGCATCAGCTGAGAGTTGAAATTCCTCTCTTGAGATGACTTCATTGAGAACGTCCCCTTTCGCGCATGCGTTCTTGAATTCTGTACTAATTAGCCTGCCACTCCACTAGGTTCATTACGACGGCGTTTGAACAAGCGTCAAAGTTCAGTCACCGGCGCACTTTTACACAAAAGGAAATCCCGTAAGCAAAGTGGTACAAAGACTTCTCCGATGCACCAGTCGCATCGAATAATTGAAAGGAAAGTAGTCCGGGTTGATGATAAAACGTCACGATGTTGCTTATATAACCAGCTATGTACCGTTACCGTTGTATATCATTTCAGATGCGTTCACATGGTACTTTGGTATATAATACTTTATGTGTATGGTGGTACTTTATACCACCAAATAAAATGTATATTTTGTAGGATTCGCCAACTTGCACTCCAAGCCATAAAGACAGATACCGATAAACAGCATAACACGTTTACGAAAGACGCATGTCATGGCGGAGGATGATTGATGGAACATCGCACACGTGATTATTAAAGCGAAATTATTGTTTTGTTTGCTTGGTTTTTTATACAGGGTTCTGTAATTATTGTGGACGCTGCGGGTTTCGCAATACCTATTCCCCATTCCCATTTACTACATTTTATGTTATGTTGCCGAAGCTTCAAATGCTTGTACGATATATTTCAAAGATTCGTGAAATGCGGGCTCAAAGCAGGTCACTAGAAACTCCATATGGGAACAACAACTACAGTAAAACCACAACGGGAATTCTCATATTCGTGTTCATGCTGGGCATACAAGTTGCACGATGAAAGATGAAAGTCACTGAAAAGGTTAGCCAGCTGTAGGACTTCTCATCGTAAATTTCTTAGGCAAATTGAGGCTTTGTATGTATTTGTCCCTTCTATGTTGTTCCAGCCTCAGAACATCAGTTCTTTCATACCTTGCACGTTACAGTTTTCTTGATTTTCTCACTTGCTCTCCCATTTATTTGGTCTCTCTCGGTTCTTCAGAATACAAAATGTGGATAAGAAAAACGCACACTCTTCAAGCAATTTTTCTTTTTTTTTTCTTTTTTTTTGCGATCGCTTTAAGCGATTTCGAGCAAGCGCGCACTCGATTGGAATGTAGAAAGAACGTGATTTCTTGCTCGAAATATGTTTCTCAGAATACCGTACATTCAATCCGCCCAAAACACTTATTCGGCAAGGATATTTTTACAGGTGAATACAACGTGTAAACAACGTAAGCATTAAAAAAAAAAGAAAGAAGCGAGTGCAAACGTGTTCAAGTGCGTGGACGACAGCGGTGGCAAGAGAGTCCGTAGATGTGCTCAACCGAAGAATAGCATCGCTGGTATACTACACTGTAAAGGTATTTACGCCTCGAAAGGGACGAATTTGAAAGAAGCGCTGTACGTAACGTTTGTCCGTGTGTGGAAGCTGTGCGTGGCAAGCATTATTTCCGAGCTGACGTCCAGCATGAAAATAGAAGGTGCTCCACCAGCACGCAAGATGCCGTTATAAGCTTGAAATAACCACGCTAGACCAGTGACTGTACACAATCGTACTGAAAAGTTACCAGCCGGGGCATCGTTTCTTTGCATTCTTCAGCATTTCCTCTCTATACGTGTTACAGCAACTTCCGAAGCAGACAACGGATTGTCGACTGCCTTGGAAACGACGAAACTGAAGCTTCTTCGGTAAAGCTACCGAGCAGACGACAGATGGTTGTCTGCTCGACACAGTGCTATCCGCTTCGCTGTCGTCTGCATATTTTCACAACGCACATGGTTAATTACTGTACATTCATAGTTACGCAGACGGACATTATTGAATATAACAGATGCTGATAAGCAACATTGAGTGTGCCCATTACGTAATTCTAACCTATTCGTAATCTATAACAAGGGAATGGGCTTCCTGTTCTAGCCTCTGTCTGACGGCAGTCGGAAATGGACGGCAGCGCTCGTCGTCGAAAAAATACAGGCTAAATTGCGATTGCATGTACCTACAAAACGCAGACATTGTTTCCTGTATTAGTTCATTTCCTGGAGTCTGCTGCTGGGAGAGATGGACGACGCTCCAAGAGAACAATTCGTCCGCTACATTCATTTGGGAAACAGAAACAGAAAGGGTACGAAAGTTCCAATAGAGGCTAACTGGTACGTCAAGTTATTGCCCTGCCAATTACCCACACGATGAAATAATATTAATGAAGGTCAGTACGGGTTATGTACCTAAATCAATAAATAATATACGTGTTATGTCACGTGGAAAGGCTAGAGACGGACAAAATAAACATAGGAAACAGGCAAATAATAAATAATCTCTCTAGTGTTCTTTATTAGTGGGTCATCCAGATCGGCTAATACGCATCAATCAAACAGTCCTTGCGCGTGAAACATGTTACTGAATGAGGATATGTCGAAGCTTTTGAAAAACATTTTCTATACGTGCAAGCTTCAGGAAAAAAGAAAAAGACAGAAGAAGACGAAATCGGCATTGCCATCATCGTAAGCAGGTCAGACGGAAACTCAACGTGAGTACATCGACATTCGAATGTTTTCTCGTCATTTTGTCCTTTATAACGGCGAAGATATAATTTCCCTGACTTCAAACGGTGGTTCGTTACCGGGACCACTGCCTTTGAAAAATTAGTGAAAGCGTTTGAAAGGTAAATATTGCCTACAAGTCAAAGAAGGTAATACACTGAATCTAAAACTATAGGAATTATAAAATTGTGTGGTCTAGAACCTCTTTTATACGCACTTGAACAACACCATCTGAGGCACTTCCAGCGCAGGAGAAACACGGCGCAATGCTAACCCTAACGGATTCGGAAGGTGCCATCTTGCAAAAAGTAGGGTCGTTGGGTTGGGTTAGATCACCTAACTTTAGTGAGATTAGGTCAGTTTAGGTTTGACATATTTGGGGGGGGGGGGGGGCCTCAAAACTGAAGTCACGGTGATAAATCAGGACAGCTAATCGACACGGCAGTCAGTATAGAAGAGGAAGGGCCGTCGCAGCTACGAACTCGGTGTCTGAACTACCTCTCTGTGGATGACCCTTGAGCTCCTCACGCTCAAGGCTCAACATTTTAGCTTGGATATTCCAGGTGGCTCACTATGTTGTAAGCTTTATCTATACGTGTACATACGGTTGCGGTAGGAAGAGATTAAGGTGTCCCCAGACACTAAAAATGCATGTAGGGAATAGTATTACAATGACCTCCATTCGTGGTAGTGGAAAGCAAAGCAGATAGGAAAGGCTGTAGCTCAGTGGAAAAGTAATCGCGATTACTCAAAACTGTAGTCAGATTACTCGAATAATTACTTGCTCGGAAAACTAATCGATTACTCACAAAATTACTCAAAACGCAATTGATTACCAGCAACGCAATGACTTATAACGCGTTACGTACAAGTCTGATCGTACGCTGTCGCCTTTGAGGTACGTAAAAGATAGCGCGGTGATTCTGCGCAATGCGCGCAGCTCTCCATATTTTGCGCGTACGCGAAACCACTAACGCCGTCCCTTACGTACACAAAGGCGATAGCGGAGGATATACCGAAACTAGAGTTCCTCGCTTACGGTTTTTATTTTCGGGCGGATCCGGCGTATTTTTTCGGTGTTTGTTTATTTCCATGATTTCTGTGATTTTTTTTGGCGTGTACACGGTTCACGCTGCAGTTAACTGCGAATATAAATCGCAACGTAATTCCAAAACTGTGCGACTCGGCGCAGCCTTAAAAATGAAAACCAATACACAGCGAAGTGGTGATACCTAAATCGTGAAAGCAAAGCTCATTTAAGCGTATTGCATCGATTAATCCCCCTGATCTTTCCCCGGTCATTCATTTGTATTCGGTATTTCTCGGTTAAAACTCAAGTACAGAAAGGTTTACCGGCGTAAGCGTTTCGGTGTTCTTCGGTTAGAACCGAAAATGCAGAGCCCTAACTAAAACTCACTAATACATCGGCACGAACGGGAACGCTCTTCGTACATGTTTGGGCCTGCGGGTGTGAAGTTATATTTAGTGGCACACAGATAAAAACTAGGTTTCCTGATAGCAGGGAGCGTGAGATCTCGAAAGCTTTCTCGATTATGGAGAGAGGGTAAACTAGCATCAGCAACGCTACAATTGCCTTTACAAAAAAAAAAAAAAAAAGAGAGAGAGGAAATTTGTGAAGGGTTTTATGCAGTACGCCGTCTCGTGTCAATAGTGGGTTTTAGTATATCGTACGCAACCGCCTTTGCGTACGCAAGGGCTAGCGTTGCAGGTCCTGCGCACGCGCAGTACATAAACAGAGCTTTGCGCATTGCGCAGAACCACCACGCTACCCCTTACGTACTCAAAGATTACAGTGTACAATATATTCAAACTTCCTACTAAATTTTTGTTGATAGTGCGCACCTTTTCGTCGTCTTGTCTTCATTTTAACGCTTTTAGCAAGATCTTCGTGTTATATTCGTCCAACAACCCATTTGTTAAAATTCGCTGAACATTCTAGGACAAAAGAAAATGACTGGACGATTACGATAGTCGATAATGCGAAATCTCGGTAATGCGAAATAGTCGGTAATGCGATAATGCGCATAGTGCAGCTGTTGAGGTTGAGTTCTACACCACTGTTTCTATTTTCCTGACATAGTACTTTCTTCTGGTAGCACTCTTATCCCAGTCCATGAAGTAAGCCGCGATTTTGCGGCTGCCGCGGTCGCAAGTTTAGAGCCAAGCTGACCGAACTGTATTCCCAACGTATTCCCAACGGATTCCCAAGCGTTCCTTCTTCGCTTTCCTCCTCGCGCCCTCTTCACTCTCACTGCACGCTTCCCCGCTGCTTTCCTCCTCACACTCTTTCGTACTTTCATCCTTCACTTCGCTCCTCGTTCCCTGTGCTAGTTACGACGCCCACGAAGCTCAGCGCAGGAACGGGCGCCTAAGAGCTGAACTCTAAAAATTCACCAGCCAACATTAACAAAAATCATTTCTATGAATTTCGGAGCAGGTATGGAACGATCTTATGCTCTGCTCTTCGTTTGGCACCCGCCTTTTCCATCAAAACAAAAAGCAAGTTAAATGACGGGCTTTTACGACAGATACCATTAGCCTCCTTCATGTCTAGACAATATATCTTCTTCAATGAGACTGTCGCTACTGATTTCTGGAACCCTTAATACCTCGAAGTGGTCCTTAGCCGTTCTGTCACTTCCCACACATGTCATGAGAGCCACCTTTATTGCTATCCACCATCTATTGTGATCTGCTAACTAGTTTACTGCCTGTCAGAACTGATCCAATACGATGCATCTTGCCCCTAAAGCTTTAGGGGCCCTTGTCCTTTCGATGCTAGTACAGGAGTAAAGATCGCTAACACGCTTCTTGAGCGACGACCTAATGACATCCCATTCGATGGCGTCTGACGACGAAGCGATCAACGTCGCGCTGCGTGACGTCTGAAGTGCCTCGCAGCGATGTGTTGTTCACACTGCCCGTTGAACAGAGCGGGACGTGATAGTACTGCGAGGCGGGACCTCGCTTATGGTTAAAGACATTGCGTTATCCTATATACTGTACGACCATGTGGGAGTCTCTGGTAACACAAGTGTTCAGGAAGAGAGGGAGGGAAGCCCTCCGCATGGTCACGCACTCTTAAAAATGAACTTCACCACATAGCACGCTCCTAGCCAACCATCATCTCGAATGATGTCGTTATGTGCCCTGATTAGTTGAAAACGGGAGGCGTACGCCATTTTTGTGACAATTATGTACAGCATAAGTGTCACAAAAAAGGCGTACGCCTCCCGTTTTCAACAAATCAGGGCAGATAACGATATCATTCGAGGTTATGGTTGGCTATGAGCGTGCTATGCGGTGAAGTTCATTTTTAAGAGTGGTGTCACGCGGTGGCTGGTCCTATACTGCGAAGGACCTACAAGGTTTTTGGCCATGCACAGCCTTGTAATACGCACATTAATCGAATTCCTGTCCACAAACCAGTGGTGCTAGCGATACATTTACTACACCGATTGACATGTGCACAAGTCCTTGGGTCGGCACATTCCACCATCGACTGATTATTCGTCATCTTTTAGGCTTGAATGCCATGGCGCTGTGTCTCTGCGCATGAGAGGAGGTAAAGTGTGAAGAAACCACGTGATGAAGCGTCTGTCGACTCACAGGAGAGCAATAAGAGAGCGCTCGTAGGCCTCCCTTCAAGAGGCCCTTCACAGGAAAGGTCATATGCGCCTCGCGTTGGGCCGTTATCCCCTTATTTGAGAGAAGGTTGTTATGATTTGGCGACTGGCGTCATACCGGACGACATCAGATCGGCTGCATACGCGAGAACACGCTGCAGCGAAACCAGACATCCACTTGAGTGCGCGAACGCACCTTCGCTAACGAAGATCAATTATCTGCCGCCAACTGAAGATGAAAGGAACCAAACTATACTGTGCGTGAGAACCACATCGACCTTGCGCGACAAAGACGTTAGCATTGTGCACCACGGCCCATCTCTCCCATTCCTACTCTGACATCACGTGAATAAAGTGCTACGTCTCTACCTTCTCTCACTGGTCTTCTTTGTCCTGCTACCACACTCGGAGTCGCAACAAAGTCCATTGAGGTCGCTCCACAGGCACGTGCGGAAAGAGGGAAGCTGCGGGGCTGCGCACACGGTTGACCCTCTTGCACGGCGTATTGACAAACGCTTAAAAGAAACCCCGTGCAAGATGACAGGCGAGGTGCAAATTGATCGCGTACTGTAATGTAGATAGAGAGCTTTGCACTAGCTCGCGGAGCGCCACAGATTCCTCATATAGCGTCCCGCTTTTCAGTAAAGGAAACCGAAGAAAGCAACTGGAAGACGTTTGCAACAGTAAATGGAGACACCACTTCTAGGCACAGCTGGTCGGGTGGACGATGAGGCAACAGGAGAGATGCGGGCAGATCGAGCAGTTGTGGCGGGTCGCCATCACAATTCCACAGAGCTATTGGTAGAAAGGAACAAGTCCTACCGAACCATCGCACTGTGCCTGCTATGCACAGCGTCTGCCCTGGTGGCGGTACTTCTGCTGGGTGCCGTCGTGTACCGCCTCGACCTCCACCGTGTACCGCAGTTCTACGAGGAGGACGATTTCCTTGGCTTGCGAGGCGGCGCAATCATAATGCGTCGAAATGCATCTTGGGTAAGTTCAGTCTTGCATTCTTTCACCTGTTGCTGACGTGTACACGTAAGAGACTTGTCCGGAGACTTGAGACATCCACTTGTATTCTGTGTGCACAGACGGAGGAACAGAGGACACAGCTTACGGAGGCGCGTGAGCTTGAGTTCCTCGGCACTTGAGACAGCGGTCGTCGCATGTCCTCCCGTACGTGTCTGTGGGTGTGGAGTACCCTTTCAGCTGTGCGCTGTTTGTTAACGCTCCAACCATATAAGGTTCCCTCCTCTCACGATCTCCTCCGAACCAAGTTGTTTACGTTTTCCGTGGACACACTGCTTCACGTTGTTGAGTGACGCACGCCTCCACGTTTACCTGAAAGGAGCTCGCTCACTCCAATATCCAATAGGTTTGACGCCCCCAAATTTCCGGAACGCTTTCTCCTGTGCAGCGCTCTACCATTGGTACGGCGTATAGCCCGATGTGGTTTTGCCGAAACCACGACATAAGGCTTTGCATCGTTTCAGAGCAGATAATTTTTGGACGATGAGATTCCACTGCTTCGTGATTTATTAGGCAACAGCCGACACACTGCTTGCTTCTTTTTTTCTTTCTTTTTTTTGTGTGTGTGGGTTTTGGGCTGGCCTCCTACGCTATCTGCGGCTTTCTTCTGGGTTTCTTCTCTGCGTTCTCTGGGTTTCTTATCTGCGGTTTTCTTCTGGGTTTCTTGTGGTTTCTTGTGTGTGTGTGGGGGGGGGGGGGGGCTGGCCTCCTACGCTATCTGCGGTTTTGCCATTCCCCTCTTTCCCCCTCTCTCTGGTCCGGTGCTCCGAAAAGCATGACGTTCGGCTATTCTTTCCCATGGGCTAGCTGGTGAATATCACTGTCAATTATCATGAATTCGAGTGAATTCGGCACGCTCTTCATATTGGTGGGGTAAAACAGTGACCTTTACTTGGCAAATTTCCGAGTTCAGTTCGCAGACATTTACATAATTAAACACGGGGTACACGACGTTCACATTAGGAGGTGGCAAATACCTAATAAGAACAAATGCCGTTGACCGCATGATTCTAGGTGGCGTAGTTTTTTTTCTATTGTAATTCAATGACATGTTTTCTGGGACACCCTGTATATAAGTTGTACAGTATACCACCGGCTTTGTGCAACATACGAATATTTGCGTTCGCTGTTAGGACAGCTGCAGAAGCGCGCAATGCCCACAAGAGAAGTTCCCAAGCGCCGGGGCCACTTCCGGAAAGGACCAACTCTCTGCAAAGTGCGTCAACAAAAACGACGATATCTTGCGGTCCACATCGAAATATCAGGGAGAGGCAGCTGTTTCGCATGTGTATATCTTGACGCAGCGTAAACAGTGATCTTGTGGAAGCTTTTATCGCAGGCGTCCCTAACCAACGCCACCTAGGTAGAGAAAGTCTGCGCATTGTCTCCTCTTCCTCTTTCAATTAAGAGTCAGAATTCATCTGCTACTGGGTGCGTTTTCTTATTCAACTCTGGCAACGCCGAGTTACTCTCAGCCGGCGAAAAATAGCCAGAGTAGCTAGATTAGCGGAAATGACGTCATAACTCTGCGGCGAAAATTTAGCCAGAGTAGCCAGGGAGTGACAACTCTACTCTGCTCTGCTCTGAAGAAGGGTAGCCGTTGTTCTGACGTCACACACAAGCTAGCAGACGACGATGCGTCGTCTGCTAGCAACCGTCCTGCTGACGGACATTATGGGTGGTGTTCATTTTCGAAATGTAGGACTGGTTAAAAACTGTCGAGCATTTTCAAAATCTGCTGGAGTGCACGCATCTGCGTTAAGTTGTTAAACAGAGTGTCTGCCAGCACTTCCACATCGTCTCGCCCGTCAGGCCAGTCCGCCATTTTGAGCGCAGAGTAAGTCTAGCCGTTCGAAAATTACGGTCAAAGGTGGCTACTCTGGAGTCACATGATGATAAAGGCTATGACGTCGTTACTCAACTCCTGGCTACTCGGGTTCAATAAGAAAACGCACCCACTGCGATTCACCGTTCTGCGAATTCAAGAACCCGCAAATGATTGCAGCTCACCTGGAACCTGCAGACCTAAATATCTAGACAAAAAGTGCGAGACGCTTTCCAGAAAATGAGTTTCGCGGAAGATAGGGACTGTCTTTGCGCTGGGTTTCCAAGTTTTCTCATTTAGTACGCGGGGACGTTCAAACACAACTCGCAGACGACGGTGGTTCTTCTCCATGGCCCCGAGCGCTGGAAGCACGTTCGTGATTGGCTATGCCGTTGAAAACACGATCCTGATTGGCTGACTCCTAATTGTTACGCCACGTCGACGAGCGCGCAGGCTTTCTGTATCTAGGTGGCGTTGCCCTACCACATCGAGACACATTTTTGTATTGGTCCTGTTTGAAGCGGTCATCCATCCACACGCATCGAGGCAGTCGGGTACGCTTCTGATTTTTATGTCCGATGAATGCAGGAGCGAGACTCGACCTTAGGCGCCACATGCACCCTATAAGTACGAGATATTTGTTATTGTACGTTGGTCCCTTTTGGACGTGAAGTTACCAGTATCACTATGAAAGATGAAAGTCACTGAATTAAATTCACTGAAAATTCGCAAGTTGAGGCTTTGTATGTATTCGTCCCTTCTATGTTGTTCCAGCCTCAGAACATCAGTTCTCTCATGTTTACCAGTATCACGTTGATGGGATATCGTAGGTTATGCTGAGGACTGGAAGGTGGTTGGTTCGACTCGTTCCATCGGCTGTGTCGTTTCAGGTTTTCCCTATGTTTTTCCGACAGTCTTTCCAGACTGATGTCTACATGACAACCCCTGAAGTCAGCCCAGGAGGCATACTCACCCCGATGGCCTCCTACTGCTTCCCATTGTCCCGTCTCCAGCTGTCCATGTTCGTACGACGCCCA
This sequence comes from Ornithodoros turicata, assembly GCF_037126465.1. Classification (NCBI taxonomy): domain Eukaryota; kingdom Metazoa; phylum Arthropoda; class Arachnida; order Ixodida; family Argasidae; genus Ornithodoros; species Ornithodoros turicata. The sequence continues at coordinate 8,123,186 of NC_088206.1, read as the reverse complement.
TAGCTACAGTTGCTTCGCGGAGGTAACACGTGACGCAACGCCCCTTCTGTCCGCTAAAGCCGAGTGTCACCAACTCGAGATCAGGGGCGGATCCAGACCCTGGCTTTGTGTGTGTGTGCGCGGGGGGGGGGGTTCTTTGTCGGAGCGCGTAGTGGTGGAGGGAGAGAGGGAAATTCAATGTATACGCCGATTTTTGGGGGAGGGGGCGATCGCCCAACCGACCCCCCCACCTCCCTGAATCCGCCATTGACCGAGATCCGACTTCCCTAATCTTGGTGTTAATCGTCAACCCCGTTTCACTAACGCGGGATGGCGGAATTTCCTGTCAAACAGGGTCACATAGATAGAGCCATTGGTGACACACGGTTGACGACCAAGTTTAAGAAAGCCTAATTTCGGTTCAAGGTTTACATTATGCATCATCTTCCTTCGTGTTGCTATAGTCTCGGGGTTTTACATTATGTAACATTATGCATCGGTTCAAGTGCTAACTGGCCTTGGTGAAATCGGGCCTAAGAGATAAACAGCTCAACAACACGTGTTGTTACTGAAAGGGATTGAAATGTGAGAACGATGGAGGTCACCCAGCTACGGATACGCGCTCCCAGAACCGTTTCAGTTCTACCGACGCAGTCCCGGAGTGAGGCAACCAGTTGTGAAGCTCCATGGCACATCCGGCCCTGTGGGACATCCCATTCCACATCAACGTCGATCAAGATTCATGCAGAGGAACAACATCTCCTCTGGTGACAGGATGTAGCACAAGAGATATTCAGCCCTGTGCATGTTTTTCACGTGCTCAATTGAACCCATGGATGCACTATGGGGATAAGTCGACTTACCCCCTGTTTAGCTTTTTTTTTCTATGACATCTACGTACCAGTATGCACCTGGCAAAGAAAATTTAGGACCGTATTGCAATTTATTGACCCGCTAAAGGAGGGCAAGAAACGGGAAATTCATAAGTGTCAATGGGATGGGCAGTCGGCTCAGGCCCCATTCCTATACACGCATACAAATGGTGTAGCTTAAATTTTCCTACGATGCGGAAATGAACTTCGGCTTCCACTGGTAAAACTCGTTCTTCCTACCTTATGTGACCGTTAGGGCTGTTGCAGTGAAGTTTGCACAGCGCCATTTCGGGCCCAAACGGCCAAAGATCCCAACAGTAGGTCGTTTCATCAGCGTGTTTTGCATGGTGTTTCAAACAGTATGGTGCCAAGGAAGCTACAAAACCTGTAGGAAATCCACAGAAAAAGCGGAGCTTCTTGAAAAGTGCAAACAACTCGAGACTGTGTATTTGAAAGTGCCGCGTCGTCTGCTAAACGACCGCGTGTTGCACAATTTGGGGCGCTGACGTTGCTGCTCACTCGCGCCACCTGGCCCAGAGAAACAGGCCTATCGGAAAAAAAACGCATGCACTACGCTAATAGGTCGTATTGTGCTGGTCATCTTAGGACATCATCTTCAAGAGTGTGCTCGTTTAGCACCACAATCAGCCCGATTATGGCTGCTCCATTACACACGGGTCACTTCACCCTACCTGGCATCACCGTCGTTCAGCCACTAAGGTCTGACTCCAAACCCACCAACCACCAAACCCCAAAACCCAGTTCATGCGGTGTTGTATTGGAAAAGGGTTATGGTTTTGGATTTTGTTCAGTTTCTGCTAAATCCACACCCCAAAATGATGCTAACAGGACACGCATGCAGAGTAGACACATACATCATATATGCCACACATTTTGCATTTGCGTTATGCGAGTAAACCCAATTACTTCATCAAATATTCATTTGAAGTTTTTTTCGGTTAGGGATTTCTCGACTTATCCCTTTGGTTCCACCCACGGGTTCAATTGCACAGCACAATTCCAAAGTACCTTCGGGGGGTTACGGATATGGCACCCAAGCAGAAGAGAGAGAAGAGAAAGAGTTTTCGTCACGACGCCTTAGTAGTTTGGATGGGGCCCCAAGGCGCCTTGGGTACCCAATCTAAAACTGCCTGCTATGTTACCAGGGAAATTACGTAGTACGTTTTCTGTAACGTTAACATTGCCTTCAGTTTGAGGAGAAACACAGGACGAGAAGAACACATGACAGACTCGCACGAACCAGCAAAGAAGCTTTAATACACAATGTGCAAGGTGTGTGCGAGGTTTTCCCTCAAACTCAAGGTAATATTAACATCAAGTCAATACCACCTACCTTGCCTGCTCCTGTTATGTTCAACGTTTTCTTTCTTTCAGGCAAACGCGACGGCGAGTGTTCAACCGGTCGACGCGGCACGAGCGGCCAATCGTAGTTTGGACTACAACGGCACTACTAAAATGGTGCACGACCCACGTGCTATTCAAAAGCTGATACTGAAGTATCTCAATTGGACCTCATCGTAACACGGGAGCATCGAACGTGACGCCCTCATGCGGAGTGCCGCGAAACCTAGGTTGAGAAGCGTACGTCTGTGATCATTTAACCTGATGTAACAATTCCCGAAGTGTTACTAGTTGTTGTCTGTATACAAAATAAACCCCCCACACATGTACTTAAAGTTAAATCTCGTGTCTTCAGAATCCTACGAAAGTCATGTTACTGAAACCTTCTTGTCTCACTTTACATTCCTGCAAAATATTTTGTCTCGACGTGACGCGAAAGCTATAGAGAAAATTAATTTTTATTTTTGAGAACTGTGAAGTCATGTTAGGCTCCGACGGAGCGCCCGGCAACGTTGTTGCCCTTCGCGTCTTGTGGGGGCGCACTTTTTGCACCCTGTTAGCGGAACCCCACGTGACATATCCTCCGACCGCTCCGACCACAAACCACAAGGATGGAGAAGACATCTGTCCCATTTCCCCCTCTTTCGATCAGCATCACGTGACCCTCCCCGGACGCCGACGTCGTAGCTAGGAGACGAGTGCCCTCTCCAGATCACGACACCATTGCAATTTGCGGGCTTATGTTTACATCACCCGCTCCTCGCGTCATCGAAACTTGTGGAGGCTCAGCATATCTTCAAAAATGACAGAAATGCACAGCGTTCGTAAACACGATTGAAACTTCGCGTTAGAATCCTTGAGGCATCTTCTTTTCATGGACTAAATAAAATAAACAGTTTTCCGAGCTCGGAGTGGCACTTTAATCTTCGGACCGTGCGACATTCGTACACATAGGCGCCGACTGCGGGGGGGCGCGGGGGCCCTTGCCCCCCCGGAACATGAACTAGGGGGAGCGCCGCCTCCCCAGGGAGGTCCCGCTAAGGGACTGACACCAACCTTTGGGGCTCGGAGCGCCCGGGTCAAAAGAGCGAAGAGGCACCAACCCCAAAAATGCATCTTGCAATTTGTAAAAGATGTATCCGCCCACCATACTCATTATCACAGTAGAAGGTGAGGCGAATAAACATAGAGTATGACACAACACATTGCCTGAATTTCGCCCAAAGCAATCAGATCAATGAAACGAAAGCAGCGGAAAAGGTACCTGCAGCTGCCAGTGAGGTGCAACGGTACAATCTTTGGAACGCATGTCCGTTGGGAGCGGGTTCAACTACCGCTGGTCCATTTCATTGACCATATTCATAATATTGCGCACATTTCGGGTCAAACACCGAGGATGCATTTGGTTCCTGTTGCACTCAGTTTTCAAAGGCGTAATGCCTTCAGTTGTGCACATGTTCACTGTTTACGTTCTCTTCTCTTTTTTTTTTCTGTTCTTCCTTCCTCTTATTTCTATACCAATTCTGCATACATCATAAGATCCCGCCAGAGTGTGTGATTCTTCAGCTTTAGTTAGTGTTCTCCGTTTTTCTTTTCCTTTTCTTTCCCTTTTCTTCCCTTCTTTTTGTTTTCTGTTGCTTTCTTTTTTCTTTGCCTTTTTTGCTTTCCCCCTTTCACTTTTTTTTGAATAACACGCCGACATCCATCTGGCTTACCTTTCTTTTTTTTTTTTTTCTTAATAAACATATCCCCCCCCCCACTCTCGCCAGAGTACTTATTTCGCGGTGCGCCCTTGCCCCCCCCCCCTGGGAAAATGAAAACTCTCCGCCTCTGTGTACAGGTAAAATTGGGATCATGGCAGAACGCACTCAAGACATGGACAGATATACGGACGGCTTTTAGGGTAAGACTAATATTATTGCTTATTTATTGTACACACCCATGTAATGACCACTGTCGCCTTTCGGGTTTAAGAATAATAAACGAATAAATCAATAAATTTGCTAGTCAGATCCTGGTTCTACAATCTTGTTACACCGTGACACGAAAAAGAGTAATATTAGTATTTTGGGGGGAATGTATGCATTGCCGCAACCATTAGTTGATTTCGAAATTAAATGCACGTAAGTTATGTTTGCTGGAAAGTGAATATTGGGGCAAGAGGGCTAAAATGCCGAGTAATTGCAATAGGGAACTAGAAGCTGTAATTGTTACGGAATTTCAGCGAATACAAAGGGACATAGGGATATCCTCTTGGGTTTCCTTACCGTATTCGAACATAACCAACACGCTCTACAAAGTCTTGCTGCGCTAAACGCAACTACGCCAGCGATTATTATAAGCTTCGTAAAGGGACAACAATAAACCCCCATTGTTAAGAGAGCGTGTAGCTTCATTGTTCCGCTTATGCTATCCACTCACGCGAAGTTTGTTGTAGAAGAAGACGCATTTTGCCGCATTGCCCCATTAGTTCCCTTCCTACCACGCCTTCTGTAGTTACGACCTAGGACATGCTATGTATACATAGTCGCTAACAACATGTTACGAACCACCTAAGCGAATATCTTTCGTAGGCACCGAGCCACCTAGTGGGGCGTAGCTTTCGAAATCTTCTTTTTTTCTTTTTTTGCCGCGCAACGCTTAATGGACTTCTTTCTTAACCACCCAGACAGGTCGAGTGCAGAGAGAATGTCCCGTTCAGAATGTTCAATTCCGAAGCGCCACGCGCATGACAGTAGAGATATACGAAGGAACGCACGGACAAACGCTAACGCTGAAGTGAGATTTACTACGGCCTATAGGATTATTGCAAAAGAAAACACTCTGAGGCGACGTGGTGTGCTCACGCACGCCCTCTACCCAGTATAGGCCACTACCCCCAGCTGTTGTCACTAACAAGGTTGCCGCGATTTTATCAGGATATCCCTTTATGCCTGTTTTTTTTTCTCTATCTCTATCTCTCTCGAAGAGAAAAACAGGCATAAAGGAGAGAGGGGCCAGAGAAAGAAGAGGACCGCACCATATTGCAGCAGAATACTCATCCCAGGAAGACCTCGCGCGCTGCCCAATAACACAAGCCTTCGTGAGACGAGACAGTATAGTAGTAGTAGTAAATAACTGCGATAAAAAAAAAGGGATAAAAAGGGAAAAAAAGGAAAAAAAAGGGCTGAAGCACTTGGAGCAGGGTGGCCGCCCTATGAGTGCCTGCAACTCCACTTTATTTGGGTGGTTTTGAGGTTTATGATATGTTGCTGCTAGTAGCGGCTGTATATACGGCTTTCTTTTAGGTAGACACACGGTGCCTTGAGTGCCTTCATGTCTTGTTCCTTTGTGGGCCATTTTCCCGTTACTTTACAATAAGATAGAGGTCTTTGGTCCAGTGTTTCAAGTGTCTTGGATAGACTTTCCCTTGCGTTCTTGTTCTGGGCATTGTATAAGTACGTGTAACGTGTCCTGCGGCACTTTGCAGATGCCGTATACAGTCTTGAGGCAGAGTTGGAATTGGGTCGTACGTGGCAGTATATACAGCGCACCGAGTCGAATCCGGTCAATAGCCGTGTGGAGGCTTCGGCCGATCTCGTATAGAGGCCGAGACAGAGAATGAAACGTACCCCATGTATCCCTTGTAGACAATGACCATCATCCAATCAGAGCAGTTTTTCGCGCGGAAGTTTCGAAATGTCATTAGAGTGAGCTCGGGCTCGGGGGCTTGCAATCTGAAGCGTAACAGGTACGCTAATTATGAAGGATATCACTAGGGCTTCCCACATCTATTCGCAAAAGCGAAGCTTGTCGACAACTATACTGCAACTTTCAAAGCCGGCGCAAAGGACAGTTGTACCATGTACGCGTAGAATGATACGCAAATGCCCGTTCGAAGTATACAGGAAACTACGCGCCGTTAGGGTGCATACATTCCTTCTGTGTTCCCTTTGTGCTTCCTTTATGTGATGCGTACCAAAGTGCCGTGGCTAATCTCGGGTACGCCAAATGTTTGTGCGTACGTGTGCACCAGCCTCGTGCTCAACGTGATTGAACTTTGCGTGCGTAAATATGCAGACGCTCTACATTAAATAAATTATGTTTCATGCGTTTGAACTCCTTTTTATTAGGGGTCCTTTACAGCTGCAAAAGACACCTTCGCGAAAGGAGTTCGTGCCGGTGAACTGCTTTTGGTGCTTCGTTTGAGAAATATACCCGAAGATATAACAATCAGGTATATAGTTAGATAACAGTTCCAGTAAACATAACAATGTGACCATAAATTCAAAGGACGTAGTGCAACTACAATATCTGCACGCAGAATTTAAGTACTTGAAAAATGAAAACAAGGTCTAGCCTTCGTTCGAGAGTATTGTCGTCGTATCGGCCTTCGCTCGAGGCCACGCCATACGCCTTTACAGATGAAAAGGAGATCGCCGATCTCAGCTTTCCAAAGGGACCCATTCGTAAAAGAAGATTCTCCTTTGCCGTGTGTGACGTCACGCAATGCCTTTCCGCGAGGTGTCCCTTTGTGTAAAGGGGTTCAAACGTGTGTCAGAGGTATTACACGAACACGTCACAAAAGTTGCGTAACTGTTGCGTGATGAAAACAAAATAGAAAATAAACATCGCACGAAAAGTAACATAATGAGATATGAACCTTTTTCTCTATGTGGGGTAACTCTTGATTTCTATTTTATGCGTTCGGAAACTAGACAACGCAAAACACGTTGCGAACTAACACCTGCCGAAGGAATCACTTTATTATTCATTCATTATTCATTCATTCATTCATTCATTATTCATCTTGCGTGCGCTTCACTCATCACGAAAGACCACAACAATTAACATTTTCAACGCCTGGGATTGTGGGGAAAAAAAAACAAATAACGCTTGTAATTGGTGGAAAGTACTAACCTGATGAACACGGGGGAGAAAACGACATGAAGGGAGTACGTACCTAAAAAGAGACAAAAAAACAAAACAAAAGAATGCGTTAGTGCAAAGTACACAAACCCGTAAATGACACCACAAGACTTACAATGGCCTGAAACGTGTGAGAGAATGGAATCAAGCCGCACTAAGCGAGTATATACCATTACGAAAAGAAAAAAAAAAAGAAATTAAAAAAATTACTTTGACGATGATGATGATGATGATGGTGGTGGTGGTGGTGGTGGTGGTGGTGGTATTGCGAGGCGATAGGCGAGAAAACTTCGAGACGTAGACATTTAGCTCGATCGAAAGCACGCCCAATTGTGTACTTTTTCACCTTTGCGTTAAATTTTGCTCCGCAACAAGCAACCATTATTCTGTTCTGCAAACCTTAGAAGTTAGAACACATTTGTAAGTTTGTAGCGGGAAGGATATTTTTTTTTTTCGTTGGCTTCGCGTTTCTGCCGCTTTAGGGGAAGCGCGAATATCTCGTAGCGCATAATTTAGGGCTACTAAGAAGGGGCACCTGACGAGAAAGCGCCAAGGCAAACAGTAACAAATAGCCCCCATGGTTATCATAGCTTCAGCTTAAGCGCCAGGCAGAGGAACTGAGATGCTTTTCATCGATGAACAATAAAAAGAAGAAGAAAGGCAGTGTATTCCAAGACCAGCGCATAATGCTTGAGAAAGTTATTCGGGAACATTTGGAAATAGCGTGCTTCTTCTGCCATGTTGAAAACTATTCTTTGAAACAAGAAGCACAACGAAACTGCACAGCAACTGAGAAATTATCCATTGCACTAGTGTAAACTAATTTGCGCAGCGGATATTTAAAAAGAAGGAAACGTTACAAGAGGCATTCATTTGCGAACTTTGCAGTTGAGGCAGCGAAACACGTTTTTTAAGCGATTGCTTTATACCGGGTGTTTCACGGCGGTCCCCCGGCTGAATAATTCGTAAACGGGTGGAGCTATCGAAAAATAACGTTCTTTTTAGCCATCATTCCTGAGACATCGGCCAAGAACTGGGCAGTGAGCGGTGCATATGCATACGCTCATTAATTAAATAAAACTCCTAACTTTTAAATTTTATTTCGGACACGTTCAGAACCTTTTTTTTTTTTACCGATCGAGGCCTTCAGTGAAAAACATTCGAAGAAAAATTCCGTGTCGAAACTTTGTGATTTTTTCGAATAATTAATTGGTTTCGGTTTACATATTTCTTGCGTGGAGCAGCGGACCAATGAGCTCTTTCGCTCAGCTGTTCAGCTGCCAATTACATGTTCATCCGCCTTCATCACAGGCGTAGGTGACGGAAGATAAAGCACAGACAAAAAAAGCAGAGACGTTTTTCTGCATTCCTCATCATCACGATAAGGGCACGCTCTGCAGCGGTCCTTTATCGTCTGACACCCCCGCGTGTGTGAACCAAGCGGATGAACACGTATAATTTGAAGCCGGATAGTTGAGTGAAAGAGCGCATTGGTATGCTGCTACGCGTAAGAAATATGTAAACAAAAACAAACTAATTACTCTAAAAATCAGAATTTTTTTTTTTTTTTTAGCATTTTATCGCTGGAGGTTCCTCTCGGTAAAACAGATTCTGAAAGCGTCCGAATTAAAACTTAAAAGCCTGAGTTTGATTCAGTGTTGGGGGGTAATTCGTTACTTTCGCTACTAAGCTACTTTTCTGGGTAACTTTTAACTTAACACGTTACTTTTGAGCTCCACTAACTTCTTGAGGAACTCGTTCCTTTTTTATGTAACTTTGTCACAGTAACTTGGGGAAGTTCCATGTTCCTTTTGTTCGATTCTCCGATTCTCACCTAAAGATATCGCGGGATGCACCCTCCCTCCCAAGTGAGTCGACAGCCACGTGCATGCCGGTCATATACGTGCACGGTACGTCTGACTCCGCTGTTGTTACGCAGTGAACGTTGCAAATTCTGTTTTGGCCGTACATTGGGAGGCTCAGGTGATGTTCATCATATCGACGAGCAGTGTACTTATAATGACGGAACCCAAGCAGCACAACATATTTGCCCAACACTGGACCAATATTGGCAATGTCGGCCCAATATTGGACCAATATTGCCAATGTCGGCTCAATATTGGACCAATATTGCCAATGTCGACCCAATATTGCGAATGTCGGCCCAACATTGCCAATGCCGGCCCAATATTGGACCAATATTGCCAATGTCGGCCCAATATTGTGCCCAGATGTTGTGCTGTTTGGGAAGCCACTGTGTAGCAGGATTAAAACTTGGCGCGATTCTAAGACATGTGCGCAAACAAGTTAGGTAACGTAAACACCCGACGCCTGCTTCGTGCTCCGGTCAAGAACCTTATTACGTCATGACAATCATCAAATATCCCTTCCTAAAGAAGCCTATAAAGGTAGGCTTCTTTCGTCATGTCAGATACTGGTGTGGTTTACGTATATCGAAACTATATTATACAACGTCTTGCACCACCCATTGCGAGATCAATATCCGAATTAGTTGTAGAAAAGTAAAGAAGTAAAAGTGGATAGAGTACCAATTCGTTGTTCAGGGACTGTTGGTCACACATAATAAAGTCACTAAAACAGTGCTAAAAACAAATAAGCACGACACGCTCATTAAATCTTTGTTGAAAGTGCAGCGCGTCCGTCCGCGCGTCCGTCCGTCCGTCCGGTGTCGTCGGTAGCACTGTTTTAGCGATTTTAAAAAGTGGATATTAGGTAGTAGGTAACTTGAAAGTAACTGGTTACTTTGCCAAAGTAGCTTTCGAACTTCAAGTTCGTTTTCGATACCTGTAAATTCGTTAGCAACTCAGTTACATTTTTTGCACAGTAACCTAACTGTTAACGAGCTCCTTTTTGTCGAGTAATTTCCCCATCTCTGATTTTATTTAGTTAATGAGCGTATGCAAATGAGCCTCTCTCCGTTTAGTTCTCGGCCTCTCAGCCTCTCAGGGATGCTCACTGAAAAGATACCTTTTCGATAGCGCCTGGTGTTTATGAATTATTCATGCGAAGCGATTATTCAGTAAGCTTTAAACTGGAAATTTTACTGGTCAGAGTGGAAATGCCACTGGTCAGACCTGAAGACACTGGCGATCAGACTGGCAGTACTGGAAACCAGTTCATACTGCTCACTGGATACACTGGGTTTTCACGGGGACACTGGAAACCAGTGTACACTGGTTACTGGCTGTAGTGGAGTTCCACTAGAGACACTGCAAACCAGTGTATACTGGATACTGACCGTACTGGAGCTTCACTGGGTACATGGAAACCAGTCTACACTGGCTACTGGCCGCACTGGAGCTTCACTGGGATAAGTGGAAGTGACACTAGAGAGGCTGTAATCCAGTGTACACTGACTACAGATCATAGTCCCACTGGTCCAGTGTCCGTGAAACACCCGGTATAGCTTCATAGGGTTAACCACGTGTGAGTCCGTTCGTGGGCTTACAGGGCCCCGTGACATCACGTGACTGTGCCACAACCACACGGTCGCTAGGCTAGCTGCGCTTGTGGTACGCTGAAACCGTGTAACCACACCCCAGTAGTAATGGCATAAAAAAACATCAATGGTATTGCAAAGCTGTTAGAGCTACAATCTCCGAAAACATATCTATGAGGCTTGTGCAACAACGTCCAGTTTGGTCACGTGACTTAAGAAAAGATGTTGCCGCACCGGAGGCGCAGTATGGACCTTTTTCACACACGCGTCGACACCTAGCGGCTCTCCAGCGAAACACGCTCGAAGTGCGTCGAAACCAATCCACTAGCATAAATAGCCAGAACCAGTCCGGAGTGGAACCGACGAGCTCGCGACGTTCGTGCGGTCTCCCCACTGGTCCCCACTTCTGTCGTCCCCATTCTGCGCCATCTAGTGAAGACGGAAAGAACCCTGTCCGGCGCCTCAAGGTCATACGCATGCGCATAAGCGGTTATGAAAAGGTCAATTGTTGCGGTACGGATGCGTGTAATTACAAGTAAAAACACATACGCTGCTGCCTCATTCGTCTCGCAGTATGACGCACGCCCGTGACGCATCTCCACGCTCCAGTCGAGACTTGGAGGTACCCGGGTTCGAATCCCGGTGCCGGCTGTTCCCTTTGGGGTTCCCCGTGAGTTTTCCTCAGACGCTTTCAGACATAAGTCGGCACATTCTCTTAGAAGTCGGCCCACGACGCACATTCCCCAAGGGCGTTAGTGACGTTGCCCATCTCTGTGAGGCCGACAACGGCGTGCCCTTTCACCACTGCCACCACCATCCTCATGTCTTTATGTCAGGTGGATCAAAGGCTGCGTGTGACGTCATGTGCACGTCATTCCATAGCCTGAGTCATCAGTACTCTTACGTCACAATGGCTCTATAGTTTTTTTTGTTTTTAGAAAAATAAATTTCAAAAACATGGGCAACACTGTGTCGAAGTCGACACCAACTGCGCATTGCTCGCCAAGTATAGCGGCACAACTACATTGCATGCGCATAACAAGTCGGCTACGTGTCGGCTACGTAGCCACCACGAGGAGCCAGCCAGTCGGAAATATACATCACTGTTGCTTGACAAACTGGGGATTATTTCCCACCAGGCGTCGCCTCGGGCCGTTTTACAGCCATTTTACTAGCAAATTACAAAATATTTAGCGTTCCTTGTGACACGTATAATAGCCCTGTCACACGGCAAACTGAATGACGTTCCCAGCGAATGACAATTGCATCGAATGTCATTCGTGTTGTCTTACATCGAGCTACACGGAGAAACAGAATGTCATTCGCAAATGATGTCAGCGTCGATAATTAAGACACCAGGGCCGAACATCTGAAGCATTATACAGGTACATTAGTTATGTTTTTACATATTTTGCTCTATACTAGAGAAACATTAGATTATTTCACAGAATCGTTGCCTTTTCAAAGACACCTAATTGGCTAAGTACCACAAGCAAAGGCAACTAAGAAGCCTATCTACACTGCACTTAGTAATGTGGCGACTAGGAACGAGGTATATAGTTCTCAGAAAAACAGTGTTTAGCGCTTCCTTCCTTCGCGTCAGAAGTTATCAAATTCGTGATAAAATATTGGAGTACAACTTTTCATTTGTCTTCCATTTCTTCGAAAGGTTTATCGTTGTTGTTTTTGATACCTCTCTACTGCAAAGGTAGGCTGCAGGTGCGAGGGGGAAAAGCTAATGAGTTCCCCGAACTCATTCGCTGGGCGAATATCATTCGCATGTATAGCCATTTGACTTCACCGTGTGACACGAAACGAAAGTCATTCAGTGCGAATGTCATTCGCTGGGAATGACATCCAATTTGCCGTGTGACGGGGATCTAACATGCTGTGCCAATGTTTCGAATACATGGATCCTTCTTGCCCAACGGATCAGGATCAACGGATCAGAACGGTTTTCAGGAAAGCAAAAAATCACGATGTTTTAGAGACGTAGGGGGATATGGAATACGGAATACGAGTATCAGCTCGAAATACAGAAGCGTTCTGCCGCTAGAGGGACGTTAGTTCGTGGAGCTAAAAGCCGTGTTCGCTTCCCATGACTGTTCTACTACATCAAGAAAGTTCAAGATTCAAGGGCATTTACTAAGAACCTCCCGTATCCTCAGGATGAGGACGTCGTTGATCTATTTCTGGAGATGACATTCGGAAGGCTGCCAGAAGCAACATAGAAAGCATCGAACTTCGCATATCAGAGAAAGGCGGACTTCACCTGCAGAACTTAAAGAAGGATAATACTGTTTCCACGTTATTTCTGTTTAATACGTACGCTCTTCATCGCAGAAAAGCTCTCTTGTTTAAAGTGCAAGACAGGCTCCTCCGTTGCCAACGGAAAGAAAACCTACCCAGATCCACTAGCCCATCAATACAGGGTGTTTTCGCATGACATCAAAAGAACGCGTTTGGCCGCCATAGTGGTGGTCACTTTTTCGGCGCAACTGCCGAGGTTATCTCGCATTTGCTCGAAAACGAAGCCCTGAATGGTGTTTTGAAATCCGGTCGCGTCCCTACCCTTCTTTTATCCCGAAGACACTTCGTCATTGTCGTTCTCACATTTTCTTTTATGAAAACCACGGTTTTCGCATCGAAAAAATGGCGCAGTTTGTCATCTTCCAATGCCGCTATAGCACGAAAAGTGACCGCCAGAGGAAGGAGCTTACGAGCGTGCCACGTCACAAAGCGCCGTAGCTGAAAACTCCCAATATGCATTCCCGCCTACAGATTGTCAATTTGTAGCGCAGCCTCAACATACAGCGATATGTTCCTTACCGCAAGCCACACCCACGCAATCCTACGAGGAGACAAGCGATAGGGATGGAAAACAAATATGGGAAATTCCCCGAGCGCCTATCCGGTCGACAAACACGGCGAGCTCGTCACAAGGAATACGGGAAGCGACGCTCTCGCCCTCGGCACGGGTCGCTAAGGGAAGCGACGAGGCCAAAAAGGAAAGGAGCTGCGTGTGGCTCTGTCGATGACAGCTGTGTCACCCACTGTTGGCGATTATCGCCTCAGCCACGACGAAGTAAACGGGAAGTGAAGCGTATCTCGCATCATTGCCTTCGTCAGTGCATGACTCGAGTGCCATAGAGCACACCCCGGAGGCAGTTGGGATGCTGTCGGAACTAGTCAAAAGTATGCACCTATAGTATACTGTCAGGACACGCTGCCTCATCGACACGGAAAAAGGCGCCAATGGCATATATCATACTTTCGTTGTGCACGGAAGAACGACATATCCCTGAGGCACGTTCTTTCATGTCTGAGAGAAGAAGTTTTTTTTTTTTTTTATTCCGTGCTAGCGCTGCGAAGCAACTGTGGCTATGAGAGGCTACAGATGTGGACAGATGGAGAGAGGACAGCAGGAAAGAGTGGGGGACAGGGGGATTGGAAGAATAAGAAGTGTGTATACAACCAACTTAAATACTGTATACTCAAGCTACAATATCTTAAATACATTTGGGAATAATTCGTTGCCTCAAACATAAAGAGTTACATCGCACATACTTCTTTTCAATTATTATTATTATTTTTTTTCGGGAGACAGAAAAAAAAAACTTCGTGTGTTTTGGTTGGGCGGCGTGCCAAATTTTTAATATTTTTCATCTCGAATGCAGCTCACGTCCATTATGTGTTACCCTTCCTCCTCCTCCTCTGAGTACAGCATTGGATATTCGCACGGGCGACATTGTCAGGCGTGATGTCACGGAGGAGAGCGAGGAGGAGGACATGCCCCAAGAAGATATCGCGCAAAAATCAGAGCATATACGAGCAAGTATTCCGTTGTGATCTTCACTTTCTTCACTTTGAACTTTCTTTCACTTTTTTCACCAGCATGGTAGCCAATTACTCTCATGAGTATTTAGAATGCTTACTCAAACACTTTTCCAGGTTGAGTGTTTACTACTGCGTTCTACTCGGTTACTGGGTAGCTTAACTCAAAATACTTCTCTTGAGTGTCTTGTATAAGCCTGACACAGCCTTATATACGCTCGACGCAGTCGATGTCGTAGTACGCATTTACCAGCTGAGCTTGAACTGTTACTATTCCCAGTTGAGCCACCCACATCACTCTGTTCCACTTACTGCATTATCTCGCAAAAGCCATCTGTTCTGAACAAAAGTTTCTAAACGCGTCGCAAGTCTCAAAGTCCTGAACGCGAACCATTTCATTAACTTACAAATTTTCCTTTTACTTGCGAAATCAGACACAAAAATAATCAAAGACAGCGAGATATATTTCCCGGAATATTTTTTCCCCCTAAAAAAAATTTCCTCTCAGCGCTCTTTCTTGGGCAGCGCACGCGCCTAATCCCAGCGACATAAAACAAAAACGTTGCGTTACTGATGAAGTTTGCACTACGGACCCATTACTCGAAAGTCTTACACCGTCTCCAGCCTATTAGCTCGTCTGTGGTGTCTCACCGACATTTCATCATTACGTGAGGCATGCAGGAGGGACGGCGTCGCATAGAGGGCTGAATCACAGACTTCTTTTTCTCTCTCTCTCTCTCTTCAAGCTCTCCTTTATTTGGGCTGTCGTAGAAACGACAGGATAATCTCACCTTCCTTTATAGTTAAGCCTAGCGCGAAATTGGTTCAGACTTTATAACCCTCCACCACGTTGCCTTCTATCGTATCATATAAAAGATTATGTCTCCAATATGTCTTTCGCGTTCGCGAAGAAATTTTTTTTTTATATATTCACCCTGATTTTCGATGTCCTTATTCGTTTAATTTCTCATTCTATATTGGTGAGCGCTCTACGAGAGGGTAAATCAATAAAGGAACGCTGACGATAGCTAGCTTTAGTCGTTATTAACTTAGCGGGATGATAAAATGGTTAGTAAAAGACTATATGCACGAGGAGAGTTGCCTCACGACAGAAGCCGCCGATATTTCGAACAGAGACTGTTCTTCTTGTGGGCCTTCCTCTGGCCCAGAAGAAGAACAGTCTCTGTTCGGAATATCGGCGGCTTCCTACATCTCTACCGGTTCGCTCGATTTCTACCCATCTATATATGCACGAGGGTAACGTTCAACGGGTATCTCCTTGTTTCGGCGTGCCCTAAGGCGATATACCATCGACGATGAAGAGGAGCAACTTTACTCCTTTTGCAGAGTATACATGCCCCAGCGAACCACGGATGTCTACTGGACGTACCAGTAATGGAAGTACTGGACGCTTTGCGCACGACGATGCGGATTTTGCGTTCAGAGCCTACCCCTGCAAAAGCGCTCTTACAGTATTGGCTTGGCCCTCTCCGACACCATCTAGCCCCAGACAGCCCTTTGAATAGCGGCCCCAGTGCAGAGGCTCCCAGTCGGTTCCACGCCGGAGTCGTTCGTTTCTTTCTGCAAGTGTGCAGCTACATGCCTGCCATCGACCCTGCATCGTCGCCACTGCTGACACTTGCCACACACATGTCCCGTGCAACAAGGACTTCCCAGTCTTCGCGCCGTGCAGCCCACGCCGCGGCAATCCGCTGGTCGACCTTCGTGCCACTCTAGCTCCCCGGCGCACTCCAAGATACGCAGTGGAATTTTGCTTGGCGTGTCCAGCCGACGCGCGACCGCCTTGGCCGCTGGGGTATTGTCACATTTTCCACGTGTCCCTTTTGCCGCCTTCCGGAGTCTAACAACCATCTCCTCTACGACTGCCGCGTTGACAAAAGCCTTCTGGCAAGTTCTCCGCAGGGCAACTCGGGTCCGGTGCCCGGTGGACTTCCGTGTCGCTCAGACCGGTCTTTGTTCGGCGGATGGCCGTATCGGCATGCTTCTGACCTCCTGCGGTGCCACGGTGCTGTGGACGGCGAGGTGCCGCGCTGTCATGCGAAATCTTCGCAATGTCCCAATTTTGCCGCTTGTGCAGCGTGCCAGATGCCTCCTTGTGGCAGCGTTCCAGGAGGAGCTGACGTCGAGTGCTGAATAGCGGTTCGGTGCGCTGTGGGGAGGACTGTCCTATACCTTGACACTTGGGGAGGCCTTGTTTTCTTCCGTGACTTCCGGCCGTGAACTTTATTGCGAGCATCATTCTACATACCACTGATCGCCATTTGTAGATATCTGTCACTCATCCCCTCCTCTTGCCTGTATATAGCCATTTGGAAGTGAACCTAGAACCCCCCATGAATAAATTTTTCCCACAACAACCAGTAATATCCAAATATCTAAGCCCGAGAGCGACGTCTAATCGGCATCTATTATACGTACTGTTAGTACGTCGAAATCGGTGAAGGTCTATGGAACGCGCATTGTACCCATATTCTAGACGTACACTGTGCATCCATCTAGCAGGTGCAATGAACGTATAATGGATGGTACAAGCGTATGAGACATTGTTCCAACTGCCAATATCCTGCCAAATCCTATGGTAATTTCGCTTAGTGCTAGAAGCAATTGAATAACTTGTGACAACGGTGAAACAAGTAAAACCATTACGTTTTGTTTTCTTGTGTTTTCATCGTTCGCGTCCTGCTCTATGTTTTCGTAGCACTCTCCAACCAACACAGGAAGCCTATCGGTTTTACACCTCTATACAGCAGGTAATGACATCATAGACAATAGCCTGAATTAGAAACACGATATTTGGTGGGAAGAGATGTCAGAAATATAAGTTGCTAGTTTGATTCAGTGCAGACGTATGTATTAATCCTGCAGACGTATCTTCGTCGCCGTTACAAGTGTGTTAGGCTCTCACAACACGTAACAAACGCGCTCCAACGTTTTGCATGTATATGCAGGGTGTTTGCTCTAACGTGTCCAGAAATTATATTTAAAGCGAGCGATAAAAGGAAAGCAATTGGTACTTTTCTGCTACTTCAGTAAGAAACAGGTACTGCTTCACTGGCACCACCTGTTTCTTAGTCAAGTAGCTGAAAAGTAGAGCTCGTTTCTCTTTAATCGCTCGCTTTAAATAAAATTTCAGGACACGTTAGAGCAAATACCCTGTATATGCATGATGTATCTGTGGTTACCAATCATATGGGAGCATTCACTAAGGCTACTGAGGGATGCTCGCATTCGACAATCCAAATCCCAGAGCAAGAGAGTTGGCACACCTCTCCTAAAGACCGCTGAGAAATGCCCATGCAGTTTCCCGGTCTAACAATGGGAGGTGAAGTTATGCATTGCGATGCAGTGACACTGGGATGCAGTTCGTGGGAACGTTTCGTGTGAGCGAAGTTTTCGCACAAAAAAATATGAATCGTGCGTATTTGTATGCCCGAACTAATGTCAGTGAGTATGTTTTAGGGCCACAGTTAGGACTCAAGTTGATCGTGCACAGTGCGGACGTATACACGGAGTACCACTATATGGGAAGCAGACTGAACTATACGTCACTCGCGTGTCTACACATATTGTGAGTGCCCCGCACTCACAAGCACTAATTTTTGCGCGTCTACGAGAGGCGGAGGGGAAATCGGGACGTCGGGTATGATGGGGCGCTTGACGACATGTTGCTCCCGTGAATATTGTTTGGTCAACCCACTTCGTAGGGCACCTTGCCGGCGTACGCCTTCGTGTCAGGCTGCCGACCTGTTAGCATTAACGAATGTCATACAACGAATTCTCGAGCAGAAAGTACAGGCGGTGGAGTTTGCAACCTGACTTTTAATGACCCTCCCTGTGAAGTTCACGTCATGTCTGTTATGCAGAGTGCTGTGTAGAAAGCTGTGCGTTGAAGGGCGTACGGCCGGACAGTTGTCTGTGTTAATAGGATGCATTAAATTAACATAACTTAAAACTAGTTTCATTCCTGTCGGTGATGAGGACGCCCGTAACTTAGCATTTTATAGAAAAGGAAATAATGCATGAGGTAAAAGTTGTAACCTGGTTGCATGATGCCAAGTTTTATTTGCGACCTAGACCGCTGGTGTGCATTATCAGCTATTATCAGCCGAACTATTTATTTCCGCTGGATAAATTATCAGACTTGGGATCAGACAGTGTCCGAGGAAAACCGAGGGAAAACACCCTGACAGCACAGCCGGCACCCAGGTTTCAACCCGGGTCACCCTCCCAGTCTTGCCATAATCGTAGTCATCAGGCAACGCGAGCTGGACACTTGTTGTTGTTGTTGGTGGTGCTAATGAAAGAGCGCGCCGTTGTCGGCCTCACAGAGGTGGGCAACGGCACGACTAACGCTGTGGGGGAACTTGCGTCGTGGGCCGACCTCTAAGGCAACTGTGCCGACCTATATCTGACAGCGTCCGAGGAAAACCCAGGAAAAACCCAGGTTTTTCGAACCCGTGTACCTCCCAGTCTCGACGTGACATGGCTAGCGCGCTAACCACGCGAGCTGGTGCTGGACACAAGGTGGTGGTGGTGGTGCTAATGAAAGAGCTCGCCGTCTCACAGAGGTGGGCAACTTCACGACTAACACTCTGTTGGAATGTGACGTAAGGCCTGTGTTCAGCAGAGAAGAAGTTTTGCGAGCGGACGTGCCAAGCCATTCATGCGCTGCTTCTTTCCCAACTTCGTCGCACGCAAACCTATATATCCGCCAATGTCCTCCTAGAGATTCCAAAGATGTGGCGGTCCAATATAGCGTGTGGCGGCGCCATCGCCAACTCCAATAGCGCCCGGCTGCCGCAAATAGGCTCGGGCTGCCGCTGTGGACAATTATTGTTGTCCTACACCAGCTCCCGTGGCTCAGTGGTTAGCGTGCTGGCCATGTCACGTCAACACTGGGAGGTACCCGGGTTCGAATCCTGGTGCCGGCTGTGCTGTCTGGGGTTTTTCCTGGGTTTTCCTCAGACGCTTTCAGACATATGTCGGCCCAGGACGGACATTCCCCAGGCCGTCAGTCGTGACGTTGACCACCACTCCGTTGTCTTACCTTGCCCGACGGCCACAAGCGCAAAGGCAGGGGAATATGGAGGTTGTGGAGGGCAACCAAATCGAAGATCGCGAAAGGTTCAGACGTATGATTTTATACGACAATATATTTTAGATTCATTATATTTTCACGACAATATATTTTAGCGTTCACTGTGTACCCCTACACATCTAATGCTCAACAATATGGTACCCTTGTGAACTCGAAAAAGAGCCGGGAGAGAACTTCCCCAGAACTTCACAGACTTTCGAAACTTCTGCCGTGACGATCCGTGACGTCATTCTGTGCTTGCTCTTTTCGTCTCTGGTTGAAAGTAGTGCGCATAGCTTTCATCACCCAAGTGCGGCTCAAACGTAATCCTTCTCCTTCCCTCTCCTCCTCGTAGCGTCTGAGAAGCGTTGTACATGCGTCGGCACAGCGTTCCTTCATTTCATGTGTGAGGTTCTTGGGGAGCCCATCTTGCGGACACCTTGGCATATTGCAGCTTCTCCCGTATGATGAAATCCGCTGAACAAACACTCGCAGCCAATAACTCGGCCAGTGATGCGTCTTGTCGTGATGAATAAGATCATCTGCGACAGCGACACCTTCGGCAGGACAGCAATCTGCGGGCGGTCACGTGGCAAGAGGAGCACGTTTGTCTTGCCTCTTGTAAGCTTACGCGGCCATTTATGTGCTTGTTGCAGCGATGTGCAGGCACTACCATATTGTGCCTCCGTCCGATGGTGGATGCCGGTGGGGTTCACCCCATCACTGATAAGAAAACGGATGACCTACCGTTGCTCCTTCCCGGAGCAAACCGGGAGCGGGGGCAGCCACCTTTAGTAAATTGGTGCGTGCTTACACGTGCCACGCGAAGGTCGCTCAACACAACGTACAAAGCAGACTAAATACAAAACAGAATTAAAGTTTTATGGTTATTTATTGAGCCACCCACGTATAGGGAGTTTTCACCTACGTCACATTGTGACGTGGCACGTGACGTGGCATGCTCGTAAGCTCATGCTTAAATACATGCATCAATATATACTAATATACATCATACTTAATGCATGCTCAAGGCATGCTTTTCGTGCTAGCGGCATTGTAAGATGACAAAAGACCACTATTTTTCAATGCGACAACCATAGTTTTCATAAAAGAAAATGTGAGGACGACAATGACGAAGTGTCTTTCGGATAAAAGAAGGGTTATACGGACGCGACCGGATTTCAAAACACCATTCACGGCTTCGTTTTCGAGCAAATGCGAGATAATCTCGGCAGCTGCGCCGAAAAAGTGACCCCCACCATGGCGGCAAAACGCGTTCGTTTGACGTCACGTGAAAACACCGTATAGTGGTGTATCTAATTTATATGATGAATACCAAAAGTGATGTGTACTACACACGAGTGACATGAAAATAAATTATCTAGATGCAAATGAATATGAACATAAATGACAAATAATAATGGAGGTAACGACGATGCCGAAAGACAACTAATATGTGCTGAAAGCTTCAAGGAGACCACGCTTACTGTGTGACCAATCATATCACGTAATCTTTTAAAGACAGTGAAGACACCCATCTGAAATAGTGCTTTAAATGGAATACAACTCACCGTAAACGATGTTTTCTCTACAACATGCCTTTCTTTTTCCTGTTTTTTTGCCATAGAGGCGTGTGCTGTAGGACAAGACATCTGCACCCGAAAAGTGTAAAAAAGTTTACCACGTAGTGGCGTATGATAGGCCTCACTACATTTGCTGCATGCATAGTTTACGTAGATTCTCGTGGTCAACCACCACAGAAAACCTGTGTGCTGTCCCTTACCATTCGGTAATCTCACAAGTCTTTGCTGCCCTGAACGAGCGTAGAAATGCGGTGTAGTTGGTAATTGTACATAATGATAAACGGAACGCAGCCAGGGACACGGACGAGGATGTGCACAAACGAACTGCTCACTCTCAACTAACAGAAGTTTACTTGCAACACACATTTAAATACAACAACGAGACACAAGGAATGTGACAACACCTTATCACAATAGCAAAACAGAAAAACTAGCTGCTCAACACATGATGGTTGCGATCCGGGCACGTTCCAAGATATTCCATTTCGGCTGATAAGAGTGACACTGACGGTGTGCTAACACAATAATCTTCCTCTGACGTTGTGATTAAGAAGGTCTCCAGAGAGTTTCGCTGCCCTCTTCAGCACTCGCCACGCAGGAATTTTTTATGAGCTTCTTTGATCTCCAGCGTAGCGGAGGTTCCCAGCGCGCCATACCAATCAGTGCTCGCACCTACCGCAGTATGCAGAAAAATCGCGTTACACGTGTTGCCGTGTGTACTCAAAAGAACATAACACTAACGAAAGCAGCAAGATCGGAAAACGCGGATCGCATTTGAATTTCCCAGTACGCCATGCAAATCGAATACGTCCTGCATGATTGATCACGGAAAAGATTACCTCCGACCAGCAGTCCGCCATAACATGTAACGGAGTTGTAACGCGGAAGTATCGGAACTTCCTGTGCACTGCCTTATGTGCTAGTTATAAAAAGCCAAGTCCGCGATAAGCAAGACACATATTAAAAATGGGGGGAGCTCTATTGAGGTCGATATCAGAGCTCACGTTACGAAAGCGTTGCAGAGAAATATTTTGAGCGTCATGTCGTAAATTTGATAGCAGCAGTAACGTTTACTGATACGGCATACGTCATATAAATCTCCCGCTGTTATCTCTTCATAAGGCTAAAATAGGAGGAGGGTCATAACTACGAAAAACGGCTAACGGTTTCCGCCGTATGGGAGGCCGTTACACGGGGACGATTTTCTTCTTCTTTTTCTTTTTTTTTTTCTTGAAGTCATCACGTTGGAGGCGACAAGGGAGTCAAAGTGTTCGAAAGTTCCGAGTCTGAAACGCTCATTTCCTCATGTGTAAGGTCGTACGAATTAATTTTCACAATTGCACTATGGCGCTTAAAAGTGATTTATGTTTACTATTAACAATACGAGGATTACCCCCTGTTTACTTGCAATCTTGCACTCTAAGAAAAAAGGAGTACTTTTACTCCTTTTGGGGAGTAATTGCATTGCCACAAAAAATAGTCCCTTTCGGGAGTAAATGCAAGGGAGTAAATGAATGTCACAAAGTGAAGACCGCATTTCACACGCTGTTGTAAGACTCCCAGGTACATAATTGGTGCGCATGCATGAAGATACTTTGAAGCAAGCCGTCAAACGTGATATATCGAGTGATATAAAATCTTGCACCATACTAGGGCACAATTTGCGAAGAAAGATGCGCTAACTGTTTCTTACTCTGTGTGGCTGGAAAATTGCTACGTTGTGTGAGTTATACAGCCTTATGCCCTTCAAATTGACCGAGGCCACATGTATACGTAGTCTGTTGCATTCAGGAGACCATTCGCGAAGTTTAGTGATAATTTGCAGTCCTGGGGAGTAAACGTCGGGACTAAATGTTGGGTTAGGGGACTAAAATGGGGAGTAATTGCAGACTAGGGGAGTAGAAGCTGCAATTACTCCCCGTTTTACTCCTTTTTTTCTTAGAGTGTGTAGGCGGTTTGTTTTCTGACTTGCTGACGTTCAATTCCTCGGTAATACTGAAATATCAGACTTCAATGCACAGCCACGTCAACTTCGACGACAATTCGACAGGCGCGCGCGCACACTCGCACTATCACAGATCCTCTTATTCCTCTCCATGCCTTTTGCGTGTCAATGTGTTTCAGTACCAGCTTGCTTGCGGCCTCTTTCTCCTTTCGTAACGCAAACTTTGTTTAAAATCAGCGCAGCGCATTCAGTTCAAAGGAAAACGCAAAAGGTTCGTAAAGATCGCCTTCATGCATTCCAGACAATGTAACCTTTATCTAGATCTCCCAGGATTTATTACGTAGAAGTCGCGGCAATTTTTCACTTACAACTATCGACCAAACGCACAACAATGCAACGGTGCCCAGAGGAGCAAGAAGCAAAAACAAAGATGGCAACGCAAGTTTATCGAACTTTATCCCCATCTGTCTTCTCTTTTCTCGCAATGACAAAAACACAATTGTATTATGCATCAAAGCTGTACAGAAGTCGACAAACTACGTAATATATTACACACTGTTCGATATCCGTCGTCGGCAAAAGCGCATGCAGTCTCACGCTTATATTTCAACCCTTTACATATTTTGCCAACACGTTTCGCGTTCCAATATATTTTTTTGTCACGCTTTGTTTCTATGTCGAGCTTTCAGCATTTGCAGTGGGCGTAAAAAGTCGCGCATCAGACCATTTATTTTCGTGTTTGTAAAATGCGTCTCTGCCACTTGTTATATGCGAGTTGCGAAATAATAAGGATCGCGCGGCCTAAACATATGGGAGTGACGTTAAAGTTTTATTAATATCGCACGATCTGTTATGTTTACCGTTTCTGGTTTGCACGGCGCTTCTACGATCCAATTTTCTTTCCTATCCATAACGGTAATGTTGCGCTTCGGCCTTGTTTATTGTGCGGCTTTACGATTACGTTTTCACAAGGCAACGCTGGCTCTGCAATCGTTATTCACGGACGAGTTTGAAAACCGGCAGAAGTAAAAACAAAGAAAAAAACCTCTGGTGAGACTACCGAAAGATGTCAAGCAAGATTAAAGAAAGGGGAATTGTATTGAGATAGAAATGTTTTGTGAGAGGCTACGTGTTGTGGCTACGTGAAAAGCAGATTTTAATGGTTTTCAGACGAGCTGTTGTATTGAAGGTTGGAAGCCCTCGATTCTTTGTACCATAGATCGGCTTGGCTTGGCTTGTCTGCCGTGTTCCCATTACACGATTCCAAGAAAGAGCAGTCTGCTGCGAAGAAACGGCAGGGACGGAGAGTGTGGAGACCAAGGTTTCTGGATGATTTATGTTCACAGTGAATGGTGCGCGCCGCGAGTGCAGCCTCATTATAGCTTCATTCATATAGCATAATTAATTTTCTTATGCAATTAAATGAGCCGAAACAGTGTCCCTCAGGAGCGCGTGACCTTCGTAGTCGGAGGCTTATCGTGTCTGCAAAGCTGTTCATCTGGTCTGCACATCAGCACCTACTCCCATCATGTTTATCACTCCAAAGCTGTCTTCTCCGGTCTTCTGATCAACATGGTTTCGGTTCATTTGCACAGCAAAATTCAGCTACGAATATTTAAAACGCACGTGTTTGTTTCATGATTTGCTTTGAAACAAACGATGATTGAACGATGAACGAGGATTGAGAATTTTATGTCATTTGTCATCTAGTAGTTGCATATTCTCTCCGAGAGGATCTCCGCCTGGCCGTATAGCTGAATTGCAAAAGCGACATCTCTGTTGCTGTCATAGCTCTTTATGAACGAGGTATGTAGTGGATTAAAAAAAAAACATCCATAGGTTTTAGTGGGTAAAGTCTAAAAAGGAAATTGTGCAAGTATTAACCGTTTCTCGTAAAACTGTAGGAAACGCTACAACGTGGAGAATTTCACGTTATTGCCTGTGTCCCCATCAGCTGGACGTGGTTATGTACAGCGGGTATAATATGCGATATAAACTTGCGGCTTCTATTTACATATTGCTTGGCACGAACAAAGAAAAAGCTGCATGGCATCTTTCTGCATTGTGCAAACGCATTGGAAACGCGGTAGCTTTACAGGGCCATCAGATCTGGTGATGTTACTCGGCCCTATAGGATAGAGTTTCCGTATGTGCAAAGGGCACTACCCCAACAGGTATACTTCTACTGTTTAATGACAAAACGTACTGCGCCCTCTACCGATACCGTCACAGCGGACTTAAGCAGTGCTCCACTTTCTGAGAGACACTGAACTTATGAACAGTATATGAATTAGTGACTAACTACTAGGGATATTTTTGCTCTCGTTTTTCATCTCATTTTGTGCTCAACTGAATAGCAGATTAACCTTTCGTTTCATTGATTTTTCCCACACATTTTTCTTCGAATATATAGATATTCCTTCCACTGTGTACCCACGAATTACCAGTGTATCAGGCGTCTAAAGGACGGGTGGTTTGAACGAAGTTCAACTGATCTTTCTAAAGCCACATGTTCGTCTGTTGTCCCTACTCTTCTTGAGCTTTCTTCCCGAGATGCTTGGAGAAGAATTTAATTCCAAAGAGAGTGCCCCGCATCACCAGGGCATCACGTACGTCGAGCGGCAGTCAGGATGTCCATCCTCCTCGCTCTTTTTCTTTCTTAACGTGAAGGCATAAATGTAGGCAAGCTGGTGTGCCATATCCATGATAAGACTACATCATTGATTCTAGTAAATATGACGCTGAGCACACGCAACGTTAGCCTTTCAGCAGAAATAAGTCATGAAACAAAAGAAGTCGTAGTACCCTTGTAACGAATAAATTGAGCTTCGCAAAACAGAAGCCACGAACAGAAATGGCGACTTCCTCTATGTCTTTTTCCTTTCTTTCTCTCTTCTTTCTTTCGTTCTTTTTGGCAAGACAAAAGAAAATTTGATTTCAGGACACTGTTTCGCTTGCTCCGAAAGTAAATGCCCACCACGACCCACTTACGCTGTTCCGATTTTATAAATTTATCTTTTCTAAAGCGTATTTATGTTTTTGTACCGAAATGGCGTATTACCGTTATACCGGACAGTTACAGCCCTGTTATTGCGCGTATATAAGCATCTCGTTTTTTACTATAGTTGTCCTGTGTCACGTTAAGATTACAGCGCTCGGGTGTTGAAAGTCTCTCAATTTCTTTTTGGTAGTAAATAGCTATGTACAAAGTACGAGGAGGCAGGCGAGCTGGTGTGAATTCGACGAAGGCAGCATCCTTGTGTCCCTTCCCATGTCACTTCATCCCTCAAACTCGCACGGACGCTGCCTTCGTCGTATAAGTTACGCACGTTAAACGTCGGGAGTCAATTACACTAGTATTACACTCCAACTGAGCCTCCGGTTGTGTTAAACATGATACAGAATGACACAGGGAAAATAATAGTAATACGATGGTTTCTTCTTTTAGCTATTTATATTTGATTCCCGTACGCGTCAATGAGACAGGTGAGATAATGTCCATCGTATGTCATGTCTCTTATGGACGGCTGGAGTCTGGACTTGCGGTTTTTGCAGCGTGTACTTCTTGGGAATATTGATTGTGCGACTTTGTTGTTATCCGTTAATTTCCTGTGCTCCGGGAAAACCAAGTCCAGAAATCCGTTTATAAGTCCCAAACGTCGCCACACCAGCATTGGACAGCATTGTCCAATGCTGGTGTGGCGACGTTTGGGACTTATAAACATATGTTCGACGTGCAGCCAAAGAGCGTATGCTATTTTTCTTCATTTAAGTCCAGAAATCCGTTCTACGTCGACTCACTTGCTCTTACTTCACCTATGTCGCGTCTGCAAAGGCTATATGATGACTATGTACGCGATCATGAGTTGTTTACATAATTCCAATTGTAATTTGATTCCCCTGATATTCCGGTATATTTTGGTGGAGTTTTTTATTTGATTGTTTGTGTTGTATTGGACACCGTGCACCGCTTGTGAGGCGAAAGCTGTTGGTCGGCACATAATAAATAATACAATAAAATAAAATAATAATAATAATAAAAATAATATAGATAGATAAAAATAACTTGGGGGGGAAAATCATCATCGCCGCTCTTCCCTGCGACTTCTATGGCATTTCGTACGTTGGTCATCAAAGACGGCCATTCCGGCACACCGCTATATTTTCATTTGCAGGTACGTCGCGGCGAACATGATTGCTTCATGAAGCACGCAGATGTCCCCGCGACGTAATGGCATTACCGCGAGTACACAGAGGTGTAGACAAGACCTTGCGCAACGCCCACGCGACAATATTTGCACATACCACAAGGGGACAGCTGCGCAAATATTGTCGGCCCTAAGACTCTCCGGCTCTCGGAAGAATCACTGTTGCAAAGCTACGTCAATGTTCGAGAGAAGTGGGGGGGGAGATCCGTGTTTGTGCGTATTTCCGCGATGAGGTGTCAGAGAAGACTAAATTGGAGGGGGAGACGCCGGAAGTTCGGAGGAAGCTTCTAAATGGAAGAAAATCACTTCCCTCATGACGAAACGTAGGTTCTAGATTTCGGAAAGAGAACCGTGGATGTAATGATTGCCCAGCAGTCCAGAAGGTCAAATTTCGGTTTTCTCTCATCAGCGAGTAAAATCAATGTCTCGGGTCACCTTGGACCACTGTTTCATTTACGTTCGACGCACTAGAGTTACTCCCCAGAGAGTCAAGTTGAACCAATTACCCTAACGGCTGTCTGTCTAGCTTTAGTGCGACAGAAAGCCTCGAGGCTGTATTGAGATGTGTTCGGGCGATGGCGAGGTCCAAATGTTGTGTTCGTTCTAATTAACTCTATTCATATTCGCGTCTTATCCTAGCGGCTCTCAAGCGAACTATCATCGGCGGGCGCCAGAGCAAACCCACGTGGGTAGCTTAAGCACCAAAAAATCGGTCTTCGATTGGGGCCGACGAGTACGCGGGGTGTCCCCGCTGGTCCCCACTTCCTCTGGTCCTCATCCAGCTTTAAAAGCGATTTCTTAAAAAAACCGTGCCTGGATGCAAACAAAAAGATGAAACAACACACAACACAGACTGACGAACGGTTCGTCAGTCTGTGCTGCGTGTTGCGTCGTCTTTGTTTGTTTCAGGGCAAGTTTTTTTTTTAGGTATTAACCCCCGGCTTTTAAATATATATATATATACACACATATACAGGGTGTCTCAGTTAAATCCCCGGGATAAATAATTCGCGGACGGGTGCACTAATCGAAGAACTTTCTTTTTTACAAGTATCTGTCCAATACCACCTACAAGCCGCGCACCGTGTGAATGAGTACGAGGGGCTCATTATTTAAATAAAAATTCAAATGAGTTTTTTGAAAAACATAACTTCTAAAGCAGGGCTCCGTCAGCATTAAAATGAGTACTACCCTTTTGGGACCTTCAGTGGACACCTTTTAGAGCAAAATCTGCCACTGAAGCGGGTCATTTGTTGCAGTAATTAATTGGTTTCGGTTTACAGATTTTCGTCGCGGCTGGTAGCGGAGAAGCGCAAAAGGACGCTCTTCCACTCCCTTACCAATGAATTACGTGTTCTTGTGCTTACTTCGCAACGGGGAGCAATTTCTTCGCAATTTTATCCGAAACCCGCAGAGACACTGAAACTTCACCCGCAAATCACAAAACTGCGCGGGTAGCCGCGTACATACCCGCACCCGCGCTCACCTACAGAGATGCGATCCAAATGACCTGTGTTCGTGTTTTCTTGAACGATGCATTGCTATGTTGACGAGAGCGCAATGTTGGCGTATTCTAATGGTAACAGCCGTGCCCGGCAATCAAAGACAGGTGTGGGTTCGATTCGTGCCACCGAAACTGGCTGACTTCTCCTTAACTATCGTCCTTGAGTGCAATAGTGGAATTCAGGGGTGTATATGCACGTACGTGTACAACTAGAACAGAAAAAAAAAGATGCAGGTAAGAATAGATAAATAGTAACATAAAAAGATTAAAAAACACTGCCTCTTGTTCGGCTCGTTGACTCTACAGTCACTGAATGGTCAGTGAAACTTCGGTGCTGGTCCCGGCAGCCCTCTGGTCTGAACCTTTTCTCTCGTCGACCAGCTACACATATATATTTTCAATGTGTTATTACAACAACAACTTTTATTTTTAAGATGAGGAATGGGCAGTTTCAATGTGTTATTTCATGGAGGTGCAATTGAACTAGGTTGCGATCGCTGCAAGCACTTTCGTTGCAACTCCCGTCGGCGCCAGGCATTTCACGGCAGTTCGGCCGATGACGCGCCCCCGTTCAGATCGCGTGTTTATGGTGGCCAGTAAAGAAATGGCAGACAGCCAAGAATGCACGTACGTCGTATGTAGTCCGAACTACGCTTGGCAAATGTGCACAGGCGTCTGCCCATGTTACCACAAATCACTGGCCAGCGCTTCCTTGGGGTTATTCCAGAGTTACGGCTTTTTCATTCACGAGATAAATTGTCGTACAAGTAGTAAATGACTTTATTGTTCACGTTTTCTGGGCTGCCGTAAGGCCATAAATCCCGAATTTAGCGACCGTGATGGTCAAAAATTGAGTACGCCATTATCTCAACTCGGCCAGCTGGATGCTCCTGTAGAGCGTGCTTTGCCTGTCTCACAGCGTAGATAGGCGGAGAAGCGCACTTAACGAAGGCGTGTGAACCTGCTCTGCATCGGGTCCTGGTGGTGGTTGTGGATCTACTTGGCGTAGTCGGCGCACTCAGGCGGGCAACGCAGCACAGGGGGGATTGTGCGTCCTGGGCCGACTTCTGTTATTCAAAGGCAGGACAGTGGCAGGTAGCGAAATATGGATCCTGTTTTACGCAGTTTTAATAGATACGTCAGTCAAATTCCGTTTTCTTTTTTTTTTTTTTTTTTTTCACGAAGAACACGACAAAAAGTGTTCTAGTTACACGAGAAAAGAAATGAAGTACCAGAATGGACCAAGAAGAAAAAAAAAAAACTTTGCAACTGAGTTGAATTGAATTAAAGTGAGCGGAAGAAGGACATATTAAACTCAGCAAAGCGGTAAGACACAGATTCAGATAGAAGAATCAGGCAGAGTTGATGAATCAGGACGGGGCTTTTTAATTACATTAAATGTGCTGACTAAGTACAAAAGCGAAACTACCATTTAAAAAAAATTAGACTGACAGCAAATCCAATACAAACGTTACGAAATATAAGAAAAAATTAGCAGCATAAATTATTCGAAAGACTCCCCCATCTGGAACGGACGCGCTGACTACTCACGGTCATACTGGTCACGCACAGGTAATAACGTTTTGAGGTGTATCTGAGGTGAAAGCAGATAAAGAGGCGCCGTAAGGTTGACACACTCCCTTGTTTTTGTTTGTGACAGCGCACAAGAACCTTATTTCAGGATCGACGCAGGTTTAAAACTCCCTCGAAGTGTCTCGTGAAGCCTCACTTACTCAGCCGTAAAGGAATACTGCCCCGATGCCCCGTGGATTTCACATGAACCCAACAGGTGATAGGGCAGTACACCCTACATAAAGCGCTTTAAAAGGTAATTGCTTTTCGCACCGCCTTTTTCCATTTATTCTGCGTCGCTTCCTCTCTCGCGAGAGGGTTTTATTTATTTTGTTCTTCCAAATATCTCGCCGCTTTATATATTTACGGTTTGTATCCCGTGACGCTAAAAATATTACCGTTATTGCCTTGCAGTGTTGCTCTTTATTGCCCTCGTTTCATGTCCAATCACCCCGCATGTTGCGCGCGTCTTAGATTGGAGCCCAATTCGCTACTGTGTCCCCTACCCAACGTAATTCGAATGCCATTCGTAATAAAGGGATTGATTTTAAATCGAATCATACTCGATCGCCTTCTCCTACTCGAAGAGATCTCGCTTGGCTCAAGCCTCTCCTTTCTTATCACGGCGAGAGTTTTATTTCCCCCGAGATGCTTGGCTTAATGACGTTTCTTTTTCTCTTTTTTTCTGCAAGAATCAAACAAAACAATGAAACCGAACAGATCTCATCACCATTTCCAGACTTCACTTAGGCATCCTTCAGAAGTCTTGTATCTTCAAACTAAGCCAGCTCTTTCTTCTCTTTCGATTTTTTCCCTTTCCTTGCACTGTGTATCTCTCCTCAGCGGTCCAGACCTAAACCTTTTGGTCCTATACCGTTTGTTCCGGTTGATGCGTAACATATTGCCGGATTTCAGGGTTTTACGTTGCGCTTCGAGCCGACCTTGTACGACTCTCCCCGTTTCATTCGACTTTCTTCTCTTTGCGAATCCGGACAGCTTGCACATTTTCCAGCCGATTAGCAAAAACGTGCCCCCGCTCTAAAGCCTCCCTACAAAGTGGCTTTTCCTGTTCCAATTTGTATGAGCCTATATCTGAGGATCCAATAGAATCGTGTCGTTAAGAACCTACAGCAGGCGATACGATCTAGAAGTCTGAAGCCAAGCAAACGAAGAAGCCACACTTTGGCTGCTTCTGCATAGTGTAAAATATTTGTACTCCACGCATATTTGTGTGAAAAGCGCAGAATTTAATCGCGTGCACGCACTTTGCAGAGCGAAGTAGTAACCTGCGCCGTACTAGGGATGTAAACACGCTGCCTTCACGCTGGCTGAACGCTGAACTTCTCTGGCTGCATGATTACAAAACTTCATATTTTATTGTTGGTTCTTATTTTTTTCCGATTGTCAACGCTTTGTCTCATAGAAAACTACAATGATCGCGCACGTGAGCACAAAAGGAGCAAAACGAAGGTACTTTGGTACGAATGTGGGGAAATAACTCGGCTGCAATAACAAAGAAAAAGCAACAAAAACGTATCGAGTACTTGCTCTTCATCGGAACCGAGCAGAAATGAAACTGGGGGCACGTGTGGCAAGCATGCCGCCCAGCCGCAAGGTGGCTACACGACACGCGTTCAATATTAGCCACTAGATCGAGAAAGTAACGCCATGCTTTCCTTTTCTCGTTTCGACCATGGAACAACAATGGCGGCCGGTGTGCGTGTTGGTATGCTACGGCCGCCATTGTTGCTCCAAGGTCGCGGCGGCAAAGATAAGAGGATGGCGGTATTTTCTCCGATCCAGTGCATATTACTGCCAGGTTCTCGGGGATGTGCATAAGGCACTGAAGCAAAAGCGGCCGGGCCTCATCACCAAAGGAGTCATCCTCCTATGCACGCCCGCATACCGCGCATCTCACGACACGCACCTTACAGGAACTTGGCTGGCAGTTGCTGCCACATCCCCCTTACACTTCAGACCTCGCCCCCAGCGATTTCCATCTCTTCGGGCCACTGTGTTGCTGGGCCACGGGGCTTTAGTGTTGAATGGACGACATGGTGTGACATGCTTTTGACTAAAGTTAAAAAACCGAAAAAAGTCTATCGTTTGAGCCTCTGTGATGAACAATGTTGTTGTGCCCAGCAGTTCGCACATTCCTCCTCTGATTCCTTACTCTTCTGCCACCATGCCCCAAGTAAGTTCCTTCCCCACACATCTCTGTGCACTTTTTCGCACCGTTCATCCGTTAGGGCTGTTGGGGCAAAATAAATAAACAAAGAAAATCCGAGGGGCTATAGACCCGTTTCCAGTTTTTAACCCTAGTCAAAGTGTGTCACAAATCCCGTCCATTCATCACGTGTGCTGTAACCACCTGGTGACTGGGGAGGCATGCTTGTCACTCTTGCCCTCTGCGTTTCGTTTGTCCTCGGTTCCGACGACGAGTGAAACGTTAACTGCGACTCTTATTCGTTTTTTTTTCGTTTTTATTGCTTCCAAGCTGTTCTCTCCCCCATTGATACCCAAGTCCCTTGGTTGTGCTCCTTTTCTACCCATAAATACCCCGTTTTAAAGCGATAGCCTTTTATAATGCCCACCAACGTCGGCATCAGTGTAGGTCCGTCAGTAATATTAGGAGGGAGAGAGAGACAAGAAGGATTTGGAACATGACCCTGTATCGTTGCTCATGGACACCTCCAGCTTTCGATTACTAATTAACTAATTAAAAGCCATACGTCACTTCTCCAACTAATTATATCGCATTCGAAGTAAACGCGTCGTTATAAATCCGATGCCACTTGCATTGCCGAATTATTGAATCACCCACACCGATAATAATTTATCCAAATGTGTACAAATGAGTATTCGCGTGTAACATGCTCAGCAGAAAGCCGCCAGACACAAATAGCTTGGAAACACCCTCTCTTACGTGCTCAGGGGAATCCTCATACTGCCGGATAAGAACAGACGGAAACGTCAGCAATAAAGTTAGCAGAAATCTCAACTAATGAAGACACATGAGGGATCGTCTGAGAACCAAGGAGCACGGAGGTAATTTATCAGCAAAAAATCGACCGGGGGCTGATATGTACTTTGCTTTTCCAACGGCAGATTATTCGGTAATTAATATAAGTGGTGAAGACGTTGAAGTCCAATTACGGGAGTCTTTCACGGCCGGCTGGGTTTGGTTTGGCATGATTAGCCAATTTAGTGCCATTAGTATAAGGGTCGCACTTCTGCGTGTACTCGATGTTCTTGGGAGGCTGCTCGCTTCTGAAGTGCGAGAAAAAAGAAAAGAAAAAAGAACTAGTCTTCTAATGATCAGATCTGCTCTTAAACATTTGTCGTCATAGTTTATCTTCCGTTTCGTTAGGGTATCACGCGTATCGGTCAGGATATCCAACGGCGGCGGCGGCTAAACCCGATGCTTAGCAGCAGCTTGTGATAGGTCAAGGATGAGAAAAAAATGGCTGCATCTTTTGGGCATTGTGCCGAACGACTTTTGGTACTTTTAGAGGACTATCGAACTGGCGGTAAATGTTTGAAGAGACCCCTCTTTGAAACGCTTTTAAATTTTTATCGAAAGCCTCTTAATGTCCTGTGAGATCCATGTGGTGGCGCCGTGGTCACGTGCTGTCACGTGGCCTTGTAAAGGCACTGGCGCACCCGCAGTGAGGTACAGTGCTGGACAAAAGTTTACGGAACACCGCTCCAGCGCATTCCTTGCTCACAGTGACACGCTAGCAGCTACTGTGAAGGTACGGACTTACAGACATGTGCCTAGGTAACCTAGCCGCCTGTTTGTAAGTCTGTATACGGTACCATTCACTGCTACCGTGTCACTCTGAGGAACGAAAGCGCCGGAGCCTGTTCTGTAAACTTTTTCTCGAGTACTGTACAACGCTATGCCTTTAGTAATATGGCGTCGGAGTTCTTTCTTCCTTTTAAAGCGATGCTACCGCGTTAGAAGCAAGGAGGAACTCAGTCTTTATTTACTATTTTTATCGCGTATTTATCTTATTTTTCGCCCTTTACGCAGCAAAGAAGCTATCCGTGCCCTTTCGAGACTGCAGCTCAGTTTGGGGGTGAGAAGGACAAAATCTCAGGGCAGCGATGAAGATGCCAAAACATGCCACGTGGGCCATCAAACGTATCATTTATTTATAGCAACAGTCGCAGAACAATACCAAACTGAACTATGACACCTCTCTTTCATTATACAGGGCATGAGTGAATCCATGGACGATTTTTTTTAATGTCCCAGATTAGATGCACACGTGCAATGGCTTTAGTCCTTGCAATGGCGCCTAGTCCTGATTTGCACGATAATGAAATGTCTTTCGAAGCCACCCATGCAAACCCCGTGAAATGCATGTCGCGACCCGAACTGCACTGATTCTAATTATAATTACGGATGAGCTCAATGATTATGGATTCCGCTTCAGTGTCGTCCCTGCATACATGGATGCCCCGTGTGTTTGCATGTGTGCACGCCCACGATGTAACACAATTTCGTCATTCAGTTCGGGAAGTGTTTGTCTCCTCTCATATCGTAGTATTCCGTACGCAGAACGAATATTCTGCGATATACAGTCGGCAATGCGAGGCCTGGGAAGAAAACGAGGAAATGGGAGCGATAAAACCTGGAGCGAAAACACGCCCACGAACAATAAAACGACGACACGACCTCAGCCCCCAACGTGTTTACTCATTATACAAAAAGTTTACTCTGACACTCTCGGTTTGTGTCAGAGAAAACAAGTTGATAGTGGAGTTCGTGTCGTCACGATTTTGTTGTTGTTTGTGTGTGTGTGTGTGTGTTTTCGCTCCTGGTTTTATCATATAGTAATACCTGGTTCATTCTGCAATTTTAGTGGTTCCTCTCCTGTTCTTCCGTCATCGAAAAGAAAAAAAACTGCCCGAAATTTCTACTCCCGAATATAAAAAATATGAAGGTCTGGCAATACAACATATATATGGTTATGGGGGGGGGGGGGGGATATATTTATTATACGAAAAGGAAAAAAAAACCGGGGCCAAAATACTCAACAAAGCATGTACATCTTTGAGTTAGACACACACTCACACACACACACATACACACCACACATACATTGAATGATGATGAGGTGGGTGATTCACCGCCGCTGTGGCGGTACACTGCACTACTGCGCATTGGGAACTGATGAGGAGATGATGTTGGGGGGAGTTTGACCAAATAAAAGCTATTGTACGTTTCAGATGCGTGATGAACGCTCCTGTCATTCAACGATGTCAACAATGTCAAGCCTGAACGATGAGAAGTTAGTGTATCTCTGTGTTTCTTCTTTTACAGTCATTCCTTAAAAGAAGATCTGAGAAAGCTGTTTGTGTACAGCTGGCTAACCTTTTCAGTGACTTACTTCTTCCATCAAGTCATACTTACCCGCAATTTGGGATCTCGATGTTATAGCAATTTTATACATTTCCTATAGTCAAGTCTTCCGCTACTGGTTACATTACCTTAAACTTGTATCTCGCATTTGTGCGCTAAACAAACAAAATCGATATTTATAATTTATGGTACACTACGGTTCGCACCCCATAATGTTCGCTGATAAATCTACGTCACATAAGAGGGGAAATGTTCGCTTTCTTTCTATTTTTCCGACAAAAAAAAGGCACGAAAAAGTACGGCTTTTCTTTCTCATTTCCTTTCTATTTTCAGCAGTTCAAAATTTCCCAACATTTTTTTTTTTTCATCTCTACACACAGGTGTAAAGAAATACTCCGACACCACTGCGTACATTCAAGTACGTCAAGTCCTTTGGGCTTTTTTGTCCCAACTCCCATCCACTAGAGTGGTAAATAAAGTTTATTATTGTTATTATTACATTCGCGCATAATACGAGGTTCCACGTCCCGAAAAACCTGTGGAAATAGGGAAAAGCCCCTCTGTCGATAGAGAGAGACCACCGAGATACTGTAATGATTGGGAATGCTTTATTATTTCCCAGCTCCCCCCCCCCCTCCCGCGTTCGTAATTAAGGAGAACAGCGAGCTCCGTTGGCGTGCTGAGAAATTGGATTAGCCCGCGGATCATGAGTCAGCGCGGATTGAAGGAAGGGTGTGTGCCAAGTTACAAATAATGCAGTGGACGCTAATGCGAGCAAAACGATGGAGACCGTCCATTATTTATAGGCTCGTTACAGTAGGCCCAGGGATAACGCGTGGGGGTTTCACTTCCGCCGCTCTATTGGACCGAACGGTCTTGCGGGATGTGGCGTCGACTGTGCGAGTAATGAAGTGTGAAGATATGAGAGAGCGTGGAAGAAGGTGGGAGAATGTCGCATGCGTTGGACCCTCGCAAACTGGGCCTACATACTTAGGGAAGCAGGTGGTTTATTTATTTATTTTATTTTATTTATGACAATACCTCACGTGCCCTCGGGGGGCGTTGTGTGAGGGGGAGGTTACATCAGCAAGTATATGATACAGAACACAAGCAGCTGAACACTTTGCAAAAAAACAAAAAAAAGAACACTTATGTGAAAACGTTATGAAAACATATGCGATGATAGAGAAATTAGACACCAAAACTGGCAGCTAGCTGGCTGCGAAAAACTGAAAAGTCGGAGTTAGCTACGATAGACTGGGGAAGGTCGTTCCAAGCACTGATGGTTTTGGGGAAGAAAGAAAATTGGAAATGAGATGTACGACATGGAATGTGGTCGATTTTATGGGCATGATCGATCCTAGAGGAGATGTAGTGGGCCATAGTGATGTACCCTGGACGGATGGTTGTGGTGTAGTAGAATTTGTGGAATAAACTGGTAAATAAATTGGTTGCGTCTCTACAGAGTCGCGCCTTTTGTCCTCTGACTGAATAGTTCCGGTAGTCCTCTCAGTGCTATGCACTCTTTAAAAAAAAGGGTGTATTTTAACTCATTTTCCTTGCCATATACAGGGTGTTTCAAAACGTGTCATTCGGACTTTATAAAAAAAAAACGTGGCGACGGAAAAATACGGGGTAAACGGCATTTGTGTGGCAACTGAATATTTGCTACCTTGGAAAAATATTTTCATTTGAATTTAATTAAAAGAAATTGTGTTTCTTTAATTGAACTCCAAAATTTCCCAAGTCAACCTAACGTTTTTTTTTACAGAATTAGAGAGCCCTTAGCGAACTTAGTCGGATCCACCAAGAAATTCGCTCGATATTGCAAATGGAACTGCCCAAAAAAAGTCCCGAAATTGAGGCTTCAGAGTTTCGGGTATTCAACGGCGCACAAAATCAGTCGCAAAGACGCGCGGAGAGCAGGACATGCTCCTGCCCCCACGAAGCTAGTACAATTTATCGCCGCACAGTGCCGCCTCATGCGTCGAAGATGACCTTTAACTTGCGGAAACAAAACAAAAACAAATGTATCGGGTGACTCTATCGGAACTGGCCTTATCTTGGGTTGCATTTTCTGTTTCCTTTTAATCTTTTTCCAGGACGCGAGAGGCGATAGTGTGCTCTTTCTCCCTCTCACATTGGGGGTGAAAGAAAGACGCGTCTTCTAAGAAGCGCAATGAACAAAATAAAGTAAAAAATGGCGTTCCTTCACGAATTTTTTGCGGGCGACCTATCGAACGGATTTTTGTTCTGAAAACGGCTACGATATCAGGTGACCGAAAGGAACAGATGTTCTCATTGGGACAACTTTGTAGCTTTTATAATTAAAAAGTTAATTAAGACATTGCCTTTGGACTTTGCTAATGCCCTGCTAGGGAGTGCCCTTTAGCATATGCTATATTGCAATTGATTTCATCTTGGAAAAAGTGTTATATATATTTTAAAAAAAATCTGTTCACACTTAGCGTGGACACCCTGCATATGTAATTCTCGCGTGGTTATGGCTTGGTGTGGAAGGGGTGAGACGATGAGTGATTGGATGAGAGGGCACCACAGGTTTATTTACATTACTATTTACAATTAACGGATAGATACAATACAAAGTAGTGAACTGCTTGTGACGATGGCTGTGAGTGGACTGCCTGGGACAGTCGAAGCGTCCCTCCCAAACTGTTCGCGGAAGAAGTCCTCTCCCCCATTTCTTGGAACTGAGGGGTCGCCCTTCATCCGGCACAGCTGTGCAGTGACTATGATGAGGTCTTGGGGAAGGCTATGTTACATGTATATACAAATAGAGAAATGAGCGAATGCTCCATGGCTGCACGTGAGGTACGTGTTTACAAGTCAAGCGTGCCACAATCCCAGCTGTGGACAGGCCGTTTCGAACTTATTGGCTCTCATCTGCACAGCATAGGGGTGCATTGCAGCGTAGATTGCATTGTAATTGTATTAATATACGAAGGCAAGGGTGTATACTCCCCAAAAAAAGAGTTACTGTACACCCTTTTTTAGGAGTGATGACACTCAGCAAGGTAATCGGGCTATTATGTGGTTTACGGAGTTTATACCGGGGGGTACGTTTATTAAAAAAAAAAAACATAGAAAGGGAGGAAAGGCTATAGTCAGGCGTAGGTCGACTTGCTATTGCTTAAAAAATAAAAATAAAAAGAACAACAAAAAACACACACACGCACACACAAAAGGGGACCTCAGAGGCTGCTCGAGGGGCCGGAGGCACGAAGGAAGCACAAGAGGGTATAGTCGTAACCGCACCCCGGTTGTGCATGACTGGGCCGAGCAGAGTGGCCAAAGAGACGTTGGGGTAACCAAGTCGTCGCAAGTGGCGTTGGGGGACGAGTCGTTGAGAGAGATACCGGTTGCAGGATAATAGGTAGTGCTCAATCGGTCGCCTTCCACGCCAAAAGTTTTCGCAATTGGGTGAGTTCGTCTCGCGCATTTTATACAGGAGTCAGGGTGTGCGTGCAACATTCACTCGAAGACGATGTAGGAGTGACTCTTCATCTCTCTTGCAACGACAGGCAACAGGAAAGTCCTGCAGGAGGTCAATGAGATATAAGAAAATGGTCATATGAGGTAGAGTCCGCTTGGAACTGCCGGTTTAATGCCGGGGTCCAATATGGTGCTAGTTGATAGAGAGAGTCACTGTAACGTCAGTTAGAGTTGTGACGCCATGGGATTAATTCGAGAAGCATTATGGTAAAGCTTGTGTGGTGAAGTGGGTACTAGGTTATGTTTCATATAAAAGAACTGCTGCTACTACAGCATGACCCGCAGTTTCAATTCGTCGAGGAAGGACCAGTTTGGTTGCGAAATAGGAAACAAAGAATTTCGCGTCATATTACACGTGACACGGTAGTGGTTTTCAAATCCTCAAAATGCTTTGTCAGTGTATTGCCCTCTATGAATAGGTCACCGAAAATTTGCAGTCATTACTGAATGGCACGTAGCGCACTGAAATATTATGTAGCGCACTCTAGCTCAGTAACGTAAGCGAAAACATTGCTACGACTCTATACTGAGAGAATTCACGCGTGTCTGCAGACATTTTAACTGTCTGTTCCGTTTATAAAACCCGGAAATATCCCATGTATGAAAGATCACGAAAGAACTGATGTTCTGAGGCTGGAACAACATAGAAGGGACAAATACATACAAAGCCTCAATTTAGCCCCGGACCGGCAATCCAGAAGATGTGGGTTCGAGTCCTACAGCTGGCTAACCTTTTCAGTGACTTTCATCTTTCATCCCATGTATGTTACAGCGATGTTGATTCAAATATCGCGCTGACATTTAACTTGGAATGCTGTGGTAACCGACCCGTACACTCGGCAACCCTTCCGCAGGAGCAATGTAATCCTGTTTATCCGCCTTTTAAAACACGGGAGGCCGCAAAACTGGCTGTGCACGGAAACGAATGAGACCCTTCGGAGCCGAAAACCGAAACTCCGGATATTGCGCTAGCGTAATATCCGGAATGGAGGTTACACTCGCCAACGCTTAGTCGCACTGCACATTAGACGAAGTCTTCTGTTCCAAATGTCGGTACGTTGGCTCCTCATTGGCTCCTCTCATTGACTTCAGGGTGACGCTGAGATCAGGAAGGTGATTGGTGCGAATCCCATCCTCTGCGCTGCCTGAAGCTTTACCTGGGCTTTTTCTTGCACACTTTCCAGGCAGGAGCCGTCGGAATTCCCTCTGATTCCCCAATTCTCTGGTTCCCGAATTCCCCAAACACGTACTAACCCCGTTCCTTCCTTTTGTCTTCTCTCCATCGCTCCACTTCTGTACTTGGCCACACTTGCTTCGCGGCGTTCCCCTTCCCTTTTGTTTTCTGTTCCCTAGCATTTCTATCAGGAATGCTAAACAGAGCTCTTACCATCACCAACTGCGTGTTACTACACGTTCATATGCAAAGAGCGGAGGAGGCATACGAGCGCTATAAACGGAAGATTATGCTCGCGCATAAAAGACCTTTAACAAAGAGAAGCGCGCGTGTTAACTATATATATATAGCTCAACGCATATGCTAACTGCTATTAGGCAGGATGCCTGGGGAGCACTTGGTTGTAAGAAAGATAAGATACTATCCCATCGCATGGTTGGTAGTGAAGGACCATGTAAAACGCTTCACTGTTTTAGTACTAGGAAGAAGGTGCTCTCCGCTGGAGCTCTCACAAGGGAGGGATTGCGCAGGCAGACGAAACGGCACATTGCACGTCTGTTATGTGTAAGAACTAGATTTACAAGCGCAATAACGTTTAGCCGAGACGTAGGCGAGGGCACGTGCGAATGGTAATTTTGTTTGCGATATTGCAAGAGGGTTTCCTAACTCCCATCTTTCGTATAAAGCTGGTTTGCGTTGCATTTTTAATGACATGGTCCGTAACGAGATTATCTAGCAAAGTGCTGTGATAGCAAACTAGCTTCGTGTTGTGTTGCAACACGTATCCTTAGAGCCAGATCGAAAAGCCAGGTGGTTTAATATTGCTATGAGAGTGATATTTTTACAATATAAGATACGATACGACTGACAAACCAACACAGAATACTATAGGGCGAAGGAAATTGACAGGACAACTGCGAGTTGCAGTTGCCCTTTAAGACGGCAATGTTTTCGGAATATAAGATTCGATATAACTTCATCCTAGCCTATGCTGTATCAATGCCACCTACTCCACCACAAGGCCTTAGCGATTTCAAATATGTCAGCATGTTAGATAACGTCATTGTTGTCGACACCAAGCAAGCAAGATGTGAGAACGTCAGAACTTCAATATCAGAACGGTATCAAGCAGAAAAACTTTTAGCTCCGTCAGACAGAAAAGCTATGTTTGTTCCATGTCCCATCAATTGAAGCAATATCAATTTTTTTTGCATGCGGTCCACAGAAATATCGTTAATAAGCCCCAACGTCGTCATTTCCACCTATGCACTTCTGACATGATGTGCATGTTGGCTCTCTTAGTACATGTAATAGGAATCCGCGTGTGCCGTTTTGAAAGGTACAATTGCCGTGTGAATTACATGGACAAAAATTACATGAATGTAAAAATAAACGAAAATAAAATAAAAATACAGATCCATAAAACGGATACACCAGTTTAGTCACTACTACCGATTCACTTACAAAATACGCTAACGATCTCCGTGCCATTCAACGCGCACAAAAACAAGTGCTCTATTCTTCCCTTAAGAAGTCACTCATCCATTATATTTGCCCCATCTCGTCGTATTCAAGCATGCTGCGAAGCACAAACAAAACAACAACAACAACAAAAAAAGTCACCTACCCCCGGCGCTTCGTCAAAAACAAGATGTGCTTCATTCACCCTCTAGTTAAATAACTAGGCCAAAGCACGTTCTGTCGGATATCATTTCCACTGCCTTGAGCTCCTAAGCTGCTGCTTCCTGCTCGAACGAGAATGCAGAACGTGGTGTGCATATTAAACAACTTCATTTCATACTTGGCTGCCTCTCGCAATCTTGTTTGTGCCTTTTTATCCGCCACGTCCGGGCGCCTCTCTTTGAAAAGTGCCATAATGACGGCAGCTAATTAAGAAAATGCGGATCGATATGGATACAAACACGCAACTACGCCTGCATGCACCGGAAGCGTCGTAACAATTACTTAGCATTACTGTTCAAAAGGGAATCGGAACGTAAATCGTATGCTGCAAAGCACAAGCTGTCGAAGAGCGCGCACTCTTCGAAAGTGTTGCTTTCTAAACGAGCAAGCACTGATAAGAAACGAGCGTCTGTGAATTTAAAACTTTCTTCGACGGAATGTCTCGTACTTCTTGACGAAATCCGTAATTTAATACAACCGTGATCATTGTATTCCTACTGTATTTGCGTTTGTACTGTACTGTATTTTGCTGTATCGCCCCCTGCCGATGAAACTCCCCCAATCATCATCATCGTCATCATCATCCAATAAATTTGATCCTGCTGTTTTGTTGTATTTTACTGCATCGCATTGTCTTGTGTTTAATTCAGTTGTAATCATCTCTAGTTGTTGTCGGTGACGTCAGTGTCGTGCCAGACACCAGGAGATGGCAGTATCGGACCCCACTACCTGGTGTCGCCTCTTGAAGTCAGCCCAGGGAGCATATAGTAACTCCCTGCTCTCCTCTGTTCACGTTTGCGCACTGCTCATAGGCATATATGTTTCGCGGTGCTCGCCCGCAATGGCACAATTCAATAATATAACTACACTTTTTCGTAGTCGTCTCACTAGGTCTTCAGAAGGCGAGCGAGCACAGATCAGCCTTAA
This sequence comes from Ornithodoros turicata, assembly GCF_037126465.1. Taxonomy (NCBI): domain Eukaryota; kingdom Metazoa; phylum Arthropoda; class Arachnida; order Ixodida; family Argasidae; genus Ornithodoros; species Ornithodoros turicata. The sequence goes on along the minus strand of NC_088206.1, from coordinate 8,080,193 downwards.
TAGTGGTCAACAGTTTCACGTCATTAACACCTCTGCGCATGCGCGTTTTAGCGTCGGAAGTGTGTGGGGTGCTCTATTGGATATTTAATACTCCTATTCCTATCATTCTTCTTTACAGAGTATAGGTACAGTGAACAAATAGCTACGAAAGAAGCACAGCAATTACTTATTACTTACAAGTAATTTTTCTTGTAAACTGAAACTTATTAGAGACTTCTCTCTTTTTGTCACAATTCAGTTCAATCGACTCAATTACGTAAGGTGTACCACAGAAACACCATCATCATTGGATGAAGAAGAAGAAAAAATAAGAGGTGTCGAGAGAAGCAAAAGAGCATACAGAAAAGCAAGAAATCCTTCTTCGAAACGAAAAAAAAGAGAGGGAAGCGGAAGGAAGTTTATATAATTTACTTTAGTCAGTAGACTACACAACAGCGAAGAGCAAAAGCCGTCCGCAATTTCTTTCTCTCTCTCTTTTTCTTTTTTTTTTTTCTTGCACCCGAGGACTTACCAACCTTCGTAATTTCCGTTTCGCCACAGAAGATGCAATTGTGTTCAAACGAGAAAAACATCAAAATACAGAGAGGAAACGCGGAAAACACACACAGGAGAATCTGAGGCCTTGGCTCAGGCTCTGCCGAACATTTCGAAGAGGTATTTTGCGAACAAACATTGAGTCACTCTGAAAGTCAGAAGAAAAACCGAAACTGCCGGTTGAATTTTCCTCTCAACAGGGACACACACAGACTTGTCTTTCATTGCTCTTTCTGCTTTTTGAAGTGCTACCCAAGTAAGGAGCGCATGTCAGAATAATGAGATGAGAACACGCGGCAAAGAATGGGTTTCGCGAACACTTTTGTTCATGTTGGCTTTTTTTTTTCTTTTTTTTTTCCCCTACTGCTCGCCCTTTCGAAGTTCCTGCTCTTTTTCGTCGACACACATCGATAAATGACGGATGCTTCTGATGTCCTTTTGTGCATCTTACATCTGCGTTTCACAGAGATTGCGTTATGCTCAGTGGACTTGTGTCTGTCTTCCTCCTCCGTGTTCGTTTCGGGTTTTCACATCCAGCAGTTTTTCTTTTGTTTTGTTTTGCTCTCTTTGGCGTTCTCCAGGTTTTTCTATACGGCGATATTCTCTCGTGATATTCCCACACCATGTCATGTTCTGGATTTATGCTGAAAATCTATTGTTCTATTTAAGCGCTTCGACAGAAAAGACGGAAATTGGTTGTGATTGATTACAGTTTATACCATACAGTAAGTACTATGTACACGCCCAGCATCCATGCATGGAATGATGAAGTAGAGTGCATGATTCCCCTTGAAGTATTGGCAGTCGGGACAGCCCAGGAAGGTTTGAGGACCATATATCACTTCGATGGATTTGGAGAGGTTATTGATATACAGTGATGCAGTGGAGGTTTAAGCGTGACGCGAAGGCTGAGTGATGGTGATGAAGTTGAAGGGTTGAGAGGTTGGTTGAGAGGTGTCGAGATTCCATGCTTAAAGCGGCGAGGTATTTCTCCTTGCTGTTTATCTTTCTTTCTTCTTCATGCTGTGTACAAAAGGCTCGTCCTGTTTCTTGTTGTGTATTTTTGTCTCTTCCGTTCGATTTCTCCCGATAAACACCGGTCCGATCGACCCGATCGACCGGTCCACTCCACTTAAACAAGTCGTTATGCAGAATTGAAAAGTACATATCCATATGCCACATCGTACATGGGCATATTTACTGCTTCCTATAAGCAAGGCGTCTCAAGCTTTATCGACAGGGTCCACACTATACGTTGCTCACAATCTTACAAGCTACATCAAAATATGAGAAAAACTCTTCTCGAGAGAAACGCGAATCGATATTCAATTTAACGAAGTTCTGCAGTGTTTACGTCGTTATTCCAGGAAAACAAAAACGGAAGCAAGTCATCTCCCTATATTAACAGGATGCATCTTGAAAAAAAAAGAAAAGGAACGCAGTTGACGCGTTGATTATTCTACAGGGCATTTTTGTATCATTTAGAGTTTTCTTTTTTTTTCTTTTTTTTAATGAAGCTATGAGATCTATATACCTAGATTCGGTATCCGAAGAACTGCTAGGCGACTAATCACCTAAAAATTCATTACCTAACTTATTAATTAGATATGTTATCGGGAAAATGCGAGATAGCGGAATCGGAGCACATACTTCGAGACACAGAGCGATTAGCTCTGGTATGCAAATGAGCCGAAACCGAAACCAAAACCACGCACTTCTCGAGCGCTAAAGGAGCGACAGGTGTCCGCGTCGGAAAGTCACGTGTTTCATAACGATGGAGCTGATTGGAGTAGGCGCTGATATGACGGCCATACAGACCGCTTCCCGGCCCAGAAGCGATGTCGTTTCTGTGCTCGAGAAGTGTGTATAAAGCTCTGGCTCCGATTCATTTGCATATCAAAGTTTGGCGATTTATATCTCAATGTATGTGTTTTTTTTGTTTTTTTCAATAGAGTGGATTCAAATGATGAGTGCCTCCAATTCTGCTATCTCACATTTTCCCGGAAACACCTTATTAAAAAAAGTAATTATTCGTCCACAAGTTGCATGCGCATTCCTACAGGATGCCCGCCTGACCGCGTAACCTGGCTACAAAAACGGCATCCGTGCTGCTCGCATTGCCTTTTTTTTTTTAATCCGTAAATGATATATTAAAACAAAACAGCCTGTATACCTCAGTACAATAATCGGCACGAATTCGTCAATCTCGTGCTTACGATATCACGGTAACATCAAAAATGTTCATGATCCGGGCTTTAAGCAGCTCCCTTACATCAACCCTTACGCACCAACCGAGAGGGTCACAGCAAAGAAAGAGAATCGCTCCCCCGTAAGAAGAACGCAGTGTTTTTCAACTGCATTGCAGTAGACGTCTAGACTAACCACAGCTGAGCAGATCAATTATAAGCTAAACGCGGCATAAACCGGAATCGAATGACAGAGTCAAGACGACGGAAAAAGCGGGAATAAGTGAAGTGAATAGATCGATTTCCTTCTGTTACGCGCTGCATACGCAGGTCGAACACGCGATCTTGAGCTCAGCAGGCCAGCACGATACCGATTGAGCTACAGAGGGCGGAATGGCAAGACAGGCAACCGGACGCTACGACATCGCAAGACAACTAGATGCCGCTCCACTGAGGGTGTTTCCGTGCTTACACGTGTGCAGGGATGAAGCCAGAGGGTCCCTCCCTCCCCCCTGCCCCGTCCCATCCCCCATCCCCGAAACACAAGAATGCTGCAGAGCCAAACAATGCTCGGGTAGTCATAGACGTAGCAGACAGCTGAGGCAATGAAACAAATGGAGGAACGTAACGCCCGGCAAGCCCAGTTCACACTATCGCGTTCCAACGCGCGCGTATGCGTTCCAATGCGTTGATATGCGTTCAGATGCGTTGGGCTGTTCACATATATGCGCGCACCGCAAGCAACGGCAAGCAAATCCGACCGACGAGCGCCATTGGAGTCCCAGCGGCAGTTGTCGTAAACTCACGGGCGCTTCTCAACCTACATATTAGCTTCCGATTCTGCAGCGTATACGTTGTATCAAATGAACCACGCATCTCACTTTCTGCATTGTCCAAGGCAGCCATGTTGAGAATATAGAGAAGGGCATCAAACATTCTTCTTCTTCTTCTAGCTGCAGCGCGCAGGGGGGGGGGGGGATTTATTTATTAGAACAAAGAAACAAAAAAGGAGGAGAGGTCTGGAGAGCGACCTATGATTGCATCACTTTGCGTTCTGTTGCGAGGTTGGTTGCCATGGCGACCCGCACGCATTCCCACGGATAGGAACGCAATAGTGTGAACCGGGCAGCCCCCGCAACGATCCGACGCATACTTCGAAGGTTGCCGCCCACCACAAGACTGTTCGTCTGCGCGTGAATGTGAGGGCGACTGGCAACGACACTCTAAGAGGAAAAAGATCAAGGGGTAATCAAGAAGTAATACTAGACGATTTCAGAAATTGCATGGATGGCCCGCCAGAGAGCGCCGTGTTGCGAATGCCCCACTGCACCTTGGGATTTAATTTTCATGAGTCAGACAGAAGAAGAAGAGCGCAAACGAGTTTCGGTTTTCCCTCCTTCCTTCGAGCAATAAGCAGGTGGTGGTGGTGGTGATGGTGATAGGGCTTGCCGTTGTCGGCCTCACGAATGTGGGCAACGTCACGACTCACGCCTTCTAAGGGAACTGTGCCGACATATGTCTGAGCAGGCAAGCACGAAAGTAAACCATTTCCCACGACGAATCGCGCGATGCGCGTGACTTGGGCGACGAAGGGCCCCCTGCGGAGCACAAGGGCAATATCTGAAGTCGCCTATTCTCGTCCTTTTGGGGGCAAGATGCGTTGTCACCATAGGGAGTTTTCACCTACGTCACACTGTTGCGTGGCACTGACGTGGCATGCTCGTAAGCTCCTCACACTGGTGGTCACTTTTTGTGCTAGCGGCATTGGAAGGTGACAAACTGCGCTATTTTTCAACGCGACAACCATAGTTTTCATAAAAGAAAATGTGAGAACGACAATGACGAAGTGTCTTCGGGATAGAAGAAGGGTCACGGACGTGACCGGATTTCAAAACACCATTCAAAGCTTCGTTTTCGAGCCAATGCTAGACAACCTCGGCAGCTGACCACCAAAGGTGACCACCACCATATGGTGACCAAACACGTTCGGTTGACGTCATGAGAAAACACCCTATACCATCAGTCGATTTCTGGATGAAATGTACTGAACTATTTGCAGGGACTATTTGCACTGAGGAATAAATGTCAGGGTGGGCGGGACTAAAATCGGTGGTAGTTGCGATATAGCGGACTGAAGGCTGTAAATTACTCCCCCAATATAGTGCTTCTTTTCTTAGACCGAATGTAAGACAGAATGCGTGGAGGTTGAGTTTCTGCCTTCCTGCCCTCGCGTGGCTTTTAGGGTACACTCTAAGAAAAAAAGGAGTAAAACGGGGAGTAATTGCATCTTCTACTCACCTAGTCTGCAATTACTCCCCATTTTAGTCCCCTAACACAACATTTAGTGCCGACATTTACTCCCCAGGACTGCAAATTGTCACTAAACTTCGCGAATGATCTCCCGAATGCAAAAGTCTACGTAAATATGTGCCCTTGGTCAATTTGAACGACATAAGGCTGTATAACTCAGACAACGTAGCAATTTTCCAGCCACACAGAGTAAGAAACAGTTAGCGCATCTTTCTTCGCAAATTGTGCCCTAGTATGGCGCAAGATTTTATATCACTCGATATATCACGGTTGACGGTTTGCTTCAAAGTATTTTCATGCGTGCGCACCAATTATGTACCATGGGAGTCTTACAACAGCGCGTGAAATGCGGTCTTCACTCTGTGACATTCATTTGCTCCCGTGCATTTACTCCCGAAAGGGACTATTTTTTGTGGCAATGCAATTACTCCCCAATTACTCCGCAATTTTTTTCTTAGAGTGTATAGCTAGCATGGCGCAAGCATCCGGAAACCCTCCTGGAATTCGTTGGAGATCCGTCGTCTCCATCGTTTACGACTTCCCGTCGCTCGCTGGAACACTTCGAAGAATGAGCGTGTAAGTATACGGGCCTTGTGATAACTGTTCGAAGGCTGCATGTTTGTTTTGTGTGTGTAAGTAAAGCAGGTCTGTTCTTCACTCTCGTCCGCTGTTACGTGCATGGCTATGTTTTACAACCCTATTCTGCAAGATTTAACCGTCGATTACATTTTCTCTTACTCTAATTACCCCCTCTTTTTTTTATCTTGTTATCGTCTTCCTTGGATTCCTGCTCAAAGATGTCCATGCGCTAAAATTTTATAAATCTTTCTTTCCGACTCAACTTTTGAAACTGTAATTATGCGGCTCGATGGCACATTTTAATGGATACCACGAATCTTGCAACGTTTCATTAAGATTCGCATTTTCATGAGCACAGGAAGGGAAGCGAGAAACTGGGGGAAAAGGAAAAGAAGGTAGAAGAATATCAGCTACGTTCTCTTCTTTCCCGAATGAATAATTTTAATTCTTTAATGTACCCTGAAAGACACCGCACGGCGAGACACGTTTCAAAGTTGCTGTTACAGGTCCTCGAACCGCTTTAAGCCGGTGTCTGCAATTTGTGATGCAAGACTGAAAGCGGGATAAAATTTCATAATCATAAATCGTTTAACTGGAACTGTTTCTTTCTGTTCTGTTTGTACTTTGTTCTTTATAACAGACAGATAATAATAATAATAATATTAATAATTGGAATTGGAAGTTTTATTATCATCAATGAAATCGTTATTACATGTTGTAAGGTCCACCTAAACCATGACGGTTTGTGGGCATAATAATAGTAATAATAATAACTTTATTGTACTGGTTTTATACATTTACAAGAAAACAGGATGGCCTATGCCTTTTGGCATGCGGGCCGTCCTTGCTAGATGACAGACATCACTAATACCAGTAATTACGGCTTGAAGAAAGAGAAAAAAATAAAGAAGAAAAGAAACAGAACAAGTAAGGAACAAAACAAAAAACCCATTACAGTAATATGTGTAACAAGGAACGATACAATTAATGCCAATGCACAGTCAGAATTCAATACAATACAAGTTGTATAATTCAATACAAGATGGAAAATGCAACGTACATGTGTTATTAGTGGCATGCCCGTGCTCTTCAACCTTTCAGAAACAACCATTTTCTGATTAGTTTCCTCGCACCACGTTTTGTTTTTTCGGTAAGTACGTCCCTAGGTACTGCATTAAACATTTTTGCTACGTAGTACCATCTTTGATATGTACCGTACTCTGTTCTTACCCTTTTTATCTTATAGAAGAGAGCTATACCCGTAATTAAAAGCTTCCTACAATCAAACAATGTAGCTATAACATTTTTTTTGCGCCCCGAAAACAGTTTCAATTGACACGTTGAACGCAACTTGTCAAGTAAAGCCAAATCGCGAACTGGCTCTCCTAAAACGAGGTATGACATCGGATTGTTAAACGAGTGGAACGCAATCAAATATTACGACGCCGAACCCATTCACATCAAAACTATTCATTTCGCATCCAGCTTCGATGACACGACACAAGGAGTGTGCCTCCAGATTAAAATTTCCACCAGCGGGGCAGGTACCTCGTTATTTAATAAGCGCGGCTGGAGACGGTTCTTAATAAAGGAATTCTATTGGGAAGAGTAGCAGCTCGCCTGCTGGGGATTCTCTTCGTAGCCGATTTGGCAGCAGGCCCGTGAAGATGATTTCTGTGTACCATGTGTTCGCTGTGGAATAATCAGCGACGGGCTTGTTTGCGCAGGCTTATTCGATTGCAATAATACGCATAAAATATATGAATATGAATGGAACTAAACCAAGCTTGCAGCTTGTGGCGTACAGACGACAGTGCGGTGGCGCATAATGTTGTCGGGTTGCCTCGACATTACACGGCTAATGTTCGCGAATCTCGCTGGAATTGTTAGCAAATGTCATGAGCTGTGAAAATAGGTCCAAACCTACGTTAAGTATTGCGGTTAGTCTGAGCGTACATGGCGACATTTTTGCATTGTTCAAAACTTTTTATTGGAACTTGTTCTTTGTCTATAGTTTTGAGCCAATGAGTCATCGAGTTTTAGAATTAAAAAAAAAATACACTGCACTGGGACATTTTGGGTCACATCAACTGCGGGACAACACCAGAGCCCTGATACTACATAAACATTACAGAATACTGCCCAGCCGAAAGATACGAGGTATCTCAATTTACGCTGCCGTTGCGTTCCACCTTTTTGTTTGGTAAGATGAGCACACTCGCGTTTTGAAAGACTTGAAGTACCAATTGGAAGAAAGCACGAAGACGCCTTAAACTGCAGCAGAGGAAACGTATAAAATCAAACGAAAATTAACAGGAGGTGTACCTCTCAATTATCAAGGGAGACAGAGAAGAAGAAGGAAAAAAAAAAAAAACTTCGAGGTCTATTTCAGGCCGTAACATCTCCTTCACGCTTTATCTTCATTAGAGCGGAGAAGACGACACCTCCACAATGGACATTAGCTACCACTGCGTCCACAATTTTGCCCGAACTTTAGGTGTCGGAGTTTGAAGCACGTTGGGAACTTATACTCAAGCGGATTGCGATAGTGAGTGAGGACGCAAAAATAAGACTAACGATCGAAAAATATGAAGACACTATAGCCTCGAGGGTGGGGGGGGGGGGAGAGGGGGGGGGGGAGAGCCTGGCTGCTGCAATACTTGTAGACGGGAAAAATACGCGGACAAAAAAAAATTATGTCATGTACTTTTTTTGTAGCGTCTTTAATTTTGGGGAATTATTTCCGTGAACAGCTTTCATACCTTCCGGTCCCGTTTCCTATTGTGCAGACGAATCGTGTCTGGGGACATTTCGCAAGCGGGCATGAGTGAGCAGCCTAGTCGCCGGAAGGAACACAGTGTGTGTGGTCAACGGATAAGCTGTCTCACCCTAGGAAGTTGGTAGCCACTGTGATGAAGAAAGCCGCTTACGCGCCTTTCAATCCCGCACGAAAAGAAAGGCCTGCCGACGCTCTATCGAAGTAGAGCAAAAAAAATCCGCGTTTGCTTTTCGTCTGAGAAAGTACCGCGTTCGCCGCTCGAGATAAGCCTCTCAATCCTGCGTAATCGAACCCAGGTGAGGTCATTATAAGGAAAGTAGGTGGTAACGCCATGTTCTAGATGCGCTCTAAGTAATGTGACCCGCTTATAGCGAACAACAAGAACGATTAAACGATGCATGATGATGCCATGGGGCGTTTCCTTACTCCAGTACGTGTATGTTGATATGATCCTGATCAGTTAGGCTGGCACGCACCCGGATGTAGCAGGGCAAAGGCTTCCCAGGCAGCACACTATAGTGGTCCAATATTGGCACTATCCCGGTTTCATTTTGCGTAAGGAGGCCCAATCAAGCCAATGAAGAGACAATAAATGGCAGTTTATCGGTTCTATATTGTTATCTTTGCCCAACTGCAGTTACTATAGCTACAGATCATTCATATTTTTATTGGTTCACCACGGGCTGGCAACATTGGACCAATATTGGCAGTTTCATTGGCGCAATATTGGACCGAGTTGCATGGCCAATATTGGACCAGTGTAACTTATGTTGGCTGCCAATACTGGACCGATATTGGACCAATGATGGTGTGCTGCTTGGGTTAGAGCTCGTACAGTATAGGCTGTAAGAAAAGCCACAAGTGATCGAAGACCGCAACGAGAGATCAATATTCGAGCCAAGGTCCAAGAATCTTGTATACACTGGTATAGCGTTGGCAGGTTATGAGGATGTGCTCAATATGGTATCACGGACATATAGAGTTTGCGCACAGCATTGTGATCGCTTATAGTGATGCGAAGTTAAACGTAAGTACAAAATTAGTTTACAAGAGTGCGTGCAGCAGCGCCGATCTCTCCCACCTCCTTCTGTAGCGTTGTGACGTCATATCACCGATGACTTTTATTGGCCGCCGAGAATCGTCTGCAACAGCGACGGCGCAAGGAGCCCGGACGACTGTTCTGTGTCAGACGCTAGACGAGGGCGGCGCCAAATGCAACCGCAAAAAGAGAGAGAAAAGAAGGACGCGTTCCCTCCTATTGGGCGGAAGACGTGACGTCATAGACTTGCAGTTGTGCACCAGGATTGTGCGGTGCGCCCGTACGTTTTTGTGCGAATGTAAGCTTGTAACCCTAGTTTCTACTCCTCCTAATATATTTCTTTTCAGAGCCCTACCGTACTCCATTAAACACTACACGCTTCTGTCCGTGCGCCAGCCAGAGCGTGGGCGAAGGGCAGGTCAAACTGAGAGCGTTATTTACGGCGCAGCGATGAACCAGTATAAGTGCAGTGCATGATTTACTGTTGGCAGGTGTGCGTGATCCTGGCACTCTGGCGGAGCAACTATGTAACAGAAGAGAGGAGCCGGGGGGAAAAAGAAAACGTGTGTGCAACGTGATATAGGAACACATATTGACTCTGAGGGGATCTTCCCCCCAAAAAAGTGATTTATGATTCAGGTATAGTAACGAAATAGAGTCAGACGGAGGAAGGATGCAGTGCCAACGTGCTCGCGGCCAACGCAGCCTCCCCCCCCCCCTCCCCCCTTTTCCGCAGTATCAATCCCACTGAGTATAAGGTTTACCGACACGAACTCAATCGCAGCGGAGTGCTTCAATCGCTAGCGGATTTGGCGTCATCCTCCTTGGCTCTTAGCCCTTATTGTCGCAAGGAGGATTTATAGCAGCAAGCATTTATATTAATCATCATGCATAAATTAAGCATTGTGTAAATACGTCGAAAAGGGGGAAAAAATAAAACACTGTCAAGGAGCCCGCGAAGAGGGAATCACACACGTAACATGAAAAACGGTTAGGAGCAACTAATATTTATTCGAACAAGAACTTTCGTGCAAGAGACTGCACTTCAGAACCTGAAGAAGTGCAGTCTCTTGCACGAAAGTTCTTGTTCGAATAAATATTAGTTGCTCCTAACCGTTTTTCATATTGTGTAAATAGTGTAAGTAACCATAGTGCATATAAATTATGCATAAATTAAGCATTATGTAAGTAGTGTAAATAATCTGAACGAAGAAACCATTTTTCAGTCGAATTTTGCCTTATATATGTACATATGATTATGTAAATAATTTGTGTACGTACGTTATGTATGTATTATGTAAATACATTATGTAATACATTATAGCATTATGTAAATAGTGTGAATAAGGAGAACCAATTTTTCACTCGAATTTTGCCTGATATGCGTACATACGAATGGCAGATTGCACAGATTTTTAGCAGTTTGACATACTCGTAACGATAGTCGGCACGTAGAACATTTACGTTGTTAGAGTGTTAGTGAAAAGCAAAGGGTGATTTGGGCGGTTACTTCTTACTTGCGTCATTTTATATAATTATGTTAATAAAATATTCTGAACAGAAACAAACGTGGTAAATCAGGCGCGCCATATACTGTCGTCAGCGGTGCGCGTCTCTCATGGGGGCACTTGCACGTTTTTAAACGGTATAACTTCCAACGCTGCGTACAGCTTTGTTACGCTGCATTCACAGAATTGTAAGCCAAGACTATCTACATACGCGTGCACAACGCATGTGCTTCTGAACAACGTATATAGAACTTCGGTCCTCAGGGTAAGGCTCGTCATCGTGTGTTCATCAAATTACCCCCAGCGATGACGTAGCGTCTCCATTTATCGTCATACCAGCGGCATGGCCGAACGGGGGTTGGGGGGTGGGGGTTGTCAGTGCTGAAGACTGTGAGGTGGTGGGTTCGAATCCTATTACCGGCTGTTTTTTTTTTTTAAGCAGACTTTTCAGACGAATGTCGGCACAGTTCCCCATGAGGTCGGCCCAGGACGCATACTGACCCCCCTGTCGTCCACTGCTTCCTGCTATATCCTCTCTGGAGCTGTCCACGTCTGTACGTCACGTATAGCCACAGTTGCTTCGCGGTGCTAGCACTGAATTTTAATAAATTATCATCGTGAAAGTCGTTGTTGTCCGTATGTTACACACCTATTGCGAAGGGGGTCGTTATTTCATTCCCGACGTTACCGCCAGCAATGGGGTAGAGTATCCGCCCCGGGCGATGAAACTCCCCATTCATCATCTCGAAATAAGGTTGTTGTTGTTGTTTATTTATTTAATAATACTACTAGCATCCTGGGGTGCTGTCGTAGGAGTGGAACAAACACAGCGTGCAAGAGAAACACTCGCACTACAAAGCATACTTCACGCATTGACTTCAATGGGTTCCTAGCCACATTGGAATAAGAGGCAATGAGGTAGCGGATCGGGCAGCTGCTGCGGCTCACCATCGGCGCTCAGCAGTCTCCATCATACTTTCGAATGGAGATAGGCGTTCCCTCTTGTCCTCGTTGACGTCGCCTTGGGCCCATCAGGAATAGTGTCATGACATCACCCGGTGGTCGCTTCTGTATGCTGTTGACCCAACGCTTTCATTTGAAATGCCAGGCGGTTTCCCTCGCCTCTTTACGTCTCTAGTGCGTCGTTTACGACTTAGCGTCGCATTCACCCCTGCACTCCGGTATAGGCTGGGCCACAGCACCACGGCGCTGTGTACAACTTGTGGTCTCCCGGCAACAATCCGACACATTCTCGAAGACTGCAGCCAGTACGTACGCGAGCGACGGGCCTTTAAATGTCAACTTGAAATGATGGATCAGAGGCCATTCAACATCTGCAAAGTTCTCGGCCCATGGAGTAACCCTGGACACCAGTGCCGTGCACTTGGCGCTCTTCTTTCCTTTCTGAGGGCCACCGGCCTCCTTCACGAACTGTAGGGATTTCCTTCCCTCGTCATCCTTTCATGTGAACCTTTTTGGAATGGGGTAGGGTCCTGCACTCAACGCAGGGAAACATCCCACATCATCATCATCCATTCATCTATGTTGTTGTTGTTCACGAACGACATGTGGGGACAGGAGACGAAATAAAAGAACGCGAAAAAAAACCAATCTAACAACTCTCGCAGATTTTGCGTAATAACACAACATTGATCGATTGATCGAACAATCAATCGAACTTTCCAATACGCAACTTCGCATATGTTACGTGTGAGAACACACCTCGATCTGGGGAACCTATTGAAGGAATATGCCGAACACAACTAACGCTGTGCCTCCCCAAAAGTGCATTCCGTACACACAGCTCCGTACGCTCCTGAATGCCAAACGGAGCATCTCAGAATTCTGAAGGTGACAAATCGCGTCTGGAAAGCCAGCTCGTAACGACTGACATTCACGGCCGCCACGTCCCTTTGCGACTCCCGAAGCTCAGGCAGAGACTCCGTACTATTCAATCATGAAGACCTTTTGCGATAGAACAGCGGGTCCGCGAGTCTCAAAGTCGTATCACGTTTTGTAAGACCTGAAAGCGGAGATTGACGGCTCTCCTACCTAAGCGTCCTTCTCCCGAGTGTATGCGACGCATTTGATGTATGATAATGGCGTGCAAGATGTGAGCTTAGATGGTGAGCTTAGAGTCTCATTAAGCCGATGCGACCAGCTGGCACGGCTGTTGCGCAGATATATGAATGCGCTGGGCAGTTTGCGTGGGAAGTTATACGCGTACGTCGAGATTTGTGTAGAACGCTGCGCGGCTCTGCAATGAGGATGCTTCCGCACGGTTCTCTTCTTTTATTTTATAGTGACGTTTACGTTCACCGCGAATGTGTGGAAGGAAGAGTTAATGGTCGTAGATGGGTGCTGTAAAGTTGTATTTTACAACAGCGCCAAAACTCGCTCGCTGACTGCGGGTTGGTTCAACTGGTTGGTTGAAGTTGTTTTTTAACGTAGAATTTACATGTTTACAACCGTTTATTGTGTATTCATTTAGTTATTATACTAAAATTAAACGACTAAATTAACTTGAAAGTAATGAAATACACTCTAAGAAAAAGGAGTAATTACAGCTTCATAGTCCCCCTATATTGCAATTACTCGCCATTTTCGTCCCTTGATATCGAAACTTACACCGCAGGGCTGCAAACAGTCACTGAACATCACAAATGGTCTCCTGAAAGCAAAAGTCTACGTAAATATGTGCGCCTTGTGAACCATGGAATAAGGGTATATAACTTAGCTGAATGAGCAATTGTCCACACACCGCACAGAGGAAAAATTAGTTAGAGGTTCTTGTGCCCTACTGTGCCCTACGCATGTTGCAAAATTTTGTATCACTCGACGTATAACGGTTGACTATTTAATTCAAAGTATCTTCATTCATGCACATGAATTACGTACCTGGTAATCTGAGAACAGAGCATGAAATGCAGCCCCCCCCCCACACACACACACACACTATAACATTCATTTACTTCCGTGCATTTACGCCTTAAAGAGACTAATTCTTCTTGTGACAGTGCATTTACTCCCCATGAGGACTAAAATTACTCTTTTTTTTAGAGTATTTAGTAATCAAACGTAAATTCTTGTAAAATTAAAATCTCGCGGCGGCCACCTCCAACGGAGATAGAGAGATCTCCTCTTCCTTTCCTTTGTTCTGAGCGATAACTCTACTCTGCCAACCGCCGTGTAGGTCCGTCCGTATGTCTCTGAGTCACGTGATACCACGTGGGCCGCGAAAGTATAAAGACCGGGCAGTTCGTGCAAGATGTTATTAGGTAAGACAGGACCGATAGAAGTTGTGTTGCCTTCTGGCCATGTCCCGTCGAGACTGGGAGGTACCCGGGTTCGTATCCCGGTTCCGGCAGTTCCCTTAGAAGTCGGCCCAGGACGCACATTTCCCCCAGAACGTTAGTCGTGATGTTGTCCACCTATGTGAGGCCCACAACGGCGAGCTCTTTAGCAGGCACCACTAGAGTCACTAAATAAGCTACGCTTAGCTTAGCGTAGCTTATTTAGTGACTCTAGGCACCACCACAACCGTCGTCTTCTGCAGTACTGTCTATTAGGCAGCTTACGCAATAGGACACCACGTGATCCCTTTTTGTTATTGTTGTTGTTGTTGTTGACTCCGGTGCACAACACGTTCGCGCCATCTGCATTTCGAGAATATTCCAATTTCCCCGTGGTAATTTACGGTGTATAACACGCATCCGTTGATTTTCGCTCTCGAGGAAAATGTTTCGGCGTATAACGTGCACTCATGTATAACACACACCTTACAGATTGCTCGCGTCGCATGCGGCGATACTGTTAGACACTTCCAAACTTAATAGTCGAAGGCGAAAACACACCATACAGACTTTGGCATCGTCCCTGGCAGCGGTCAGCACGACTGGCAGCAATACACCAAGCACGTCTCGTACGTACCCATGACACCATATTGTTCATTATCTACGTCACGTTTTGTCGGGGCGCAGCTTTACAGCGTAAAATCAGTCAGAATCCAAGGATTAATGTCAGTTGCATGCCCTTGAGAACGCGGGTGTCATTACCCTGCGTGTTATACAAGGTCACTGGCAGTCCTATGCGGAAATCTATTCAGGTGTAGCACGCACTCAGAGATAACACGCCCGGCCTATTCTTGCAATTTTTTCGCGTACAACATGCGTATTACACACCGAAGATTACGGTATATTCCTTTCCTCGTGCCTGCCTCGCTGTGGTATTTCAATGAAGAGATCCTGTGCATATCGAAATAGACAGAGAGGGAGAGAGAGAGAGAAGGAAAACCAGGTGACACGCGAACGACAAATAAACGACAATGAAAACGAATGAAGTATAACCATCATCTCCTTGGACGATGAAGAAGAAGAAGAAGAACCATCTTAGTGGCTCTCGGTCATTTTTTGATTGGTAGAAGAAGGAGAAGAACCGGTGTTCCACAACCGCCATCACCACCATTAGTACTGCTCCTGCTCACACTGGTGCGCCGGTTCAGCCATAGTCCAGGTTTAGCCGCAGCATTATGTCACGAACGATGTCTTCGACATCAGCGAAGATGTCTTCATGGCACGGCAGCGTGCCTTCGAATCTGTCCATCGTTCCCACTGAACCAACCTTTTCGGAGATGACTGCCAACAGTCGAGCAGCCATCGGAAATACGGGGCGAATGTTTACCGAGAACTATTGGACTCGTTCACGAGACTCTTACAATGCCCACACCTTCTGGAGCTGGCAGCCAAGAACGAAAGGAAACAACGTCTGGTGAGTAAGATTTCGTCACCGTGGTCAGAGATAATTGTTGTACCGTATCTTTCCGTTTTGGCAACACCTCTTCCACGCACGACTCTGGGAGCAAGGCTGACCTGTAGCGCGGAGAAAACGATTGGGATGTAGTTCCGTATCGGGACCACTGGCTTTTTTTAAAGGAAAAGGAATAAAAACAAAAATCAGACGATTTTACGTGAAAGAGGAGCTAATTAGTAACGAAATTAAACAGGAATGACACTCGTATATCGTGTGAAACGTATAAAAATTGAATCTTAGCGCCCGTTTCTGGAAGGCGATCCGCCATCTTTACTGAGGACCTTCTGATCTAACCCGAGGCTGTCTCGACGCCCGCACCGCCTAGTGCGTCCCTGAGAGGGGGGGGGCGCCCCCCAGACCCCCCAATCTGTAGAACCTGACCTAGACTAACCTCACTAAAGTGAGCTAATTTAGCCCAATTCAATGACTCTGCCTCTTGCAAGATGGCAAGTTTCGAGTCCGTTAGGCTTAGCATTCCCGTGTTTCTCCTGCACTAAAAGTGAATCAGATGGGGTTGTTGAAATGCATATGTAAAAAGTTCTAGTCCACAGAATTTTATAATTCTTACATTTTTAGATTCAGTATATGACCTTCTTCCACTTCTATGCAGTATTTACCTTCCTAACGCTTTCACTAATTTTGAAAAACGAGTGGTCCCGATACGGAACTTCACCCCTCCCTTTTCTGTTCCGGAGCAGGCATTGACCACTACAGTCCTTCTTTAAGTTACCCGTTCCTGCTTGGAATGGCAGAGCGCTGTCTCATTCCGGTGTACACCGCCCACTCTTCTCGAGAGCATCTGCTTCGTTTTTCGCGATTTTCGCAATTCTCGCATAACCGCTCGTTTGTCCCGCTACTGAGTTTCTGGCCAGGGTGCAGACACTGTGAATTCATCGTTTTTCTTTATGCCTTAGTATCTGATCCCCCTTGTCTGTAGCACTATTCGGCAGGTCAGCGAGCCTTCCACGATATCTCACTATGACTTTTGCACACAGTTCTCGATAAACAGACCGTCCCCACCACCAGATACAGCAGCCCAGATACCAAATGCTAATTCCCAGTCATTGTACCCATTTTTCAGTCTGGCAACTTGGTGCACCTTAGGACGACTCATAATCGTCGTCGTGGTCCTCCTGGTAGGCTCCATTTCGCTCGCAGTTTTACTTGCCGGTAGACGACGTCACATAAAGACCGAAACCATCGTCATCAAGGGTCCTCTAGGCACATTTCACGGCATCGTAAACGAGGTAGAAGGCCGAAAAGTGTACGCATTCCTTGGTGTGCCCTTCGCTGAACCACCAGTGAATGCCCTGCGCTTCCAGAAACCAGCGCCATATGCAATAAAACCAACCTCTGTCCTCGACTGCACGACGTTGCGACCCCCGTGCCTCCAGGGCGCCCTGGACAACGGATCGGAAGACTGCCTCCATCTCAACGTCTGGACACCCGTGTCCAACTGCCACGATCCCAACGGAACGTCATGCGCGGTGAAGACAGTCTTATTCGTCTTACACGGAGACTACTTTCACGATGGCGGAAACCACGATCCGGCGATGGACGGGAGGTTCGTGGCCTCCATCGGGGACATCGTGGTCGTTGTGCCGAATTACCGTCTAAGCGTCATGGGGTTTTTGAACGGGAAGCGCCAGACTGCTCCCGGAAACGTGGGGCTCGACGATCAACTTCTGGCACTGGAATGGACGCGGCAACACATCGGTTATTTTGGTGGAAACGCTTCCGACGTGGTTCTGATGGGACATGGCGCTGGAGCAACGTCTGTCGGATACCATCTCCTCCGCTCAGAGCATGAACTCCAGCGATATATTAAGAAAGCAATACTGATGGGCGAAACTCCGTTTACCAGGTAGGTGCATTACAGGATCGAAGAATACGAGAGGTGTTAATAGCGCCTACAAAACAGCGTGCAAAAACAACGCTCACTGTGACGGTTCACACTAGTGCGGCGCTAGTGCTGTAATTTAAGGGAAGTTGAGTGGTCGTTTCCGGGCTCTCCCGTCATGGCGCTACCCGAGTTCGACAGCATGCGGACGAACAAGTTCGATCAACTGACTGAACGAAAAATTACCAGACATTTTGGATAATAGACTCGCGGGTTCCAATGCGGTCACCGCGCCATGAAATGACGTCATCACTACAGGGCCTCCTCATTGTGCAACACGAATGTAGTGGTAATATTAGCGCTGAAAAAGTTGACACGAGCTCAACTCCGGCAAGCGGCAAGCAACTTTTAGCGGTTTGAAACACTGCGAGGAGGAAAATATCGCGCTATTTTCTAGCGCTATATAGCAAATCGCTGTATGTCGGAACTTTTACTTTTTGCTTAAAGAGACGTCCAGTTCATCCGTTCCAGTCGATTCCGAAACTATTGTCAATTTTATTCCTCGTTAGCAAGTGACCACGGTATCGAAAATCCCATGCGAAATGGTGGCGTAGTTTGACCCCTATTTGAGGGAATAAGTGACAGGAAAAAACGTCGGATGTTGCGACTACGCCGGAATTCCCTCTCTGGAGAAAGGCGAAAACGTCATCCTCTGTACCAACGTTTTACACCAATCAGAGCACGGCCTTGAGGAAAGGGATGCTGCGACCGCGCCAAGCAGACGAACACGCGGAAACCTGCGCGCCGCCCTCTCACTCTGATCGCTCACTCACTCGCGCTGATATCGTCGCCGCCGGGTCCTCCGCGGAATTAAATCTGCAACGGTTAAAAAACACCCTGTATATCCCACGCGTCAACTCCACCCAGAGATCTAATATCGGTGACTGGATTATGCTCGCGCATGACTGCTCGGAGTCGCAATGTAGTGCACTCGCATGCTTCAAAACTGTTGCTTGAAAAACTCGTGCTCTGAAGCAGCTTCTACTCTGAAGACTTTTAGGGCACACACAGCAAATACTCGCGTTAATAATGCATGTGAATCGGTTTTCCTTTTGCCTGGAATCTACCGCCTTCTCGTAGGCCCCGCTCTAAAATGTATTCGGACAAGTGACGTTCCCCAGAATACTACAGCGGAAGATGCGGGAAACAAACGTCATAGCTTTCTGCTGTAGCGTGAGCGCTCAACGTCGTGTCGTCATGTACACTGCTAATCGTGGGGAATATCTTGCGACACAGCCACAAGATATTCCGTAGCAGACGACAGGAAAAGACGGTTGACGGTGCCATCTGCAAAGTGTCATCTGCTAACTGCGCAGTACGCCACGCTCGATATTCTGCACCGTGTGAATGCTCAACATAACACGGGACATAACTTCGGCTCTGTGAGCAGTGTTTTCGCTCGCATTTCCACTGGAACCTCACGTGACGATGTTGCTCGTGTGAATCCACGATAAATGTGCGGACTTCGTTTGTTGCGTATACGGATAGCGACATACTAGATTATAACTACCATGTCATAATCGGCAACCCCTATCAGGAGCCCGTCCGCACGATCCGCTAGGGGCGCCACTCATCGGCCCGCGAGATCTACATCTTGAATGGACAACGGAGCTTTTGAATTTTGAACGCGTAGAAGCGGACGTACGACTACCGTAGCAGACGACAGCAACAGCTCCTATGAAAACGCGTAGAATGGTGATGATAATCAACTTTAGAAAGAAGCATCTCCCGTGGGACATTCACCGCTTGTACAAAAATACTAAGGAAAGCTGAAGTAAAAAGTATTGCAGAAATTGAGGAAGCAATAACCGGGACGATGTGTAGCGCGCCCGTTAGCTTCCAGATGCGGCGCTGCGAAGGGGTGCCTATGACATGGTAGTTATAAGCTGGTAGGTCGTGATGCATATTCAGTGTGTTCTCTAATGTGGGACGTGACCGCCAACGCTTTGTACTTTATTCCCAGGTACTCGGAGAACTCGGAAAATACCACCCTTGCTCTACGTGACCTTGCCAGCAGGGTTTCGTGTGCGGGTGAGGATACCGACATCCTCCTTGAATGTCTCCGCGGGGTTCCAGGAAGTACTATTTACAGGGAGTATACGCACAACAGACGGAACCCTTTCTATCCAAGCTTCATGGAGAGGTTTCCCAGCGCTCCCTCACCCCAAGTACTGCTTAATCTCACCACGGTAAGGTGGTGCCCCGTAAACGCAGACTCTGTTTGCTGTACACTGTGATTTCTTCGTGGCAGGTCCCTGGCAAGAACATACTCATTGGTTACACATCGAATGAAATCTCGACGTACATGTCTTACCTCCAAGCAAGATTTGCGTGGAACCAACAGGCCGTGTACAACTACGTGAACATTTTGCTGCACTTCCGTGGTTTCGCCAATGCGGAAGAAATAATCTACTATTACCGATACGTAAGTACGAAGAATAGATAAAGGCCTCCAAAAAATTTCTCAACTTTACAGCTATCGCTATATAAAGCTAGCCACATCGAGGGCCCAACAGGTTGAGATCAGCTGATGTTGCTTCAACGACAAAGAGTGCGGTCACGTTGTGCCCTCCGAGTGCTCCGAGGCACTCTACGTAATGCCCCCTTTCGGGTTCATGCAGACAGTGTGAAAATCCGCGCTGTGGAAACAAAAATAAATAAAATGTACCATGAAGGGGACAAGGACTGGAAGTCAAGACATCGGGGCAAAGAAGTCAAGTAGTACATAGCGTAGACAGACGGCGGACATTCCTTACGCTAATGCAAGCTAGCCATCCACAACGACTGCTGATGTTTATGTGCCATTGGTGACATACGTTTAATTTCCAGAATACCAGTAGCAATACGTGGCTGATGGACCTGCTCTCCGACATGGGCATGGTGTGCCCCGTGGTGTTCTTCGCTGAGTACCTTCTGATGAGCGGTAGCAACGTCTACCGGTACCTGATAGAACCGGAGAATTCTGACGGCCCCAACCTACTGCACCAGGGACTTCGCTTGGTGTTCGGCGTACCGCTGCGGGGCAACGCCTCCGAGGCAGAGGCCACACTTTGCCGACACCTCATTACCCTTTGGACAAACTTTGCGAGAACAGGGTAGGTCTGTCTGCCTCGAAGTATGTCTCGCAGAATGTCGTGGTTTGTGCATATTTACGCATGCTCCCAGCATACATTGTAATCTAGTGTTCCTGCAATCGTTTCTTCCTTAAGCCATGTTCCACGAACGGACGCCACGCGTCTCGCGGGATACACAGTGTCCGTTCTACCCGTCAACAAGATCGTCTTCGAGAAGGACGCTGGCGAGTCAACATGCCGGATGCTTCGCAGGCACTTCTTCAAGGAACAAGACACAAGTTCTTACACAAGCGGAGTTCATACTTCAAATTCAATACTTCATACGGACGCATTTAGCAATACACGCGAACATGTCGCTTCTCGATCAACTTCTGAGCGTGTTGACCGTGACACCTACTATTCTCCAACTATTGGTCTCCGATAATCATGCGTCGTAGAATCCATTAATGTATAGACTGTGATGGTAAAACTGTGTACATAAGTCATACTTCACGTCGCAGACTAGTCTGCAATAAAAAAAAAATAGATTTGTGGT
Organism: Ornithodoros turicata; assembly: GCF_037126465.1. Lineage (NCBI taxonomy): Eukaryota > Metazoa > Arthropoda > Arachnida > Ixodida > Argasidae > Ornithodoros > Ornithodoros turicata. Next base: position 8,058,940 of record NC_088206.1, on the reverse strand, counting down.
ATAGATTGGGTTTTCCGTGACATATACGCTAGGAATGATACAGGAACAAGGAAGCTGGAAAGACACCAACGGCGTGGAAACCTAACGCACCTACGGAACAAAACTGACGTAATACTAACAGTAAAACAAGAAGAGCGTGCTGGTTGTAGACGTGTACAGGGACGGACAACTACACGGGCAGAGAACAAAGTGCCCCTCATATCGAACACATACACACACGCGCACGCACGCACGCACGCACGCACGCACACACTCGGGTGCAGTTGATGGATTGCGATCTTCTACTTCAATTTTCAACGAGGAGAAATGAGAAAAGAAATTGTGGACTGCTGTATGAATGTATAGACCTTATCGCGTGACTCTCAAACCACCACTTTCCGTGGGCTCCTTAGCCTCGTTCCCAGCGACGGCACAAGGAGGGTGGACTGCCAAAACCGCTCTTCCCATTGGGATGAATACTGCTGGCCGCCGTCTTGAATGAGTATGACTGATGATAACGTAACGATTGCATATAATTAGTCATCCGGTGAACATCTAAGAAGCGTATCAAGGTTGGAAAGATCAAGAAAAAAGAAGGCTGCCTGCTTCCGCGTGCGGTATGCACAGTTGTTCACGTGAGGAGTGCTGGCCGATGCAAAATTCTTTTCTACACCGGTTCCCGAGCGGGATAAAATGAGCGGGCACGAAATGAACACGAACGGACACTAAAATGAAGGAAAACACACACGGGTAAATGAAGGAACTCGGCAAATGGCAGTTCACACGTGCACAGTTCCTGTGACTACCACGTGGTGGCTGCAGTAATGGCGGCGCCCATTCCTGGAATCGGGTGTTAATTACGTTGAGCGGGAACGGCGTTGCATCCACAAGAATGCCCCAAGTTAGCCCCGAAAAGATAGGCCAGAGAGACTGTCTAAAAAACTACATGGAGCTTTACTCCTACGTCTCACACAACCCAACAAGAGAATCAGAAAAAGTGAAGAAGTCCTTCGACGTCACGTGGTGGTGGTGGTGGTGGTGGTGGGTGGTGAAGGGGCTTGCCGTTGTCGGCCTCACGTAGGTGGGCAACGTCACGACTGACGCCCTGGGGGAATGTGCGTCCTGGGCCGACTTCTAAGGGAACTGTGCCGACATATGTCTGAAAGCGTCTGAGGAAAACCCAGGAAAAACCCCAGACAGCACAGCCGGCACCGGGATTCGAACCCGGGTACCTCCCAGTGACCTCCCAGTGACGTCACGTGGTTCATGATATCGCTTCAACGTCGTCGTCCAATGATAGTCCTTTTTAAACATATTTACACACGGGGTTTTTGTGTATAACATAGGTTAGTCGGTATAGAAGAAAAATGTTTGAGGAGCATAATCTTGGGTGCACAAAGACAAATAAAACTGCCGTAGCCGTACAAACGTCCATGTGCCATATCCTTCAGTGTTCGCTGTCGATAAATGGCCTGCCAGGTAAGTTGGCAGACATGCTTCTTGTATTCTCGGTCGCGATCTCAGGACATTGCTCGAATCCTCCGGAGATTAACCCTAAGATGTCTCAGGTAAAATGCTGTAGAGATTACAGGACATGCAGTTCCGTGTCTGCTCGGTACATGCACATTGAGCAGATACACAAACCTTCCATACCTGTGGGAGAGTTGATTTAGCTAGATTTAGCGATTGATGAACACTCACAATAAAGCATGGGTTGAATAGAAGGCTGCCGGACCTTATACTTCGCTTCGTTTCACTGTCATTCATTTCACTTTATCTTCAGTGCGTATAGGTTGGTATAACATGGCATGGACCATAATGCGGCAGTTTGGGATATGGTGAATCATGCTGAAAAATTATGCTTTCTCTCCTCCCAATGCTCACGTTTTAAACAGGTGACGGGTCTTTTTAAACAGGTGACTTTGCTGGAACTTCGACGCAGGGTGTTGCGTATAACTGCACTGCCGCGAAGCCGTGTGGTTTCAGCGCCGTCGGAACGAAACCCTTCAAACATGACTTGTCCTCCCTGATTGGACCATTTCGATATTCGCGTCGCCCCTGGCGGCAGAATGTCGAACGTCGTATCTTCCCCCCCCCCCCCCCCAATAAACATGGGGACACTTTTAGCATTGGCAGGTTGAATGGGAAAGTAGCCAGAGAAGATTGTAAGAAGAATGCGGAACTTGAGAGGGAAAGCGCGTTGTACTGACTATGCGCTTCCAAATGAACTGACTGCGCTGTCAAGAGTCGACCTCAAACGTCCGCGTAACCTTGAAACCGATTATCTTCCCCCAAGGAATATGGCAGTTGCCCGCAGGTGACTGCGCATGCGCATACGCTTACCCTGAAAAGGTCCACTCTAATTGCGCCTATACAAAAAAAAAAAAAGAGAAAAGAAAAAACGAAAGCGAAAATTGTCCACGGTGAGCCATAGTGTCGACACATGACGCATTTACATATTGGCATACATATTTTTCTGCCACTACACCATCAACACTCGCGAAATGTTGAGTTTAGCTGATATCCGTGTACAGTCATACAGATGAAAGAAGGAAGTCACTGGAAAGGTTATCCAGCTGTAGGACTCGAACCCACATCTTCTGGATTACCGGTCCAGGGCTCTTACCACTTGAGCTAAGCTCTCTTGAGCTCTCCAGTAACTTCTAAGGGTGCGTCATTTGAAGGGACAAACACATACACTCACTCACTCACGCACTCACTCCACTTTCACTCTTACATGTTTTCTCACTCGCACATACATTCACACGACGGGGCGACGCAAGCGGTATCTGTTGAACATAATGGGAATTAATCTTCTGAGGCTCAGAACATTAATTACCGTCATAGTCATACAGCTCCACCGTTCAGGTCCGGTTGACTCAAATTAAAACAGGCATCAATAAAGCAACACGAACCATCGTCGAAAACATATGATTTGGTATGCTATGATGGTGATTGTACAAAACTATACCGAGAAAAAGTCCCGCTGCAGTTGCCACCAATCCCATGTTTACTTCTTGCATCGTCCTTCCTACACCGTGCATTCAATTCATATCGCAGCTCAACGAAGTACGCGTACTCTATTCACATGCCTTGACACGTGCATTCTGTTCCCATTCGAGTAGTTGATCTGATTTGGAAGACGCTTTCGTTTCAGCTTTTCCAATGACAAACGCAAAAGACAGCCTTTTCTTTCTCTCTCTCTCTCTCTCTCTTTCTTTCTGCAAGCCGAGAAGCGAATTCTTAAAAAGTCTTATCGGGCGCCGAAAGAAGATTAAAAATGGGTCCGAAAAGTGTCGTACGAGAGCAGGATCACGCGGGGAAGGGCCGGAAACAATGATGGAAGAAGCAGAAGGACGAAAAGAAACCGCCAAAAGTAAGTATACAATGACAGACGAGTCCCGGATTCAAAACAAGATTCGTCAGAATCGGGCGCCAAAAGTCGATAAGGAGAAATTCGCTCCTCCGCGAAACTTTTTGTTTGATTCTTTCTCTGTCTTGCTTTTTCTTCATTGTTCTTTTTATTTCTTTTTTCTCTCTCTCGGCCTCATGTCTTGACACCTGCATTCATCACCATGTGTGTGTATATATATATATATATATATATATATATAGAGAGAGAGAGAGAGAGAGAGAAAGCAATGAAATCGTTCAATGGCCACTCCTCCAGCTTCCTGTATTGTTTTGAGCTTTCCTTTTTATTTATATGCATCGATTGGAAGCACGGCTGGGTGAGATTGACATCCCGACTGACCTGCAATTCTGCCCAAAAGTGACCATTTGAATGCTGCGACGTCCGAAAGGACGGCAGATCCCTCGCCGTTTCACGTTTTCGCTCCGAGCGATAACTTATACTTTATACATATATGTATAAAGAATACATATAAAGAATTTTATAAATAATTTATACTTTTATTTTATACTTTTATTTCGTACCGTTTTATTGAGCGCCTGAATATGCGAGTTATTGTAAAAAAAATGATGAAACGAAATATGATGAAACAAGATGAAATAAAATCAGATGACATGGATGAAAATGAGAGACGTTGAACGAAGTGTCTTCCCTTTTGTACACTCTATAGCCAAACAGCAATAACAACAACTTTATTTTGAGATGATGAATGAGACAAAAAAGGAGACGGTCAGAATAGAGTTCGAACGATTCGGTTGATTATTTGATTTCTGAGTAATTGATTATTTCGGTTCTTGTTCGGTTCTTGTTCTGGTTGTGCAAAAACGCTGATGATAAAATACCAGCCGAAAGTCAATCTCAGTACCATATGGAATTCAGGGATCATATCAACGAAGGTGTCAATGCCCCACGCTAAAGCCCTGCGCGGATGAGCTTTTTGGCATCCGCATCCGAACGGCATCCGCAACGGCGAGCAAATTCTCCGTCCGCATCCGACCCGCAAAATCCGCATCTCTCACGGGACGCAGAGATGGCTCATTTTCTGGGCTCGATATATCGAGACAATTTCCCAGAAAATAAACTTTATTTCCCGTCGGCACAATAGCATAAACTGCACCGCACTTCGTCCACACGTGCGACTTCCTCTCTCTCTTGTTCTGACAATGAAAACACCGAAGTGGCATAGCTCCTGTAGCGATGGCAGGACCTGAGCGTCCACCAAAGGATACACGACAGCAATCGCAGATTTAGCTGCCACGAAAGAACGCACAGCACCAAGCACAGATTTTGCAAAAAAACGGAGCAGGCAGAGTGTATTGCGAGTGGAACTCAAGATCGGCGCTCGAACGCGAACCTGGGTCCGCTTGCACGAAACAAACTTAACGAGTTTAACAAGCTTAACGAGTTTCCCACTTAGCGTAGTGGCTTGCACGAAACCTTTACAACACTAAAGTGGTGGCGCTAGCTCCGCGCAATTTAGGACGCTGGCCAAGGGTCCTAGGAGCACCCTAAACTACCGCACTCAAGCTTAGGACTAACATGTCAGCCGCTATGAACCGTGTATTGGGGATTCGTCGTCCGCACCAACTGTGTCTCGCAATACAGTACGCATTTTCCTCGCAATACTAACAACATCTCATCATTTTTTTTATGCTGTGGGTGCCGTATGTTCCGTGCTTTTCGTTAGCAACACCTATCAAAATGATCGCCGCGCGAGGTGCCTCTCACAGACACTGCCGGCGGAGATAATCTCTCCATCATCGAGCAATTCGAGGCATACTTTAGGCCACAGGCTTTATTTTATTTAACGAAGGTACGCAACAAGTGACCTAATGCGTTCTTGCATCTACAACGATATTACAATACCTTATTTTGGCTCTACAAACCGTTTACGTGCGACGGCAGAAGCAGACGACTTCCCACAATTCAAACATGCAGTGACGCACGACTTCCTGGGATGAACTGCGGAAGTTCTCTTTCTACCAATGAGAGCCTCCGAAAACTGCTACTGCTCGGAGCCACGATCCACTTTAGAACACTTAACTTAGGGCGGTCGTCGAAGTGTTTGTGCAAGCCACTTAACTGCAACCCTAAACTTAGTGCACTAACGCGTTAGTGCAACACTTGCCAAGTGTTGCACTTAGGAGGGTTTCGTGCAAGTGGGCCCCGGACTCGAGACGCCAGAGGTCTCCTATTTCATCCGAACCCGCAAGTTTCCTGCGGATATTCGCGGATATCCGCTTCCATCCACGGATTGTGACGTGCTTTACTTCACGCCACTCTCTACACGCTGTCTGCACTACATATTCGAAATACACGAAAATTAACGATCGCTGATAATACATTATACTGATGCATAACGACCATATGTCTCGTGGCACAAATATGTTTCACTACATCGTAAATTCTTTGTGGAGTTTATAGCACAATAAATTGAGTGATAAACACATATCATGTATTTTGAAACGGCCAGATATCGTTATTTGCCGTTACTGCCAAGTGGTAGTCCATTTTCTAATATGCGGTATGCATTATACGCGAGGCTATATACTCTCAGGCATTTGTACACCGTCAGAACATATTACGATACACAGCGAAACGCGTTCACGCTATTATATCGAAAAGGTTATTAAGGATTCCAAACTTCCGCCGTTAACAAGTTTAAAGCACGCAATTCCAGTTCAAGGTACGAGAAGATCGTTAACTGCAGCCACTTCCAGGCTATCGTGTTCGGTGAGAATCTATTGTGTGCCGTCAGACAGTTGCTAATTACATGATTATGGATGCCTGCTCCTTCGGAAATGGCTAGCGGGACCCCGAGCTCCATATCGTCCAGATATGCACGAGTCGTGGACTACCTTGAATGTTGCAAAGCGATGTCAGGGTCTCATACAGGATGCGATCGATGCGAGTTCGTCCTACCTCATTCCGTGTTTAAAGGGTCTAAAGATTTGTGAGTAACGAGAGTTGCGAAGTGTGTGAGTGAAATTGAAGTGACCTGCAAGAGACGTTTCGGCAGATTTCGCAATGTCTCAGAAACGTCATGGCACGTTCTTGATCGTACGTCATTAAAGGAGCAACGAAGTGACATTTAAAATGAGACGTAACCTGTTTCATCCATCATGCAGTCTATCAGGTGTCTGCGGTGTGTTGACTGTGTGGTAGTCAATAATTAAAAAAAAAAAACTGGAGAAAGCAGCTACCACCCGGCCCCATCTCCTCGAGTGACGTCAGCAGACCCTGCGTATGGTCGCTGAGAATTCGTCTGCTACTGCTGCTGCGCTTCGGCCACGCGGGGCTACGTCATCTGATAGGCTCTCCCGTCGGTATCGCGAACGTCACGAAGTGACGTCGACTTCCCTCGTTCACTTACGCGCTCTCTCAGGGAGTTGTGGGTTTAAGTATATAGGGACATCTCACTGCTCATTTAGGGAGTTCGTCGACTATCCAACGGGGGGGGGGGGGGGACTATCCAGCCTTACTATCATAGTACGTATTATAGCGTCATGTAACTGATCGCGGACGTAGGGCTCGCGTAACTCGCGTACCTTTCCACGATTTTCGTGTATCGTGACACGGTACAGATGATCTCGGTGATGCGCATTCAAAATACACGAATCCAACAGTACACAACAAAAAAAGGGACAAGTTTACTTAGCGCCTCGACAGTAAATATAGAAGCCTCTGTACGTACCGTTATTTTTTACGCTCTTATCCCTCTACGTCACAAACCGCAACATCTGCGCTTTTGTCTGACCGGTCCTGTGGAGCCACACAATTGGTGGCTCGCGCAACAAACATCCCACACACCAACAAGTGCCCGAAGTATAGACTTTTGCCATTTGTGTACATATTACTCGAGAGTATACCCATACACATACCGCCAAACAACCCATTCATTCACTGCATAACGTTGCTTCAAGGGGGGGGGGGGGGGGGTTCACCAACCCCGGAGTGACGCTACTATTATCGCTAGCAAGAACAGCTAACAATAGGGCGCCAATAAGAACGCGTCGGAAACACCCCCCTCGAGAGGAATAACCGACTGTTATCGTTGAGAGAGTCCCCAACTCGGAATTACCCTAGAGAGACTATTTCCTCTCCAAGACGACGCGCGATCCCTTTTGAAAGAAACAAAACATAACAAAAACAGCATGTGTCTTGAGCACGCACCAAACGTTCTGTGAAGCGTACAGAAGAAGAGAAAAAGTAACTTGGTTCCGTCTTTTCTTGCACTACATACACTATGCAACGCGTTCCCTATCCGCTACACGAATACCTTATATTCCCGCGGCTGTCTCGTGTGAAATTGCATGATGTGTTCTTGCCGAAATCGACGCAGACGAATAAATAAACGGGAAAAGGGATGGATAAATATACTTAGGCGCAAACCCCATTTCGGCAGAGTTTTACAGCTTCCCGTAAGGGTACACACATGTGGCATGCCGATTTTGTCAGTATTTTTTTTTCCCAATCGTTTCTCCATCGTTTTTATGTGGATTGTGGAATAGCTTCGAGTTTATTTCGCAGACTCAATGTTGTCAGTGTATGTGTGGCCGCGTTCTTTACTGCTAATAATCCTGCCCCTTTACGTGATGCGTCTTTGGGAGGGGGGGGGGGGGGGTTGCCGGTGTCAGCGGTATCTATGCATAACACCGTAAAATCCGAAAAAGTTCTGACTAAGCTGTATAATGATTGACTTTTCTGATGATATGTGCCTATGTTCCGTATAAGTGTATGCTCGTGTTCATTTTTAAGAGTGATGCGTTCGACCGAGTCGCACGACACGCGCAAGAGATAGCGCGTTACCGTTAGATTTGACAGCAGCTGTACGTTTACGCAGCAGCTGTCTTTCTTCTGTACCCCGCCGGATCTTGCAGCCACTTTTCTGTCTGGTTCCATAGCTATAGCCGCCACACATAGCAAAACAACAGGGCCAACTTCACACTCTTCTCAAACATCACATACTTGTACTTGACGCAATATCATGCTCGCAAAACCTTGTTCGCCCTCCTTTGCTTATTTTGGAATTCTAGCGGTATGTGACATGCCTTGTGTGACATGTCTTGTGTAATGTGTGTGACATGCCTGGTGTGACAGGTCTTGAATACATGCCTTGGATATGAAGCCTATGATATATGCCTATGATACGCTCTTTTTAGCATACTTATACATACATTTCTATCAAAAAGGACATTGGAAACACCTCATTTGATGATCCTTACAAAAGAATAGGACTATGGGTAACCCCCCCTTCCACACACACACACACACAAACACACACCTACGTAGCCGCCGTGAATGTAGTACCAAAAGATATGCCCTTCGTCGGGGTTTACGCAAACCGCATCCATTGCCAGCTCCTCATCACTCAGAAAAGTTTCGCAAGCATTTCACAAGGAAGACTTCATTCGCTGCTTCAATAGTTGTTGCGCACATCAACTTTATACGACCTTACTCTTCGTCGAGCTTCATTTATAACGATGACCCCATAGAAAAACAGACAAGAAAAAACCAAGCTCTTGCGGGGCACGTTTTCAACGTTCACAAACCGTTTCAACTGCTTGTAATTAAGAACGACAACGAAGGAGATCGTCGAGCTCTCCACGATAACGTGCATATAAAGTGACGATCCACTATGTTAAGTTTACAAGTTTGGCCTCTCAGGTCCAGACACTCGCGCGACAGAACAGGTTATACCGCAAAGCAGCACGCGCTCTAATCTTTAGACAGAATTTCCATAGATATAGAGAAGGAGACGTCGGGTTTTAATGAGCGTTTTACTTGATATGATTTGACTTAACTTGACTTGACTCTTGCAATAAGATAGAAAACGGTTCCCAAATATTTTTGTGTCAGTCACACGCGCTGAAAATTTTCTGACGATTCCTATTTGAGAAAAAAAATGGAATAAATATAATTTAAAAACAAAGAGAACGTGGTGCTTCGAACGAACACGTGTATATAGTCAGAACTCCCAAGTGTTTCGGGGTTTCGAATCGAATATTACGAGTACAGATCTCGAGGGAGCGTTCTCCATTATGAAGACCATCGTCAAGTAAGAAAGATCAAGCTGCACACACTCTTAACTCCGTACCCTTTAGTAAAGGGTAAAAAATCGCAATATTTTACCCTCTATTTCAGAAGCTACCAGGTACCCTCTGAGCGACCCCTTTTATAAAAGTTACAAGGAAACCCACTAATTAGAGGTTACGGCCTTCAATCCAGCACCTGCCCGTAAAGGTTACGCCAACGTGCGGCTTTTTATACAGGATGTTCATTTTTATTCGCAACAGAGTAGCGCTCATTTGGCAGGTGGGGTATGTGAATTTTTGCTAATTAGTCGATCCGTAGTTACAAACACATGCGTCAGGAAATGTCGGAAATGTTTGTAACTACGGATGGGTTAATTTGCGAAAATTAACATAACCCATCTGTCAAATGAGCGCTGGTGTGATGCGAATAAAAACAAACACCCTGTGCGTGGGATATCGACAGACATTTACAGAACACACCAAGGTACCAAAATGAACCAGCAGAAAAGGAGATCTTGAACATATGTATATTACAAAAACAGAAGTCTGTCGAGAGGTGACACATTGTGCACAAGTGCGATTCTGATGTGAGGAGAAACCATGGTCGCTTTACCATGTATGTGGAAAAAAGAACTATCTTCTAAGTGAGAAGCAATGCATAAAAGTGCGAGGAAGCTAGCGAGTCAAAACAACTGACCTATGTTTGCTAAGCTGAACACACCCAACGAAATGGAGAATTGCAGCAGAAAAAAATTTATTCCACATTCGTGTTGCAGAGGCGAGCGCAAATGGCAATACAGTATTACATAAAACGCACACAACCTTGAGGAATATGAGTGTACAGTAACGCAGGAGACACTACATTACTGCGTTATCAGCGTTGGAGGCGCTCTGGGACGAGTTTGTGAGGTACTGCATTGCGCTGGTGACGGTATGTGAACCTGCATGTGGGATCCTGGGAACAAAAGTTTGGGCAATGAGAGTAACATTTACGGAACCATTCAAATCCGTACAAAGCACAAGGTACAAATCAGCATAAATGCGGGAAGGCGTTCACTCCGCGATTGAGTCTTAGAATATCGTAAGAATACAACAAGTAGGAAGCTGCGAATTATATATCTCGATGCATATATCCGCAGCTCGCAAAATGCACGCCGGTGTATTGACTTGGCGACCAAGTAAGAGCAGAAAAGAAGCAAGCGTAAGTGGCGTTCATATGCAGGGCCGCAAAACGCTTGCCATAATCACAACAAACATGCGCTAAGAGCTCTTGCTATCAAAATAACGCACGTACCTAGCACAAAATGTACACTTACCCAGTGTATGAAGTGTGTGAATTAGGGCTGCGGTGCTGACGTTCGTTTTCGGTTATATATTCTTTGCAATCATCGCACTCACTACACTTTCCCCTCAGAACACCGAAAATATACTTGTTTGCTAGCGACATCTAGCTTTTCCGGTGTTCCTGACGATACTATGATAAACGCGAGGAAAACCACTGATTAAAACAGATTACACTTGTTAACAGACGAACGACGAGCGTTAAGCGTTTCAAGGAAACCGCTCTCAGTGTGGATAGACCTAGACCAGGCTCGGCTACGCAGCGAAATCGGAAATCTTGGTGGTTGCGGCCTTGACAATTGTTTTCCACCCTTTAAAAAGAAACATACTATCTGTATTTCAGACTACGAACTTATAATCTGTGTTCATACAGCATTGATAACATGTAGTTGACGTATAGGTGACGCTGAAACAGATAAAAAATAACAGCGTAGATTCGCAACTGTCGTCTCGAATGGGAGGCTGAAACGCTGCATTATGCTGAAAAACAAAAGGAAAACAAACGATAAGAAACTAACAAAGAGATTATCGTTGGAGATTTCGCTTAGAAGTTACAGTGTCGGAGTAGAGGGTACATTTATAAGTTACAACAAGCTGTTTTTGTTTTTTCCGAGATGTAACTTCTATTCGTGTTGTAAAGACATGACCTTGGTCGCTTTTAACCTCTAAATATACGTTACAGTGGTGTAACCTATAAGAAATCTCGAAATCTACGTCTATACAGAAGTTACATGTTTCTAAAAGTTACAATAAAAGGTACGGGTTTAAGAGTGCACACTCCGCACACGAAAGCATATTGAATACTGCGTCGATGATGTCGTACTTGTGCACATTGAAAATGTAATGTACGGGCTTTAAAGCTTTGAATCCGCCGACGCGAAAAGTGCGTAGTATTTCAATATTTAATCCTCTTTTTTGTTACTTCTTCATCGTGCGTAAGAGGTCTTTTCTTTAAGTGCGTACCAACAGCAGTATAGCCTACTATATTGTGCTCGCGACACGAAATCCGCGAGACTCGTGTAGCAGAAAAAGGCGGTAAGCTCAGGAAGTAAGCATTACAGCCGGAGCGTGTTTGCGCGACACTTGTTACATGGCGGAATGAGAAAAACGGCATATGCTGCCACGACATTTCGTTATGAATGATTTTGATTATGTTTTTCATCTCATCGTACTCAGCATAGACTGCGAAATTATCGCAATTCACCGAAATATTTCCATTTACGTACATACGTCTTTATTTCCATCAGAAAGATGGGAGGAGACGAGGCTAAAAGCTTTGCAGCTTGAGAGGTGCCTCGACTCCTCTACAGTAGCAGCAACTGCAAGGGCCATAGAGATTCAATGTAAATTCAAGTCAGGAAAGATAACAGTAAAGCAGGAAGAAGAAAAAAGAAAAAGTGGTAACACTGCATTAATCAATTAGGCACAGAAAACTGGTTACTACAGTAAGGCACACCAACAGCAATACCGCACTGTAGCTTGAAAACATAAAAGAAAAGCGTACATCTTTTTATAAAGACAGCTGCATATATCAGGATGACAAAAGCATTATGAGGATATTGTGTATGCGAAACAAAACAAACACATATCAAAAAAGGGTAATGATATTGTGGAACAAAAATTGTTGTAATTCACGAAAGGACATCGTAAATAAGTCGGCGTTATCAAGGCTTAGGTGATTTGAGAGACGTGGGATAGACGCCTCAAGTCTTTGACGTCTGTAATTTGTCCTATAGCGAATGGTTCAGAGAACAGGTCACTGTTACGAAGAGCGTAAGACGAAATTGTAAAAGAGAGGGAAACAATGAAGGGTATTATAATTAGAAGTCTTACGTCGCCAAGACAAGTATTCGGAGAGAGGTAGAGAAAAAAAAAACATACGGGGCTTCCTATAAAGGCCACCTTCCAAATGGACAAACTTGAAACTTGATTAGGAATCCCACTCTGCCGTATAGAGATCAGGAAACATATTTTTGAAGTTCAATGTCATGCAACATAGTGTCCTAATTTACTAAGAGAATTCATTACGCAAATGCAGCGAGATTGGTCTTCAGAGTGCTCCTTTTTTTTTCTTCTTCTTCTTCTTCTTCTTTCTTTTATCTTCTGCTATTTGTAGCATACGACATTTAAAAGCAGACGAAGTACGTATAGAAAAGTTTCCGCTGAAGGATTCCTCGAGGGATACTCGCGTTCTTTAAAGAAATGTGAATGAAATTAAATTAGAAATGCAGATGTACGCGTTCGTTTTAGTCAAATGAAAGCGCGACCTGTTACACTCTGCGACATTCGATATTCCTCGGATTTTCATAACACGTTAAGGAACTGCGAGAGCCTTAGCGACCACCGTGGTAGCTGTAGGCTGTATAGTTGCCGAAACATGTTGCCCGCAGTAAGTTCATGCGTTCCGAGGGAAAAGCAGCCAGAAAAGCAGCTATGGGAGCGATAGAGAAATCTCACGCGGCATCCAGAAAAACATGGTCAGATGGTGCCTCAGTGAGCAATTCGGATTTTTAAGAAATTCGCAGGACCGTTGCGGTTGTTTAACGCGAATTTCAGCGACAGCTGTTGTGGACAAATGTTGACACTTTTATTGCTGATGTACGAGAACTACTGTAGAGTTACGAAGTACTGCCTTGTGAGCTGTGAAGCGAGTGGTTATGTTGTCGATATTTATTTATTTATTTATTTATTTATTTATTTCACCGTAGTGGTGCGGGGGTACAGGCAAAAAGCTGTGCGCTCACAGCTTGACGGTGGCCTGACAACGGTATTTATACATAACTTTTCCATCTTTTTTCTTTTTCGATTGTGTCACTATTTAACTTAGTGTGAGAATTAAGATGAGCCCATCGTAATCCCCACATTAGTTGTCGTTTGTGTCTTTGTTTCCTTTTCTTTTGATTCTTTTTTTTTTCCCCAAACTAATGTACTCTCATGAAATGCCCGCTTGGGCTTTTGAGGCAATGACATAATAAAAGAATTAATACGTTGTTACGGCGATAACTTACCAAATTGCACGCGAAAACCAGGTTGCTCTGTCCGTTACTAGTTGAGGTTCATAATCCCAAGAAGTTCTCACATGAGCATGGACAGGGGCAGCACTATTCGGGGGCCAAGGGTAAAAACCTGAACCTGCCTGAAAATGTTTTACTCCTAACTCTTCATTAATTTTTTTTTATAAGGTAGCTCCCTTTCGTTTGGTGGTGGAGGGCCCCGGGGCCACTGCGGGCCACACGCGGCTGGCGTGTTTGAGTTTGAGACCCCCGTTCTATATATTGATTGTGCATGCGCGCATGCAATTCGTATTCATGAATCCTAGTTGATAAAAGGACCCTTAATTAATCGAAGTGCCCTGCTTTCTGTGTGTGCTTCTATGCTTTATTGCCTCAGTCGCTAACGCCCAATAGGTACTGCTCAGTTGGTACACACACGTGTACGAATCTAGCAGCCCCCCCATGGCTATATTCTACACCCGGGATTCTTGGCCAAACAGTTAGACTCACGTTCAATGTTTGATGAACCAAGCAAGTCTCATCCACTCTCTGAGCTGCAGATGTAACCATATCAGCTAACCACTGAGAATGCCCCTACGCACATCAATAATATAAGTATTGCTTCCTACACGAGACGATCGCAGGAACCAAGACCGGTTCATGCGAACGAAGAGGTGAAGACCCGGTTCTTGCAGAATGCAACGCACAGGTACATACGGCCTCGTCTCACGCGTCTTCGCTATACTAACACACTATGAAACACTCAAAGCAATCACCGACAAGGCCGAGGAAATATGGGATTAATGCTTGCGCAAAGACAAATCAAATCAAATCAAATCAAATCTTTATTTCACTGTAACAGTGCGGAGACGCGGGGCAAAAAGCTGCTCGGGGCAGCTTGACGAGGTCCCGAGCTCCTACAGTTGGCAGTGGCATTGAGATGCATCTGAATATTAATACTAAACGCACATCATCTGAAAGCCCAACATAAGGCATCTACACTCTGATAGCAAAAAAAAAGAAACAATAACAATGATAGGGTTACAGGGCAGCAACAGCGAGAACAGAAACACAATCTGGTATTAACTCTTTTCGATGATTTACAACGATAAAAAGCAGGGCACAGCAAAGCAGAGCAAAGCGCACAACAAGCATTAAGACTGAAAGATGTCGCGAAGCTGCTTCCTACCATAGGTTACGAGACCAGGATAACATGAGAGTAAAAGCGGCATTTGATAAGCAACCCTCTGGTCCCCATAGGTCGTCCTGGAAAAAGGGATATCCCATTCGTAAACCGTACGAAAGTTATATGTATAGGCGTGGGCTTTCTCAATCTTAATATGTTAAGAAAACTCATGTTATTTGATTTGATGGCTTGTTGGTAGGTTGCCATGAGCTTATATTTGTATAGATCTTGCACTGGGAAAATGTTTAGTTTTAAGTAGACACCTTTTAGGTCAGATAACATAGGTAAGTCAACAATACCTCGAATAGCCTTTTTCTGAATTATTGACAGAGACTGCAAATTAGCCTGTGTAGTAGTTCCCCATATAAGGCAACAGTAGTAACGAGATGAGATTGCAGTAACGAATTGTAGATTATTAGCTTTGCATGCCGAGGCAGGACATAGCGATTTCTATCGATAATCCCTGCTATTTTAGCATTTTTTGATTTCAAGACGGCTACATGTTCATCCCAAGTTAAGTATTCATTAAAGTATACGCCAAGTAGCGTGATACCTGACATGATCTCGATTGGGTCAGATTTGATTTTTAAATCAACATAGGACGGAACCTGCTTATTTCTGGGTCTAAATACAACAGCTTTCGTTTTAGTCGTATTGATTTTCAGTTTATTTATATCTGTCCATTGACCCAGAGAGAACAAAGACGGTATACTTTTCCGATACTTCCGTATATACTCCCGATACATTTTGGGTTGCTGTGAAGAAGCATGCACAGCTATACGAACCGAAATTATTACTAGTTCGGTTATTATCAATGAGGTTCAGTCCCAAAATATCGGGGGGGGGGGGGGGTATGTTCCTTAAGAAAAAGTAAGGAAAGGTCAAAATATCGTGTTCATAAAGGTTCTGCTCCGCTTCCGTTCGGAAAATGATTGCTGAAAGAAAAAAAAAAAAAAAGCTCACCCGTTTTCTTCCGCTTTGTTCTTTTTACAAGGTCTATCTAAGCGACCTAGACACCCTGCTGTATTGGAAAACGGGGCTAAACGAGCACAACAGCCAAGTAAATGATGCGAGCTCGATCTGTTGTTTCTCCAAGCCGATGCCGATCATCAATTAGCCGTTGCGATGTTATGTACAGGGGGTTGTACCGGAAGATTACATTGTATGGAAGGGGCTATTACACTTCCTGTTATCAATCTTCTAAGCAGAAAGGATGAATAATTAGATGTGCCAACAGCAGAGCCCGTCTGCTTGTGGCATTGTTTACCTTTTCTGCACCGGGACTGTTTACGCTATGCAGCTACAAGAGTTAAGGAAACCGAAAAGGAAGTATGGTCGTGTCGCTCGAAGACTTCTGCTTGTGCCGTCGCACTTTTTTTTTTTTTTTTACGGATGAACAAGACAACTTACAAGCCGCGTTTGCATGAATACGACACAAGCGTATCGAATCCAGTCGTTGAATCGAATCCGTCAATGTAAAGGGGTCGGTTCGCTAGGAGAGCGTATCGTATTCAATCCCCGAAGTGGATTCGCATTCAGATAGTGCGTGTAAACAGAAGATGTTCAACGAGGGGAAAAAGTTAGAATTATGGGAAGGGGCGAGTGCTCCGGGTCTGCGTCGTCATCTGCTGTTGGCGATCGGGTTCACAAAATGGCGATATTGTGACGACGAGAATGAGGACTCATCGCACGCGACTCATGTCACGCGCATTATCATTCTGTCATTAAATCATTACCATCCTGACGCTGTGCCTCTCGCAACATTTGGTGGAGGTGCTGGCTCGTCCCGACCGACCTGCTGCTGCCATGGCCATCGACACCCCAGCCCCGACCTGCCGACAGAACTATGAGACCCAAGACGACCCGACCGGACCAGAAGCCCCCATCCCCGTTGAGAACCGACGCCCGTGACAACATCACCCAGTGATGGCTCACCTCCCGCCCTCGGAGCACCGGCCTTCCAGCGAGCAGCGCAGCGTCCCCATCGCCCCATCACCCCAACGTCCACATCATTGCCGAACATCGTTGCCAAGCCCTGTGCTTTGTTGTCCATGTCGCCACCATCTTTCAACCCGTTAGCATCCGCGCCGCCGACTCCATCTTCCACCACTGTCTCTTCATCTCCGTTCATCTCCGTTGTCACGTCACCTTCCACCGTGCCCGGGAGGTCACGACTTCGGGAGGGGAGGTATTGTGACGACGAGAATGAGGACTCATCGCACGCGACTCATGTCACGCGCATTATCATTCTGTCATTAAATCATTACCATCCTGACGCTGTGCCTCTCGCAACAATATTAGGGAGTTCCCAGAGTTCCCAGTCACTCTCCATTTTGGCTGTGCAGGTTATAGTCTAGACTGACAGGTGCAGCATGGATTGCAGCCGTACAACAACGTTCATTCTGATGTACGCATGAATATGCGGCGTAAGCGCTACGCTTTCGAAGTTTTCATGTGCGGTGCGAAGGTGGCGGAGCACCGGAAACGGCCGTACTTGTGGAAGTGCGCTTTTCCTGTTCGGAATCGATTCGACGTGCTTGTGTCGTAATCATGTCGCGGGTCCATTTTCACTACAACGATCAACACTTTCTGAACCAGAGGTGGGGAGAAATATGATTTGATTGATTTTTAAAAGGAAAAAAATTGAGATGCTAGTTTCGAGACATTCGGGACTGGCTACTCCAGGACGCGCTATTAAGAAAAGAAAGGGAAACTAGACAAAACTCGACGCTTTGAAACGAAATGGAAACAGAATAAATGAGAACATCACCACCTAGCTTGGCACCAAAAGCGAAATCTCAATGCACAAAAACAAAGAGCGTCACAATGTGTCAGAGAGGTCCGTCGAGACGAGAAATTGCACAAGGGCGCGCATGGTAGGTACGAGCTGATTTGCTGACCAGCACCCAAGAACCTTTTCGGATAAATGCACTACCAGTAATGCATTACATTTTGGTAATGAATAAAAAGTAATGCATTACATTTTGGGAAGAGTTAATGAGTCTTGTTATGTCACATTTAGACCGACTAATGCGTCATTCAATCCAATCATTGCTTGGATTGAATGTCTAAAGCCAACAGGTAAAACTTGTGCCGTGTCGAGGCACAGAAAATACCCGAAGAAGCAAGCGCGGGGTACTATCCAGTAGGCCAACACGTGTCCAGATAGTGTCTCACTCTTTTTCTTTCCTAACGCTTTTTTCTGTCAAAGGAGAATGAACGGGAACAAATTCCTCTACGCCTGTCACAAGTTACATGTGATTGGTTGTTTTTGTCTTGTACTTCTATTCGGGTGACTGATACCTATAACCCGGGGCTTCATTAGGGACTTTTGGGAGAACCTAATGCCAGAATAACGACATTATTTTATGAAGGTAATGGCATTAGTAATGCATTACTAACCACAAAAAGTTGTGAGTACTGTGATGCATTACTTCTGACAGAGTAATGGGTAATGGTAACGCATTATACAAATTATACAATACAAGTAATTTCTCCGGCTCTGTTCTGGATACCGAATGCCTTCTAGACCGCGAGCAACGGGGTACACAGTACACCCCCAAATCGTCATCACCGAAATAGAGTTATTTTTGTTGTTGTTGTTTGAATAGAAAGACAACACCGAAAGTTGTCTGGCACTGACATCATCACTACAAACATTTCCCGCGAGAAGTCACGTGCTTATGAGTACCAATGACAATGATACCTAGCTATTCTTCCTTTGACGTCAGTGCTTGTCGTGTACGCATGTTCTTTTTTCGTCAGTACTCGGGAGTGCAGTATATACAACGCGTGCATGAAGCAATGAATCAACGTAAACGTGGTTACAGTGGGTCCTCAAATCAAACAATGTGTTACCGAACTGCATGACTGGATTGAGAAAGGGTCTGAGTGCAGCCGACTCTGTCCTCGACTTTTCATCGGCACCGGATAGC
Source organism: Ornithodoros turicata (assembly GCF_037126465.1). NCBI lineage: Eukaryota > Metazoa > Arthropoda > Arachnida > Ixodida > Argasidae > Ornithodoros > Ornithodoros turicata. The sequence goes on along the minus strand of NC_088206.1, from coordinate 8,040,059 downwards.
ACCAAGAACCGTATGCTCGCAATGCTTGCGGTGTTTGTGGACGTTCGTCAACTTCCGACAACGTCACCGGCACAGTTGCCGCCAACTGACTCCGCGTTACTAGCGTCACCGAAGAGCCCTCCGCTTTGTGGTCAGCTTCCTCACTGGCAGAACTGCACAGGTGCGGATAGGTCGACTACTCAGCACTCCTCGTTCTGTGGACGGGTTACCACAGGGCAGTGTGTTGAGTCCCACGCTGTTCAACGTCGTACTTACCGCTCTGTCGAGGTCCCTCCCTAAGGACCGTCCACGGATCTTCCTCTCAATGTATGCTGATGATATAGCCATCTGGTGCATTGGCTGTAAAACGGGACAAACGAAAACTTAAATGAAGTCTGCTCTAAAGGCGACAGCGGACTACCTCGAAAAGGCTGGCCTGTCCATCTCGACGGAGAAATTCAAAGCCATGATTATCAACAGAAGACGCCGCAGGAAAATCGAGATCACACTTCGCGGCCACAGCATCCCTCATGTCAAGACCCCACACTTCTTGGGTGTCACCACTGACGAGAAGCTCAGTTGGAGTATGCAGGTCGCGGCTATCAATTCGACCATCGGAGCCTTCCAAAATGCAGTGAAGTGACTCCGTGGACCAACTGAGTTAAGCTCGAGGCAGCTCACCGTATGGGCCTAAGAACTGGGGAGGTACACCTACAAGATGCTTGTTGGCCCTAGACCGGGCGCCCGAGCGGAAGAGCCACCGTTCCTTCAGTAGGGACCGCACTGCTCTTGCTCTGTTCGGTGCCTCAGGAAGAAATCACATGCCCCAAGCATTGGGGCAAAGGCTCTTGTACAAGAAGCCATGCTGGAACAGAACGAGGGTTCACTGGAAATCTACACCGACGGGTCCACCATTCTCGTTACCGGAAGCAGTACGGCAGCGTCCTGGTGACCTGCACTTCAGCACTCCGGGGGCGGCCGTATCGACACTCAAGTGGCTTTCACCTTAGCCGAATTCCTAGCCATCAAGTAGGCCTTAGAAGTCTTACTTAAAGTCGCAGAGAAGAGTGCTGTTGTGCTTACGGACTCCAAGTGTTCTCTTCAGCGAATAACTAATCCCTGCATCGACGACCTCATAGAAACCATACTGGAGATGTAGAGACAGCTCAACAACAGCGGCATTGCAGTGGGTCTTCAGTGGGTTCCTTCCCATGCAGGAATATCTGGCAACAAAACGGCTGACAGGATCGCCAACAAGCTACCACAATCTTCTTCCTGAGGTCCCTACACCTCTGGACGCACAGCATAATAGGAAGCACTTCTCTGCGTACATCCGAGAGATCCGTCTCACTGCATATTCGGAAGTGCGTCACTTCTCAACCGGAAGAGATCTACCCTTCTCCACAGGCTCCGATGCAAGTCCATGATAACACACACATTTCGCTATACAAACTGGGCTTCGCGTCATCGCCACGTTGTGAGACTTGTTTCTGTTTCGGGGACCTGCCGCACATCACCATGGACTGTGCAGAATCTCAAGCAGCCAGGGACACCTTGACCGCGAGTTTCAGAGCTCTATCACTTCCCTGTGGCACTCTGGACGAGATTTTGTACCCGCAGGGTCCCACCCACATCCGTAGAAAAGGGCGAGAAAGTGAAGAAGGAGTGAAACTTGCCGCCTCACTCCTCTTCCTTTGAACATTGCACCACCACCAACCCCACCACCCACATTAAACGTAGGTCCATTCGCTTTGTGTTTTTTTAGCCACCCTTGTTTCGTGTATTAGTCTGTTGTCGCACCTTTTAGAAGTGACTATATCAACTCGCATTCTGTCCGTACAAAGATCGATACCTTATACAACATGAATAGAGCGCAGTGGCCATACCTGCCAACATTTAACACCAGTTCCCAAGAGCCTGAAGAAAACAGACAGAGAATGAAATAGCTACTGACAGTTCAGAAAAGACAGAGGGAGAGAGAGCACAGGGGATTATATGTCACGTGGGTACCCACTAGAATTTTAGACGCTAGAGAACACAACGAAAGGTCTCACCGCAAAAGAGACAGACCACTCTGCTTCCAGGCCATTTCGAGGAAGAACTGTTGTTCCTCTCCCATTTGCTTTGTGTGTTTCTTTCCTTCCTCTTTCTTTCTATTTGTTTCTTTTTACTCCCGTCATCCCTGGGGTATGACCTTCCTTCCATCGTGCACATGCGCTATATTGCTAGAAAAACAATGATCGAGAGAGACGAAAACACAGCTCTTGCTCAACTCTGAGAGCTCTCAAAGTGAGAGACCAGAACGAAAGTGGCAATTCTAAACTAGGGGTCCTGAGTAAAGTGAAGATGAAAATTACTTTTAAGAAGGATGTGTTTTTCAAAAATAGTTTTTTTTGTTTTTGTTCCTTAGACGGCCGTTAGACGGCAACACGAACACCAGAGAACAAGAATCAATGGTTCGTACATCTATTATTGAGAAACCACACGATGTTCATTCATGAAGGGTATTTCTCTGCCTGGCTGGGCACTTCCCAGCATTCATCCAGGGCTATGCAACGCTGACGAAGCGTTTCACGTAAGAGTCCCGCAAAGATGCGCTATGGACCGTTTTCACCACGACCTATGCGCATGCGCATGACCTTGAGGCGCCGGAGAGGGTTATCTCCGTCTTCACTAGATGGCGCAGTACGGGAACGACAGAAGTGGGGAGCAGTGGGGAGACCGCACGAACGGCGCCAGCACGTCGGTCCCACGTCGGTCCTACTCCGGATCGGTTTTTGTCCTTTGTGCTCCCCAGGTGGACTTGTTCTGACGCGCTCAGAGCGTGGTTCGCTGAAGAGCCGGTAGGATACGACGCGTATGTGAAAAACGTCCATTCCTATGGACAAGAGAGCGAACCAGGAGCGTGCTTACCAAGAGTACCTTGTGAGACATTGCATCGCGAAGCCTAGCTCTGCAGATTAACCAATGGCATTTCCCCACCCACGTCGCAAAACAACGTCCTAGGATTTATGCACCTGACTGAAGTGAGCGCTTTGCTGCTGGCAAGATAAACCGCTTCGCGGCCCAGATAAAGCTGTCGACGCCGAAGTGGGTTGTCATTCCTGCACTCCCGACGGGCGTACGTGCTTTCGGATGATTTGCATGTCAAGATCTGGCGATGCAGATCTCAATGTACGTGCCGGCCTTATTATTTTTAAATCGATGGGACAGCTTTAAAAAAATGACCACCTCCAATCCCGCTATCTTACATCTATCTGAAAACCTTTAATTAAAAAAGTTGATTAATGAATTTTGACGTAGTTGGTTATCTACTAGTTCACTCTCTTCCACGGAGAATATCTGCCTGCATGTACAAACTAGTAGCAAGAACGCCATCTGCGCTGCTCTAACAGCATTTTTCTAAATTGAAAAATACGTATACCCGTTCAAAAGAAACAATGCTTGGTAATTTACGCTTATTTAAAACTAACTGTCGCAATGCTTTTGCAACAGTAATGTCAGTTGCAAAAGTAATGTCATGTAGCAGTTGGCAGCTAGCAATGGACACACGCTAGCAGTCTTCGTTGTGTCACTTTCAGAGCCACTCGTAATGTATTTTGCCCAAGAAGAGCAACCTCAGATATCGCACGAAGCGCAACCCCGCGAGACACTCGTCCGCGATGCAAACGAAGTTTGCAAAGGTACTGCGAATGTGCGGCCAACTCGTTGTTTCCGCTGTGGAATAAAGTCACCCAATCCAGTGACTTTACTGTGGAACAAACAGTCTGGTTCGATACACTGTTTCCCAACAACAACAACAACAAACAAACAAGTAATGATGACGTAGTGGGATGTTTCGCCGCTGTTTCCCAACAACAACAACAATAAATGAAGAAGTGACGATGACATGGGATGTTTCCCAGCCAGGCTCACGCCGATTAGTTTTGCAGGCAGTACAAGGCAGAGAGAAAGGAAGCGATACCAGGAAGGAATCACATGCTTTCCTTCTCTCTGGCTTGTACGCTTGTACTGCCTGCCGTGCTAGACGTTGCTGATTTTTCAATATGGCGGCGTCCACGAGAAAACAGTGTATATACATCTCGTTAAGTTTCATGAAGTTCCCGCTGCCTTCTTTATCCTTCGCGCCAGGGCAGCTCATCATCTCCACGCGACCAAGACCGTCTCATTTCGTCGGCTTCTTCACTAACCCTGGAGGACGTCTGTACTTTATCGCGAAACCACTTCCTCCCACGCCTAACTTCATCGGACGAACACTATGCACACATAAATCAACCCTCCAGCACTCCCAGTCACCGAATAGAGCCGCGATATCGGCGATGGGAGTTCATTACGAAGCGAGATGAAGGGCAGGTTATGTCACGAATAAATAAAAGGGGGGAAAGGGGTTGTCACTGAACGGTATCCGATGTGTTTTATGCGATCCCAGCGCTGGGAGCGGCGCAGATAAACAAGCGAAAGACAGGCAGAAAGGGACGCGGAGAGGGCTTAATATGGACGCATCGTGATTCCTAATGTTCCCTCTAATCCCGGAGCTGAGCAGACAGGAAATAAATGCGTAAACAAAGTGTCATCCTTAATGGCATGTCTCGCGAGAGTCGCATGCTGATAGAGTTCTGACATGTCTGCGCTACATATAGCCACAGCTAAACTGTTAAATGACACCTTGATAGATGCATCATGCACTGCACTATGTACACATGGTACAACGTCAGCGTATTGTGGGGAAAACAAGCATTATTTTTTCTACGTGTCGTGCTTGGCAAGATATCAACACTCGAACGCACGTGTAGGCGTTTATAATTCAGAGGAGTGAGAGCTGGTACGGCTATTCCCCATATTGTGTGTATTGTCATCAAGCAGGAGAACTATACCTATGACGGTAGCCCACTTTACACGCGACGAAAGCTCCAAATTACATACCGGATAACAACCACAGGGGTGCTCCATAGACGAAAGCGCGCTGGGCGAACGCAATGCATTCTGGACAGGTCATGGTCACACGTCACAGCAAACGTCACCGCACACCTTGACCTTATAGGGATGGCTGCGCCCACGATCGGCGGCCAAACGGTTTGTAAACAAAGTGTTTGTTCTTTCTGTGAGCCGTTTTCGACGTTTTTCGATCCCGGTGACTATATTTATCCGATAATATCGCGGTAAAACGAGTAGTTTTGTAGATGAGGGCTCGTACTGTTGACCACTTCCAAAGATCTGATGACGCACCACGTAAAGAGACACTGTGCCGTTGTTATGTACTGCTTGCGACACGGATGTCTGGAATCGCCCGCCAGTAGTTCTGCAGTCCACATTTACTTGATTGTCGTCGGAAACGCTGTTCCAATATTGCATTTCTAGAAAGATCATATGCTTCACCCGTATGTTACTAAAAATGAATGTTCTTGCAGCTCCTCGAGATTTCAGATGACAACAACAACAATAAATGAAGAAGTGATGATGACATGGGATGGGATTTCAGATGAAGTAAACCGCGAGGTTCCAGACAACCATGTCGCAAGCAGTACTTAAACTAAGGAGAAATGGGATACCATATGTCGCGGAAAAAGCACCGGATAGTTTACGCTGACAAAGTACGTTCCGCTCTTGGCTTTATTCTAACGGGAATATGTCGGCAAGTGCTAACACGTCGCGTAAACAGAGTCACTCAAAATGACGTTGCCTATAGGACGTGTAACAATGACAAGATGGCGGTTTTAAGAAAAGCACCCGCTTGAGGGTAATTACAACAATGACGGGTTCGTGTCACCCCTGAGGTGCTGCTGTTGAAAAGGATCGCCGTTGTCGGCCTCACAGAGGTGAGCAACGTCATGACTGACGCCCTGCGGGAATGTGCGTCCTGGGCCGTCTTCTAAGGGAATTGCGCCGACATATGTCTGAATGCGTCCGAGGAAAACCCAGAAAAATCCCCAGACAGCACAGCTGGCACCAGGATTCGAACCCGGGTACCTCCCAGTCACGACGTGACATGGCCAGCACGCTAAGGGGAGATTTTCTCCCTATTGGTTGTCGTATAAGCACGTGATATCTCTCGCGCTGCCCCACTGCGCGGAGACGCGTCCAGTGATGTCAGAGCCGTACGAGTTTCGATATTTGCGGTGCTGAATTTCTGCGCGTCTATTACCCTCTTTGACGCACAATGCTGGAACGCAGGCTCGCATGGAAATAATTGTCTTTCAAGTGCTACTGGGAATTAAGCAAATAAATATTTGTTTCATTTGGTGCTCCGAATCTTCCTTGATTTTGCCGAAGCGTTCGAGAAGGTTTCTCATTATTCTCTATTATATAAACTCGGCACCCTTCACATTGACGATAATATACTAGTTTGTCTTCATTCATTCTTATATCATTGATATCAATACGTGACGGATACCAATCATGACTCTGAACTAACACCTGTTCTATCAGGCGTTCTTCAAGGCTCAGTTCTGGGCCCGCTGCTCTTCCTAATCTACAGGGCAGCTACATATAAACGTTTACCCATTCCGTCGCACCGTAGTCACAAATTACTCAATGCAGGTCTATACCTTTTTACAAAAGCAACGGCCACCTGTTGCACGCAAGGGCTCATGGGAACTTGTGCCGCCTTAGAGCATTACGAGACGACCAGGTGCGGAGGTAGAAGAAGAACAACAACATTCCCGTTGCGCGCAGCAGCGGCGTCAGCTTCGGTAAACCATAAACGAAAGCAGACGACAGAGCAGTATCACCCAAAGTTCCCATGCTGCTTTGCGCCGCGCGGTTGGTGGAACGCGCATCTTTGTAAAATCGTCTATTGGTATGTTTCATCGTGAAAATTTTCAAACCGATTCAACATCGCAATCCCAAGTTACAACCAAAAACCTCCAAATCCCTATGGGTAAACACTCAAGATGGAATCCATGCGGGTAAACTGTTTTAGGTAGCTACCCTGTATATCGATGATCTCACGGACTCCGTACGTTCTAACATTCGCCTGTTTGCCGATGACTGCGTCCCCTATCAAGGAATAATTTGTGAATCAGATGTCAACACCCTCCAATCTGACTTCAATGCTATTCCTGCTTGGTGTTCTTGCTATTCTTGTTGTAACTCTTCGCACATGGAGCTTAATGTTAATAAAGTGCAAGCACGGTAGAATCTCTAGGAATAGACACACCGGTCGTGTTTACTGTTCAAACAGCAAGCCACTCGAAATACTATGATCCTAGAAGTACCTGGGAGTTTTGATTGCATCCGACTTATCGTGGCGAACCTACATTGAACATATTGTTAATAACGCAAGTAGAACATTAGGCTACATAAAACGGATCTTCTCCCTTACTCCAGTCAATCTGAAACTAAAAAAATTGTTAGACCGAGACTCGAATATGCCGCAGCAGTCAGGGACATTCATCACGGATTCCTGATCCATTCCACTGGATTCCACTGGATATTCCATATACAGAATAGCGCCGTACGTGCCATCAGAGGCACTAGCAACCGTACTGCAAGCGTCACATCGATTAGGCATAATTTTCGAATACCACCGCTTTTTCTCCGTCTCAAAATAACTCCTCTCCGCGCTTTTCAGGAAATATCATCGAACTCGTATAATTACTAGAATCCAAGCTGACCCAACCCAACCCAACCTATATGGTGGTGGTGGTGGTGGTCGTGGTGGTGATGGTGAAAGGGCTTGCCGTTGTCGGCCTCACGTATGTGGGCAACGTCACGACTGACGCCCTGGGGAAATGTGCGTCCTGGGCAGACTTCTAGGGGAACCTATATGAGTAGCGTGCCTGACCCCACGGGAACCAATCCTTCCTGTCTGTTTTCATTTTTCTAAGTGAACATATCCCCCACCGGAATTACACCTCCATATTTTTCTTTTCCTTCTAGTTCACGAAATAACTCAAATTTTATACGAACATACTATAAGTTTGCCTTCGCAAGTCCCTCCCGAGGTCCAGGCTCGACTCTTGCCGTTCCACTGCCCTTTTCGGAGCCTGCCACTTATCGATGCTTCGTTCACCTTGAGACTTGTGTTCTGTCTATGTGAGTTCCAGCCAAAGAACAGCTATAGTTCCCATCGCGGTCACCAGATGCCCCTGCTGCGTGCATGTGTGCGTGTGTGAGACACACGTTGAAGAAAATGTATAAGGTGTGAGCGAGTGTCCTGTTCGTCATGTGTCATGTCGTTGTTGACCTGTGCCAGCGTGGCGTACTGGTTAGCGCACTTGATCGGAAATCCGGAGGTGCAGGTCCGATTCCTGCTGCTCGTTGGCCTTTCGACGGTTGTCAAATTTCAATCATCGCGACCTATAGCTGTCATTTGTAACAACAAAAAGAACGTGCAGAGAAAGAAAATATCTTCACTTAATATCAGAATTCCGCACGCCGTATCACTGCGCACAGCACCGACTTTTGCCTTGTTTGCTGCGTTCCACCCACGCAAGTGAAAAACAAATGCAACCTGTATTGCAGCCTCCGAGGGTATCAGATTGTCTTTCCTCCTCCATTGGCAACGCGCAAAATTGGACGCAACCCGATACGCAATGGCCGATTGGATGTAATCCCGCGAACAATAAAACGACCCCGCCCCAAACTAAAAAATACGTGATGAAATTTCACGCTTCGCAATCAGACGATGGCTGTCATGAAGCCAACAAGGTATAGCGTCGCTGTGCACTGAGCACTTTGCGTTCCGAGATGGACATTTACTGCCGGAAATAGTTCTTCCGAGTCTCCTTATTGGCCTATTTCCCCCCTGAATGAGAAAAAACGAGACGGAAAAGAAGCTTTTAGAACTTCCGGACGGTTTCGTAGGACGAATGCACTGCTAAGCCTTTCAACAACAACAACAACAACCACAACAAAGAAAAAGTCAAAACGCAGAAGACAATAAACGCAGACATATTACACACACAGGGAGGAAGACGCCGGTTAATTCCGCGTGGAAGAACAAAGAACCTTTGAAAATCTAAAGCCCTGTCTTGAGTGAAATTATAATTAATGTATACAAGAAATGTATGCACCATCTGATTAATGGAACAAATTTTCTTTTTGAAATGTATACAGGGTGTCCAAGCCAACATGCACCGGGGCCAACATGCAAAAATACACACGCTGCGTCATATATAGGCCTGTTTCTGTGGGTCAGGGGGACGCGAGTGAGCAGCAACGTGAGCGCCCCAAAATATGCAAGAAGCGGGAAAAACGCGTCGGCTGATAGGCTATTGCTCGTCGACGCGACGTAACAATTAAGAGTCAGCCAATCAGGGAGCTTAATCGCTTCATCGTCGTTACGGTCGTTACAAGCTAACGAGTGGCGGGAAATTTAAAAAGGTGGGCACGTGGTAAAACACGTGCACGGCGCTCTTCGCGCGATACGTGAAAGGCCGTGGTACACGTCACGCGCAATGTGTCACGTGCCCACCTTTTTGAATTTCCCGCCGCTCGTTAGCTTGTAACGACCGTAACGACGATGAAGCGATTAAGCCCCCAGGATCGTGTTTTCAACGGCGGTAACCAATCACGAATGTGCTTTCAGCGGTCGTAACCGTCGTAGTCGTCGGGGGTATATAACGATATCCCACATAGTGAAGAACCCGCATGTTCAAAATCGCAGACGTTCAAGATCCCAAATCGGCAGACTCTATAGTGCTGCCCACGCCTAGCACACCCGAGGGGAGTAGTATTCAAGCTTGAACTAACCTTGGTCTCACCGAAGCGTGTATAGGTCTCTCGTGACTATACAAACTAACCAACGTGGCTGCTTCGTTTTGTGTTGCTCCAGCGCGTCCGCCCAGCTAAGGCTAACCGTCGCTCAAATGCGCATTTCATTCGCTAAAACGAAAACACGCGAAGCTGCCACGTTGTCCAGTGGTGATATCCTACTTTGAAACGCGGTCATTCTCAGACCTCGCCAATATAAGCTTTGATTTTCCATTTTTTTGTGATTTTGGTATTGTGGATTTTGAGGTCTGGGATTTTGGACGCTGGGATATTGTGGCATACCCATTTTTTCCGGCCAATAGACTGGTACGGCACACTGCTCATTCTCAAACACAGTAATGGTACAGCTCATTCAGCGTCGGTCAAGCCAATACGGGTTACCGTACTGTACTTCTGAATGACGATTTCAGACATCGTTTTGCTTATCTCCGGAACTACGGGGACTTGCTGAACACACATGCCGGGCATCTTACAGACACCGCGTGGTTGCGACAGAGCACAATACTTAAGACAAGTGGACGGCGCAAGAGGGCCTGCGCACGAGCCCTTTTAAGCGAACGCGGCTTACGAGATGTAGTAGCTTCGCAATCTTTTCGCGGATAACAGCTCCATGTGTGTGCAGGGGCAGTAATCCTCTACTGTTCCAGCCAGCCGCCGAAAGGTCGATCAAACCCCATCACGGAATGTTAAGACGATTATTGTAGTCCAGGATTTCGCGTTCACTCGCATTCCGTCCGTTGTCGCGACATGCTGAGGCAACAGCGAGAAAAAGTTGAAATGTCGCAGGGAGAAGGACTATATAGCCAGAAGGTTGGGTTTCTATTACCAGTCAGTTGGAATTTCTTCCGAGAATATAAAGTCCACGCTTATCCTAATGAAGGATTGGAAAATCGGAGGTGTTGCAGAGCAGTGGTGCCAATTTGTTGATCAGGCCAAAAGCTGGTTTCGTAATCTCTGGATAGGTTGTCCCTGTGAGCAACTCACGCGTGCCTTATCCAGTTATACACTGTTAGAAAAATTTATACCTTTTAGGGTGTAAATCGCCCGTGCAATAACTCGTACCTTTTAGGGTATAAATATATACCCTCCTGAATGGTATATATAGTTTATACCCTAGTGGAAGTATAGAATTTATACCTTTTCTTCACATAAACTGTACCTCTGCAGAGGTATATTCTAATCCAGTTTGCGACAAAATTTTGGGAGAGGGAGTTGAAATAGCATTTGATGAGAAGAAAAGCGTTTTTTCCTTTTTTTTCTTTTTTACCGCACTCACACATGCAAACTATTTGAGAGTAACGCTCGAGTACACCACACGAATCCCTCATATAAAAAGAAATATAAAATAAAATAATACATAAAAAGAAAAGGTTCAAAGAGGAATACCCGTTCCGCGAGTTTGGCAGTTTGGATCGATCAAATTCAGTTTGTATTGTTGACTGATTAGATGAGTCACAAAATTAGTGAGCCCATCTTCCTTACCTTTTAGCCTACCACTCCCTATATAATCCATCCAGTTATCCAAATCCAGTTATCGACATCTAAAGGACAACAAATACTGATATACGACTGGCGACTTGGCACACTGTGGAGCACCCTTTGCCTGGCGGCCAGCCATACGGGTGAGAACGGCAAGATTTAATTATTTCAGGTACACATATAACGCACTCATAAGCTCAACCTATAGACTGTAGATACAACTGTAACGAAGTCTGTTTTTTAAACAAATTAGTGCTTATCTTAAATGACACCGCTTCAACAGAAGAAAATTATGTGATTCAACACGTGGTGCAAGTAAAGGTATAAAAACGATGAAGGTATAAACAGCCTGCAGTTATACCTTAGGAGGTATAGCCTCGATTGCATGTTATGCAAGAGGTATAAACACGTGATAATGAGGTATAAATATGTTACGTTATCCCTGCTTCATACCTCTTTTATACCCTTGTGCATGGTTGGAGGTATAAATCGGCACTTTGTACCTTTTCTATACCCTCCAAAGGTATATATCTGTATCACAAGGTATAAAAAAGGTACAATAGCCCATTATTATACCTTCTTTATACCTTTTTTTTCTAACAGTGTACCACCATAAGATCGCGCGTCTTGTCTGTATACATGACACCGATAAGCAGCGTTCTTGTCTCTTCGAATCAGAGACAAGTACAGGTTGGAACAAAAGGTTGGAACAAAAGTTTACAGAACGCGCGAACGGCGTACTTTTTCTTCGGTGCGACATCCTAGCCGCTGGCTGGAGCGGGTGAGTTCACTGTTTCGGAGGGATGGAAGGGTGCGCCGTTAACGACACACAGCGGTATAGTTCCGGTGTCGCTTGGGTGTGCCTGGTAAGTAGAAGCTACCGCTTTGTGTCCGCTAACAGCGCACCCTTCCACCCCTTCGAAACAGTGAACTCACCCGCTTCCGCCAACCGTTAGGGTGTCGCACCGGAGAAAAAATACGTCGCTAGCGTGTTCCATAAACTTTTGTCCCAACATGTACATCCACAGCTGTGCGAGAAGCCTTCAACGAATCGTGTAAGAAACAAGAAAGGCACAGAAGAAGCAAACACCGGTAGCTATACTACAATGCTCGATTACATTGTCACTTTCATTCCGGGCTACTTTTCTTGGCATGGGAAAGGCTTGGATTGGATTGGATTGGATTGGCAAAAGAAAGAAAATTATGGAGAGGTTAGTCCCGACCCACTCAGAACTGGGAAAGGCTTTCTAGCCCTCTTTCTAGGCGTTTCCAAAGCGGCGACTAGACATCGCTGCCATGGGTCGAATTTCAGGTGTTTCGGGTCAGAGCCCTCCCTCATGGTGTAGGGCTGTTGCAGCAAAGTTTGCACAGCGCCATTTCGGACCCAAGCGGCCACGCATCCAAACAGTAGGTAGTTTCATCGGCGGGTTCTGAGTGGTGTTTCAAGCGGTACGGCGCCAAGGAAAGCTACAAAATCTGTAGGAAATCCACAGAAAAAGCGGTGCATCTTGCCAAGTGCGAACAACTCGAGACCATGTACTTGGAAGTGCCACGTTGTCTGCTAAACCACCGCGGGTTGCATATTTCGGGGCACTGACGTCGCTGCTCACTCGCGCCACCTGGTCCGTAGAAACAGGTCTATTCAAACACTATTTCATGAAACACGTTTACAACACAGCGCCTCCAGATCAAAGAACCCGTTACTTCTTGCACACAGCCATAGTACTACGTACTGCCGCACAATCTCGTACATTGTAGCGCTCGGGCTGCGGAAATGCCTCATATAGCCCAGGGAGATATTCCTTTGATCTAGCCCATACCTTGTGCATTATCTTGTCCTCATATAGAACTGCTTGCAAAGTGATACTGCCCAGACATCGCCGACGAGGCCCTCAATGGATGTTCCTTCTTTTTGCTTCCCCATATCATGAAAATAGCGATATTTGGCAGAGACTTCTTCCCGTGATTCTGCTGCTTGTGTCCGTCCAACCTCCACTGCTAAGCCGCCGCTGGCAGCAAAGCCGAGAAACGTGCTATAATAAAAGTAACGTTAAGTGTCTCGCGTCTTTTTCTTTATTGCGTACGATACTGATTCGTGTGTATACGTGGGCGAGCTATAGAAAAGCGATGCTAAGAAATTATTTGTAGGGTGATATTATGCAATGTGTATGCGGGAAACGTTATATCTCCGTAATGGTCCTGTGCTTTCGTAACGCAAGCCGATGTCCAAAGCACAAGCTGACTGTGTTTGACAGATCGTGATTGGTTGGTTGTATCGGTTTGCTCACCGTGTTGAAATATACATTCTTAAAAATGATCTTCACCACATCGCACGCTCCTAGCCTACCATTTTTGTTTGCTTTTTTTTGTTTTTTCGTTTTTTTGCAAAGCTAAAAGTCTCTTTAAATTTTCTCTAGAAGTGATTCCTCAGACTAGGTGTCAATATTGTAATTTGTAAGTGAGACACAAGGGGGAATTACACAGGAATAACTTGATTCTAAATGGAAACACATGTCTGATTGTCTGTATCTAGCAGTCATACCTACAGTTTTGCACAATTTGTTTTCAATATATTCAACATTAAATTTTGCATGAGTTTCCGTGCATTTAGTTCCGAAACAGAACAATGGTTGTGGCAACGCATCTTGCTACAAAATAATAATAATAATAATAACTAAAAGCGCTTCTTTGCTCTCTACCCTTCGAGTGTAGGACGCTCACAGCCATAATAACAGTGTGTCGGCTACCTGCTTAAACTTCACGGCTCACAAATTCCGATGCGAAATGTGTATTATAGGAGCATAAGTATATCGTAGCTTGCATAAAAAGGTCCATCGCATGTCACATTAAAACCAGGCGCGCGCGCGCGCGACGACAGAGGCTATCAAATTAAAATAAAAGCAGATGATGCCATTACGAATCCAAGTCCACCTTAGCGTATAATTTAGCGTCGCAAAAGAAATGCTCCTACCTTAATCGTGCCCCGCTCCATGTCGTTGAATAACCCCGACACACCCACTCGTTCAACAGTAACACCATGGTCCAAATTATTCAGTTTCCTCATTCGTAACTGATGCGCAACGCCACGGTAAAGTAAAATGATCCATTAGGTGGAGTAAGATACCCAGCGTAATTGTTCGGCCCACGAGTTCACACAAAAGATCTGAGATAATCCCCTACAATGCCGCTCGTTTTTCATAGGCTCCAAAGGACTAATGTACACAGACTGAACGCAATATTTCGGTAGAGTTGCGAGTACAAAGCCTGTGACGCTCTGTGGCATGAGCACAGTGTAATACAGCAGAAATGAACTAATAATAATAATAATAACAATAACACATCGTCTCTGAAAAAAAAGAAAGATAATGACAACACAGGTCAGTGAGATCGCCCCGCTAGTGTACCTCATTTGTTATGGGATCACATAAAATGGGTACAGAGCATGTCTGTGTTGAAAGATGAAGCAGAAAAGAAAACGCGACAAGGGGTACGAAAGGTGAAATACACATGATCGTGTGCGTCCTGTAGTGCTTTCGTCTTTCTTTCGTTTAGTTCGTCTTCAGTTCCCCCTGTTTTATGTATTTGGTTATCATGTACAGCTGGCCTGTGCCCTTGTCCTTCTAAGGCGTTAAATAAGTGGGAAGGGCATTTTCTTCTTCAGCGTCTACGCCTTCTTAGGCTGCGTTCACACGGGGCAACTTTTCCCAGCAACTCGAACCAATGTCTTATGAGCAATTCGGAGAGCGCGTAGAATGGACGCCATCAACAATCATTCTTATATGTGTATTCGCCATTCAATTGTGTTTTATGTTAGCGGCTACATGTCTCAATAGAAAGTTGTGTTGTGAAAAAAAAAAAAAAAAGCGTAGCAAGTCGATATCCCATGCAACCGGCATGTCGTTTCGAATGCAACGGACAGTGTCTTTTCTACGCCAAAAGATCATCATTGTCTTCAAAAAATGGCTACTGATATGTCTGTGAAACGTAAGTAAAAATAAAAAAATAGAAAAAAGTTATTTCTCAGCTGCACCTGCAGGATTTGAACCCATTAAGCCACGAACGAAATCACGTAGCGCCATCGGGAGTCACGTGGCAATGCTCCCCTCGCTGATTGGCCGGTGCACGAGCAACTTCTCAAGTGCTCGCATGGCTCACTGGTTAGCGTGTTGGCCATGTCACGTCGAGACTGGGAGGTACCCGGGTTCGAATCCCGGTGCCGACTGTGCTGTCTGGGGTTTTTCCTGGGTTTTCCTTCATATACGCTCTCAGATATATGTCGGCACAGTACCCTTAGAAGTCGGCCCAGGACGCACATTCCCCCAGAGCGTCAGTCGCGACGTTGCCCGCTTATGTGAGGTGAGCCTTTCACCAGTACCACCACCATCCTTTCGGTCGGGGAGCGGAGGTTGCCGGTGTCGGTCGACTGCCATCAACTCGAAAATTGCTCCTAGTTGCTGGAAAAAAGTTGCCCAACGCTGCCTGAGCAATAAACCAATCTATTAGAGATACCAGAAACTGTCAGCCATATTCAGATGTATCGTATGCGAGTGTTTGTGTTGTAAAGAAAGGTAGGGAGACGGGAACCGTTTAATATTTTTTGTGTATTTTTACGAAGCTTCCCATTTATGATAGTTGCACTACTGTGTCGAACTGAGGTCAAATAAATGCTCACCGAAGAGGATGCCAGTACGCCGCAGAAGAAGCAGAGACAAACAGACAACAACGGGACGAATCCTGGAAACGAATCCGAGCCCGGACCGGAACGGGAACAGAAAGAGTTGCAGTGACGTAACTTGCATCTTTCGTTTTAGTATTCTTTGAACGATAAGGCAGTCCTCATACAGTATAAACAGATTGCTTGCATCTCATCATCTGCATAATTTATATCCTGAAATAGTCATACTTTTTGATATATTTCGCTGAGAAATTGAAGCACAAAATCTCTATGAATAGCCAAAGAGGGAGTTAAAATACAACACGTGGCACATCAAAGCGCGGACAGATTTTAGCTGAGGCATTTTTTGCGATGTTACGCAAGCCTATTCAGTATATATACGTAATGCAATATACGTGTGCGCATTTCGAATGAAAGCGTTCTCAAATCGGGCGTCTACTCGAAAAACACGACTCGTTGATACAGCGAAAGGCAAATAAATTCTTTTCACCTCGTATACTGAGTCTTATATAGAGTGTAGCTATGATTAGATGGGCGAGTGAAGCGATATCGATTAATAGGATTGATAACGAAACGGAGACCTGTTTCTGCGGGCCAGGCGGCGCGGGTGAGCAGCAACGTCAGCGCTCCAAAATATGCAACGCCCGTTAGTTTAGCAGACGACGTGACACTTTCAAATACATGGTCTCCTGTCCTTCGCACTTGGCAAGAGGCACCGCTTTTTCTGTGGATTTTCGACAGGTTTTGTAGCTCTCCTTGACGCATACCGGTTGAAACGCCACGCAGAACCCGCTGATGAAACTCCCTACTGTTTGGATCCGTGGCCGCTTGGGCCCCAAATGGCGCTGTGCAAACTTTTCTGCAACAGCCCTATAGGAAACAGACTACAAACTGCCCTGCCCCATGTCGTCCACCGAGGCTAAACTCTTCGGCATCCTTACCGCCCTGGAATACATTGCTGACTTGCCACCTGGGAAATGGGTCGCCCTCACCGACAGCAGTGCATCCCTCCACCTCTTGATGCCGTCCTGCCCCAACCTCATACAGGATATAGCCAGCCTGATCATACAGACGTATACAACAGGCTCCGCGCCAATGGTCATGTTTTTTTTCCTACAATGGGTGCCCAGTCACGTGGGCTGGACCGGTAACACACGCGCAGACGCGGTTGCAAGACGCGCTGCCGCAGCTGTCACTCCTGCCACCGCACGTCTTCCCCTTACAGTTTCGGCTTGCCATATATCTATTCGCCGCCGGTGTGCTGCCCGCGCCCAAACGTTCAGGTCTGGGGCTACGTCCTACAGCAGTCGCATGCAGTCCATCGACCCCTCAGTTGCATTCTTCATTCCATGTCACCGCAGTCGCCCCGAGGAATCACTTCTGCACCGCATCCGTCTCAATGGTGGTGGTGGTGGTGAAAGGGCTTGCCGTTGTCGGCCTCACGTATGTGGGCAACGTCACGACTCACGCCCTGGGGAAATGTGCGTCCTGGGCCGACTTCTAGGGGAACTGTGCCGACATATGCCTGAAAGCGTCTGAGGAAAACCCAGGAAAAACCCCAGACAGCACAGCCGGTACCGGGATTCGAACCCGGGTACCTCCCAGTCTCGACGTGACTGGGAGGTACCAGGGTTCGACATCCGTCTCAACGTTGCCCGCACTCCGTTGCCTCTATACAAAATGGGCCAATCCAGCTCCCCCTTGTGCTGTGGCGAGGTGGCCAATATTCCTCATCATCTTCTTCACTGCCAGCAACAACTTCCCCAACGGCAAGCCCTCCGTCGCCGTCTAATGCAGCTTCACTGCAACACAATGTCCATGGCCACCTGGCCACACCTGGACACCCCACCTGGACACACCGTCCTTGGTCCCGTCCCTCAGCCTACCCAGTGGGCCGTCACCAGAGACCTGCTCCGCTTCCTGCAAGATCCGGGTCTTGCGTCCGCCCTCTGACCGGGCTTTCTCGCGCGATGTCGTGCCTGTGCTGCACTGAACGTTTCTCTTTCTTTCTTTTTCTTTTTTGGAATAGCAAACCGGCATCGGCCTGGCTGACATTTCGTCTTTTCTGTCTTTTCTTTTCTTTCTACTTAACATATCCCCCAGCCCCCTATAGGACACGCTCGTACAATAGCGATCTTTAGTACATCGTACGGTATCACCTTTGCGCACGTAAGGGATAGTGTTGACGGTTCTGCACACGCCCTTAACAGAAAGAGAGCTTTACGCAGTGCGCAAAACCCACCACGCTATTGCTTACGTACGCAAAGACGATAGCGTACGTCGCACTAAAACTCACTACTGTCTGTTAAAAGTTAAGGCGATGCGTAGTGACAGTTGGCGTAACGAGATCGGTATTGATCTATCCTTCATAACGCGGTACTTAGAATAAAACAAAGTTGCTTTTACAGCGCACTTCGGTTAATTTATTCCCCGCATCACCACTAGCAATGGGTAGAGTATCGCCCCCTGGCGATGAAATTCCCCATTCATCATCTCCTAATAAGGTTGTTGCTATTGTTGTTTGTCGCTCCGGCGAAACACCTCATCTCATCGTCATTCATGTAGTTGTTGTTATTGTTAGAAGCACTTCTTTGAAAGAATCTCAGAGGTCTTTCGATTAGCCCGCATAAATATGCGGATGCAGAAGCTTTCTAGCCTTAATGTATGCCGGAATCGATGGCGAAAGAACAAGCCAATGTGCCCTAGACTACTTCTCCTGTGCACATTCTGCCAGTGCAGTGAAAGCACGCTTCACAGGAGTCCGTCACGGACGGACGGACACACTTTGCCTGTTTTCCCGCCTTATTTTATAGAATGCATTCTGTAATATTATTCGACGTGGGAGCCAAAAGTTTTTAGCGCCCTTTCTTCTTCAGGCAAAAGATTCGTCCCCCCCCCCCCAAACTGTGTACAGAACGCTAACTGTACCATAGCAGATCTGACATTGTAGAAGGATTATACATATTTCGAGCGAATAAAACGTCATGTCTGACATATCATAAAAATGTAATAATTATACTTATTTATTTTTGTTGGGCCTACATCTCCATGTTTTTCTTTACTGCCATCATCGCCACTCTTGTTAAGCGGCGCATAAACAGCCATTCAAGGAGCAGTGAAATAAAGGTGTATATAAATAAATGCCCCGTCCATAAACTTTTCGTTCTCGGCTGCGGCGTGTTACGCAACAAGCAACTTGAGCTCTTGCGAAGAAGCGAGGAGCGCAGCTGACACGCAACACGCGCGCGCGCGAGAGAGAGAGAGAGAGACAAATAGAGTCATTTGATATGCGCACCCAATAGGACCCCTCCAACCCTCCAGAGCATAATAAGCGATTTGCACACGTCAGAAATTCAATCAACTTTTAGCCACTGGTTACAACATCACGTTCCAATGGGTCCCTGGCCACATAGGCCTGCATGGAAACACCCGAGCAGACGCAGTAGCGAGACGTGCTGGGGTCTGATGTCACTTCGGCCCTGACACCTCTGCCGCTTACAGCCTCCACATGCCGTCTACATATTCGCCGTCGGTGCGCCATATGTGCTCGGCAGTTCCGTGCCGAAACTACGACTTACAACCCATTCCTACGATCTATCGACCCATTGATGGAGTTTGTCATCACTTGACACCGCAGTCGTAGAGAAGAATCCCTTCTCCACCGCCTACGACTCAATGTTGCCCGTACACCCTCACTTCTCTTTAGAATGGGCCGGCTAAATTCACCAAACTCCAATGTCTGTGGCGTGGAAGCTGACATCCCACACCAGCTCCTACATTGTCAGCAGCACCTTCACCATAGGAACACCCTTCGTTGCCGTCTGCTCCAGATTGGCTGTAACGACTTTTCGTTGGCTGTTCTCCTTGGCCCCGTCTTGCACCCCAACCAGTGGGCTGTCACTGCCGCTCTCCTCGGTTTTCTCCGAGTCTCAGGACTCGTGAACTGCATGTGACGTTGTTCTAGTGTCTCTTTCCTTCTTTCTTTCTTTAATTTTCCTTCGTGTTCTTTTCCGTTTTTTTTCCTTTTTATTTTTTGTAATAGCAAGCCGACTCTTCTTTGCCTGGCTAACTTTTCCTTTCTTTTTTTTTTCTTAATAAACATATCCCCCCCCCCCTCCTCCACTCTTTTACGGAGCACCTATGTCACTTCGTGACGTTTGCAATCCGTTCTGCTCCTCACGCAGTTCCGACGGGAATGTCGATCACGTGATTCGTGACGCAACTCGGCGCGGCAGAAGAGCCGCACCAATAGCAGTAGAGTAGCCGAATTTTCAGCGATCAATGAGAGCTATACGGCTGCTCCGCACGCAAACGTGATGCATGCCATGCAGGTCTGTCAGCAGACGTAAAACGAGGAGATCGGGCCGGGCCGATGGCTGTTTTCTCCTGGCGTTTTTGTAAATTGGACTGCTAAGTGACAATACACCGCTCAGCGAAACTGTTTTGAATAGATGCTCCATATATAGGGTGCTTGAAGAATGAAAATTATGGGTTTCGAGCCATGTTAAATGCCGCTCTTTTGATTAAGGTCTGGGAAATCGCGCAATTTGTCTGATAATACCCGTGCATACTGACATGGAGAGCAACAAACTAGATAATTACGATAGAAATAACGTCTATAAAAAATTTATCAAAGTGTAGAAAGACGTCTACGTTCTGACAGAGGTTACTCAAACATAATAATACGTTATTTATGGGGCTCAACTTGTTTACGGAGTCAATGCGGAAAACTGCATGAGGTCTCTCCCTGCACGTGATGGTGCATGCACATTGACCGAGGGTAATAAATATTAAATCCCGGCAGTGGAAAATGGCATGTACAATTTTCCAGAAGAAATGGCAGCCTCTCCGAGTACGAGGAATTTGGGTTGGCAAACGACATTTATTTATGCTCGCAGTTGTAGTATGTGCTTGCATCAATGTGTCGCTCATAAATATAACTGAGATAAAGCGCGTCGTTGAATGTTTTTATTATCCGTTAGAATCTGTGTTGCTGGTACCAGTGCTGTGCCGTGTACAGACCACATATTCAATTTATAGGACCATAACTGGAAAAGGACGAGAACTAGAACAGAACAGAGACCGTGTTTGTGTGAGTCCTTTTCCATATATTTTTTCATACTTTTTTATTCCAAGTCTCAGGTTTTCGTTATGGATAGATATATCCGTTCTATGAAGATGTATACCCAGATCCCAAACAGCCGATCCTCGTCTTATATTCACACAAGCCTACAAACCTACAGAAGCCTATACACTGCTGTTCAAAAACAAAATGGACCAGCAAGCGACACCCCTATGTTCCACCTGCAAACGTTGAGGCAGACATTTGACACCTTCTGCTCGACTGCCGCCGTCCCAAGCCCTTCCGCGACAAGCTCAAGCCTCGCCTGACCAACCTCGGCGGACAATCCCGAGATCTCTCTCTCAACATTACTTGGCACTCGTAGCGGTGGTGTAACCACGGTGTTTCTCCACTACCTACGTGATACCGGTCTCCTCCGCAGTCTGTGACAGCGTGGGAGGGGGGGGGGGGAGAAAGAGATCCCTGATTTCTGATCCCACATCGCTTTACTCTAACTACCCCAGGAACTTGACTACTCACTAAGGTATTATTTACCAAGGAATAGCAAGCCTTCCTTTCTGGCTGACGTTTCCTGTCAAAATAAATAGATCCCCCTACAAGTCTACAAAAGTGCAATGCAATGCAAAGTGTACTAAGGCTATTATGTTGGTGGTGTCAATTTTCTCCATTTTTCTTTCTTTTTCACTCACTCACTCACTCTTATTACGTCATTAATAAGTGCAACGTATTGCCCTAGTTTCCTTCGTGTACGATAAAACAAGTGTCTTCGAGACAGTTAGCATAACATATGGTTGTCATGCCTGAGGCCATGCCTGAGGCCATGCAGCAAGGACGAGTCGGATACTTATATATTGAACATCTACAGCCGTCGCGCTTGAACCCATTTTCGATGTATCAGTTCCGCCCAGCATATCATAAAGCTGGCTGCCGTATCTATCGCGCTGTATGTCGTATATCAGCGTCATTTGCAAGACGAACGAACCTCTGCATTCGAAATGACAACTCTTCAGATGACATATACAAACATTTCACCATGTTTTCCAAGCTTCGTACGATACAGACATGAAAAGCACTGCAGGCGCTACGTCTCACCTTGTGAATACGAAAACTAGTTGTAGTTAGTTCAGTTGGATGTATTTGTTTTATTAGTGTTGAGTACTGCAACGACCCCGTTTGGTGAGATTGTGTCGTGAACGGTCTTAGCTAGTCGGCAACCAACAGACATTATACTCCATTTTGACCGTTGGTGAAGTTCAGGTTTCTTATTGGAACACTGAGCTGTCTGGCAAACTTTAAACATCACTTCAACAGCGGCGCTTAAACACTTCAATAAATACCGTAAGCGACAAAAGGTTTTCATTCTAGCGTCGAAATAGCACCACTGCGTCGATCAGCTGGCACCCTCTGGCGGCAGGCACGTCGTTTGCGCTGCAAGGGTGTAATAGAAAACGTGCCTTCGGTGGCCGGAACAATATTTACATCATACAATGTGATGGGAGTTTACCAACATAGAGCTATGTTACGAAATAGTCCTGTTGAAGCTCACCGTTTGCAACCTCCTTTCTGTTCGAATAGCGTGCAGCACCATAGCATTTCCAACCAGGGTCATGATGCACAAAGCGTACAGGCTGACACCCATCGGAATGAGAAGGCCGATGCTTTGCACTTCGTAATCCAGCGTCGTCGACGACGTGGACGAAATGGAAGATACGGACGTCCCGGCAACACTGTCATCGTCGGAACCGCGAAAGGTGAAATTGAACCAGGAGCCTCTGGTCACCACAACCGCTTGCGATCCCGTAGCGTTCACTGTTGACCACTGATAATCCGATTCATTGAACGGGGGATCCATTGTCTCGGACAATGTACTCTTTATCAGCTGAACAAACTTGGGTCTCCCTCAGAAGGGGCACAACGCGTTGAACGTATCACGTTGCCCGCGTCAGAGATGTTCGCTGCTTTTCTCTACATGATCACGTGGAATGATCACACGATGCTCGCGGCAAACTGGATACTAATCCCATACTCCCCATATGTTTAGATGAAAATATCACAGTGTTACAATATCGGGCACTTTCTTACATTTTCCACCTCTCGACTGAGCCTTTTCTTTTCAACAATGAGGTTGCAGGTAGATGTGTCTGAATCTTAATCAAGAAAAAGATGACAATTTCTCTGAAGTCCTTCATCCCTTTTTTGCTTCCTCCTTTGAAATTTTATAACTTATTCGAGCATATCCATCACTTTATCCAGGCAGAAGAAGCGACGTACTATAACAAAAAAACACCACCGACGAGCAAGAACACGTAAGGATCATCACTTCAGACATCATCGAAATCGACGCCATGGGCTCCAAAAAAACGATTCGCACTGAAATTCAGCCGTCACCACTTCCCAACAAGTCACGAAGTATGCCGAAGGCCCCCGAACAGGGGAGCGCCGTCCACTTAGGAAAGTTTGCAACGAAGTTTCGACTTCACTTGGAGAACGTCGGTGAACACTCCGCGCGTGCGGCACTCGGGGCGAAACGCGCGGGAATCTCTAGGCTACTGCTAAAAGCGCGCGCGCGTAGCGAAACCCCATCGCGCCCGCCACGCCGTCTGGCAGCGCTGTTTGGAAAGAACGATTCCCACCCAGAAAAGCATGCCACACTACAGCGCAGTTAAACATGGGTCGCCTTTAGCCGAAGCCGCTGCCCTCAGGTGCGTAAATGGCGTCTCGGTTGCAGAAACAGGTGTCCGAACGCCGTTGAGGGTGCAACTTTTTCAGAATTGCATCTTATTGTTGGATAGGATCGCAACGAAATGTGCACTTCGCACGACAAGGAAATAAAGGTTACCATGAGTAAAGACACGTGTCCTTGTCAGCGCGAACAGAAAAGTGCACTTGAAACGCTTTGCCAGTCTAAATGAATAGTTTTATATATATATACATATATTCTATTTGTGTTAATTTATTTTACTTTCATATTCAATAAGTATTTAAAGAGACGGAAACATTTATTTTACTGTAAAACAAGCTTTCCGACGGAGTCCGTCCGAAAGCTTGTTTTTCGGTAAAATAAATGTTTCAATATCATTAGATACTTATTTTATCCACTTGCGAGTGGTAGACTTCTGCCGTTTTTGCCTGTTAGTTTACTTTCGTATTCCTCGTAGAGTTGTGACACAGCCTTGCCCGACGTGCCGTAGAGCATTGACACTTTACTGGCGTGCTTTGAAGGCTTCTGAAAGCGAATGGGGCGCCTATAGGAAAGACACGTGATCTGAAATTCAGCGGCGGCATCCGGCAGTGAAGGAAGTTGTTGTTGTTGTTGTTGTGAATGTTGTGCGTCGAAAACACGTCCGACTACCGGGCACGCCGACTGCATCGCGATGCTCAGTATCCCGAATGGGAGCGCGCAGAGCACTGGCGTATACAAAACACACCCGCGCGAACGTAGGCAGCAAAAACGTGGAGTGGTTAGCACACCTACAACGTAAAGGAAACGCAGAAAGGATTCGAAGGCGCGAAGGAAGCCTAAGTGAAGTGTGCAGTTTTGTAAACGAACAAATTCATCTTGCGTCTCCCCGGAGTGAAAGTACCCTTCAAAGGAATCTTAGAAAGTTCGACTTGTTGTAGTATACTGACGCCGTAGCTCCCTTCACTGTACGCGAAAGCGGTTGGATATAGCGTTCAAAACCCGAGCCAAAATACATTTTCGAGTATATACACCTATGAAAAAACAACAGCATTTTAGATGTGTTGACGTCCAGCTAAGGACAACTGAAGACGTGACTCTAGGAGCTACAAGCTCTCATTGGTTTATGGCAGACTTGAATTTGAAAGAGTCCGCGTGGGAAAGTACTCGAATTGCGAGGCTATGCTGTCCTAGAGCTGGGTCAAAGTTAGATCACAATCCCTACCGATCCCTAACACATATGGATTACCGTTAAAGGGAGTGAGGACGAACTACGTCGGCATTGCTTGGACGTAATTCGCGAAGAACCTGTTGCATTTCATACTTTGGATAATCGATAATTCGTAGCTTTACGGCGGGGATGCGAGGTATATAGACTGCATTGTTTCTACAGCTTCAGATTATGTACTTTTCTCAATTGCCATTATTCGATACAGATACGTATACCGGACTTTTCATGCATATACAATTAAACACCCAATTAGAAACGAATACCTGTTTGACTGTTTAGTACGCAGTGCATCTGACAGAATAAGACTGATGTTCCAGAAACTTACGATGAACGTACCTTTTACAGCGTCAGCTGTTAAGGGTAGACCCACCCGAGATCGTGTGGTCAGCGTCCGCAGAAAACGTCGGTCACGTGACCCGCAGAGCGTAATCCAAGCACTCGCAGAGACTCTAGTGTTAATTTGCGGATAAGACGCGTATATCAGCGCACACCGCGGAGATGCGTGGTTTTATCTGCATTTTATGCACGCGGATTTCAAAATGTTCAATTTCTATCCGCAAACCAGGATGCCGCGCAGATTCGCGGATATAGCCGCACCCGCCCACACCTCTAGCTATACCCGTTAGACATCGAGATCCGGGATCCTTCGTAAATTTGGCACGTTCCGTATCCGCGCCTGCGATCTCTGTTCCATTCTCCTATACGTATAGCTCTCCTCCTCGGTGACAAATACACGCGCCATTCTCTTCTTTCAGTTCATGTGGTCAAGCAGTACTCGCAGTAATATATTTTTGTTGTTATTATTATTATTATTGAACATGAGACAATTGATGTTCTGAGGCTGGAACACATAGAAAGGACAAATACATACATAGCCTCAAGTGCCTAAGAAATTAATGATGAAAGATTTCAAAACGAGTCCTACAGCTGGGTAACATTTTCAGCGACTTCCATCTTTCATTATTATTATTATTATTATTGTTTTGTTTCCACCACGAGGTGGCGGCAACCCCGGACAAAAAGCTACAAGCATGTAGTTTTACAACGTCCAGGGGCCGGAAAAAAAGAAAGAAAATAAATGACAGCAGGGGCAGCATAAAAAAAATCATAATACGTAACAAGAATCTGACATGCATGCATTATACCGTACAAAGCGTACATACATGGTGTACAACATCATACGAAAATAACACAGCTACAACAAAAAATGCGTGCGCCACTGTTGAGGGAGCACTATAGTAAGAACATTATGGACCAAGCAGTCGTATATTCCGAACCCAATACAAGCGCAATCGATTTTTGCTAACCCTATCCAGAACTTTATTTCTTTTTTTTTAATAGTAATCTTTTTTTAGCAGATTGCACTCTTAAAAATGAACTTCACCGCATTGCACACTCCTAGCCAACCATAATCTCGAATGATATCGTTATCTGGCCTGATTTGTTGAAAACGGGAGGCGTACGCCTTTTTGTGACAATTATGAACAGCGTAAGTGTCACAAAAAAGGCGTACGCCTCCCGTTTTCAACAAATCAGGGCAGATAATCATTCGAGATTATGGTTGGCTAGGAGCGTACAGTGCGGTGAAGTTCATTTCTAAGAGTGTGGGCAGTCTGGAACTAGAGTTCTGGAACGGAGTATGTGTGAACCATACATTGTTCGACAAGCGGAACGTTCCAGGTCTCACTGGCGCGAGCTCGAACAATACTATCTTTTTTTCATTAGCTCCGCTGTGTTATACAACCAGTGAAGTGAGAGGTTGTCGGAGAATATCACTGTGGTGATATATTTGTACTCATACAACCCTTTCCCCCTAGTGTGGCATGTCAATGTAACCTCCTTTCTTCGCATCCTTGCGCTTAAGCTACCAGCCGTCAAAAAAGAGCCGGAGCCAAAAGCTCATTTCCACAGATTTTCGGCGAATTTATTGCAGCAATTGCTATTGCATTACGAGTGGGATTATGTGCTATATACGGAGTAAAATGACCACGGGGAACACATTTCCGCAAAGAAAACGTTAGGTTGCCTTGGGAAATTTCGGAGTTTAATTCAAGAAATTAACCTTCCGTCAATTGAAATGAAATAAAAATGTTACCAATATGTGGCAAACGTTATTGGCAGACAAAAATCTCTCGACCGCATGTCTCTCCGGGGCCTACGTTTTTTTACTATGAATTTCTATCATTGTTGGTGGACCACCCTGTATACATCATGTTTCACCTAAGGTGATAAAAATTATAACTGGCTACGTACTCGCGGGAGGTTTGTCGGACTTTCGGCAATTACCTTCTGGAAACTTTTGCGCTTCTCTGCGAAAATCAAGCAGGCGGGGCTAAAGCGTAATTTTTACCAATTTTTTCGAATATTTCTGTTGCGATGCTCTGCATAGTTTTTGTTGGGTCTGCGGTTATCCATGGAGGACATCATATTTCTGTAAAAAAAAAAAAAAAAAAAGGTGAGGTTCGCTTTGCAATTTTCAAAGTTCAATTGAAAAAATAAATTTACCCCAATTAAAAATTGTCCAAAGCCTTCCTCAATGATGGCAAAAGTTTCCCGAAGGTAAATGCCGAAAGTCCGACAATCCTCCGGCGAGTACGTCGCCAGTTATAATTTTTGATCACCTTAGGTAAAACACCCTGTATAAACAGCTTAGCGCACAGTGCGAACTTGCGCGACAGCGCCGCGTGGTAGCGGCGGCTCCGCGGAAAGAAACATTCTCGTAATTAGCTAATTGGAGTAACGCATTTTCTGCACTTCCATTTGGCTGCTCACAAAGAGATCCGGCTTAGAGCTTTTAACATTCGTCGCGAACGGATGCGGATGCGGACGGTTTTGCCATCACCAGATTTGGGGTTACAAAACAAGAAGAAGAAAAATAGAAAAACACCTTACTTGCTCGTCTTAATGCGATTTGAGCGACTACATGACACGAAACGAAGTTACTCGGATGTAAACGCGTTACGCAAAGGCTTTGGTACGTATTCAGAGGAAAACATCAGACCTCTGCACGTGCCTTAGGTCTGCTCTCGAAGAGAACGAACAAAAAAACAAAAAAAAAAACAATACAATATCGTCGTCCCGAGCGCGAACACGGGCGGCGCTCTAATCGGCGCGCGCGTGACGTCGTAAGTAGGATTAGGAGCGTTCTTAAAAATGAACTTCACCTCATTGCACGCTCCTAGCCAACCATCATCCCGAGTGACATCGCTCACACCCCTGATTTGTTGAAAACGGGAGGCGTACGCCTTTTCTGTGACAATTATGAACAGCATAAGTGTCACAGAAAAGGCGTACGCCTCCCGTTTTCAACAAATCACTGCAGGTAACGATATCATTCGAGATTATGGTTGGCTAGGGGCGTTCTATGCGGTGAAGTTCATTTTTAAGAGTGAAGGAGTCGTTGGTTGGTTTCTCAGCAGGTGGGTCCGTGACTGCACGCTAAGTCCCCCAACTTTTTAGTCGGTAAATTCATGACTGCAATGCACTTTTTAGGATGATGTTGTGTAGCTAAATGTATTGTTCACTCTGTATGCAGGCAGATGCAGGGTTTGCCCTCTCAGCCCTATTTGCCATGTAATTGTGTATATTGTCATTAATCATGTAATTATAAACAATAAAAGAAATCGTAGAACGTGAAGAAAAAAACAATGTACAAGTTTCCGGCGATGCAGAATCAAAAATAACAAAGACGGTTAAGAGCATCAACTGTTTACTATAGACATAAAAACAAGACTGTCGTGCAGTAGGCTGCACTTCTTCAGGTTTGAGGACCTGTTCCAAGTGGCGAAGCAACAGGTCCTCAAACCTGAAGAAGTGGAGCCTACTGCACGAAAGTCTTGTTTTTATGTATATAGTAAACAGTTGATGCTCTTAACCGTCTTTGTTATTTTTTATTTTCAATAAAAGAAAGAAATATGAAGCTGTATTTCGGCCTGAGTAGGACTGTGGATGGTACCACAATGTAAAAGGTACGCTACAGAGCTTTCACGATTATCCGCAGCCGCGGAAACGGCGGCCTCATTACGCTCAAGATGGCCAAAAAGGAACATTCCCCTTTCTCGAGTTTATATAGCAAACACTTTGAGGGTATGTGACGAAGACGATGTGTGATGATTGAGAAAATAAACGGAAGAGGATGAGGTAGAGAAGGGCTCTACATGCACATTCCTCCTCGAAACGCAAACATAGTGTGGAGCGTCTTGCTTGAGGGCACGTCGTTACACGGTAACGCTCGCAACGTTTCAACTTGTCGCCTTGGCAACGTTATACAACGCAACTTCGGACTATCTCTGGCCTTCGGTCTGAAATGTCTGATGCAGTAGTGCGTGTTCTGTTTTTTTTTTTATGTTGTTTTTGTAATTCCGAGGGATGTGACTACTTTTAATTTAAAAAAATACTGAGTATTGGAGAGACGTGTGCTGAAAAAGGGAGTGTCCCCTCCAAGGATCTAGCGCCCTTCACATCATTGTATGCCGCATATTGACTGTGTGGTGACTGACAAGGGGTCCCTAATTGACGATTTATGTTTCCAGTACAGCTTAGAACTTGTTCGCTCACCATCTTTAAAGAACGAGAAACAATTTTGCCGTCCAGATGCACAGAAAAATGAGATGAGAGCATTAGCTCTTCTGCACGTTGAACGTGCCATACAGGGGATGAACCTCTTCAAGATTATGCGTTAGAATTTTAGCACTGAGGTGATTTCAAATAGATGATTTCATACAAATAGTTGTTGACAAATAGTGAAGCCTTCTCGCTCTATTTTGAAGTGAGAACAAGTTTCTTATGCATTCTCAGTAGCAATAAAGATAGTGCCCTTTGTTCGATGTCTTACTGAATGTGTGAACTGCTTGTAATCATCAGATTCTTGTAAGTAGGCATGCAGGAATAAGACCATGTATTTTTGCTAGTCGTGCTGTGTACAGAATAAAAGTGTGTTTCATATTTATGTATTTTCCATCCGTTGTCCTTCCCTTACCATATTCTCGCTAGTGGCAGCTAGGCGATTTTTATGCTGCCCTACTGTCTTCAGCGGTGTCTGTTCAGCACCACGCTGCGCGTAAAATACTCAACACAGGACTTGTAAAATTACAGTTTATACCCATAATGATGCTCGGCCATATGAGCTTTACAGCTGATAGCGCTGAAGTATATGCAACAAGACGCACTGGTCTAAAAATGGTGCACCGTTCAACAACCTCACAAAAGTATGTCTGAACAGCCGCCTCTATATCGCCGCTGCTTACTGTTATTATACGAACTCAACACCAGCAATTGCAAATGGTCAGTTCGATGCATAATAATTCCAGGTTTATGGCAAGACAACACACGTGATACTCAAGATAGGCAGACGCTACGGGAGACGACACACATGTGATTTTGCCAAACCTAATTTGCGCGTTTTACTCTTTCGCCGCCAGGTGCCACGTCCGAAAGCGCTCGTCGCGAATATTATCCAGTGCTAACTTCTTTCTCCTCTATACTTGTGACTAAGTGCATTTCCTTCATTGTGTATTCTGTATTGTTGTATTCTCTTTTATTTAACCGTTTGTAAGTAAGTGATTTTTTTTCATTATATATTGTTTTCATTGCAGTTCCTGCAAAGAAACACACCGTATAACGATGTATTCTTCCTTTAAATCGTAACGTAACACAGTGGTGTGTCCCTCCTTCGCTACGTAATGTCCTCTAAGGTCTTTAACGCATTAATTAACATATTACGGCCGTAACATATTTCCATGTTGATGTCAATACACTCGTACTATCAAATAGATAAAAAATCAGATGAGAGAGCACGGAAAGCACCTCGAACATGTTATTCTTTTATGCATTATTTTTTATCGTGTACTAAGAACATACTAGGGCGCGCGGATTTCTTGAGAAAAAAATTGGTTTAGAGGAGTACGAGCAGCGGTGGCGATCTCTCTCAGCTCCTTCTGGCGTGGCGTGACGTCTGATCATCCGAGCACTTTTATTGGCTGCCGAGAATCGTCTACTACCGCTCGGGAGCAAAGTGACCGGCCGGCCCGCGGCCTGATCTGCGTCAGATGCGAGACGGGCGGACCAAATGCACCAAGAAAGGAAAAAGAAAGCGCGTGTCCTGTTATTTGACGGGTGACATGACGTCGTAGACTTGAAGCCGAATGAATGAGCTTTTCTGACTTGCGAAATTGAAAGCTCTCTTGTCCACCGGGATTGCACGCAGTACTCGTTTTGAGCGAATATGTTGTCCCAGGGCTTGTACTCTTAATTTTAACTCCCCTTGATAGATTTCTAGATTTCTTTTCGAGCCCTTCGAAGCTCCTTTAATGCACGAGTTTGGGAACTATTACGTAATACAGGCAGAAAACAAAGTAAGCTTGAAGTGGGTCTGACAGATCATCCGGTAAACACTAAAACGTCCTTTTGGGCTTCTCGGTAAGATACTGCCATTTCATTGCATTAAAGTGTTGAAAGCAGCGCTCTGTGTGGTGTGTTCTCCTGTTTTTAGCGCTTTTAGCGAAATGGCATCATCCGGTAAGGCCGCTGTTTCTCCCACTGTAAATCGCAGGCTTGATCTTTGTTATATCCTAGCGCCAGTGAATTTCAAACGAATCGATCAATCATCAATCTGTAAATCATACTTCACTGTGTGCCCACGTATCTTACGGTGATGCGTCACAGCAATGGACCACGCGGGGTGCATCCCCAGCAGAGATTCGCGCAGGATTTCCATCTAAAATTCCGTACGGGGTCGTGACCGCCCCCCGCCTCATACCCTATTGCTTTTTCGGTCTTTTCTCTCTCTCTTGCACCCACACACAGGTATTTTGGGCTGTTGTAATATCTTCTGAGGTTGAGGGTCTGTTGGCAAAATGCCTTATGGAGAGACAGGTCACAATTTTCTTAAGTCCTCGTGTGTGTCGTCTCTTGTTCCGTGCTGTCGCGCTCTTTTCCCTCCCAGTATTACGTACCAACTTGCACAGATTCATAAATCCATGTCGCGTTCTCCCTTCCAAGACTGCCCCGCATATATCTATTCGCGATATGGCCTACACTCAGACCTACAGAAGAGTCTACGCTAGCCTTAACGAAATTACAAACATCATTCATTAACAACAACAAAAAAATGTGTCTAAGGTTTACATTAGAACGTTATAGGGCGAAATCGTCAGTATTGACAGATTTAAATCCGCCTACATCAAACAACACGACAAGCATTATACAACCTGCAGAGTCATCGCCATCATCCCCTCCTATCCCACGCCCGAGACTTTAAATACGACGACGGTCTGGGCAGCTACACATAGCTGCACATTGAGGGAACTGGTGACTGTAGCGACAATAATACACCGAAGAAGAAGAAGAAGAAGAAGAAGAAGAACAAGAAGAAGAAGAATACACCATCAGTACACTACCACGCTTCTTTTCCCACGTCAGTCACAAACTAATTATTAATGCCCACTTGCACACTTGTGTGCGTCTCCTTGAACGCACCTCGACACATGCAATGATGCAGGAAAGCATTCTAGTGCCTTTTTTGAATTTTTATTTTTATTGTTTTGTTTAGGGAATAGCAAGCCGGCGTGTTGCATGGAGTACCTTTCACCTTTTATCTTTCCTTTTCCTTTTTTTTTTTTTTTTGCCAATAAATTCTCCTTCTCCCTCCGTCTCACGTGTATCCATCCTTCTTAAGCGCAGCCGGCGTCTCTCTGGAAAAGGTCTCTGGGAGTCAGGGCGCAAGTCTCTCTCAAAGGACTCTCGTCTCGCATTCCGAAATCCTTGTATGAGTAATGGGCCTCTTTATCTCGCCACCGCCATCTCGGAGCACGTGAGCGTATACTTATTCCCGCCTAATTGCGTTAAGGAGGAACAGGTTGTTAGTAACGGTGCCCCGCCGGAGCAGACTAATCGCTGCCCTATAAATAACGGCCAGTGAGAGTGCGGTGAATTATTGTGCCGCGTAGTACGGGATTAGTCGATGCTTACAGGGAAGCGGTCCTTGAGTAGTGCCGGAAGGCGTCACCAGGTGCTGCGGTGAAATCTTAAATTTCACACTATAGGTGCATTCTTATCATCAAGAAAAGTGCTGCCCCAGTTTACGTTTTTCACCGAGGGTGCAACTCAAATGACGGAAAGGTTCCGCTGTAGCCAGCTCTCGGCCCGAAAAGTATGCGAGAGTAGAAGTTTGTACCGTCTGCCATTCTGTGTCGTCTGATATGGGGTAGAGCATCGCCCCTGGCGATGAAACTCCCCATTCATCATCTCGAACTCAAGTTGTTGTTTGTTTGCCATTCAGCGTGGTTGGACTGCAGCTCACACGTTGTTTGTACACCGTTCGCGGTCGCTATGACAGCACGTACAGCAGCTGTCGTGCTTCGGCTCTTTAATAGAGATTGGGAGGAGGCAGCAACTGCAGTCGTAGCGCTTTGGAGACGGTTCCGCTATTTCGCTACAGAAAGCACTACACCCCACTATACTATAACCGAATACAAGCGCTTGTTTCGTTTGCCACCATGCATGGCTAATCCCAGCAATGTTTGAATATCCACTAATTTATCCGAAAATAATAAAACTGCAGCAAAAAGCTACATGCAAGGAGGACGCATCAAAGTGGAAGAACACCAACCACAGGGGCTGCCTCCCTAGTCCCTATACCGCCTCAAACGAACTTAGACTAACACATCCTGAATGCCAACCCTCTATGAAAAAGAATGCAAAGGTGCTGCCCTCTTACACAGGGTGCAAGCAGTGCAGGCGAAAAGAATACACCTTACCAGTATGAACGAACGTTAACGTTTTAGTAGGCGCCCAATGCGTGCAGCTGAGGAGAGATGTCGAAAAGATGATACCTCGTTGAGAGAAAAACACCTACAGGGTTATTTTAGCAAACGTTACACATTTCGATCGCATTGTAAAAATATAAGACTAGGTTTAGCCCATCCCAACCTTTGCAGACTGATAGCCATTTATCTGAAGTTTCATTTGAATTTTTTGTTAGTGCTATGGTCATGCAGAAAGAAAATTAAAAATAAAGCAAAATCTCGCCCCATGCATTTTCAATGGCCTATCCCACACAAACACTGCCATTTTTTCTTGTATCTGCTTCACATAAACATCACTTCACACAGGTAGCGCTGCCTACAATGATGTGACATGCCGATTCTGATGTTATGCACCAATCCTCTTGTTCCAGACTTGTTCTGTATGCTGGTGCCGCCTGTGTGTGGTGAAATGAAAATCAAGCGCACACAGCAGAAAATGGCGACTTTTGAGTGAGATAGGCCATAGAAAATGCATAGAGTGAAATTTTGCTTGATTTTTAATTTTTCTTCTACAGGACCATAATGCTCACCAAAAATTCCAACAAAACTTCAGACAAATGGCTACCAGTCTGCAAAGTTTGGTGTTGGATAAAACGCGTCTTCTATTTTTACAATGCAATTAAAATGTGTAACGTTTGCTAGACTAACCCTGTAAATAAGCACCTGTATAGATTCGCTGTAGACGCGAGTTTTGCATCAGTAAAATTGATCAGTATCAGTGATTGGAATAAAGAAATTGAAAATTGTTTTTACGCTAGACTCCATGACGAAGAAAGGCATGCCTATTCCCCCGCTTCCAATAAGCAGCCACGAACGACTGCAATGCACCGTTCTCTGAGACGGAGTGTCATGGCATATTACGCACCTTTGGTAACCTCAGTATTAAAGCGATAACTTTGTAGGGCCCACCGACGTCGACATGTTGTGGAAACGGAAGAAGTTACAAGGCCACTGAAACGGGTGCAGTTTGCCTGAAGATCAGTATTCGAGGCCGCCACAGCACTCTGATGCCACGCCTCCAAAGCCACTGCACTCAAAACACGCTTTGCACAACGCGCAAAAGATGCAACCAATTTTTTCTCCCGTAGTTTAGTATAGCCATAAATTATATACGTCACGCTTCAAATATAAAAGTTGCAGCAGCGTTCAAAAATGTATTACAAACTTCGAGTAGAAGCCATCGACCACATGTTTTTCTAACATAATTCTCTTCTACCTCGGGAAACGTACAATAACACGCTCCTATGCAAGAGCACCAGCTGTTGACCGCATAAAAATAAGGATCGCTTTAAATAAACCAGCCTTACATCTTTCCCTCTACCCGTCGCCTTCAAAAGAAAACTAGTTGAAGAGGCTTTGTGTAAAGAGCGGCCGAAACCACGTCGAGTCAAATTAAACGGTGCGTCTTCACTCAACTTATGCACAATGCAGCGACGAAAGATGACCTCGTTCATTTGAAAACAACTGTGGCTCGTTTATTCTT
This sequence comes from Ornithodoros turicata, assembly GCF_037126465.1. Classification (NCBI taxonomy): domain Eukaryota; kingdom Metazoa; phylum Arthropoda; class Arachnida; order Ixodida; family Argasidae; genus Ornithodoros; species Ornithodoros turicata. The sequence continues at coordinate 8,004,931 of NC_088206.1, read as the reverse complement.
TTATTTTTATTGTGTTTTTTGCAAAAAAAAAACAAATTCAAAGGGACAGAGAGGAGCTCAAATTGTTCGGCTCGTTAAAGGAACGATGTGTAACGCTTCAGTTTCAGAAGGAATTGTCTGTACAGTTCGCAACGCGTGCACGTCGTATAAGTCGAACGTTATCACGTATTAGCGAAAGTTCCTTCCACAGTTCTAAATACAGCTCTTATACGACCTCACATAATGTTTATACACAATTTGCCTGGCCTCACAACCAGTGGCGGGTGCATGTGGACGCTGGTTCAAGACCTAATGAGCTCAATGTTCCGAGAGTGCATAGTTGGCTGGCTGGTGTCTGGCGTTGGCTGGATGGCCTTATGTGAAAAAAAAAAGGCAGGACTCGTATACGTCGCGTTTATCAGCAGTAGCATGGCAGGACACAAGCTTTTCCCTGTATTTAGTAAAGCTCCCTTATGCGTTTGAGATTGGTTGGAGATTGAGTTGAGTTGAGTTGAGTTGAGTTGAGTTGAGAGGAAAAAAATGGAGAAATAGGCACTCATTACGAGAGCCGGCTATACCAGATCACTTTGAAAAACAAAAAATTCACTGGTGATTTAGCGGTAAATGCGAGAGAAATGCGCTTGCATTAACCGCCTTTTCCGGTCCCTACTTGACTTCCGGGTATCCACTTCCCATTGTCTACATCTCGTGTATACTTGACTTCCGGTATGCATTTCCGGTCCAACTCGACTTCCGATTTTCCATTTCCGGTCTAACATGACTTGCGGCTGTCCACCTTCAGTCAATGCTTGATTTCCGGTTTGACACTTTCAATTATTATATGTAAGCACATTTAATTAACCTTTAATTAGCCTCATTTACTTTCAATTACCCTGTAATTACTCTTTAATTACATTAGGTAACCGCATGTTTCATGACGTAATCTTGAATTCCCTTAATTCCCTTTAATTACGTTTACTTGCGTTTACGTTTTTATTTATTTCGACTAACTGCGGCTAAGTGGTCTGGGGTAGCCAGTCTGACTTTGTCGTGACTTAGATCCCCCCTTTTTTTTCTATCACATCACATCACGTCACGTTTACTTGCCATAATTACTCTCAATTCCCCTTTAATTGACGTTAGTTACCTTTAATTACATTAATTACCTCCGGTATAACCTGCAGTTACCTCCGATATTCTTTAATTTCATTTAATATTTTTCTTAATTACATATATCTTACATTCATTACCTTTAAACTCAACCTTCTTGTTTTAGGTACCTTCTAATTAGCTAATTACCTTCGACTACTTCAATTTTAAATCATTTGCCTCCATTTACATTTACCCTCTTATAACCCCTTTGCATGTACACTTATACCGCTGTTTCGGTGAGGCTTCGCCATCTCACACACGGACACACACACATACATACATACTTTTTCCCTTTTGTTTTGTTTTGTTGTACTCTTCTTCTTATTGTAGTTAGCCATTTTAATGCGCATTAAAATGGCTAACTACAATAAGAAGAAGAGTACAATGCCACTGCTAACGCATTTTATGCTAACTATATGCTAATTATATTTTAATGCTAACGTATTAAAATGGCTAACTAATGGAAAGATTACAGTAGCATTCTACGCTCAAAGTCTGTTACGCATCCAAAGAAAAAGCTAAACAAATGCTGTCACATGCTTCCTTATGACACTCAGAGTCACGGTGCGGAATAATTCGCAGCCACTTCGTAACCAATTATTTATAATTGAATTTTATAGCGAAAGCTTTCCGTGTCGTGACACCACTGTCAGTAAATTTCGGTTTCTCTTCTTTCAACCAATGAGGGGACACTGTCAAGGGACAGATTCGAGACAAGGATTGCTGTTTACGTTTCACCATTATGTCCAAACGCTCCTCAGTTACTTTTAACTCGGTCGCACAGCCTTGTGACGTCCGCCAGGGAGCGGTAGCTCACGCCTATACGTCCAGAACCGTGTATAAAAAAGGGGGTCTGGCCATTGGGAGGTGCGTAAGAAAGAGATGCGACCTGTCAATCAAATTGAGCGTTTTTTATTGGCTGCTGTTTTCTATGGGGGCCACCATGACACCACAATTTCCACAAAATGGCGGCGTGGCTAGGAACGGCGAAACGAGAATTTCATTGCGTTTTTTCTTTTTTTTTCACCAACTACTCGTTTCATCCTGCAAGTAAATATTCCCTTGTTACTATCGCACATATCACCTTTAAAGGAGTACACAGGGCCTTCCAAAAAAATTTCAGATTAGACGTCTGATGAAAGCGTGTGTGTCATTTTACCGAATGGCGCTAAAGGTTTTGATGTGTGCAATCTGTTTCCCAGAAAAAAAAAATCTCACGTAAACATGGGTCCGCGCCTTCACCCTTAACCCGCCACTCCGGGTATTACGAAGAGGAGAAGGTATGATGCACGCCACCGATGACGTTGTAATGAGAACTCGTTCTGGTTCGCCGGTCAGTGGGGGTCAGCGCCGTGTTCCCTTGCCGCCGTAAACCAGTTTTGCCAGTTCTCCCGGGAAATTGGGGATAGAAGGAGCGGTCTCATCATCATCGAGCCAGAAGAAAGGCTTTTTCAGAACTACGAACAGCCGAGTAGCAGACAACATTTCTCTAGACCAATCTGCGAGCCGTTGCGCACGGTCGCTTTTTCGGCGTACTTTAAATTAAATTTCCGCGATAATTATGATTCTGTGGTGTGAATTACTTCGCATGGTGCATCTTACTGGCCTACTTAACAGTTTTATAGGAAGGAAAAGAAACGATATTGACGGGAACGCGAAATCTGATCGTTATATCCGAGTATCGTTAGAAACGAGCTTTCGAGAAATTGCTGCTCGGGTTCGCGTAAACGAGGTAGATCGCCACAAGTAGAACGCCGCTGAACATGCGCGTTTGTTGGGAGCACAGAAGCATTTTATCTAGCTTTAAATCGACGCAGCTGTGCGTCGAAAACTTTTGATAATATAACCGCGGATATCGTGTGAGGCGCCGCACCTTTTCAGATCGACGACCTCATCCATTGCTTTTCATCCAATGCCGTAGTCATCATCATTCTCACGATCGGGACTGCGAGGCCCATCAGAATCCGTCGACGCGTGTTTGAGTGGTGACACGCAACTGTCTGCCAATACACGTTTTCGAAGCCGCGGGTTTTGCACCAGTATGAAAGCCATAGAGCGCATGTAACTTGGGGTCGAGCAACGCGTATTTCCTCGTCAAAAAACGCATCGGAAAAAATGCCATCGTAGCAAGCACGCCGCAAAAGAAGAGAAAAGGCTTGAAGACGAGAGAACGATGTGGAGAGGGAGCAACCTCCTCTACCTCTCGCGAGCTCCTTCCGCCCTTTCGAAGTCGCGTGCCTTGCTACGCACGCATCTAATCCCCGGCACTCATGCGCGGATAAACGCACTGCGTTCTCACTTTAGGGGGAACGGAGGCGAAGGCTCTTGAAAATGCCAATGTAATTTGTTTTCAGTGAAATGGTGCAATCTTGCTTTCTAATTTTCACGCATTTTACCGACCGCCGGGTGAATTCCGATCACTATATGCGAGCAAGCGCCTTCGCGGCGATCGTTATATCGATGTTTTGTTCACATGTAGTTCAATGGGAGAGCTGACGGGAACCAACAATTCGATCGCAATATCGGAGTTATCGTTCTAGCGAAGATCGTAATAAACGGGCTCGACACTTTAAATTACGCTCCAATATAGATGTTTGTTATAGGAAAATTTAATGAGACAGGTATGAGACAGGTATGGTCACATGTTCAGGGGCTGCAGGATGACGCAACGATTATGTACAACGGTTATTTACAACATGGTGATCGATGAAATGATATGATATAGTTCACGGCGGCGTGCCCTTGATCGTAACGCAGCCACCTCGGGCTGAAAGCGACGGATGGAAGCGCCATCGACGAAGAAACCTGTCATCTTCAATAGCGAACAGTTCCCGCTGCAACTCAGTAGTGAGCAGTATGCGCGCTCTCCGCACCAAGCAAAAAATGGGCACATCTCGACGACGTTGCGCGACTGCCTTACAACGAGCCTCCCAAAGCACAACCGCGCCGCAAGCTGTGAGAAGTACACTAAGGCGGTGTGGGTGACGTTGGTTAAAGCGCACTGGGCATACTATGTTCGTGCTTCGTCGGACAAGGTTCCAAAAGACGCGAGCAATGCGGCAGGCAAACAACACGTGCATGTTTGTCTCACGTTCACTGCAGTAAGGGCACAAATCTGTCGCTGCTACGTGCCACGAGTACAGGCGGTCCCGTGTGGGTTGCACGCCCCACGCGAAAGACCACATGGTGTCCCGCAGAAATCCAGGGAGCCATGTAAACACCGTCCATGCTATGTTTGACGCCTGCTCAACACGCACTCGAAGGCTCTCGCTCGCTGACACGGAGTCCAGCAACAGCGCACCAGCCATCGAAGAGGGGGAAGCCGCAACGAGGCTGCCATCAGGAACAAGGGGCGAGAGCTGTTGGTAGTACGTATGAACCGCGGCGTGAAACCCCAATGGTGCTACCGCCCGTGAACCACTGACAGGGCTTGGCCCGAGGAGTTCCACCCAGTAGGTGAGCAGCACTTTCGCCGGCGAGTCTTCCTCAGCGTGCACAATTCGCAACGTGGTGCTGAGAGCGATGCCCCGATTCATAAGCCCGATATCTGGAAGGCTCATCCCGCCCTTAGAATTCGTAAATGCCAGCATGGTCCGTAGGACAGGGCCTCTCCGCTTTCTCCAGAACAATGACAAGAGGCAAGAGTGCACCCGAACGACGACTGCACGTGGGGCAATAGAAACGTGACTAAGATGCCACAAGCGTCCCGGTAAGACAGTACGTGCGAGGAACGATCGTTCACAGTACGACAGGTCAAATGCCTGTGTCGCATCACACTTCGTCTGGAGCTCCTCCAGCGCCCTGAACCAGTTATCGACCTTTGGGCCGCGGCAGTCGAACACAATGCCCAGTATTTTTAGTGACGCGCTGAACTGGAAAGGCAGTGATGAATACGGAGAAAAGCTCCCGAGTGGCATCAACTTGGTCTTGGCGAAGTTGAGCATCCCACCGGAAAGTGCAGCATAGGACTCGTAGACTCGAAGGACCTCAGACGCAGAGCTTGCATCCCGCAGAAGAACCGTGATGTCATCAGCGTACGCACTGACCTTCCATTCCCCGGATCTGGGAAGCGGAAAACCGCGGATGCACGGGTTGGTCTCAATGTTCCATAACAGGGGATCAATTGCCAAGGTGAACAGAGCTGGAGAGAGTGGGCAGCCCTGCCGTACGCCCCTGGAGACTGGGAACTCCCTAGACAACTGCTGCATCATGTACAGGCTGCTGCGATGATTGCGGTACAGCTTGGCGATGGCACTGATGAGCCATCCAGGGAACCCGTACTCTCTGAGGACAGCAAACATGTAACTATGCACCACACGGTCGAATGCTTTCTTCTGGTCAAGTGAAAGTAAGCAACCATCCGGTACACGTGGAGTGGCGTAGCTCAGTGCGTCTCTCAGCCCTGACAGCGCGGTGTACATCGTGCGGCCTGGCACTGAACAAGTCTGAGAATGGTGGATTACTGCCGGGAGAGCATTTTGGATTCTATTGGTCAATACGGAAGTCACTATCTTGTAATCGCTGTTCAGCAGCGTTATTGGCCTCCAGTGTTCGGGACTACCAAGGTCGCCGCTTGTCTTCGGGAGCAAGACTATATGTCCATAACCAAACGACTCCGGGAAGTCGGCACCTTCGAAAGCCCTTCGAACAACGTCGAAGAGGAACTCCCGAATGCAAGGCCAAAACGTAGCATAGAATTCGGAAGAAAGCCCATCAGGTCCTGGACTCTTGCCAACTGCCGCACATCGGACCGCCATGTCCAGCTCTTCCAAACGCAGAGGATGTTCTAAAGCGTCGTGGTCGATCCGGGGAAGGACCGGAAGGCCCTCGAAGAATGAGCTTCGCGAACTGCTGACAGACTCGTCAGTGTACAAGTTCCGAAAAAAGTTTTCAAAGCCGGCGAGCACCTCCCCGGGGTCTTCAGTCACACTGCCGTCTGGTCTTCGGAAACGAGGAAGCTCACGCTGTTCGGTGCGGCGCACGGAATCCAGGTACCGGACCACGCCAGGGCCAGCAAGCGCCTGAGACCTGAAGTAATTTTGTCGCGCCCGTCCAGAAGAATCTTGAAGCAGTAGACGGTAGCGGTGCTGCAGCGTCGCGAGATACTCCTCCATCATGGGTGTCAACGGCGCTCCTCTGCTCACAATACGTATTTTGGCAGCTAAACGCGCAAGCATGGCTGTTCGCGCCCGCGCTTTCCGGCGTCCCCACGTCTGAAAGAGGTCGCGCACCCAGACTTTGAACTCATCCCACTCTGCTGGAGTTGGCGACCGACTTGCTAGGTACTCTGCGATTTTACCCTTGATCTCCGAAACAACATAGTCGTCATGGAGAAGCGAAGAGTCGAGACGCCAACGCACTGCATGCCCAGTGCTGCCGGGAAGCTGTGAAACATCTAGAATCAAGATCACAGCATGATGATCACTAACATGAGCGCCGAGCTGGGCAGTGCTGATTACGCTGCAGCCAGTAACGTACGGCTGAAGGTCCCCAGGTATGTAGAAACGGTCCAGACGGGACGCAGAGCCTGCACGTGACCACGTTGCCACGAATGTATCCCCATGCACCATCGTCCAGGCGTCGCGCACGGTGCTCTTGCAGCAACCGACGGAGCTCACGCGCGTTCCAAGTTGGGCGTCCGCGCCCGGGGCCACGAACGTCACAGTCAGAATCCACCACACAGTTAAAGTCACCACACAAGACGGCACCACTAGGTGGTATGAAACTCGTACGGAGGTGATAAAAGAAGGTGTTGGTGTCACTTGTGCGGGATGGAGCATACACGGTGATGAACGATAGCTTCTTCCCCTGGATAATGAAGTCGAAGCGCAGGGCGCGACCTTCCGCATCATGCCTCGCAAAGCAATGAGATTCTAGGCTCGGGTTGAGAACCACAACGCCCACACCACTCCGATGTACAGTCCCGAAGCTGAAAAACGCGCGGACGTTGCACCTCGCAGTAAAGCCAAAGACGTCAGCATACCTTGTGAAGTGCGTTTCTTGCAAGAAAAGTAGATCGCAGCTCAGGCTGCGAGCGAACTGAATAACGGAGACCTGTTTGGCGGGCGACCGGAACCCTTGGACATTTAAGGACATGACGCGGAGAGCCATAACAGTGAGGATGAAAGAGCTGGATACACTCATCATGATTCGCCGTCAGACGCAGGCGGCATGTGGACGCTAGGCGGGGAGCCCGTACGTGACTTCGTCCGACCACACTTCTTACGCTTCGGCATGGGAGCAGCAGCCGCGTCCCCAGACGAAGACAAATGCTGATGTTTTGCGGCTCGAGGCTCAGAGGAGTTCTCATCGACGTCCGAACTCGCGATGGAGTAGAGGGACGTTGAAGAATCATCCATCCCGTCATCATCAAGCACTGGCCAGGCCTCTGGGCCCAACAGATTGCAGTTTTCTTCCGTGCCTGCTTCAGAGCCACTGAGCTGGGGAAGACCGCCAGCCGCAATTACTGGCACTGTGATGTCGGGCAGCTTGTGAGTGCATGACGTGTCCAAGCCCACAGAATCAGGTACCGTCTTAGGAGAAACAGCATTGTCCGTCACCCCAGCCGCCGATGCCAAAGCCGTGAAGTCGGAAACGCTATCCACAAAAGTAGGGGTAGCTGTAGCAGCAGTATCGTGGGCATGATCTCCGGTATCAGGCACTGCCGGTTCCAAAACTGGAAAGCCAGCAACACTGTCCACAAGAGCACGGGCACGACCTCTATTATCGGGAGACGGGGTCTTGGGCCTTGAGTGTTCCCCTTTCGCTGCTGAGGAATAGGACCGACGCAGGACGCAGTCGACTGTGGCATGGCTCTGACCACATCGAAGACAGGGGGCTCGGCAGCCCACAGTTGGATGACCAAAGACTCCGCATCTCTCACAGCGTGATACCTTACAGTCGCCTCGGAAGTGGCCTTCCGAGCCACACCTACCGCACACTTTCTTTAACCCTTTGTAGTCTACCATAGCACGGTCCAACCCAACCAGAAGGAAGTTTGGGACCGGCTTCCTCATATCGAACTTGACTACTCGGATTCCGTTGCGTATAGTTGGGCGGTCTTTGTAGACCGGGAACGAAAGATCCTTCACTATTCCATACGGTGCAAGGGCCCGCACAAGTGCGTCATCCGACACATATTCTGGTAACCTTTTGACTGTCAAATACGTGATCCTTGAGCTTGAAACTGGGTCAAGAGGGACTTCCTTGTCTTCATACACCACATTTGCGGCTTCGAGAAGAGTATCACGGGCTCGCCTATTTTTGGCAAGAACTTGGAAAGACAGACCACCCTGGTGTTGAATGGAGTGTACATTGTCGTGACCTACCAGGTCACAGACGGCATCCATGACGCCATCTACGGAAGCCTCGTCGGGCACGGTGAAGTTGAAAGCATGGTCCTTTGGGGGCCTTACGGTGCTTAGCGCGCAGGACAGTGCGGCGGACATCGTGAAGAACCCTGGGGTGGACTACGAGAAGTCAAACCCCAGGCAAGCGAAGTTAGGCTTAGTATAGCAGCAGGAGCAGAATGAGCGAACGTCTGTACAGATCAACGTCGTCGTCTTCCTCCGATATATAGATATGTGCTTACGTAGGCTGGGAGGTGCTGGGTTCGAATCTTACCACCGGCTGTGTTGTCTGGTTTTCCACTTTTCAGACTTTCCAGACGAGTGTCGGCGCAGTTCCCCCTGAAGTCAGCCCAGGACGCATACTAACCTCCCTGTTCCCCATTCCTTCCTCCTATCATCTCTCCCTCTCTCCACATCTGTACGGCGCTCATAGCCACCGTTGCATCGCGGCGCTAACCCGAAATAATAAAAAATCGATATTTACGTGAAAAGGACACGTTTCCTTGTCATTGTTAGGCCTAGTAAAAACCGTGATCGAAAATCTCGCGAAAAACGCCACTGATCCGCAAACTTTCGCGTTATATTACTGAATTTTATTTAAGTATATACGCATCTTTGCCCGTTTCTTCTTTCATCTACTTATGGTTCGTAATTAAAACGTCATACCGGCAACGGCAGCCATCTTTGTACCAAAAAAGTGGTTCTGCCGGCCAATCAGTTCTGCTAGCGAACGATTCTGCGTCTTCCCGACATGCCTCTCTCCATCCAGATGGCGTGACAAAATTGTCCGCAAAATCCATCGTGTTGATAGGTTGCTAGGGATATCCATTTCAATTTTATCCAATCGAGTTTCTCGAAAATGGCGGCACCCAGTAAGTAAGGGCGATAGTTTAACTCTGGATAGCCTCGAATTACACCAATTTTTGGCTCGCGATTTGCCAGACACCTCAAAACATGGGTGGAGCTCCGGTATAGGCAGATCCCATTAATGGCCAGGTTCTTTTTTTTATATATACACGGCTCTGCTGACGTCATCGTGAAGCCGAAACTAGGTGTGAATATGTCGTTCCTCTTTCTTTTTTATCTCAAAAACTACGCTACGTTCTTCTGGTGAAGTTCTCCAAATGGCATCTGCACCTAGTTTGCAGCAGGAATACAACTCTAATCTCAAAATCAGTCGGCAGCGCGAAATTGCCCCCCTAATATTCATGTTGCAAACAGCCGAGTCTGGTTTTCACTCCTATCGAACACTTCAAATGTCTTTTTCTATAAAATCTCGTTATAACAAACTTCTTTTCCGTTCCACCAATCTTGGCGTGGCCTTTCCGTTTTACGCAGATGGCAAGACATTTCTTCACGAGGTACTACAAATAACGAAGACCCGTGTTTACGATGTCTCTAACGGTAAAAAAGAAGAAGTAAAAAAGAAGACCGCCTCCTCGACATCGTCTCAGGTGCACACAAGTCGATACCATTTCCGCCGAACGAAGGTTATTGCGTCCAATAGTTTCCTTATCCGTTTCCGGTACCGGTTATAGCGATCTAACTGCGGTGCTCCAGGGAAGGGCCGAGATAGATATACTAGCTCTTGAAAATCGTAAAAAAGAAAGACAAAAAGAAAACGTTGAGATGATTGAGTACCATTTCACTGAAGATGGGAGGACAGATGCTGTTCGTGCACTGTAGCAACCACGAGAAATGGTTCGTGGGCTGTTGAGTACACGCGTGGCTCAACTTTAAAAAAAAAATCGTTTTTATGTGTACTCGTTCGCACCTGTGTTTAAAAAAAAACTCGCAAAGTATGCCGCTCCGACAATAATTTGTAAGGTACTCATATTGTAGGCTTCCGTTATTTAAGTCAACTGAGAGTGCACTACTACGAAGGTATTCGTTCGAAGCACTGAAAGCTTTCTATTATGAAAGCAGCACCGAACTCATCACAGACATTCACTGAAGCCTCGTGAAAGAGAAAAGAGGTCACAGACGCTGTGAAGAACTTCCACACTAGCAACTGCGTGCTGTAGCTTTTTGCAATGGGGCTTCAAGGTCTTTTTGTAGCACTCATGTTTTATGTTAAGGCTGTGTCTTGGAGTAAACATTACATCTGTTGAAGGTTAACGTAGAACATATAATATATGAAGTAATTTAAATGAAGGATGTGTCTTGGAGTAAACATTACATCTGCTGAAGGCTAACGTAGAACATTATTATATGAAGTAATTTAAATGATAGCCCTCAGTCGGGCACGTTCTGTGCCAGCAGATGATCATTGCAGACGAGAACGCTGACTGTTGTCATCACTTTTTCTATTAGGGCGGCGCATCATAGCCGGCACTTCGTCGTCTACAGTCGAGGGATGGCGCAGCGAGCGAAATGGTTCGCATAGTCACCGCTTCACAACATTTTGGCGCTTGCTTGGAAATACAGTACCGCTGATGTAACGTCTTCTTTTTGTGTTCTTTCTTTTTCTTTTTTTTTTTTTTTTTTTTTTGTCTTGGCGCGCGACGGGTCAAGCGAAATCTTGTGCAAACATATGACCGCTCGTGCTCACCCATGCCAAGTCCAATACTGTAAACACGCATATCGCGCTCAGCCAGACGGAACAATTAGTGGCGCGGCTTTTGAATACGCACAGGCTGTCCAGCTGTCTCCTGAACTTCTCCGTTGATCTGTTGCTGTTCCGTGCTGTGTTGTTGTCGTCCGAAGGGTTAGTCACCAGTCGTTTCGTGTGATTTCTGCAATGCTTGCGCATATAATGAACGAAATCTCTCGTAACACAAAAAAACCTAGGTTGGACACGACGCGGTTGAAACAAGTTGGTGTCGACATGTTATAGCCTACCGACATTAGGCGGGAAATTGCGGAACGAAACCGCAACCTGTTTTCTTTATTTCCTCTCAGCCTGGGCTTACAAATTTCACACCACGTTGTGGTGGTGCAAAACGCTTCATTTACTTACACAGTCAACGGAAATGAAATGAAACTGCAAAGAGGCTGCATAGCGTTTCCCATATCATTGGACATCAGTGGAGGAGGAGGTGAAAGGCAAAAGAGAAGAAGAAAAGGGAAGAAAAGCAGGGTAGAGGAGAAAAATGTGTGCGCGTGGACCATACAGCTGCTTGGAACGTAAAGTGCGAATGGAGGTTTCCAGATTGGTCGAGTATATAATTCGGGTCTGTTGTGCTCATCCTGGTCGTCACTAACCACGGCCCCAGACTTCGCCCAAGTACAGACCAGCATGCCGTGAACTGGGTCTCTGATGTCCCATTCGTCTGGAAGTGACCTTCAGCTCGTGGAGAGCATTTCATAACAAATTGTCATTGTCAGTGTCATCTTGCCTATCCGCGTAGGAACTTCCAGAAATCCACTCTAGCTTCCTTTCTCGTCCTCGTCGAGGCTGTCGACATCACATGACCTTGTCTCGATTAGCAAAAGGCACACGGCACACTGATTACTTCTGGCTTAGCTTAAAATGTCGAGCCCGTTTATTACGATCTTCGATAGAACGATAACTCCGATATTGCGATCGAATTGTTGGTTCCCGTCAGCTCTCCCATTGAACTACATGTGAACAAAACATCGGTATAACGATCGCCGCGAAGGCGCTTGCTCGCATATAGCCAGCTCATTACAATTCTTCTGTAATCGGGAACTCTAATTCGCATGCTTCCAGGATAGCGATGGTCAACAGGCCCTGGCAGGAGGTAGTCGTTATAAATTCGCGCAAGGTACAACACCCTTTTCTCGTTCCGAAAGGCGTCGTCCAGTACCTACAACGAAGGGGCAGTACTGCCGGTTGGTTATACGTGGAGTTGGCCGTGGATCTGGTACCAGTAGACATGCGCGCACTTCCACAGACCGCACTTCCTCAGTTCCGGTACGTGACTCTGTCCTGTACGCTTGCTACCGTCCGCCAGTTGGTCCTGATATTTCGCGAATGTTCTGGTCACCATACACGGCATGTTTAGTGCGGCACATAACTGAGCCTCGGTTCAATATGCCGTTCCATTAGAGAGGACTCCCAAAGCTACAGAGGTGTTCACGTCCATATGATTTTGTCCGATGCTTGGTGGAACCTCAGTACCACTAAGGTATTACTGGCATCATATGCTCACGTTCATCAGCGTCCGCCCTGACGCCCTCATTGTGTAACGGTGTGAGGAAGACGGCACGGTGGGTTTGCCGTGCCGCCGGTTTTTGACGTTCTGCCATCCCAGTGCTCGCTCATGACGTCGTAACGCTGAGATTCATTTCCCAATCTGAGGGAGCCAACATTTCTATCCATTTATTTACCGTACTTCGACCTGGGTCCCAAGTGCTCCGATTCCATTTCAGCTTCCATTCTGATTCAACTTCGATCCTGAATAACTTTTCTCAGCCGAAGCATATATGCACACTTGCCCATCAAATTGTCCGCTGTACCTTATTGTACACTAAACGATATGGACGTGTCTGAAATCTGCCACAACCAGCTCCATCCGCCGCCCGAAATTCCAAATGCTTAGAGTCTAGTGGACCGCACTTGATCCGCGCTCCTAACCACGTCATGGAACGAGGGGATACCCAGTGCGGTTCAAATAACTATTGTAAAGTTGTCCCATGAAATAACAGACCCCCCTTCCCGTTGACATCCTACTGGATGAGTGCTAAAAGCGCTGCCAGGTTTCCGGCATCCAGTGTAAAAGGAAAGATTACACTGTATAACCTATCCAGCGCCACTATTTTTTTTTACAAGCGTGATCCTTCCACATTTCTGTGGCTGCGACTGGAAATTCCAAGACAAATAAGTTTCATCTACTGTTCCCCCGAGAAAATGAGCATCGTTGAACAAACAATAAACAAAATTTGGGGCTGGGCTGGGGCTGGGTGGCTGCCCGTGCTCGTGCTCCCGCGTCGTGGTCAACGTCGGTCTCGTCGTCTTCCGACCACGTCCAGCGGTATATCATTTCCAGCGGTCAAATTGTTGTTGCTTGTGACGACACACTCGATGAGAGATGGCAGCACTGCGCTGCCCATTCCGAAGCGGCGTACTCCACGGATCACCATACCTGACGAAAACTCGTGTGCCGAGTCAACGGCTTAACATAGATGAAATCTTTTTGTTGGTGTTGGTTCTTGATATGTTTCTCTAGTGCGCGATCGAGCCATATTTTCGATTTTGGGCGGCTCTATTTTGTAAGCGAGCGGAATCTCGAAATATAGCTTTTCCCAAATCTTTCGGCGACGATATAAAAATTTCTGAGTCTAAAACGCAAAATCTGCTTCAATCAGGCACTAGATCTAAGCATCCTCTTCCATCAAAAAGCGGTTGCACGTAGATCAACCAAATTTTCGCGGCGCGACGGGAGTTGAAAAATCTATGGGGATTCCCATAGAGCGTCGGTGGTGATGCACCGCCTTAAGGAGCGTGTGAAATTTCACATGTGCCAGTTATTTCTAGAACTGAATTTTTCAAGATGGCGCTATAAACCGTTGGTTTATTGCCCTTAGACACGTAGCATTTGATACAAATATATACGCACATTTAATGACTTGTATACATCCAGCGACATCGCTACTATTTTCTTCCATGTAGCCAGCGCCATTGTGGTAAGTATGCAAACTAATCGTTGGTAGTAGCGTACCCTTTGCGCATATCTGCTCCCATTTAGGGAAAATGTTACCAATAACTAGCCAACATCAGCTTGGTTGTTTGTTTGTTTGTTTGTTTTCTTCTTCTTACAAACAAACAAACAAACAAACAAACCAGCTTGCTTGTGTTTTGTTTCTTTCGTTCTACAAGTGAACCAAGCTCGACTAAACAAACAAACAAACAAACCAGCTTGTTTGTGTTTTGTTTCTTTCGTTCTACAAGTGAACTAAGCTCGACTAAACAAACAAACAAACAAACCAGCTTGCTTGTGTTTTGTTTATTTCGTCCTACAAGTGAACTAAGCTCGACTAGGCTCAGCTGAAGGCACCCTAAAGGCTGAAGGCAAGCAAGTTACAAGGGCATACACAAACTGTATCTGTACCCACGTACCCCGCTCATTAAATGATTGAGTATACCGTATATAGGCTCAAACAACGAATGCGCACGAACTGGTGGACATCAATGCGAGCATTGGCGCTTGCTCAACGAGGTTCCTCGTGCTCGCCAGACACCTTGCGGATCTCAAGGTTGACCGACTCTATTCTATTCTCGTTCGAGGGCATTAGCATTTTCCTGGCACGGTACAAGCGGCACTGTCTTTCTCGAGGGACGTTAAACACGTGTGTTGAGCAAGAGATAAACTGATGTTCGGAGGCTGGAACAAACATAGAAGGGACAGATACAAGAGACAGAAGGGACAGATTGTATCTGTCCCTTCTATGTTTGTTCCAGCCTCAGAACATCAGTTTATCTCTTGTTCAACAGGTGCCGCTTGCGTCGATTTCCGTCGTATGAATGTGTGTATGAGTGAGCAAGAATGTAAGAGTGAAAGGAGGGTGAGTGAGAGTGAGTGGTTGGTTTGTCGTCCCTTCAGATGACGCACCCCGAAAGTCGCTGGAGAGGCATGTTAGCTTAGCTCAATTAGTAGAGTCCTGGACCGGCAATTCAGAAGATGTGGGTTCGATTCCTACAGCTGGCTAACCTTTTCAGTGACTTTCATCTTTCAACGTGTGTTGAGATTTCAACGCACGTTAAGAACCCTTCAGAGCGGAGGAAGTCTAATCACTGCGGTAGCGTGGAACAGTGTCAGCGAAGTGTTTCTTTTTTTTTTTTTTTTCGACTTTCTCTCCAACGAGATCATATTGTCGTAGTAATTTTAAACCACCAATGGCATAACGACGACACGGAAGCATGAAATAGCGCAGCACACATTAGCAGTGAGTGTATAAAAGTGTCACAGCGGTTCCTATAGGCTTGATCTCTAAAATCATGTGCGGCGCGCAGAGCGACCTGTCTCTCAGTATTTTATGTAAGCAAGTTATGTAACGTGTGTAGAGGTCGTTGCTCGTCGTAACGAGACAAAGAATGTGAGTCTCGTGGCGCTTCATTTCGAGAGTGATGAAAGTCATTGGATTGGAGAAAGTATCGACATCCTCTGATCTTTACCGCCGCGACCTTGGCAGACTAATGGCGGCCGTAGCATGCCAAAACATGCTGCGGCCGCCATTGTTGTTCCGATGTCGATGCGGGAAAGGATGGCGTTACTTTCCCCATTCCAGTGAAAGGGCAGACCTGTGAAGTAATTAATTACATCCCTAGTAATCGATTGGGTTACCGAATTACATTCAATATTATGTAATTGTAACTAATTGGATTACTTTTGCAAGTAATTCGTAGTGCAACGTTACTTTTGGAACTACTTTGTTCGCGATTTTGGAAAAAAAACTCATTTTAAATGTCGTCTCAATTGTAAATGTCTCAAACGCGATTGCTACTCTTTCATGGAAGGTTCGACACTCAAGATTATTGGACGCAACGCGCGCGCAACAGTCAAAGCCAAGACAATCCGGTCCTGGACGTGTTTGTTGACATTCGTCGTCGGCGTATGTTTGGCTAGAGTAGCTTGATGGGCTTGTTGGTACATGACTCAGAGAACAAGGAGCAGTCAAAAACAGGGACAACGACACAAGAAGACCTGGAGCCTCTGTTTGTGTGTCTTCTTGTGTCGTTGTCCCTGTTTTTGACTGCTCCTTGTTCTCTGAGTATGTTTGGCTGCCATCACTATCAACCAAGATGGTAGTGAACGAATGTTATACAAGACTCTCATCCCAGGTTCTATTGCACATCCCAGGTTCAAGACAAACCGTACCCACTTGACAACTTATAATAGTCTTCATATTTTTATGGCATACTTTTAAAATGCAATGAAAAGGCTACTTAAAGATTTACATTTGAGTGTGGCAACAAAAATGCTGCACCGTGGGAGAAAAAATTTGAAACCGTCAGCCCGCTTGAAGCCTTCACGAAGTATAATATGGGGCACATTGGAATGCTCCGATGGAGCGTCTGTTTTCTCTTGATGGTATATCCATGACCAGAAGTCGCGGCGGTATAGTAATGGACTTTATTGTACGCTGACGCAAGAACAGCATTCCCCCAATACGCGCAGAAGAAATTTCGCGTGTGTTTGGCATGACGTAAAAAGGGCCCTTTTTCATTGTCTATTATTCTTATGTTTCTCCTAAGTAATAAGCAGATTTCTCCAGCAATTCTAGGACTGTACAATTCTAAGAACTCCCCATTCATCATCTTGCAATAAAGTTGCTGTCGTTGTTACAATTGTAAGCGTTGTGCTCCACCGTGCCTGCCCTTAATAGGACCGCTGCAGTAGTTTCTCTCATCATAAAGAATACAGTACAGTTATACAGCAAAACTATGCATTGAAAGGTATGTAATTGAGTTAATCTCAACTACTTTTTGTAGTTAACAGTAGTTGTAACAAGCTGCACTTTACAGTTTTTTGTCCGTGCCTCCACACCTGATTGGTGAAAATAAAACGAATTGAATTGTAATGAGTTACAATTCTTATTTTGTAATTATAATTAATTACTTTTACGCACATGTAGTTGTAATCGTAATCCAATTACTTTTGAAAAGTAATTTGTACAGGTCTATTTAAGAGTGACAAGCTTACGCTGTGGAAGCCAACTTTACTAGTGAACGAGGAAAACACTTGAAAGTCAACTCGCTCAGCACGTCATTTGCTTAAGCCGCTGGAAGAGAAATACCTTTTTAATTACCTTGCGCTTGTGGCCAACAGTTTTTGATGCGTTTTTGATGCGTGATGAGAGCGGAGCGTTACTGCAAAGAAAAGTATTCAACTGTTTTCATTGACGCACAATGGCACACACAGTACACGTTCACTGTTTTTGCTGCGTAAAGCAGAGGCAAATGCCCAATATTTTTGAATGCGGTGTGGTACGTAGACAAGCATCCGTATTTCAAACGACGACATGTAGGAACCCAGATGAATATGTCGATGTTCCACCTACTCATCAGCTCCGCGGGTGTGGATTCCCACTTCCACACCAATGCAGCGCCATTAGTTTGAAATGCATGCTTCGTTAAGCAGAGCTCTCGTCTTTTCAGACAGCCCCCCCCCCTTTTTTTTTGCTAGATTTACTGTAGCTTATCCTGCGGTGAGCGGACTCACATCACCATATTTCTTCTTGTACCATCATCATCACTGTGCATGCATGAGAAGCATATGAAATAGCACATTTGGCCGTATTTACTCGTGGAATAGCAAGCAGACACTCCCTTTTGCTTATACCTCTCTTTTTTCCCTTTTTTTCTTTCGTCTTCTAATAAATACATCCCCACCGTAAGATTGCAACATTTTGTGCAAGGCACGTACGATTACAATTTGTGAGCCGGTATAAATTACAGAGCGTTTGTGAATACATTATCGGAACGACAGCAAGCACATGCGGTATTACAGGAAAGCGAAAAAGCAATCGGGCCACGTTTTAGAACTGACCTCAGTTGTTGACAAAATAAATGAAATCTGTAAATTTAGGGATTAGGTAAATTAACTTTTATCACTCGTCTTATTAATCAACGAGATGGTCGTTTTGTGGTTCTGTCCCTTTTCTGTGACGCTAGCACGTAGGGGAGTTTTAGCACTTGGAAACAGTCTTCAATATTCCCGAGTGATACCACAGTTTTCTTTTTGAAGTTCTTCCTCAAGAAACTCGTACGCTGTTGGTCCAGAGACCATTAGAATAACAATAATAATAATAATTGAGAGTAACCTTGAATAGTGGGCAGCAAACCTAGTCCAATCCTTGTCACGCTCACAGTCGCTCTGACCGCTTGTATATCCACCTCCACTTCCCTGGGTTCTCCTCTGTCTGGAAATTCCTGCTGGGTTCCTGCTCGGTCGGGCTGTTGGAGTCTGGTTGTCAGACTATCGGGTAACCTCTAAATGCGCAACGATGTGAGGTCGTGGCATGAAGCCCATATTGCTCTGCCCCTTCCTTCTCGTTTGGCGGGTGGGAAGAAACGAAGATCGGGACCGCCCTGTCTTTCGACCAAGTGCCAGTGGTGGGGCAGCTGAGCGCGAAAAAAGCCGATAGTAAATGCAGCATCTGCACGACGGATGCTCTCTATACTGCTCTATTCGGGATCAAGGGTCTCCGGTAATGATGAGGGCACCCCAGGACGTATTGAGGAGGACTTCCTCTCTAAAACTACGATCCCATAGGCCCATTTTGCGACCCTGCAGTCGATCGAGCGTTACTTCCGCCGTCGTCAAACCATCATTGAGGAGCTGACGGCGGTCGATTGATTTGTTCAGGTGAAGGCTGACGGTATTAGGCCGCTGTTTCTCGATCACTTTGCTTTCCTGTACAGCTCAGTACTACAAGTGCGGGAACCCAACGTTTTTTTGCTATAGGTGCTCATCACTTCGCTGAGGTACTCCAGCTCAAGTAGTTACAGACGTCCTCAGCTAATTTAAGCGTCTCAGCGACGTAGGTCACTCCATTTCCCTCCAGTGGGTGCCGGGTCGCTGCGGATTAAGTGGATTAAGCCGACAGGCGGCTGACAGAGCGGCAGCCGCTGCCTGCCAATGCCAGGTAGTTGTACCTAACACGGTAACCCGAGGTCACAGGAAGGCATTCTTGCGGACATTGATTCAACCGATGGCGGAGCAACAGTGGCAGCGGGATATAACGGACAGGTCGCTGCTCCATTTCGTGGATCCAACTGTGTCCTTTTCACTCTCAAGACGTCACCGCACTGTCTCTCCTCCTTTACGCACAGGCTTTCACTCCGTAATTCAGACACCGGCAAGGCCCTCCTGTCGAGGCCAGCTGCCCTCCTGCCACTGAGCTGTAAAAGCCACACTGAGTCGCATATCAGCAATCAATCAATTAATGCAGCATTTTAACGAGAGGTGGTTCGTGGCATCCAGAAAACGAATGTTGGCTGAACTCCTGTAAGCGTAGATGGGGGGAAGAATGTCAGTTGTCCATTGGCGGGAAGCTAGGGGTGTCACAGACGGCGAACAATAAAACGACGGTCTCCTATCAGCAGTGCAATATACTCGTCCGTCTCCGAGCTGAGGTAGCTTCTGCGGCGCTGAAGCCCCATGTAGATTCCAGTAGGTCCAGCTTGGCTCCGTTAAAAAGACTGACGAGAAAAACGTTACTGTGAAACCGGCCTTATATTCCTATTCCGCTCACATATTACCCACATACCTTGAGAGAGGCTATCGAAAATTCCTGCGGTGAAATATTTCATCCCGCCGTCACGCATGTAGTCATCGTTTCGTTGTTGTTCCACGTGGCCCTCTCTCGGCTCGCCAGCCAATGAAACTGCTTAACGTGTTAGCTAACGAGCCATTCCCACAGTAAAAACTTTGTCGAAATCAACGCTCGCTTGCGCCTCGCTCATCAAGCAGCCTCGGTGGGAACCCCGATCCGGTTTAACGATCAATCACCGCAGCGCCAGCGATTACAGCGAAATTGAAGTGGAAGTTTAGCGAAGAGCAGCAAGTGTGAACAACAACAATAATAAATGAAGCAGAAGTGATGATGACATGGGATGGGATGGGATGGGATGTGGGAACAAGTGTGAATGCACAGTAAATGTGTTACATTCTAATCAAAGGCATTTGTCGTGCGAGTTAGGTAGTAGGTAAAATTTTTAAAAATGAAGACAACAACATAGAGTGTGGTGAAATAAAAAGAATTTGGTTTGTTGACTGACACTTCCCTCCCCCCTTTCATCCCGAATGTTCTGCCTTAGGGTCTGACAAGTATGATCACTACAGCAGTGTTGTACGTAACACCGTTACCGTAACCGATACTTTTCTCGGTATCGAGGCGTGGATCGCGATGTTTTTTTTTTTAATCGGTATCGGAAAAGTATTTCCGTTATAAATTTATGGTAACACGATCTCCGTATCGTTATGGACACCGATACTTTTATAATACCCCGATTCGTTCACCGTGTCTTCAAAGAAATGAACACAGCAGCCCCCTCTATACTGGTTCAGCGGAACGTCGGTTCACTATCTGTGCAGACACGCTTGCAGGAACGCGCACTAGGATGACAGACGAAAACTTTGAGCACCAGTTAGTGCTTAATGTCACCCGTCCGAACTGCACGATAAATGTGCTGCTTTTTTGTTGCTAAACTATTTTCTACCAATTCGCTGTTATCCAAACGAAATATTAACAAAAACGAGTTTTGCATGCTACAGATTTCATGCAACTTCTATGTGTGTGTGTACTAGCAAAAGTATCCGATAAAGCATCGCGTTACTTTTTTTAGTAACGGCAGTGATACTCCCTTACCTGTAAAAGGAAGTATCGATATCGGTATTACGCTACTTTTTACTCAAGGAACGATTATTGGTATCGCTATACCATATTTCGGTAACGGGTACAACACTGCACTACAGACGTGTATATACCATAGATGTGGATCAATTTTAAATTATTTTGGCGATCACATTGTCAATAAAACTGGTTGCACGTCTGTTCATAAAAGCACTTTCGTACGATCACACACATTACTGAGATTGTAACATTACTGGGATTGTAAACGGCAAAAAATCAAATAGCTAAAATTACACTCACATAATCCGCGCAATTGCGGATGAGAAAGGACACACTTAGCCACACTGCTCACCCAGATCTCGTGCACGCAGAAAGCTGTTGGCGCAGAGAATCTCGAACAGACCTCATTGTCGCTTATTCTAACCCTACCATTTACCCCACAACCGCAGCCCTCGGAGAATTGGCCGCCCATTAAGTCGTCTACTTAGCATCCTCGTTAACTGACTGTTTCGCATTTATCGACCGTTCCCGCAGCCATCTGCGGCCCAAAACTTTCAAAGCCCTGCCCCATCCAGAGCGAACCGCAATATAGGCCTTTTTGGAAACTTCTACCCGACTCGGTTATTCTCTGTTACGCTCAGCTCACACGTCTACAGACCAGATTAAATTCCCCAGGGCTGCTGAAGGCACAGACGCGGCTGAGAATGCGATACGGAACGCCGCAAATAGCTTCGTTCTCCACGCCCGCGTTGGCAACTCTGTTAAAAGGATGGTTTGTGTGTTAGTATGCGGTGTACATTGCGCTGTTGTCAAGGCTCGCTGCCCCGTGCAGAGTGTTTGCGGGGATTCGGAAGCTGTGATGAAACGCGAGGCGAAAATTTAAAGTGAAGAGTAGATGCGTTGCGAAATGGACGTCGCTGAAGCGGTGATTATGGACATGGTGCAGTCACAATAGATGTGAAAGAAAAATCGCTAAAACGGTGCTAAAACAATAAGAACGACACAGGACGGACGCACTACTCTGTCGTTGAGCGTCGTTTTAGCGATTTTATCATGTGTGACCAACAGGCCCAAATTGGTACTTTATTAGATGGGAATGTAGTGAAGGAGAGCGAGAGAGAGAGAGAGAGAGAGAGATGCAGGGTGTGTGCAGAAAAACGTGACCCGCATTTTTACATGTAACTCGTTGTCTACTTACCCGAGGAACTTCCGGTGGCGTACGATGGCGTATTTATGCGTGCGAAAGTTACAAAAAAAATCCTGGAAGCCATACTCAGCGTAAAAAAAATAAAATAAACAGAGCGCGAAAACATGGGCTTCCATGCATTAGAATAGGGCGGTCGTCACAGTGCATGGGAGTGCATTTCGATTTTCTGGAGAGTTATGTGCAGGCACCGCTAGCTGTACTGCCAATGAGCATCCATGTGGGGCATCTTTCGATTGATGCACCGATAGCTCCCCTAGCGGTACTTGAACACAACTCTCCTACGTCCACCATGTTGCCCTATTCTGATTCACGGAGGCCGACGTTTTCGTTGCTCCGTTTATTTTTTAAGCTGAATATGGCTTTCCACAATTCTTCTGCAGATTTCGCACGCATAAATGCGCCATCGTGCGCCACCGGAAGTTCGTTAGTTAGGTAGACAACAAGCTATGCGCCTTAATGCGGGTCATGTTTGTCCGCACACACCCTGTACATGATGACGATGATATGAGGATGTCTTCCGCTAATTGAGCACGATGCTACCCCATTGCTCTTGGGGGTAAATGAGAGGATAGTGATGAGGATGATGCTGACGACGCTGACGGGGTCTTAGAGGGAGTCGATCAGGCCGGTAGTTTCAAGGAATTTGATAAAGGGTCGCAAGATGGACATCTGCTCTCGTTTGTCCCTTGGTCCCAAAATGAGTCTGAGGTCAAGGGGTCGGCTGTCAATCCGCGCAAAGTCGTTTGCCAACAAGTGACGCTCCCTCCTGTAAGTGGCACATGCGATGATCACATGGTCCGCGGTCGCTGGCACACCACACTCCGTGCACAGGGGGCTACTGGCACACCCTATCTTGTAAGGGTAGTACTGCGTAAAGGCAACATTCAGCCGTAAGCGATGTAGAAGGGACTTAATGACGCGCGGCAAGGATGACGGGAAGCGGCACGAGAATGTTGGGTCCACCATTCCCAGTATCGTACTGACAGGGACATCCCGACGCCATTGTTCGACGGATTAGGAGGCAGCTCAGCCACGAAGACGGGACCGTCTATCCCCCCTTGGGAGTAGAACCGGGACGAACGCGCTGGTGGTGAGCGGCCGCTGCCGCAGCGTCGGCAACGTGGTTGCCAGAGATTCCACAATGACCCGGAATCCATTGAAAAGCGATGGTGTGGTCGTGGGCAGTTATGGACTTCAGTAGGCGTAGAATATTTATCACAAGTGTGGCCAGTGAGCCGCGGAGACCTACGGTTTTCAGGCATCGAAGAGCAGACTTGGAGTCCGTACAGACTACCCGTCGCCGTGGGTCGCAGTTGGCCGCATATTGTAAAAACAGAAGGATTCCGTACAGCTCGGCTGAGGTCGAAGAGATGCGATGGGCCGACAACTCGACAACCGAGAGCCCCGGGTGAGCGGCATCGAGGGTATCGTAAAAGATGAGGATGACGAAGTTTTCGTTGAGGAATGGAGCCATCCGTCAAGACAGTGGAGAACCCGTCATATGCGGTGCCGATGAAATCCATAGTCAGTTTGTTGTAGTACGAGGTCGGGGTACCTCCTTTTGTTGTCCGTGATCCCTGGGACAGAGGCGGTGACGCTTGGCGATGGAAGTGTCCACCTGGCCGTGCTTTGAGCCGCGGGGCTGATCACGAATTTCGGAACACGGGATTTGAATGACACTGAAGGAATTGTAAATGTAAAGTATGCAAATGTATAATAAGGTAAATATGAATCAGTGAGAGGAGGTAAAGCGTAAGAGTTTTGAAAGGTAATGGAATCACCCACCGCTTACCAGGCTAAATTTCATCGCGAAGGAGTATCGAGGAGTTTTGAAGGAGCAATGAAACGACATTTAGCACTGCCCGAAACCAGACGTGTAGGTACCTTGAGTACGTACTCAAAATACAGTATTTTTAAATACTTTTTCCGGTATGTGGGTGCTCTACTGAATACTTTTTTGCGAAAAGTATTTTTGAAGTATTTAAAATACTCTTTTTTTCTGTATTTTCTACTCCGTGCTCAAAATACTTTCCTTCCTCGTCAAGCCGTATCCAGCATACTTCCCGGCCGTGTCCAGATTTTCAGCTCACTCGAACTTTTTTTGAATTCGCGCATCTGTAATTTATCCTCCTGTACAGTAGGCTGGTCCCACGCTTGACCTTGCTTGTAAATAGCCCGACCACTTCGTCAATAACCGGTTCCTATTAATACTGGGGATTAGGATAATCCCCAGGGGATTAGGTATAAGAGAATCCCGACATTTATTTCCTTGGTCACCAAACCAATAAACACGCACAAGAAGTTGAAAGACCAGAGTTGACATACAGGAGGGATTACGAAGTTTTGTGTCAGAACATATCACCAAAGTTTACCAAGCATTACTTGACACCAAGACCCTGAAAATAAAAGATACGCTTAAGTATGGCGGATGAAGCTTATTCCTCTCATTTGTACGGCCACGTTCAGAATGCGCCTTTCACTTACTGCTAATACTAAAGTACTTGAAAGAGTACCTTAAATACTTCTTAGAGCATTTAGTACTCTACTCAAATTACTTTCAGCTTTGAGTATTTTGTTCTCTATTTTCAATACTCTTTGACGGAGTATTTAGTAACCTATTTTAAATACTTTTGCGCAGTATTTTGTACATGTCTGCTCGTAACCAAGCTTCATTCATCAAGCGGTCCCTCAGGAAGCACCGTTCACAATATTTTATGCTGTACGATGTGTAGTGTTGCGCTCACCTGGGGGCCCGGCTCGATCTTCTTGTGTGACGTAATCTGGTCCGTGTGACGAAGTATAGGCGTGGAGAGCAGTCGCCGAGGTCTTATTTCTCACTGAGAATGCGTCACACACGGACACGGCGCCGCGTCTCTTTCGGTGAACTTATCACGTCACGGCTTGACGTCAGCACCCATCCGGGCTCTCCGAAGGAGTTGAGGGGATCTTTAAATATCCTGAACAGAAAGCACTTCCGTCTCTATCTTTCTTTCTTTTTTAAACCAAGCCGTTAATCTGCCTATTAAAATGCACTATGCGAAATGGTCCATTCGACAGACGCACAAATATTGCAGAACTCGAATTTAAAAATCGCGACCATGCGCAACAGTGCCAATGCCTGCAAGTAGCCGCCCCGGTCGCTTTGACGTCATTACGGTGCAGCCCGCTGATTGGTTTAGAGTAACGTCGACTGCTACACCCACCAGGGAGAAGTGGGAGAGAAACGGGGAAAAAAAGCCGAAAGCGACTGCCCCGATTCCAGCGCGGTCACTCTTTGGCTCTGCATAGCGAGTTGAGTGAGAAGGCGCGCGTCGATGCTCGCGCGCGTTTCTTTCTTCTTTCTTTATTTTTTTAAAGAAAATATTGTATAGGGAGAAATTTAAGAAACTTTTGTGTGAGTTGTCACGTTACATCCTTTCACGACGCGTCAGAAACAGAAAATGTTTGAGATCCCTTTCTGGGCTCCTTTAAGAGCGTGCGCATCAGGTCAGCTACGATCACCGTTGCTGCGGAAGAGCGCACGTTTAGGCAAATGCGAATATTCGAAATTGTAGAATGCCAAAGTGAATGATTTTATATTCGATTCGATTTCTGAATTGAATACAGGATTCTATTTTCGTATTTCGATTCGAATCGATGTTTCTTCCAAACCGAATACGTACATTCGAAAAAGTTTCGTCGCTGCACGCTTTTGGCCGAAAACAGCAGAAGAGAGGACATAAAACTAAGTGAGCGGTACTTCATATCCTGATCCGTACGGATAGATCCGGTATAAATGCTGTACACAAGTGCACGAGTTTACACAAGTTCTGGAAACCAATCCCACTCTCGGTGTCGTGCTCGCCCGTCCAACCCGTGAAGGAACATTGTGCTACCTCAATCACCAAACAAAGGTTTATTTCATACCTTCGGTCAACAAAACGGCTTAGCCGCCGAAGCAGGGAAAACACAGCAGCCGCCCCAGCGGTGGTTCTGCGGTAGACGTCACGTCTCTCCTTGCTAACCCCATCCCGCTTCCTTATACCTGCTTCTCCGTCCCTGCCTCCCAGCTCCTTCTCCTCATCTCCGCCCATTGCCAGGCAGCAGCGCCCTCCCGCGGCAACAATACCATGGCGACAGTCCCGTAAGTATCCACACGCCCCCACAAGTATCCACAACGTTTGCACAAGTTTACTCGTATACCCCTGCATATGTTGGATGTCTATCCTGTCCACTCATACATCTAGTCGCTCCGTATTCGATTCGGTTTGGTGACTAATCGTTTCGTATTCGCTTCGGTTTTAAAATAATTATTACGCGCCTATCAGGGTTGCCAGGTCAACATCCTGAAAAGTCGCCAACGCGCCATGAAAAAATAGCCAATGTAGCCAATTTTCGTTGATGTAGCCAATTCTGTAAGCGGCATCATGTATTGAATAACGAACTCTTTAACGAGTGCTGGAAACACCAGCACACAAACAAAATAGCCCGGACATCGTCCCGACTGAGAGAAGGCCGATCGTCAAGGGAAACAGGAATTAATGATGCGATGCACGATGAAAACTATCCCCATTTAGGTGCTCAGGAGCCTCAAATGTACTGCGAAGAAATATCCACAAAAGTAGCCAGAAAATAGCCTAGTCGTCATTGCCAATTTGGCAAGCCAAATCTGTCGACCCAATACGTGACAGCCAGAAACGTAGAACTTATGGAGGGGATATTCACTGCTCCTGTAAGGGGGGAAAGCCCACATAAATATAGTCGAAGAGTGCGTGCCGACTACATCGTCTAGAGAAAGCGCGAACACTTAGAAGTCCAGTGATCGACGACATTCTTGTGCTTTCTCTATCTTTCAGGCTCAATTGAACACCCTCAATGGGGGCCAACTTTGCGGGGGAGGCTTCCCATAGCCTTGTGCAACACAGTCACCGAATCTCGACAACCACTGGCTTCTTCCAGATGCTTTAAACGTAGTTTCCCTGCCACTACAGTTTTGTGGTTACGGTAGTGTGACTTATTCAGATATTCGGGTCCCTATTTTCTTTCATTGCACAGACAACTGGGAACATTTCGCTAGGTACGCGGGGAACAGCTACAGTTACATGGACTTGCCGGCTGAACCGAACTGTTGTTGCCAGCAGCTCTTGTTTTGCCGTCTTTTATATCCTCTCGTGGCGTTCGCCTACTCTCGCTCTGTTTCTCTCTCTCTCTCTCTTTGTCACGCTGCCTCTCTCTGTCTGTCCATGCCCATGTGTGTCTGTATATATCTCTCTCCCTCTCTCTCTCTCTCTCTCTCTGTGTGTGCAATAAGCGACATGTAATGGTGTGGGGTACCGCGACAGTGCGGGGTACCGAAATTTACGCCCCCAAATTTAGCGGTGAAACACCCGATGTCATCACCATCAACATCTATTTGACGATGTTGGTGTTGTTTGTTCTTGGAATGTTCCATGCTGTTTACCGACTGTTATCACAAGAAATGTCTCACATCAATCAGCACCAATCATGACCAGCATCACCAGCACCAATCATGAGCTGGAGGTCAATCAGCACCAGCCGTGTCGTTGCCCGTATAGTCATCGGTCGTGTACATCGCATCCATTATCGCGAGTGTGTGCTTCACTCTACCACGATACTCATCATCAACGGTTCACAGGCAGCTTCCGTGGCACAAGCTCGCAGTGATCAGCAGCTTCACCGCTTCACTAATTAATTTAATTTAATAATTGAGTGTTTACGTCACGAGACAACTGAGATCATGAGCCGACGCCACAGCAGTCGATCTGTGAATTGCTTTCTGCCCACCTGAAGGTTATTTAACATTGCGATGAAAGCTCACCACACGGTCCCCCGTTTTTAACGTCTCTCGCGGAAGACAGCGTGCCTAAGCAATTTGTACCCTGCCACCAAGTTGCTGTCGTCCACGGCCGGGTTCGAACCCGCGATCTCGGGATCAGAAGGCGAACGCGCTTCACTACCCCTTCGGATAATCCACCACGAAGCGCGTAGTTTCCAACATTCGCTCGCCCTCGTATCGCATCGCACACCCGGAGTAAAAAAAAAAAAAAAAAAGTACATAGGACTCTCTTCGTCAGACAAGTCAGTGAGACCTCGGGCGTAGAATTTGCTTTTGTTACTTTTCATTTCATTTAACTTTAGTTTATTAATTAATAGCTTAAAATTATTTAACTTATCCCTCCACCAAATCGTAACGCCGGAACGTTACATGAAACTTCAGACGCATTAACGCTAAGTGGCGGACCGACCGCACGGTCACGGAAACCTCGTGCACCCACACAACGCCCTCGAGGTACAGCGTGCGTGCAACTAAGCCTTCAAGAAAAAAAGCATTCCGTGAATGTCTAAATGTCAACAGACCTCCCTTTAATTTTATTCATCCTTGCGCAACTTGCACTTAACACTTAAAAAGAAGAAGAAGAAATACTCCACTCAACGCTTCCTCGGTCCTCCGAAAGTCACCTGAATGTCACGTATAAAGCTACTTTGTCAGTGCTCGGTTCAGTTGTTCTGTAAGGCGCGCATACCATCCTTCTGCACGGGAGGCAAAAAATCATGCTCCGAGGGCTGCTTACAAAGAGGAATGCATGGTACGTGCTCTACATCAAGTGCCGACAAAAGGACCCTTCATAGCGGGCCCTAACCAGAGGGTAAGAACGGCAGTGGTAATTTATAAAGCTAGGAATGCGTGGCATTAGCTCGCCTCGGAGATATGACACAAAATGCGTTCTCAGCAGCACTTGACTAAGCTCGTTAATGTTAAAGCGGTCGATCTTGGTGGATCAGCTGGTAACAGGTCAGTTTAACTGATTCGAAGTCTTTGGGTTCAAATCTGAACGTCGACGCCAGTAACCTGGTGGAACGGTAAAGTGTCTTTATGCACCTGTAAGACTAGCAGACTTAATGAGCATTAGAACCAGTGGTCGTTGACCATCTCAAGCGCCATTGACACGCACCCACACGACCCGATTCAATGTTGCTTGAGATGTTTTTATTTTCCAATCCAACCCAATCTAAATCCTTAAGAGATTGGCATGTCAAACGCACGTCTCGCACGTGCAGTCAGCGACATCCATGCGTCCGTCCACGGTTTAATAGAAAGAAGGGAAAAAAAGAAAATTTCGGAATTTGAAATAGTATTTCAATTGCTCATTGTGCGCTTTTTGTGAGTTCATCAATGCCGCTGGTTGGCGCACAAGTTGGCGAACCTGCTGCCTGGTGCGCGGAGTAGATGACTACATTAGCGAACGCAAACTTGTTACTCAAAAGCATCGTTAGTTTTCATGACATTCGTTGTACTTCTCTTTTATGCTTCCCATTTCGTTTGATTGATTCCCAGGTCAAGGAACCCAGGGGTGTATTACATAACGGAGTGGACTTGTTGCTTACATTTGGTGTCTACGGCACAGAACAGAAAGTGGTATGTCAGGAGATATTTGCACAGCGAACAGAAAAAGGAGAGAAAGAAGAAAGCACTTCCCACACAATGTTAAATAACTTCTTTAAAAAATGTGTAAGACTAAGCTTCCGGCGAAAGGCACGTCAAGACAACATGTAAAAGTTGTAGACGGAGAAGACTGTTACTGTTAGACTGCATACATTGTACCGTATTGGAAAGACAGCTAGTGCATACAAGGTTCCCGTAAAAATAAATGGGAAACATGTAGTAATGGAACGAGATACAAGATCGGCTGTGTCTATAATGTCGGTTGACGAGTACTGCAGCGTAGAGCAGTGTAAAAAGTCCAAAGTAATGCTGAGCACATATAACGGCAGTGTTGTTCCAGCACGGGGAGTAGTTGACATCATGCTCGAGTATAGGCAAGAAACGTACTCTTTACCATTGGTGTTAGCCGGGAGCTGTGACGGAGCTCGCATGCTAGCATTGTTCGGCAGGCAGTGGTTAGAGCAAGTACGAATTGACTGGGGAAACACTGTGCGTGCAAATGTTACCTTCGGTAAAGTGAAAAGTGTGGATGACTTAATGAGAGAGTACCATTCTGTTTCTGAGCAAGGATACGGTGCTATCCAGGGATTTAAGGGTAATATTGTGATGAAAGATGCACCACAGCCAGTGCTTTGTAATGCAAGACCGGTTCCATACGCGCTGAGAGACAAAATTGAAGTAGAATTGAATAATCGCAAAATGACAGGTATTCTGTATCGTGTAGATGACAGTGAAGGGGCAACTCCTTTGGTGGTAGTCCCAAAAAACAAAGGCGATGCCCATTTGCCTCTGCGCGGAGTTTCATATAACGATATATCCAGTCACCAAACTCAATTATTACCCGTTGCCACTACCAGAGGATATTTGTGCGAGTCTTACCAGTGGAAAGGTATTTAAGGTTCTAAGGTTAAGACGATGTTTCATACATGTTCGATGTTCAGGACATTCGATGTTTCAGGACATGTGATGTTTCATGTTTACGTTACGGAAAGGGTGCTGCAGGGGATACCCGGCACAGCATTCTACCTATATTATGTGATTGCCTGCTGCAAGGATCAAGCTGAGTATTGTAAAAAGAAGTCGAGCAGGTCCTGAAAACGCTCGACAGCATGAAACTGAATTCAGGAAAATGCCAGTTCTTTCAGCCTATAGTGAGAATACCTTGGGTATGTTATAGATGCATCGGGATTTCATCCGACGGAGAACAGAGTTGAGACCATTGTAAATGCGTCAAAGCCAACTTGCGTGACATAGCTACGAGCTTTCTTTTGTGTGGGAGAGATTTACTAGACGGATTTCACATGGTACTATACAACAAGCTTTCTTGGGTCTCATAGGTTTGTATGGTAAGTTTTTCTCAAATGTAGCTGAGGTCCTCGAACCTTTGTACCAATTGTTACAAGGAGATGCTAAGTGGAATTGGAATTCCAAATGTCGTAAAGCATTTCGAGAATGCAAGTCTTTGTTGCGCAGCAACAGAGTGTTAGCACTGTTCGATCTTAAAAAAAGATATTAGGCTTTCTTGTGACGCATCTTCTTATCGGCTAGGAGCTGTTATCTCGCAAATGGACAAAGGTACAGAAAGACCCTTAGCTTTTGCCTTACGTACTTTAAGTAGAAGTGAACGCAACTACGCGCATCTAGAAAAGGAGGCTTTAGCGACTGCCTTCGATATCGGGAAGTTTGGAAAGTACTTCATGGGTCGAGAATTCGAAATTTTGACCGATCATCAGCCACTATCATCGCTCTTTGACCCGAAGAAACATACTAGTGCAGTAGCAGCTAGCAGAGTACATCGGTGGTTAACGTTCTAGCAAACTTCAGGTACCGCATACATCACCAGAGAGGCAGTACCATAGCTAATGCTGGTGGATTATCAAGACTTAAAGGCAACTGACAGGATGATGTGTTTAGTACCGCAAGAGAAATGACATTGACAGGTTGGCCACCTCAGGCAACGGAGGAACTTAAACCGTTCTTCTTTCTTCGTATATATGAGCTGTCAGTGGACCATGAACTGTGTTGTGTGGAACAATCGCGTAGTTTTATCACAAAATTTACAACGTGAAGTGGTTGAAATGTTGCACGAGGAGCACCCGGGAATTAACAAGATGAAAGTTGGCTCGATCCACGGTGTGGTGGGTTGGTATTGACAAACAGCTGGAAAAAGTCGAAAGCGAATATGATCTTTGTCAGAGTGCTAGATCATCGTTGCCGGCTGCGCCCTCGCAACCTTGGTCATGGGGTGTGACCTCCATGGGAGCGTATTTTTATTGACTTCGCGCAGAAGGAAGGGAAGTATTTTCTGGTGTTGACTGACGCACACTCTAAGTAGTGGTTACGACTTACACGTCGGGCGTCAACACAGTGGAACACTTTCACTCTATTTTTGCTGCGTATGGGCTGCCTAAAGTGTCGCATCAGTCTGAAAGTTTCCTTCATGCAAACGGAGTATGACACAGTGTAACACCTCTGTACCATCCTGCGTCAAGTGGATCAGCGGAGCGTGCCGCACAAACACTTGAGCAGAGGGGAGTTAGCCGTTCACTCCAACATCGGGGTGGGGGTGGGGGATATGTTTAATGAAAACAAAGAAGAGGTACGAGATAAAGGTCAGCCAGACAGGGTGTCGGCTTGCTATTCCCAAAAAAAAAAAGACATCGGGTCGATTGCTTTCTCTTCGCGTACCGAACTACTCCACACACATTTACCAATAAGACGCCCAGTGAGCTAGGGCGTAAGGTGCTCGGACTCGGCTAGTTCAACTAAAGCCCAGTATGACATCTATAATGAGGGACAAGTTGGGAAAGCTTAAATTGCGAGTACACAAGAAGCGTCGCCAGAGCAGTTTCAGTATTGGTGACAAGGTGGTTGTAGCAACTGTGTAAAGAACTGTGAAAGGACAAACTGGTTGCCGGAAGAAATAACCAGGGTTAAATCGTCGGTCACATTCCTAGTGAAGGTAGTTACATGGCCAAACATGGTTTGTGCATGTAGATCACTTGAGGCCCGCATCTTATATGTAACGCACGAAAAACAGCAGATTAATTATCAGTGATGATGATGATTGGAGTTTTAATGGCGCATTAACTACATGTTAATTATCAGTGGTCTTTGTCGTGAAACCATGCCTGTGGTCACGGAAAACACGTCTCAGCCGGTGCAGTCACCTGCGAGGGCAACACCATCTCCACGACCGTTAAGACGAAGCGCAAGACACAGAATACGTGCCTCTTTGGCTCATCTCACGTGTAAATCTAATAAATTTTTTTATGCGTGTTTCTTTTGTAGGGGGGAAGAAGTATTGTGAACGACGACAAGGACACTAGCGAACTAACGACGAAGTCTGCCGTACATGCACGTGTGATCATTCTTTCCTTGGGCATCGTTCTGTGTGGTTGAGTTGAATAAACCTGAGTTCCTTGAGTTCTCAATCGGAATTGCCCTGGAAGTACAACCTAACACAAGCCAATAGTAGGTGGTAATCGTGGTGGTGGTGATGACCATGGTGATGACCATGTTCAGGCGGGCAACGTCACGACTATCGCAGAGGGGTTGTGCGTCCTGGGCCGACTTTATAGGGAATTGAGAACGACTGTGGAGCAGCGGCAAGTCACCGCTCATTCAACTGCCATTCATTTGAATGACCATTGAATGACCACGTCATTTTTCGCGAGGAACTGGTGTTACGTGTTGAGATGTCGGCGCACGTTGAAGATATCTCACGCGGGCAAAAACTAGTTCTCGTGCCTACCGCTGAGGCGCCGCTCCGATCATGAGTCATGATCATAGATGTCTCCCGACGTAGAACCATGCAGTTATTATTGTTGATGAAAAACGGTGTCCAGCGTTAAAGGGGCTATCACATCCGGAAAGGTGTGTATGAGACCTATACGGTAACGTTCGGCATGGTTTCACAGTCTTCTTGGCCAAGTATTTCTTCCGAAAATAGCTTACTTATTAAAGAAACGAGTTTTTAAAGATTCGAACTCCCTCTGCAGGTTAGCCAAAGTGACGTAAGCCGGGCACACGAACGGGAGCGCAGCGCAGGTGATTGTCTCCGAGGTCGTCTCCTCCGCGTTCGCACCGCAATATACTAAGTGAAAAGACCTCGGTAAATACGCCGAGTTTCGCTTACCAGTGTGAGTGCTGACGTGACCACGTTCCGTGGAACACTGTGTTACGCTCCTGGCTGTACAAACACGTGTTGTGTTGTGTTGTGTTGGACCGCAACCTGTCCTGGGCAAGACACATTGATTATCTCATTTCAAAGGCGCAACGTTGGGGAAATGTGATACGTCACTTTGCCGGCTTGCGCTAGGGATGTACTGAGCGGGACCTTCTTGCACTCCACAAAGCGCTTGTTCGTGGCTCAGTAGTCTGCAGCCTTCCTGCGTTGCACGGACTATCACGGACGTCCGAACACAAGCTCCGTTGTGTCTTGGCGCGCAGCTTACGGACCTGTCTTGGCGTTCCGCGTTGCGCTGAGACGAGGATGGTGGTAGCCGAAGCCAGGGAACTCCCAATTGGCGTCCTCCGTCAGAGAGAAATTTTCCACCATTATTTGCGATTGCGCGCTCACCATCGCCGTCATCCACTGGTAAAGAAGCTTCGTAAGCGGAACCACACCAAAATCGCGCTGTGTGCGCAAGAATTAACGGGCCACATACCTGCCTTCACTGTTGTCCCAATCGCTTCTTCAGTAGCACCATGGACACTGCCGAAACCATCCACTTCTCACATCCCGGAGGTCAAGGGGCCGAAGAGCCCAACCCCTGTTCCAGTCCTCAAGCAGGCTACTCTGGAGTTGATGGACGCTGCATACGGAAACCAAACCGCCGTATATAAGGACGGTTCCTCCACTACTGGCGGCTCATCTGCTGCATTTGTAATTCCAGAGGAGTCAATTTCACGTGTGTTCCGCCTATCACACCGCACCTCGGCCAACTCTGCGGGGTTGTATGCCATCCTGTTATTCCCGAAGTCTATTTTGGATCACCACCCCCGCTTCTGGGTGGTTTACACAGGTTCGCGGGCAGCGCTGCAGTGAATAGACAACATGGGCATCCGTGGCTCCTTGGCTCCGGTGGTAGTGAACATCTTGACGACGCTCAGGGTTTTAGAAGACAGGGGCCAACGGCTGACCCTCCAATGGGTCCCTAGCCACATTGGAATAACAGGCAATGAGGTAGCGGACCGGGCAGCTGCTGCGGCTCACCATAGCAGCTCAGCAGTCTCCATCATGGTCTTCAACGGGGATAGACGCTCCCTCTTGTCCGCGTTGACGTCACCTTGGGCCCTTCAGGAATGGTGCCATGACATCACCCGGTGGTCGCTTCTGTATGCTGTTGATCCAACGCTTTTATTTGAAATGCCAGGCGGTTTCCCTCGGCTCTTTACGTCTCTCGTGCGTCGTTTACGACTTGGCGTTGCGTTCACCCCTGCATTCCGGTATAGGCTGGGCCACAGCAACACGGCGCTGTGTACAACTTCTGGTTTCCCGGCAACAATCCGACACATTACAGAAGACTGCAGCCAGTACGTACGCGAGCGACGGGCCTTTAAATGTCAACTTGAAATGCTGGATCAGAGGTCATTCAACATCTGCAAAGTTCTCGGCCCATGGAGTAACCCTGGACATCAGCGCCGTGCACTTGGCTCTTTTCTTCCGTTTCTGAGGGCCACCGGCCTCCTTCAAGAACTGTAGGGATTTCCTTCCCTCGTCATCCTTTCATGTGAACCTTTTTGGAATGGGGTAGGGTCCTGCACTCAACGCAGGGAAACATCCCACATCATCATCATCATTATCATCCATTCATCTATGTTGTTGTTGTTGTTGTACACACACGTACGACGCTAACCAGAAAGAGCATTCCACGTGCCGATCTCAGACCTCTCCACGACCTGTAGACGCCATCACTCCCGTTCGGCGGTCGGACGCCTAGGCAGCCAAGGTCTCTCTGTAGACGACATCCTTTGTAGACGACAGTGCGCCCAAGCAGATTGCACCATGACACCAACATGTTGGGCAATTCCCTAGTATAGATCTCCAAAAGACGCGTTCGGTACAGCGTTAACACGTGTGCAACACAATGGCAACGAGCACCGCTAACTTTCCCTATTATCGTCGCGCCGATAGCAGAGAATAAAACCAGCACGTGGCGACAGTCGTACGCTATTCTCGGGTCGAATAATTGAAGAAGCGCTATTCCGTTTTATGGCCGCTGTAATGAGACGCTCCCCCGTGTATAACGTTAGCAATAATGGTCCCATAGAACTGCTCGAATCAGTAATAAGGGCTTTCTGAAACTGCTCAAGGTGCCTCCACTTTTAGGCCACACGTGTGTGAACAATTCATCTGAGCGACGTAGGAGATAGCAGTGTGCATTCGCAATCTCAGTTTGAACGTCCAACTCAATCGATTGCCAAAATTGAAATTTATTTTTGTGTTAGGGCTATAAAGACAGTGTGACACTTTTCTCGCTATAGAAGGGACGTATTTCGAGAGAACATTCAGCGATCGGAAGGAAGAGTTACTCCATTCTTATACCCTGCGAGAGTCTGGACCACAATCGAAAATAAGGAACTGGTGGCACGTGATTCATTGTCACGTCTAAAGTCATAATGCAAAACTTTTCTATAAAGAAATTGGCTGCATTATTGGGCATTGCGTCAAATGCTCTACGACCGTCAAGTGACTATCACGTGAGCACATAATGTGGTCATCACGTGGGTGTCACGTGGAACTCAATTATTCATAATTGAATTCAGACGTCCTCTTCCGGGCACACCTTACATAACTCTGTGTTACATAAGCACAAAGACGTAGGAGGGTTGAAGAGCACATAAACACAAGCACTGGAGACGATCGTAGATATATTATGGTACAAGCGTTCGTGCACAAGGCCGCATTTCCTCAGATACCGGTACCTGGTACCTGAAGAAGTACTCGTGCACAAAAGCTTAGTGAACATAGTATAGAGCTTAGTAAACGTACGTTTTTACGATCTTCGATATAACGGTAACTCCGATATTACGATCAAATTGCTAGTTCCTGTAAGCTCACCCAATGAAGTAGACGTAAACAAGACATCGGTATAACCATCGTCGTGAATGCGTTTGCTCGCGTATAGCGATCAGAATTTTCCAGGCGACCGGTAAAATGTGTGAAAATTGAGAAGCAAGATTCTACGTTTTTTCACTGAAAACAAGTTAAGGTGACATTCTCAAGAGCCGTACACTCCAAGAGCATTTAGGTGAGAACGCGGTGCGTTTATCCGCGCATAACTGACTAGAATTAGAAACGTATGTTGGAAGGCGCGCGACTTCGAAGGGGCTCGCGAGAAGGAGAGGAGTTGCTCCATCTCTACCTCGTTCTTTCGCCCTCAAGTTTTCTTCTGGTTTGCTGCATGCTACGATGGCGCCTGCGGTTGCGGGACGCGTTTCGATGAGGAAAGGCACATGACTAGCGACGATTTCGAGCGACCCGAGCAACGATTTCGCGAAAGCTCGTATATAACGATAACTCCGATATAACGATCTGATTTCGCGTTGCCTTAAATATCGTTGTAAACGGACTCACCTAGAGAGATATTAGCATCATACTATATGATTTAGTAAAAGTAAAAGTAGAAGAGTAATCCATAGGGCTGAGGTAGCAATACAGTCCCCGAGGAGAATGGACTGGCAGGAAGTGGAGGTGGCAGTCCGATCCGGTTGCTACATTACGATCCAGTGTAGCGTTCATGCCCGTTTATAGCAATTTCTAACATCAGTGATCCAGCCATACACAGGAATATATGTTTCCTCGTATTATCTTGAGCGTTCACGCTCTCCCTTTCTCTCTCTCTCTCTCTGTGTGCTCATCCACCCCTCACCCACTTTCCCTTTCCCGCGAGCCTTTCCTCCTTTCCTTCTATTCCACTTCCACTCTCTCATCCCGTATTTTTCACTACGAAAGGTGACAACCCTAGCTCCAACTGCCCGAAAGCGAAAGCATATCTTGACAGCCTTCAGACCGAACGCATGGCCCCCCCTTGATATCTAGTACTATGGCAGCACGCCTATTGAATTCTTCCGTCTCAGTCTGGGGCAAGAGAATACGTTCACTGCGCTACTTCAGGTCACGTCGGTTTAATGACCTGGCGGCAACAACAAAATGAAAAACAGCGCCCTCAATCCCTCAAGAGCGTATCGTCAGAATCTCAGCAGTTCTTTTCTCGGCAATTCTCGTACCAGCCGAGCGCACCGATTCCAAACCAAGATCTGTTGGAGTCTCTGTCGAAGCTCTCAGACGCAGTGCTCTCACTTTTGATCGCTATCACACATAAAAATAACCGTTCGAGAAAGAACTTTTAAAAGTTCTTCAGCTTGTCCGTATTTTTCACCTTTAAAAGGTTCTTCAAAAGGAGGACACCTGGAGATCCTTAGCCATACTGTCGTTCTCGAATATAGGAAAGGTTCAGGAAAAGGTTCTTGCACTACGAAGAACTCTCGAAGAACGGTTATTTTTCTGTGTGATAGTATAAAAAGAGGGAAAATTTACAATGTGATCAAGACGCCAGAGAGCGGATCTGCGCCAACCCGTGATATGTCCTCTGCCAATCTCTTTCCGCAAAATATTTTTGGCCGGCACTCCGCAATTACATACTTCTTTCGGTACCTTCGATGCCAACTACATGAAAAAGGGTACAGGGGATCCGGAATTCACAGCAGGCTATGTCAAACTTGTCATGATTTCTACATATAATAGAAATCTCAGCGAACCATGAACGTGGCGACCAACGCCCATGTCGAACAGTGACTACGATATCAACATGACCGTTCGGACAACATGACTAAACATTGTTCGTCCTACCCAAGTGTCTATAGTGTACCAGGACGAAGCGTGTGTTCTAATTCAGTCCGATGACCATTTATTTGGAGATAATAAAAATTATCATCGAAGTGTAGTGTGCACAGATAGTTTAACGACCTACTACCGAAAACCTTCCGTGCTATTGGCTTCTAGCAGATTTCAGACCTGAGGACTTTTATTTTTTTATTTTTTTAGCAGGATTGAACATTTTTGAAAAAAGGGAATGAAGTTCCTGTTTTCTGTCTGATGAAATTCACGTTTTCTTTACGCGAATCTCACGTATCTCGTTCCCATTGTTCTGTGGATTCATCTTTTATCCAAACTCAGAAGCATCTTGCCAACGTCTTGTGTGCTCACTTGCTCGGCATTATTTTTGCTTTCTGTCTTCCCTCGGCAGCATGCTTGCATAACACGTCCTTCCGTATAATCAAGCGCGAAGTACGAAACGCCAAACACACGCAAAAGGACGCATCGTAGATATGTCCCTGCATACTTTGATGCTCCACTAATCTTACTTCGCGGTATTCCTCAGCTCTTTGAAAGCAATAATAAGAAACTCTGCGAGGGACACGACAAAGCTGATGTCTCGGACTGAATTTTAAGTGTTTACTAAAGGTTGCGTCACAAACAAGTCACACGATAAACCTTTGATTTCACAAATGCCGATGCTTCACCTCACTCTTAGAAGTTTCAAAAGGTTGGAAAGCAGAAACCGCCCAGCGGCGAAATGCCATCGTGGGGTGCTCGAAGCTTCCGTTGCTACGGGTTCCGCCGACGCTCGGATGCAAGAACGCGTAGCGCGCATTTTCTCCAGGGCTTATGCAATGACATACGGAGAAGAGAACAGTGAAGTGTTTATTTACTAAGCCTCCCAACTTCACAGAGCGTTTTAATTGTGAGCGACGGACTCTGCTACGTTCCGGATTGCCTTTAGCTGTCGAGACCTCGACGTGCCCTAAGGGGCATGTGTACGTCACACGGGGATTTCACGCGTCGTTTCCGCTCGCTGCGCGCGCGCTAGATAGTTCGGCGTTTAAATTGTTTACGCGATCCTTAATTGTTTTGCGCACATGTTTTTGATGCAGTTCTACTGTGGAATGTCGACAGACAGGAAACAACCGAAGAGAGGGTAATTCTCGAACGCATTTCCGAGGATTTTGGTGCGACAATATGTGCTTCACGATAGCTGGATGTCATGGAGGCGGAAATTAAATGTCGCGCTTCCATTGGAAGCCGGGGGATTGTAATCGCGGATATCTTTGTTTTTGTCGGAATCGTCCTCGTATATATATGTAACGATAACAGTATCCGGGACCTGCGCTAACTGTATACGTGCGGTTGGGTAGCTCGATTTCTACGTTGCACGATCAATCACACGCGCATACAATCAACGTTGCGCTTGAAAATAAACGTTCGCCACAGCGTTTACATGGGAGCATAACTGTGTGTTCCACATATTTCGAGCGTGTTTCTTGGGGATGTCTTTCGTGTGAAGACACAGTATTTTTTTTAATTCAGTGTAAGCACCGCGAAGCAACTATTGCTATGAGCGGCGTACAGACGTGGACAGATGGGGAGAGGACAGCAGGAATGTGTGGGGGATGGGGAGGTTAGTATGCGTCCTGGGCCGACTTCAGGGGCAACAGTGCCGACATTCGTCTGGAAAGTATTCGGAAAACCCAAGGAAAACCTCACAGACGGCACAGCCAGTGGCAGGGTTCGAACCCACCACTTCACAGCCTTCAGCATGACTTCGTGGCATGGTGGCTCTGCTGTCTGACGTTTTCCCCTGGGTTTTCTGGTAGACTTTCCAGACGAATGCCGGCACAGTTTCCCCTGAAGTCGGCCCAGGACGCATACTGACCCCCACGTCCCCCACTCCTTCCTGCTGTCCTCTCTCCATCTGTCCACGTCTGTATGTCACTCATAGCCATCAGTTGTTTCGCGGCGCTATGACGGAACTTAAAAAAAAAAAAACGGAAGAAACAAGCACGAACACCCTGCGTCGCCCCGTCGTATGAATGTGTGTGTAAGAAAACATGTAAGAGTGAAAAGTTGGTATGAGCGAGTGGACGTGGTTTGTCCCTTCAAATAACACACCCTTGGAAATCGTTGGGGAGGTGTGTTAGCTTAGTTCAATTGGTAGAGCCCTGGACCGGAAATCCAGAAGATGTGGGTACGAGTCGTGCAGCTGGCTAACCCTTTCGGTGTCTTCCTGAACATCAATTTCCATCGTACGACATCATCGTAATCGAGGACACCCAAGTCCACAATCAAGAAAAAAAGCTATACCAACAGTATTTTATTTATTTATTTATCTTTTTTTTTTTTTTTTTTTGTCATACGTTAAAGACCCAAAGGGTACTACATAACGGAGGAGGGAACGGCACCACAGGTGCGCAAGTAAAGAAAAGGAGCAAGCAGAACGTGACATGAATTATAATCTTTGTGTGTTGACCATTACAAGAATATTAATTTGGTAACAGTGATGCAAGATAACACTTGCGCTCTCGTTCTCTGTGGTACACTGAGGAAATTCGTCATACAAGATACACAAGGGCAACTAGCCATCAACAAATCGGCTTACTGCAGCTTTAAAATCCTGAGGGTCACGGAGATGGACTGAGGAAGAGGATTCCAGGCCTTAGCCGCCCGAGGGCAAAATGAGTAAAGAGAGAAATCGTGGTTGCAGTGAGTCATCCCTACCTTGTAGAAATGATCCACCCTGGGAGAAATAAATGATGCTCTCAACAGTAGCTCAGAGTTATGAAAAATCTTATGAAATAGGCACAGACTGGAAACCATTCGACGCCTGCTGAGATTAATGATAGAAAGCTGAGTTTTCATGCTGGATATACTATTCTGGGAACTGAACTCGTTATAAATGAAGCGGACGGCTCGATTCTGTACTGCTTCGAGAGCATGCGCATATGTGACTTGGTATGGATCCCATATTGGAGAGGCGTACTCAAGCTTAGGCCTTATAAGAGTGGTATAAGCAAGTTTTTTTTACTGACAGTGGGCTCAAGTGAAGATTGCGACGTATGAATCCAAGAGATCGGTTGGCGCTAGAAATGATATGAGAAGTGTTCTGACCATGACAAAGTACAAGACAGATGAAGGCCAAAGTACTTGTAAGAGGAAACACGTTCTATTTCATAACGACCCAGAAGATATGTAAACGCATGCCCTGAAAACACTGTGCGAGAGAAGGTCATGACCTTACTTTTGTTGATATTAATTGGCGATCCTTATGTCCTTATGGCGATCAATATGTCCTAATCCTTAAAGTCTGACACACACAACGACGAAAAAAAGAAAAATACGGGGCAACCATTAGTAAACGACATGGATCGATTGGTACGGGTTGCTAGGATCATAAACCCGACCAACTGTCTTCGCAACCCATCTTGCAGCGTTCGCTGAAAGCCCCATCCCTCTAACCATCCGCCACGGGGTCTCTATACCAATCTGTCTTCGTTCAATAACAAGAGGCCGTTAGTAATCTGCTGCCTCCTCGCTAATGGTTTCTCCTACAGCCTCGCTCGACCCTGGCGGGACCTCGAAACGAGGAGAGAAAACCTGCAACCATTTTCGGGGCTTCCACTCCGCGTAATCGATGTGTCGTCCCAATGATGTGATCGACCTTGACGTAGACTGCGGTCTGCGGCACTAATTCAGTTACTACCTATCAAGAGGCTACTTGCGTATTCGGGGCAGTAGTTGCTTAATAGAGTGAGTGATTTGCGATGCAATCATTTCTTAGATAGAACTTCGTAGAAACGTTCGGTTGCTATTCAGAGAACACACAACAAGCAATAGATTATGAAGATGACGCTGCGAAGATGGAGCGCTCTACCTGAATACCTACCTACCTAGAGATGGAAAATTTCCCGGAATTGTGAACTGCTCTAGTATTAAAAAAATCGTTTTTTTTTTTATAAATATGGAAAAACAATGAAATTCTCACTGAAGCACGGCTTAGACAAGTGAACATATTGGAGAACAAATCATAGTGTAATATAAATTAAATGTTGATTTTATTTCTTTAGCGCACGAATACGAAATATCACGAGCTTATAAACTAATCACGTGGAGATCGA
Organism: Ornithodoros turicata; assembly: GCF_037126465.1. Lineage (NCBI taxonomy): Eukaryota > Metazoa > Arthropoda > Arachnida > Ixodida > Argasidae > Ornithodoros > Ornithodoros turicata. The sequence goes on along the minus strand of NC_088206.1, from coordinate 7,962,579 downwards.
AAATACCTGGCAATTTTGGCTTGCTGAAATAGAAGAGCAGCTTTCTTAGATTTCTTAGGAACAGTTTGCCAAACAGAAACTGAAGATAGACAAGTTTTTCATTGTTCAGTTACTAGGATTTGTAAGACTACGAACGCTCAACACACAAGTAAACAGTGAAACAGTTTTTACTCGGCATAAACTCAAAAATACAAACCACACCTTTCTTTTATATGTTGCCTTCTTTTATGCATTATCTTTTACAAGAACCTTTCGCCTTTTTTTCTTCCTTCCTTTTTCTTTTTTCTATGCCTTTCATTTCGCGCCCTACCCCGTTACGTATACACAACTGCTCTTCAACCGAAAGCTCCGACTGCGGCACTTCCAATATAATTACTAGCTTAATTTTGTCACATTCGTGTCGACATTCATCTTACATCGGTTGTTTCACTGTCATTATGATCATCAAGCGAAGATTAAAGATACTTCCAAGAGTGCAGTATTGGTTGCTGAAGATTTTGTATCGCAAGAATTACCTTTATGGGGAGACGTAGATGGGTAGAAATCCAGCGAACCGGTAGAATGTAGGAAGGGAGTTGCCTCAGGACGGAAGCCACCGATATTTCGAACTCTCTGTTCGAAATATCGGCGGCTTCTGTCCTGAGGCAACTCCCTTCCTTTATGGGGAGACGTAGATGGGTAGAAATCCAGCGAAACGGTAGAATGTAGGAAGGGAGTTGCCTCAGGACAGAAGCCACCGATATTTCGAACTCTCTGTTCGAAATATCTGCGGCTTCTGTCCTGAGGCAACTCCCTTCCTTTATGGGGAGACGTGCGGCATTTTGGTGCTGCTGCGTCTTCCTGATTCTCCTAAATTACCGGTGTCCATATAAAATGCAAGCCGGGAACAGAAATGGGGCGAAGCTGTCTCCCTCCAAGATCTCATGCCTTATTCAAATGCTGACCTCCATCACAGAGAGCGAAGGAAGCACTCATGAGAAAAGAATCGGGCAAAAAGAAAAAAAAATGCCCTTTAAGTGTTAGTAAATTGCGCTGTTGTCTTGCAGCAAGAAGTTATACATAAAAAAGAAATTAAATGTCTGTTCGCTAAAGAACCCGCTAAATATCTAAATAACATAAACTGTGGATTGCTGCCTCTTGCGCCTTCCACAAATCGGCTGTATAAAAACACTGCCTGCGTCTTTAGGCACTGTGCCAAATGCGTTAAAATGCGGTACATTTATAGGGTCATCTTGACGATAAATTTTCGGCGAAATAAAACACTTTTTGAAGTGCTATTAAATTTTTAGTGAAAGCCATTTAATGTCTCATGTAATCGTTTTTGTATGTTTTTTTTATTGTTATTGTGGTGTTACACGGTTTTCAGCGTACTGCAAACACAGTCTGGTTATCACGTGGTAGTTGTAGTGCTAGCGCTTTAAAAAGGTTTTCTTACAGTGTACATTCTTAAAAATGAACTTCACCGCATAGCACGCTCCTAGCCAACGACCATCTCGAATGATATCGTTATCTGCCCTGATTTGTTGAAAACGGGAGGCGTACGCCTTTTCTGTGACAATTATGAACAGCATAAGTGTCACAAAAAAGGCGTACGCCTCCCGTTTTCAACAAATCAGGGCAGATAACGATATCATTCGAGATTATCGTTGGCTAGGAGCGTGCTATGCGGTGAAGTTCGTTTTTAAGAGTGTAGTGGACGAATAACCTTGCTTTCCTTTGTACACGTCAGCGTGCATATACAGGCTACTTTTTGTAGCTTTTTGTCTGCAGTGTCTCCTGGCGCGAAGCCTTCGTGTGTGACTTGGCGTCCCCCGAGCAGCAGACCGGAGCAGTTATTGCTGAAGCGAAGGAGACCTCTCTGGACGTTCTTCACTACGGTGAGACATGCCGACTTTTCCTCCGCCTTTTATCCCATCATCAGCGGCACCCACTCGTATCGAAGATCTTGAGACGCAAGCACTGCAACGTCCGCCCGGTGATTGCTCAGCTGAAGCCTAGTGTTCCACGTCTCGTGGTGAAGAAAATGGCTCACCTCCATGGTCTCTGTCAAGCCCTGTCACCCGCCTAACTGTTACTGGCTTGCATGGAAGGAAAAGGGATACAGCCCCGTGTGTCGCCAAATAACTTACCCTGGGCACGACGAATGACAGGTACACGGCGTCAACGTCGGGTTTCACTGACGGGTCATCTACTCGGGATCGTTCGTCCTCACCATTTTTCTCAGAGAACATCATCTACGTGTGCCGAGCTCTACGCCATTCTCTTTGCTACGCAACAAATATCAGCCAACCCAGCTCAGCCCTGGGTCGTCTTTACAGACTCAAGACCCGCGCTCCAGTGTGGGGCCAACTTGGGGATACGTGGGTCCCTCAGTCCTGTTGTCTTCGACATCCTCTCAGCTTATAAGAAGGCGGCCGTTGCAGTGCACACTGTCGCATTGCAGTGGATCCCCGGACATGTCGGCATCCGCGGCAATGAATAAACAGACAGAGCCGCCTTGAGCGCCCATAAACACGCAGCTTTTCCCCCGATAATGATGTCTTCGGCCGACCGAAGACACCTCAATTCCACACTCTCCGGCCCCAGGATGCAGGCTCAGTGGCAACACGACATAGCTCACTTCCTTCTCTGGGATGTAGACCCCACGCTACAGCGCCTTTTTTCCCCGATAGTGATGCCTTCGTGCGACCGAAGACACCTCAATTCCACACTCTCCGGCCCCAGGATGCAGGCTCAGTGGCAACACGACATAGCTCACTTCCTTCTTTGGGATGTAGACCCCACGACTACCGCGCCTTTTTACTGCACTCTTCCACCGCATGAGGCTTTACACCATGCCTTTCAAACACCGTCTCGGCTCGGCCTCCTCTTTCCCTCCGACCCACTTGTGGAGGGCACGGCGACCTCTGCCACGTCATCCTGGCTTGTGAGCAATATCACCACGAGCGTGCACTGATGGAAGTTGCTATGCAACGTCTTGACAAGCGACCGTTCAACCTCGCGCAGATCCTCGGAACGTGGTCGAACGCTGCCCACCAGATGCAAGGCCTTCGTCTTCTTGCGGAGTGCTTGCGCTCCACCGGTCTGGTGACGGCTCCCTGAAAGCGCTCCCCTCATCATTCTCCCCTCATCCGTTCGCAATGCGCAATAGGGCAGTGTACCGCCTCAACGGAGGAGAACCGCCCACCTCATCATCATTCAATGTATGTGTGTGTGTTGTCTGCTTCTCCCACCATACTTTTGGCTAAATAAATTATTATTGTTGTATAGACATGCCTTACACAAAAACACCTTCATTTTCGTCTCATTTGTTTCCCTTCCGAGTCGCACGCTTCGAAGCAACGCGAAGCAATGCGAAGCAATGCGAAGCAATGCGAAGCAACGCGAAGCAACGCGAAGCAACGCGAAGCAACGCGATGCAACGCGAAGCAACGCGAAGCAACGCTGAGCAGCGAAGACGCGCGCTTTTCATGCGGTCATACCCGCGGTATAGTTTACACGGCTATTTTTCTAGCTTAATTACCGCTCTTACCAATCGCTCTTACCAAAGATTACCAAATGTTGAAACGAACCTTTTTCCGTTTGAATGATGTTTCTAGCAGTGATGGCCAGTAGTTAACTACATGTAGTTAAACTACTAGTTAAACTACCTGACTGTAGTTAAAAAGTAGTTATCAACTACTTGTAGAAATGTAGTGGCAACTGCTGGTTAAACTACTATTTTAAGTAGTTAACTACAGTAGTTAGGTTACTGAAGGCGCCAACTACTTCCGATTTTGCCGCAAGCTTTACGGCACGATTGTGCTTCCGACCTTTACCTTGAGCTACTTGTTTGATGAGAACGGAGGTGCAGAGCAATTGTGTCGTGCATGTATACTAAATCTTCACTTTTAATGCTTGTCTAGTGAAGCCTCATTTGCTGCGAAATAATTCTCGAACTTAGTTTATTGCGTAGGCACAGAAAGAATCCCGCTGCAAGCTTTGTATTTGACGACCGTAGCAATGGCTTTAGCCAAAGTTTATTATTGCTTGTGATTCATATTTAGGTGTCCAAGAACACTACATGGGATTGGTGTTGGTGGACAATGTTAAGTAGTTATAGATGTAGTTAAACTACATTGCAGTAGTTAAAAAAGTAGTTTTAACTACTCCCCTGAAAAGTAGTTGAACTACTAGTTAAACTACTCAATCACAAAGTAGTTAGTAGTTATAGTTAAACTACTGTAGAAGTACATAGTTAGTGGCCATCGCTGGTTTTTAGACGTATCATTCGATTCCGATCCCTTATTTTCTCTTCCCGACCCTCATTGCGGGCGGATGTTCAATTATTACGAAGAAAAGCATTCCCTCTGCAACCCTTCACATGTTTACTGCCCATGAGCTCTCTTTACTACGACGACAATCCAATAACAGGGGAACGAACGAACGAACACTCATAGGGAGCATGTACCACGACTCGTGTTTTTTACGACCACGCACGGTAACGCAGTTACTAGAACGCGAGTCGGTACACACGCACTAAGCGGGTTCGTAAAGAGCGGGAGTACGTAATACACCGAGCAAAAACTATCGTGATACTCAGGGCAAGAACAACATCCCGCAGAATCGAAGTCCGACACGAAGATCACTTCCGCCTCGGGTGATTGGAGCAGTTGGCGTTTTGAGTGGTTTGTTACGACGACTTCTCTCGGCACTCAAGGACAAACATCAAGAAGATGACACTCAGAGGGAACGATACGCTGGGTAAAGTAACAGCAAGAAAAACGTCGGACCTCGTTTGTGCTCCTATTACTATTGTGGTGCTTGGGAGTGGATGTCGTACGCGTTAGCAGTGCTTGTGTGTGTGTGACCGAGCCGAAAAACGTATTTGGGAATTGTAGGTCGTGCAGTCGAGAGGACGGTGACTGCATCGAAGCCCACCGCAGATTGTGCTGCCTGAGGTTTTCCCGGAGCTTTACCGGATGCGTCCGAGAGGTAAATCTATACCAGAAGTCGACACTGGACACAAACTGTCTCCTCCTCCCCCTTCTCACTCCTTTCTCGCTGCCGCCAAGATAAATTTTTTACACCTTTCAGGTATAAAATGGAGTGCTCCTGTGAATAAAAACTTTCTTTGGTTACGTAGGCTCAACTAAAAGGTGTAATAACTGTGCTGAAGATGGTGTTTGCAAAAGGCGATAAGGTCAGAGGATGTCCCTTCTTGTCCCTCGTCTCGGAGTTTCGTTATCATGGATCCAATGGAATACGTGTACAGCTGTCTCAAATGGTGTTCTTGTAGAGTATGCACTTTGAAATGTTTTTTTTTTTAGAATAAATTCTTTAGAAGTGTATTCTACAAAGCATCCTTCTATATGGTGTGAAACTTACACTACTAAGGTGTCTGCCATAGGACAATACATGTCCAACACCCGAAAGGTGTAAAAAATAATCCTGCTCCATCTCTATCTATCCACGCCTGTACTTCGACCTCTGTCTGTCTGACCTTTCCTACTGAATTTTGATAACCTTCATAGCCTTCCTCAACGTACTTCATTCATAGCCGCAGAACTAACACAGACTAACACAAAAATAAACACGGGGAACTAAAAAAAAAGGAGAGAGAGAGAGAAAAAAAATTGTTTCAATGTCTCATACTACTGTCTAACATCGCAGAAAACACTTTCTCGGCCCTCTCTAAGTACATAGAATCTGATAACGCAATAACACGCAACCCACATCGTATCCGGCTGAGCAAGAAAGCTTGTAGTGAGTTATGGTCGGAAGATTTCCTTTAACAAACACGTACGACCCACATCCTTGAAATGAAAGCAACGCAATGAAGAAGAGCCGCCCGCAGAGTATGGAACACGAGCGCAATTCCTAGCGAAGTCATTCGGTCCCGTATCGTACAATATTCATAATGACGCACGGACGACACTTACGCTTAACGAAACACTTGCAGGGAAAAAAAAAGAAAAAGAAAAACGCAAATACGGCGATTGTGCTTCTGGAATTTTCTCAATCATGAGCGACCTTCTCCGAGAGTATTTCTCGCTTGTTGCTCATTACGGCCATTAAGAACGAACGGACGTAACGTGAGTAAAATAACGCAGGGAAAAAAAAACATAATGGACAGAGGCTTTTTACGGAGAATACTTACTGCGCGGAAAATCCGCACTCGAACGCAGAGTCAGGGTCCTGTTTCTATTCCGCTGTAAAGCCAGATCGATACGACGCCTTCCCGGTGTGTTCAGAAACAACGCAACAGGGAGTGGGAAAAGAAAGGGGAAGTGCGAGAATTAGCAGGTTAATGGAGCACGCTTTCTCTCTGAGGAGTTGCGTGCGCTTAGCTTTTCAAAGAAGCGTCTCGAGTGCTTAATTACTTTCTGTCCTATAACGTGTTCGATATGTACGGCGTCCTCTTGCCCGTGCTAGTAGCATTGTACGTGTGCCTGGCTGTAAACAGGGTGGGCTTTCTCAAGGTGAAATCTACTATACTTATGGGGGAGCGAAGAAGAGTTTAAAAAAAAAAAAGGCGGCTTGGGAGTTGAATGAAAGTTTTGCTTTTCGTTCAGTGGGTCGTCGAGTTTTCGATATTCCAATTTCCATCATCGAAATCGTCGAAGTTTTGAAAAAGAAATATGAAGAGGGTCCTTCGGTAATGCGTTGGCATAAGCGTCTGGTTTTTCCTTTTGCTTCCTCCTTTCTCTTTTGTTTCTTTTCTTTTATTCCTTGTTTTCCTTCCTTCTTTCTGTTCTCTTTCTTTTCTTTGCTTCCTTCTTTCTGTTTTGCTTCTTTTCTTTGATTCCTTCTTTTGCTTCCTGTTTTCTCTTTTGCTTTTGTTCTTTGGTTCCTTCTTTTGTTTCCTGTTCTCTCTTTTGGTTCTTTCCTTCGTTCCATATACCTTAGCTTACGTTCCTCTTCAGACTCGGCAACCCGTCGCCGTCGATCAAATTCTGTTTTTCTTTGTCGCCTACTTGGCTCGGCACTCGTACTTGGTTCGCACTCCATTGGGTACTTCATTCATACTGTCCTCCACGTTCCTCATGGAGGAACGCAAAGAAGCGGCGGTCATCCTCACCCCCCACCCACTCCCCCCGCCCCCACCTCCACCCACACACACATACCCACCCACACACACAAACACCCCCCCGCACGCTCAGACTTGCCAGCGCATCCGGCACGCCGCCAAACTCCTCCTCCGCTCGGCGAGCGCTTGTCTCTGGCACGTCTGTCCGCAGACCGACACCGCCGTTTTTCCTTTGACATGACCCTTCTAATGCTAACGCATTCACAGTACAACTTACAATAGCACCTTGTAACCCGCTAAACCTCGCGAGCATGCACGTACGGTTATAGTATCACCTTTCCAGCTTGTTATGGTAATATTCTTCGCACAGTTATGCCATTTTCAAGCATAACCTATCTTATTGTTGCCTATAGTGAACGTGTCTTCGACAGCTCATTTCGGTGCGACAGTGCCTACCAGAACGCTCAACAAAGTGGGCATGATAGGCCATTGAAAGCACATAGTGGTAAACGGTTCCTCAATTTATGAATAAATTTAGAGCTTCAAAAAAGGTTTTGTATCATTCGCGATCACTCAATACATAGATGACGAAAGTTTCGATGTCTGCCGTGCCTATAGGGTATGCTTAGTCAATGTAACGTCACGCTGTTCGTTCGCATGACGGGTACTAATATTCGTACAACTAGTAGACGGTCACTAACGATTTGTGGCTGCGACACGTTCGCCGATCCCCGATATCACATGCTCTGCAGTATCGAACGACGCACACATGAAATCGCCCATGTTGGTAATCCCGTAATGCTTCAGACCGCTGAAAGAAATTGAGAAAGCGCTCGTTCAATATGGGCTTGTATTGTCGTTTCAGTCAATGTGTATCGTCGTATGTACAGTCGTATCAGCCTTGCAGGTTTACTCTCGTACTTTTTACCCTTATATTTACCTGCGAAATCTAGATTAATGTGGAAGGATTCGGAAGAAGATTTGTGAACACATCCAATCGTCTTGGCACAGAATAAAAGAATGGGCTCAATGTTGGGGAAGCTTGGTAGCAATAAAAGCTTCAGCACGCGCACACAGATGCACAAAAAAAGAAACAAAACAGAAACAGTCGGACGTTTTATGTTGGCCCACGAACAGGTTTTTATCAGCATGGAGCCCAATGAAATAGTGTTCTGTCGTTCACTGACGGACAAAACGAGTACAGCCACTGCTGAAGGCAACGAGAAAAGAATATCACCTTCTCCAGCTCCTTTAAAAAAAATCCTTGCTGATGTGGTAAGGACAAAATTCTACCCTGAGCAAGGCCCTTCCCTGTTCTCAAACGTTTCTCGAAAGTACTACGCGGAGTTGTGGACACACGACAAAGACACGCTGCACCAACTTGTTAGCTTTGACTAGACCAGCGCCATGCCACCTCCACCAAAAGTCCTCCCCAGCTACAAAAGCCTCAAACTTGAGAGCGCCACCGCCCCACTTTATGTAACAGCCCAATCAACGGATGCAAAATAAAGTTTTCGCAGCTCGCTACCCTTATACCGCAGTCGAAAGAAGAACACGGAAAGCCAACGTGCTAAATGGATACGTACTAACCGGGTTGCCAATGTAGCGAATTCGTAATAAGCGGGTTTCCGTCCAAAAAATTAACTCGCAAACGTAGCACGCAAGGGTAAGCAGTGTGTACACGAACGCGGGCACATCAAGGCGGCATAAAACGACCACCGCTTCTTTGCGTTCCTCCATGCGGAACGTAGAGGACAGTATGAATGATCATTTGTTTCTGCTAGGGAGCACTCATAAGCGCTGAAATGTTGCGGCAGCGCCTTGATGGGCTCAATTTGCTACTCTCTGCGGTATCACGCTCACAAAGCGTCACATTTCTCGCTGTCCTTTGTACGTCCTGCCTGTATTGTTCCGCTTTATTTATTTATTTATTTATTTATTTATTTATTTATTTTTTCATGCCACACGTGCTTTTGTGATGCTTTCAGTTACGCATGTTTACGTCCGTAGCAGCTTATAGGTGGGCTTGTTTTTTTCTTTTTTTGCAATCAATATACAGTGAAAACTCGTTAATATGACCCCCGATAATCTGACATACGCGCGTTATACGACCATACTCTTGGGAAACAATGCTGTGAAACCTCTGCAAATCCCCGCGTTAATATGACAGTGTCGCATTATGACCAAAATTTTCGGGAACGACCATGGTCATAATAACCAGGGTTCACTGTATTGCGAAGCTTCAACACACCAAGCAAGGTCACCCTGAAGACTGGGAGGTGGTGGGTTCGAAACCTACTACCGGCTGTGCTGTCTGAGGTTTTCCCAGGGTTTTCCGAAGACTTTCCGGACGAATGTCGGCACAGTTCCCCCTGAAGTCGGCCCAGGAAGCATACTAACCCCCCCCCCTGTATCCCACTCCTTCCAGATTACCGTGAAAGGAACGAACCACATGTGGGAAGCTCACGGTATCATTTTACTTCTACGAAATTATGGGACGGTTCCAACAGCGAAGAAGAAAGAGGGAAGAAAACGAAATGAAGGGAAAGATAAAAAGGTAACACTGAAGATGGGGATGATGATGATGATGATGATGATGATGGCCTTGTTAATACAGTGTAGTAACATATGCGGCCACAATAGTTGGCGCACCTCTTGAAAATCAATATTTATTCACATATGCCGGTGTTCTGTTTAATCATCTTCGTTTCACCGACGGCACCTGTCTCCTTCTTTAGACCGTGTAATGAAAGAGGCTCGTACATTCTTCGATAACAAGAACGGATATGACGGCTCTACGGCGAATACTCTGACGTAAGACAAAAATCAGTTCGAAAGTAATCTAGCGTCCGTCGACCGGTCAGAGTTGGGCAATATAATGCTCTCTATTCGTCTTTTCTGCCTGAACATCTGAAGCATGAAGCTTTAATGAAACGCTTTTTTTTTTTTTTGCTTGATTTACCACAGGTGGAAAGATTTTCGATGAACAAGTACAAATGAAACATTGCGAGAGCGTCTTTCAGTAGTGGGCCCATTTCGTCATGTTTCTGCACTGCAATATTCCGAGGCTTCCGAGGCTAATTTGGTGACCGCGGAGAACGGCACACCATATAACCTTGCAAAAGATGGCTTTTTCCAACTAAGACGACTTTCGTAGTTTTGTAGTATATACACACATGATGGGAAGCGAACACGATACCCCAGACACTGTGTGTCTCACACGCTCGTTACAAAAAACCTTGGGCCAACCAAGAAACTCCCAGCCCTTCTAAGAACCGTGTAGCACCAACTGGCACTGGAAACTTCCCGCTACGTTGACGGGTAATGTTCCCCGAAGAGTCATGCGCCCCCATGGTTTATGGGGCGAGGACACGCTCAGTTGCAAGTCGGGTACATTACCCTCTGAGTTGAGGAGGACGTCGAAAGCAACCTTGTCACGTAGTGTATACGTGTCGACTCAGCACTGGTTCCACGCTACTGCTTCTCACTCGTTCGTCACATACCTAGAGCACGGAAAACTATTATGTCGTCCACGTGAGACACGCCATCCGTGCTACGACAAGGGCATCATCGGCGTGAATATTAGCGTAGAACTCACAACCCCCGACAAGCAGACTTGTACACGTTACTAAAAAAGAGTAATTGATTACCGTTACCGTTACCTTGTACGAAAAAGTAATTTTTTTACCGTTACAAATTACTTGCCGGAAAAAGTAATGAAGTAACGCCTTGAAAAGTAACGCGTTACTTTGCCAATTACTTTCGATATCTGAGAAAACGATATAAAAAAAAGATACAAAAAGATGTAGAAAAAAGGTATCCACAAAAAAAAAGGAAACTGAGCAAAAACGAAGCGAAACGAAGCAAAAACGAAGTCAGCAATGAAGCAGAATTTATTTCATAAGAGCAGTGTTCAACTTTAGTACACATGAATGGGGAGAGGACAGTGGACTCAAAAATACACTACACGTGCGGAACACTGTGGCAATTGACCTCGGGGTCCTCGGGTAAGTAATTGTTGCGGGAAAAGTCCTAGAGATAAGACACCGAACTTGCAGAGGGCAGTTGGTTTTGTCTTCTCGCGGCGGTAAATCATCCCATATATGTGTGTGTGCGTCGTCCCGAACAATGTGGATTCTTTAGTTTCCAAGTAATCGATCACTTGGTAATTGATTACTGAAAATTGTAATTGAATTACTCAAAAAATTACTGGGCCCCAAAAGTAATCGATTACGTTACAAATTACTCAAAAAAGTAATTGATTACAAGTAACGCAATTACCCGTTACCCGTTACGTACAAGTCTGCGGCGACAAGGCACATTGAAAGACGGCTGCTGTCAATAGATTGTCAGTTTTGTTCTTCTCTGTGATCACAGCAGCGCTGTGAGCGATGTATATAGGCGTGGGTGGAGGGAGAAGGTAATCACAGTATACTTACACGTAAGGCGTGTCCGCTTATTTCGTGTGGTGACATGCCGAACGTGAGGGGATGGCTGGAAGGCATTGGAAGACAGAGGACTGTACTATTAATTGCAATATCTAGTCGCAATATTTATAGCAATATTTAATTGAACTATTTTCCACGGCGACTCACAGCGTCGTACGAAAGCATGTGTCACAGCGTTCGTTTAGCTTCGAAGTGGGTCCGTGATTGAGCTTAGGGTTGATTGATTGAGCTTAGGGTTGATTGATTGACCGAGGGTCCTAAATTGAGCTTATGTCGAATTTTGTGCCACAGTTGTGTGCTGGATGGTCCTTCCGTTAGTGCCGCTTGTTCTGGGTGCCCACTGTGCGTGTGCTCTGTGCGGTGAAGCGTGTTTGAAAGAGACCCACGGCGGGACCATACTCGCTCCCATTTTTTTAACTTCTTGTCTGCGGAATTAAATCGCAAAAACGTAAAATTTTGTACCCCAAAATGTGCACTCCCAAAATACTTAGCTCGATAGTTCAGGCGTGCTGCATTACCGAGCTCGAGATCGCGGGTTTGGTCCCGACTGAGGAAGGTACACTGTGAAAACAGAAGTTCATCAGATAGCGCGCTACTAGCCACCCGCCATTCCGAATGATCATCATCCTGTCATGCGATTTCCCGAAAGCAGGAGCAAGCGCATAACTTCGACACGTATAATGTGTCCGGGATAGGCGCCTCCTCCCAATTTCAACGAATTAGGAGACACAATCATCTCATTCGGAACGGTGGTTGGCTAGGAGCGTGCTATGTGGTGAAGTTCTGTTTTAACCCTGGTTCGAACCCCGGTGCCGGCTTTGCGGTATGGGGTTTTCCATGGGTTTTCCTCAAGCGCTGTCAGACATATGTCGGCGCAGTTCCTTTAGAAGTCGGCCCAGGACGCACATTCCCCCAAAACATTAGTCGTGACGCTGCCCGCCACATGGGGCCGACAACGGCGAACTTCTTCCGCCATACTACCATTACCAGCACCACCACCACAGTCTATTTTAACAGTGTTGCAATGTGTGTCGGCGGGTTTCCAGCGCACGTCAAGGGACCCCTGGTGGTCGAAACTATCCACAGTCCTATACCCAGCGGCACGTGGAACATGTAGGCAAATTCACCTTACGCGCATATTAGAATAATCTCCCAAAATCGTATACGAAGACGGGAGTCAGGTCCTGTAGATCACATAAACAAAATAGAGAAAGCGACACTGAAGATTTTTGTTTAAGTTTAATTTGTACAAGCTTTCGCGTGGAGGTCCACGCTTCCTCAGGTAGGTACCTCAGGTACGTACCTGAGGAAGCGTGGACCTCCACGCGAAAGCTTGTACAAATTAAACTTAAACAAAAATCTTCAGTGTCGGTTTCTGTATTTTGTTTAAATAATCTCCCAACTATTACTTTAAAACATCTACCTTCGTGCTTGATTGATTGATTTTAAAAGAAAAAAATGGAGATGGTAGTCTCGAGCCACTCGGGACTGGCTACTCCAGGACGCGTTATTCGTGCTTCTTATCTGCATGTCTACACATTTGGTATTAGGCTAACCAGAGGAGAAAGAATAATGTGTACTTGCACTCATAATCTTCAATAAATGTCCCCATGCGAATACGAGTACACCAAACAACCGAGACCGTGTAAATACATGAAGGGTTCAGCAGAAGAGAAAAAAAAACGACTCATATCTTCATGTGCTCTTCTATTTTTTTCTTGCCAACATCGTCAGAAAAAGTGAGGGGCGCGGAAACTCGTCCCATCGGTTAAACCGTGATCCCCATTTCACGATCCCTATCTCTGATGAAGCACGACACGAAACGTTTGCCATCTACGTCCCTCTCTGCCCAGAACGAATCCCACGTTACTAAGCGCCTGCCCCATTTCACCCGTACGCGCGCCCTAGTACACACGTGTAAGTACCTCAATGATCTCCAGCGAAGCGGAGACAAAAAAAAAAAAAAAAAGAGCTCCAGTACAGTAAGAATCTAGATCAGACGCGGCATCGTTACACATTGAACAAACGTGCTTACACATTATCAAACCAACCGACGTCGACCTCAAACGACTCAATCTTCTTGACCGCCGCCAGCATACGGTTCCCTCTCCGAAATATCACGTCCCCGAGACTTCTTTCTTCCTTTTTTTTTTTTTCCCCTTCTGCACCTAAGGCTCCAGCGGTCTTTGCGAAATGGCCGTCTGCACAGCTGCTGTAAAGTGTGCAAAGCCTCATTTCTATGTCGGCCAGCTCGCTGCCGTGCAAGCCTGCATCCCAACGGGGTAGAGTGCCGGGAACAAATTGAAAAGCCGCCCTGCTCTCGTACTCAGTGGTAGTAAGCGGCTGTTACGTTACTGTGTTTCTATCAAAGAAATTGCTGTCTCCTTGTGCCGCATTCGAGAAACTGCACAATGAAATCGGGGGGGGGGGGGGGGGGCGAAATATATTTATTAGACGAAAAGCAAAAAAAAAAACGGGGGAAAGGTCAGCCAAACGAGACGTCGTCTTGCTATTCCAGAAATAAAGAAAGAAAGAAAATTAAGGATATAATAAAAAATAAGAAATAAATAAAAAGGAAAGAAAAGAATTAAAGAGAGAAAGAAATAGGAAGGGATAAGAAATAAATAAAGGAAGAAAATCGGAGGGTTAACCGATCAATTCGGATTTTGCGAGAGTTCTTGGTGGTTAGCTTTCATACTGGTAATGGTGAAGGGGCGTATCCTCATGTGTTGCATATAGGTAGAGGTGCGCCCGGGGTAATGTTATATCCGCGAAGCATCTTGACTCGCGGATAAAATGCAGATGCAAACGCACACGCAGTTCCCGGATATCCGGTGCGTAATCCGGAAGTAACATTTGTGACTACGCGTGACATTATGGTAGCAATGCGGTGACCTCTCTTTGCAACTGCGACAAAAATAAACGTTATAGCCGAGATTTACGTTGGTAGCAGTTGTTCCAGGAAAACTACTGAACCTGGTACAATGAAACAGTCACGTTATGAGGCTCGACAACGCAAATGGCATCATTTCAAACAAAGTTATTAGAAGCCAGTTTGCTATTGGCATTCCTCTTCCTGCCCTTTCTCTCTCTCTCTCTCTCAAATTATGGTTACTGATCTCGTAGCGGTGATACAAAACATCTTCATGTTTTTCCAGATAACAAGGTTTTATAAGGACGTTCATTGTTCAACTAGGTGATATTAAATCACCGAAATTTGTTTCATCATTCCTGCTAACGCGCCGCGCCCCTATAGAATCCTGTTATGCTGCTACACCTAGCAACCATTCGCGCATTGAGCAATCATTCCACGTTTCAACCCCGTCGTAAAAATGCGATATGAGGCCTATCCCGCTTCAAACTTTGCAGACCGATAGCCTGCAGTATTTTTTTTTAAACCTGATCGTCCTGTAGAAACTAGGCTAAAAATCGTGCAAAATCTCACCACATGCGTTTTGAACGGCGTATCTCACTCAATACCGCCGTTGGTTTTCGTGTCTGCATCACGTTCACACCACGGCTAACAGGTGACGCAACACACAGAATAAGAAGATTAGGCAACACCGCATGTGTGTGCGGACACAGAACGAAGACAAAAAAAAAACGCTTTTTGAGTGAGATGGGTCACTCAAAATGCAGGGAGTGATATTTTGTTTGCTTTTAGTTTTATTTCTACATATGGATAACTTTTTTATGTAATAAAACGTCAGACAGATGGCTATCAAACTGCAAAGTTTGAGTCTGGCTAGTCTCTTTTTTTTTTCTTTTTTTTTTTTTGGGACGTGATCGAAATGTGGAATGATTGCCAATTTCATCCTGTCGTATATTTCGCATTCGCTGCATACGCGGAACACTGCAGTAGTAGGCTACAATTCGGGTGGTTAGTCGCAACCCGATATAGCGAACTATAGCTATCTATAGCGAACTATCTATAGCGAACAGACAAGAGCACAGGCGGGCTAGCGGAATGGAACCGGGACACAACGTCCCACTGACGAAAGAGGCACGATCCTCGAAAATAATGTATTGCGGCTGGACTGACAATGAGATGACAGTTCGTGTAAAATAAATAGGAGAAAAGATTACCCCTTGCGCAATATGAGTTTAGCAAACTGAACGAAAGAACACAGAAGACCAGATCGATATTATTCGTGATA
Organism: Ornithodoros turicata; assembly: GCF_037126465.1. Classification (NCBI taxonomy): domain Eukaryota; kingdom Metazoa; phylum Arthropoda; class Arachnida; order Ixodida; family Argasidae; genus Ornithodoros; species Ornithodoros turicata. The sequence continues at coordinate 7,946,965 of NC_088206.1, read as the reverse complement.
TATTACAGCACGTATCAGCGGTGTCCATTACATACATCGACGGAAATGCGGTGATGAAGGTGGCTTCCCACAATGCTGGCTCTACTGCAGACAAAGCACGCTTTACAGGAGCATTTGGCGTCACGTATGGCACGCGCGCAACAGTCGCACGGAAACCTACTCGAGCATAACGCCTAACGTAACGCAATGTGACCCTTGACCGAATCTCAGCCCAACCCACTAACCCACGTTCTTCATTCGTAATTCTCGGACTCTTTTGCAGAATTATCAAATAGGAAAGCTGTCCGTGGGAAGTAGAACACAACCGCATACAAATGCTAAGCTGTTGAATGTCAGCAACAAAAGTACCACAGTCGAATCGAAGACGTACAAGTACTATTCTGTACAATGCTGGACTCTGTTGACGCAGTTGACACGGTGGACACAGTTGACTCGGTGGACACAGTTGAACGGGAAGCTTACCGAATACGATTCTGTACAAATATAGACACAGTCTGTAGAAACCACTCCCGCATGAGGCTAAAAGACTATCCTTTCTACTTTATTTCTCCAGCTTAGGGAGAAGCCCTCGAAGACAAGACGGTATATTATCCACTAGGAAGCAACAGTCGACGCCCCATGCGCAATTTCCACCTTTCTGACGTCTTCATAGCACAACACGCGGACTCCACGACCAACAACAAAACGGTGGACTCGGTCTTGCTACACGGAAGGAAGCGCTGCAACGCCTCATTCAACTGTTCCATGGAAATCCAACCGTATAAGAGACGATCAATTTCCGTTGCTCTTTTGTCAGCACCGAGCTGCTTCCTTCTTTTAAAAACTAAAACTAAAAACTAAGTCCTTGGACACACGTGGCGGCATTTGGGCTCCTTTTTCAGTGGCTGCCTCGCCGAAGAATCACGCACTGTTGACATGAGTCGCGCAGACGCAAACATCTTCGTTCCCAAGAAAAGCCTCTTCATTCTCATTTTTACCTCGTTATTTTGTCTTGTCTGTTGCTAGTTCCGTGTACGTTGACGCGCAGAACATGGGTATGCCGCAAAGTAAAAGTAGCGTTTAAACACGGAGAAGTGGTTCGAGGCAATGTTCAACAGTCTCGAGACGCCAAGCAAACAAGCTTTCTGGTTCTTTTGTATTGTGCCCTCCGTTCCTCCCTCCATATATCTTCTGTTGTTTATTATATTTGTTTGAGACGGGGATTATGACGTTTCGTAAGGTTCTCTTTTTCATAGGTAAACATTGCGGACGTAGTTATTCGCATTCACAAGGTAATTTTCACATTTTAAAATTTCCGCCCTGTTAGTATATTGCGAGAATTCAATGTAGGTTGTCAGAACAGAGTGCGTCCCGTGTTTTTATCTAAAGAACAATCATTGAATTATTGGCGGCATTTTAGGTGAAGACGCAACGGGTTCAAGCGACAATATAAGCGAACATGTGCATTACAGAGTACAGTTCGCGTCAAACTTAACTTGAACGTCCCAAAGAGCTGATGTGGATCGGAGAATAGCAATCCAGTGACGGTAGAACAAGAATGGTTTATTCAACCGTCCCGCGCAGAATGGGCTGAGCGCGCGCTATGTGCACGTATGTTGTCGCTTTCTTTATTTGCCAACAACACCTTCCGCCGTTATTCCTTCTCAGCGCCAGCAGGGACAGCATGCCGGAATGATGTTCAACTTAACTGTGATGCGAGCTGTACCTTCGTATGTGGGGATGGCGTGTTGGTACTTTCGTGTGCAAGCAAAACTCCATCGTGCAAAACTAATCGAGCAAAATCATCTCACCGAAAGGGAATGCAATCAACTTGTAAGCCGTCAGCCGGGACAAAACAAAAATTATGTTACAAGAATGGCCTATGGGTGACTATCTCCTGTAAAACATTTTAATGACGCAGTGAATAACTATCTTTTTCAGTGTGTCTACCAGCCCGGAAAACCGAGGATTGTCGGGGAATTTTGATGCGACTGGAAAAGTCAGGGGATATCGTCGGGAATTCATAAAAAAATCGCAGACAAATGCCGTGACGATACGCAGCCAATCAGCGCGGTTGAACGGCCATGCCGCGGCAACGTTGCCGCGGAACGGTTGGCTAATACAACAAGCTCGGAGGCGGAAGAGCAATGCAGTCTCATTAATAAGTAGTGAGATGAGTAGTAAGAGATGAGAAGCACTGTTTGCGTTTGAATTCAATAAATGATTTGTATTATTCAGTTATTCACTAAATGATATGTTTCACGAGTGATCTGTATGGGAAAACGTAGGAGCCGGCACTAACTTCCCTTTTTCTTTGCTCAGGCATTCACTTGAAATAGTCAGTGAAAATCTGGAAAAGTCGGGTGTGCCCTGCTCTTTCTCTTTTTTTTTTTACTTCCCAACCTGTGTGCATGAATCACAGGTGTTTAGACTTTTGTGACATACTCAACCTCGATAGCAAAGAAATATGCAAAAACTGCGCACAATCCGCAAACATGATGCACATTGATGACCTTCGACCTGTCAGCCAGCTCACATTGTTCATTCTTATCGATAATTTGCCCGTACTACCAAGCACCCATACTGAAGGTCAAACATCCCTGACTAACCCTTCTTCACTCTAATCAACAGCCACCGACCCGTGTCTCCCCGTCAACATCGTAATCCACTCATCCCCCCAGCACGCAGCTTCCCCAAACTATCACCAGAGCTTTTCCGTCGTCGCAAAGTGTGTCGCTATCCGGCATGATTGAGCATGAACGCTACATTGGCTGCGTAACGTCTCATAGCGGAGGCAAAGCCCGTCCCTGCTCGCGTGTGTGTACTGATGCGGTAACGATGTTAGCAACGCTGGACTGTGTTAGATTAGAGGGCGACGAAAAGAGGATGAGTGGTGGGCTGACCATACAGCGCCTCGGGTGGCGGAGGCGAGAAACAGAGTTTTGTAATTAAATGTGACCCGAGCTCCATGTCACCCGCGGTGGGAGAAAATCTAGCCCCGATTATATAGAGCGCGCCTTAAAGAACATGGTTTGCGTTAGAGCGTGGGCAGCTGTGATGGAACCACCGAGAGATTGCGACACAAGATTATGAGTATATATCCGTTACAGTGCATCCGACCTCCATTTCTACCGTGCGACAATGTCCGAATTAAATATCACGTTTTCTGGCGACTACAATGGCGTTGTACCCTTTGGCGCAGAAGGCATATCTATTGACGTTTTGACAGGGTGCAAAGTTTCTAAAATTGGCAGACGACACTGACCAGAAATGGCTACTCTGAATTCGAGACAGCCTGTGGCACACACATGAGAAGGGATATATATTTTTCTTAAACTCGGTGTTAGCGCCGCGAAGCAACTGTTGCTATGAGCGTTGTACAGAGGTGGACATATTGAGAGAGGAAGCAGGGAGGAGTTGGGGACAGGAGAGTTAGTATGCGTCCTGGGCCGACTTCAGGGGGGGAGCTGTGCCGACGTTCGTCCGGAACGTCTTCGGAACGTCTTCGGAGTCGGTGACAGGATTCGAACTCGTGTCACCTCCCAGTCTCGGCGTGAAAAACGATCATCCTATAACCACTATGTCACGGGAGCTGGTGAGAAGGGCTAGACTTGAAATTCTAATTAACCGATCTGATATCAATCAATGATCTAAAATAAACTGAGGCATAGGTCGAACTTTCGCTTTTTTTGTAAAATGTTCAGGAAAAAGTTCACTGTATTCCGTCTTCGCGACAACGTTCGAAAAATACTTTACTGTGGCTTCGATAAACGCACTATTAGCGTGCAAAACAGCAGAGACGTTGTCCAGTTACGTTTTTCACTTGAACCAGGAGACGTAAAACCCGGTGAAGCACACATTACTCTTGACCGTACCGTGCAGTTGCGGAAAAAGTACAAAATGTCGTTCAGTAGCATCTTTACTCCTTATTCTTTTCTTCCATCTTTCTCCCATCGTCTCCGTTTCTCCTCTCCTGGGAGACTCAAAGAGCCAACGGAGAACCTACGCCATAAATCTTCCCCTCATTACCACGAGCAGTGTGCTAGAGTATCGCGACGAAGGGTACCACTCATCATCATCAAAATAAAGTGTTGTTGTTGTCCCTCATCCTAGCGCCTTGTAGGATCCTATTTTAATGCGTCATCACTCAAAGCGGTCGATAGATCGCCTCGCAAATATTGACCGACAAAAAGCTTACTGCCCTCCACCAGCGAAGCCCACAACCCTTCTGGTACGGATAAAAGTTACGCTTGATGAGTGACTTCTAAAAAAAAGTATTATCTCTCTGAGTACATAACCGCACCCGCTTTCTTTTCTGTCAGCTCTTAACGGCCTTCCAGCCAGCTTATTTCTCTGCTGTAATCCGCTACTGCCGTTCGAAAAGCGATAAAGGCTCCACGCTCACACGAATAACAGCGTCAGTATGGTTCATGGTATATCTCCCGTCATATATATGCGTCCGAGCCGATAAGTGAGCTTTCTCTTTCTGGCAGTAGGTTGTGCTCCCTCGTGAATCAAGACGGGACATGTTAAAACAATAGGGAAGTTTTAGGAAATCGTAAGCCCCCGATTCCGTATCGCTGTCAGTCAATAAGATATCAGCAACGTGACGTCACGCACTCCAAAGGAATCAGGCAATTGGTTTTGGGAAACGTATATCGTGAAACTTCTTCTACGTTTTCCTAAAAATATCTAGTCGACTCTAAGTAACCTTACACGCATTTTGGCCGCGCTCGAGAAGGTTATAATGATAATTAATTATAAGGAGAATTCGTTAGTTTACGTTGCGAGACAACTATATACGATCATGATCGATGCTGCGGTGCGTCCTCGGCCGGGTTCGAACTCGCAACCGCATCAGTAGGCGGACGAGTCAGGTGGACAAAACGAAAATGTGGACGACGATAATACGGAATTTTATACATTGTGAAACGACTACATGATCTGTCGTCAGCTCTATAGGGCTGACCCGCGTCGACAGCCGTGTAGGTCTGTCCGTAACTGTTGGGGAGAGAGTGTAAGAGAAGAAGAAGAAGAAGGAAAAGGTTACAACGGCACCGAAACGAGTGTGAACACCACCGAAACGAAACGACTGAACCTATCCTGCCTGGAAATGGCGGTTTCAAAAGCGGAAACTAAGTGATAGCATTAAATCGAACGTGACCCATGTTTCAGTTACTGCCTGCTCCCAGTGCAGAGTGTGAGATAGCAGCTAACATTTTAGTGTACGGAACTTGGGTAGTCCCATCATCTGCTCTTATTACTTCTCGTTTCGTAACCCCGCTCGAATAGGTATATCCGCAAAAATTAATGCGCCCAATGGAAAGCTGAATGTCACGTGCACCTATTTTGTCCTCCTCGTGTGTGCTTCAGAAATATCCTCCTCAGTGAAGTGTCGCCGAAATTGGCGATTGCGCAATACTGCGCATCTATACCGCCTATCGCGCACGCTATTTCCCTGTGCCACTGAGCTCAAACCGAAACGAACCCTCGATACCGTGACACAAGGAATATTTGTGAAACCAGAGCCCGCTTGCACGAACGTTGAGGAGGTTCCTCAGTGGTGTCCTCAGTACCTTCGGTAGAGCTTGCGGGGGGACGCGCTACATGCGCACTGCCAAAGCTACTGAGGACGCAATTGAGGAATTTCCTCAACGTTCGTATGCAAGGGGACCCACCTCATCAGAGAACACGCCCTGCAAAAAAAATCATAAAAAATAAAGGACACCGTGAGCTTCATATACTGCCTCTGCATTTCATTGATCTCAACTACTATTATACTCCAAGACTAAGTTGTGTTGGAGTATAATAGTAGTTGAGAGCTACAGCTACACTGCGGGTATATTTCTGCCAGCGGAGAGCGGAGTCCGCACGTTGAGAGTGGGGCATGCGAAAAGATGGCGGACGGATGGCGAGACAGGGAAGCTGATCAAGCGTTTTATTAACGCATTTTACGTGTTTGCTTTAAAAGCACGCGACTGTACTCTAAATATGTCATCCCCGATAAGCGTTTCCACAACATATTCAGTGTACAAGCAACAGTCTGGGGTGCAGCACTTCGCGACTCGAGGGCGTCATGCAGCCAATCACAGACGTCTTTAGAATTCGGGGGCGGAGTTAACCTATAGGAGTTAACTTGTATCGAAGTATACGTTGCTGCATGAAGACGCGCCTCGGCTTCGACTCTGTCTGTTAATGTGAATGTGAGTAGGTGTGTTGATAAGAAAGTGACAAGACCGGAAATCGGAGGGGGGGGGGGTCCGAATCATACTGCTTTTGCATTTTCACCAACCGCTAGTCTTTCGAGGAGCAGTGAGTGCCATTCTCTATAAATACCAATGATGGCCAGTAGTTAACTAGTACATGTAGTTAAACTACTTGATTGTAGTTAAAAAGTAGTTATCAACTACTTGCAGAAATATAGTGTGCAACTACTAGTTAAACTACTATTTCGGGTAGTTAACTAACAGTAGTTAGGTTACTGCAGGCGCCAACTACTTCCGATTTTGCCGCAAGCTTTACGGCACAATTGTGCTTCCCACTTTTACCATGAGCTACTTGTTTTGTGAGAACGGAGATGCAGAGCAATTGTGCCGTGCATGTGTACTAAATGTTCACTTTCATCACTGCACGTGATTCATGTTTAGATGTCCAAGGACATTATTGAATGGGATTGCTGTTGATAGACAACGTTAAGTAGTTAGAGATGTAGTTAAAATGCATTGCAGTAGTTAAAGAAGTAGTTTTAACTACCTCCCCTGAAAAGTAGTTGACCTACTAGTTAAACTACTCCATTGCGAAGTAGTTAGTAGTTATAGTTAAACTACTGTAGAAGTAGTTAGTGGCCATCATTGATAAATACTTTCCGCCCATGGCGTATTGCGCAGCAAGCAACATGCGCTCGTGTGCAAAGAACGATTATCATAACTGTGATCTAATGAGAGAGAGAGAGAGAGGTATTTGATCCGCACATCCCCCAAAAGCCCCTCCCCTCCTTCAGAGAGCCCTTAAGTGAACGAATGAATGACACTCCGTGACGTAAAGAGTACGCCGCAAGGAGCGCCGCAAGGAGCGCCGCGTCGTGTGCGCAGCGCACGAACTTTCAGTGCGAAACGAGAAGCCACGGCTGCTCGCTGCAACGATGCTACGTCACGTTGCGCTCTGAATACGTCACGCCAGGAGATCGGACCGTGCCTCCGAGGCCACGCGGCACCGCTCATGGCAGCACTTTTATGGAGCTTTCATAACTTAAAGTGCGGAGACACTGCTGTGCTGAAATATTTTGCGTTGTGGCTCTTGTGATAGATTGCTTGATAATCAGAGTTTCCAGCAATGTTAGGTGTCACCCCATTGCTCCTTTTATCGGAAAAGAATCCATCATGTCATCATCAACACATGGTTAATAAACATTTAGCACGAGCAGTTGTTTCAGTCAAGACGGCGCTGGTGAAACTCAGTAAACATTCAACTTCACACCCGTGCTGTTAGGGTGCTCTCTCGCCCAATGCAGTAATGCATGTTCACGCGTCGTCCACTGCACTGCCAAGCGCTGGAAAAGGGACCAAAGATTCTGTCTTGACATAATATATCGAAACCACTCGCGAACAACGGTAATGATTCTTCCATATCGCGCAAAACCCAAAATCCCAAAGGTCAAGACTCACTTTCATGTATATATGCACGCGTTTCGCATGCTCTTCGTCTTTCCGAAGAAAAAAAAAAAGAAACACTCAGGCGAGTCGCAAACCCAATAAACCCGATATACTGAAATATTCCTCCACGTTCACCAGTCGTGAGCAAAGTGAGTCTTAAAGCCTCTTATCTGTCTTCGACAACTGCGCTCTTTTTTCTTTCTTTCTTTTTCTTTTTTCGCTGAAAATTGCGTATCCCCAGATAGACAATTTCCGAGTGGTGACAACACGCATCCCTCATCCGCCATCTCCCAAAAGCCAGACAGAGATACATGTTATGCTGCCAGAGGCTCGCAGGGCAAGCAATCATCCAGGACAGAAATGAGAGTCTGTGACCGTGTACCTAATCAATCAACACTGTACGGTAACGGAGATGAGGAGGCATTCGGAAGCGTCCATACCAATGTGTCGGGACGACGAGAGGGGGAAGTACACACGGCCCCGGATGACGGATTGCAGCGGAGAGGGAGAGACAGGTTGTATATTGCGAGGTGTCCTCCTTTAGAATCAGAAAATGTAGGATGGACATTGAATGTTTTCATGGGCAAACGGAGGTGTTTGTAGCCAATTTGCGGTTGACATGTGATATATCATAACCACGATCAGCGGTATATGAGGGGATGTCTCATGGCAAATCGGGTGATATTAGCTGGAGTTATAATGTTCTTCTGGCATTTTTTAAATTGAATTTCAATTCAATTTTCACTTTATTCGCATTACAATAACGTAATACAGGAGGCGACCAAAAAGCAACACAAATGCCGCCTGACCCACACACAGACATTTGGCGATCGGGACATAGAGCACTTCTATACCTGATAGACAATTCAGCTCTTCTGCCATCTCTATTCTTAATTTCGAGACCGCTTCGATGCATGCTGCCGCGCACCGTACCATGGAGGCAACTCACCGGCAGTACACCGGCAGTACACCGGCCGTACGACGGCCGTACGCCCACGCAACGAACCACCCGCTCTCTACGCAAGTTCTACTGAGGCAACCGTTCGAGCTCTTCGCCGTGCGCCGTGAGATATCCTATGGGCCCCTTTTACGTATTAGTATCTATTTTTCCCTTTGTTACACAGACGTACATACAAATTTGCATATGTATTTATGATTTATACGGGGGGGGGGGGGGGCTCATCGTCGTTAGGAGCCGACAAATCCGTCCCAGTCAACACAGAAAGTTGCAGAAGTGTTGCAGTAATGTCGCTGGAATGTTGCTGTGTTGCAGCAATGTTTAACAACCAAGCGCAACGTTACCACAACATCATTTTCTCAATCTTAAAACAATGCCGCGGAGGTTATGTTCTGGAAACATTAATTGTTAGTGCTGCTTGTTATTCTGGAAACATTGTTAGTGCATTGTTGCTTCTGCAACAATGTTTCCAATGCGACTGTGACGGAACATCGCAGCAAAGTTGCTGGTACAACGTCGTGGGGACAATGTTGTTGCCAGTGTCACAGGAACATTGCTGATGCTCCATATGAAAAATCCGAGTAATCAGGTAATCAGAGTAATCCGAAAAGAGCAAAATGAAGCAGACAAGCAGATCGCATTGCAACCTGTAGGATGGAACAAGCGAAAGCTTGCCAACATCACATTTCAGAAATAGTACTGCTCTCGCGCCCAAAAAGACAAGCAGACCGACGGCATTTATTGCTGTCGTGTTTTCAGTGCAGATGCACTGCACATGTATAAAATGTTGAATTCCCTATCAAGAATTCTAGACTACGGGATATGAGGGTGTGATTACCGGTGAATGTTGTTCTTGGAATGTCGGTGCAATATGTCAATGCAGTGTTCTTGCAATGTTGTTTCTATAATGTTGCTGCAATATAACAAGGGCGGATATTAGTAATATAACATCAATATGACATGGCTACATTACTGCAACAAATTTTGTTGAATTTTGTTTTGTTCAAAAATATATAAATTCTTTAAATTTATATAATATATATAAATTTTGTTAAAAATAGCCGAAGAAAAAGAAAAGCAAGGTTAGGCGTTGGAAAAAAAACGTTGTCTTCCAACACCTAACCTTGCTTTCTTTTCCTTCGGCTATTTTAGCCAAACAACTCAAACGGCACTTTTTACCAGCCTACTAGTTTAACGATCTGAGCTCATTTTTCTAGCACCATACGCTGTTCTTATACGTCATAAAATCCTTCCCGCCTCAACACAGAAGGAACATGTCATCGTACAGTGCAACGCACTCCATGCTTCGCACAAGAAAAAGAAAAAGAAGGAAAAAAGGAAGGACCCAGCGAATAACATCACCGCAGCTCAATACTTATTATTCTCAACAGCCGTCCATAACCTCATTTCGTTCTTTTTCACGAACGTCCATATTTTTAAGCACTGATGACTACTACCCACACGCATATATTTTCCAACCTCGCCCCGCCGAAGACAATTTTCTCGCGAGCCTTTCGTTCACTACATTTTCTTCTCCTTTCTCAATCTACCACTCGCCCATATTCAGCTCTCTGCATCGATCACTTCGGAAAAAAAAATCCACTCTTTTCCCATTCCAATATGTGAGAAGGCTGGGGCAATGAGGGGCTAATACATAAATGCCTGAGTCTATATCTCATTCAACGCTTACATTTCCTTTCGCAAAATTGTCATTTCCTGGATGCTGGCGGGCTAATTTCGAAGTATATGTGTGTAGAGAGAGAGAGAGAGAGAGAGAGCGAAAAGTCGGAAATTGTAGTACTTTCAGTTTTAGGCGCCATGCAGATGGAGAGAGGGAAAGCATTCTTCGTAATGGAAAGGCGAATGAAGTGTCGGTTTTATTTCACGAAATGCGAGAACCGTAATGCGAGGATCGAGAGAATGACGGGCGCGTTCGACTGAAATGGAAGCATAATTGACGGGGCGCTCGCACGTGTTCTATTTGGCTTTTGTCTTTTTGTCGCGTGTTACTCGTTGGATTGGATTGGATCGGATTGCGTGGAAAAATATGGACGAATGCGGAGCCGGCTTATCGCTGACTGTGCACCGGGCACTAGGGGTTGGTTGAAGGAGTGGGACGTCTCATACGGCGCGACAGTTGAGTCAACGCCACCTAGATAAACGAAGCCTGATAGCGTGAAAGACACGAAGTCGCCTTCGAGAGTCCGTCAGTTACGACAAGCTCGCGTGGCTCAGTGGTTAGCGTGCTGGCCATGAAACGTCGAGACTCGGAGGTACCCGGGTTCGAATCCTGGTGCCGGCTGTGCTGTCTGGGGGTATTCCTGGGTTTTCCTGAGACGGGACTTTCAGACGTATGATCGGCACAATTCCCTTAAAAGTCGGCCAAGGACCCACTTTCCCTCAGGGTCTCGACGTTACCCACCTCGGCGAGGACGGCCCTTTCATCACCACTACTTTCCACCGCCAGTCACGACCGTGCATTCAGCGACCGTAGCTACGGAGACAAGCCGTCATTAGCCGCATGCGCAGTCACAGGTAGCCAGAGAAAGTCTCTATTTAAAATCGTCTGCGGCGATTGGTTGAAGCAGACGATGCCCGTGCTCTAAATGTCAATATATGACAGCAAGCCCTTTCACCATCACCACATGTCAATATATTTTTTTATTCCGTCTTAGCGCCGCGAAGCAACTGTGGCCATAAGCGGCGGACAGATGTGGACAGATGGAGAGGACAGCAGGAAGGAGTGGCCGGGAGACAGGGGGGTTAGTACCCGTCCTAGGCCAATTTCAGGGGGAACTGTGCAGGGCATTCGTCTGGAAAGCTTTCAGAAAACCCAGGGAAGACCTCACACAGCACCCACTCCCTTCCAGTCTTCAGCACGACCTTGGCTACAACCAACGAACGGTCCCGCCTTAACCCACTCGGCCATGTCGCTGGTCATGTCAATATATCACGCACGATCTCCCCCTGCCAAGTCGTGACGTTGCCCACGCGGCCAACTACGGCAACCAATCACCACCACCACATGTCCACGTAGAGAAGGGGCGTGAGGAGTCACAAAGCAGGCCTTCTGAATCAAGGTGGTGTTGGCTAAGTTCCACTTTCTTCGTGATGCCGCTGTATGTCAAAACTTGATGTTCGCCCGGATGTGCAGATGATATTTTACAACAGCGCGAAACGCCCTGTGCCAGACTTGAGCGTGGCATGGCCTGAATACACTGAGGACACTGAAAGGCTGGCCATTCCGTGCTGCCAACTCCGATCGCAGGAGGCGACGGACTTCACTGTAGCATTCACGCGGGATTGCCAGATCAAAACAGTGTGAAGCCGCCAGCGCCCTTGAAAAGTAGCCAATGTATATTTTTGTGTAGCCATATTTGTAACCGGTGGTGTACAGACACAATGTATGACGCGAAGCGCTGCAGTAGGTGGCGGTGCTAGTGAAACAGCTCGCCGTTGTCGGTCTTACAGAAGTGGGCAACGTCACGACTAACGCTCTAGTTGGATGAGCGCCCTGGGCCGACTTCTAAGGGAACCGTGCCGACATATGTCTGACAGCGTCTGAGGAAACCCCAGTAAAAACATGAGAGAACTGGAAGAACATGAGAGAACTTCGTCGTTAAATTCTTCATCCCAGTAAAAACCGCAGACAGGACAGCCGGCACCGGGATTCGAACCCGGGTACCTCCAATGCAGTCTCGGCGTGACATGCCATTTTTACCACGTATGCAGAGCTGCCATATATGATAGAGCCAATGCGATACGTAGTGACGAATAAACGGTTAAATCAGGACCAGTATGTTGACTCAGTTTACTTGCCACGCACGCGAGAAACGTTTAGGAAAAAGGACCAGGAAAGGGTACAAGTGCAATATCGTCCTTCCAGGTGTAGATGTTCGAATTCAGCACATAGAGTTGACAAGGAGAATCTGAAAAAAAAAAGAAAACGACATCTCCCTAGAGGAACGGATATCTAACGTGACCCTAGATATTGCAACAAGAATTCCACGCTTTATTTTTGTTTTGCGGGTCTGACTTCTTCAGGGTGACAACGGAGAAAATACGCTCTTTTTCTGCGTTCCAAATGGGTAGAGAAGGAATATTCTTCTCCGGGATCTCACTATAGTGTCCGTTTCTTCCTCTGGTTTAATAATTTTCTGAAAGTATATCATTATGCTTTCAAATTCCTTAAAAATATTCCAGTGCAAAGTTCATGACGTCTGCGTCCTTCTAAGGTCACGACTTTCGCTGGACTGATCGTCTCAAGTTTCCACTGCAGTTAGATCCCGTTCGAGAGGGGATCCTGGATCTCGCACTAAAGTGTCTTGAGGACGATAATGTAGACCTGTGTCACAGAAATCGGCACCTCGCTGTCGATCCCGATTGACTCAGTAAAACCAGCGATGAGGAGTTCGAGGTCCGTAGCCTAGCAGCGCCAGTGCCAAATGAAGGGAGGACATTATGCCGACTGAGAGCTTATAGCGGATCATGAAGGACGGTAGAAGGCTGTACTTCGGCATTACATATGACTTTGCGACCAAACGAGTAAAGTACAAAGGAATCTGAGATGTTGCGCCAAGAAGTATCCGCAAAGTAGCCAGAAAGTAGCCAAGTCGTCTTCGCGCAAGTTTTTGGCGCCATTGTAGTCGGAAAAGAAGCCAATGTGGCGCAACCAAGTGTGGCAACCTTGTTCCCAGAACGTTCAGATGTGCCCCACCTCGCCCAAATTATGTCTGTTTTTCGCAGGTATTGCCAGTTTGTCGTGTCATCTTACGAGGGTTGCCTGTTTTGTGTGTAGACGTGTATGGCAGACCTTTTTCTGTCGTTGTGCAAAAATGATAGAGCTAGCTGTCATGAGTATCCCGAGTGCGCTTCAGGAAGTAACTAAAGATGTAGTAGTTTGTGCGGCTACCATTCTTTTTGTGTTTTGTTTTTACCCCCGTACCACGCGCCTAGATTTCAGATAACGTTAACAACCCTCTAACGATCAAAGTCAAATCCATCGTGCCGTCTCTCATGATCATTAGATGTACGTATGCTTGTTTACTGTCAGTCAATCGAACGAAAGATCATGGCTATCGTCACATCTATCTCCCATTAACCCACTTTTCCCCAACGTCCTCCCTTTCCCCTTATCTGATACAGCGCTAACGCGTTACGCACGTACCTGCACGTGCCGCTAAACACGCCGCCATATCGTTACTCCTTCCCTTCAACGACCCTTTAACGACGATTTCCTCCTCCCCCACTCCCCTCCCTACCTCCCAAAAGGGGGAGAGAGAACAGATTGCGTCCTCTACACGTCACACATCCTCAATATCGCCGACACGCCAGCACATCCACCTAATCCCCTGTCCGACGTTGACGCTCTTCTTCCACCATATCGGTAGACTGTGGAGTCTCCTTAGCCCACTTTCTTTACGAGTTCAGTTTTCCTATCGCACACATGAATCCAATGTTGTGTGACTACACACAGGGCAGTGATAAGAAGGGAGAATCTCTCCTCCTTTGGCTCCTCTTTCTTCCCCGGGTAATTCAGCCGTCTCCAGCGACGCATAAACATCCTCGTACGGTCCCGTTTATAGGTCCGCGTAGGCATTCATGCGTACCAGAAGAGTAGGCGTATCTCTCGATGGGCGTAAACAAAGAAAATGACCACTTAGGAAAGTAGCGGGGGTAGGGGCGGCGAGAGAGTCAAAATGGCGGTTTGCTGTGTCTCCAAGGGATCGGCGGAAATTAATAGGACGGATCAAGATGGGATGCTATAGGGTTACGGAGCTAGTGGTATTGAACATCCGCCTCGGAGATAACGAGAGTTGTTGGGAGATCGTGGAGAGGAGTCATTGGAGGTTCGCGACGTCGTCTTCAGCGACGGAACTCTGTGGGAAAAAAAGGAGTAATTGCGCGCCTTTTGGGGACTATTAGGGACTTCGGAGACTAATGCAGTGCTGGGGAGTAAATTTCACGGTCAAAGGACTAAAATGGGGAGCAACTGCACTCTAAAAGATCAGAAGCTGTAATTGTTTCCCGTTTTTTTTCTCTCTCTCTTCTTTCCTTTTTTCTCTTCTTTTCTTTCTTCTTTTTTCTTTTAGGGTGCAGGTCGGCCTAAGTCGTCGCATAAAGTGACGAATCCTAATTTACACAACCAGCTGTTGTACGACGTCCAATCGTTGGTAGTAACTTGGAAGGGCGTGGTGACGATGATGATGGAAATGCTTGCTGTAGTCGGCCACGCTCATGCGGTCAACGTCCCGACTATCGCAGGAGGGATCGCGCGCTCTGGGCCGACTTCACAAGGAACGGTGCCGACCTACGTCTGACAGCGTCTGAGGAAAACCCAGGAAAAACCCCAGACTGCACTTGAAACCAGGCCACCTCCCAGACTCGACGTGGAAGAGACCGAGAGGTGACCCGGGTTCGATTCCGGGCACCGACTGTGCTGTCTGGGTGTTTTCCCTGGGATTTCCTCAGACTCCTTAAGGCAAATGCACGGAGGGCATGCTAAGGACTGGTTGGTGGTGGTGACATCGAATCCCACCACAAGGCTGTGCTGTCCGAGGTTTTCTCTGGGTTTTCCGACAGAAAGGTAGGCCAGCAAAATGACGACACAATAACTTCCGAAGTTGGCCCAGGAATGCATGCGAACCCCCCAGCTGTCTCCAACTTCCAGGGTGTTGGTGTTCTGCTGTGAGGTGTCTTCTTTTTCTTTTTTCTTCTGACATCCTGCTGCTGCTGATGATGATGATTGAAATTCAAAAATGGGGATTGTAGCCCTCATCGCTAGGGCACGCTACCTTCGATCTCCCAGTCATCGTTGTTCATCACAACAATCCTCTTCCTCTCATCTATTTTCTTGAAAAATTCAGCGCTTCTCATTATCTTTTTTTTTTTCATTCCTTCTGTGATACTTAAAATCGGTAAGAAAAAAAAACCAACAGCTGGGACGAATGAGAGGACGTTACGACGACACAAGGCACATAATTCTTCCCGGCACTAGGGCTTATAACGATTTCCAGTATCATGCGCTTGCGACTCTAAAGTAGCAAAAGCGACTGCCATCTACCTGCAGCCGTGCTCGCCAATCGAGATCGCCAATTTCGAGAACAAATTGCTAGAGCTGTCCTGGATTACATTCTGCCCTCAAGAACCTGCTGCCTGCTCTTTCTCGACCTGCACACTGTTCGCAGTCACAGCTGCGTCTCAGCGCTAACATTAAATAAACCCACGATACCTCGTCATGTCAAAAAAAAAAAAAAAAAAATTCGGTACCCCTTTCCGGTACAACTAACGTTACGTTTCACTTTCCTCGGAAAATAGCGTTCTATATATGTGCAAGGCACAGAGGCTGCTGGATAAACCCTACGACCTTGAAAACCTTGAACCCGTCAGTCAAAATAAAAATATAGACCTCTCCTAAGTTATGCGTTATGCTCGTGTGGCTACGCTTCCACACTTGCATCTTGAGCCTTCATTTCATGTTTATTCCACGGGTACCATGCTCGCCACACAAACGAAAGAAACAGAACGCAATCACCACCCCCATCATAACCCAGACGTTTCGCTATCTCGACTACTCTTATCGCTCACCCAGTTGAGTTCCGAAGAAGGGCTTCATCTTCCCAAAAACAAACAAACAAAAGTAAAAGAACTGTTTCCCTTTTACAAACTTAATTCCGCCGCTGTATCGAAAGACAGAGACAAGTCTAAGACATGACAAAGTCTACGCCAAGATATCCAGTTTTTTCTCTCTCTCTCTCTTCTTTTTTTTTTCTTTCTAAACTCCACTAGATTGCCATTGTGAAGGCAGAGTGAGCGCCGAGAAGCGAGTGATTTACGACCACCTATTGCATTCTACAAAGACCGAAAAAAAAAAAAAACAACAACAAAAAAGGGAGAGACCCGCAGGGAATGGTGGAGGGCTTTGCCGATAATCTCCAGCGTGTATACCAGCATGATTGTGTGTGGACCATTTCGCACGGCTGAGCTGAAGCGGGCGATTATTTGTCCGGCAGACAAAATAATTTTTAAAAAAACGAAAAAATAAAAAAAGAAACAGCGTAGCTCTGGTCACCAGTATGTCGGGAGTAAAGGCTTGAAATAGCAGCGCGAATGGCTTGTGGAAGACAGGACGCAATTTCGAGAATGATTATCTCCAGTGGTACTATATATTACTGAAACATAGCCTAGTTGTTTTGAGCGAAAAACAAAATGTCTGCTGCGCTTACAAACTATAGCGGGGAGTACAACGAGAGACAGGACCCATTACGAGTGTCGCTCGCACACAGAAATATTAGCATTATGTATTTTTTTTTAAATTCCACGGTAGCACCGCGAAGGAACTGTGGCTATTAGCATTATGTAGCATAATACCTCAGAATCAAGGTACGTATACAGGGTGTTTCAGTTAAATCCCCGGGCTAAATAATTCGCGAACCGGTGCACCAATCGAATAACTTTCTTTTTTACAAGTATCTGTCCAATACCGCCTACAAGATGCGTACCGCGTGAATGAGCGGGAGGCGCTCATTATTTAAATAAAAATGCAAATGAGTTTCGTAAAAAAGCGTAACTTCTAAAGCAGGGCGCTGTTGGTATTAAAATGGGTACTACCCCTTTTGGGTCCTTCAGTGGACACCTTTCAGAGAAAAATCTGCCACCGAAGCGGGTCATTTGTTGCAGTAATTAATTGGTTTCGGTTTACGTATTTTTGTCGCGGCTGGTCGCGGCGAAGCGCAAAAAGACGCTCTTTCACTCCCTTATCCAACAATGAATTACGTCCTTACACCAATGAATTACACCAATGAATTACGTCCTTTTGCGCTTCGCCGCGACCAGCCGCGACAAAAATACGTAAACCGAAACCAATTAATTACTGCAACAAATGACCCGCTTCGGTGGCAGATTTTTCTCTGAAAGGTGTCCACTGAAGGTCCCAAAAGGGGTAGTACCCATTTTAATACCGACAGAGCCCTGCTTTAGAAGTTACGCTTTTTTACGAAACTCATTTGCATTTTTATTTAAATAATGAGCGCCTCCCGCTCATTCACGCGATGCGCATCTTGTAGGCAGTATTGGACAGATACTTGTAAAAAAGAAAGTTATTCGATTGGTGCACCGGTTCGCGAATTATTTAGCCCGGGGATTTAACTGAAACACCCTGTATAGGGTCCAACTTTTTCGGGTTCGATTGCCTTCACCGGATTCGGGAGGGAAATTCGTGCGCTATTTTCGAACCTGTAATTCGGAGTGAAATCGGGTGTTACTGATACATTCGGGTGCTTTCGGGTTATTATGTTTGGATTTCTGCCCAGCAAGCCATCCGCAGTTGAAGTGCATATATTGAACAAACATAGCTACTCCCGACCAACCCCCCCTTGTTATAACTCAAACTCTGTCTTGGTCAAATATCAAACTCAAACACAAACTCTCTCAAACTCTGTCTCTTCAAACTCTCTCTGTCAAACTTGACTCTCTTCCGCATCTGTACTTGGGGAGAAAAGGCCGACTGATACGGGGCAACGTCCGTTCTTCTGCCTGTGTTTCGACCAGTGTGGACGCTTCTTTCAGCTTCGACGCTTCGAGCAGCAAAAACTCAGGTAGGGGAGGGCAACTGCCCCCTCTGCCCCCACCTTGCGATGCATGTGAATTCCGACCAGACTTTTTGCCAAGGACGACCCATATGTCCATGTGCATGTATGTGGGTAAGACCCATATGTGCAAGTATGTGGGTTCGAGTCCTACAGCTGGCTAACCTTCTCAGTGGCTTCCATCTTTCAGCACTTAATTGACACTCCATAAGTGACTACACTTATGGAGTGTAGGTTCATGTCACAATGAAACAATGATTAAAAACAAGTTCAGAAAGGACAAAGTAGCGGATAAACAGATTTTTCTTGTAGCGCGTACACTTTCGGTAAAAGAAAGAAGCAAATTTGGAAGCAATTACAGCTTCCCCATAGTCCCAAGCACTGCAAGGCTCCTAAGCTGTGCATAAACTTGTATGCGATTAGTCTGGAAAAGGACGAATAGTTCTGGCAACGCATCTAGTCCACAAAAAGACTAAAATTGCTCTCTTTTTTTTTTTTATTATAGTGCAATCTTCCTCGATCATAAAAATCTGAAATGGCTGCTCAAAAAGGGATGTCCTTGAATGCGAATCGATAAATAGTAAACTCGTGCTGGCGGTGGGTATTGAATACGAGGCAGCGAAAAATAAGTTGTGACAATGGGGTTGGAGTTTACTGTTCTCCTGTATGTTACAGCCATGATGTAGGAATAAGAGCCTTTCCCGGGTAAGAACACTGGTAGAAGACGCTGCTGCTTCACTGAACTGCTGACGAACTCTGCAGTGACCAGCCGGTTAAGAAGTAACTCCTTCGGTAGCGGAACTTTCGGTGACTGTTGTTTCGTTGACTATCGTTTCGTTTTCTATAGCTGGGTATTCGGTGATGTCCCATCGCTGCGTGAGAGAGAGAGAGAAATATGTGGTACAGCCAGTGCGTAAATCGTTGGTAGCAATGCCTCAGTGTGCCTGAGGTGATGATCCAATTAATGAGGCCCGTGGGGATGACGTCACGCGCAGCCTTTGACCACCTTGGAGGCAGGTGACATGGGAAAACATGGGCATGCGTCGCAGGCGTCTTACTACGGGCCGAATGAGGCGGCAGAGCGTGTTTTCAGATTTGCCTCTCGTAACTGAACGCACAACGCGACAAATCACGCAATGCCCTCCTACTGTGACTCCGGTGCGGCAATATGGTTTCCAGTGTCACGTGACGTCACTGCACTAGCCTCATTATCTCCTCTGGTATGCTGAAGGGCGTCGTCATCCTGTTACTCATCAGATTCAATGATGAGCCACAGGTCTTTGTTACTACTTTCCTACTCAAGCTTCGCCTACGGTATATAATTAGGGAGTGACTTTTTCGGGTTAAATGCCTTTCTCAGATTCGGGGGGTAAAAATCGGGCGCTATTTTTTATATCTGTAATTCGGGGAGAAATCGGACAATAACTGTGCCTTCGGGTGTTATCGGGTGTGTTTGTTTCTCCTCTTTTCTATTAAGTCATTTCCTAATCTCTCTTTTTTTTTTTCTTTTTTTGCGGGATCGTGACCTTCCAGCGGTAATCCCCGAAGGAATAGACAGTGTTGACACACATCGGTGCATTGCTGGGAACGTAAGTGACCCATTCTTACATGTTATACGTGGCGACCTTTCTTCGTCTTCAGTGGAAACGTCACTTGAGGATATCATAGTGGCTGGAGTTCGGGGAGAAATTGGGTTTAACCCGAATTGGTCGGTGGTCAGTTCGGGAGGAATAACCGAGCGGAATCGGGTTTAACCCGAAAAACACTCCCTAGGTATAGTGCATCACTTCCCGCAGTTGTCACCAGGAACCTACCCCCCACGATGAGAGAATGCACACCACGACACGGACAGACAGGGGCGCATCAAGGATTTTTCCGAGGGGGGTCCGCCATGGACAATTGCCGGGTACATGCTGGGATTGGTCCATTGAACCCTATGTTCAAGTCTGGAATTGAGGGGGGTCAGGACATCCGGAACCCCCCTAAATCTGCCCCTGCGGACAGACAAGAGGCGACGCTCACTAGTAACACGTTTATTGAAGACAACTGACGACAGCACCGAGACCGGCAGGTCCTTTGCTACGAAAGTAACCTTCAGTCGACATTTTTTCAGTTGAGGTCACCTTCGTATCAGAGGACCCGTCGGTCTAGGTGTTGCCGTCGGTTGTCTTCAATAAACGCGGCGCTAGGGAACGCCGTTCCTTGTCCGTCCGTGTCTTCTTGTGCGTTCTCTCATCATGACCCTCAACCAACACATTCTCCATCTCGTTACAAGAGTTAAGTGCTTTTACCGCAGATCGGTTCTTTGGAGTCGTCGACGCATTCCGAGCAGTTGTCTTCGCCGTCTTACGGTCAGACTCCTCTTTGGTACGCTCATAGTAGCGCATGATGGCAACTACAAGCGCAAACACACACACTGTGGCAAAGACCGCCACCATCAACAGGGCAATCGTGCCCATAATATCGGGTGGAGGATCCTCGTCAGCCATGCCTTTGTGGAACAGAGAATCGGGATCAGGAAGCTCGGCGTCGGGTGTTCCGGGCACGTGAGGTCCTGCTGCAGGGCCACCTTCGCCACCTGCGTCTAATGGGGCTGGTGCGATATCCGGTGCGCCGGCAGGTGCCGCTGCGGGACGCTGTGCGGCAGAAGGGACAGGTTGCGGAGCGGGGGGGCGCAGGGAATACCCAGGCTGACGGGACGGTCCAGGTTGGGCTGCTGGTTGGGCCATCTTGAAGCCGTCCTGTCACAACTGGACAAAAGATACCTCTTTGTGATAACCTCCATGACGGTTGGTAACGGTCCTCCTCAAAGGGAATGCAGCGCAGTCATTCCGTCTGTATTTATGGAATGAAAATATTCTTCGGAGTTATTTTGGAGTTCGTCTTGAGGACTACTCTCTGCACGTGTTAGTCTACCAGAACAGCGAGCGCCCCCGTCGACTGCGGGTTAGAATGTTTACTGGCGTATCTTCAGTATTATCCTGGGTACCTATGCCCACGACCAAGCGTGGAGTAAATGTGGCAACTGCTGCAACACACTTTGCATGCCCGTGGAAATTACCAGTGCAGTAGCGACTACTTACGCTGATAAGAAGTCCGTCGCTTTAGTCCCCCGCAGCTTTCAGTGAGATATCACTACGCTGGTTACGGCGGCGAGGTTATGCATTTGTAGTCCCGCGACATATGGGAATAAACCCAGTATGTCTCCAAACGAATATATGCAACAGGACCAGCAGCTTCGACAAAAATAGCATCGTCTTTGTTTTCTTCGTTCATCGGCATACGTTGTTTACGTTGTTGTTTGTAATGACGACGATGGTGATCATGATGGTGACGACAACTGTCATGTTCCTGGCATCCTTTTGCTCCTTTTATGTCAACTGATATCGTTACACGAGCGGCATGCCTCCTAGTCTGGAGAAATCAAATGAAATGATTCTCCAGTCCGATATGGTCATGGCACTGGTCAGTGGCTAACAATGGCTTTGCTACTGGCTTCACTGCCGCTCTGTATCCTTCTGGTCCGTTGTTCCATGACGTTACATGACAGGACGTCCGACCTCCACCAAAGGAAGGACATTGTCCCCATGTCACTGCCACGAGGGACGCATTGTTCGCAGAAGACAAGCCACAGACTGAGACAGTGGTCAATAATAACAACGAGTGCCCTCTTTGCACAGGGCGTGTAGGTGCAGCAGAGGCAACACCATCTACAGTAATCAAAGCCTGATCGCTTAAACGAGGCCACGTAATCATAAGAGTCCGCCAGTCACGACCACGCATCGGTTGCCGCAAGGGCGAGCCACCTGCAGTCGTATGGGCAGCCACTTGTAGTAATAGAAAGCCCGTGTTTGAAGTCAATCAATCAATCAATCAATTTATCGCACTCCCAAAAGTCCCATACGGGCGTTACATAGGAGGAAAAAAATAATACATAGAAAAACAGGCAGTAAGACAGTAACAACAAATGGAAACAACAGGAACAACGTTATACAGGTAGGTTACACACGGTGTCGTAAATGGCGCAAGATTTATACACTGGAAATAGAATTACGAAATTGAGACGGGTCAGTTATGGTAACGATGTGGGGCAGGAGGTTATTCCATTCAATGGCAGCCTTGGGGAAAAAGGAATTCGAAAATGATTGAATGTTACATTTTAAGTCGGTGAATGCGGTGAATGGCTGTAGCAGACTACGTCCCGACACTGTATAGGTGGTGCTGGTCAGCTTTAGCGTCACATGGCAACAATGCGAAATACGCGAGAGTGGTATGAATACCATAAACGCTTGGTATGAGAGGGGTGCGCCAACGAGGAGGAGAGGTACTCCAAAGTTACTCATGCACAAGTCAACTCCGCACATAAGTCTGCAGACGTCCGTGATTGGTTCAGGCGGGCGCATGACACCCTCATGTCGCAATGTACAGCGCCGGCACGCTTCAAGCTGCTGCTTGTACACCGACCATGTTGCGAAAGCGCTCGTCGCGGACGATGCACTTAAAGCAGTGTTTCTCAAACTGCGGGTCATGACCCCCAAATGGGTCACGAGCCTTTTTCTGGGGGTCATGGAGGGTCCAAGCAGACATGCGACATGCCTTGAGCCACACAAACCAATGTATTGATTTGCTTGTATCAAGAACGAACAACAACTTTATTGCGAGATGATGAACGGGGAGTTTCATCGCCAGGGGCGATAATCGACCCCATTGCTGGTGGTGATGTGGGGAATGAAATAATGAACCCCTTCATCAAGAAAGCAAACACATCCTTCTCATTAAAATACATGATTAAATCAACATTGTTTTTATTGTTTTTATATTGTTGTATTTGTTGTATTTGTTGTATTTGTTGTATTTATTGTATTTATTGTATTGTTGTTTATATTGTTATATTATTGTTATATTGTTTTTCATTGTTTTTATCAGGCAAAGTGAGGCTTTGTTTGTATCTGTCCCTTCTATGTGTTCCAGCCTCAGAACACCAGATTGTTTTATCATGTATTTAAATCATCATCATGTTTAAAAAAACATTAATATGCATTTTTTTTTGTAGCTCTCTTTGTGGTTAATGCCCTTTAAATAAAGTACAATGTAAATGTATCTGCTTCGTCGAAAAAAGTAAATTTTCGGAAGGCTTATAAAGGTGCGGGTCATTGTAGAGTTGTTAATGCTCAAAGGGGTCACGTACTGGAAAGATTTGAGAAACACTGACTTAAAAAAAATGCGTAAAATATTCGCGGTATCAACAACAACAACAACTTTATTTTTAAGACGATGAATGGGGAGTCTCATCGCTAGGGGCGATGCTCTGCCCCAATGCTCGTGGTGATGCGGGGAATGAAATGAATTGGCGCGGGGCTTCCTCATATTCAGAAACGACAGTCACGTCATGGCTACGTAATAGAGCGATCGTCCCCGTCACGTAGCTCGAATGCCATATGAAGGCCCGCAAATCGGGGAAAATTCTAACTCACGGCGAGAGACAGCTGGCGCAGAGAGTACACGTACGTACGTGCGGAAGCTACACACAGAGGAAACGCTTGAGGAGCGAATGTGGGCTCGTAAGATGTAATGTCAACGAGCACGGAGCGATGCTAACCCCCTTCCGGCGGCAGCTGTGAGTCACAAAAATAAAGGACAACAACAACAAATAAGGAATGAGGATGTAGTGAGATGTAAAGGGACAAAATCTTGCACAAGTGAGGATACCCATATACAAGACGTGTTTAAAATCGGAACAATAGAAGCATGCCGAACTATATTACAGTGAACCCTCGTTATTATGACCATGGTCGTTCCCGAAAATTTTGGTCATAATGCGGAATTGTCATATTAACGGGGGAGATTTGCGGAGGTTTCACTGCATTGTTCCCCAGGAGTATGGTCGTAAAGCGCGTATGTCAGATTATCGGGGGTCATATTAACGAGGGTTCACTGTAATGGTAACAGGTTGTGCTAGCTGCTGCGGAAACCTAAACAGCTTGTATTATCGTATTCACCACCCTCGATGTACGAATTACATTCTCCACTGGCTCCACGTGGAATGTTCATGGTAGGCGCGACCGGCTAAGGCAGGTGCGTGCAATAAGGCCCTGAAACCGTTGGGAAAATACAGACAGACCTCGTCGTAGTGAGAGTCCCTTATGGTCACTCTATATCGCACCATGCAGAGAAATTGATCAAGAAGTTGGAATGAAAACTGAATAATAGTCAGCCAATGATGGCGCGCTTTCGGCGGTCGTAACTATGGAGAAGAGCCGTCATCAATACGGAATGGTAGCCACTAGTAGCCAGAGAAAGCCTGTGCTTGAAATCGTCTGCGTCGATCAGCTGGAGCAGACGACATCGCGAATCTATACCTCCACCTCTCGAAGAAGTGAGGGATGGCACCAAGGAGGTTTTATGAATACAGGTGGCGTTGGTTTTGTACGCAGATGACGACCAGCGACACGTTCAGAGATAAGACATTTGAACATTTTGTCGCGCATGAACCTCTTACAACCTCTGCCTGCGCTGCATCGTCGGCAGAACGCGAACGTACAACATACGGCGAAGCTAGGCCTACAGGGAACGGTCCGGACAGTGACGCAACTATTAAACCAAGAAACGGGGCTCGAAACATGGAATAACCAAGCTTGCAGCAATTCGCCTGAATCAATCCGCCGAATTACCCGCACCGTGCGGCCACGCAGCAAAGCGATAACGCTCTTCCGCTTCATTTGAATAACTAGCCCTTCTGGCCTTATAATAAAGCTAACCCCGTGTGCGCAAAACACCTCGATGACGTCAGAATACGACGTCAGTGCATGTAAGCTGACTCGGCGCAATTGTTTCCGCCAACATGCCACATTATGTTTCAAAGAGCGCGGTAGGAGGCTGCATTTGCGCGCATTCGTGAAGGTCAACTGCACAAAGAGCGTACAAAACAAGACGCCTCTGGGACCCATTTTAGCTCGTAATCAAGGTTCTCGACATGTCCTGTGTGGGAGCCAAGGTAACTCCTGGCCCGCAGAAAATGGTAGTACCCAAAATAGAAGCATTATTGTAGCAAAAGACTCACGCTGGGAGTCGCGTATATTTCGCTCAAACAGATATTATTCTGCTGCTCAGAGAGAAGCAGATGATTTCGAAAGCAGATTACTTTTGCAGGACCTGCAGTTCGTAACAGTTGGCCGTCATTTTTATGGCCCCGTGTGTTTGCTCGTGTAGACGAAACCCTTATTTCTTTATTATTCTTCCCCCCTTAGGATCAATGCGTCCATTTACGAATAGTTGACGTAAAGGTCGCTCTGCCTCACTAATATTCGTCCTGCGGTGAAGCACGCTTTACAGGAGTTGCGAACTGCACGCATCCACAGCATTCAAAGCTAGCGCGACTCGCAAATGCGGCATATCTCAAACAACTGGACAACGTTTGCTTGTCACTAGGAGAAGAATTGTCACAAAACACCGCGACAATATTAAAAAATGATGCCAAGAATTTCCCATGAAATACTCTTTGGCATGGTTGGTCATTATGTGCTGAGACCTTATCGGAAAATAGAAAGTTTTAGTGCATCGTATACTATGGCGTTTGTGTACGTAAGGAA
The DNA here is from genome assembly GCF_037126465.1 of Ornithodoros turicata. Lineage (NCBI taxonomy): Eukaryota > Metazoa > Arthropoda > Arachnida > Ixodida > Argasidae > Ornithodoros > Ornithodoros turicata. The sequence goes on along the minus strand of NC_088206.1, from coordinate 7,921,200 downwards.
TAGCGTGGTGGCTCTGCGCACTGCGCGAAGCTCTCTTTATGCTCTGCGCGTGCACAGAACCACCAGCGCTATCATTTACGTTCGCAAAGGCAATAGCGTACGATGCACTACCACTCTCCATTATTAGAGAGTTTTAGCGGACCGTTGATAACGGTGGCTAGCGTCTCACCGTATCAACCGGAACCAATCAGTGAATAAGATTCTGAGTCACGCACGAGTGCGATTGGTTCCGATAGAGACGATAACTTTATCAACGGTATACTAAAACTCACTATTATGCAAGCTTTCATGGAGCGGACTGCATATCAGCACGTACGTCGTACTTGATGAAACACAGTCCACTGCATGGGACCTTGTACGATAACAACCAGTAGTATCAATGTTTTTATCTTTTTATCTCCAATCTTATCCCAAGACACTGCTCACTGGGTTTTCCTGTCACGACAATGTGGTGATGATGGTGGTAGAAGAAAAAAATATAGGAGATGTGAGCCCGCTCACCGCGGGACAAGCTACTCCGCGACAATGTGTTGCAAGGTAAGGACCTTCGTTCGCCACTGTCCTGCATTTCCCGGGAAGGTACCATCGTCATAAGCGGGTTAAAACTCCAGAACGCACAGGATGACTGGGTTCAGCATAAGCGGTATTGCGATTTGAAGCCTATTCCGAATTTTCGCACTGCAACGTACGCTAACTCTGCGCTGCCGTGAGCGCATATCCGAAAAAATTAGACGTGTTGCACGTTAAGGTTTTTAGCGTAAGGAAATAAATATCTGGAGACAAACATGCAAACTCTTTTCGGTATTTATGTGATTGACGTACTATAGATCGCAACGGAAGGAAAAAGTGGATTTTTAATTTTTCGGCAGTTTCCGGGTTTCCAGGTTTACTTCAAATACTTCATTTCACAAACTCCGTATAAGCCGCAGTCGCTTCGCGTTGCTGTACAGGGTGTCCCAGAAAACGTGTCATTAAATTATAATACTAAAAAATTACCCCACCTGGAATGACGTGGTCAGCGCCATTGTTTCTTGCTAGTTAATTGTTTTTTTTTTTTTTTTTCACCTCCTGATATGAATGTCATCTAACTAGAAAAAGTTAGAGTTCTTGGAACGGGGAGAAGGAAGGCATGATCCCAGCGGAAGCCGTATGCGGTAAGCCATGCCCGTCTCATCTGGTACAGGAATAATAATTTTTTTTAATAAATAGAAACATTTTTTCTATATACTATCCCGGCGTGGGATGGGTTTAGCGACCTCATTTCGTGAGACTGAGAGCGACGACGCGCAAAAAAAGTGGTCGAGCACGACGTTCCGAAACGTATGATGATGGGCATTTTTTTTTTTTTTCCCCAATGGGATAGCTCCTCAATATCAGTGTCAATCATCGTGAACCTCAGTAAATTCGGCACGCGCTTACACATTGGCAGGGTAAAACAAAGACCTTTGATTGGTCAATTTTCTGGTTCAGTTCCTAAAAAGTAGTGCCGTACCCGCTACCAAAACGAAGTAACGGAATACCGCTACTCGTTACTCCGCAAAAAAAAAAAAAAAACTAACGCAACGCTAGCGTCGCTACAAATTTGAAAAAGTAACGTGATACCGATACCAAATAACAGTAATGTAAATGCTATGCTGCTACTTTTCCGCTACCGTACCCTTCTCCATATAGGCAGCACCTTACCGTAGGTATCTCGTTGCCGAATGTATCAAAAGATATGGTGCGATATTTATGTTCCCTCACAAAACCAGTATGCATCATAAAGTATACCACTAGGGAAAGCGAGGATATTATTTCACATTGATCTTAACCTTGAGGTGATGCGCATTTAAGACAATTTAATGCACACTGCGCATATGTGCATGTAATAATTTTCCCGTCAGAATGTTTCGAACACAAGGCTTTCTCTGCAATAACAACATTTTGTTCCGCGAATCTCAACCTCAAACTTCTCCGTCTGCTTACTATTGACGAATTGATCAGTTTTCCCTGTGGTCAAGTGGCGCAACTGCCATAGTAAGCGACCACATATCGAGTTATGAATAAGTAGCCAGCAGGTGGTGGAAAGATCAAATGAATGGCATAATGTTATGCTTTCGACAGGGCCAACGTCTCCAAAAAGAAGACAGCCTTCTGAGTACTGTTGGCATACTGCTGCAAAGCTTAGGTCACAGGAACTAACCCCTGATTCCATTCTTCCAGCCGCACGACGACTTCTCTTACAAAACGTTTGATGAAAAACTACGTTTAATACGCTTTTTCCGGGAGTATGAGTTCCTCAGCAAGGGTCTACCCCTGTGAGATTACCTCCGTAATGAAACATTTAAAGAAAATATCACGTATCTTTTCCCTAAACATGTCAAACGCGGTAAGCTTGCTTGTATGCTTTAAAGTGCCATCAAGCAAGTCTGCAAAGAGCATTAATAACCATGTTGGGATACACTGACTACCGACTACTACTGACTACTACACTGACTATTTCTTCATTTCATGTGGCTCATATACCTGCAGTGTAAGGTATTTAATGTGAGAAAATAAATATGTATAAACTGTCTTGAACTAACACGGAAGGAGGTAGTTGAAATTAAGTTTAAAGGGCTAGGGGAGCATATAACTTTATCAACAACGTTTCCCGTAGAGACTACACTTCTACACTTCATCTGGTACGCAAGGAAGTATGAAGCACTAAAAAAAAACAGTCAAAACAGAAATACGGCATGGAAATCGCATCATCCATACTATCCGGCAGCCTAGATACGGAAGTAACGCCTGCCATTTTAAAAATAAAACAAAAAATAAAGAGCGTACGGATATGCGATCATTAAATACCACACATGCACACAGCAGAACATCTGACGCCCGAGATGGCAGTATTTAACACGCCTGTCAGCCATTTCTCTTCTTCGTACTGCAGCGCGCAAGCACACATCCAAAAAGGCAACTGTCGTTGAAATGCAGGCGCCGTGCATCAGCCTTTAAAGGTAATAATAAAAACGGTAGTACAGGAGAAGCACAAGCGCGCAGGAAGTCGGGGAAAATGTTCAACGGATAAGCGAATTAGCGAGCTGTGAACCGAAAATGGAAAATCAGCTTAGCGTTCGATCAAAAGTTTTTCTTTTCTTTTTTTTTTTTTGTCTCTCTCTTTCTGGCTTTCTGTATTTTTCAAAAAAAAATTTATCCGACGGCGCTTCCATTTTCCACGTCGCAGCTTTAAAAAAGCCTACGATAACATTCAATTTGGGACTTGTTAGTCGCACAAATTGATAAAAGGGAAGTTCTTCTTTAAAATATAAAATCATAAAAATAAATAAATGAAACGAGCGAAAAGCGAAAGAGGTACTCGGCGCCTAGAGAAGCATGTGAGGGTTTAAAAATAATCGTAATTTCATATTTTAGGAAGCGCAGACTCTTTGACATGTGTAAGGAAGTAGTAGTAGGACTAAGGTTCCAATAAGCTTTTCCCGGTTCTCGATAAAGTGCACAACGCTCTTCTCTGCTTCTAGATCGCTCCACGGCGAGCGTGACGATAATATTCATTCGTGCCGTCGCGTCGCGAGACAACTAGGCTCATAAGCCACGCATTAATGGTTGGTCTGAGGATAAAATTTTCCATTTTTCGTTTAACGTCCCTTGCGGAAGACTGCGTGTCTGAGCAACTTGTACATAGTCCTCAGCCTGGAGCGAACCCGTAACCTTTGGATGAAGACGACAACAAACATTCCCAGCGAGCTCAACCAAGTTCGCGACTTCCTTTCTCAGTTCGCACATGGTTTCTGTTCCAGTGTCTCCCGAGATGGAATATTTTGAACCAGCTGACAGAAACCGAAGCACCGACCACTCACGGCCAAGTGACGGTCCACAAACCCCCGAAGAGTTTCCTCCTTCTAGACGACTGTAAGTTCGGTCCACTCTTTTGTCCCTGTTTCAACAACACTCAAGTGCTAACGAGCGAACGCGGAAGGGAAAACACGCCGCGGCCAAACCCACCGGAGAGCAGAGCAACGCATTCCCACACAATCCTGTTTGTTTTTCTCTTCCGACACGGCACGCTTGTAAGAGTCTGTAGTGCACTCTCGTCCTCTTAACAAACAGCGTGGCGACAAGCGACACTGAAGGACCGAGCGTAATTCGAAAAACATTTGCAGTCAACTCGTGACATCGCACTCAAACAACACGCTGATTGGGTTAACCTCGTGAACCCGATCAGAGATTCTCGGGAGAGAACCAGAATGCGGAAGAAACCTTCTTTCTTTGTCTTCTTATCCTCCATTCCCCTCTGCATGGCGTGCTTTCGCATATTATAGGAACTTCAAATAAGAGGTTTCGTATCCTTGTTTGCTTTCCTCTTTATCGCCGTTTAGTGGAAGCAATGGCTCGATATCTCTAGAGGTTTTTTTTATTTTTTTATTTCGTGTCAGCGCCGCGAAGCAACTGTAGCTATGAGTGGCGTACAGATGTGGACAGATGGAGAGAAGACAGCAGGAAGGAATAAGGTACAGGAGGGTTAGTATGCGTCCTGTGCCGACTTCAGGGGGAACTGTGCCGGCATTCGTCGGGAAAGTCTTCGGAAAACCCAAGGAAAACCTCAGACAACACAGACGCTGGTAGGATTCGAACCCACCCCCTCCCAGTCTTCAGCACGACCTTGGTTACCACCAACGAGCAGGACGCTTTAATCCGCTCGGCCATGGCCGCTGGTATCTCTACAGAAGTCTTCGCTGTGAGGTGATAGTGGTAGCCAAGGCAAATGCAATATGAATGGACCATGAAACACTCGAGCCTCTGGGGCTTACCGTCAAATCAATCAACTACCTCTTTTCAAGAGTACCCTGAACGCAATTGGACGTTTTGTGTGTTGTGATCATTCTTGTTTTTGGCTTCATCAAGAAAAATGTTATCCGTTCGTCTGCATGAGTGCGAGTACGTCTGGCAACAATGTAGGAGAGAATGTCTTGTGGAGTGCGTGCGTGCCCCTATGCTTGGTGTGCTGATCAGAAGGTAGCTGGCATGGGCGTACCAAGAAGGGGGGAAAGGGGGGCCGTGGTCCCTCCCTGGAGCTCCAAGGTCACTTGTGGAAATCAGTTTGCGCTCTTCAGTCATAGATCGTCATGATTACTCTCAGATGTCATATGAACCTCAGAACACCCGCACGGTCTGTCTCCAGGAAAAGAGGGCGGGTTGCACGCTGTGCCGCCCCTGGAAGCACTTTGCCCCCCCCCCCACCCCCTTGAAAAGAATCATGGGAACGCCCATGGTAGCTTGCATGCTGTAACTGGTACCACCTGGTGGCGGAAATCGCAGGGAGTAGGTTCGGATCCAGTCTGCTGATGCCTTTTCATTAACTGTCATTCTCGTTCTTCGCTGGTGTAAGTGTAGAAAGCACTAGAGTCACTAAATAAGCTTCGCTTCAGAAATATGAAACCCATCAGACGGTCGCACTAGCAGCATTGTGCAACTATTTAAAAGACTCCCGTATTATCACCCGTTATTAACACTAATGTAAATTAAATCACAACAGCACCGGGATATACCCCACATCCCAAGTCATGTACGTATGTATTGTGTGTGTGTGTGTGTGTGTGTGTGTGTGTGTGTGTGTGTGTGTGTGTGTGTGTGTGTGTGTGTGTGTGTGTGTGTGTGTGTGTGTGTGTGTGTGTGTGTGTGTGTGTGTGTGTGTGTGTGTGTGTGTGTGTGTGTGTGTGTGTGTGTGTGTGTGTGTGTGTGTGTGTGTGTGTGTGTGTGTGTGTGTGTGTGTGTGTGTGTGTGTGTGTGTGTGTGTGTGTGTGTGTGTGTGTGTGTGTGTGTGTGTGTGTGTGTGTGTGTGTGTGTGTGTGTGTGTGTGTGTGTGTGTGTGTGTGTGTGTGTGTGTGTGTGTGTGTGTGTGTGTGTGTGTGTGTGTGTGTGTGTGTGTGTGTGTGTGTGTGTGTGTGTGTGTGTGTGTGTGTGTGTGTGTGTGTGTGTGTGTGTGTGTGTGTGTGTGTGTGTGTGTGTGTGTGTGTGTGTGTGTGTGTGTGTGTGTGTGTGTGTGTGTGTGTGTGTGTGTGTGTGTGTGTGTGTGTGTGTGTGTGTGTGTGTGTGTGTGTGTGTGTGTGTGTGTGTGTGTGTGTGTGTGTGTGTGTGTGTGTGTGTGTGTGTGTGTGTGTGTGTGTGTGTGTGTGTGTGTGTGTGTGTGTGTGTGTGTGTGTGTGTGTGTGTGTGTGTGTGTGTGTGTGTGTGTGTGTGTGTGTGTGTGTGTGTGTGTGTGTGTGTGTGTGTGTGTGTGTGTGTGTGTGTGTGTGTGTGTGTGTGTGTGTGTGTGTGTGTGTGTGTGTGTGTGTGTGTGTGTGTGTGTGTGTGTGTGTGTGTGTGTGTGTGTGTGTGTGTGTGTGTGTGTGTGTGTGTGTGTGTGTGTGTGTGTGTGTGTGTGTGTGTGTGTGTGTGTGTGTGTGTGTGTGTGTGTGTGTGTGTGTGTGTGTGTGTGTGTGTGTGTGTGTGTGTGTTGTCGCATGTGTCTTCTGTTCCGTATGTCTATTATTTTATTCATGCGTAATTGAAACGCTTTCAAGAAATGGAGCAGCAGACCCCTGATGGGTGTCACTCAGCTCCAATGTTTGTAAATAAACAGATATTGTATATAGTACCTCTCTGAGTATCGACACTGAGGTACAAGGAAGAGTTGGAGCGCCATCTTGTTCCCGAACCACAGCAGTACCGTCCCAAGTTGAGGATCAAAGACAGCTAACGTAATGCTTGTTGTGGGATAGAGGAGCGCCTATGATTGGTGTGCGATAATCTATCTATTGTCCACCAGAGCGTCCCGAGGATGTCAAGATGAGCTCAAGGCCGTCAACCTTGATGAGCTGCTTGAAAGAGAACGGGATATTTCACCCGTGCACGATAGTTGGCGTCGTGCGCCTGGCTACCGTCGCGCAGAAACAAAATGGCGCATGCTCGCTTTTGGAACTCAGTGTCGATACTCTGAAGCGAAGCTTATTTAGCGACTCTAGAAAGCGAGATGTTCGGATTAGTCACGAAAACTTACGCATCGATTTTCCCAACGGATTAAACAAAGACTGGCGAAAGCAGAACAGCAACTTTTCAGTCCCTATTAAAGCCAGTCGCTAGGGCTTTTCGTTGTAACACAAAACGCTTGCTATTTTATTCGTTTCTGATGACTGGCGGCAAGTAAAGTAAAGAAAGATAAGTAAAGTAAAATTAAACCGAGGTCCTGGCAACGTTGAAAATATCGCTTCGAAGGTGATTTTCTACACTCAACGGTTCGAAAAGAGTTATCATATGAAGTACAATACAATGAATCCGTTTAAACACTGAATACGTTGCTTAACGATTGATTCCACGATGAACAACAACAACTTTATTTTGAGATGATGAATGAGGAGTTTCATCGTCAACGATTCAACGATGAACAACAACAACAAGTAAATCGTGACTCTGATTCAACGATGCATGAGTTGCCGCCCTCGGTTCCCTTTTTCTGTGCATGTGTTGCGTTACGCGCGCATTTTCTGCGCGTGAGTAGGTCCGCGCAGCGAAAGTGTCGCTTTTTGTTCTTCTTCACCCGTCGAAGTACATCTAATCTCCATCCCTAGCTTAACAGAGTGTGGAATAACTTAGTTTAAAAACACGTTTGCTACTCAATATGCGCACGAACGGAGCAACGCATTGAACTACATATAGGGTCAAAAAATATGTAAAGACTGACGTTCCTTCTTAGCTGAGAGACGATCGTTACAAAGTTTTCTTTTAATTTTTCCAGTTGAGAAGACTTCGCGAAGAACGAAGCAGCTTGCCGCCTTTCGTCAAGAATGGTCGATTTTTTGGGCTTACGGTTCACTGGAGCCGTTTGCCAGGCAACAAAGGGTTCGATGTGTCGGGGGAGTAGATTGTACGGTCTGATCGGCGAAACTAGATTAGGTCCGATCGGTACAGCGAGTTTGGCTAAAGGACGAGGCTGATTGATTTTATTGATTACATAACGATATCGCCGGGCACTATTCCTACGCCAAAGGCTGAGCGCACAGATGCTAGATTATGAATGATCGTTTTTGTTGGGTCATAAATCTGCGTAACGGTACATATTTATTGATGTGGTACAAAAAAAGAGCTCGCAATATCTACACAAAACGATCTCTCCCTCCCTCTCTCCAGCAGCGGTGTCGAAGAGGTATTGGGATCGAATCCTACCGCCAGCTGCTGAGATTTTCTCTTGGTTTTCCGGTTGATGTGAGAGCAGCACCGACGCAATTTTTGCGGACGCGTTACGCTGCCAGGCGGACGTCCTGTGGGAAGGAGCATGCACTGCTTGCTACAGACTTGTCTGGAATCTCCAGCCCGTGGAGGAGCGGCCCCCTATCGGCAGTGTCGCGCGCGAAGGGCCCGTACCATTATCGCCCGAGGGGAAATTGTGTTCTCTCCCGCCACCATCCAGAACAGGGGTGTCGTCTGCTAGCATGGGGGAGAAAGAATGCTAGCAGACGACACACTAGGCGCTCGAGTGTCACAGATGACCACTCCCGATTGGTGGCGTTCTGTGATACACGGCCTCCCCTCAGAGGCGATAATGGTATGGATCCTTCGCGCGCGACGCCAACGACAGGGGACCGCTCCGCCACGGGCTGGAGGTTGCAGACTAGTGTGCCGCAAGCAGTACCTATGCTACGATTAATTACCCAAAAATTCATTAATTAACTTTTTAATTAGATAACATGCGTTTTCGCGAAAAAGCAGAATTGGAGGCGACCATTATTTGAACACACCCTCTTCCTCAAAAATCTGTCAACGAGCTCCGTACTTTTAGTTATGAATCACCAAACTTCGTTAATGCAAATGAGGCGAAACCACAACTACGCACTTCTCGAGCGCGAAAACAGATGGAAAGGGAGTTCGCGTCGGGCGTTTTGTAGCGATCGAGTTGATTGGAGTAAACGCTGATCTGTTGGCCAGATAGACAGCTTTCCGGCCCAGACAAGCCGAAGCGACGCCGTTTCTGCACTCAAGGAGTGCCGTAGTTGTAGTTTCGCCTCATTTGCATACCAAATGATTTCTGGTAAATAAGTAGGTGTATTCAAATAATGGTCGCCCTGTACAGTTACATTGCTCTTTCTCACAGGAGGTCTGCCGCACGCAGAAATGGCATCAGTGCTTTTCACACAGTGTTTTTTTTTTTTTTTTCAAAAAATCTAACGGATTAAAAAAAGACACCCTGTATAATCCCCCAATCATCGAAACACGCTGTACATGAGCTACTTCTATCACCATAAGCCAATCGGCTTATTCCTCCGCAGTGGTTGACATCACGTTGCTCACATATGATTGGACGGCGCCTTTTATTTATTCAGAGAGCTCTGCGGCGCCGTAAGACATTACAGTGAACTCTCGTTATCATGACCATGGTCGTTCCCGAAAATTTTGGTCATAATGCGGAATTGTCATAATAACGGGGAGGACTTGCAGTGGTTTCACTGCATTGTTCCCCAGGAGTATGGCCGTAAAGCGCGTATGTCAGATTATCGGGGGTCATATTAACGAGGGTTCACTGTATACAGCAGAGGAGTGAGGTAATACAATAGTGATGCTACTTGCATCATTTTCAGCAGGTCAAACACACAATATTACAAAAAAAGAATAACAACAAAAAACTAAGAATCAATGCATAAGAGACCTAATCTTAACCATAAATAAAGAGTTATTGGCTGCATTAACAGCTTCTTGGGGCAGAGAATTCCACTCTGGAATGGTAGAACAAAAGAAAGATTGCCTAAAAACACTCGCTGAAAAACGGAGTGGTTTAATCTCTTTAGAGCGATCCATCCTGGACGATACATACACAGGTGGCAGAAGAAAATAATTCTTATTTAGACCAGTGATTTAGACCAGATCAGAGTCTTTATCGTATCGTTTACCCGGAGTGCGTCCTACACCTACTAAAAGAACCACTCCACCAATCATTAATCATTGCATTAGCAACGAAGCTCAATATCAATTACATTTGAGTTATCGGCGTTATCAGGCGCTGACGTCAATGTACCGAGGCAGCGATTTATCGAGAACTAATTCCGACATCCATTTGGTGACGGCACGAAACCAAGAGGAGCGGGCAATATACGGTCATTCATGCGGACCAATACGGAAACAACCGATACGGACTAAACAGAATTAAAGAGGAAGAAAAAAGAAGAAGAAAAAAAGACGGACATAAATTTCAATAACCGGCTATCGAACCCAATAATTTCGAATGACAAATCACGTGTTTCCCGGACAGTGCTTCCCGTTCCTCGTGCGTCATTTGTCATCGATCATTTTTTGAACGTCCGCATTTCTTGGGATGAAATTCCGTCGAACAAGCAGCGTGTATCGAGAAAACCCTTTCCTGCCCACAACGCGCACATTTCAAAAAGCAAGCACACAAAAAGCCCTTAAACGCATAATATTGTATAAGGCTTCGTATGGGCTCGGGTCGTGGCTCACACAAATCATGGGAATCAGGAAAGAAGGAAATGTATGGGGCTTTCGTAAAATTCCAGACCCTTCCGGCGCGTGTGTGTGTGTGTGTGTGTGTCTGGCCTTTCATTTGCATTCGAGGTGCATTCATTTTGTTATGGTAATTCGCGCCCCCTCTCCGAGATTTACGACGTTTGCCCAAGTTGCACGGCGCGCGGCATTGCTGCAGAAACGCCGTGCTCAAAAAGTTATGGTGTTTGCTCTGCAAAGCTGGGTTATTAGTGGCGGCCTCTTATACGCGTTCGATTTTCCCGTTATTTAAGCGGTATAACGATATTACTACGGTACCGCTACCCTCGTGTTAGCTAATCCTCACGTATACGTCCGCTCGACGGTTGCTACATGAAAATAACAATGAATTACGTGAAAGCGAAACAAAGTATTTTTCGTGCCCAACAGGAGTCGGATATCAGAAGTGTAAATTCATTTTTTATTTTTTTTCCATAATGTTCATGGCATGAGTAACCGTAGTTGTGAGTAATGGTGCACGTACCTATATGAGTATTTTGAATAAACGTTGTCTCTTGTATGCATGTATCCCTGGAGTCCTCAAAATAGACTTCAGAACGTAGAGGGATTAAGTTTTGTCACGGTCTCATTGGTCTTTTTTTTTTTTTTTAGAAAAAAAAGGAAAGAAAAGAAAGAAGAAAAACCAAAAGCTGGAGGTGGGGGGCGGTACCGAAAACCGAAACGGAAACGTAACAGAAACGAAAGCAACAATGGTGGTAACGGAAACTGAAACAGAAACAAATAAGGGCCAGTAACGAAGGTGGTAACGGAAACGAAAAAGATACCGTTCCCTGCTTGCGCTCCAGCGGTCTGGGTGACGGTTCTCTGAAAGTGCTTTCCCCATCATCATCCCCTCGCCCGTTCCCAATGCACAATAGGGCAGTGTACCGCCTCAGCGGTGGTGAATCGCCCACCTCATCATCATCCAGTATGTGTGTGTGTGTGTGATGACTGGGACGCTAAGACAAATTGATGAGAGAATATCGGGACAATCAACCAAAGATTGTGAACTATGTTAAACAATAAAATGAAGTCATGACATAGGTGCCGAGAAGACACCGTATTAAGTCCTAGTTTTTTTTTTTTTTTTTAAGTAAATGGTAATAGCCGTAGTATGTGGTGATATGTGAGGCGACGCCAAGCCAAGCGGTTGGCGGTACTCTGAAACTTGTTTTTCGAGTGCTCTATTTGCTGCAACAGCCCTATGGAACATTCACGAAACGCGATAATTCAGCAGCTATACTTTGGTACAAGTCAACTGCTACAGGTCAACTGCACACACAAGTCTACAGACGCCTGTGATTGGCTTAGGCGGCGCATGACGAGTCCGAGTCACAACATGGTGCGCCCGCATGCTTACACACTGATCATGTTGCCATAAAACTCCTCCGAGGCACCGTACTTGGAGCACGTTTGTATAATCTTAGAGGAAATTGGTAAAATATTCGCGTTAACAAACAGTGTGAATCGACTGCGCCGTCTGTTTGACGTCCCTCATCTTCTCCATGTGCGGACTACATTATCCGCTGGCGGAGATACACAACTGTGACTGTAGCTGTTATGTTGTCTCGGAGCCTAGACACGCTGAAGCAGCAGTAAATGTTAGTAGAGATCGGAATGAAGATGAAACTTTTAATCGTTTCCCCTCCACTTAACCTCAATTAAATGAATTTCAACTTTCTGCTGTAGATGTCCTGCGGATGGCGTCACGTTGTAACATTACACTAGGATGCCTCAGTACTAGCTCCCTCTCTGAGCTACCCCACAGAGGGAGCTACTATTCAGGCACCCTGACTTACAGCAATTATAAACAGATTAAAAACTCTTACTTAATGCTCGCCGCCCTAGAAACATAAAGACCCCGGAGATACAAAGGTCATAACCCTCCATATACCGCTCGAAATTGCAATTCCACTGGTGAAGCAGCCCCTATGAGAGTCTCCGGGGCCCTAATGGCTACATACGAGACTTTTGCGAACGTGGCAAAATTAGGCCGAGAGATGTAACGTATTAAAGAGGACAAGAAAATGGTTGACCGTTAGTGCTGCGCTTGCAACCTGAGCCGAACAATCTTGCTCCTTCCAGCGAAGAAATACGAGAGCAATTAACTTTCTTCTTCTTATAACGCTAGGAAAAAAATTTCATCAGCCGCGACAGACAGGCTTCTTTTATTTAGTTTATTTTCGTTTCATTTACGTCGATTTAAATGTTTCCTTCGACATAAAATCGTACCCGCACATAAAATGTATGCAGTCTCGCATAAGCGCGATCTGCGCTGTACCTTCCTCGTATTGAAGCGTTATAATTAAACATTCTTTTACCGCTGTATCAGAGGGACGAAGTTATAAAATGCTGGTGACTGCAAAATTAAAGGTTCGAAAGTCTAAGCGAGTTGAGCCGCTAAGCAAGAGCTTGGAGAACCGTCTTGAACGTCACTCACCCATGGCAAGCCCAAGATATTGTATTGTAGATATTGTAGATATTGTAGATATTGTATTGTGCCCAAGATATGTGCATATCTCGGCTCGGGTTACAAATGGTTCTTTCGGCACTGAGGTTATGTGAATATACCTCTGATTGAACGGTTGACTGAAAAAAAAAGAATATGGAGATGTGAACCAGTGAACACACCTCTTACGTTTTTGGTTCTAATGCTAGAAAAAGGTTTCGTCGAGGTTTTAATTCTCCGTTAGCTGAGCCCATTCAGCACATTAAATGTGGTGTCCGCGAGGAATCCGGAATTATAAAGTTAATGCGATATGCATTTGGAGATGCCTTCCAAAAAGAAACCACCAAAAAAGTTTCGCAAAATACGTTCGTTTTTTTTTTCATAAAACATCAAAAACATCGAATTCGAAACCAACTGTCAGCTTCCGGTTTTAAGAGCCCTTCCCTGCTTCGCCTCTTCCGGTGACATTCGGCGTAGCCAGGCAGGTTGCAATCCGATGCTATCGAAGGCATGAACGCAGATGTTTCTACTATCGACTGTTCGGCAGCAGATTGAGAGTCGGAAGACCGCATTTTGTGACAGACAGCCTGCCATCATAACCGACTCCCCAGTGACGTCGGTCCGCACACTGTTGCCTGACTTCAGCCGGAAGCGCGCGCAGCCGGCTGCAAAATTCGATTAAATTCATTTTCTAACGTTTACGACTGTTTCAAAACGAAATCTCCCGGTTACGTGTATTTCAGGCACTCACTATAGACTCGAGAAACGTCAACATGACGTTTGTAGACAGATTGAAACCGAAACAAATCGGAAGGGGAGGGCTGTGTTTCACGAATGGGCACTTGTTCGCTGCCTTCTATATAAAGAGAAGTAGGACACGTCCCTTCCAGGGACCATCGTAATCCCCTCAGGACCGTGGCTTTCTTGCTCGACCTTGTTCGCCCCCTAGCTTCGAGCGTAGTTCAAGTCTACCAAATTGGTGGCGCTGTCGAACACTATGACGTCATTTGTTTACAAACAGGGAGAGGTCTGTTATTCCGATCGAACCTTCAGTGCAACTGTGTTTTTTCGACCCCGCAGCGGACTTCTTTATTACGTGTCGCTGCACTCGTCACGAGGAATCGCTCCTTCACCGTCTCCGTTTAAACATCGCCCGCACACCCCTGCAAACTGTTCAAGATGGGTCAAACTAGCACTCCCCTCTGCACTAGCTGTGGCGTGGTGGGTGATATTCCCCACTGCATCCTACACTGCCTGCAACACCTTCTGCACCGTGACTCCCTCTGTCGTCGTCTATGACAACTTGGCTACGGCAATATGACACTGGCTGCCTTACTGGGTCCCGTTCGTCTGTCGACCCAGTGGCCAGTCACCACTGCACTCCTCCGCTTCCTCTTCTTTCCTTTTTTCTTCTATTCCTTTTCGTTTCTTTTCTTCTTTTTCTTCCCCTTTTCGTTTCTTGTTTTCCTTTTCTTTTCTTTCCCCTTTCCTTTTTCTTCTTTTCCTTTTCGTTTCTTTTCTCCTTTTTCTTCCCCTTTTCGTTTCTTTTGTTCTTTTTCTTCCACTTTTCGTTTCTTTTCTTCTTTTTCTTCCCCTTTTCGTTTCTTCTTTTCCTTTTCTTTTCTTTCCCCTTTTCATTTCTTCCCCCATTTTCCTTTTTTTTGAATAGCAAGCCGACCTCCGTCTCGCTGACCTTTCCTTTCATTTTTCTTAATAAACATATCCCCCACCCCTGTGTTTTTTGTCCGGACTCCACCTTTGTAACGAGTCTTCTGACTTTTCAAGATTATTTGTCTCTATCCTTACGTTTATTCATGCCGCGTTTACTGTAATTTGCACGCATCAGTCACCTGATATCAATTATTGCTACACGGTTGTTGCAGCTCATCTGTCGAATTTGCTAACAAAGATTACCTATTAATGCGGTAATAAACAGAAATGACGAAGTAAGAATCGCGTGGAAACGCAAGGAAACAAATATTACACTTGTAATAATGAAAACCTGGCTGCATATTTGGGTATTGTGCTAAACGCGCTCAAATATGGCAGCTTCGTAGGACCACCACGTTACCCTATCACGTGATCAAGCCACGTGGCCATAGGGTGCCACGCGGGGCCCTCAAGATCTCGCTTTAATCCACCACGTTCTTAGTTTTTTTTCTTGCTTTTATAGTCCTTCCTCTTTGCATTATCCACCTTTTCGACACGGTTGTCTGGAATCGCATGTCAGTAGTTCTGCAGCACATATTTATACTTGATTGTCATCGGAAACGCTGTTCCAATGTTGTATTTAAAGAAAGACCGTATGCTTCACCCGTTTGTTACTCAAAATAAATGCTCTCGCAGCTACTGGAGATTTGAGATAAGATAAACCACGAGGAGCTTATTCAGAACAACCGTGTCGCAAGCAGTACCTATAAAGAGCAGCAAAGGATCGAGCCATGGTCATTTTAACTGCCAGAAAGAAATCAGCTTTCTCAGAACACCGCCCGTCAGTTCAACAACCCATTAAATCCCACCGCTATCAGCGCTACGCTTAATCTCTCCCCGTTGGGCTAAGAACCTACAGAACTACTTTCCTCAACATACGGGCGCCGCCAGGGCGCGAGACAGAGTGTTGCGTCACACGCAACTACCGCGCGCGGGCGACAACTGCAATCCTTTAGGTTTAGCTTCCCCACAATGCTGCAAAGACGAGGCTTTCCTCGCTCTGATTTGACCGAACGAGTCCGACCTTCTCTTGTCAGCCACTTGGAAGGCGCGGGCTCTTAAAGGGTATTAAATGTACACGTGTCTAAGAGATTCGAGGTGTTTTATGTGTGCGTGTCCAAGGCCTGAATATAACGGCCGGCCTCAACAGGACACTTTTATTGCCTTCACAGGCGGCGCGACAGTCTTTGTTATCGCCAGCTCCTTATTTCCTCCTCTGGTAACGGTTTGTTGTAACGTCTCGGGAGAATATGCGAGTGGGAAAAGATTAACCTCGTCTACTGGAAGGAAAGGAAAAAAAATGGATGAAGGTGAGGGGTTGCCAGACGGTGTTGACGCATGTCACGTGACCGTAACAGGATACTGATATGACAGCTTAGCTGTGTTGCTCCTGGAACGCGGAAAAAAAAAAAGATTTTCTTCTGCCGGTCATCTGCGATAGGAAAGTGTACTTAGTCTTCTATGTAGGGTTCCTCGTTTTCAGTATCGTGACGGAAGATAACCTACAACAAAAAAAAAAAAAAAAAAAAAGACCTAGCACAACGGGATGAACGCAATAGCTACAAGGAGGAAATACCTCGCGCACTTCGGTTGCAGTTTTGTTTTCTTCAGTTTCGGTTTCGTATTTGTTTGGCAACGCGGCTCAATCCGCTGTGTAAATCGTACTTCCGATCTCTCGCAACGCCCATTGCGTCTGAACCGTTTCGCGGACCGATAACCGCTTAAATTTATTTCGGTTCAGTTCCGGTTAGGTTCAAGGCGGGAAAAGTAATATTTCGGTTCGGTTCGGTTCCGGTTCAGCGAAAAATACAGGTTTTTGGCGGTTCCCGGTTCAGGTTCAGTTTCGGTTCCGATCCCTGCTCTTGAAGCGAGGTCTACGAGTACCCCCTTATTGCTGCCCTATGATTGGACAGACAAGTCGTGACGTGGTTTCTCCACACTTTGCCTCCTCTCGTGCGCAGAGACAGACTGTCATAGCCCATTGCGAGCGCGCTCTCTGTACTTTCGGATATCCGTTAATTTCGTTTGTGTCATCAAGCTGTCCAAAGTACTGAGTGAGTTTTTCGGGTTAAATGCCTTTCTCAGATTCGGGGGCTAAAAATCGGGCGCTATTTTTTAAATCTGTAACTCGAGACGAAATCGGGCGATAATTGTGCCTTCGGGTGTTATCGGGTGTTTTTGCTTCTCCTCTTGTCTATGAGGTCCTTTCCTAATCTCTCTTTTTTTTACGGACCTTCCAGCAGTAATCCCCGAAGGCATAGACAGTGTTGACACACATGGGTGTATTGCTGGGAACGTAAGTGACCCATTCTTACATGCGCGTTACACGTGGCGACCTTTGTTCGTCTTCAGTGGAAACGTCACTTGAGGATTTCATAGTGACTGGAATTCGGGGAGAAATCGGGTTTAACCCGAATTCGTGGGAGGGAATAACCGGGCGGAATCGGGTTTAACCCGTAAAAGTCACTCGCTATCCATAAGGAATCAGCCGACGGCAGGCACGACCGTAACATCGGTAAGTCCCCTTGATTCCACCGTTGTTCATTTCCTGCCAACATCACCTAGATAAGACTGATCGCTTAGACGACGTGACGCCATGCCATGGCGTGGCGTCCGTAACTATGGAGATGAGCCGCCGCCGACAGCCGCATGAGCAGCCACTGGTAGACACTGTGTTCGAAGTCGCCTGCGGCGATTGCCTGATGGAGACGACGTCCCGATGTTGTGCTCACGTGACGAAGGAATGAGAGGAGGCATTAAGCGGGCCTTCTGTATCCTACAGGGTGAATTTAGGAAAACGTCTCACATTTTGATCACGTAGTAAAAATAGAAGATGACGTTTCTGGCGTATCAAACTTTGCAGACTGATAGCCATTCGCCTGAAGTTTCATCCATCTTTTTTTTTCTTTTTTTTAATGTAATGGCTTTGTAGAAGAAAAAAAATTGGAAGCAAAGCAGATTCTCACCCCATGCATTTCCTATGGCCCGCAAACCGCCATGTTTCCTGTTGTCCGTTTCGCATTCACATTACCAAGTATAGGTGTCGTTTTAGGTGGTTACCGCTTCTCGGAATGCACGTTAAATACCTATAATTCATGGCGTGAATGTTTTACGTACGAACACACGCAGGTGACCCCACACCGAAGTCAACACCGTCACACAATAGCCAAGCAGCGGCCAGCGGTTCTGATGTCCCAGGGCCCAAAATGTCAGTGTCGTCTGCTGTCGCCGTGTCGAGAATCGTACTCGCGCCTGTGCCACAACCTACCCGAGGGTTCCTCTACTCTCAGGGTCACATGGTACGCATCTGTCACATGCCCAACTCCTACTCGAGAGCTGGTTGTGGAACGGAGTTGTTGTTTGTTACCTACCCTCCGATGTATATAATTCTGTTTCCTACGACATAGTTAATCAAAAATTGGCCAGCTATTTCCGGTCCACAAGATTTGGATAAGTGAATAGTCCTCTAAATATGTCGATGGTCCGTGAATGTGTTCTTTCATGTAACTTTTTTGTTTTTCGAAAGTGTATATTGTTTCTACTGATTGCCGTATCTTTGAATTGTCGCAGTTGTCTCCCGACGTAAAGCACGGAATTGTTAATGTAATATTTGAATTGTACTTTGCATTTGATACTACGTGTTTTGTTTTTTGTTTTTTCCCTACTCCTGGTATGGCTTCAGAATAGAGCACACATTATTGTGAAATAATAATAATAATAATAATAGAAACAAATATGCAACTACTCAAGTAGCGTTGTTTACGACAGATATTTGGGGCGTACATGTTATTATAATTATGAAACCTTGTTGGACAAGCTCGGTATTTCTTCACTGTTTAGCCGCAGATACGAACGTGATATTCTCTTTTTGTTTAAAGTTGTTAATGGTGCCTTATTTTATAGGGACTTCCTTGCTGCTCTAGCATTTCATGTGCCGACTAGACGTTCCAGACAGGTTTCGCTATTTTATCCACTAAATCAATTGAAGCTTTTACCATCATCCCGGTTGCAAATTGCTTACAACCATATGCCACACGATGCTGATATTTTTAACACATTTTCTCGATTCAAGAGTTCTGTTAAGCTATTAGAGTGATTCTAATGTCTGATGCTGTTTATATTGGGATGCTTCTTGTTTACAATGTGTAACATTACAAGGCTCGATGCCGTTATGTGCACATTTAAATAAAACAAATGTATATATGTATGTATGTCACGGGTACAGCTAGATATCTTAAATTTATAGCCCCAAACGAAAATCCCACCTACTGCGAGATGGCAAATAGGTCACGGCGAGCAGGGATGTACACTTGATCATTTGTTGGAAAAAAACTATACGAGGCGGGTCTTATGGCCGAGTTATTCTGGAACATGCATAATGTAAAACCTCGAGACTAGGGAACACGAAAGGACAGACACAACACGAAGTCTCAAGCCCTGTATTTCAACAGTGCGTGAAGGTCACGCAAACAATTTTATTCCTTGCCAGCCTTTTTTTTTTTTTTCCTTAGTCATCCTGCCGCGACAAGTTACTGCACGAAATAAAGAGACTCGCGTTTCACTCTGCCGAAAAAAAAAAAGAAAAGTACAAAGTACAAAATCAGCCAACACATAAATAAGTGTCGCGTAACGTCATTTCTCACCGTACACTCAGAAGAAATTCTTTCATCTCATTCCGCAAGTTCACCCCAAGAAGTCAAGCACCCGACACACAACTCCAAAGACCCAATTTCATCCCCTGAGACGCAGTTGGCGCACCTCTCCCTCCAACCTACAACATAAAAAGTAAAAGAAACGAAACGCGAGAAGGTCGGGACGAAAATCGTTTTCCGCGATTTATTCCACACTGCCGGCGCAAGCCTGTTATATGCGCACTGCGCCGGCGACTCATGCAGTCTCCACAAAGCTCGTTTTCCCGAGAAACAAAACGCTCGAATGATCGATATAAGAATAAATATTCCCTGCGGAAACGCGTCTCACAAAATGCATCACGGCAAAAAACAAAGACAGAAACTGCGCCAAACACGGCTGCGAAAAAAAAGCGCCGCGTCAACTGCTCTGCATCCGATCCGATGTGTCGATACCGAAGAGCGTGACTTTGTGTCGAGCTCTAGTGTCACACCTCAACGGAATCAACGAAAAAAAAAAAAATATATATATATATATATATATATATATATAGTAGAGTGATACGGCAATAAAAAGCGTGAAATAAGAGGAGTCCCTCAAGCGTTCAGGAAGCATTCCGTTCAATGGATGCACATCCGCGCCACCCTCCTCCCTCCCGGAAAAGACGAGAGAGAGAGAGAGAGAGTGAGAAAAAGGATTACAGATGTAAAGTTCCACACTGCCAAGAGGAAAAGTGGTAACATTGCATTTCATTTCATTTCGCTTTATTTTCCATACACATGATGGACGGAGGCGAGGCAAAAAGGGAAGCCTGAGGGGGGCCTCGCCCCCGGGTTACAGTAGCAGCAACTGTTAAAAAACAAAACCGGAGACAAGCCACGTTGGTTTCGGCTAATAGAAGATGACGGTTAGGGCAAAAAAAGGAATAATACATTTTGTACGAAATCGGAGAAAAAGACATGGAAACAAAACGCATCAAGTAGAACACATCAAACATCAAAAGAGAACACATCAATAATTGATCCACGGCAATGACGTCTGAACAGACAAAAATTGGGACAAGTACCGATTACACAAGCGCAACATCAATATCAGACATTATGACCTTTAGCTCATGGAAAGAAATCGTTCTATGTCAATGTTTAGACGACGCAGACAGTTAAGAAGACGGGGCACGACTACCTCCAATCTCTGCAAGCCATAGTTAGACCGAGAATAGGGAACGTGGAATATATCTGGATTGCGAAATGTGCAGCACCTCGTAATCTCTCGCACAAGAGCTAGCATGGAAAGGTCGTTTGGTTTTTCTCAGGGCCTGCTTGTAAGCTATTGCAAGACGAAATGTATATTGACGAAAAATCGGTAGAACTGTGCTTACGAAAAAGCGGCTCAGTCGTTGCATCAAAAGCAACCCCCTCGATGACACGAAGAGCTCTTTTTTGTAGAAGATGAAGTTGTTGGAGCAGGGTTCTGGACGCTGTACACCACACTAAGCTGCAGTAGTTTAGGTGCGACTGAACAAGCGCTTGGTGAAGTAATCGCTTGCTCCAGGTTGGAAGCATATATTTATGCTTTTGGAGTAAACCGATAGTTTTGCTAATTTGGGATGCAACGTAAGAAATATGATTATCCCACAGTAGTCTGTTACCGATAATAACACCCAAAATCTTAATGTGGTCAACCAACTTGATCTTGAACATGCATTGCAGACGCTGAATCAACAATTAGGACAAACGCTACGTTTAATCCTCATGAAAGAATAAGCAATCAGTGATCTACATTCAGACCCGCCCTACACCCCCCCCCCCAAATGTTTACCCTTCCCTCTCCTCCTCGTGCGTACCCTACACTGTGGAGGGCGTGGGGGGGGGGGGGGTTATTTCAGCCTTAGGCACATGTTTGCAAAGATACATGAAGCTGTTAAAACGTTGTGTCATAATGACCCCCCTCCCCATTTTTTGCTTTTTTGCTTTTTTTTTTTGCAACATCCCCTCATGCTTACCCCTGCAAGCAATGATCTGAAGGACAGCAGTTGAAAGTCAGCGAGTGTAGGCAACAACATCTCGGATTGGCAGTCCTTTTACGAGACACCCTTCGACGAGTGCCATATAGGAAAAGACGCCAACATCCAATGGGGTGTAGTAAAGTTTCCGGCGTACAGAAAGAAAATGCACACGGTGTATACGGTCCGCTAGGAAACAGAATTCTGGCCCCTTTTCACTCCCTTTCCTCGGATCGTCTGCGAGTCCCACAAGACACACTAAAATTGCACCCTGTGCACATACACCTTATATATTTTCGTATCCACCATACTTCCCTTTTTTTTACCACCAGCTCACAGTCTCGATGCTTGGTGCGTAACCTTTCCAGTCAAGATCCCATAGCAACAGACAGTCCCCCACACCCACACATAAGGGATGATTGGGATATCTAACGCTGTGATATCAATAAGACGTAGCCCACGGGCCAGAAAGCTGGACAGAGAGAGGGTGTCGCGTGTTTTCACGGCCGATAACCAAACCCACATATAAACACAACATTGCGCGCCAGACAGTTGGCTTCTCCTCCTCGACTCGATATTCTTCCCCTGGCAGTTCCAATCACCCGAGTTTCGCATCTTATGCAATCCGCTCGGCGTCCTCATAGTGGCACTCTGGAGAGAGAAGTCGCCACGCGAATTGGAAAGAAGTTGCTCGAGGAAAGGCAGACTTTTTACGCAACGCTGCGATAAGTTACGAGAAAGGACCGAAAAAAAAATCGGGTCAACGGAAGCGGGCAAGAAACTATCACCGAATAGCCTCTTGTGCTGCTTCTTTCAAACGAACAAAGCTCGAAAATTTTGTCTCGCATACTTCGTGAGGAATACGGCTCTCCTCTAGGTTTCAGCATCTTTCTCTCTCTTTTTTTAATGCGTTAGCATTAGGAGTGTCAGAGTGAGAGTCAAAGAGTAAGAGAGTCAGAGAGTCCGTGTGTGAGATGGTCAAGCCTCATCGAAACAGCGGTATAAGTGGGTATGCAACGGGGATATAAGAGGATAAATGGAAATGGAGGCAAGTGATTTGAAATTGAAGTGGGCGAAGGTAATTGAGAGTAAGAGGTAAGAGTAATTGAAGGTAATTAGAGGCAATTTAAGGCAATTAAAACAGGAAAGTTGCGTTTAAAGTTAATGAATGTAAGATATATGTAATTAAGAGAAAGATTAAATGAAATTAAAGAATACTGAAAGTAACCAGAGGTTACATCGGTGGTAATTAAATGTAATTAAAGGTCATTAACATCGATTAAAGGGGAATTGAGACTAATTAAGGCAAGTAAACATAATTAAAGGTAATTAAGGGAATTCAAGATTACCTTATTTAACCTGCAGTTACCTAAGGTAATTACAGGGTAATCGAAAGTAATTGAGGCTAATTAAAGGTTAATGAAATGGATAGACATATAGTAGTTGAAAGTGTGAAACCGGAAATCAAGCATTGACTGGAGGTAGATAACCGGAAGTCAGGTTGGACCGGAAATGCATACCGGAAGTCAAGTATAGACGGAATGTTCATAAACGGAAGTCGGGTTTAGACTGGAAGTGGACTACCGGAAGTTGGGTTTAAACCGGAAGTGGATACCCAGCAGGAAAGTATAATGGACCGGAAAAGGCGGTTAATGCTAACGCATTTCTCTCGCATTTACCGCTAAAATCGCCAGTGAATTTTTTCTGTATGTTTTATTTTAATCCACCATCTTGTAAGATAATCTCACCCCCACTGTCAAGACCAAAAAGAGCACTTCACGAAACTATTAGCCAATGTTCTAAAATTTTCTCCACTTCACGATATGTGATCCTGCAGAATGCACCTTATTCGCCACATACTTCGTTAAAACCGTATATTGCACGTTGCTCGAACAATATGTTACCGCTGAAAATAGTTCAACAAGGCATCGCATCGCGGGATTTTCCTCCCAATTCCCACCAGGATTCAGCGACGTCGTTTATCCCCCTCCCAAATAGGGGGTAACAGCTCAAGGTGAGGCGCACGTAGATTTTTTTTCCGTGGACCCACACGGATGTGATGTGATGTGATAGAGGAAGAAAAAAATGTACGACACGGAGTTCCACGCAGGGCTGTTATGGTGAGCTAGGGCTGTTGCAGCGAAGTTTGCACAGCGCCATTTCGGGCCCAAACGGCCACGGATCCCAACAGTAGGTCGTTTCATCAGCGGGTTTTGCATGGTGTTTCAAACGGTATGGTGCCAAGGAAAGCTACAAGACCTGTAGGAAATTCACAGAAAAAGCGGTGCTTCTTGAAAAGTGCGAACAACTCGAGACCGTGTATTTGAAAGTGCTGCGTCGTCTGCTAAACTACCGCTTGTTGCATAATTTGGGGCGCTGACGTTGCTGCTCGCTCGCGCCACCTGGCCCAGAGGAACAGGTCTCATCAGTAACGCAACTTTGGTCTCTCACCTCTGGAACATCAGCGCCGCGTAGCCGAATAGTCTCTCTTTTCATCGATTTTTTTCACACATTTCCATCAGATCAACGTCCCATTTCTCGTTTCGAGGTTATTTTCCCACGCCTTCACCAGCACAGCAAGGTTAAACGTGTCAACTGCAACGATAATTTGTTTTGTGAAACCGTTCTTTTGTAACGCAGCCTTTGATTGGAATGACCTCCCCACAACCCTCGCACTCATTGACGGAAGCTGTACCTTCCGCGAGCAAATACTTACTCTTATAGCATGGTCACCACCCACAAAAACGCATGTAATATTCGTTTATTATCGTGAAGTATTGTGTTACTGTATTGTTTGTTGTACACACATTGTATATATACTGCTCAAACATGCTTTAACACTGCATAATATCTACGGCTGTGTATTGCAAGCCTTCTTCATTAATGTATTAGTGGTGCTCCCCATGTAATCTCGCTTGGGACCCTCGGGGTACTACGAAATAAATAAATAAATATTACTGTCCTGTGAGTGGACAAACCCTACGTCACGTGCCTTCCAATGATCAATAAACTTTTGGTCATTGGCCAAAAAAAGACAACTGCGTTAGAGCAAAGACCGACAACGTTACAGCAAAACTCAAGCCGTTTCATTGCAGGGTATGCGTTCCTCTGTTCTCTTGGCATAGTATAGGTATAAGGTCGATCAAAGTGGCAATGTAGTCAAGCAGGAGTTCAGAGCAACCGCACGCGAGGGAGTCTCAAATCCTCCTCTGCCCTGGAAACAGTTCGGGGGTGTCCCTGACGAAGGAAGTTTTTTTTTTTCGTTTTAGCGCCGCGAAGCAACTGTGGCTATGAGTGGTCTATAGACGTTGACAGATGGAGAGAGGACAACAGGAAGGAGTGTGGGACAGAGGAGGTTAGTGTGCGTCCTGGGCAGACTTCGGGGGGAACCGTGCCGACATTTGTCTGGGAAGTCTGCGGAAAACCCAGGGAAAACCTCAGACAGCACAGCCGGAGGTAGGAACGAGGGAGGTCACCACGTGACATATAGAGTACGCCGCATGTAGCGATCAGACGAATTTTCAGTGAGAAATGAGACCTCCCGGCTGCTCGCTACGCTCTGCTACGTCACACTGGCCCGATTACGTCACGCCAGGAGATCTGGCCTCCAAAGTCACACCACACCATTCATGGCTGGTTTCTAAGGGTGTTTTTTTGTAAATTCAATTGTGCAGTGACAAGACGCCGTTCAGCGAAAATAATTCGCATGGTGGATGCTAAAGACCTCTTGATGAATTAAGCAGTGTCTCGAATAATGCTGAATGTCATTTCGTTGTTCCTTTTAAATGCGACGTAAAGCATTTAAGCGGACGCTAGTCCTTACATAACAAAGTGGTTACCTAAGCATCACCTGGGGACATTAGTGCACATCATCTGCTGCTGAGTTTGTACTGTCAAATAGAACTATACCTATATGCAGGTCGAACTCAGGCAGAAACTACACGTCGCATTGCTTCAAATCTTGGGTTCATGCAGTCACGTTTTAGTTTTTCGTGGAATATTCCATACATAACTTGCAGACTTATAACGAAAGGAAAGTTAGAGCTGAGTTTGAGACCGTGTTTGTGTTTGTTTTTGTCCCTACCTCGTCTCGGATTTTCAAGTCATGCAGAATTATGTAAGGATTTCAATCAATCCGCAACATTTTCGCGGGTTAAACCCGATCAGTCACGACTGCAGTGCTTGACACCACTGATAATACTAGCACTTACACGGCTGCATATGTTGCGACGAAAGGAAATGTAACGACAGCAACGCCTGGGGAAAAGAAACAGACGGGTTACTGCCTCGGCAGTTGGACGCAAAGTAGTATAGCTCTGCGTTTTGTCCACCCGATACAAAGGTGACAGTCACCAAGATCACCATCATCATCGTTACGTCTGACCTCTCCTCACGTGTGCACGTTCTTCCAATAAGAAGCGAGACAAGCACGTGACTCTGAATAGTCATTCTAAATCCGCCGGATTGACGAAGACACCGTAAAGCCACCCGAGACCGACGACAGACACTGCCTACGCAATGCTTTCTTCGCAAGCGAGTAATTCGTATGCATATAACGCGATCGTAGAACCAATCCGAAGAACCTGAGGCGTCTGGAACTTTCTATTCCATGAACGGTTTCAATGATGCAACCTAGCGAGAGAGCTTCACGAGAAAGTACATCCTCGGGAACAAGACGGTGATAGAATCGATCGATTCGGAGAAAGGCACGGTGAAATCGCGGTTTCTTTGTTAGCAACGCTGAAATAGTTCCGGATAGCGTTGAGGAGCGGAGTAGACATGATTGTTCAGGAACCTCGGGAGACCATTCAGGAATGTGACGTGCGGACATTCGCGGAATTGCGCACTAATGTCGGAGGTCGAAAGGGGGGGGGGACAGTATTCTCAGGTGGGACTAACATTTTGAAAGACGTGTTAAGACACTGAACGCCTGGTTAGAACTGCACTATAGTACACACTTTATGCAACCCTGGGGCGAAGTTACCGTTGAGGTCTCGACAAGCAAACCAGCTAATCGTCTATGCTGTTAAACAACAACTTTATTTTCGACCTTGGAGAGTGGGGAGTTTCATCGCCACAGGCGATACTCTACCCCATTGCTGGATGGAATGGGGGGAATAAAATAACGAGCCCCTTCACAATAACGATCGAAGTCCGATGGTGTCCAGAAATGTCAGAAGAGCTTTGAGCGCAGAGCGTTGCTGGCCTGGATTGGGCCAGGGACCAAGCAATTTCGATAGGGAGAAAGGGCGAGAGTCCAGCTGACGAAGAGACTCGGAGAGTGTGGTTCGGGAAGGTTCGTAGTGAGGGCAATGAAGAAGAATGCGCTCCAGATCCTCAAGAGCACCACAGTGGCACCAGGTGGGAGAGTCAACTTGTCTCAAGCGGTAACGCCACTGAGCTGTAAAGGCCACATCGAGGCGCATTCGGTGGATTAATGCAGCATCTTGACGAGAGGTGTTTCGTGGCATGCGGAAAGCGAGCGTGGGATCAACTCTGTTCAACATAGAGGGGGGAAGAATGTCGGTTGTCCGTTGGCGGGAAGCCAGGGGTGTCACTAGGTGGCGCAGAATTGAACGGCGGTCCCCTCTCAGCAGAACAATACGGGTCCGTTTCCGATACGAGAGTGCTGCTTCTGCGGCGCTGTCGGCCTGGTCGTTCCCCACGACACCACATCTATGCTGTTAGTTGTTGGTTGTTAACCGTATTGTCTGTTTAATAAGGCATATTTTTGTAACTTGACGCGGTTCAAAACATAAAATCAGTCCCCGATCTCCGATACGCTATGCGAGCAGGTCGGCCTACGCGCACGTGCATGACCTTGAGGCGCCGGAGGAGGTTATCTCCTCCTTCATTACATGGCGCAGCATGGGGCATGAGGACGACAGAAGTGGGGTCCAGTGGGGAGACCGCACGACCGGCGCGAGCTCGTCGGTCCCACTCCGGACCGGTTTTGGTCCTTTGTGCTACCCACGTGGATTTGTTTTGACGCGCTACGAGCGTGGTTCGCTGGTGAGCTGCTAGGATATGACGCGTATGTGAAAAAGGTCCATACGCTACGCAGTGGTCGGCTTTTTGCGCAGCGTTTCATTTTTTTCCCCTCGTGCTGACAAAGCGGTCTCATTGTATCACTCTCAAATATGGTACGCAAACAACTACACGTGAGGTCCACGTGGCTTAATCTTTTTCACGATAGTGTTGTGGATAGCCTCCGAATGCCCCCTTATTGCTGCTTTCTCAGTGGACAGCCGCTTTGTGGCACCACCAGAGAAACACATAGCGTATACGCAAGTGTGTGTCTGCGCATGAGAGGAAGAAAAGCAGAAGAAAGCACGTGACAAAGCGTCTGTCCACTCAGAAAGCAGCAATACGGGGGCATTCGGGGGCAGACGGGTCACAACACTGTGGTGAAAAAGATTAAGCAACATGGGTTGTGGTGGTGGTGGTAGTACTGCTGAAAGAGTCGGCCTCACAGAGGTGGACAACGTCACGACTTACGCTCTTCGGGAACGTGCGTCCTAGACCGACTTCTGAGGGAGCAGTGTCTGAGGAAGACAGCACAGCCGGCACCGGGATTCGAATCCAGGTACCTCCCAGACTCAGAGTGACATGGCCAACACGCTAACCACCCGGCCACGGAGCCCGTGAAGCAAACCATGGTCCTCACGTGCAGCTGTTGCAGTACCTTATTTGAGAGCGATCCAATGAGACCGTTCTACGTGCACGAGGGGAAAGGGAAAAGTTGAGGGGCTGCGCGAAAGGCTGACCTACTTGCATAGCGTATAGAAGTACCCTTCCACTGCTTCCAAGCACGCGTGGCTGAGTGGCTAACGTGCTGGCCATGTCACGTCGAGACTGGGAGGTACCCGGGCTCGAATCCTGGTGTCGGCTGTGCTGTCTGGGGATTTTCTTGAGTTTCCCTCAGACGGGGCCCGTCAGACATATGGCACGGTTGCCTTACATGTCGGCCCAGGACACACATTCCCTCGCAGCGTTAGTCGTGCCGTTACACACCCTCTGTGAGGCCGACAACGACGAGCTGTAGCTCTTTCATTAGCAGCACCACCACCACCACCACCACCACCCTTCCACTGGGTCCTCCGTTTCATAGGTATATGATGTTGGTATCTTCAGATGAAAATAAACTTCAACCCGTTCATGAAACGTATATGCGATGGCTTTGTACGGACAACCTACGTCAACAGCCGTGTAGGTCCGTCAATAACAGTTGTGGAGAGAGAACCAAGTACAAGAGAAGAGAAGGAAGAAGGAAGATACAAAGGCACTGCTACGAGTGCGGGAGCCCGAAGATCGGCCCGCTTGCGTGAACCATACACGAACGTTGAGGAGATTCCTCGGTGGCGTCGTCGGTAGCTTCGGGAGAACTTGCGGCACGCGCTACAGTCCTCAACTCTGCTCGTGCGTGGAGTACTGCCAAAGCTACTGAGGATGGCACTAAGGGATCTCCTCAACGTTAGTGCAAGCGGATACTGAACAGCAAAGATGCCCAGCCGATTTCTGTTGACTCCAAACACCCAACGTAATTCGAGAGCTCGAGAGAAAACAAGGACACAAAAATAAAAGCTCTTACAAAATGAACATCAGTGTCTACATAAAACCACGTAAATTATTATTAGGGCATCTTTAATCACAGACTTCGTCCACTGTCCGGCATGGCAGTCAAATACAATTCACACGTGTCTCGTTACGTAACTATATTACGTAAACGGTGACAGCTCAAACACAGAATCGCGGCTCAATGTTCATTTTTCATCTTCACCTTGCATGATAACCTCGTCAGCAGGAACATCGTTCTTTAATGCTGCTTCAACCGCCACTGCGATGGTTCCTGTTTCTCCAATCCCTGAATCCGCCGTCGCCTGCTGTGAGGTAGGAGGATCCTCCTTCTTCTCTTCCTCTTCCCTTCCAACACCGGCCACAACGAGTTCGTTTGCAGCGACGTCCATCTGAACTCCATCGCCTACTCCCTTCCCGCTCTCTTCTCGATACGTCAGGTCCCTTTCATCTTCTTCGATTATCGTACTCAACCCCGCCTCCGTTACGTCCGTGCGGTCCTTCTCTGCTCCATCACCTTCCAAATCCACATCTTGTGGTTCCAAATCCGATACCTCCGCTTCGTACTCTAAGTCGTCCCAAACTATGGAATGCTCTTCGAGTACTGCTTTCAGCAACGTCGGTGATTCGTCCGCACTTTCATCCCCCACCTTCTCCATCAAATCCCCGACCACAAGGAGGACGTCTTCCATGTCTACGTTATTGCTTTGCTTTGAACAGTGTCCGAAACCTTCCTGAACGACCAGATGCAATGTTGGCGCTGATCTCGCGAACCGTTCTGCAGCAATTCCTTCTCCGGCCCTACCTGCACTGAGTTCGCTCTTCACAGCATCAATCACGGAATCTTGTCCCACTGCTTCGTTCAGAGCTGCTGATGAACCTTCTGCGTGATGACACTCCATCCCGCGAGCATCCTCTTCACGAACTTCGTCAACTGTATCCCTACCTTCAACCTGGCCAGCGGCAAGCTGATTGGCTGCTGCTACAGACGCTAGGCCACCGTTACCGTCATTCGTTGAGCCTGTTTCAAGCACCGCGCGGGACAGTGCTGTTGAATCATCGTCTTGACCAACTTCGTCCTCGCTCCCAACATCGCAAACGGGAATTTCGCCTGCGGCTTCTCGGAGGCTATTGCCTTCAGTCGCAACTTCTTCCCTTATTTCGCTATCTTCAATTGCGTCTTCGTGTCTCGTCTCGGCGACTTCTTCCCATTCCTCTGATTCGCTTACGTAGTCGGCAGGTTCGTTTCCGTCAACCACCTCAATAAAGGTGAAACCGAAACTTAACGCTTGCAAGTCAGAAAAATATTACACAAGCAATTAAATACCTTACACAGTGATGTGCTAAACTGCTGTTGTTGCTTTCAGTGAAACCTTCAGCAAATTTAATTGGAATTGAAATGTTCCGTTACAGTCACCGAGGCCTGCCTTGACTGAATCATGGGACGCACATTTTTTATCCGGCAGTTTTTTTTTTAACTACTCGTGTCTTTCAGAAGGATTATCATACTCATCCCTAGTATTCCAGTTGGAAGATACTACTTAAAAACGGGGAGAAAATGTCGTCCATTTTTTATCATTGATTGCACCTCTGATACCATAGCTGGAGCAATGAAGTTTGAACATCCATGCCAATTTGACAGGGAAGAAAATATAAAGAATTAACGCACCTTGCTGGACAATATGCTATGAAGTCGGCCTCCGTGATGTCATCATTTGACAACCTCGCTCTAGTACTACTAAAAAATCTGATTTGATTTTTCTCTGCCGTTAGTAGACTATTAATTGCAGTGTAGGACTAATTCGATACTGTAACCAGGTTAACTTTTTGATAACTTTCAACTCGTTACTTTAGACTTCCGGTAACTTGTTGGAAATCTCGTTACTAGATAACTTAGGGTTCCAAGTTCATTTTCCTCAATTCTGTTCCACAAACAACGCAAGCTGCAAAATATGTATAATTTTGTTCGCAAAACGTCATGCACTAACCACTGTGAAATTAAGACACTAATTAGACTATTACACGGAAGTCAGAAACTGAAGAGCGCATATTACATAACAAGTAACTTGAACGTAACTCGTTACTTTTCCAATGTAACTTCGAGATCATTGTAATGACTTAACTTAGTTGCACTTATTAATAGAGTAACGTAGTATCTCGTAACTAGTTCCCTTTGTCGAGTAACTTTCTCATCGCTGGATCACAGCGAGCGTTGGGCTCCCTGGCGTAGGGGAGGGGGGGGGCGAACCCCTCTCCGAAATCGGGATACCAGGAAGAAATGCTCCTCTCCCATGTAAAGTCCCCATAGAACCGCTCCCGAAATATTTTTCTGGCTACGCCGCTGGTTGGACTCACCCAAAACCGCACGACTTCGCCCTCTGGTGGGCCGTCCTCAGCGGCAACGTCACCCAGTAGTTCGCCGGCCAAACAAACCCTGTAGTTCTCTGTCTCGAGAGCCAACTTAACGCTCCGTGCCCCCGTCGCAGCGCGGTAGGCTGCAATGAGCCTGCTCAGAGGCGTGTAACCTTCTGCCCACGTGATTATGGGGATCCCAGTGCTGTCAGTCAGCTCAATCCTGTACATCCTTCTCCTGCTCATCGTTATCCGAGTGCTTGCACGGTCGAGAATAAAACTGCGTATGCAGGCTTTTAAGAATCACGTGATGTCACCACGATGACGACAGCGCATGCGTCCTTTTTGTCTTTCGTTCGTGCCGCACACTTACCCGCCGTACCCACACACAATGGCAACGCTTGGTGAATGAAAACGCGACGTTTCGAGGAGACGAGACCGGGACAGAAGATGTTTTATCTGTTCTTGATAAAGCAGCTTCGACGATACTAAAAATAATTCGCAGTTTTGCGTCGCGCGACAAACTTACACGATCACTGGCGACGTCATGGTGGTTGGTTCGTGGAATAATTTTGCCCACTTGAGGGTTCTTTGATACGCGCTTTAATCTGAGCACATGAGCTTGTGTTAAAGGAGCAAGGAAGGCTCCGAATTCTGTTTCAATCATCATCCAGTTTATCAAGAGCCCCCACACTATTTTCCTGCCTGCGCACTATTTTCGCTGAGCAGTGCATCGTTTCAAATTTCAAATCAAATTTCAAAAAACGCCCACTGAAAGCAGCCATTGACCGGGCTCGATTCCCTAGCGTGACGTCAGCAGACCGTGGCATGACGTGTGGCATCAGGCGTGCATCGGGAGCAGCCGTTAGCTCTCACTCTCACGGGTCACCAGTTCGGCCTGGGTCTCCGGACTGGTGACGTCATGAAGTGACGTCGTCTTACTTCGTTCAATGCGCTCTCTGAAGGAGTGGAGAGTGTCTAGAGCAGAGTTGCCGAAGTGGCGGCCGGCGGGTCGCGTGCGGCAGGCCTGGTGTTGCCGTGCGGCCCGCGTAGCCCCCGAACAAAAATAAAAATAGAAATAAAAAATCGGTAACAGCCGATGGCTCTCTAAATAAGGAACGAACGCGGGGGGGGGGGGGGGGGGGGATTTGCACATGACAAGAGCGAAGACGACGAAAGTAACACCAGAGACAGACAGGAAACGTCGAACTTTCAACCCTTAATCATAATCTACCTTTGATCACACGATTGAACGTTGAAAGTTCGACGTTCCCTGTCTGGGTCTCTGTGTTACTTTCGTCGTCTTCGCTGATGACTCTCTAAACCTGCCCCTGCGTGGCTGACTTTCACTTGATTCATATTACTAGTACATTCCTATCAAAATTTCTGAGGAAACCCTACATAGCCCGATTTGTAATATTGGTGCCTTCAGTGACACCAGAGACGGTCCGGTTCAGTCGCAGGCTTGGTTATTTCCGCGAGTGAATCCGAGCAAAGATTCTTCGAGTTCAGGATACTTGAAACGGGGCTTTTTCGGTCGCCGTTTTCTGTAGCTGTGGATTACGTGCTCGATGACTTACAAATGGAACTGATTTACCTGCAGTGCGACGTACCGATATAGAACTAATTTGCTGAAGTTGGTACGGCTTCGTTTTATTCTTACGTTGGACGAAAGTACCCGAAGATACGTATGTTGCTGCATAGAAACCTGTCCATGTTCGGTACAACAGACGTCTAATAATAATAATAATAATAATAATAATAATACGTCGCGGCTTTACGTCGCAAGACAACTGTATCAACATAGGTCTGCCAGCAGGTCTTTTCTGTGATGAACCTGAATAAAGTCAAAGTTACACTCACAACTCACAAACGAACACCTCAACGCAGTCCTTAAGATTGCAACAGCGCAATCACTTTCGCCCGATGTTGACGCAATAGTTAAAAACAAAAGGTGCCAAGTTTCCTCAGCACCCAGCAAATAAAAAGGATTGCTGACCGTGTAATTCAGCAACGCAAATATATACGTTTTATTATATGTTGTCGTAAATTCTGTGTAGTTATCTATATCAGGAACAGGCTACCCCAAACCCGTGCTGGGCCGCGTAGTTCCCCCATGGCTCAATGCGGCCCGGGGACACGAATGGGGAACCTCTGGTCTAGATGATGTGCACATCACAGGCCTCTCTCTCTCTCTCTCGCCCGCGCGCTAAAGGTCACCTGCTCTCGTTTTTTTCTTCGCGGGAGCTTACGTTATTTGTTTCACAACACGCCGCAGCAAAACAAAAAAAAAAGAAAGAAAAGAATTATGGAAAAGCATTTCAGCGCTATTTTAACGGGAATCTGTGCCGACATCCATCTAGGAAGTCTGCAAAGCTCCGACACGCAAACGTCAGACAGCATCCCACACAATGTTGAGGCCCGGTTCCACCGACGCTGTGAATAGACCATTTTAGAAAAGCAAGCGCCACCTGTGGTACGCAAGGGCTCATGGGAACTTACAGCGCCTTCAAGCATTACGATACGGCCAGAGGCGGAGGCAGAAGAAGAACAACAACATTCCCGGTGTGCGCAGCCACAGCGTCAGCCGATATGAACCATATCCGAAGCAGACGACGGAGCAGTGTCCCTCAAAGTTCCCATGCTGCCTTGCGCCACGCGTTTGATGGCGCGCGCATCTTTTTAAAATCGTCCATTCAAGGAGCGGGTACTTTCGTGCTCCATCCTTTTTCATGGCCCTAAATCCACCGTTCGTTCGCTTCATGACAAAAATCGGCAAAAATTGGCTTTTGCCGAGAGCTCTCGCTTCATAGAAGAAAGGAGAGTGTGTGTGTGTGTGTGTGAATGTCTATCACTTTCGTTCAACCGGAAACTTCCGATTACTCTCCACTAGGCTGATCCTATCCCCTCTTCCCCAGCCCCATTATTTTTATCAATGAATATATCTCCCCTTATCGATCAACCTTCTTTCCCTCAACAGCCGCTACACAGACTCAACGGTGCAAAGAATGACAGCAAAATCGATATCACTCTTTAACTTGGAAAGATTGTGAAATTGCCAATAGACTCGCAGCTGTCGCATGTTGTAGCGCGTCAATTTCGAGAACGACTTCGGCTACGGCTTTGCCCGAAAGCCATGCTCTGCCTTCTGGGCGATCAAAAAGATCACTGAGTTGGGCTCGGAATTTTGGCAGTTGAGACAGCATCGATCAATGTCGTCGTAACCAGTAGTACCTCGAAAAGTCGTAAAGTCAACGACTTACGCTATGGAACGCAGGGGCTTTGCCGATAGGAACATAACGGAATGTCCCTGTTACTTTGTTTCAAGATGTATCGATAAGTTCAATAAAATTCGCGTATTGTCGTCAACGGAACTGATGCAGTAGTTAGGGTTACCACCTTTCCTAGTGACAAATACCGGCTGAGGGAGAGGAGGTGGAATAGAGGGAAAGGAGGAAATGTTCGCGGGAAAGGGAAAGTGGGTGAGGGGTGGAGAGTATACAGAAAGAGAGAAAGAAAGAACGAGCGTACTCGCTCAAGACAACAACAATAATAATAATGAATAACTAAGAAAAGGACTGGTGACTACGGAATTGGGTCTGTGCTCCAAATTTATTCAAGCTGTAGTGGAATGTTGAAGGGAAAACCCCGTAAAAGCCCCTATGAAAGGTGTTGAGTCACCAATACTGGCAAAAGGCTACCAGTATCACCTTCCTACCGGCAACCGGCAGAGAGCAAATAACCGGCCGTGCCGGTATAATACCGGCCTGGTGGCAACCCTAGCAGTAGTGATATCAGCAGTCATATCAAACAGTTCGAAATGCATTCAGCTTCAAGTGATACGGGCTGACAGTTTAAGCTTTGAGACATCACATAAGGAAGTCACCTAAATGCCCAATGACTCAATGCTCACATACGTGCAGTGGCAGGCTACATCAAAAATCTCGAGAAGCACGCTGAAAACTACTTACTTTAGTTAGCTGGGCATAGAAGCAGCACGTTGTGGATTTACATCTTGCGTGTCAAGAGACGCTCTCGCCCCGTTTCATGGTCGTAGATGCTGTGAAGAAGCGAATTTATTAACTTTTTTCGCCATGTTTATGAGCCGAACGAATTTCCAACATCGCAGAACACTTTGGAACCTAGGCGCGTAATTAGTCGTAAACAACGTACTATATAGACGGAGCACTCGTCCCTCCTTTAATGCAGAATGCCTCAAGGCAGAGGAATGCAGCGCCCCCTTGCGCCCTTCACAGTGAACTAGCTTCTCAAGTAGCCCTAATAACATTCCAACTATTTCGTAATCCAAGAGAGCTATATACTTTACGGTACCGCCGCTTAAAGCGCCAGTCCGGCTCCAAACAAGAGCTGAGCAAACATTGCCACACGTTTCCTTGCGATGCCGCGAGAGTCACCACGCAAAACATTTTTCAGTTAGATTACCGAATTTTTCGACGAGTTGTGCAAAGGTGGAAAGTGACCCAAGATGGGGAAGGGACGACGGAGTCAGCGGCATCTTTTCGCAAGATGAGAGAACGCCCAATGGCTCACGGTGATCTGAAATCACTTCGTGAACTATAGACGAAGAACTATAATTCTTCGTCTACAGCTCACATGATGTAAAAAGATGGCAAGAATGAAGTCCTGAGGATTTACACTACGCAACGTTATACTACAAGTTTTTGCGGAGGTATAGAGGGTGTTGTCGACCAGCAAGCTTCGCTAACGTGACTGTGAAAGATGCAAAGGGTCAGGAGCAATGTCTAGCTGCTTTGAAAATGTTGTCGAATCATACGCGTAATGCAGTGTCCTTTGCTTGTTCTTGCATATATATATATTTTTTTTTCTGTGGTGAGGTCGCGAAGCAACTGTTGCTACGAGCGGCATACAGATGAGGACAGATGGGGAGAGGACATATCGGCTTACTGCAGCAACAGACGCGGCCAAAGAGTTAGAACGT
Source organism: Ornithodoros turicata (assembly GCF_037126465.1). Classification (NCBI taxonomy): domain Eukaryota; kingdom Metazoa; phylum Arthropoda; class Arachnida; order Ixodida; family Argasidae; genus Ornithodoros; species Ornithodoros turicata. The sequence continues at coordinate 7,885,014 of NC_088206.1, read as the reverse complement.
AGAAGAGACAAACCACCTGCAGACTCTCAACTAAGTGAAGTTTATTGGAACAGGAAGTATTTGTAGAACAAACGTTGTGCGTCATCAAGGGCATATCAGATCCCAGTACACGTCATATAAGGTCACAGGTTTACCACGTGGTAGCCTAGAAGGTGTTCCAGTCATACTCCTGACCTTGAGGGTTCACCTATAGATTCAATAAATTATGTACCCGGTTAAGAAATTCCTTTTCTTGGTAAGTAAGTGATACGGAAGGGGAGCTGATACATTTTTCATCAAACACGTGGATGGCAAAGGCCTCCGTTATCTCACGCGCAGTTTGATCTCTATGTGTTGAAAGCACAGAAGTCTGATGAAACATAGGTGTGCACGAACATTGCCTGCAATGGAGTGCAAGGTTACTAGATGGGGCACGACCTAAGGAAGACGCGTGTTCCATTAATCTGACATCAAGGCATCGACCAGATTGCCCAACATAGATCTTGCCGCAATCCAGCGGGATGGAATACACCGTCCCTAGGTTGCACGTAACAAAAAGGATTGCGGTGACGCACCTCACAGACAGTTGGTGGTTTTTGTTAGTTAATTAACTAGAACACAGAGATTGCAATTTTTGCGGGGCTGAAAACACGACATTAGTATCATATCTAGCTGCAATTTTCATCATATTATCTTCTGCGGAACCACAAGAAGTTGAAGAAACCCACCAATCAACAGGATGTTACTATCTTGGGAGATACCACCCCAAGCAGCACAATGTACCGAAAGTCGAGTGCAATAGGGGAGGACGGTATGTGTCTTATCAATGTTCTTTAGTTTCACAAGTCTGTTCCAAGGCCTTCCACCTACCCGTCCACCCCTCTTGCACTCGACTTTCAGTACATTGTGCTGCCTGGGACGGTGCCGCAGAGCGTTGTCGATACACTGAGATTGGGACCTAAATTCAGCATCGAACCTCGGTTGAAAAGACCTGAGTTATTTATTGGCTTTGATTAGAAGGGTGGCTCACGCTGTACCGGAGAACACACAGTCTACCTGCATTGACCAGATCTTGCGTTCTATCAGAACCGTTCCACTCGTAGAAGGAAATCCCACAAGAATGAAGCAAGTTCTGACATATTTCAAGCAATCTGGTCACCGCTGACAAAGAAGGTGGTTTTGTCATTGTCCCGGAACCAATCTACGACCAGAGGACAGCTAATGCACTTAAGAAGTATTTTCAAAATGCAAAACCCCAACAGCTCAAGAATGCCTATACCACTGTCATCAATATTTGTGAAGAGACAAACCTGGAAAGACTCGCCAAGGCTATCAAAAGCAAGAATTTTTGACAACTTTTTTCACAGCAAAAACGCACAAGCCAGGCACTCCCTTTCGCACACATGATCTGTCATTACCTCCAGCCATGGGTGGCCATGTCGCGAAACAGGTGTGACGGGCTATCTAATTCTTCAAGATTGCGTTTGCGCAGCTTTTAAAGAAAAATTAGAGAAGAAACGCCCAAGGCCTCAATCTTCGGGGAGACTGGAGTGCGCGTTCGTACAACCACAAGGTGTTCCGTAGCAGACGACAGAAAATGACGCCGACAGTGTCTTCTGCTAAGTTTGCGGTACGCCACTCCCGATATTACGGCACCGTGTGAATGCTCAACCTAACACGGGACAGAACTTCATCCACTAGAATCTTTCATGAGGTTGTCGCTCGTGTGAATAACACGGATGCTGTCTGCAATAACCTTGGGAACACCGGGTTGACTCTTTCCATTATAACGCTAGACTTACTTTGTTTTGTCCTCCGGAAAGAATGTGTGCACTTGGTGAAGTTCCTTGGTATAGGTGGGATGAATTTGCTTATGCTGGATCACCAGAAAGAGTGAAAAGAAGCACGCGTATAGGCAGTGTGCGCCGGTTCACCAGAGAGGGAAAAAGCGCGTGTAAAGCTATGGTGTGACGTCATACGCACGCCACCTATACTTTGCCTTGTAAAGGCGCGATAACGCTTTCGCGAGCGCGTGGTCTGCTGAAACTGAAACGCCAGCGCCGCCAAGCGTTGACGCTGGGTTCGAGACAGTGTGTTCCTGTGCCCATGCGCGTTTCTATGGCTGCGTTCCAATACCCCGGTTAGTCGACTGCCTAGCGGTCTAACCGGAAGTGACGCCATGTTAAGCCTCGTTCGAAATCTCGCCAAGTCCGCTATTCAGTCGGCTACCGCCTAGTGCGCATCGATGTAGTCTAGTTATACGCCTGACCATCTGACAGCATGGATGGCTGACAGCGGGAAACGCTAGTACCTGCTGCGCTTGCGCCGTACGCATTCCTTGCGTGAGCAACGAGATGGCTCCACAGGCGCCACGGCTAGGCAAGCCTGTTCCAATAGTGACAAGCAAAAGGGTCTACTCAGCTGCCTAGTCAGGCGGCTTCGTGGGCACGAGGTATTGGAACGCAGCGTATGTGCTGGTAGGTACACGTCCGACTTTGAAGCTATTTTCTTGCAATCCTCTATCTTCTTTTAAGCTTTCAATTTCTCAGATACCTCTGGCAAGTACGCATAGGCAGGTAGACCTGCATTTTTAAATTTTAGATTACATTACGGACCCTCTTTGCGAAAGAAATAAAATGAATGACATAAAATAAAGGAGGTTTATCATAATTTAAAACAACTGACTTTGTTGATTTCACAATTCAAACTTGCTAATTGTCAGCAGGGAAACGAACAAGACGTCCATTTCTCAGAAGGGTTAAGAAAAATGTCTGCATAGTCGTCCCATATTGCACACTGAGAAAAGAAACTGGCGTGTAGTGCAATATAACCCGAGGCTGACATAAATCTGCGTATCAGCACTCACGATAATACATTGTAAAACGGTCTATCCACAAATGTCGTGCAAACAATTGACGGCAACATTCTGTCACTACTTTCTTGAACCTTCACACAAAGCAGAGACTAACAAAACCAGCACAACATGTAATAAACCATTTATTTAAAGTAAGATAGCATGTAGGAAACAGCATTTAGTTGTGCCCCCCACATACACGTTTCTTTTTGTTCACAGGGATCTTTTTTCTTCTTCTTTTTGTCCAAGTCGGTGAAACGTTCCCGCATCCCCCGTTTTAAATAGCACGTAAGAAACGTAAGAACTTTAATTCTCGTACCGCAGTCTAACTGCAAAAAAAAAAAAAAAAGACGATAAACTCTAATGAAATCAGAGACACAAAAATGGAGTAACCAACACCACTGTGAAAGTAAAAATGCCAGAATTGAGACAACAAAACATGAGAGAACTATCACACAACGTTGTTACAATATCCGGAGTAGACGGGGGCACGGAAAAAATAAAACATGACGCGAAAATGCCTCTGTAAAGCTGCACAACTATTTATGTACAGTCACTTTCATTTTGTGTTCGCACACTGTACAGATGGTGTAAGACGATGGTGTACATAAAGAACATGTCGCACTTTCCATCACGAAAATAACTTGCAAGTCCTTCCAGCTAAGAATGAGACAGAACTAAAGGGAGAGCCTGAAACTCGCCCAGAAATACAATGCGAGAAAACCATTCTCTTCTCTACACATAACAAATTTACTGTCCAAGTGCATTTAAATGAATGAAAAATGAAGGATGCAAAACTCAAAAACTATGAAAATGATATCTGCTTCGTGCATTAGATAAAACGCCTCAACCACACAACTGGGGAAGTCCGATCGTCAAAAAAAAAGAGTGCCAAGGAGACTGCAAACTAAAATACGAAGCTTCAGTCGAAACACTTCAGTCACACGTGTCATGTGACTAGCGTTAGGTGCACCCTGCTTCCAAACTAAGCCATGCTCTGTCTCTAAAATTTAAAGGCACCTGCTCTGCTCTCAAAACACTCGATGCTGCCAACACTTGACAATGTTATGCCAACAACGTTGTAGTTTCAAGCAGCAATGCACATGGCCGTCTGCACGAAAAAGCAAGGCCCTGCAGCTCGCTCCAACGTCGTTAAGTTTGAAACTGGAGATCAAAAGCGCAATATTAGATTACTGGGGCCAACACAGAGCTCCTGCTTTTTAGTGCAGACAACAACACTGTGCGCATATATATATTTGTACATTCTGCACAAATTCAACACCCCGTGCCCGTTTACATGAAATTCGTGCCGTGTAATGTGCCAGTAATGAAAGGGTTACGTGACTGCCTTAAAGTGCTCAATTTCTTGCTCGCAAATTTCAGAGAGATCGAGGCAAGATGCAAAATACCACGATATACACGCTCAAAATTATTGAATATATAGCGAACGCGCAACATAAAATGTTACGCCCCCTTTTCCACGTCTAGGTGAGACGAGATGGGAACGTAATACAGTTAGAGCCTGAAGTTTTAGGGTTTTACCCGATTCTTCCCCGAATTTGCACCCCCAAATTGAAGGTTGACTCTTTAGGGTGAAACCCGATTTTTACCCGCCAAATTCCCCTCACTCTGGATGTCTGTAGGAATGCACTAACATACTTGTTTTGCAGCAAATGCAGTTACATCACTGTTTGTACCAAGCCAGTACAGTTAGTTTGAGTAACTGAGCCAGATTTCTCCCCCCGAATTCAGCGTACTGGACGTTTTTCCACATGAATTCGCACGAATTTAGAGCACATGTTTATTTTTACCCGATTTTTACCCCCTGAATTTAGAAAAAGATATTTCCCGAAAACTTCAGGCTCTAATTTACTTCTACTTTTTATAAGTTGAAGGGAATATGATTTGCATATCAAAATATGGCAACGGCGAGAGACAGAAAAAAGATCCGGAAGCCATTTCCTTTCCGTTACTCTCTAGCTATGCTGCACCAAATACATAGGTCACTTTGCTGTAGCTATGCAGTCCCTCGCACGTCGACGTTTTGCTCTATTCGTCCACTACTTCACCTCTCTTAACCCTCTCACTAGTACCTACGCTCTCGAGAGGCCATACGATCCGCATTCAACCGTGAGGCACAACACAATAGCTCGTGCAGCTCTGTTCACGCAACAGCACCCCCTTATTTTACGGGCAGTGAAATACAAGTAGTAGTAGTAGTAGTAGTAGTAATAGTAGTAGTACCCCCCAAAAAACAAAAACTACCGTAGAGCTGCAGCGTTCATAATTTCTGCATCATGCTATGCACTGCTCTGTGCCACAAGCTGCATCACCACTTTGTTCCGGCCAGTCTGATTCGTGTGGAGACTGTTCTTTTTGTACTATTAAAGCCTCCCCAAACGGAAAAGAAGAAAGGAAAAAAGGAAAACGCGAAAGGTTTAGCCGCCTTTGGCCCGTGTAGTCTTGTGATCCACGGAAAGAAGTGCACAGAAAGTGAGCAAAGATACAGTTGCAAGCTAACAGAGACTGCCCCTGTGTTTTTTACACTTTCACAAAGAGAACAGAACAGAGAAAAAAAAAACAGAGAAGTATGTCACACTGCATGACATCGTTTGTCAGCTGCTCTCAATGCATACATACATATGCATAATATATATATATATGTGTATAACTAGATTTAAAACATCTCGGGGGAGGGGGACAAAAAACAAAAGACTTCACACAAACAAGCTGTAAAATGCTGTTGAGCACAATGTCTCCTCTACCACGCTCTCCTCAACTAGACAAAAAAGTGGCGGACTCGTGCATGGCAGTCGACGCGGAATAAAAATAACTATCCAGATATACTAGAAGTATGCGAGGTATGCAAAGCACATGTATCTCGCTCAAAATGCATATATATGTACATCACAAAACGACTTCTCTTTCCTTGTTGCTTCAACGTCGCTTTTCTGTAGCGTTGTAACGTTCATGTTAACCCGACGTAACACGACGATTAGAGCATGCGAAAACGAGTAAGGGAAAAGATGTGCACGCTGCGGAATTTTGCACTTTGCTGCGCTGGAATGTTGATCAACACAGAAGCTCACGGGCATTGAGGGTTTGCACCAAAGGAAAAGTATCTCACCAATGTACGGGTGTATACACTAAGTCGTCAACTTGTTACAAAACGAACGCTGCGATTATGCTGCAAGTCGGCAGATAGTGAACGAAACGACAAGAAAAACCACAAAGGAGATCAAAACAACCGCGGGCACCTTTACGCCGTCCTAGACCTCAACATCTTGCCACACGGTCTCAACCAGCCGCAAAAAAACGAGCGAACAATTTTGTGTCGCTCGTTCAGACACGTTGCCGTTTTGTCACTTCCTATTTACCACCACCCTGCGAGGTTGTATCCCGCATAAAATTTGACACACTGTAGCACGACGTCCGACTGAACAAAAAAAAGAGAGAGAGTGAAACTTTGCGTCATTAAAAACACGGCCAAAACTTTTTCCCGCTTCCTTCGGCAGTAAAGCACACAGAGTCGGGCAGCCGTCATCCCGCCAGAGGGGACGAACAATCCCTCCTTTAACGCTCGAACAGTGATACGGAAACATTTACATTTCAAAATTTTACGCATAAACGGAGAGATTGTTGCCCGCCTTTTCTGTGTCGCTCCACATGCCTCGGCACAAAATGGATGCAACGGTCCACTTCGGTCAACCTGACCGGCTTCTCCTTTCTTCGTTGGCGGAAGAGGGCACGGTGACGACGATTCTCGACGCACTAGGTAGCTGAGACATCGAGCGTTCGTTAGCGATGCGACTGGGTTGATTACAAGAAGATGAATAGCCCCGGCAGAACCTATGTCGCGGATGAGAGTGCAACATCTGTGAGCTCCATATCTATATAGGTCACACGTGCCAGTCAGCCTGGCTTGTCCAAAAATATGAGGCAATGCACTTGACAGCAATTAAACAGTCACAAGAGTCGTTGCTGAACACATTCAAACTGTCATGCTCCATAATAGGACAAAGATCACAATACAGTCAAACTCCTTTACAACGTAACTCAGGGGACAGCAAAAAAAATTTGCAGTAAAGGTATTTTCGTTAAAAAGGATGTCCATTATTGAACCTATAGGGCCCCAGCGGGACCGCAAAAAATTTGCTGTAGTGGTATTTTCGTTAAAAAGGTGTTCGCTATAAAGGAGTTTGACTGTATCTAAACACGCAATTCTTTAAGCCAAAGTGACCGTACTTACAGTGAGACAATAAAATTATCTCAAAGACTCTCTCTTCCCTTCGTCACGTCACGTCACATCACGTCACTAAGCTATGCGACTAGGCTGTATTACGTAGTTCCCATGTATTACAGTGCATTCAGGGCACTGCAACTGTCGTTTTGCCCTCCTCGCCAATGAAGAGGTCCCGTATTTCAACAAGCTGCAGCGATTTTTCAGCCCCCCTCTCCACACACACACACACCCACACACCCTAATGTCCCTCCCCCCCAAAAAATCTTGCAACACCCCTCAAAAGTGCGAGCCAGAAAGGAAAAAAAGAATCAGAGAAGCAACAAATATGGGTGTCACTTTTATGGGTTTGCTTTGACCGACCTTCCATTTTCCGCTTTTCTACATTTTGTATTAGCAATCCAGGCTCCACAGATGCAATAAATTCCTTTTAAACAAACAGAAATGAGAAAATTTTTAGTTAGGCACCCATATTCCCACTTAAGGGAGCAGTGAAATGACGTTCAAGATTACTTGATTCGTCAAGTAGTCTGTCGAGAGCAGCTATGCAATATATTTTTGCTGAACGGTGTCGTATCTCTCCACAATCTACACATCACACGAAAATTCAGCCCCGTGTAGAGGAGGTCTTTGATGGCTCCTTTCGAGCGTTATCACAAAACTGCAAAAGGTTTGCACGCGTGAATCCGAGCAAAAGTACCTACTTTAGCAGCAGCAGATGAAGATGAGGAAGATGAATCTATTTAGCAGCAGACTGCTGCTGGATTTCAATCTTCTCGACCGTCATGTCGGGGTTCATCATGGTGGCCTCCTGGATGGCCTCAGCCAGCGCCCGGTCGTGGTCGATGGGGTCCCCGTCGCTCTGAATCGTGATTTTCTGCTCTACCCGCGTCTCCACCACGCCATCCCTCTCCATCTTGTACTGCGTTTCAAGGTCACACTTTTAAAAAAATGCAGCTCTCTCCCAAATGCAAAAATTCGTAGTTAAAAGTGAAGAAACCCCAGTGCTGGGTACATAAAAAGGACAACGCAGACACAGACTCCAAACTGAAAACCAACTTTAATTTCAATGCAACATCGTTCCTATCACCCTTTGCCCTCTTCTCGTATCAGATATGTGTTACTGCTCTTTTGTATCCATGTGTAGAGATACCTGAACTTCTCAAGGTAAATCTCTCTATTTTATTTTTTTTTTTTGCTGGTAGGTAATCTGAAGTTTTGCTGATGCATCTACTACCCAACCTTTTAATTTCCACGGCGTCTCAACACACTTGAACCTCAATACAGCAAATGTCGATATACATAGTGAAATTTATTTAACACGTTATTTGCAGTCACCTTAACGAAGTGTCTTCGTTCGGCATCTTCATTTACTGAAGCCTGCAGCGCAAGAAGCTCGAAAAAAATGTCTATTGCATGTCTTTAGCAAAAGTTTACTCACAGTGACTGTTTCGACAGTGCGCGTCTTGCTGGAGATGGTTTGAGAACTGACAATCTCTCCTTCCTGCTCAACCACATCATGCGGTGGCACTGCACTCGTTGTGACCGTCGTGGCTGCGAATCGCGCTCCCGTCGGCGGCATGCCTTCTCCTGGTTGGTCCACCTGCACAATTCGGGCATTGCATCGTTTAGAAGGCAATACTACAGCTTGTCAAATCGAGCAAACTCCTTTTTTTTTTTTTCCCATTGCAAATTAGTCAACCAGCCTTTACAACTACACACCTGGTAAGCCACCTTCCGAGTTTCGGTTGATACCACGGGGACAGTCGTCGTGCTTGTCGGATGCGGCGCGCCCGTCATTGCGGTTGGGTCGTACTTCATTGCCTCTGTTTTAACAATGGTCGACTGCAAATGTGACAGGAAAAAAAATGTTCACAGTTTCGTGCAAAGCAGAAGTAAAAAAAAACTTTTTTTTTTTTAACTCATGCAAAAGTATACAAGTGAAATTGGCACCTAAAGGGCCACTTAGCAGCACGCCGAGCATTTTCCAATTGCGCCCTATAAAAGAACAAAGCACGCAGCACCCCAATATGCGGATCTTTGAGCTTTGCCGAGAAACGATACTATCCAAAGAGCATAGTAATTCACATGACTCTCTCCTTCCTTCAGTGCGTAAGCCAGCAAATGTGACAGGAAAAAAATTGTTCGCAGTTTCATGCAAAGCAGAAGTAAAAAAACTTTTTGTTTTACTCGTGCAAAAGCATACGAATGAAATCGGCACCTAAAGGGCCACTAAGCAGCATGCCGACCATTTTCCAACTGCATCCTATATAGAACAAAGCACAGAGCACCCCCAATATGCAGGTCTTCGAGCTTTGCCGAGAAACGATACTATCCAAAGAGCATAGTAATTCACACGACTCTCTCCTTCCTTCGGTGCGTTAACCAGTTATTAGAGCCTGAAGTTTTCGGGAAATATTTTTTCCTAAATTCGGGGGGTAAAAATCGGGTAAATAAACATGTGCACTAAATTCATGCGAATTCGGGTGAAAAAGCTTCCAGTACGTAAAATTCAGGGAGAAATCGGCCTCAGTTATTCAGACGAACTGTAGCGGTTTGGTACAAACGGTGATGTAACTGCATTTTTCTGCCAAACAAGTAAGTTAGTTCATTCCTACAGACATCCTAGTGAGGGCAATTTGCCAGGTAAAAATTGGGTTTCACCCTAAAGAGGCAACCTTCAATTCGGGGTGCAAATTCGGGGAAGAATCGGGTAAAACCCTAAAACTGCAAGGTTCACCCTCTAGCGTGAAACCCGATTTTTACCCGGCAAATTCCCCTTACTGGGATGTCTGTCGGAATGCATTAACTTACTTGTTTGGCAGCAAATGCAGTTACATCACCGCCTGTACCAAACCATTACAGTTAGTTTGAGCAACTGAGCTCGATTTCTCCCCGAATTTAGCGTACCGGGAGTTTCTTCACCCGAATTCGCATTAATTTAGTGCACATGTTTGTTTACCCGATTTTTACCCTCCCGAATTTAGAAAAAAATATTTCCCGAAAACTTCAGGCTCTACCTTAGAGCCGGAAGTTTTCGGGAAATATTTTTTTTCTAAATTCGGGGGGTAAAAATCGGGTAAACAAACATGTACGCACCCTCCCGAATTTAGAAAAAAATATTTCCCGAAAACTTCAGGCTCTACCTTAGAGCCGGAAGTTTTCGGGAAATATTTTTTTTCTAAATTCGGGGGGTAAAAATCGGGTAAATAAACATGTGCACTAAATTCATGCGAATTCTGGTGAAAAAACTTCTAGTATGCTAAATTCGGGGTGAAATCGGGCTCAATTACTCAACTAACTGTAGTGGTATGGTACAAATGGTGATGTAAGTGAATTTTTCTGCCAAACAAGTAAATTAAGTAAATTAATGCATTCGTACAGACATCCCAGTGAGGGCAATTTGCCAGGTAAAAATTGGGTTACACCCTAAAGAGGCAACCTTCAATTCGGGGTGCAAATTCGGGGAAGAATCGGGTAAAACCCTAAAACTTCAGGCTCTACCTATAAGCTATGACTTGTAAGTTGGCTGCACAGCAAACAGGTTTGTGAGTGCCATGGTTGCCACACCACAGCTGTTCTTGCTATTCCTTGATATGAAGACGCAAAGTTTTTGGAATCTGCTGCAGCACCATACGTATACGAATGATACCTAGGAGCAATGAAAACTAGCACCAAGAGACCAGGTGGCTCACCGGAAGATCTTCAATGGGCACTGCGACAACCTTTGCAGACCTGGCCATCTGCTGGGTCACTGTTCTCTGCTGCTGCGTTGAAGTAGATTTTCGTGTCGTATCTAAGCTACCCACACCTGCAGGACCATCTGGGGACGTTGGAGACACCTCAACTGACCCTTTACCCAAGGAGAAAGATGCAAACTGCTGAGGAGAGGTGTCTTTCCCCAGTGTTGGAATCTTGGACGATGTTGGCGACAGCTTACTCTCCTACAGGTCGAAGATAAGAGAGAGAGACAGGCAGAAAGCAGTTTTAATACAGGCTTAAAAAAAAAAAACACTGAAGTTACTGTCAGTCGTACACATATCCTTTATCGAGCAACTTATATCACAACTTATGGGACTGTGCTAATAACGCTATTCAAAGCAAAGCAAATAGATATGAGCGTAATGACATGTGGCATACATACGGGCATATGTGATATATGCATTTGAATCTTGACCTGAAACAGTTTTCACCTTCTTTCAACACTCTCTCTCTCGTGGAATCTTCAGGCTTACGTGTACAGCTTTAGAGCTATTTAAATATATTCAGTTTGAAAGAGCCGTTCCCTCTATTCTAAATTTAAACCAAATACACAGTTATTCGCTACAGTATACAAAATATCAAAATATTCTCACAGCCCTTTCACATCCCTGATTTTTGCCCTGCTACTTGCAAACCCTTACGGATGAGTGAACCAATGTGAACAATTTTCTAGTACTATATTCGCTATGGAAGCGCTGAATTCTGACTGGAACAGAACCACCTAAAAACCAAAAGAGGTTGTGCACTGCTGCTGCTTAAGGAGCAAGGCATGTTGAGAAAGTGGCTCTATTCTCTCAAACAAACTCCCCGCCTGTCCTTTCAAGGAGTTTGCATTTTCAGCTATTTGTGCTACAGTCCAGCCCGCTTATAACGACATTGACGGGAACGCGAAATCCGATCGTTATATCCGAGTATCGTTAGAAACGAGCTTTCGAGAAATTGCCGCTCGGGTTCGCTAAATGAAGTAGATCGCCACAAGTAGAACGCCGCTGAACATGCGCGTTTGTTGGGAGCACGGGAGCATTTTATCTAGCTTTAAATTGACGCAGCTGTGCGTCGAAAGCGTTTGATAACATAACCGCCGATACCGTGTGAGGCGCCGCACCTTTTCAGATCGACGACCTCATCCAATGCCGTAGTCATCATCATTCTCACGATCGCGACTACTAGGTCCATCAGAACGCGCCTTAGCCACGGGTAATCTGTCGACGCGTGTTTGTGTGGTGACACGCAACTGTCTGCCAATACACGTTTTCGAAGCCGCAGTACTTCACAACGCGGTTTTGCACCAGTACGAAACCCGTAGAGCGCATGTAACTTAGGGTCGAGCCACGCGTCTTTCCTCGTCAAAAAGCGTCTCGGAACCGCGGACGCCATCGTAGCAAGCGCGCGGCAAAAGAAGAGAAAAAGTTTGAAGACGAGAGAACGATGTGGAGAGGGAGCAACCTCCTCTACTTCTCGCGAGCTTCTTCCGCCCTTTCGAAGTCGCGTGCCTTGCCACGCATCTAATCCCCGGCACTCGTGCGCGGATAAACGCACTGCGTTCTCACTTTAGCGGGCACGGAGGCGAAGGCTCTTGAAAATGCCAATGTAATTTGTTTTCAGTGAAATGGTGCAGTCTTGCTTTCTAATTTTCACGCGTTTTACCGGCCGCCGGGAGAATTCCGATCGCTATATGCGAGCAAGCGCTTTCGCGGCGATCGTTATATCGATGTTTTGTTTACATGTAGTTCAATGGGAGAGCTAACGGGAACCAACAATTCGATCGCAACATCGGAGTTATCGTTCTATCGAAGATCGTAATAAATGGGCTCGACTGTACCACAGTCAAGACTGTTACAATTCCCATTTAAAAAGGGGTTTGGAACTTCTACATGCACTCCGTTGTTCCTTTTCCACGTTTACTTTGTGCCAAAATCGACAAAATTGCATGCTGGGCACAAGCTTGCAAAAGCATTCATGGACATGTATGCAGCTCTGCCATACGCGGGCACATCCTACGCAACATGCGGGTCATCACAGAGGACGTAAATAATGAAAGTGAAACTAAACCTTTGCGAATGCTGTCGAAGCAGGCCCCCTCGGTCCAGGTGGCGTTGTCTTTCCCGGCGATGTCGGCCTCCCTGCAGAGGGCACCACCCCCACGACCACGGGTCTTGTGCCGGCCAGCACTTGGCCTGGCTCTTCGATCACTTCCTCGTACGTGCCGTCTGCGTGCGCAATCACTTTCTTCGTGGGCACCTTGTACGTCATTTTCTGCGACGGGTAAGGCGGCGACGACTTTGTCTTTGCGACTTTCGACGGAGTCATCGCCTTCTCTTCCTTGTACTCGTCGAGGCTGCTGTCCGACGACTCCGACTCCGAGCTGGGTGACGAGTCGATCCCGTGAACCTTTCCTCCGGTTCCTGGCACCTTCCCCTTCTTCTCCTTGTGTCCGTTCTTCTTGTCGCCCTTCGTGCTGACCTTGGTCGCGGTGGGCGCGCCTGTGATCGCGGTTTCCTTCGGAGGCGCAGTTCGCGTGGGCGAGTAGGTGAACGCGAGCCCTCTCACCTGGCGCGATCCGGGGGACATTTCGCCCGCTTCCTGCCCGGACGGCGAGGTCGGTGGGGTGGTCGGCTGGGCGTAGCTGAATCCCGTCCGTGTCGGACTGTACGGTCGCCTCTGGTCGCCTTGTTCCTCTACTTCGTACGTGTACTCCTTTGTGTATGGAGACGTCTGCCTCCCGATGAAACCCGCAGCTCGTCGTGCGGCTTCGTCTGAGGTAGCCGTCCCAAAGCCATGCGTTGCCGAAGTCCGCGGTCCGCCAGAGGGCCTCGGCGTGCTCGTCACCGGCGCCTGCGTGTCCGGGGGCTCCTGCGCGTTGGAAGAACGAGGTTGTTTCGAAATGGTCGGTGGCCAGAACCCTTCTTTCGGCCTCGCCCCGGACGCCTCAATCCCTTTCCTGTAACCTCCGGCAGGTTCCGTCGCTGCCACTTTGTCTCCGCTCTCCGACAGAGGTCCGAGCTTCTCGCGCGACCGGGTCAGAGAGAGCCGGACCACGTCCTGGTCCTGTATACCTTTCTCCGAAAAATTCTCCAGCCTACTCTCGGATTTCGTCGGCCGCAGCTGCTCCCTGCGCTCCCAGTCTTCTACAGAGTCGTCGTTCGGCGAGACCCCCGTTACGGTTGGAATGTCCCCGCTCTTTCCAACCTGCTCAGAGATCCTTGGACTCGACTTGCTCGGGAGGGAGTTGTCCCTCCGTCCCCTCAACTTCTCCACTTCATCCCCCTTCTTCTCTTTTCCGCCGCCACCAGAAGGGACGTCGCGGGAAGTTACGTAAACCTCCGTCGTGATTCCCGTGCTGGGATCCTGCAACTGGATCACCTTCACCTCGGCCACGTCGGACTTCTCTTTCGACGGTTTTTCCTTCGGTTTAGAAGTCTCGCTCTTCGACTTGCCGCCCTTCGTGTCCTTAGATGGGGACGTCGGTGACTTGCCGCCCTTTCCGGTTGCCTTCTTTTGTTTTTTTAGGGGCGTTATGTTTCAGGTTTTGTGGTGTTTGGATTTTTTTTTAGCAACGTGAAGGCGTGCCGTTCATGCAGGCGTTTATGTTAAGGACAGGAGTAGGAGCAGGAGGGAGGACATGCAAAGAAACAAAAGAGAAAGAAAAATAGCATGGCATTAGTGTTTTGTACCTTACATCTTTGATCGTAGACGGAAAGGACATGCAACATGCTACAGCTCAGTGTGTTTGTGCAAGTCAATGGTCAGCATCTCGTCATGTCTGACCGACAGTGTCAATACTCTGTTCAAAAACTCGGGTGGTAAAGTATTCAGCGTTCAAAATCATTTTATACGGGTGTCTCTCGTAAACAGTACAGGCAGCCCACAAAGTTTAGAGCCTGAGATTTTTGGGAAATATCTAAAAAAAAAACTCGATTTTTTTTGCGCAACATTGTGGGCAGCATTCAACAGATAATCGTAATATTGCAAAGGCAGTATTTGTCATGTTGCCAAGAATCAACGACCGTGTAGTGAAGTTTATAGTCTCCCAGGTCTTTCCCTCACCGAAACCAACATAGTTTATGCCTAAATGTAATCAAATCTTATCCATGTTCAGTGTAACAAAGTTTCAACGATAGAGCGTTAGCGCACTCCATTCCCTGGTGATACTAGCCGGCCAATGACCCACCCGTGGCCAGAGAACTAAGTCGCGATGAAATACTATTTGGTAAAAGTGAAGGTGAAGGTGAATAAGGTGACACAAACCCTATGTCAACAGCAGCAATCTGAAGTGTTTTCAATATTCTTTGTCAACACAGTGCTTGTTTAGAACAGAATGAAAGCCCTGTAGTGTCAATCTCGGCAAACGAAGAATGATCGTGCCGAGCACTACTGACTTGCTAGGTTGCCCGACACATGCCCATTTCACTGCAGCTATGTGGCCTGTCACGTTCTTATTCAGATGTTACATTGGCCCATTGTGAGATTCCTAGAACAGTCAAACACCTTTATTACAAAACTCTGGAGACTGCAACAAAAATTGGCAGTAACAGTTAATTTGTTAAAAAGGACGTGAGCTATAGATTCGCGCAGTTAGTATTACAAAACGCGTGGCCAGTGGCGTTTCAATACGATGTTTTTACGGGAGGTGTACGGGTTTACGGTACGGGAGTGTAGTGAAAGTGACCAAAAACCCACTACTCGTTGTAAAGAAATTCGTTCTAAATGTTAAAAAACTACGTTGGGCCCATGGGGTTCTGACGAGACTGCAAAAAAGTTTGTTATAGCCATCATTTCGTTAAGAAGGCGTTCGTTATGGAGGAGTTTGCCTGCATTATGTTTCCCTTTCATGATGCCACGTTGCCCACCCTTATCATTCATCTAAGCTGTATCACCCTTTTAGTTCCGTTTACTTTCATCTGCTCATGAAAATATTGCAACACTGGCCTCATCTTTCACCGCAATGCCAGTTGCACAGGTGAGGAAATGTCATCGTACATGACCTGCCAATTGAAGTCCACATTCAGAGAGGACCGAGATGAGACCCAAAACTTCAGGCTCTAAATCTTGCACTGTACATGTGACATTCAGAAGAGGAACAGCATGTGAAGCCTGCAAGCAAGCTCTCAAGATGGTACCTCTCACAGTGTACTGTGCATTATTTCACAGAGACAGACAGTAGAAAAGAAAGAAAAATGGGAAAGAAGAGTTGTTACAGCAGTGCTGCACATATATACCTGGTGTCATTAGAGGTCTTCATAAACAGTTGAATGAACAGTTGCCTCATTCACTACAACGTCTTCATAAAGCTATCCAAGTTGGACGCATGAAATCTGAGCTGAATTTGCGTCGGGATTCGAGACAAAATTTGCAAATCTTTGAAGACTTCCTTGACACTAGATATACAGAACAAATGACAAAGCAAGAAATACATGTGTATTTGCCCAAGCTGTTTGTGAGGAGGGGTATCTTACATTGTTCACAGCATTATGCTTGCTTTTACAATTTTGCAGCACAGTAGACGCGACGTCATCTCTGCAGGCAGTGGAAACATGCCACCGCCGCTGTTGACAGATATATAGCACAAGAACTGTATGCTCTTCGTGGTCTGGATAAGATAGTGTTATCTTCTCCTTGTTATTCTTACTGCTCTTCTGTTGCTCTTTTTATCCTCGCCCTTCCTCCACATTTTGCATGCCACCGTATATGATAAGTGCATAATACAGTTTTGTGTCAACTTTGCCATAACAAAATTAGTTGTTGCTACATCAATGACTTTTGTGGGTACTGCCACTCCATCTGTGACATAACAGAGGTGTCCGCTCCCATCTCATTGTTCAGTGATGATTATTCCGTGATTGTTTTAGTGGATATATTTAATTAGTGATTGTCCACTAATTACCCACTGCAATGATTCAAATGCTCCACTGATTACATGGTTATCCACTAATTATTCTGCAACCAAACTTCTACATCAGGGGTTCTCAAAATGGTTCGCCATAAGAAGGCTTCCGCAGGCAGTTACCGCGAGCAGTTAGTTAGCACGATCTATAAGGAACACGTGCTTCAGCGCGTTCCTTATAGCTGCACTTCAGCACGTTCCAGCCGCAGCTAAATCCCCACTGGGGTTGCCCCAGATGTATTTTGTTTGTTTTGTGGAATAAAGATAACCGTGTGCTGTATTATTAGTTTTGTGCGATCCCGCTCGTGTTCTTTCAAAAGCAAATCTGGCGAGCTGGGAGGGGGGGTTCCTCCCATGTGCAGGGGTTCCCCGGGCCCACGGAGTTTGAGAACCCTTGTCCTACAGTATGGTTCTGATACAGTAGAGACCATTTATAGTAATCACCGCAGAAGGAAAACATTACTGTCTCTATTAATTTACTCTATGTGCAGCCAGATGATTTTGAGCATAACATATAACACACTAGTCACATTTAACCTGGTTCTTCCCAATCACTTTCAAATAATCCTGCCACCTGTTTCGTTTACCTCACTTCGGAGGCAAGATGTATCCCATATCCACAATCATATCCACTCCCATAACCCATATCCACTCCCACATCGTATCAAAGGATGTTACAAAGTCTTGGTGCCACCATCAAGAGCATGCCTTGGTGCAAGCTCTATGGCTCAAGAGTAGGAAATAACAATAGTAGGAAATAAGAGATTTCACTTTTACGTGGTACAAGAATAAGAACATGAGAGATAAAAGATCAACTGTATGTGTCGGGTCAATATAAGCAAAGCTCTGTAGTTGAGACCTCCAAACTGCAGACGTGATGGCAGCACCTACCTCATCGCTCACCACAGATTTCCGTGCATCCTCCTTGGAAGGCTTGGAAGATTTTGTTTCGTGGTGACTCTGACGTTGTTCCATTTTCTTCATGTCCATGGGCAACATGACTGCTACCCCGCCTACAGGTCTCTGAAAGGCAAACGATGCAGCTGCATAACACCCTAGCTATCTAATTTGTATTTCAAGTTATCTCCTCCTGTAAAAGCAGGTATGAAACTTATATGTTGAGTGCCACGCAATCGGAGACGTTACACATAGGGTTGCCACCAGGCCGGTTATTAGCTCACTCTGCCGGTTGCCGGTAGGAAGGTGATACCGGCAGCCTTTTGTCGGTATTTGTAGCTCAATACCTTTCATAGGGGCTTTTCCCTTCAACATTCCACTACAGCTTGAATAAATCTGGAGCACAAACCCACTCCGCGCAGTCACCAGTTGTTTCATTAGTTACTCATTATTATTATTACACACAGAAACACGTTTCCTCGTATTGTCCTCGAGCTCTTCTTCCGCCCCTCACCCACTTCCCTTTTCCGCGAGCCTTGCCTCCTTTTCCTCTATTGCACCTCCTCTCCCTCAGCCGGTATTTTTCACTACGAAATGTGGCAACCCTAGTTACACATGTGATCATAGTTTATGTTGCTCGCGCTTGACTGAATAGTAAAATCAAGATTAAACGTACTGGCGCAATCAATATTTGGCAAGTGTTTCCGAAGCAGTATCTAGCCCCATTTCTCTAAAGTTTTGAGATCACTTGAAGAGCGTACTAGGACGGCACGTAGGGAATGTCGCACGAATATAAATGTCACGTAAGCGTTCATACTAGAGCACTGCGTGGGCTCGGTCTTTACCCAAAAACCCGAACCCGGCCTGTGGGCCCCGCCGGGTAAAGCTTGCTTTTTGCGGGCATGGGTTAAGCTCTGGTTTGACCGTGGCTATCATAGCAGTGGGGTAACATAGGCTCGCTCCGTAACTTACCTTGTCTTTCTTCTTATCCGTGTCTCCGGGAGACACGTCCGTGTCCCGCACGCCGTCCCGCAGATTTGGGTCAACCAGTTCCTTCCCAGCAGCCTTTGCACCCTGGGCAGCTGCTTTGGCCGACATCTTGGTCAGCTCTTCCTGGTTTCCGGGCTCATCGCTCGGCAACTTCCGCAATGCGGGGGCCCCTGCAAGAGTGTGCCGCTTGCTCTCTTCTGGCACTACCACGGGCCTCTCCCGCGAAGGCAATGTCAATGCTGCGACATCCCCCGCGGGGACAGGGCAAGGGAGGTTAGACGGGACGACGTACAGCAGGGGAAGGGCATGCGAGTCGCACAAAAATGGATAACAAATGTAAAGCATGCGACAATGAGATATAGTTGAGGCAAGCATGCTCGAAAAGTTCTCGGTTACCAGCCGTTTATTTTTTTTCCGCGTCTCGTCTTCTTTGCTGGACGTTTGGCTTTTGATGTCACCAGAAGCCACTGTTAATTTTTTAATTTTATACGATTTTTAATTTTATATAAATATATAGATTTTAAATACTAATCACACTATTGTGTGCCAAATTTTTGAAAAGGGTGCAACATTCTACGTGAACGAAAGCAAACGAATTTTGTTAGTAGTTGTGTGCTGTGGTCACCAGTACTTTTTTTTTCATTTTGTCAGATTAATTGATTAGATAAAATTAATCAGATAGCTTTTACAGTATTCGTTTAAGGGCACGAGTGTCAATCGGAAGGTTGCGGAATGTGTTGAGAAACACCAGACTGAGCTATGTTTTCAGTAGCTACTGTGTAGTCACTATCCTTCCCTTGTTAGTGTAATGTTTATATTTTCCTGCAGTTTTTTTTTTAAATATAAGTCATGCCGGAATTTGCACTTAGATTCAGCAGAACATTAAACAATTATCTACAAAAAGTCACAATAACATAAAGATCAGCCACCAACAACACAGTGTATGAATAGACCATATAAACACTCTGTCTCATACAGATGAGACAATGCATCTAACCTCACAAATGGTTAACATGACATTCACAGTGCTACAGGTTAGGCACACAAGGTAACAAAACTATATTCCATTGATAGTAAAAACTACACACACAAAAATATAACAATTCCCACGACACAGTCACACCTAGCACGTGTGCCACATCCTATGGTCGTGTTCAACTTAACTCCTTCCTTACTGCACCCATGGAGCATTTCGAGAGGTTTTCAAGCCGCGCTACTCAGCCTCCAAAGCAGAGAGGGACAAGTGGTGACATTTGGTGGATACTATAAACAATACAGCACGAGTTTTGTTTTCACTTTCAGTTTTTCCTTGTGTCGGTGATTTGTGAAACTAGCTCTGTACCAAGGAGGCGGTGTGGAGATTTCATCTCGGTCGTGGCGGACCTCTTTCGCAAATGCATATTACACGCATTGGAGCATATTTGCGTTCGAGTTCGTTTATTAAAACGCATATAATGACTCTGACGCTGTTCGATAATCAGTTTTTGTCCTGAGTGTGTGGATATGTAATTTGCACTATTGCTGTTCTCCCTGCCATAAAGGAATAGAAAAGTGGTGGTGAAAAATAGAAATAGCAAAATGTGGTGCAAAAACAGGAAGGTTGAACATGAAACTATTGCTTTCTGCAGAAATTATCATGTTCATTTCTGGTTTATTCCTTCAATGAACTCAGCCACTCAGTTACATGAACAAACATGGGTGTTGACATTATTTTCCACAACTCATTAACTTCTTGATGCAGAGTGTTAATATTTGCAGATATTTTTTTCTGACAAAATGTGTCACATTTTGTATAATTTGGAACTTGTAGATTGATATTTTTGTTCAAGGTACAGGCATATATTCATAAGGTTTCTGCCGTTTGTGTATTATTATTTGTGTGTGTGTGTGTGTGTTCCAAAATTAATTTTGGAAATACGTACATTGATAGCTTTATTTCTGAAACTTACGCCATTCCATAGGGCATTCATTTGGGCACATTTTCCTAGATAGCAACATATTTTGAAGTGATACTGTCAGCCATAGAAAATAAATTTGCCAAACCACCCAAAAATGGCCATTTTTTCTGGCAGTAAGGAAAGAGTTAAGAAGGAAAAGAAATCTAGTCTGTCAACTACATACGGCGCTGGAGATAAGGAGACGCAATAGCGCGCCAGGAGAGATACTGCGGCGCCACCACGCAGCGTAGTGTCGTGCGGCAGGAGCAGACGACAGGGCAGGAAGCAGAATGAGTATGATGGGTTACATTATCAGGCACAGGAGGGAGCGTGACCTCTCTGTGTCCAGCCATCCTATCTGCAGCGCAGTAATATTTTGAGAGCTGACGGACTAGATTTCTTCTCCTTCTGATCGCGACTATAGCATCTAGTCTGTTATGTTGAAGCTTTATGCTACAGTACAAAGACAGAGGACCACTGTAGTTACTTAGAATTTAAAATTAACACGCCTTTGTGAAAAAAGTTATGCTCTCCTTGGCACGTTTACAACAGCTTCTGTTACTTGCAGGGACATGCTTCAGGAATACACATACGGCCTGACCTTTTGGGGTTATATCCGATTATGCCCGACATTTACCCCCCCCCCCCCCCCATCAATTGCGACCCCGTTATTGACCTTTATCTGCTCAACAAAATAACAACACAACCTGTGTAGGGCTTCCCTCGCCTCCTTCGAGTAACGGCGCTCTTCATTCCTGCGAAATCCCTCTTCCACTCTGTTTCGGCATCGTTACATGAAAACAGCAGCACAGTATGACCTGGTCCCCGCCGCCTTTTTAAGCACTTCGGTTGTTCGAAAAGCCATACGAGTATAATCCCAAGGTCAGCGATTTCAGGAGACATCCCAAACCTTGATGCCCTACTTTAACGCGTGTCACCCTCTGAGCGAGGTACGAGATAGCCTCTCGCGGGGGCTACTCCGAGGGTCACGTGACGCCGTCATAATGGCGGGAAGGTGATGCCTGTGTTCGACCCTACTTGTGACAAAAATCTTGGTCACTGTCAGATAAACAGATTGTCGTATTAACGAGGGGGATTTACGTGCCAGCGGAACGGTTCCCGAGAAAAACGGTCATAAAGCGAGTGTGTCAGATTAACGGGGGTCATATTAACGGGGGTCATATTAACGGGGGTCATATTAACGGGAATCATATTAACGGGGGTCACATTAACGCGGGTCACATTAACGGGGGTTCACTGTACAGCCCAATATTTGCCCCCCGACGTTGCTGAAAAATATAACACGAAAAAGTCAGGCCCTAAATGTACATAAAGTTCACGATGTTCTCAGGAGTGTGAACGAGGAGGACCACACGTCAGAGGAGTTAAAAAGGAGGGACAGAAGGTAGACAGAAAAGGCAGCAAGTGCAGATGCAAGGAATGGCGCAGCAAACACAATTCAATATAGCGCTTCACCCATGCATCCTGGTGGTAGTGTTACTTACGACTTGATTTCTTGCGAAATTTTGTAGCTTTTGTTTATTTTACTGCATTTTATTCATTTATTCCTATTGTTGTTGGAGGTTGACATCATACTAACAGCGTGAGGACCTTATCGAGACCAGGCATTGCATCACTGGTGACAAAAAAAAAAAAGCTGTACGTTCGATAGTCACCAGCGCTAGCATGTGATAACAGCGGAGCAGACAGACCTATTACGTCGGTACGGGAATCCAGTGTTGCCAGACCACAACTCAATATGTTCTGCAATCACTGTACTGCATTTAAGAGTTCTGCCTTCAGCGCTCTAGTAGGTACATCCTAATTTGTCAGTTGTACTAAGGAAAGTGCAGAGTGCTGGATAAAGGATGAAAACAAGAAAATACTAGAGCTGTGCGAATAGCAAAATTTCCATTGCGAAATAGTTTACGAATATTCCACTTACACTGCGAATCGAATCCGAATCATTTCTTCAGGTGGCGAATCCAATTCCAATAATCAGAAAAGGGCCAATTCGAATTATTTCGAATACCTTATGGTGAAATATTTTGTGGTGTTGTTGTGCTCATTAGATGATGTTCTGCTCCAAACACGTGAGCTTTTTCAACCAACACAACACATCGTGAGAGAAGGGTCTGCATGTGTTGTGTATGTTAGACTGCATTAGTGGAATGAACTGCATTGAGAGTTAGTCAACATGTTCCATGCGGCCTCCTTTGTGTGCATCTCCTCATTTCTGTGTTTACATTGTAATTTTCCTGTACCTTTTTTTAGAAACTGCACACATTTCCATCTGTTACTGAACATAACTCTCAAATTTGGGAGTACATCTTCTGGAACCTGCAATGCCCAGACTATAGTGTGTTGACCATGAGCTCACAAAATTTATGGACTTTAGTGACAGGAGTGTCTTTACTCATTGTAAACCGTGTAAAGCGGGCGTCACCTAACGCTCGAGAGTAATGGGGTGAAGCCGACTTGCAGAATGGAGCCACACACCAAAAGAACAATGGCAGTAATGGAAAGTGGGCTTCACCTAACTCTTGGATGTAATAAGACAAAGCGATAACGATAACGATAACAGAATGGGCGATAACGATACCTCGCTTCAGTACTATCTGAAAAACATTCGAAAATTTCGAATTCTGAAAATGGGTTGCGAACAGCACCAGATATCAGCTTCATATTCGAAATTTCGAATATTCGCACAGCTCTAGAAAATACTCAAAGCAATACAGAAGGCAGAGGAGGGTAACGTCCATAGAAGTTTGGAAACATACCGGGCAGAAAGTGCCAGACCTCTCAGAAGCACTGTGTGCAGACAGCAGCTCCATACAGCAAGAACACATTACTCATTTAAGCAGAGGCACTACAAAAATCTGAACTGATGCTCAAAAAGCCAAACTAACTAACTCAGTGCTAGACAAGAGCATGAAGGTGGCTTGTGCAGGTGGTTATAGAACAATGCAGTAGAACCACAATATTTCCGAAACCAAGGACAGTATAACAGACTTCAAACTGCGCTGTATTCCAAACATAGGAAGTCAAAAGTATTCGAGTGTAAGTTTTCCCCCCATGTTATTCAGGCTTTATCTGCGTCTTCGATTCAATACGCCGCTCAAGTTTGGAAAAAATAATTTCGCACACTGTTTCCGCATTTAAATCTATTACTTTTTATTTATTTATATTTTAATTTATTTTTAATTCTAATTTAATTTATTTATTAAATACTTTTTATTATTGATGCAAGATTTTGGTAACCAGGGATTGTGATTAACACGCATGAACCCAAGGCACGGTAGCGTTTTGTCGAAAATGCCCACGTAATGCTTACAAAATCCAATCAATCAGCTTTACGCTGCGTGAAAATATTTACTGCAGACTTTACAAAAACTAAAAATAAAAAAAACTTCGCTCCGCTAAGTGGCTTTTGGAATATCAACGGAAAAACCTTCCACGCTCCCCGGTATCAATCCTCCGCAAACACTTGAAACACTTTCTTCTTCTTTTCTTTACTAGACCCGGAGTAGCTCGTCCCGCAGTGAGCGGGCTCACATCTCCATTTTTTTTCCTCCTATCATCAGCATCATCATCATAATTGCTTGAAAGAAACGCCGACTCACCATCCATACTACGAGAGGAAAAGCGTTTGTTGCTGAGCGTGCGCTCGAAGTGTGGCGGAGGGCGGTCGATGCGAGCACTCGCTTGCCTCGACTGGTACTGCGTTCGGCCCGAGTAACGGAACTTGGATCCGAACCGGGGGAAGAACAGTCGTTGCTTTGGCGCTGGCTCCGGAGACATCAGCCTGTCGAGCAAAAAAAAGAAAAGAAAAGAAAAGAAAAGGGAGTCCACTTACTCCGCGTACTTAAACGGTGAAATTGAAAAAGGTCGTAGGAGGTCAAAGTGTACCTGAAGAAAGTATGGTGTTCAACGCAGACCTTCCACAACCGCTTTGCTGCACGGTGATTTGCTAACTTGAAGCCTATCGTACTCTCAAACTGTTCAAACTGGAAGATTCAGAAAGGAAAACTGTTAGACAAAGTTAATAAAGAGAGACTCGTGAAAGAAAGAAAAAGAAAAAGAAAAGAAGCCGAAAGAAGAGACATGGTTCCCACTGAATTCTAGAACGAAAATTCGAGAGCCTTTTTCAAGGACCTTTTAAGGCTCAGCCACTGTTTTCGCTTGCGTCCTTCGACCCAATCGGATTTCCACAGAATTCCGTGCGATACGCCGCGAAATTTCGAGCAAAATCAGGGATTCCGCGAAGTTCCGTGCCAAACAAAGTATTCCGCGATGGATTCCGGATTCCGTGGAATTTCGCGGAATCGCGGGAAAACCCGGGGCCTTAATTACCATTCTTGCCAAACCCATGGGAAGCGAACGGCTAAGGCGCCTTATAAAAACACTACCTGGGCCAGAGGTATGTGCTACATGATTACACCAGTTATGTCAGCAGCACATGAAACGTTCAGTTGCATGGCTCCGCACAACACTAAATCGTACCGACTTTGTACCCACAGATACTCACTATGTGTAGCAGGACACGACACAAGAGCCTGAAACCCCAAATATCGCATGGGCTTTGTAGAGTTTACACTTTTTAGAGTTTCCTAGTGGTGGACTAGGGGTTCGCACATAATCTTCCTTCATAGTAGCTCGAAGTTGTACACAATTGAAATCTAAGAACATGTGATACAATAAATAATAATAAAAAAAAGATTCTCAAGGTCATTACAGTAGAATCTCGATGATAGGAATCTCACGGCGTAGCGGAAAAAATTTGTATCAAACGAATTAAACAAAAATAAAAATTGAGGCAAGAAAATAGACAGTGACTGTCCATTTTCCATTACTGTCAGCGAAAGAGGTCGGTCGTAACGCTTTTGTGTCTCCGTTTTTGGCCAATGCTGCCCAAATTCGCGAGACGATTCAAAAGACCCAGCACGTATTTTCCACCCCGGAGTCGCGCGACAGTGTTCTAAAGTGAGCTTCTCCTAAAACACGAAGGTGTTAGGTGAAGCCCACTTGCGGAATGGTGATGCGTATTGTTGCCAGAAGTTGTCCCGATATCTTCCCTCCATGTGTTCTGGTTGCTGTTTTCCTAACCCAGTGCGATGCCACACAGCTTCACGGTTTATTGTTGCGAGGGGGCGGGGGGGTAAAAAGGACAAAACAGAGATAAAATGATAACGTTTGGGGCCATGTAATCACTTTGATCTTATCTCCACCACCACCACCACCACCACCACCACCAAAGGGAGAGTCACTGCCTGCATTGCGGAACATGATGTAAGGGAGTTCGTGGTGAAGATCCATATTATCGAGGGAGCGACCACTGCCGCACCCTCGGCTTGTTCGTATCATGCGTAAAGGCAAGATCACGCGTTCGTATCATCCGAAGATGATGGGAAGATGATGAATACATGGGAAGAATAGGCGCTCGTACCGTCCTGAAATGCGTATCATCCGTGATCGTATCATCGAGATTCTACTGTACAAAAATGAGATGTCATTCCACCCTTCAGACTATTTCACTCAACAACACTCACCTCTCCTGGTCGAATCTTGATGTAGAAGTTGTTCCGCTTGTAGGATATCTTGAGAATTTTGGGCCAGGCAAAGCGGTTGATGCGCAGTCGGTCGCGGTAGACCAACAGCCCCGAAGAGCACACGCCCAGCATGATGTCAACCCCTTCAGAGTCCCGTGCCTGATGGAGGTCGACCCCGTACATGGCTAATTTCTTGGCGTTCTCCAGGTAGTGTAGCTCCGCTTCCGCTGGCGTCTGGCCCCTATTATTGTAGTGAAGTCCCATCCCCACATCAGATGAATGTGTAAACAGTACACCGAGGAATGCAAGTTCGTGCCAATACAGGTTTAAATTCCAGACAGACAAATATCAACACAGAAGGTCAGAAGGTTTGTGTCCTTGCTGTAACTCCCATGCACACTCAAGACGTAACATAACATGAGTAAAGTAAGGCGTTCACATTCAACTTTTTTTTTTTTCATTATCCATAATTAATTAATAAGATAGGGCTAATTAGTCAACGTTCAAACTACAGCTCTTAGGGGCGAGTTTTCAAGTGGAAAGTTGTAGGGTGCCTTGGGAAACACTAAGTGAAGTGTTTACAAAAAGGTCAGTAAGCTTCTTGTTGCTTTCTCCTTTTACTTTTTTTTTTTCAACCTAAAAAGAAAGCCCCCCAAAAAATATGCCACGTGACAATGTAACTACATGCCATGACTGCAGGTCGCGTTGTGCACATGGGAGAACATATATGTTGTAATGTGGTATGTTGTAGCATGTTCGGAGGCATTCTACATGCAGCGTTGTACATCCATTAACTTCCTCCGACGTACTCCCGAGACTTCGCATTCTCGTCACTACTGTTATGCCAAATTATATCACTTATAAAAAATTATACCAAAAAAAAATTAGTTCCACAAAATACCATAGAACGTACGAGGGGTGTTCAAGTCAAACCGGGACTTTCTGTCTCCGGACTGCACAAATGGCTCGCGCTACTTCTTTTCCGTCATTTTCACACGCGACAGGCCTCCGCGTTCACCACGAGGTGGTCCAAAGTTTGTGCAAAATAGAAGACACGTGCTGGACAAGATGGCCGACAACGAGGTGAGCGCGCACATCGAACAGCGAATCGTCATGAAGTTTCTCATGGATGAAGGCGTAAAGCCATCTGAAATTCACAGAAGACTTCAGGCTCAGTATGGCCACGATACACTTAGCCGCAGCAAAGCGTTTGAGTGGTGCAAACGGTTCCGAGACGGCCGTACATCAGCCCAGGACGATCCCGGCCGGGGCGGCTCGGAGCCCAGTGTCAGAGTTCCTGAGAACTGATCCAACTTGTAGAGCGCCTGATCCTCGAGGACCGACGAATAACACGTCTCGAACTGGCTCGAAAGACGGACCTTTCTGTGGGAACGTTGAACACTATCATTCATGAACACCTCCAGTTTCGGAAAGTTAGTGCCCGTTGGGTCCCGAGGCACCTCTCAGTGTTTGACCGGCAGAGAAGACTGGAAATCTCCCAAGAGCTAAGGTACTGTTTCCACACTGAAGGACAGCCGTTCCTTGATCGGATCATCACGTGCGATGAAACGTGGGTGCACCATTTCACTCCCGAGTCTAAACGCGCATCAAAACAGTGGAAGCATCTGGGCTCGCCAGCTCCCAAGAAGTTCCGAAGCACCTCGTCTGCCGGTAAGGTCATGGCCACGGTTTTCTGGGAGAAGGCTGGCGTTGTTCATCTTGATTTTCTGCCTACTGGTACCTCCATCAATAGTGCATATTACTGCCAGGTTTCCAGGGATGTGCATAAGGCGCTGAAGCAAAAGCGGCCGGGCCTCATCACCAAAGGAGTTCTCCTTCTACAAGACAATGCACGCCCGCATAACGCGCATCTCACGACACGCACCTTACAGGAACTTGGCTGGGAGTTGCTGCCACATCCCCCTTACAGTCCAGACCTCGCCCCCAGCGATTTCCGTCTCTTCGGGCCAGTGAAGGCATTTCTTGGGGGCCGCCACTTCAGCTGCAATGACGAGGTCAAGAATGCGGTCCGATCATGGCTGCTGCGCGCCGGTAAGGATTTCTACGCTGCTGGCATCCAAGCCCTCGTGAAACGCTGGGACACGTGCATTAGTGCAGCTGGAGGTTACGTCGAAAAATAAGACTAATTTCTCGCCTGTAAGTTCATTTTGCTTTTGCAAAAAATGAAAAGTCCCAGTTTGACTTGAGCACCCCTCGTATTTATGGTGCGGTTGGTCAGGCTACTATAAAACCTTACTATGTCAGTACCTACACTATATCAGTAGTTCATGGTTGGGGTTTCAACACATTGGGACTGCAGGTTTACATCACTACACCAGCATCTTCACCTTATGTTGGTACACTATGTAACTTAAAAGAACGAAAAACTGAGAGACACGGGACACGCAGACAAACACAAATTTCTTCGTGTTTGTCTTACTTGTCCCGTGTCTCTCGGTGTTTCGTTCTTTTAGTCATCATGCACCAGTTAGTCTGTGCCATCTCCCTTTTGTGGTACACTATGTAAAGGTTCTACTGTACAAAAAATTAAAGAAGAGAAAGAAAAAAAATTGCTGGCAACTGTAATGCTCACTTATGTTGTTTGTGAAGTTCCATGACTTTGTCCTCAAGTTCTGGCGTCTGGTTCGGGGCAAAGCGGAACTCAGACAGGTAGTTCCCTGCATGGTCTTCGGGGTCAAAGTCACCAAGTTCAGCTTGAACAAGGTATGATCCCAGTAGGGCATGGGTTACAAAGGAACAGGGAAGCCTGTCAAGGAAAATACCAACAGCCAGATTGAGCAAATTCAACTTTCAACCTATTGCGAGCCAACGGAGCAAACGGTGACGTACTTTCCCGACAGAATGTCGTCTCGGATTTGCAGGCAGAGCTGATACCTGCAATGAATGCAGACTATTGTTGCTCAGTGACCTCAACACGATATTACGCGGTAACATGAACCATATTATTCATGCTACACACAGTAAGCAAGCCACGTACCTTGTGATATCTTCCTGCAACTGAGCTGGGTCTGGTGGATAGAATTTCACTTCGAACGACATCTCCCAGGGTGTGTCTGTGGGTGAGGAGGAAAATTCTAACTACTTATTTTAAGTGTTGCAAATTCAGTGCTCTCGTCAAGGCGTCGGACACCCATCTCTAAGATAACGTTAGCGTATTATCAAATACAAAATATATATTATTAACAAAATACAAGTCAAGCTTATTAATTTTTCAATTCAATCAGAACATAATTAAAATTAACTGATGGCAGTACAAGAAAACTATAACTTAGCCTTCCTTGTTTGCACCTTGTATTGGTCTGCAATGTGACCTGAAGTTTATTTTTTCCAGCCTTGACCCATGCAGGCTCTCCAGTACAAAAAGTACTAGTATTAGTTGATTGATGACAGTTGCTAGGCCTTGTGAGGCTTGTGTTGTGTTTGTCCTTCTATGTGTAATAGCCTCATCCACTACAACGTTACTATAGTATTAGCCCTCCCAACTTGCAAGCAACACTGCAGCAGCCCCCATTTGTTCAAATTTCGAAGTGTGCCCATGCTACGACCTCAAATGGCACAAAGGTGCCATACCCTAGATACACCTATGTGCAAATGAAATAACATGCATGAATTACTTGCAACTCAAGCCCACTTACGTTTGAGTTGCTTTGATAGCCTTTTCTCAAGGTTGATCCAATTCTGCAAAGGCACCCAACAACATGTACAAAATTGTGAAGGAGGTGAAGCAAAATATAAAAAAAAAGAGACCAAACAGTTTATGACGAACCTGGGCCGACACGTATTACTGCAGGCCTGAAAGCTACACGATGCTTCCATAGACAACTTGTGCCAAACTTAGTTTACTTGATTACATACCGCAATGGCGCTCGCTCCCTGGCAAAGAATTGTGGTGATGTCGTTGGATAGCGATAAATGTAAAATGTTACCATATGTTTAAGAGTAATCAAATAGCGATTTATAGCACACATTTTTAAGAATTCAATTCTAGCCGAAATTGAAACATATGTGAATGGTCATACGAGCACATAATGGAAAAGTGTAATGACGAGGGCTAATTTGGCAAACTAAGCGTGGCACAGCCTTTTGTGCTGAGCCTTCAGGCCTGTAGCAATACATGCCAGCCTAGGATGAACTAAGACAAATCTAGAGGATTAGTCTTAGGATTAGTCTTAGCTGAAGGGCAACCTCACCCTAGCGTCCTCATGGTCTCTGAAGGAGAGACCAAAGTAGTCACGCTCCAGTAGGTTGAGGGATTCACAAACGCGATCAAACAACTCCTGTCCCTTGGCTTTGCGCTGTGGATAAAGATGCAAAAATTGCAATGGAAACGTTTTTCAGTGTAAAAAAAAAAAGGATAACACGGTAACACAGGCTCACAGAGACAATATAAACTGGAATATAGGTTAAATTTTCTTTTTGTTCAAAAATGCAACAGAAAAAGTCGACCCTTGTTTCACATTGCGGTCACTTGCAGAAAATGTACGAGCCTCGCAACAATGGGTGACAGACATCGTCTTAATTTTTCCTCCTCCTGTCTGCACCACGTTGCGTTGCTCCTTTTGCTACATTTTCAATCGAAATTTATTATCAAATTATTATCATTAGCAACATATCTTATGTTTCTCTGTTTATTTTTTTTTTTTTTGCAATCTGTATGTTCGAGTTGATCCATACTCAGGTTTCTATGGTTCTCAAGTAGAAACAATATTATAAATTGTGAGGAGGCAATGGCAGAAACAAGGAACAACAGTAAACCATTCATAAATACATCAAGGCTGGTGACCTGACTTTCTGAAAGATTAACTACCGCTGAAAGATCCAGCTGTCCAAGCTTACAAGACTTGGAAGAGGGAAAGGATCTCTGCATAAGGAGGAAAAAGGAAGGAGGTCTCACCTCGAGCTCGCAGTCAAAATCTGATCCGTCCAGCATGTGCACTCTGCATGGGACGCCGCCCTTGCCCCTTGTAACCCCTCCTGAGCGACGGGACTTGGAGGAGGGGGTAGAGTCCGAGGGGCCATTCTCTGCCGCTTTCTTTTCACCCCCGCTCTCTTTCTCCTCTGCCATGCCCCCTCACAGCAGACGGTCTGAAGCAGAGAAAATACAACACTTCAAATCATGTGCAGCCAACATCATGCACTCAAAATTTTGAATGCACGGTTCGAACAAGATATCATATACCGTAATTTCACGCGTGTTAGCCGCGGTTTATGCGCAATTTTTTTTTCTCACGGGTGCTCTGCGGCTTATCCACCGGTGCGGCTTATCTGATGACTATTTTTTCCTGGTATTTTCTCCATACGCCGGTTGTAACGAAAGGGCCGACAGTGTCTCTGGAACAGCACTGCCCTGCCGATGCACGAACAGTGCGTAACAGGGACGGGTCCACATTCGAGTAGATTGATTTTGCACAATTGGCCAATTTTTACACAATTTGCCCGATCAATTTTGGATTGCTCAAGCACAATCCGATCTCGGTAGAACTCTGGAGCTGACCTCCTTTCTTGTACACTATGCCGACCCTGGAGTATGGACCACACTGTTTATGGCCTTCTCTATGGTCTCCTTTGTCGCAAAAATCAGTCGTCTCGTATTGGCCGTGGCTTATCTGACAGAAAATTTTCAAAACGTTCCTAAAAACGAGTTCTGCGGCTTATCTGCAATGCGGCTTTTGCGCGTGAAATTACGGTACTGTCGTGTGTACCATACTTGTCAGTGTTCTGGTTGGCTTAGCCACCAACACCGATTGCCGTGCCTGCGTATGCAAATGGTTAATGCTAATGCACTGACAAGCTCGTGAAATAGAGGGACATCTTCAGATCTACATATTTACGTTTACTCAAAATAACTTTGCAGGTTATAGAATATTCTGCCACACACAAAAAAAAAAAGTGTACAAGGAGAACTGTACATATGACTTCTTCAACTTGTGTGGATCGGTAATACAATAAACCAACTGTCATTGTGACCAGCAGTAGAAAAAAGAAAAAAAAAATGGTGAGGCTCTCCAAAAACGAACAGACGATTTCAGAAAATTCCTGTGCTCCTTGCACACGCATTGCATCCTGGGAGATTAGTGGAATGAGGAAGGGTGAACTGTCCTCCACGTTTCGTTTTCGCTGCCCTTGATTCATCGGACGAGAGAGAGAAGGAGATACCTTCTCCTCCTTTGTTATCAGCAAGTTCCGGTAGTTCAAAGTGGCGCTAAGCTCTCTGGGATTTCCTGAAGTCGTCTATTAAAGGCATCGAAAAATTACGCATAGAAGCAATACATCACATTTTCCGTGATAAACATTCATTGCTTGTATGTAACGTACAAAACACTAAAAGCATCCATTTAATAAGACTCATGCTGTGTGTTCAATTCAAACCACTGCATATTTTCTTGCATTATATTACCAACAACTTTGGTGCGGACAACGAACTTATTATCACATACAGAAACAATTAATTAACGTGTACTTTATTATCCAGTGCAAAACATTTCATTCATACTGCACGCTGCAGATTGTAGAGATACTTAATTCAATAATCTACTAGCTCTCTTGTAAGTTGCAACAAGCCATAGTTTGTGCCATTTTCAACATACATTCTAAGTATGTGTGTCTCAGGGGTGTGCAGAATGACACTGCAGTGAATCATAAATGTGTTTTCTATCACTGTAGCTTCCACATCGAAAGGTTTAAGGCATTGCAGCCAGGGGCCTACGGCGCACTTCCGCAACTTCCGCAATTGGCTCACTATGGCTTAATGCCAAACACTTTTTCGGTCTTTTGACAAGCGCTGAAAGTACGCAGATCTATTATAAAATCCGGAAGCCCATGTGTGAAACAACCCCCCAACAACAAACACACGGTGTCTGCTCTTTACGAGTTTTTGAGCTCATGTTTATGTAATTACAACCAAAGCAAGGATTTTTTATCGATAAAAACGCCAGTGCAGGGCGGTGCTTTAAAGACAACACAAGACACGGCACTGTCTTTACAGATTTTAAACGGCTCTGTTTTTTGTCGATTTTAATGTCACACCAAACAGCCCAATTTTTAACCGTTTTCAGCGTTTTCTGTTGTGCATTTCTCAATGGAGGTGCAATTTATCTTGGAATGTGTTGAGGAACAGGAAGTTCAATTAATCACAACTTGTCTACCTCATCTGGCACTGGCAATTTGTATTATCATCCCATTTTGGAAGAGAAATGCACAGACTTTAAACTCAGCAAGGCATTTATTAGAAGTGATGTCACAATTTCACAATCATGTGTTTCCGTTTTCAACAATAACTGAGAACTGTCGAAAATGAAGCACCAAATATTTTTTCATGTGAATGACATAACATACGGGTATGCTAGCATCCCGTTTGCACCAGGTTTGTCAGAGGCATTGCTCAT
Source organism: Ornithodoros turicata (assembly GCF_037126465.1). Taxonomy (NCBI): domain Eukaryota; kingdom Metazoa; phylum Arthropoda; class Arachnida; order Ixodida; family Argasidae; genus Ornithodoros; species Ornithodoros turicata. The sequence goes on along the minus strand of NC_088206.1, from coordinate 7,851,516 downwards.
CATTTTCTATAAGTTTAAGTTTTTCAAGGTTCACAACATCTCCACTCTACAATTCAGTACATCTGGTTACGACAATGACTGACAGCAGCTCGCCAGGTCATTTTCGGTAATGCTAGGTGCACATATTAAAAAGACATGGTGTAACTTAGGCAGCATGGTAGTATATTTTTTCAGATTGGTTTTAACAATTACGAATAAGGAATGACTCAATATAGCAATAGAACAATTCAAATCTGATAAAATTATTTTCTTCACTATTTTTTGTAGAATTTTAGCTGCTAAAAATATCAATAGTTAAGGAGCTGAAATTGCACTCAATGGTGTGGCGATAATATTGATAGGACTCCATTAGTTTTGTTGTACGATCACAAAGTAGTTCTACTTTTATCACAATGATTTCATCATTATCCACCTACATCAAAGCAGCGGATCACCCAGTAAGCAATATGCATGCAAAATATAAGTACCAGTCCCTGTTACATGCAGTCCACAATGCAATACGGTATCGAACAGATTACACCGGACAAAACTCATGTACAGCCCTTGACAGGTTTCTAAAAATATACACGCTTCAGACAATGGAAATAAAAACAAACACTCAAGACAAAATGAGACTAGCTCGTTACGTTTTATATTGAGTTGTTGTTCTCTTTGTTTCCGACGTACAACAACCAGCTACACCAACTTTCTATGCAGAGATGCTTTCGACATGTGAACTATTGGGTCTGTTAATGTGAAAAGTGTGATACATCACTCAGATAATGCAAAAGCACACTTCTCATACATTTCCAAGGTGCAAAGAGCATTAACAAAGTGTACAACTATCCTGCCACCCCTTTCGCCTGCAGGTACTCCAAACACGCAGGGCTCATGCAGGAGCGACATCCTGCCAACATTTATAATGGTGCCCCACCCAACCACAATGGGCCCATTTAGACAGGAAGGCATTTTTTCTTCTTACTCCTTCATGAGGCAGCCATGCAGAACAAACCCTAGCGGAGGGTGCCAAGCTGATCCATAGTGTGTAAGGTTTTGCACAATGTGTTTCCACACGTGCGTTGAGTTTGCAACACACTAATGCTAAGTGTGTGATAAAATATGTGACAATTCTAAAACTAATGAGCCGTAATACTTTAAATGAAGTAATGTACCACACCACAAATGTTATGAATGCTACGCAGTGAAGTACAATAAGCTCCCCGACTATGAAGATAGGTTGATGCTTCTGTGCATGTACACATGCTTTGGCTTAAACGTTTATGGGATACAAGCTCCATTATATCAATGTGAGGACTTCATATAAGAAAATGTGGTGTAGGTCATTACCATTACTGAAAAATAACTTTGCTTGCTCCAGAACAAATGTTAGATGTAAGGATGGATTAAATATGAGAAGGAGAACTGATGGTCTGCATCTCCACACTGTCTTCACGCATGCTCGCTTAGAGATGAGAGTGGTCAGCCATGCAAATGGCTTGCTACTCTTAGCACGCATGCCAAAATGGAAGACTGCAAGGAAACAGGCTTCCTAGGTTTTTCATACAAGGGATTGTTCTTTGCTGGTGCACAAGAAACACTTAATGAAATGAACTTATAAAATGGCTAAAAACCTCAGGTGCGTAAAAATATGTGGTCATTCCCAAGCACTGGGTCCTCAAGATCTTGCAGCCCAAGAATGGGTAACAAATCGTGTAACATTGTAATTGACGAGGCAATTAGACATACAGGGAGAAACACAATACAAGCTCCACAACATCAACAAACATCACAAACCTAACAAATTGTGCGACAAAAATGTCACAAATAACCCTACCATGTCTATCGACAATGTCACACACTGTGAAAAGAAATCGACAAAAAGTACTCAGAGATATACCTAAAAAATATACGAAAAAAACCTAACCCGAGCTGAAGCGGGAAAGGAGATGCGGAGTAACGTAATACCGCTCTTGCAACTGAAGACATACACAGAAACCAAGGTCACCTTTCTTCACAAGATACACTATATCGTGCAGCAAGGAAGCCTCCAATCCTGCTGTGTCAACACAGTTGTTCCTCCCGTCACGACCAAAAGAAGCTTTGCGGGCAGAACAACTTTTAACAACCTGGATTTGATCAGCAAGGCAGACGCTTCAACAGACAGACTAAAGGGTCTGATCATTCTGTATTGTTCTTTGCTGGGACTTTTTGTCATTATTTTTTTATCATGTACTATGTACCAGGTAAACAAAAAAATTTGGAACAGATTGTTTAGCAAGGCAAGAGAACGTCGACGGATCCTCGAGCTCAAGAAATCCAAGTGAATGTGTCGCAATGTAATGGGACTGAATGGCTGCAATTTTTGTGCTTTGTAAGCTACCACCTTATACATATTTCACATTACATAGCCAGTATATAGCCACAGTTGATTCGCGGCGCTGACACGGAATAAAAAATCACATAAGAACATATTTCACGCGGTGGATCTTCTTTTGAAGCCAAGGTTGTGAACACGACAACGGCAGTTGTAGTGCTTATAACTTTCCTTTGCAATATAATTGCTTTGACACTTTTCACAATGCTAAATGTGCAAAGAACATGCCATTGCCAACACCCCAGCAAACCATTAATATCCTAGGGACATCCCTACAAGGTCCGGACATCCAAAGGATATCACTGGGATGTCGTACAATGAAATTTGCGCTTTGGGACAGCACACAGAGTCATAGTCTGTGAGTCATATGCGCAGGTTATGTGAAATAATGTGGCTGTGTAGGTGTGCTAGAGTTCTACGGAAGAGATTGCACTTAACCACGTGCAGCTGCAGACGTGCCCACATGTGAATAGCATTCCCCAAGTATTACGAAGAGTAAACATACGACACAACATAAGTAATTATGTCATGTCAACTAGTTCTGTGAACGATCTAGTTATGAGAAACATAACAATGCATGCCAAATTATTACACTGCTGCTAACTGCTTGTTCCATGCCGTTCTGGATACATAGTGGCCAAAACAGAAATATGTCTGTTATCAAAGTGTGATGCTCTATGATAAGCCTGAAGCATCATCGTTTTGTGACTCTCCTTGATAACTGCTGATTACTGCATCAAATTAATGAAGCTCAAGCCCTGAAGTATACCTCGCGTTTGAGCTTTGTGATCACCACGTATACGAAAGGCAAGACACGAAGAACAAACACCGTAGGCCCAACGGCTCACGGTCTGCCAGATCATTTTCATTTGGAGGGCGCTCGCAATGGCTGATATGTGCTGTGATAGAGCTGCTCGTAAACACATTAGTGCGCCATATCCGCCTCGCACCGAAACAATAATATATTATGTCTGAGATAGCAGACACGTTTGATAACATTCTCGTAGCAGCAGAATCCCTGCCTTGTCCAGCGGAACTGGGTCAGACGTAAGATGCAAACCGCTAAACATAGTCCCTCGGTCACTCCTCTTTGCATATCCGGCGCGAAACGCATTTTTTGTTCTCGTTTTTTTCCACTAGGAGAATATCACAGGTTGGCCAAGCGGTTGAAACATGAAATGTTAATGAGGTCAAAGATTCGACGTGGTGAATCGATAGAGCCGAGTTTAGGTCACGAGACAAGTGATGAGAACACGCGCCAAAGTGACCAAATAAAGTTGGCGTACGACCCCTCGATTGCACAAGCACTGTGGAATGCACAGCGTTCAAACAGGTAGCGAGCTTCTGACCGATAATATAATCACGTGCTCTGCGTGAAACGCAACTGATACTACTAATCTCTTATTTAAAAGACAACATTTGGCACGAGCTGCGTTAGGTGACGTCATATACAACGTCAATTATGTGCAGTTTTCACAACCCACCCGTGTTTACAAAGTGCGCCGGGGTCAGCATTTGAAAAACTACAGTTGATGCTCCGTGCATCCGTTGCGAGAAAGGAAGTTGTGACCGTCATTTTAGCTTATCGGCACCAGCATCAAAGAGGAACTTCACTCCGATCGTATAGAACAAAAGCGTGCAGCAAAAACAGGAGTGTGACAGGAATGTTGTATATTTGATTTGGGCGTCGCCGTTCGGTATGACCCCAACATGGCGCTGCTAAGCCTATTCCGACCGAAATCAACGTATTGCGTCCATCTAGGAGGTACTTTTGAGTGCACAATGCGAAAGAAATCAAATAATTGTTTGTTACGTACCAAGTGATTCCTCGAATAACGTCGATCAATCCAAGATCGGCTCGAAAAAAATCCGTCAGGCTCGCAAAGATTAAAACAGACCACAACCGGACGAACGGAGACGGGACGCTGCACGGACGCGGCGCATAGTAACGCCCTGACAGTTGTATGCATGCGCGCGATGAAGTATCAACTGAACTTACGCGAACTTACATTCTGCTCATGCCGTCTGCAATAATGATGTCCTTAAAACAGAGTTAACTGTCGCAGCAATTATAGTGGTATTAGTAGCAGACGAACTATTCGCGTGCGAACTACTTTATTTGTTGCTGGCGCAGGCGCGGAGCGTCTGCCAGCGCTCACCAAGTTCAACGCGCAATAAAAGCAACGAACGATTCGCACCGGTAATGAACTTTTATTCGCGCAATTTGTCGGTCGTTACATAAAAGTGAGTTTTGCTGAAAAGTGAAACAGAACTATGTCGGCGTCCAACACATTTTTTTTATTATGCTTTCTTGCTGAGCAGCGCGAAATTGCGCAGCCTTCGGGTGCAGCCTTCACTTTTTTTTAACCCGCTTTTGTTTTCTGTCAGGTTTCCAATGAAACTTTAAATTAAATGTCGGTCGAAAAATGTCATCAAGAGAATTTACGGTCGAGAAAGCTATTGACGTTGCGAGGCAATACGCAATATGGCCTGACACGGCCAGTACCAATTTAAAACCAGAAATTAATATACGTGCTATAAAATCCAGTGATGATTTTGACAGCACTTGGAAAGGTTAGATACAGGTATATATTGTACTGCGGTTTGAAATTATTTTGAAAATTTCTCCTTTGTCAAATATAAATGAATGTGAAACTGAAAATTAAATAATTATCGCACTTTCCGTAGGCAAGCCCATCATCTCTTCATTTTCTTTGTAATTAGTATCTCTATTCGATTTCGTAGCCAGAACGTACTTGTTACGCATCTACACAGGACATCGTTTGATCGGTGTTTGTGCAAGAGTGTCTGGAATTGCCTTGCCCCCAAATGTATTGATTGATTTATTATCTATGGCGAGTGCTTTTCGCACGTGATCCACTTGTATGTGTGGGCAGCAAGCTTCCATAATAAGCATGTTAAAATTCTCTCCCTCCCGTATTATGAAAATGAATAAATAAATCTCAAGAAAAGAAAGGAAGTCTCCTTAATAACAATGCATCTGTGTGGTATTAAAAAACGTCTGAACTCTCGCCGTCATCATGTTCTTACAATGCCAGGGACTGAAACAGGAACGGAACCGAAAACCGCTTGGAACCCAAATTGTTTCAAGAACGGTAACCGGAACGTAACCGCAATTCACCATCGGCGTAACCTGTCCTAACCTAACCTAACCTTAACCAACCGTAACCTGAACCGAAAAATATGATTTCGGTTACCGGTTCATATGAATCGGTTCAAGCGTGAACGCAAACGACTTTTCACACGATATTCGTATCGCTTTACAACTCTGATTAGTGGTGTTGTATGTTCTTCTGTTACAGACGTCATGTGTTTTTCATTCAGAAGTTGTGTAGACAACATATACCATCTTATGCACTTGGACCCATGGGCCCTTGCGGCCGGTCTTGGGCCCAATAAACTCACTCATTCATTCATAATCGTATGACATACGCATCGTATGACATGTATCGCGTGTATACGTCCCTTATCAGCTCTGAACTGTATTATTGTGGTCGTTAAGATACCAAGCCTAGCACGTTGTTTGCCTCCAAGTCTGTTTGCTTAACCGCTTAACGCACCCAGTATTTCTTGCCTTGTAGCTTGTTACAGCACGAGCGAACTAATGTGTACGAGATAATATAGAGACCGCAACAAATCATTTGACCAGGAAGGAGGGATAACGGACATATTTTCGTTACCGTTTCCATTTTCGTTACTGTAATATATTTTCGTTTCCGTTATCCGTTTTTGATACCAGCTTTTAATTTCGTTTCCATTACTGTTTCCGGTAATGGAACGGCTGTTACAGAGCTGCGGGACGACAGCGCGTCCGGCTCTGTCAGCAACCCTGTTTTGCCCAGGTACTGCTTCGGTGCCACGCGTACACACTACACAAGTAATTTTACGCCGTTGGGACGTGCACATCTTGCAGGATTTTTTAAAGAAGTGTAGGAACATGTCTTCAGTCAGACTTCTGTCTTCAGTCACTCTGAGTCCAGCAACCCAAGATGGGGGTAACCTTTGTCCAATGTCGCATTCATAGGCGGACGCTCTCAGTAGTAAACAATACTGCCATATAGCCACGGTGAAAGGAAGAAAGTAAAAAATAATAATAATAATAATAATAAGGATAAAAATCATATGCTGTCATCCTCGTGCTATGGTGGAGTAGAGTTCGTGGAGTCTATGTTGTGTCATGTTTTGATGTCATGTAGGTAGGAAAATGTCACGAGTAGGTAAGCGAGTGATGCACCCTCGATATCCAATATTGCGCTTTATTTCCACGCTGTCGTGTAATATTTAGAGCATTACAGGGAACGGAGTCATAGAAATACGAAAATAAAATGAAAAGTCACTGAAATGTCATCGCACAACAGTAATAGCCATTACCCGAATTCAATACCGGACGATAATTTTCGTTTCCGTTTCTGTTTCCGGTAATGGAGGACACTGGTACGCATTTCCGTTTCCGTTATCGTTACAGTCTCCAATTTCGGTAACATACCGTTTCTGTTTCCGCCTTCCCTGCCTTTTACAGGGAATGTCGCAAACGGCTAAAACTGCGTAGAAGGAAGAGGTCACTCTTTCTTCGACCTGGCAGATGGCACTGCACCACCCTTTCGGAGCACAACAGATAAATATGTTCATTTTTATCGGTTTGCACTTTGTAGCTCGTTATGCGACATACACGCAGCTTGCAGATACCATCCTAGAGAAAACCGAAAAAAAAAATACCGGTTCATTTGTTTTGTTACCGGTAACCGCAAATATTAAAACTGCGAATCCCGTAACCGGAACCGGAACCGCTTTCAGAGTTCTGAAACTGAACCGTAACGGTAGCCTAACCGATATTCGTTTCGGTTTCAGTTTCAGAACAGTACTGTATAGACGGTATCTGCAAAACGGTAACGATATCGGCCAAAACGAGACATAAACGTTGTCGAATGGAAATCGCCGTTGTATTTTGCGTTTTCCCGGTGATCGCCACCACTGGAAGGGCTTGCGTGTCCGAGGGGCTCTTGAGAAATCGGATGTGCATCTGAAGGACTACTTCCGGTGCACGAATCGAGAGCACCCATCTGACTGTCATAAGATCGACAAATAGGCACACGTGCCACACTTGAAGACATCGAGAAAAGTATAGGCGCGCAGACATTCCTGAGGCTTCTATATTTCCTTTTCCTTTTTTTCCTGCTAGGGTTTCATTTTGGAACTTTGGCAATGTAAATGGGAGAAAAAAGAAAAACATTCAAGTAACTCCGAGGGAAAAGGTGCCGGATTTCCGGTCAGGGACTATGGCTCCAAAAACAAAGACGTGAAGGAAAAAAAAATAGTATGAAAAACAATTGAAGGAGAATAATCTTCGAGATGGCAGTGCTGTGCTTTCCAACGTACCCGTCATTCGCTCCTTCAATTCTGCTTTGTAACAGCATCCACTGAGAGCTGATTACATCTTCTTTCTAGCGCGCATGCAGTGACGCACTGGTAACCCCCCCCCCCCCCCCCCCCCGGCAGTGCCAAACTGTAGACTGAAAAGAAAAGCGCCGATCTTAAGCCGCACCCTATATAGAGCCATGTTCTTTTACTCAACGATGTACATGCCCGACATCGTCTCTTCAATAACCGGAAGGAGAGCTAACAAATTTCATTATTTTGTTTATTTGCTTTGAAAGCGCCGTTTCGAAAATTCGACGGGAATAACAGGAAACAGCCGAGCGGTCGCGAAGCAATTGCAATTTGTCACGGCATATAGTGAAAAAAACAAAAGAAAAAAAAACGGGCGACTTGTTCTCGTTTTGGCTTTTATGTAAATATGGCGCTCTCAAAGAAACGTTCTGAAAAAAAGAAAAACGAAAAAAAAAAAACGAAAAGTCTAGCAAAGAGAGCAATAAATTCGTATAGACGGCGGTTTCTCTATGTCCTGCGCCTGTGAGTGCAACACGCGGTGAATTTAAATCACGCAATTTCTGTGCATCTTTAACGGGTGCTTTCGCGGAGCACCGCCAGATTTGGAATATTAGAGTTAGCATACATTTCGCGTGGCAAATGTATTCCGATTGGCTTGGCAGACAGATATTCGTAGAATGATTGTAGGGCGGCTTCTTTGAGTGAATTTTCGACGAACGCTTTGAATACTCCGTTCCTATTTTTCCTTTTTTTAGCGAAACAAAAAAAAGGTAGTTCATTTCGGGGTTCGAGTTAGACTCTGGAAAGCCCGTCAATCCAGAAGATGTGCATGGGCTCGAGTCCTACAGCTGGCTAACCTTTTCAGTGACTTCCATCTTTGACCGTATTTCTTATTTCTTTAATTTTTCAAAGCGATAGCTGTGTAGCCGCAATCACCGTGTAAGTACTTTCGTAGCGTTGGAGAAGCACGTGACAGTGACCACGTGAGCAAAAATTTACCGACAGCGATCCATACATACATACCCGTATACATAAGTTACATAAAATGTGACTAACAAACAGGTACAGTTACCTAATTACAGCTAAGTTATATAAATTATACCTACTGTTTATGACACTAAAGCCAAGTGAATAGAACTCTCGTAAACACTCAACACACACACACACACAGATTTCAACACTCAAATTATCCAACCCCAATTACATCACTGTTAATCTAGAGCAGTCATAGTTTTAGTAAAAGTTTCGTAGAATCTTTCGGCAGTAGGCGTCCACAGCTTCAGCTGAGAACACCATCACTCAACGATAAAGTATATTTCACCTTCCTATTGTCACCATCTCACCATTCAACGTCCGAATGTGCCGTTTAAATACCCTCAAATTACAAATCCGTAAAGAGAACTTCCCTGCATGACAGCGACGCATTGTTGCAAAGCCACCCTGCCAACACCCTTTGTACGAACACAAACACATATTAAAATTTTAACGAGGCGATTTGAGCCGCTCCCGGCTCGAACGGACTACACAAACTGCATCTTATCTCCCGTCAAATGCGCGAATCCAAAGTCTCCGTCAGAAACCCAGCTGCGTCAAGAGGCGGGTTACAGCTATTATTCCCCCGTTGCAAAAATCATCCGCGAAGGCGCTTTCGTATTTTGTTACGGTATCCCAATTAAGTGTCTGGCGATTCGCTGACGCCCGTCCGAGTCTGTGGATATAGGTAGCAATTATTCCGGGCACGCTGTCACAGCACTTCACACAGGCTGAGTCAGACAAGGGAGTGTTGGAGTCGAGGAAGGAAACTGTGTTTTGCTTTGAAGCTTTTCCTCGTTCGCGTATAAGCAGAAACACGTCAAGATGAATGGGTGGAGTTAACCATAGACGACTCGCAACAGTTCGCGTGTCCCGAAGAAGAAGCGTAAAGTTGTCAGGAGGCGATATACTATGATGAACATATATGCATGAACGTAAACAGGGTGTTTCACAGTTGGTGGACACAGTGTGTGTGGACAGTGTGTGTGTGGACAGTGTGTGTGGACAGTGTGTGTGGACAGTGTGTGTGGACAGTGTGTGTGGACAGTGTGTGTGGACAGTGTGCGTGAGTGACTGACTGAGTGTCTTTGGCACTCATTGTTCTTATTGTAATTAGCCATTTTTGTTTTCCTTCTGGAGTAGCCGGCTCTCGTAATGAGTGCCTATTTCTCCATTTTCTTCCCCTTTCTTATCAACTCAACTCAGCTCAAAGGGTGTTTCACGAAAAATGATTCAAAGATTTTTTAAAAAAAGGTTCATCGCGCACCAAAAACGAGGACTGCATAGTGTTACCAATGGTGTGAGGATACTCAGACTATCTTGTTGTTTTGTAATTAATTAATTAAGTGAAATTAATTATGAAAGATGAAAGTCACTGACTATCATCTTTCATCGTTAATTTCTTAGGCAACTTGAGGCCTTGTATGTGATTGTCCCTTCTATGTTGTTCCAGCCTCAGAACATCAGTTCTCTCATGAAATTAATTAGTCATAGCAGTTTCTTAATTATAAGTATTAGCGCCAAAATGTCAATGAGAAAGTTGTAGCGGGCGATACAACGACATGAATCAACCGTTGATCGCAACTTTGTGCCTCTAACGGATGCTTTTTTTTTTTCCGGCTCCAAATACTAACTTTCGGGTTTGCAAAAAACAGAGGCGGGACCCCTCGCAGACGGGCGAGGAGCGCCGGATCACAGCGCTCTCTAGCGTCCTGTTATCGAACGAAGACTATAGTCACGGTTCTCATTGACATTCTGACATTTTGGCTTGACATTGACTCCTCGCTCGTCTGCGACAGGTCCCGCGTCGTTTTTTTTTTTGTGTGTTTTTTTTTTGCAAACCCGAAAGTTAGTCTTTGGAGCTGAGCAAAAAAAAAGGATCCGTTAGAGGTACAAAGTTGAGATCAACGTGTTTCGTATCGCTGTCTCGCCCGCTACAACTTTCTCATTGGCATTTTGGCTCTAATTTTTATAATTAAAAAAAAACTGCTGTGAGAATTAATTGTACTTAATTAATTGATCAATTAATTACAAAACAAAAGTAGTTTGAGTATCCTCACACCACTGGTAACACTATGCAGTACGTCTTTTTGGTGCGCGATGAACATTTTTTTTTTTAACTTTGGCTCATTTCTCGTGAAACACCCTGTATATGAGCATGGCTGCTGAACATCGCCCCCTCAAACCAGAAGCAACGACAACAACACTTTGTACAAAAATAAAGAATAAAAAAGGGTGAAAGATGAGTACGTAGATTTGACTTTCTGCAAATTTTCGCAGTTTACCACTGTTGTATGTTTTGAGGCTAAGTTGCGCCAATACGCCACAGGTTGCGAAAAGCTGTATGTTGGATGTCGATGTGTGTCTCCTAAGCGCCCTCTGTTGACGAAACGAATACGTAAAGTATGAGGGATTTTTTTCTTCTTCTAACTTGTAGAGCTACATCATCACAACGAGGTTAGTCAATTTTTGCGAAACACCCTACCGGGCTTAGCGTTTTGTTGTGTTGTTCTTGTCTGCTCTAACTTGTCATCGAATGTTGACCGCCCGATATATTGCGGTGAAGTTAATCTCAAGGAACAAAGAAAAAGTGAGAATCATTGAAGATACGAATAATTACCATATACACAGCAGGTCAGAAGCAACAGCAACAACTTTCGATCAGGGTAATCGAGTTGTTGTTCTATCTATTCCCATCTAATTCCCTGCTATCTTCGTTTCCTATCATCCCGAACCTCATTCTGTCCGATATGCAATGGAAGCGATCTATGCAGCCAGGGATGGGAATAAATACATTTTTTGAGTATTGAAATATAAATACAAAATATTTTGTTGAAAGAGGGATTTAAATACTCTGCATAAATACCTTCCAATATGAGTAATTAAATACAAAATATAAATACACTATTTAAATACCATAACTACCGCCATAAATACTCTGAGGAGGATGTCAACAAGAATTACAGAAATAACGATTATCATAACAACAAATCAGCGACGAACAATAGCATTTATTTGTTAGATTATGAAGCCGATTTGAATATTAGAAGTTTCTCGAAGACTGCATCTTCTGGGTATCTTTTGTTCGGCCGTAGAAACAGATTCACAAAGGAGAACAGCATCTCCACAGGTGCCGATGAACAAGTGCTTGTATTAAATTTGACGAGGATGCTTCGTACAACGAGGTAGTCGGGTGGTTCCGACCGTTATCCACAACAACAGTGAAAAACTAGCCATCTAAACTGGTTTATCGCATGTGCATGCTTGCCAAAGCACGGCATAACTGCGCGGCTCTCCAAACTCTGTTTTGCCCTTCTTACCACAAGGTCAAATGCAGGGTAACTTTGAGATATGAGTCAGTATCTAACGTATTTAAGGGTATTTATAAAGTACGTGCATAATAAATACCCAAAAATAGGTATTTAAATATAGTTATAAATACATTTTCAAGCCTCTATTGAAATAAAAAAATATAAATACATGTATTTATATTTCGAAAGCTATTTTAATTGCAATGTATTTAAATACTGGCCATCCCTGTATGCAGCAACATTTCGCGAAAAAAGAAAGAAAAAGTAATTGAACTAACAAAAATGTTGACACATTCCCGAGACAAGGCAATTAAAAGAGAACAAAATGTCACCAAGCTATACATGCGTTTTGTGGCATGTGTATTAACGCTACGTGCGTTGCCCTCTCATTAAGATTACAAGGAATGCTACAACTTTTATAAAGTATGTACATAATAAATACCCAAAAATCGGTATTTAAATATAGTTATAAATACATTTTCAAGCCTCTATTGAAATAAAAAAATATAAATACATGTATTTATATTTCGAAAGCTATTTTAATTGCAATGTATTTAAATACTGGCCATCCCTGTATGCAGCAACATTTCGCGAAAAAAGAAAGAAAAAGTAATTGAACTAACAAAAATGTTGACACATTCCCGAGACAAGGCAATTAAAAGAGAACAAAATGTCACCAAGCTATACATGCGTTTTGTGGCATGTGTATTAACGCTACGTGCGTTGCCCTCTCATTAAGATTACAAGGAATGCTACAACTTTTATAAAGTATGTACATAATAAATACCCAAAAATCGGTATTTAAATATAGTTATAAATACATTTTCAAGCCTCTATTGAAATAAAAAAATATAAATACATGTATTTATATTTCAAATGCTATTTTAATTGCAATGTATTTAAATACTGCCCATCCCTGTATGCAGCAACATTTCGTGAAAAAAGAAAGAAAAAGCAATTCAACTAACAAAAATGTTGACACGTTCCCGAGACAAGGCAATTAAAGGAGAACAAAATGTCACCAAGCTATACATGCTTTTTGTGGCATGTGTATTAACGCTACGTGCGTTGCCCTCTCATTAAGATTACAAGGAATGCTACAACTTAATTAGGACGGGTGTCCACATAGCCAGAGCGCCCTCTTTTCGCTTCTCTTCTTTTTTTTTTTTTTTTTCAAACAAGCCTTTCGCCTTGTGGACTGTGGCGCCGTCCCACATATATAGTACGCGTGCCATACTATATAACGAAAAGGGGCAACCGCTAATGAAAAAAGACGGCTAGCAGACGCCTCGGAATGAATTGGACGGGGGCGCTGCGGAGGTTATGTGAATGTACCGCGTTTTCTCGCATGTGATGGGTGGGCCTTAATGGAGGAACGGAAGAGAGTGCCTGAAATTTGTTGGAAGGGAAAGACGTCTTTCCGGACATATTGTGGGTGTCACTGCTAATGCCTAAAAAGAAAAGAAAAGATTGGGTGTATTGGGAAACACTCTGGCAGAACTGCTAAAGAGTTTTCGATCACTTTCTGTTTTGCGTTTGATTTTATTTATTTATCGAATGTGTCAAATCACACATGCTACGAGAAGAATTGTTCTTTCTCTGGGCTTGACTTTGTGTTTCTTTCTCGTTTACGTTGATATACATATTAGCTGAGTTTTTCTTTCTTATTTTTTTTTATTCCGTGTGAGCGCTGCGAAGCAGCTGTGGCTATGAGCGACGTACAGACACGTGGACAGTTGGAGAGAGGACAGCAGGAAGGAGTGAGAGGTAGGGGGGTTAGTATGCGTCCTGGTCCGACTCCGGGGAAACTGTGCCGACATTCGCATGGAAAGTCTGCCGAAAAACCCAGGGAAAACCTTATACAGCATGGCCGGTGCTGAGTTTCGAACCCTCGCAGTCTCGGCGTGGATATATATTAGCTGTCCGCAGGTTCATTTTTCCGAAGACTACGAGACTATTGGAGTAGCCAGCTCTCACCACGTCATGCACGGTCAAGATCACCCCGTTCTTTTTTCTTTCTTTTTTTCTTGTTTGATATATAACCTGACCTAACTTTTCTCGAATCACTATACTATACACACAGTGCAGTGCAATATTTAGTTACTGCTCATAATGAATGTGAAAATTCTACTTAGTGCTCGTCTGGCATGTGCCTGGCTTGCATGCGCAAGTCAGTGTGTTCTAGATCGACCTATAGGGGGCGACACCGTCACCTTTCTAGTGTGGATAACACGCCGTCCGATGTTTGGAGCTGAGATGGTTCTTTCCCGTACTTCTTGTGTATATTTACCGGAAGATCACTTGTGCCGCGATGGTACGATACTGTTATATTCCCCAATGCTCCACCTACTGCACTGAACGCGGAAAATAAACGTGTAAAAGCAGACGACGCGAAGAAGCTATCCACACTACGGTAGTTCATCGTTTCTCCGCAGCGCGCCGACACCGCTGCGGAGAAACGATGAACTATGCCGTAGTGATACGCTGCACATTCCACAAGCTTCAAAGCACCGCATCGAAACACTCGAATAGACGTGAAGACTATTGAAACGGGTCATGAAATGTTCAACGACATCCCTATACCATGCTGCATGTGCGGGGGAACGCCCTGGATAGAAAACAACGTTAGTAAGGTGGAGGATGGAACAAAAAGAGATAAAGATTCTAGCCACATGGGAGCCCACCTCTTCACAATCGACAAATATCATTATCGGAGGAAGACGACAAGGCTTTAAGGTATCTCCTCGTAATGCATACCTTCCCGGTGGCCGATCAAATTAGGGACTCTTGCGCTGATCTAATCTTGTACGGTTATTAACTCTCTTCCTCGCGCACCCGTTCATGTACAGCTGTGCGGGAACCGGTCAGAAAAAGTGTTCTTTGGGTGTCTTCTTTCCTATTCGAGCACGCGCACAAGTATAGCCCATGCGCGGGACGTCAAAGCACATTTCCTCTTAAGGGCGAAACGCATTGGACGTTTTCTCAGCGTCAAAATGTCGCGCGTACGCCATGGCCTTGCACACGCGGCGAAGAAACGCCAGCGAGGCGACCACCCGAAACGCATGGGACGCGTACGGAGCGAGTGACGCACGCCACTGTTGCTATAATCGTCGACCACAAATATCTGTTAGATCGTGCAGATGCTCTTCTTTCCTGTGGGTCCTGCGTTCCTTCTTTCCAGATACCATTAAAATGTTCACGTAAATTTAGTGTGACGGATAATGTCCCAAAAATTTATGCGAGCTGCTTATACGCTACCTTGTCTGCCACACGACGGCCATGGTTCTGTCTACTTCTCGGAAAACGCGCCCAGACGCGCGCGAATATCTGTAGTCGACAGATTCCGGCGTACGCCCTCCGCCCGCGTTGAAAAACTGGTTTTTACGAGGTCACACGCACGCCGAGCGCGCGCGCGTCCTGAAAACGTCGGAAAAACGCTCCATGCGTTTATCCCTTTAACCAATCAAGGTCAGCGTTGACCACCGGTGTTACAAAATCGTAGGGAGAGTAAGAAGAGCGAAGTAAGATAACCATAATAAGCATCAAACTGGCTAGTTAAACTAACTTTTACAAAATCAATTTTGAAAAAAAAAAAAAAGCTTCCATTCACACTGACATTGTTGGCATTGACAACACGTTAAAACTCGCTTCCAGAGGGTCACGTGACCATACCGAAATTCGCTGATTTCCTATTCCGAAAACTTCCCAAGCTACCTTCCTCAGCCAAACCCACTTCCACATATATGCGGTGCGTACGTTCTCAATCAAACAGCGCACACTATTCTACTACTAATCAAATTTTTACAAATTTTTCTGTTTTAATCCCCAACCAACTACCCAGAAATCTTTCTCCCCTACCCCTCCTCTTTCTTCATCTTTCGCTTCTAAATTAAGCTAAACTAAACTTCCTCTTCTCTTACATATATACGAGACAGCATTTCGCACTTTATCTCGCACGGAAAATGCTGAGGGATTACTATAGGAAGAAAATAAAAGCGGCACGGGCAATTGTTGTTGGCTCTCTGCCCTTACCCTTTTCCCCTCCGCTCTCTCTCTCTCTCTCTCTCTCTCTTTTCTTTGTACTGCAGGAAAAAGGAGTCTGTCTGTGTTTACGTTTCGCACTGTGTTTACGAAGCCGAGTACAAAAATCGATATCAAGTCCCGAATCCAGCCCCCACAATCATCATTTATTGTCAGTAAGAAAAATGAACTCACATTCGCATCAAAAAGGAAGCTAGACCCGCACCTAGATTAGATTAGAGGGAAAATGGAAAATATGGAGATGTCAGCCGTTCTTCACAACGGCTCAAATCCCACAATTAATCGATCAAAACTAGCGTTTGTACAGCAACTTTACCATACGGGGGTGAGTTTCTGTGCTTCTTCAGTACAGTACGCAGTAACATGTATAGTTTTAATCAGAGATGAGGAAGCTACTCGACAAAGGGAACTCGTTACCAGCTCCTGAGGTACTTTAGAAAAGTAACGAGATATATACTTCCAAGATACTCGCTACCCATTATATATGCTTTTTAGTTCTTTAGTAGTAGTACGCAGCTCGCGATGTTTGTAGACGAGAATCGAACAAAAGGAACTTTGAACTTTCTCCGCGTTACTTTGACAAAATTACCTAAAAAATGAACGAGTTCCTCAGGAAGTTACTGGAGATCAAAAGCAACGAGTTAAGTTAAAAGTTACCGGAAAAACTAGCTTAGTTACAGTAACCAGTTACCCCTAACGCTGGTCTTAATAGATCGAAATCAGATCTATTAAAATACCATAGCACTATGTACTATAGTATATATGTACTGATTACAACTTGTTACGCTGATAATGCAACAAGAACATGCGGATTAATACTCCAAGAAGCAAACAGAAATTGAAATGTAATAATTGTTAATTCGTGTTTTTCTTTTACAACCACATACCCATGAGCGACGCCGCAGTCGTCTGTCAATCTTTCCAGCCTATATACGGGCTCATTAACATGCTCCGAAATGCTGCCTGAGCAACTTGTATGTACACTGCCACCAAGTTAGTGGTGTCCACAATCGGGATCGAACCCGCAACCTTAGTATCAGCAGAATGGACACGCGGCCAACTCATCCACCGAGGCCGGTAAAAAATCGAAATGCAAACGTCTGAAGTCGCTCCCCAGAACACGCCGACCCATTCCAATCCGCCAGTCCATGGATACTTTTCCAGCTTCTCATATTTCGAGCGCATAGTTACCCGATTTAAGAATGACGAAAAAGACATAAGCCATTCAAAATAACGGTTTCGTCGAGTTTAATCATCCTCCGTGCCGCACAAAAAAAAGAAGAAAGCAAGACCAACAGCGAACTCTTTCGGCTGATCAAGATTTATCAACGTTCTGCAACGTTGCCCCACAGGAAGAAGAAACAACGAACGATGAAAAATAAACGTATTTTCTTCAAAGTTAGTGAGCTTTCTTTTCTTTTTTCTTTTTTTTTCAGTTAGGAGACTTTGGCGTAGTGAGTGCACGCTGTGCGTAGGCGTCTGAGCGAATGAGCCCTAATAACGTTATATTCTCCATCTTGTCGTTTCTGCACTTTCCTGATATAGTCTTTCCCGTCCCTTCTAATCAATAGCGAAAAAGAGATATCGCCTTCTTCGTGGATAAAGTTTAGGGGCGCGTGCAACTTACTTGAACGAGAATGCCTCAACATGCGCCGCACGGAAAATGCATCGAGCGCAGCGCGCCCAGAGACGCATAAATTATTTTCAGTATTTGTATTTATGAACGTGACATATTATATACTCCTCTATACCACTGAGAACGAACGAGGAGCAGAGGTGAGCTAATGGGTGCGTGCGAGAGTCTTCGGTTCCGCACACCTTTCAAGAATAAGGCAAGGAGGAGGGTACGTCATGACGTCACCTGTTCCCCTGGCACGTGACCCGTGACATAGACCGGCGCAGCTCAAACGGGTGTAAGCAGCGCGTAAGCTGAGAAGAAATACATTTAATAAAGTCACTGGATTGGGGAAAGTAACGCCATGCTTTCCCTTTTCCCGCCTCCACCATGGAACAACAATGGCGGTCGCTGCATGTGTTGGAATGCTACGGCCGCCATTGTTGCTCCAATGTAGCGACGGCAAAGATCGGGGGACGGCGGTGCTTTCCCCAATCCAGTGACTTTAAGAAGAAACAAAGCACAAAGGTACGGGGACTTGCTGACGTCACGCGAGGATCGTGCCGGCCGGCCGTGGCTGCTTTCTCGGACTGCTTTCGTAAATTTGACTGCGCACTAACAGTACACCGCACAGCGAAAACATTTTTGTATGGTGGCCCCTGAGGCACAGCTTGACGAATGGGTTTCGAGTCACGTGAAATGACACCTCATTGCTGCTTTAAGCCCAGGGCACTAGGATCTAAAGTAAAGGTGTAACAGAGACATGTAACAAAGAAAGTAAAACAGCAACCAGCAGCGCGGTATAGAGTGGGTACAGACAACATACAGATACAGAAGGCCTCTAACTCTTTTGCGCGTGGACATGTAAAGTCGGAGCGTTAACCAATCGCCGCAGTCGATTTCAAACAGGGGCTTCCTGTGGCTCCCCCAAGCGGCTCATGGCGGCTCGTCTCCATATAGCTACGGCCGCCGAAGCACTGACGTGATTGGCGGGCGCTTGATGGTTACGTCACGTCATTCGAGCGATCAGCAGGCTTTGTTTCTTTGGTGATGTTGCTACAGCGCGCAGTCGTTGGTGGTGCCGCTTTCCAATGTCGTCTTGAAAACCGGGTGAAATCTAAGTTTCCTTAGCTTCATAGCCAGAGTTGCTTCGCGGCGCTCTTGCGGAACCGACGTTGGTCGGACGTTTAGCGAGTTTTAGGGAGAACGTAGAAGTGTCACGATAACGTTTCCGAAAACTGATCGCCTGGTTCCCTTGGAGTGGCTCACATCACGTTGCTGATAATGAGTGATATCTGATTGACTGACAGCGATACGGAATCAGAGGACGCTTACGATTCTCTAAAACTTCCAAATGAACCGCGCTTCGAAAAGTGGAAAGTCTAGCGGCCCGGTGATTGAAGCAAGATTGAAGCAAGTCGGAAGCCGGCGGGCGGTATTTCAAACGAAACTGTTCTATAACAACTCTCACAAACGAACGTAAATAGTGAGTCTTAGTGCATCGTGCGGCATCGCCTTTGCGTACGTAAGGGATAGAGTGGGATAGCGTACGTAAGGGATAGCGTGGGATAGAAGGGATAGCGTAAGGGAAAAGGGATAGCGTGGTGGTTCTGCGCACTGCGCGAAACTCTCTTTACGTTTCGCGCTTGCGCATAACTAGCAACGCTATTCCTTACGTACGCAAAGGCGATAGCGTACGATATACTAAATAGGGTGGCTTATATTAGGACGACGCCTGTATTACGTATGTATACGACCACACACGTGTTGAAACAGCAATTGAACGCAATGATGTATGTCCCGGCGGGCCCAGCCAAATGTCCTCCAACCAAGACAGTCTTCTTGGAATCCATCTGATCCCTTACTTTCCTTTTCCTTCCCCCAGCAGCGCCGCATCGTTAACTAATCTCTGTCCCATTTGATCCGGGCTGACAAACAGATGCATTAGCCCATGGCTCGCTTCCATTGCACCCTAGCTTAGGAGGATTTCCGCCGCCTATTTCGCCAACGCAAGCGGAACGCGCACCTATTACGCGTCTTATACCACAGTGGGTATTCCGGGTGCTCTTTGCTGCGCATAAAAGGTCGGATCCTGATCCTGTCGTCTTGAAAGAAAAGATAGAATCTCGTCCCAGACGGCATGCACTAGAATTATTGATAAGTAATCTCCGTTTATGGAGCTGATGATTTGACTATGGACAACGGAATTTGGAGTATAATAGTTTTGCTCGTATTGGTTTCTCTGGAAAGAATTTCTGTAACTGCCTTACTATTTTCTCTGTGACGTTACCGCAGGGCGAAGATTCCAATCCGAGCCGGAACCGGGAACCGCAAACCGGAGCCGTTATTCTCCGACTCGCAATCCAAACTAGTAATAATATCGACCATGAGGCCTGGCACATAACATGTCCATTGGGTTATGCTGCAGCACGTAAAAAAAAAAAAAAAAAATCACGAACATTACAAAGAAACGGAAGAAAGTATATAAGGAACAGACTAACCCTACTGTTCCACAACAATAAACATTCAGAATGAGGAGTAGACCAACGTGGGAACCACCTGGAATATGGCAGTCGCCGAAACCATTCCGCTTTTACAGTTAAGTTCCTGTGGGCAGTGACGCCACACGATGCAGGTAACAGTGATGGCCACTAACTACTTCTACAGTAGTTTAACTATAACTACTAACTACTTCGCGATGGAGTAGTTTAACTAGTAGTTCAACTACTTTTCGGGGGAGTAGTTAAAACTACTTCTTTAACTACTGCAATGTAGTTGAACTACATCTGTAACTACTTAACGTTGTCCATCAACACCAATCCCTTGTAGTGTTCTTGGACACCTAAATATGAATCACACGGAATGATAAACTTTGGTTCAAGCCACTGCTACGACAGTCAAATACAAAGCTTGCAACGGGATTCTTTCTGTGCCTAAGTTGCAGAATTATTTCACAGCAAATGAGGCTTCACGAGACAAGCATTAAAAGTGAAGATTTAGTAGACATGCATGACACAATTGCTCTGCACCTCCCTTCTCATCAAACAAGTAGCTCAAGGTAAAAGTCGGAAGCACAATCGTGCCGTAAAGCTTGCGGCAAAATCGGAAGTAGTTTGCGCCTTCAGTAGCCTAACTACTGTAGTTAACTACTTAAAATACTAGTTTAACTAGTAGTTGCCACTACATTTCTGCAAGTAGTTGATAACTACTTTTTAACTACAATCTGGTAGTTTAACTAGTAGTTTAACTACATGTAGTTAACTACTGGCCATCACTCGCAGGTAATATGGACTTCGGCGAGAACGAAAATTGGGAGGCTAGCAACCGAGTCGATATATCTGCAACACTTTATACCGGAAGAATTTGAAACGGTCGCAACGGCAGCAAGAACAGTGCAAAGGTACATATCTGTCCGGTGGTATACAGTCTTCTGCGAAGTCTGGTGCTGGCGTGCGTCCTGTGGAACGGCCGGAGATGACGGGGTCATGGCGCTCCTGCGCTGACGGCTCCTTGATGTTGTGAAAGTCCACAGGCAGACACGACAACAGTGCGATGTTTTCACTCAGTCCACCGCACTAAAGCCCTGCAACATCCGCTGATGGAAGCAGATATGCGCAGGAAACTTGCGGGTTCGGATGAAATATGGACGCTCGTTGTGATCTGCGGATCGGATGCGGATGGCGCCGGATCAGGAGCGGATCGGAGGCGGATCGGATGCGTATAAACCGCGAGGGAAGGCCACCAATTTTTGTTGCACTAGGCACCCAACACCGACAACAATGTGAACGCAAGCCGCTCGCGCGACTGGGAGAGGAGACTTCTGGCGTCTCGAGTTCAGGTGCGCGTTCGGCGCCGATCCTGCGGTACACTCGCAATCGACCCTACCTACTCCGTTTGTTGCAAAATCGGTGCTTGGTGCCGTGTATTCTCTCGTGGCAGCTAAATCTGTGCTTATGCAGTCTTGTATCCTTTGGTGATATCATGGACGCTCAGGACCTGCCCTCGCTCCAAAACTAGTCGCCGAGAGAAGTCGCCCGTGTGGACGAAGTTCGGTGACAACAGTTTTTGTTATCCTTTTTTTCTTTTTTCTGTGCTGTTTTGTGCTGACGGAAAATAAAGTTTATTTAATGGAAAATTGGCTAGATATATCGAGCACAGAAACTGAATCATCTCTGTGTCCCGTGGGAGACGCGGATTTTGCGGGTCGGGTGCGGATGTAGAAGTTGGTCGCCGTTGCGGATGCGGATCGGATGTAAAAAAAAAACGCTCATCCGCGCAGGGCTTTACACCGCACTCCTTGTTGCAGAGTTCTCGCGCACCAAGTCTGGAGTAGGCACCACGGCCTCACCTTGCCAACTCTCCTCTCTATCCCCCTGCCCAACCTGAGGTTTCTTCTTCTTCTTCTTCTTCTTCTAGTACGTGTTCTCTCCTCCATGTGTGGCGCCTTTGCGTCGACAGGTCTGCCAATGCGTACCGGTCCCGACAAAAGTTTACGGAACACCGGAGCGTGGAATAAGAGCCCGCGGTGTGGCTGCATGCTTCATGACTACGTCTTCCCCTATATATAGGTGCGTAGTGGGAAACCTAGGTGTATGCACGATGTCTTCCCCGAGGTACAGGTCCCGACAAAAGTTTACGGAATACCGGAGTGGCGTAGATCTTCATCGGAGCGACACCCGTGTAGCAAACGGGAACAGGTACACTTACACAAGCAGGGGACTGGGTATTCCATGCACCCCTCAGTAAGTGTCCACTCCCGTTCGCTGCTATGCGTCGCTCCGATAAGAAATGCGTCGCTCTGGCGTTCCGTAAACTTTTGTCGGGTACTGTACCTCGGGGAAGACATCGTGCATACACACAGGTTTCCCACCACGCACCTCGGGTAAGACATAGTCACAGTGCACATACACAGCCACACCGGGCTCTTAGTGTCGGCCCAAGTTGATCCTGACATGCTCCTCACAATCTGGCCAATCGTAAATCCCAGGCACCAGATCACTTGTACTCTGATATTTATAAACTCTTTTTTCTCCCCCCCCCCCCCCTACATTTTTCATCAAACGCGTCAGGGGAACTACAGTCTAGGCGTTGTCCTATTTTGGGGGTAAGGTACCAGGCGATCATGACAGACATACACTCTCTCTAGTTTCTTGATAGTTATTCTCCATAGTTGTTACTCTTTCGTCAAGTCACCGCAGTAATTCATCGGATGCGACTCAATGTGGTTTCTGCAGCTCAGTGGCGTTACCGCTTACGGCAAGGTGACTCTCCAAGAGACCTTCAATGCGGTGACCTGGAGGATCTAGAGCACATCCTTCTCCATTGCCCGCACT
Organism: Ornithodoros turicata; assembly: GCF_037126465.1. Taxonomy (NCBI): domain Eukaryota; kingdom Metazoa; phylum Arthropoda; class Arachnida; order Ixodida; family Argasidae; genus Ornithodoros; species Ornithodoros turicata. Next base: position 7,828,422 of record NC_088206.1, on the reverse strand, counting down.
ATACCACACTTTCTGTGTCTCTAAATGAGCTGGAACCTGCTCCCCCCCCCCCCCCCTCAGTATGTCAAAATTACTTGGTCCATGGCCCCATCCAGCCAACCAACGCCCTGCCCCAAATACCCTTTAACCTTTTTTACCTTTAATAACCTTTTTTACCTTTAACCTTTAATACCCAAATAACCTTTTGGACACCGTAGGACTTCGGTCCTCACTGTGAGGTGACTCATTATTCCACTTCACCGCATTACTGCTAGAGTCACTAAATAGGGAGCAGAGTAGTGACACTGAGCCACGCCGGCGAGCGAGCCCGCCATCTTGGATCCGGCGCTGCTGCGTCGCCTAGCAACGGGACGCCAACCTCCTCCTTCTCTGCCGGAGAACAGCGCGCAGTCGAGTCAGCTCGCAACGCAGGAAACCGGTCTTGGGTGGAGGGGACTCAACATGGACGGCGCGTTCTTGGAAGGAGAAACCACGTGACACGGTCGGGTCCAATCGCGGACGCCGAACGCCGGCTCCGGCGCGAGAAACGAACGCGATACTCTGTATCCCTTATTTAGTGACTCTAATTACTCCCAGCACTGGGGTAAGGTATCACCCTTGGCGATGCAGCTTAATCGTGATCATTAAATAAAGTTGTTGTTGTTGCTGCTGTCGGTCCGTTGACTGAAGCCCCTTGGTAAGTCCTCGGAAAGCAGATGCCAGCGTAGCGTAATTGGTCAGCGCACCCAATCGGCAATCGAGAGGTGCGTGGTTCGAATGCCGCCACAGTGTGGCTTTTTCGTTCTTAGGCACCACGAGTCTTGTGTTGTGTTCGTCTGTTCTGCGTTCCAACTTCAAAACCGTTACTTTCTATCATGTAGTATGCGGATCGTGGGCCGACTTTAGGGGGAACTGCGCCAACATTTGTCTGGAAAGTCTGCCGGAAAACCCAGGGAAAACCCCAGACAGCACAGCCGGTGCTGGGACTCGAGCCCGCGTCCCCTCCAGCAGATATCGGCGTGGAAAGCGGTCATCCGAACCACTACGCCACGGGAGAAATTTTACGTAACGTGCGTTCGTATTACGGTTCGGTGGCTTGAACTCCTCTGACCTCGGAGCTTTTGCCATGAATGCGGAGGTATGTGATCTTCACGGTACTATATCTCCGGTGGACGACCGGATGAACTCCTATCCTCATCAGTTACGACGCACCCGCGTGCGTGATATCTCATTTGCGTGTGTCACGTGTGTGTATGCCTCATCTTTTTCATCGTCATCCCACTCATATGTTAACCCATATCACGGAGATGAAACTTCACTCTCTTCTGCGACCAGAGAATGTACGAGGAGCGCGCGCTCGGCGGCCCGGCCCGCACTGCCATCTGTTACACGAGGACGCAGAATTTCCGAAGCATGCGGTCACGTGATACTGTCGCTTGTCAGGCGGCGTGACTAAAACACGTGAAAGCACGTGAATTAAACGCTAGGAAAGAAGAAGAAGATGAAACGCTTACGCGATCACCGTGCTCCTGTCGTCTGCTCAACAGAACCGAGAGACAAAAGAATGAAATTGTTTTCCGTTGGTTTCGCGAAACAAGAAGCGTTATGTAGTTGACAAGCATGATATTTATTGCCAAGACAAACATCGGTCACGTTCGTTAGTTTGTCATCATCCGTAGAGGCTGCTGTACGACTCGCGAAAAGCACTGTTTTCCCCCATAGCCTTCCATGTAAAAGCGCAAATGGAAGACAGTGCCGCCGTGCCATCTGTCGCGTGAAGTCAGCAACTGCCTTTTTTCTCTTCCCCAACGTGACAGTCTCTGGTCGCGCGCCGGCGCTTGCTTCTATGGGCAGTGTCATCTCCTAGTCTTCTTACTCCGTGACCCACATGCACTGAGGTATGGTACCGCAATTGTTGCGGTGAATCACCTCATCTCATCGTCATTCATGTAGTTGGTGGTGTTGGTTACGGTTCGGTGTAGGGTCGGATTAATTTAATGTATGTAATTAACCTCATTATTAGTTAATTAGCGTAATTCTTAGATATATTACCAAACATCGTAGAACGTGAAAAAAAAATGTGCAAGTTTCCGGCGATAACGATTTACAAGTAAAGAGAAAACGGTTGAGAACATTAAACAGTTTAATTTGCGAAAAACGAGACTTTCGACAAGCTCACAGCTTCGGGAAGCTTCGACAAGCTCACACTATAGCAACTGGCGTTTACTGCGCAAGGTACATGTATACAGAACACGCCTGCCTTTCAACGTGCGGAAAGTATAAACTCTGCGTCCAAAACCCCCATGGATCTCTCCAGCGGAGCGAGCCTCCCCAGATTTTTTTTTCTTCTATAACTATCCTCTGCCACAAACAAAAAAATCATTTTCGTTTTTTTAAAGATCGTGATTACAAACTTTTTCTCTTCTATTTCGTTGACATCGGACGCCCAAGGGAGCTCGTGCGTGGTGTCTCTGTTAGCGTAACCTCTTGTTTACCTCCATTCACCGACCCCTGCGAGCGCGTCGTATTACGGTCATTTGGCCGGGCAACACAAAAAACGCAACATCGGCTGATCGTCGGCTGAACGTCTTTGTTTGTCTCACAAGATTTCACGCAGGCGTAGGGTTACGGTACCGTATTTGTAAACACTCCACCGACGTAGAGGTCCGCGAAGTAACAAATGAAGGAGAGAGAGGGAAAACCAAAAATGACCGTCCGCCTTTTTAGCCTTCTCGGTTGAGTGCTTTTTCTGAAAGGACAAAATAATGGAGAGTCTTTCGAGCGAACTTCCGCGTTCATTCCTTTCCACTGAAAGGGAAAACAAAAGTGAAAGCGTGCAAGTTTAAGGTAAATAAGGTAATACGTACGAAACAATGGTAGTGTTGAGGTATGGGGACCCTATATCTAAAGGTTAGCTAATCTTGAATGACGGACCGCGGCTATGGGTGTGACATACTTAGTCGTTTTTCATGATCTGAACGATTCGAGACACACCCATTTTTATCTTCGTGAACGGCAGAAAAGCTCAAAGTGAAGCTCCTGGTACAGGTGAAGATGTTCGACTACATCTAGCGCCGGGGTTCGATTGGCTTGGCACTGTGTGTCACAATAAACGTCAGATCCGGTGTGTCAACTCACACGTGCGCTTCCTGTTCGTCATTACCATATAGATGATGCGCACGGCAAGCTATAGGGCGTTCTACGAGATATGTACTTGGGACCAACACTAATATTTATCGAAATGAATGAATGCTGTACCAAAAAGGAATAAAAAAAGAATGCATCCGCTCAACGTCGTGTCTTCACGTACACTGCTAACGGACGGGGAATAACCCGCTACACAGCCACTAGAAATTACGTAGCAGACGACAGGAAAAGACGCTGACAGTGTCGTCTGCTAAGTGTCGTCTGCTACGTGCGCGGTACGCCACTCCTGATATTCCAGCACCGTGTGAAAGCTCAACATAACACGGGACGAAACTTTCAGCTCCGTGAGCAGTGTTTTCGCTTTTTTCATCCGCTAGATTATTCCCTGAGGATGTCGCGCGTGTTAATACACGGTAAAAGTAACATTCACAGCGAAACTCAGAACGACAAATGCACAGTTACTCCGTTGAACCAAACTCCTCCACATTTTTTTCTTCTTTTCCAAAGCAATCATCCAAGTTACTCTTTTACGGGTCTTGTTCTATCTCGACGCCATTTTCCTTAGGAATATCTGAAGAGCGAAGCAAGGATAAACCGCTGCCAAGTAATAATCAGCGCCGGAGGGAAAAGGAGTCTCCATTGATAAGATTAATGGCGAGGCCGATGGCGCGCGAAGGATCATCTCCTTGCAGGACAATACACGCACCCTCATATAGAAAAGCTTACACGAATATATGTACGCAGATAAATTGGGCAGCCCTTGTGGCGTGAATGAACCTTTTGTGGAGAAGAAAAGAGTGATGTCAGATGATGATAGCGCTCGTGATGATGAGAAGGATCTATATGGGAAAGAGGGCCGGTCACAAGTATATATAGTAGCATATAAGTCCGCAGTTCCTTTCCTATGTGTTTTCTTCCTCTTGTTCGGTGGTGGGAACAAGGGACGACATCTTTGAAGGAGCGGTATGAAATGACACTTGGGAATTCTCCATAATCATGCTTCATTCATCAAGCGTCAATTTTATGCTGGAATGTGTACGACCACGACTTACTAGATTATAGCGACCATGTCATAATCGGCAAACCCTATGGGGAGCCTGTCCGCACGATCCGCTAGGGGCGCTACTCATCGGCCAGCGAGATCTGCATCATGATTGGACGATGGAAATTTGAATTTTAAAACGCGCAGAAGCGGGCGCACGATTAGCGTAGCAGACGACAGCAACAGTTCCATGAAAACGCGAAGAATGATGATGATAATCAGCTTTAGAAGGAAGCATCTCACGTGGTACATCCACCATTTGTACAAAAGTACTAAGGTAAGCTAAAGTACAGATTACTGTAGCAATTGAGGAAGCAGTAACCGGGCCGATGGATAGCGCCACCGCTAGCCTCCAAATGCGGCGCTTGGAAGGGGCCCGTATGACATACGATCGCTATAATCTAGATGGTTACAAATACCCAAACAGCCCGCATCCATCATGAACGACTACGGCAGGAGCAATGGGGAGGACCTCAATATTCCCGGTTGCGAAATCCCCGATCTAGGAATTGTCTTGTTGACTGATTAGAAAGAGTCACAAAATTACGTTACGTTCAGAGTTCACGTTCTCGAAACAAGGAAAATGAAGGAGAATGCGACTGCTTCGTAAGATGATATGTCGTGTTTAAAAACACGACATCACCATTTAACCACTCAAATTCACGGCTTTTCGATGTCTGTGCAAGTCGCTTTAGCGAACGAAAGCCACATTTTAGCAGCCGTTAGGCTCAGCAGGGCGGACACGACCGAGCAAGCATGTTGAGGTTAAACCAAGTTCGGTATTTGCATTTCTATGCCTATAGGTTATAGCCTAAGTTCGCCGTTGGCGCAGTTTCCTGCTCGCGACTGCGTGCACTTTATAGTCAGATAACATTAATTTACACCAGTTTATTTTGCAACGGGGCATTCGATCACTTTATTTCGAGGTACACCCGAGCAATGACGATAAAGCCCAAACCGGGTAATTCTGCATATACGAGTGTAGTTCACTCCCCCTATATAGACCCTGCATACTAAGTGTGTTTACGACGGCAGGAGATCACGGTGGCTTGGGCCCATTAGTCCAGCGTCGGCGAAACGAACACGCAAGCCGTGCTATACGGTACACATCCGCCATTTTGCGGTTGTTTACAAGCCCACATCACGTAATGCGGAATAAACCTAACCACCAGCGCAGATAACGGCGTGCCGTTCGCTTTCGACTGCGAGATTCGTCTGGCTCCATAAGTTACGATGCACGTTGAACCGTAAACGGAATATGCCACATAGACCAACCTTGCACGGGTGATATAAATGCACGCTACTCTCTCGTGCATGCGTTACGAGCAGACAGGGAAGACTCCATTAGACCGTGCCGTCCATTGGCCACTCGAACACCAGGCCATGCATCGTTCACAATTGTATGAATGTGAACGTGGAAAATGTGAGAAAGAACGTCGTAGACACTAACCGTGTATTCACACGGGCGACATACTCACGGAAGATTCTAGCGGAAGAAAAAACGAAAACACTGTGTTCAGAGCCGAAGTTCAGTCCCGAGTTGTGTTGAGCATTCACACGGTGCGGAATTATAGCAGACGACACTTAGCAGACGACGCCGTCAGCGTCTTTTCCTGTCGTCTGCTACGGAATATCTTGTGGCTGTGGTGCAGGATATTCCCCATGGATAGCAGTGTACGTGAAGACACGACGCTGAGCGCTCGCGAAAGTTATGAAAGTTATGGCGTTTTTCGCATCTTCCGCTTATGGGGAAATGTCACTCGTGTGAATACACCGTATGTGTCCTGTGTATCTGAGAGAGACTTCGGATGGTGCCGAGAAAGCATGATGTTTCTGTTTCGGAATAAGGAAAGGAGGAATTACATTGCTATGCGTATATAGGTGTAGTTACTCGCTTGGGTATACGCCCTATAGCAGCACAACGTATTGGCCCAATATTTGCAATACCGCCCCACTATTGGACCAACATTGCCAATATTGCCAATATTGGACTAATATGTTGTGCTGCTTGGGTCAACGCTACAAGTATTAGTAACAAGCGCACAAAGGCAACGGTGATGGAGCAATATATGCTAGCTTGCTTCTCCACGACGTAAAGACACGATTTATCGTTTTTTTTTTTTTCTTGTTTCGCGAATAGTGCCCCCAAAGAGACACAGAGTGCTCACACGGTGGAATTACGTAAATTGAGCTTGGCTAACGTTCAAATTGAAATTGGCTGATGAGCATAAACCTTATTTCCAGTGTCTGTATCAGAGGGCTTTCTCAACGGTGTACAGTCTGAAAGCACGTCATAGTGCTTCTTCTGGGGAGGGGTTCACCTTGCATCCAAACCACCAGCTTTTCGCTTATAGCGGTCATTTACTATACCACATTCTCACGGGGAACTACATATGGCCTCAATATCACTAGGGAATATACCGTATTAGCTCGAGTTCCGTTTCAACTCATATCAGCTCGCGCAACGCACCCCGAATTATCGAACGGCCTCTTTCATAACTGTCATGCGCATGTGCATGGAATCTTTGATCTTGAAGGCGCCACGGAACTTCCCTATGCGCTCGGCAGGTGGCGTTTTTGTTTCGGCGAGCGCCAAAAGTGGTTCGCCGAAGAGCCGCTACGCGGCGATGTGATTAGGAAAGCCTACCGTTTGTTATAAACGCTCTACGGGCCTCCAACCATATTCTGCATGAAGACCCCACTTCAATATTCCACGTGGCTCCTTTCATGAAAGCGCCTGCCACCTCCAACACGGAGTTTATATAGCACTGTCATCCCACACGACAGGTGTCTCTTAGACACATACGTGTCCCTTTTACCGCTGCCTTTACGTAAACAAGCTTAAGCCGCATTGATTTATCGAGCGCGGGAAACTGCACGGGATCGTCCTCCCTGTTTTTCTCATAGTTCCCAAATCACGACGACAGAGGTTCCTGGAAAGCGTACCCTATATAGTCGATCATTATTATTTTCCTTTTGGTACAGACACACAGACAGCCTCTGATGATCCCGTTGGAGTCGCGAATCGAGGCTGAATCGATGACGGCGAAGAGAGTTGGAAGTGACGAAAGATAAAAGTGTTCCGGGAACCTCGGTTTTCCCTTTTTCTTCCTATTTCGTTTCGGTGTGCGGGAGGAAGGAATGCTTTCTTGCTGCTGTTGAAGATGAGACAGGACAGAGAGGGATGACGATGTGTTTATTCCGTTAAAAGGAACTAGAATGAACGCGATGTCTGTCACGCGCTCTTTGTTTTTAGTGTCTTGAGACTTTGCTTTTGGTGACAAGCTCGGTGATGATGTTCTCATTTATTCGTTCAAAGCGTTTCAAAGCGTCGAGGTTAGTGTAGTTTCCCTTTCTTTTATTAATAACGCGTCCTGGAGTAGCCAGTCCCGAGTGGCTCGAGACTACCATCTCCATTTTTTTCTTTTAAAATCAGTCAATCAATCTGTCACGCGAGTGTCACAGACAATGACTCATCATCTTCTTTGTTGAGACAGTAGAATGTTGACATAACATTCAGCACTTGCTTTCGTGTTTCGTGTTTTTCGTGATTTCGTGTTTTAAGAGGGTACTGCAAAATATGTTTAAATGGTAAAGCAACGAGTGACGAAAACAAATTATGCCACTAATATAAACCTCTGTATGCAATAAGGGGATAAGTCGAAAAATCCCAAAATGAGAAAAGGGGCCTGATATGATTGTCCGTCCCATTGACACACATGCATTTCCCGTTTTTTTATCATGCTGTAGCAGGCCAACAAATCGCCCAATAAGGTCCTAAGTTTTCATTGGCAGGTGCATACTGGTATGTAGATGTAATTGCAACAAAAATAGTAAAAAGAGGATAAGTCGACTTATCCCCGTATGGCATACAGAGGTTCAATTACTAAGTCGGGAGCAATGCGAATATCATTGTATCATTTTCCACACATTTGATACAAATATCAACTTTCGGCGTTTAGCGCTGCTGTAGACATCCCTCAATTTATTCTTCGAAAAGTGTCAAATCCATGCGATTCGGCTATACCCGTGTTGAACTCAAGAAGGAAAAGAAATTTAGTCCGCAAACAGGAAAAAATACTACAGCGCCACCACGCAGCGTAGTGTCACGTGGCCAGTCTTAACAGCCAATACGGAAGCAGAGAGAGTATATGATGGATTACATTATCTGGCGGAGGAGCGAGCGCAAACTCTCTCTCTCTCTCTGTCAAACCGTCCTGTATGCGGCGCAGTAATATTTTGAGAGCTGACGGACTACATTTCTTTTCATTCTTAAGTTGAACTCGACTACAGAATAAATTGAAGCAGAAGCCTCAGGCCGTGAGCCGTCCGAAGGGCTCCCGACCTCAGGGAGTAACTTTAGTCCTTTTGGGCACTAAACGCATTGCCACAAAAATTGGTTCCGTTCGGGACGGAAATTTTGACCATCATCCATCAAAACATCAGGGTCCATCACATTCTACCTGATGTACAATTAACCTTCCACCAGGACCCATCAAGAAATCTTGATGGTTCATCAGACTCCACCAGAAGCGCCCAGACTTCCCACTAGCCCAGATCGAAAATCTTGGTGGGCCACCAGAATTCCTGATGTACCACCAGGAATTCTTGATGGGCCATCAGACGGCTGCTTTTCACGCTCGTTGTAACAGTCCTATAGGTACATAATTCAGGTGCATGAATGAAAATACTTTGAATTAAATCGTGATATGTCGAGTGATATAAAATCTTGCGACATGCATTGGGCAGAATTTGCCAAGAGCGAACCCCTAACTATTTCTAACTCTGTGCGGATGGAAAATTGCTAAGTTAGCTAAGTTATATATATATATATATATATATATATATATATATATAGCCCTACCCCATCAAATTCACGAAGGGCACATGATTACGTATATAGACTGTTGCATTCAGGAGACCATTTCCGAAGTTCAGTGACTATTTGAAGTCCTGGGGAGTAAATTTCGGGGTCAGGGACTAAAATAGGGAGTAAGCTGCAGTCTAGGGGACTAGAAACTGCAATTACTCCTCATTTTACTCCTTTTTTTTAGAGAATGTGTCACTCTTATTAGTTCTGTTACGTTGATACATATACTCCGTTATCATCACGGTTTATATTAGGCACGGAAAATGAATATAGAATGACAGAGTGATAGGGAACTATACGAAGCGAAGACGCCCTTTTCTCTGCTACTCCATGACACTTGGCGGACGGTAATCACGCTCTTGGGATATTGGAGAGTTTTAGTACATCGTACGCTACCGCCCTTGCGTACGTAAGGGATAGCGTTGGTGGTTCTGCGCATGCGCAAAACAAAAAGAGAGGTAGCGCAACGCGCTATCCGCTAATTTTTTAGCACACCGTTGGTAAAGTTATCGCGCCTATATCGGAGCCAATCGCAGCCGTGTGTGACTCAGAATCTTATCCTCTGATTGGTTCCGGTTGACGCGGTTCGACGCAAGCCACGTTATGAACGGTTCGTTAAAACTCTCGATTGTAAGCGTTCAGTCTCAAAATGTGAAAGAATTAATAAGCTGCTGTCATTGTTTCAGCATTTAAAAAAAATAATAATAACATACTCCACATATGGCTAGCAGTGCAGGAAAAGACATGACGCTGATCACTACCGCTTACGTGGCAGCGAAAAGCTGTGACGTTTTCCGCATCTTCCGCTGGAATATTCTAGGGTTCGAACCCGGACGTTAAATGTGATGGGTAAAATTAAACCCATACTGTGGCGTCGCTCGTGATCATAGTCGTCTTCGCGACGTGAGGCCACGAATCGTCATGATCAATATTCTGTGTGAATAGACGGTAAATGTTGGCAATGGCGTAATATGTTTATCGTGAGCATGAGAAGTGCACAAACTATTACTCTAAGAAAAGAAAAAAGGAGTAAAATGGGGAGTGATCACAGCTTCTAGTCCTCTAGATCGCAATTACTCCCCATTTTAGTCTCCTGACGCCGAAATTTACTCCCCAAGACTGCAAATAGTCACTGAACTTCGCAAAGGTTCTCCTGAATGCAAGTCTAAGTAAATATCTGCTCTTCGTGCATTTGATGGAATAATGCTCTATAACTTAGCTAACTACGCAATAATGTTCCACCCACACAGAGTAAGAAATAGTTAGCGAAAATTTCTTGGCAAATTGTGCCTTATATGCATGTAGCAAAATTTTATATCATTGGACATATCACGGTTTAATTCAAAGTATTTTTATTCATGCACATGAATTATGTACCTTGGACTGCTAGAACACAGCGTGAAAGTCAGAAAGTGCGGCCCCCACTCTGTGGCACTCATTTATAGTCCCGAATGGGGCTAATTTTTCTGGCAATGCATTTAGTCAAAGCAACTCACTTTTTTTTTGTCAGAGTATAGCCTCAGTTGCGGTTTGGTTATCGCAATGGCGAACGCAGCGAATGCATGAATGACACAGCAGGCGGTACACGCAATATACCACCGTAATCCGAAGTGACGTTGTATTTTAGCTGCCAGAAACGGAGTCATTGAAACGCAGAGAGAATTTCAATGGGCCTCCTGTTCCTTGCTCCCGTGATCTTGTTTATACTTCGGCGCTCTGCTTTTTAATCCAGCCATTGTTATCGCCACGCCGCTTATCGTAAATCTGTCTCCGGCGAACTTATTGGCTGACTGCCGTCCAAACGCCGTATGTGTACATAAGGCGGAGATAAGAAGTACGGGAAGGGCAGGCACGTATTTAGCGGCGGTACTGGCGGTGGACTGAGACAGCGGGGATTTCGCGACGTGTGGCTATATACTCGTAAAGGTGAGATATGCACTTTTGTTTGAACGTAACAGAGAGAGGTTTGTTATTGTTTGCTTGAAATTATTAATTGATGTCGTTGATTAAAAAGAAAGCTCGCGAAATACAACAAAAAAAGTAGCACCTGTGCACGGTTTGTTTACTCAAGGTGGCGTTGCCTCAGGCAACATGGCGACAGCCCGTGCTAGGGTGCATGAATACTGCATGGGGAGCTAGTATTGAGGCACCCCAGGCCGTGCATTTCGCGACGACTTCTTGCGTTAAACCCTCGAAGCTCAGGCATAAATTATTTATCTTTGTACCTAACACCCTGCAAGTATTCATGGTTCAAGTATCGGCTTAGAAGGCAAAATGTCGATGTTGTTTCCAAGCACAAGTTTTCCATTGCAGTGTGAGAATATGGCTACATGGCTACCCTTTTCACGCAGCTTTGCATTTTCCTCTTTGCCCTGCCCACCATCGATTTTTTGCTTTGTTTTTCATTTCCTGGCAGACCGCACGCACAAACGCAAAATCAAATAAAACCAAGGCAAGTTGCGTAGCGGACGACTGACAAATAAGAGATTGACGTGAAGGCGCAACATTATCTTATCGGCATGCGAGTGCAACCCTCTGCGAAAATACAAAACGTACAATATCAACTTCTCTCTTTGATGTCAGCGATATATATCCACACACATTATTCGCATCACGTCAAGCACGCCGCACGAATCCAGTATTCCGGACAAGAAGCCCCTTCCAATATCTCGTACGTTTCGTTATATAACTGGAGTCACAGTACGCGTCACTGTGTATCGTACGGCCGTTTCTGCAAGATACGTTCACGGAATATACGCTTGCGAGGCGCATAGTGGCCTTATAAGCGACGTCTCCTTGCTCACCCCTTACAACCGCATGGCGCGTCGCACGTTTAATCGAAGCTATATACGCCCACGTCGTAGTATAGAACTTACGCTGTAGTATATAAGCTGAAAAGGAAATGACATCAACGTCGAGAGAGCAACTGATGCGATGGCGCTGGCATCCGGCAAAGTGTGGAATTGGAAGAATGCCAGCGAGACGCCTTTCTTTAACTGAACCGCGACGAAAAGACATTAGCTTTTCCCAAGGTGAACTGTTGAATCCACTCTCTGTTCCTATGGTGAACACAAAAAGAAATATCTATTTCTTTTTGTGTTCACGAACTCGTACGTCCGATGGATATCCTCAGAATATCCGTCGGACGTACAAATTAGTTAGGATGTTATTCGTACATCCATGGGATATTCTGCGTCGTTGGGGGAGAGAGGGATGACCCTTCCGGCAGTTCTGTACACAGGCGGCAGTAATAACAGCAATAGCAAAATACAGTATACGTGAAATACATGAAGTAATGATTAATGATGAAATTTGCCGCTTAATTTGTGGGTCGCTACCCCAACAATAACAAATAAATCATCGTGACTATGACCTGGGGTCGCTACCCCAAGACACGCTGGTCAGTACGTGACGTGATATCACATTTGGTGTCACCGATATGAAATAATAAGGTGATGCATGAATGAAGATCAAAGTGCTTGGTGTGAGTACGTTTCGTAAGTGTCGTACGCCGCGTAGAATCCATAGTGTCCAACTGTTACAGCGCGAACCCCTCATGTTTGTTTGTTTGTTTGATTAAGGGGTGGGGAAGGTTAGCCATCCTAATGACCAGGTAACATCACTGCACAAGGTAATATGAGTTAGAGGAGAGTAGAGGAGACCTTCGAAAGCCCAGGACTGAACTATTGGTGCAGGATCCTAGCACCGCTGCCAGTTAACGTAAACAGTGCCTAAGCAATGTTGCTCACCCGGTCTTGTATAGTACCTCTCTTGCATTAGAATACATGTTGCTATGCATGATAATATGCAAGCGAGGTGAAGGCCACTCCAAGACGTCGGCCAGATGAACGGATAAACACGTTGTTACACCGAATAAGATTCTTTTTTGAGCGACTGCGTTTTTATTCTTCACACACCCCGTATTCATCGAGGTCGGTCGCTACGACAGCTACAGGTGTGTTAGATGCAAGCGCACAGATGCCCTTCGCCGTTATGCGGTTGCGGACACCGTGCTAAACGTTTAGTGCAGGTGATTTCCGAGCGCTGGATATAACAGGTGAGACTGCTCTTGGCCGCTGTGAACCCGGATATAACGATCAAATTTGTGGGGAAAAAATACCGGAATCGTATTAGAGGAATATAAATGAAATACCTATGCGCGCGGTAGAATTCCTTGGGTCTCCTGCATCGATGTAAAGTTGAACCTAGTTCTCCGTATTTTTCTTCCTTTTCAAACCAAGCCAACTTGGCTCTCCGCCTGGCAGATGCTCCCGTAGCTGTAAATAGAGACGTGGTACGTAATGAATCTGTGTAGAATATTACGAATTCAGGGTGTTTACGAAATCGCAGCCTTCAAATTCACTAACTCTTCCAGATTTCCCCTGACTATTTCAAGCGAATTCCCTGACCAAAACAAAGGCGAACGTGGTGCCTGCTCCTACGTTTTTTCACTCGTAAAACAGATCATTTAGTGAATAAATAAATAACGACGGATAATTTATTGAATTCGAAGAAACAGAGTACAAATACATGCTCGTCCTTACTGTTTAACAGACCCGATATTTGATTTTATTTTTTATTTTCTGCGGTAGAGAGACCGCGTACACTCTGCCACATTTATGACCCGTGTCTTTTTCTTTTTTTGTTAAAGGTTACTTATTAGCGAGACCGCCCTAGTGAGCACATCGTATTGGCGAACTGCTACTCACAGCAATGTTGCCGCGGCGTAACCACTCAACCGCACTCATCGCCATTCGCCGCGCGTGACGGCGCTTGTCCGCGATTTTCCCTGGCTTCCGCTTTTCTGGTCGCATCGAAATTCCCTGACAATTCCCGGTTTTCCAGGTTCCCAGCGAATTTGGTCTTACGTATACGTATTCTTCGGATGTTCAGAGTCGGTCGCACGAAATAAGGAACACAAACATTAGTTTGGCGCAATGCGCAGCGTCGACTTCTTTGGTGGCCCCCCACCTACGGAACTGCCTAATATTAAAGGGGCATGGAAGGGACTTGGAACATATATATATTTTTTTTTTTACTGCGTCATATGAGCATATTAGGAACCGTCACGCAAAACATTTCCTTTCGGGATGTGCGAATTTACTGAGAAAATTGCTTTACAAGAGAGCGCCCAGCGGCTCGTCGCATCTCCGTGACGTCAGGTGGCAGAGCGCCTTTCATTGGCCACCGAGTATCATCTGCTAGCGAGAGCGAGAAGTCGGGACGCGCGACGCGTGGCGCGAAATGCGACTGCAAAAAGACAGGAAGATAAAAGAAGGCGCTCAATCAATCAATCAAAGTATTTTATTAGATATACCAAACACACAAAGTGAAATGTGAGACTGCGAGGGCAGGCCTGTATGATGCAGTTCCAAATATATACATGGTTCCAAAACACTGATAACATACAACAGCACGTCTTGTAGGAATATTTCAACAGCTACCTATATGTCAAAAAAGCAGAGGGGTATTGAGAAAGAAGAACAGCTAAATACCAAACATAGGCTCAATTATACCAAGGAACTCAAGCAAATGAGGAGAACAAAGATGAAAATGCTCAGCAACACAAAACGTGGAATACAAAATTTCAATTGCTTTTTCCAATCCAATCCAATCAATAGCTTTTTGAATAAAAGCGGGTTATTCAGCTTCCTCAATTCCACTGGCAACGAATTCCATATCTTAGATCCAATAAAAGTTAGCTCCGGTTTACCACAGCTTGTGCAATGCAACGATATCCTAAGATACATATCGTCTCTTCTAAGGGAATATATGGAACTGGAGCGTGTTAAGTGGATAAAATGACGAACATTAGAGTTATAAATAAGACGATGGATAAAGAGGCTAACCTTGTACGTAGTCAGAGTAAGTACGTCCATGATTGATAATGAGTGACATTGCAAAAGTAATTGACGTATTTGGTTGAATATTATTTAGCACTGTGCGCAGAGCACGCTTTTGTAGGATGAAAAGCGGATGAAGAGTAGTACAATAAGTGAGCCTATACACTTCTGTACCATAGCTGCGACGTGAGTGTATCAGTGCATAGTACAGTTTAAGAAGACGCTCGCCTCAGTATTGCTCATGACGTTGCAGACTGGCAGCCGATGGGAGCAGGTTTTCTGACCCGCGAGATTGAAAGCTCTCTTATGTTGAATTCCAATGGCAGAGTCGGAGCAAGTGGCAGGCTCCGCAGTGGAGCGGCTTGATCTAGCCTAGAGCAAGTGATCCGAATCTGTGACTGGAACACTTGCGCCCACCTTGGAGTTTAGCCCTGGGTAATCTCCCTTGGTGGATGGCGGCCAGAGACGGAGGAAGAAGAAGAAGAAGAAGGTGCTCATGTTCCATTACAACGCCATGTTTTGCAACATCAAGGTCCTCCTGATCACCTTTGGTTGCCCTGGTAATGTCTGACTTATCGCTTCCTTCATGAAACAAAATCGCCAACGTACGACGCGAAAGACTAGTCACGGCGAAGACGCGTTGCGAAGCGGCCATGTTGGCGAAGCAGAGACAGGAAATAGGAAGCACGAGCGACAAGTGACACGTCACGTAGAGTTCCCGTTGGATCTGCCTCTTTTGGCGGAGCAGTCTTGGTTGCTCCCTGGAGCGACCTTGGCTCGAATGCCGCTCCAAAGCTGCCATCGGAATACTCCAGAACTGTTCCCAATCTGCCAATCGAATAGACTTGCTCTCGGCGGAGCAACAAAACTTGCTCCGGAAGCGCTCCGAATTTGCCATTGGAATTCAACATTACGCTCCAGGATTACGCGCCGCACTCGTTGTTTTTGTGCGAGTGCGTTTCCCAGCGCTCGTAATCCTAATTTCTTGTTCCCCCGACATATTTGTTCTCGAGTCTTTCCATCCTCATTTAATCGCGATATCGACCTTGAACAACTCACTTCGGATCGCGTTCTATTCCTCATTTCCGCGTTTCCGTGACGCAGCAAAAAATGATAAACAATTTCCCAGACCAAGTTTGCCGCACGTGGCACTGGCATCGGAAGAACAGCGCAGGCAACAGGTGCGACGGTCACGTGGTTTTGAGCCGCTAACCGCGCGACACCCCATGTTACGCCTTCCAGAAACCCGGATGCAGCAGCAGTACGGCAAAAGCTGTTTACCGAGAGGCGACGACGCTCAGTGGAGTGTGACAGAGCTGCGTTTTTGGTGAGGAATGCGATTTGCATTAAACGGGGCGTGTGATGCGAAAAAACGTACCTCGGAGCGGAGCGAGAAATTTATGAAGACGCAGAAATTGTATAGCAGACGTGAGATGGACGTGGTGAAGTTTGTTTCTTTGTTTTTGTAATTTTTAGCCGCGGTATTAAGAGAGGTAAGACGCTGGGAACAATCGTGACAGCTAGATTATCTGGAACTCAATATTGCTGGGATAGTTTTTTTTTTAATTAGTGGAATATAATTTTTATGCACACTTTGGAGTGTATACAGAGTTTGATATGGATGTGACCAACATCACATGCAACAGTTGTTGTTGTTGCTGGACTAAATTGCACAAGCATATAGTACGAAGCGTTATGAACGGATGTATAGTTTATTTACATTAATTCGCACACACACAAAAAAGCGACAAAAGAAATAAGCAAGTAGGAAGTCAGTGCGGTCTGTCTCCGTTTTCATTGAGATTAAAACTGAATTACGGAGTCTTTTTTATATAAAAAACTGCTCGTGAATGGAATGATCTTCCTTCATCACTTGCATAGACTTACAGCAGTTTCGAAAACATTTACTTGCGCATTTTCTTGCTTGTACTGACTATGATATGTGTACATTATTGATTTTTTTCAGATTGTACGCTGTTTTGCGTGCAGCATGCACATATGTCTATATGTATTATATTGTAGATTGCATTTTATGTACACCTACCTTTTGTATTGTTGTGTTTCACTACCGCTGTCATACTTTGTACCCTCATGTAATGTCCTTTATTAGGGCTTTTGAGGTATCGCAAAATAAATAAATAAATTGCATAATACATGTCGAACAGAAACTTGAATCACATCAGGAATATGAACCGATAATAGATAGTTTAAGATTTTTTTTATTTAATAATGTTTAATATGATAATTTAATAAGATTTAATTATATAAGATTATATTGTATATTTAGGACCCAAACGTGCATTTTTCAACAAAAATGAACTTCACACACAAAATGAACACTGTGGCTACTTCTTGATGGTGCTCTAAGCGCAAGCTGTTTGCGTTTTGGGTTACGGCCGGCAAATCCCTATACTCTAAAACTTTCTCCTTTTGCCTTCCTTTGCGCCAGCCGTATACGCCCGTTTATTGGGTACGCTAAAATTACACACCTTTTCCCGAAACTCCCTAATGAAAAAAGCTCGAGCGTGGGCGACGACCGGATAGACGACACAAACACAGCTCTAACCAGGAGTGTTCACCGTTGCCCACGCTCTCGGGTTCTTTTCATCAAGGAGTTCATCCATCACTTCGCCCCCATCTATGCCATTTTATCTTGGTATGAACCGACCTGTTATATGATAGTATCGCCAAAAAACATGGATAAATAGACATAATCCAAGCGTATGACACATTCTGACACACGTTACAAAAGAACGACCTGGGTCGCAGCCTGCTTCACAGCGTGTTGTTGTCGCAAGTAGTCTGTTCTTCAACACCACATCAAACGACAACATAGACAATTGAAACGAGAAGCGTATATACAGCAAAACAATTCATTCTGCTGCACCTGTCTTTCAGTCACCGCAGTTCCGCCTTCGGCAATCTAATCAGCACTTCCTCAAACCCTTTCTACGTTCAGTGCAAACAAATTCGCCGGAAAAGGATGAAACATGTTGTATTCTTTATTTTTCAGCGGTTTCCCCATCCATTCGAAGTGACAGCGTCGTGAGTTCAAAACCGTCGAACGCATGCGTGGTGTTCTTTTGTTTTTTGTTTTAACCACGACGTGTGTGATACAGTTTACAGCGGTGTGAACGCCGTTGTGTGTTGTTGCATGCCTGTTTCGTTTACTTGTTGGGAGTGAACGCAGTGACGTCGTCAAACTCCGAACAGAGACAAGAAGGATATGGGTGCCCGTCACAGTCAGATTACTAATGAGGAGCTACAAGACTACACAGTGAGCATTCGCGTTCTTGTGTTCTCTTCCTGAACTTGTATAAACATGCAAAGAAGCCATGTAATTGTATCCAGCTAATTGCAAAAGATTAATGGCAGTTGTTCGTGTGTTTTGAACCGTGATTATTTTTTTCTCTGTACAGGCGTTAACCTATCTTTCCAAGAAGGAAGTCTTGCAGTAAGTTATATCAGAAACTATATTTGGTTATATTGTAAAAAGTTATATCACAAGAATTGTTGTTGGTGCGTGCTCTCAAATCGTATGACGTAATGAATTAAAGAATTTATAGTTGTCAAGGTCTCAATGGCGAGTCAACTCGTGAATCTGCAACAGCTTTTCCAGCTCAGAGTGCGTGTTTCACTGTAGCTGGATGGCGATTATTCTTGTTTGTTTTCGAACACGATCCAAATCGAACAGTGCAATTACGCATATGCAGCGAGATTGGGCATTTAGAAGGTCATGTTCCACGGCCTCGAAAGAGGATAATCTATCCGAATTTGAAAACTGAATGCTCTTTGAACATTAGTAAGCCCCATTCTAGAACACGCTGCGGTATTAGTGCAGTTTTATTATCCCATAATCATACGTAAAGACTTTGTAGTAGACTGATAATAGCCTTCGTCTATAGTAATGCAGTTCCTCGAAGTGCTCCGTAATAAGATAGTAGTATACATTTATAGTCACTTTTACGGAATGACGTCATCTGAATTGAGCATTATTAATTTAATCACTACTTTTGCGGCCGGCTGACGACAATACAGGCAAACGTACTCTTTTTTTAATCCCTAGTCCACATAGTCCGCAAATAGTCTCTAAACTTAGCATAAACTCCGGTGCAATAATGGACTAATGGCTGTTGCAACGCATTTAATCTCCAGAAGGAGTAAAATTACTCCTTTTGCCCTCTCCCTAGTATTTTTTTTCTTCATCAACATCAACTCCTTTTGCTTCCATATAGAGTTCGCATCAGCATAAGGTCTACATGTATCACTTGTATGCGCGTCAAATGACAATAGGTTACTACGAGGAAAATTTTAACATTTTAACCTTGGTACGCTGAAAATGATATGAGATGTTGTGGCGTGACGAGGGGGAATATTGTTTTTTTGTTGGAGACTGTGACGGAATCCGCATTTTAGTCTGGTCGCTCAGCCTTCCCATATAGTAATTTACGTGTTTCTCGGTCCGTAACGTGACACGCGAACCCTTGTATCCAGATATGTGTAACAATAGGAAAGTTGTCGGAGACCACGTGACTAGCAGACGTTACGTAACGCATACTGCGTTTCTAAACACTCGCACGTTATGTCTCTTCCCAGATTCGGAACAGGAAAGGCAGATGTAGACGAACTGAACTTTTGAGTTTAAGTTTGATTATAGAAAAAAAACAAAAAAGAAAACAGAAGATATTGAATTCGTCACGTGACGAATTCTGCTACTCCCACAAAGGAAGTGAAATGAATGAAAGGAGAAATAAAACTGTAAAGATGAAAAGGTAAAAATAGAAGTGAACTTTAATAAACGAGTAGATAAACACTTCTGTATCTGCTACAAGTAGCGGTCAGTAGTGTACGGTAAAGACGCATTACTGTTGAAAATATATATACTGAAGTGTTACCTTTATAGGAAATTAACATACTCTTGCGCTGTACACCGAAGCAAGTACATACGATAGCGTACCACATATACTAGAAACAAAAATAAATAAATAAATACTGGAATGTATTTTTGCGGATGGCTTGCTTCGTTCCAAAAAGACCCCTTATAATTACAATAATGCGGCAGACCGCAAGAACATTACTTTAGCGGAATTAATACTCGTACTGTAAAAACAGCCGGAGTTTTCGTGCTGCTTTGCAGCCCGTATTTACTACATATAGGTGCTTGTTAAATAATTGAAGGTAACATTTCCTTGACTCCCACTCGTTGACGCCCTCGGAAATTTCACCGCTCAGACAATGCTAAATCGTGGTTTACAATGAAAATACACGCATATTTTAAGGTAAACAGTATTACTCCTAGCTTTCTCAGTCCAGTGTGTTTGACACTTCGTTCTGCAACTTACGAAGTATATGATATATTGCAGTGCATTCAACCGATTTAAAGCTATATCGTACAGCGTGATTGACAAAGATAAGACTGCCAGACTTCCCATTGAGTACATTCAGAGGATGCCGGAATTCTGCGTGAGTATAGCATCTCCATTAATACTAGTTACCTAATGGCGGTTGGTTGCACAAAGCACACATTGTTCTTCAAGAAAGGGTTAAAAACGTAAGTAATGAATGCATCTGTGCGACAGAGACAACGTTATACCATCAGAAAAACAGACGAACAACTTTCCTTACGTGACTTAGTAAAAACATGAATTACTGTTCACATTGATGATAACGTTGCCTTGAGTTTGAGGGGGAAACACAGGACGAGACAAAGGGAAAAGGCAAAAGGTAAAGGCAAAGGTAAAAGGCAAAGGTAAAAGGCAAAGGCAAAAGGTAAAGGCAAAGGTACACAGGACAATGGCAAAGATTCATTGCTGGTTCGTGAGTCTATCTGTTCATCTCGTCCTGTGTTCGTCCTGTGTTTGTCCTGTGTTTCCCCTCAAACTCAAGGCAATGTTAACGTCAATTCAACACCAGCTAGCTTGCCTGCTCCTGCTGTGTTCACTGTCCACATGTGTAGGTTGTAAGCATTGCCAGGCCCTATATATTATACCCTTGGGCTTAGGCTGCCCGAGGAATGTTTGTTCAACGCTTATAAAAATAGAAAAAACTTATTATTATGGGTTTCCCGGTATTTCGTTCAGTGTCAGCTTTGTTATTTGGCTGCATTATTTCACGGTTTGTTATTCGTGCGGGCTGTAGTGTAGTCTATAAGGTTTTTCGAATGTGTAGTTTCTTGTACATTTTCAGTTACTTATTATTATCAGTTCATTTTCATTATTGCGATATTCCCGCTTTCTGATTACCGAGCACAGCCCACAAGCCGTTCGGAATTGCCGTGTCTCACCAATCTATCATATTTTTCGAGTAAAATAAAATTGAAGTCAATCCTTATAAATTGTTTTAAATGCAGAACAATCCTTTCAAGGACCGGCTCCTCGCTGTATTTAGCTCGGCGCATGATGGCCGATTATCCTTCGAGGACTTCCTGGACTTGCTCTCGATATTAAGCGACCACGCACCGGTTGATGCAAAGTTGGAATACGCCTTCCAAGTTTACGGTGCGTGCATATATTTTCCGTATTGCCGTATTACGTATTATTACCACATTCCGTATTGCCGTAAATTCCTAATTACAAGCCCTCCCCTATTTCCTATAGATTTTGACGAAGATGGGACGATTGGTGAAGATGACCTGACGCAAGTTCTACATCGTCTCACGTCTGCCGGAGAGCACAGCCTAGCACCTGGAGACGTTCGGAAGCTGACTGAAAATATATTAAACGAAGCCGACCTGGACCGAAGCGGTGATCTGTCTCTGTTGGAGTTTCAGCACTGCATGTTGAAGAATCCGGACTTTGCCAGGTCAGTATCACATATTTTTTTCGTACGAGCAAGCGGTCCTTGTTTTGTATGGGATGTCCTACACGTAGGGTCCCGGGCTTTCGGTTGTTATATGAGGGCGGATTCGGTGTATGTTTTTCGGCGTTTATTTATTTTCGTGAAATCTGTGTTTTTCTGTGATTTTTCTGGTGTGTACAGGGTTCTCCCTGCAGTTATCGGTGAATGTAAATCGCAACGTAATCTCAAAACTGTGCGTATCAGCGCAGCCTTCAAAGCAAAAACTAATACAAAATTAGCCCCTGTGAGACATCACAAAAGAAACACTTCATTGCTCCACAGTGAAGTGGTGCTACCGTAAATCGTGAAAGCGGAGGCCCCCTTTTTTTGTGTGTGTTAAGTTTAACGTGTGCAGCGATAATCCCCCAAATCTTTCCTCCAACATTCATTCGTATTCGGTGTTTTTCGGTTAAAACCGGAAACGCGAAACCCTACCAATACTTTTTCGTAGATTCCTGGGTTGAGAAGTGACCTAGCAAATGTATCGAATTTCTCGTGAACCAAACTGCGCAGCTAGTCTAAGCAGCCTTTTGAGTATAGCTTTTAGTGTGGGCCACATCTCTCAACGGCAAAAGAGAACATACCCACTGGTTATAACTTTATACTGTTTCTCTTTTTTTCGCCAGCTCCTTCCGGATTCGGTTGTGACGTCACACTGAGCATTCTTACTCCACGGGACCAGGCTAGGAAAAAAAAAGGCACGTTAAACGTGGCTGCATCAATAACTTTATTTTGTTGCGGTTCTGTAAATAAATAATGTTTGTATTGTTAACGAAAAATCGCAACAGTGAACAGCTCCTGTAGAGCGTGCTTCACCTTCAGCTCTGATGTGGTGCAGTGAAGCCGACAGTATATCGTCTTTAGGTATTTACATTCTTATGGTTATACTGAAACACTTTCGTTTATTCCTTCTTAACACAACAGGTTAAAAACAATTAAGACCATAGACGTTTCGCCACCTATGCAGACGGCATCGTCAGTACACACTGTGCCCGAAGGTACAACTGGCCTATTTATCAACCAATGCATTGTAAATATTGTTTTTAAGCTGTTGTGTTCAGCCGGAGCAAACGGAAGTTTTTCAGTATGTTTTCTCCCGGCTTTTGGAATATATTCTCATTCTTATGGTTGTTCGCATAATAACGTTCTGCTTCTAAGCAGCGACTCACTGCTGACTAAGTAAATGCCATCCTGCCAGAGGAGTCAACCTTGGCAAAGTATATGTAATAACTGTTTCTTTTTTTTTTTTGTCGTAACATGTGCGTCAAACACGCACACTCATCAAGAAACAACGCGAATGAATGTGAAACACAATGTAAACGCAGCATACCATTACATCAGCGCCCTCTTACGCTATAAACCTAAAGCATAGCTCAACCTCCCATCCTCCACAACAGACGGCACCTCCATAGCGTTCCCTCACCCACCATACATCCAAACCTCTCCACCAGGTGGCACCACCTTCCCTCCCACCTGCCCTCTCCTCAAACACAACATCCCCGCTCCTCCTCCTCCAACGTGGAGCCCATCCTACGGCGTACTCTCCATAACATGCTTGGCTCATATCAAAACTGCCGTACGGATGGACAGCCTCGTACGGCGTCGTGCGTCGTTCCCTTGACGTGAAGGGGATTTTTCACGTGAGAGTCGACCATGAATGTAGGGTTTACGGACCCGACGCGACACTATGGATTGGACCCTAGCAGCGTTAGTCACAGTACTCATCGTCTGTCTTCAACTGAACGGACTGCTTGGTGAGTTCCATCTCTCTCCTATATGCACGTACGCTGCTCGAGGTGTGTTGACGTTTCCGTACGGAAGCTGTTCCGCGTTTGTGGAGATGCCGGTAACGTTGTCAGTCACGTTAGAGCGACGTCCAAGCACGCAGGAATGTTCGCACTGCTGGACAAGACGGCTGATGCGAAGATGAAGACGTGGAGATGGGGGTAGATTGCTTTCAATTTCCGGGGGGGGGGGGGGGGGGGGACTCTGCGGTTGACAGAAACATATTTTGAATTGTCAGTTTGCTTGCGCGGGGTTATGGTGGTAGGGGGAAATCAGTGTTTTTGCAAGACATGGAAGAAATAACGAAAATGTTTCCCACACATTAATACTATACTTTAAAAGCGCTTACACTACGATAAAGACGACCTGACTCTATTTTGATTTTACCTTCGACTAAAGACAAAAAAAGTTGGCAGTGGGAAAGGTGAAATCCCGTACTGTACATCGCTTTTCAACGTTAACTGTCACATGTTCGAACACGAACGTTGTTAATAATAGCGACTCATTTTTAAGTAATTTATGCGACTTTTGGTATTATTTTATTATTCGTCGATGGTAATGATTGGATTTGATCGTAATAAACGAGCTGAAGACAACGGAATCATCACCTACACGATAATTCGTTTTTCATACTGAACAATATTCACTATATTTCGTACCAAACAGCAGACGTACTTTCCGATGTATCCCATTTGTAAAAGCGTAAAACCTAGTTCGATCGCATGAAATCAATGTATCGTGGCGAATCCAGAATCTATATTTTCACGAAGAATCCTGCGAGGGAGCAATGCTACGTTGCAAAATAATAATACTTATATCTATTCAGGAGTCAGGACTGTCATGAATACGCTGTTTGTGTACCATTACCAGACTTAACCCAATTCAGTTTCCACGACGAAAATAAAACTTGGTAGAAAACGGTACATCGTCCCTTCGCCGTCATAACAAGCGTCCCGTTGGTTGCCATGGTTACCGCCCACGCTTTATTCGGTCCGCCGGTCGCCTCTGTCACATGGTGTTTGCGGCGCGTGGGATGATTTCCCCTGGCTGGGGACAGCCATTGGGGGTAACTTCGACGCAAAATAAGGACGACCGATGTATCGATGGAATGGGGACAGTGAAAGTCAGCTCTCTACCCACCCCGCGATTTCCATAGTGGCAAAGGAAAAAAAATAAATAAAAAAATGATGGGGAATGGTAAAGGGAATGTGTTTTGAAAAGCCACTAAGTGTTTGAACAGTTGGCAGAAAATACGTAAACAGGGCACTGGCGCAGAAGACGTCTGCTTGTGGATTAATTTTGAAGTTGAGTAATGTGGTGGTTTTAACGCGGTCGGTTTAGAAGCACAAAAGGAGCCAAGTATATGTTGGTTCGTTCTGCGGTATGCGCGGAAGTGTTTGTCGAATGTGACAACCAGGTTTGTTGACAGAAGCAGTGTTGGTCACCATGGGGAAAAGTGTGCGAGGTTGAAGCGTGGGAAACATTAATGCGATTTTGCACGTGGAATGCTCGCATATGTGTGGTTTCATCCGTAGCGATTACGGTCCGGTATGTCTTGCTTACCGAGATTTGGAAGGCAATTATTCATCCTCTACAGCCAAGTGGGTCTGGAAGAAACACATCGATCACCTGGACACAAGGGCACACCGGTGGATTTCTGACGTTCGTCACTTTACTGGGGCCAAATAAGGAATGAATGAGAAGTCTCTTCTGGCCACTTTTAAAAAGTGTCTCAGTCGCAGTACCAGATAACTTATAAAAAAAAGGGGTGCAATCATTCCCAGAGACACTTCAAGCTAGTGTGGTTGTTACATGGTTTTACAGTGTGGAAAAGTATCGACATATTTGACGTTAAAAAATTACAATTAATGCATTTGTTACATATATGGAATTCTATATTCGAATTTCGAATCGAATCTATTCGAATAGTTACGAAGTTGCACTCCTAAGTCCAAAGCCCGCAGAAGAGAGGGTATAAAACAAAGTTATTGCCTCGTGAGAATATCCGTATATCACGTAGATGTATGTATTCGGTTACGTAGCCATACTGTTCGCATTTACTTCGGGTATCCGCTTCGGTTTTAAAATTACTATTAGCACAGCACCAGTAGGCGCGTATTGGTACGTTATCAAGAGTAGACAAAGTTATGCGGTGCTCCCTATCGGAACACGTATGCACGCGTGCTGTTATACGCTACATTCTGCTAGCAACATATCCACAATCTAGTTTGCGTGAAGGCTTTCACCGGCTCTTCCTAACAAAGTAGAGGATAACGTTCGATAAAACGAGGAATTTTACATATCTTCCTCTGCATAACCAGAATATACATTCTTGCAGAGATGCTGAATCTACTAGAGGCATGCCAGAGATATTGAACCATATACAGAAAGATACGCGAGGATATTGACACTGACCTTCTGGGAGGAAGCAACCGGAGGAAATTAGCTCAGTCAGACTATAGTTACTCGAGCTTCATTTCCAGCTTCGTTGTCTCAGTTACTACAATGTTACATGCGCTGGTGATTGTGCGTCACCCTGCTTCTTAGCGTTGCTTGGGGGGGGGGGGGGGGGGGGGGTAAGATAGCATGATGAGTAGCAGCTCTGACCAGAAATCGATAGGAGTGGGGTCGAGCCCCACCGCCTGTAACGCCTTTTCATCAATTGCCACTCTTTAATTAGGCATTAATTTAATTAGGCGTTACGGGGCCTCACGCGTTGTGTTTGTCCTTGCATCAGCTTGTTTCATTGCCACAGCTTTTACTACGTTACTCCTGCTCAGTAATGTGAGAAAGCTGTAAGAGGGAGAGCGTGTGTGTAAGAATACAAGATAAGAGTGCACGGCTGTAAGATACGCGGTAAGTGTGAGCTCATACAGCAAAAAAAAAAAAAAGACATTATAATACCGCAAGTAATTTCCCATTTTAATTCCCCTGACCCTGAAAACTACTCCCCAGCACTGCACTGTTAGAAACAGGCGGGGGGGGGGGGCACACAGAAGTAGGCAGCGTCACGACTATAGCAAAAAAAAAAAAAAAAAAAACGGATGGAGGATGAAGGGTGGAGATGCGTAGAGGGTGCGTGAGTCCGTCGGGGAGTGCAAAGGGCTGGGGGGCTCGTTGGTGTTAGAAACAGAACTTCATGACATAGCACGCTCCTAGCCTACCACCATTCCGAATGATATCATTCTGTCTCCTGGTTTGTTGAAAATGGGAGGAGGCGTTTATCTCGGACACATTATGCATGTCCAAAATAGGCGCCTCCCCCTGTTTTCAACGAGTCAGGAGACAGAATGATATCATTCTAAATGGTGGTTGGCTGAGAGCGCGTGCTAGGTGGCGAAGTTCTGTTTTAACGGTGTGCTAATAGTCCCTAAACTTCCGTGCATTTAGTCATGAAAGAGACTAATGCTTGTGGCAATGCATCTATACTTCGAGACAGGTTAACTCCGTACACAAATCTAAAGACGTCTGTGATTGGCTTTGGCGGGCGCATAACGCCTCCGACTCACAACGTAGTGCGTCTGTATTCTTCAAACTGTAGCTTGTACACTGTGCTTGTACATGTTGCGAAAACACCAATCGAAGACGAAGTACGCTTAGAGAACATTTAAATATTTTCAAAGCAAACACGTAATATATTCGCGTTAACAAAACATCCCACGCAGCATAATATATAGGCCAAATATTGGCTAAATGTCGGCAATACTGGTCCAACACTCTAAAAACAGAACTTCACTGCATAGCACGCTCTGCGCCAACCCTTGCCACGAATGATGGGGGTTACCGCTTCTGATTCGAGGAGAGAGAGAGAGGCGTGCGCCTTTTTGTGTCAATTATCATGTATCCAAATTGACATAAAAAGGCGTACGCCCCCTCTCTCTTCGAATCAGAAGCGAACCCTATCGTTCATGGCAATAGTTGGCGCAGAGTGTGCTATGCGGTGAACTTCAGTTTTTTGGAGTGAATACTAGGCCAATATTGCCAATATTCAGCCAATATTGCCAATATTCAGCCAATATTGGGCCAATATGTGCTGCTTGGGATGTGAGGCAGCTTTCCCGTCTGCCTGGCATCCGTCACCCTCTCGGTTGCCCTGCTCTCGATGTGCTGCCATTTTGCCTACGCTAGCGGAGATACGCCTCTGTTATTGCAACCCTTGAGTTGTCTCAGAGTACAGTCTCCAAAAAGAATAAAATCACTCTTTTTTTTCTATTTTTCGTTAGAGTTAGCAACGTATAATAACACTTTATAATATGCATTAATATTTATTAGAAACCCTCTTCAAAGTGATCCCAATGAACCGTTTCGAAGTTAATTCGCTTTAACGGCACCTGGAAACAATGTTCATGTCCGTCGGCTCTGCGCGTCGCGAGCGAATACAGAAAGGTTTTCCGAAAAGCTGTGGAGCGTAAAAAGCCGGAAAATAAAAGCGACTGTCAGCTGGTGTGTGAATAAACGTGGTTACAGGTAAACGACCTCTTGGTAAGCAAACGCAGTTGTCCGTGGAAACGAAACAAAACTCGAACAATACAGATGCGTTGTGCTAAAAAAATTCTATGAAAACGTAGAAGGGATGACGCGTGTGGCATCTGCGTTTTCAATTATAAGCGTACAAATAGGGGCTAATTTGCATGCCGTCCACCGTTTTGAGAGATCCACAACTAAGAGGGAGAGTGTGTGGACGCACCCGGAAATGGGTCAAGGGCATCGCAATCACATGACGGGAAGAAGAAACGAACAAAAAGACGACACGCCCTGATCGGAAATTTTACAGCAAAGGCTGTGCTACACAAATCGAACGTCTCCCCCGCCTCGTATTGTAACACAATGTGCATTTAAAAGGCGGTGCGCTTCCGCGTGGGCGTCCTTCGTTCATTCACCGCTGTGTTTCTTGATGAAGCGAGATATATGCCTTGTAGAACAGTGCGACGCAATAGCCGATTTTTAATTGGCACCGCCTCGCGATGCGTTGCCTCAAAGGATATGGAATTGGCTAATTATATGTTCAGCCGCATTCGTTCGCTCCCAAGCAGCACAACATCTTGGCCCAATATCGGTTCAATATTGGCAATGTCGGCCTAATATTTGACCAGTATTGCCAATATTGCTGCCAATACTGGACCGATATTGGCAATACTGATTACTGAACCAACACTGGCAATACTGGCCCAATATTGGTAATATTGGACCAATATTGGCGCCACTACTGGACCGATACTGGCAATACTGGCCCAATATTGGTCCAACATTGGCAATGTCGGCCTAATATTGAACCAATATTGCCAATACTGGTGCAATACTGGACCGATACTGGTAATATTGGTCCAATATTATGCCAAGATGTTGTGCTGCTTGGGATGTATTTAACGAGCAAATTGCGTTAATAAACAATCTCATATTGATTCCACTGGAGTGATTGCATTTAAAGGTCTGAAACGTGACAGACAACGCTTAATATTTTTACTTTGCTAGCAAAATTTAGGTAAAACGGCTCGGGGTGACGCTTTGTGGCGAAACATCCCCAATAGGTGGTTTTCAAGTGGTGAGCCGCCGCTAGGGATGCTGGGAAAATTGAACTTCCGCGGTTCTAACTTTGCGTTTGTTGTATGCTGCTGTAGCAGTATTTGCGCCGTTTCGCTGAATCCGCATGCGACAAGAAGCTATTTTCGATGAATGCGAGTCACGAAACGGACCTTCCAGCCAGGTAAGCTTCTGTCTTGCTGACACTACTGCAAAAGTTCGAACCGGAAATTGTGAGGTGACGTCATATCCGCAGGAAGCTGCAAACCACCTATAGGGTTTATTCACATGACGTCATCCGCAGGAGAGCGCCACTGTCCCTAGCAGATTGGCCGCCATAAAGTAGGTCCTCAGGTTTTGACCATTTCAGCCGTCCAGGACTTCAGCCACATCGCCTTCACTATATACATTTGGTGTTTCAGAGTTACTGTGCTGTGTAAATATTATTTTTACCACATTCCAAGTATAATTTCCATGTTTTCAACGGAAATAGTGCTCTAAATAACATGTGGCAGTGAACGAAAACCGGAACCAAACTTCGAGGGACGTACACAATCGCGGCGATATCATCTTTTCGGAGCTAGTAACCTCTGGAGTGCCCTCTAGAGCCCTCACATCAGTGAATAAACTATGTTCGTCAAGCAACAGTGATCTATATGTTCCCCATGTTCCCGACTGTTTTGCTGCATCCCGATGACTTCGCAAGGATACGAAACAAATTAGGTCAGTATCATACCGAACACGAACCACCCCCTCGATGCCGAATACAACATCCGCATTCATTTTGCGCCAGTAATTAACTCGTAAATGACGACAATAGCAAACCGAAACCGAAATGCGAGGAGCAGAAAACAGAGCTCGATACTATACGGCGGTTCGTCCGGAGGAGGATTCCGTGACGTCACCCAGCATTGTCGTCTGCTTCCAAGCATTCCAAGCGTGCATTCTTTCTCCCTTGCCCGATGATGTCAGCCATGATGTCAGCAGTGCATTGCTTTCAGCGCCCTCTCGCTTCACGGAGGCGAAGCTCTCGCCTCGTAATGATTCGTTTGAGTAAAATCTGCGCAGTTTTGGACCGAGATATTTCGTACACATGTTCCTGACATCGCAAAGATTACGGATATACCACAACCTTTGCGGTGATTTTGTTGCGGAGTCCCACTTAAAAAGAAAAAAAAAGAAAGAAAGAAAAAAGCCATGCAAAACTGCATGGTCAGTCAGCCATGGTCAGTCATGCATGTAGCTGTTGTTGTTGTTGTTCTATGATAAGGTGTTCCTTAACGCGAATACGAGTCCTATAATCCTAAGCATGACGTCATCCACGCACCTCCAACCCCAGTGCGTTTGAACGCGAATCCTTATTTGAAAGTGCATAACGAATTATCTAGCGTGCTATTTTTGTCAACGAAGCGATAACAGTCGCGCAAACATGTTGGCGAAAGGTGGCTAATCCGAAGGCACGCGTAGGAAAACGCGTTATCTCTACATCCTATCTATATACTAACAACGAATTAAAGACACGGAACACGAGTTAAGGCAGGGAATGAATATTAATGAGCCAAATAATAATCCACTGCTCTATTCCTGGCGCGTGCCTTAGCACTTGAAACTTGCCAGTTGGCATATCGCAGCAAAGTATATAGACGAGGGACGTAGATAGTGGAAGGCGTGTTGTGTCTCCCTCTGCCTTCGTCCCTAGTCTACTTTGCTGCGCTATCAACAACCAATGACGAACTACACCAAATCCCCACGTTGCTA
The DNA here is from genome assembly GCF_037126465.1 of Ornithodoros turicata. Lineage (NCBI taxonomy): Eukaryota > Metazoa > Arthropoda > Arachnida > Ixodida > Argasidae > Ornithodoros > Ornithodoros turicata. The sequence continues at coordinate 7,797,641 of NC_088206.1, read as the reverse complement.
CAGTTTGCCATTGGAAAGTTGGTCTGCCAGGCCTGCAAACATTATTACCGCTCCAGAAACTTGAACGAAATTACCAGCAGCACATCTGCAGCATAATGATATACGATGAATACGCCTATTCGGAAAATGGTTGACTTCGTCGTTAACAAACATTATTACCGCTCCAGAAACTTGAACGAAATTACCAGCAGCACATCTACAGCATAATGACATACGTTGAATACGCCTATGCGTTAAATGATTGACTGCGTCGTTAACAAGACCCACTGCTTTACATGATCAGCCTTAACGTAAGGAACGGGCGTTCTAGTCGGCGCGCGAGAGACATTTGACGATACGCATTAGAATGCAAATCAACGAATAGTACGGCCGCCGAACTGTGAGTCTAACAACGACAAGCTGTTCCACACAACCACCGACGAATAGTACTGCACAGCTACGATCCAGTCCAACCCGATTCAGAAACATGAGAACGCGTCGCGTTGTCCAGAAAAAGCTACATTGACGATACCAGACTGAAGTATTTGCCTCTTCCTTCGATGTCCTACAAGATAGCTCCATCCTTTCTTTTTTTTTTCTTTTTTTTTTTCTAGACGGAACTCATAATAGACAGCATAAGCGATATGTTTGCATTCGGGTAGCGGACAGACACATCTGAGATGCTGTTCAAGCGTGGAGAATCCCCTCCAAAAAAACCAAGTCCACGACCCCCCAGATCACAACACATCACCCTTACGACGCATTCTTTATGTACCGTACCTTCCTTCCAACCCCAAACTCCACCTACGCGTTCTTTCACACCGAACCCATTCATTTCGATCCCTCTTTGCCAGTTAAGATCTCAACAGCCAGGTCTATAATTTCCTTCACGTGGCCACTCCGGGACAAGGGGGACCGCCGGTCGGTGACCGGACGACGTCTGCCTCCCTCTTGTACGCCTCGGCAAGCCGACGAATTATCTCAACTGCGGAGAAATTTCACCAGGGCTCAACACACTGGCGACCCCTGATGGTCCCCTTATCGCTATAGATGCCCACCCCTATGTATGTTGCTGTATCTTAAACCGAGATTAAATGCCCCGTTCTGAAATGGCATATAAATGAGGTAGAACTATGTTTTTCGGAGAGCATGCTCGTCTGTGCTTTGAGCTGCGGAGATGATATCGTTGAAGTGGAACATCGTACAAGAGTGCTCTGAGTGCATCTATGCTGTTGTGTTGTGCGTGAGAAGGACCGCACGCTATGCCGCGCTTACGTCATTATGCGGTGATTGTTGTTGCTTTGGGAAGTGGATGGGAGTCGGAAAGCGCTGAGCATGTACCAGATAAAGCTAATCGATTGTGGTCGGCACTTAATGTTTCCTCCTTTGGTACACACCAACAAGGAGAGTAGTGACATTCGAGAATGTCCCACGGCTCCATGGTTTGCTCGAGCAATTTTCCGGATTATTTATTTTTAACAGCTGGGCTAAACGGGCAACAACAACAACAACAAATAAATCGTAACTCTGACCTGGGCTGATTAACCACTGGAGTGTAGTACAGTACCCCATTACACGCGAAACATTAGATGTGAGATATGAGAATGAAGTTGAAGTACGGCGTGTACACATGCAAATTAAAACGGGCATGTACACCTCTGCAGCGCTGCTATTCTTAGCACCTATCAATTGGTAAACACCTTTTTTCTTTCACTTCACGAGAAAAAAAAAATCTTTGTTCACCCTTTTCTCCCTCATGAAACTTGTTTCGCCTCAAATCGAATAACATCTCATTTCGCGACTTAAAAATTACGACGACACTTTATTGTTTCGCAATTTAAAACAATGCTACGACTGCCGTCTGCGGGATAAGTACTCGTAAAATCTGACATTGGCATACTCCTTTATGCGCGAAGGTATAAATCGAATTAACTGGCGCCGCAGTTGCCAACCTCTTGCCCCAGCACGCATCATTTCACCTGCCAATGCACGCACGCTTAAAAGAGAAAAGGTGCTAACCGCAACATTCGCTTGTTTTACTGCCTAACCCCGAACCCCTTCCGAAAACGCCTATTGCGGCATCACGAAGCTGCTTCCAATAAAAGCGGCTTTAAAAACAAAAACTGGTCATTGGGCGAAGCGACGCAATGCACTGAGTATGGCGGTCACGTAAACTTTTTGTAGCGGCGTGTCCAGTTCTTTATAGACATCATAAATACACGTAATATAAGGGACTGCACGCTCGTTATGTGCGTGATAAAAAGAAGACTTCACCGGGGTGAGCATTGCGATTAACTTCCCGCAACGGTCACCGGGGGTCGTACGGTGGCACGGAAATGATGTTGATGATGGCTTCAAGGGATTGAGCATCGTCAGGAGGGATCTTCGACCTCAAGGGAATTCGTTAAGGGGCAATTTTGCTGGCTGTTATATAGCGAAGCGATGACAAAGTCAGTTATGCGCTTGGATGCTGTTGGTTTATGAAGACGGGTGTGACGGTTCGAGACAACGGGAACTTGATAGGGAGCTGCAATTTTGCTACGAAGGTTCGAGGGGTCAAGGTTCATAAACAAAGTGGAACCTCCCCCCCCCCCCCCCCCCACGACCTGAGGCATCTTCCTCAATCTATCCTCTTTTGTGGATTGTCCACCTTGCGCATTTAAAATGTTCTGTCCATTCCTGAGCACCACCCGTGGAATATGACAAGTAAACAAACAATGTCAGGTTTGAAAAAAGCCTTTTGACGGCGTGAGAAAGTGAAATGCAGTTGAAAGCTCAAAATTTTATTGTCTTATGGATGTTATTATCAATGTCTCGCCGACAGTATCCGTGTACTCACACGAGAGACATCCTGACGGAAGATTCTAGTGAAAGAAAAAGCGAAAACACTGCTCACAGGGACGACGTTCCGTCCCCATGTTATGTTGACCATTCACACGGCGCGGAATATCGAGAGTGGCATACTGCACACTTAGCAGACGACACCTGGCAGATGACACCGTCAGCGTCTTTTCCTGTCGTCTGCTACGGAATATCTTGCGGCTGTGTCGCAGGACGTTCCCCCACGGTTAGCAGTGTACGTGAAGACACGTGACAGCAGAAAGCTATGACGTTTTTCGCATCTTCCGCTGGAATATTCTGGGGGAATGTCGTTCGTGTGAATACACGGTATAAGTACCTTCCTACACCTAACCATTCCAACCTTATTTACGACCCCTCTTCCACGATCTTAGAAAATATCGCCTAGCAGCTTTCTCAGTATAGCCATATCCCGGCCGAGCACGACAGCAGTGACTTCACCGAGTCCAATCAAACACTATACCTATATACCACGCAATACGGGAGACGTCACTTCTCCTTACACAACTCTACGTGAGTGAACAACTATGTGAACAACTCTACGTGAACTGTAATTACGCAAAGAACAATGTACATTGCTTCAAGTGGACATCACCGGCCTTGCACCTCACGGACAGCGCCAACATGGGCAGTGCCCCGCATAACAGAACGTCACAATTGGCTGCGCATCCCTTGAGGAGGGCGTTGTTCCGCATCCCAAGACAAAGGCCTGTCTGGTATATGGGAATAAACACACTCTTGGAAGCTACACAAAGGGGCCGCTGACAGTTACATCAATTCCTCCTCGAAAAGCAAATACGTCAAGCTGCGGAAACGAAATAAAAAAAAGTAAAGCGAAATGTAATAAAAGGAAGTGGTCGGCATGGCCGACAAAAGGATGGGTGCGTTCTGTTTACTGTTCCACTTTGAAATGGGTTATTGGTCACTTCGAAAACACGCTTCAGTAAAACCAGTTTCCGAAACTAGTTTTATGAAAACGGCGAAAGATAATAAAAAGTAGTTTACTGGTGTCGAGGAACAGCATCGAGCATTATGAAGGAGCAACACTGAATTTGTTTGCATCGGCTACACGATGTAAGGTACGTTCCGCCAACGTTATGTAAACGTTTGTAAATATTTTAAAACCCGTTTTTGTTCCGCAAGCATAATTGAAAGGTGCAATATGTAACAGTGTTGAGCCACCGTGCTGTAAACCGTGCTTCAAATGGAATATACCCCCTTGAAATGGTGTATTCTGCAGAATATGCCATTCCAAATGGTACTCTCTTGCAGAATACACCATTTAGAATGGTGTTTTACAAGGCGCCTTTCTCTATGATGTGGGGCTCAAACCAGAAATGTGTGTGACATATAGTACACATAACACCGGAATGGTGTAACAAAGTTACCGAGTTTTTTTTTAAACATACTTCTTCGTTTACACCAAACACTGGGTACGAAAATGCGATCACGAGAGAAAGATTGGCAGAAAAAAAAAAAAGACCAATTTTGTTTTCGTGGTGGCACGAATATCAAAAAAGGGGTCAAGCAGCATGCAACAAGTTGATGGATCGGCCTTCGAGGGAATCGAAGTGCTTGAAGTCCTCCACATCATTTTCTTCTTCTTCTTTCCTTTTTCTTTCTTTTTGTTTCGTCAAAACTACGCGTGGCATTTCTTTGACGCGTTCGAAACCACCATCGTTGCGCAAGTCAGATAGATGGTCGAATGTCCACGGCATGGAATAGGGGTAGCATAGGAGTTTATGTAACGAGCCATGGCCTGTTCCGAAGGGGCTTTTGTTCCTGTGGATGCGCGAAGGTGAGTCATCGGTGGCCTGAATATAAAGACGTGTTGAATGTAGGCTCGTTGCCCAACGAAGGTGAAGGCGATGATGCATACGCGGATGTCACGCGCGTGTGTTTCTGACTACCGTGTAGAATTCGCGTGATAGCATGCGCTGCATAGTTGACACGAGCCACATCCCCACGGAATATTCCACGGGAATAAAATGCAAGACACTGCTCACGGGACGGAAGTTCTGCCGCGTTTTGTGTTGAACATACGTACGGTGCTAGAATATCGGAAGGGGGCGAGCGGCTGCGCACATAGCAGACGACACCGTCTCAGACGACAGCAGACGACACTGTCGTCTGCTATGGAATACCTCGTGGCTGAGCCGCGGGACATTCTCCATGATCAGAAGAGCACCAAGAGACATTACGTTTTTCTCCTCTTTTTTTCCCCTTACAAACAAACAAACAGACACGCTCACGTGCCTGCAGAAAGCTATGATGCTCTGCGCATCTTCCGCTGGAACATTCTGGAGAATGTCGCTCGTGTGAATATGTGGACATGAGAGGGTTTGACCTGCTTCGTGGGCGAGTACGAGAACAAAATACGTGAACGATGGAATGGTTTTTAAGATGACCGTAACATTAGAAAGTGGGCGGCCGAAGCCTATAAGTACCTGCTGCCACTGAAGGAACAAAGGAAGGGCATTGTCCTGCTATGGCTGACGACAGGATGTTGGCTATAGCAAGGAAGTGTGTGGGACGTATATTTATATTTAAAAATGTCCTGCGAAACATGAATAGAGCTTAAACGCCTAAACGACATAAAGTGTGCGACAATTGTCAAGCAGCCGTTAGTAGGCATCCTGTTGCACTTGCGTTTGAAATCTGGCATGATTGATTTAGACAGAAATATGCAATGCAGGATAGACAGCATTTAAACGGTTAAACGGGATATGCTTCGACGGTTAGATTAGAGACAAAAAAAAAAAAAATAGCGAAGACGTTCTGGCAATGAAGCCACCCTAACAAAATGAAACAACACGTAAACAAAAACAAGCCGCATCAAGCTCTTTCGTCAGCTGCCATTAAGATCACTGACTCATGTATCGGTTTGAACGGCCTCTAAGTGGCCGCGTGAGGAATGGGGAGATTGCATCACACGCAGGGGTCCACGCTGGGGGAAAAAAAGAGAGGCGCCATTATATATCGAGAGAAGTGTTTATGTTCGTTAAAGAAAAATAAGAGAGAAACAAGGCTGTGGCATTCCCCTTGTGCCCACTGTATACACCTGGCCATTCGGAGAAAAAGCACTATGTTTACGCTCGTATATATACGACGACTGCTCCATGGGAAGACGGCAATGATGGTGATTGCGATTGGAAGAATTACGTTTTCGTCGGAATAACTCCTAGACTTCCTGCTCAGAGGCTAACGTCCTCGCTGGGGCTACGTCCAAACATTCACTCGGTCCGGATCGGAACGGTAGACATTGTTGTGAAATTCTGTGGCACTCGGCGTCGCGGACACCGCAGGGACTGTGGTTGCGATAAAACGAGGATTACGACAGCTCATAAAGGATTTATGGAGATATAATAATATTAAGTTTCTATACAGGTAGAAAAAACTATTCGTGTATGAAACATGCTATTAAATTTTTATTGAAAGCCTTTTAACGTTTCTTGAAAGGTTTGACTTATTTTGCATCGTTACTGCGGCGATGAGTACACGATTTCAGCGTACCGCAAACACAGTCTTGCAATCACGTGGTGTTTCCACTGTCACAGTGTCACGTGACCCTATATAGTTCACAGACGGACCTACACGGCCGGTGGCTGACTCTAAAAGGTTATCCGGCGGAGAGAGCGATTGGTACCACCGCTTCGATGCGGCAGAAGTATTAGGCCTGTAATTGAGCATGCCAAAGCCACGAGACAGTACAATAGCGTGGATGATACAGTTGCCTGATTCTGACACAGTTAGTCACATGCATGAAAGCCACGCTTTAATTAACAGGGTTTCGCCATCATTCATTACTGCTGCTCGGAAAACATCTGACAGGGTGAATCCATGAAACCAAACAACTCAAGGAAAAGGTCATTGACAGGTCGTGTTTCTTTCTTTTCTCTTTTTTTTTCTTTACTAGACCTGGAGTAGGTTGTCCCGCAGTGAGCGGGCTCACATCTTCATTTTTTTTCTCCTCTCATCATCATCATCATCATCAGGTCATCGTGTGTTTGTGTCGTTCATGTTTACAGCCTGCCTCGGCTAATTCTCGTTGTTTATAAGGGTGAACCTATACAAGGTAATTTTTCAAGCTCGCACTCTAAGAAGAAAAAAAAAGGAGTAGTTTTACTCCTTTTGGGGGACTAAATGCATTGCCACAAAAGTAGTCCCTTTCTGGAGTAAATGAATGTCACAGAGTGATGACTGCATTTCACGCTCTGCTCTAACAGACCCAGAAACACAATTCGTGTGCATGAATGAAAATTCTTTGAATTAAACCGTCAACTGTGATATATCGAGTGGTATAAGATCTTGCGACATACATAGGGCACAATTTCCCGAGAAAGAACCTTTAACTATCTCTTCCTCTCTGTGGATGAAATATTGTTAAGGTGGCTGAGTGATAGAGCACACATTTACGTAGACTGTTGCATTCGGAAGACCATTTGCGAAGTTCGGTGACAATTTGCAGTCCTGGGGAGTAAAAAGGTCAGGTTTAGGGGACTGAAATGGGGAGTAATTGCAGTCTATAGGGGACAAAAAGTTGCAATTACTCCCAATTTACTCCTTTTTTTTTTTTTCTTAGAGTGCAGGTGACGTTTTCTCCGACGGCGAGAGACGAGCCCCTGTCAAGCCAATAAAATAGTCGACAATAAGGCCCATGACCCATTGGCCGCACTGTCATGCAACATTTTGACCACTTCAACTCTCCGAAAGACGCCCGAGGGCCCAGAACACAATCTGCTTCCTTCGTGAAACGATGACTATATATAGCTTCGAGTCCCCACTCTTAAAAACAAGGATGTACTTTAACTCCTTTTTTTTGTGACATATATAGCACCCTTTTGGAGAGTACAATTACTCTCAAAAGGGTGTCTCCTCACTCCCTCGAGGGAGTAGCATAACACCTTTCTCCTTACTGGAGAGTAATATTACTCCCCGGCAGGGAGAAGGTGTTATGCTACTCCCTTGAGGGAGTGAGGAGACACCCTTTTGAGCGTAATTGTACTCTCCAAAAGGGTGTTATCATATATAACACTCTTTTGGAGAGTACATTTACGCTCAAAAGGGTGTCTCCTCGCTCCCTCAAGGTACTTTACTCCTTTTTTTGCCACATGTTCGCATAAAAAAGGAGTTAAAGTACACCCTTTTTTTAAGGGTGCTCCATGACGTATCTATATAGGTTGAATTTCCACAAGAACCGGCTGAAGCTTCCAGTTACTTTCTCCGAACGAACGAATTGCAATCCAGATCTGCAGCAATAATGTTCCGTTCAGTGTTGCGCCACAACAGAACACAGACCACTTAGAGTTCGTTACGGAGAACGTAGATATTTGAGTGGATGTCTCTGTTAGGTTTTACCACCACACTAGCTCGTTTCGTTTCTCCGAACGAGAAAAGCTGCAGGTATACGGTCACGGAAAATTGCACGTAATCATCTTCTAGATGGTAATGAGAATGGCGCTACCAATAAGGCCATATGGGTGGTAATTGCCGAGAAGGAAAAGTTGGGTGGGCGTGGTCTCCGGTCAGTTAACCAACCGGTGCTGCCGAGGGGCTTACGACGTAATGGGACCGTAAATTTTCCGGAGCAGACACAACACGGGGGCATAAAAGTCCAAATAATAGAGAGGCATACGGCAAGTGTTAATAAAGGTTATTGATATATTAATAATAATAAAAAAAGAAACGTTCAGCGCTTAATTGTATGTGGTGTTAGGTTGCTTAGATGCGCAGAACCAAACTATATGGAGTTGGAGTTAGTTTAAAATTGTGATTTACCTTACGTTGTGTTGTATTCACTTGTGTAGGTAAAGTGTACGCATATAAATTAATACTATTAGGTTGTTATTGTTTGAGTCAAGTCCGAGATAAACTGCCAACACAAAAAAAAAAGAAAAAGAAAGAAAGACATGGGAAATTTCCCCATTCATCATCATTAATTTACCTGTTGTTGTTGTACATGTCAAGTCCGAGATGAAATGCAAACACACACACACACACACACACACAAACAAACAACAACAACATTGAAGCAACATGTACAAGCTTTCGCGCGGTGGACCACGCGAAAGCTTGTACACAGTAAACATAGAAAGCTTATTTTATACATATCATTACAAGCTATTATAATTCATAAATTGTTGCAACGCTGCTGGGAAAAGGAGAGAGAACGAAAAAAAAAAGAAAAGAAAGAGGGACACTGAAAGCGTAGAAGTATAATTATGGGAGCACAGGTCAAAACATGCGATAACGAAATGATGATGAGACACGTGATCATTTTGATAAGAACCTTTTCTCGACGTCATGAAAGGAGGCGGAAGTATACTGCGGATGGTAACAAATTGATCTTCGACTTTCGATACTTCCCGATAAGGCAAGTTTCCGGCAGACAAAAAATAACGAGACAATGAGGGAAAAAAAAACTACTTTAGCAGATCATCCAGGTGCGAACATACCTACCCAGTCCCCCCATAAAAGTTCTCGCTTGCTCCATATGCTTTGATAAATTACCTCGCGGCTGGCGCATCACCAGAACCACCGGTCTTTCCCAGAACCCCTCCCCTCCTGCTTCGCATTTTCTTTCGCCTTTTTCGTTTGAAATTCTTGCACGCACACTGGCGCCTGCGCCATTATCGTAAACAAATTAGATACCAGACACCGCGAAGTCAGATCACTATATAGTGCTGCTCGTTTTCTCAGAACAGCCCAGGACAACCTGAAACCAGCACTTCGCAATATACAGGTGGTTTCTGCAGAGTGTTCGAGACGTCTTCTCTCTGAGTCAGCTCTTCCGAAAGACTTTGCACGTAGAGCACGTTGTGTTTCCCGAGAAGACGGTTGAGATATGTGCCTCGCGAGCCGGCGCAGGAGCACCGGCTGTATGGAAAGCAGGAATGCTAGACACTTCCATACGGTGCGAGCGATTTATGGACTTTTGAAATTTACTACTCGTGGGACAAAAGTGAACGTGATCTTGGGACGTGCGTGCCTTTCCGTCAAGGTTCCAAGAACAAGAGGAGGATGACGTATTAACTGAGTGTTTCAGTGCTGAGTCACGTGATCGGAAACCTTTAGTTTCATTGGCGATATCTGTTATATTGCTGGTTACCAGCGGCGTATGACCCATGTGGATTACGCGCGTTGGAGCACTCTAATAAAAAGGGAGAGTAAACTGGGGGGAGGGGGTGGAAATCGGGGAGTCTATATAGTCACCTATGTTGGAATTATTCCTCATTTTAGTTCCCTGACCCTGAAATGTAGGGATGTGCATTCAGCTCCTCCTAATGTCTTCATGCTTCACAAAACAGGCTTTATGACAGGCATTTACAATGATTTGCACACAGTAATGTTTGAACGGCTACTGTAAATATAGGTGCAATATCACTGTACGCAAAAGATCCATTCGCGTACGGTAGCGTTTCCCTATTCTTTGGTCGAGTGGGTGATCGGTTCTCCCTTCTGCACAGTGCTGACCCAAGGTTGACCCTTACCTTACGGCGATCCCGATTCCACGTCAAGAGATCCAACGGGTCAAGAGATCTATCGAGTCAAGAGATCCACCGATGGATATCTTGACCTGTTGGATCTTGACCCGGTTGGATCTCTTGGCTCGTCTGAGGGTCGCCGGGCTTGGATCTTTTGGATCTTTTTGACCCCTTTGTGTTACGTCGTTAACTCTAACATCGCTAAGCAGAAATTACTCGGAATACGAGGGAATCGTTTTACGTGCTGTATGAATAGAATACAAATGCAGGTGGCAAATCAACATGTTATTTTACTTAGTTGCTTTGTAACACATAGCGCAGTCCAAGAAAAACCGACAGTTCTCTTATGTAATTTCTGTTAAAAACAGGTGGCTGCATTGTAAGGATTTATAGAAGTGCTGTCATCTGTTTTTTGTTTTGTTTTGTTTTTTTTTTGTTTTTTTTTTGACAGCGCTGTGTGTTAGAGATTACTTCTAGAGTTAGCGTGGGCTACGTACACTCAAGTTGGGTGGGCCGGCCGCTGTTTCAAACCCGTTGATTACTCAAACACTTCTCGTATCACAGCAGGCTCGTGGTCGAAGAGCCAAGTCGCTGTTCTGGCCAGACGTTCTACATGGCGGAACCGTCTGATCTGTCAGATCATGAACTCAAAGAAAGGCAGCTTCATATGCCCGAACATCTGTGGTTTTTTTTTCTTTTTTTTGCGTGTGTGTATATGTGCGTTTTTCTGTATCAAGTTTTCCCCGCCGTCCACAAAAGGACAAAGACAGAGCACTTTGCGGCTGGGCCCATTATGATCGGTAACAAACTTCAGTTCTGGCATAACGTGGGGACGACTGCGCCAATGGACACAAATGTACGAAGATAACTCTGAGTCCAGCAGTATAACTTGCATTTTGGTATTGAGGTCAATGAACGTGACAGGTCAATGTTGATTGGAAAGCACAGTCAGACAGTATTTTCCCACACGGTCAGTAAAAGAATAGAATAACGTGATAAGGGTGGGGGACAATGAAAAGAACGCGAGAAGGATAAGTTTTAAGCCCTGCGGCCTACGATGCCTTGTAAGTTGAGCTCAATATTCTTGGTAACAAGCATCCGTTCTGGCATAGCGTGTTACGGCGCTAGGGGCAATGAACACAAAAGTGCAAAGGCAAAAGGGGGACTCGCTGCCGTAACCTGCAGCACAACCTCAGGATTTTCTCGCTTACTTTTTCTTTTTGTGCGTGTGCGTGTGTGGTAAGAAGAGAGAAAACACCGAAAAGTCTTCATTGTTACCGGGCATATTCCTTCCTAACTTAATACTACTTCGGCAATGAACATGGTAAGGGATAGACTTTCTTTTTTGTCGGGAATCCTGACCAGTATGACGCTTTGACTGGTTGGATCACTTGACTCGCCTGTCACGTGACCGATTGGATCTCCTGACTCGATGGATCTCTTGACTCGTTGGATCTCTTCACCGGAAGCGGGCCATTCACCGTTCACGACGCTGATAAGCCGGCTTCGCCTGATGTGGCCTACAGCAGCAGACGACTCGGACGGAATCCTCAATCTAGGCAAGATGTGTAGGTCAGTTGAGGACACAGAACATAGATTGTTGTGTTGTCGACGATATCGTCGGCATCGGCAACACCTCCATACAGTTGTGGATTGTTATCAGCTTATCAATTTTACCCTGATCATGGGGCTCGTATGAACCCCCGAGTCGTCAATTTTATACTTGCTTTTTTTTAATTAGTATTGTCGTTTATGCCGGTATAAACTTTTATTTTCCAAATAAGATGGCAACGAGCGGCCTCTGACAATTTTTAGCTCCAGACAGCAGATCTTTTGACGTGACGAAGGAGACGCTGGGACCCTGGCCTCCGGTCAGACATATCCTGTACCACAGACTTTCTTGCGGTCTCTTTGCAGACACCAAGTTTGCGAATTTACTGCGCGTGAAATCTAGTGTCCCTTATAGAGTCACTATCCCCAGTCCCCACCGCTTTCCCCTAATCTAGCACTCCCCTCTGCACTAGCTGTGGCGTGGTGGGTGATATTCCCCCACTGCATCCTACACTTGCGGCAACACCTTCTGCACCGTGACGCCCTCTGTCGTCGTCTATCCCAACTTGGCTACGGCACTATGACACTGGCTACCTTACTGGGTCCCGTTCGTCAGTAGACCCCCGCTTAATTCTCCATGCTTCGAAACTTTTCAACACCTTGTGATTGTGTGACCGTGTGTGTGACTTCTCAGTTTTAGTTTTGTGTTCTTCCTTTCCTTTTCTTCTCTTCTTATTTTTCCCCTTTTCTTTTCTTCTTTTGCTTTTCGTTTCTTTTCTTCTTTGGCTTCCCCTTTTCTTTTCTTCTTTTCCTCTTCTTTCCCCTTTTCTCAATTTTTCTTCTTTTCCTTTTCTTTCCCCTTTTCTCAATTTTTTTCTTCTCCTTTTCTTTTCTTCCCCTATATTCCTTTTTTTTTAATAGCAAGCAGACCTTCGTCTGGCTAACCTTTCCTTTCTTTTTTCTTAATAAACATATCCCCCCTTTCAATTTTGTATTGTTTTAATTAATTTTGCTTTCTTGTATCGATCAGGCGAACAAGAGCAGATCTCGGTTCGTGAGCACCACATTCCCCCTTTTCTTTCTTTCTTTTTAAGTTGAGTTAAATTGGACTCGAAAAAAAAAAAAAAAACAATCCGTAGCCGAAGCGCTGACTCTCGCGCTACACATACAGCGAAACACTGAAAAAGTTTTTTTTTTTTTTTTTTTTCATTTCGAAGCCAAATTTACATGCAACAGCGTTGCCGCGGGAAGCTTCGCATTTGCTCGACTCAATCTCGCCGCCAAATCCTTGTGCAGCGCGTTTCGAGCAACATTCAATATGAAAATGAAACACGGTGTGCCGTAAGCGATGTCACGTCGTATATATATGAGTGGCTAAACAGAACCGACGTACACGTCGCATTCTCACAAGTCTAATAATAAATAAATGAAAAAAAAAGAAGTAAAAACAGACCACCGCAAATAAAAATAAAAAAAGAAGGAAGGAAAGAAAACTGTGCAATACCGACGCGTCAGCTTATTCGCATGCAGCGATCAATAAACGTGAAACTGAAGTAATTTTCTCCAAAATCGCAATCGCAGAGTCGTGACACGGAATCTCAAAATCAATGCCGGAACGCATTTCATAAATAAGAATTCGATATTGAGTTCGCGTCTCCACTCGTAACGGCTTCACTCCTCTCTTCAAGGAGATGAGGAAAGGAAGTTAAGAGTGTTCATATTTACTTGTTTACTCAGTGATATTTGTTACATGCCGCAAACACACGAAAAAAGGGCGGCGGATCTGTACAAAAAAAAGAAAAGTAGCAGGAAAAACAAAAGCAGAAACAAAGATCGATAAAAGTGGCAGGTGCTGGCGACGAGCACAAATCCATATGGATGAAGTATTAATTTCTTTTTTATTCTTCCTTCGTCATTTATGTTTGCCTTTTTCTTTCTTCCTCTCGCGATGTAGCGCCTTTTTTTTTTTTCTATTTTGTGTTTCGTTTTAGTTAAGCGAAACACTTGTGGGCCGAGTACCGATCCCTCTTAATAACAGACATAGGGAGATCATTACTCCCAGTTCGCCGGAACGGACAACTTTATCGGCTTCTAAACTTCGCAGGGTTTAACGCTGCATGAGGGCAGCGAAGCCCCGTGTTTCCGGAAACGTCCCTACGTTGGGTGTTTGATAATGCCTTTAAGTGACATCTCGTGTCCGTCAGGAATATCGGAATTTTTTTTAAAGTCGATGTCCTTCACAGACAGGAAGTTGCGCGTTATAATTTTCATCGTTATATTAACTCATAATAAAATATCAGCACGCAAGTGTTTTTATTTAGCTGTTGATACGTTTCACACGAGACGGCGTTTTCCTTGGATTTCTATATGTGCGAGCGCACCTCATATTTTTTAAAGGTTTGTTTCATAACTTGGTTTCAGTTCCTGATCTGTCGCATAAAATGTATCGAACAATCAACCGACAAATTGGCGCAACGCTGTCCTTTTTCAGCGATACCATTTTATCAGCATTTTTACTGTCTAATTTTCGCCGGTGGTAACCAATTAAATTGTTAAAACAAGAAAAAAAAAGATAAGAGGGATGACAGTGGTGGCGTTATTGGTTGCCAATATGGCGACATATGCTCGAAGTGGGAAGAGGAATCGTGCGACCGAGGCGGACTTCACACGGGGCCGAGCGAACATTTTTCATGCAGCGTCGGAGGAAATCTCAGGGTACCGTTTTTCTTTTTGCTTTGAAACAAATTCCTCAACCTTGCAAATGACCACACTATTACTCATGTTTCCACCTATTTACAACATTTTTTTCCCGTGACTTTTAAACAATGTGTTATTTTAATTTCTTATATAAGTCTAGGCTTTTTCGCCGCACAGCGTGGTAATAATACAGTTCGCAGCTTAGTGAATTCCTTGCACGGTATTATACCGCTTGCTTCCATGGCTCCACACAGCACTCTACCGCGCACCATTAACCTCACCATCTAAACTACGGTTCTCGATCGCGGCCCCTGTGCACGTACAGATATCCATGTACCGTGTGCATATGCAAGCTTCCTTCTCGCCCTTTTACGTGACCCTTACGCATTTTTTGGCCTATTGTCAACTACTCCTAAAAAAAGAAAGAAAAAAGGGGGGAACAATGGAAGGGACGTTGTCCGTATTGTCAACGGCTCTGTCACATTACACGTAGGAATGTTTGCCCTTTCATTTTCCTGCCCCTGTTTTTTCTCTTTATTTTCTTATTTTATTCGGGACGAGTCATTTGCCCTGTACGCCCATCACCTTTTGAGCACCCATTGTGTAACTGCCCGCCCCCATTGTGTATTCCTACCGTACCGCGGTTTATGGGATACTCCTGCATTTTTTTCTTTATTTTTCTTACCCTATACCTGTCTGCGTACAGCGACGTATTCTTTCATACCGAGTATATTACGCGTTTACCCGGTTAATGTGACGGTTTTGCGGAATCGCGATCATCTTGCCCGTGTTGCGCGGGTGATATTTTACAACCGTCGGTTCCCTCAAAATTGTAGAGGACACTGAATATGTACATCAAAGAAGAAGTCTTACGAGCCAACTGCGTCTCCCAGCATCATGCCGAACGCGTATAAATTGAGCTAGCTTTATTGGACCATCTTCGGATCCTGATGTCCGGGCGCCCGCACTCGCGTTTCGGTGCCATCGCAACTTCTTCCTCCTCCTTCCCCGTCCCTCTCCACAGCTATCATGCACGGACGGACCTACACAACTGTCGACGTTGCTGGGCTATCGCTTTAGAAAACAGTCTCAAAGTTTTCAATTGCATCAAAATCGTCCCGGCAATTTTCTTCTCCTGGTGGGGGTGCTCGTGAAATGTCGCCGTTGACGACCTCACAGAGGTGGGCAACGTCACGACTGGGGGAAAGCACGTCCTGGGCCGACTTCTAAGGGAACTGTGCCGACATACATCTGAAAGCGCCCTGAGGCAAACTCAGGGAAAAACAAAAAAAAAAAAGACAGCACAGCCGGCACCGGGATTCGAACCCGGGACTATAGGAACTAACTTTAGGGACTATAGGAACAGTCACCCCTGCTGCGACGCGTATATTTTTCTGTACGGGGGAGGGGGTATATTTATTAGAACACAGAAGAAAAAAAAGAAGGAAGGAAAGGTCAGCCAAACGGGACGTCGGCTTGTTATTCCCCATAACGGCTCCATTATTTTGAGCGCTACTTCGCTCACTATTATCCTTGTGGTTTTGTGCCTTTCAATGTACTGGATGGGCTGTGCAAAGCGGTATCTAAACAAAGACAGACATACAGAGAAACAACAACAGAGACAACAAAGACAGACATACAGAGAAAACGATATAGTCATCGCGCCTTCCTTTATACATCCCATTGGCGCCCCTAGCGACCTGGCGCTGAACGCTGACAGCGCATATATACCCCCCCCTCCTTTTTTTTTTTACTTAGTGATCCGTTTCTAGATAACTCTAATCTTCCATACAAGACGTGTGCTATGTAGAAAAGTTGGCTTTACGGGATCAAACCTATAAGCGGCTGAGGCGACGACGCCATCCAGATAAGCCTATAGACGCGTAACAGGCAATGTAAGCCCACGGAGCGTAATGACAAACTGTCCAAACGGAAGTCCGTCTTTCGTAACAGCCCGAAGCATCACAATAAGGCGCGTTACGTAAGCGGGTCGGTCCATCCATACAGACTCAGAATACGGGCGAACCGTGACATTAAATTAACGCGGTTAGAGCCTTTTTTCTGCAGCGTTTGCGGTTCCTACTGTGAGAGTGTTATACATAGGAAGCTCCGGGCATAACTCCGCGGGATGCTTCGAGACCGCGGATAGAGCAAGATTAGCTGTTACGTAAGGTACCGCATCGGCACCTGAAAGCTCAATTGATGCGGATCAGGATTGGCGGGAGGTGCCCATTCCGTGGCGCGGACAATTGCTCACCTCATTATAAAATATACGTCCCTAGAGCCCACCCTCAGATATTGCATTTCCTCGTGAGGACTCCCTTGCAGGTGTCTGCTCCTTTGGAACGTAGACTGCCATCCAATACTGTCATTTTTGGCGACCTTTCATAGCCGTCCAAAATCAGTTTCGGTTTTCCCCCTGCACTCTTAAAAAAAGGGTGTACTTTAACTCCTTTTTTTGCCACATATATAACACCCTTTTGGAGAGTCCAATTACGCTCAAAAGGGTGTCTCCTCACTCCCTCAAGAGAGTGGCATAACACCTTTCTCCCTATACTGGAGAGTAACATTACTCCCCGGCAGGGAGAAGGTGTTATGCTACTCCCTTGAGGGAGTGAGGAGACACCCTTTTGAGCGTAAATGTACTCTCAAAAAGGGTGTGATATATGTGGCAAGGAAAGGAGTTAAAGGACACCCTTTTTTTTTAAGAGTGTGGGAGGGGTAACGACGTCCATAATCTACGCTATCTGAATCTCGGATGCTTTCGGTTACTTTCGCCTTTTATAGGTAGGATCGCAAATCGCTTTTCTTTGTCTTTGCTCTTTTCTTTCTTTCTTTCTCGGAGGTATTGAACCGAAAATTTTCCGAGGAAACCAACGTTTTGTCCCTGAGAAACATTCCACTGTTCCTAATGCATAGGCAAGAACTCAACCACACATACACAAACCCGGTGGTCTCCTGGAGACGAGAACTTCAAAATGGCGTTTCACAGATTCAGCCACCCAGAGAGTTTCCACTTCCCGTATGAATAAACTATGAAATAACCCCCGTAGACTACGCAAGTGAGCTTCTGACTGTGCGTCGCTGCTGAAGCGTACATGATACGCATTGAAATAAACAAACAATCTTGAGTATGCATATGTGAAACAATAAAATACGTTCCGTTCCTTAACGCTCCGTATGGTCAACAGTTTCTCCATAAAGTCGGCAGGGCTACTTCAGCAAACTGTCCAGTGTGTACTTCTGTGGAAAACACACGGAACACGTACATCCTCACGCACTGCACAAGATATGCATCCTAAAGAGTATATATTGAAGTCCGCTCTAGACCGCTTGGACAATAGAACCTTCGATATAGTAGGTGTAGTATAGTGGGTGTAGAGTATAGATGGGTGCATGGGAACCCAAGAAGAGAGATGCGGCGTTATCAGCACTTGTCAACTTCATAGTGAGCAGTGACATGGAATCTGTATTTTCGGACCGCATTCGAGGCATGTATCGTCGAGTTCCCCGTTCCTCTTAGTTTCTCGCAATGAATTTCATTTTTAGGGGATGCAGTTACGCATGCACACATACAGTTCGGTGACAGGGAGGGGTGATTTTTTTTATCTTTTCATTTTTCGTTTTCCTTTATGTGGGATTCATTTAGGGGATCTTTGGGGGAGTAGCAGAATTCGGCAGGTGACGAATTTAATTTCTTCCTTTTTATTAATATCCAAGCTCAACAATAAAATATGACAATCGCCATTTGTACTAAGCGTGTACAAATGTATTTGCATTTGTGTGAGAGCTACACAGAAGCGAATTGAAACGAGCTTCAACAAGCAAGCTCCTCATCAGATGTGCTTTGATTTTGCGAGTTGAGCGATTCATTGATCCCCAATAACAGAACATGTCTGTTGAAATAATGGCGCCGCTAAATACGCCACGAAACATGACAAATAAAGTATCTACATAACAGTTGGGTTATACGGTTCGTGAACATTTGTCCGCCTTGAACCGTTGGGGAGGGGGGAGGGCAAATTTCCGGGGTCTCCATCGTTTCCCTCTTTCTCCAAGTTTTCAAGTAGAAGTAAGGAAAGCGTGACGGAGACGATGCGATGCGATGCGATGCGATGTGATGTGATGTGATGCGATGCGCTGTGATGTGATGTGATGTGATCTGATGTGAAAGAGGAAGAAAAAAATGAGGGAAACGAATAGTATACACTATGTGTATCGTTTTACGCTCACTCATATCATTTCCTGGGGTATTAAAGGAGAGTATGTTTTAAGATTTGCCGTGTCCCGTATAGTTCAAGGTTCTGTAGTAGGAGGTACCATGCTAAGTTGTGCGTCTATTTTATCAGCAGTAGCGTAATTTACGGTATTTTGGTCGAACTGCGAAGGCAAGGCGTCAAAATAAGGAATTCAAAAGATGGTAGTCGAAAGATGTTTAAAAACAGTTCAGAACATGTAATTGTATTCAAAAACGTTCGTGCACAGACTACATTTCATCGGATGAAGTTTTTTTATAATCAATCAATCAATCATATTTAAACTCCAGTTCCATCATATCGTTCATGAACGTGACGGTGTTTTATATTTTGTCCGAATACGCAATAATATTGTTCAGAAGACGGTGAGACGCTACAGATGTCCTGGTGGAGCTGGATTAGTGGATAAGGCTATTAGACATAGGAGGACAAACACAACACAAGCCTCACAACGCTTTTGTGAGTCTTTGTCCTGTGTCTGTCCTTCTTCTATGTTTAATTACCTCATCCACTATACAACGTTACATATTAAAGGTGCCGCCCGCCACAAGTGTCTTCGTCTGTGTGAATGTGGAAGTGACTGGCAACAGTGTAAGAGAGAATGTGTTGAAGATTAGTGCGACTCCCCGGAGTTTCCTAGCGTGGCTCGCGGTATATGGGTTGAAGTCTTGAAGAGAAGGTATAGCTAGGATGATGTAATTGGTAGCATCCCTGACCGGCAATCCAACTTTTTTTTTTCTCCTTCGTCAGAGCGCATGCGCGGGTGTTTGTCCTCCTCTCCCACCTCCCACGTGTTTCCTAGCTGGTTGGAAAACAGAAAGAGAGAGAGAGGTTCGTCAGAGGGTGCGGGTTCGAATCCCACTGGTGGTGCCTTTTCCTCAACTACCATAGTTGAATAAGTATTCGATTAGGTATTTTTTTTTAATTCCGCGTTAGCACCGCGAAGCAACTGTGACTATGAGCGGCGTACAGACGTGGACAGATGGAGAGAGGACAGCCAGAAGGAGTGGGGGACACGGCGGGTTAGTATGCGTCCTGGGCCGGCTTCAGGGGGAACTGTGCCGATATTCGTCTGGAAAGTCTTCGGAAAACCCAGGGAAAACCTCAGACAGCACAGCCGTTGACAGATTCGAACCCGTGTCGCCTCCCAGTTTCGGCGTGGAAAGCGATCATGCTAACCACTACGCCACGGGAGCTGGTTGGATTATAGGTAGGCGAAAGGAACACATATTGTTACGATGGGTGTACATACGAGTCAGAATCGTTCAAAAACCATGCAGTATATGAAATGCTGTGAAAGTAAGGACTAATTGACGACAACCATCACCACCTCTGGTACTACAGTGAACCCTCGTTATTATGACCATGGTCGTTCCCGAAAATTTTGGTCATAATGCGGAATTGTCATATTAACGGGGGGATTTGCAGAGATTTCATTGCATTGTTCCCCAGGACTATAGTCGTAAAGCGCGTATGTCAGATTATCGGGGGTCATATTAACGGGGGCTCACTGTATACGACGCAAAAATGGGAGCAAATGGGAGTACGAATAAATAAAATCTGCTCCGAGCAGTGGCTAGAAATGCGACTGCCATACTTCCAAGAATGGAAACAATTCAAAACTGGACGTTCTATCTTCTTTTGCTCTGACGTTCCTCTGCGCTACCTTCACGCTTCAGAGAAAAAGATACAGACCAGCAGCACACAATAAACCTGCCTCGAAAGATCCAGCGCGGTCAAAAACCTATAATAAATGGATCCGGCCCGAAAAGGGTCGTCGTCCCGTACGCGGGCATGCAGGTATATATGCACAGAATGACTTCTCCCGTCGTCTAGCACAGAATAAACAGAAATGGCCCGATCGTCCCACGCAGGCAGATCTCTCTATCGATTGACCTGGAAACTGCTGCAAGTACCAGACGCAAGTGGGTGTGCTTTGCAGCTGACAGCCTGTCCACTACTGGCAGCGGCGGAATTGCGCGCCATATAAGCTGTTCGGACTGATGGTCAGTGGCATTGTGTCCGTCGCAGATGAGGAAATTGGGTTTCCTTCTTGTCGGCATATAGCGTAAGAAAATTGGCCTTGTTACGAAGACTGGTTTCCTTGGTGATTACGGGGACGATCTTTGCGGTATAGATTGTGTGGGAACGCCCGATGGTGAGCATATGTATGTAGTGCACGAGCTTGTTATTATGGGTTCATGTTAGAAGTATGTTTACTGTCGTACCTGATCCAACAGTAACCCTAAGTAACTGAGAAGTAATTCAATAGTATTTCTATCTATTGAGTTACTATCTGAGGTACACCTCAGTCAAAGTAAATTTTCCTGTATGTTAGTTACTTTTAAAGTCATCTATATCTGTAAGTTAATTACACTTTGTGAGCAACTTATTACAGACCTGGTCACCGCTAAGCACAGCTGCAAGAGCATACACGGTGTAGGCGAAAAAGAATTCACTTTTTGTCACAGGGGGGCGACACTTGCATACTGTGGTCAGAGTCGTATATTAAACGGGAGTCTGGCCATTGGGAGGAGTCACAAAAAGAGGCTCGACCTGTCAATCACAGTTTCGCTCCTCTGATTGGTTTGCTCTTTACCAAGGGGGTCGCAATGACACCATACTGCCACCCAAAATGGCGACGAAAACAAACACATTGAAGCGGGGATTTCGTGACAAACAGTTTTCACAGACTAACATGATTTTACGCTGCAAATGTACATCCTTATACAAGTTTCTCGGAAATCAGTTTCAGCTTATGCTCATCCATGAATATCTGACTGAAAATGATACGTTTTGTCGCCGGTGTTAGGCCTAGTGAACACGGCCGTCACAACGAAATCATAACTAAACGGCGCTGTGCTGTACAATCTTATATTTAATTGCAGGATTTCATGGATATAAACATTCTTGCCTCTTATATTCCATCAATTCATGTAGATTTGTTTAAAAATCATACCGACAACAGAATGCGTCCCAGCAGGTGGTTCTGCCGGCAGTGGTACAACGACGGAAGCAGACGACAATTCCCGACGTGCCTTACGCTCCCTAGGTGGCGCTCATCAAATTTGCACCAACAATCCACTACTTTTGCAGATCGCGAAAGGTATCCATTTCAATCCCATCCAATCCACTTGCCACCCAAAATGGCGCTGCCCATGTTGGACAAGGGGACAAATAGTGAGGATGTGCTGATTGATAGCGCCCGATATTTCAAGACTTCATTGGTCGGAATCTGAAAAAGTGGGTGGAGCTTCAGGTATAGGCATGACCCATTAATGGCCAGACTCCCTTTTAATATACGGCTCTGACTGTGGTATAGCACGGCGAAGCGTGTCCTCGGCTGTTAGAAACTTTTTCGTTTCGTTGCAAAAGCTATGACAAGCAGCTAGTGAAGTACCCGTTTAGGCACTTATAGGCGCCTTTTTTCCAAAAAGCACTAATTGCAAAAAAAAAAAAAAAAGCAAATAGGCACTAACAATATAGGCTCCAATGGTTCCCCTTCGCCCTGATTCGTGCTTAGAACACTGAAAAGCCTCATCTGTATACACGTCTCCCGACGAAAAGGCGTGTGCCTGAAAATCCGCGCTCTACAGTGATGAGGCACCTGGTTGTAGTGGTGGTGCTGGTGGTGATGATGATGAGGTGGTTTACTGTCGTGTTGAGGGTTGACCGTCGATAGCTGTTTGAACTGTGGACGTTTCTTGAAGCCTTTGTAATTAATAGCTCCGTAAATATACGGCCCTACAGCGCTTATCGCTGTGGCTTATAATTATGGAACAGGATACGGGCTCTTCATGGAAAGGCAAGGCTCAGGGACATTGTAGTTGGAAGTATAAAGTGTGGTTGCAGTTGAGATTAGACGACAAAGAAACGCCACTGTCAGAAGGGGCATAGTAGTTCCGGTATATTTTTTTCTTTTGTGTTCTGTTGTGAATATCCTTTATTGTTTTCATGTTATACGTAGATCTTCGTGGCTGTGTCCATAAACAGTGGCAGGTCAAAAGTGCGAAACGACGGGCAAGTTGATTGGTTCCATAGTTTAATAAGAAGAAAAACAGATAATTGTCGAGCACAAGCCCCTGCCGTGCAGTCCGTTTTTGTAGTACATTCTTCAACTATGGAGTGTCAGGCAAAATACCGACAAAATTAATTTCAGGTAGAAATTTTAAAAATGCGGTGCCGAATAAACTATATTTTTGCTAAAAAAAAAGAGAAAAGAAAAACGAGTTCTCTCCCGGGAGAGTGAAGTACAAATGAAAAGACCAATAAGAGAACGGAAATAATTTTATTTTGTGTTCCGTTTGTTCCGTTCCTGTTATTTCGTCCCCGATTTGTTTTCACCTCTCAGGCTTGAGCGACAACCGTTTCGTCGCCAGGCAACATCATGATCTCACAATCGAAGGACACTGCAAGCGAAGCTGAAATCCCAGCCAGTCATTGAATATGAGTGACACCTTTTGGCGTGAGACTGCGTAATCAATTCCACAGCGAGGCAGGGAAGCACGTAGAGACGACGTGGTCATCGTATTGTTGAAGCCGTAACGATATTACCCACAATCCTTATCGCCGAGGCGCAACTGTTAGCTTAGTTTGTTTGTAGCAGCTTATTGTGTGCCCCAAGGGAGCCATAAGTGCGGTTGGGGGAAGAATAAAACTGTCACGCGCTGCGACTCGGTAAAAATTAGTATGGACGCACTGGGACGGCGCGCGGGTAAGCAACATCGTGCACGCGTCGCACCTAGTGACCCTAGTCGTACCCGCAGATGTGTTTTCGCACCAGCAAAAATTTAATAAGCGTTACCCGCTTTCGTAGCGCTTCGCTGCCAATCCGTACTCTGCAAAGAAGTTGTCAACTTTTCCAGTTCGCGACTTCGCTTCAAAACGCTGTTGCAACTAATTTATGTGCAAGATAATTTGCCCTTGAAATGACTTCTTACACTATACCGAGCTTCCATTGTGAAGATACTGCTGAATGCTTTTTTTTCTCGAATATATCTTGTTAAACGATTGCTGAAAAATAGACTCATGAATGTTTAAGCAAAAAATGTCAAAATATGTGAACATTGGCAAGGTTTATGCCCATGTTATGGCTGCAGTCGAGTGACGACTGAAAGACAGTGGGCGTGGCCTCAATGTTTGTCATTTAAAATATGGAAATTTCATTTACTGCTCTTGTGCGTTCCCTGGAGCTTACGAATGGAAAATGCTGTCAAAACTTCATTCGGCATCCTTTGCCAACGAAACTAATTTCCATTCGTCATGCGGTAAGGAAGCGTAAAGTGAGGCAGATCGACACACAGGTGAAAACGACAACGTTTACACCGGAACCGACGGTTCAGATGCTTTGTGCGAGAGATTGATTGATTGATTTTTAAAAGAAAAAAATGGAGATGTTAGTCTCGAGCCACTCGGGACTGGCTACTCCTTATTAAGAAAGGGAAATTACACAAAACTCGACGCTTTGCAACGGAATGGAAACAGAATAAATGAGAATAGAGATTTTGAGAGGCCTTTTCATTGTTTCTATCAACAGAATGCCAGCATGTGTAGTCATGTGCTGTGATGTGATCTTTGGGGCTTTTGGGGATATTCCTGATGGGGGAACGAAGCTCGAAGCGCGCTAAAGTCGTTCTGTAATTCTGCCAATTGTAATTTTGCAATTTCTGTTGCTTTTGCGAAGCGATCGAAGTGCGACGCGTGTATACAATGCTCACCATCCATACAGACTACGAAAATGGGAACATCGACACATAAAGCACCGGTACGTTTTATGTTTTCAAACCGCAACCATGCTCAGGACTTTTGAAAGAGCTGGCGAAAAACTAAGTTGTGAAAACGAAACGAAAGAAGAAAAAAAAAAGTACCTTCTATAAAAGTTACCACGGGACATTTTTCAAGGCCACAGATCGTTCCACATCAAACAACCCATGCACCTCAGCCCCCCTTTGACGCTCGTTTCGTTCGTGCCTCGCCCACACAGAAAGAAAAACATCAACGGGCATTCGGATTACATCGGGAAAAAAAAAAAAAAAATCCGCAAAAGTATCAAAAGGAGAAGCGGAATTCGAACTGGGAAATAAAGCTGTCGCGACCGGATGTTGAATAGAATAGGAGCCGCAGTTCTCCAATGCGACATACGACGCATATGTGACTGGGACGATGACGCGACCCTGCCAACTCGTTCCGTCTTTCAATATATCCTATATGGCGGAGTCCTATAACGGGTTGTGGGATGTGGTCTCTCGCGATCAGATGCGGGTCGAACCTTTGGCTCCAATCCAACCTTTTTCCATCCCTGTCTATTGTTAGAGAACTGTGAAGAAAGAAAAAGAAAAATTGCTCACAAAGTACGTGCATGCTTGCATGCTCAGACATGCTGAGTGTTCTCTCAACTTCAGGGTCTTTCGGTTTATTGCGCTGTCACCGTCGTTGTAAGTTTTAGAAACTGTGTCGGTACTTGCGTCGGCACCAAGTTTTTGGGACTCAGGATCTGATAACAACAACAACTAAATCATGACTATGGCCTGGGGTGATTCACCGCTTGAGAGCAGTACCCTGCCCCATTACACGAGAAGCATGAGATGTGAAATATGAAAATGAAGTTATGTGCAAGTACAACTCTTGAACTCCCGTCCTCTGGTTGCGCAACGCTACGTCACACAAAAGGAAGAAGCACATGTAAGAAACGCCAATGGTCCTTGAGATGCAGGGGAAGACCCTACAGCGTCTGGAGCAAGCCGGTATCCAAGAGGAACTCCAAGAACATCAGAAGTCCTCGACGGTGTTGCAAATGGCTCTGACATGGGCCAAGAATTGCAGCCAGGTGAAACGTCTGTCGGCTAGCACCACTCAGCTGAGCACAGAGTTGCCGCCTCTCCGTTTCGTAGAGCTTACATTCTATTAGGACGTGCTCAATGTTCGCTACAACGCCACATTTGGAGCATAGGCAGCTGTCACAGTATCCGATTCGGCACTTGAACTGGGGAGTGAAGGCTACGTTGAGACGAAGCCTGTGCAGGAGGGACGTAAAATAGCGTGGTAAACGGTCAGGAACTGAGAAGGACATAGTGGGATCCACCGAATACATGAGAGACCTGTCAGTGATGTCCCGACTCCACTGCTGGCGAGCTAGTGGCTGAATGAGCTCATTCAGAAGTGATCTCCTGTCTCCTCTTGATAACACCGTTGGTACAACAGTCCGAGACTGTTGGGCAGCAGTTGCCGCTCTGTCGGCTTCTTCGTTTCCGCTCAAACCACAGTGACCCGGGACCCACTGCAGGGATATATGATGACCATGATCGCTTAGACGCTGAACCTGATGGAGGATATCAGTGACAACTGGGGCCAACAATTTACGCGCCTGGAAACGACTTTTTTCTTTTTTTTTAGCTATTACCAAAGTAGTAGTAAATGTATTTTGCAGTGCAATGGGGCAAATCCGACATGCGCTTTCTTTTTCTACTAAAAAGAAAAAAGAAGACGTGAGGTTGACTTTGTAAATTTCGGAGATCAATTGGTAAAACTCAATGTCTCGCGAAATAAATTTGATAAAAGTGCTCAGAAGTCACGCCGAAACCTTTCTTGAGATGAATAAATATAGCTTTGATCCCACGACTAGATTTTTTAACACAGCTTTTGTTTTGTTTTTTTCATTTTTTCACGTTAGTTGAAACGCCCTAGACCACAACCTCTTGCGGACACGCACTCTAAAAGCTCTTCAACGGTTAACTGTCGCGCTTGTCTTTCCTACTGTCAGCGAACCAAAGTGGCAGTTAAGCACTTCAACCGTCATTGTCGATAAATATTGAATCCCAGCTTTCGGGCATTGTTTACACATTGGCAGCGTTTAAACGGTTGCGCGTATACTGGAAAGAGTCCACACACGCTGCCGGTGTGTTTGGATTTCACACCAGCGTCTCGCAGAGCCCATGGAGAAGAGAAGCTCTCACGTGGAGTGGTTTGCGCACACCACGGCATGCGGGCAGGCCATATGGCCGTTGAGGGCCGACGTATATTTTGGGTGCCGCTACCTTCATAGAGATGCTTCTATAAGGAGTCAGCGTGTTTCGCTGTGGACGTCCATAAATATATCTGAAAGGTGTGTGTGTAGAGGAATACAACGTTTGAGAAGTGTTTGCTCAGTTGCGTATATAAGGCTACGGTAAACCGTATGCTTCCGTCGTATATAAGAAGCAATGCATCTCCGAAGAGATGCACGTGCTTCGTAAAGCTTGTTTATTATAGATGAAGTTGCGAAAGCGTTGTTGCTCTTGTCTGTTGTAGAATATGTCGTAGAAAGAGGGAAAAGCCAAGAACCAAATGTGTATCTGACCTACTTCAGACTATTTAGAGCGTCCTGTCTTGCGAAAAAACTGTATATTTTGTCAAGTTAGGGCTGAGTACCATAAATAAATGAGATAATAAAAGATGTCTGGTTTTGTTAACAGGGCTAACAAAAACTTCCGGACTAAGTTTGGTCCAAGGCGATCTGATCGCCGGTATAGCAGCTCCCGTGGCATATAGTGTGGTTAGGATGATCGCTTTCCACTGCGAGACTGGGAGGTGACGTGGGTTGGAATCCCAGCACCGGCTGTGCTGTCTGAGGTTTTCCCTGGGTTTTCCGTCAGGCTTTCCAGTATGTCAGGTTTTCCGGTATACTCATCGTGACTAAGCAGCACAAAGACGCGGACAAAGCGGACTGCTAACGCGGACTGCTAACTCTCCAACAACAACAACAACATATATATTGTGATGACGAAGTGGGGAGGTTTTCCACTCTAGGAGTGGAACGCTACACCATAGCTATAGGGGTCTAATATGAGTGGTGACAATGATGAGTAATGACGATGAGAGATGACGAGAATGATCGAAGTGGCGATGGCGATGCTGAACGTGATCGTGATGGTGGGAATGTCCGAGGGCGCTGCTGGGGTCATAATGAGTCCTTTAGGCCTGTCGCCTTAAAGAAGTCAACCAGATGACGTAAGGCCGTCCTGGAGTCGGCCGCGGTGTCCCAAGGGCCGAGGATGGTAACTCTCCACTGAGAGTCTTTACTAATCGAAACATGTTTATATACATCAAAAAAAGGGGGAGGCCTGTTCCGACGATGTCAGTTTGTTAGGAACAGGCTTCCCCCCTCTTTTTCATGTATATAAACATGTTTCGATTAGTAAAGACTGTCAGTTGAGAGTTAGCAGTCGTCCTGTCTTCGTTCTTTGTCCGCGTCCTTGTGCTGCTTAGTCACGATGAATGTACACCAACTACCCCGCCTCCACACTCTAAGAAAAAAAGGAGTACTTTTACTCCTTTTGGGGAGTAATTGCATTGCCACAAAAAATAGTCCCTTTCGGGAGTAAATGCACGGGAGTAAATGAATGTCACAGAGTGAAGACCGCATTTCATGCGCTGTTGTAAGAGTCCCAGGTACATAATTGGTGCGCATGCATGAAAATACTTTGAAGCAAACCGTCAACGGTGATATATCGAGTGATATAAAATCTTGCGCCATACTAGGGCACAATTTGCGAAGAAAGATGCGCTAACTGTTTCTTACTCTGTGTGGCTGGAAAATTGCTACGTTGTCCGAGTTATGTACCCTTATGCCCTTCAAATTGAGGAAGGGAACATATTTACGTAGACTGTTGCATTCAGGAGACCATTCGCGAAGTTTAGTGACAATTTGCAGTCCTGGGGAGTAAATGTCGGGACCAAATGTTGGGTTAGGGGACTAAAATGGGGAGTAATTGCAGACTAGGGGAGTAGAAGCTGCAATTACTCCTCGTTTTACTCCTTTTTTTCTTAGAGTGCACACACACCTTCAGAATGTCGGTATAGTTCCACTTGAAGTCGGCCCAGGACGCATACTAACCCCCCTCCTGCGCTGTCCTCTCTCCATCGTATACGCCTCTCATAGCCACTGTTGCTTCGCGGTGCTAATGCGAAATTAAATAATAATAATAATAATCGCCGGGGCAAACAACACGTTGGTGTTGAAAGATTATAGCTGAGGAAGGCAAAGTTGAGTTGAACAGTGATGTCTCTTGCTGTGGTACGACTGAAGCAGATCACGTTCTTATGACGATTATTGTTTCGTTGCATTTACAACACGCTGATTTTGGAATGCGTTTCCCTCAGCTAAAAAGGGTGCGGGTGCGATAAGCAACGTTACGACGCCTCCTCCTAATCAGTTTAACTTGTTTCATACCGAGAACAACTGCGGTATTATACCTGCTATTTATCCGGAAGAAACACACTCATGCCTCACTGAGAATGGGGCGTTTTGTGTACTAAATGAGAGTTATGCTACAAAATGTGTACCTCTCCTTTCACGCACATCTTTCCTGCTCGTTAACTTCCCAAACAGCACAATGTACTGAAAGTCGAGTGCAATAGGGGTGGACGGGTAGGTGGAAGGCCTTGATCAGACTCGTGAAGCTAAAGAACTTTGATAAGACACATATCGTCCACCCCTATTGCACTCGACTTTCAGTACATTGTGCTGCTTGGGTTTACATAATCATATACTGATACGCAGCATAGCAGAAAATCGAGCGATGCTGCGTGATTTTTTTTCCCCCAGACTCGCATTTAGCGCTAGACGAAATGTACGTAGCTTTCCGTTTCTGCGCAGACGACCTCCTTTTGCTTCCTATTGTATCACTTTATGTACGACACTTCAAAGTGGAGTGAGTTAAAAAAAAAAAGGAAACAAAGCGGGAATCGCTTTCCATTGTTTTAAATGGATTACACATTCTGAAGATGCATGGCCTTTTCACGCGTGTTTCTTGCTTTGAGTGCTTTTCTGTCGTTTTTTTTTTTTATGGCAGCGTCGGCGCTAATGGATCTGTAGGACACGCGTCCATGAATGTATAGTTGTGTAACATGGGCATGAGCGTATCGTGTCAGTCATGCCTGTCGTTTCTGCTGCGCGTTGACAACAGTACATTGTTCAAATAAGCTGGCATGACGTATTGTTGCATTCCTGCTTCTCAGCATTTACAACTGCTGATACAAAAGGGGAAGCATATTCTTGAGCCCGAGGAGGAAGCACAAGACACTCATTTCGAATATTCCCTAGCTCGCTTGCGCACTTATATTTTGTTCTCTGCGTATATAAGTTGGTGCCTATGATTATAAATTCCTCAATATATTTCGTCAAATAGGTGGAGGGGGCGGGGAGGGCACGACAAAAAGCCGTAGGAAGGCAACTTGATAACAATAACCAGATTTATCGGTACAAATAACAGTAGTACTAAAGTAAAATTATAGAATGTCCAATTTAGTCCACTATTTTCCTTCTTGGTGTGTAGTCTTAACTCAGGTATAAGAGAGAAACTGATGTTCTGAGGCTGGAACAAACATGGAAGGGACAGATACAAACAAAGCCTCAAATTGCCTAAGAAATAACGATGAAAGATGAAAGTCACTGAAAAGGTTAGCCAGCTGTAGGAATCGAACCCACCTGAGGCGTGTTAGCTTAGCTCAATTTGTAGAGCCCTGGATCGGTAATCCAGAAGATGTGGGTTCGATCCCTACTGGCTAACCTTTTCAGTGACTTTCATCTTTCATCTTAAAACTCAGGTATCTTAGTAAAACCACAGTAAAACTATCAAGATGCCACCGTTGACGAACAAATGTTCGTCTTCACTTCCTTGAGAGCAATCATAGCGACCACCTCCGGTCAAGAAACCTTCCCCGAATACTTCCATCGCCCACACGAAGCAAAAAAAAAAAGCCACGGGTAGCTGAACCGACAGAGCACCACTTCAAAGAGGCGGAACTCATCTGCCAGACACGGCGACCATCAGACCATGCAGACAGTACTGAGCAAATATAAATAATAGCGACGTCGCATGCATATATACGTCGAGCAATATACTATATAGAGAAAGGGGGATGTATGGCTTGGAGGGAGAACAAAGAGAAGCGTCTCTTTCAAGTGACCTTGCACGGCTGCGAATCCATTCTGGACGTATTTACTCGCTTGGTGTTATGTGTGAGGCTTCCAGCTGCGAAGAATAACAGAGGACCTTAAAATACATTTACGGAGGGAGTGTGCTTTGTGTTTCACCCCTTTTTCTAAGGTTGACGCCTCTTACGCATACAGCGACCATGTGGGAGGTATATATCGATTCATGAAGGGCAGGTTGGTGCGGTACGAGTTGTGTGTTCTTTCTTTCTGTGGGTTTCTTTGTATAGTGAGAGGAAAGAGAGATATATGTATCGCAGGGTGAGTTTTGTTCCGATTATACGCTGTGCTCAACTGTGCACGCAAGGTCGGTATCGCGATGCTTAGAACAGGCATCAACAACTGGTGCGAGTGATGTGGAGTCGCTGGCCTCACACTGAGACGAAAGGTCAATTTTATTTAGACTTAAAATCAAATCGAAGCATCAACAGCATTCGGTCAAAATATAGTGCGATTACCCTGTACGATCTGATCTGCCAGCTCACTTGTACTGTGATGCTGGTCATTATAGCTTCACCAAATTAAAGCGAGAAATGGGATAGCGCCTCTGTCGATGAAACACCCCATTCGTTGTCATCTAAATAAAGTTATTCTTCAACTGCCAGATCTGACGAAGGGTGGGTTCGTTTAATAATAATAATAATTGGGTGTTTACGTCGCGAGACAACTGAGGGTGGGTTCGTTTAACGAAGAAGATAAATGTGGGGAAATACGAACTGGTATTTAGGTTGTTCCAGACAAGTATTTTCGTGGGAGTGCACATGTTCCAGTGAAAGTTACAAAAATTTGACTGCTAGTTAATACACAAATATACGCGATACCCCAACTCGTGTACCTTTATTTCTCTGCATAAACAATATTCCCTATTCATCGATCTAATCAAGGGACCATCTGTACTAGCAAGACACATTGGTTACGGTATCGCGACACCATTCTGAGTAGTATCACCCAGCTTTCCTCTTTCAGAGGTCTCATAACATCGCTTTATTCGCTCTGTAGAGAGTGAAACGACGAACCGAAACATTCCACAACCCCCCACACAACGTGTAACTAGGAAACTTCTTTTATAGCCATTCCATCATCCATCTTCCAACCGAATTCAATAACTCAAACACCCGATACACGCTTTTTATACGCCGAAACCGATCGCTATCTTTACTTGCGAAACGGTGCACGTGACCTTTCCAGCCACCCTCATCGTCTGCTTCAAATCGCATCATCACGTGCACGCGTGACACGGGAATCAAGCTTCGTGCACCGTCCACGAGGTGACGCCACGGGTCACCGTGACTGACGATGTCGATTAGGATTCCTCAGGCGTCAAACCTGATGAAGTCGTCACACGTTTCTTATTGTGTGCAGAGCAATTTTGAAGCAGAACTGAACAGCAGAAGTGGGACGAACGTCAATCCTTTTCTCAGAGTCGGGCTCTTAAAATGGTCCCTCGATATATTAACGCATTTTTGCATCGTAGAGGTGCATGCACCGAGGACTGAGGTACATTAACTCGCAGGCCAACGTGCTTTAATAAGAAACAGACGGACGCAGATATGACTTCCAGTTCCGGTTCGCCTTGATTGTCGTCTGCTTCCGAAAGCTGTGTTTCACAAAGAACAGAAGTGAGGGGTGCGTTCTTATATTACCCATTACAGAATCCGGTATTGGCCCCCATCGCCCGCATCTATAAGCTATTATGCGTTCCAAGTTCGTTGAAGAGAGCTTTCTCCCTCTTTTAAATCCTGCATCCACGGTATTTTAACGGGGCTTACCCGTGCTACTGTTGATCTAGAATATGCGGATGTTCCAGTGGGGGATATTCCGAAGGCTTTAGTGAATCTGATACCACTATATTTCCTGAGCGGCTTGTACGTGAGTTGTGGTGCCTGCCGAGACATAGAAAGCTGGTCAGTCACACGTATTCGTATAGTGCACATAGAGCAGAGCGAAATGAAAGTCCATACGAAGCTGCAGCCGTCGGAGACCAATCGACAAACGCAAACGTACGACTGTTCGCCGCCCCAAGCCCTTGCGCATCCAACGTCACGCTTGGGACTCCAGTCCAATCGAGTAGACATCACGTACCGCCAGCCAATAGACTCGCTCTGTTTGACTTCATTATTTACTAGTCACATACCTCACCCGCTCGCAGTCCCCAGAGCAGCATGTGTCTTCAATGCATGTGGGTCAGCACAGCTCCAAGGCCAGATAGAGTGAATAGCCAATAGCAAAAAGCCAATAGCCGATGCGTCCTCTCACTTCTTCAAATCAGCTTCAGCCAATCGCCGCAGGCGATTTCAAACACATGCTTTCTTTGGCTACTAGTGGTTGCTCATACGGCTTATAGCGGCTAGTCTCCACAGCTACCACCCCGAAAGCACAGCCGTGATTGGCGGATGACTACGTTACGTCGTTTAAGCTATCACCCGGGTACCCGGGTTCGAATCCAGGTGCCAGCTGTGCTGTCTGGGGTTTTTCCTGGGTTTTCCTCAGACGCTCTCAGACATATGTCGGCACAGTTCCCTTAGAAGTCGGCCCAGGACGCACATTCCCCCAGGGCGTCAGTCGTGACGTTGCCCACATACGTGAGGCCGACAACGGCAAGCCTTTTCACCATCACCACCACCACCACCACCACCATCAGGATTTGTTTACTGTAGATGGGATTCGAACCCAGGTACCTCCCAGTCTCGGCGCCGGCTGTGCTGTCTTGGGCTTTTCCTATGTTTTCCTCAGACGCTTTCAGATCTATGTTGGCACAGTTCCCTTAGAAGTCGGCCCAGGACGCAATATTCCCCAGGGTGTTAGTCGTGACGTTGTCCACCTCTGTGAGGCTGACAACGGCGAGCCTTTTCACCACCACTAACCACCACCACCTTACTCTAGGTGGCGTTGGTGATAACGCCTAACTACGAGTCGTTGTCACAAAGGGAAGAAAAACTATGAGGAAATTAAGTGTGCGAAGTGAACGGCTACAACGGGGAAAATATGGACAATAATGTCACGAGGAGGGATTTGTTTATTAGGGACGTGCTTCTGATCGATGCATTGATTAATCGATAAATGCTTTTAGCGCAATTGATTTTCATGAGTGGACTGGTTGGTTGGTTCGTAACGACAATTTAAATGCGATAACGGTACCGGAAGCGGAAGCCGCATTTACGGATCGGTTAATCGTATCGTTTACAGATTTTAGAAACTAGTTCATCTGCTCGCGTTTGGGTAAGAAATAAAGGGGGCAGATTTTAGCAAGACTTGAGTATTCTATTTATTATTTGAAAGTTCTCAAAGTGCATGACCAGCAGGATATGCGAGTGAAATGGGCAATGCCATGAAATGCAAGTACGGTATAGTGTTTAGAGGTGGTGTCCGTGAGGAATCCGGAATTCTAAAGTTAATGTGATATCCACTTGTAGATGCCTTCCAAGAAGAAAACAAACAAACAAACAAAAAGTTTCGCAAAATTCGTATGTTTTCTCAGAAAACATCAAAAACATCGAATTCGAAACCAACTGCCAGCTTCCGGTTGAAACCGCCCTTCCCTGCTTCGCCTCTTCGATGACGTAATAGACCTCTACCCGAGAAACGTCACCATGACGTTAGTAGACACACTGAAACCGAAACAAATCGGAAGAGGAGCGCTGGTTCCACGAATGGGCACTTGTTCGCTGCCTCCTATTGAAAGAAAAGTAGGACCGAAGGTCGCGTCCCTTCCAGGGACCATCACGATCCCTTCAAGACCGTGGCTTTTGGCCGCGACCTTGTTCGCCACTATCTTCGAGCATAGTTCAACTCTACCAAATTGGTGGCGCTGTCGAACACTATGACGTCATCTGTTTACAAACAGGGAGAGGTCTATTGGCATTGCTGGCGAGATTTCTAATCGGTCAGCTGAGAGCGTTACCAGGCTGGTTGCGATACGACACCACCGAAAACATGAACGCGGATGTTTCTAGCGACTGTTCGGCAGCAGACTTGCGAGTTGTGAAGACCGCATGTTCTGACGGACAGTCCGCCTTCATAAACGACTCCTGTGACGTCGGTCAGCACACTGTTGCCTGAATTCAGCCGGGAGCGCGTATATAGCCGGCTGCAAAATCCGATTAAATTCATTTTCTAATGTTTCCGACTGTTTCAAAACGAAATATTCCGGTTACATGTATTTCAGGCACCCGCTATTCCGATCGCACCTGCAGTTCATTTTTTTGGGCTAAGCCCCGTAAAACCCATTCTTACTTTTCTACGTGCATAATCGTCACTTGAGGCAAAACCCAAGAAAAGCCGAAAACGAACTCGCCAAAATGGAAATTCAGCCACCAATGCGGGTTGTTCATCAGGAATGCGACAAGTTTTTTTTTTCTTTTTTTTTCCGCCCGATATAGCCCGATTTAATTTTATTTTATAGCTCTAAAATTAACTCATTTTTCGCCATTCGATTTTTTAAAAAATCTGAAAACACAGGAGCCTAGATACAGTGTTCCAGCAGGTGCTAGTTGCAACGTGAAAGACAAAGGAAACTCCTGAAAAGTTTCGGATTCGTCCACCGGGAGCGCTACATAACACGCAGTATTATCCGGTGAAGGTGAATCGGAGCCAAAGCGGACGGAGTCGAGTAGCGAGATACCGACCGGAGGCTCTTTTGCTTGAATACACTGTGTCCATGTTCATTTTGGACAGCAGCGTACATGTAAAGTATAATTGACCATTATTTGTCGTTTTCTTTTCCAGCCGCCATGGACCTGCAAGTACGTCAGGTGTGCAGCAAGTACGAGATCCGTCTGCGCTGCGACCCGGGCCAGTACGTGGTCGTCCACGACGCCCACTACACGACGGCTCCATTGCCGGGCCTGCCGGCAAACTCGAGTTGGCCCACCTGTACAGATACAATCAAGGGCAGAGAAGACGAGGACGAAGAAGACCACGACCCGCACCCTATCAACTGCACAGAAGACATTCGACAACCGCTGAACAACAGGTACTAGAACAAGATATACTGAGAAGGGGTTCTGGCATAACCTTTTTCGAAATATACCTAAGGACGACAAGAAATGTAGTTCTTGATCTTGTGTGTCACTCGGCAGGTCCCATAATCTGAGATTCGTGGTAGGAATTGTAAAAACGTACAGTTCCGTGGAAAATAATTTCAGCACAACGTGGACGAAACCGATGTCACACTGGACCTCAATTTTATTCGACGATTTTCGACAGCAAAAATAAATAAAAATAAATAAATAATAAATAAGGGCAGAAAAAGATAATGCTCTTTGCCTGTGCTTCTGAAGGGCTACGAATTTGTACGAATTAGTGTTCCCTCCTTCATGTAACGCCCACTGGGCCCTTGAGGTATCATCATAAATAAATAAATAAATAAATAAATAAATTTCGGTATTATAAAAATTCGAGTAACCATTCTTCAGCGTGGACGGGTTGCATCTTGAAACAGGGGACGCTGTGTAATACAAAAACAGATCGCTACGCGTCAAATAAAGAAGTGATAAAAATATACGTATGCGTGGTTTATCCTTGACCAGACCACCAGACCAGACCAGACCAGACCATAACCAGACCATTGCCACAAAGAGTGTCATTACGTTCTAGCACTATACTTTCTGTTCGAATGGATCACCCGACAACACTTCCAGCGAAACTCATTTACGATTACAGCATCTGCATCAACGCTATGGTCGCCACGTCGCCCGCTAACCAAGAGAAATGTTCGTCCCATGGTATTCAGATACTTAGATCAGTGATCTTCTAGTCGGTTCTAAGAAGGCGCTCTGTGCATGCATCTGTAGGCCTCTTAATTACGTTTAGAAGCTCGGGAAGTGGCAGCGCCATTAGCGAGATTCTCAGCGGAACCTTCTGCGCCTCTTAATGGCGGAGCTTGTCCGACGTAGACGCGTGCCTTTTCGTTAAATGCCCATTGTTGTCGGACTACCGTGCACTTTCAGCTTCTCTGGTCCCAGGCTGTAATCGGGCCCCAAATTGCAGACTTCTGAGCAGCTATACGGTTAATGAACTTCATTCATGAACGGACTCTTTTTGCTATACTGACTTATTTTTCTCGTGGCCATATTATTACTATCATTACTTTTGAGTACTCTTAGTCTCGCATTCACAGAGATTCCATTCCGCTGTAAAATAACCCCCTACGAAGCTGGCGACTACTGAGGCTCCAAACTCGACGAGAAATGTGCACTTTAGATAGACTCACATTATGTATATCGCGACCTACTACTGAAGCAGCACAACATATCTGGGCAAATATTAGCAATACCGGCCCGATATTGAGCCAAGATAGGACCAACATTGCCAGTATTGGGCCAATATGTTGTTATGTTAGATGGACTCACATTATGTATATCGCGACCTACTACTCAAGCAGCACAACATATCTTGGCCCAATATTAGCAATACCGGCCCAATATTGCACCAAGATAGGACCAACATTGCCAGTATTGGGCCAATATGTTGTTATGTTAGATGGACTCACATTATGTATATCGCAACCTACTACTCAAGCAGCACAACACATCTTGGCCCAATATTAGCAATACCGGCCCAATATTGCGCCAAGATTGGACCAATATTGCCAGTATCGGGCCAATATGTTGTGCTGCTAGGACTAAAGATACTCCTAAAGGGACTAAAATTACTCCTTTCTTCCTTACAGTGTTACACTATAAGGAAGGAGTAATTTTGGTCTTTTTCGGTACTATAGGTGCATTGCCACAGGTGCGCGTTAGTCTCTTTGCATGGAAGTTTGCGTGAAGTTCATAAACTCTTTGCAGTGATGGGGAGTAAATTTTAGGATCAGGAGACTAAAATGGGGAGAAACTACACTCTAGAGGACTCTAAGCTTTAATTACACCCCCACTTCACTCGTCCCCCCCCCCCCCCCTTAGAGTGCAGATGACACTCTACAATCTAACGAGGACAGCTCCACCGTACGCATGCGCAACAGCTAAATACGAGACAGCCTGACTGAACCCAGACCAACTCAAACCAACTGTATATGTTGCCGACACCGTGCAACAAGCCGGACCGTTGACGGTAACGCTTAAAAAAAAGGACCCCGTATTTCAACCCGTTGATCCCCGCGATAAAATATTCGTGCCGTTGTTCGTGCAAGTTGTCACGATATCACTTCTGCTGCGTATGTCACCATTACTAGTTACTTGGCTCCTTTGCCACCTGCTCTATATAACGGTTGAAAAAGCCAGACAGCTTGTCCCTGCGTAAATTTCTTTTTTCGTTTTATCCGCTTTGTTTTTCGTAACTTCCTCATTCTTTTTGAGGGTGCGGCCATATATAGGAACGCTTTCGAACGTGATGCTCATGAAAAGACAGGCCAGCGATTTATGGTCTTCCGCCTAACGCGGAGCAGCAGGTGTTCTGGCCAATGGCAGAGTTCTGTAGCAGACGGCTGTGCTAGTAGTGCTCTATACAAAAGGCTGGGATCGTCCGATCAGAACGGGTTTGGATTCGAGAGCTATTATAGATACGTGAAACCGGATTTGTGGAGGCTTATTTCGAACGCTGTAATGCGCCTATAGGGAGCAAATTAATGTGACTCAACTTTCTTTCGTTTATGAGCTCGCTCTATCAACAAATATTAAAAAAAGCAGCGGTAAAAGATATGCTGATAAGCACAGCGAAGAAACCGCGGCTATAAACGGTGTATAGACACATGACGAAGAGTGGAGCAGTTATTAGTGTGAAACGTGCGGTTTAGTATTCGTCCTAGGCTGACTTCAGGATGAACTGTGCCGTCATCTGTGACTTTCGTATCATTAACATGTGACGCGGAGTTGCTACGAAGGATGCTTTATCTACGCCGTTGATGGCGAAGTATCCGAAAGTAAAAACAATTAAAAAATTTTCTTCTTGTTTTACATTCTAGTGCAACACTGTTGGCGCTTATTTTGACAGTCACGCAAATAGTGCTTCGTCGAGAAACATTTTTCGGCTTTGCTAGTAAAGAGAGTATAAAGTACGTATAAAGTACGTACTTTAGTAAGTACGTATAAAGTACAATTTAACTTAGGCTACATTATAGAAGTACCAAATACTCGAAACACGGGCCGCCTCTTTCCTTTGAAACTATAACGAGACACTTAACCGAATGCGTAATCCGAAATTTGAAACAATTTCTTCTTATGCGCCTAACTTCCTTCATGAGTGTTACCACCGTTGCCCGACAAACACCACGTTTTTGAACAAAATCTTGCAGGAAAGTCTAAATGGACATTTTATGTAGATAAGACGGGCCGAAAAAGTACCAAGTCACAGTCGTAAATCTACGAACCTCCGTACGGGTCCCATACTCACTATAATTTGCACAAAAATACAAAGTAGAAGAAGAACTGGTGAAGATAGCGTACAGATGTCACAAAAGTACATGAGGTCCGAATTACCGACCCAACCTGCGATAACCTAGTAGGCAGGTCTACCTACAAAGTCCTGCTCCACAAAGATATGCAAATACCAGGTTTTGACAGCCGGAGCAAACTGGAGGTCCATTTACATCCGGGAATCGTGTATCCTCGCTACGTGACGCCTCGTAATCCTTTAAACATGCTGCGCGGTACCTGTTTGGTGTATCTTTACGACGTTTCAAAATGACGCGCGTGGAATCAGCCGCCTTGATTTCGCGGAAGGTCTCTGCCGATATTCTCATTCAGAATATCCGCATCGGCGTCGTTGGCGTTAGTTCTTTGGTGGGCGTAGAAGATTTAGAGCGCGATTGGAAAGTAGCCGCTACTGCAAAATAAGGAGTGCGACTGAACTGAACTGGTTGACCTAGGATATCGCCATCGTTATTCACGTAAACACTTGTAAAAAAAAATAGTAACAAGTATTTAATCCTAATACGTGACTGAACTGCTTCTTGGTTGAACCAGGATATCTCCATCGTTATCGTCGCAATCAACTGTGAAAAAATCGTAACGTATATTTAACATGAATACATTTTTAGAGACCGCTGACCGTCGGTGTGGTGATTTTTCCAAAGTGGACTCGAACCTAATTAGAAAGAGAAGCGTTTTACAGTTTTACGATAACGCTTTGTAGTAACGATGTAGAAGTTTGTGAGCGTGCGCCAACACAAAGGCCCTCGAGGCTGTTCTTGGTCACGTAATAAAAAAGCGTTACTATTACTTTTCTAAGACAAGCTCCAGTGGCATAGTGGTTAGGATGACCGCGTTCCACGCCAAGACTGGGAAGTGATGCGGGTTCGAATCCTGTTTGTGCTGTAGGTTTTTTTTCCTGGGCTTTCCACCCTTTCCGCCAAACTTTCCAGACGAATTTCGACAAAGTTACCCGTGAAGTCGGCCCCCTACAGTAACCACTCTGTCCCCCACTCCTTCCTGCTGTCCTCTCTCCGCCTGTCCGCGTCTGTACGTCGCTCATAGCCACAGTTGCTTCGCGGCACTGAAACGGAATCAAACAAGAATTCCCCGTTGCGAAGTAAGCGCAAGGACACGTAATTCATTGGTGGATAAGGGGGTGTAAAAGCGTCCTTTTGCGCTTCACCGCGACCAGCCGCGACAAAAATATGTAAACCGAAACCAATGAATTACTGCACCAAATGATCAGCTTCGGTGGCAGATTGTTCTCTAAAAGGTGTCCACTGAAGGTCCCAAAAGGGGTAGTACCCATTTTAATGCCGACCGCGCCCTGTGGGTTCGAGTCCTACAGCTGGCTAACCTTTTCAGTGACTTCCATCTTTCATCGTTAATTTCTTATGCAATTTGAAGCTTTGTATATGTATTTGTCCCTTCTATGTTGTTCCAGCCTCAGAACATCAGTTCTTTCATGTTCAACAGTTGCCGCCTGCGTCGATCCCGTCGTATGAATGTGTGTATGAGTGAGCAAAAATCTAAGAGTGAAAGGAGGATGACAGAGAGAGAGTGGCTGGTTTGTCCCTTCAGATGTCGCACCCTGGAAGTCGCTGAGGAGGCGTGTTAGCTTAGCTCAATTGGTAGAGCCTGGACCGGTAATACAGAAGATGTGGGTTCGAGTCCTACAGCTGGCTAACCTTTTCAGTGACTTTCATCTTTCACTGCTTTAGAAGTTATGTTTTTTCACGAAACCCGTTTGAATTTTTTATTTAAATAATGAGCGCCTCCAACTCATTCACACGGTGCGTGCGCAGCCTGTAGGTGGCACCATACAGCTGTTTGTAAAAAAATAAAGTTCTTCGATTGGTGTACCCGTTCGCGAATTATTTTGCCCGGGGATTTAACTGAAACACCCGGTATACGCCCGAGTAATAAGGACGGAGCACTGGGGCATCGACACGGCACTGCAAAGCTTCCATCTTCTGACGCGTGATTTAAACTTCCCTCGCTTCTGTCCTATGTAGCTACAGAACTGTCGATGCACAAAGGACATGACGAACTGCTGATC
The DNA here is from genome assembly GCF_037126465.1 of Ornithodoros turicata. Lineage (NCBI taxonomy): Eukaryota > Metazoa > Arthropoda > Arachnida > Ixodida > Argasidae > Ornithodoros > Ornithodoros turicata. Next base: position 7,756,437 of record NC_088206.1, on the reverse strand, counting down.
GACTGAACGCGCTTCATTGCCCTTGGGAAACTAACAAATCACCGATCGCGCGTACGTGTTCACACGTTCGAAATTCGCTTTTGTGACTTACGCAAAAAAAAAGGACATAGACCCAGCAGAAAAAAAACAAAAGAAAAAGAAAAGAAACTAACCAAACGAACACGGGAAGAACTCAGAAAGACCGCAAACGAGGATAACGTCCACGAAAAAAAAAAAAAAAAAAAAAAACTTGGCTTGCACCCCTGCTTTGTTCCCTTCCCATTCCTCCATCTCTCTTTTCTTTTTTTTTTTTCTTTAAAGTCCCGTATTCTACAATTTTCTTCTTGCAATTCGTTCATAATGAATTGCAACAACTTCCTTTTGAGAGTATCGTTGTAAGTGCCCAAACTTTCCCCCTTGTTACACTTCTTTATTGCGGCAGAGGAAGGCACCAGAGGCGCAACAAAACAAAAGCCATCCCGTTTGCATTGGAATCCCGCGCATCTCTCTTTCTGTCTCTCTCGTTTATCTTCCCGCCCAGCCTATTGTGCGGTAATATTTATGCATGCTTTAGTCCTTGCCTCGCTTCATTCGCGTCGTGTACACCGCACTAAAAGCGACCCGAAACAGACGGTTCTTGTTGTCTCGTAGGCTAAGTGGAAGTTGATGAGGATTCCTTTGTCGTTTTCCGATAAAAAGCCCTCGCGGTGTCTTTCTGGCCTTACCGGGAGTGCTGTGGGGTGACGTACACCTTTATCGGTGGGTGATGTTTGCGGTTGGTTCCTGTTTGCGTCGTGTTTCGGTTGATTTTGCGAGCTTGGTCGTGTATGGTTTGTATGGCGGAACGGAGAGCAGAGTCTTTCCTAGTGCGCGGTGCAGTAAACTGCGCTACAGAAAGGAATACAGGATGTAAATGATAATATAACCTAAATAATATTAAATGAATTACGAAAAATTCCATCGTCCGTTAAGTGTTGGTGTATACATGGGCTGTGAAACATGGCCCGTGTGGTTTGTGAAGATATTACGGATTTATTGTCACTGTAATGCGCTATGTAAGTTGCTAAGCTGTCTGCGCAGCTCTCCAGTTTCCCTCTCCCCTATTCTCCGTGGAGCAACCTCACCGGTCCCTCTCCCAAACGATGGGGGTTTCGTCGTCACGTGGTTTCTCCAAACTTTACCCTCTCCCTCTGCAGAGACAAAAATTCGTAGCGTAATCTCCCAGTATTTATATTACGACCTCTGACTGCAGGTTACTGCACTATGAAAGTAAATATACGGGAGAGTAAATTGTAATAGTAATACGTAGAGTTGTTACAATTTGGTCTCCCGTTCTTATTCTGTTCAGTGCGAATAAATTACCAGCTTTCCGTAACACATGGGCTGTGCTTTTCAACCGTATGCAAGTACATCTATATAGGGGCAAATCCAATCATGTCCTCATATTGCTCCGCCCCTGTGATGATAGGCTGATCGATAGAGCCCCATCTAAGAGGTTTGAACCCAAAAAACGACCCCTATACCTACGCCCCAGCATTCAGCTGTACCAAGTCCACCACGCCACCTTGCGGAGGCGTGGTGACTCGGCGCTGGAGTCCGCGCAGTTATGCCGAGCCCGTACCTCAACATCTGCTATGGGGCTTCTTCGGCCGCACGTAATATACTCTGGTTCATACGATCGGCTATGAAACTTTACACATGTGGGAAACACGTTAGTTCACTGTGAGCCCCATAAATAAAATGTAGTCATTCCTTCCCTTTCGCAGGTGTTCAGGAACGGTTCACTGCCTGTTCACGTTCAGCAGAGACCACTTGGACAAGAAATGCCCCAGCGATGGGGTTATCGTCGTGCAATATGCCTGTGTTACTGGTAAGGAGCACCCTGTATTATGTACATATTTTCCTCTTGTTAAAGGGGCACTAATAAAATGCCACCGCAAGTTCTCTTCAAATTACGTTACACGCTATTGTTAATTTCGCACTTGTTGTCGTAGTTCAAAACTTCGATTCCGTTACGAAGCTACAGTTTGAATTATACCGGACCCGTTCTTGCCTCGGCACTACGCAGTGAACGTCGGGTATGCATCGGCGCGTCACGCCATGGAGCATGCAGTTCCTGCGAAAAACATAGCGCGACTTACGAAGCATGGTCGTGTCGCTGTCCTAAGGATGTGAAGATAATAATTATCACTAGAACATTTGGGATGACTGTTGTGGGCTACAATTTAGCAAATCGGTATTGCAAAAATGCAGCGTTGCGCATCATGCCGCGCACGTACACAACGCTACGACATGACCCGCGCGCGATAGGCATGCGCGCGCTCCTCCTGCTGTCTGATTGGATACCGCCAGTCTTTGCTTCCTGAAGATCCCGTTCCTTGCCGCCAAAGACGGCTCTGTTTTCATTGCGTTTTTCTTCTAAACAGTAGCGCTTTGTGAACTAATTTTGCGTGTATTATACTAATTGAAACACGGACTTTCATTTGAGAACAAGTTTTTTTTTTTTTTATTGTAGTGCCCCTTTAATGCCTCAATGGAAAAGCTCATTATGGAAGCAAACGGCCAACAGCTGCCCGTTAGTATATTGCCAGGAGGTAATTGGAGTTCCAACAGAGTTCCGATTATTTAGCATCTGACACTGTTGTAGAGAGAAAACGACGCTGAGGAAAGTTTGAAGCTAACCTACCTCACCTAATAGAAACTTCTTCGGTATACGATGTCTCAGCAGCTAGAACAACACCGCATCAGTTTCGAACAGCGTGTCCTCTACCTTCATGGCTTCGTATATCCTCCATGTCCAAATGCTCGAAACTGCAATTATCAAATAGTACATCCCATGTACGTTGACTTGCACGTGAAGTTTTATCTGCGCCAAGCAATGAAAGGCTGCAAATAACAATGCGGCTTCATGACACTTCGCCCCCGCGGCCTACTAGATTATAACGACCGTGTCATAATCGGCAACCCCTATTAGGAGACCGTCCGCACGATCCGCTAGGGGCGCTCGCGCCTGCGAGATCCACATCATGATTGGGCAATGCAAATTTGAATTTGGAACGCGCAGAAGCGGACATACGACTCCACGACTACCGTAGCAGACGACAGCAACCGCTCCTATGAAAACGCCCAGAATGATGATGATAATCACCTTCAGAAAGAAGCACCTCTCGTGGGACATCCACGGCTTGTGAATAAATACTAAGGTAAGGTACAAAATATTGCAGAAATTGAGGATGCAATAACTGGGACGATGAGCAGCGCCACCGCTAGCTTTCAAAATGCGGCGCGACCTGGTCGTTGTAATCTAGTATGTCGTGTACGCCCCACAGCTTATCGCTGTATTGCGTCCGAACCTTTTTGCTTCGCGGATGCGGAAAATTCGCCTCGGAACGATATCCATCACCGACCGCACCACGTCCTTCGCGGTCCTAAATCCGCAAAACCAAACAGGACATCACGGTCAACGTGCCATCCGCGTGTATATAGGTGTCTGCAATCTTCTCGACCGGAAGCCAATATCCCTGACCACTTCCGCCACGCCAGGAGGGCGTTCTGCTTCAATAGCTGGACGGCGCAGCACACATGCCTCGAGGGCGTTTCAAGATGCGCGACAAGGACCAGGGATGTTGCGTGACAATGTGATGGATGGGCTGGACGACCCTGTGTATGCATTGCCAACGCTGTCATGTAGTGTTTGGGATAAATTTAGAACGCCATCCTGACGACGCACAAAGTGACGTCGTCCTTCTGTTTCTTAAGTGAGTGCTGAATGGCGGCCAGAAAGAGCGATAGCCCTTGCGGCAGATTATTTCATTGAAGATGCACATCGCCAATGAGGTTGGGTTTTTTGAAGCCCGAAATGGCGCAGTCTTGTATTTTGTTGGCGCTCGATCACTGTCTTTGATTCAGAGTGACAAAGGATGGGTATTGGGCATTCAAGGAATGTCGAGGTATCCTTTGTTCCATCAGTGATGAAGAGCGACCAGGTTATTCGTGCAAGCACTGTTCTCCTGTGGTCCTTCAGACCCCAACAAAGCTGCATGGTGGTTCAACAGGGGTCCACCAGAATATTCTAATGGGCCATCAAGATTTCTGATGGCCCATGAGGATCATTTTTAACAGGGAGCTATCCACATCTGTCCGGTGTCTCAGAAGGTGGCACACAATGTCATACAATATCATCAACTGTCCGAATACATGTCACGAAGCGAATATTGGAATCTCATTAGCTGCCTTTTATTAGTAAATTGGAGTGCTACCGTTTTATCAAAACTAATTTCCATTTGCCACCCCAGGCGCCACTCTGAGAGTTTACAAAATGCCTCACAGAGAGCAAGTTGATCAGACTTTGTACTAACGCGCCTATAAATGACACAGTCATCTGCATAACTGAGCTGCTCAGGTGTGAGGCAATGTCGTTGATATAAATTAAGAACAACAATGGCTCCAAAACGGAGCCTTGAGGCACACAAGATAATACATGCACAAACTCAGAGCGGTGTCCATTAATTTCAACGTATTGTTGAAAGAATGGACAGGTTGTCAGTGAATGGTTTGTCAGGTAAGCCTCAATCCAAGATAAGACAAGACCGGGGGGTAATGCCGACATAGCGCAACTTAAGCAGGAGTATGTGGTACGCCTTAGATAGATCTAAGAATATTGCGTCTAGTTGCAATCCGTCGTTGAGCGCCAGTGAAAAGTCGTGTATAACAGCTTTTAGCCGAGTGACAGTAGATATAGGTTCTTCCTGAAGTCATGTTGATAAGCAACGACTATATTTTCAGATTCCAAGTATACTTCATGATTTCGGAGGCTATGACATGTTCAAGTAGTTTGCAACACGTGCTGAGAAGTGATATAGGACGGTAATTACTAGCTAAGAGCTTATCACCCGGTCTTTGTCTATTGGTATCACTTTGGACACCAACCAATCTTTTGGTATACGCAGAGATTCTGTAAAGATTATGTGGATATTTGGCCAGCATTTCAGCATAGCGCCTAAAGAATTCATTTGGTATATTATCATAACCAGGCGACTTTTTTGGTTAAACATTTAGTGGCAGGTTGAATATGCCTGTAATGTTCACAGTAGTTGCCGGCATTGCCGGTGATGGCCTAGTGGGGTTCACAGACACGTTGCAAGAAGGTTGGTTGAATTCATTTGCAATATTATAATCAGGATCGATGATGACATCATCCGCTACTTTTATCTGCTCGATAGGTCTTTTGATGTCTGATAAATAGCGCTAGAACTTCTGAGGGCAGCTTTTTAGAAAGTTATTCGAGGTTGTGTCGAAAAAACGATCGCGTTCTTATCTTACCTTATCTCTTAATGAGGTCGCAAGAGAACACAAAAAATTGCCTGTCTGCGCCACTTGCTCTACGCCTACGCTTAATCGAGTAATCCACGATTGACTATTTTGTATTTTCTTTCTTCTCTTGGGTACATATATATAATATAATAATATTATTAATTTATATAATATAAGTTATATATCTATAACCAACCAACCAATAATTTTAAAGAAAAAAATAACCTTCCCGGAAACAGCACCCCGTCGACCCGCCAGGAAGAGATTCAAGACCGTTCACGATATATTGTCATATCATATTGCCAACTGTAGGATGGGACAAGTGAAAGAAGGTCATTCACAATGCTTGACAATGCTTATATGTACATATTTTCAGACTATATTTTGTATATTATATACGTAATAATATAATATCTAGAACCCTGGATCTGATGGTGTGTTGTGAATGTCCTCATGACATTCACGACACATCATCAAATCCAGAGCACGAACTCTCGTTCGAAGAAACACTCCCTAGCAAAAGAACGAGATACCATACCATTCATGACAATTCACATACACACAAAAAAAAGTGACTAGTAAGAGTACCGAAGGCGAAGTCCAATCGGTGTTAAATTCCCATACACATTTCAATATATCGATAAGACATGCTTACATACACATGCAAAACAGCACAACGTCTTATCATCAAAAAGCACTCCGTCTCAAAGTATGCGCATCAAAGCGACGCACTGCTAATACCAGCAGACACGTCTTCGCGACAGCACGCAATGTATCATCTCATTGCCCCCGGCAACCTAAACCCTTACACCAACATATTAACCCACTTACTACACGCTATATAGCCTTCCCTAACGATTCGGTTAATTCCAGCCTAACGTACGACACTTCGTTATTATCTGCATCTGCAACTTTCGAAAATCCGCTTTTCGTCCGTTAATGCAATGTTTATGGACGTGTATAGGAGATTGCAAACGACGGACGGTGGCGCCGTTTTGAAAAGAAAAAAAAAAAAAAAAAAAAAAGAAAAGAAAATCAATCTTATTCGGCTCGTGTCGTCATTTGTCAGTGAGGCTACATCATCGGCGTTCAGGGTTTGAGGTTTTCGTCGAGAAATATTATTCGCGCCCATTTCTTCAAGTAGTAAGTCGTTAGTGGAGGCCCCGTCGAATCCTCGCCGTACAAGCACGCATGAAGTACTTCAGGAACGGCTTTGAAATGTGAATGAGAGAAGAGCGAGTCTTATGCGGAACTTTTCGGAAGGCGTTCGATGATACGTTGCGTTTGCGGCTTGGTCTGTCGAAAAATTGTGTTATGTATGGGCCTCGTTTGGACGGGAATGGCTTGTGAACAGTTATGTGCGCTATACGTATAGCAGTTTATGTAATGCTCATGACGATTGGTGGAATTATTGTGTGAAGAGTTGCGCAGTATAGACCAGCCGGCCTGGCGAGATTATAGTGGTCTTAATGTTCTGTGTTGCTAGAAGCGTGAATCTTGGTTTTTCTTCTCTCTCTCAGTCTCGCGCTCTCCATCTCTTCTGTGTGGTGGAGGAGAGAGGCGCTGTGGTCGATGTGGACGTCAGTAAAGCAAGGGAAGCACATTATGCGGACATCCGACCTGTCTGATTCGAAGTGACTGTCGTACGCGCCTTGCAGACGTTGAAGACGGCATGCTGCTAATGTATGTGGAAGGTACCAGGGAAATATAACTGTCAGAAAAGCGCTATAGTAGCAGTACAAAAAGGGGGGAAGCCGTCCTGGCTGTTTGGTTAGCAGATTCAAATGCAACAGCATACGGTTGTTATTTCGCTATCGATTTAAATTTACAGATCTTTCAAGCTACGACATTAGCCATGTTGGGCATGTCTTTCCCCCAACAACACCGAATATCCTCGGGATGTGCGAATAATGTCCTAACGAATTCGTATGTCCGATGGATATCCCTCAGATGTCCATCGGACGTACGACTTCGTTAGGACATTATTCGTACATCCAGAGGATATTCGGTGTTGTTGGGATCCTTTTCAAGCCTGCGAAGCAGTTTTAGATGCTGGAAAGCGGGTGGTAGGCATACAGACGTGACAAAACGAAACTGTTAAAGTACGCCCTCGAGGTCCATGCATACACGAGACATTTCCTCATCCTGCTTTCCACGCAGCTGGAGTCACGTGATGCTCCTGACCACTTATCCCATCAACCAGAAAACAAGACATGACCGCATCATCCCGTTCTGCCTCCTATAAGACCTGACACTGTTCCACGGGGTATTACTCTCAACTGCAACCAATCTCGAGAGGGCGCCACCAGTCGAAAAACTTTTGAAAGCGCGTACGTCTTGAACGTTATATGTGCGTGTCTTTTTGCTTCCTTCGCGTCTCGTCCGCGAAATTGAGCAATTGGACACATAGCTGGGAGAAGAGGCGTAGAAGAGGGCCCTGAAGGGTTATCATCGTTAATAGCATCTGAAAGCGTTCTGTCGATGGAGGCATTTGAAACGCTGATGACGGGCTCAGTCAGCCGGGTCGTTTAATCTGGACGACAGGACGGCTTCTTTCAATCCGGGACACTAATAACAGCTGGCAGGCGTCCAACGAGGTTGCGTCTGTCCTTTTTCCTTGTGTGGGCGGAGTTTTAATTTGCACGAATTAAATGGCGAGCGTCCTCGGTTTTGATTTTGAATAATTGTTGGTGGACAGCAGAGCGGAATTAGCATAACACGATGGAGCCTTTTGCGAGGAAATCAGATTTACGACCGTTTTCTTGAGCATTGCTGGAAATATTATGAGCTGGACCAACGCCACCTAGATAAACAAAGCCTTCAGAGTCCGCCAAGCACGACCGTCCTTTCGGTGGTCGTGGCTATGGAGACGAGCCGTCATTAGCCGCATGGGAAGCCAGTGGTAGCCGCCGAAAGCCTGTACGTGTTGGAAGTCGTCTATCGCGACAGGCTGAAGCAGACGACATCGCGACTCATGTGTCCACGCGACGAAGGCGTGAGAGGAGGCAAAATGCGGGCCGTCTGCGTGGATCTAGGTAGCGTTGGCTGTGAGGCTGTCCTCACGTTGTTGCCAGCACGCACCTGAATAGACGTTTTTACAAAGATGCGCGCGCCACCAAGCGCGTGGCGCACAGCAGCATGGGAAGTTTGAGGGACACTGCTCCGTCGTCTGCTTTGGTTATGGTGGGTTACCCCGGCTGACGCTGTTGCTGCGCACACCGGGAATGTTGTTCTTCTTCTACCTTCGCCTCCGGTCGTCTCGTAATACTCGAAGGCGCTATAGGTTCCCATGATCCCTTGCGTGCCACAGGTGGCGCTTGCTTTTGTAAAAAAAGGTCCCATCCTACAGTTGGCAATACGATAAAGGTATATTATGTAAAGGTCTATTTTTGAGCGTGATGTGGGCAAAGGTCTATTTTTGAAGCGTGATGTGGGCAAGCCTACGCTTGTCCCATCCTACAGTTGGCAATACGAGGTCTATTATGTAGCAAATAAATATATGTACCAGCGAAGACGTGCGTGCGTTAGAAAGAGCACACAATGCAGATATTCTCCGACAGGATCGGATGCCACCGTTTCTGCGCTCACATTCAAGATCATGGATCATAATCATCATCGTCAATAATGGTCATGGTTATTCCGCGAGTGTCAAAACAGAGAATTATCACCATTATATCCCATAATAAAGAAAGTATAGTAGAGACAGGTACTACGTATGTCATGACAGGTTCACCGTACAGCTCTCACAATTGATGTGAGTGTCTCATTGTGTGACACCCGCTACACGGTATCTAGTCAGCGATACGATTAGACCACCGTATCATTTCACTCACTCGCAACCCCCGGGGTTATTTAATGGTTCCAGCCAATCTCCAAACGCTCCCGTCCCAATTAGCCCTCAATCAACCCTTTTCCGATTACTCTCGGACACCGACGCACGCCCTTTCTTTTCCAATCAGTTCAGCATCCCCCACGTCATTAACTGCCACTCCTTCTCCATCCATCAACATCCTTTCCACCCAAAACCGTGCCCTTTCCCGATCCCCTCTCCAGCCAAACACACGGCAAACTTCGTCGAAACTTCCAAAACACACGCCCAAATTCTCACACCCTTGTTCACACATGGATTGACTCTCATCTCGCAATATGCATTGCGTCCTTGATACGCAGCGGAGCAATCGCAGCGACATCGACATCGCGCGCAAAAGCAACGTTTCTGCTACGAAAATATAACCTAACGAGCAGGCAATTACGATGTCACGTGCAGGGAGCAAATATATTCTCAGTATATATATCGATGGCACCAACGTTAGCAGGCGATATTTTTTCTGTATCCCATGCCGAACCCTAACGACTGTCGTTAGCGCCTCCAGCGACACCACGCGGCAGGGGAGTGGACCAATTTGTTGTGTCCCGTCGGTTAGCAAGCTCTTTCTATCCCTTTTTTTTTTCTCTTCTTGTTATTGTTCTCGAGCTTTGGCAGTAGGCGTCCTGATTGCTTTCGCTTAATGTTTCTATGCTCTTCCTTGGTGTCTCGAAATGGTTGCTTTCCGTTTTTTGACTTCTTTGTCGCAGAGTGATTTCCTCTCTTACTTTCCATCGTGTTACTCGGATATTGCTTGCTGGCATGTTGCCGCGGACGAAATTGGAACTCCAAACTGCATTTCCGCGTTCCTCCTTTGCAGAAGAGCAGAAAAGAAATCTGAGACTTTATATTGCGAAGAAAAGGAGTGAACTATATATATTAGGCTGTCAGTAATCGGTGTGCAACATCCTCATTATAGCTTCCACGTCGCAGAACACCCGACGCGTCACTGTACAACAAGATACCGCCTGGCAAGAATCTTGGTGTCATAATGCCACACTCGACTGGTCATTGAAGCTAAGCCTCGCGTATCGAAAGCCGCGTTCCGTACGAATCCCATATTTCACTTCGCACCCCACTGTGCTTCCCCTGCACCAGAGCCTCTGCCCTGCATGGCAGATGGCACGTGCCCCAATGGCCACAGAATGCAGACGACAACTTTCGCTTTTCTATGTTGTCGTCTGCTTCGCTTTCATACTTTTTTCTTTTTTGCCTCTTTCCTTTCGTTGCCGTCCAGTTGTCTTTCACTCTGCCCTATATTGCATCTACAGTCTTTTCTTTTTCTTTCTTTTTTTTGCGGGGTTTTGTTTCACTGTGGCGTCGTTCTGCCGCATCGCTTCCCTTCTTTCCCGTACATGATGCGCAGCATCATTATCACTACAGTTCAGGCTTCGTCGTCTGCCACGTAAACCGCCAAACCGTAGCTAAATCTGGAATCTATTATTTCCCCCTCTGCCCTTCAACCTATACGACGTCCATCGTCTGCTATTCAGAAGGTGACACAAGGGGGAAATGCCAACTTTGTTTTTACTTTCCCTGTCGTCTGCAACCGACCCGCCAATAGGAAGGGAGACAGCGCGCGCGACTGGACACGTGCGGCTGAAGTTGAAAAGCGTTCCGAAAGCAGACCCCCCTCGTAATGACCATTGTGGGGGAAAATGTATCTCGTTTGGGCGTCGGGTCACGTGACAGCAACGGGGGTCAGTTTTAGAAGTACCTAAACATGCACAGGAGCTATGCAAAACAAGCCCCACGAACAGATGTGTTCGAAGGCGCGTCTAGAATTTGAAAGAAGCCTAATATCATATAGGAACATGTCTGTCGCATAGGACGCGATAGAAAGACCGTGCCAAGAACACATGTGTACGGGGCGCACACCTCGAGGACAGCGTAGATGTACTATGATGGATGTAGGGCGTGTACGTGTGTTGCAATGACCCATCTTCGTCTTTGACTTAGCTCTGTCACCAAGTGGATAATGCTATACGTGGAGGTCAAGAGCTGAAGTAGTTGGTACTTCCGTCGCTTTTATGTGGAACAATCCTGCTGTATCCATCACAAAATACGTAAGACTGATCACTGACCTTTGCATCCGTGCTTCGATTGATTTGTAACATATTGCTTCTTCAATGCTCTACGACACAAGATGTTATTCTCTAAATGCAAGCAGCTCTCCAATCATCCTCACAACTTGCGAAACAGCTTTCGACGTACAAATCCTTCGACTCGTGATTGGCGCTAAGACCCATTCCTTTATTCCTGGAACAATCCCGATGATACGGGACGACTGGATTGTTCCTATTATTCTATTCGACAACTCTACGTAGATCTGAATTGATGTGAATAGGGGTGTAGGGTTGGGACTAAGCCTGCTCTGACAGCTTTGCTTGAGCGGGACGAATTCATCAATGAGGGCTCGAGTGGTGCATTCTGTTTGAAGACCAGCATTGTCACGGGTATCCGTAGAGATAAGCCAGACACATCCGTTGGACAACCGATGCATTATATAAATTGGCGTGATAAGCGAAGGGGGATCACCTCGTGGGGATCAACGTGACAGAGTGGGGTTATTCCGCTCGAAATGAGAGCGTGCAGTTTCGTAATTATTTAATGATTCGCCGATTGGGGGATCATCTGCGCGACTTATTCACAGCGCTTCTTGCTGCACGAAGGATTTGTTGTGCATATTTTCCCTGGACTTTCCGGCAGAAGTTCCAGACGGATGTCATTCCCAGGACGTATATATCAACCCCCCCCCTCCCCGGTGTCTCCGAATCCTCCCTCCTGTCATTTGTCAACGTCTGTACACTGTTCACAGCCATAGCTGTTCTGCAGTGCTAGCACGCGATCTAAGAAAGTCGATGATATACACTGAAGTTATTTAGCAAAAACTTTTTCCAGCCTCTACCTTGCCCCCACCCGGGGGAAACAAACACATACACACACACAAAGAAAAACAAACATTTTTTCATATATCAATCGGAAGCTACAAGAGAAACATATCTGAAAAAAAAAAGGGGGGGCGTGGAACGTAACAATCTCTTTTACCTCAAGAACCTACAAAATACAGGAAAAATACAAAAAGAAGAATGCGGAAGTGGTTGAAAGACAATCGGAACGAAAGGACATTAGGTACACCAACATAAAAAAAGAAAAGAAAAACAGTACCTAAAAATGGAAAACGACAACAAAGACAGAAGTCGAAGGGGTAAAACGCACGTTGCACATACGGGCACCGCGTGCGTGGTGGCAGCAGCGCCCCCCTTCGAGTACCGCCCCCGAAATGACAGGTTTTTGCGGACGTCAGTGACCCGTGTTGCCAGACAATTTTGAGAGGAAGCGCCATTCTTCGAGCGCACTCGACCGTTGCCTGATAACAGTGAATGGCCACTTCTTCCATGTCTTCCGAAGGCGAAGAGATATTCCTTTTGCACAGCAGGGGTGTTTCATATCGCACACTGACGTATAACTGTATAAGAAACACGCGTCCCGACGGAGTGGAGAGGACGAGATGAAAACATTAAAGCAAAAAGGAAGGGAAAGATTAACTTAATAATAGGTCCTGCAAACGCAGCTACTTTGTATTCGCTCCTAGATCGATCGGTGTCGGCGCGCTGCGGAGAAACGACGAACTACCGTAGCGTGGATGGCTTCCTCGCGTCGTCTGCTTTTACACGTTTATTCCGCGTTCAGTGCACTAGGTGGAGCACTGGGGAACCGAACAGTATCGTACCATCGCGGCACAAGTGATCTTCCGGTGAATATACGCAAGAATTACGGAAAAGAGCCATCAACTTCGAACATCGGCCGGCGTGTTATCCACACTAGAAATTTGACACTGTCGCCCCCTATAGGTCAATCTCCGAAACATGTTGCGTGTTTGTGTTTCCTCTCCTTGTGGTTCAAAGAGCACCCTTGTCGTTGCAGTCCCCTCCGCAGCGTTGTTCTACAATCTAAAGGGGTGGACTAAATAAAGGACTGATAACAGCTCGTACTCCTCTAGATTGCAATTACTCCTTATTTTAGTACCTGTAATTTTAGTACCCGGGTCCCCAAATTCGCAGGTTCGAACCCCCCCCCCCCCCACCGGCTGAGGTTTTCCCTGGGTTTTCCGGCAGATTTTCCAGACGAATGTCCCTTCGTCCTCCCTTTTTCTACAGGAGTGTAGTGACGCTTTAGTCGTGTAACCATAGTACCAGAAAAGTCTACAAAATACCAAACAGAGGTTGCTCTGGTTACAAACTCTGGTTACAGGTATGATGGCAATGAGTATCGTGAGCAGTCTTGCTTGTCTAGTATGTATGCTCTTGTCAATCGCCTTCCAAGATAGCGCGCGCTGCTCAACCCCAGCTGATACCGAGGCATCTCAAAGCAGGACAGCTCATACAAGGCCCATCCTATATGGGACAATTCACCACAGAAGAAAACTCATAGCGCGAAAGATCAAACCATGACAGCTGTGACGGGATGTGACTTATATTCAAGAATAATTCGCACAGATAACATTTTACTGAACTCCATTAAAGAACTGTTAAAATGCACTGCGAAGATTGTGGAATACACACGACGGGTACATGTATAAATTTATTTTATTTATTTATTTATTTATTTATACTGTTGGCCTCTAGGGGATGCTACAGGGGACGGAGCAAAACTGAAAAGCGATGACAGAAACACAGCTGGACTACAATAACGTACACAATAAATACAGGTGGGACAACAATAGTTCACGATACACCCATCCACAAACGCGTTTTGGAGTAGCGAGTTCTGACTAGGTTGGGACTAACATCTCCATATTTTTCTTTCTTTTCCAATTCCAATTCTTCACAATACAGGTACGTGCTACAATTATGTATAACACAGACTGGGTAATAACACCGTAACAAACAGTTAGCTCGTCTAACCATCATCTAACTCGTCGAAACGAACATACATTGAGTAACAAAGCCAGTCGAGCTTTATAGCTACATGAAAACGCCATTTCTTTCTTGCCGCTTTGATCTAAACCATAGGTCGAAGCAGGAATACACGCCAGCAATTTAGGACTCTCATCTGAGTCACTCAATTCATGCCATAGAATAAGTACAGAATACAGACTGTTCGTTTTTTCCCGCGACAATTGTAACAGCCACCGCGAGAGTCACGTCAATTAAATCTAACCTTCACATATAGCTATATACTATCACACAGAGCGTCGTAAAATTAATCGTCTTTGCTTCTTCCAAAGAATCCTTCATCTTTCATACATCTCTCACGAATCAATAATCGTCAGAAATTTCTGACGATTCTGTTCATATAGCTGTTCTTTCTTTAACTCAATTTTTTTCTGCATCATCAATTATCTTTCCCGGTATAAGTTTTCCCGGTATGGCTTGGCTGCGTATAAGTTAATTGAGTGTGGTATATGAGTTGTCCTTGTATGAGCTGGATGGTCGGGTGACGCGTAAAATTTCTCTCACACCCTTTATTTTTTTATTTTCTCACAATTCAGTTCAACTTTTGCTGAGACTAACTATCTGCTTCCACAAGAACCCATATGGAGACGAGAAAGATGATCAGAACCGAACTTTTTTTTTAAATTCCATATTAGGGCCGCGAAGCAACTTTGGCTATGAGGCGGCGTAGAGACGTGGACATATGGAGGGAGGACGGCAGGAAGGAGTGGGAGACATAGGGGTTAGTATGCGTCCTGGGCCGACTTCAGGGGGAACCGTGCTGACATTCGCTTGGAAAGTCTTCAAAAAAAGAAAAAGAAAGAAAAACAGGACAGAACTGTCGATCACAATTCTATTTTAGCTTTCGCACGCCCATGTGGTGTAAGTGTTCCTTTCCTTTTGTTGTCATCTTTTTTCTTTTTTTTTCCTTTTTTTTTGCGCGCTATTTATTTGCTTTCAAGTACGTCAGCATAGCGTAGACTTAGCGTGGCAGGTCAAATCCTAATCCATTGAAGCGCCTCCGAGGCGTCAATTATTTTTGGTTCTGTTGGCTCTCCTATGCCCGCCCCCTGATCATTCAGTAGTGTTTTGGTGGGTGACTCAAGGGAGTACTATAAAAGGTTTTCGACAGGAATTAGGTTGGTGGTGAGCTGTTTGAGGCGAAACTGGATTTCGAAGGACGCGGCAAAGTTGGAGTTTATATAGAAGCTAAACGCGTAGATAACTAATGAACATCGTTATTATCCGAGATGAGCAGCAGTGGCAGCATGCCCAGCATGCTTTGGAATGTAATTAAATTAATGTCTGTCGCGGAAGGAACGCACACTACAAGTGAAATTAGATAGAGGATGAGTAAAGTTAGTTGGACGGTAGCGTTAATAGGGTTTACTCACTGCAGTCATCCCTGCAGAGGGCGCTACCTTCGAAAACGCGAAACGTCCGAGGTCCGACTATGGTAGTCTGACGAAGTTTGGTTTCGGTCTTCGTTGGCTGCCATTTAGAGGGCAATTAACGTGGAAAAATATGGAAATTGCAGGAGTATAGCGCAGATAATATTCGCGCGGTACAAAGACTTGCCACAAAAACACCCAATGAATGGTGAATGTGACGGTGAAGGTCAGGATTGCTAAGACCACGGAGAAAGAGGAAGCTCTCGCTTTCTCCGTGGTAAAGACGTCAAGACATACATCGTGGAAGGAAATACGCTAGCGACTGTAGCGCTCCCTGGCGAGTGACGTCACGTGAATCAATCCTACTGGCGAGCGATGCACAAGCCGAAAAAGCGGCGTGTTGCTCGGGGAGGATCGCATGACCTGGGCCGACTTCTCAGGGAGCTGCGCCGACATTTGCCTTACACCCAGGTATAGCACAGCCGGTTCCGAGATTTGAACCGGGCCGTCACAAAGTTCACAAATCCCGTTTCCGCCAGCTGGTGTGCTTTGTAATGCATGTTAGTCGCGGACCAAATTTACTACTGTCGACAAAGTTCGGTGGATGATGTATTAGGATTGAGGCATAACAATTCAGAGTCGTAGCTCGAAGTATCTGAAATGTGAGACGACTATATGCGAGTTATTGAGTATCTGCAAGCCGCGGAGCTTGAGCGTAATTACGTACCGACACAACTTTCACAAGTCTGATGCATTACGTTGCTATATCATCTCACAGCTATCGTGAACCACCACCATAGATATACCACCAATCCACGTGACGTCCGCAGGAGAGCACGCCATATTCTCACTTCGACGTTTATGCCACAAACGCCACGCCATAAATGTCAACTTCAAAATACCACTCTCTTCTCTCTCTTTGCAGAAAAAATTGTCAACAACTACTGCAGCTTCAAGCTCCGTCAACGTGAGGGCTATATTTCTTCACCCGCATTTCCACATTATTACCCAGGGTTATCGAACTGCAGTTGGCATATCCAGGGTGCTCCGGGACAAACTGTTTCCGTCACCATGCTGGACGTTTCGATGAAGCAACCCAAACGGCAATGGATTTACCATGTAAGTGACAACATGGTCAAACCAGAAACTATGAACGCTTGGCTTATTATCGAATTGCTTGCTTACCTCCTTCCAGTACTGTTGAGCTTAGTGTTCTTGCCAGCATTTTCGCATTTTTTACAGATAAAATTGTCACACGCTGCTTACTTATCTCAGGATAAGTTACCAAAACAAAATGTCAAAGTTCAGGTTGAAAAGGGCGGGATGTTTTTTTTTTGAAGCAGACGAGCAGACGCTGCGCATCATCAGTTCACCACGCTGGTCGCGCCATCTGCGTGAAGGAAACCGAATCACACAAAACGGCGCGCACAACGCGTCATCGTAGCATTTTCCGGAACGTAGCAGCATCAAATTTCAGTTTTCTCCACGCCGAAATACGCCATAGATCTGCCCAAGATTTTGTGGTTTGCAATCGCAATACGTATCCACTATATCAATCTCTCTTGTGCTCTCAGGTCTGCGAAGATTCTGTGACCGTTGCCGACGGACAAAACAAGCTCCTCGTGGCCTGCGGAGACAGCGCTGGAAACCTACGCACTGTAAATTCGGCTTCAAATCACCTCACTGTTCAACTCAAGTCGTCGGAGTTCGTTCCGTATAGAGGATTTATTTTGAAATATAAATGTAAGTATGAAATATCTGACTGCCATCACGGTTTCTGCGTGTTTCCGTATCGTATCCGTGTAGGCCGAACTGGTGAGTACCCAGATGAGCACATGCGAGTAGTTTGAAAGTAGATCACAGTGGCTTGGTTGCGCAAACGTGCAAGATGGTCGCCCGCATTTTCCTCTACTGGAAGCTTACTTTTTTTTGGGGGGGGGGGGGGGGGATTGATCCTGATCTTTTCGCGGATCAGGCACAGGCTGCAAAGCGTATGCAACTACTGGACGACTAATTACGTAGCTGGAGTTAACATTCAAATTCATCGTCCATAGAACACCATGAGAAGCGAACACACTTTCAGATATATTTTTACTTTATTCCTATTTGATTATATATAAATTGCCAAGTTTCGCTATGCAAAAAAGCCGAAACCTGAACCACACATTTCCCGAGCGCAGAAACGGCGCGACCTTCGCCTTATCTGGCCAACAGATCAGCATCTACTTCATTCAGCGCCATCGCTCCTGCATCGCTCCAAACCACGTGGCCCTGTCACGTGGAGTGCCTGTCGCTCTATCTGCGCTCGAGTAGTGCGTAGTTCTGGTTTCGGCACAAGGTGTTCAACAAGGACGATGGATTTGAATGATGACTGGCTACTATTCTGCCATCTCGCATTTCCCAACACGTTAATTAATGATTGTTAGCTAATGGTTAATCCAGTAGCGGCATCTTTGCTGCTCTCATCGCAAATTTATAAAAAATCTAACAAATAAACAACACCCTTGTAACTACAGGTTTTGACTTACATTTACCACACGATTTTAATTTGTATGCCGACAAGGAGTTTACCTTCCATGTAACCAGATAGCCAAGATACCAAAAATCGAGAGTAAAAATTTCCAAAAGAAAAACATCTTGTAGCACACATATGGGAACTTTTGTTGTGTGACCCGTTATTTAATACACTGGCATCTGTGTACCAGTGGAAAGCAAAATATCTAAATTTGTTTAATTTGATCCTCACAGTGGTGGGCTGCCCAACACCGAGAAGTCCAAAGCAGGGTTACTTGGTATTCAGGAACGAAAGTACTGCCCTCTTCAAGTGCTGCAAGGACCACTTCTTCACAGACACCTTTCAGAACACACGCACCCTATTCTGCATTGACGGCAACGAGTGGAACGACACTGTCTCTGGTTGTGCCTGTACGTTGTCAGTCTAGAGTCAGCGAAAGGGATAACAGGGTGACCGGACGTATTTTGATTTCAGCTCGTTACGAACTGGCCCTGAACGGGACTCTCATCGTCGACCCACAGTTTTCCGAGGCTCCAGAATTAATGAGCAGCGATCAAGCAGTGCGGGATAAGGAAACGGAAGATATGTCGCATATAGCAGGTGAGAAGCTTAGTCGACGTCACGAAATGTCGCCATTTCTATTGGCTCTCAAGAGCATGTGACCTTGCTGGTGGCTGCCTGATTGGTGGAGATGCCTTTCATGTTGCCAGAGCTGGAGGGTTTCAGTATTCGCGGTGCCTATTTGGAATGCACGGTCACATGGATGCAGAAAAGATTAGCCTATCCGTCGATGTCATCTGTCCCTCGGCTGTTGCCAGCACTTCAATTTCATTCAATTCAATTTTTTCTTTCAATTCAGTTCAATTTTTACTTTCATAGTGCCCATGAACAACTGTAGAAGAGAAGATGTGAGCATGCAGTATTGCTTCTCTTTTCAGATATTTTAATTCCAGCTCTTCTTATGGGCGGGCTCATCTTGGGGAACATAGTCATTGTCCTCATCATCTTTCGGCTGCGGAAGTAAGTCGTAACGAGCAGTACGTTTTTGTTCTCAGGGGTGTCAGTCTACGTTGGGTTGTTAGAAGCTTTGTTTCTGATGCAGAGCGTGCACTTTCAGGAGACAGCAGCGGCGCGCAAATCAAAATGGACCAGTCCAAATGGATGAGCTTTCTCATGATGAAGCCAAGGCTCCGCTTGCATCCATCTTGCCATCTGAAGTTTGAAGGCTGGACGTAGATGCAGCCACGCACAACTCTCGCATCCTGTGAGGGGGCGATCGGCTGCTTCGGGACAGCAGCACAAACTTCAGCCGTGCAATCTTAGTGATCAAGATTTTATCTGTGTCGACTATGAGATCTACATATGGGGCACAAACTATTTGTAGCCTTCGCTGAATCTCACGCGAATGCGGTGGACTTTGGGTACTATCGTTTCATCGTCACCAGATTTCAGAATACAGTCAACCCTCGATTTATGAACCTTCGATTTATGAATTCCCTCGTTTTTTGAACACTAGCACGAGGAACCAAACTTTTTTCCCTCGTTTTATGAACCTCGATATTCGAGTAATGAATGGAATTTCTGGGAACCATCTAGGAGTTGCGCAGCATTTTTGCCCTCAATTTATGAACGGATCGTTCAGAGGCCAACAAAAACCTTGAAGGTTTTTGTTGGCCACGGAACGATCCGGGATTATTCGTGGTCTTATGAATTACGCCTGAACAGACAAAATGCACCCTCGGTTCTTAACCCCTCGAAATCCGAACAACAAACAGGTTTTTGCAGAAGTGTTCCCGACTTCAATTGACACAACGGAAGGCATGGTCCAATGCAAAATTAAACTATTTAGTATTGCATAATAAACAGAGTGTGAATGCACTAACATCTGTGTTTTGTGAGACTGATACAGCAGAAGGCATGGTCCAAAGCAAAATTACACAATATATTGCATTATAAACACAATATCAACTTGGAAATACTGTTCCATTTGCTCGATAGTACTCACTTAACGGAATTTTCGATTTATGAATCCCTCGATTTATGAACGATTTTTCGAGGAACCGAGGGTGTTCATAAACGAGGTTCATAATGAGGAGCTAAGGGAAGTGTGCCCCTGAGCCATCTCTTACATTAAAATGTAGTTAAAATTTATGTTGTGGGTAGTATAATTTTTTTTTTTAAACAAAACGGAATGATAGCTGAACAGCATGGACAGCTACTTGAGTTACCTCTATGCCCCTTACTATTTTCTGCTTACGACACTTTTACAAGTATGCCCTCGTCAGATACAGGCTCTCATCAATCATGTGTTTTGACCTTACTGCCTTTTATTATCAGTGTGCTGTTATCTTTCTTTCAGTGCTCAGTTCAATGACTCACTTCCTTTGGCTCTTTAATTTGGAGGACCTAAGCTGTACACTGGAGAGCAAATTTGATACTATAAAAGAAAATAAATTATTTTTGCAGTGTTCGGAGTGAGTGCAGCAGTCTTGTTGACATGCAGTTTACAGAAAGATATACACTCCACATATCTGAACATTCGACATTTACAGACAACTGTGTGCCACCGCTTTGGTACATCCTCTTTAGGATAATGAAATGAGAAAATATTTCGTATTGGTAAAAAATCTGGTAACCTGTGGTGTTGGGACATCTGCAGTGGTTCAGTACGGCATGTACCACCACATCTGGTTAAGGTTAAAGCTAGTGAAGTAAATTACCATGGTATGAATTGGGACTGTCTTCTTATACCTCAAATGTGACTTCTGGGGAGTTAGAAAAAAATTTACTACTGTGAGTGTTGAGTATGAAGGGAACTAGTACTCCCAAGAGCCAAAGCAGCAACCTGACAGGACCAGGCCCCCTCGATACATTTGATATACAGCAGTGATACAAATGCAATTACGGCACTAATACATCAATGATACGCATTAATGATGAAAACATGGATATGTATAATTTATTAGAAAACATTTACATATAAATTAGTTACTAAGTGATCAGCTGATGTAGAGAGCTCCTTAAAGAATAATGAACTAATGAATGCTGTTCGAGCAGTTGAAGGCCATAGATACATGTGTCCACCAGAGCTCCACATTTGATGAAATCGTGATATCCAGGCAACGTTAACTCTATGGAATGTCATCCGTAGGAGTAAGACATTTTGCTTCACTGCGTACCAATGGGACTACTGCATCATACTCCAAGGGTAATGTTAAGAAAGTATACACAAAACGTGATAGAATGGTGTTGAAACAATGGACGCTTAGAAGTTGTACCTCTTTATTACCGAGCACCGTTGGTCACAATTACTTGTGTCCCTTCCTTTCTCTGAAGTGTAATCCTGCAGAGTGTGTGATACTTTAGGTTGTCAAGTAACACTGCCTTGTGTACGTATCCCAATGCTGTGTCGTCACAATCCCAGTATTCGTGCAGTTGCCAACACTGTCAAACGAGTTAACTTTGTGTGCGCGAAATGATGCGTATTAAGCTATACTTAGAATGTACATGTATCACGTTGCTTCTCCACTAAGAAATGCGCATATCCTTCATGTACATATGTATCATAGCGAAACATTCTGCTGCATGTTATGCGGATACACTTGAACTACACCTGGGTATGGCAAAAGACACTAAAGATCATGTAGCACGCAATGTTAGCTTTCCCAAGAAGATAACGTGCAAAGCAAGCGTGCTCCCACATTATTTATACTTATTACTGGAACTTCATTCAATTTGATCAGGCGGTCGTATAAGCTTAGTTGTGGCTTATTGTAAATCGGATGGAAATATTTTCTTAAAAATTTTATATGCAACACAGCTAGTATGATACATGCTAACGATGCTTTGTAATATCATGTTCCTAAGTGTAAATAAGAGAATTTGTGAACTGAAAAAAATGTAGAACATATAGAACTTATATAGAAAGTAATCTTTATGCGCAATGTCATAAAGTGTAGGAATGTTGCCTCGCCAAAACCATAATATAATTTTGATAAATGCGCTGTTCATTACACACTGAACATTCTAGTCCTTACTGCTACACAAACCGGTTAACATATACGATTTGACAAATATGGAAAAATCATCGGCACTGTAAATATGTATGATAAGCACATGCGTACGTTCACACTATTTTGTATAAATGTGGGAAAGTGAGAAATATGTAGTGCGTGAGAATAAAGAATTTATGCATATATCCCTGAGTTGACTCATTGCTATATTCATGTTAATAAAGGATGCATTGCCAACTCCTGGTTTGCCAGCGGCCATCGAAACCCACGAGGTTTTAAAACTACTACCACCAGGTGGCGTGTGATGTGACCTTGTGACCTTGCCCGCTTCAGGCCATCGAGATCATTCCAAGCCACGAGTAGCCAAATACTGAGCCAAACACCCATGTCTTCCACAGCAGATTGAAGCCGTAATTTGTGAAGAGGAGTGAGCTCAAGCAAATGCCGCTGATGATGACACTAATAGTGTTGTAGGCACTGTTGTAAGGGATGTGCGCACCAACTGATAGTTCAGCAGGGTATTCGTCAGGTTCCATGCTGTAGTAAGAGTCAAGCAGACTGTAGAAGAGAACATTTGAAAGAAAGGTAAACAGAATGGCAGTACGAGAGGTAAGTGACAGAGAAGCGCGAGAACAGCAAGACAGGCAAGAGTTTTGAAACAAGGCATGGTTGCAATGTACAGTCAAAATAGCTCCCAGAGCCACCTGCTGCCTACCCTCAGTCAATCGCTGCAGACCCTTTCAGGATCGGGGGCGGATCCAGATCCTCGTTTTTTTCTTTTTCTTTTGGGGGGGGGCAAGGGGGCTGTTCTGTTGTCGAAGCTCGTAGTTGGGGAGGAGGGAGAGGGAAATCAAATGTATAAACTGGCGTTTTAGGGGGGAGGGGGCGATTGCCCAACCGCTCCCCCCCCCCCCCCCGTGGATCAAGTCAAGCGGGGACAGGGGTTAGTGTGCAGAGTCTGTTCCTCCACCGCCTTCGCAGCGCACGAGTCACGCGCGCAAGTACGTCACGATTCCTGTTTACCCGCGTTATCAACGGGCGCGACGAGGGCCATTGATGCATACAGAAAATGCCAAAATTGAGATGCTTCCTGTGCTCCTTTAATGAGCAAGTTGCTCAAAACTGTTCTTCACCCACCAAGAGACTACAAGAGCCATCACGCACAATATTTGCGCTATTGTGCCACCGCCCAATTAAATTTACAAAAAACGACCGGAAAAATCAGCCAAAATTGAGGTGCTTCCTGTGAGCAAGGCAGTAACATTGCTCAAAACTGTTTTTCACCCACCAAGAGACTACAAGAGCCATCACGCACAATATTTGCGCTGTTTCAAAAACGACCGGAAAAAGCAGCTATGAGAGGTGCGGCGTGAGCTTGGAGGCTTGGCTCAATCGCCTGGCGTGACGACATCAAGTACTCATGACGTAAGCAGAGTCCTGCGCGTGTAGGAATTTCTTGGCATGCAACCCCCGTTCTATCGGAAGAGAACCGTACCCGCACCAACCCGCACATTTTCAAAAGTTCACCCACACCCGACCCCTCACCCAGTTTCAGGTTTCGGTATTTGAAATTGGATGTGTTTTCATTTAAAGGGGACAATTAAGAGATCAGAAACAAAAAAAGACCCTGTAAGCATATGTAATGCTTTCATACCCGCTAATTCATTCACTACGGCGAGTATGAACCAAACACTGGTTAGAATAACGGAAATATTAACTGAAAACTACGGCAAAAAAAAGGCGACAGCTTCGACGACGCCGCTGCCGGCACGACGGAGAAACTGGCTGTGACGTCAAAAGCAGGCGACCTTGGCCACTGGCGGGCTAGGGCTAGCTTGGTGCAACTAGAGCTGCAACCTTTGGAGTGACCAAAGGACGTAAGTGGCGCAAGTCAGTCCGCTTTGCATAGGGTGTGTTGGGCGACCGCATTTTTGTGCGCCCGCGTTGAATGCAATATGGCAAAAATAACATACATTTCAGATAATAGACCTCCTTGCCAGCCGTTCTTCACTGACACCGACATCCGACCCACTACCCGCTCCGGGGTCTACCTCCCACAGTAATGTGCGGGTTACCCGCGGGTCACTCATAGAGGACTCTAGCTGTAAGGTCTCACTTACGGATAACTCGTCTGCTAGTGCGACGGGCTTCGTGTCTCCCGATTGGCCCGCACATCGGGATCGCGAACGTCGCGAAGTGGCACGTTTATTTCCTTCCTTCGTTTACGCGAGCTTTGAAGGAGTGGAAGGAAATTTCCAGATGGCGCGCAGGTCGACGCGCACGTCAGAGGTCACCCATGGCGACTGTTCTTGCGCCAGAGCCACCGGAATGCATTTACTTGGTGCACAATACGTCGCAGTCATATCTATGGAGGGAGCCTTCACTGCTCTTTTAAAGTAGCACAGAAGTCATTTTTAACACCCAGTTTTCTTCTTATAAACTTAAGTTTGCCAGTAAGATGCACCATGCGAAGTAATTTACACCACAGAGTCATAATTATCGCAGAAACTGAATTTAAAATATGCCGCAAAAAGCGACCGTGCGCAACGGTGGTGAAGAGCAGTACCAGCCTGTGATCTGCCTGGAACCTCGCGCTGACGCTATAAGGAGAACGCTCGCAGATTGGCCTAGAAAAATGTCTGCTACTCCGCTGTCGTCTGCTACTCGGCTGTTCGGGGTTCTGATAAAGCCTTTCTCTTTGCTCGGTAATGCTTCGGGCGCTCCTTGTATCCCCAATTCTCCGGGAAAACTGGCAAAACAGGTTTACGGCGGCAAAGGAACAATGCGCTGACCCCCACTGATCGGCAAACCAGAAGGAGTCTCCTTATGCCGTCATCGGTGACGTGCCATCATACCTCCTCATCCTCGTTATAGCTGGAGTGGCGAGTTAAGGGTGAAGGCGCGGAGCTATGTTTATGTGAGTTTTTTTCTGGGAAACAAATTGCACACATCAAAACCTTTCGCGCTATTCGGTATAATGACACACACACTTTCATCAGATGTCTTAATCTGAAATTTTTTTGGATGGCCCTCTGTACTCCTTTAAATGAAGTTTATGATCTGGTACTTACGCGTCTTGCTCGTAGAACTCGTTGAGGACAAATTGCTTGATGTCAGTAGCGTCATCGGGAACATTGTTCATCGAAGTTCTTTTCACGTGGATGTGGATGTCTTTGCATTTTCCAGCAAAGACGTCTGCAATTGTGGGGGAGGGGGGATATGGTATTAGAACAAAGGAAAATTATGATTAGGAAACAATTAGAATAAAAAGATCACACTTCCAACATGCGTACGTATCATATGTTCCATAGACTGCATTGTAGTTAGTCACAAGCAGAGATAAGCGAACTCGCCGCCTCCCCTTATCTTCGGTCGAAAATGCAAGTCATGTGGAGCGTGATGCAGAAAATTAGAGAAAAATAACAAGGCTTCAGATGACGTATCATCTGACCTCCGCTGCACTGTGACTGGCTGTACGGTTTTACAGACCTCTGAACTGACGCAACCCCGTATAAATAGCGGTGTCGCCAGAGGGGAGGGGAGCGAAGTCGGACTTTAGGGTAGCGCACTTGGGGGAGAGAAACGAGAGCGATATCCTCCTCATCCATGTAAAGTCCTCATAGAGCCCCTCATAGCCCTCATAGTCCCTCCTCTGTCCCTTTCTCGGGTTCCATTTTTTTCACCTTGTCTTCCTGTTTCTCCAACTAATGCTCAAATTCATGCTGTTAGAAGAAAAAAAAAAAAAAAAAAAGTGGACCCTTACCAAACAGTGATGGCGAAGGTAATCGATGACCAGATGACGTTCTCGTTCCGTCATATATAAGTGTCACAGTATATACAGCATCCATGTTTTTCTTGAGAGTTTGCAATACAGTTACCGCTCCTCGAGTTCTTGGCATCAATACTTGTTTCATGGGTCGTAATTCTACAAGAAAATGCGTTTACTATATAATGTTGACATGTAGGACACCATGTTCCATTTCTATATGCAAAAGGCACACACATTATGAGCTGTGGAGACCTTTGAGGCACCGCGGCTCACTGGAACCATACACTCGTAGACTACACGCTGATGGACTACTACAAAGCGTACAGGTCAGCCATCTTTACAATGCATCAGCGACGCGTCCACGCTACCTTGCATCCGGAGCATTGCAGCCGCAACAGCCAATCGGGTTATTCCGAGACCGAAAAAGGTACCCTCAAAAACACACTGGCCGACACCATTCACGGCGCGGGAGGGGACAAGAACGAACACACGCACACACAACCGCCCTCTATCAACAAGTTTGTTTCGTCGAGCTCGGACTACGTGGGGACGCTTACGCTCGATGTGAACCCGCGAACGAGAGGGACCTAGCAGGTCTGAAAAAAAAAAAAAAAAAAAAAAGAAACGAAAAAGAAACACTTATCGGAACAACAAAACGGCCCCTGGAACTCTGCAAAGACCTACAAACCAGAAGTGTCCTTCGAAGCCATCGTCACATAACAAAAATATCTTTGCGGAATTCCCGAGGAAAGGCCTGGAAATCCTACATCCCAAACAGATGTTCCGGATTAAAATCTCCGACACCCTCTCGACGTCCCTCCAAGACTTGCACGAAAAGAAGATCGGGACATTGTCACTAGACGTAGAGGACTTCTACTATAGCTTGGACCCTGTCATCCTACTTTCAGCCGTCGGGGCACAACTGAAGAAGAGTGCGCAACAAGGTGTCGGAAGCATACCGGCATTACGATCACGAACTGCATCAGGGTCCCCGAATTCAAGAATATGCATTGAGTGTCACTGGCCCTGGCGGTAAGCGAGATCTACCTGTCAAAGAACTGGATCGCTGAACGTCTGCCAAGGACCTGGGGGCTTAATCGCTTCATCGCCGTTACGGTCGTTACAAGCTAACGAGTGGCGGGAAATTCAAAAAGATGGGCACGTGACACATTGCGCGTGACGTGTACCACGGCCTTCACGTATCGCGCGAAGAGCGCCGTGCACGTGTTTTATCACGTGCCCACCCTTTTAAATTTCCCGCCCGTCTTTTTTGAATTTCCCGACACTCGTTAGCTTGTAACGACAGTAACGGCGACGAAGCGATTAAGCCCCCTGGTTATTGATAGTCAGCCACGTGGATGACTATACCTGATACTCCACGACGAGAGCCATCACGAACAAGAAATCATCGATCTCCTTCAACAAGCCCCATTCAAGCATCACATGAGCATTAAGAGACCCGACGAACAATGCAGCATCCAGTAGGGCATCAGGCATAAAGGTATCGGCAGTTCACTTTGTTGGGAGTACCGCCAACGAACCGCCAGGAGATTCCTCCCCCTTCGACAGCGCCCATTCTCTACTCGCGATCAGCAGTGGAACTTCTTTTGGTATTTTTGTGACGATGTCCGCAATCCTTCGGTTATGCCATCACCTGATTCCTTCAGCCCTCAGATTTCAACTCGAAAGGCTCATGAAAGCAGGACACCCGGAGGTCTGAAGGGGATCTACCGACAGATCAGCAAAGGCACCAAAACACAGAAGCCCCCCAGTCAAGAAGAAAGTGCATAGTCATCCACCACCATTAGGAATTCTATAACATTCGGAATATAACGGCCGAACTCGACGTTAGAGGTTCTCTTCCTGTGCGACGACAACTTCGCTAGCCTTCTGAAAATGATAAACAAAACCAGAGACACCTGCTCGATCTACCACGAGCCGAAGTACAGGGGCATAAGTGTGTATACAATTCCGTTCTCGTGCGGCCGGCAATACATCAGAAAATCATGCAGGTGTGTGAACGACCGAATTAGAGAACACGCCAATTCCATCAAAAATCTCCCGCCAGCACTAGCCAGCTCACATGCAAAGAATGCGGCAGCTAGAGTCACTAAATAAGCTACGCTTAGCTTATTTAGTGACTCTAGCGGCAGCGAGGCCTGCTTGTATAAGATCATATGCGTTGCCTTCCACGAAGAACGACGACGAAGGGAGATAACCGAAGTTCAACTTGTCAATCAGAATGGGGAAGCCTGCGTCAGCTCGCCGTCCAATAGTTTTTTTTTTTTTTTTTAAGCACGCACTGCGGTAGTCGCGGTGCAGGTTGGGAGTGGTAGGGGAAAACATAGGTGTATGCCATTGCTTTTCCTGTCGTTTCCAATCGTCGTCGTATTTTACGCCGTCACTGTCGTTTTACACCGCATTTCCCGGCGCGCTCTGCCACAGAGCGCGCTACTCCCTGGAACTGAACTGACCTGAACAACAGGAGGGTTGGTCAGGTCAATGGACCATTTGCATGAGAATACACAGCGCATGCGCGGCTCTCGTTCCGGCTGAAAAGAGCCAGAACTATAACTACGCTAACGCTATTATACACCATTTTCCCGTTCCTGGAATCCTTCCGTCAACGAGTGAGGCTACGCTTCGCGGTTTTCGACATACAGACTGAATCATGATATCACCAGGACGTATGGCTCTGAAGATTCGTGGCCTCACTTCGTCAGTGCTGCTTCCCGTGCACATATTTCTTTACTGGAGCTTTGTGGACCACACGCTTTGCGCAACGTCGGAAGCGTACCCCATTATTGCCCTGGGTACCCTAGCGCACTCAAGCATGCCGAAGCAAACTGTTTCGGACCACACAAGGCCTGGTCGCTTTGCCAATCACAGCCCCGCCACGACCATGTTTTTAAAATCGAAATGCAGATGAAATGCTTATTAAGCAAGGTAAGGGGCACAGGCTAGCTGGTATAGATCCATGAAGGCAGAGATACGGACGCAGAAGACGATAGAGTCACGTTGAGAACTTGCGTGTGTCGTCTTCCGTGTCCGTGACTCTCGGTGTTCATGAAATGCTGATTGTTCAAATCTAAATGGCGAAGGAGGAAGTGCGTGAAGGCATCGAGGGGGGCTTCTGCACGCTGCCGCCAATCACAGTCGTGATTGGCGTACTCTTATTGACTACGTCACGTCCGTTCAGTGTTCAGGCCTTGCTTCCTCTAGGTGTCATTGCCACCGCGCATATAGCAGCAGGATGTTGTACACGAGTAATATGAGTATCACCCGAACACAAGGAGTGGAGACGACTGTTATAGCTTACGTTTACAATGTCTTACCTTTGCTCATTGCATATTCCACGCTCATCTTTATCGCGAAATTGTTGTTCGGGTCAAATCGAATTCCTTCTGGAAACAGCACGACGCTTGACTGCAAATGGCGCAGAGAACGTGTATTAGCACAAGTTGGCACCAGAGATAAAAACAACGGCAGATGACTCGCCTCAACGTTCTTATCTGCCAGATAAGCCAACGCCCTCTTCATTTTTGATTTGTTGATCTGTTCATTATTGACGTAGATGCAACCATGCTGTAATGATTAATTATCCGTGTTACTGCCGGCTGTATGGATATACAAACACTAGTGTCTTTCCCACACGAGCGGCATTCTGCAGGATGCTCCAGCGGAAGAAGCGCAAACGTTATTGCTTTCTGCTGCCACGTGAGCACGAGCGCTCAATGTCATATGTCTTAGTGTCTCGGTGCTTTTCGATCCATAGGCAACGCCACCTAGGCCTGCTTAATGCCTCCTCTCTCGCTTTCGCACATAGACATAAAGAGCCCGCTAATCGCATCAACCAGCCAAGATGTAGGCCAATCGAAGATTTTGAAACACAGGCTTCTGATGGCTACTATTGGCTGACCGTGCGGCTGATGGTGGCTCGCTTTCATAGCTACGGCCGCTGAAAGCCACGTCGTGATTGGCGGATTGGTGATTGTCACGTCACGTCGCTTAAGCAGTCATGATCTAGATGGTGTTGCCATAGGGGACATTCCTGGGACTCAGCCACAAGGTATTCGTAGCAGACGACAGGGCCGATGGTGTCGTCTGCTATGTACGCCACTCCCGATATTCTGGCGCCATGTGCCAGATTCCGTGGGAATATCGCGGGTGTGAATAATTATACGAGTCATACCTGATAAAAATAGAAGCCGTAGAGAGGCACTGATTGGAGGGACTGCTTGATTATGTACCGCAGATTTCCCAGACTTCCAGCCCTTTCGGCTAGTAAATTTACTCCTATCCAATCGACTGAAAAGAAACCTTATAGTTTACCAGCGACCTGTACGTTGATATGGATAGGCAACGCGTCCTTTCGCATTTCCGGTTGCTGTACTTACAAGTCGATTGGTAGTTTACCAGGTACACCGCACGCTCTCGTTTCTTCACAACGCGACTGATGTCGCCGTAAAAGTAAACCTGAAAGATTATCAGATTTACAAATGAAAGACAAACACCTCCAAATACGTCTTGCGATATGACGTGTTTTACCTTTAATCCGACAAGGTCTTCTACCGCAACGAGAATCACGCGCAGATAGAAATGAAAGAGGATATCGTCGCCAATTTGATACAAGTGCTGCGGCAGTGCTAAGAGCCCAGACGAGATTCGCCAGAAACTCCACACGAGAAAAAAAGGTGCTGCTAGTGTGAGCAACACTGTGGCGTGGAAACACACCTTCAGGATTGCAAACCTGTCAAAAGAGTGAGGGCACCATGGTCATACCTCCCATGTTTGCAGCACCAATGTCTCGAGCTTCAAGTTAGCTTCAAGCGTTCTTAACCCTTCGCTTGTCATTCTGCCTCGACTCCAGTAAATGCAGAAAACAAACACTCCTGCACTTGAGGAAGCACTGATAGTACCATGTAGCACTCGAGGAAAGCGCGAAGTATTTCGATTTTCGAAACACACAACCGCAGTCTCGAGGAGTAGCTCGAGTAGAGGACCGAGTTTAGGATCGTTTCAGAGTACGGCGCTAAGTACTTTACCAGGAAGGGCAGAGGTACGCTTTGAAGAAAGGTTCCGCGTGGCTCACAGCGAGAAGAAAGCGGAATGTACGGCAAACAATCACGAAATATGCTACAGGTTCTGTACTTACAAATAGAGCATGGTCCCTTCTTTGAACCGGCGACGTCTTCGATGCAGCAGAGTCGGGCTAATTTACGTTACGGTTCTGATGGGATGGGTCTCATGGGTTCGACACCCCTGCCGCATTCCGCGCGCTGGCACCGGATGTTCTGGCCTCGAGAATTATACTACTTCTTCTTCTTCTTCCTCCACTACGAACAGTGGCCACCAGCCACAACAACAAATGTCCATAGTCTTCTTCGTTTTCAAAGAAAGGGCGCATAGTCAGTGGCGGCAGACAGCAGGAAGGAGTGGGAGACAGGGGGGGTTAGTACGAGTTCCTGGGCCGACTTCAGGGGGAACTGTGCCGAGATTCGTCTGGAAAGTCTTCGGAAAACCCAGGGAAAACCTCAGACAGCACAGCCGGTGACAGGACTCGAACCCGTGTCACCTCCCAGTCTCTGCGTGGAAAGGGGTTTCTTTGTCGAAGCGCGTAGTGGGAGAGGGAAATCGAATGTATAAAGTGACGTTGCCCCCCCCCCCCCCCCCCCAAATTCGCCCTACGCGTAGCTCACTTACGGTCCATCATAGCTCACTGGAACACTGATTTCAACACGAGAATGCATGTCCATAGTCATTTCGGGTCGACGCTTTGCACTACTTCTGTGGCTTCCGGCGTGGTCATTTATTTTGAAACAATAACGCTGCTTTGAAGTTAACAGGTCTTTGTTCAGCGAACGCTGGTGTTCTCGAACGTCCATGAACCTCTCGCAGCGCTTCGATTAGTATATATGTTTAGCGATTTCGCCAAAACTTCGCGAATAAGGCCGTACGCGGTGTGCGGATGATGCAGACCGACGAAGAGTGAAGGCAGGAAGTGCTGGACAGCTGGGGTTTCGTGATCGAGAACTTCGGCTGGGAACGTCCGAGCAACATCGCCACAGCGGAAGCCAAGGTGGAGCCGACAGAAGGAAGAGTAGCATGCGACGTCTTTAGCCTGACCATAAGTCAAACAATAAAGGAAACAACTCTAGTGCTGCAACTTTCATCACGTGTCTATGGCTTTTGTTTGTAGCAAAGCAACAGGTACTTTGCGCGCCGACACGCAAGGCCTGGTCCTGAGTTAACGGAAGCGAATTCCACATGGCGAGTTAACTTAAAAACATTTATTTCGAATTATGTACACGTCAGGCCGTCCTATATGGTCATCATTTCTTTTTCGTATGACCTCTGAAGCCAAGTTTATGATTAACCGGCTTCTTTTCTCGAGGTTTGTTCTTGACGTTCGCATAGTCGTAGAAATGATGTCCGATCTTCTTCACCTTCTGCGCGTTCATCAGGCGACGCTTCTGTAACGACAAACATGGAAGTGAGCTCTGTTGATGCACGGAGAAAAACCAACAACAAACGTCGTTTGTTTCATCCTTTCAGGAATTCATACGAACAGAACATTTATTGCCAGGTGTAAACAGTGAACAGCGCATTCACCTGTTACTATCCTTTATTGAATTATCATGGCGTTAGAGGAAGCACTTATTAACGCTTGGTGCGTAAGACAGGGTTGGCAATGTTGAGAAATCGTTAGAGGAGACAATGAACCTTTTCCACACTCGCGTCGTATCCTAGTGGATGTCCAGTGAAACACGATCGGCGCGCACCAAAGCACAGCCAGCCAGCTAGGGTGCGTCGATACTTGCGCCTCTTTGCAAAGAGGGCACAAGTAGCACAAATATCGAGGCACCCGGAGGCACCCTACAGCCGGCGCCATCTATTGAATACGTAGGGAACCTTCTTCGGCGCAGTCAGGGTCACAGAGCATGCGCAGAAGCGTTGTGAAAAAGAGGTGCATTACCTACCATGGCTTTAGGCATCATACGTCTTTTGCAATGTACGGCTGCCGTCGGACGTAACTGTAACGCAGACGCGAGCGCCGCACAGCGTTAGTCCCTGGATTTGAGACTGTCCTGAGGACACACGTGCGAGGCTGGGTTACCGGCTGTGCTGCATACGCACTGCGACCTGTCTCGATAACAGCAGACAACGCTCCGCGACGCTGGCGTCTGCGCAGGCCACGCGCTTGTGCGTTACAATTAAGTCTGACAGACACTGTACTGTCCGGGTTCCGCAAGAAAACACAAAAAGCGTTTCCAGTGCCTTCTTTCATCACATCACGCGGAAGAAACAGGTCACGTTTCTTTTACGCTGTGCCGAATTCGTGTGACGTTTCTCTGTTTCTCTCTACGAAATGCGCCACCATGTGGATTCATACTGCGTTTGAAACTGCAGTGAAAGTAATCTTCCGCAACGTGTAGTAACCTTCGCTGAAGAAGCTCAGAATGTCATTTAAGATGAGAGAAGCACGTGAGCGGGCACAGTACATGCGTCGTGGTGCATTATTGCCAACATTTTGTTAACAAAAGCAGCTTGTTGCAGCACCAAATGCAGGTAAACTGTTTGAGGCAGTTCATATAACTTAGGATGGCAACAATTAGGAAACAACAAACAGTCCTCCCCCCCCCCCCCCGATCCGCTACTGGGTTTTTGTCCACATCAGGAAGATCGGAGTTGGCCAACACCTACCTGGTTAAGATTGATTGTGCCAATGGCACCTCACTGATACTTCACACTTTCAGGCTTTTTACTTTCACACTTTAAATAAAATTTTCAGCAAAAATGAAAAATTGAAGAAATCAAGGCAAGTATTTTGTGGTGCTTGTTGCAATACTTATTGGTCGTAGAACTGGACAGAATTACCTCTTTGCGGATTTGCTGGATTCACAACAACAATGCTATTTCACATATTTAGCATCTACTGCACGTGATACAAAGAGCGATGTCGCTTGAGGGGTTTTGAAAATAAAAGGAAAACAAAAAACCCTTTGATTCAAGGTTTTTCATAAAACCACTCAATGGATAACCAATTCAAGCCTTACCTCTTTTCCAGTAAGCTTAGGAATTTCATCATCACTATCATCCCTTCGTGCTCTATGCTTCTTAGATGATCCCTGTCCACCTTTTAGTGCAGTGACAACAAACGTTCCACTAGGACACACCTAAAGTACAAACAGAGTGTCAAGCAATGGTATCATGCCACACAGGTATGTACACTCCTCAACATACTTAACTGAAAGGCATGAAGCCCAAAAAAACTACAAAAGGTGTCATTAATTGAGGATTAGAAATGACTTTGCTCTGTGAAACTCTAGAATACAGCCTGCGTTCCAGGCAAAACCTTCCACCTCATACTTAAAGAACTTTTTGAGCACGAGCCCTCCAATTCGCAATAGGTAAAGCCAGCAATCTTCTGACAATGACCAACCTTCTTTGCAGGCCTGATGCTCTGTGCCTTAGACGTGCAAGCCTGAGCCAGCTCCGGAGCCTCTCCTCCTCCGACGTTTTCAGCTGTACCCATCTTTGGTTCGGTGTCTTCAACTGCAGCTGCATTGGTTTCCACGGTGTCTCCTTCTGTTTTTTGCTTCTTTTTTGGTCTGCTGTTCAAAAACTGACCCCAGGGATTCTTTGTTCCCTTAGTCAATTCCCCAATCAGAGGAATCCTCATGTCCTTCTTAAGGGTTCTGTCATTCCAGGACAGCTTACGCTTCATGGTCTTCTTTCTTTCAGCCACGGCTTTGAGTGTGTCTTTCTTTGCTTCCAGTGTCTCGACACTATCTGACCACCTCACATTCTTTTTTTCACTGCCGTTGTCCCCTGATGCACCATCATTACACTCACCAGATTCAGTAGCCTTCACATCATCTACACAAGGGCTTTCTGTGGTAGTAACAGGATCAGGTACGATGCCTCCGTCACCTAGATCACTCGAAGTAACTTTTGTGCCGACTGCGTCTGACGTAGCAGACGCTTCTGTCTCGCCTGTGTCGTCTGCTAGGCTGACTCCCGTTTCATGGACACCGTTTTCGTGCTTCTCGTGACCTTCCTTAATGTCTGTTTCGTTTGGAAGTTTGTCATCTGCTGCTTCTGCACCCACCCCATCCACCTTAGCTTCCCCGCTTTCGATCCCTTCATTTGATACTAGTGTACTCTCCTTTTTCTCATCACTTCCATCGCTGTTCTTCTCGGAACCAGTGTCTTGCTTCTCGCTGTTCTCCTCTTCTTCATTCTCATCCTCCTTCTCTTCCTCATCAGTGTCATAGCCGTCTTCACACCCCAGTGTCAGCAGCGGTTTCACATCACTTCCTTCAAACTTGGGGACGACACGTATCTTAGACAGGTCTTGTAGAACCTGTGGCTGCGGCTTAGTGTCAGAAGCCTTCTTCTTGCTTTCTGTAACTGCGGCCTTGTTTGTTTCAGCAGCATTGTTACTCGGTTGAGGAGTGCCGTCAGTCTCCTGCAAGCCAATCAGCACAGTGTTGTTAGCCAGCAAGAGTAGCCATGCCAAATGTGGAAATATATATAATTAGTACATATATTGCATTACATACTACCGATCTGCAAGTGCGGCTTGCCCACTCAGGAAAATCTTAACTTGGACTATGTCATGATATACTCCATGAGCTCCAGTGTCATTAAATGACAATTGCAATGGGCACATGAAGTCATGAACGTAGATACTCACACAGTGCAAGGCCCACTGTTTGCTAAGTTGCATTGGTGTAAAAAGCTTGCCCGAATTGAGTTGTCATTCAGATCTACAACGGTCACATTGTTTCACATTGACAAGTATGGATCAATACACAATACTATGTATCTTCAACCGTAAGGTTTCCGCACTATGTGGCTTTCACATCGAGTGTGAGTATTCTCAACACTGATTCAGTATTCATGTTGAACTTTGTCAATACGGAACATTACCTCTTCTGGTGGCTTCACGAAATATGGCAACTTGCCACGCTGCCAGTCGTTCAATACCATCTTGGCCACAGTGCTGATATCTGGGTCACCGCCCTAAAATTAATTATACATCAACATACTGTTCAGAAACTTCACATGGTCTTTAGATATGTATTTGCAAAACACAACGGACACAGAAAAAAGTGCCCTAATATTTAAGTTACCATTGCACGTCTCACCTTGAGAAGTTTGCCAGACCTCTTGCCCAGTTTTTCAAGAAAATCTGTTGCATCGTCCCAGCTTTCAATCTTGTAGGTCTTTACAAGGTACTCCCTCCTCACACGATTTAGTACCTCGGGAATGTGGTCTTCGGGGTCTTTAATGTTTTCTACTCGAACCTGAGTAAAAAATGCCCCAGTTTGCAAAATGTCGGAACATTCTGCCATCTACACATGTCAACTGGTCCAATACTGCATTTATTTGCATGTACATTGAAACACCCTTTTCAGCCTGAGGAAAACACGTACCACCCCTTTCAGAACAATTTCCGTGTCAGTGTCTCCGGTTGGGTAGACAACACCAGGACAGTCGATGAGGTAGATCTTCCGCATCAGAGTGATGTATTGCCAGACCTGCAAGCACGCACAGTGAAAGCCAGCCATAGTTAGGACATAGTTAGGACGTAGTTAGGACGTAGTTAGGACATAGTTAGGACCAACTCAAACTGTATGTAGGAGAAGCCTCACCTTTGTTTCTCCTGCGAGGGGTGCCACGTTGCACACCTTCTTTGCCCTGAGGGCGTTGATGACGGATGACTTTCCGACGTTGGGGTACCCAATAAAGCCGACGCTGATTTGGCGTTTGTCCGAATGCAACTGGAGACAATTGAATCGATGTCACATGATTATGCAGCATTTTCTAAATAGTGATGCAAAGATATGTTTCTCTAACTTACACAACAAGGCTGATTCGAGTTTTATGTATGGTGCAAGTGCATCACATTACCACAATCTACCATTAGCAAAAAAAGAAAAAAAGAAAAAAAGACTGGGCTGCACTGCTTGTCACGTGTGCTGTGCATCTCTGCAACACTGCCCCCATTTTGTGTCTTCCACTTACCCTAGAAAACTGGCGAAGAAGGTTAATGAGCGCTCCCTTTCCGAATGGGTTTGTGATGCTTGAATGAAACGCCATGGTTGGATACTCCGCAGACAGGATCATGACCCAGCGTTGCTGCAAAGTAAGGAGAGACTTCATTGAACAGCAACAGCACAATGTCAGCATATCAATCTATAACTTGTCCCGACACTTGCAGGTTGTGCAAACACTTTCGATAAGCTATGTGGTCCTCTTGTACAGCGACAGATATGAAACAACGTATACTGTCATGCTGATACGTTGGTCACAGTCAGCAATCCCCGAAATTGTGCGATCAGCAACAGAAACATTGTGTGTTCTAGTAGATTATGGTGACACGTTGCAAGCACCTTCTGCAAACACATCACTTCTTTATTTCATGATGTCACTTATTGCCACTTAATGGTTTAATTTCATGAAGCAGTTGGACAGTCAACTTTCCCGTCACACCTGTAAAACTTACTACAGTTGCCAACCGATATTTCGGACTCCAAAAATTAGGACAAAACTCTTGCCAGTGTCAAACTCCCTATAGAGCCAATGTATTTCCACTTCCAATATTTCTGACTGCGTGGCAGCGACGAAGAGGTTGGCGTTGCGCCGCCATCAACTGTGGCGATCCTTAAAGCCGTCACTACACTCACGGAAGTGTATCGCGGCAACGCTACGCTAGCAGAAATTCGTCACGATGCGGTATCCTGCGTTCGTGCGGCGAAACAAACTCGTGTCGGTTGTTACTTTTTCAAGCCAGAGTGCGAGTGCTCAAATAAAGTTTTTTTTTTAAAAACAATGCTGATTTAAGATTCTGTCTAAAAATTCAGCCCAATTTTTT
Organism: Ornithodoros turicata; assembly: GCF_037126465.1. Lineage (NCBI taxonomy): Eukaryota > Metazoa > Arthropoda > Arachnida > Ixodida > Argasidae > Ornithodoros > Ornithodoros turicata. The sequence continues at coordinate 7,718,771 of NC_088206.1, read as the reverse complement.
GGCTCCTTCCAGTCCTAAAATACCAGTCGGTGACGGTATAAACAGTCTTCGCAGCTTTGGGGGTACTGATCACTTACCGTGACCCATGTAGGTATCAGGTCACATTTGTTCAACACAAATATGAGGTGTTTGTACGGCTTCTCCTTCCGCAAGAAGTTTTCGATAAATTTGGACCTCGTCCCCATTGGATCACGGGCGTCGAGCACTTGAATGATGACATCTGATGAATCGATAACCTGCAATTTATTCAAAATCATGAAGATTAATCTGAAACACAAGCTAACTCCTACAGATAATGAATGTATTGATAAACAGTAGCACTGAATGCAAGCTTCAATTTACTAACAAAAATATACAATGAGCATTACCTTGTAGAGCTCATTCCAGATTCGTTTGGACTGTCCCTTCGACATAATCTCTTCACGCGCTAAATCCTTGTGTTCAAATTCTCTGACTAGATCTGTGTCCTTCGTCTCATCGTACTTCTCACTTTTCTGGTCTGCTGTAGTGACGAGCTCCTGGAGGAAAAGGAACACAATACTTGTACATTTCCAACTATATTGTACACTTTCTGCGAGCAAGAAAGCCTTTCGTACCTCCAAGTCCGTGGCTGGCAGGCTTGGCCGTTTCCGCTGTGCCTTGGGTCCAAACGTTGATTCGTAACTTGATGTATCCAAAATATGTACCCTGGCATTCTGTCAAAAGAAAAGTGTACGTTACCAGATCTTAGTACCGTATTTACTTTGCATAATTTGAGTACTTTTTCTCCCCCCCAAAAAAAGTCAGGAAAAGTTGGGGGTGCAAAAATTGTGCGGGAACGTTCATTACGACATTTAAACGACGCAAAAACGACTTTTTGGCGTTAAAAGCCTTTCTCGGATTCGGGATGAAAAAAATCGGCCGCTATTTTTAAATCTATAATTCGGGGAGAAATCTGGCGATAATTGTACCTTGGGGTGTTAATGGGTGTTTTTGTTTCTCCTCTTGTCTATTATGTCCTTTCCTAATCTTGTTTTCTTTTTTTTGTGGGGGAGCTGCCAGTGCTAATCCCCGAAGGCATAGATGGTGCTTACACACATGGGTGTATTTCTGGGAACGTAAGGGACACATTCCTACATGTACTACACATGGCGACCTTTGTTCATCTTCAGTGCAAACGTCACTTGGGGGATTTCGTCGCGAATGGTATTCGGAGAGTAGTCGGGTTTAACCTGAATTGTTCGGAGGTCCGTTCGGGGGGGAATAACCGGGCCGAGTCGGGTTTAACCGGAAAAGGTCATTTACTACAGAGATGGTAATATGGACGGTAAAAAACGTTTTTTTTTTTTCACTGTGTTTTCACAACCTTTTGCCACATGTGACCGGTTCAGACTCGAGAAAATACGCAATCAAAATACATACACGCAATGCATATTTTCTGACAAGATTTCGCTTTTCATGTGATGCGATAGAAAGAAAGAAAAAGAGAAGCTGCGGCAAAGTGGTTCTCACTTTGGCGCTTACCTTTGCTTTTTCGTTAAGTAACGTAACAGGTAGCTTGGTCTGCTTCATCACCACTTGGTACGGATCCTTCATAGCTGTTCCGAGGGCTTCTTGAAACTTCTGAAGAGCGTTCTGTGTGACGACTTTTGTGTTCCCAAACCATTTCTGGTTGGGCGCAACTCGAGCAACTGTTCCAGAGTTCACCCACGACTGGTACGGCGCTGCTTTGACAATTTTACCTTTCCTATTCCTGTGTGCAATAGATTGAGGGCTTGTTATGGTCCTATCAATGTTGCTTTTCCAAGAACTGTACCAGCTCCAATTTAATGTTGCAGATGTGAATTCGTGAATACTGCGTGTCGTTAAAGCATAAATAATGATACTACCTGTATGGCTTGGAGTTCTTGTACATCAAAAGCCTTTTAATCGTACTCTTGTCACGCATTGAGTTGTCATTGCTCTTCTTGACGCGGTCTGGAGGAGAAAAATGTATGTGTCTAAGAAAATTACTCTGACGGACTATTTGAAGGACTTAGATGATGTTTACATTCGTCTTTGAAAAGTAGTGGCGTGAAGTCTACGGGGCTTGCACACTATATGGGTGACTAATTCACACAAGAAGAATTTCTTTTCATTAAACACGTTAACCAATATTGCTGTTCATTGCAGTTCAACTCCTGTCAGCGCTGATATACGAGCAACATCAGACTCAATGGGGTACGCACACAGGTTTACATCGCTACACACGCTGAACAGGATATAAAAAAGTGAAATCGACGTTGAGCTTCACCTGGGTTTAAGCTGTGATTTCCTTTGTTGATGGTGGTATGTTTTCCTTTAGTAATCTTTTTAGCTTTTGCCATTTTGAAGGTGTTTCTCGACGCGAAAACACGTGTAAAGCAGCCGATCTCCTAAAGATTGATGCCGATGTCGACGATAGCTCACCTGCGGCGATTCAGCCAGCGCACAATAGAAGCTGCAATAAAAAAGACGTTTCACCCACTAGAAATGTAAAGTTTTTTAACGTTCTACATTTATATATTATATAGAAAATGTTTTTGTATTGCGTTTTTCGACGTCGAGCAACTAAAGCGACTGTCACGTGATCCTTTCATTATCGTTCGCCATCTTGTCTGGTTTGCTGAACTCGGTGATCTGAAGTAAGGATTATTTTCTGCAGTAATATTAAACTTTTACAAACGTCCTCGGCTTAAAATAGCGTTTCATATCACGTAGATTCCAGAAACATGCAGAACGAAGCTGGGGAATACGTTGATCTTTACATCCCAAGGAAGTGGTAAGTCCACGTGTTGAACACTTCACGTACCGTTCGTTGCAAAATGTCAAGCTGGTCGTCGCAGTTTCTGCAGACCGTTTCGCAAGGTGCACTGGTGATCTAAGATAATGTCAATTGAAACTACGAAAATTGGCCCATTACCTGTGGTTAAAGGAGACGTCAATTTTTTTAATACGCAGCTCCACTAGCAACCGCATCATCCACGCCAAGGATCATGCATCCATTCAGATCAACTTAGCTGTCGTAAGTTGAAGCGCGTATCTCATTCTCTTCTTTTACCTCCGCTTCGTAACGGGACTTAAAAATATGCATTTTACCTTTGCAGGTCGACGAGTCGACCGGTCGTGTGACAGGGGAGACCAAGGCCTACGCTATTTGTGGAGCCATCCGGAGAATGGTGAGAATCGTGAACAATTTCTCGCGAGTAACACGGGGATCATCCTGAGATGGTTTTGGTGCAAAAAGCTTGGGCTGTGTTTCATTTTACGTCCCAACCTTGCAGGGTGAATCCGACGATTCCATCACACGGTTGGCACAAGTGGATGGCTTCATCCCAAAGTGAGTACGGTCTGATGATAATACGGATTTCTGTAAAGGTTTTGCAAAGAATGAAATGCGGTGTCCGCCCCCCCCCCTTTTCATCGAACGCCGTGTTGTAGAAAGCCGTTTCATCAACGCCAAGGTTAGGTTAGACCTAACCAAGGTTAGGTCATGAGAGCCTTTTACGTATTTCACACATTGGGGAGACTGACCAAGGTTAGGTCAGGAGTTCCTTTTACATATTTCACACGTTGCCGCAATAAAAAGCGGCGGCCACCGATTCGATGAAACGACCTTCGTTGAAACGTCCGTTTTTCGACGAAATGGTCCCGGAACCACGAAATGCAGCAGCACGATTCTGGCCAGCGAAGCACGCAGCAAATATGGTCGCCGTGACGATCTGTAGGCGAGAGCCTTCATCACATTTTAGTTCTCAAATGGCGGCTTCATCCCCTCACACACCAACCTTTTTAGGCGTTGCTAATACTAGAGTCGTATTCAACTCAATAACGAAAGGAATGTAGTCTCAAAATATTGCTGAGCTGCAGATAGGACGGCTGGATACAGAGAGGTCGTGCTCCCACCTTGCATCAGATAATGTAATCCACTATACTCACTCTGCTTCCGTATTGGCTGTTGAGACTGGCCGCACGACACTACGCCGCGGAAGAAAGTGCGCTCCCCTGCCGGTGATGCTGCGGTATTTCTCCTGGCGCTCTATTGCTTCTCCTTATCTCCAACAGTGTATGTAGTTGACAGACTAGATTTATTTTCCTTCCTAAGTTGAACACGACTATATAGTGCTTCCTAGTGTAACCACACATAATTTTGGTGATTCCCTTCAGGACTAACGAGTTCATGTCGGGTAGTTGTGCGTCAAATATTGTCACGTGTTAACAAGCCAGTTTTTTCTGTCACTGCCCTTGTTTTCTCCCGCATTGAATTTTGTCGGCGGTTAGTAAGGAGTTGTTGCGTGAAATCTTGTCGTCCCTTGTCTCTGGCTGCGTCTCTCCTGTAGTGTCCCTCAAGGCAGCTGCCCGTACCTTTTGTGTATACATTGTAAATGTACCATTTACAATACCATCACAAATTAAATGGTAAAAAACATTTACAACATGTAAGTGGTCACGCGGTAAACAGTGTGGCTAAGACTGACAGTGTTCCTGGAGCTACAGCACAAAGGACACAGATCGAATAGGAAGATGGACACGATGCTCACAATTTGGAACAACGTGTGCGTTTTCGTCTTCCGTAGCTCCAGAAGAACTAAGCATGAATCTGCACGGACAAGCCCATATTGCTGCACTATTAAAAGGCGCAGCCAGTGCCATTACAGCTCGCACTATCATACTTAACTGCAAGTGCTGCTGGCCCATTTAATATCATTGCCAGCTGCGCATTATGCTGCTGTTCAAGAATTTCTCCTAACACTTCGGTTCTTGTTTCTTTCCATACAGGGACTACTAGCAAGTTTGGCTAAATAAATTGTCAAAATAAGCAAGTGTCATTATTTCCACTGCAATCAAACACCTTCGTCACTGACAACCCATGCTGCAAAGGCCCATTTATTTGTTAAAAAAGTAAAAAAAGACACTATCATGCTTGCAATTGGCCAGACAAAAAGCAAATCCCAGTTAGTGCATATACTTCAGTTTTGCCACAAAGGTTTGAATGTCTCCTGGCCTCAATGTCACCTTGTCAGTCTCACCGGACAAGTTGTGATTCTTCACACCAGACGCTTTGTTGTTGCTTCGGTCATAAGTTTTGGTGCTCCAATGTAATCTCTGCACGTTCTGGAGGTACTCGTTGGCTCCCAGGAGAGTGGGTTGGATGTCTTCAAACTGGCGGTCTTTTAAAAGTTTCTGTGATAGGACAACATATGAGACTTTCACTAACTATTGTCTGAGTAGATGACGCATCCCTGCTCGCGCTTAATGTGTGTCACAGTAATTTGCAAATAGATATCGTTGAGCACTGCCTACCCGTAGTGAGATCTGCACCGATCTGTTTACCAGGCCTAGGTGCTCGACACGAAACAGAACTCTGTTCTTCGAGATGGGCTCCAACGTTAGCAGGTGCAGTGTGTCTGGCAGGTTAGCCTCCAGGGTGGATTTCTGCGTGGGGGAAAATCCTGTTATATGTATGCAGACGTTTGTTTGAACGAGAACATGCGGCCTGGCTCCTCAAAGATTGTGCAGCTCGAAGCATACCTATCGATTACAGTTTCATCAGCTGGAGCAGAGCCACCCTGTGATGGGTAGAAGCTGCTAAACCAGCACAAGGACGAAGAGATGCGCGACATGCAGGTGCTGTGTCGTCCTTCTCTTTGTTCCTGTGTTATTTTTGTGGCTTCTATTCATCATGGACTGTTACCACCTGCCCTGCTTCCGTATGTTGGTGAGAGCAATGTTTGGGAATGGTGGTGGGGGGGAGAGGTTCTGTTTCGATGCCACTCATGTTGGAGGGAGTCTATCAAATGAGCCAGATCAAATTTATTCAACATAAACAAATAAAGCAAGCAAGCTGGTGACCATCAAAAAGGGACAGTAGCTAAATTGACCTAGAGAGTATGACCTTTCCTCCCTTTCTTTTTTTTCGAACATCCCCCCCCCCCCCTAGAGAGTACGCAAACAATACATAAATGCAGCCAAAGAGCGTGCCTGCGAGATAATTATTTGAATACAGCCTGACATACTTTTCTTGTAACAGAATACCGAATTGTAGATGTAACAACTACAATAGATCAGTCACAAAGAGAGAAATAAAATTATCATGTACTGAGCATTTAATCTGCATTAAATGTTGCCGTTTTGATGGTATTTCGTTAGGCTCCCTTGCCCATGGTGTCAGAAAGCGCGCAATCCTGGTAACTGCAGCGAAAGGCAGCACTTGTTTGTGCAGTTTGAGACCGTGTGTCTGGTGGTGAAGTCCAGACACACTCTTCCTTCGTCTTTCCCCCGTCATTCATTCTACGGAGTGTTTTTCATCTGCAACAAATTTTCGTAAAAAGGGGAGTTGCCTTAGCACGCTTTTGCTTCTGTCATTGGAGTAGTCGACGAGGCTACTACTGGGCAACCGTATGTTTTTTCTCGGGATAACAGATATTTTAATCAACTTTTTAATTATTGACTTTAGGGAGCACATTGTAATTGCGATATTAAAGCCTGATCTCCACATGATCCGCTCGAACCACTGATGAAGCACGAAAAGTAATCGCAGCGCGCGCCACTGACCTAACTATTTTAGCTCTGCCGTCAGCTGCAAAGCGCAAGTGATTGGCAAAAGAGCGGCAGTGACGTCGATATCTCCGCCCTGACTTAACGTCACAGAAAAACGACATACAGTGAACCCTCGTTATTATGACCATGGTCGTTCCCGAAAATTTTGGTCATAATGGGGAATTGTCATATTAACAGGGGTGATTTACAGGGGTTTCACAGCATTGTTCCCCAAGAGTATGGTCGTAAAGCGCGTATGTCAGATTATCGGGGGTCATATTAACGAGGGTTCACCAGTGAACCCTCGTTATTATGACCATGGTCGTTCCCGAAAATTTTGGTCATAATGCGGAATTGTCATATTAACGGGGGGGATTTGCAGAGGTTTCACTGCATTGTTCCCCAGGAGCATGGTCGTAAAGCGCGTATGTCAGATTATCGGGGGTCATATTAACGAGGGTTCACTGTATACGATTCAGACAAACCCTTATCGCTGTAATTAAAAGTGCTGAGTCATCTAATCGAGATAAAAATGTGGTTGCCTAGTAGCAGCCCCGCCCAGTAATCCAATGACAAAAGTTAAACTGTCCAAAGGGAACTCCCCTTTTTATGAAAAAATGTGTTGTGGATAAAAAGAAACACCCTGTATAGCTCCCGTTGGCGAAACTGTTATTGCTAAGAATGTTCTGAGCCGTACATACAGTTTTCGCACAGTACACTCTTAAATATGAACTTCACCGCATAGCACGCTCCTAGCCAACCATTATCTCGAATGATATCGTTATCTGTCCTGATTTGTTGAAAACAGGGGGCGTACGCCTTTTCTGTGACAATTATGAACAGCATAAGTGTCACAGAAATGGCGTACGCCCCCCGTTTTCAACAAATCAGGGCAGATAACGATATCATTCGCGATAATGGTTGGCTAGGAGCGTGCTATGCGGTGAAGTTCATTTTTAAGAGTATAGTGTGCAGGAGAAGGAGGGGCGCTTACCTTTGCGTATTGAATACGCTGCGGGAGAGGGAAGGCAGTAACCATGGTGACAGGGAGATAAACTCTGCGTAGGGATGCCTGTCGAACCACGGGAAACGACTCTTCGAGTGTTCCTAAATGGACGTAGTGCTTTCCTCTTGCAATGAGGCCTTTTCCGTCGACACCAGTCTCTTCCAAAAGCTCGGAGTTTCCGAGGTTGTCACTCGTTGGATGCCGCCTATGCAGCTTGAGGAGTCATGGCACAAATTTTGAAGTTTATCAATGTGCAAATGGAATACTATAAATGAAGACTATCTAGGTTCACTGCAAGTGTCTTCTATGATGGCGTTTTATAACAGGGTAACCATACCTGGAGACCAAACGAAAAAAAATGAAGGACGATTAATCACAGTAAACCAGAAATATCCCAGGTACGTCCCTCAAAGGTCGCACACGTCGCATATGTCCGCCACGCCTATGCGACGTTACCTGTACGTCCACAATGGGGCTTCGAAAAGTGTCTTACTTTCTATATCTCTGGCACATCTGATAGATGTAAAAGGAAAGGCGCAAGCGCGCGTTATTTTTCCCGAGACATTTAGGACACGTGACCTTTAGTGGCGTGACGTAAGCAAACGAAAAAAAAAAAAAAATGGAGGTTTACTGCTTTATCTACCAAGTAATCACATTATAGACGATAGCTTGAGTTAAAAACACGATATTTGCCTGGATGGGGCGTAAGGAACGTTCTCAGCTATACGCTGACGTCGTTTGCAGACTCTCAAGTTAACTGCAAATACATTGCCACCGTTGCAATCGTGATACGCCACGATACACTTGATGAACGTACTCCAACAATTTATATTTCAGTATATGTTCGCTCTGGTATCTCTTGAATTCCGCGTTCGCGGCGGAGGGGCAAAAAGGGAGCCAGCGTCTCATATTGTGAAAGGCGAAAGCTCATTTACTATCGCGCGGTCTGCATTGGTCTTGGATTATGGCCGAAAGTTGACCCCTCCCCAAGTGGGGTGTGCTGCCAAAAGTAGATGCCTTTTTGTTTAATTAGTGTGTGCAGCGTGCATTTGGTATAGCAATCAATCACTACCAATTTCAAATATAGCACAGCTCACAAGAATAGCATACATTTTAAAATATCCAACATAGATGTCTATGCGACGGTTCTGGGATGTGAAAACAGTTGGAATCTGGCAGTCACATGGATGATTCTTTCATTCATTTTCTACGATTCACATTCTACGTATACGGGCTCTTTGTGAAACTCCCGTGGATATCCTAATATCCAATTTGCGATATCGCCAGGGTGTACCTGAGATGTATATGGTTTGCTGGGATGTAACCCAGTAAACCACAAACGTCTAATGGACATCTAGAGGATGGTACACCGTGGATATTTTTTTATGTCTAGTAGACATCCGGATATGTCCAGCTAACGTGGAATGGAGCTATGGATCGTCGGAAGCTCATTCATAACTGTATAAATGCATGTCCTCTGGATAACAGCTGGACATTTGTCACATCCAGTGGACGTGCTTGTAAGGCATTGCGACGTCTAATATACGTCCTATCGATGTTCGTACCGGATTAACATACGATAGACCGGATTGCTAGTCTACGTTTTCAGCAATTTTGTGTGCATGAACAGCGCAAATGCCGTAGCCGTGGCCGTACCCCACACCCGACACGGCTTGGGCATTTCTCAGTTTCTATTGGCGTACTATACTGAAATACTAATACTAAACCACTAAAATACCAACATATACTAAAATACCAATAGTTGCGGGATATTTGTTAAGTGTAGTGGGGGCCGAAAACGTTTGTAACGGTGACGAGGATGTGTTTCTGCAATTAATATGTTCGCCTGCAATGAGTCAAACTGCCAGGTACCATTTCTGATATTCCTTCCTGACAAATATTGTATTTGCAATTCAGGCTATTGTCTATGACGAGGTTACCTACTGAGTGGAGCTGTCAAACTGACAGGTTTCCTGTGTTGGTGGAAGAGTGCTGCGTAGATACTTTGCAGAGAGCAGGACGCGAACAAATGGAAAAACTTGCTTTTACTTGTTCTCCAGTTTCTCACGTTCTCGAAAGATAGATTCGCTTTCTTATAGCGCTGTACGTAAAAATTACTATTAAAATGATAGTCGAAACAACGTTTTGTAAACGTACGTCTATATTATCGTATGTTAATCCGGTAGGAACATCGCATTGACGTATATTAGACGTCGCAATGCCTCACAAACACGTCCACTGGACGTGACAAACGTCCAGCAGGTACATCCAGAAGACATGCATTTATACAGTTATGGACGAGCTTCCGACGGTCCATGGAACATCCATGGAATGTAACGTGGATGTATCTGGATATCTACTAGACATCCCAAATGTCTTAGATGTTTGGATCTTTCTGGTATGTCTAATAGACGTTTGTGGTTTACTGGGAATACACCTCTCCCCGTTTGTAAACAAATGACGTCATAGTGTTCGACAGCGCCACCAATTTGGTAGAGATGAACTACGCTAGAAGCTAGGTGCGAACAAGGTCACGCCCGAAAACCACAGTCTTGAGGGGATTACGACGAACCCTGAAAGGGAGGCGACATTCGGCCCTCTTTTTCTTCCAACAGGAGGCGGTGAACAAGTGCCCATTCGTGGAACCCAGCCCTTCCCTACCGATTTGTTTTGGTGTCCGTCTGTCTACCAACGTCGTGATGACATTCCTCGGGTAGAGGTCTATTAATGCGGCGGAAATGCGTTAGCATTAGACGTACTTGAAACCGTCCTTGCGTTGTTCCGCTGTTTCGGCTTCACGACATCGCTGCATGGCCTCGGAATTCTTTCGGCGACGCTCTTGTGAGCCGTCATCTACACTAAAACAGCCCTGCGCGGATGACCATTCTGACATCCGACCCGCATCCGCGCACAACACATTCGACCCGCACGGTTGAGCACGCCATCCGCATCCGACCGGCACAGTCCGCGTCTCCCACGGGACGCAGAGATGGTTCAGTTTCTGGGCTCGATATATATCTAGCCAATTTTCCAGGAAATAAACTTTATTTCCCGTCGGCACAAAACAGCACAGGAAAAAGAATTAAAAAAAAAAAAAAACTGCTGTCACCGAGCTTCGTCCGCACGGGCGACCTCCTCTCTCTTGTTCTGACAGTGATTCGATTTGATTTGATTATAAGAAAAAATCAAATCACACAGTGAAAACACCGGAGCGGCATAGTTTTTGTAGCGAGGGCAGGATACAAGACCACCAAAGGATACAAGACAGATAGCAATAGATTTAGCTGCCACGAAAGAATGCACGTCACCAAGCCCAAATTTTGCAACAAAACGGAGTGGGTGGGGTTAATTGCGAGTGGAACGCAAGATCAGCGCCGAACGCGCCCATCTTGATCGACTCGAGGCGCCAGAGGTCTCTCTCCCAGTCGCGCGAGCGGCTTGCGTTCACCTTGTAGTCTGTGTTCGGTGCCTAGTGCGAAGAAAATAGGTGGCGCAATCTCGCGGTTTATCCGCATTCGATCCGCTCCATTCATAACCGCATCCGATCCGATTCTGACCGCGCCATCCGCATCCGATCCGTAGATCACAAGCGTCCATATTTCATCCGAACCCGCAAGTTTCCTGCGGATATCCGCTTCCATCCGCGGATGGTGCAGGGCTTTATTCTACACCGTTCTCGTAGAAGGGACCACATTCATTTTATAAACCACGCACGCACGCACTCACGTAGCCAGAAAAGGTATGAACGCGCCCAGGAGCAACCGCCAACTGCAGAGCGAATTTTAGCCTCACTCCAACCTCTCCTCCGCGTGACGCTCTTTCCACTCCTTTGTACACCGACGGACGACACTGGATTTTCGCCTAGGCGCCCAGTGCCTAGGCACCCATGTATTACATGAAGCCTGGAATCTTCACCATGCTTTCATAGGAAATTTGTGCCAAACTTAGTTTACTTGCTTACCGCAGTGGCGCTCGCTACATGACTCAGAATGGTGGCGATGTCGTTGGATGGCAATAAGCGCAAAAAAATCATCTAAGAGTAATTAAATTGTGGTTTGTAAAACACATTTTTAAGAATTAAATTCTAGCAATAGCTGGAACATAAGTGAATGTTCATACGGGCACATAATAGAAAAAGTGTGATGACAGCGTCGTGCGGTATGATCACTCCGCTGTCGCAGAATGTCCCGGCCGACGGGTATAGCCACTTAAGTTTAGCACTCTGCTCCTAATTTCAGTAGATATGATGCTTATTCGATGGCACTCGGGTAACGAATGACACATGGGTGGTGCACACAGTGCTTGAAACAACTTTGAGGAGAAGCTGCAGGACACTATAGCTCTTTTCCGTGGCGATTCAGATGTTCGAGAGCGCCAGTGTGGCAGGTAAGCGAACTAAGTGTGGCACACAGCTTTTTGCTGGGACCTTTCAGGCCTATAGTGCAATACATATATGGAGGTCTAGTCACTGCACATGCCTGGAACCCAGCCTTTTTGTGCAGTGACGACTCCATGTCTTCTGGAACCCTAAAGCGCTTGTGTATCGTATTCTACAACTCCCCATATAGTTTGCGTACCTTGCAGTGGTCAAACGTCATACGGACGCGTTTCCTGCTTTCGTGTACGTGTCAGAAACCAGTGCCTTAATTAATTAATTAATTAATTGATTTCATCGGGGCATACGTGGTTCTTTAGACGATATACCCGCTACGGCGTCGTCTTGTTTACGTTCCATCTATAGCTCGAGTAAGGAGACGAGGACGTCACGCGTATTTCGTTCTGCAGATCGGTGCGGGTTGACTACACAAAAAAGCAGATCTCCGAGAAGCATCGCTGTAAGCGCGGGACCATTCACGGCAGTTTCTCTGTGCTACGTACGCTTGATGTCGTACCATGAGCTCAATCATTCCATCCTTGAAGCTAGTCCCACCTTGAGCTCTGTCAGGTATAACGGAAAGCTGCAGGCCTTTGTACTGGTCCTGTTTCGTGGGAGAGAGAAAATGAAAGTATGCGTTAGGAAAGGCTTACAGTGCAAACAAGGCCAAATTGGGCTTACCTGAATGTAAATCCACGACACTACTGGGTAATAATTCGAAGGTATAGGCAGTGCGAAATCGGATCCTTCCTTTCTGAAACAGTAACAGCAAGTCTGTCCCATCTGAACGGGCTATGGTGCAGTACACTGATGTTCGGTAGTGGTAATAGGCCTCTAATTAAATGGCAGTTTCTCAAATAGGCATTACTGATACACTAATGCGTGCACATTTGGCGTACTGCTTGCGGCACACTTGTCTGTAATCTACAGATTGTGGTGCAACGATCCTCTGTTGGCCGTGTCGCGTGCGAAGGAGCTGTACCAAAATCGCTATCAGAGGGCGTAGTCTCGTGCAGAGCTCTGCTCCCGTGTAAAGTCACTGGATTGGCGAAAGTACCACCATCCTCTGATCCTTCCGCCGTGACCCCCGGGGCATCAACAGCGGCCGTAGCATGCCCATGCTGCGTCCGCCATGTTTGCTTTAAGGTCGCTGCGGGAGAGGGAGAGGATGTCGTTACTTTATCAGTGTTAGTCCCGTAGGTCCGTAGGTCCACTCGAGAGCGGTCTAGAGCGATCGGTGGCTGCCAGTCGAAGAGTTCCAATCATATACTACAGGGGAGGGGGGTGGGGGTGATGTAGGGGGAAGGGGACGTCACACTGCTCTGAAGTGGCGGCTCGGTGCACACAGGGGAGGGAGAAGGGAAAGGGTGAAAGAGGGAATGGAGAGACGATGGTGGCACAGGAGAGGGAGGGGCGTGCTAGCCCTCTTGCTCTGGGAATTGGGTAGTCCAAGAGGACTACCCAACGCAGAAAAGATGCGAGCATCCCTCGGCAGTCCTCATTGGGATGCTCCTTGTACCACGGTATCCGCGAGGATTATTGACGAAGTTACCCCATCACAATGATACAGGGTACCCTTACAGAGTTCTCTTCATGCTTTGCCTTCCATTACTGTCGGTGTAAAAGACGCCATTGTTCCGAAGGTCAGTTGCATACGTTGTTACGATGTCACGGCCAGTGGCGTATTCCCCTAACCTGTGTGGTAATAACAAGCAGCATCAGATTAGTTAGTCCGCGAATAATTGCGAGCGATGTGAAATGGCACCTACAGTGGATTTATGGGACCGACCGTCCATTGAAACTCTATTGTGTCCATGCCCTTGTAGAGCCTTATCACTTGAGAGATGGCCTCGTTGTATATCTGATGGATCTCTTGCACCACGGGGCCCTCCAATCAACGATACCAAAGCGCATAGAAAAATATTGATAAGCCACGAACATACGCCATGTTTCTGATCTGCACTGCAGTCCCGGGTTTGGCTGCTGTACATGGCCAGAAAAGCTATCTGCGTGTGCACCTACCGTGTCGTACGATGAACCTTTTTATAACGTCTTAACCGTACTTATGCATCATACTGACTTCCCGACGAGTCCCTGGACGAATATGAATAGGACTAGCATGGGGGGAACTAAGCTTGCGCTAGTGTGCGTCTATGCACACACACACACACACACACACACACACACACACACACACACACACACACACACATATATATATATATATATTTATATATACATATATATATTTATATATATATATATATCTTTTATATATATATATATATATATATATATATATATATATATATATATATAAAGTAAAAAAATAGCCGAAGCTCTGTAGCTGCACGTTGAGCATATGTTTACAATTTGATCGTGCACTCCCAGCCAAGGACAGCTGTTTCGCTCTACTTGGAGCTCATCAGCCTGGCGTAGGGAAGTGACACGTGTCATTTCCCTACGCCAGGCTGATGAGCTCCAAGTAGAGCGAAACAGCTGTCCTTGGCTGGGAGTGCACGATCAAATTGTAAATATATATATATATATATATAAGTTGAAATAAACGAATGCGGTTGACCACGAAAAATAAAGGTATTCAATAAAGATCAGAAGTGGAGACGGTGCTTCTACAGGACAAGGAATAAAAGGGGAACTTTATTAAAAACTAAGAGGGAGTATTCGACGTTTCGACAGCAGCGCTGTCTTCAACAGGAATGTTTTTAATAAAGTTCCCCTTTTATTCCTTGTCCTGTAGAAGCACCGTCTCCACTTCTGATCTTCATTGAATACCTATATATATATATATATATATATATATATATATATATATATTTATATATATCTCTGGTGCTGTCGCATCGTTCAATGAGTATCTGTTTCTCTACGTGCAGCCATAGAAGCCATCTTAACTGTAAGTTTGAATTTCAAACACGTCTAGCATCATTTACCTATTTTTTAATGGCTCTTCCCCCCTCTTTAGATATATATGGATAACTTAGTACAGATGGACACGAATGAGATATATATATAGACTACAAATAATGAAGAGACTTGGGAAGCCGTATAAGGATTAAAAACAATTGCTGCTTTTATTACATTAAAAATTGAATGGGAAGTAAAGTAAATGAAGAAGTAGAAATAGATTTACAGTTAGGGTTAGGGGTCGACGTGTAGGCAGTCAACAGCACAACGAAGAGCTGTCTGATAAGGTATGATAAGCGGATGAGCTACGTATCTAGCGAATTTGCACGAATAACATACAGAGACAGAACGCGCACATCTTCATGACACGTGGCTTGCTTGACTGGCAAAACAGAAAACATTTTCATCATCCCATGAAAATATGCATGTGTGTGTGTTTGTGTGAGTGCGCTTTTGAAAACCAGAGTATGGCTATGGTCGTATATAGTGCAGTGGGCAATGAGGAATATCTGAGTGTGCACGAGTGGACGTACGTTCAACTTCCAATAAGAAATGAGCACTTTATAGGTAGAACATTTCTAAGACAATTTAGGTGTTTGTACAGTTACAAGCTACGCAAAAAGCTTCCGAAGCAACATTCCCGGAATCATATTTATGCATTTGTACATATTTAGACGGTACGTGCCGCATCGCAAGCATATTTTAGAAGACTTTTGTGCATGAAGTTCCGGGCCCTAGTGGCTAAGAATACAAATAGCAGTTGACCTGAGTCATATGTGTCTGCTTTAGTATAAATAACCCGTCCAAAACCAAGCACTTCGGTCCATTACTGCTAGAATCGTCTCCGAACGTTGAGCCACAGTCTCTACGAGATATCTAAAGCATACCGGACGGATGCCATAGGGGGCAGCACCTCTGTACAGGGTAGCGTATCCCTGTCCCTGTTGTCTCCATCACCTTTACTGTTTACCTTTATCACTTTGTAGGTGACTCGCGATGACCTCTCAACCGGTGGTTTGACTGCAGAAAAAACATAGTGGCCCGCGGGCTCTGGAGCTACACCATCGTCATCTTCGTAAACCCCGAACGTCTGCCTGAAGGCTATGGTCAGTCTGCGGCCAAGGAGATGAAGCCGTGTCACAAGGCCAGTCGTCGTGTCCACTTCCAAACGGTACCTCTGCGCGGAAACGTGGGGATGAATATAGTTGATCTGAAATATACCTGGTTACAGCGATCCCCTGTACGAGCGAACACCAGCGAGCACCTTTAGAAACCGCATATAGCGATGTTCCGGATGTTCCAATTATTGGATATAACGAATCCCGAATTGGACGTATTCCGGACCACCCACAGAAATAGAGCTGCAACGAGACGAGGACAGACAGGAACACACCACACCAACAGCTTACTCGCGGCGAAAGTTCATTGCTCAAAGCACGAACAGATGTCTTAAAAGGAAGTGAACGTACAAGGTGAAATCCAAGCCAAGATAAGCGAATCATTCGTGCTTCTTATCACGAAGCGGTTACGGTTACGCATAGCTCTGCCCCAAATGCAGTAACGCTTGGGGGAGAAGCGTAATCGAAGGCGCGCTAATAACACAGAAACTAGAGTCAAGTTGTCACATGAGAAAGGCGTCCCATAATTCCCGAGAGGGCTGCTGCCTAAAACACCTCCAATAATAGTTTTGCAAAATTCAGCATTGCAGCCGTAATCACGACAGTGAATAACAAATGAATTGGCAACTGAAGGTATTTTTTTTTTTTTTTTTGAATTTGACCGCGTGTTTGCAATACAGGATACAGCGAAAATATTGTGCATATAGTCGGTTCCGATGTACTGCTTGGCGAATGAAACAGGGTCTCGAAATTTTGAAATTCATACCACTTCCACGGAGTAAATTGTGGTGAAAGCCACCACACATACGTACGTCGTTTTCTATAAAGCTTTCTTGCTTCTCGAGTGTAAGGTACTCCTCCACCATAGACGAAACTGACCGGGCACCAGCTTGTACCTTTGGAGGTACACTAGAAGCAAGGTCCACCACAAAGGTAGCAAAGCCTAAGGCAGGAACAGGGACTACCGTGACTAGTTCCCACTTCGCCTTACTTTCACGTTCTGGAATGGGAGTGCGGTGTTGGAGTACGCCGACCACCTACACTTGAAGAAACACGCACCGATTACAACTGGTATACGCTGGAAGGAAACTGGACTCGCGACATGCACGGGGGGTAGGCTTGAAAATACGTCGCTTCCGTACAAATTGTCGTTATAGTTGAACACGAGAGCAAGAATCGTAGGGATGTCACTTTGACATGCTTCTGTTGTTGTTAAGTCAGTGTCGAAGTATGCGCGCTTTACCCTCCTCGAGTTCTTCCCTTTCTAGAGCTGTATGTCGATGGATTTTATATGGTGCGTTTTGGCAACAGAAATCGGGATGTGACATTTGAATGCTGACTCGAATAACCCAACACCAAAACGGGTATACGACTATCCAATCAAAGATAATAAACATATTGCCACGAATCATCATCGCGAAACTTCCAGGGAGAAATAGACGTTGACGAGCTTCTGGTCGTCACTCCAATTGTTGAACTTGGCGATCCGCTCATAGTCGTCGACCCAATCGTCCACGTCGTGGTAATACTCTCCATTGAATGTCTTCGGCGACCGTGCAGGGGCTATGGGCGTGGCAACAGGTTGCGCCACTTGGGTACTGGTCTCCGCAGTCATCTTCTTCTTGCGTTTAGGGGGTTCTAATGAACCGAATTCTGCAGGCAGATCAAGCTGTCTTCTGCTTTGTCGCAGTTGGTCTTCCAGGCCGTTGGACAAGGAATGCCCCGCACCTCCACCAGAAATGTCACGAAGCGAAATGTGTCGGCGAGTCGTCGAATAAACAGCGAACGGTTTATTAGACTACTTGATAGCAAAACACAGGAATGATAGCTCTCTGAACACAACTGAGTCCAAAGAATGAATGCTCCAGCTTGGAGCGCACAAGCATTTAAGCGTCGCGCCGAAAAGTCTAGAAACAGCACGTGCGTTTGCCAGAGAGCAGGCGATGTGTCTGGAAGCTTCTTGCTTCTTCTTCAGCATGCGCCGGGATGAGATGTACCGTTTCGTTATGATAGTTTCGTGCTTGCCATGGAAGTTTCGCGATGATGATTCGTGGTAATATTATGTGATCGTGTATTCGAATACTATACAGAATGATATCGTTTAGACGCTCTGATTTCTTTCGCTGCTCTGTTTCCCCTTTTCCCTCTATCCTGCTCATTATCATAGTCGTGATGACGATGACGGTGCACTTAAAGAACTGTAATGTTTTCTGTTTAAATATAGCCTACCCATAGAGCTCGGCGTCACAGATACGGCAACAAAGCCCTATTACCTGCACTTCGACTTCGGACCCTTTGGAATCCGTGACCGTGGCACTCTTCACGGTGACCGGCAGCCGAACGGCGACATTTTCTTGGCGGCTCATCGGGTTGTACACCACTACGGTGAACTGAAGCATAAGCAGCAGGTTACCCTCCGCTAAAATACATCGAGGAGCGCCGCACCTGCTTCTCTTTCTCAGTGAACGAACATTGACTTATGTTGAGAAGATGGCAGAACTTGAACGGCAGGACACTGAAGGAGTGCTTGTTGGAGTTCATCAGGTACGAGATTGAATCCCTGATGGCAGACTAGGGATCACAAGGTATATAGTTATCATACACCGCATCATGTTACCATATCTATCGCCTCTGAGTTGATGACACAAGTGACGTAATGGTATGTTGCAAGTAAGGATGCATTGCCGTCGAAAAGTGTGATGTCCAGCGAAACGGTGGAAGTAGATTGAAGCAAATGCCTCAGGTGGGGGCTCTGATATTTCGGACAGTAGCAGTAGCAGTGAACAGTTGCAGCTAACAGTAGCACCTGGCAGGAGCAGCTGTTACTTCGAACAGTAGAAGAACATTCTTTGTTCGAAATATTGGCTGCGCCCTACCCGAGTCTTTTACTTCGATGTATTTGCATGTTCCATGTAATGTGTAATGATGCGAAAAATGGAAACTCTATAGCGATGTAACGGAGGTTGGTTGACGTTGTAGAGGAGATGGTGTCCCTCTACATGACTCCTGACCAGCGATGATGGAATGTCCCGCGATCCACGGGCCGCCATGTCACTCCGCCCCCCCCCCCCTCCCAGGCATCGGTTCTTGCGGTTGAAGTCCGCGTCGATACCAAGACGGGAAGAATGACGACTACATGTGGACGAGGGATGTCTGGGCTTGGGGTCTTTGACTTGTGGGCAGAAGTAGCAGATGAATGGTGCGGACAAGCGCTGCCGGGCGGGCTCCAGGGGCTGGACGAAGCAGAGAGTAGGCAGGTAGGCCGATGTGATGCAGAGAGGGCGGCGACAGAACCGCGACCGGTTAGTGAGCAGTATGCTCTTAATGTTGTCGCCAAGTTGAGTGCCGTGGAGGGCCATCGTGAAGCATAGGGGGACCGGGAGTAGAACTCAGTGACCTCCGTGCGGGTCCCCGGTGCAACGTTGGTCCGGTGAGTCTTGACCGCAATTGGATGGGTTGTCAGTATCCTGTATGGAAGCCTGGTGGGAAGGCAAGGCGGGCAGGGTTCTTGGGACTGGCATGGCGATGCGGATGGGGTAGTGAAGTCGCCAGCGGCGTACCGCGACCGGTGTGGGAGCGGGGTGCTCGGGAAGGTGCCACTGGTGAAAGCCCCAGGAGTGTCATCGCGAAGCGTGTGGCGACGAGACGCAGAGTTCGAGACCATGGCGACGTGAGCTGGGTAGGTGGGTGAGTTGGGTAGAACCATGGTGTTGAGGGGCCGGGCGTTGCGATGAAGTACGTTGAGTGAGCCGCGGTGAATTGACGTCGTCGCCTAGCGGTCCCTCTGGAGAACGATGCACCGGAACTTCAGAGAGGGCTTCGAATGCGGTCTTGCCGAAATTTGGGATGGTACTGGGTTGAATCGCGCCGAACATGGTGTTCTTCGTTCGGGTCACCAAATGTAGAGGATGTAGGCGATGACGGTGGCCTAGCTCCATGGCTGTGCCGGTGGAACTAGGCCACCGCCATCGCCTCTCCGTGGCATACCATCATCGCTGGTCGGGACTCATGTAGGGGAACACCACCTCCTCTACAAAGTAAATACCTTCCTGCCGGGGACAGCTGATATTTCGAACAGTAGGAGAACACTCTTTGTTCGAAGTATTGGTGGGGCCCTGCCTCAGTCTTTTGCTTCGATGTATTGGCATGTCTGATGTAATATGTAATGATGCGAAAAGTGGAAAAACGGTGTGATTGAGGTAGATTGAAGCAAATGCCTCCCGAGTCGGGAGCAGCTGATATTTCTTTCTAACATTAGGACAACAGCGCTCTTGGTTCGAAATATTTGTGCCCTATTGCCCTATCTGAGTCTTTTTTTAAATGTATTTACATGTTCCATGTAACGTGTAATGATGCGAAAAGTGGAAACTCCAGCGATCTGGTGGAGATAGATTGAAGCGAAATCCTCAGGTCAGGAGCAGCGGCGGTTCTCTACAAGAGGCGTTTGCTCCAGTCTGTCAGCCTGTTCAACGCACTGCGTAATGACGTAGACGGGTTGAAATCCAGCGAACCAGTAAGGAAGTATGAAGGGAAGTGCCTCAGGACGAGAGCCGCCGATATTTCGAAGAGAGACTGTTCGAAATATCAGCTGCTCCTGACCTGAGGATTTCGCTTCAATCTATCTCCACCAGATCGCAGCATTTTCCACTTTTCGCATCATTACACGTTACCCAGAAGAAGAACAGCCCCTGTTCGAAATATCAGCGGCTCTCGTCCTGAGGCACATCCCTTCATGCGTAATGACATGTTCTGCATTACGGTGTAGCTAATTATAAGAAAAAAATGATACACTATGAAGCTGATAAGGGATAATAAATTACCTCGCATCGCAAGATTCCTGCCCATAGCATATCAATGTAGTCCCAAACGACTTCTTCCGTCGCGGTGCCCCTGCGGCGGAGTTTCGGTTATAACGATTTCACGTAATACGATATAGCGCGGCCATAGAACACGTACGTGATTCCGTCATGGTGCTGCAATACAGCTACTGCTTCTTCTGCAAGGAGGGGGAAGGAAGGATTTTTGGATTGGATTGGATTGGACTGGAAAATAACAATAGGAATACTTAGTCGGCGCACACATTATGCTTACTGAGCGCCTCTAGTCGTGAAGTTTGTTCTCCGCCCGCTGTGACTGCTAGTTGCTTACACGCCTGTCGACGAGATGTGAATTAATTTCAGTTTCAGGCATTCATTAAAATTTCCGTCATCTGAACGCTATGGCCCACGTACCTGCAGAAATCCATTCGCGTAACGGGTCATGTACTTCAAGGCTGGTCTTGACGTGTAGAATCCAGTCCACGTTCGCGCAGGATGGTCCGTATAGGGGAAGAAGTCACCTCCGAAAACAGTCCACGTCCTGTTCAAGCCATACAGCGCCTTGACGTAACACGCAGGGGTCGAGTAATGGTGCTGTAGCAACCTCGGTCGACCCTTGGCGAAAGTATCGTATACCATTTCAGTGTCATTCCGTTCATGCTCATGGAGCTTATGACCAGGAAAAAGTAAAGGAATCTTTTTCGTTTCCGTTACCACCTCCGTTACTGGCCCTTATTTGTTTCTGTTTCAGTTTCGGTTACCGCCATTGTTGCTTTCGTTTCCGTCCCGGTTTTCGCGACCGCCCCACCTCCAGCCTCTTTTTGTTTTCCTTCTTTCTTTTCTATCTTTTTTTATTTTTAAAGAGCATTGAGATCGTGACAAAACTTAATCCTTCTACGTTCTGAAGTCTATTTTGAGGACTCCAGGGATACATGCACACAAGAGACAGCGTTTATTCAAAATACACATATAGGTACGTGATTTCTGTGAACAGCAAATATGAACATAGTCTCCAGGAATGTTACTCATGCTTGCAACTTCCAAGTCACCATAAGCGCATAAGAACTAGCTTCTTCTATTTACTGTATACCACTTACTTAAATGCTTCAGTTTGACAGTTCATTTTAGGTTTAGTTCTTCAGTTAATTTTAGTTTGCTTCATTGAGGTTTATCTCATAAACTTATCTACATGATATGGTAAAGAATTGCAATAATTCGGGTCCTGCAGTACCCGTATTATTACCGTAGATTCCTGTCGTTTCCGTTTCTGGTATTCTAACTGTGCGATATCCGTTTCTGTTTTCCGTTACCGTTACCTGCTATATTTCCGGTATAATACCCCCCCCCCCCCCGTTTCAGTTTCTGTTACCTTTCCCTGCTTATGACAACCCGTTTACATATAGTTGCAACTTGCAATCGCCGGAAGTATGGCCGTGATTGGTGGACTCTTAATGACTATGTGACAGCGCCAAGGGTGAAATGCCGACTTCCAAGGAAGACACATTCCACTCACAGAGGTGGGCAACGTCAAGAGTGCCGCCCTGGGGGCGTCACCTCTGTGAGGGCGACAATGGCAAGCCCTTTCACCAGCAGCACCACCACCACCAAGGGTGAAATGCGACTGATGAAATTCGGTGGAGGTTTTACTCGGCCACGGCCGGACTGTACTACGCGCGTGACACAGCGTGGTACTGCGCTGGACAAAACTTTTTGGAACACGCTCCGGCGTATTCCTTCCACAGAGTACGCGCGCTAGCAGCGAATGGTACCATGCGGACTCGCAAACAGGTGACTGGGTTACCTAGGCACATGCCTGTAAGTCCGTATACGGTCCCATTCGCAGCTAGTGTGTCACCCTGAGGAAGGAATGCGCCGGAGCGTATTCCGTAAACTTTTCTCCAGCACTGTATACATGTTGTCGGAACGGTATAGAGGCAAATGAATAGCACAGAGACAAATAAAGTAGCAAAGCTCGTCAACACGTGAATGCATTGCCCAAGTTTGTTGCGTTATCATCAGGAAGCTCCAGTTGTGAACTTACCTTGCCATTGGCAGCGTCAATAGCAGCATCCAAATGGTCAAAAACTTCCGATGCACTTCGGAACGCCAAGTCGCCCCCGTACAGCAAAGCAACTTGGCTCGGAGGATATGTGTCTGCCTGCGGTAGAAATAGGGAAGACAGCACACATGACGCCAAGGAGAAGAATCACGTGGCGCCACGCGAACGCAGGCAGGCGAATTAATTTCAGGGTGGCCGTCACGGACAATGTTCACCGTCACATTTATGGAGAAGAATGAGATGTTGTGTGATGGACTGCGATATGATGTGACGTCGAAGTTCATATGTTGAATGATGGCCTATGACGTGAGGCTGACGGGCTGGATGATGAGTTTTGAAGTTAATTTCGACGGACTTTTTTCACCATGGCCTATATGCGCATGCGTATGAGCTTGAGGCGCCGGAGAGGGTTATCTCCGTCCTCACTAGATGGAGCAATATATGGAGTCGACAGAAGCGGGGATCAGTGGGGAGACAGCACGAACGGCGCGAGCTCGTCGGGTCCACTCCGGACTGGTTTTCGCCCTCTGTGCTATACCCACCTGTATTTGTTTCGACGAGCGCCGAGCATGGTTCGCTGGAGAGGCGCTATAGGATACGACGCGTACGTGAAAAAGGTCAATTGTGGGCTTTAAAACTGAGAAGCTCTAATGTGGATGCTGAATGATGGATGCAAAGAGAATGCCAGCGGAGCGTGGGCAGAGCGTCAGCGTTCCCCGAACCGAACGGCAGGACAATAAGCATATACACCCGAAATGCTGTCAGGATACGCTGTCATATCTGTCAGGATAGACATTTCGGTCGAGGGTGGGATGGACTGACGTGGCCAGGACAGCCAGTAAGGAGTGACGGGAAACCCACGTGACTGCACTTTCCCCGTGCTTTCCCCTTTCGCCCAGCACGGCACAGAAACAGTAAACGTGCCTGCTATGTTCGAGGTGGAACGGCTGGGTTAAGAAGAGGATTATGGAGCGTAAATATACGGGAGTAATCATACGTATAATGTGACGTCACGACGTCTGGACAGACGTCGCGGTCGCTCTAGGTACTAATAAGTGTACTTTCGCGTTGAAGAAAATTATTTATATTTATCGGAGGGCTGTTTTAGGAACCTGTCAATTGGTCCTGCCAACAAGGAAAGCGCTTTTTGCGGTCTTTTAAACCATTTGTGTCTGAGGGCCTGTTTCGGTTCCGTTCTGCTCACGTTGCGCGCGGTTCCGTACGGTACGCTGACACATATCGGTCGTGCAAGACGCTCAATAACGTAAGTGGGACTGGCTATATACGTTATAGCTTACCAGAGCGTAGGTGTAGGAAACCATGGATCCTGCAACTTCATTGGCTCCCGGTTGACTCTGTAATTAGGCAATATGCGCAAGAAATAAGAATAACAGCCAACCATCAAAATGACATAGCGTCGTTGTGCGCCAGAGTGCGTTAAACGCGTTCCCGGCAGCGCGATCCCGCTGCCTGTCGTCTGTCACGCGCACATGGAGACCTAAGAAAGGAGCGCGTGCAGAAGTGACGTGGAAAAGAGAAGCGACACTAGACGGGAGCCCCATACCTTAAATTGCCTTTGGTCTCGTTAATACGCCGACACTGGACACTCACCTGCTCTTCGCTCTTGCCGCAGCTGGTGCCATCGAAACAAAGCCTCGAAGGCGTACTGTACGAACCGGGAGGTATCCAAGTAAAGATGTCTGTGTCACGACCTGCAATTTCGTATCATGCCTATGTGAAGTTCAGAACCTGGAACGCAGAGTTAAAAAAAATCAACCCATCCCTCATACCACGCCTTACCGTTGGTGTGTTTGTACTCTTGATCTGTTGTTTTCAGTTTCCTTATCGCGAGTTTGTGTCGCTACCATAACAACTGATGGCCTAACAACGGAATTCCGAAGAACACGAGCCCTTAACTGGAGCGGAGCCACAGCGCATTTACACATCGTATTTGAGGAGTCTTTCTGTGGACCATTGTATAGCTAACGTCATGCACAGAGCCGGTGTCTGAAGAGCAGCAATGCAGACAACAGCCGCATTCCTTTCCCCCAGCATTACTAAAGATTTACTGCCGTATTCTCATTCCACCCTCGGAGACTCATTGAGCTTTGTGTGCCTCGAGAAGAGAGTGCGACTGTTCAACCGAGATAGTTGCGTAATTCAAACGACTCGGGGAATAACTGCGTGGCTGAAGCAATGCGAGCGCTCTTGGCTCTACTCGCCTCTAGGGCGAATACGCCGGTCAGCATCAACATGTAACCTTATACAAGCAAAACCTGTGGCTGGCATGTGGACGGCATGATGAACACGGGTTGGAAATAGGATTGCTTCGGTACATATCGCACAACACGAAGAGGTACTTCGTAGTGGTAGTACAATGCTGGACAAAAGTTTATGGAACACGCTCCGGCGCATTCCTTTCTCAGAGTGAAACGCTAGCAGAGAATCGGAGCCCACGGGCTTACAGACATGTGGTTGAGACAAGTTGACTCTCCCAGATGCTGTCAGTGCGGCGCTCTAGAGGCTCGGGAGCACATTCTTCTTCATTGCCCACGTTATCAACCTTTTTCAACCGCACTCTCCGGGTCTCTTAGTCAGCTGGGCTCCTGCCCCTTCTTTCTATCACAATAAACCTCTACTCGACAAACGTCATCATGACGTTGGTAGACAGACCGAAACCGAAACAGATCGGAAAGGGAGAGCTGGTTTCCAGGAATGGGCAGTTGTTCGCTGAAAGAAAAGTAGGACCGAAGGTCGCGTCCCTTTCAGAGACCATCGTAATCCCCTCAAGACCGCGGCTTTCGGGGGCGACCTTGTTCGCCATTAGCTTCGAACGTAGTTCGACTCTACCAAACTCGTGGCGCTGTCGAACACTATGACGTCATTTGTTTACAAACAGGTAGAGGTCCATTGCTGCCCCCTGGCCGAATCCAGCCCACCAACGCTCAAAGCTCTTTAGACCTTTCTGGACACAATCGTACTTCGATCCTTATTGCGAAAGGGGCTTATTATTTCATTCCCCACATCACCACCAGCAATGAGGTAGAGCCTATCGCCTCTGGCGATGAAACTCGCCATTCATCAATCTTAAAATAAAGTTGTTGTTGTTGTTGTTGTTGACATAGCGCCTATAGGTAACCCAGTCACCTGTTTGCAAGTCCGGTAACGATGCAAAAACAGCTCACATACGTTTTCGTTTTTTGCGCACCTAAACTAAAAGGCTGCCAAAGTGCTCACCGCTAAGATTTCTTTCCTGGCTTGAATACTTTTTAGCATTCCCACGCTGTTTCGGCGCATTTTCAGGGCCATACTGTCACTGTTTTTGTGTGGATTCCGCTTATATCGAACTGCGGCTTATATCGAATTTTCCTCCGGTACCGTTCGCTGCTAGCGTGCCACTCTATACGGAAGGAATGCGCCGGAGCGTGTTCCGTAAACTTTTGTCCAGCACTGTACATCCACAATATCGAGCCATAGTGCAAACGGCAGTGATGGGCGCCATATTGTCGTTCTACAATAATGAAAGTTACTGGATACTTGCGGTCTCCTGGTTCAGTCCTCCAAACGAATAGCATTTCCTTCGCGAGGTGTCGCTTCTCCACTTCCTCCATGGAAATCCTTCCTAACATTAAGCCATCAAAACCCATCTGTAGGAAACAAGAGGGGATTGTGTAATAGCGACGCTAGCATTCTGTCCAGTTCAAGCTCTGGTCATTGTCACGCGTGCTTACCAGCGCGAAGAGGTTAGCCTGATTTCGCGAATGCCCGAAGGGATCCGCCTGCCATGCAACGGTCGGACGGCCGCACTCCCCGAATGTTTCGTTGAGGAACCTTAGGCCTAACGTCATTTGGTCGATGATGGCAGTGTAGTGCGTACAGGCCTCGTCGTTCTGTACCCAACCGCCTCCCACGAACTGCAGGCGACCTGAAGTGTGTGCCAAAGACAGTCCAATCAGTCCGTACGTCGTTATCGTCGCATATTTCTAGAGCGGTGTTTCTCAACCGGGGGTTCCGCGAACAGGACGCTGTTCAGCACCCGGGAGCGCGACTTGACCGCCTATCAAGGCTCGCTCTCGGACAGCCTTGTTATATCGAACAGTGCTCGACAGTTGATCGTTGACAATGCGGTTAACATCGAGATCGCATATTGAGCTTGCCACCGCTGATAGTCAGTGCAAAGGGTGAAGCCAGCAGTTGTCGTCGGTTGGCTCAACCCGCACAACCTAATCCGAAACATTTTCCGCATCACGCTTTTGCTTTTCTCTTGTATTTCGAAAGGAAAGTCGGAGCCACTTCTGAAAAAACTTCGGAGCTTCTCTTCTGCCTATATGACCTTGGGATTTACAAGCCTCAGTGGCAACGCGCGACGCGTTATCTGCGGGGAAGTATTGTGAAACAGCTGAATGAATCCAACAAACCTTAAGCGGCATCTTGCGATACAACAGCATAATGTGACATGTAGAATAAAGTTTGCTAGTTGTGCGACACCTATAGTTCGCCTCAGGCACTTCTACACAGCTACCCCAAGTTTCCTTGAGGTCGTGCTGACAGTTCCATCGAATAACATAAGTCGAGAACCACTTTTCTAGAGTACAGCAATTTCGTTGTAACGAAACCGCTTTATTTAAATTATCGCTTTATTCGAAGTTTCACGATGCAAAAACAGCTCACATACTTTTTCGTTTTTTTGCGCACCTCAACTAAAAGACAGCCAAAGCGCTCACCGCTAATATATCTTTCCTGGTTTGAAAACTTTTTAGCACTCCCACGGTGTTTCGCCTCGTTTTCAAGGCTATACAGTCACAGTTTTTGTGTGGATTCCGCTCATATCGAACTGCCGTTTATATCGAATTTTCCTCCGGTTATAACAAGGCTTTACTCTGCGTTACAGCAGCGAACAAGTCACTTATATTGACTAGTCAGAACAAATAATAGTAATAAATAAAAAAAAATACGCGCTGCCGTTAACTTTAGCATAAGCTTGCTATGAACTATGGTATACATGCTCACCAGAGGTCACTAGCTTTCGTACAGCCTGCCGCTGCTCCGGGCTTTGTTCTGTCCACCAACGAGAGAAGAAGACATTTTCAGCCGATACGTAGCGGCGCTGTCTGTTCTGCAGCAGCGCATCGATCGAGTTTGTGTAAATATATGAAACAGCTGCAAAGAGAATGAGGAGGTGAAAATCAAAGTTTCGCAAACCAAAAGCCCACTTTAGAAACAGTCTGACAAATCTTAGTGGCATCTAAACGACGACCATCTCTGTGAAAGGGACGGAACCTTGTTCATCTGTGATGATACATTATGATTGTATAAAGGGGGTGGGGCAGAGGGGAATGAATTCTCCTGCCCATAAACCGTAGGAAATATTGCCGCCGAGCACTACAAATTAAGTACAAATGATTTCCACATTAGATGAGTCTGCACGTTGTCTTGTTCATGTTAGTTCATATTGTTCATGAAGATTTAGGAACGGTCACTTTTCTACTAGCACTTTGTTGGCTGGGTTTGCGACCTCCTTTCGTCGGACTGGCAGCGATGGCGCTCAAAAGTCGCCGTGCGTTATGCTCGGGTGCTCCGAAAAGCGTTCGGCTATCTTCTCCCCTGGGATACCTCCTAAATATCACTGTCAATTATCATGAATTTGAGTAAATTCGGCAAACTCTTCATATTGGTGTGCTAAAAAAGTGACCTTTATTTGGCAAATTTCCGAGTCGAGTTCGCAAATATTTGCATAATTAATCTTACAGTTATATGACAGTTAGTTACATGACATTCACATCAGAAGGTGGCAAACACCTATAGCAAGAACAAATACCGTTAACCGCATGATTCTGCGTGGCGTCGCTTTTTTTTAATTATAATTCAATGACACGTTTTCTGCGACACCCTGTATATAGTGTGCGGACTTCGTTATCCGGTGGCGGAATTATACCTCTGTGACTGCAGCGCTTGAAGTGTCTCGGAGTATAACATGAAAACAGCGCGAAACTCACAGTGTTCGTATATCTGCTTCAACGTTTGTATCCAACCGGCATCGTTATGGCTATGAGGTGTGATGTGCACGTTGATGTGGTCTCCCTTCGTGGTTGGGCAACCCTGTAGTTACATAAAAACGACTTAAAAACAGTGTCTGCAGCACACAAATGCGGCATTTCTCATTAACAACTTCTATCACTACGATTTCGAGACAAAAAAGAAGAGAGGAAGAAGGACAGAGAGAGAGAGAGAGAAAACGCCAAAGGGCGCATCGCATGTTTTGCTTTGTTTTGTTGGGGCTCGCTTGTTGGCGTGCGACATACAGGAAAACCATGCAAGCTCTAACGGACTACAACGTCGACGTGGGCTAGCTTCCAATTGAATGTGGCGGCAGTGATATGACATCAGACGAACGTGGAGTGCATCGCTGCGACTGTGGGACACGCTATGGGACACGACCACACTTGCCTGATGGAGGCAACAAATGGATACCTGAACCTGAGAACTAGATGCGTAGGCTCCACGTTGTATCTACACATGGAGTTGGTATCGTATATACAGTTTTTTTTTAAATTCGTTACATAATTTTTATTAAAAAAGAAGAAAAACTAGCAGAGCGAAATATAGATGCCGTTTGGGCAGTTGAGTTACGTTATGTGGCCAGGCGAACATTCTGTCGAAGAAAGTACGTACATAGCACACGTACGTAACTACAAGATCACTAATTGCCTAAAATTCATTAATTTTCGCACAAAAATAGTTTTTAGGCGAAGTAAAGTCTTGGGCATGTTAGGGGCAAAATGAACTGTCCTTCCTTCAGTGGTCTGCAAGACAGTCAATTACGTAGCTCTTAAAATTATAGTAAAAAGGAGAGAAGACGAACTCCTCATAACAGGTCTAAAGCGCAAATCATTCGGTGCAGATGCCGACCAATATTGTATAGCGAAACAGGCGCGTTGATGCTACTGTAGGACCGTAAGATATATGTCACTCACCATGTCTTCGCATTTATTGACAGAAACTGCACCCACGACGAAAATGACATTGCACACCGACAGCAAGAATCGTACAACCATATCTCCTTGGTGACGTCCAGGTCAATCCTGTTCACCTTTCACTGCACATCTATACGCATTGTGTAATACTGTGCCGTGCAAGCCCTGGATCCCAACGCACACTCTGCGGGAAGACCACTGAAAGTCGCTGTAGTATGATACTGCTCCTATTGTATTATCATGGGATACCGGATACGGTCGGTTATTCGCATATAGTGACACACTCAGCGCACCGCATGGTAAGGGATCTGTCGTGAAGTTCCTAAAAAAATGATTATACGAGGGTGGATCAAATCTAAATGAGACTTTTGTTGTAGAGGCCGTTCTGTCAATTAGCGCACGCTGCCGCTTGTGCACGTACTAGGTGTCAGTAGTCATGTGAGAAGCCGACCGGTCCCGTTACATTGCTTCAGTATAGTCCGTCATACGATAGAAAGATGTACATCCGCCCATTGCGCAAAAGCTTCTTGCTCGTGAGGGTGTAAAACCGACCGAAATTCTGCACAGATTGACTGCACAGTTCAGGAATCAAACACTGTCGAGGCCGCGTGTGTTTGCCTGACATAAGGAATTTGTGGAAGGCCGTGACGAGGTTGAAAACGAAAGCTCCTGTCAAAGGCAAGGCTCGGCTGTCAGCTGGCCGGGTGCCTCCAACTGTTTTTTTGGGACGAGCGCGGCATTTTGCACATTGATTTCTTGCACAATACATTTCTACATCGGGAGACAATGCAGAAAAATAATGCACACTTGGTTTGTTTCTTACTACAAATAAAAAAATAAAAATAAAATGAAAGTCTCGTCTATATTTGATCCACCCTCGTAGTGGTCCTCAACCATACTTTGGAGCCTGCCTCCCTTTTGTGTTATTTGCATCGAAGCGTTATTCCCCTCCTATTAACTCACGCGTAATGTACACATAATGCATGTATTTTATAAGAGAGCGTCAGTAGACAACGTCCCGTGGAGTTATCGGACATACCGGTTCCCATGGCAGCGTGCATGACTCGGCATTCGTTGAATGGGTGCATTTCGAAGGCCACGTTATTGACGGAGTTCAAGGAGTCTTCTCCGTGCACTGCCGGCTGTGCTGTCTGAGGTTTTTCCTGGGTTTTCCTTAGACACAGTTCCCTTAGAAGTCGGCCCAGGACGCACATTCCCCGTCGGTCGTGACGTTGCCCACCTCTGTGAGGCCGACAACGGCGAGCCCTTTTCACCATCAGCACCACCACCTTCTCCGTGCACAGACAAACACGAAAGAGGAACACACCAAGCACACTGCTCCACCGTGTGGCCCTCCTCATGGTTTGTCTGCGTGCGGTGAAGGCTCCTTGGAAATATGGGACCAACAGGCCCAACTCCCGGTGCTGATCTTAGAAGTACTGTTTGTCGCATGGGATTGCGCGCAAGGGTCCGATCGGAGGCGAATGGTACATGGTGTCATTACTCTCGCATAATCCAGGAATGAACCGAATGACCCCCAAGTTTTTACGCTGCTACCATTTCAGGTTAGCGCCTGAGCGAAGAATAGCTTCCTATACGACTACACGAAGTGGTACATCGTCGTGTTAACCACAAGGCGGGTGCAACTATGCCGACACGGAGGTCGTCGTAGAACAGTGCCCACATAACACGTCCTTCTAGGTCAGGGACTGGTGGACGTGGACCGAAAATGTGCCGATACTCCTAACGCCTTCGAGGCGCTTTGTCCCAGTGTACTAATAAGTAACGTTGCGTCACGGCATTCCCACGTCCACTACCGGGATTCGTGCCTACGTGCAATCAGCCATTTTGGGTTGCTTAAAAGTTGTTCAAAGCGGGAAGGCACGGCGGGCAGGTCCAGAGGCGGTATACGAGTCAATCTTTGCATACATACCTGATTGTCACTAATCACGACTTACGTCTCGCACTCCTTCGTATAATCTCCGCCGGCTGTGCCGGCGAAAATTTCTCGTGCTTTCTCCCAGAGGTCTGGTACAGCTTGGGACAAAAGTTTACGGAACGCCGGGGTGTCGCATTTCTCCAATGGAGCGGCTACCTAGCAGCAAACCGAGGTCAACACACATACTGAGAAATTGATGAAATAACCGGCCACCCGTTTATTATTCCATCTCTTCCTGATAGCTAGGAGGGGGCCGCTCTGATGAAGAAATACGCAGGTGCTGTGCTCCGTAAACTTTAGTCCCTGTACCTCTCGTACCCTTTATTCAGATGTGAAGTTCTCTACTGAAGGTAGGAACTGTCGTTCCCTATATCTGTCGAGCATAGCTTGCGTATGCAAGCGCGTGTATTGCAAAGCCAAAGTGTACTTCAAAATGGCAGAATGGGCCTGTTGGTACATGACTGAATAAAACCGGAAGTGTCGTCTATGTGCGTTCTTGTCCGTGTTTTGTGCTCCGGTTTTATTCAGTCAAAGTGTACTTGCTGTTAAACTCTAATCGGGGTTGCATGTCCAGTTCGACAGGCTGTGACTCCTTCCGAAGACGCCCGTATTAGGCATGCTGCCCACTTTAAGATTACTCTAGAGATGGTCATCCCGAGCGTAACTTGCTGAAGTTTTCTGGGCGAGGACTAGCATACAGGGTGTTTCACCTAAAGTGATAAAAAGTTCTAACTGGCGACGTATACTCGCCGGAGGATTGTGGGACTTTCGGTAATTACCGTCTGAAAACTTTTGCCACCATTGAGGAAGGCTTTGGACAATTTTTAATTGCGGGAAATTTACTTTTTTTTCAACTGAACTTTGAAAACTGCCAAGTGAACCTCACTTTTTTTTTTCAAGAAATATGAGTCCTCCGCGGATAACCGAAGACCCAACAACAACTATGCACATGCAGTATCGCAACAGAAATAGTCGAAAAGAATTATTAAAAATTCCGCTTAAGCCCCGCCTGCTAGATTTTCGCAAAGAAGCGCGCACGAAACGTGCGTCTAGAGGAGGAAGAGTCCCCGCCTTCATTTGTTTTGTCTTCTTTCTGGTAAGACGGTCGTCACCAGCATCGAGGTCAAAGCGGGGGAAAGAAAGGTAAAGCAACAGGCGCGAATACTTCCTCCTCTCCCCACAACTTCCGTTCGCTCTTCTTTGCGACAATCAAGGAGGTAGGGCTAAAGCCGAATTTTTACTATTTTTCAAAGTTCAATTGACAAAATAAATTTCCCTGAAGTAAAAACTGTCCAAAGCCGTTCCTAAATGACGGCAAAAGTTCCCAGAAGGTAATTGCCGAAAGTCCCACAATCCTCCTGCGAGTACGTCGCCAGTTAGAAGTTTTTTATCACTTTAGGTGAAACATCCTGTATATATACGACAAAATGCGATTTGTTATTCCGAAGTTTGTATAGACCTCGTTTTAGCCGAACTCGTTTATAACGTCAGCGAGAATTAGCCGAGGCAGGCCGCAAATATGGCCGACACAGACACGTTAAGCCTCGGACGCCCAGAAATAAACGAGTTCAGGGGACCAGAAAGGAAGACCAGGAGACCGGAAGACCCAGGTTCGATTCCTGGCGTCACCACCTTTTCCATGAGTCACTTGATTTCAGACTGCCGGCGTACTCCGAAAGGGATCTCACAGCACGCATATGCGTTAGTCAATGGGCTTTAATTGCGCAACAAAGGTTGTGATGTCTCCGGGTGAAAGAGTAACCTCATCTTTGGAACCTCCGCCACTCCGGCGAGTCTCTTCCGTGGTTCCTTCGGCTTCTTTTTGCGTGTTCCAGCTGAACCTCTTGAAACCTTCCAGGTACCGGTTTCCACCAAGCAGTGTAGGTTGGATGTTTTCCATGCGGACGTGTTTGAATAGGTTCTGCAAGCGATGCAACATGCAAAGGACGTGTATATACAAAGCTCATGGCAAAACAGCGCACAACAAGACGAGGACACAGAACGGACGAGGACGAGCGCTGTCCTCGTCAGCTCTGTGTCTTGCGTCTTTTTTGTGCGCCGTTTTGCTACAACTAATTACTACTACTAGTACTATTAATTATTACCAGACATGTACAAGATACTCAAAAATGTATTTAAGATAAGATAATAAATACTAACGTTAGAATGTAATTAAGATAGAGTATAAATACATGAAAATTAAAGTAATTAAGATAGAGTACAAAATACTTCAAAAGGTATTTGAAATACAATTAAGATACTATTCATCCTTGAACACAAAAAGACACCGGTCACTGGTCAATGCGGCAAGTTGCCGCTGTGTGACAGGAGTTATCTAAACACAAGTCCCAAAAAGATGACAAAGAGATACCACATAACTTTACTAAGTATATGTGACCCAGAACAAAGCAAACTTTTAGCATGTCCCTGCTCGGCCAGGTCAGAATCCGGCGTCACCGCGTCAGGGCACACATAATAGAACCCTCACTGGCCAAGGATTAGTACAAACGGGGCATGATCTCTAAATGGAGACTTCCAAGAAGGGCCAATGTCCGGGTCTAGAGTCACTATCCGGGTCAAGTCCGAGGGACTCAGGAAATTTCCACTGAACAAGAAAGATAATGGAAAGACGAGACACAGAAAGTTTGAGAGGGAGATCCAAAATATGTAATTAGAGTATTGAGTAGAAAATACCATAAAATGTATTTTAAATAGAGTACAAATACACAAAATAAAAAGTATTGAGTAGAGTACCAAAATACCGCAAATTGTATTTAAAATACAGTATTTTAAATACAATACTCCAAATACGTACAAGTCTGATTATTACTACTATTAGTGCTCCGTACTAATTAGGGCAATCCTAAGGCCCGTACCCACATGCGGTAGAGATGTGCGGAACTGCTTGCCGCGCGCATGCATGCCGCCCGAACAATAGCGCCCCCGCCCGCGGCTCTCCGCAGCGAGGACTCGTCCAACACGAGAGCTTCTGAGGCCGCGTCTGGCAAGATGGCAAACGACAGCAAAAGTCGAGTTATTGACTGTAGTGAACGTTCCCTAGCTTACATCGGAGCTTCTGCGAAATCCACATGCAACAAAGACAGGCGTTGGGTTCACTCGCTGTGGCGTAAGCGCACTGTGTTGTGAACAACGTGCAGCTTTCACCTTCCTGGCGCTATGACACTCAATATCTTACGCTCTGCTTACCAGCGCTCCCGAATTTTAGTCCAATTTCTGGCCGAAAAGTCATTTTGATGAAACGCTTTATAATGTCTGCAGGAATGACATTCCATTTCTTTCGATACATTCGCCGTTTCAAAAACGTAAACCCTTTTGTGATTTTGTGAACCCCGATTTTGTGCTGCTTCCAGTGAACGCCGCCGCCAGCGCGCCCCGTCCGGGAGGCCGGAAGAAGACACGAATGTTACGCAACTTTCATTTACCTCCTGATTGGCCGAGGACGAAAAATCATGCACAGCGCGGTCGACGAAAAGCGAAAAACGGAGGCGACTTTTCCCGTCCAGCGGCAAGAGTTTACCGCGTTTCCGCGCACATTCTCCGCATGTGGTACGGGCCTTTACTCTATACAAAGGTGTTCGGTGCATGGAACTCTACTATGCGACTTACTTGCAAAGAGAAGCGTATCGTTTTGTTGACTAGTCCCACGTGTTCAATACGGAAAAGGATCGTGTTCTTCGATATGGGTTCCAGGGTTAACACGTGCAGTGTGGCTGGAAGTCTGTCTTGCAGCATTGTGCGCTGTGGAAGAAAACACACAAAATGCCGTGTACGACTAGTTGCCCCTTGCCAATCAGGGTACAGTGTATAGCGGCGTACGCACTGCGTACAGACGACAACAACCCCATGATTTAATGATAATGAATGGGGAAATTCGCCACATGAGGTGCTGCCCACTACCCCGAAGCGCAGTGGACGGAATGACATGCGACATGATGATGGGACGATGATGAACGACGCTGAAGTGAGTGGTAGACAGACAGCGGAGTCGGTGAACATAGAGTCACTAAATAAGCTACGCTGATTTAGTGACTCTAGGTGAATAGAACTCAAGACAGGTTACACAGGTGACTGTGTATATTGGTGGTACACGGTAGTAAGCTTGTTGCTCCGTACGCCTCACTGCACGTTGGGCTCGTACCTCTTGTAAAAGCAATGAATACACTCATAACACACACACATTGAGATAGTAACACTCTTAGAGAGCGAAACAGTGGTCAAAGTGCTACTACGGAGTAAATCTCGTGTCCTTAGAATCCTGCCGAATTTATCCCAGCGCAATCAACGTGTCTCTCCGTGTGATGCCCAAGTATCATAAAGTTAATTTCTGGTTTTGAAAAGTATGACGGCGTGAGGTAACCCAATCCGCAATCGCGCCTGGCACAATTGCTACTCGAAGGTCTACTGCCCTCTCCGCACCACAGCTGCTGGCAGTCTTCCAACGTGAGGGTGGAGAGTGGAGACAGGGAAGGGGGGGGAGGAGGAGGAGGGAACCGCTGTTGCTAGGAAACAGACGCCCGAGCTCTCTGTTGTATTTTCCAACTGTTTAATTGACATTACATCAGAGTACATAGGAGCATAGTTTCCATTACGGGAGTCTGTGCGCGACTGACGCGTTGAGCGCATGTTACACTGTGTTGCGCAATATCCCACAGTTGCCAGGGGCGATCGTTTATCTGCCGATATCAGCCGAACACGACATCTCCTCCCCGCCAAATTCTTTAGTCCAGTCCCACAATCAGCCTTTCCGGAGGTCTTCTTTTTCGTTGGGGACGGGGCGTCTTTGCGACTTGTGCATTCCCATTTCCTAGATCAGGGACTGCTGTATTCGGAGCGTGCACATTCTCAGGAGTCGTGTGCAACTCGCTCGGAGGAGTATCTTCTGCTTCTGGTTGGTGTGGTCGATCCGCTACCATGGGCTCTGGAACAGCAGAGTCATTTGAAGTTGGTCCGCGGTTTTCTTCTCGAGCGTTTTGACGTTCGCAGGCACCCGGTTTCAGCTGGTCGATGTGCCGGCGCCAGACTTTGTCACCAACCTTTACTTCATAGGACAATGGTCCGTGGCGTCTGAGGACAAGACCTGTGGTCCACTTATCGGTTCCTCTGTAGTCACGAACAGAAACATGTTGTCCCGGTTCAAAGTAACGTTCTCTTCCATGGTTCCGCTCGAACAATTTATCTTGCTTGTCTCGTATACTGTCTTGAACACTTCTCCTGATAAGTGACAGGCGGGTGCGAATTTCGCGTCCCAGGAAGAGTTTTGATGGAGTTTCCCCAGTAGTTGTGTGGGGGCAAGTGCGATATGCAATAAGGAACTTTGCGAGATTCTCGTGGATACTCCCTTCCCCCTGCATAGATTTCAGGCTTGATTTGAGTGTCTGGACAAAACGCTCAGCAAGTCCATTGGTTGCTGGGTGGTATGGTGCTGTCAAGGAATGTTGAATTCCATTGTTCCTCATGAACTCCATGAACACGCTTGATGTGAACTGTGGTCCATTGTCAGTGACG
The DNA here is from genome assembly GCF_037126465.1 of Ornithodoros turicata. Taxonomy (NCBI): domain Eukaryota; kingdom Metazoa; phylum Arthropoda; class Arachnida; order Ixodida; family Argasidae; genus Ornithodoros; species Ornithodoros turicata. The sequence continues at coordinate 7,681,495 of NC_088206.1, read as the reverse complement.
ATACGTTCGGGTATGCCGTTTCTGGCAAAGATCGTCCGTAGGACATCTACAGTGTAAGAAGCAGTAGTAGAGCTCATGACGATCACTTCAGGCCATTTGGAGAAGGCGTCCACAACTACCAGGAACATTTTGTCTTGGAATGGCCCGGCGAAGTCCAAATGGACTCGTTTCCATGGTCCGTTAGGAATTTCCCACGGATGATATGGAGCCTTAGGTGGCTCATTTTGGTTCTTCAGACAACCTTCGCAATTCCTTGCAACAGCTTCGATGTCACGATCGATGTTTGGCCACCATACGTAGGATCGTGCCAAAGCTTTCATTTTAACGATTCCCATGTGACCACGGTGAAGCTCGTCAAGAATTGACTGTACGAGTTTCGCGGGAATGACGGTGCGAGTGCCCCATGTTAGAACTCCTTGTTGCACAGATAGTTCATCTTTGCGTCGGATGTAAGGCACAAGATCTTCGTCTGAGTTAGAACTGTCCCAGCCATTCATGACATTCCAATATATCTTGGACAGAATAACATCTCGTCGGGTTGCGTCTCGCAGTTGTGAATGAGTAACAGGAAGTTGCTCAAATTGGCTTAAATGGTAAAGCTCAGTTTCATCTGGGCCCTCCGGTGGAACATCCGGTAGAGGTAACCGTGACAAACTGTCAGCATTGCCGTTGTCTTCTGACCTCTTATATACTATGTCGTAGTCCATGCCGGAGAGAAAGAGAGCATAGCGTTGGAGACGTGCTGCTTGCATTGCAGGTATACCCTTCATTGGCGAGAAGATCTGCGTCAATGGTTGATGGTCCGTTATAAGTCTGAAATGTCGGCCATATAAATAAGCGTAGAACTTCTGTACTCCCCAGATAATGGCTAGGGCCTCTTTGTCAATTTGTGAGTAGTTCTTTTCTGCCGTTTTAAGGGTTCTCGAGGAAAATGCGATTGGCCTTTCCGTCCCATCGGGCATTTCGTGAGAAAGAACTACGCCGAGACCATGTGGTCCGGCATCACAAGCGAGACGGAGTGGTAGCTGCGGATTGTAGTAGACAAGGACTGTGTCAGACGCAATAATTTCTTTAGCTTTTTGGAAGGCTACTTTGCAGTCTTTTGTCCATTTCCACTTTGCAGATTTTTCCAAAAGTGCGTGCAAAGGTCGCAAAAGATTTGCGCTGTCCGGAATAAATTTTCCGTAGTAGTTGATTAGCCCAAGAAAGGAACGCAGCTGGCTGACGTTTTGCGGTGCTGGAGCTTCAAGTACAGCACGGATCTTGTCTTCGGTCTTGTGTAAACCTTCGCTGCTGATCTTGTATCCGCAGTACACAATGCTGTCCTGGAAGAAGGAGCACTTCTGCAGGTTTGCTTTTAGTCCAAACGATTCCAGGCGCTTGAGGACTTTCGAAAGATTTTCGAGATGATCCTCTTCAGTAGTACCACTCACTAATATGTCGTCTTGCGTTGCATGTGTCATAGGAACACCCTGTAGAACTTGTTCGATGGTGCGTTGCCAGATCGCAGGTGCGGGAGCAATGCCAAACACCATCCTGTTATACCGGAAGAGTCCCTTTTCTGTATTGATAGTTAGCAAATGCTTGGACTTCTCATCCACTTCCATTTGTAGGAATGCTTGCCGGAGGTCAATTTTTGTATATTTCTGACCACCAGATAACTTCGCGAAAATGTCCTCAACCAGTGGTAGAGGATACTGATCCACGACTAAGTGTTGATTGATGGTGCTCTTGAAATCTCCACATATCCTGACTGTCCCATTGGGTTTTACTACAGGAACTATGGGAGTAGCCCATTCACTGACATTGACTTTGGTCAGAATACCTTCCGATTCTAGTCGGTCCAATTCGGCAACGACTTTTTCCTTGAGTGCGTATGGAACTTGACGAGCACGAAGGAACTTGGGCTGAACATTTTCCTTCAGGTTTAAGGTTGCCTTGATTCCATTCAACTTCCCGATGGAGTCTTCAAATACGACCTTGTGAGTTTCTAGAATCTGGTTCAGCTTATTTTTGACTTCTTCTTGAGAAGCTTTCGTTGCAGTCGACGTCTTGAAGATTCCATTTGTTTCTTCAAGCAACTTGAATTCTTGAATCCACTCTCGGCCAAACAGTGCTGGTCCTGGGGTTCTTGCAACGTAGAGTTGGAGCCTTGAACATTTCTCTCGAAATTTTACTTGAACTGTGGCTACGCCATCAGGTACGAAGCATTCACTTGTCACAGTTCGAAATTTCATGGAGGTAGGTTCCAGTGGAATGTGGCTGAAATGCTTCGAGTAGACAACTTGGGGTACAATAGTATACTTTGACCCTGTGTCCATTTCCATTGGAATTACATGACCCTCAATTTCTGGTTTTAACCAAATGGGCTCGCATCCACCACCAGTGACGTGCGCAAGTAGCTCTGAGTCAACATCCTGGCGAATGGTTCCAACATTTTCAGCCTTTGAAGCATTTGTAGTGTCCTTCTTTTTTGTTTGCTTCATTTTAGCTTCAGTGGACGACTTGTTTGCTGCAAGATATCTGCAGGCGGGACGTATATGACCCTTCTTGTTGCAGTGGAGGCATACAGCGTCGAGGTATCGGCATTTCGAAGGAACATGACCCTTCTTGTTGCAGCGGAAGCACTTCTTTTCCTCGTCTCGAACTTTCGAAACACTAGACGCGGCTCCGTTTACGCTTTCTCTTTTGTTATGTAGTTCCTCCACACCTTTGGCTGCGAGCTCACATGACACCGCTTCTTGAAGCGCCTTTGTCAAGGTCAAATCCTTCATGGTGAGCATGCGCTGTTGAACAGAGGTGCTTCGCAGGCCACAGACAAATTTGTCTCTAAGGGCTTCGTCAAGGAATGTGCCAAAATTGCAATGTTCGGAGAGTTTACGTAACTCAGCCAAAAACTCACTTGCTGATTCGGACTGTCCTTGAACACGATTGTAGAAACGATGCCGCTCTGACATTTCCAACGGCGTCGGAGAGAAATAGTCCGTGAGGTACTTTTTGATCTCGTTGAACTTTAACTCCGAAGGCTTCTTTGGGCATGTCAATTTGCGGAGAGTGTTATATGTTTTCGCTCCCATGCTGGTTATAAGCGCTGCCACTTTCTTGTCTTCTTGAAGATTGTTGAGGACAAAATACTCCTCTACACGTTCAACGTACGAGGTCCAGCTCTCGACGTTTTCATCGGAGGCATCAAGTCTTCCGACAAGGGGTGCACTCATTTTAGTAGCAAATTCCTGTACTCACAGTTGGCAGATCGATGATTCTACGTCGTAAGACACATGCGATCAGTCGATGATTCCATCGATGTGGGAGATCCCATCGGTGTGAGAGATCCCATCCTCGTCGCCATTTGTTGTATTTTCCAACTGTTTAATTGACATTACATCAGAGTACATAGGAGCATAGTTTCCATTACGGGAGTCTGTGCGCGACTGACGCGTTGAGCGCATGTTACACTGTGTTGCGCAATATCCCACAGTTGCCAGGGGCGATCGTTTATCTGCCGATATCAGCCGAACACGACACTCTCGATGACGTCACCTACACTTGGAGAGCTTGAAACTATGTGAAGTTTCCCGGTTTCCTTTCGAAGGTTTCGAGGAAGCCACTAATACTCACTCACGACATTTTGTATTTTGCGTGAGTTTGATTCGTGAGTGAGGTTGATTCGGAATATACGAAACAAAACATTTTTAGTCGGCAGCAATGTCGGAAACAGCATTTTTTAATCGGCAGTGTCACTTGAAAGGTTCGGCCGCATCCGGAATCCCATCTATGCAATCAATACCACTACGTTCGACAATCTACCCGGCAAATTAAGTGCTCAGATATTAAATACACAAATTTTAAAGTTCAGCGCTGCTTCCGCGCCCTCATTGGTTCTTAGGGAGTGACGTTTTCTCGGTTTTTCAGAGAGGGACTTCCGGCATGCTCTCAACATCCGTCGTCCGCTCTTGTCAAGTATTCCATCGAATAACAGTCAAACTACGCCACTATTTCGCGTAGGGTTTCCGATACCGTGGTCAGTGGTCCACGAGGAATAGACCTCTGCCCGAGAAATCGTGACGTTGGTGGACAGACTGAAACCGAAACAAATCCGAAGGGGAGGGCTGGGTTCCACGAATGGGCACTCGTTCGCCGCCCCCTATTGAAAGAAAAGTAGGACCGAAGGTCGCCTCCCTTTCAGGGACCATCGTAATCCATCAAGGCAGTGGTTTTCGACCTTGTTCGCCCCCTAGCTTCTAGCGTAGTTCAACTCTACCAAATTGGTGACGCTGTTGAACACTATGACGTCATTTGTTTACACACCAGGGAGAGGTCTATAAGATGACACTGTAGTTTCGAAATCGACTGGAACGGATGCGACCGTCCCTTTAAGGATGTGGATTACCCGTGTGAGCCTCATGTTCCCCAATAGATATGGAGCAACAAAGATGGTGACCGGAAGGTAGACACTGCGCAGAGCCTCCAGTCGAACTCTCGGCCACGATTCTTTCGTCGTTCCAAAAAATACCCGATGCTTTCCGGTCACTATTAGGCCATCGCCGTCGGACCCTGTTTCGTCTAGATCTTCTGGATTTCCTAGCGAGTCGGCTGTATGGTGTCTCCTATGAACCTGAAAAAAAAGGAAAAAAAAAAAAAGATTGCCGCCGCACATTACAGTGCAGGATGTACGGCACTTTTCTTTTATCACGAATATACTTGCCATCAGTTCGATGGCTCCTTTGGACAAGCTGCTACCGCCTTGCGGTCTGTCTGGGATGACGGAGAGCTGTAGCCCAGTCAGAGCGTCCTACAGGATGTGGACCATTGGATTGGATTGCACTATAAAGTACTATGGAGATTGTGGCCCCACAAGTGTAGAGCCGATTATTCCACTCCGTAAAGGGTGGTTGAGTGGTGGTTGGGGATGGGAGTACCGAAATAACTCGGTTCCAGAATAAATTCCCCAAATGACTGTACCGAAATAACACTTTCCCGAAATCATCGTTTTTGAATAACACGTCTCAGTCGAACGTGGATTAAAAGATACAGTGCCCAAATAACACGGTTCCAGAATAAATTCCCGAAACGACTGTACTGAAATAACACGCTCCCGAAATCCTCGTTTTTGGATACCACATCTCAGTTGAACATGGATTAAAAGATACACAGTGTCCAAATAACACGGTACCGAAATAAACTCCCGGAACCCTCGTAGGGAAATAACACATTTTCCCAAAATTTCGTTTCATGGTACACTTTAAGTACCTCGTTCTGTAATCACCTTACGTACGGCCAGGGTAGGCGAGTGGGGATGGGGTCAGTCGGGGATGGGGTCAGTCGGAGATGGAGCCTCGGACTTCTTCAGGGGCCCGCGCCCGCCTGCGGTTTACTGTGACTTGATGATTTGACGAACACACAATACGAAGGGGACAACACAAGACGTTTATTTTGTTTCGCAACGCAAATTATATTCGCTTAGGTACGATCACGGTCCTTGGTACGATCCAAGGGTAAGCGTTCCCATTTGGAGCTGATGTTCAAGGCTTGCAATATTGGAATCTTTTTTCTCCCACGTTTTTTTTTAACGCTTTCTTTGCTCTGCTCCACTGCGTTTCAACAGATGCTTTGACCAGAGCAGTCACCTTGCAACCGCCTGTCCAGTACTTTTGGCACCACCACGTAACAGTACTTGACTTGTTATGCAGCAAGAATAAGTATTTGTACCCCTCAAAGAACGGGCCTTTCTGCGTTGCGATAAACTCCGTTACGGATACTGGACGAAGGCTACGGCGGATATGAAGGAAATGAATTTGTCATGTAACGGGTTAACCTGGGATAGCCATGTGGTGTATGCATAGAACAGATGGAATCACACTTAACAGCAGCTGTGCGAAGCGATACACATCACACGTCGCGCCACAAAGTACAGGGTGGGTGCAGATAAAGTAGCCCCACATTTTCGCACATAGCGCGTTCCCTGCATACCGTACCAACTGCCGGCGCCGCACGACGATGCATTTACGCGGTGCAAATGGAGAAAAAAAAATCGTGGCAACCAAACTCTGCGCAATAAAATCGTTAGCAACGCGAACTTCGCTCCGTGTATTTCCAATGGGACATGGCGGTGGAGCACAGTCGCATCGCCCTACCGCTGGGGGTGCCACTCACGCAGAAACAAAACGAGATCTGGTACGCCTAGCGGTAGCTAGACGCAACTGTGCCGTGACCGCCATATTGACTTCTGCATAGGCAAATCGGGGTACACGGAGAGCAACATTTGCATGGATAATTTTTTTATTACGTGGAGTTTGCTTACTACGATTTTTTTGTTCGTTTTCATCGGATAAACGCGTCATCCCGCACCACCGGAAGTTCATGCGGTAAGCAGGGAACGCCATACGCGGATAAATGTGGGGCTACTTTATCTGCACCCACCCTGTACAACCAAGGGGTTCAACCAAGGGTCCAACCAAGTTAGGAAAGATACTGTACGGCCATTGATACCCGTACGCTGAACTCCAACGCCCATGAAACCTGCAGGATATGTGCCATCGTGGTCAGTCCCGTACGAACACAAAGAAGGAAAAAAGCAGATGGCTCTTGTTGGCTAGCGTAAAAATGGCGCCGTATGTTATTTTGGCGCAATCAGTCGAGATTTCGCCGTTTGTTATACCACTGCGTGTCATTTGGGCACGTTTATAGTGGCACTAGGTAATGTTAATACATGTTATTTCGAACTCGAGCATATCGCAGCTAGGATTTTGGGAAGTTATTTCGGGAATGTGTTATATCTGTCCACAACTGAGTGGTTGATTGATTGACTGATTAAAAAAGGGTGGTTAATGGCTCAGACTTCTAGGGTCTGGAGAGGTCAACGATATGATGACAACGTAAAGAGTGAACAAGTAAAAATCTGAAATGACTTAAAGCAGATCATGGGTGTACAAAGTTCCCATGTGCAATAGCTACGTTCCAGTTTTTTTGTTTTTTTTTTGAGCTGACACCATGCGTCAAAAGCGCTTCGATGCCCCGGAAATATGACAAGTCAGCCATCGTGCACCATGCCTGGCATATCTGGACTTACTAAATGTAGACCGTCGTTTCCACCAAGATGTACTTATTGCAGTAGTAGTACAGAAGTAGTCGTGTCCTTTCTGTCGGGGCGGGGCACGCGCGCATTCTACAGTGACATACAGTGACATACAGTGACATACAGTGACATACAGTGACATACAGTGACATACAGTGACATGCAGTGACATGCAGTGACATGCAGTGACATACAGTGACATGCAGTGACATACACAGTCAAAGAGCGCGCACCATGCGCATGTTAACAATGATCTAGATGGTCAAGAGAGCTTACTTGAATGTAGATCCACGATACAACCGGGTAGTAATTGGAAGACACCGGCAAAGCATTAGGAGATACCTCAAGTCTGAAATTACACTCTTGTGATTGTCATCACGTTAGCCAGCTACCGTGTTCGCCGTGTCTCACCGCCTTTTCATGTTCTGCTTGCCGTTGCCGTCTGTGTAAAACTCTCCGGAATTATCAATATCCGTCTGGAACAGCGTGATGATGTCTGACCCCGTTGCAGTCCTGCAAGAGAAGTTTCTAACTTTTCAGCGCAAGTCATCCTTACAGGTCACCCTCTGTCACGACCGTATATAACTCTCGCAATATCTATAAACCAAGATAACCGAAGAGGGACACCTCAACAACTGAGCTGTCACTATATAGATACGGTAGCCCTACCCACCAGGGATATTCCCGGGATTTGCACCTCGGTGGTGGTGCTGGTGGTGGGGGATTGTGCCGATATCTGCTGCTTTTGTGGCGTTTTTGGCCAGTATCTTTTGGGGGGTTGCAAGATCTTTGGGGGGAGAGGAAGGTGAGGGGAAGGTGTTTGGAAAATACCTCCCTGATAGGAACGGTGTCTCCCACAAGCTCCGTAAGCCGTTCGCACATGGCTATACGAGCAAGGTTTACACTGTACGATAGTCCTTCCTGATATGGAACAGAAGACAACAAGTCACACCCGATGCTTGGTCACTGTCGTCACCAAGTACACACGTTGATAACAGAGCAGACACTTCCCAAGCAGCACAATGTACTGAAAGTCGAGTGCAATAGGGGTGGACGGGTAGGTGGAAGACCTTGAACAGACTGTTGAAACTAAAGAACATTGATAAGACACATACCGTCCACCCCTATTGCACCCGACTTTCAGTACATTATGCTGACTGGGTTCATACACGGTGCCCGGAGGGAAAACACTACCTGGATTTGATTGAATATCAGGAATGCCAGGGGTGGAGTGAGCTTCACGCAGGGTGTCGAACCGAAACGTTTTTCGTTCCGGTTTTCGTTCCGGTTACAATCAAAACGATCCGGTACCGGTTCTGCTCCGGAGTAAAAAAATAACGGTTCATACCGGTTTTTAACCGGTTCCGCTTCTGCTGGGAATATTCATCCCCCCCTCAAAAAAAAGAGATCAATGTTACAAAATGTAAACCCGTTTATTCCGCATACACGGTATTTAATATCAATAGAAAGCTGTGAAATTAGTAGCTCCTGGTTCCTGTAGGTTACTGTCTGTTCAAATGGGCTTTCTCCTTTATTGAAGCGCATGCTACAAACTGATTTGTTTGTCGTGATGTCCTACGTAAAGTACTTTCTTGCTGGGTTGGAGCGATTGCGTCCCATCCGAACGTCTGTTGCTACTGTCTAGCCAACAAGCACCACCGCACGAGTACGACGCAAATCGGGGAACACCTTCATTCACAAACGCGCTCGACGGTTCCGTTTTATTTTCTTCGTGTCCTGTCCACAAAAGAGTTGCCACTTTGCACGGGCTTGCCCTCGCGTATACGTAAATGTATTCAACTTAGCTGCTCTCAAACATAAGGGACGCGTTGCGCGACATTACCGATAAAGAAGCCGTTATGCAGCCTTCTTGGGTCGCTGCTTAGTTGAGGAGAGTTTGGGAGGATCAAATTAAAACGAACACTACGGCACATTGCTAGAGAGTCACATGCACCTCGAAGTCTGTAAGCGCATTCTTTTCACTTGCACTGGACTGCACTACCTTGGACTCCACGCAAGACGGGATTTCGGGAGGTGCACTTTCCAGGTGAAAGGAACTTTATTACTAATGCCTTTCTTTTCAACAGGAAAGTGCAGCACGCAAATAACCCAGTTCGGATCTGGTGCAGGAGGTGCAAGCGAAAAGAATGCGCCTTGTGTGCGTGCGCGAACTATAAACCATTACAAAGGGAGCCTAAGGGTCATACTATACCGACATGCATTCCATCGTAACCGTAACCCTCGTAAAGTATCCATGACATAACTTCAGAGCACACGACGTCTGTTTCGTTCGCCTATCCGTAGTCCAAACCGGCGAAGTTTTCTCTTTGACCGAAAACCGTTAAATATACTTTTCGGTTTCCCTCCTGAGCGAAAAAAACGTATACGGTTTCCGTTCCGGTTCGCACCAAAATAGCGGTTTTTTCCGGTTTTCGGTTCCGGTTTTCGGTTCGCTCCGACACCCTGGCTTCACGCGTTGAAGGGCAGTATCTATCATGGCGAATCCCGAACTTGGGACGTTGTGAGAGAGGGCATCGCCGCCTTACAAACCATTTACGTTTCCCCCACATCCTCTCTCTCTCCCCTTACGATTTCTACGACCGTGACAGCATGGTTGGTTGGTATAAAAAAGAAAAAATAGGTAGATGTTTGCCCAACTCTTACGTTGGGCCGGCTACTCCAGCAGTGTCCAGCACTCACCCAATTGGTCCGACCGTCCACTGAAACTCTATCGTCTCGCTATTTCTGTAAAGCCTTATGACTTGTGAGACGTAGGGGTTATATATCTGGTGGATTTCCTCTACCACTGGACCCTACAATGAAGACATATAAAGTAATATTAAATTTATAACGCTCAATAACCTACGTTCACAGAGAAAACATACACGCAAGGGAGCAGCAGTACGTGGTGTATAGGATGTTGCGTATACGATAGCAGTACATAGGATGAGATGTAATTATGCCTGCAGACATGGAGGGTCTTGTGGGGCTCTGATGCATTGTGCTGAACGACATCGCATTCAGGCGTTCACTGTTGGGGACCCGGCGGCACGGGCACTAACTTCTCCGTTTGCCTTTTCCCATCATAACCATTTCTCCTAAGCAACTCCCAGGATGACGTGAGAAAAGCGAGTGTCTCGATTGCCCTATTGGTTCCCGGACTCACGTGACACTCTCCAGCTCTGCGAAAGTAAATAGCTTACCTTGATGATCCTGTAAGTGACACGTGAAGACAAGTCTTCGGGACTTTCTGAAGCAGAAAATATGTAGTGCCCGGAAACCGCTCCTGCACCTGATGCGGTCGCAACATATGACTGGAACGTCTGGCTGAAGCTGATGACCGTATTTCGATTGCGTAGATATAATCTCGACAAGAGACCCGATGTCGTGTCAACTTCCAGGCGGTAGCGCTGCGTCACATGCGTACAACAACAGCTTTGTTGTAATGATGATGATTGGTGAGTTCAACCGCCTGCGGGGCGGTACTCTACCTCATCATCTCATCAGCTCACATCATCTCATCACATCCTGGCTACAGTCGTGACGGAGCCCACATTCGTGAGGCCAACAAGGGCAAGCCGGTTTTACGTCACCACCACCACCACCACCACCACTGTACCTAATTGCTGCGTCACAGGTATTTCGCATTATGCACGCGACAACAAAGAGCGCCAGTAAAGTGCATGCCAACGGCGTCTAGACAAAACAAGACCCAACAACAAGGCGATGGTGGAACGGCTTTCAACGGGGATTGTGTCCCGTACTGCAATCTCGCTTTTGCCCGAAATCCCCTAATTGATGAGCCACTTAATAAGTTTTAGGCAGCCGGCCTCGGTGGCTCAGCCAGTAACCCAAGATCTCGGGTTCAAACCTTGCCGAGGACGGTAGGAACTTGGTGGAAGGGTACAAGTTGCTCGGACACGCCGTCTTCGGTGAGGGACGTTAAATGTGGTGTGCTGTGTGTCGAGATTTTGGCGCACGATCCTCCAGGAAGGCAAAATTAACCCACAGACCCGACCAGTGTTGCCATCGCTCGTGGTCACCGTTGTCTCACGACGTACGGCTCCGAATTATTAAATATTATGAAATTTTAGGCAATTAGTCACCTCGTAGTTCGTACTCTCCTCGTAGTCGCACAACTCAACTGCGAAAACGAAAGTTAGAGCTAGAGTTACGAGTTAGAAAAAAAAAACAAAATAAGGAGATGGTGGCTCCTACAAAACACAGAAACCAGCTACTCCGAAACACTTACAAAAATGAAGAAGAAAAAAAGAAACTCAAAGAAAACTGCACCGGATAAAAGAAGGTCCGGTATATGTAACGTGGCGAAGTATGGAGATGGGAACCAGACACCGCACCCACATACCTAGCGCAAATAGCATGTAGGGTGCTCCTCTGGTACACCACTTGGAATTAACTCTAACCCGTTGAGGCGTCTTTGTATCACTCTACCCTATAATACCCCATAATGTGCCTCTCCCGTGCATCCCAGCCTGATATCATGAAGGGCTGAGCACATATCCTAGCGGAGGGATCGTAAATGTACGGGCAATCTTACAAACACTCGCATTCAGTTTTTGTCTTACTTACACACTCCTTTCTCGTCGTTCCTGTTTGAGCAACTTGCCACAGGTACGGCGCAGGGACCGCGACACTATACTCTACGCCACCCTACGGCAGAGGAGGCGACATGCGGACCATCTATAGCCCAGGAGGCGTTGGCAGTAAGCTCAAACTTATAAACGCATATTCTCAAACGATCCTCGACTTGACCCTCCACTCCTGCTGCTCCTAGAGTCACTAAATAGGAAGCAGAGTAGCGACACTGAGCCACGCCGACGAGCGAGACCGCCATCTTGAGTCAGGCGCGGCTGCGTCGCGCCTAGCAATGGGTCGCCAATCTCCTCCTTCTCCGGTGGAGAAAAGCGCGCAGACACGTCAGCTCGCAACCCAGGAGAACGGTTTTGCATAGAGGTGACTAAACATGGACGGCCAGTTCTTGGAAGGAGAGACCACGTGACACGATTGGCCCAATCGCGGACACCGAGCGGCGGCTCCGGCGCGGAAAAGGAATGCGATACTCTGTACCCCTATTTAGTGACTCAGCTGCTCCTTGAGACCGGTTTGTGGCTCAAAAATCGACCTCGACTCGAAACATCCTCAAAGTGGGAGGAAATCCTTCGCGCGTTCCTCGAGTGCACCGGTAGCGCCGGTGCTTCCCCCAAGCGCGGTGTCTCTCCATGTAGAGGACCGCTTCTTCCCCGCGAGTCATTGAAGTCAAGGCGGGGCGCGGAATAGGTAAGAATGGACCTTTTTCACATACGCGTCGTACCCTAGCGGTTCTCCAGCGAACCACGCTCGGAGCGCGTCAAAACAAATCCACCTGGGTGGCACAAAGGAGTCCGGAACCGGTCCGGAGTGGGACCCACGAGCTGGTGCCTTTCGTGCGGTCTCCCCACTGGTCTCCACTGCTGTCGCCCCATACTGCGCCATCTAGTGAAGACGGAGATAACCCTCGCCGGCGCCTCAAGGTAATGCGCATGCGCATAAGTCGTTGTGAAAAAGGTCCGTATAGGACCATTAGACGACAGGCTATGGGTTGTATAGGAATGCGGTCCACGTTGCAATGACACGTCACGGATTGAGTTTTGCTTGGATCGAAATTCAGAATGGATCGGGGTTTCCGATGTGTCTGCTATGATAATGAACAATGTGTCGTCAACGTCGTACTAAACTACACCGACCATAGTATAATTTGCAACGTTGGATTCCGCAAGCACGAATCATGCACGGGATCTGCATCGTGATTCCAGAAGTTCAAAATTTCGATTTTGAAAGGGTAGAACCGAGCACACTACAATGACAAGCGACAGCACGCAGTATAGCGTACAATTACGACGTATAATTATAATGACTATCATTTGCGACTTTCGCAAGGACATGCACTACTAGTACGGACATTCTAATGCAAGCTTAAATGACATGATGATACTATAACTAGGCTTCTGACTTTTCGGATTTATCCGACAAACGCCGATAAACTCCCTCCGATGTTTTTTTTTTTTGCAAAAAATCGGGTTTATCCCAGCCTCCGAACAAAACATATATTTAAACAGCCTCCGAATTTTCCAGAATGAAAACTCCGAAAATTCGGAACCCGAACTATAACCATTATTGGCCGCCACCGTTAAGATCGAAATCCCTACGGTGGGGAGGGAAGCTAAGGGCATGGTCGGGTAACCCAGCAGGTCGTAATTTGGTTGTACATGCATATATATATTCAGCCCTATAGAGGAGCAGGAGTATACATACATCGTTTTCTATGAAGCGTTCCTGTTTCTCCAGTTCAAGGTATGGATTCATTGCGGGCGGGATCTCTCGTAAATGTTGGCGCCTGTAGCTCTTCGGCAACGGTTGCTTGGTCGCAACCGCTATGTTGAATGCTGAGAACCCCAGCGCAGGAACGGGCACCACAGTGACTAGTTCCAACGTTGCGTTGCTCTTGCGTTCCGGAATGCGGGTCCGATGTTCCAGCAGTTCGGCAACCTGTGCTTAAAGGCATATACGTAGACAAGACCCAAGGCCACCGAAAGACCGCCAAAAGACCGACAAAGTGCAAAATCCACCCGCATGCCACTACACGTTATACGGACCACAGTGCTACGATTACAAGACTACTACAGTGAACCCTCGTTATTATGACCATGGTCGTTCCCGAAAATTTTGGTCATAATGCGGAATTGTCATATTAACGGGGGATTTGCAGAGGTTTCACAGCATTGTTCCCCAAGAGTATGGTCGTAAAGCGCGTATGTCAGATTATCGGGGGTCATATTAACGAGGGTTCACTGCACTATACTGTGGTCCTTCGACAAATCGATGATCATCAGATATGGGGCAACTAGCTGAAAATAACAACAACAACAACAACAACCTTATTTGTATGGCCTATAGCAGCAGTCCAGAAAGCGAGACAACGCAGTATAGCACCTGCACCTCCCGATTATCCTTGAATTGCGCTAAGCGATCGCCCTTAGGTTGGCGTGGCTTACCGAAACGGATGGGCAACTATATTCCCTTCCTTGTAAGCTTCAGGTTAGTAGCAGATATTTCCTACCTGAGCCTTGACCTTCTTTCCTGTATGGTCCGTCACCTTGACATCTTTACTGGTAACAGGAAAGCGTACGATGACGTTTTCAGGTCGGCTCAGGGGATTGTAAACCACGATAACGAACTGCAAATAATCATCAATGCATAAGTATTCCTTTACCAATACCACGTAGAACAAGTTCAGCTACTGCTATCAGGCGGCATTTACATTCGAAAGATAGGGATCTCTTTTGCGTTAGCGCTGTAAACGAACAGATAAATAGAATACACACAAGATGACACCGCTGTTGGAGCAAGGATGTGACCTGTATAGCACTCCTCGAAACGGTGCTTCCTTTATCAAGCAACCAATCGGGGGCCATCATGCACAATATTTCCCCTTTTTTTTCTGCCCATCATCATCATCATCATCATCATCATCATCGTCATCGTCATCGTCATCACAGTATGTTCACTGCACGGTGTGTTGTTACCGTGTAATTTGGTTTGCCAGAAACGCTCTAAAAGGCAACCACGAGCGGTGTTGACGCGACCTTAGAGTTCCGGCCCGCTCTCCTGACGTGACGTAATCAGGTTCTGCTACAGACGTGTTATGACGCTACTGACATCACCAGTGACGTCGGCACCACTGGAGCACTCAGAAGGGGTTGAGGGAATTCTGTGTCCTTCAGTCTATGTTGTGTGTTGCTGCTTTGTTCCAGTATGACGTATCGTTACCAACTACCCCATACAAATGAGAACCTATAGAATTCTATAGAGTGTGTGCTCAGCCAAGACCACCCAGATACAGAAAGCCTGCGCGCTCGTTGACGTGACGTAACAATTAAGAGTAAGCCAATCAGGATCGTATTTTCACATAGCCAATCACGGGCGTGCTTGGCTGTAACAAGGCTTGGCTATGCAAGACTTGGCAAGGCTTGTAACAAACTAAACAGGCTATAAACACACAACAAGGGCGCAATCCGATCATGGAAGGACACTGCAACTGACCTTCTTTGTTGTACACCATGCCGACCCCGGCATGGTATATGTACCACAGGGTTTATGGCCTTCTCTATGGTCTTCGTTATCGCACAATCAGTCGCGTTGTATTGTCCGCGGCTTATCTGCTAGTGCGGCTTATCTTCCAGTAAATTTTTAAAGCGTTCCTAAAAACGGGTCCGGCGGCTTATCTGCGGTGCGGCTGCGGTGCGGCTACGCGTGAAATTACGGTATCCGCTGGCGAAGGTATACATATATGTGACTGTAGCTCCTGTGGTTCTGGGTCAAAATCGCGAGTCAAAAACCGCGACAGCAAAAACCGCGAGTCAAAAACCGCGAGATCCAAAAATCGCGATAGACAAAAATCGCAATAGGAAGCATTAGCGACACACAAATATCGCGACACCAAAAACCGCGAGTAGGGGAAAACAGCGGCAGGCAAAAAACGCGACAGCCGAAGACCGCGACTAAAAACGCGACAGCTAAAAACCTTACTCACTCTCCTTTAGAAGGGAGGATGAAAGGGGGGCATGAGGATATGAAAAGTAGGCTAACTTCCATTCCGGGAATGGGGCCCACAGAGGGCCATCCTAAAAATTTCAGATTAAGACATTTGATGAAAGTGTGTGTGTCAATTTACCTGGTAGCACGAAAGGTTTTGTGTATACAGTTTGTTTCCCAGAAAAAAAGAAAAAGAAAAACTCACATAAACATGACGTTACAGGGTCCATACGTGTTCTGGTTCGGTGGTCAGTGGGGGTCAGCGCCCTTTGCCGCCGTAAAAAAGTTTTGCTAGTCCCCCAGGAGAATTGGGGACAGAAGGAGCGGCCGAATCATGACCGATCCAGAAGCAATGCTTTTTCAGAGCCCCGAACAGCCGAGTAGCAGACGACAGCTAAGGCGTCAGCGCGAGGTTATGGGCAAATCACAGGCTGGTACTGCTCTCCACCACCGTTTCGCACACCGGTCCCTTTTTGCGGCGTACTTTAAATTCAATATCTGCGATAATTATGATACTGTGGCGTGAATTACTTCTCATGGCGCATCTTACTGGCCTAATTAATAGTTTTATAGGAAGAAAGCAGGGTATTAAAAATGACTTCTGTGCTACTTTAAACTACAGCTTTCGATGTGCTCAATCTGTATACTTCACACTTGTACGTAACGCGTTACTTGTAATCAATTACATTTTTTAGTAATTTTTCGAGTAATCGATTACTCAGTAATTGGTTATATTTCCGGCAGAGTGAACGTGATAGCTGACGCGGGCAGGGAATGAGTGTATATGCCATTCTCTAGCTCTTCCATGTCCGTATTTGTACGGCGTCCGGCGGAGACCAACATATTTCAAGTCTTGTCAAATGTCTGAAACACTGCCAGTCAGCACCGGCGTGCTCAAAAAGTATCTTCTTCAATTCTATGCAGGTTTGCTCGCGGGTTTTGGCCATCGCGGTTTCTGCCTATCGCGGTTTTGCCTGTCGCTATCTTTGGACGTCGCCTTATTTGCTTGTCGCTGTTTTTGACCCTCGCGGTTTTTACCTGTCGCGGTTTTTGCTAATCGCGGTTTTTGAAAATCGCGGTTGTTGACTCGCGATTTTGTCTGTCGCGGTTTTTGACTCGCGATTTTTGGCGGCCACCAGCTCCTGTATTGTCACTGTTTGTTCGTGGACCCCGCCATGCTGAAATCGTAGCGCCGTCTAGCCGGGGGAGCACGTTGGAAACGGTTTACTGCACAAGCCAGAGAGGAGGAAAGCACATGGTCCGTGTGCTTCCTCTCTGCTATCGCTTTCCTCCTGTCTGGTTTCTGCTGGCTGTAAAAGCGCTGGGTGTGAGGCTGGCTGGGAAACGGTGGCAAAAAGTTAAGAGAAAAGTGCCCATGGGGAGAAAGACGAGTGCATGTTATTTCAAGTTGCTCACGTTACCTTTGAATTCCGTTCTGTGAATTCACACTCGCTGATGTTGAGGAGATGACAGAAACGAAATCGTTCGGGCGTGAATGCGAACTGGTTCGCGTCCATCATCAACGCGAAGGTACCTCTGATGACAGCCTGCGTTGTGGAACAAGATAATTGCGCGTTAATTAATTTATTTATTTAGACGTACTCGCTAGCAGGACGAACAATGTAACACAACATATTGATGTCTCATTCTTCGATACCGAATTCTAATTCGGTACCAAAACGCCGAAATCTCCGTACCTCGCACTCTTGAATTCCGCGCCACAGTGACTGGACGTAATCCAACACCACAAGTTCCTTGGACGTGCCACTAGGGGTAATTTTGTTAACGGTTTCACTTGTAAAGAAACAAACAAAGAATATGGGAGAAAACATTGTAAATCTCACATACGTGATGCCGTCATGGTGTTGTAAGGTGGCCACTGCCTCCTCTGTAGCAAGAAACAACAGTTGTTACGCAGGCCATACATACACCGGTCCAAGCACTATACTTATTTTCTTTCGCGGACGAACGTTACTTCTGCTGCAAGAGAATTCTATGCATACTCACTAAGCACTTGTAGCCGTGATAGTTGCTCCTTATCACCACCCACGGCCAGTTGTTTGCACGCCTGATGACACAATGCAGGAGACCGTAAAGTATCATGATATGCAGATCAAAATTCACTACTATCTTCATTTCGACATTGCATCTACGTTTGTATGTGTTTTTTCTTTCAAGCGGAACGTTTAGGAAGGAAAGCTAGGGTTTTGGAAACCGCTGACCGCGACAACAGCAGGCGCGCTTGCTTACAAACCATGATACGATCTCTAGCATAGCTTTGCCAGTGCTTTTAAGCTACTGTAAAGCAGCAGGCAAAATGTTAATATTGGCAGCGGCATTTGAAAGCTTATGCCGAAAGAAACCCACACTGCAAAGTTTATGCGCGACAAAAAATCCTATATATTTTTTTAGTAACTTCTGAAATCGCGCTGAAAAGACGCGCGGGGCGACCCCTGGTGGGAAACAATCGCGTATTCGTCGAGCAACAGTGTTACATGTCCCCAACCCTCTATCGGCTAAGTCATGGGCTAAGAAGTAGCTGCCTAGGTTAACTTTCTTTGAAAAGCTTGTTCAAAAAAAGATAGTCCCTGACAAATATTCTCTCAAACTGCAAGAACATTGGTACATAGTGGAAATGAGTAATATACTGACAGCAGAATCACCATGAAAGCCACCTACGCAAAAAATGCATCACGTCCGGCAAGCCGGTGTGGTGATGGCAGCGCTTCATAGATGTCGCTGTACGCTCCATTGTTATTGGCATGCTTATGTCCACCGCCCTACATGGCGGGAATTGCGGAGTTCATGTCAGGTCTTAGACACGGAGTTGCTCGTAATATAGAATCTTAATTTTCTAAAAAAACTGCTACGGGGTGGATGTGAACAAATTTAGTGGCGTTTGTGCACTGAGCATCCGGCTATGAAATGAGCCAGCAGTACAACAACAACTTTATTTTGAGATGGAGAGTGGGGAGGTTCATCGCCAGAGGCGAGACTCTACCCCATTGCTGGTGGGGATGTGGGGAATAAAACAAGGAGCCCCTTCACAATAACGATCCAAGTCCGATGGTGTCCAGAAATGTCAAAAGAGCTTTGAGCGCAGATCGTTGCTGGGCTGGATTGGGCCAGGGACCAAGCAATTTCGATAGGGAGAAGGGGCGAGAGTCCAGCTGACTAAGGGACTCGGAGAGTGCGGTTTGGGAAGGTTGGTAGTGGGGGCAATGAAGAAGAATGTGCTCCAGATCCTCAAGAGCACCACAGTGGCAGCAGGTGGGAGAGTCAACTTGTCTCAAGCGGTAACGCCACTGAGCTGTAAAGGCCACATCGAGTCGCATTCGGTGGATTAATGCAGCATCTCGACGAGAGGTGTTTCATGGCATGCGGAAAGCGAGCGTTGGATCAACTCTGCTCAACATAGATGGGGGGAGAATGTCGGCTGTCCATTGGCGGGAAGCCAGGGGTGTCACGAGGCGTCGCAGAATGGAACGCCGTCTCCTCTCAGCAGAACAATACTGGCCCGTTTCCGATACGAGAGTGCTTACGAGAATTACCGATTGTAGGCCGGCCATCACCACATTAAAGGGTGTCGGACTGAGAATACTTCCTTGGGGGACTCCTTGATGAACAGGATGCTGAGGGCTTTGGCCTTGGGACGTACGGACAGCGACAGTTCGCTCCGTAAGGAAGTCTTGGAGCCAGATGAAGAGCCGACCGGATAACCCAAACTAGCGCAAGGCGTGCAGCACACAACAGCCAGCAGTATAAAATTTGTGCCTGTTGCTTTACAGTACGTATATGCTGCATAAACTTTTATCTTCGAGCTCGTGCAAAATACACTGTCAAAGCTGTAAAAGGACCTTCTTCGGGTCACGATCCGAGTTCCGCGTTTCCCTATCAGTTACAAATTCAGTCTTCAATCTACCAGCTCTCGTAGAGCAATTCGTCGTAGGACTGCTCCTTATAGATCCATAGGTAGTTCTCCTACTTTATGACAATAGGCACTCTTTATATTAGTTCACAGAACTACGTCCATAGGTAATTTTTCGACTTGATGACAATACGCGTATGTGAGTCGCGACAACCACCGCGGTATCCACTTGGCGACACGCCTGAACTCTTCGCGGAACCCTACGTTGTTCCGCTCCCATGCTAGTCGACGAACACAAGACTATGCATTCGACTGCACCTCTGCGACAAGGCAGCAGATCCTTGGTGTAACTCCCAACAATTCTCCTATACAACCACTGGTCGGTTGCTCTTCTGTACTTTCACGGTGCTACAGATCTGCGTTGCGTTACACCTACACCAAAAGTAGCACCGGTGGAATGTTGTATCGTATTCTCAAAGTCATAATGACGCAAAATGTGAAGCACTCTCCGGATGTTTGAAATAAATGCTGTAGCGGTAACCGCATACGACGATTTGTCGACGGAAAAACCGGCCAACTTTCTCACCCACACGACAACCCGACGGATAAACGGCAGGACGCACCGCGTGCACAGATTTCCACTGCTATAATACAATACAAATATTGACTTCCAATTATCTGATAAACATATTGTTACACGTAGAAAAGTTTAGTGGCACACAGAAGAAGCTACTGCGGTCAAAGCATATCAGCAAAGCAAGCGCTACAAAAGCGCCCTCAGACAGCAGCCGGCGGGCGACAGCATCCTTCCCAGTTCCCAGGTTGGTCATACTGGTCATACGGGCATCCCATATGACCCGTATAACCACCAGCTCCCGTGGCTCAGTGGTTAGCGTGCTAGCCATGTCACGTCGAGACTGGGAGGTACCCGGGTTCGAATCCCGGTGCCGGCTGTGCTGTCTGGGGTTTTTCCTGGGTTTTCCTCAGACATATGTCGGCACAGTTCCCCCTGAAATCGGCCCAGGACGCACATTTCCCCAGGGCGTCAGTCGTGACGTTGCCCACATACGTGAGGCCGACAACGGCAAGCCCTTTCAACATCACCACCACCAAAACCACCTGTATAACCAGTATGGTGGCGGGCAAATGCCACGCCCGCTCGTGGAACGGTAGCACGTGGAGCGGTCCTATAGCTAGGCTGCCGTCGAGCGGCCGCTTCCGATCTTCGCCGGATTTTTCTGTCCTGCACCGCTGTGTCGTGGTCGAGACGTTCCCATTGCTCGCGTCGGCTCATCCGAAAAACGGTGTCGGTGGCCGGTTTTCCGTCGGGAATTCGCCGTATGCGCTTACCGCTTGTATCTCAAACATTCTATACCTGCAAGAACCCGTTGGCGTAGCGGACCATATACTTAAAGGCTGGACGCGTCGTGTAGAAGCCCGTCCACGTACGTGACGGCTTATCGGTGTACGGAAGGAAATCCCCCCGAAAAGTGGGCCAAGTTTTGTTGAGTCCGTGCAAAGCTTTTACGTAGCATCCCGGGGTTGAGTAATCCAGGTTAATCTTGAACGCTTGCCCCTGAGAACAGAAGAGGTACCTAGGTTAAGTGCATGTAGAAGTAAAATCTTATCTGAGTGCATGTTATGACGCACAAAGAAACACCGGAATAGACACAACTCCCCAGATCCCTCATAACAGTGTCCGATTCGCCGTTCCACAGCCATCTTTCCCCACCTTGACCACCCAAATAAAGTCGACCTCTTTTTATATCATTCTAATGTGTTTTCAAACTCTTTTTTTTTGCCTCACCGTCCTAGAATGGAATGACCTTCCGAGTAACATCGCTACAATAATACCAACTCAAGAATTTCATAACGCAATCTCTGTTCTGTTTTCGTAGTTACTATCCGGTTACCTTCCTATGTGTTTTCCTTGTGTCCAGGACCTCTTATGTACCATTAATGTATACCACATGATCCATTTTCATCGTAGCTGATAATGTATTTTCTGATTTCCACATTTCTGGTTCATCATGCATAAAGTCTTACTTAAGGGGGGGGGGGTTACTTACTGGAGCCCCACGTGACATATCCACCGACCGCTCCGACCGCTCCGACCTTCGAGAAAACACAAGGAGGGAGAAGACAGCTCCCCACTTTCCCCTTTTTCGATCAGCGTCACGTGACTTTTCCACAACGTGACCCTCCCCGTCGTTGCTAGGAGACGACTGCCCTCTCCAGAACATGACATCGTAAATTTGTTGGCTTATGAGTCCATCACCCGCTCCCCACGCCATCGAAACTTGTGGAGGCTCAGCAGATCTTCAAAAACTGACAGAAATGCACAGCGTTCGCAAATAGGATTGAAATTCCGCGTGTAGGATCCTTGAGGCACCGTCTTTTCATGAACTAAGTAAAATAAACGCTGTTTTCCGAGTACGGAGCGGCACTTTAAAGGGACTATGAAATTTCCCGAACCCCCATACTTTTTTTCGATGGAAACTGTTCTTCCCACAGAGAAACTAATATGCCACAAATTTTTCCGGACGAAATCCCTCCACTCTGCGAGGAGCGCGCGCTGGAAATGTCTCTTCCGCGTTCCTCCTCTCCCGCGCATATTTCCCTGCCGATGGTGTAACTGTACGGACCGCTCTTCGGTTCCCCGTTACGTCACCGGTGTTGCACAATGGCAAGTAATGCCGCGAGCTCGCGCTGTGGCTGCCGCCACTGCCGAAATCTGCCGATCGCGCGAAAGCTGCTGTCATGGAGATTTCCACTCCCGATGAACGCATACGCGGGATCCTACGGCGCATGCTCCTGGCGAGATTCCTCGGCTCGGCAGCTCGTCACGGCGCGGCGCCAGCTGTCCTCCCTTCGCCGCTCCGTTTAAAGTCGCTCCTGAGAAATCCGCTCGCGCGACGAAAGTAAAATTTCGGTTCTAGACTCAGAAAAATGTCTTCTTTCGAACGAAACGAAGAAAAAAATCGTTTCATAGTCCCTTTAAGGAATTTAATATTCTTCCCACACATCTCATCTCGGGTCAGAATATACAGGGTATTTGTGCTAACGTGTCCAGAAATTACATTTAAAACGAGCGATAAAAGAAAAGCAAGTGGCACTTCACTAATAGCACCTGTTTCTTAGTCAAGAAGCTGAAAAGTAGAAGCTCAGCTCCTGTACTGAATGCCATACTAGTAGCGCACCAAAAAGCAGTGATCGCTGGCCATGACGTGATTTTCCGGTGGATACCTGGCCACTGTGGGATCACCGGACATGATGCGGCCGGTCACAACGCCGGGAAAGCACATGGAAATAGTACATTCCGCACTGTTTACTTCACGAAGGTGGACGCCAAGAGTGCCTTAAAGTCTCTGAGCCATAAGCTGTCAAAAGATCAATGGTTTTGTGGCGAGGCTGGATCTTCCCTTCTGCACCGGGTTGACCCCGAACTAGCTCTGGTCCTCCCAACATCCATGCCACGGCAGATTACGTCATTGTTTCACAGGCTCCGGCTCAATGTACCATACAGTGCAAGACTCCTGTACAGGCTTGGGAAGGCGGACTCTCCTAATACCCCTGTGTCACACGGGCATTTCGATCCTTCTCGAATCCGATCTGCATCGAACTTCCCGAGCACGCTCGAGTTTTGACGCTGCTACACGGCCACTTTCAATGCGCATTGAATGGTTGACCTGTGCAAATGAATAAACGGAACTCATTAATTTCGCGTTTCCTATATAACAGCGATATTAGTGGTAATTTATCGTATACCGATGTAAGCATCATTTGTAGCTTCGCGCGCATGTCCGTCTTAAGTTATGACAGTTCACCGGGGTCGAGGATGCAAATGGCGGCCGTCGAGCAGTCTTGAAATTCTCAATCCTGTTATGGAAACTGTCTTGAGTCAAGCAGGATCAAAGTTCGATCCTGCTTGGAAGCGGCCGTGTAGCACCATCCGATCTGCATTGGGTTCAAGCAGGTTCGGTCGAGCAGGATCGAAAATGCCCGTGTGACAGGGGTATAATTGTCCAGTCTGTGGCTCAATCGAAGACGTCGAACATATTATAGTTACGTGCCCAAGATACTCTGAGTGTCGTGACAGACTTGTAGCCGCGTTAGGCCGGGTTGACAATCGACCCTTCGGAGTGCAGAAGGTGCTGGGCCCATGGCCAATGAGCACTCAACTGCCAGCTTTGCGAGCCGTTACACAGTTTTTAAGGGACACCAAGCTGTTAGATGGGCTATGACCTGTCTGTGGCGTTCGTCGCCGCTTCGCGACATCTCCAGTGGGTGATGGTGGATGTGTCTGGAACTCCTTTCCTTAGGTGATCTGGGGTAGCCGGCCCTCGTGACGAGGGCTACAATCCCCGTTTTTTTCTTTCTTTCTTTCAATCAATCAATCAATCAAGCTGAAAAGTATCGTTCGTTTCTCTTTTATCGCTCGCTTTAAATACAATTTCTGGACACGTTAGAGCAAACACCCTGTATATGCAGTGGCAGATATGCGCCATGCACATCAAGCCCAAACTCTGCGCGAACGGTTGAGGTCCCAGTCTCTGCCAGCTACCGGAGCCAATGACAGGAAAGGCGTATACGCGTCCAGACTCGTTGGCGGACATAGGACGGAGGAAGTTGACCTATCGGGTCATTAAATTCGTATCCAGATGCAAGATGACTTGCACGTAATGGGCACGTCTTTTACTGAAGATTATATGAGACAGTTCAGCGCGCAACACTCGTCTCCTTTGAGAGACAGCGTTACATCGGCCATATAGGCCACAAAAACATAGCGTCGCCAGCACACCCAAGCGGCTACAACATATCGGCCCAATATTGGACCGATATTGGCAATACTTAGACATTGCCTGAGAGAGACCAGAAACTGATCTCATTTCTTATGGTATGTTACGTGAGACGCAAGACATGTATTCGAGCATGGAAGGTGCGGCAATAAGGAAGCACCAATGTGCTGTCACGTGTCCAGGCTCACCTTTACTATTAGCACAATTTTATAGCAAACTGACTTACCACTTCTGTTGTGTTTTGGAGAAGCACATCCAAAAACGCAAACGTTTCTGTAGCGTCATGGAAGGACAAGTCACCTCCATAAATGAAAGCCAGTTGGCTGGAGGGATATACTTCTGTCTGCACACGAGAGCTAGTCAAATATGGTGTTCCCCTTAAGCATACTGTGGCTAACCTGTTTCGTCAGGTAGTCGACCAACTGGCGTGGTGCAGATTCCAAGCGTTGAGTCACCTCCTGTAATCGAGGCAAAATAGTAATGGCGTAAAGTGTAATGCCTCTCCGTGTGCGAAAAAAAAAAACAACATCTTAGGTACCATTCCATCAGAAGCATCGTGTACAATGGTCAAACAACTTGTACAGCGAAGAACAATGGTCTCATCGAGAAAGAACTGTTGTAGAAATGTCTATGGGGGTTTCGGGATTGTCACGTGAAATAATTCCAGGATGAAAAAGGGCTCAATGTTGGCGTGTGGGCAATCAACATTACTTAACACAACAACAACAATAACTGGAGAAGTGATGATGACATCAGCGCCACTTCACAGCGGTTATTATGAGAGGATGAATTATGATGAAAGGTGTCGCAAAGAGGTCGATACAACACAAATATGTAAGGAAATGGGGTCAAGACAACAGTAGTGCGGCCTTTAGGGTTCCTATATATAGACCCTGCTATATATGACCCTGTGCTATACAGGGTGTCCCAGAAAACGTGTCATTGAATTATAATAAAAAAACTACACCACCTAAGGTCATGCGGTCAATGGCATTTGTTCTTACTGGGTCTTTGCCACCTCCTCATGTGAATGTCGTGTAACGCAAGTTTAATTATGTAAATTATTGCGACCTAAAGTCTGAAATTTGCCAAGTAAAGGTCACCTTTTAACCCACCAATGTGAGGAGCGTGTCTAATTTAGTCAAATTAATGATAATTGACAGGGATATTCAGGAGCTATCCCATCGGAAAAAATAGCCGAACATCATGCACTCTTAAAAATGAACTTCACCGCACAGCACGCTCCTAGCCAACCATTATCACGGATGATATCGTTATCTGCCGTGATTTGTTGAGAACGGGGGGCGTACGCCTTTTTTGTGACACTTATGCTGCCCATAATTGTCACAAAAAAGGCGTACGCCTCCCGTTTTCAACAAATCAGGGCAGGTAACGATATCATTCGTGATGATGGTTGGCTAAGAGTGTGCTATGCGGTGAAGTTCATTTTTAAGAGTGTGCTCTACAGAGGTCGCACAGAATAGCGCACGATGAATTTTTCAGCGCAATCTTTGTCAGTCCGACGAAAGGAGGTTGGAAACCCAGCCCTCCCCGACATCGCAGAAAGAGATAAAACAGGCACGGCTTATCACGTCCGACGTTCGCTGGGACAATGCTTTCCATCTCCCAATTTTAGGAACTGTTACTTTTTCTACTATCACTCTGTGGGCTGGCTTCGGAACCTCCTTTCGTCGCACTGAGAGG
This sequence comes from Ornithodoros turicata, assembly GCF_037126465.1. NCBI lineage: Eukaryota > Metazoa > Arthropoda > Arachnida > Ixodida > Argasidae > Ornithodoros > Ornithodoros turicata. The sequence continues at coordinate 7,655,457 of NC_088206.1, read as the reverse complement.
GATTGCGCTCAAAAAGTCATCGCGCGTTATGGTCCGGTGCCCCGAAAAGCATGATATTCGGCTATTTTTTCCGATGGGATAGCTCGTGAATATCACTATCAATTATAATGAATTTGAGTGAATTCGGCACACTCTTCATATTGGTGGAGTAAAAAAGTGACCTTGACTTGGCAAATTTCCGAGTACAGTTCGCAAATATTTACATAATTAAACTTGGAGTACATGACATTCACATTAGGAGGTGGCAAAAACCTAATAAGAACAAATGCTGTTGACCGCATGATTCTAGGTGGCGTAGTTTTTTTATTATAATTCAATGACACGTTTTCTGGGACACCCTGTATATATATATATATATATATATATATATATATATATACAAATATAAAAATGAGCAAATGCTCCATGGCTGCACGTGAGGCATATGTTTACAGTTCAAGCGTGTCACAATCCCAGCCGTGGACGGCCGTTTCGAGCTTCTTGGCTCTCATCGGCACAGCGTATAGGGCTACGCTGTGCCAATCGACGGCTCTGTCTGAACGTATCGAATATACTGCATTTCTTGCACAAGGGACAAACGTTAGTTTAATGATTCTTTGCGCAATCCAAACTATACTAACCGGGCGAGCCCATCTATAGGGTGAAACCTACTTTGGAATGGCAGTCTTTCATCATACTTGATTTAGGTCACGCGGAACCCTCTGACAAATCGGCGAAACAACTGCATGTTTCGAATCTAGGGACACCGGTTAGAGAACTTGCGTAAAATCTACTGATTATTGAAGTTTTGAAAATACCAACGAAGTGCTACTATGTGGTATCTCTTCGTTGGAGGCGCTCGGACGTTTTTTATCCATCCTACACTGTTAAAACAGAACTTCACCACATAGCACGCTCATAGCCAACCATCATTCCGAATGATATCATTCTATGTATTGATTTGTTGAAAATGGGAGGAGGCGCCTATCTGGGACACATTATCTTGTCCCAGATAGGCGCCTCCCCCCTGTTTTGAACAAATCAGGACACAGAATGATATTATTCGGCATGATGGTTGGCTAGGAGCGTGCTATGTGGTGAAGTTCTGTTTTAACAGTGTAGATCGTCTTTCTAGAAACAACGTTAGTGCACTCTTAAAAATGAACTTCACCGCATAGCACGCTCCTAGCCAATCATAATCTCGAATGATATCGTTATCTGCCCTCATTTGTTGAAAACGGGAGGCGTACGCCTTTTTTGTGACACTTATGCTGTTCATAATTGTCACAAAAAAAGGCGTACGCCTACCGTTTTCAACAAATCAGGGCAGATAACGATATCATTCGAGATTATGATTGGCTAGGAGCGTGCTCTGCGGTGAAGCTCATTTCTAAGAGTGTAGGGTGAAACCTACTTTGGAATGGAAGTCTTTCATCATACTTGATTTAGGTCATGCGGAACCCTCTGACAAATCGGCGAAACAACTGCACGTTTCGAATCTACACTGTTAAAACAGAACTTCACCACATAGCGCGCTCCTAGCCAACCATCATACCGAATGATATCATTCTGTGTCACGATTTGTTCAAAACAGGGGGGAGGCGCCTATCTGGGACAAGATAATCTGTCCCAGATAGGCGCCTCCTCCCATTTTCAACAAATCAATGCACAGAATGATATCATTCGGAATGATGGTTGGCTAGGAGCGTGCTATGTGGAGAAGTTCTGTTTTAACAGTGTAGGGACACCGGTTACAGAACTTGCGTAAAATCTACTGATTATTGAAGTTTTGAAAATACCAACGAACTGCTACTATGCGGTATCTCTTCGTTGGAGGCGCTCGGACGTTTTTTATCCATCCTAGATCGTCTTTTACGTGATCCAAGATTCTAGAAACAACGTTAGTGGGTAAAGGGTGGACAACAGAAGACAATTCTCTTGTCATCAAGACGGATGTAGTTGAGAAGGCTTCGTTGCAAATAAATCTAATGCGAGAGTGGACTTACGCTCTCAGTACTGGGACAGAGAATCTGGTCAAAACAAAATTCTTGCGGCACGTAGTACGTATTTGGAGGAATCCACGTGAACATGTCGGCGATTCTCTCTGAAAAGTAATCTATCATGAGAACCTCAGAATTGTACGCTCAAAAACAGTTTGAAGAGTCAGCTTGACAACAACGACAGGTGGATATGTCCCACTAATGTCCCAGTTGTCCCAGTAATGGATCGCCGTGTGGTGGTAACACGTCCACACCGATGTACTATATCCATACCGTTGAGATTGAGATGCGCATTTTCGGTATAGTATCAAAAGTCTTACCAACATCGTTACTGCTGTGACTATACAGGGTGCTTCAAAAAACGTGTCATTCGGACTTTATAAAAAAACGGGACGACGGCAAAATACGGGGTATACGGCACTTGTGCGGCAACTGAATGTGCTATCTTGCAAAAATATTTCCATTTGATTTTAATTAAAAGAAATTGAATTTCTTTAATTGAACTTCAAAATTTCTTAAGTCAACCTCACGTTTTTTTTTTTTTACAGAATTAGAGAGCCTGTAGCGAACTTAGTCAGATCCACCAAGAAATCCGCTCGATATTGCAAAGGGAACTGCACAAAAAAAGTTCCGAAGTTGAGGCTTCAGAGTTTCGGGTATTGAACAGCGCACCAAATCAGTCGCACAGATGCGCGGAGGGCAGGACATGGTCCTGCCGAAAGATTCGAGAAAGATTCGGAAGATTCGTAAGATTCGTGCAGTCGCAGAACCTTCCTTGGATTCGGATCTGGATTCGGATCCGGATTCGTCCCATCTCTAAACATAATACTCATCGATGGGATACTTGCTGTTTCCTGGTTCAGTTTTCCAGACGAAAAGCATCTCCTTCTCCGCCTGACGTCTCGCTACATCGTCGTTGGAGACTCTTCCAATCATCAGGCCATCAAATCCCATCTGTACATGAAAATGGGAAAAGCTTCGTGGCATTCATATTCTTTTATGCGGTGGCACAATTCTGTCCCGTTAATTTCCTCTGTTACGCTGATAACTAAACAGAAGTCCATGCTCGATGGATGCGCCGTGCGACTGTTCCGGACCACGACCGTGACGAGATTATAACGACCGTGTCATAATCGGCAACCCCTATGAGAAGCCCGTCCGCACGATCCGCAAGGGGCGCTACTCGTCGGCCCGCGAGATCTACATCATGATTGGACAATGAAAATTTGAATTTTGAACGCGCAGAAGCGGACGTACGACTACTGTAGCAGACGACAGCAACAGCTCTTATGAAGGCGCGTAGAATGATGATGATAATCAACTTTAGAAACAAGCATCTCTCGTGGGACATCCACCGCTTGTAAAAAAACACTAAGCAGAATTTGTTTTTTTTTTTTTAATAAACATCTTCGCCCCCCCCCCCCCCCCCCCCCATAACCGGACCTATGGGTAGCGCCACCGCTAGCTTCCAAATGCGGCGCTGGGAAGTGGTGCCTGTGACATGCGTCGTCAGTAGGCCGTGTTCCGGATACAGTGCTGGTGCTTGAATTACAGTAAACCGAAATATTCTGGTGCAGCCACGGAGTTTGGCCTTTTATTGTCTTACTTCCTGCGCATAGAGCTTTTTTTTTTTCTTCTTCTTATTCCTTCGTATTTTGTACACGGCGTTTCACTTAGTGAGGCCCTCAGCTAAAGGGGAGGTATCGCATTCCACTTGACCCTCGTACCTTTAGCTTTTCGAAAAAGACTGAGATATGAAACATAAATACCCTCTTTTGTCTCTGTCTTCTTGCTTATCTCCCTCCAACTATACATGTTGAACCCCATCACGATCTCTGTTCTTCCCTAGTCATCATCTGTTTGTTTTCTCATCAACTTATCATCTGTTTGTGCTTTCTGCGTGTAAGCGTACTGGGGTAGCCAGTTCGACATCGTCGAAACTCACATCCCAATTTTTTTCCTTTTTTTTTTCTTTATCACATCACCATCACCATCTCCCTGTCTGCAGTCTTAAGGAACCGACGGATGCCCGCTACTTCATATTTGAACACCAGATGGTCTTACGCAAAGTACCCTGAAGCTACGCAGCACAAACCTGTCTCGGATGACCACGTACTCGTGTGTCACGCAGACAATTCGGGTGTCTCCAAAAGGGTACCTTCTATGCACACTGCAACACTCAACACTCTTAAAAATGAACTTCACCGCATAGCACGCTCCTAGCCAACCATAATCTCGAATGACATCGTTATCTGCCCTGATTTGTTGAAAACAGGGGGCGTACGCCTTTTCTGTGACAATTATGAACAGCATAAGTGTCACAGAAATGGCGTACGCCCCCCGTTTTCAACAAATCAGGGCAGATAACGATATCATTCGAGATAATGGTTGGCTAGGAGCGTGCTATGCGGTGAAGTTCATTTTTAAGAGTGAAAGTGCCCAAAACGTCTACCGATTTTTCGAACGAATATCTGTAGTAAACCTGCAATGGCGCAGCCTTACCTGTGCGAAAAGGTTGGCTTGACATCTCGAATGTCCAAAAGGATCCGCTTGCCAGGCTACGGTTGGCCGACCACAGTCCCCGAACGTGTCATTTAGGAACCTTAGGCCTAGCGTCATCTGATCGATGATTGCCGTGTAATGCGTGACGGCTTCGTCGTTCTGGACCCAGCCGCCGCCGACGAACTGCAAACGGCCTACGCAAGAATAGAATGATAAAGGAGGCCACGAGCCATTCATTAAAAGGTACACCGCTTTTCGTCCCCCTAGGAGGACGTCCATCCCCATTCGAGACATGGGGTGATAAAGATTTGACAGTGGCCGTACACTCTTAAAAATGAACTTCACCACATAGCACGCTCCTAGCCAAGCATCATCCCGAATGACAACGTTCTCGACCCTGATTTGTTGAAAACGGGGGGAGGAGCCTATTTTGTTGCCATTATGCACGGCACAAAATAGGCTCCTCCTCCCGTTTTCAACAACTGTAGGGCGAGAACGTTGTCATTCGAGATTATGGTTGGCTAAGAGCGTGCTATGTGGTGAAGTTCATTTTTAAGAGTGTAGCCCTGCATGGAGGGTAATTTGCATCGTATATAGAATAGCATGCAAATGCACCTGAGCTTAGAAGCGCCCGCAGGTCGTCTTGCTCCTTTTGGGACCTTTCTTTCCACCAACGAGAGAAGAACACATTTTCACAGGAAACATACCGCCGCTTGTTGTTGGTCACGAGTGAGTCAATGGACGAACCGTAGATGTCTTTGACGTCTGCAACGTGAACACGGCATGTACCCCCAATTCTAACGCATGGGAGTGTTGCAAATACACTATGTACACATGCTATGCATATACCCAAGCAGCACAATGTACTGAAAGTCGAGTGCAATAGGGGTGGACGGGTAGGTGGAAGGCCTTGAACAGACTTTTGAAACTAAAGAACATTGATAAGGCACATACACTCTTAGAAATGAACTTCACCGCATAGCACACTCCTAGCCAACCATCATCTCGAATGATATCGTTATCTTCCCTGATTCGTTGAAAACGGTAGGCGTACGCCTTTTTTTTGTGACAATTATGAACAGCATAAGTGTCACAATAGAGGCGTACGCCTCCCGTTTTCAACAAATCAGGGCAGATAACGATATCATTCGAGCTGATGGTTGGCTAGGAGCGTGCTATGCGGTGAAGTTCGTTTTTAAGAGTGTACCGTCCATCCCCATTGCACTCGACTTTCGGTACATTGTGCTGCTTGGGTACACTCTAAAAAATGAACTTCACCGCATAGCACGCTCCTTGCCAACCATTATCTCGAATGATATCCTTATCTGCCCTGATTTGTTGAAAACGGGAGGCGTATGCCTTTTCTGTGACAATTATAAACAGCATAAGTGTCACAAAAATGGCGTACGCCTCCTGTTTTCAACAAATCAGGGCAGATAACGATATCATTCGAGATGATGGTTGGCTAGCAGTGTGCTATGCAGTGAGGTTCATTTTTAAGCGTGTACTCTATACCACATGCTCAATCAAGAACAGTAGTCCGGCAACGTTAATATAATTACCCCGCAAGTGGAATCAGGCTGTAGCCTCGGGGTCGCCGTACTACTTGTCGCGATGTAAAGTGGTGCGACTTAGAGTCACTAATTGCGACTCTAAGTCACTAGTGCTATTGCAGTCAATAGGAGCATGCGTAGGGCGAGGCTTAAACGGGAGGGATAACGGCCACACTTTTGTTACCATTTTCGTTACACTCGTACTTTTTTTTCGTTTCCGTCACCGTTATATGCAGCTGCAAGGCGGACAAAGCTGGCAGCTCTATATTTTTCTTTACTAAGCGCTGCTTTAGAGTACCTCACACGCACACAGGCAGTGGCTTCTTTGAAACCGCATGTCTTCGGCAATTGAAAGGAAATCTGTAGGAAATCCGAAAGGAAATCCGTCTGCGCGCGTCTTCGAGGGGGAGGGGGGAAATTTATTAGACAAAAAAAAAAAAAAAAGAGCGGGGGAAAGGTCAGCCAAACGGGACGTCGGCTTGCTATTCCGCAAAGGAAAAAAAATAACTGAAACGAGAATAAAATAAATAAAAAGAAAAGAAAATAACTAGGAAATAAAGGGTAAACTAATAAACGGTGAAAGAAGGATGTGTAGATCCCTTTTGGAATGATCAGAGCGATTTTTGCTGAGCACTCTTAAAAACGAACTTCACCACATAGCACGCTCCTAGCCAACCATCACCTCGAATGACGCCGTTATCTGCCCTGATTTGTTAGAAACGGGGGGCGTACGCCTTTTTTGTGACACTTATGCTGTTCATAATTGTCACAGAAAAGGCGTACCCCTCCCGTTTTCAACAAATCAGGGCAGATAACGATATCATTCGAGGTGATGATTGGCTAGGAGCGTGCTATGTGGTGAGTCGAGCGAATGACGGATGCATCCTAAAGACCCCACGTTGTGTTCTTCAGGGGATACAGGCGTTGCTTGAATTCAATTGCTGAGGAGGAGTGGAGGAAGGTCACCTTCCTCCACTACCGGAAGCGGAAATAAAAATAATTGTCTGGCGCTAAGAACGCTTGGGAGCAGGCATTGAATTCAAGCAATGCCCGTATATCCCCTGAAGAACACAACGTGGGATCTCCTATACTCTACATGCCTGTCCAATGAGGCAAAATCGGCCGTTCACGCTACCGTGTGGGGGTGGCCAGCTTCCTGGGGTCGGAAACACGGACAGTAGGAGCAGTGACAACCAACAGCGCCCCCCCCCCCCCCCGCTTTAGGTTTAGGCGTGAAATATGTTCAATTGCAAGCGGTAAGGTATACCCAGACATGTACAAGATACTCAAAAATGTATTTAAGATAAGATAATAAATACTAACGTTAGAATGTAATTAAGATAGAGTACAAAATACTTCAAAAGGTATTTGAAATACAATTAAGATACTATTCATCCTTGAACACAAAAAGTCACCGGTCACTGGTCAATGCGGCAAGTCGCCGCTATGGCACATGGATCACCTAAACCCCGCGCACTGCGCTAGCCGCCGCTGTATGATAGGAGTTATCTAAACACAAGTCCCAAAAAGATGACAAAGAGATACCACAGAACTTCACTAAGTATATGTGACCCAGAACAAAGCAAACTTTTAGCATGTCCCTGCTCGGCCAGGTCAGAATCCGGCGTTACCGCGTCAGGGCACACATAATAGAACCCTCACTGGCCAAGGATTAGTACAAACGGGGCATGATCTCTAAATGGAGACTTCCAAGAAGGGCCAATGTCCGGGTCTAGAGTCACTATCCGGGTCAAGTCCGAGGGACTCAGGAAATTTCCACTGAACAAGCAATAGAATGGAAAGACGAGACACATGGTTTGAGAGGGAGATCCAAAATATGTAATTAGAGTGTTGAGTAGAAAATACCATAAAATGTATTTTAAATAGAGTAAAAATACACAAAATAAAAAGTATTGAGTAGAGTACCAAAATACCGCAAATTGTATTTAAAATACAGTATTTTAAATACAATACTCCAAATACGTACAAGTCTGGGTATACCTATATGTCGGGTTACGCTGCACCGCGCCATACCGTTGCCACAGTTGCTGGACTTCGTGATCACAGAACATGTAGAGAAAGGAACTGTTCCGATTGAGTAATGGCATGTCCATTGAAACTAACTTACGTTTTGCGTACACTTCATCAACTGATTCCAACCATCCGGCATCATTGTGACTGTGAGGGATCACGTGAACGTTAACGTTCCTTTGCTTGGTGTCGGGACAACCCTGCAGACAATGACAGAAGGAAGTATTCTCAGGTTTCGCGAGAAGTTCACGTGGACTTGATCCAGCACTTAATGGCATGCAGCGTGGTCACTTTCACGTTCGCGAACGCTCGTTTGCTTGCCTAATCGATGCATCAGTGTGTCCCTAAGTGGAAATTGTCGACTGCCGACCATCGGCCAGTGGTCGGTTTTGGGTCGGCAAGCGACTTAGTCTAATGTCGCTCACAGTCGTGGTTGGCTAACGACGTTGGGCCGGGAACGTTGTGCGACGTGTTGCGGGCGAGCTATTGAGAGCTCGGCATAATAAAGGCGGGCCAATATCGGCCCTGCACTACAAACAAACTCGAAAACAACGCTGATGCTACTCGAAAAAAAAGAAAAGAAAGAAAAGACGCGATGTCTTTGTATAGTTCTCCGAGTTCAACGTGTCTAAGTAAATTTCTTCCACTTGCACAATTATGTCTAGACGAGGTGAAGGTTACTTTCCGGTCGCCCTATATATATAGGTTGCTCAGGCGGTAGCGTGCTGGCTTGATGAGCTCAAAATCGCGGGTTCTGCCCCGGGTAGCATGCAGTGTGTGTGCCCTCGAGCACCCTGTGTCTGTGGTTTCGGTTGCACGTCAAGAACCCTAGGTGGTAGAAATTACCTGCAGTCCTACACTCCTGCACAAGTGTCGTCGAACCTTACTAGCCTTACTGGTGAATCTACTTCCAGTGATTCCAGTGATTAGGAATTGTGTCTCGGTTTCTGACACAGAAAGCGCATTTTTCTTCCTTTTTTTTACTTCTCGTGTACCGATCTAATGCCTCTATGACTGACGCTGAGGGAATGCGCAATAGCATGGCATCAGAAGCTATAGGATCAGAGTGCTGCATAACCGTGGGACGTACTCCTTGTCACAAGTGGTCCATAGTTGGCCCATCGTAAAAATATTATATATATAATATTATAAAAAATATTTCCCCGTGTGCAGTAGCTTACGCCACGCATGTTTCACGGTATGAGAGTTGGAGAACAATTTCTCGGTAAAAGAATCCACCCCAGCTATATAACCCTCGTTTCTTGAACATCCTCCTACACGGAACCCCCCTACACTCTTAAAAATGAACTTCACCGCATAGCACTCTCCTAGCCAACCATCATCTCAAATGATATCGTTATCTGCCCTGATTTGTTGAAAACGGGAGGAGTACGCTTTTTTGTGACACTTATGCTGTTCATAATTGTCACAAAAAAAGGCGTACGCCCCCCGTTTTGAACAAATCAGGGCAGATAACGATATCATTCGAGATGATGGTTTGCCAGGAGCGTGCTATGCGGTGAAGTTCATTTTTAAGAGTGATATAACGAAACAACAGCGAAAAAAGAAAAAAAGAAAGGAGAAAGCCGTACGCACTAGCTGGAAAACAGAAGTTCACTTACACAACAGCACGTTTAGTTTCTGCAAGGAACTGTGGGAGGTGTAGAGAGGTGTTCAAAGGCGCGCAATACACCACTTCAGCCTGCGGCGCAGAGAAAATCTATACTACACTCTTAGGAATGAACTTCACCACATAGCACGCTCCTATAGACAACCATCACCCCGAATGACAACGTTCTCGCCCCTGATTTGTTGAAAACGGGAGGAGGAGCCTATTTTGTGGCATTATGCACGGCGCAAAATAGGCTCCTCCTCCCGTTTTCAACAAATCTAGGGCGAGAACGTTGTCATTCGGGGTGATGATTGGCTAGGTGCGTGTTATGTGGTGAAGTTCATTTTTAAGAGCGTAGCAAAACAAGGGGACTTACTTTTTCCTCGCATTGATTAGCAGACCCAGAGGCAACAATGGACAAAGCAGCACAGGCTGATAACAGGAGCCGTACAATCATTCTTCAGAAGTCAGCAATTTCCCGTCGACACACAGCAGTGCACTGTCGCGGTACATTCCAGCTTGAAGAGCGACGTTGACAACAGCGTTGCTCCCCAAAGGCGGTCGACAGGTAGCCATATGAGGATCTGTGTAAGATGATAACATATTGTATCAAGAGGCCGGATACGGTTGATCTATGACAATGTTCCCTCGCTCTAATGTCGCTCAAATATAAGGGGAGGGGGGAAGGAAAGAAGGCCTCGGGGGCTGTAATGGCGAATTCACTGGGTCAAAATGTGTCAAAACGGCCGAACGCTCAGAAATTGCTATCCGTTTTTGCCCTCACTAGGTCACCCCCGTGACAGTTGCTGCCACAGGGGTGACACAAACCCGCGCCATTGTTGTAACTACCCTCAAGCGGGTGCTTTTGGCGAAACTGTCATCTTGTCGTGGTCGCACGTCGTAGAAAACGTCGTTTTGAGACCATGTGACTCTGTTTACATGTCGTTTTGCCGCTTACCGACATATTTCCGTCGTCATAACGCAAAGAGATGAACGTAATTTGCCAGCGTAAACTACGCGATATGGTAGCCCATTTCGCCTTAGTTTAAGTGCGTCGCATCGGCTCAGTGAGTCTTCGCGCGGTCGTCATCACATCTTTGGAAACCGTCAACAGTACGAGGCCTTTTGTGCAAAATCTGCACGTTTTGCTGTGAGATTATCGGATAGAAATAATTACCGTGATCGAAAGACATTGAAATCGTCGCGCAGAAACAACAACCGCGTCGTTTACAAACGATTTCGCCGCCGATCACGGGCACCGCCATCTTTAAGCCCACGTGTGCCTTTACGTTTTCCGTGACGTGCGACCTGGACCTGTCCAGGATGCATTGCGTTCTCCCAGCACGCTTTCGCCTACGGAGCAATACATTGGATATCACCCCTGTGGTTACCACCCGAACTTGAGTGCCTGGAACCTGGCGGTTTTACTCGCTTGGGTCACGCTGGGGGGCATGGCGGTCGCTCACCTTCGGATTTCGTCGACAGCTGGCTAACCCACGTGAACTTCGACATGGAGGCCAATGATAGGGCCCTCGCCGCCCTCATGGTGCGGATGTGACGACACCGGATATAGTTGGACAATCCCCTGCCCGGTCGCGTATTTCCAAAGTGTATTGCGTTCAGAAAGTTCAGCCGACGAGGCTCCACAAGGCCCACAAGGCGCATGCACAGGTTCGCACGGCGATTGACGCTATGCAGCCTTGTAGACCGCTTCACTTGTTGCCATAAAAAATCTTACTCGTGATGATTTCTATATGCTCGTTGCCTGACAAGACAGCAGCAGTGGCACGCTCGAGAGCATCCGAAAGGCGAGAACACCTCTTGCGTCTTTGTCCTTTGTGGCATTCAAGCCACGGTGATTTAAACCTGTCAGATAAGTCGCGAATGAATCAGCCAAGTTACGCGCTGCTGTAGGGACGCGTGAGTGGCACACCTGCGGTGTACGCAGACTCAAATCATTTCTGGATCGCTCCAGTTGGCTTAATTATTTGGCATACTTTGTACATTTCAGAGTTGCACATACAGGGTGTTTCACCTAAAGTGATAATAAAATTCTAACTGGCGACGTACTCGCCGAAGGATTGTGGGACCTTGGTAATTACCTTCTGGAAACTTTTGCCACCATTGAGGAAAGCTGGGTAATTTTTAATTGCGGGAAATTAATTTATTTATTTGAACTTTGAAAAATGCCAAGCGAACCCGACTTTTTTTTTTGTTACAAGAATATGAGGTCCTTGACGGATAACCGTAGACCCAACAAAAACTTTGCACAGTACCGCAACAGAAATAGTCGAAAAAAAAAAGAACTAGTAAGAATTACGCTTTAGCCTCGCCTGCTTGATTGCCGCAAAGGAGCGCGCGCGAAATGTGCGTTTAGTGTGTCCCCTCCTAGGAAGTGTTCCGCCTTCATTTGCTTTGCCTTCTTTGTGAAGATAATGCCCCGTAATGCCGTAATGCCCCGAGAAGTTCTGTGGGAGACTGCGGTTCTGGTGGGTAAATTATATGAAATGTATACAACGAATACAGTATACATCACAAAAGCAAAACATGTGCACCACAGCACTATCATCTACACTCTTAAAAATGAACTTCACCGCATAGCACGCTCCTAGCCAACGATTATCTCGAATGATATCGTTATCTGCCCTGATTTGTTGAAAACGGGGGGCGTACGCCATTTCTGTGACACTTATGCTGTTCATAATTGTCACAGAAAAGGCGTACGCCCCCTGTTTTCAACAAATCAGGGCAGATAACGATATCATTCGAGATAATGGTTGAGTAGGAGCGTGCTATGCGGTGAAGTTCATTTTTAAGAGTGTACGCTCTGCAAACACAACACGCAACTGAAGTATAAAGTGTCTCAACAGTGCCGGCGCTCGCACACTTGTTTGAAAATCACAGAATTTGTTCACACAGCGCATTCATCACACTTGGTACTTCTTGATCGCACGCAGCGCCATGCACAGTCACCTCAAAGTTTTTGTCCGTCATCCGAGTGCGCAGCTTCGTGCCCACAAGCCCTTCAAGACAGAAGTGCCTTTCGACAGAGATCTGCACTGCTTGGTAGCGCATGGAGGATCCCTATATACAGGGTGTGTGCAGAAAAACATGACCCGCATTTAGGCACATAGCTTGTTGCCTACCTAACTAACGAACTTCCGGTGGCGCACGATGGCGCATTTATGCGTGCGAAATCTGCAGAAAAATTGTGGAAGCCATACTCAGCTTAAAAAATAAACGGAACAACGAAAACGTCGACTTCCGTGCATCAGAATAAGGCAACATGGTGGGCACCAGGGTGTATGTGAAAGGGCAACACGGTGGACGTAGGAGAGTTGTGTTCAAGTACCGCTAGGGGAGCTATCGGTGCATAAATCGAAACGGCGAAACGATGCCCCACATGGATGCTCATCGGCAGTACCCCTAGCGGTGCCTGCACATAACTCTCCTGAGACCGAAATGCACCACCATGCACTGTCATGACCGCCCTATTCTAATGCATGGAAGCCCATGTTTTCGCGCTCTGTTTATTTTTTTACACTGAGTATGGCTTCCAGGATTTTTTTGCAGCTTTCGCACGCATAAATACGCCGTCGTGCGCCACCGGAAGTTCCTCGGCTAAGTAGACAACGAGTTACATGTAAAAATGCGGGTCACGTTTTTCTGCACACACCCTGTATGTCGGCGCGCGCTTCGCTCCATCTCCTACTCGGCGACGATGTTTTGCCGTTTTTACTCAAAAAGTACTCGAACAAAGACAGATTACTGAAAAAAGTAATTAAGTTACAGTTAGAAGTGCATGTTTGATAATGTATCTACTATTTCCTCAAGATACACCAAAAGTATCTAAGTACATGTACTCAGGTACTTTTACTAAGTTACTTAACAACCCTGGTCAATTCCTCAACCTCATCGCCGTTGCGTGCCAATAGCTTGCGCCAGAGATGAGCCAGAGATCACGGGTAATACCACTCAAACAGAGGAATGCATGCTTAACGTGTAACTGGCGTAACTGTCGCTAAAAGAACAAGACGATCATGGCGACGGCAAAGTCTGAGACGGAAAGAGAAGAAGAAGAAGAAGAAGAGGAGTAGGAAAAGAAAGAAACAACGATGCCCATGCGCAGTATGCGTTTCTATCCTTCTCGAGGAGGCCAGACAAGCTTGATGTCGAGCTTTGCTAAGCAACGGCTGTCTCTGACGAAGTTTCTACTTTTAGTCATTGTAGTCGATGTGCTCCTAATTTCAATTCCTATATTCTTGGGAAAAACGAAAGCGGCCATCCCAGCAGGAGCTTTCTTCAAGGTAAGGATCTTCCACTTGGTCCTCTTGGTCCACGGAACTTACACGATATGCCAACGGTACGACATTGAGGCGCGAATCTTTTTCAGACAACAGGCTTTGTCGGTGGTTAAGGACACAGATGGGGGAATCCGAGTCGCAGTTTGTGCTCTGTTAAGCCCAGAACAAGACCCTCACCGCAAATCACATAGCATATCATTTACATGACATAGACAACCTCGAATGCTGCCGCCATATCATAATGCACTCTGGCTGCGCACACTTGTTGTAATGTTGTCGTTGTTTGTGGCTGTCCTGCTTGGACGAGCAAATAATTTTTACTTGGACATTTTTCGATATCTAAATTCACTGCTTCCGGCGATGCATTAGAAACATTTTGTAATTCTTTGCACGTATGAAGGATTCGGAGCACAGCGTAGGCAGGGCGGCAATGTTCCGATTCTCCGGAGTGCACTTTCTAACATGACGACGTGGCAATCTGCGAAACTTCCCAGAACAGGGGAACGAACACCGTCAAACAAACGTTCAACCGCGGCGTTTTCTTGCTGACGTCTACGCAAATTGAATCCCCAAAGTCGGAGCTTAAATCCGGAGTGTTAGGTATTTTTTACTGGCTTAAATGTTTCCCCGATTTTGTGTGCGGATTAATCCAATACAGGACACCTAGGTATCGCACGTAGGCAAAATTATTCGTTACGAATGGTTCTGGATGTACGTTCGCGCGTGATTTTGCGTGACGGTCTGTGACACTCAAGTGCGTCCGATCTATACGTAGATATAGCAGTTGTCTAACTAACTCTGCAGGAATCAGCATTTTCTGCATTCAGAAGGGAGGCACTGCGATCCATGATCGTCCCCAACAGCAGCGTGGACAAGAGCAACCTCACTGCTTTGCACGAGATCGTCACCAAGATGAATACGCAACAGGTGAAGACCCGACGCGTTTAGCGGAAACCGCGTTCGACGATTTCTCGCCGGAGAAACGGCAAACTTTTTCACCGTCTCGACAACTCGACAGAGAAACGGCGGGACAAACCGCACGCACCGATTTCCACTGCGGTGGACGGTGGCGCCCTTGCGGGCGTTTCGTTAGCCCGTGTCAAATATGGACTTCAAATTAACTGATCAATATGTTGCTACACATAGAAGGGTTACAGTGGCACACAGAAGTTGTTCTCGCGGTCAAAGCATATTCGCAAAGCAAGCGCTACAAAAGCGCCCTCAGGCAGCAGCGGGGCAGCCGGTGAGAGACAGCAAGCTTCTCAGTTCCCAGGTTCGTCATTCGTGGAACGGTAGCGAGTGGATCGGTCCTATTGGCTGCCGTCGAGCGGACGCTTCCGCTATTCGCCGGGTTTTTGTGTCCACCGCTGTGGTCGAGGAATCGGTGACGTTGGCCGGTTCTCCGTCGAGAATTCGTCTTATAGGGCTGTCGCACTGAAGTTTGCACAGCGCCATTTCTGGCCCAAGCGGCCACGGATCCAAACAGTAAGGAGCTTCATCAGCGGGTTTTGCATGGCGTTTCAAACGGTATGATGCCAAGGAAAGCTACAAAACCTGTAGGAACTCCACAGTAAAAGCGGTGCTTCCTGAAAATTGCGAACAACTCGGGACCGTGTATTTGAAAGTGCCGCGTCGTCTGCTAAACTAGGGAGTGTTGCATAATTTGGGGCACTGATGTTGCTGCTCACTTGCGCCACCTGGCCCAGAGCAACAGGTCTATGCCGTTACCGCTTTTATTTCGAACGTCGCTGCCGCTGCCGCCGCCATCAGTACACTCCACCCTTAAAAATGAACTTCACCACATAGCACGCTCCTAGCCAACCACCATCCCGAATGACAACGTTCTCGCCCCTGATTTGTTGAAAACGGTATTACGCATTATGCACGGCACAAAATAGGCTCCTCCTCCCGTTTTCAACAAATCTAGGGCGAGAACGTTGTCATTCGGGGTGATGGTTGGCTAGGAGCGTGCCATGTGGTAAAGTTCATTTTTAAGAGTGTAGGAGCAGCCGTTGTTGTACACATGCAGGAATTGTATAAGACCGACCCTGGTATGGTGCAGGGAGGATGTCTTGCAACAGACATCAGACATGACACCTATATATACATTGTAATTCAGGCGTTTCAGTGGCCGTTGAAATGCATTACTAGGGGACTGAATGTTAATCGCACACTATCCCATGGCCGTTTTCAATTGCCATTAAAGTATGCTTCACACTAATGCGTTTCATTGCGTGCGGACGCGGGCGAAAGTTGGCTACATTGGCAATAGGCGCCGCGTGCGAGATCTTCCGCTGCAGAAGGAGTTCGCCCGAGCTGAACTTTTTTCGATGCACGCACCGACCCACATGCGGAGAACCAGTCACCGCTTTCCGCGCATGTGTGCTGCCGAGGCGCGTCTCCTGTGTGTGAGCGGAATTCCAACATGGTCGCGGTAAACACGGAGCGCATGGAGGGTACAAGAAAAAGATATGCAGGATTCGTTACACTTCCTGTGCAGTTACTATGCAGTTGTTGCGTTTGTTGTTGTGGGGGCGTGGCAACACACCAAAGAAAGGACCAGGAGCCAAGTCAGGGATACAAGTAAATGAAGTTAACTATTTACGTAAGTTGATGCACACTCTTAAAAATGA
Source organism: Ornithodoros turicata (assembly GCF_037126465.1). Lineage (NCBI taxonomy): Eukaryota > Metazoa > Arthropoda > Arachnida > Ixodida > Argasidae > Ornithodoros > Ornithodoros turicata. The sequence goes on along the minus strand of NC_088206.1, from coordinate 7,638,843 downwards.
ACTTCACCACATAGCACGCTCCTAGCCAACCACCATCCCGAATGACAACGTTCTCGCCCCTGATTTGTTGAAAACGGGAGGAGGAGCCTATTTTGGACCGTGCATAATGGGAACAAAATAGGCTCCTCCTCCCGTTTTCAACAAATCTAGGGCGAGAACGATATCTTTTGAGATGATGGTTGGCTAGGAGCATGCTATGCGGTGAAGTTCATTTTTAAGAGTGCATGCGCAGGGGAGGGAAGGAGTGGTCGGTAGGCGTACGCCTTTTTGTGACACTTATGCTGTTCATAATTGTCACAAAAAAGGCGTACGCCTCCCGTTTTCAACAAATCAGGGCAGATAACGAGATCACTCGAGATCGCGGTTGGCTAGGAGCGTGCTATGCGGTGAAGTTCATTTCTAAGAATGTTGTGCTTTCGGGTGTTATCGGATGTTTTTGTTTCTCCTCTTGTCTATTAAGTCCTTTCCTAATCTCTTTTTTTGTGTTTTTTGTACGGGATCGTGACCTTCCGGCGGTAATCCCCGAAAGCGTAGACAGTGTTGACGCACATGTGTGTATTGCTGGGAACGCAAGTGACCCATCCTTACACGTGTTACACGTGGCGACGTTTGTTCGTCTTCAGTGGAAACGTCACTTCAGGATTTCATAGTGACCGGAATTTGGGGAAGAAATCAGGTTTAACCCGAACTGGTCGGAGGTCATTTCGGGTTTAACCCGGAAAAGTCACTCCCTACGGTATATTCTGTACGACGGTCGACGAACACGAGATTCCGTGGATCGATACCTTGTAGTGATGAGTTTGAATGAAATCGCTAGCACGAGCAAACACGTGGTCTTGAAATAGAATTTATCCACCATGAGGGGATGTCACGAGGAAAAAGACCTTCTTTCAGGTGATGCACCATGTGGATCGTTTCGGACCTCTGGGGCCAAATGACCCCGTGCTGGTTGTGCAGGTTCATAACCGTTGGCGCTACCTGTCGCACCTACTGTCTTCACTGGCCCAGGTAGAAGGGATCGAAAAGGCGCTGATTATCCTTAGTCATGACTACTATGACAATTACCTACCATTGATACCACATAGCGCCTCGTTCTGCAAGGCAAGTTACTGCGAAACATTCATATCTAAAGCCCATTTCGCTTCACACCTTTGTCTTTTTCCGTTGCTATGTCTATTATTTTATGTCTGTTATAGCTAGTAGCTATATATATTATGCCCATTATAGCTAGTAGCTATATATATTATGTCTATTATAGCTAGTAAATTTCCATGTTGTACTTTGGAGTATATAAAACTGTAATGCTGATTTTTCCTTTTCTGTTACCCAAATCAGGTGATGCAGATCTTTTATCCGAATTCGACGCAGCTGTACCCTTTCACGTTTCCGGGACAAGACCCACGGGACTGTCCTCGAAATATGAAGCCAGAACAGTTAAGTCGTTTTTCAGCGATGAACATATCTCGTTCTACACGCTTAAAAATGAACTTCACCGCATAGCACACTCTCAGCCAACCATCATCCCGAATGAATTCGTTATCTGCTCTGATTTGTTGAAAACGGGAGGCGTACGCCTTTTTTATGACAATTATGAACAGCACAAGTGTCACAAACAGGCGTGCGCTTCCCGTTTTCAACAAATCAGGGCGGATAACGATATAATTCAATATGATGGTTGGCTAGGAGCGTGCTATGCGGTGAAGTTCATTTCTAAGAGTGTAACTTCTTACTAATCGCACCTTTGCGTATTACAACCTCAGTGCCCGGAAGATCAAATGCCTCGGTGCGGATCATCCAGATGTCTATAATCATTATCGGGAACCCAAGTTTACCCAGATCAAGCTGCACTGGTGGTGGAAGGCAAGTCTCAACCCCATTTGAAAACCCTTCTGGCGCTTGTCAATCGGTCCCAAGTTTTCCGCAAGACAATATGAGGTTCCTCATTTTAATTCTCGGATAATGGACTGCTTATCATTTCGCATCTCCCACAGGCTTGTGACACTACACGGACACGGACAGTTTTTATTTGTTGAGTGTTCATAAATTGTCAGCCTGTACCGCGTTACGTGCACTCTTAAAAATGAACTTCACCGCATAGCATGCTCCTAGCCAACCATCATCTCGAACAGTATCGTTATCTGCCCTGATTTGTTGAAAATGGGAGGCGTACGACTTTTTTTGTGACACTTATGCTGTTCGTAATTGTCACAGAAAAGGCGTACGCCTCCCGTTTTCAACAAATCAGGGCAGATAACGATATCATTCGAGATGATCGTTGGCTAGGTGCGTGCTGTGCGGTGAAGTTCATTTTTAAGAGTGCGCTCGTCGTAGTGGCGTTTCTGCAGTGTTTCGAGGGATTGTAAAACCCCTTCCAAAGAACGTGGCTGATTATATGTGGTATACAGGGTGTGTCCTTTTAATCATGATAGATTTTAAAATAAAAAGGCTATTAAATAAAATTTATTTAAATAAAAAGGCGGGTTATACGGCAAGGCACAGACGTCTTGTAAGGACGGTGGATTTGAATAATGTCTGGCTCCAGTTCTGCTATCTCGCATTTCTCAAACTTGCAATTAATAAATTGATAAACTAGTCGTCCACTAGTGGCATGCGCTGTCCTACAGCATATGCGCCTGGCCGTATGACCAACCTGCAAAAAATGAAATTCACGTTGCTCTAGCAGCCTTTTTATGAAAAAATCTGTCCTGATTAAAAGAACGAAACAAGAGACACCCTATATACCTGAGTAGGGTTAATCAGATTTTTGAAAGTTCGTCACTAAACAAGGGGGGGGGGATGAAAAAGAAAAAAAAATCCAAGCGAACACCAGATTATTTGATTACGAGATTATTTGATTACTCGAGTTTCTGCCGCAGCGTTTTGTTTTCCTTTCTTCCAGATGAACACCGTATTCCACAAACTGAACATTACTAAGAACCACGCCGGGCCGGTGCTGCTGCTCGAAGAAGACCATTACGTTACTCCTGATCTGCTCGTCATGGCTGAGCTAATGCTGTCCCAGAAGAGCACGTCAGTATTAGAACATAGTTTCCTCTCATTGTTAAGGTACCGTGAGATTTTTTATTTTTTTTTGTACCCATCAAATACCACGCATTTCGTAGGTTTTGCAACGACGCTGCTTGCCTGTGTTCCGTGGGCAACAACAAATGGGGCAGCCACCATCATCCAGCGAACGCTGATAAGGTATACTGCAAGCGATAGCGAACTTCTGTTTGCAGTGAACACCGTGTACTCTTTAAAGATTGAAGTTCGCCAATGGCAGAGTAGCACCAACAACTTAGGGCACCTAATTACAAGGGACGTTTGGAATATCATCAGGTCTTGTGCTCACGTGAGTGTTATACATAACGGGTAGAAAATTATATAATATGCTCTTCATTTTATTTTTTTTGCAACATTCAGGCCTTCTGCACCTACGACGATTACAACTGGGACCTAACACTGACCGCGTTGGCCAACACCTGTTACCCGAAGGGCAGCCTTCAAGTGAGCCTACGCAGCTCTCGCGTCATGCACATCGGGGACTGGTAGGCTTCCACGTACACTCAGTCGCTATCTTGACCGAGCGCAGGAGATAAGCAAAACTGATACTGAATAGTGAGCTTTAGTATACCGTACGCTGTCGCCTTTGCGTACGTAAAGGATAACGTGGCGCTTCTGCGCAATGCGCAAAGCTCCGTTTATGTCTTGCGCATGCGCGGAACCACCAACGTTATTCCTTGCGTACGCAAAGGCGATAGCGTACGATGCACCCAAACTCACTAATGTCCATGCTCGATTCTGACAGGCTTCGAGGACGAGGTGGACAGATAGGCTTAATGTTCTTCCCGCCACTGCCCTTGTAAGCTTATCTGATTGATAGATCAGATAAACTTAAAAGGACAGTGAGAGGAATAATATTTCGGGTATGGTTTTTGACTTCGCTTGGCGGGTTGCTGGACTGCTTCTTCAAAAGGCGGACCTCTTGTGCTACGATATATGGTGCCTCATATAATCCACACTTCGAGGCAGGAGATTTATTCCAAAAATGTGTTGAGGGGACTTTACATCTGAATGGTGAGTCAACAGACGTGGCCGCAATTCGAAAAGTATATACTGTACAGACACCGAAAAAAGAATTGGAGGCGAGCTGATGAACGTTGACACTGCAGAGGGAGCTTGTGCATAATGGGAACGAAGAAAAGTGACACGATACAGTTGATTTTGCTAGTTTTGAGCCTCCGTGTCGTGTCGTCCCTTAAAGGTTACCGTGCGGTATGAAAGAGTATAAATAAATCTTGTCTCATGTTTAGCGGCGTCCACAGCAAATCCCACGTCTGCAAAGAGCTCCTGCTGAAGGGCGCCGTGCGAGCTGCAACCCAATCCCGCGCTTGTCCTAGACCGACGAGCCTTATACCGATCAAAACTCGATATCATGGAACACCGAAAACCAGCGGTGGATGGGGTGACGTCAGAGACCACGATCTTTGCCTCAGCTGGGTCACACCAGACGGCGCCACTGAATGATGTTCTCTGTCCGGGCGTCGTCTACTGATGGGTAGCTGCCTTCTTGAAAGCCTTTCTGTCACGCCCAAGTAGACACAGATTGTATTCTGCCCTGTCACAGTAATGTCCAGATCGAGATATTCCATAATAAAAATATGATTCATTAACAAAAGTCGTTCTTTCTGAGGCGTCTCAGGCGTACGATATCAGAGTCTGTAAGTACAGAGCACCAGTGTACTGGGTCTTGTGCAGCAATATACGTGCTGCTTGTGGTAAAAAAAAAGCTGCGTGTTGTCTGCTGCAATTGGGGCCACTGTGGAGATGCAGTTGTCAAGAAGCTTTGTTATGCATGAAGGTCAAGTTCCAATAAAGCCTTCCTGTAACGTAATGAAGGTCGTCGCGTCTGCACTGTGCGCACTATAGACAATGTCTGCAGACGCCACGTCCATGGCAGGTGCAGCTAGTACATAGCAGTGCTATAATAATTCTTATTTGCCCCGCATAAATTGCAGTTCTTGAGTCTTCACGTATAGGACAGTCGTAGCCACTGAGGTTTGTGATCTTCATGGGTGCCAGACTCGGCTACCTTGCGCCAGAATGGCTATTTTCTGACTATCGTGGCCACGACCTACTAGATTATAACGACCATGTCAGGCGCACCCCTTCTATGCGCCGCATTTTTGGAAGGTAGCGGTGGCGCTTCTGATCGTCCCAGTTATTGCTTCTTCAACTTCTACAATACTTTGTACTTTAGCTTATACCTTAGTATTTCTGTACAAGCGGTGGACGTTCCACAGATGTTTCATTCTGAGGTTGATTATCATCATCATTCTACGCGTTTTCATAGGGGCTATCGCTGTCGTCTGCTACGGTAGTCGCACACACGCTTCTGCGCGTTCAGAATTCAAATTTCCATCGTCCAATCGTGTTGTGCCGATCAGTAGCGCCCCTGGCGGATCGTGTGGACAGGCTCCTCATAGGGTTTTCTGATTGTGACATGGTCGTTATAATCTAGTGGGTCGTGATCGTGGCGCCCTTGGCGACTTGGCTACTTTCTGGCTACTTTTGTGGATAGTTCTTGGTTCTCAACGTGCACCACACAATGCTGAAGTACGCACAATGCGCTCATTCCTGTTTCCCCTGGACATCGGCATCGCACTTTGTCCACGCTTTTCCTTCAAGGAATGCCTTTACTTGCAATACCGTTGCGAACGTCGGCGGCACAACAGCGCGCGGGGCTGCCTCGAGCCACAAACTTCACGGCCTCGTGAAGTGCAGCTCCGCAGTGCTGGATCCTACGTTCATTTGCCTGCGTTCTCTCAGAAAGCGAAGCCGTGGCCAGCAGGCGCCTGAGTCTTTCAGCAATGAATAAGACCAAGGTTACCACGGGGAGGACTGAGCTGCAGGCCGAACCGATAGTGATCCCACGGGAATCTGTACCTCCGCGAGCCGAGCAACCTGTCCCACAGCTCGCGAGTCGATCACATCAACCAGGTGAGAAATATCCATGTCAGTTCAAAAAAAGAAAAAAAAAGTTCAATACTGAATTTTCAAACTGATACAAGCTGTATCAGGATGATCTCTCATTTCTTGCAGAGCGTACTACCGTCAACAGGAAGGCTGCTTCCTTGATGAAATGTTTGTTATTATTATACATAAAACATTCCTTGTTGTCGCATACACACGAATGTGCTTCGTATCTGGTACAATTATGTCGAATTCCTCTTTTGTCAGTTTTCCAACGATCAGCCGTGAACCATCGCTCCCGATCTCGAGGTGAGGGTATAGTGTACCACTCTGCACCGGGTACTATATCTTACTGTACCTCCAGCTAGAAGTATCGCTCTCTCGGTAGGGCCGCACCTCACAACTGCTGCAATGGGCGCTATCACAAAACCTTCAGGTAATACGGCACTACTGAAAAGTTTGCAGCCCAGTGAGACGCTGCTTACACGCGCACTGCTTGAGAGGTCATTATCAGATCGAAAACAATGTGCAATGATGAATGTTAATGGCGAGGCTCGGTTTAGTGACTGCGTTATCTGCCCACCGTAAGGTGAAGCTAGGGAGGGTAGGTAGTATAAAGTAGTCAAAAACCTTAAATAGTAATGTTAGAGCCGCGGCAAGCTGGTTAAAGAAGGTGCATGTTGCTGTGTCCGTGCTGATGAAAATATGTGTGTGTTTTTATTTTTTTACGATATATTTATCCTAAGCTCCCATTGCTTTAGCCCAGGCCCGTCCTTTCCAATATTAAGGTCGTTCGATAGGGACGTTTGACGACTGACGCGTGCAGCAAAAACATGCCCCGATCTCAATAAAAGTGGTAACGAAGTGCATTTTCATGATGACAAACCCGAGCGCTGGGTAAAGTTACATACATGACAAACCCTCATCTCAATTGTTGTTGTGCGTTTGTCCCGAATTTAACTTTACCCATCGCTCAAGTTTATCATCCGTAGAGTTAGTCCACCAACTTGCCTGCGTTTATGCCATTACCTAATCAGTTACTGTCGCTATATAGTTGCAGGTAAAAGTGACTTTACTAGCCATACCACTGGAAGGCAGATAGGTTAAATCGCATGCGAGTGCTCATGAGAAGAGAAGAAAGTTTCATATCGGCTTCCAATTACACCGCTAAGGATAGTCCGTGACATAGCCAGTAAAATCATGAGCTGACAAAGCAGCTTTACCGTGTGACGCACTCTTCCAGCAGGAGCAACTCTCGCCGATGTCGCAACCCAGAACAAGCACCTAACCAGTGAGCAAAACAGTTTCATCTGTTTTATTCAAACTGTGCCTCTCCTACGAGGCCCATTATGATTTGTGAAAATTTATTGAAATGTGACCACCATTTTTGTATTTGTCAACAGGCTATGCAGTTGTGCCAGCGGACCTAAGTACGCCCCTATAGAATTTGCAGACTCTTTGTATTTACCACTGTTATAACCGATTTCAGATGTTCGACGCAGTCATCCTTTTCGTAAGCATACGCGATACATTGCTTGGACAGCTGCGCGACTAGCGTGCGTCTAGTGAGTAGCCCGTCGTGCGGATATTCGCAATATATCGAACTAATGGCGCGCGGTATAACGAATTATCGCTATATAGCCAATATTAAGTATAACTCTGCATCCCATATATAGGACAGGCGTAAGTATTCATTCGTTCGGGACTGTGTCGGGACCGAAGACAGCACATTTAATACCACTGATACAATTTGATTCACACAGTGCTCCGGGTGAAACCAACATGATCGCTTTCGTCAGTGGAGCCATTTTAAGCATCCTGGTCGTCATACTCGTCTACCTCATCTTCAAATATAGTGAGCATTTAAGAAATATAGTTTGGTAGTATGGCGAATGAACATTCCATCGCCTCATCACTCCTCCACTTTTGCGTCTAAGCTGTTAGTCTCGCGATCTTAACTCGCGAATTCGGATTGGAAGCAAGTCTGGAGACCAAGCAACCAAGGAACTGAAGCCGGTCGGAGTTGTATATGCCCGAGCATTTTCCCTCATTAAGTCACACATTTCCTTTGTGAACTTTGCGCCACCTTTCGAACTTTCGAAAGCCCGCTTGCTGAAATGAGCACTGTTGGCTCCGCCTGAGTCGAGGCGAAGTGGAGAGAGCGACAGGGCGCTGTATTATCGTCGAAAGCCTTATCGGGCAACCCGTCATATCAGCGGCTGCTGGCTGATGACAGACTCATGGATCGGGACAAAAGTGTGATGTATGGCGAGGTCCACGGGAAAATGATGTACAGGCTGTCGAATTCGTGAAGAAAAACCCTACTGGTCACTTGGATAATTTTCGAGTTCAGTTAGCTTAATTAATGCGTGCCAATGTGTGCTAACTACCGCAACCTGTGGCAAAAACCTAGCAGGACTAAATACCGTTGTCCCCATATGCAAACGCTCCGTACATTTTCAATTAACATTTTTTTGACATGGTTACTGAAACTCCCTGTATATACAATGAAGGCAGGATGAGGAAAAATATGTTTCATAAGTGTGTTACGCGTCTAAAAACGTCGTTTCACACTCATGCAAGTACAGTGATGTATCCATGACGCATTCTTGACATGATGACGTCGCATCCTTGATCTTGCAAGGAGGCAGTAGTACAGATAGTCCAGATAAATATTTCGTGGAAAGAATGACGGCAGCCGGAATTCGTGAAAGTTACTTTTCCCGTACATGTTTTCAGCTAGCCAAGGGACGTCGGACATACCCAAGGTCCCAGTCTTACATAAGCGAAGCGACGAATACGAAGACCTCCCAATCGTAGAAAAGTCCTCAAAAATAAGTACGTCATTCAATATTACACCTCTACTTGATATGTTGGACTAATGAATACCGTAGTGTACTATGCAAACGGGACCAGAAAATGGCAGCGCTAAACGCCCATATACGTAGCTCACGATTTCACGTTGGGTGAGGAAGGTCGTCCTGGGGATCCAGAAAGGGGACGATGCTAATTGGCTGAGTAGCTCTTGTGCAGAAAATGAGCATCTGGGTATGGGTTTGAAGGCAAGTTAAATCTACATTGCTTAAGGCCCGCACAATTACGTGGCTTCTCGCGCACTAGTATATGTTTCGGAGAGCATTGGAAAGTGACTTTAGTGACTTTGTGTACGTAACCGATAGCTTTGCGCATGCGCAGAACCACCACGCTATCCCTTGCTCTCTAATACAGTAAAGCAGTAGCAACGAGTGATTCTTGCGGATGTCACGCAGGTGCGGCATCTGAAATGTGAACTACGCACGCGTGGTGAATGCAGTACGTATACACACCTGATTTTGCTCTGTCGTCTCTTGTCAGCGATTACAACGCAGACGACCGGAAACTATTTGGAGAGTACGCAGGGCACCTTCAATATGAGCAGCGACAGTTCGTCCATGACATCGTCTGCTTGACATTGTTCCCGGTGATATTTATATCGATCAATGGAAAGTATTCCGACGTCTTATGAATCCAATTAAAACAGATAGAAATGAATTGTCTTAACTACTCTTGTCTGAACTATACTATTGCTAGTCTATTGCTTAAAGTTGCGCGCATCACCGCATCACCGGCATATTGCAATATATAAGGGCGGACGTGTACTGCGCATATCAGGTTAGATACCACGGATAGAGTGGGACACAAACCGAAGAGGACGATGGTAGACTCGAACCGAAGACCCATGGACGTACACGGTCTCACGCCACAGATGTATGTATTCTCCGAAGCCTGCTGGGCCAAGTCGTATGCCCGCTAATGTAGCTTGGGAGTTTGCGAAGTGGGTTAGTTTGACAGGAGAAGAAAATTTGATGGCGCCGTGTAAGAGGGGTAAAAATCGTCCGGGAGAAATCGTCCCCCCCCCCCCCAAAAAAAAACACTGCGCGTGCCCTGCTGAGGGTAGCCACCCCTCAACGGCATGGTGAACTGTGCAGGACCCGGTTCTAACCAGGGTTCCCACCGGGGACGTTTTTTCCGGGGATGATTTTTTTCGGATCCCGAGTAAAAGTAATGTGACAGGATTCTGTGAATGAGGAGGGAGTTAGGATAAGGTGTTCAGATTTTCTTTGTGTGTTGGGCACTGTATGTTATACGTAACTATATTATACTAACGAACTTCACTTCATTCGCATCGTAGAGCCCAGCTCGCAAATCAATATTGTTGGAAACATTTTGGCCACCCAGTATCAATGCACAATGACAGCCACCCGGGTGCGCTTGCACACGTCTCCAGAAGCCTTAGTAATCTTTCAACATCTGGCATCATCATGGGGCAAGACTGGGACCACTCGACCTCCCTACTACTATGCACTCTGCTCACTACCTTAGCCAGATCCAGAGTTTCGGTCTACGCTCACCTTCAATGCGAAGGAGCTGCGTTAGTCCGTGACCTCAAACTAAGAATGAAGTCTCCTCATTTTCTCGACAATAATTTGTTGCAGTTTTGATTGATAATTGGTTCAGCCAATGCGTTTTCGTCGAAGACAGACCGTCCCGTGTCACATTAGACGGCGGCAGGCTGGGCATCAGAGACATCACATACGAGCGGACCTCTGCGGAGTTCCACAAGTCCCCTTATCATGGCGACACTCTGCCTTTACAAAACGCGAATGTTTCCTTTGTGTCCAGAACGATCATGCTCATTTAGCGTCCATGTTACGCATTATTTATGTACTTATTTGACATGATAGTACGCTGGTGCTGTGAGAATCTCGCGGAGACGCTATAGCTCCGGCAGCACAACAGCCCTCACGAAGTCAGTGACACTTCCACAAGTCTCCAGGCATGACACCCAACATTCGAGCTCTTGCCAAACCCCATCGTCTGAGCCGTTCCGGTTATGACGCAGAGGTTCCCGATGGTGCTCGATAAGCTGTATGAGAAGATAGTGCAGGAAGAAGACGTTAGTCTGCGGGCAGAACGCCGTCCAGCCGGGTCTGCATGCAAAACGGGAAGTTTAAGCGCGTACGTCGCGCCTTCATCGCAGTCTCTAGTCGTACTCAATTAGTTCCTGAAGTCTGTAGAGCAATTCCACTTCTTCGGGCTTCGTACGCTCGCTGAGGTCACGTGCGAAGTTCGAGGCGATGACGACGTCAGCTGTCGAAGTAAAACGTGCGCACACATCAGTGTTGGCCGAGGGATTCTCAGCCAGAGGAGACAGTTTTGCGTCATAAAACCTCATTGCGTCTGCAACTGACACCTATAATGTCGTACTGGAATGCGTATTTTTTTGGAATGGTATTTGTTGGACATCTTCCTAATAGCACAATGAACTAAACGTGTGACTATACATAGGAGTGAACAGGGAGATCAAAGCTGTTGTCTCCGTCAACTGCTCCGCGAAATGAATTGCAGGCCGCTTATTACTTGGGTTCATTGTGTTTCTATTTTTCATACTTTCCTTCACTTTGTAACTTTTCGTGCGCCAGTATGAACAAACTACGATTACTAACGATCGACCAAACTAGCACAAACAAGGACGCGTGAGGGACGCCACCACGGGACTACGGGAACGGGACGCTATTAAACACAATGGGATAGGACGCTAAACTACGGGACGATGCTTGTCCTTTAGTCGTTTCCTATCTTCCCTAAGCAATGGCAGAATAAGAGGCCTATTTCCAGGGGTTCGCACACAATGGTTGTCAAATGGAGACGCCAAAGCTTGCGAAGTGTACTCATGGCGTTCCAAGCGGACTTGCCTGTGTCCGTTTCAATTCTGGACGTCGAGAAATCGATTATGCTCGCTCGGATCCCGTAATTCTCAATGAGCACGCCCCGTCCTTGCAAGATGAACTCTTCTTGCCTCTCCGTGTTGGCTTTGATGAGGATATGGTCGGATGTCAGGCAGCGATGTTCGAAGGAACACGCCGCTTCGGAGACGGCCAATGTCATTGAGACTTGTTCCATGACTGCCTTCAGCTCCAGTACGCTGTCAAACTAGAAAGTGCGTATACAAAGTGTCGGGTGCAGTGACGGGTCACAGTGCATAAAGAGCGTGCATATCATGTCTTATACCCCTGTCACACGGGCATTTCGATCCTTCTCGAATCCGATCTGCATCGAACTTCCCGAGCACGCTCGAGTTTTGACGCTGCTACACGGCCACTTTCCATGCGCATTGAATCGTTGTCGGTGTCAAGATTATAGGCAAATGAATAAACGGAACTCATTAATTTCGCGTTTCCTATATAACAGCGATATTAGTGGTTTTATCGTATACCGATGTAAGCATCATTTGTAGCTTCGCGCGCATGTCCGTCTTAAGTTATGACAGTTCACCGGGGTCGGGGATACAAACGGCGGCCGTCGAGCCGTCTTGAAATTCTCAATCCTGTTATGGGAACTGTCTCGAGTCAAGCAGGATCAAAGTTCGATCCTGCTTGGAAGCGGCCGTGTAGCACCATCCGATCTGCATTGGGTTCAAGCAGGTTCGGTCGAGCAGGATCGAAAATGCCCGTGTGACAGGGGTATTACAGTACCATACTTTCCAGAGCCGCCGTAGGGTTTTACCTATACTGACAAATATGTCGAAGTACATAGTTGCATGACTTTGTTATTTTGCCACTTTGAATACAGCTGATGATACACAATTGGACATGGCTCTGCATCTCACGACGGTATTACCTAGGCTCGACATTACAAGCGGCTCAAGAACATCTGGATGAAGACAAGAAGGTTTTGCCTGTGTCCTGACTTTGTTTATGCTGCGCTTACCACATGGATCACTTGGAAAACATTTCAGATCAGAGATCTTGCCATAAGTGCCAAGTAACCCGTCGGTGGGTCACTTGTTCCTCATGAAGTCTACCTCAGTATTATTTAAGGGAAAATATACACACCTGTACTTTAGATAGCGGCTGCCCAGCGTACGGCATATGAAGCACAACGTAGGGTCGGCTAATATCTCGGATACCTGGAATAGACAACGGCGTCTTCAGTATGACACCTACGCAAACAGTCTGGCGACAACGTGGTTCCCGCACATAACAGGGCCACGTGACAGGGAATTTTGTCCTGGGAAGCTACATACGCACCTGCGCCGGTGGTGCCTTATAAAGCTCGAAAATTCTTACTTTCATTGAAGACTGAGTACGCCTTTCTGCTTTCATAGACTGTGCAAGCATTCACCAGCTCATCAGGGTACTTGTCCCAAACGCAGTACACACTGAGTAGAATAATAAATATTGTAGTGTGTGGTACAAATTGGTGTTATAAGCCCATGTTATAACTTATAAAGCGTGAAATTCGCTGCTGTATCGTTCGTTATCGTATTATACGCGGGTACAAGACAAAACGAGCTGTCTTACCCTTTTAGTTCAACAAATCCACAGGTATGGTTCTTGGAAAATTTTGCTAGGTTGTTCAGCTCCCTTTAAAAAAAAAGAAGGAACAGAAAAGCATATGGTGTACTTAATATCTCGTGTGTTTCAGTCAATCTTGAACACGTTCAATCAAACATACGGTTGACAGGGCTCTGTGCACATTGGGAGGTTGATACCTGACATCTCACTGGATGCCTAACCATTCCAGAAAAGCACACGCTAACGGGTCATGAACGTACCTTCCGATCAGGACTTCGTTGATGACAGCATCGTGTTGTCTAATGATGTAATCTGTGTGAATTATCTTGATTACTCCCATGCCACGGCCACCGCTGATCCGAAACACTTCAGAATGTCTACCTTCCTTGAGCTTCATACATCCATCCAAACCACTGAAAAGGTTTTCTTTTAATATTATAGGTCAACGTACGCTCATCGTGCTGTTGCAAGAAGTGGAGCATCGGTTAACCGCACCAAGATGAAAAAAGCACGATGACTGCTTGCTGAAGCGTCTTGAACGTTAGTAGCAGTGAAGACCTCCCCGTATATTTTTCGTTTTTGGCAGTTTAGCTGTTTGGTTTAGTATATTTTCGTATTGTGCAACAAGTAATATGAGCTCTTGCGCAACAACGATTATTGTAGCTGACCTATAGTGCAAGAGAGAGGTCGTCTAGAAACCCCTCACCTCCTTCCCCTCTTCAGAGAGACAGTAAGTGAATGAGTGACGCGACTCTATGACGCGAGGAGTCCGCCGAACGCAGCGCCGCGTCGTGTCAGTGGCTGAAGACAGGTGGCCTCGCGGCCTCTCACCGTGGTGCACGAACCTGATTGCATCACGCTAGGACCGTGTTTCTCAAACTGTGGGACATGACCCCAAAATGGGTTATGAGCCTTTTTCTGGGGGTCAGGGTCCAACTATATGTGTATGCTGGTCGCGAACTTTCAGTCTCGGTGCCCATACTCTTTCAACGCCGGCTCATCAACAACACCACAGTCAAAGAGGAGTTCCAGGAATAACAACAAAGCTTGCCCCAAGACCATCCCTGAAAATTATCCTGGCTTTCTCATCCACTTAACTTCTCGGCTCGCCTAGTAATCAAATCAAACTCCAGAAACAGGTTGGATGCTGAAGCAGACATGTGATGTGCTTTGAGCTACACAGACCCACGCACTGATTTGCTTCTATAAAGAAAGCAAATACATCCTTCTCATTAAAATTCAAACCTTGCTAACAAACATTTTTTGGTAGATCTCTCTGGTGTGGATAAACGAATTTTAAATAAATTACAATGTATCTGCGTAAGTACATTTTCATAAGGATTATTAAGGTGGGGGGTCATGGTAGGTTTGGTACTACTAAAAGTGGTCACGTGCTGGAAAAGTTTGAGAAACACTGCGCTTGGAGATCGGGACCATCATTCAGGGTCACGCAGCAGAGCTCATGGCTCCTTTCTAGAGCGTAATTTTGGAAGCCTAGTTGCGCAGTGATGAGACAGCAAAAATATTGTGTGCATGGTGGCTCGTGATAGACTGGATGAATGAACAACAACAACAACATTATTTTAAGATGAATGGGGAGTTTCATGACCAGGGGCGATACTCTACCCCTGGATGAACGAAGGGTATCAAGGCATGCAAAATGTCAGCTCCTTTCTCCTGAAGGTCCTTTCTGTGTAGGTGGTATTGGTGTAGCGTTTACCTGTCGCATCCCAACAATGTGCGCACTTATGGCGAGGAATTGGAAGTATGACATTAATGCTCCCTCTCTTGCTACATCGGAAACGACGTCCTAGCGATGCGGCGGCGCATGCTGTCCTGTTTGGTGGGCAAAAATCACGCGATCATCGAATCACTGGGTGTTTTCGGTCGTCATTAAAGGCATGCTGTAAAAGTGGTGTGGCTATTGGACGTGCTACGCGGTACAGACAAGCCAAATACGCCGTACTCACTATGCGGTTTGCTACATCCTTTTGCCCACCAGCGCACTCTGCTCTATGCGCACGCGCAGACGCGCCCTCTCGTTTACAAATAGAAGAGGGTCTATACGTACGGCAATCACTTGAACGTTCCCTTCATCCCTAGACATCTAAGGACAAGCTGCAGGACAGATTGTCATGTAGCCACAGCGAGTCAGCCCCAGGACTGCGCGTGGCATATAATTGGGCTGCTTCACTCACAGTTCGTGGAGGAGAACGTCAAAGGTAATATGTGTGTTGCGCTCGCAGACTTCGAGGAGGGAACCGAAGATCTCGTGAGACGTCCTCTTGGATGCGTTCCTCAAGTCATCTACGGACGATGGAGGTCCTGCAGGAATCGGGGCGTCGAAAGTGGACCAGTGACTTTCAAGAACTGACTCTGCTGCGTGAGAGAATAATGAGTTGTCACTTTGGGAGAAATCATACTGGTTGTCGTGACTGCTTACGCATAATACGCGAGCGTACGTTTCTGGTTACTTTTTTGTCATATGTCATTCGCTTAAGTCTTAATAGGATATTAATACATAATCTTTTGTTATGACGCGGTGTCTCAGCTTGAAAAGGTGCGTGAGCACAAGGCGCGCAGGGAGCACGTGCTGTTTTGGAGCTGCTACTTATACCACAGGGCCGGACTGTGATGAAAAAAGTTACACACGAGGCGCGACTCGCAACACGTTTTCTTTTCGAGAGTGGGGGGAGGGGGAGAGAACGTGCCAGTCGGCCCAAGTTGTGCCGGTAACCGCCCTTGTCTATCGCCCAAGACTATATTAGCTTTGCAGGGAAGCGATACTTTGCGACAGTCTTTCTCTTTTCTTTCACATGCTTCGCTAGAGGAGCCTGAACCTTCCGTTTCGGTTTTAGAGTCGTGTACGAAGCTAGCATATACGTGTACAATAACTTCTCGAAGCACCATGCCGCCGTCCTGCAGGCAGGTCCGTAGGAAAATATGTGACAAGAGTAATCTGTGCGTAACGTTTCAGCGACAATCGGCGCGTGGCAACTACCCGGCGTATTTCCTGACGGCCCTCACAATACCCTCTGCGCTTATGACGTCACAAGCGATGCATTCTTGTAGCAGCGCACCCGAATCGTTCTCGTGGGGCTGGGCGTAGCCGTAGACAAGGTTCACACCCGGGTCTCCGAACCCTGGATCCACCATGTTCTGCGTGGCATCCTCGTAGGCGGACTCATCTGGTTGAATGGTGTCATCACTGCTGTTGCTTAGCTGGATAGGAAAGCTCATGTACACCGTCGAGTTGCTAGGCATGGTAAGAGCAGACTCCGGTATTGCGTCGCTCTTGCGTTGGTTCACATCTGTGACAGAAGGGGCCGCTCAGTGTGAGACCAATTGTGATTGCGTATTTATGTGCATATGTACACTTTATAAATGTGAATGCATGTCCATATCGCAGGAGGAAGCTGATGACCACACCGAGCAACATACCATGCTGCGGTCAATGAAATCTCCCTTACCTTTGGACACCAGAATATTGTACAGCTTTTTTCCTTAAAGATATGACCTACCTAATGTCTGAGGCGAAGACTTCGCTGTCCTGGGTCGGCCAAGATCTGCCCTGGAGGATGACGCGCAGTAGATGCTCCTGGACGGACTCCTTGGGAGTGGCACTGAAACAATAACAGAAGCAGCGGCTTTGGGAAGCAGCATTTTGGGAGAACATTGCAAGGAAAGTTTGGTGTAAAAAACTGTTTTAAACAACGACCACCTGTAGTATTGAGTCTGAGACCAATTCCTAGTATGGGGAGACAAGGAAAGACTCGTAAGACGACCAATGAAGCGTATATTGAAATAGCATGGCGCCAACAATGATTTCGAACCATTACCGCTGACGAAGTGATTGGGCTCTCTTCTTTTGGCGCACTCAAATCGGGAGTATGAGACACCAGGAGCGTCCATTAAACAGCGAAAAATAACTTTGCAGTGCAACACTGCTCGCTGATGCTGCTTCTCGTTGTCTGCTCATGCTGTGCACAGACGGAGGACACGTTGGCTTAGTTTGAACCTATAGGAACGTTGGAAGGGACGACGGCGGTTGTGAAGACTTTCGCTTGTAACAGCGAATGCAAAGGAAAAGATGGGAATTTGTAACAGACACCAGAGCAGCTTCATAGTGTACTGTGAAAATGACTACATGGCGTGATGACGTCTGCATTAAAGCTATGGATTTCCCGCGAATAACCGCAGATATCCGTGCGGGTGTTGTCCACTGTTAAAAAAAACATGATAACAGTTATAGAAAATATTCCAGTTTACTGAAATCGGAGCATTGTGTAACATAGAAAGTCCGTAATTTGCTTCCGAGCCCATAGTTCGAAGGTCGTCCTGCCGCCGCTCAACAGGAAGTACGTCACGGAAAATCCCAAGCACCCTGGCGCCCGGGCGCTTGTCTGCTTCCATGCACCCATATAAAACGGGAGCGCGAAAAGCGTCACACTCCCAGGTGCGCGAGTAGCGCTTGTGTTGCGTTAAGTGCCTACTTAACGCACCCATTCAGTGTCACTACAGAACTCATTTTGCGCGGTTGCGGTGAAATAGGGGAATCTTCCTCCTCACCCGAAGAAGTCTTCAACACTCGTACTTCCTCTGCAGTTGTATGTCTCGATGATCGACCGCTGATTATGCTTAACATCGAACGGCTTCGTTCCTCTTCCACGGGGGTAAATACTAAAATAATTAACAATTATTCTTTCAATTCGTGCCTTTCTTCCAGCAGAGCAAGACTTACTACACGGTACGCCCACGTCAGAGTCGCGATCCATGGCCCGGTTGATGGCAGGAAAGACGACGTCAGAAATCCTTCTTTGAGAACGAAGAGCGTCGTCTGGAAGCTGTGAATCCTCAAGGCCATCGTGATCCTCTGAAAGCCGGAAAAGGGTCAATAAAGACGCGACGAACGGTACCGAGATATAAATGTCCTGTGAGAGGACAATGTAGAGACCATGTGAATATTTGGAATATTGAAGAGCTTAAGACAGCTAAAAACAGTCTTCTCGATAATTTGCAGCGCTATAGCGCTCAAACGACGAATACAAGGAAGGGAACAAACACCACATTTCTGAAGAACGTGCATTCAAAACCAATAGTCGCGTTTCGCCGATCATTTCGGTTAGTGATAAACTTTTTGTTCGAGATTTGCGCACGTTCGAAGAGTGCTACAGGACAGTGAAACGTACGTGATCCTCGCGGTGTTTTCAACGATAGCGACGCATCAGCCGATGGACGAGCTTCGCAGGAGTAAAAAGCGGGAGGAGTATCTTCCGACGAATCAGGCGATGGAGGGGAGGTCCACATTTTGGAACAGAGACTGCAGCAGCTGCACAGCAGAAAGACAACACTACAGAAACAGGGATACTGCACACACACGCGTACACACGTACACACGCGTACACACGTGTGTTGTACAGGGGGCATTAAGACGTTTCCGAAGGCCGAGAAAAAAAAAAAAATGAAACGCCCGCGGTCATGTACCCCTGCACTCAGATGTAACTCAATAGATCGAGCAGAACAAAAATTTCAAGCGCCGTCTATATGTATATAGTGTTAAAATTCTCAAGATAGTTTTCCAATATGGTCATTGTCCTGAGGGGCTAGAAATGCACCAAGATGAGCGTAGGTGGGCGAGTGCGGTAGTTTCGGTATCGCTTGAATGTGCTTGCGCAGTGGTTTGGATTGGTGTCGCTACCGGCGCACTCGCCCACCCCTTTGAACGAATGAGCTCGCCCGCTTCCGCACCGTACACTCCTGTTTGGGACCCACCTGGCGAGTAGGGCGCTAAATATCATGGGTACAGCAATGATGAGCACTCCCCCCAACTCTACTACGTCCTTTTCCTTGTGAGGAAGGAACATTGCGTTCATCACGCTCTTCACGTGATCCATATCCATCAACGCCATGACTTGACCTATAGGATCCGACGTCGCTTCCTCGGACACTGAAAGAATGTGACATGAGTAAAGGTACACTGCCCGGAGCTGGATAATGCATAGCATTTTACAAGCTCTGTGACAGAAATCTTGCACGTTCGGCACTGTGCAAGGTGGCTCTGGACTGACAGAACATTCTTACCTTCTTGAGGAACAACCAAGAGGGAAGTCTCAGAATTAGTGTCCACCGTGGGAACATACGTGATCCGTTGCAAGCGCTTTCCCATTCGAAGAAACACGAGAAATGCCAGGAGGGACATCAACATGGTGGTAAGGAACGCCATATTTAGTTCAGACAGGATTATCTCTCCCCCTGCTATCACGCCCTTCTTCGTCCTCGTCGTCTGGCGAATGTTGGACTAGGCTTATGGTATACTAGTATTATGGTGAGCTTCCTCTTCTACTCCTTTGTCAAAAGTGGCGCATAGCTCACTGGTTTAATAACGAAAATTAAGCACACTACGAAAAAAAGTAGATGACATGTAGAAGATGATTGAGAGAAAGATGGTGTGAGATAAGCATAGTGCCCAGAAGGCAGACCAAACGAGACGATGGCAGAACGCGTGAGAGGAATGAATTTCGAACGGAAGGGTACGATCAAGATGGTGTTACGGTAAAGATGAATAACGAGAGCAGCCGGGAAAAAAGTGATCAACGGTCTCATCCAAATGGCAATGATGGTATAATGAGGACAACGAGGGGAAAGAATGCGGCGGATGCGGCAGGGAAACAAGTGGAAAGGGAAGACGCGACAGCGGAAGAGTGGTAAGAGTAAGCGTATGGTAAGCTAGTGCTAGGCTAGTCATCACCAGCTCCCGTGGCTCAGTGGTTAGCGTGCTGGCCATGTCACGTCGAGACTGGGAGGTACCCGGGTTCGAATCCCGGTGCCGGCTGTGCTGTCCTGGGTTTTCCTCAGACGCTTTTCAGACATATGTCGGCACAGTTCCCTTAGAAGTCGGTCGGCCCAGGACGCACATTCCCCCAGGGCGTCAGTCGTGACGTTGCCCACCTACGTGAGGCCGACAACGGCAAGCCCTTTCACCACCTTCCTCATCCTTCTTCTTCTGCTGAGTGTGGCACACAGCCAACACACCAAGTAGAAGAAGGCACACAGCCAAGCCGGCCTCAGTAGCTAATTAGGTAGCTCGGCCGGTAACGTGTTGACTTGCTGAGCTCAAGATCGCGGGTTCGATCCCGGCCGAGGAGGTAAACATTCCTTTCAGCACCGTGTGTGTCAGAGGTTTTCGGCCCACGTCAAAAGAACCCGAGGTGGTTGAAATTATCCGTGGTCCTATCCTGCGGCACGCACGTACAACGTGTCGCCGCACACACAGGTAGACGTGTCGATAAGCGAGCAGAAAGACACGAACAGCACAGAACGAGCTCAGACAAACGACTGAGTTTATTCTAAGACAGAAGGTACAAGGTCAAGCGACTACAAAGACACCCCGGAAGGTGGGATATTAGCTTCCGGGGTGTCGCGACAATCCCTTGACCTTGTACCTTCTGTCTTAGAATAAACTCAGTTGTTCGTTTGAGCTCGCCCTGTACTGTTCGTGTCTTCTTGCTCGCTTACCGACAGGTCGTCTTACCTCTCCACCTCTCCACGTTAAATACAGGCAGAAAAACGTTACGTGTAATACACATTACCATTACCCACACCGCCAAATGCAATAGGCTACGGATCAATGGGCGGATGTAAGAGAGGATGAAGGGATGAGATGGAGACACCAGTTGCAGGACGACAGAACGTGCTGCCTCGGCTTCTTCGCTCAGCTACGGGCGCGGCGTTTTTGCATGAGATTTCCGTCAAGCCGCATTTTTGCCTCAACGATAATGTGTCCGGATGAGGTCATACTTGACATACGCTCAGGAGGTGAGGAAGCGTAATCAATTTTTACGTAATTATTTTTCCATAGAACGGCGATTTTAGGTGCGATACCTGCAGCGATGCGGCTTCGCTACGGGTTACCATGGAAACTGGAAAAATGACACAGGTCACGCTTTCACTTCAAAATACCGCGCGAAAGGACCTCGTACAGAATACCAATCCTCCTCCTCCTACAGGACCTACATACTCTCACAGCCATTGCGATTACAACAGTGAGTGCCCTATTTTTGAGACATGCTCTATATGCTCGTATCCTACCGCGACAGCCGTCCAGCCGAAGAGTCTTCCTGCATGAAGGAACTCCTCAAGAGCCTTGCAGTGCAGGGACATCCCCTCCCATGAATGGCGAATCTACCGCAACGACTAGCGACCAGGTAAGTTTGTGGTTATCATTATCATGCATTTTGATATATTTTGGCATCTTGCACATTTGTACACTTTTCAAAAAGAGTATGTGCTGTAACTCCTTTTTGGGGAGTACACCCTTGCCACATATATCACTCCCTTTGGAGCGTACAATTACTCTCCGTTACCCTCGTTAAGGAGTGTCCTCACTCCCTTCATAGTTATGAAGGGAGTGAAGGCACTCCTCAGGGGGAGTGATATATGTGACAAGGGTGTACTTCCCCAAAGAAAGAGTTACAGCACCCCCTTTTTTTTTTTGTAAACTACAGGCGGTGTCGGCGGTGCAAAGTTCTACAACTGCGCTTCGATACGTCGCTTACAAGTTAACGCCACAGCAATCAAATTTTAATCTGCACCCACAAAAAAGAAAAGTCAGTGGTCAGCGCCTCCTTTTGCCACCCGCACCACCGCTGTCCGAATCGTCCTCGGAATCGTCTCTTCTCCCGCCTTTACCTCCTCGCGTCCCACGGGCCTCCTCACTCTCGGAGTCCTTTCCACTGTCACTCTCATCATACACTTTCTTACTCTTCTCCGCTGCCTTTTCCCTCTCTTTCTTCTTCAGCCCTTCCATTAGTTCTTTGGAGAAGGGCGCCGATGAAACCGTGCTCGCCAATACCGTACGACGTAGGTCGCTCGTCATATTGTCCATGTTCTTCGTCAATCTGTCTAGGCAAAATCGAATTTCCTCCTGGTCTGCAACCGTCAACCTCGTCTCCGCGGGCACAATACCCAAAGCTTCCTTGAACAAGCCGCTCACGCATTTCATGTGGTCAGTTAGCCTGTTGACCCCCGCGTACAAGGGTTTGATTCGGCCTTTTGCGTCTGAGGAACTGCGACGTGCTAATTCCAATCCTCCTGCTCCTCCGCAAGGTCCCAGCATGCCTTGTCCCATCATTCCTGGAGCCGCCATACCCGGCAACATCATGGGAGCACCAGCTACCATACCTGGATGCATACCTGGAAACATCACTCCGCCTTATCCTTGTGCGGACATACTTTTTGCTTTCATACCTTGCGAGGCCATCGCTTGCACCGCGATTGCTTGAGCTTGCATTGCCCTAGTCTGCGCAGCGATGGCCTGCGCCATCCTTTCCTGGGAAGGCTGTACACCGTGTTGCATTCCACCCATTGGTGCAGCAAGAAGTGCTGGTCCGCTGGTCCTGTAGCTTCCAGGGGCCTGGCCCAATACAAAAGACAGTTATGGCGCTAGCAGTAAGCATATTGTATCGATGGGGGCGGAAACTTCGTGACTATACATTCGTGACTAGACTCACCTGCGTAGCGGCCGTCGGAGGTGCGTCGCTGAACGACTGCGTCTTTAATGCCTCGGCCAACAAATCCATCTGAGCTGCTACACGCTTGAAGTAGTCAGCCAAGTCGTGTTTGCTACGTCGATCCGGTGGATGGGGTGGAAGCGAAGCCTGTTCGCGGTTACGGTAACCTCCGCTCTGCTTCCTGGTAGCGACCCTATTCACATAGGTGTTTTCGGCTGCCCTGCCACGTTTGTTTTGCGCGGTATCTTCTGAAACGCTTTGGAGTTGACCGAGCAGCATTCTGAGGCTGTTTGTCAGCTTTTGCATTTCGTTTTCCCAGACGGACCATTCCGAATCATTTTCATAGGGCGGTGTGTCTTCAGAGTCATTTTCGGAGATGGACACTTGCATTATGACCTTATGCGACGTAGGCGGTCTCGAGCAATGCGAGACGTTGGTGGTGGCGGGAATTTGGGTGTCGTAGTCATCGTCTGCCTCATCGAATCCCCTGTTGGATCCGCGATTTTGAGGCAGCGAGTCCAAAATACTTTTCAGTTGGAGAGATTGGTTGCTAATTTGCCGAGCTATCCGCTTGATCTCGTTCTGCTTCAGCGGATACATCGGGACCGCCACCACCAACAAGGCGCCGATGTTCTTGAGGCGCGTTGCTGTTTGTCACCGGGATGTCGTCATCGCTTTCTTCTTCCATCTATGTATTGTGCATGCAAACATTGTTATTTGTCATTCATTTTCAGTACGAAACTATCGATACTACAAGATACGCTTCGCAAGTTAGCCCGTGATGTCCAGTAGCATGGCTTGGACAACGGTTCAGCGCCGATCTGTATTCTACGTGACGTCCGAAGATGCTTACGAACTAAACGTTGAACGCTTGTTATAAAGCTGTGTTATCAGTACCACAGCTTACAAGACGGGTTCCACATCGTCGTCGTGGAGTTACCTGTGCGCACGGGATATGCACCGAAATAATAATGCACCGGGAACTGGAGGCCCTACCGTACGTTAAACTCCTGTATACTGTGCCAGATCGCTATGTTCTGCTTAACATAACGAACTTCGCAGCGCATTTATACGGATTTTCCCCAAAAGAGCAGTTCATCTTCATATTCCACTAGCCTCAGAGGACATAGCAAAGCAGCTGTGATGGATTGCAAAAAGCGGTACAAATGTTTCAACGTTATGTCAACACGGCAGGCGTGCCCCATGTTCGCCTGCATGTTCGACGACGTTCTAGCAGACTTTCAATACCCCTGTCGAAAGGGACAAAGCTGACACTCATCAATATTTGTCAAGTTTCACCAAGCAAAGGATGGTTCCCAACGTGCGAAATACCAATTCAGCTTGAGGTCCATGGAATTCCTCTAGCACCGGTGTAGCTGCGTCTCTGCCTGTCACTATCAGATATCTGTACGTGATCTTCCAGCCGTGACAGTCTTCCACCGGCAAAGAGCCGATACCTACGAGATCGCTTTCGTCGCTGAAAGACAACGCACCAGAGGCGCCAGCAGGGCCGTTGCGGGTGTTGTGAGTCGAACATACCGCCTTCCATTGCCTTTACTTAGGATGTCCTGGTATAGTAACAGGTACGTCTGCAGAGTCCTTTGAGCTCTAAGTCAGGCCGTCACCAATCACTCCGTCGCTCATCCGCTGTCACCTCACCTACCATCCGTGACACACGCCGGTTCACCCTTCTATACTATGCGCGGCCCACCGTGAGTTCAGGCATGCAACTGAAGAGTTCCTTGCCGTTTGGCCACCAAGAAACCAAGGTGTTCAGTCGCACGGCGTGGCTCCCATGCCATTATAGTGTTCTCAATCGACGCTTTGAGGATGTCCACGTAGACATCCGTAGGTTTCCTACGGCAGGCAGCACGTATAACCTACGCTCATCCACCGTTACACGCCAAGCACATGCCGGATTCCACAACATCTACCGTGACCACTGCTCACCTGCAACTTCGTCTCGAACTACTTGATGTACATACAGCATCAAGTGTCACTGTCTTCCTATGCCAGTGTCTCCCTAAATACCAACTCGACAGATTTACACCACGAGGTACCACGACGAGACTGCCCCAAGTTTTCATCAGCACCTCGTAGAGCTCACTCCGAACTATATAAAGGACAATATCCCATTTTCAGCAGATTCAGCACCGCATGTACCATAATCCACACCAAAATCGCTTGGTTACGATTTCCAAAGCCCATGGATCACGTAACAGAAACAGCTTTATTTGAATGATGTTCAGTGGGGAATTTCATCGTCAGGGCCCACAAAAAGGCTTACGCTCCCTTTCTGAATCAGAAGCGATAACCCTATCATTCGTGGCAATGGTTGGCACAGAGCTTGCTATACGGTGAAGTTCTGTTTTTAGAGTGCACGGTGTCCAAAAACTGTGCAAGTGCTTCTAGGATAGTGTGTTGGTGGGCTAGATTTGGCCATCCTGAATGTGCGGATCTCAAAGGTTCGTAGTGCGGGCAGTGGAGAAGGATGTCCTCTAGATCTTCCAGATCACGGAAGCGGAATCACGTAGACTCTTCGAGAGATGGCAGCAGACATTCCTTCATGCTAAACCATCTGGTTGTGCCTATGCGTTGCCGCAACAGTTGGCTCGTCATTGGCATATCCAATGTAGTGCCTTAGTGTTGAGGGCAAGGCAAGCAGACTTACTGACTACACATTCCAAATATAAAATTTGCTCTTCCTTAAAATACTTTTGGCTCCCAATTCGAGTAAGAACCTATTGGAAGACGAAGAGGGCGATAAAATTTATTTATATTTGCTATAGTCGAAACTTGCGACGAAAGGTATCAGATGCAGGACATTTCCCACAGGACAGTATGACCATTTACAGTTATTGATGTAACACTGCGAACTATGTTAAGCGGGTATGGTTGTACTGTCAGTGCTGATATTCAAGGTGACTCCCGTCGCCGCCATGCCACTTCCTGTCTCCTGCAATGTGGTCACTGTAAACACGGTAAATATAAACACTGTAATAAAGCACTGTTAGATATCACTTGCAGCACGGGAAGACAGCCGTATTAATGTGTATTTGTAACTGTGTGGAGGTAACGCTGCTTTGTTCAGTTTCCACGACGTGTCATTCATCTGGTTCATCGAACAAGGTGCAGGTCTTACTCATTTTGAAGGAGTTTTCTATGGCCGGGATCGGATCTTGGGACTCGTCACTTCGGGCATGGCGAACTGGAATATTCGGCATATCGGATGCATCCTGGTTAGCTGAAAATGTGCGTCAACAAAGTGTAAGGCCTGTGATTCCCAACTGAGCAGGTCATCGTTATCAACAGATTAGCATACCACGAAATTCTACTTGCACATACATTACATTACAGCGTAGCATTTTTGTTAAAATTCTCATATTCACGGAGGTATATTAAATCCGAATTATATATCCGATGTTTCGAAATTCACCGCTCGAAGTGCCCTTGGTCAGATACGTTAGATACCTACTGTATTTGAAGATGAGGTAGACGATTAGGATGACGAGGATGCTTAAAATAGAACCACTGGCGAAAGCTATCACATTGCTTTCGGCTGGGCCTCTGTTGGGATCGAAATCACCGCTATTATTAAACGCAGCTCGTCATGGATAGCGTTGTGTGAGTACGAGAAATCGGCATTTCGTAAGCTGTGTTTGAGTTGCGTAACGCCCTAACTATTGCTATACTTACGCGTGTCCTGTGGAAGACAGAAAGACGCTTTTTACTAAGTTAATAGCGCTACTTATTTGTCCGTAGGTCAAGCAAGCACATCTTC
This sequence comes from Ornithodoros turicata, assembly GCF_037126465.1. Classification (NCBI taxonomy): domain Eukaryota; kingdom Metazoa; phylum Arthropoda; class Arachnida; order Ixodida; family Argasidae; genus Ornithodoros; species Ornithodoros turicata. The sequence continues at coordinate 7,612,243 of NC_088206.1, read as the reverse complement.
GGTGCACTCGACAGAGGCTGGGATGATTTCAATACGTTCGAGTGCGTACGTTCGCCCTGTAGGGGAAAGCGCGGCACATGGGCACACTGAAACTTTTCTGGTCCCCTTCTGGCGCAAGCAGCTCCACCTTTCGACGGTAGCATCGTTCCATACTTGTGCTACATTCAGAACAGTGTCACGTTGCCGCGTACACTCTAAAAACTGAACTTCACCGCATAGCACGCTCTGCGCCAACCACTGCCACAGATGATAGGGTTATCGCTCCTGGTTCGAGGGAGGCGTACGCCTTTTTGTGTCAATTTGGATAGTACACGATAGGTACACTTAAAAATGAACTTCACCACATAGCACGCTCCTAGCCAACCATCACCCCGAATGACAACGTTCTCGCCCTAGATTTGTTGAAAACTGGAGGAGGAGCCTATTTTGTGCCATTATGCACGGCACAAAATAGGCTCCTCCTCCTGTTTTCAACAAATCAGGGGCGAGAACGTTGTCATTCGGGATGGTGGTTGGCTAGGAGCGTGCTATGTGGTGAAGTTCATTTTTAAGAGTGTACGTTCGACCAGGCCTGCACTGCCTGAACCAGTTCCGGTGGTGCTGCACTCGCCCATTCGTTTTGCCAGTGCAGCCGAACGCCCCCTGCACCGCCTCGTTCTTTTCAAACCAGTGCACGCCAAGTGTAGCCCTAGTGTAAGGAAACTCTGCACTCCCGCAGGGGTCAGTTCAACGGTAGTGCAGAGTAATGGCGGGAATGGCAGCAGACGACTCAAGGCAAATAATAGTTAATGTAAATGGCGGAAGAGACGTTTGAACTCGAAGTCGAAATAACGGTTCACTACAGATGCACGTGTGATTGAAATGTCACACGCGTTCTTACAATCCGTAGCGGTGTTAAGACTTGCGGAGAGCAGAAGGCCTGCACTTGCGCTGCACTTCGATATTCGTTTCGCGGCGGCACTAGTGTTGAACCGTTGAACTGGAGCGGGCCTAGTGCTGCGCTAGTTCAGAACTGGTCCTGCACCGCCCGGAACTGGCTCAGGGTGGAGTGCCGCATAATGCAACAAGTGCTTCAACTTGGAAACGTAAAGGTTGTATGTACACTGTTAAAACAGAACTTCACCACATAGCAAGCTCCTAGCCAACCATCATTCCGAATGATACCATTCTCTGCTCTTATTTGCCGAAAATGGGAGGAGGCGCCTATCTAGGACAGATTATGCATGTCCCAGATAGACTCCTCCCCCTGTTTTCGAACGAATCATCATACAGCATGATATCATTCGGAATCGTGGTTGGCTAGGAGCGTGCCATGTGGTGAAGTTATGTTTCAACAGTGTACGTCGCAGGAAAAATCAAACACGGCAAACATTGAGCAGAGCAAAGACGGAGGAATAAACGGCGCCCAATTACTGTTGTGGCTGACTTCATGGAATATTACTGTCTGGTGGGACATGAGAAGTACTAAGGGAACAAGGAGTGGGTTCAGTGTGATGTTGGCAAAGGCTGGTCACACTGGGATTGTATAGTAACAAAGACCTATATACGTTTGTCGTGACTGCACGGCAAATCACAGATTCCTGCCTTGTGCAATACCCAATTGATTGAACCCACCCGTAGCCTGTTGCTACGTCGCTTTGGTCATACTGTCAAGCAATATTCGCGTCATTTCTATTCCACAGTTTCCAGAGGGATCAACCGTGCAGCTAGTGCACTGAAATGCCTACACCACCAGGAACGTTCAGAATAGACGTCTCCCTGTTTGTGAACAAATGACGTCATAGTGTTCGACAGCGGCTCCAATTTGGTAGACTTGAACTACGCTCCAAGCTAGTGGCGAACAAGTTCGCGCGCGAAAGCCACGGTCTTGAGGGGATTGCGATGGTTCCTGAAAGGGACCTCGACCTTCGCTCGTACTTTTCTTTCAAGAGCAGGCAGCGAGCAAATGCCCATTCGTAGAACCCAGCCCTCCCCTTCAGATTTGTTTGTTTCAGTCTGTCTACCAATGCCATGATGACGTTTCTCGGGTAGAGGTCTATTAGGACGATTTTCTAAGAAAAAAAAGTTTCAACTTGCCCCACCCCGTCTATTATGGCGTATATTGCTAATCTTTTCATCCACGTGCCGCCAAACGCTGTCACACCATGTGACGGCGGTCGCCGCCGCCGCCGCCGACCATCTCGGTCAGGCACCGCCGCCGCCAAAAAATTTTGACCGGCTCGTAGCTTTATTCTGAGTAGTGTTCCTGTTCCGCCATGCTTGCCATGTTCCGGATTTCGCGTGGTCGTTGTTTTGACTACGAGGGACACACCGCAAGCCATGTTAGCCGACATTCCCTCTCCGCTCCTCTGCCCGAACCTGCCGCGTTCGGCCTGTGCTCGATTCCTCCGGCTCGAAGCCAGAGTGAAATGCGGTCTGACCCGCACCAGCTCGAAGTATCGGGACGACCAGTCGAAAACACCGTGAGTGTCGAACTGAACTTACGAACAGGATAGGCTTGCTGGACAACATCTGAAACCGTAACATGCAATCTGAGCCATCATGATATGTGACATGTGATGTAGAGTACAGGAACAGCATGCAAGCCAGCTGGAATTCCGGGATAAGGACAAAAGGGACGAGGTGAACAGGACAAGGCTTAAAACCAGCAACCGTTTCGTCCTGTCCTCGTCGCCCCTTTCGTCCTTGTACGGAACTCCTCAGACTCGAGGAGGTGCAACCGTCATCGTCGATGTAATGTAGGTTGTTGTTGTAGCATGTGTATGGTTGGGCATACTTAAATTAGCTGGCACAACGTCGTAGACTGCTGAAAAAACACATATAATAATGTTTAAACGTTCAAGCAAATCCACGAAGTACTCTGTATTCTAATGACTCCCTCTTTTTGGTGATACACGTGCTATACTTACTGGTTCCCGGTTTCTGCTCTTTGTTCACGTCTTGCTGTGCTGCGCCCTCCAGAGCTGTTGCTCCTGCGGAGGCCATGCATCGTGCATTTAGCTTTCCAACTGTTATACGTATACGGTGCGTATATCACCTACGTTCGAGAAGTACTGCGAGCCTCCAGCGGCGTTCTTACCTGCTGATTTGATAACCCCCGCTGCAGTTGCGGGGTGCGCTTCTTTTGAGGACGGAGCAGTTCTTGCTGCGTGAGGCAATCAGTTACAGGTACTATGAGATGCAGGCTGTAAATGTAATACACGGTGCTCACCCCTTGGTTGGTGACGGGTCGGAGTCGGTTGGATCACTGATGAAGAGATAAACACAACAGTTATGTGACACACAATCCAGCATCAAGGAGGGCACAAAGACAACACCTTGGAGCAGGGAGCGATTGATAGGGGATATTTTGCAGCGATAGGGCCAATCACCGGGTAGGCCAGCCTCTGGCCTCATAGGGCCAATCACTACGTGACACCGTGACATACAGCTCCCGTCAACCTTAATAATAACACTGAAAAAAAAAAAAAGTCATTTCCGAGCGCGAAAACAGCTATCCTGGAGGCACTGGGTGAATGTTAAGTGAACAAAATAATAATAATAACATAGTAACAATTTTGTTCAATTAAGATTTCTTCGTGGATTTAGTTGCTGTAATGACCCCAAGGGTTGCTGTAATCGCAATCGAGAACGAGACCATATTTTCCCGATCGTTATTATTAAGGTTGACGTTTGCTACGTGATATGAAAACGTGATGACCATATACAAAGCTACCGCACTTTTTTTCTGCATCTCTATATAGTACAAAGATCCCCACGCCGAGGAATTACTCGGTGGTGGTGGTGGCGGTGAAAGAGTTGCATTTGTCGGCCTCACAGAGGTGGGCAACGTCACGACTAACGCCCTAGGGAATGTGCGTCCTGAGCCGACTTCTAAGGGAACTGTGCCGACATATGTCTGAAAGCGTCTGAAGAAAGCCCAGGAAAAACGCCAGGCAGCACAGCCGGCACCGGGATCCGTACCTGGGCACCTCTGTCTCGACGTGACATGGCCAGCACGCTAACCACTGAGCCGCGCCAGCGGGTATTCTAATTAGGGGAGCCGAGCATGGCTTCCAGCCCAAAAGCCAGTGACTTCAATTACACCGTTGCAATGGGGTTGCGCACATTATGGAGAACAACGAGCCACAGGAGTGACGAAAGGGAAGTCACGCTTCCGAAGGGCGTTTAAAGAGTACTCACATCGTTGACCTGGACGCGCAGGGGGCGGTAGGACAAGCCTTACTGTAGGTTTCGGAGCAGGCTCTGGGACGGGCTGTGGCTCAAGTTGCGGAGCAGGCTCTGGAAGTGGCAAGGCAGGTTGTTCAACAGGAGGAGGGGCAAGTTGTTCGGCAGGCAAAGGAACAGTTTCTGCGAGGATCCGTGTCGGTTCGACCTGGGGTTCGGGTTTCACCGCCGCAGCCTTGGCCTTATTCATGGTAGAAGGACACAAGCTGCGATTAGTCCAATGCAAGAACAGGCGTTCGAGAAATGCTTTGGAATGTGACTGCTTCTTCTTCTTCTCCTTCGTCCAAGGAGATGATGGCCGTGAGCCGGGCTTCTTCTTCTTCTACTTCTTCTACCAATGAGATAATGGCTGTGAGCCACAGGGAGATTGGCCAGGACAAAAGGGACAAACGACGTTTGTCTATGTCTATGTCTGTGCAGTTGTGGTAGGGACTAAGGTCAGGTCAGACCCAAGTAACTTATGACATATATGATATACGGTGACTAATACATGAACCAATGGGTATGCACGTATGTAGGAATATGCGTATGACGACTATACATGGCCAAAAGTATGAATGTGTGTGTACGTGAAAGTGTATGAGAATAGGAAGGAAGTGCCTAGAAGCGGTTGAAGAGCACGATGTACGATACAAGGCCCGCTACCACAGCCCCATGACAGAGCGCAGTGTGTAATGCTCCGAGAGACAGCACTGGCGCCAATGAGAGTGGGGCTCCTAACAAGCGCAAGGGGGTCTCGATATACCTGTGGCGTAATTGGCCAAACTGAGAACGGGATAGCAAAAAGTGTTCAGTTGTTTCATCCTGGCCACAATGAGAGCAAGCAGGGGACAAAGACTGTCCAGCACGGTGGAGCTAAAACTTTACCGGTAGCGCCAGGCATCGAGCTCTGGTCACCAAAACCTCTGTCTGCCTGGAGCTGCAGAGGTTAGGGTTCCACGAAAAGACGAGATGTTCATAGGGCGGGCGTGTGTGTGTGTGTGGGGGGGGGGGGGGGGCGGCAGCTCGAGACAGACTTGTGAGCCGTCTATACCTGGCAACAGAAGTGCGAGCAAGTACTGGGAGGAGAGGAAGTATCTCTCCGGAGAGGGTCATTTTAGCGAGGGTGTCAGCGGTTTCGGAGCGGCCAGAGGAGCATTAAAGTGGTATCTAACATGGCAAAAAACTGCTGTCATCTTGTAAAGCAGTATGTGAAAAGCATTCCCCCAAAATATTTTTGTCCAAAGTTGTTTCACCGCAGCGCAAATAATTTGCAAAATCGCCCACCCACTCTCTCAAATCACCCACGCGAAGTGTGACGTTTGTGGTAGAGAGTCCCCTCATTCGTTGGTAGGAAAAACCGTCTGCTACGAGCATTGCGAGCGGTTTCTTGTTGACTTCTATCCTTTATATGATTCATACCACGTTTTCTAAAAAAACGAAAACAAAGCATGTATGCAGCCTAACACAATAAGGTTGCAGTCACAAGAGTAATATATATCCGTAGCTTCTGTCCAATGTCAGAATTCACAGTAGCAGAAAACAAGCGATAACGGCGGTATTGTGGCGCCACCTGTTAGCCACCGAACCAACTGTTTATTTGTATAGGGGTTTATTTATATACTTATTTGTATCTATTTTTTTTTCGCACCTGTGAATCTATTTTTGGGATCTGCCCTGCATCAAAAGGGATTAGGTGCACGGTACTCTACTCTAACTCTAACACTCTAACGGTGCGGTGAAAACGGTCGGAGGGGCTGCACACTGTCGGGAAGCACGGGGTTTTCGCTGTACAAGACGCAGTTAATTATGGGCTGCACCACTCGTTCTTCCCGAAGTGTCTGCGGTCCCAAAAAATCGTGGTTGTGTCGTTGACAACCTTCCCCCCCCTACCCCCCCTTTCCTGGATCCGCCCATGTGTGGGCAAGCATTGCGTCTTGTCCAATCCAAGAGTTGGAAATACAGAAGAGGAATGCCACCAACAGCCGCGGAATCCATATTAAGCGATGAATAGTATACGCAATCTACAGCGGACTTTTTACTATACAGTTTCTGAGTTGCAAGACTTACACACGTCACTTTCCTCTCACTCTTCTGATGTAATACTATCCCAATAAACACGGTTAACTCAACACCGAGCTATCCCCCGAACATGCTGCCACACCGTCAGGGAGATCGCTCGGTAATAACATGTACACGAACTCCATATCTACACCGAACGTTTTATTTTTCTGGTTTTCAGTCGTATCGGCAGGACAGGTCGGCTAACTGCTCTTTCGTCCAGAGACCGGCCTCGGTGGCTCGGTCGGTAGCGTATTCGCCTTCTGATCCCGAGATCGCGGGTTCGAACCCACCCAAGGACGCCAGCAACTTGGCGGCAGGGTACAAATTGCTTAGACACGCCGTCTTCCGCGAGGGACGTTAAATACGGGGTGCCGTGTGATGAGCTTTCATCGCACGTTAAAGAACACTCAGGTGGGCAAAAGTAATCCACAGACCGACCACTGTGGCGTCGCTTGTGATCTCAGTCGTCTCGTAAACCCCCAATTATTATTAATTATTATCTTTCCTCCAGACCAGTTCGCTCCCCGCGCAGTTGGGTGATGATATGATGGTGATGACATATTCCATGAGATTGAGGAAAGACAGCGACGAACAGGAAGCAACAGGTCAAGTCTCCCGTTGCTTCTTGGTTGTCGTTGTCTACCCTCAATCTCCAGAAATGTCGTCATCTCCATCTTACATACGGGCTCATGTCTCCTGAACATGCCACGTCTCCTGGAACTGCCGACCGCGACAGTCGTGACGTCGCCCGCCCCTGTGAGGCCGACAACGGCGAGCCCTTTCTCCATCACCACCACTACGTGAAAGATTGCGCTTTGTGCTTGACCTTACACCATGCTCCTAACAGGTATACGACTGTCATCCTCGCATACTCCAGTTTGTCAAGCAATCTCTTTCTCGTATATTCTTAGATGATCACCGCGGCCAAACAGTCTGTCCTTTCCAGATCCATGAGAGTCGCACGCTTCAGGAGAAGGTATCCATGCAACAAAGTATGAGGAAGAAGAACAGTTTTTCCTCATCTGCCCTCATTTCGACCAACTCCGCCAGAGGTATATAGCTTCACGCCTTTGCGTTTATTGGGAGCCTCCCTCTCGTTAGCGTCGGTCCCTCGGAGCACATCATACCGCGCTCTGCAATAGGTCTGTTGCAGCAGGTCTCGTTTCTTACATCCTGCCCTCGAACGCTCTGGGGGAATGTGCGTCCAGGGCCGACTTCTAAGGGAACGGTGCCGACATATCTCTGACAGCATAAGAGGAAAACCCAGGAAAAACCCCAGACAGCACAGCCGGCACCCGGGATTCGAACCCGGGTACCTCCCAGTCTCGACGAGACATGGCCAGGACGCTAAACACTCGGCCACGTCAGCTTTTTTTTTTTTTTCGGCCACGCCAGCTGGTACCTGCACTCGCGCTGTTACGGACCTTACATCTCATCACGACCACAGAGGTGTATTTTAACCCAATCCCTTAGTTGCTCACGGCCATCTTTTGAAAAGACAAAGGAGAAGAAGAAGAGAGTGGTGGGCAAACGCGACGCGCGCCTGAGAACAGCGGGGCCCTGTAGGTGGTGGTGGTGGAGGCTGCAATGGATCCGATCAAGCAGGATGAGATCAAACGAATAGCCAGACAAATTAGCAATCAGTCCCTTCAGTTGAAAGGCATCGTTGACTCGCTACTCCAAAAGCGGGGATCCGCCAGCAGATCTGAAGAGGCAGATGATGACTATGAAACCCAAATTAGCACCACCACTCACTTCTCCCGTGGCGGAAGGCCGATTACGCCACAGCGGGTCATGATACAGGATGACTACGACCAAGTTGCTCCTCCACCGCAACCACCTCGTCAAAAGTCCAGAGACCAGATCGTCGCGGAGCAACGTAGCAGACATAACTTGGGCGATTACTTCAAGCGCCTAGCGACCCAGATGGATTTGTTGGCCGACTCGCTAAAGCCCGAGCCGCCCACCGCGGCAGCTCCGATGCCCGGTATTCTTCTGTCCCAGGAACCACAGGTCAGTTGTTTGGCTGTGTACGCGCAGGAAGTGTATAACACTATTTGGTGCTTGTGAGCTTATTTGATGTACTGCTAGTGAAATACGCCGTGATCGTCTTTCCAATCGGAGCAGGACGCCGTAGGCTACTTGCCTAGCGGTCCAGTAAATGTGGTTTCCCCAGCAATGCCCCCTGTTATGCAAATACAAGCGCAGGCGTCCCACGAAAGATTAGCACAGGCTATGGCAGCGCAGACCAGAGCAATGCAAGCTCAAGCAATTGCAGCACAAGCGATCGCTTCGCAAGGTATATATGCATAAACTGTTTGGTTCTGGTTCATAAAAAATGGTTCTGGTATCTTCATCTAGGTATAGGTGCTGCTCCGCAGGTGACCCCTGGCATGATGCCACCTGGTATGATGCCGCCGGGTATGATGCCACCGGGTATGATGGGTCCAGGTATGATGGGTCCAGGTATGATGGGCCCAGGGATGATGGGACCAGGAATGATGGGCCAGGGCATGATGGGATCAGGAACGATGTGCCCGGGCATGATGGGACAGGGAATGATGGGACCAGGCATGATGGGACCGGGCATGATGGGACCGGGCATGATGGGACCGGGCATGATGGGACCGGGCATGATGGGACCGGGCATGATGGGACCGGGCATGATGGGACCGGGCATGATGGGACCGGGCATGATGGGACCAGGCATGGTGCGTCCCTCCGGAGGAGAACCGGAAGCTGCACGCAAAAGTTCCTCGGAAACGAGAAACCGAACGAAGCCTTTGTACTCTGGAATAAGCAAATTAACCGATGACATGCAAGTCGTAAGCGGCTTGTTCAAGGAAGCCTTGGGTGTCGTCCCCGCCGAGACGAGGTTGACAACGGCGGAGCAAGAGGAAATTCGATTTTGTCTAGATAGATTAACGAGGAATATGGAGAATATGACGAATGATCTGCGTCAGACCATGTTGACCACAACGGGCGGAGCGCCGGCTGCAAAGGACGAAAAGAAAGACAAGGAAAAGGAAGGCAAAAAGAAGGGCGACAGTGAAAAGGATTTCGAGAGTGAGGAGGATGCCGGAGGAAAGCGAGGAGGGAAAAAAGGAGGAAAAGGAGGAAGAGACGAAGAAGAGGAAGAGGATTATTGAGAAATTGGGGGCAGGATGAGATGCAGAGTACCAACAATTCCATTTGGATTAAATTGGTTTTCATTGAATTGGATTAAATTGGATTGTGCATTAAAATTTCCCGCTCTGGCAGAAATGGAGGCTGTGCAGTACACAAGTAATAATAGCTATGTGGCGCGCACAGACGGAACAATTTAGGAGATGCAGCCTTGCTGGCTTAAGGGCACCAGGGGTGAAAAACTGGCACGTCGTAGAGGGGAGGCGCAGATGTCGTCCTCGTTGATTTCTAAAGCATATATCCCGACACAAAGCCTTGTCTTGATATGTGACTTTTCCCAGAAAAAAACTATACCGTCAGAACCATGGCCTGTCACCCCTTCGAGAAATTAGTTGTTATATTAGAATATGTAAATATAAAAATAAATATATTGTAAAAATTGGACGCATCACAAAACCGTGAAAGACAACCGGCATGGCCGAGCGGGCTAAGGCGTCCTGCTCGTTGGTAGTAGCTGTGACACGCACAGGTGTGAGCAGGGGCGGATTTAAGGGGAGGGGGGGGGGCGACCGCCCCCCATACGGCCGTGTTCTCCATGTAAAAACTCTATCTCCTGGATGATGCTCCGCCGCAAAGCACGAAATTTCCTTAAGACCGCCCCCCCCCCCCCCCCCGCATGACAGACCCTTAAATCCGCCCCTGAGTGTGAGGTCTAGACCGCGATGAGACCGAATGATGCCGGAATGACGTTGGGTTGGCACGTTAGTCACCCGATCAGTCACACACTCGTTCCAGTAACATCATTTCTATATGGCACTATGACACGTGATACTACTGATACAAAACTATGAGAACTCAATTAGCAACGTGGAGTTGAGAAACATAAGCATAAATAGACAATGAACTTACGGCTGACGGGGTGTCCAATCTTGTGGTGGTGGCAGGGAGTCAGTTGTCGTGGTGAAGTGATGAACAGATGAACAAACAAATGCCCGTGCCGGAGATTGTCCACATTCACACAAACGATGGATCCAGAGTTGAAGGTTGAATTGGACGCAGTCGCGCACAGGTTAGGAGAGACACTTCATCAGCCCAATACTGATGCACAGTCCCGAGGCGCCCGATACGCCACTGAGGTGTTCGACTTGTCCTCTAGATGGCCCGATACCAACTGACTTGTTGTCAGCGTTCGTGTCCCGAACTCTCGCACAGGCAATGCCATGTCGGCGACACCAAAAAGGTCTCCACTTATTAACAGGATTGGCTGAGGAGGGCGAGGGCTTGATAGACGCACGCGACTGGCGACGACCAGACGCAGGGATGGCAAAACATCGTTCCGTGTTTCCGCCGGTAACCCTGTGCCGCCCCCTCAAAGTTTTGCATAATGGGACTGGCCGCGAAAGCAACAGCGCGAACAATGAATGGAATGTGACGCGGGGACTGCACACGGACCGTGACAGCAGCCAAGGTCGTGCTTAAGACTGGGAGGTGGTGGGTTCGAAATCTACCACCGGCTGTGCTGTTTGAGGTTTTCCCTGGGTTTTCCGGAGACTCTCCAGACGAATGTCGACACAGTTCCCCCTGAAGTCGGCCCAGGACACATACTAATTTCATGTCCCCCACTCCTTTCTGCTGTCCTCTCTCCATCTGCCACATCTGTACGCCGCCCATAGCCACAGCCGCTTCGCGGCGCTAACACGACATAAAAAAAAAACTTGAAAGTATGATCAAAGCACTAGTTCTCGCATGGAGTGCACAATGTGTGCTGGGAATGTGTGCATGGAGATTACAAACTTAACTCCTGTGTTGTCCCGGCAGAGACACTGCGCGCGACCTTGAGAGCTTCGTCGCCCACGAAGTCGATATGATACACTTTCTTCGCAATCACGTAGAAACGTATCGTATCAACTTATCGCAACAGACTATCTCCGACGATAGCATTCACGTAAGCGCGGCTATTCTGGAGCGCTGGATCACAGGTGATACCGTTGTACCTGCGTCATCACCTGCCTTCAAAGAGCCAGTAGAACTCGAACGTCACGGCGTGTCTTCATGGCGTGAAGAAGGCACACGCCATCGAGAGAACTGCCTACCACATCGAACCGACAAGGATCTTTTCGGAACTTGTACCTCTGCTAGCCGCGCTGCCAAGAGCCAAGACACGACGTGCACCCTGTCCTACAGCCAGCTCCAGAGCATGCCTCAGGTACGCTCCTCAGAGCAGCTCAGACCAGCTCCAGAGCATGCCTCACGTTCCACTACTTGCCATTAAACCTGATCCACAGCTCTCTATACGTGTCCCGCTGAACCAGGTGAGAGATCCGTGCGCTCGTAGAACTTCGTTGTTTGAACACTCTCTTAGGTTTGAACTTGGTCTTTGCGTCTTTTCTGGGTCTGGAGTCACGTGTCTTCTGGTTCGAAATACAAAAGGGCCCAACGACATAAAGTCCGCGAATAGCATCGTTACTGGAAGCCCCTGGCAGGCAGATGAATCCTACTTGGGATAAATGAGAAACGACAATGACAAGACTATTTCGAAATACACAGCTGGTAGCTTCAAAGCATACTGAGGGCTGGAGCCGCACTCACGGCAGAAAAGTTTCGGTTCCAGCTCTCGGTATGCACGAGCTTGTCTGCCCTCTTTCACTTTTGTCCAACTTGAAAGCGATTCCATAGCATTTTTGCACTAACGCGCCACGATGACCGAGTAACATTCCTTCCACATTTATCTATAGGACGAAGAGGCTGTAGGCCTCCGCAGCCTTGATTGTCCTTGAAATAGATCTCAACGCTCGTTGCCTACTGAATAACGGCAGTTGAAGTATATGTGACTAGGCGTTGTGGGGCTTGGGCTGTGTCCGTCCTTTATGCCTCGTCTACCACTACGTTACTCGTAATCTAACCAAGGGTACCAATAACCAAGCGAAAACCAACTACTACTATTTGTCTCTGGCCTGTTCTGGTGTGTTTTTTGGAGAACAGGTATGCAGGAACCGACGGACATCAGAATTTGGTCACTGAACTTCGCAATATTTCGGAGTACAACACGCAGGATGGCCATCAGGTAACAGCTGGGGGGGGGGGGGGGGGGGGGTAATGACTGAATCAGCGCGGCGTTGTTGGCCACACAGAAGTGGGCGTCGTCACGAGTATAGAAGAAGAAAAAAAAAAGGCCGGCAACTGCTGAAGATCCCTACCTGACTAGAGTCTCGACTAGTAAGCTAATCGGAGGGCACCATAATTGCGAACAAGTGCATGGAGCACTAGCTGCTCCTACACCCAAACTACCTGTCATGTGGTGGGGAGCTCACAAGCAGACATACCTTCGACCAATACTTCGGGCGCCCAGCGTCACCAGCAGGGATGATTAACTATAGTATTGGTGCCACGATGGTTGCAGCAATTTCTCCCGATTTCGTTCCACTCAAAAATTGACAATGTATTGCAGAAAAAAGTGGTATCTAACTAGCTGAGCACATGGCCGACTCTGCTGCAACAGCCTATATGAATAGTAAGTCATGGCTCAGCAACACATCAAGTATTCCTTTGCGTATTTGTCATATACCCTCTTGCGTTTTACAAATACGACAGCTCCATGTACATCACACATTCGCTAAATAGGTCTTCTCCCATTGGGCCAACCGCTATCCCCGAGAGCCAATCGCACTCGTCAAGCTAGTCGCGTCGAGCAGTCTGACCGCACTACACGAAATGTAGGTTCTCAAGATGACCGCGACAATATCGACGCATAACACAGGCAATTCATGCTTTCCAATATTAGCCTCAGAACCCTTGCATTCCGGAAAACAATACCCACCATACATACGCTACGCAGTATAGCTGCTATCAGTCGGCTCCCAAGGTACTGCAATTCAACGCCTTTTACCACGAATTCTTACGAAATGTGCCCATGACAGGCACACTGCCGCAGACACAGCGCGGTTTCGCAATCATTTTTGTACTCGACATCTCTTTCAGAGTTCTCATCATGACAAGTTGTCACATACAGTAACATCACGCGTATAGAAGAAGACGAAGAAGACGCCAGTCCGGCGGCCGCACGCGACGTACGTCGAGGAACGTCGGTACCCCGTGGGTGGTGGCGGTCCCAATGGATCCGCAAAAGCAGGATGAGATCAAGAGGATAGCCAGACAAATTAGCAGCCAATCCCTGCAGCTGAAGAGCATCTTCGACTCGTTGCTCCGAAAACGCCGATCCAGCAGGGGATCTGAAGATGCAGACGATGACTACGACACCCAAATTCCCACCACCACTCACATCTCGCGTCGCCCGAGGCCGCCTTCGCCACAGCAGGTCACAATGCAAGCGTGCATCGCGGAAAAAGAGCCGGAAAATCCACGACCCTACGCGAACGATCCCGTCTGGTGCGTCTGGGAAAACAATATGTTGAAGCTGACGCAACTTCTCAAGATGCTGCTCACCGAACTTCGAAACGTTTCCGAGTATACCATGCAGGATGATCATGATGCGGCAGCTGAAGAGGCTTACCTCAACAGGGTCGCCACCAGCAAGCTCATCGGAGGCTACCATAACCGCGAAAAGGTGCGCGATGCTCTGACTTCCCCTCCACCCGAACCACCTCCGTCTCGGCGAAAGTCCAAGGATCAGACTGTCGCCGAGCGGCGTAGTAAACAGGGCTTGGGTGAATACTTCAAGCGCCTAGCTGCACAGATGGATTTGCTGGCAGAGACTTTAAAACCGGTGTCCCCCAGCGCGGGGTCTCCGATGCACGCTAGACTTCTGCCACTGGAAGAACAAGTGGGGCGTATGGCCGCCAATATAGCGGGAGTGTCGAAAGCTATCGCGAAGCCCGTAGATCCGATCGATATACTGCTGGCGAAATACGCCAAGACTGTGTCCTTCCAGCCGGACCGTGAGTCTGGAAGCTACGTGGCCAGCAATCGGGCTCCTGCGACTTCTTCTGGCATGTCGAGCGATGTGCTACCCCAGACCTTAGTGAGCGGTTATCCTCTGACGCAACGTACACAGTCACAGTTGTCTCAGGAGAGGATAGCGCAGGCTGTGGCAACGCAGGCGAGGGCAATGCAAGCTCAGGCGGTTGCGGCACAAGCCATGGAAGCGAGACGTATATCCACGCAAGGATACGGTGGATTGATGGTTCCAGGTTTGCATCCAGGCATGGGCGCTACTACACCGATGACGGCACCGGGTATGATTGGTCCAGGGATGATGGCACCAGGAATGATGGGCCCAGGGATGATGGGCCCAGGCATGATGGGCCCAGGCATGATGGGCCCAGGCATGACGAGTCCATGCATGATGGGCCCAGGCATGATGGGCCCAGGCATGATGGGTCCAGGCATGATGGGACCCTCTGGTGGAGGATCAGAAGTGGCACGTCGGAGTTCCTCAGACATAGGGCAACGAACGAGGCCATTGTACAGAGGAATCAGTAAGTTAACCGATCACATGCAATGTGTGAGCGGCTTGTTCAAGGAAGCCCTGGGTGTCGTGCCCGCGGAGACAAGATTGTCAAAGGCAGAACAGGAGGAAATTCGATTTTGTCTAGACAGATTAACGAGGAACATGGAGAATATGACGACTGATCTACGAAGCACGATGTTGACCACAACGGTTGCACCTGCGGCTACGAAGGATGAAAAGAAAGACAAACAAGGGAAGAATAAGAAGGGAGATGAAAGTGAGAGTGTAAAGGACTCCGAGAGTGAAGAACAGGCTGGAAGGAATCGCGGAGGGAAAAAAGGAGGTGGAAAGAGAGGTGGGAGGAGAGACGACGACTACGACGAGGATTATTGAGATAGTGGAAGGGAGAGGCAGGAAGACAAAATATGTGTGGATCGAAATTGTACTGCTGTGGCAGAACTAGCGTCATTCTTCATTGAGAATACAAAATTTGTTATAGTGATGATCATAAGGACGCTATTCAATGTCCCAATATAATTAATTACAAATACTAGATACTTAATGACTTGCACTCGATACCCAATAATAAATACTCAATGGTCGCTGCCGCCGCGTGGCGCTCACCGAAACATGTAGTTGGAACATTTGTGTTCCTGCCGTGCAGTACCAGACCTTTAGTCATATTATGGCGCTACGGGGCTACAATATTCCAGTTTTTTTTTTACTGCCATTGTAAAGGCAATATTGTAAAATACATGTTCAGCAGAAAAACTATGCACATTCCTGGAACTTCAATACTGAAATGCCGCGTGCATAACTTAATTTCGTTAGGTCAATTTAAACCCTGGCATGAAAGCCGATTGTATTGTGCACTGTATAAATTTTAGTGTTGTGTTAACATAAAGTTGGTAAGCACTAAAATTAGCGCCTGTGCGTACTTTACACAAAGGAGACAAGTCCAACAGATTGCTGTTGTACACTTTATGAAACCTCCAGATGTGGTAAGGCGCCGAGGTATGCGTGTGGTCAGCCTATCGGATTTCTCCGTACAATGAGACGGGCTTCAACTTACTCCCATATAATGGAGAGGGAATCTACAGCTAACAGCTGAACGAATGCTCCGGTAACAATCCAACCTGTCGGGATACCTGTGACGAGAGGATGTTGGCGCGCGCTCTGCTCTCTGCTTGTTGTGTCGGTTGCTGCCTTGTTGCTGTTCTTTGTACAAGCCATTGTGAAGAAGGGGTAAGTCCTATGTTCGCCACTTTCCCTTTCATTTTTAGTACATCCGTCACTCCAACCACAACGGAGAGAGAATGTATACATGTCACACACCAACGTGTGAACATGAGCATGCTTTCGGCACGGTGGAAGCGTCACGTGTCCCAGTCAGTGCTCGCCATTGCTTGACGGGAACTGGTTCTGGTAGGCAAGAAAGTACCCACAAAGTACCCATAATGTATCCAGAACATTCGGTGCGCAACAATGTCCAGGGGGAATTGACGACTGACATGACCTCGGGGGCCCGTCCATACAAGTTTCCATTCCGTTTCTACTCCGAAGGGTCGACTGCGGAAGCGTCAAGCCTGCCCGGAGCAGCCAGTACTTTTTATTTTTGTGTCAGAACCGCGAAGCAACCGTGGCTATATGAGGGGCGTACCGACGGATAAATGAAGACAGTACAGCAGTAAGGAAAGGGAAGCAGGAGGGTTGGTATGGATCCTGGGCTTAGCCCTGTTCGAGTTGACCACTATTCCCTTCCCCGTCTATACGACTAACGTGATTTTATGCATCATGACAATAGCAATGTCGGGTATTTGGTGCATCTTCATTTGGCAAAGGAGCGATAAACGCGGACAACATGAACGACAACGCACAAAGCTCCTACAATCAACAATGATTTTACTTTTTAGCATTGTTGCTTAAACAAATTGTCGAAGGAAGAGGAGGATAATACACACACACACTCTGTGAAATAGGCTTAGCCTGTAGCTCAATGTCAAGCCAAGCCAAACCAATCAAGCCAAGGTCGTGCTGAAGTCTGGGAGGTGGTGGGTTCGAATCCTACCATCGGCTGCGCTGTCTGAGGTTTTCCCTGCGTTTTCCGAAGACGTTCCAGACGAATGTCGGCACAGTTCCCCTGAAGTCGGCCCAGGACGCATACTAACCCGCCGCCCCCGCTCTTTCCTTCTGCCCTCACTCCATCTGTCCACACCTGTACGCCGCTCATAGCCGCCGTTGCTTCGCGGCGCTAACACGGAGTTAAAAAAAACAATGTTGACAGTATAGGAACCGTGTGTGTTGCCGTTCACGTTGTCCCCGTTTTTTTTTGCTCCTTTGCCAAATGAGGATCTCGCAGATTCCACTCACATGACGTTTACTTCTTCTAAAATGACGAAACGAGTGACTATGCTCCAGGGTTGCCCGACGTTGAAGCCAGAGTTCATCAACGTCCACGTGATTCCCCACAGCCATAACGATGCGGGATGGCTTCATCCGTTGGAATACATATACAGGATAAGTACGTTTTACTTGTGTGCCGCACAACGTGACTATAGAAAGTTCATGCGCCGTGATAGTTTTCGGCGCTGTCAAGACGCGATAAATATTTTTGCTTGTTGTACCTGTTCGATTTGCACGCGTCAAGCTTGAGGTAGTAGAAAGAAAAGACGTCTGCTCCCTTTCAGGACTTCTCTGCCAAGAGAAACGCTTGGAGTTTCCTTGCCTAAACTCTCCGTGCAGCGAGTAACGATCGGATTTTGCATACTAAAGAGAAATTCCACTCCGCAATATAGTTGAAATAAATGTGTGTCATGAGCGGTTGGCTCCAAACAACTTTCCTACGAGCCCCTTTCACCGGGAGTCGGTGGTCTTCTCGAGTTAAGGTCGAACCGCACACGACGTTTTTCTCGACGGTTCTCCGCACGGCTCCGAAAACAATAGGTGCAGGCCTGTTTCTGTTTCGCCGACATCTGAGGTGAGCAGACACTTGAGGCGAACGGCGGAAGTGACGCGCCTGCCTCGACCACTCGGTACCTGCCCGAAGCGGTCGCCGGCATAGCCAACGCCACCTAGATATATACAGAAGCCCTGCTTATTGCCTCATCTCCCTCGTCTGCTACTGCGATTCGCCGTTCTGTGAGTTCAAGAACTCGGATACGATTGCAGCTAACTTGGAACCTGGAGACACGAATCTGTAGACAAGAAGTGCAATACGCCTTCCAGAAAATTAGCCACGAGAAAGATATGGGACCGTTCTGAGCTTTATTTTTGAAGTTTTCCAGTCTAGTACGCGGGGACGTTCCATCACTGCTCGCAGACGACGGGTGCATGGTTCGTCTCCGTGGCTGCGACCGCTCAGAGCTCGTTCGTGATTGGCTGCCGCCGTTTAAAATACGATCCTGAGTGGCTGACTATATTAGTTGTTACGTCTACGAGTAAGCAGGCTTTGTCTATCTAGGTGGTGTTGGCATAGCAGAGTGCTCACGCACGAGTGACGCAGACAATGAAAGTAGCAGACGACCAAATTGGCGTACGGACGAAGTAGGCAACGCAGCTGACGACACAGGAGCATTCCTCTTGTGGAAGGGAACAAAAGACATTGTCCCAGTAACAAAACACCTAAATTCTCGCAACGGCTGCTTCCCTCTATACCCTTGACAGCCCTATGGTCCCACAAAGTGGGAAGACTGTTTCACCGTTCTTCTTTTTTATATCCGTTGACTTTTGCTACCAAATTATATGCATGCAGTGTTGTGACTTATATTCTAAACATGAAACCCTAGCCGTCACTCACCTATGTTCTTGCTCGTGACAAAGAACGCCGCTGGTGGCTACGAAGGACAAGCATCGCGGACGCCGCGCAAGGAGGTGTCGAGAAATCGCCGGTTGCGGGTGGCTCGGCGGGTTTCCGTCGGGCTGACGTCGCGACCACGGAGTTCCGCGCTTTTCGGTCGAGAAAAAGTCACGTGCGGGTCCCGCGCTTGATGCGTGTTTTATTGTGGCACCCGGTAGGTGAGCTGCACCCACGGCAAGGACCAAGACGAAGAATCCCCTCATTAGCCCGCGTGATACTTCTGTGACGTTCTTGCCCGGATGGTCACGTGTCAGTGTCCTTTCCCATAACTCTTCCTCGCGTGGCCCGCGTGCCCTCTGCCGCGGGACGCAAAAAGTTCTGTAGCAGAAGGAACTGAATCTCCGCGCCAAGGGAACGCCCTCGTGTCGTCACAATGACGTCATTCATACGTCTCTCGGCGCGGGAATTTCTAACATTGTGGATTCCAATGATGTACAATGCCGATAGTAAATTATGCCGTTCAAGTCCGTGAAAAGTGAAGGGATTTGATAAATCATCTAGTGAACCACCCCAGGAAATATTTCAATCCATATCAGTCCATTTTTCAAATTAATCCGTTTATCCCTACTATATCTTTAACATCTATGAGACGATCAACAGCATTATGCACAGAGCCATGACCTCGTGACAAACTCAGCTTCCGTTACCTATGACGTGACATATAGCGTAAGCGATGAAGTGACAACGAAACTGCAGGGGACGGAGGACTGCTGTCCTATCCATATTTAACGACCGAGAAACCCTCAAAGCCAAGGGACCGTGCTCATTTAGTTTAGTCACGAAGTAACCATAAAGACAGTAATTGAACCTCTGTATGCAATAAAGGGATAAGTCGACTTATCCCCTTTTTACTATTCTTGCTGCAATGCCATCTATACATGCCAGTATGTACCTGCCAAAGAAAATTTAGGGCCGTATTGCAATGGATTGGCCCGCTACAGGAGGGTAAGAAATGGGAAATGTATGTGTGTCAATGGGACGGACAATTACTCGGTTTGGGATTTTTCGACTTATCCCCTTATTGCCGTACAGAGGTTCAATTTCACTCAAAATATCCTCATAGGAGCTGTTTTCACGCTGTCTCTGAAGTAACGCATATCCAGACTTGTGCGTAACGCGTTACTAGTAATTGCGTTACTTGTAATCAATTACATTTTTGAGTAATTGTTTCGAGTAATCAGTTACTTTACTGTGAAAGTAATTTTTCGAGTAATCAGTTACTTTTTGGAGTAATCGATTACTCAATAATTGATTACTTTTCCGGCTGAGAGTAACTTATCTTTCAGATGTTCTGCTCTAAGTCAAACCACTCGTGCCGTCAGCCTTTGTTGGATCGTTCTACTATAGCAAGCGCAGATCATTGTAATAACGTTCTGGAATTTCAGGGTCTCTCTTTCTAATTTCTTCCTACACCAATGTGGTGGTACCTGAAGCTTTGGAGGTTTAGTGAGTCATGGGGAAGTTCCAGGCAATGTTCTTGCACAATCGGGTCGACGTCTTCCCTGGCGATAAATACAGTAGACGTCGAGATCTACCTGTCCTACGGGTTTTTGTTTTTTGTGTTATTTCAGCTGTTCCGCTGTTGAACTTTTTTTTTTTTTTTTTCTGAGGCACACAAAGACGGGTATAATTTGCGTGAATGGAGAGTAACGACCGGAGTAACGCGTTACTTTTTTACTCGTTACTCGATTACATTTGGAGTCGAGTAATTGGTAACGGTAATCAATTACTCTTTGCGTAGAGGTAACGGTAACGGTAATCAATTACTTTTTTTGCGTAACAGGCACAAGTCTGCGCATATCTGATAGCGAATACTTATGAAAGAAAAGTATTGATTGACACGTCCTATAGAAATGTACTACATGCATGAACCTTGTACAAATTCAAGCACGAGTAATTGCTTCTTATGACGTTTAATCACTTTGGTTTTTGTTAAAGTGACATTCTACATGAGCTTTCTTTCTTCTTCTTTTTTTTTTTTTTTTTTTACCATGTAGATGTTCGCAACATTTACAATTCGTCCATTCGATCGTTGCTGGGAAACCAAGCACGTCGCTATGTGTCTGCCGAAAACGTCTTCTTTTCTCGCTGGTGGCACGAGCAAGACGAAAGCATGCGAAAGGAAGTGCGGAACCTAGTAAGCTCTGGTACGTGATTTTCACGTTGTCCTCAGTTTGTAGTGCGTAAAGTCCGTATACAGTACGATGGCATCTTTGGATGCGTATACAGTCAACCCTCGATTTATGAACACCCTCGGTTCCCCGAAAAATCGTTCATAAATCGAGGGATTCATAAATCGAAAATTCCGTTAAGTGAGTACTATCGAGCAAATGGAACAGTATTTCCGAGTTGATATTGTGTTTATAATGCAATATATTGTGTAATTTTGCTTTGGACCGTGCCTTCTGCTGCATCAGTCTCACAAAACACAGATGTTAGCGCATTCACACTCTGTTTATTATGCAATACTAAATAGTTTCATTTTGCTTTGGACCATGCCTTCCGCTGTGTCAATTGAGGTCAGGAACACTTCTGCAAAAACCCGTTTGTTGTTCGGATTTCGAGGGGTTAAGAACCGAGGGTGCAATACCTCGAAAACATTTTGTCTGTTCAGGCGTCATTCATAAGACCGTGAATAATCACTTTGAAGGTTTTTGTTGGCCTCGGAACGATCCCTTCATAAATTGAGGGCAAAAATGCCGGGCAACTCCTAGTTGGTTCCTAGAAATTCCATTCATTATTCGAATATCGAGGTTCATAAAACGAGGGAAAAACGCATGTAAAAAGTTTGGTTCCTCGAGCCTGTGTTCATAAAACGAGGGAATTCATAAATCGAAGGTTCATAAATCGAGGGTTGACTGTATTCCAGAAGTCATGACCATGCACACAATAAGAAGATGTCGATGTGTGGAACCAAGTTGATCAATGCGAAACAGCCACTGCTCATTTACAAGCCATGTACATCACTGTACTTTACATAGGTGGGGTAAAAAAAGTGACATTTGCTTGGCAAATTTCAGAGTTCAGTTCGCAAAAATTTTCATAATTAAACTAACGTTACATGACATTCACATCAGGAGGTAGTAAAAACCTACTAAGAAAAAATACTGTTGACCGCATGATTCTAGGTGTCGTAGCTTTTTTTTTTTTAAATTATAATTCAATGACACGTTTTCTGGGACGCCTTGTATATTCTCCATTTATAACGGCACTATATGTTCCAATGCCAATTTATAAGTATGCGCTTGTGCGATGAACTTCAAATACATTTACAGGTCGTCTGCAGTTCGTTGGGGGCGGCTGGGTCCAGAATGACGAAGCCGTCACGCATTACACGGCCATAATAGACCAGATGACGTTAGGCCTAAGGTTCCTCAACGAAACGTTCGGGGAATGCGGTCGGCCAACTGTCGCCTGGCAGGCTGACCCCTTTGGACATTCGCGGAATCAGGCTAACCTCTTTGCGCTGGTGAGCTTATGTGCTGTGTACCTAAACTTATTACTTCGCGTTTCACCCCGTGCACGTTGAAGGCCATGGCGTCATAAGAGTCACGCGCCTCACCACGAGTGTTGGTATAGACACGTTCACTCGGAGCTGAATCTAAATATAGGAGCTGTAGAGTATCTGTGAATCGTGGAACTTTTTGTTTCATTTCATACGTAGATGGGATTCAATGGGTTGATGATCGGAAGAATATCCATGGACGAATTCGCCAAGCGAAGCTCAAAGGGAGAACTCGTGTTCGTCTGGAGGACAGGACCGGAATTCAGCAAGTATCACTCTCGTGAACACAGTTGACTGTTGCTTTAGTTTTACAGACCCAGAGGTGAAAAAAAAAAGAAAAAAAAAAGAGAAAGTGCTGTCATGCGATTTCTCAGTGTCACTGTGAGGAATGTTTAAATAAAATTCATCGTAACCTATTGATAATTGAACATTATTGCCAGCGCTAATTCACTGCCACAATATCACTGTCAATAGCTTCTGCTGTGTTTTTTTTTCTTGTTTTTTTTTTTCTCCTTTTCTATACCAGTGCGGCTGATCACATGCACTTCTCGCGGAATGTTATCTCGACTCTTTTTAAAGTCGTCGACGCCGTATACGTTGTGACCATATAGTTTGATCAGTTTCATAACGCCTCCTCATCAACTTTATGCGTAATTTATGTTCTACAGAGAGCAGCACCGATATCCTAACTTGGGTTCCTCCCAAAACGTACACAACGCCGGACTACGAGAATTACCCTGATAACACTGACGGCATCGCATTTAATGTGAGTATATATATTACTTGTTAGTGCGGTTCTATCGGATACCTGCGGGGAAGTCCTTCGTAAAGGCGGGCAAGAACGTGATGTAGTTTCTCACAGTGATGGGCACTAACTACTTCTACAGTAGTTTAACTATAACTACTAACTACTTTGTGATTGAGTAGTTTAACTAGTAGTTCAACTACTTTTCAGTGGATTAGTTAAAACTACTTCTTTAACTACTGCAATGTAGTGTAACTACATCTATGACTACTTAACGTCGTCCATCAACACCAATTCCTTGTAGTGTCCTTGGACACCTAAATATGAATCACAAGCAATGATATTGGCTGGAGCCATGGCTACGATTGTCAAATACAAAACTTGCGGCGAGATTCTTTCTGTGCCTACGCGATAAACTACGTTGCAGAATTATTTCACAGCAAATGAGGCTTCACTAGACAAGCATTAAAAGTAAAGATTTAGTACACATGCACGACACAATTGCTCTGCACCTCCGTTCTCACCAGCTCAAGGTGAAAGTCGGAAGCACAATCGTGCCGGAAAGCTTGCGGCAAAATCGGAAGTAGTTGGCGCCTTCAGTAACCTAACTACTGTAGTTAACTACTTAAAATAGTAGTTTAACTAGTAGTTGCCACTACATTTCTGCAAGTAGTTGATAACTACTTTTTAACTACAATCAGGTAGTTTAACTAGTAGTTTAACTACATGTAGTTAACTACTGGCCATCACTGGTTTCTCATACGGCGCCTTAATGTAGACTATTGCGGCCTATGTTGAGATGATGCCTCCACGTCTGAGTATATATGTAGGCACAGGTTTCTTCTTTTCGTTCTTGTTCTTTTTTTTGGGGGGGAGGAGGAGAGGGAAGTAACCACAGTAATATATTATTAATAATGTATTACGTAACCAGTTTATGGAGTAGGAGTAGACTAGATGACGGATGGATGTTCAAGAAAAAGTACAGCATGCAGCTTTGACTGATGTTTGACCTTATATTACGCAGAATGCAGTTTTATTACCGGAAGTCGACCGTGTCTTTTTCATTTGAATGTGATCGCTTCGGCAGCTGTTGTCCGCCGCAATTTTGCACGTTGTTCGCCAACCATTGCCACGAATGATAGGGTCAACGCTTTTGATTCGCTGAGCGAGGGGGGCGTACGCCTTTTTGTAGAAATTTGTAGTGATAACTGCTTTTACCACCCTTTTACACCCTTTATCAGACTCTATGTTGACCTAGCTGGTAACTGGTACCTGGGGGACGACCATGCAGCATTGCGGAACGACCTTAACAAAATAAGCGCCTGGTATACTACATGGCAAATGTCGTTGGAACATTGGCAAATGCAAAGTAGTGAATTTCTCCCGTAACCGTGACATCATCACTTTTGCTTACACGTTACATAACATTCCACTATCGCAGGTGCCTATACCTACAAGTATCTTGGAATTCATTTCGCGTCCGACCTCTCACGGACGTGTTATGTAAACCACGTCATTTCCACTGCCAATCAAGCTCTTGGATACTTACGTCGTAATTTTAAACGTGCTCCATCCGACCTAAAACGGCTATCATACCTAGCGATTGTTCGTCCAAAGTTGGAGTACGCTTCGTCCATCTGGGATCCGCACCAACAATATCTCACTAATTCCATCGAAGCCGTTCAGAACCGTGCATCCAGATTCATACTCTCTAACTATGATTATCACGCATCTACATCAAGCATGAAATCTGAACCTAACATTCCTAGCCTTTCAGACAGACGTGCGGTAGCGCGATTGTGCTTGTTGTACAAGTTATTTTTTCTTTGTCCATCACAGCCTGAATTCCTGACGTCTGCAGTACACATCTCATCACGACTAGACCATTGCTTCAAACCAGCTTCAAACTAAATCGCCCTCTCTGTCGAACATTAATATGTACATGATACATCCTTTGCTCCCCGCACCATAAGAGAGTGGAACTTCCTTTCCCAATCCATTGTCTCACAAACGTCCATGACACACTTCAAGCAGGCATTGATTCCCTATCTTTCATCAGCACATCGTCAACAAACTAATTTACAATACAATGCTCGCTAATCTGTGCATCAGCAATATTTTGTTTTTCGTGTTGTGTTCTCTTGTCGGGCTGTTGACTGTGTCGTTGCCACTATTTACACATGTATTTTGTAAATAATCACTCCGCTCTGTAATGCCCTCAAGTGAGGGCCTTAAACGTATAATAAAAAAAAAGACAAACAAACACACTGTAAAAATTACCACCTTTTCACACATTTTTTTTTTCTTGGAGTGTACGCCACGATTGCCTTTGCTGTCGCATCTTATATTCAGCCTTGTTCTCCTTGACACCATCAACGTGATTCACAGCATTGCACGACACCACTGTCGTAAGAACTGCTACGAGTATCTTCCATAGGCGATGGGAAGTCGACGCTGACTATACGGACGAGCAACTTTATCGGTTGAGGAATGAGCAGAGAATTTATATCGCGGATGAAATGCCAAGACTAACGTTGGAAGAAACGAAGGAAGATTAGTTAGAAAACATGAACGAGGTCGATGAGAGCGCGGCTGGCTGTAGCAGACGATTCGAGCAGATGAGCAACGGAATATTCTGTAGTGAGCGGAATGAATCAGAAACCCGGAAAGAAGTGACCAAAAAGGCTTAGCCGGTCACGTGCACTCAACTATCTCTGTCGTTTCGCTTTCGTGCGGATACGAAAGCGGGCGAGTCTGGGAGAGTGTGTTGGAGTGAGGAGACGGCGGTGTTACGGACGGACGGACACAAGAGGACGAATCCTACGACATATCTTCCAGGGAGAAGTACAGTGTTCAACGTTAACAGAGATAATGAGGTTATGCAGCAGCCGATGTGTTGATGTGATGATATGTTAGTGCTCAGCAGTATGTTACGTAGTAGATGATAACGCCCTATTGCTCGTCGTCTCTTTACAGCAAACCGACGCCGCATACGAGGACCCGGCGTCACGCATGGGCATGTACTCCAGAGCGCTGGTCAGTGCTCCTAAAATTTAGAACCGTTGGCTAGTTTTGAGTTATCTTACCCTTTTATGTGTTTTGTCTCTTTCACTAGACGAAAATGTATCCTCACACGCAAGTTGGATTCCTGTACGGAGACGACCTGACTTTCACTCATGCCTTAAATGATTTCACGTATCTGGACGGCATTGTTAGGGGAGCCGACGAATGGGTAAGCGTATACTATGTACAGCGATCTTCGCTCGGCTTTGTTCTACGTCTCCACCGTTGAAAATTGAAGTCGCCGCACGTCGAAGATGTTTTATGTTGAAGCACCGTCGCACTTACGGTACTAGGAATTTTGCCGGGAAATAATGAATTACCAAATAACATTTGCAGTTCACCTGAACCTAAAAAAAAAAAGAGATAACGATTTTTTTAGTGAGTTTTTTAGTACATCGGTACAGGAGAACGCTACAATAAAGGGAGTTTGTTTATCAAATCGAAGCATATGCAATGTGATGTGATGTCATCCGCTTGAAAGAAGCAGGACGATTGGCTGATCATGTTTTCGGAACTGTTATCATGATGTAGTTCCGATGTACTAAAACGCCCTATTGGCTGTGTGTACCGAACGCGTTTAAACGTGATAACATGATAGGGCCGTCCCGTGACTACGTCACCCTCTGGTTGGCCCGGCCCAGGACAATTGCTCACTGGACTGTTGCTCACCAAAGAAAAACTGCTGATGCCGGACAATCGCTCACCGTCACGGCGAGTCCTTGCGTGATGGCATGAAAGCTTATATGGTTGTCCGCCGTCTTCTCCATTTGCAATTCTCGAAGACTCTCGAAGTTCGATTTGCTGGTTTTGTGTATATGTTATAGTGTTCTTACTGGGCACGACTAAAGCTCTGGTTCTGATTCTCCAAGGGCGAAAATAACACACTTCACGTAGTTTATTCAACTCCTGGTTGCTACGTGAACGCTCTACACGCAACCAACCGAACGTGGACTCTCTTCGATGAAGATTTCTTTCCGTACACGGACAAGATTGCACGGACATGGGCGGGCTTTTTCACCTCTAGGCCTACTCTCAAGTATATGGTTCGCTACTCTAATGGATTTCTGCAGGTACGGTCACTTCACATGATCTTGGATGCACTGGTTGAGAAGTGTATAAACATGGGCCAGGAGAGTAGCTGTGGGTATGGGGTTGGCGGGGTGCTGTAGTCTGCCGTCGAAAAGATGCGAAATGCGAGGTGATGAGCATGTGCAGGTTCACGTTTTACGCGGAAGAATTGAGGTAACAGTAGTACTGAGCAGTGGCTTATATTTCCAGGCCTGTAAACAACTGTCTGTCGCTGCAGGCGGCAGGTATGCTGCGCAGGTACGAACACTCAGTAAGTATAGCGTTCATATGTGTGTAGCATATAATGATGAAAGCCATGTCGTTGATTTAGGAAAGTAACATATACGAAATGCGACTGAGATATTCAGACTCTCGCATAATAACACCGGGGAAGGGCCTTCTTTTGCACTTATGCCGCACATGCATCACCTCGGCTGCTGCCGCGAACTCAAGCCGCACGCACACTTTTCCCTCATTCACATGTCGTCGTTGTCGTCATCATTCTTCCCTTCACTGCATCGACGCGGGCCTCAACAGCAAGCACCGCTCTGCGTCTGAGGGGGGGGGTGATGTGGCGGCCCGTGGACGACGACGATGTAGCCTTGCTGCCACGCGCTACCTCGCTGGCTCGTCAGTTTTATACCGGCTCCGTCCTGACGTGAGGCCGCGAACATCTGCCCGCTGGGATATTCCATCACCCTCGGTCAGGGCTCATGTATAGATTGGACACACCACCTCCGTTACAAAAGAATAGTAATACCCCGTGTTGTGAATAGTCTGGTATCGTTCAAGAGTTCTGTTGCGGGACGAAAGCATGGTCGTGGAAGGGAGCACGCATGACAGAAACTAGCCACCGTCCAATCAAAGTCACCGTCACACAGAGCAGGATATTTGAAGGCAATTTTGCTCAGACACTGCTAGCTAGGTTTGGGTCACACCGAGACTTTCGTCAGCAACCACGATTCTCATCTAGAATAGCACTGCATAAAGAAGAATGGCGTCTGATATGAGAGATAGCACTATCTGTGCTGTAACCTTTTATAGCTGTCGTGTCAGCAATTACGCTGAATCACACAGCAGAATCAGAAACTCAGAAGCTCCTCACCAGACGTTCTTCTTCACCTCACTGAAGTATTAATACCATTCAGGAATTTAACCCTCGAAATTAAATGATCTTATGAAAGAGAACGTTCTTTGATAAAAACGTGGAACGCTAGAAAACCGGTGTTCCGAAATTCACTCTTCTGAGAAGCGTCTGCAGTACGTTGGCTCAGTGTTCTCAATGCAATGATATGATTGCAGAGGAAGCAGTAGCAACACTGCAACACCATGACGGAATAACGTATGAAGACACCTTTCTTATAGTTCTTATAGTTTCTTATAGTTTCATATTGCTCAATAGTAAACAAACGGGAACTCTTGAATTACAGGGGTACGTGCACCGATACTGTCGCCCAGGACTACATGAGCATTCTGATGAATGGGATACAGGAGTGCGAAGTACGGATCCGCACAAATTTCTACAACATATACCTACTTCGTTATTTCTACTTATTACTTCTCAAGCATTCATTAATGTGTCCTTACAGTTTGCAATGAAGAATTCCATCTCATTTCTACTTCGCCTCAACAAGTCGAGCCCCAATGCAATACCATTCACGTTCTGCCATAACCTCAATATCAGCCAATGCCCATTCACGGAAAAAAACAAAGAGGTACAGTATAACACATTTACGTAAAGCATAATTTCATTAAATGAATAGAGTGTGTACGTTTTGTCGCTTAGTTTGTAGTGCTGGTGTACAACCCAATGAGCCGAGCTGAGAACGTCACCCTTCGGTTCCCGATTTCCGAGAGAAACGTTTCCGTCACCGATTCTGCGGGAGAACAAGTACAAGCACAGGTAACGTAATGCCGTTTCATCACGCCAGCGACTCGGTTGGTGAATCATTCGACTGGATTTCAGTCATTCCTTCTACCACCACGGAGCCATTGACCGAAAATGAAGGGAACTTTAAAAACTGCAGATTTCAATGTTCTATTCGCAGCATATACTTTATTACGATTTGAAAAATAATATAATATCAGTAAATTAACAGTAGTGACTATGAAAAACGAAGATGTTTCTAGGAAATGCGCGAAGGCCTTATCTCTAGCTACGCTGCTCGGCCCCACACAATATAGTCAGGTGACAAAGGCACTTGCTCAGTTTCTGCGGTCCTGTGGCCTTCTGGGTGAACTGTGACCAGTTTTGTGTTTGTTTTCCTCTTTGTTCTTTTGTTTTTCTTTTTGTTTATTAGTTTTCCTTTTGTTTATTTGTTTTCCTATGTTTGTTTGTTTCCCCTTTTTCTTTGTTTTTCTTTTTGCTTGCCTTTATTTTTATTTTTTTTTCCTTCCTGGGAATAGCAAGCCGCCATAGCGGTGGCTATATAATAAACATATCCCCCCCCACCCGCGAAGGCCGCAATTATCAGTTCGCAGATTTAAGCTCTGTATAAATTTAATGACTGCAGTGACAGGAGTGCAGAACTGGGCGGGCGTTATATACACACTACCCGAAACACATAGTGTATAGTTTACGTTGTAGGTACTACTACAAGTATAGGTTTAATAACGGCTGCAATACTAAGTGTACCTATCTTCATGTCGATGTTCAGACAGGTATGAGTCTTACATGTAGCTTTACGCGTAAAACAAGTCCGCCCTTCTTGACTGTGTCCAATCTGACGTTAGGTGGTCGACGTGCTCGAGCATCGGACCCCCAGTGAGGACCGCAAGACCAGAGTGAGATGGGAGCTGGCAGCCGTGGTTCCCGTTCCAGCTCTAGGCTTCTCGATGTTCCACGTGACAGGGAACTCCCCGCAGCCTAACGGGCGATACGTCGTCCGACGCCAAAAAGGCCTGTCACCAGACCCGCAAACTCCGCTGGCCTCAGCTTCTGCAAGACGCGCTGCCCAAATAGAGCAGCAGGAACCGTTCGTCGAAAATAACGTATGTATTTAGTCCGACACAACCTAAGAGCTACAGTTGCAGAGACATTACATCTGCACATTGAGAGTATAGAGCATTAAAAGAAGATGGCAGAAGTCAAGCAGACAGGAAGGCCAGCAATTCGCAGGTTTTGTGAACGCGAATACTTCCCGCTTTTACTTGAAATGCATGCGAATCTGATCTAATTACGTCGTTTCCGAAACATGTTTTCGCAACGTGGTCGTGTATCAGCAAGTTTGAAGCATGCGGACGCACATTGTTGTGATAAGCGCAGAAGCAATGCGCAGGCGTCCTTAGATTTCTGGGTGGAGTTCAGCTGGAGTAGTTAAGTTGTCCCGATGTATAATAGTTAAAAGCTCTTCTGTTTCAACATTGTCATTATAGGTGTCACATTTTTTGACAGCCACAAAACGTCGCAACACTTTTGCCTACAAATGTGGCACTGCGCCGCCATATGGGATCTCCTCGATCGCTCAAGCATATCGTTTGATATTCCTGTTTGTATTTCATAGCGTTACCGCTTGGTCGTGAACGCAACTACGGGTCTGGTCTCGAGGATTCATCTTCTGAAAGCCCAGAAGATATTTCCGTTTCACCAGACCTTCCAAGTGTACAAGCAGCTCCGGTACGGAATTCCTGAGCCTTCAGGTCACTATGTCTTCGCAGCCACGCGCCCTCCAGACGACCAATCAGGCAAGGTGACATACAAGATAGTGAAGGTAAAACATTTGATCAATTCTTCTGCTATACTTGCGACCGATCCTTGTCCGTCAGGTTGCATGTACCGCACGCGATCGTACCTGGCGCAGAAGGGGACCGAGCGGGTGACGAGATGTTTAGTACCCGCAAGAAGTTATACCAAGCTGAGATCCAATTATCTTAGTACCTATTTATATAAAGATCTGAGCGAGATTACACTTTGTAGTTTTTGTGTTCATATACGGGCGAGCGTTGTCTCAAACAAGACACCTCTCCGTTCCGAGGTGTCGGCGCGCTGCGGAGAAACGATGAACTACTGTAGCGTGAACGCGTCTTCCAGCTTTTATACGTTTAGTCCGCGTTCAGTGCAGTAGGTGGAGCATCGGGGAACATAACAGTACCGTACCATCGCGGCACAAGTGGTCTTCCGATGAATATACACAAGAATTACGGAAAAGAACCATCAACTTTGAACTTCGGCCGGCGTGTTATCCACAGTAGCAAGGTGACAGTGTCGCCCCCTATATATCGATCTCGCAGGGAATAGTACCTCGTGTACCATAATCCTGACAACATAGATAAGGCGACTAATGCTCGAGAAAAGAGAGGAATGACTGGATAGTACGTTCAACAACAGCTATACTACTACACTACACTGACCTTCAGGTGGCTTCATTCTCGAACGTTGACGTGCTGCTTGCGGCCATTCGTGTAGTGGCACGTACTGTACCACAACGTCCAAACATGGCACACATTTGCCCACTGCAAGCAAAAAATAAGCAGTAGCTGGAATGCAGTGCGATAATTATACGCTGATATTTTCCTGTGAGATGAACAGAGAGAGCATATCGCCAGAATATATTCCATACTGCTCTGATAAGTGACCATTACATACCCTGACGTCGCGCTGTACAGGGTCCAGTAGTGCAAGAGATCCATCAAATCTACAACGATAACATCTCGCAAGTGATACGGCTCTACAAAGACATCGACACCATCGAGTTCCAATGGACAGTAGGGCCCGTTGACATGGAGTAAGTCGCCCGCAGTACTTTCCCAAGCAGCACAACATCTTGGCCCAATATTGGTCCAATCTTGGTCCAGTGTTGGGCCGGCATTGCCAATATTGGTCCAATATTGGCCCAAGATGTTGTGCTGCTTGGGCAAGTTTCTGTTTCTGTGGCTCTTCGTTTGATACGGCAATAGCGTTTCTACGTCATGGTTGCTGTGCGCTTCACAAATTTGTGCACAAATTCACAAACTTTTCACAACAAGAGCGTAAGAGGGACGAGGGACCTTACTCATGCATTGGTCATATACTGTATCGATTTGACTCATTCGCTTCGAAAATATGGTAATATGTTGCCCATGATTTGTATTTTAATTTTGTTCTAGTCCTGCGAGCCTCTTCAGTGGAGCAGACGTGATCACGAAGTACGAGACGGACCTGAAGAGTGACGGTGTGTTTTACACGGATGGCAACGGCAGGCAGAACATGAAGAGACAGTGAGTCATTTCCAACAGTTGCTCCCTACAACGTACCACGTAATGAAGTGAGCTGGAAGCACCTTGTGGTTTTTATTTGCAATAAATTTCAAGCGTCCCTGGCCAAAGAACAAAAGACAAACAAAGAACAAAACCGCCAACTGCATTCGCGACTTGCGGCAGTTTGACAATCTCATGAAAGCAATGTGTTTTACTCCTCGTACTTATCTACTTCTATCAGACGAAAGGCGTCTACAATTGCGCTACCTGCGCCTTCAAATTACTACCCAGTTGTGTCGTGGATTTACATCGAGGTAAGCCGCACAACGAGAAGTTATACCGCGTTTGCAAATAACACGCTTCACGCAGGACAAAGTCCGCCGGTTTCGGTTGTCGGTGATTCCAGACAGACCGCAGGGTGGAAGTAGTCTTCGTGATGGAGTGCTGGAACTTATGGTGAGCGCTCGGGTTTCTAGGGTAGGGTCACACAGTCGGTCTGCTTATAGCGATAGACCGCTTATAGCGTAATGAGCTCGTGTAGCAATATCAAGCCAAGGCTCACTTAATGAAGGGTACGAGCTCGTGCGAAACAACTTCACCCAGCTGATACCGAGACAACTCATACCAACACAACTTATACCGCACTCAACTCATATAGTAAGTGAACTTATACCACACTCACCTGATACCAACTCAACTTATACCGCACTCAACTCATAGTAAGCGAACTTATACCACACTCACCTCATACAAATTCAACTCGCGCAGAATGTGACCTATACCTTTGTCAAGTGTACGACAAATTGAATGACATCCCCAGCGAATGTCAGCTGCGTATTGAGCTGCTCTGTTGAGTCGCCTACTTCTTTTTGCCGTTACGAAGTGCACCGAACGTCATTCGTTTGTATTGCTTCGAGCTACACGAAGAAACAGAATGTAATTCACAAATTACGTCACTGTCGATGATTTAGACAGCAGGGCCGATATATGGAGCTACATACAGGTGCATTCGTTTCTTTCTTTGCTTCTTTCTCTTGCTTGCAACTAGCCAAACATATAGATTATTCGACGAAATCATCGCGATATGGACGACACTCATTTGGCTAAGTACCAGCGGCATGGCCGAGTGGGTTAAGGCGTCTCACTCGTTTGCGTCGTGCTGACTGGGAGGTGGTTGGTTCGAATCCTATCACCGGCTGTGCTGTCTGAGGTTTTCCCTGGGTTTTACGAAGACACTCCGGACGAATGTCAGCACAGTTCCCCTGAAGTCGGCCTCCTGTCCCCCCCTCCTTCCTGCTGTCCTCTCTCCATCTGTCCTCATCTGTACGCCGCTCATAGCCACAGTCGCTTCACGGCGCTAACACGAAAGTAAAAAAAAAAAAGTTGGCTAAGTATCACAAGCCAAGACAAGCTTCAATCGCACGGGCGTGGGAGTCGACTGGGAACGGGAGTAGTTCTCTGAAAAAGTGTTAAGCCTTCCTTCCATCATGTCAAAAACGATTTAATTCGTGAAAAAAAAAAAAGGAGTACAACTTTTCATTCGTGTTCAGTTTCTCTGAACGGTTTATCGTTCCTTGCTCTATTGACGAGGGTACGCAGTCGGCGAGAGTGAAGGGCGAATGAGTTCCTCCAACACATTCCATTCGCATGTATTGTCATTTGGTTGCATCGTGTGGCACGGAACGAATGTCATTCAGTGCGAACGTCATTCGCTGGGAATGCCATTCAATTTGCGGTGTGACAGGAGTATGATAGTGAAGGAAGAAATGTACGAATCCCACAAATAACACCTTACTGACGCACTGAACACTTACTGAAGGGTTGTCGAAGCGCCCTACATGGGAAATAAGGAATTTATGAAAAGACACTAAACGGTGAATGTAGGTGAACGGCCTCAACCCGTATTCCCGCTCAGCACAATGCTATCCGCAATGGGTCCACTGGCACGTTTCTCCAGGCGTTGTTTTCGTGCTGCCTTTTTAATTTCTGATTTGATCTATAGGTGTTCTTTTTCAGGCCAAAGTTCATGCCGCGCTTAACTCATACTAGTCTGAACACGTCCCAGTCGATGTGACATGAACAAATTCTCTGTAGAAAATACAAGAAGCTAAGAACAGTGTCTTAGTATTTCACGCTACGAGGGAAATATGGCACAATTTCCGTTTGCTTTTTTCTTTTTTTTTTCAAAATTCCTTATTTCCCATGTAGTGCGCTTCGACGACCTTTCAGTGCGCTTCAGTAACCGCTATTTGTGGGATTCGTACATTTTCATCACTATAAGTCAAATTCTGTGATATTTTTTTCCTCATATGGGGGGGGGGGGGGGGTCTTTCCCGGCACGACCTGAATTCGTACGAGATGAGTGTGGTATTATGAGTTGCCCCGTATGAGTGTCTTGGTATGGGTTGTCTTCATACGAGTTTATTGTGGTATGAGTTGAGTGTGATATGAGTTTTCTGGTATGAGTTTATCACGGCATAAGCTGTGGTAGAGCCCATGTGTTATCTGCGTCTAAGAGCCGTTCTCAAGTCCCCTTCTCTGTATATCCGAAGCTGGAGATTGCTCATATGAAGACACTATGATAGACTGCGATGTATACTTTTGGGGACACGGTTAGATAAAATCGCCTGTCAGTACTTTGCCGTCCCACATTACCCCGGTTGCGCTTGAAAGTGTTGTGCCAATATTGTACTTGAAGGTGGACCATGTGTTGCACGCGTTTATTGCTCGAAAGAAATGGCGATTTGAAATGCGATAAACCACGAAGTGCTGATTTTAGATAGCCGTGTCTCCTAGAGTACATACTCTACCTTGAACAAGGAGAAGGCTTGTGCGTAACGCGTTACTAGTAATTGCGTTACTTCTAATCGATTACCTTTTTGAGTAATTTTTTCGAGTAATCAGTTACTTTACTGTCAAAGTAATTTTTCGAGCAATCAATTACTTTTCTGAGTAATCGATTACTCAGTAATTGATTACTTTTCCGGCAGAGATTAGCTTATCTTTCAGATGTTCTGCCCCAAGTCAAGCCCCTGGTGCCATCTGCCTTTGTTGGGCTGTTAGGTCATTGTAATAACGCTCTGGAATTTCAGAATCTCTCTCCCTAATCTCTTCCTACACCAGTGTGATGGTACCTGAAGCTTTGTAGGTTTAGTGAGTCATGAGGAAGTTCCACGCAATGCTCTTCCACAATCGGGTCAACGTCTTCCCGGGCGTACAGATCTCCTTGTCCTACGTGTTTTTGTTTGTCTTGTTATTTCAGCCGTTCCGCTGTTGAGCGTTTTTTTTTTTTTTTTTTTTCTGAGGCACACAAAGACAGTTATAATTTGCGTGAATGCAGAGTAACGACCGAAGTAACGCGTTACTTTTCTACTCGTTACTCAATTACATTTGAAGTCGAGTAATTGGTAATGGTAATCAATTACTTTTTCCACAGAAGTAACGGTAACGGTAATCAATTACTTTTTTCGAGTAACGGGCACAAGTCTGACAAGGAGGGACAACTCAGGGCTTGTGTGATTTTCCGTCAAAGAAATGACGCAATCAAGACGATGTATTTTGAATGAGAATGC
This sequence comes from Ornithodoros turicata, assembly GCF_037126465.1. Taxonomy (NCBI): domain Eukaryota; kingdom Metazoa; phylum Arthropoda; class Arachnida; order Ixodida; family Argasidae; genus Ornithodoros; species Ornithodoros turicata. Next base: position 7,576,456 of record NC_088206.1, on the reverse strand, counting down.
GTGTCTCATTCCTCCTCACCCTCCTTCCTCAAGGTGCACAGGAGACACGAAACGGATGACCGCCTAGGAATTCCCGAATGTTTAAACGAGGTCTACGAGTCCGGTCGCGGAATCGTTGTGACCGGAAAACACAAAGTTTTCTTTGGGACATTGGAAGAATCCGTCCCGTTGGTTCGACTGGAGTCTCTACGCAATGTTTACGTGCCTGTAACTATGTTTGCGTCAGCGTCAAACTTAGCCAGGGATCAATATAGCAAGGTAAGGTTTTCTTCTTGCTGGTATAATTATTTCTTCTTGCGCTTGGTGTTCAATGCAGGCAACACGAAGTAACGTATGCACATCTGTAAGCGGTCGCTGTGAAAATAAATAACGTTATGTCTCGACTACAGGACGCTGAAAGCATCGTCTCTGTGTCGCTATCGCATGTAATGTCTCATGGTTACCTGCTGTAAGAGAGAAAGGCGGGTGCACTAACAGAAATCGTAGCTGCGTGGAGGAAGGCTACTTTAGCACGCACGAGCTTCGAAGCGAGGATTTAGCCACGTGACTGTGCTTGCCGTTAAGCCCAGCGAAAAAATATAAAGTGTCAATAACGTAACGTAACGAGGTAACGTGAGGTAACGTAACGCGAGGTAACGTGGCCCTCGCAGTACCGTTTTTATGGCACACAGTGAAAGAAAAAGTTTTTGAGACACGCGCGCTGCCATTGGTTCCCTTAGGCACGCTAACTTCACGGTGACAGTACCGCGCTGTGCTGTCTGGGGTTTTTCCTGGGTTTTCCTCAGACGCTCTCAGATATATGTCGGCACAGTTCCCTTGGAAGTCGGCCCAGGACGCACATTCCCCCCAGGGCGTCAGTCGTGACGTTGCCCACATACGTGAGGCCGACAACGGCAAGCCCTTTCACCACCACCACCACCACCACCACCACCACAGTACCGCGCGGTTAGCGTGCTGGCCATGTACACGTCGAGTCTGGGAGGTAACAGGGTTCGAACCCCCGTGTCGGCTGTGCTGTCTGGGGATTCTCCTGGGCTTTCCTCGGGCGCTGTCAGACACACGTCGGCGCAGTTCCCTTAGAAGTCGGCCCAGGACACATATTCCCCCAGGGCGTTAGTCGTGACGTTGCCCACCCCTGTGAGCCCTTTCATTAGCTCCACCACCACCACCACATCTACTAAAACTAACCATGCTCCCGTAACCTAGTGGCTACGATGACGACGTTCGACGCCGAGACTGTAAGGTGACCCGGGTTCCGATCCGGGCGACGGCTGTGCTGTCTGGGTGTTTTTCCTGGGTCTTCCTCAGACGTTTCAAGACAAATGTCGGTACAGTTCCCTGTGAAGTCGGCCCAGGACGCATGATCCCCCTGCGATAGTCTCGACATTGCCTGGCTGAGCGTGGCAGACTACGGCAAATAGTCGCACCACCACCATCTACTAAACTTAACTGGTGTCTTTACGAATGAACAGGCGCTGCCCCTCTCGCACTGCCGTCGCTACGACTCTGCTTGTGAGCCTCAAACAGGGCGTACGCTGTTTTCTTCTTTTCCTTTTTTGTGAGTGGTAACACACGCACAAAAACAGAGGCAGTGACCTCGCTGGAATTGAAGCTTACGTAAGGACCGGATCGTGTTATTCGGGTGACCCTGAAGTACATGCCAGAGTGAAACTCGTAAGGTAGCACATTCGGTATGGTACTGTATATGGTAGAACTTCACTTTTTAAGTAACTCGGAACGATTTGTGCGCAGCGTTCCATTCTTCGAGGAACTCTTCCAGAGGCGCTGCATCTACTAACACTGGAACCCATAAGGAACAACAGTGTTCTCCTCCGACTTGAGCACTTAGGAGCTGTGAAAGACGCAGCTCGGCTATCGGTAAACGTAAGTCGAGAAACAAGAAGCCACTGCTATTTTCATCGACGCATGCTTTGTAGCGGACTCTGCCTCCGATAGCATTTCCCATCCCGAATACAGATATTTCAAAGACCCCGTTCCCCGAGATACTATTACTTTGTGCAAACCTCTCGAAGGCAGCGCCCATCCAAGTGGGTAGTAGCGAGAACAAGAAGTCTAGTATTTAGTCAAGTGTTTCATTGTTAGACAGCTTCAACTGCCGAATCAATGAGCGATTGATAGACGCTTTCTTAGGCAGCATTTTACTAACACAGACGCTGCTTGGAGACTTCGAGCTGGAAGACATCCAACCTGCCCTTCTCGGAGCCAACCGATACGTCAAGAACGCCGGTAGAAGATTTCAGTGGAAGGTCGATGGACAACAGAGCGCAGTAACAGAGCCTCCGTCAATGTTAGAAGAACGTTCCAAAGCCATCCTTTCACCCGGAGAAATCCAGACATTTGTAGCACATTTGAAGCACAATGATTAAAGTGTTTCTGCTAGTAGTGAAACTGTGCAGCAGAGGAAGTTGTTCCTTGGGCTATGACGGTATGTAGGGTGGAATGGTATGGTACCTTTATGCGCTAACAGGACCTAAACTCGTCCGGTATACAAAGTCGTTAATAAGAACAGTGCACTATTTCCAACCTCGGCTAAATAGCAAGGATAGGCATCAAATACAACTCCAGGTGAACGTGCCAATAAGAACGAAGAAAAATGCGTAAAATGCGAACCTGTCCAACGCTTTCACTGTCATAAGTCGACTGTCCTCCTTCAACGCAGATTCTGCCATAGTTGGCTGCTCTGCTTCAGCTTCGTCCTCCCGATCATCTTGTCTCGCCATAGCATTGCAACCCGCACTCCTGGATACCAAGCAAAATACATTTACAGTAAAGGGATGTTGAAGGAAGCGTTCGGCGATTTCATGCACACAAGGCCCCAGTGTCGATGTTGCTGCGATGTTGAGGTTCAACACAGACCACACAAGGATGGCGGCGTTTGTTGCCGTCGCTAGGCTTAGGTAGATGACTGCGAGAGATTAGAATAGAGTTGTCTTAAGAACGCACAATGGGCAAGATATCATGCAACATACCTATCTTCGGCACAGTCGCAGAAGATTCGAACAGCCATGATACCTTCAAGAGTAGCCACCATGTGGTCGCAAAATTGAAGCAGGCCAACGTCACCCTTCTGCCGCATCTCACGGGTAACCACAGAACCAGCAACGTCGTAACCGCCACGGCCGCTGTCGGTATTATAATCGTGTACCTGAAACTGGCAGCACCGACACGGCGAATACGAATGACTAGTTGAACCGACGAACTGTCCAAGAACTGACCGGTGGAAGTCCACGTCGAAACTGGCTGCCATTTCGAAATGTTACGTGTTGTGTCGTTGGGCAGTAATTGTGCTTTAAATTCAATATCTTGGCGTGGATAGGAGAGTGCAGCAAATGTGATTGTGCAGTTGTGCTCGTCGTTGGGGTATTCAGTCATGTCCATGTCACAGGGAAGCCGGGCGCGGAAATGGGAAAACAAGATGACCACCCCGTCAGATGTAGCCACTATTTGGTCGGCGCTGGTGTACTGTAGGCTGCGTCATAGAAAGATAAGCAAGCGATAAAATGGACTGCAAAATGTGTGCGCTTCTTGTATCGCACGCGTGTCGTATGTATACCATTGGGAAGCCGTCTTCTATGTACCGGATACATGGTTAAAGGTACTATAAAGCAGTCGAGGTCGGACCGATGCAATCAGCATGACGTGAGAGCGCTAGATTCAAAGGTTCAGCACAACAAGCAATATGCGCACGAGTTTGCTCTAAGTATTTTTAACTGGTAAATAAAAACGCAGTCAAGAATGTCGGGGCGACGCCTGGTGGGAAGAAGTTCTCAATTTGTCAAGCAACCCTGTAAACAAGGAGACAGGTAAACAGATGGCTTTCCTGTTGGGATTTGCAAATACTACCTTTTGATAAAATGTAATTTGTGTGAAAGAACATAAACACAAGCCCAATCTTGCACTCAGTAGCTAAACGTTTATACCTGGGCCTTGTTTCAGCATAGTACGTCGCTCCGTTCGGCCCATAGTCGTGTACTTGAGACATTTTCGCCGCCGTACTTGGCGGAGTTGGCGTTTCGTCGGTCTGCTTCGCCACAGTGTTGCCAGTAGATTTAAATTTGCATTTTTTCGGGGAGAAATTTTTGCGGCATGTTACTTCTGAGGACGTACACAATTCAGGGCACACGAAACATGAGGTTCCACCTCGACTGCTTTATAGTACCTTTAAGTTCGCGTGTCTACAGCATTATCAAAGTTGTGCAGCAAATGTTGTAAACTAGCATTTAGCGCACGTCAGCTTCACGTCACATTCTACCCCTATTTCTACGCCGTGAATGCGCACATATTAGTCAGTTTTTAGTGGATCGTACGCTATCGCCTTTGCGTACATAAGGAATAGCGTTGGTGGTTATGCGCACGCGCTAAACATAAAGAGAGCTTCGCGCACTGCGCAGGACCACTACGCTATCCCCAACGTACGCAAAGGCGATAGCGTACGATACGCTAAAACTCTCTATTATCGAATACCTGACCTGCACAATACGTTAAGTGCGCACACAGTGCTCTCGTCAGACGACAAGAATGAAACCGTTTTGTAGTTGCGGAAATTCCTTCCGATTGGTCGAGAACATCCTGGTGTGCTCACTGTCCGCTCTGCTTTTGCGGCTGCTGCGGAAAGCTACGAGGCCTTGATATTGCAATTTTCGTAAGCAACACTTTCCACGATGAATAGAGGAACTGCCTGGTCTAAAGGGCGCCTCTTTTTTTTGTTTTTTTTTTGTTTCCGCGTGTTCCACCGTGGAACTACTACATCGCAAGCCCACGCACTTGTATACTACTGAGGCGCTTATGTATACAGCCTCAGCCACTCGAAACCTCAGCTTTCTGTGTTTCAAATCTTTTTTTCAACAATTGGCTGACCGTACCATGGTACTGATGTACACGTATAGCAAAGACGAGAAGCCATTTCCTTTCCTTTCTTTTTTCTTAATAAACATATCTCCCCCCCCCCCCATTTTCATCACGGCCACCACTACCACGTGGCAAAAAAGGAAGGTATAAGGAGATCTGACCACTGAGAGAACAAGGAGTTCCTCAGTCAAAGCCTGAAAAAGGAACGTACGCGTTCACTGGAGTCAATCCAGGCGTCCATATTTCTTGTAAGTTGTGGATCGGTATCACTGTTCTACTACCCTGCTCACTCCAAGCAAGCCCATCGTCGTACCACACCTGCAGTAGAAATTTGATGCGAGCGTTAGGCCTTTAAACTTGAACACAACTTTTTCATTAACTTCTGATGCGTGGGCAATTGACGTTCACCGATATTTCAGCGCACTGCACTCTGCACTTAACCTTCCTCGCGTAAGATCGCAAACCTGTACACTGCCACCACAAGTAGGTGGCTTCCTCGGCCACGAGAGAAACAGTTACCCTTGATATCATTCGATGGACATCACGCTAAACCTACCACGGTCGGATGCTTGAATTCTTCATAATGAGGAAACAACGAATTCAAACTTTTTACCGCGAAGCCCACTTAACATTCGTTATTAAGCGCAGTAAAAATTCTACAAAAAAAGGAATAAAAGCTTACGAGATTTATGGCTTGGGTGACGTCCAAGTACCCATATTGAAGGTCCTGCACGTAAGATAAGAGATACAACAACAACGACATCAACTTTATTACAAGATGATGAATGGAGAGTTTCATCGCCAGGGGGCGATGAAACTCTCCATTGCTGGTGGCGATGCGGGGAATGAATTAGTGAGCCCCTTCACAATAAGGATCGAAGTCCTATGGTATCCAGAAAGATGAGGAGAGCTTTGAGGACAGACCGTTGGTGGGCTGGATGTCTCCAGGGACTAAGCCATTTTTTGAGAGGGGGGGGGGGAGTCTCGCTTGTTAAGGGATCCGGAGAGTAAAACATACAATGCTTGAAAACAGCAGCGAAAAAAAAAAAAAAGAAACAGGTTATCGTGAAGCCTAATACACTCTAAGAAAAAAAGGAGTAAAACGGGGGGTAATTGCAGCTTCTACTCCCCTAGTGTGCAATTACTCCCCATTTTAGTCCCCTAACCCAACATTTAGTCCCGACATTTACTCCCCAGGACTGCATATTGTCACTAAACTTCGCGAATGGTCTCCTGAATGCAACAGTCTACGTAAATATGTGCCCTTGGGCAATTTCAACGACATAAGGCTGTATAACTCAGACCAAGTAGCAATTTTCCAGCCAGAGAGTGTAAGAAACAGTTAGCGCATCTTCCTTCGCAAATTGTGCCCTAGTGTGGCGGAATATTTTATATCACTCGATATATCACGGTTGACGGTTTGCCTCAAAGTATTTTCATGCATGCTAACCAATTATGTACCTGGTACTCTTACAACAGCGCGTGAAATGCGGTCTTCACTCTGTGACATTCATTTACTCCCGTGCATTTACTCCCGAAAGGGACTATTTTTTGTGGCAATGCAATTACTCCCCAAAAGGAGTAAAAGTACTCCTTTTTTTCTTAGAGTGACGTTGCGGACTAGAAGTGTGAGCCCCAAGTCTAATTGAACAAAAAGGGTTAGTGTCTCACCTTACCTCATCTGTCGACCAACTGCCTGCATGTGGAAAAGCAACGTGAATCGTTGTAACGCTGCTGTTGGCTTTGGTAGGTCGCACCGACGCGTCATAATTTTTTCCATCAAGCACCCTGGAACGAGTCTTGCCTGCTCTTGACGACAGTGTGTCCGGAGTTTTTTCACCTATCACGACAAGGATGTCAATGATGCAGTTCAGTGAAAAGCTCCATTCGGTGCCCCAGCTACACACTCTAAGAAAAAAAGGAGTATTTTTACTCCTTTTAGGGTCTAAATGCATTGCCACAAAAAATAGTCCCTTTCGGGAGTAAATGCACGGGAGTGAATGAATGTCACACAGTGGAGACTGTATTTCACGCGCGGTTGTAAGAGTCCCAGTTACGTAGTTCGTGTGCATGCATGAAAATATTTTGAAACAAACTGTCAACCATGTTATATCGAGTTATATAAAATCTTGCGCCATACATAGGGCACAATTTGCGAAGAAAGATGCGCTAACCGTTTCTTACTCTGTGTGGCTGGAAAATTGCTACGGTGGCTCAGTTACACAGCCTTATGCCATCAAATTGACCAAGGGCACATATTTACGTAGACTGTTGCATTCGGGAGAACATTCGCGAAGTTCGGTGACAATTTACTGTCCTGGGGAGTAAATGTGGGGACTAAATGTCGGGTTAGGGGACTAAAATGGGAAGTAATTGCAGTCCAGGGGAATAGAAGCTGCAATTACTCCCCGTTTCACTCTTTTTTTTTTTTTCTTAGAGTGCAGAGGCGTCTATTTTTCTGCGTTGTAAGAGATTCAACTGCAGAGATAGCCTATCGAACTGCTTGGTACTTCCATTCTATGATTAGAAGCGATAAGGTCAACAGAGAAATAGACAACAACCGGAGCTTACAGGGTCCACTTGAAAGCCCTTAAGGAAATTCCTCAGTAATGTCCTCACTGCCTTTGATACTGCTTCGCGCACACGCTACTGTCCTCAACGCTGCTCGTTCGTAAAACACTGGCAGAGCCACTGAGGACGGCGCTGAGGAATCTCCTCAAGGTTCGTGGGAGCACGTGTTCGTGCTTACTCGTTCCTGTTTCCCAACAGTACACTCTAAGAAAAAAAGGAGTAAAATGAGGAGTAATTGCAGCTTCTAGTCCCCTAGACTGCAATTACTCCCCATTTTGGTCCCCTAACCCCGACATTTACTCCCCAGGACTGCAAACTGTCACTGAACTTCACGAATGGTCTTCCGAATGCAACAGTCTATGGAAATATGTGCTCTTGGTCAATTTGATGGCATAAGGCTGTATTACTCAGCCAAGATAGCAGTTTTCAACTCCTACAGAGTAAGAAACAGTTAGCTCTTCTTTCTTCGCAAATTCTGCCCTATGTAAGGCGCAAGATTTTATATCACTCGACATATCACTGTTGGCTGTTTGATTCGAAGTCTTTTCATACATGCACACGAATTTTGTTCCTGAGATTCTTAGAACAGAACATGAAATGCAGTCTCCACTCTGTGAAATTCATTTACTCCCGTGCATTTACTCCCGAAAATGACTATTTTTTGTGGCAATGCATTTACTCCCCAAAAGGAGTAATATTACTCTTTTTTCTTAGAGTGTAGAGTAAAAACAATGTGATCAAATATACTATCTGGTATGTGGTACGTTCTGCTAGGTCTTCGCAAAGCTTAGGACATATTAGAAGTATAGCTTGTCGCTTTCGCCCAGGTGACAAGTTTTACTTCACTCTATTAACGTCATTAAATAGAATACGTCCTCACCTGCCCATCCGTGCTGAAGGCGACAGGTCAGTAGAAGCAACATAAAGCTGCGGGACACGTGACGCATTGTTGTGTCGCACCAAACACTAACTTGCATACTGAGTGAACTTACGAACACGACGCCTCGAATGTAACATAAGAAACCCAGCAGACGAGAGGAAGCCTGCCTTCATTCTTTACAACGCGTCGTATCGTGTTAGAGGGGGCGTTGTTGGCACTAGTGTCAGAGCTTCGCACTCAGTGACAGAGACTGGAACTGGGGACTTAGTGGCTTAGAATAGTTAGGGGCACACGGTTGGTTATTCGGTTTACAACCATGGAGACATCGATCGAAAATGAAGGGAACTCTAAGAAGTTCAAATTCATCAGAACGTTCGGCTCGTACTATATTTTATCACGACTTTAAAAAAAAAAGTATATGTAATTCCAGCAAACTAAGAGTGATGACTTCAGAAAGTGTGCAAAGGTCGTCCTTATCAGTTCACAAATTTAAGCTGTGTTTAAATTGAATTGAACTGAAGTGGAAGGCGCGAGAACTGGGCGAGCGTTTGCCAGCCAGCCTCCTCGTTTAATAAAGGCTTAAATGTGAATTTTAGCTTTTCATGTCGACGGTCAGAGAGAGTAATGATTCTTACATGTCGTTTTACACATAAAACAGCCTTGCTCTTCTTGACTGTGTCTAATCTGGAGTAAGCGGTCGACGCGTGCTTGAACGTCGCACCCCCAGTCCAGATCGCAACACCAAAGCGAAATGCCATGATTCCCGTTCCGCTTCTAGGCTTCTCAACGTTTCACGTAACAGCGAACTCCCTACGCGCGATACATCGTCCGACGACAAAAAAGGCCTGTCACCACGCTCGCCAACCGTGCTATAGCGTCCGCTTCTTCAAGACGCCCTACTCCGTTTGAGCCATGGAAGCCGTTAATCGAAAATGACGTACGTATACGGAGCGTTTATTTTTATGCTCTACAGAATTTTCATAAAAAGCTATTCGCGGATGTTTTTGCAATTGAGTTATACGGCCAGGCGGTCATCATCTGGAAGAGAGTATGTAACTACAAGATGCATTTTGGGTAAAAGCGAGACAACCGGACGGGAGACAATACTCATTTAAAGTCGTTTTGTCTCCTAAAAACCCAGAAAAAGCGCGTGCCATGAAATATTCATTGCTGAATTTCGACATGCAAATAAACCGAAACCGAAAAAGAAAAAAAAAACGCGCCTCAAGAGCGCATCATCTACGCCGAAGGAGGCTTATCTGGTCAGAAGACCGACACCTACTCCAATCATCTCCATCGCTCTAAGTCACGTGGCCCTCTGACGTGAAATGGGCGTTGCGCTCGCTGCGCGTTCCCGACCGCCGCGGTTTCGGTTTCGGGTCATTTAAATGTGTTAATTAAAGTACTTTATTAATTAAAGTGTTAATTAATGTACTTTAGGTAATTATTCTTCTTGTAGTTGCATACTTTCTTCAAGAGGATGTTCACCTGTCCGGCCGTATAACTCAATTGCAAAAACGAGATCTGTGCTGCTGTCATAGCTTTCTAATAAGAATTATGAAAAGGATAAAAGCAAACACCCTGTACATTACGAGACAACATACGAGCTACAATTGGAGAGAAATCTCTCCGCCAGCGGAGATTGTGGTCTGCAAGTTGAGAGTGGAGCACTGCAAGAAGATTGCGCACTCCAGGCAGACGTGAAAGCCATTTCGCAGTTTTTTGTGAACGGGAATACTTTACGGCGTTTGCTTCAAAAGCGCTCTATAAGTGCGAAGTGCGAAAGTGCTCTAGTTACGTCGTTTCCGACGAATGTTTTCTGTGGTTCTGTACGACGTGGTTCTGTACAGGCAACAGTTTGCAGCATGCGCGCGCACTATGTTATGAGATGACTAGCGCCCAAGCCATTTACAGACGTCCTTAGACTTCTGAGCGGAGATCAGCTATACCTGTTAAGGGCAACCTCCATGGAGCGAATGTACAGCGAAAAAGCTGCGAACTTCGCTCAGCGTCGGACGCCCTGCGCGAGGCGTCAAAAATGTGAGCGTCCGCCGCCGATCTGCCCATGGTAGATTTTCGCCCAGCGTCCGCGATTCCGGAAGCGTCAACTGCAGATGAACCAATCAAAGTGCTCTTCCGCTACGAATATACGCCAGATCGTCTGCACGTGGTTGTCTGCTCTCGTGAATCATCTTCATCGTCCTCTTCTTGCAACTGGGTGCTGTCGTCTGCTCGCGCTTTCGCCAACTGCAGCGCTAGAACGTGAGGCATTCTCTGCCACGAAGCATATTTTCCTTACGCAGTAGTGAATATGCCTTTCGGTACGTTCCTGGCAGTGATTTCCCCAGAAATTCACTGCTGGGGGGGGGGGCCGAGCTTTCAAGAGGGGGGGGTATACTTGGTGAAGGTTCCACTTACGGAATTTTTCTTAGACACGGACAGAATCGTGGCACAATTGTGATATATCTGCACAGCTTTCCCGTTTTATTTGTACATGTGTTAGAACACAATTCATTAGAATATAGTTTCATTATGAACGGCATTTCAACATTTAGGCCCATAATCGCACGACCGACAAAGAAAAAAAGACTAGCACCTTGTCTCACGAAGCTCAATGAATACCTAGCAACCAAAGGGGAAAACCTGGGACGAAAAAGGCAGAATACCTTACTTGATTGAGTTGGGCGCAAATGGTTCTTCATGATCCACATTGAGTTTGCGTTTGAACAGTCACTTTCAAATGATTTTGAATGCATGCATGGTATGCATGCATTGAATGAACAAATGCATGGTACGATCATCTGCATGACTGTGGTCCTACAGCATAAGTTTGACAGTACAGGACGTAATTCGCTGCGCCGGACTCACTACCAGAACGTGTTGGTGGCCGAGCTAGGTGGAGTCACCTGAGAAATTTCAGGGGAGGTGTTGCAAAAATGCGGGGGGGGGGGGGGGGGGTGTAGGGAAATCCATGGTTCCTGGGCCCATCTTTTGAGACAGTTGTTGGATTTAGTTGCAAAATTTGTGACATTAAATGCAATTTTTCGAGCAACTGATTTCACTATGCTTTCACTTTATACCCTGGCAACAGTGACATCACAGCATGACTTCCCGACGCTCTCCGCTGGTTTTTCGCCCCATGGAGCTGGTGCCGGCGAACAACTGGCGGCGGAACGCGCGTGGCAGTCTGCCGCGCGAACATTTCTTGTCAGCCATATGACATCGCAACACTTCTGCATACAAATGTGACACAGCACCGCCATGGGATCTCCGCGATAGCTCAAGCATATGATCGCTTGATATTCCTGTTTGTATCTCGTAGCATTACTGCTTGGTCGTGTCCTGATATGGTCTTTTCCGGCGTGACTTGAATTGGTACAAGATAAGTGTGGTATGAGTTCGCTTGGTATGATTTGTTCTGGTATGAGATGTCCCGGTATGAGATATCCCGGTATGAGGTGTCCTGGTATGATTTGTCCTGGTATGATTTGTCCTGGTATGAGATGTCCAGGTGTGAGTTGTCCAGGTACGAGTTGTCCAGGTACGAGTTGTGTGTGGTGTGTGTTTTCCCGGCATCAGTTGTAGTAGAGCGCAGAGTTATATGTTTCTAGGGGCCGTGAATTTTTTTTAAGTCCCCGCCTCGGTATCTGAGGCGGGAGATTGCTCATATGTACTACGATGTACTGTACCTTGAACAAGGAGGGACAACTTAGTGCTTGTGTGATTTTCCGTCAAAGAAATGACGCAATCAAGACAATATTTTGAAGGACAATGTGCGTCTCATTCCTCCTCACCCTCCTTCCTCAAGGTGCACAGAAGACACGACACGAATGACCGCCTAGGAAATCCCGAAGATTTAAACGAAGTCTACGACTCCGATCGTGGAGTCGTTTTGACAGGAAAACACAAAGTTTTCTTTGGGTCGTCGTAAGAATCTGTCTCGTTGGTCCGACTGGAGTCTCTACGCAGTGTTTACATGCTTGTAACTATGTTTGCATCATCGTCAAACTTAGCGAAGGATCAATATACTAAGGTAAATGTTTGTTCTTGCTGGTAATTACTTGGTAATTACTCCTTCCTGCACATCATTTGTTGTTCATATTTTCTTGTGTTCAACGCAAAGGAATGCCTGCACATCTGTTAGAGGTCACTGTGGAACTCACTAAAGTTATGTCTCGACTATAGGACGCTAAAACCATAGTCTCCGTGTCACAATCGCATGTAATGTCTCATGGTTACCTGCATTAAGAGAAATCGTAGCACAACAGAAATCGTAGCAGTGTAGAGGCTACCTTAGCTCGTACCAGCTTCGAAGTGCCTGTTCAGCCACGTGGCAGTCCTTGCCTTTAAGCCCAGCAAAAGATGTGAAGTGTTAACGGTTGGTAACGTGGACTTCGCAGTACCGTAGTTATGGCACACAGTGAAAGAAACAGTTTCTGAGACACGCACGGCTGCCATTGGTTCCCGGAGTACGCTAACCTCACGGTGACGATACCTGCTGTCCACTAAAACAGACCAGCTCCCATGACCTCGTGGCTACGATGATGGCACTCCACGCCGACACTTGGAGGTAACCCGGGTTCGAATCTAGGCGCCGGCTGTGCCGTCATGGGTGTATTTCCTGGCTCCTCCTCAGACCGTTTTAGATAAATGTCGGCACAGTTCCCTGTGAAGTCGGCCCAGGACGCATCATCCTGTCATAGTCTTAACATTGCCTGTGGCTGAGCGTGGCAGACTACGGCAAGCAGTCCCACCAATCACCACCACCTACTAAAACTAACCAATGTCTTATGAATAAACAGTATTCTGCTCGTGAAGCAGGGAACAAGGGGGAAAATTAATCATCGATCCTCGCGCATAATCCTGCAAAGGCATGCGCGTCGTCTGCCAGTGCCCGCAAGTTGTGTGCTCAGCTTCAAGCAGGGCGGTACGCTCATAGTTTTCTTCCCTTCTTTTTCGTTAGTTGTAACACGCGCATAAAAAAGGAGACATATAGTGACTTTGTTCAAATTGGAAGCCCACGGATGGACCACATCGTGTTATGCCACAGGAGTATGCCAAAGTGAAACGCGTACAATAGCAGGTTCGGTTCGGTATGGTATAGTGTGCGGTAGTACTTCAGCTTTTAAGTAACTTTTAAGTAACTTAAGTAGCTTTTACTAACAAAGACACTGCTAGAAGGCTTCGAAGCTTGGAGGCATCCAACCTATTCTTCTGAGGTCGATGGACAACGGAGTGCAGTATCAGATTCTCCGTCAATGCGAGAAGAACGTTCCAAAGTCATCCTTTCACACGGAGGAATCCAGACATTTCTATCACACTTGAAGCACAATAGTTAAATTGTTTCTGTAAGTAATAAAACTGACCAGCAGAGTAAGTTCTTCCTAGGGCTATGACGGTATGCAGGGTGGATGGCATACACTTGTCCGTCGTTAATATGGACACTTTCATCCCCGACCAAACGTGTCCATAAAGCGAATCGTCCATATTATCGAATACCAAGGATATATATAAAAAAAACAATGCTGAAGGTTTATGGGAAGAAATTCCCGAATTAGTGCCTACTTGAAGGTATGCGTCGTTGCAGATTAGCAAAATGTCGGCAACACGTATAGCTCCCGCTGCTTATTGTCCTCAAACAATTTGAGAGCCGTCCGTAGTCCCGCTTGAGCCATAGCAGACGTGACCCTTATTGGCTTGGCGTTGCTGAAGTCGTCGATACCAGAGCTTTACAACTTGCCTTGACAACTGTACCGCCTCTGTTTTCCTAAGCTGCCGAGCGACTGCACTACGTTTAACTAAAGGCACAACTCCTTGCACCAGGATCAATCGCCCGAACAGTCATGACGACATTCAGGATTTTCCAGGCTCTTCATGTCCGCAAATAACTCCCTTTCATCTTGTAGACGGTTGCGAAGGATAGAGCATTGCTCCCTACGCAACGTAACGTCCTACTATCAAAAATTATCCTGTGGAATGTGGAGAGAGGCTTGCCGTCCACACCGATAGCGTACATAATAGCGAGACAAAAATATATGGACGACAAAAATATATGGTTTGTACAGTACTGGACCGTCCACTGTCTGAAAAGCGAAAAAAGCGAAAATGCATTGAAAAAGCTTGTTGCTCACAAAGATCGTCAATAGTTCGAGTTGTCCATAGTTACGAGGCACGACTATATACGGTACGTTTATGTAGTATACTCGGACTAACAGAACCCAAAACATGTCCGTGATAGAGGTAGTACACGTCTGATGTCCCGTTTATTCAAAATAGCAAACTATTTCCAACCTCGGCTTGATAACAAAACTAGAGATAACATCAAATACAACTCCAAGTGAACGTGCCAATAAGAACGACGAAAAAAATATAAAACGCGAACCTGTCCAACGCTTTCGCTGTCATAAGCCGAGTGTCCTTCTGCGACGCAGATTCCACCATTGTCAGCTGCTCTGCTTCAGCAGTGTCCTCCCGATTATCTTGTGCTGCCACAGCATCGCAGTCTGCACTACTGGATGCCAAGCAAAATGCATTTACGGCGAAGGGATGTTGAAGGAAGCGTTCGACGATTTCAGGCACGCGAGTCCTGGGCGTCGATGTCGCTGCGATGCTGAGGGTCACGACAGACCACACAAGGATGGCGGCGTTTGTTGCTGTCGCTATGCTCAGGTAAATGACTGCGAGAGACATCATAAAGTTAAGAACGCACAATGGACACGATATTATGCAGCATACCTAACTTCGGCACAGACACCGAAGATTCCAACAGCCAAGTCACCTGGTAGAGTAGCCACCTTGTGGTCACAAGATTGAAGCAGGCCAACGTCACTTTTCTGCCGGATGCCACGGGTAACCACAGTACCAGCAAAGTCGTCAACGCAACGCCTGCTGTCGGTATCATAATCGTGTATCTGTAACTGGCAGCATTGATACGGCGAAAACGAAAGACCAGTTGCACCGACGAACTGTCCAAGAACTGACCAGTAGAAGCCCACGTTGAAACTAGCTGCCATTTCGAAAAGTCAACCGTGTGATTGCCGGGCCGTATTAGTGTTACTCCAAGTTCAACATCTTCACGTGGATAAGAGAGTGCAGCAAATGTGATTGTGCAGTTGTGCTCGTCGTACGGGTATTCAGTCATGTCCATGTAACAGGGAAACCGGGCTTGGAATTCAGAATACAGTATGACGATGTTAGAATGAGATCCAGCCCGTACTTTGTCCTTGCTGGTGTACCGAAGGCTGTGTCATAAAAAGATAAGCAATATATGAAAATGGCTGCGAAACGTGTATGCATATTGCATCACATGCGTATCATTGGGAAGCACTGCCCTATGTGCAGGATACACCGTGAGGGGCACGAAGTGTCTGCAGCATTATAAACGTTGTGCGGCAATGTTACGAACTGGCATTTAGTGCACGTTTGATGCACATTCACGCTGTTTTTTGTATACATCAGCTTTGCGTGTACAACATTTTGCTACTATTTCAATGCAGTGAAAGTGCACATATCGCATCTTTCTAGCCTGCGGTTCTAATGAAAAACAAGGAGTGATGCCTTCTTCTTTATTTCACACGAGCTTTCTTGCAGGAGGCTACACTTTGTACAAAATGTATAGCCTCCCACGCGAAAGCTTGTGTGAAATAAAGAGGTAGGTTTCACTGCTTGTTTTTCATTCCCGTCACTTCATTCACCGTCACCTTGTTGCACGTCGATTGCATCCTTGTGCTTCCCTCTGCTGTATAGCCTGGCGTTCCAAAGACGGATTCAAAGCATTCTATAGTGCTGCTGAACTATTCGACAGCATTGATTGGATGGATTTGAAGCCGGTGCCTTGCCTGAGACGCTTTCAGACATATCTCGGCGCAGTTCCCTTAGAAGTCGGACCAGGACGCACAATCCCCAAGGGCGTTAGTCGTGACGTCGCCCACCTCTATGAAGCCGACAATGCCGAGCCCTTTCACCGTTACTGCTATACTACTGACCGCCATCATTCAATTGAAGTATCCACAGGGTCGTTGTGAGGCTTGTGCTGTCTTTGTCCTCCACTGCGACGTGGAAGCCGGAGGTAGTACGTCTCAGGCAGTATATTCTAGCTGGGAACAACACTTTCTAGGCAATAGCAAGTCCTCGTCGTTACTTGAAACTAATGTAATGTTTAGGGGCCTCGACCACCTGACCTCCATACTACGTCAAGTGCTCTCCTCAGACGGAAAGAGTGGAACCGTTCTGCCGTTTTCTTAATCACCGAAGTTCCTTCCTCTTGGTCGAGAACAAAGTGCAAAAAGAAGAAAAAAAGGAAAGATACTTATTTACTGTCTATACAATTTCTATAGAAGCTGTTGATAAAATGTGAGAAGTGTACAATTACTTGCTAAAGAATTCTGAACAGACATTCTATAGAAAATTGACCGGCCACATTCTACAGAAAGTCTATTCAACTAGCAAACAGACGTTCTGTACAAAATGTACGCACTTAGTTTAGACAGCGTATATGTAGTGGACAGTAGGAGTGTGTTCAAAGTAGCAAAAAATACTTAAGAACCAGTATTCGTCCGATCGAAATATCCATCAGGGCGAATAAATTATAAACAAACCACAGGTTCTCGTACAAATCAGCATTCTTCTTTCTGCCATTTTCTTCTTCCTTTCTAAGACAAAACAGGTACTATATGGTGTTTGTCCTGAGAAGAAGGGGGGTGTTGGTCATGTAGGGGGAAGGTGTGGTAAGCCTGCTCTGATTGGTTTGGAAAAGAAAAAATATGGAGCAGTTAATCCCGACCCAGTCAGAACTGGCTACTCCAAAACGCGTTTGTGGGTGAAAAAAAAAAACAGAAAGGAAAAGGTGAGCTACGAAAAAGAGAAGAACAAACAAACAAACAACCAAAAACCTGCTCTGAAGTGGTGGCTCGGTGCACCCACTGCTTGTGAATAGGAATTATTCACAAGCAATGATTTTTTTTAACCATTGCTGCTATCTACTTTCAATACACGAGATGGATAAGCATTCTATGCATGTTCTACGGACTCATGCATAGAGATACACACTGTCTATATATGGAGTTATAGCGAGTGAGAGAGGGAAACATGCGACTGTGCGACAGTGCGCATGTTTGACTTTCTATGTGGACTAATTCAAACGAAAAGAAGTAAGAAACACAGGCGTTATGTTGATGGTGAATTAGTATTCCAAGCTACTCCTCACCTCACCGTTGTTTGTACGTGTAACTCAATTATCTTAGACACCTCACCCTTAGATTTGTCTATACAGTTTCTTTAGATTACGTGATTACGTGATCTTCATACAATGTTCCACGTGCAGTGGGATGGGGTACCGCACCGCCGCGGTGAAACACCCCACGTCATCGTCAGCATCTATTGTTGTTCTTGTTGTGAACAGCAAGTATCAGTGGATAGATACTATACAGGGTGTCCCAGAAAACGTGTCATTGAATTATAATTAAAAAAAACTACACCACCTAGAGTCATGCAGTCAATGGCATTTCTTCTTACTGGGTTTTTTGCCACCTCCTGATGTGAATGTCGTGTAACGTACGTTTAATTATGTAAATTTTTGCGAGCTTAAGTCGGAAATTTGCCTAGTAAAGGTCACTTTTTTATCCCATCAATGTGAAGAGCGCCTCTAATTTAGTCAAACATACGAGGAAGCGAGTGCGTGCGTCGTCTGCTCCACGTGCAGTCGTGCAGCGCTTCCTATCCAGCAAGTGCAGGCCGGCCGTGAACTCGTGGAGCACTAGTTAGTGCTGCACCATTACTAAACGAATACGAGAGTGCAGAGGGCGCGCTCGACAATCGCAAAACGAACACGGGGGTGCTGCAGCACCCGAACTAGTTCAGGGAGTGCAGCCAGACCGAAGAGACATCTAGCAATGCGCAGTTCACGTAATGTAGAGATCGGTGCCACAGCCACGCAGACAGAACGCACACAACGCGCACCATCGCACACAACGGTATAGCAGCCATGATAACGTGCTCCCTTCAGCCTCACAGACAGCCACTCGAGACCTCAGCTTTCTGCGTTGCAAATCATTTTCGGTAATTGGCCGCACCGTGATATATATGTGAAGACATGCCGTTTTCGAAGGAGGGAGGTACCGTTAGTGTAGGTATAGTGTTAGCAGTGGAAACGCTGACAGCGGGGGTTGCTCAGTCAAAGCCTGCATAAGGAACATACGCGTTCACTGGTGTCAGTCCAGGCGTCCATATTTCTTGCGGGTTGTCGATCACGATATCTCTTCTCTTCCACATCTCCGAAGCAAGCCTACCGTCCTGCCACATCTGCAGTATAAATTTCATTCGAGCGTTACGTTACTGAAATTGAACGTACCTTTTTTTATATCAACTTCCGACGCACCCGAAGTGGGCAGTTAACGTTCGCCAGTATCTCGGCACACGGCGTTCTAGTATTTAATGTCCCTCGCGCAAGGCTGGGTGTCGAAGCAACATGTACCCTGCCACCAGGTTGGTAGATTCGGAGGGCCGGAATTGAACCTTGATATCTAAACTTACCATGGCCGTCAGCTCGAATTCTTCATAATAAGGATATATCGAATTCACACATTTTATCACGAAGTCTAGTTATTAACATTCGTTATTACTTCGCAATTAAAATTCTGCAACAGAAGAAGAACAAACTAAATATACAGAAGGCTTACGAGACCGAATGTCGCGGAGATGTCCAAGTACCCATCCTGCAGGTCCTGCACGTAAGAAAAGAGATATAATGCCTGAAGACAGCACTGCCAAAAGGATTGCGTAGCCCAATACTTTTTTAGACGAGAAGTGTGACTACCAAGTCTAACTGAACAAAACGGGATGTGTATTACATTACCGTCTGTGCCTCCCGAATGCTTGCTTGTGTAAAACCAAAGTTAATGCTTGTAACGCCGCCGTTGCCTTTGGTAGGTCGCACCGACGCGTCATAATTTCTTTTATCAAAAACCCTGGAGCGTATACTGGCTGATAAGGAAGAAAGCGTGTCCGGGGGTTCTTCACCTGCACAGTCATGATGCAAATGATGCAACGAGTGTGCCCCAGCTGCAGATGTTTCTATTTTTCTACGTTGTAGAGCTTTCAACTGCGCAATACTAAGACGTCCTGCGGAACTGCTCGGCACTTCTGTTCCATGATTAGAAGCGACATAACGCCAACGTAGCAATGGACAACAGGAGCCTGCAGGGTGCGCTTGCGAGAACGTTGAGGAAATTCCTCAGTGGTGTCCTCGCTACTTTTGATACTGCTTCGCGCACACGCTACTGTCTTCAACGCTGCTGGTTCGCAAAACACTGGCAGAGCCACTGAGGACGGCGCTGAGGAATCTCCTCAAGGTTCGTGCAAGCATGTGTTCGTGCTTACTCGTTCTTGTTTCCCAAACAGTAAAGCAAAAACAATGTGAGCAAGTATACGGTTTGAATCGTGGTGCATTCTGCTAGGACAGGGCAGAAGTAAATCATTTTCTGACAAACCAATCCCAGACAGTTTCCCACATTTGTCACCTTCGGCTAGGCTACTCTTTCATTAAATAGAGTATACGTCCTCACCTGCACATCCGCGCTGAAGGCGACAGGCCAGAAGGAGCAATATAAAGCTGCGGGAGACGTGTCGCATTGTTGCGTCGCAACAAACACGAATTTTCATACTGAGCGCACGTACGGACGCGACGCCTCGAATGTAACATAAGAAACCCAGCAAACGAGAGCAAGTCTGCCTTCTGTCTTTACAACGCCTCCTATCATGTTAGGCGCAGGGCAACGGAGCCTCGCTCGCACAAAAACGCGAAAAGGAAAAGTGATGGACACAGTCGTGTGAAACCGGTCTTAGGCTGACCACTCTAAACCCATAATAAGGAAGGAAGGAAGAGTATACAAAGAGGGAAAGGAGCTGTTGAATTGGGCAGCAATCACAGCATTTCGTCCACTAGATAGAAGCTATCCCCATTTTACTCCCCTGACCCCCCTTTTTAGTCCCTCCACTTCCACACTGCTAATTGTCCCTAAACATCGCATAAACTTCTAAGAAGGGCTGATGGATGATTGTACGTAACAGTTGGTAACATACAAGACCTCCCCGGTTCCGTCCAAGGTACGCAATGGTCTCCGCACGAAGGTCTCGTTTCGAAGTGTCGAAATCCCCAAAGAGAGTACCACTGCGTATTCTATATACGAGGACAGGGGCAATGAAGTGGAAGACGACGAACGAAATGAAACTGACGAAAGTATAAGACCGAGTACGCCCAGTTTCATACTTCCGTTGAATAGTGGCAGCTGAAGAAGTTGGTAGTATCTCTGACAGCAAACAAAGAGCCTGATGGCCAAAATTGATAATACCTATGATCACGTGAGTGACTCCACAGTGATTGATCTGTGGATTAATTTCGCGCCCTCCTGAGCGTTCGCTAACGTGTGCCGAAAGCCTAGCGCACGGCACACCGTATGTAGCGTCTCTTGCGAAAGATAGCGTGTCCAAACACCGTGTACCATACGACCAAGTTGCTGGTGCCCTCGGCCGGGTCGAACCCGCAACCTTGGGATCAGTAGATGGACATGCCCGATGCACCGAGGTCGGTGACAGCCAAATTTAACATGACAGCCAAATTTAACATGACCCAACGCGACTGGTGTACCTGTTCCTCGCACTCGTTCAGCCCATGCGAAGTCTCCAAGGCGGCTCATTGGTTTCCTGGCATCCGTTTCCTCCATACAGCACCGAGCAAGAGCAGCACTTACGTACCGCGAGCTACAAGCTGGAGAGCGATAGCTAATCAAGAGCGTCACGCTCCGAAAAGGAGCGACACCGTTTAGTAAAAAGGAGCGCCCTCCCTGCCTACTAGAGGCCCTCCTTCACGCCGCCCATGGTCTCCAGTTCCCGTAACGTAAAGGAACGTCTACGTGGGAACATTCCTTCTTGCTCCTCTCAAACAATGGACGCGAGCCACGATTGGCCATGACATCTCGAGGAAATCACATCTTCCACAACATGAAACGAAAAAGGAAGTGAACGAAGGAAAAAAAAAAGCCACTGCTTGCTCAACTTGTCATGCATGCGCTGATATTTTCGATCGTAGCAAGACAAAAAGCAGAAAGCCGCGAAAATCAAACTTTAAAACAGCATCCAATTCCGTCTCTGGGCTTTCTTTCTCTCTCTCTCTCTCTCATTTGGTAACAAAAGGGTCGTTAGCTACTTTTCCTTATCATAAAGTTTTCCTCACTTTTTCTCTCAAACCTGGCCATTCACTCAGAAATGAAAAAAGAAAAAGAAATAGCGAAAGACACCATGATCATGCGCAGAGACCCCGTCTAAGGACAACGTTTCATCTACTCTTTTGCCCGCTGCAGAAAAACAGACAAAAATTCAGAAAGCTTTTAGTGCCTGCTCTGCAAGTTCGCTACAAAAGTTTGAATCTCTCCAGGCGCAAGAGTGACTTTGTAATCGGAACTTCTTCCTAGTAGGAAACGGGACTCCGTAGCGTGGTTTTCGCCTCGCTGTCCGGCGACCTTCCACTTAAGTCTTCTGGTGGCGTTCTTCAGGTACTGGTTGGCCGCCAGAAGAGTAGGTTGGATGTCTACCAACTCGAAGTCTTTTAGCAGTGTCTGCGTATTCGAAAGGTTGCCTTCAGAACATGGTTAGCAGCGAGCGCAGATCACCGATTTCTGTGTGACTATGGGACTTGAATTAGGCATTACAGACTTTACACCCCTGTCACACGGACACTGGACATTTTTGATCCGCATTGAGCCAATGCTTATCCAGCTCAATGCGGATTCGGCGCTGCTACACGGACACGTTCGAACAGAATCGAACACTGCTTAACCCTGCTTAAAGTGGAACTCAGAAACAAAATCACCACAAAGGTTGTGGTATGTACGTAATCTTTGGGATGTCAGGAACATGTGTACGAAATGTCTCAATCCGAAACTGGGCAGATTTTATTCAAACGAATTATTACGAAGCGAGCGCTTCGCCGCTGTGAAGCGAGAGGGCGCTGAAAGCAACACACGGCTGACAACATCCGGCAAGGGAGAAAGTACCATAGAGAGAGACTGCAGGCCTGGAAGCAAACGACAATGCTGGGCGACGTCACGGAATCCTCCTCCAGACGAACCGCAGTATGGTGCTCTGTTTTCTGCTCTTCGCATGTAGGTTTCGGTTTGCTATTGTCATCATTTACGAATTAATTACTCGCGGAAAATGAATGCGACTGTTGTATTCGGGATCGAGGGAGTGGGTCGTGTTCGGTGTGATGCTTACCTAATATTTTCTTCTTTTTTTTCGAATCCTTGCGAAGTCTCCCTTTTTAACCCGATCCAGTTTGTTAAACGGAATTGAGATTCTCAAGACGGCTTGAAGGCTGCCATTAGCATCCTCGAATTCAGCGAATTTGTAGTAGTAAACAAAAACATTATATTAATTTGCAAATGTTCCTCTACAAGCCCACGGACTTTCATGGCTACGGTTTTAGTCTACGTATGACAGACGGCGACTGCGTTTGCTAATTTATTTAATCTCGACCGCTCTCGGCAGCCCGCCACCCGTAAAGGCTTAGTAAACAGCACAATCGAAAGCGGATGCGGTTATTCTCGACTTTTTAGGAACATATTTGTTAATCCCCACATACTGCCTCGGGGTTGCTACAGCGCCGCCTGTATTCAAGCCAACCTTTCAAGACGCATCGACTCGGACCGTGCAGTAGCATCGCGCACCCAACGCTCTTGAGAAACTCGATGCGGATCGGATTCAATCCGCATTGAAAGCGCCGTGTGACAGGGGTATTTTGTTGAGCCCTGTTTAGCGTCTGCAAGAAACTATTTGAAAGCGTTTGAGGCACTCAAAGTGATTGTGTTGCCAGACATACGTTTATGGATAAGCTGACTGTGCCTTCCACAGCCCCTAGGTGCTCCAGTCGAAGAAGGACCTTGCTCTTAATGGGTTCCAGTGTTAGCACATGTAGTGCATTTGGGAAACTCCCTCGGAGAATGGAACGCTGCACACACACACACACATAAATAGAGCGGTAAGTAATTTATGTACCGCAGCCTAGTCCACAGCACTATGATGCGGTAGCTCACTAGAGTTTCAAAGAATAATAACAAGATGCGGTACATCTCTGTGTAGTCACTCCTTATGGCCCGAGCTAAGTAGACCTCGATAGGACAACGTCATCAGATCAAGCAGTCAGCTGGCAGAGCGCTCGACAATACAACGTCGCAACTGATCTATAAGCATGCCAAGTGCATGCTTTCCTGGACTGGGACAATGAGCTGTACGAGGAACGCAATCAACTGCCGGGAGGCACTGGCGTCTAAGCGATGGACCTGTGCAGCAGATGTCAGTGACAAGGAGGCTACAGAATACGGCACGCGCGATTACCATCGTCATCACTATCGTTACCCACGTCGTACGTCGTTACCATGTCGTTGTGTTTTGTTTTTGAGTCTTCGCCCATCGCTCAGACTTACCTATCGTGGAGTTTGTCCACAAGCTAGCCTGCACCTACGCCATTCTGTCTATTACTGTCGTTACCATTGTCATGGTTTGACAGCGTATAGGCAGCGCGCATTAGCGAGAGGGCGCTTTGCTCGCCTGAGCGAAAGCGCCACCTGTGGCAATCTTGAGCGTAACCGTCTGGTACCGAGCAGGCGGCGTGCGTCCCACAGGAGTGACACAAACCCGCCATTGTTGTAACTACCCTCAAGCGAGTGCCTTTGGCAAAACTGCCACCTTGTGCTGGTCGCACGTCATAGAAAACGTAATTTATTTTGAGGTCATGGGACTTTGTTTACATCTCGTTTTGCCGCTTGCCGACACATCCCCGTCGTCATCAACCAAGAGATGAACGTATTTTGCCAGCGTAAACTATGCTGTGCTTCTTCGGCAACATGGTAGCCCATTTGTCCTCAGCTTAAGTAGATCGCATCGGCTCACTGAGTCTTAACGCGCGGTCGTCATCACATCTTTGGAAGTCGTCAACAGTACGAGGACGAGGCCGTATGTGCAAAACTGCGCGTTTTACTGCGAGATTATCGGATAAAAATAATTACCGTGATCAAAGGACACCCAAAGCATCGCGCGTAAACAAGTACCGCATTGTTTACAAACGCCCAGGGAGCATTGCCTTCGCCCAGTACGCTTTCTCCTATGGAGAAATGCGTTGTGTGCCACTGCTGTGGGTCGTGCAGTTGGCTTCTGGCCGGCGCGTAGTGATGATTTTGCGAGTTCAGCCCGCTGGTTTTGGACCCATCAACCCTCGCGACCACTTTCGCGGAAGTAACTTGAAGAAAGGCCATCGACTCTGCAACGCCAAACATGTCAGGTGTATCCCAGACGACGTTTTCGAAGACGGCACTTCAAAGATGACTGCCCAGTGTCTGGCGCAGACAAGCTCGCGCACTTACAATAAAACACTTCAGGTGGGGTAACCAGTGCTCTAGGGCATCCACACTGATGATATTCTCTTATATTCACTTCATTCACGGAGCCCACGTGTGATTACTAGAGCGCACTGCACATGTAAAGGCGGTATTGTTGAACGCTGCAAACACATTGCAGCTGTTGTGGTTATGGTGAACAGCCTACAGGACGTCTCGTGCACTGGAGCACCGCAGTCATGGGGCAGGCCCGGTATATCATCGTCTGACGCGGCTTTGAGGCGACCATTCGGAGAACTTTTCCTGAGTAAGTAAGACGCTCACAAGGGCGCCTAGTAACTCGTCCAAATTGACTTTTTGTTGTTTCGAGGAAGTTTATCAAGTCAGGGATATTCCCAGTATTTGGCCCAGCGTTTTGCCTCAACGTCAGCCGCGGTAAACCATAACGGACGCCACCCTCAAAACCCCCATGCTGCTTTGCGCCGCGCGCTTGGTGGCGAGCGCATCTTTTTAAAATCGTCTATTAGGACTGTGCGAATAGTAATTGTCAAACAAGAAGCGAATACTTATGTAGTCGAAGGGAATACAAAGGAAATAGTTACACAACCGAATTGCGCGCACAAACGCAGCATAACTGGAGACACACAGCGTATACACGTGATGCCTGTACCTGTAGAGCATAGTATACCTGTAGCATCATACACCAGCATATACCTGTAGAGTATCGCCCCCTGGCGATGAAACTCCCCATTCATCATCTCACAATAAAGTTGTTGTTGTTGTTGTTGTGCACGTGATATATGTGCGCTGATTTCCATATGAAGCAGCACTCACAAGGTGGGTAACAAGCAGCGAAACATGGCCGTTTTCAAACTCTGCGCGCGTGCCTGTTACAGTTGTCACAGAGCACGTACTTGTATTTCAACTATACAGCGGTCTCGTTTACAAGACAACCAAGACAACTGAACCGGTGATGATGATGATGATGATGATGGCAGGTAATATGATGAAATTAAAGCAACTAACGTGGTGCAGGCACCACGTACAACAGCAAGAAGACCACACAGGTGAGGCATTACCTTAACACGCTGATGTCTCAGTAGCTTCGACGGTGCGACAAATACGGGTACGGGCATGTAGACGCTGCGTAGAGACTCCAGCCGAACCACGTAGACGGACTCTTCCAATGTCCCAAAGAACACTCGGTGTCTTCCCGTCACGATGACGCCTTGATTTTTGTCGTCGGCTTCAGTCAAATATTCGGGATTCCCCAGGTGATCAATCGATGCATGTCTTCGGTGCACCTGAAGGGACGAGTGAGATCGCAATACGGACGGCACATCATCTGGTACATTCTTTTGGTGGCCTCCCTTAATTAAAATAAATATTTTTCCTGCGTACTATCGCACTCGATGTGATGTCGCATTACAAGTGTCATTACATACATCTTTCTTTATTCAGTAGGCAGGTCTTTTACTGTTGTGATCTCAACACACGGAAAACCTGATTTCGACGTAGTTAATCAGAAAATTAAACAATCTACAATTGTAAGGTAAAAAGATTGTGCTTACAAACGGAGGAGGACACGTCGGCATCGAATTCTAGCACAAGCATCGATCACCCAAAACGTAAAATGAAAGCGTTAAATTCTCAGTTCCTAGTCACAAGGGGCCAACAGAACAGTTTTGATTATCGGTCCCTCGGAAGTATTGACTTGCCCCGTGTCCTGTATTTCTTTCACTAACGCCGGTACCCACGGATCCTGAGAACCCTACCATTCTAACACCCCACATGACATCCCCAGAAGGTCGGAAGCAGTCATCAACCGCCCTGCGAATTTGGAGCCGGAAACATCTACAGGAGGCAATGGCAAACGCCATTTGGGCAAGATGGAAAGATGAGTACCGCCCAACACTTCGGCATCGCCGTAGTTGGCAAACATGCCATAGGAACGTCCGTGAAGGGGACATCGTTCTTCTGAAGGATGAATGCGTTCA
Organism: Ornithodoros turicata; assembly: GCF_037126465.1. Classification (NCBI taxonomy): domain Eukaryota; kingdom Metazoa; phylum Arthropoda; class Arachnida; order Ixodida; family Argasidae; genus Ornithodoros; species Ornithodoros turicata. The sequence goes on along the minus strand of NC_088206.1, from coordinate 7,549,754 downwards.
GCGGAATGGGTGGCCAATGGGCCCGTGTTACGACTACCTTTGCCAGCTCAGAAGGACGCTACTCGAGGCTGAGGACTACTCGAGGCTGAGCTTCGAGTTTACGGAAACGGTGCGGTCAAGACATTCGAGAGACCGATAACCAAAACTGTTCTCTTGATCCCTTGTGACCAGGCATAGTTGTGGCATCTTGAAATGCCAGACGGGGGGTGCGCTGCCTTTGGTTAACTTCTTTTCTCCATCAACATCAACATCAACTTCTTTTCTTACTTGTGGCCCTGCTATCAAGTATACACTACATGGCTCTGGTACGCTCTCCTGCGCGCTCTTCGTTTACATTTTTTGTTGTTTCTCTTTTTCGTTTTGGGTGATTCTGATCGTTCTATAGTACGAAGCCGCCGTGTGTTCCTTCCTTTTGCAGTCGGTCTTGGTTTAGCTTTCCGAATAAATGCGTCCAAATCGGTTTTCCGTGCTGAGGTCAGGACAACTAATGAATGATATCTATAAGCGGACAGCAGGATGTCACTATAAGCGAACTCAGTGTACGGGAGGATTCTCTGATAGAAATAAGTGCGCTCACCATAAGTTCTAGCGCTCCGTCACGATTACTACTTCCACCTTGCGGTCTGTCCGGGATGACCGACAGCTGGAGTCCGTGTTTTTTGTCCTGCGAGGAGCACCTTTATTCGCCAACACTCCTACGTTACGTCCTAAAGCTTGCCTGTATGTAAATCCACGACACGACCGGATAATAATTTGAAGGTACTTGTAGCGCGATTCGGGATACTCTTCGTCTGAAAAAAAGTACGCGCAATATCAATTAAAGTAGCACATAAGTCATTTTTAACACCCAGTTTTCTTCCTATAAAACTGTTAAGTAGACCAGTAAGATGCACCATGCGAAGTAATTTACACCACGGAGTCATAATTATCGCAGAAATTGAATCTGAAATACGCCGCAAAAAGCGACCGTGCGCAACGGTGGTGAAGAGCAGTACCAGCCTGTGATCTGCCTGGAACCTCGCGCTGACGCTATAAGGAGAACGGTCGCTGATTGGCCTAGAGAAATGTTGTCTGCTACTCCGCTGTCGTCTGCTACTCGGCTGTTCGGGGTTCTGACAAAGCCTTTCTCCTTGCTCGGTAATGCTTCGGCCGCTCCTTCTCTCCCCAATTTTCCGGGAAAACTGGCAAAACAGGTTTACGGCGGCAAAGGGACAAGGCGCTGACCCCCACTGACCGGCTAACCGGAACGAGTCTCCTTATGCCGTCATCGGTGACGTGGCATCATACCTCCTCATCCTCGTTATAGCTGGAGTGGCGAGTTAAGGGTGAAGGCGCGGAGCCATGTTTATGCGAGTTTTTTTCTGGGAAACAAATTGCACACATCAAAACCTTTCGCGCTATTCGGTATAATGACACACACACATTCATCAGATGTCTTAATCTGAAATTTTTTTGGATGGCCCTCTGTACTCCTTTAAGGATACTAATAGGAGCAAATAACGACATTTCATATATGATTGCTAGTTTCGTTTCATATGACGTTTATCAATTTGCTTCCAGGGAGTTATATTACATTAGGTCATATATAAGAGTTACATCATTCAGCCGCTCATCAGACAACCCAAGGGGAAGAGAGCCCGGGATCTGCATCTTACAGGTGGTGTTCGAATGGTGGGAAAGGGTGCCCACCACTGTCACAGGATACCACATACTTTTCTTTTTATATGAAGTGTATTCGAATTGTTCTTGTGCTGTAGGATCTTCACGGGGTGTTGAAGGTGCTGGGAAAACTACTGCAGAGCGCGCCGATACGAAAGTTTACGGAGCACGCTGCGGTGTATTTCTTCCTCGGGGTGACACGCTAGCAGCGAATGGAACCGTATACAGACTTACGGACATGTGCCTAGCCAACCCAGCCACCTGTCTGCAAGTCCGTACGGTCCCATTCGCTGCTAGCGTGTCACACTGAGGAAGGAATGCACCGGAGCGTGTTCCGTAAACTTTTGTCCAACACTGTACAACTAAACTATAGTGGCGCCTTGATACACGATAAATAGAAAATTATGGTGATGATTCGTTTTTGAATACTGAAACTTCGTTTTGGCTCACTGTATCGCGCGATAGGTTCGCCATAGGTGCGTGCGTGCGTGCGTGCGTGTGTGTGTGTGTGTGTGTGTGTGTGTGTGTGTGTGTGTGAGAGAGAGAGAGAGAGAGAGAGAGAGAGATCTAAAAAAACGTCCTTACGTCCTCTTCATATTTTGCCTCCCATTGCCGTCCGTGTAAAATGTATTGGCACTTCTGAGGTCTGTCTCGTACCTCGTAATAACATCTGCTCCAGTGAAGCTCCAACTAGAGGTAGAAAAGCACATGCATTGACGACATCTTGCCCGATCGCGTCAGCACTACTACAGTCAGCGACGACATAAGGCATACACTTGATCCCGCCCCCACACAAGAATCGCTCCGCGCGCGCGCGAATGTAGTGCGGACGGTAGTGCCAAGTGGGAACTGGGGGGGGGGGGGGGGGGGGGGGAGAGCCGGCACTACATCACGGAGCGGGGGCGTCGTGCAAAGGCTGGTAGTCAATCGCAGGAGCGTGCCACGGATGAGTGCGCGGTCCCAATTACGAACATTACAGGGCAGTCCTGTTGGACGTTACTGAAATGTTTGTAAAGTCGGCCTTCCACTAACCGTAAATACGAGAGATGCTCGTTAGCCTTATGAGACAGTTAACTGAGTAAGCACAAACCCGAAACCGCAAAATCGGGCAAATTGACGTTTCATGTGAAGCTAAACTGATCTCACTTCTCTACACGCGCACCGAAAAAAGAATAGGGTTGTCGGTCTCGGTGTGCTTTTTCTTTACATTACACGGGCCGCGACAATGCTGGCTCAGACGATAATCCCTTTACGAGCAGCTAAGTAAACTTTTGTTCTGGTCTCCTAGGCCATGCCCTAAGTCAGCGGTCCATGAAAGTAAACAGGAGAGAGGAGCCAGCAGTACGGTGCGCATGCGCACCGCTTGCTCGGCGGAAGGATACGGTCCGTGCGGTTTTCCTTTCGCGTCACCAGATGGCAACACAGAATGGCGTGTTTCACTGAGCTTTCAGTCGCTGTTTATGCGTACTCACAATTCATGCTTTTGTATAAAAACGAAAAGTGCTAGACATACAAATTTGGTGTCTATCGATTCCTGAAAATTTTTTTTTCGAGATAAGTAAATGGGAAGTTTTTTTTTCTTTTTTTTTTGAAATGGCTATAGAAGTTTAATAAATCCTGTTCTATGACGGAAGAGAAAAACTGTGCATTTTTTCACATTCGTGACGTCGCTATAAAATACATACGACATGTATCAGAAATGTATTAAGGTTATCTGATTCATCTCGTCTTCCTCTTTACAGTGAAACCACTCGCGTTAAAATCTGCGTGGTGGTCACGGAGAAAAAGCATAAAATATGTTCCATATCAAATACATTGGGTCGGAGAGCTGGTAAGCCCTCTTAAGTTGTCACTGACTATAAGTAAGCAATTCCTTCGCGGAGATGTGCTCAGATGGGGAAGGATCAAACGCGACAGCGGGAACGAGGAGCAAGGCATATCAAATACGACAACTGGAAGTCGTTGATTTATCTATTTATTTTTTGCCGTGACTGTTCTGGTTGACAAATCAAACGTTTGATCTCAGAGCTATGGTATGGTAGCGCTCCGTGCAGTGGCGTATCTAGGGTGTGGCAGGTGTGGACAGGTGCCATGGGCGTCAGGTGAACAGGGGCGCCATTATTTGGTCGGGTGTGAATGTGCCAGGTCGGGCACTCAACCTGGCACATTGATAAATGATCTAAAGCACCCGCCATTACAGAGGTTGTAGTGTGAAACCTAGTGCGGACCACACGAAAACGCGTCCCCAAGGACATCATGTTAACCATGTTGCCAGGGGCGCAGGTAGCTCTAGATACGCCACTGGCTCCATGGTCCACTCGTCTACGACGGCAACTCTATACAGTCAGGGGTGATGCGGATGTGGTACTCGGGTAGGCCTGAGGTGTGTTTGCGCGCTTGGAGGACCGATGCAGTGAACGACAACCTGTGCGAGTCGTAAATCACGTATACTTTCACAAGTCGTAAGAGAGCACAAGATGTGCGGACGCAGTGATGCATGGCGAAACACACCAGCTTGACGGTATGTCCGGAGTAATGACAATAAATATTTTTTGCGTGAACGTAGTGACGTGTGTAACATGTGACACAATAACGCGTTGTGCGGTAACAGCATGGTGCACGATGGCACACTAGAACCACACACTAAAAAACGCATTCTGCGTTGAAGCAGTTTGATCCGAAAGACCAAATGATATCTTGCACTTTTCTTTCTTTCTTTTTTTCTCGCATGTTGTCATTAACACTGAGATGTACAGGACTTACTCAATGGGGATGGGCCCTACCGTCCACTGGAACTCGATGGTGTCGGCGTCCTTGTACAGCCGTATCACTTGTGAGACGCTGCCGTTGTGGACTTGGTGGATCTCTTCCACTAGTGGACCCTATACATCACGCGGTGTCATCATAAAAGAACGCGTCGATGGCGTAATAGGGCATCGTATGGGTAGGATATCCGAGAACACTGTTTCCTTTCCCTTTTTTGTAAGCCTAAAGTAAAGGCATCCCACTTGATCGTCATGCCACACGACACACGGTACCGCGAAAATCTACAGGTTATCTTGCGAGAAATCTATACATTCATTCTCCTCTAATTCTGGGCGCGTCACCCAGCATTGTGGACTATAGGCTTGTAACGACCTTGTCACGAACGGTGCGATGCAAACGTGCTCCCAATCGAAGGCGATCGATTTTTGTCGACGCGACGTAGTCATTAATTATTGTCCGCCTTACCAGCGGATTCCTACGACCGTGCTTTCACGCCCGTGCTTTCGGAGCCGAGCCGACATCGGCCACATGGGTAGCCAGAATCGATTGCGGCGATTGGCTGAAGCGGATGACCTTCCACGACTGGGAGGTGACAGGTGGAGGGTTCAAGTTCGGGCGCCGGCTGTGCTGTCTGGGAGTCTTTCCCGAGTTTTTCCTCAGACTGCCTTAAGACGTTTAAGGCACAGCTTCCTTTGAAGTCGGCCTAGGACGCACGGTTCCTCCTGCGTTAGTCTGCATCCAGGTCGCATTGCTACAACTCAGTTTGACTGCAATGCACGACAACGTCTCACGCGTTACTTCCTATAGTCCCTTCGCAGCAGTGCAGGGGGCCGCAACTACTTTCCTTCGGCGTCTTACCTTCACTATCTTATACTTGACGTCGCCGGATAGGTTGTCCGAAGGGTGTGCGGCGGAGAAGACATAGTGGCCTGGAGACTGAACACCTGCCTCATCCTGTGCTTTGTATATTCGGAAAGTCTGGCGAAAGAGCAACACTTTCTGGACCTTCACCAGATGAATCTTCGATATCGTGCCAGTGCTGGTATTCACGACCAGCCGGTATCGCTATGAAAAGAAAAGAGAAATGAAATATGCTAAGCAAGGCTTCCTGAACGACGGTACTCCAGTATTCATCGCCACTCCATAAGGCCTACTGCTACGGTGCCTGAGTACTAGCTCCCCCTGCGTCAGGCGAAGACACTGAGTCGTCTGCTATGATACTCGTCATTATGTCTCCAAAGCGCCGGCGCCTGTCGCTTCGGTGACAAGGCATGCACTTATACTTAGCTATCCACTTCCCTCAGGAACCAATCAAATAAATAGCGGAGGAGGTGCAAAGGCTCTCGTGCTGAGAGCGGGACACAGAGTCCAGGCATGGCAAGCGATAACGTCAAAATGGCGGCGTTCGCTTCCGAAAGCTTCCTTACCTCCACCTTGTGGAGGTAAGGAGCAAGCATCAAGGCATTCTGCTTGCAGATACTCTAGTACTAAACAAGGACGTAAGCACTTATGTATAGAAAGGCATAACATTTTGTTAACAACGGAGATTTTACTACATACACTGTTTTCGATGTATTCTTCCTGTTTCTTGAGGTGCAGAGGCTGTCTTACAGAAGCTGAGGCTGCCACGATTCGACGGAATGCACGTGATAACCGGGCTTTCCGACTACGTAGGATATATCGACTGTTACGCTGCGGGGAGTTAACTGTTACGTGGAACGTCGAGAAGCCTAAAGCTGGGACGGGCACTACAGTTGCCAGTTCCCACTTCACGTTCGTTGTTCGATCCGGAATGGGGGTGGAATGTTGCAGCACCTCCACTACCTGTGTCCAAAGGAACGAGCGTCATGTGCACTCATACCACTCGAAGGAATTGCTGACATGCTGAACCCAACCTGTGCTTCGACGTTTCCTCCGTCGACGTCCGTGATGGAGACATTTTTACTGGAAATCGGGAACCGAAGAGTGACGTTCTCAGCCCGGCTCATTGGATTATAAACCAGAACAATGAACTATGTGGTAAAACAAATACGGTAGTTAGTTAATAAATTTGTAAAATAAGGTGAACCTTGGAGCTTTCAGCAACCCACCATGGGTGCTACCTGCTCCATTGCAAGAGCTGTATAGCTATTATACTGTATATTATATTACATCAATAGAAAAAATCTTCCCGGAAACAACACCGCAAGCGATGCTGCCCCGACGACCTTGTTATCGGCCGCGCGTTCAAAGACACGGCCCACCCAGGGGCGGACCGCGTTATCAAGGGGCCCTTCTCCAAATATGAAGGACCGGCTCCCTTATATTACATGACATTGTATATTACACTGCATTGTACATTACACATTCCGTTCACGCACACTCTTTAAAAAGAGAGTCCTCAGAGCCGTTCTTGTTCACTTTGGCACACCTTGCCCCCCATCAACCTTGCCCCGCATTTTGGACAACTCCGCCAGAGCTTTATCTGCACCCCTTTGCGTTTATGGGGAGTCCCACTTTCGTTAGCGTCACTGCTGTCTCTCGGAGCATCCCATAATGCCCTCATAGATCTGTTGTAGAAGGGCTCGTGTCTTACACCGTGCTCTCGAACCGCCTTTCGGCACTCCCTCGCTCCTCTCATACATTCTCACGTACGCACATTCCTACATACATATACGTACTCACTGATCCATGCATAGTCGTCATACGTCATATATGTCAGTTATCACCTGCGCCTAGCCTGACCTTACATCTCACAACCCCCCTGCCGCGCCCCTCCAAGCAAAGACACTAGGAACGAGGGTAGTTCTCCTGACAACAGTGTTAGGCCTTTCGTCCTTCGTGTTTATCGTTGTTGTTATTGCTACTTCTCTACTGCAAGGGTACGCAGTCCGCGCGCGAGGGAAAAGGGAATGTCATTCAGTTTCACCGTTCGACACGGAACGAATGGCATTCAGTGCAAATGTCATTCGTTATGAATGACATTCAATTTGCCGTGTGACAGGGGTATTAAGGGTTCACGGCCATATTTTGCTTGGACGAAGAAGAAGAAGCTTCTACAGTACGCAATTAATCCCCATTATAGGCCCAAACCTTGAGATTTATTCCAAGACGGCGTCCCTAAACTACAACGGTCTCTAAACTTCGTCCATGTAGTCTTAATCTTAATCCTAAAAGGGTCGAATGGTTATGGCAGTGCACCTATAGTTTCTCAGTTGCTGAGTTTTCCCTCATGGTGAAGAAAGATTATACGTTACCTGAGTGCGTTATCGTACCTCTCTGTTTTTCTCAGTGAACCGGCATTGGCTGATATTCAGATTATGGCAGAATGTGAAGGGTATCGGATTGGGGTTCGTCTTGCTAGAGCTAAGTAGAAATGAGAGAGAAGCCTTCATTGCAACCTGTGGGGTATGATAAAGAAGGGAGACATTATTAAAGTTCTCAAAGCGGACACGAGGCTGCGAATGAAGTCAACCCGTGTGTCAGCCACCTCGCACTGGTCGATCCCTTTCGTCAGCCTTGCAATATAGTCCAGAGCAACTAGATCGGTGGATGTACCCCTGCAATGGAAGCATTCGTACTGACGAGAACGAAACAGCGAAAAAGTAATCGAAATTGCTGCGTACGTTATTGCATCATGGTGCTGCGCTGTGGCGACCGCTTCCTCTGGAATATATAATAATAATAACAACAATAACAATAACAACAAAACCAATAACGATAACGACGACGACGATGATGATGATGATTTATTTGTGCCCAAGAACGGTAGTGACGACCCTGCTTCACTGCTTCAAAGTGTCTCGGGGAAAACTTACGACGAGCATTCTCATACGGCGATTATGGTGTTATTCGTTTCAGGTGGAGCCGAGACACTTAGAAGGCCGAATTCTCAAACAATCCTCAACTCGAGCTGATTCTCGGGACTGGTTTTGTGTTTCAAGAATCGACATGGACACGAAACGCCCCCTCAGAGTGGAGGAAATTTTTCGCAGCTTCCTGGAGTACTACACTGTGACGCCGGTGCTCCTTCAGGGTCCAACCTGAAGTGGAGCAGGACCTCTTCCCTCCACTGACTTGCGTGGTGCCGCGTTGAGGGTCGTTTAAGTACGAAGGAAATTTTATGTAACGTTTTGGCGTTACGATTTTGCGTGGGGCTAAATTAATTACATTAGTGAATTAATTCAGTTGAAATTATTATTTAATTTCCCCTGATTAGTAAAATAAAATTACATAAATGTACTTCGATTGAAAGTTATGAAGGTGTATTCTACGCCCAGAATGTTGCGGACCTTAGAACCAACAGAAAGAGCCTCTCCTTAATGGGACGGTCCCATCCAGAAACCTATCTATGAAACCGATACCACCATGGCTTGGCCGACAATGGAGGTGTGACGTCACTTCCTAAGCGGAAGAGTGAGAGGGCGGCGCTCAGAGGAGGAAGGCGCCGTCCGGACGCCCCGTGACTCCATGAGAAGCACGCACGGCTGTGACATTCCTGTTCTCAAGGTCGCGCTCTCATTGGTGCTTAGGGAGTGACGCTTTCTCGCTTTTTCAGAGAAGGAATTCCGGTATACGCTCAACATCCGGCGTCCGCTCTTGTCATGTACTCCATCGCATAACAGTCAAACTACGCAAGCATTTCGCGTGGGGTTTCCCATACTGTGGTGAGGGATCAACGCGGAATAAAATGACACTATAGCTTCCAAGTCGACAGCAATGGACGCGACTAACTCTAACTAGAGTCACTAAATAAGCTATGCTAGTGAAGCTCATTTAGTGACTCTAACTCTAACGAAGAAGAAAGCATCAGGGCCTCCGGAATTTCCCGCGAAGATGATAGTCCGCGAGGCTTCTTTCGTGTCTGCTTACGTTGACCTACACTTGTTACGTTTCGTGTTTGTGTGCTAAAGAAATAAAATGTGTGCGCGCAGCTGATGCTGCACTATGATTTCTTCTGTAATGTTCCCTAACGATAAATGTATGTCGCACAAGAATGAGCTGAGAGAGAAAGAAAAACGGAGAGAACCATTCTTTGTTTTGTTTTTCAACAACTGAAAGTTTTGGAACGTTTGCATCTCTATATACTTACGGAGTACTCGTACTTGCGCACTACTCCTGCCCCCTGCAGCAGCTGATAGTTGCTTGCAGGCCTGTAAGTGCAAAGGATGACGAGCCGTCACTGCGAATTGCTCAGGCTAAGGCGCACTGGCTGTGTTGCCTTTCCGACACTTAATAAAATTAACGAAGGTGTTTTTCGTATTCTCATGCCATAACTTCGTGGATGGATCATCTCTGTTCTTCTCCGATCATCATCTCTTTGTTTTCTCGTCATCTCATCATCTGTCTGTACTTTCTGTGTGTAAGCGTACTGGGGTAGCCAGTTCGACTTCATCGAAACTTACATCCCCCTTTTTTTTTCTTTGTCACATCACCATCTCAAAAGACACATCGAAAATGTAAGCTCTGTAAGGTCACACTTATTAAGCAACAATAGTTACAAAGGAACGTTCAGCTTGTTTTTTAGCAGCGGTTGGTAATTTCGGTAGTTCCATTTAGACTTATTTTAAAACGGGTTCAAATATCTTCTGTGGGCCTTGGGAAAAGTCGACGAGGTAGGGGAGGGGTGAGATGTGGCCCTTGGGATTGTAAACGTCCCCGACCCCTGCACTTTTACGGACTAAAAGATATATATATATATATATATATATAGGGGAGAAAAGACACCAGAGACTGAAGTAGGGAGTAGGGGAAGTTATTTATTAAGCTGGCATTTAAACTAAGGGTCTGGGGAAGTCTACGTTTCGGCAGAAGCTCCGCCTTCTTCGGGACTGAGACGAAAATCTATGTACAAGGTTACCTTGTACATAGATTTTCGTCTCAGTCCCGAAGAAGGCGGAGCTTCCGCCGAAACGTAGACTTCCCCAGACCCTTAGTTTAAATGCCAGCTTAATAAATAACTTCCCCTACTCCCTACTTCAGTCTCTGGTGTCTTTTCTCCCCTATCTATATTCAACATCCTGGTCGTTCGAACCTAAATTTTGTAGCGTATATATATATATATATATATATATATATATACGCTATTTATTTATTTATTTATTTATATTATTTCGTATTGTGAATCACCCCCTGCTCAATAAAGGCTCAATAGTACTCAGGGATGGACCCGTTGTCTCGGAAAGTGTCACAGTTTTTCACCGTTTCCTCTCCCACTTTTAGTAATATTTTCCTGCTTATCCCAGCTTTACACATCACCACTCACTTCACAGATCACCAGGCAGTTCACTTCACTCTAAAGTAGTTGTGCATATATATATGCAGCACAACATCTTGGTCCAATATTGAGCCGGCACTGCCAATATTGGTCCAGTATTGGGCCAAGATGTTGTGCTGTTTTGGTATCAGCAATAAAAGTGGCAACACATCCACTCACAACACTCATAACAGTCACCGCTGAAGTTCGCGTTACACAATCGAGACCGTCCTATAATTTTTGGTCACCGGGCATTCACTCTTCTCTTTTTTTTTTTTTTTTTTTTTGCAACTCTGTATATGTGGGAATCACTAGTGGGTGCTTGTATTGCCTCTCCTGCTTGGGTCAAGTTTGCCCGCAGTATTAATAGATAGTTAAATAAAATAACTAACGATGTCTCGCAACGTGTGATAGGCGATACCTGTAGAAATCCGTTGGAGTAGCGGGCCAAGTACTTTAGAACAGGCCGAGACGTGAAGAAGCCCGCCCACGTCCGGTTAGCCATGTCCGTGTAAGGGAAGAAATCTTCATCGAAGACGCTCCACGTTCGGTTAGATGCGTGAAGAGCGTTCAGGTAACAGCTAGGAGTCGAGTAAGACGCGTGGACCGTGTAGTTTTTTGTGCCCTTGAAGAAGGGAAAAAAAATTACTCCTTCAAAATGTTGGCATACACAGCGGGGTAGTAACAATTTGTAGTACAGACCTACACGCGGTGTATCGTGCATTCGGTGTGGTATGCAGAGAACCATAAGGCAGTTCTTCTATCGTGCATTCATCCTTCCATCCAGCTCTTCGATTAGGACACAACCAAGTAGGTCAGCCTTTCGCGCAGCCTCTCACCCTTTCCCTTTTCCCCCCGTGCATGTAGAACGGCCTCATTGAACCCGAGACAGGGAAGGAGTAAGCCATCCTTTCTTCCTGTTACTGTGGCATTGAGGAGTGCTCAGTCACCCTCCCAGGTGTATATCGCTCGCTGAGTGAACCCTGGTTTGCGAATTCCGAACGATGCGCAGCTACCCAGAGCTGACGAGCAGCAAACACGGCGGAACACGTGTCCTCTGGTGCTGTCGCATCGTTCCATGAGTATCTGCTTCTCTGCGTGCAGCCATAGAAGCCATCTTAATCTGTAATTTTGAATTTCAAACACGTCTAGCGTCATTTACTTGTTTCTTTAATTGCTTTTTTTTCCCTCATTATAATTCACTGGCTTACACTGTGGCATTGAGGAGTGCTCAATCACCCTCCCAGATGTATATCGCTCGCTGAGTGAACCCTTGTTTGCCCATTCCGAACGATGCGCAGCTACCCAGAGCTGACGAGCAGCAAACACGGCGGAACACGTGTCCTCTGGTGCTGTCGCATCGTTCCATGAGTATCTGCTTCTCTGCGTGCAGCCATAGAAGCCATCTTAATCTGTAATTTTGAATTTCAAACACGTCTAGCGTCATTTACTTGTTTCTTTAATTGCTTTTTTTTTCCTCATTATAATTCACTGGCTTACACTGTGGCATTGAGGAGTGCTCAATCACCCTCCCAGGTGTATATCGCTCGCTGAGTGAACCCTGGTTTGCGAATTCCGAACGATGCGCAGCTACCCAGAGCTGACGAGCAGCAAACACGGCGGAACACGTGTCCTCTGGTGCTGTCGCATCGTTCCATGAGTATCTGCTTCTCTGCGTGCAGCCATAGAAGCCATCTTAATCTGTAATTTTGAATTTCAAACACGTCTAGCGTCATTTACTTGTTTCTTTAATTGCTTTTTTTTTCCTCATTATAATTCACTGGCTTACACTGTGGCATTGAGGAGTGCTCAATCACCCTCCCAGGTGTATATCGCTCGCTGAGTGAACCCTGGTTTGCGAATTCCGAACGATGCGCAGCTACCCAGAGCTGACGAGCCGCAAACACGGCGAAACACGTGTCCTCTGGTGCTGTCGCATCGTTCCATGAGTATCTGTTTCTCTGCGTGCAGTCATAGAAGCCATCTTAATCTGTAATTTTGAATTTCAAACCCGTCTAGCGTCATTTACTTGTTTCTTTAATGGCTTTTTTTCCTCATTATAATTCACTGGCTTACACTGTGGCATTGAGGAGTGCTCAATCACCCTCCCAGGTGTATATCGCTCGCTGAGTGAACCCTGGTTTGCGAATTCCGAACGATGCGCAGCTAGCCAGAGCTGGCGAGCCGCAAATACGGCGACACACGTGTCCTCTGGTGCTGTCGCATCGTTCCATGAGTATCTGCTTCTCTGCGTGCAGCCATAGAAGCCATCTTAATCTGTAATTTTGAATTTCAAACACGTCTAGCGTCATTTACTTGTTTCTTTCATGGCTTTTTTTTTCCTCATTATAATTCACTGGCTTACACTGTGGCATTGAGGAGTGCTCAATCACCCTCCCAGGTGTATATCGCTCGCTGAGTGAACCCTGGTTTGCGAATTCCGAACGATGCGCAGCTACCCAGAGCTGACGAGCAGCAAACACGGCGGAACACGTGTCCTCTGGTGCTGTCGCATCGTTCCATGAGTATCTGCTTCTCTGCGTGCAGCCATAGAAGCCATCTTAATCTGTAATTTTGAATTTCAAACACGTCTAGCGTCATTTACTTGTTTCTTTAATTGCTTTTTTTTCCCTCATTATAATTCACTGGCTAACACTGTGGCATTGAGGAGTGCTCAATCACCCTCCCAGGTGTATATCGCTCGCTGAGTGAACCCTGGTTTGCGAATTCCGAACGATGCGCAGCTACCCAGAGCTGACGAGCAGCAAACACGGCGGAACACGTGTCCTCTGGTGCTGTCGCATCGTTCCATGAGTATCTGCTTCTCTGCGTGCAGCCATAGAAGCCATCTTAATCTGTAATTTTGAATTTCAAACACGTCTAGCGTCATTTACTTGTTTCTTTAATTGCTTTTTTTTTTCCTCATTATAATTCACTGGCTTACACTGTGGCATTGAGGAGTGCTCAATCACCCTCCCAGGTGTATATCGCTCGCTGAGTGAACCCTGGTTTGCGAATTTCGAACGATGCGCAGCTATATACCCAGTGCTGACGAGCCGCAAACACGGCGAAACACGTGTCCTCTGGTGCTGTCGCATCGTTCCATGAGTATCTTTCTCTGCGTGCAGCCATAGAATACATCTTAATCTGTAATTTTGAATTTCAAACACGTCTAGCGTCATTTACTTGTTTCTTTAATTGCTTTTTTTTTCCTCATTATAATTCACTGGCTTACACTGTGGCATTGAGGGGTGCTCAGTCACCCTCCCAGGTGTATATCGCTCGCTGAGTGAACCCTGGTTTGCCAATTCCGAACGATGCGCAGCTACCCAGAGCTGGTGTAGCTGGGCTCTCCAGGGATGCGGACTTGCCACTCCGGAGTTGGAATGATTCCGGAATCATTCCAGATTTAGCAGCGCCCGACACGGAATTGGAATGGAATGGATTGGGGGAAACAGTCCTAGGAATGCGAATGGAATGGTCTGGGTGCCCCGGTGGCAGTTTTGGTTTCAACGTGCTGGTTTCTGCCCTCGCACCCTTTGCACCGCACCTGCACACGGTCGAGAGTGAAATAACCTTGTCTTTGTGCTTTTTCCGTGTTTGGTAATGTCAATCTCCTCTAGCACTGCTGGACTTGCCAGTATGGTTACCGGTCCTTTTATTGAGGGAATTAACGGGATGGAATTGGGTTGCCAAGCCATTCCAGGAGTGGGAACTGACCATACCTTTTCATTCCGAGGAACTGAAAGGAATTGAATTATCGCAAATCTTCATTCCTCGGAATGGAATTAGAACGAATGGGATACCCCATTAAACAACCCTGCTGCTCACTATGAAGTTGACAGGCGCTGATAACGCCTCGTCTCTCTTCATGGGTTCCCATATACACCCAGCACCTTGGCTATATCGAAGGTTCTGTTGTCCAAGCGGTCTAGAGGGCAGACTTCAATATAGCTCTTTGCGTTGCATATCTTGTGCAGTCCATAACGATGTGTTCCGCGTTTTCCACAGATGCACACACTGGACAGTTTGCTGAACTAGCCCTCAGCCTGCCCTCGCCTACCCTCTTCGTCACGTGGTACAACACGTGGTACAGAACGAACTGATTAACTGTTTGATTACTCGCTCACGACACGAGATGCCCCAAGTGACGAAACGTCTGTCGAGGTTATAGACCACATGCCAACCACGCTGTGTCATCTCTTGATAGGCTATAACTCGCCTGTAACAATCTAAAATGGTCGACAACAATTATGTAGTGATTCCTACGTACCTTGAATTCTAACAGAAATTTTATAGAGAGAGCTGCGAAGGCAGACGGGAAGAAGGAAGAAGTTACAGTGGCACCGGAACAAGTGAGGGCCCCAGAAGATCGGTAGATGGCAGGATACCCAAAGACACAACTGTTTAGCTTACCAGCTTGTTAACTCCTTGAATAACAGCATCCATATATTCGTAGTTTTCTTCGGCGCTGCGGAAAGCCAGGTCACCTCCGTATAGAATGCCAAGGTGCTTTGCAGGATACACGCTAGTCTGGCAGAGAAAGGCGAAGTGCTTGAAAAGGTAACACAAGGCTTCCTGTACGGTGATAAACAGAATTATTGTTTGCACACTGACCAAGTTGAGGGAGTACAGAGCCATGCGGGAAGGTTCATGGAAGAAAATGTCTTTTTTCTGCAATAGGAAAACGCTACTGTCGGTTGTTACAGTGTGTGCACAAGTAGGCGGGTAGGTATAGAAAGGGAGGGAAGAAATGCACGGCATGAGACATAATTATGACACATTCAAGAATTCTAGTTCCGGTTACGTAGAAGAAACACACATACGTGCACATAGGTACGTACACATATACGTGCACACATACGTGCATAGTGGTCAAATGTATTTCGTTCCGCTACGCTTTCACTCGACGGTTTTCGCGTATTTCTTGTGTTTCATACAATTCTTTCATAAACGAGAACTGTGAAAGGTACTATGAAACGATCTTTTCTCGTTTATATGTGACAGAGTAGATACAGCAGAGTTGACTTAAAGCAGTGGGAATGAAGAGAATTTGATTTTACGATCTCGGCAGTGCAAAGAAGCGTTTTCTTTTCTTTGTTTACAGTGCTTCTGACAGCAGGGAGGGGGGGGGGGCGCTTCACGTTTAACCTGCCCTGAGAGCATCATGAGGGGATCATTCAGAACTGCTCCACTAGTGCACAGCCTCGTCGCAGCGTGATGACGTCAAGATGTCAGTGGGGGAGCATCAGCGCCTGGTGAGAGTTGAAATGTCTGCAGACAACCATGTGAAGGAATGCCCCGACATGAATGAGCGAATACATTGCTCTAGGAACAGTCCCTTTCCCTCCGCCCTAGGGGGCACCTAGAGCTTAATGTGGCCTCCCTTTGATCTTTGATGCACGCTCTGCCACGGGGCCTTCCTTTGCCGTTTCATCCACTCAAAGGTGCGCTGGGTCAGCTTCAGGTAGCCCTTAAAGTAGCACAGAAGTCATTTTTAACACCCTGTTTTCTGCCTATAAAACTGTTAAGTGGGCCAGTAAGGTGCACTGTGCGAAGTGATTCACACCACAGAGTCATAATTATCGCAGAAATTGAATTTCAAGTACACCGCAGAAAGCGACCGTGCGCAACGGCGGTGAAGAGCAGTACCAGCCTGTGATCTGCGTGGAACCTCGCGCTGACGCTATAAGGAGAACGCGCGTTGATTGGCCTAGAGAAATGTTGTCTGCTACTCGTCTGTCGTCTGCTACTTGGCTATTCGGGGTTCTGAAAAAAAGCCTTTCTCCTGGCTCAGTAATGATTCGGCCGCTCCTTCTATCCACAATTCTCCGGGAGAACATGCAAAACTGGTTTACGGCGGCAAAGGGACAAGATGCTGACCCCCACTGACCGGTGAACCAGAACAAGTTCTCCTTATACCGCGTCATCGGTGACGTGGCATCATACATTCTCCTTCTCATAATATCCGGAGTGGCGAGTTAAGGGTGAAGTAGCGGACCCATGTTTATTAGAGTTTTTTTCTGGGAAACAAATTGCACACATGAAAACCTTTAGCGGCATTCGGTAAAATGACACACACACATTCACCAGATCTCTTAATCTGAATTTTTTTTCTTTTTCTTTTTTTTTTCTTGAATACCCTCTATAAGAAATTGCGAAGAGGATAAGGATCACCTGACCCCACCTGCGTACAGCTTCGTTAGTCGTCAGAGCTCGAGCTCGTGTACAGTTGCTCGTTCGTGTTGGATTAAACAGTTGTTCTGCATTGGAGTCATCCTTTCCTACACCCTCTGTACTTCTTTAAATGTCCCGAATGAACTTTAAACAGCGCGAACGATTGTTGCGATGTTGTTGTCGTTGTTGTTGTTAGAATAAGAAGGGAATTTCTGAAAGACGGTTATACAACGGAAACAATTGCGCGCAAACGGCGAGGGAGAATCCTTCGAACGCGCACTATGCTCCATAGATATCCAAGTAGGGTTAACGTCAATAAGGAACAACGTTTTGTTCGTGTCCAGCTTTACAGAAGCTTTTCCTATCTGCAGCGATACGACAGATCTGCGGAGGTAAGCACGAGCACAAGAGAGAGTGCGAGAGCGTAACATAGTGTTTTCTGGAACGGACGAAAACACTGGTTGCCACGGTGAACCAGGAAACAGACGTCCGGCAGCTGAGGAACCGCTATTGATTTACAAAAGGGTAGTTCAGCAATCCAATCGTTTACAGGAAGCTGTGCCTGATCCGGACCCTCGACCCGGCTCAGTTTCTCGCATATGCGAAGAACTCTTCCACAAAATGCACCAGCGAACAGGGTGACGCACACCTGGGAAGGTTGAACAGGGGAAAGCAGCCGACCGGTATGAACGCTCGGAGTGAGCGACTTTTTCTGGAAGTCTAGTTGGCGGATACTGCCAACGAAAGACAAATTGGCCAGGTCTTCTCCGCAGCCCCCGCACTCTCAGAAAAAAAAAAAAAAAAAAAAAGTGGAACAGTTACACCTTTTAGGAGGTAACATAGTTGTCGCATATGTTGTGCCTAAGAGGTTGCAAAGTTCTATACCTGCTCCCTACGAATGATAGGGTTACAGCTTCTGATTCGGTGAGCGAGGGTGGGCGTACGCCTTTTTGTAGCAATTTCTATATGTGTGATAATTGCTTTTACCACCCTTTTACACCCCTTATCAGATGCGATGTTGACCTATAGGTGGTAACTACAGAAGTTACCACCTTTTCACGCCCTTTTTTCTTAGAGTGCGTGTTGCAACGGCGGCGCCCTTGCTTTTCCAATGTCGCGTCTCATAAGCCTTTTTAGCCAAGTAATTCAAGTGCTGCAGCACTAAACAGTAAAACAAACACCACATGCGGACTTCTCAGAGGACACAACTTGTCGAAGCACCGCCTGGAAACTGTGGCGCCGAGGAGAATAGGGACCATGTGCAACTGGATGTGCGCCACGGCAGAGACTCCGTGGACACTCGTGTGTCGCCGCTTTTCCATCCGGTATCGGCCGATGCAACAGGCGAGGACAAGGCTCGAAGAGCTAATTATGATAATGACATCTTTTACGTTTTGGAAATCTCGCTGGACAGCCGTAGGCTAGAATAGGAGGAACGCTAGGCTGATGCACCCTAGGGTCCCCATGGTGACTCACCTGGTAACAGACTACTTAGAACATATAGACTCTCTTTGTTAGGCAACCTTGAGTTCTTGCGACAGTGGTGTTGCCGCCATGTTGCTCTTCACAATCGACATGTACGCCTAACCGGTCCATAGTCCAATTCATTTAGTTAGGTATATAGCCACAGGTTAATGCACTTGTAGCACGTACATCGTATTTCTTGTGTACTGGGACTGGAGAAGTTAAAATATCAGCGTAGGCAGATGACAGCGTTTCATCTCTAAGGAACGGCAACCATGTAACACACACGTCCGAGATTTTTCAGCAGTATCGGAAGCTGTCACGAGCCTATAGATATAGTTCATGTTTGGTCATGTTATGCACGTTTCGTAAACAAGTGAAACAAATGTTTTATTCAGTTTTGAACAGCGTAACCGTTGAGTACTCACTTCAAAACCAAGTTCGCCAGGGCATAATGTGTAGACATGGTACAGAGGCGTGTTATACGTGTTGGGAGGAATCCAGGTCAAGATGTCGGCGTCGCGGGCTGCGATTGATGAAGTGCGGATGAGATTCGTAGGAGAAGCTATGAAAATGAGTCGTGTACATAACACCAAAAATGGCTAGCTATATATCTAGACCTATGCATGCCATGTCGCCGACGTCGGTTCCTGCTCGGCGTGCCGATGTTCTGTACCGATGTGTTCCGCGTTTCATATCTGAGCACGTGGAAAATTTCCGTTTTATGCCTCTATTTGTGCATACCTCGAGGACCAAAATCGTATTTATAAGCCTAGAGGTTTCGTCCGATCGGTTGTCCTGGTCTCCCTGTTTGTAAACAAATGACGTCATAGTGTTCGACAGCGCCACTAATTTGGTCGAGTTGAACTATACGCTCGAACCTATATAGGGGCGTACCAGGGCTGAACCCCCTCCCCCAGGTACTTTTCCAGGGCGTGGAACAGCACCAGGGTCATCCGAAAAAGCACATGCTTCATGCGAATGAACATGACAACCTCATAAAAATGTGCCTCATGACGCGCCGTAAACAGCGGGAATTAGCCGAGGCAGGACATTTGAGGACAAACACGAACACGTAAGCCTCCAAACGCACAAGAATTCAGTTTAGAATTCTTGGGCGCCGCTCAATTTCCGCTCAGATATGCAATCGATGTAGCGGTGCCTACTATATACATATACAGGGTGTCCACGCTAAGTGTGAACAGATTTTTTAAAAATATATCAATCACTTTTTCCGAGATGAAATCAATTGCAATATAGCATATGCTGAAGGGCACTCCCTAGGGGGGCAATAACAGACTCCTAAGGCAGTGTTTTAATTAACTTTCAATAATTAACTTTTTAATTATAAAAGCTACGAAGTTGCTCCAATGAGAACATCTGATCTCTTCGGTCACCAGATACCAAAACCGTTTTGAGAACAAAAATCCGTTCGGTAGATCGTCCGCAAAAAATTCGTGAAGGAACGCCTTTTTTTTTTCTTTATTTGGTTTATTGCGCATCTTCAAAGAAGCGGTTTTCCTTTACCCCCAGTGTGAGAGAGTGAAAGAGCACAGTGCCGCCTCATGCGTCGAAGATTAGCTTTAACTTGCGGAAACAAAACAAAAACACAAATCTATCGGGTGACTCTATCGCGACTGCCCTTATCTTGGGCTGCATTTTCTGTTTTCTTTTAATCTGTTTCCAGGACGCAAGAGGCGATAGTGTGCTCTTTCATCCTCTCGTATTGGGGGCGAAGGAAAGACGCGTCTCTAGAGATGCGCAATGAATAAAATAAAGAAAAAAAATGGCGCTCCTTCACGAATTTTTTGCGGACGATCTATGGAACGGATTTTTGTTCTGAAAACGGCTTTGGTATCTGGTGACCGAAGAGATCAGATGTTCTCATTGGAGCAACTTCGTAGCTTTTATAATTAAAAAGTTAATTATTGAAAGTTATTTAAAACACTGCCTTAGGAGTCTGTTATTGCCCCCCTAGGGAGTGCCCTTCAGCGTATGCTATATTGGAATTGATTTCATCTCGGAAAAAGTGATTGATATATTTTTTTAAAATCTGTTCACACTTAGCGTGGACACCCTGTATACTGCTACCCATACGCTACTGCTATATTACCAGTGTAGCGGTAACATATCTGACTGGAAATGAGAGGCCCAGCTTCGAATCCTGGCGTCAGCACCTTTTCCTGATTTGTTTGGCTTCATTGGCCTCATCCCAAGCAGCACAACATTAGCCCAATAATGGACCAATACTGGCGATATTGGGCTAATATTGGACCAACATTGGGCCGACATTGCCACTATTGGACCAATATTGGCAACATTGGCCTAATATTGAACCAACATTGGCCTAATATTGAACCAACATTGGGCCGGTATTGCTAATATTGGCGATATTGGCCAAACATTGGACCAATATTGGCGATATTGTGCTGCACGGAATTTCAGACACCCCGCTCGACCTCTGTGCATGAAGCGGGAGCAAAGTACCCCATGGCCTGAAGCGTTTGCACAGGAAAGTTGGGGGGGGGGGGGCATAGCGGTTCAACCATCTCCAGCGGATTGAAAAGTCTCAGCGCCTGTGCCTCGACCATAACGGACTGAAAATTGGTAACACACCTGTTTGCCCATCATTTGGCTGGATAATGTTCGAGTACCGTGGATAACGTTTGTTTGACATCGAGGTAAAAAACGGACGTGATGGTGGCAATCCTGCATGATGCTCTGCACTGGGAACAGGGACAGAGTCCCTTCCCTGTCCCGTCGTCTCTTCTCTCTGTCCCTGTTCCCAGCGATAGTTCATCATACAAGAACGTTTATTTGTTCACGCAGCTGACGCCGTAGGAAAACCGGCATTACGTCGAAGCCGACCATACTCTACCATCAGCTAAAAATATCTGCAGAGAGGTGCTGTAACGCCATGAAGTTATCGGTTGCGCGATGTGTCGTGCAGTATTAGAGTGCAGAACGAATAATGCTGAAGTTAACTCATCAACCTAATTGACTTAATTAACTTCAACTTAATTGAACTTATTTTTGCTAATTGAAGGCAAGCTATACTTGCCGCTTCCAGGCTCTGTCCTCCAGACGAAGATGAGCTGCCGCCTCGAAGCCCGCTCATCGAATGTGTCCATGGATATTCTGGCGATCATCAAACCATCAAACCCCATCTGTGGGCAAGATGTTACAAAAAAAAATATTTGTAATGTTTCTCACGGGCTTCGGAGACAGCAGGGGGAAATATGCAAACAACATCAATGAAATGTAAAAAAATAACATATTAAAAAACATAGGCGAATTCCGCTGAAAAGAACTAGGTCAAAGTTTTCCTCTACGAAAACTCCGACAAATGATCCATTGGCAGAACCAGGTCTGCTAGGAACGTTGTGAGAGGAGAGGCAAAACATTTGTTCCAGAAGACAAAGCATTTTGACCCACCAATCCACGAGGGTTCGCATGGAGCAAAACAAGCGGGACGGGACGGAAGGGTACAGGATTACAACGAGGCTGGGGATGCTGCTGTACACCGAGCTGCTCACCACTAACGGTCGCGGCCAGCTGAAGCAGGTTTACTTCACCAAGAGCGACGCCAGCAGCATTATTCGTAGGCTCAGATTCATCATCTGCTGGGCGTCTACATCTGCACAGTCTTCGTTGTTATACAGGGTTGACCCTGAGCACCGATTCCAAGCGCCTATCCTTCCCTTCCTCGACCTGATGCATCCCTTGTGCATAATGCTTCGACTGAACGTCCTCTACAGCGCTCGCTCTCAGCACAAGCTGGGCAAGTGTACTTCCACCTACTATACGGCCAATGTGGTGTCATAGAAGACTCAGAACGCATCCTCCACGATTGTTCGAGGTACACCGACAGTCGTAGGGCCCTAGTAGAGTCACTATTTAGTGACTCTAGGCCCTAGAAGAGAGCCTGGCTCGGCTGTATGCCTGCACCTCCGACGCTGCGAAAATTTTAGGTCACACAGAAGAAAGCGGGGGGGGGGGGGGCTGGTGTACCGGAGAGGGGAATAATGAAACAAAAAAGGGTGACGTTTTGTAAGAATTCAAAATTTTAGGTCATTGGCCAGCACACCACCTAGCGGCAGCATTGCAGGCTCTGCTGCAGTTATCCCGAATCAACTAGGTTGATCAGTGTCTTGTAACTTGTGACTTCTATACATTAGAACTAAGGGACTATTGCGGTGATAGTGATCGACAACTGTGACACGCAATGTCTGTCACGCACAATGTCTGACTCTCTGCTTGACTGCGGCTTTTCATTTTCTTTCGCCGCCATTCCGCTTTCCTTTTTCTTCTATCCATCACCATCAGAACACGTATACCCGTATGCACGCGACAGGTGACGGTGGTAACGATCAAGGGATTTCTTCCGGATTTGTTACGTTGATGGCACCGAAATTTGTTATGCACTAGTCGGCCCCGGACGCACATTCCCCCAGGACGTAAGTCGTGACGTTGCCCACCTCTGTGAGACCGACAACGGCGAGTCCATTCACCATCACCACCACCACCGATGCACTTACAAACAAGCGCAAGTATCAATAGTGGGTGATGGTGTGGAGGGGAACTTGTCGAAGCTAGGACGCAACGTATATCGTGTGCTAAATCCAGTCCCAAAAAAGCGACTCTCATTGCAGCACAGGGCACACTGCGGGGCGGGGTTTGGTTAGTTAGTTAGTTTGGTTAGTTAGTTCTAAACCGAAGTACACTATTAAGACAAGGGAGACGCTTATGCAAGCACCTCTTTGCTCCCGCGGAGTCCAGATGGTATTCCATTGGAGGCGCTAACACGTACGACGCTCCCGTGTGTAAGCAATCAACCAACGTCACCTAGCTAAAGAAAGCCTGACCTCTTAAACGGCGTGACGTAATCATTAAGAGTCCTGCTGCGATAGGCTGAAGCAGACGACTCTGTTTGTCCACGTAGTGAAAGTGTGAGAGGACGCTTTCTGAATCTAATGGCGTCGACTTGGCCGGTGCCTGCCGTGGAACGAAAATTGCTCTCTCTCTCTCTCTTAGTGGAATTTGCCATAAGCTCCACATGTGGGCTCACCAGAGCGAAGAGGTTAGCCTGATTCCGCGAATGTCCAAAGGGGTCAGCCTGCCATGCGACAGTTGGGCGGCCACATTCCCCAAATGTGTCGTTGAGGAACCTTAGGCCTAACGTCATCTGGTCTATGATTGCCGTGTAATGCGTGACGGCTTCATCGTTCTGGACCCAGCCGCCGCCAACGAATTGCAGTCGCCCTGCAAATGCAGTTTCGGATAATCAGAGGATAGAGAGGTAGCAAGCAAGCTAGTGGTATAGATCCATAACTTAAAGTGAGACTTCACAACAAAATCATCAACAAAGGTTGTGGTATGTCCGTAATCTTTGGTATGTCACGAACATGTGTACGAAATATCTCGTTCCAAAATTGCGCAGATTTTGCTCAGACGAATTATTACGAACCGAGCGCTTCGCCTCTGTGAGGCCAGAGGGCGCTAAAAGCAACCCACACCTGACATCATCTAGCGTCCGGCAAGGGGGAAAATGCAGGCTTGGAATCGCTTGGAAGCAGACTGCAATGCTGGGTGACGTCACGGAATCCTTCTCCGGACGAGCCCCCCGTAGTACGGAGGTCTGTCTTCTGCTCTTCGCATTTCGGTTTCGGTTTCGGTTTGCTATTGTCATCATTTACGAATGAATTACTCGCGCGAAATGAATGCGGATGTTGTATTCGGTATCGAGGGGGTTGTTCGTGATCGGTATGATGCTCACCTATTTTTTTTTTTTTTTCGAACCCTTGCGAAGTCTTCCTTTAAAAACTTGAGACTGGGGGACAAAAAACGACAACACAGACTCACAAGTCTCACAGACAACGTTTGATTGACTGTGTTGTCGTTTTTTGTCCCCAGTCTCGGGTTTCTAAGTTATGGAAGGGAAAGGCGAAAACGACGGGAAAGACAAAGGGGAAAGATACTTTATTTAAGTTATACCCCTGTCATATGGGCTAGTTTAGTGAAATTTTTCTGAAGTGCGCTCCTCCCAAGCGAATGTCACTTTTACTACGTACTTGCTAAACGGCTCGAGTCACTAAGCGATCATGGCAATGACGAAAGATAAGACTGAACGCCGGCAAGATTTTTAGGCATACGCCGCACCACCTTACTGGGAATAACTTTCTTTGATTTAGAAACACTTCCTGTAAATCTTCTTCCAACATTGAACAAATTGCGTCAAACATGTGCCGCAACAAAAATGGCCGCCGTCAGATAGCTGAGACCACAGGCGTGACACAAACCCGCCATTGTTGTAACTACCCTCAAGCGGGTGCTTTTGGCAAAAACTGCCACCTTGTCCGGGTCGCACGTCATAGGAAACGTCATTTTGAGGTCATGTGACTTTGTTTACATGTCGTTTTACCGCTTACCGACATATTTCCGTCGTCATATAACGCCAAGAGATTTACGTATTTTGCCAGCGTAAACTATGCGGTGCTTCTTCCGCAACATGGTAGCCCATTTCTCGTTAGTTTAAGTACATCGCATCGGCTCAGTGAGTCTTAACGCGCGGTCGTCATCACATCTTTGGAAGTCGTCAACAGTACGAGGCCTTATGGGCAAAACTTCGAGTTTTACTGCGAGATTATCGGATAAAAATAATTACCGTGATCGAAAGATATCCAAACGTTCCGCAGAAACAACAACCGCATTGTTTACAATCGGTTTGGCCGCCAATCACCGGCGCAGCCACCTTTAAGGTCACGTGTGCCTTGACGTTTGCTGTGACGTGCAACCAGGACCTGTCCAGAATGCATTGCGTTCGCGCAGCACGCTTTTGCCTACGGAACAATGCACTGGATGCCACCCCTGTGGCTGAGACTGCGGAGATGCGAAGTTTTCACAGGCTGTTAACGAGAGTAATGACAAGTTTACGTTTCTTTTCTTTTTTGTCTGCACAATGTCACACTACGCCAAAATGGAATAAACACTGTGTTGAAAATGCTCGCTTAAAAATATTGTGGTTGTCGGGTCCCCTCGCTTTTTCTCAATATTTTTACCTGTACCTCAAAGCCTGCGGTGTCGAGGCTACGCACTCGGTCCCCCGAAGAGAAGTGAAGTGAGTTCAGACTTCTACGTAACGGGTAACGGGTAATTGCATTACTAGTAATCGATTAATTTTTCGAGTAATTTGTAACGTAATCGATTACTTTTCTCGCCAAGTAATGTTTTGAGTAATTCAATTACAATTTTCAGTAATCAATTGCCAAGTAATCGATTACTTTCAGACTGAAGAATGCACTGCAAATTCCAAGACAGCCGTCTTATATATGTAAGATTGTTTCCGCACCAATTTCTTACCCGAAGTTAATTGCCACAGTGTTCCGTACGCGTAGTGTATTTTCGAATCCACTGTCCTCTCCCCATTCACGTGGACTATCTTTCCATAATGCGGCCTGCATACAGTAGGTTGGACTGTATAGTTCGTACCATGAAACTGAGGAGCCATTTTTGGTAGTCCCAGTTGGAACTCTTTTGTCTTCTCTCACTATGCCAAATTCACAGAGACACACAGCACTCTCGAACCCGATAAACTATTGCGAGTCTTGTACATTCTTTTTTTTTCTTTTTTTACAAAATCAATCAATCAGTCATGATCTCCTGTCAGTCTTGTGCGGAATACTGTCGATGTCACAACGATGTCGACGATTTGCAATGACTTGTCGCCATGGCCTATAGCTATCAGGCACGTTCAGAGCGGTGACGAGTAAGGTCAGAAAAAAAAATATCTTGTTCAAATGCCTGCTGTGCCTCCCTCAAGCAAAATTCCCCGTCAGCTTTGAGCTGCAATACAAAACAATACAATTTTTCGATGCCTTGCAGCTTGTAGTGTTCGTGGTTATTGTTAGACGACAGCTCCGACCGAGTTCCGTTCACTGACTGTGCAGCACGAGCAAGATCGAAAAAAAAGAAAACTCTGCCACGCGCGCAACACTGCCAGCCGTTTATTTTTTGTTCAAAAACGAAACCAGTTGGTTTGAAAGCAAATAGAAAAAAACAACAGTTATGCGCGACGGCATTCAGACATTTCTGTTTGTACTTTTTCTCTCAGATATCGAAAGTAATTGGCAAAGTAACGCATTACTTTTCCAGACGTTCCCTCATTACTTTTTCCGGGGAGTAATTTGCAATGGTAAAATATTACTTTTTCGTACTGGGTAACGGTAATCAATTACTTTTTTTAGTAACGTGTACAAGTCTGAGTGAGTTTGGAGAACTCAGTAAATTCGTCAGTGCACTTTCTGCCATGTGTCACTAAAGGATGTCGCGCGGCAGCACAGGAATGAGACTAAGTGCTACTGCTAGTGTCACTAAATTCTGTCTGACAGCGGCCATAAGCGTACTGAAAAATTTGCCTCAATGACCACACGACACATCATCCATTGTCGCCTCAAGGGCCCTTGCAACAGCAACAACGCCACCACCGACAATAAATTGTGGAAAAGTGGTGGTGACATGGGAAGTTTTTCCGTGGTATAGCCGCAGGACCCGACCCCACTTCAAAGAGGTTAATATGAGAGCGTGATGTGATTGTGAGCCTGAAGAGATGACAGGTAGGAGTTCCGTTTAGAGCTCCTCGATGAGGCAGGCAGCTTGAACGAAAGTACAGAGGGAGCGAAGAGCCCGGGACTTATGCGTAAATACCCGCAATTATTTTCAGCATCTTCCAGCTAATCATCTACAACCAGAGCGTCGAACCGAAACGTTTTTCGGTTTGTTTCGGGTTCGGGTTGGGTTCAGCTCCGGAGTTCACATGTATCGGTTCGATCAACCGGTTCAGAGGCTGCAAACCGGTTCGGAACCGGTTCGAGGTTCTAATATGCTACAAAATTATAGGTAGCCACTATAAACGATACAAGGTCACTTAGTTACGTTTTTATGCATTTATTTCTGTTTTTCGACCAACAGGACCCCTTTTCATTCATCCCTTCTCCGAGCAACGTGCAGCCAATCTAGGCAGGCAGACCGCCCGTATTCCCACATCAGCCCCCACCACACGCCAACCTGAACCGAACCGGTATCCCGAACGGGTTACCGAATTTTCTATATCGGTTCGGTTCCGGTTCAGCTCCAAAATGGCGCTAGTAATTACGGTTCAGTTGCAGCTAAAAATTACGGTTAATCCCGGTTTCGGTTCGGTTCGACGCTCTGTCTACAACGACGGTATATCCATGTTAAAGACAACCGTTTTCGTAAGTGTTTCTGCATCATCTTCATATTTTCTTTATTATACCTAGCGTAATGTGAAAAAAAAAGGACTTACCAGAGCTTACTAATGCCCGCACGTTGTTTCGTAATGTTTCATTCTGGCCGCTCCACCAGCGAGAAAAGTAGACATTTTCTGCAGATACGTAACGCCGAACCTTGTTTTTCAGCAGAGCTTCTATGGTGCCGTCGTAAATACCTTGAACGTCTGTAATACGGTAAAGAAACACATCAATAGACGGCCGAAAGAAACAAAGCAGCATCGTACTAGCCAGTGTTTGTATACTGGAAAATGTTTTCTAGAACGTTTCTGTGTTGTTAGGGGCACGTTATTGACGTTACGATGACCAGTGACAGAGGGAAGGCTGACGTAAAAGGAGTCTTGACAGAGCGGGCATACCCGTGAAAGCCGGGGTAATCCTTAATCGAAGCAGACGACGGAGCAGTGTCCCTCAAAGTTCCCATGATGCTCTGCGCCGCGCGTTTGGTGGCGCGCGTATCTTTGTAAAATCGTCTATTCTTCCGGCGCAAGACCAGGACAGCAACCGCCTGGGTACATCGAGAAACCGCGTTGCCTCCGTTTCAATCAAGAGCTTTGGTGCTTATGATAAGAGTTCAAGGTAACTCGTTACTGTAACTAAGTTCCTTTTTTTTTTTCTTGGTAACTTGTAACTTAACTCGGTACTTTTGCGCCGTGGTAACTTTCAGAGGAACTCGTTCCTTTTTCTGGTAACTTTGCAAAAGTAACTTAAGTTAAGTTCCAAGTTACTTTTAATTCGTTTTTCACTCACGTGTACATATTTTCTTGCTTTCTCTCCGGTTCTTTCATTGCATTTTTCTGCCATAAAACGTGATATTCAACCAATGACAGTATTTTATTCAGGAACTAAGAATCGCTACTATTGAAATGAAGCTGAACCATCGTGCGCCCACACGGAGTAAGATGCAAGCGTTCGAATAGACCTGTACCAGTTTCAATTCAATTCAATTGTTTTATTTCCAAAAAACGGAAATGGATGAGAGAGGCGCCCTGTCACTTCTTTTGGACTTTTAGACGCCCTGTCACTTCTTGTGCATTTCGAAAAATATGCGGCGCACCTACCAGGCTACCACGCGACTTTCACACTGTGTAAGGGTACTCGATACCCTCGGTGGTATACTTCCCGTAAACAAATGCTAATGCCGTAAAACGCTAATCCATGATGGCGGGAACCACTGAGAACGTTCCTCGGGAACCCCCCAGGGAACGTAACCACCGAAATACGTTTCATTTCATTTATTTCTGTTTGTGTCAAACACAAAACAAGGTGGTACGCCAAAAAGCGGCAGAAGCCGCTTGACTAGGGCGGTGCAAACAACAGCGGAGTCAAACAAGAGAAAATAATACAGGCAAATATTTGAAAGCCATGATACAACATGCACAGTAGAGATAACCGATACAAGGCTATCAAGGAAATTCACTTAGAAAAAAGAAAAGGAATAATATTACACACATGCAGAACGACAAAATGCAATGCAACGTGCAAAATGCAACGTGCAGTTATCAATTCAGTTGACTTGAAAACATATTACTGAGATTTCTTGAGGACATTTGTGAAATATCAATACTAGAATTCAAGAAGCTATTTAGAACAATGGTAAGTCTGTAAGTTAAGGAGTAAGTAAGTTAAGTGTACATTAATTCCACGTTTCCCTCAGCACTTAGTGCAGCCAAGAAAGAAAAAAAAAACTTACCCCCTTTGTACATATCTTCTAAGCGGATAATCCACCCTGCATCATTATGGCTGTGAGGAATAAGGTGAATGTTGACTAATCTCGCCTTCAACGTCGGGCAACCCTGCAACACGTTAATTCATTTTTCACGCACTGTATAACAGGTGGTTATCGGCTCTCTGGGAAATAATGTGATACGCACTAAACGTATTAGCTGTCAAACGGGCTGAAAAATAGTTGTCGGCCAATGCAAGACGAATAATAGTTGGTATACTTCCAGCGTCAGAGTGCCATATGATGCGCTTATGGCAACAGATGCAAGCAGGTACTCGTTTACGCTCGAGGAATGCTAATCGCCTAAGTTAATAGTTAGTTAACGAATTTTAGGTAATTGTTCATTTTGTAGATGCATACTTTCTTCGAGAGGATGTCCGCCTGGCCGTACAACTCAACTGGAAAAACATCTGTTCTGCTCTTATAGATTTTTATTTTAAAAAATATGTAAATTGTAAAACTAAACACCCTGTCGCCCCAAAAACAGTGGGCTGCATGCATGCGCGTACACGACTCACTACAAGTGAAAGACCTACCTTTTCTTCACATATCCTCAGAGCAGCAGCGACGATGAGGCTGGCGACACAACAAATCAAGGGCAGAACACCCGCTGACGTCCTCTTGAGCATTCCCCGACGCTGGAAGTACACGGACGTGTCAAGATGATATGAGAGGACTGGTTCCATTGTAGGCTTGTACAGATTCTCGGGTCATTACAGTATAGTAAGTTGAAGCCTGTCTCATTGTACCTTCGGGAGTCGGATATATATACGTTGATCATCGCGCGCATACCTTTTCTCTTTCACAATACCTGGATATTCTTGAATAAGAGGGCAACCACGTATGATTGTGTCTCCATTCTCTTTGTTTAATCGTTTAAAATGGATAAAATACCCCAGTGCGAAGGTAAAACAATGGGACGAGACGAACACAGACAAAGGGACGACGCACAGCACTGACTTCAACCAAAAGAATTTATTTCCGTCACTATCTCCTTTTAAACTAATACCTTCTCTCCACACTAACTACAGCATCACGTGAGAATACATTCTACGCAAGAAAACATTCTATCTCATCAGACAAGGTTACTGATGGTACACTTATGCACGAATTCCCCAATTTCTTTATCGTTAAAGCTTCCAAGTATAGTAACGCCCCTTGTTTCTTGTTTTTATACAAAACTTTTGTGCTATTGTGACGGAAATAAATTATTTTGGTTGCAGTCAGTGCTGTGCGTCGTCCCTTGGTCTGTGTTCGTCTCGTCCCATTGTTTTACCTTCGCACTGGGGTATTTTATCCATTTTAAAAGACGTCATACCAACCCACCCAAATTTTAACCTTATTTCTCTTTGTTTAAGTACGTTAACTTCCCCCTCTGTGCTATCAGATACACACACAAAAAAAAAAAAAAAAATCGGTGACATCACCGCATCGTCGCACTTCTGGAAAAGAAGAGGGAAAATGTACAAACTGTTGCACGTCAATGTTCAAAGTATCGTGGTGGACGAGCGCAAGGTGTAGAATGGAAATGGCGTCGCAGAAGTTAGCCGCACTTGCTGCACGCATGCAAAAAAATTAATGCAAAGGCGTCTGCGTCCTTAAAAAAAGAGCAATTAAGCGAGCAAATCAATCAATAAATAAAGAGCGATTGCAGTCACACGTTTCTGTTACTTCCGTTGCCGTTTTTCTTTTACTGTAATTGTTATACTGCTGGTGCAATAACGCTGTGGTACTACCTGCATTGAATTTGATTGGCTTTTTTTTTTATTTCTGTCGTTACTGTGACTATGTTCCCTTACAATTTGCAGCCTATATCAATCCAGAGTTAGGGCCGCGAAGCAACCGTGGCTATGAGCGTGCGTAGTGTATAGCATGGTTTAATAATGGAAGTAGCAAAGAGAGGAGGAAGGGGGTAGTGAACGCACCTTAGGTCGAATTCAAGGGGAAATGTGGCATCTGGGAAGTCTGCCGGGGAAGACTCGCTCGCGGGACTCGATCTTGCCACCTCTCATTCTTGGAGCTTGAGCTCTGACATTGGAGCACGCAGAAAAAGTAACTTAAGTAACATCCAAGCGTCTGTAACTCTTGCTTCTTCGTTTGGTGAATTTCTCTCCAACCTGCCGTGAGCAGTAAATAAGCGTTCATTCTTCATTGCTGGTTTGAGTCTAGCCCTGTTGTGTGCGTGCGTTTTCTGCTGCTCCCGATATACTCAAGGAATATATTGTCTACAATTCCATTACAATAGCTCGCTGCTCCTGTGTTCAGCACTGTCGAAGCTTCGCAGTGCACTGTACCTGAATGTCCAACAGCGTGTAACAGGAGACAGGACGAGAAATCACGAGGCTCAAGATATGGGGCGAAATACGTTACACAAAAAGAAAACACGAAAAACTCGCAGGACACGAGACATTGGAGTGATGTTGAACGCCGGGTGTTTCGACGCCTTGAGCTCTCTGACCATAGACCATTCAGATTTTCCAAAGTACTTGGCCCATGGAGCTCTCCTGCGCATTAGTGCCGGGCTCTTCGGTCCCTTTTTGCTTTCGTGCAAGCCACTGGACTCCTCAAAGACCTCTAAACAGAACTCCGACCTGTCTTCACTTCGCTCTCACCATTAATAAACCTACCCGAGAAACGTCATCATGACGTTGGTAGACAGACTGAAACCGAAACAAATCTGAAGGGGAGGGCCGGATTCCATAAATGGACACTTGTTCGCTGCCTCCTATTGAAAGAAGTAGGACCGAAGGTCGCGTCCCTTTCCGTCTCTTTCAGGGACGTCGCGTCCCTTTCAGGGACCATCGTAATCCCCTCAAGACCGTGACTTTCAGGCGTGACCTTGTTCGCCCCTAGCTTCGAGCGTAGTTCAACTCTACCAAATTGGTGGCGCTGTCGAACACATATGACGTCATTTGTTTACAAACAGGGAGAGGTCTATTCCTCCTCTCATGTTAACCTAGCTCTGTGAAGTGGGGTAGGGTCCTGTGGCTACCACGGGAAAACGTCCCATGTCATCATCACTTGTCCATCATTTATTGTTGTTGTTGTTGTTACTGGGGTGATGTTGACTTGATTTGTGGTTCGTCGCTCTCCAGCTTTACTAGGTCACTCAGGAGTTGATGACAACACAAACAAGGTAGAAGTTTGCAGCTGTCAGCGTTCTGAATCAAATTCGTTTTCCATTTGCCATACGCAAGCTTCTTAAAGTGTGATCGTGTTACGTGTCCCTATCTGGCTTTCTTCTCTAAAATTATGCCTGTAATGTTTACGAAGCCGATCATTGATTTATGTTATTCTATGGCAAGGAAGCAGGTGATTTTTTATTTTTATTTTTTTCGCACCCGCATGGCAACCACGTTTATAAACTGCATCTCGGCTCTCTTTCGACAGCTTTTCAGATGGGAAGAGAGAGAAGAAGAAAAAAGGAAGCTAAAATACCGATCATCACTTGTTCCGTAGTTGCGAAAAGTGACACCAGGGGGTCACACACCCGCATGTCGCGCGTGCCATCCACGCGACACCTGGCGATGAAGCAAGCAGAATTAAAGCTGTTAGAATTAAAATTAGCATTCAAAAGAGGTTGTATTGGCGGTGTGCATCGAGGGCGTGGTCATACTCTCCATCCCAGGACCGGATGTTGTCGTAATGAATTGCCTCTCATTAACTGAGTGTGCAGCATAGAGCAATTTTACTGTGCTCATACATCATGCAAAACGGTGTGCGGTTACAAATTTGTAACGGGTGCGGGCTTAGAAGCTGAAATTGGGAAGTCATAAGCCTCTTCCATTCCTCTTAATCATCCTGAGGTCGTTTTTTTTTTTTTTTTTTTTTTTCACTTGCTTTACTATTCACGGGTTCTGGAGTAGAATTTATTGTTTATCAATCGATGAATGAATCAATGTCCTTATCTTGTAGTAATGTTAGTAGCTGTTTCGTTCGTTTTTTTTTCGTTTTTTTTTCGTGTTTCTTGTAAGTGTTCGCCATATATGTATTCACATACGCCATTTATTGTTGTTGTTGTTGTATTCACAAGATAAAATGATTCTTTGTCAAGAACAGCCTGAAGTCCAAGCATGATATGACTCGCTGAAACACGGGATGGGAAGAAGCAACGCAAGACTTTATCTGCCCGTTCTAGGCTCCACCCCAAAAAGCACAGAAGGAATACTCAAGCAAAATGTATAAAAAATCCTCAGTGCAAGAAGGGAAGCAAATAAGACGATGGCCGAAACGACACGAACACGGCAGTGGATGACAGTTCAGTTATTTCTTTCCCTTGCACTGTTTTTTTTAAATCCATTTTAATCACGAACCAAGCTGGCCAATTTCTAACCATCTTCAGTTTATTGGACACTAAATATGCTACACTTACAAGCAGTACATATGACCTGCTGTAATGTAAAAGCAAATTGTATGTTTCAAGTGTTCGTCACTCAACCGAGATTCTGCACTAGATTTTGCATTCTTTGTGACACACTGACGAGCGAAGAAACCTTTTCTTCGAGTCTTCGAGTTTTTTTTTTTTTAAAGCCTTTTAATATCGCTTTTAGGAACGTAAGAGAAATATTTGCATAATTAGGCGAATCCCGAAATAGCAGGTCGAGGTGTGAAGAGTAAATGCGAACAGAAAGGTGTAGCGAGAGAGTAAAAATCAACGGTACTAATTTACCGGCATTTACCCTTTCCCTTAAAACATTAACGACATTTATATCCCTTTCTGCTCAGAGTGTGTGACAAAATAAGAAATGATAATCATAAATAATACAAAGCAGAATAGTGTATACGAAGGGAAGGTCCTCACGGAGAGAACCATAGCCATGAGAAAACGTTTCAGTATGGTTGTATAAGAATGCGCACTTCACAGGAGTTGCAAGACCGCGCACGCCTCGTCCGATGCCCACGTCACATAGCGGCACTGGTCACTTGTGACGTCAGCCCCCGCGAAGGAAGGAAAGTGCACCTCCAACACTCACACGTCGATATCTCTGTTACAGCGCGTACAGCTATCTGATACGGAAGCATCATTTCTGAATGGCCACGGCGTAACCACACCTAACGGTTCATCATCTGCTACATTCCCGAGCTGAGACTCACAGCAGCTGCCCCGAATCCCACGTTAAGCCGCGAGATTAAAGTTTAGTTAAGGGCTTAGAGTTTAACCCCTAGTTCGTGTCCGCGTTATTTCCAGTCATGTACACTTGTACGTCCATTTGTAGACATGTGGATGAGAGACGTACCTTCGGACGATTCGAACCTAGGGAGATTCGATTAATTTTCGGGTGATTAAACGCTTCGGAAATGCGGTCTCGGAAACCACTGTTTGGTATCAGTAAGGATCATCCTAGTTATCACGCCTGTTCTCTACAAATCATACGTTCATACGCGCATTCGAGTTATTTCGTGGCGAGATACAGATTTCAAAGTGCACGCACGAGCTTGTATATACTCTAGAACTTCCTTCAGCTTAAAAGTTAGGTGTGAAAGTAAACTAATATTGACCTCCTGTAATTCCCGTTCGAAAGTAGTCTGAGATAAAATTATTCCTCTCGAGAGACTCAATTCAAATATTGTGAAATTCTCCTTTGAGACGGCACGTAAACCTCGTAAGAAACTACCCGTAACAAAGGCCAGTAACATATCATACAAAAAGAGTTTCTATATATTCCTCCTGTTGTTGTTATTTGTTTGTTATAAAGTGACTTATCTTAGTCGTACCATGTACTGCTTCGACCTAGTGCCAAGAGTATACGCATAAATAAATAAATCATATCACTATCAAGTAACGCTATCAGTAACTATCATTCATCATATCTATGAAGCGCAAAAGGGCGTATTTCATTGGTGTAATTCATTGGTGTAATTCATTAATGTAAGGACGTAATTTATTGATGGATAAGGGAGTGAAAGAGCGTCCTTTTGCGCTGCGCCGCGACCAGCCGCGACAAAAATACGTAAACCGAAACCAATTAATTACTGCAACAAATGACCCGCTTCGATGGCAGATTTTTCTCTAAAAGGTGTCCATTGAAGGTCTCAAAAGGGGTAGTACCCATTTTAATGCCGACAGCGCCCTCCTTCAGAAGTTACGCTTTTTTACGAAACTCATTTGCATTTTTATTTTAATAATGAGCGCCTCCCACTCATTCACACGGTGTGCAGCTTGTAGGTGGTATCGGACAGATACTTGTAAAAAAGAAAGTTCGTGGATTGGTGCACCCGTTCGCGAATTATTTAGCCCGGGGATTTAACTGAAACACCCGGTATATGTTCCTGTACCATGTTCATATTTTTGTAACCTGAAGAAGTGCAGTCTCGTGCACGAAAGTCTTGTTGCCATGTGTAAATAAATAAGTTGCCCCAACTGTTTAATATCACCTTTTTATCTATAAACTATTCTATGACACTTCCGCGTCTCAATATTTTGGAAAAATATATAATGTGCAAGATACAAATGTAAGTTGCAATGACATCAACTGGGTGGGATCCAGGCAACTGGCCCTTGACGAAAAAGTGTGTTCCTTATGAACGATTGTGCGTATCTCGTTCTCTCATGGAAGAAGTGAACGATAAAAAGCAACAACAACAAAATCTTGTGAACGACAAACATATGTGAAACTGGACTTGTGACAAATGTCCTTGTGGATGACCATCTGTGCTACTCGGTTTCAAGCTGCTGTATACGGTGTCCATAACGCATGATATATGAACGTGTCATCAGCTGACGTGGAAAAATCGTCCTTTGTGCGAGATACTTCCGCCGGTAAACATATCCAATCACTTTATGACACCGAGGTCGGCTAAACGCACGTTATAAATTGCGTCTCTCCGCGCTCGTTAACCGTTGAAGTGTAATATAAATGATATCTCCGCGTGAGTAAGAGTACAAGAGATATATGGTAGGGGAATACTGTGGCTTTGTTACCTTGACTTGAGCTTTCACGCGCGAGCGCAGAATGCAACGAAAAGGACCAGAGAAACTCGCGAACGATACGAAAATCAATCAATCGATCAATCAATCATTTATTGTTATCTGAGGTGACAGCATGTAGCCTACTAAATAGTGCACCCGCGACAATGTATAAATACAATATACGCAAATACAAATGAACAGGCAGGGGGGGGGGGGGAATATGTTTATTAAGAAAAAAAGAAAGGAAATGTTAGCCAGGCAAAGAGCCGGCTTGCTATTCCGAAAAAAAAGGGGGAAGGGGCAAACGAAAAAGAAAAGGAAGGAAAAAGAAAAGAGAAAGAAAAAAGAAAAAGGGGGATCGAAACAGAGGAAAGAGGAAAACAAAAAGAAAGGAAAGGGAAAGAAAACAAGAAACAAAAAGAAAGGAAAGGAAAAGAAAAGAGAAACACAAAGAAAGAAAAGAGAAACACAAAGAAAGAAAAGAGAAACACAAAGAAAGAAAAGAGAAACAGAAAGAAAGAAAAGAGAAACAAAAAGAAAGAAGAGAATAAACACTAGCAAAACGTTACAGGCAGTTCACGAGTCCTGAGACAGGCAGGGTTCACAAATATAAGCTAGGCAAACGAAGTATTTCGCATATCAGAGCCGCATATTCCTTTATTTCCCAATTTTTCTCTGCGTTTTATTTTACTTTATTTAATTTTCTTTCGTTATTTTCTTTCTTCGTTTCATTTTCTCTTTCTTTTTCTTTTTTTTTTCTTTGTGGGATAGCAAGCCGACATGACGTTTGGCTGACCTTTCCTCCCCTTTTTTTCTTTGTTCTAATAAATATATACACCCCCCCCCCACCCCCACCCCCACCCCCAGAGTCCAGAGTGTAAGATAAGTATACGTTTACATCAACTGAAGACGTAAGTGTCACATCCATGAAAGCTGACCTCCAGCGTCGTATGGAGTATACGCCAAAAACTTTCCCGCCTGTGCCTTTTTCAGAACATATACTGCCGTAATGATTCACTGCGAACAAGTCCTTCGCCCCACACGTATATCTCCCACCGCACTACAGTCATCATCATGAAGTACAAATTCTTCATTAGTGCACAGAAAGCTTCGCAGATTCTTTTGTTCCAAGCACATCTCATGACTGAAACCACCTCCCCGGTTGCTTCGCGTGTACTTCTTCTGTTTAATCTATTTACATCCTATTTAAAATCTCATATAATCTATTCTCATCTAATATATTTAAAAGTTTCATTTGTGAGCATATCACTTTTATCTGTATCGCCATTTTGTAAGCCAACGAGTTCCTCTTCATTACTATGTTTTATGCTACATATCTATATATAATTAATTAATTAATAAACCACTCCCCACTGTAATGCTCCCACACTGAGGGTAACTAAATCAATAAAGAAAGAAGGAAACTGTAATTACGAGCGTTGATACAGCGATAATATTAGATTCTAACCCATTCATACGTTTTCTGCGCATAATACATAATACAACGCATAATAACCACATAAACAGCAGAGCTGCGGGAACCAGGGACTGAAACCGAAATGAATATCGGTTCGGTTACGGTTACGGTTGAGTTACGGTTATGAGGTTCGCCGTTTTAATATTTGCGGTTACCTGTAACCAAACAGTTGAACCGGTATATTTTCCCACGGTTTTCTCTAGGATGTGCCAGGCTGCGTGGATGTCGCAAAATGAACATAAAGCGCAAACGGGTAAAAATGAACACATTTATCTGTTGCGCTCCGAAAGGGTTGTGCAGTGCCGTCTGCCAGGTCGAAGAAAGCTCTAGTGAATTGTTTGTTCGACGCACTATGGCCGTTTGCGACATTCGTCGTAAAATAATTTGTTGCGGTCTCTTTGTATACCTCGTGCACATTCATTTCGCTCGTCCTGTAACGAGCTATACAAGGCAAGAAAAACTGAGTACGTTCAGCGGTTAAGCAAATAGATGTGGAACCAAACGACGTGCAACGCTTGGTCTCTTAAATGGTCACAATAGTAATACAGTTCATAAAAGGGACGTATGCAATACATGTCATACGATTATTTATTTAAAGTACCCCAAAGGCTCATCAGAGCGCTACATGGGGGAGTAGGATTGTACATGCATGTCAGCAACACAAAAACGATGAGAGAGAGAGAGAAAAAAAAAGTGCAAAACACTGAACCAGTCATATTGCCTGGCTGGCACGGAAAGTAGAGCATACAATAGAAAAACATAATAGCACATTATAAAAAGAATACAAACATCAAACGGAAAGTTGGCCATGGAAATTATCGTAGTCAACGAGCTCAGCTAGGTCAGAGGGAAGATCGTTCCAGTTAATTGCGGTTCGACAAAAAAAAATGATTTTGCAAAGATGTCCGTTCGACATTGAAAACGATTTACTTTGCATCGATGGTCGAAACGTGGGAATATAACTGTAGAGCGGGTAAGCGGAGAAATGTAGGTGGGATACTGTGGACGAATCTGTGAAAAAATGATAACCTTGCGACGGTTCGGCGACTGTCCAGGCTAGGGAGCTCAAGTAGCTGTTTAATTGCCGTTACCGAGGAACTTCGCGGGTCCAAGGGCATAAGATATGTTGTCTACAAAAATTCTGTATGAACGCCACATGACGAAGAGACCTATACTTTAACACAAGCACGTACTACACCACTAATCAGAGTTGTAAAGCGATACAAATATCGCATTCAAAGTTGTGCGCGTTCACGCTTGAGCCGATTCATATGAACCGGTAACGGAAATCTCATTTTTCGGTCCAGGTTACGGTTTCGGTTAATTGCCGATGCTGAATTGCGGTTACGTTGCGATTCCGGTTCTTAAAGAAAAAATTGGTTCCGAGCGATTTTCGGTTTCGTTCCGGTTTCAGTCCCTGGCGGGAACTGGGCGTTCCCAGCGCATTCGAACTGTGAACAGCACACCTGATTCAAATGACGTTCGCGGAGCATTTTGAGTCACAGATGTCACAAAGGCCACGTTTGGCCACAAAACGAACCAAACACAACGTTGTTCTATGGTGGACTAGAAATACGGGTGTGCCAATCGGCAAGTCTTTCAGGTACTCTGAAGTCCGCGATATGGCCGCGCTCTGGCTGATTTTCCTAAGTCACGTGATGTTCCACTACAGTTTGCCCAAGAGCGCTGGTGTGCGAATGTCAGTGCTTGGGATGCGATACGGACAAACAAGGACACGGGTCACTCGTTATCAGCTGTTTTGTTGCAGGTATCACCGCGGCTGGCCTTCACTGCTTTTTTATTTGTTTGCCTTTGAACTGAGGCAGCCCGACGAAGCAACAAACTCTATACAGCAATCTATTCTATCAAGCATGTACACGCCCACGCGCTTTACTGATAAGGTGACGAACGAACATCCACAGCAATGCATGTGTTATCACATCGAGATGTTCAGATGTGTGCCATTAGGCACACCCATCTGCCGTTGTCACGTGACAACTTCGCCGTACTGTCCCCTAATTGACAACCATAAATGCAAGCAGAAGGAACAGTTGCCGCTGAAGAAAGCTTCGACATCAAAAATGTTTTATTGCTTACACGGAGACACAGGCGGAGACTTAGTTTTCCTTTGTAGTTCGTGGCGAATCCGCATGGTTCGCTGCGAGCGACGACTCGATCTATCCTTCATTTGAGGGACCCCCCCTTCCCCATGCATTGGATAGGCCGATTGGCACACCCGTATTTCTAGCCCACCATAGTTATTCTATCAGTAATAGCAACAGCCACTTGCCATGGATAATAATGCATGTGTTTACACTGTGACGCCTGTGTGTACAACTGCTCAATAACCCCAGAAACTCTGTAAAACAAGAGAGAGAGAGAGAAACAAAAAACACTTGCTGCTCCAGTTATTCTGCTTTTCTCTCGCGCTGCTTTTTTTCTTTTCTCGTTTTTCTTGCTTCGACTCTCTTGGCACTTGAGAAGAACAAAAAAAATGAAAGGTGTGAACATTTATTAACTA
The DNA here is from genome assembly GCF_037126465.1 of Ornithodoros turicata. NCBI lineage: Eukaryota > Metazoa > Arthropoda > Arachnida > Ixodida > Argasidae > Ornithodoros > Ornithodoros turicata. The sequence goes on along the minus strand of NC_088206.1, from coordinate 7,509,514 downwards.
AAAGGCCTCCCGGGAAACGTCACCTCGAGTTCACAGAGCGGAATTTTTCCTTTAACCGCGTCTATGGGGTGACACTTGATCGCCGTTAGCGTTCTAAGCACCTATAATATTAACCTTTTGTACAGGCACGTGTTTTGACGCACAAAGTGGTTCGCATACATTTATTGTTTGCTACGCTCTTGATGCGTACCTTCAACAGCGCGCTTGATCGTATAGGAGCTTGAAGCGCTGACACGAAAATCGCTGCCCAAAGCAAACAGTGCTGATTCTTGTATGTAGGCTGAAAACGCGCCGCTTACAATCCCACGCGCGTGATGTTAACCGACGTGATAATACGCGACAGTGCGCCATTACGGGCTTGAGTGATATTCGGGATCCGTATTATTCCGTGTAGCGCACGTTCGATGGCTAACATCGGTAGAGATTTTATAGCACCGCGTGTACTCCGTACTTGACGTGCGATATATTTTTGTTACTTGCCACTTGGTGATATTTAAAAATAAAATATTTATTTCTAGTATTTATCGACCTCAGTTTCTTTTTCACGCGCCATAAAAACTCCAATAATCGCGATCAACTCCTTCTATTAAAACTACCGTATTTCGCACTGTTGATAAATGTGCACCTACAGCAAACATCGACGACGTAATTAGACCTCTCCCAGAGAAACGGCATCATGTCATTGGCAGACTGAAACCGAAACTAATCGGAATGGGAAGGCTGGGTTCCACGAATGGGCACTTGTTCGCTGCCTCCTGTTGAAAGAAAAGTAGTATCGAATGTCGCATCCCTTTCAGGGACCATCTTAATTCCCTCAAGACCGTGGCTTTCGGGCGCGACCTTGTTCGTCCCTAGCTTCGAGCGTAGTTCAACTCTACCAAGTTGGTGGCGCTGTCGGACACTATGACGTCATTTGTTTGCAAACAGGAAGAGGTCTATTTGTCTCGTTCCAAATTTACTGCGCATAACCATAGCACACAACTTGATATTCTGCGCATCGTAGCGATATTTGTCAGACACATCGCGCAGTATACTTTTTCTCAATGCAATCGCCACTTGTACCTTTTCCCTGCATCGACCTATAGTTATTTCCCTTTGTAAGCTTTAGCTTGCAATGACGAATTATGTAGGAAGCGCAGACGAAAGATTTAATTGTAGCTAATTATAATTAATTAATGCATTTACCAGCTCGCGTGGCATAGGGGTTAAGATGATCGCCTTCCACGCCGAGACTGGGAGGTGACATATGGGTTCGAATCCCTGTGTGCTGTCTGGGGTTTTCCCTGGATTTTCCGGCGGAGTTTCCAGAGGAATGGCTGTACAGTTCCCCCTGAAGTCAGCCCAGGACGCACACTAACCCCTCTCCTTCCTGCTGTCCTCTCTCCATCTGTCCGCGTCTGGACACCGCTCACAGCCACGGTTGCTTAGTGGCCCTAACACGAAAGTTAAAAAATAATAAATACCGTATTTTGCGGTGTATAACGCGCGAGTTTATAAATTTAAAAAAAGTGTCACGAAGAGGCAATGCGCGTTATCTACCGGTGCGCGTTATGCGCCGAACTTTTTTTTCAATTTCGGCTAATTTTAACGGGTGCGAGTTACACACCAGAAAAAAAAACGGTACCATCTTTGTGCATTTGAAATAAAATAGGTAAAAACAACCATATAACTGACATCGTATCTAAGAATCGCCAATGGGTCGTAAATGGACCGAACTCTCCGTTTGCACTTGCTCTTGCACGTGCTCCGTCTTTTGTCCACTGAAACTTCACTCTCCTACATTTAGAATTAAAGCTACTACTACCACGTCCACCCTCTTTTAATTCCAAAATTCTGCTGCGCGCATATTATTCGCGAGGCAGGCGCATAAAATGGGCCGTGATAGTAACCGGAACGTGCGTGTGACATTACGCGACGCTCACGGTCAGGCACTTCGCTTTAAAGAGCACCCTTTTTCTTCTTTTTCTTCTTGATGGGGTAGCGCGAGGGTTTGTTTGAAGGCAAGCCGTCGGGTGAGCACAAAAGGGGGGCGCTTGGCAATGTCAATTACCTGGTCAAAAATTTCAATCACTCTGTCAGGCTGCCTCCTGGGTGTTCGGCCCATCGGTCACGCTTGTTCAGGATTCTTACAAGGGACGCCACTCTCCATACGTCCAATGCATTCGACGCGAAAACGGCACCGTGGCGGTGTACGCTTACGTCACGTTGTTTACTACTATCAGCTTTCCCAGTAAACAATCGTTGACAAAGAGCTATACGGCGGGAACTGTCGGGAGAATATACTGTATGTGCACACGTCCAATGCACGGCAAAGCTAGACTGAAGGCGATCCAGGACGGTGTATAGGCTTCATTAATCAATTAATTACTGAATTAATTTCGTTTCAACGTTAACGCCTCGTTTGGGCACAGAAGTAAAGCGGTGAACCACGATTCGTCTCAGGTTATAAGTTAATTTGTCTTTTGAAAGGGATATCCTTATATGGCCGACCACCGTGTAGGTCCGTCCGCGGCTTCATATGGTCACGTGACCTGTCACGTGTCGCCACCACGTGATCGACAGATTCTGTTGGCGGAACGCTAAAATTGTGTAATCACCATGGTAACAATGCCAGAAGGAGAGAAAATTATACGGTTTCACGAAACATTCTATATTAAAAAAGGCACTTCAAAAAGAGTTCCGCAAAAAAGAAAAAAAACTCTAACGATAGTCCTATAGAGAAAAACGTATTTAAACGCGTTTAGCACAATGGCCGAAGACACAGCTAATTTTTTTATGGGTTATTTGCGGCTGACCTATTACAATGCTTATGAGTGGTGTACGTATTCGAAATAATTTCTGCATTTACACCAACGGCGTTTTCTATTTTTTTTAAATAAGCGCACGCAATCTCAACTTGAGTGTATATCCTCAATGAACTCCCGCAGCCTGACATCTCATCTTAGTCACCTTGAAAACGACTTCGGTCTTGTTTGCGAGACACTTCCGCACGCACGCCACACTTGGGCGTACATGCGACATGCCAAAGACCCGAGAGCGTCGTACACCACGGAGCATACTCCCAAGGGTGGATTTGCTGAATGAAATGGGTTTCTTTTTAGGCGGAAACAACCATTCTCGTAGCAATAACAAAAATAGCAACGAAAGACAAGAATGAGACAAATTGCTTCTCGTGTAACGTTCCAGTTGACGATGACGATTCCATTGCGTCAACGTGGTTCCCCGTGTGCGCCAACGTGTGAGATTAGATCTGGATTAAGTCTGTGGCAGCGTCTTCAGTGATTCAGGTAATGTTGCTACAGCGACGCTCACGATAGTTTTGCATGACGTACTATCATCTAGTGTACGATAAATAATGTGACTCTATGATCCGTCCCGCCGTTCTGAATTGCAGTCTCTTGCGGCCAAGTAGTTTCTTATGTCAAAATACTTCTGTAGTTATTTGGAAGGCATTCGGTTTGCCATAGAAATCGTGATGTCAACGTTCATTATATGTCTCTTTTAAAGACGAAATCTACAACAGTGATGCGTTACGACTCACCGCAAATTGGAGACACCGTCATGGAAGGGCCCCAAGAGCACAACATACCTGGGTAAATTACTTCTAAAATGTAATTAAATTGCATTAATCATTACTCCAGTTAGAATTTAATTAAATCACATTACTCATTACTGCGACTGAAATGTAATGAAATTACATTACAATTACTACGAAAAAAGTAATGACATTACTAAGTCATTACCGCGAATATAATCACACTCTTCTATTTGTCTCTTCTACCTGTCAGGGTGCCACGTATGACGTATCGTTCCACAATGTAGAGACGAATATAACACAATGTATGACGGCAACAGGAAGACTGTCCGGAGGATGGGGCCCGCAAACAATGACTATCCAATGCCACAAACCGTTAAACTGAACACTCGATTCTTCTGTAAAAAGTAATGAGTAATGTCATTAAAATTACTGCCCAAATGTAATTAAATTACAAAATGTCAAAAGTAATGCATTACATTACAAATTACCAGAAAAAGTAATTCATTACTGTAATTTCATAACAGCACCGTCCAAGGGACCGTGATAACAGTAATGACATTACGACCCAGGTATGGAACACAACTAGCTCTTAATTTCCAGGCAAGCTGTCAGAGTGAGCAACAATGCTTGGTCTCGCTTTGGTTTCTCGTCCTCGATAGCCTTGCGAAGCATGCGTAACAGTGCAGATACGGTGTACGTGTAGACAGCATGATGGCAATGTATGGACTGGACCTTGCAAGTATTTCGCAAAAGTCGAGCATATCAGCTACGTCCTCAAAGCATCTTCTTAAACTTTTCCTGTATAGACAACTGTACGTTGACTTACAAGACACTGCGCTCTGCTATAGCGAGAAAGAGGAATGCAAGCGTGCTTCCGGGCCTAATCAAAGCTCCATCCCACGCTATTGCGCTCCGTGAATTTATGTTCCGCACTCGGGCCGGCAATTTGTTACCTTCCTGCCAATCACGATTGACCAGCGCAGGGAGAATGTTTAATTTCAATATCATGCAAATGCATTTTCTTATCACCGCAGTCCTCAACACACCCAATCAGCCTTTCAAGTTTCCGCTTTATAATTCACGCTTTCCGACTTCACATATAAATCGTGCGTTCAAGGCCACCCACAAAGACAACTCCGAAAACCATTTTAAAAAGACACTCAACCTACTGAACATAATAAAAAAAAAGGGATCGGAAAAATACGAAAGCGTCTAAATCACTTCCTGGAAAAGAAAACTTAACAGGTTAGGCGTGAAATGTACACTCTCTTTGGTGGCTTGAAAAATGGCTCGACTTGGCTTTCTGCCACGTAAAACAAGAAGCGGCGCGGCGCGGCTCGATTAGGCCTAGTCGCGTCGTTAAAATCAACACCCGGTACGAAGATCTGACTGGGTGTGGCCGCGTCTGTACAAAAACTTATGCGCGTTCTTCACTACAGCGTAACGTGCTGCGATTCACATTCGTCCAGAAGCAGACACAGCTTTGCAGCGTGCGCCGTTCGACGTGCTTGCCGCTCGTCTGTAAATTAATTAGCCGACCATTTAAAAGTGGCCGGATAACACAAATAAATGAAGTAGGTGGGGTGGGGGGTGAGAAATGAGAGATTCGAAACGTTGGCGACCACCCGCTGAGCCTGAAAATGAATCGCCGTGGCTGTGCGCCAGTTGGTATGATAGCAGACGACTTTTTTTTCGCATTTTGTGTTTGTTTTCGGTTTCGTTTTTACGGTAGCAGGCGTTTGCGGTCAGTGTGGGAGCGGAGGAATGCGCACTGGGATACGCGTAACGGAAGACAGACCGGCCGCTATGCTGACCTTCCACTTTTGTAAAATATTTCGCTTTCCAATCTGAATAGGAGAAAACACGTGGCATCATTTGGAGCCCTATAATACTGAACGTCTGCATGCGATAGGAAGATATGACAACGTCCATTCTTTTTAGTGTCACTGCTCATCAATTTCAGTATCAGTTTCCTTAAACGAACTTCATATACAGCCATGTAGTACGACTCTAATACATGCGTGTTGAACGTACTGACAGTTAAATCGAACATCGTATGCACTGTGGTGGGGACTCACACGTAGCATGTACCCTACCACACTTCTACTGGAAGGACTTTAATAACAACCTTTATTTCACCAATCACTTGGTGGGACTGGAACAGGCAAAAAGCTCCAAGCAAATAGCTTAGTAGAGCAATTTTTCGGGCCTGTTGGTTTGAACCCATAATAAAAGCCTGATTTTATCTCATGATTCACTATATATGTGATTTTACCTAGAAAAAAACCGGAGTGGCATGACTGTTTTTAAAGCTTGTGCAACCCTTTGTCGAGTAAAACTTTCTCTCTGTCCGTCCATTTCACTGTTTTTTAGCGCTTTTATTACAAGTAGCTCGACGAGGATGACCTTCCCCCCCTTTCCACTTCACTTGACAATCAACAGCAAGTTAACGAAAAATATTGTGATGATTCGGTATACATAAAAAGTTTACAAAACATTTGTCGTTGATAATGTTACAAAAATATACATGACTGGTTTTAATCGATATACATTAACTTGACTAAACGTGGTGAGAGTGATTCCGTGATGATCATGTTTTGCAGATGTGAGTTAATGAGGCTCGTTAGTAGTTTTTGTGATCGTTGGCTGTGATCCCATAGTTGGTCCTTGGGATTGTGTAACGCTCGTTTCGGCGCAATGGGCACGACTTAGGATTAGTTTACCGCAATTGTTGCGGTGAATCACCTCACCCCATCGTTATTCATGTATTGTTATTTTAATTACATCAGTGAATTTATTAAACAGGTTGTGGGTGTGTAAAAATGGAACGTTTGCTATGTGACAAACCACTTTTTTCTGGAAGAGGAGCAGTTTATCTAAGTTTGTTATTGCTGCCCCAGACCAGATGACAGTATGCAAGGTGAGGTTATATGAGAGTGTTGTAGGCCATGGGCTTTGCTTTACAGGGTAGGATGCTCCTGTCCTGCGACGACCTAGAAGCCCAACTGCTCCCGATATTTTGGTAGTGATGTAGCTGATGTGTTTATCCAACGAGAGTGTGTTTGTGAACCACACACCTATAGAGACTTCACTTCATCTACAAACTGAACAGTATATGCTCCAATAACAATAGTTTGAGCCTTGAGATCATGAGACCATGCACGAATGTTTGGAAAATTCCTCAGTGGTGCCCTCAGTAACTATTGAATTGAATTGGATAGAAACTTTATTTCACATTGTAGCAAGTACAATGTGGGAGGCCCAGTGCAAAAAACTGCAAGAAGTACTACTAGTGTAGCACTTCCGACTACAGACCTCAGAGCTGCTCACGCGCAGAGAACTGTCAGATCTATACTGAGTACTGCACCGAGGTGTTTCCTCAACGTTCCTGCAAGCGGTCCCTGATCAGGCTCATGACTGACTTTTAGGTGAGGAGTAGGGTCCAAAATCGGGAAGGCACAAGATGATGTCTATACATACGAGTCACCACGTATGTAGTCACATACGTATAGTCATGGCCTCTAAACTTTTTCACCAAGTAAAACAGAATGACGCAGACTTATTCCGTATCTTGCAGTACCTTGCGACATGTATTGCGCTGAATGAACTTAACTATATCTCATTCTTTCCTCCGCTAAATCCGGCAAATACCGAACTACACCAAGGCAAGCCCGGTAACATATACAAGATGTCCGAGTGAATTTACGGCGTCGCTAATCTCGCACTCGCTCCCAAAAGCCATAAAGCGAACGGCGCTAACGGGTACATAATCGCTCCTACCGTTCGCCTTCTGTCCCGAAAACCCGTTATTCCTCACTTATCGGGCAATGAACACATAAATTACGCCCAATAGGGTGCGCGCTTCTGTAATCCCTATTCACGCTATATAGCCGATAAGACGTGTCGGGAGCTTCCTCGCATCCCGTTGTGCCGCTGAGTGAGCAGGTCCAAGTCGAGCCGGTGTCCGGCCAGCTTATCGGCAGGCTTAGTTGAGAGCCCCGTGAAGGATACCAGGGTTTTCGTTCCGATAGCTGAGTCAGCGGACATTCCTGAGTCTGTCGTTCCGGAACTGCATGCTTGCTTTCAGTCTTGAGGTTGAAAAAAAGAAACTGCGGTATCAAGTAGGATTTCTGGTAGCAGGACTATCTGCGCTGAAGAGGGAGTACATCGTGCTTAAGTACCTCTTGCGATCCTTGTTATACCCCTGTCAGACGGACTAATTTAGTGTCACTTTCAACGAGTGACACTTTGCACTTAGTGCCATTCGTGCGCTGCCACACGACATCATTTAGTGACACTCGGGAGAAAGCGCACTAACGATTTAGTGAGTTCCAAACTCACGTCACTTCTCTTCGGCTGACCGAATGTGTGTAGCCTCGATGGCAATCTTTGTGGTACAGGTAAAAATATTGAGAAGAAGCGAGAGGCCCTGACACAACAATATTTTTAAACGAGTATTTTCAACAGCGTGTTTCTTTTATTTTAGTACAGTGCGACATTGTGCCAAAAAAACAACAACAAAAAACATGTCATTACACTCTCGTTAACAGCCTGTCAGAACTGCGCGACCTCGGCGATCCGGTGGCGGCCATTTTTGTTGCGGCAACATGTTTGAGGCCAATCTGCAGGAAGTGTTTCTAAATCAAAGAAAAACATTCTGAGGAAGGCACTGTGGAGCACGCCTAAAAATTTTGCCGCCATTTATTCTTATCTACCGTAACTGCCATCATTGCTTCATGTGACGCTGATCGAAAGAGGGGGAAATGGGAGAAATGTCTTCTCCCCCTTGTGTTTTCTCGAAGGTCGGAGCGGTCGGAGGATATGTCACGTGGGGCTCCGCTAACGGAGTGCAAAAAATGAGCCCCCCCAGGAAGACGCGAAGGGCAATAACATTGCCAGATGAGAGCCGGGCGTCCGACGGAGCCTAACATGACGTCACAGTTCTCGAAGATAAAAATTAATTTCTCTAGTTTTCGTGTCACGTAGATATTTTCCAGGAATGTCAAATGAGACAAGAAGATTTCAGTAACATAACATTGGTAGGGTTCTTAAGAGACGAGATTTAATCCGTAGTGGCACTTTAAGCTGTGTAGCAAGCACGTAGTGAAAGTGACATTCGCCTGGTAGGAGTGCACTTCACGAAAATGACACTAAATTAGCCCGCGTGACAGGGATACCCTGTCAAACGGCGAACTCAATGTGAATTAGTAAACTGCCATTTGTGTTACTTAACTGTTCTTTACGGAGGACACCAGGTCAGACGAGCACTGCGAGCACTAACGGACACTCCTGGCCAGTGATGTTCATACTGATAACCAAGTAATCCTTTAGTGCAGTGGTTCCCAAAGTGTGGGAGTAGGATCCAAAATCAGGAGACGACGTCTATACATAGTATGGTCATGCAAAGAAAGATGCAAACTTATTCGTATCTTGCACTACTTTGCGACATGTATTGCGCTGAGTGGACTTAAAATATCTCATTCTTTCCTCCGCTAAACCCGGCAAATACTGAACTACAATCTCCGGGACCCCAAAGAGTGTTCGTTGGGGTCGCGACATCATCTCTGAGGGAGACGATATTGAGATATGACAATATTATGATACTAAAGAAGGCGGAAATATACTACCTTCTTATTTCCTGCATGGCGGTGCCTTTTTTTATTTTTTTTTTTTTCTGTCTTCACGTCCCTTACTTATGTCAACATGAATCGTACTTAACGGGAGGTCCTCGAATCGAATCTCAGTGGTTTTAGGGGTCAGACACACCGAGAAGTTTGGGAAACGCTCAAGTTTAGCGTACAAGTGGAAGAGAGGAAGACAGCTAGCACCGCGAAGTAGCTGGAGCTGTGGGCAGGTGGAGAGAGGGTAGGAGGATGGAGACAAGGGGTTAGTATGCGCCCTGGGCTGACTTCAGAGAGAACTGTGCCGATGATAATGATGATGATTCGTGTTTTATTGACGCATCAGCAACTAAGGCCGTGATGCGGCAAAGTCCCGACATCTACTTGAGACGTTTGTGCCGGCATCCATTTGAGATGTCTCGCTGAAAAACCACGAAAAGGTACAGGCACCACAAACGGTGATATAGGATTGGATCCCATCCACTTCTCAGTCTTAGGCCCGCATGACCTTGGAACCAACAATCAGATGCAACATCCACTCTGCCATGCGACTGCAACGCCTGTCGACGAGCGCTATGTTGAGCGGAAGAGTAGCTCATGATTCCACCATGACGAAAACAAGAACCTGCTCTCGTTGTAGTACTACGCTGCATGCATCTATTTCAGGGATAACGTTTACCGTTACAGTGCAGGGAAAGAGTACTTAATCCTTTCAAGCGACAGAGTAGTCAAAAAGTATCCCTACAGCTGGCTAACCTTTTCAGTGACTTTCATCTTTCATCAAAAAGTATGCCTTATCAACGTAGTACTATAGTAGCTGAGGCAATGGAATATAGAAGGATGGGCACGAACACTGAAACCTCAAAAAAGCCCAGTTTCATGCTGCGATTAAAGAACGACAGTTGGTCTAAATGGTAGTTGACGAAATGGCAGTTACGCCTTATGCCTTCGTGCATCCCCCATCCCTATTACGGGAAAGTTAAAGGTACTGTAAAGCAGTAGACAAGCAGGATATGCTTTCGACGTGGCTTGGGACTTTGTTGTTTGTAAATCCCATATGCGGAACCGTACGACCGACAACGCTCTCTAAATATTTTTTATTTATCATGAAAAATCCGGCGTAGTGCAGCGGCGCGACGCCTGGTGTCAAACAACCCTTTGTGCAGCGGGCAACACTGTCGAATATGTATTATGTATGCAGCACTATTTTGTCGCGTTTTGTTCTTTTGGTGGCTATATTATTTCGTATCATATTTCCATGGAAGTGCAGAGACCCATATTTAGTGTATTTTTTGTGAAATAAAATCAAAAAGAAACGTAGCGCTGTTCGGCTGTCGGGCCCAGTGTTATGCTCATGCAAAGTGGTTGCCGCCGTACGCGGCTGAGAGTACGGATTCCTTCCGAATACTAATACAGTGTTGCCCGTAATAATTAAATTCAATTTTCTAATTAACTGCACCACCGACTGGAATGAAATTTGCGCCGTTTTTGTACTGATGGCTTGGACTATCGAATAGCCACGCTAAATGAAATTCGGCCTCTGCTGCTTTACAGTACCTTTAAGCACATATACGCAGCATCCCCTTGCTCAGTGCTTGGAATGATTACCAGGACCCAAACCCGTTTATATATACTCCATGTGCGTCTTCGTAGGCAAATGTCAATTCTGAACGCATTTCCTTTAGTCAATGTTTAGTCGATGAAGCGTACGTGAAATGGTATTTTGTGGTAGAAAGGCACCAAGCAAAAGTTTAAGCTCAAATCTCGAAGCACTTTTTTTAAGCCCCGAGATCGCCGACCGGCTTCACCAACGCTTGTTAACTCTGAACCGAGATCAAGGGTTGCTAAACCTTGAAGATAACACTCAATTTCTTCTTTAAAGGAGAAAAATTCGGGGAAGAACAAGAAGGAGAGCTAAGAAAGGGAACTTTTAACGTCATCTATCCGGCAACACTTGTAAATACACACTCGCCACACGATCAGCGATTACAAACGTACAAACAGACCTTACGAACGAACGAACAAACAAACAGAGGACATGCACGGGGGCTCGTGCTCAAGTCAATGGAAACAAATGCAGTGCGTGACTCCCGAAACGTGCTTCAAGTGTTGCTTGAATGTCGAGACAAATAGGGGAATTTCGGGAAGTAACCTAGTATACGATAGCATGTAGATATACCACGCTTCCTTGTAACGACTCCTACGTGCCACGATTGACTTAAACACTGCAAGCGCAAAGTCCATCATTAAGTAAGACGCAAAAATATAACAAAAGGCAAGCAGTCGACGCTACTTTACTTCGTGAAAGAAGACAAACAAAAAAAAGTCCTCGATAAATCACCCACAGTTCGCATGCACACGCAGACGCAGTCCTTGGAAAATCTCCGTGCAACATCTTTCATCGTACACAAAATACCATCACCGCAAAAGCCATCTTCCACCTCGCAACCGAAACTCCTTCTGGTCACACTGAAGGAGGTTTCGCTCGATGATGCTTGTATCCACAAGATGTGTTGACAGCCCAGTTATCAGTGTTAAAATCCACGCAACCACCGTTTACTCTTTCTTCCTCCGATGTCTTTTCTTTTTCCTCTTCACGGCGTTCCGCCATTTCTTTTCTTTATCTGTTTCGTTTCTCGCAACGCTTTTTGGGGGCGCCATGCTGTGAAGTCTTGACGTTTTCCAAAGCACGTATCTTGACGCGAACGGAGCCGCCTCCCTCGGAGGGAACATACGTTACTTGGCGGTCAGTTTCTTGCGCTGCGATCTTTCGGACACACACGAAGCCGTCGGATGATGACCGGAGACGGACGCCGGTGGAGGCACGGGCGGATGGCAGTGGCAATGTTCGCTCATTGTTGACGGAATGTCAACATCGAGATTGGGTATGCCAGACCTGGAGAGTAACTCAGTTTACGAGTAACTGAGTTACTTACTGAGTAACCCGTAATTGAGAAAGTAACTAGAATTACTCTTCCTCAGAGAGTAATACCTTTCAAATGTAAATAGGTATGTGGTTACTTTTCCTTAGAATTGGATGTCTTCCGCTATAATATAAAAAAAACTATTACATTTTCTCTTGCTAGTCTCTTCCTATTGCAAAAGCAAACTAAGAAAAGTAAGCTAACTAAATTTAACTACTTACCATGTAACTCAGTTACGAGTAACGGAGTTACTTACTGAGTAACCGGTAACTGAGAAAGTAACTAGAATTACTCTTCCTCAGAGAGTAATTCCTTCCAAGTGTAACTATGTATCCGATTACTTTTCCTTACAATTGGATGTCTTCCGCTATAATTTCGCAAACCTATTACATTTGCTCTAGCTATAGGCTCTTCCTATTGCAAAAGCAAACTAAGTAAAATAAGCTAACTAACTTTAACTACTTACTATGTAACTCAGTTACGAGTAACGGAGTTACTTACTGAGTAACTGGTTACAGAGAAAGTGACTAGAATTACTCTTGCTCAGAAAGTAATACCTTTCAAGTGTAAAAAGGTATATGTGATTACTTTTCCTTAGAATTGAATGTCTTCCGTTATAATTTCGAAAACCTATTACATTTTCTCTAGCTATATAGTCTCTTCCTATTGCAAAAGTAAACTAAGTAAAGTAAGCTAACTAACTTTAACTACTTACTACATATATGTGCAGAATGACTGTACCAGTAACTTTGCTGCTTTTTATAGTAACTGTTACCTACCATTGACGAAAAATGGAAGGTCCAGGCGATACGATGAACGTGTAGGGATCAGGGGTCTCAAACATGCGGCCCGCGGACAACATGTGGGACTAGCGATGAGCTAATTTGTGGCCCGCGGCCTCTTGACCACCAAAGAGAACGCAAGTACCCTCTCGAAAAATTTAACGAAGACTTAGAAATCAAACCAGATTTTCAGCCATTTTCTTCTGCCTCGCTCGGCGTGCACTGCTGCATGCCTCTGGCCATGTTCGGCAGAATACAGGGCATGTGACCACTTCTTGTAGCTCATAAACAGGGACGGCGGAAGGGGGGGTTACTGTAGAGCCCCTGAATTTGTGAAGGGGGCGCAAAATTCCCATGGAGGTGGGACGTCGAAGTGTTATCTGAGGCGCCGCATGCGAATAAAATGCCATAAACTCTTTTCCTGAATCGATCCAGATCGAAATTGCCAGCTTAGTCAAGGCTTTGTCGACTGATGCGGTAGAACTCATGACGACGTGACCTGAAAGTGTTCACGGGTTCCAGGATGTTTTACACGACTCTCTGTCTGCCACTTTGCCACTTTTTGTCATTCAGACTGCCTCGGATTTTTGGGACCCGGGCATGAATTGGTGATGGCGCGGTGGGGCATGGAAGGGGGCGCCGTTTGGGATCTGGGGTCCCCCTGAATTCAAGACGTTGCGCCACCCCTGCTCATGGACCCCATCAAGTTACGGACACGCCAATCTGGTATTCGCGTGCATTTTGGTTAACTAGCACCGTCGCTAATGTGATCATCTGACTTCTCACAGAGTCAAATAGTGACATATTAAAAACAACAGAACAGTTATGTACAAAATATGTACAAAGGCCATTGTATCTTAATTTTTAGGAGTCATAATAAAGTAGTAAACGCCAAGCAATAACCTATACTCAATATGTCAGCTAGCTCTGTCTCTTTTTTTCTTTCTTTTTTTCAACTTGAAACTGTGAGCAAAGGCAACAATACAGTCTGTAAATAGGAGATAATTCTTTGCATCTCCTACTTAATCACAATAAAGTTTCAGTCATAATAATCCCGAAGCAATAACCAATTATCAATATGTCAGCTAGCTGTTTCTCTGTGATATCTTTTATTTTTATTTGCTTTTTTTTTTTTTTTTTTTGCAGCTTGAAACTGTGAGCAAAGGCAACAATACAGTGTGTAAATAGGAGATGATCCTCCGGATCTCCTACGCAGTGGCTTAAGAGCAGAATCTCGCTTCCAACAGTATAGTTATTCAGTGAATATTTTCCTTCGGACGTTGTTCTTTACCCTTGTATGACTATTTCCATACAGACGGATGCGCGGATCAGGTTGCTCTTGCCCAGAATGTTTCCTATGGCTATGACGTCACATAACGTCGCATATTGTGCTGTGCAGCTGAAAATGTATTAAATGTATTAAAATGTATTAAATGTATTCATCGTTCTTTCAGGATCGATGTGAACAGGTTGGAACCGTCTCTTGTGAGCAATGTCTAAGATGCAGGAGAGCGATTTTCATTAAAAAAGAGAGAAAACCCTGACACTTCCTCTGTCCCTCCACCACACATATATACACTCACAGATCAAAGTAAAAAAAAATGTGTGCTCGTCCTCTTTTCATCTTCTTTATCTCAACAGCTCGTCGATGTCTCACCTCCCAAGACCCAATGAAAGGTGACACCCACAAACTCCACAGTAGCCACCATAAAGAACCGTATCGCACATCACACCCGAGCTATGCGGGCATTTTGATCAACTGCTTTTCTTCAGTTTGCGTCATTCGTACAACAAAGCACGTGCGTCCCCCTCTCCTTTCCTCGCACCGCGAGGCTCACACGCGCGCGCGCGCGCACGTGCGACACCCACCAATCACCACCGGCCCGTCCGCCCAATGAGACGCGGGATCGTCTCCGCCTCGCTGACATCAGCGCCGCCCATCAGCTGTTTTCTTGCTTTTACCTGTGACGCAGACGGCGAAACTTCTCGCAGACGATATTTACAAACGGGATTGGATTGGATTGCGATGGACATCTTGTGTCAGACAGCAGCTGCCGCGGTTGTCGCGCTAAAATAATGTGAGCCAGCGGGGAGAGAAGAAAAATAAGTTGTGTGGCGCCACGGTGCGGCGAAAAAAGAAGCAGACGACGAATTAAAGGTAGGATGGGGGAACGCATAATAGAGCAGGAAATTGCAGCGCGCTCCCGGCATACCCCTCCTCCCCGCGACTAAGAGGAATTTGGATTGGTCGTCAGCTTAAAAAAGAAAAAGAAAAGTTATACAGCAAGAAGAAGGGAAAAGAAAAATGGGACCGATGTGAAGCGGCGAGTCTACAGGCTGGCTAGGACAGTATCGTGGCTCAATATTTGCAAACAAGTGGTGCTGCATACAACCTGTGTGTTGAGTTGCACGTGGTGTGTTTCATTGACCGTGGATGACTGGCCGTCACTTTTTGTGGTCCAGGAGGTGAAGTGTAAAGGTAGGTTCTTATTCTTATTTTTTTTTCGTCCTCCGTGTTTTGCGATTAATCTGTTAAATCGTAAAATACTGTCCGCGCAAAGGAGTGATCAATGATGCCGTATAACTGTCGTGCGAAAGCACTAAAGCAGAGGATAGAAATATTCAACCAAGGATAGAAGTAACCCGATTTCTGAAGCCGTTCTTTGAGCGGATGCTTGAAATTTCAAATCTAGAGTATGCTCGAAACCCCGTTAGCGCAGAATGAAAATTTACCGAGGGTTTAGTGACCACATGCAAACATACCCACTCCAGTTCACTGTATAGGAAAAATAAGCGCACTCAACGTGAATTAACTGAGACCGTTGCAAGATTCGGCACACAACTTTGGAACATTAAATGTTCAATGATAGCGCAATTTCCAGGCCATTTTCATGTAGCTCGACAGGGTAGCTTCTGTGCAGAGCTAGCCGTAAAAAAAGAAGACACAAAATCCGCTTCGCTGCTTGCTTTGAACATTACCACTTACATAGTATTCGGCAATCACAAACTCGTTGATGCACAATTTTGTACCTGCTGACTGTATAGTACTGTTTCAAAATTAACCAAAAAATTAACCAAGCCAATGTATTGTATATATTATGCGTTCTTGTTACATATGTCGTGTAGGCATTACGAAACGCAATGAGGTCCAGAGGTGCCCGGTTATGGAACACGGTGATGACTTATTGTGGTTTAAACTGCGAGAAAAAAAAACTATCATATCCACATGACGTGATTTTAGCTGGCATTATTGTAAACATTAACGGTGCTGCAATGCAGCATTTCACTTATCAAAGGAAAGGAAGGCGGATGCGCAATTAACCTCCAGTTTTATCTCTAAGATATTAATATTAGTGATTGAACATGCGAGGAAGTATTGTGGAACATGAAGGTATGGGGAACGTATAATTTACGGGTCATAGTATCAGTAACTGAAGAAAGCTACACATATATATTACAGTCACGCTTGTACGTATATTTTGAGTATCTTACTCAGGCTAGTGTATTTTCAATACTTTTATTAGCATTTCCGTACGTATTATATAGTGTATTGCAAATAAATAGAGGAAGGCTGGCTGACGGATATTGTAAAATGAACTACTTTTACGAGTCAATAATGCCTGTGATAAAAAAAAAATGAGTTCTCTTATGATAAATTTACTCAATTATCTGAAATGTATCGTACATACTTTTGGAAGTACCTACTATTGAACCGTAATTCCTTTCTTTTGGAAGTACTTGTACTGTACCTTAGCTGGGTTCTCCTTTTATTATCCTCTTTTAAACCAATTTTTATAGTATCTTGCATATGTCTAATTGGAGTAAACAGTATTATAGTAAACTATGTGTAAACATTAATTAAAAACTACATAGCCCGTGTATATAGCATTGATTACTGTTAGAGACATACAGCAGATGGCTAAACAAAGTCCTTCGAGCTTTCTTTTGTGAGGAGGAAAGCAACTATATACGCGTTGACCCAACTTCTGTGATGCACCAGACTGAAGTAAACATTCTCAAATACTACCGGCATTTTAATGTAACTTTAAAGTTTGTCCAACTTTCCTGTTTTTTCACTGACACATTTTCACTGGTAAAAATGCACGGAGTTCCACAGTATTGCACACATATGCACAATATCGGATATGCATACACGGTGTACACGAAACATACGAGTTTCTCACTACACAGCGTTGGTGGTGGTGGTGGTGAAAGGTCTCGCCGTGGTCGACCTCACAAAGGTGGGCAACGTCACGACTGGTCGCTCTGGGGGAATGTGCGTCCTGGGCCGACTTCTAAGGGAACTGTGCCGACATATATCTGAAAGCGTCTGAGGTAAACCCAGGAAAAACCCCAGACAGCACAGCCAGCACGGGGATTCGAACCCGGGTACCTCCCAGTCTCGACGTGACAAGCGCTCCTTATGGCTGCTCACTCTAATTAATGGGCCGCACAACCTAAGAGTGTTAGGACCAATCAAGCAATCGATAACGAAAGACACATGTAGATGGCGCTAGTTCGTCCCTTATCGTCACCATCAGTGCATGATCATCTCTGCGGGAATCACCTGTGTGATGGGCCATCTTCTAGGTCTTTCTTATCGGTTTATGTAATGATTATTATAAATATTGTTACTATGTGTCTGCACGAAAATTTGTTGTTGTTTTTTCGACGCGCTCTCCGTTTCCGTTTCATAATTTTCATTTTTATTTCGTGTTCTTTTTTTAAGGACTATTAAATTTCTTACGAATGAGTTTTCGTCAACTTCTCTATTTTTATTTGTTTTTACCTGTTCGTATTCACGGTTTGTAAGTAATATAATGGAAATATATTTGCGAAATATTCTTAAAAAAATACACAGCACATAAAAAATATAGGTATAGGGAACCTCGGCAACGGAATATGTGACCTATACCACACGTAAGCTCCAAAACGGTTCGGTAAGATGACGATGTGGTTGGTTCATGTTCAATCAATCAATCAATTAAATAGAGTTTATTGTTAATCAAACAAAATACATACTGTGCATATACAGATGGAGGTCCTATAGTTGACAACTGTAGTTAAAAACTACGCTGATGTGTAAACTTCGTTTTCGTAGACTCCAGTTTGAAATCGTTCCAGTGTAAGGTTTACATATGTTCCGTTTCGCTTTTAACAAGTGTTTTGCTATGCTCTTTCTTGCAAATTTCGCCGCTGGTTATACGACTTATATTTACGTCAGTCGGACGTGAACATACTTCCTATAATTTTTAGTAGCTTCACACAGATAAATATCGGATTTTTTTTTAATAGAAAGTGGCGGCTTTGCTATAAATATAGCGTCTTTGTTGTAACTCCGAGAAATCATGTCTGTTTTATTTTCTTAATGTCCTTCTTCTGCCAAGGGCCGTGGTAAGATTCGGGATGCTCTGTTTAAAACTGAGGCAGACAGGACATCATTGTCCGAATCGATTTAATGTTAAATGGAAGACCGATTGATTGATTGATTGATTTTTAAAAGAAAAAAGGACCGAAATTTGGATTATCCTGACTTTTCTCGCAAGGTAACAGCGAAGCATGAGAGAAATCGAGCCCCGGGAGAGACAAAGAAACGTCCAGTATCATCACCCAAGGTCACTCATGCCTGTCAGCCAAATATATCACCTCACGGTTATGTGCCGTGTAATTAGAACCCATTTGCGTCCCACGAGTTATTTCGAACGCGATTTCGCCGTCCGTGTCACGCCGGTCCATCGGAGAGTCGTGCAAGCCTCATCCGAGCGCAGCGCTCATAATTGAACCGATATTTCAGGCCACTGGCTTATCGGGAAAAACAAGAGCCATCTCCAGCTTCCATAATGTCTAAGCGGTGGAACTGAAGCGTCGGTCAGATGGGAATTATCTCGAGTGTCGGTTGTTTCGTGTTCGGGGTATACATGCAGTTGAGGTGTGTGTATGTAGCAGTAGCCTTATTGGTGTAATTAAAGTCTTCGGTCGACGGCATGTCGAGAGGGGATGGTGTGGGAAATACGTGTGTGTGTGTTTGTGCGCGTGGAAGATGGGTTACTTTATAACGATGGCTCTCCTTAGGTGTCATACAGCTACACGTTGAAACATGTAGTTCATACCGCCATTGAATTGCTTCCTTGTATATGTTTTTTTGGAATACCTCATCTCTATAGGATGCGATTGTTTACCCGGTAACTCCAACATGGACTTTCATCAGAAACATATTGTCACGCTATACAATTGTCAAAAATGCTCGTTGATGAAGTCACCTTCCAAATTTTAAGCATGGTGACGACAGTGGCATATTATTGGTACAGTGTCACATTTGTAATATCACCCAAGGCCCATGTGCACCAAACTTCACCAACAACTTCATATCTATTTCTACGATGTATTGTCGATCTTAACCCTTTCGTGTGTGGACAGCACTATGCTTTAGCATCCTAATAGCAGCTAGCTCGCGCTCCAGCACTTTGCTCTGCGGTGACAGTAACGTCTAAAATTCCACGGTAAACGAGAAAAGCCAAGCACACATCCTCCAATTCCCAGAATAAAAGAATTCTGCCTGTATTGCATGCACTTCTTCGCTGATTAGGTGTGGAAATGGTCTGCCTAACACCAGAAGTCGCACTCATTGACCCTACGTAGCGACTTGGCGTGTGGGTTGATGACCCGTTAGACAGACGAGCTCGATAGATCGCTAGGCAAGCAGCAGATTACGCCACTGTCACGTTAACGAAAACGACGACGTCAGGAGTCACGTGAAATCCGTCACGTGCCGCTGATTAAGGCCCCAGGACCATTCGTCCCCGTGGTCATCATGCGTTAATGAAGGCGTAAGGTATAACCCGGCAGGCCATAGCCCATAAGCTAGCTCTCCAGTGGGTACTGGGTATCGGATCACTGCCGCAAGTCGCATAGAATGTGCATGCTGATAGCGCGCTGGATACACATGATCCTATCGAATTAAACTGTTCTAGAAATATTTTCGCTTTGCAAGTATGTTCAAAACTTCGCCTGCGTCTTTCAGTGGCGTGCTTCGCAACTTGCGTGCGAAATTTTCGAAATTTTTCTGTAATTCTGTAACGCCCTCAGAAAGGTGACCTTTGACCAGTGACCAGGACCTTTACAAAAAATTACCTCGGATGTTTTCTTTTTTTTTCTTCTTCTTCTTCTTCTTTAACGCCGGCAACAAATTTTTAAACATGTCTCCAGTGTGACTAGAGTCACTCCAATTAAGTTGCGACAATTCCGGCGTGGCACACGGCATTATCTCGGGCTTGGCGGCTATCATGCAGGCTTAAAGGAGCCTCATTTCTATTTTCTTTCGCAACAACAGACAACCTGGTATCGATAACAGTCAATTTTGACGAAAGGTGGAGGGCTCCAGGGTACCGCGCGTACCCCGTATACCGTAACATCGCGACGGAAAGTTTCTCTGTACTGGTGACTTCACACTGCTCGTTGTCAAAAAAGGTAGAAAAGAAGCTCCCGAAAAAACCCGCATATACGGTAGCCAAAGTAGCGCCGCTCACCGCACGTCAGGCTCGTCGCTCTGGGGAGACGTTCAAAAATCTAAAAATAACATTTTAACATGTTCAAAAACTGTTAAATTCTCGTGAGAGAAGGGCACCAGGAGCGCATCAAGGAAGGAAGGTAAACTCAACGCACACCTGAGGTCTTCCAGTTTCAATTAACCCTTTCGCCATTCAGAACAAACGGTCCTGCGGTTATGTTACGTTTGTTACTTGGTGTTTTCTGTTCTCGAATAATAGTAACGTAACTATTTATTTCTATTTTGTGTCCCATATATCTGTGTCACAATACCTTCGCAAAAGATTTCGTGCTTCCAAAAAATCACGACAGTATACGGAGCCACTTCCGTTAAGTTCCGCACTGCACATTGGGCAGTGAAACACTTCGGATTACGGCTAGTGTTCCTAGTACACTCTAAGAAGAAAAGGAGTAAAATGGGGAGTAATTGCAGCTTCTAGTCCCCTGGACTGCAATAATTACTCCCTATTTTAGTCCCCTTACCCCAACATTTACTCCCCGGGACTGCAGATTGTCACTGAACTTGGCAAATGGTCTTCCGAATGCAACAGCCTACGTAAATATGTGCTCTTAGTCAAATTGATGGCATAGGGCTGCATAACTCAGCCAACTTAGCAATTTTCCACCCCCACAGAGTAAGAAACAGTTAGCGCTTCTTTCTTTGCAAATTGTGCGCCATGTATGTCGCAAAATTTATATATCACTCGATATATCACGTTTCACGGTTTGTATTTTCATGTATGGACACGAATTATGTACCTGGGACTCTTATAACAGAGCGTGGAATGCAGTCTCCACTCTGTGACATTCATTTACTCCCGTGCATTTACTCCCGAAAGGGACTATTTTTTGTGCCAATGCATTTAGTCCCCGGAAGGAGAAAAATTACTCCTTTTTCTTAGAGTGGTATACTCCTAGGATTACGGCTAGTTTTTATACAAATTAAGGACTTGTGTTGGCCATATATATCGAAACTGAGACACACATCAGCCTTCTTGTGAATGCAAATCTTGCATCCGTTCCCACAAGCACCAAGTTATACGAGCAAGCAACGCACAAAAGCAATCCTACCTCAACGTATAGTCTACAAACAGACTGACCACGAGTATCAAGACGAGGATAAAGATTATGCAGAAATTCCATCTACACAGACATCAAACAATCAAACATGTTAGACAGTGAAGGTAGTACAAGGTTACGACACAATAGACACGCATATACGTATTCTACGGCATCCTTACGACTAAATACGTCGAAAAAGTAGTAGTTACCTGGGAGGAAGTTCGTTCAGTGTAGAGATAACTTCATGCGTCAATATAAGTAATTGGAACGCATCTGTTGGTGGTGGTGGTGGTGGGTGGTGAAAGGGCTTGCCGTTGTCGGCCTCACGTAGGTGGGCAACGTCACGACTGACGCACTGGGGGAATGTGCGTCCTGGGCCGACTTCTAAGGGAACTGTGCCGACATATGCCTGAAAGCGTCTGAGGAAAACCCAGGAAAAACCCCAGACAGCACAGACGCATCTGTTGGACAGCGCGATGCACGGCGCTGCACGCTGTCCAATAGACGAGTTCCGCGATTATTTTTCTCGGTGCATCAAGTTATCTCTACACTGAACGAACTAGCCTTCCTGGTGAAAAGAAGATCTGGCTGAAGATCGAGATTGAAGCAGATCTAGTCAGGGGCCGCTGATATTTCGAACAAATATTGTTGTTCTGATACGGTTGGTGAGCTGCTTCTACTTTGCAGTTGTTGTTTACTCAAGCGTGGTAAATGAAATGGCCTCAGCTGGAGATCATCCATGTCGCCCGTAATTTTATTTCACCCTACTGCTAACTACGCAGCAAACCTTTCTCGCTTTTTTTACATTTCTCTGTCAAGATTTCATTGCTTATAAGAGAGGTTTGCCTTACGGAAGAATCTCCCTTATGTTCTTCTTATATGTATCCATCGACCCAACAGCCATGGTGGATACCAAGCTGCCAAACGATGCGTGTAAGGAATTATTAAAGGTACTTTAAAGCAGCAGGCATACAGTTTCATACTGCTGGCTCACTTGACAGCCAGTATACAAACGTATACGCTCAGTATACAAACGCCACAAATTTCGTTCAAATCCACCTCGTAGTTGTTGTTGTTTTTATAGAAAATTCAGATTTAATATTACGGGCAACCCTGTGTCTATGACCCCAACACGAACTCCGCAGTTCCCGCCATGTAGAGCGGCGAACATAAACATGCCAATGACAATGGGAGCGTACAGCGACATCTGTGGACCGTTATCATCACCACGCTGGCTCGCCGGACGTGGTGTATTTTTCCGTAGGTGACTCTCATGGTGATTCTGCTGACAGTCGTGTCACTCATTTCCAAAATGTACCAATGTTCTTGTACTGCATGCGACATACTTGTCTGAAATCGTCGGTTCGTGGTTCAGCAGCCCGTGTCTGATTTGTGGCCATCCAAAGTGACGTACCAATATTTTTTGGGCAGTATGCGACACCATTATATTACTCAAGGTACAGGATATTGCATCAACCGGTGATTTCATAAATCAGAAACTGCGAGTGTGCGATTTCAGACAAGTGTGTCGCATGCAGTACTTTCAGAGAACATATGTCAGGAGCTGTCTCGTTTGAACAAACTTTTCAAAGTTCAAGAAGCCGGCTACTTAGACCATGACTTAGCCGATAGAGGGTCGGGGACATGTAACACTGTTGCTCGACTAATGGGCTATTGTTTCCCACCAGGCGTCGCCCCGCGCGTTTTCACCGCAATTCCAGTCGTGATTTCAGTCGCAATTTGCAGTGTGGGTTTCTTTCGGAATAAGCTTTCAAATGCCACTGCTAATATTAACAGGCTGCTTGCAGCTCTACAATAGCTTTAATGTTCTCGCGAGCGTCCGAAAACTGTTTAGTTTTTCTTTCTCTTTTCTTTTTTTTTTATCTGGGACTTGGTGTGTCTAATTTTCAATAACATTCTTCAACGTTTCAATAACTTCATGAACTTTCACGACATGCTAAGCTTTGTTCTTGACCGAGCTCAACAAGCGCACGCGTTAAACTGTCAAGCTTCGTCGCCGTCCCTGTTTTTTTAATGGGACATGAAAGCGCAAGCTGTATCGTGCGATCTGCGCAGCGGCGAAGGAAAACAAAAATTAATTACGCCGATAATCGCCGGTTCGACGAAAGCACGTGCCACTCACTAAAATCACTTTTCGCTCAAATCAGCGTCCGTTCGCGCCGCTTTTAATGAAAACATGCGCCCACTTTTGACATTATATTGACAACGTCAAGCGAAACGCGTCAGACAGCGTCACTACGCAAAACGGGCCGAGTGCAAAGCAGCCGTTAAAATCGAGAGACGCGATGAAAGAAAGTCTTACTAAAGTGTCCGCTACGTAGGGCTCCCTGAGGGGTTGACAGATACATTAGCACCCGTGTGAAACCAGTGCTCCTTGAAGAGATTTCTTATTACTGCTTATATTGCTAGTTTTCTTTTTCTTCTTCTCTTCTTCTTTTCGCTGTCTCGCACTGCACAGGAATTATCGCAACGCGGACTTTATTCAGCAAATTTGTAAGTCTTCTACATAGAGCTAACGTCATTTGCTCGCTCTCCAAATGCCACGAAATAGTTCCCGTTAGGGATTTACTAATTTATCGAATGCGGATCGACGCCTCTTTTGGGCTCTCCAAGAATCCGTCACTGTGGGGACTCGGAATATCTGGAACACGTCCTTCTTCATCGCACGTATAGAAACAACTTTTCAACGTTGCTCTTATAGTGTCTTTGTATATAAGATAGACTCTCTCTACGACAAATATTACCCGGTCCATGGTCAAATGTAGCCCACCAAGGTTCTGCCCTTAAAAGCAATACTGTTCTGGACGAAATAGACTTCAGTCGTCATTGTAAAGTTAATAATTCGTGGTTTTACGTCGCGAGACAACTGTTATCCCTTTTGGTTGGTCATTATACTTTCACCAAATTCATTTTCTCTAGCAATGTGGCAGTATAGAATATCGCCTATCGTGATGGAATATCCCGGTCAACATCATCATAAATAAGGTTTTTTGTCGTCGTTTTGCTGACCTTTAAACCGTGACCGAGTGGACCCCGCTCGTAGCTGTCAACTCCGGATAGTCAAGCTAAAGACCTACTGGTGGTGGGATCGGCTGTGCAGTCTAAGGCTATCTCATCATTTCTTGCATTGTATTGTATTCTCAGTTCCCCTGAAGTATGACCAGGACGTATACGGGGTCCCCGACTCCACTATCTCTCTCTTTCTCTTTCCTGCAGTCCTCTGTCACTCTGCGGCCACAGGCTGTTTTGTCTCCCGAGGCACACGGAACGATAGCACGGTAGAGATCTGGATAGGGCAGTTGGAACTTAGCAGCCACACGCGTAGAGATACCACAGTGTTTCCTCTCTTCACTCTTCTACTTTCTTTCTTATCACTTCACCATTAACCTCACCAACGCATAGTGGTCGTGTCGCAGTCAAATATAGATGGTGGTGGTGGTGATAGGGCTTGCCGTTGTCGGCCTCACGTATGTGGGCAACGTCACGACTCACGCCCTGGGGGAATGTGCGTCCTGGGCCGACTTCTAAGGGAACTGTGCCGACATATGTCAAATATAGACGTGGTGGTGTAGTCGTCTTCGCATTCGTGGAATCAATCCTTATATTATTATTCCTATCAATCCAATCCAATCCAATCCAAGACAGCTGGCTCGCGCGCGCTTTTCCACAAAGTCTTGTCAACGCCACGGCCACCGGGATTTCCAAGTAATAGAAGTAATTCCATTAAAGAGCAGTTAAAAGGCACCAGCACTGGGATGATCGATAACTGATGATAATGATAATCCGTGACTTTACGTCGCGAGACAACTATGAATATGAGCGACTTCATTGTGGTCGGTCTCTTGACTAACTTTGCGTATCTCGGCACACGACACGCCGTATTTAACTTCCCTCGCAGCGTCCTCGTATCGAAGTAAGTACTACCCTGTCACCAAGTTGCTGGCGTCCTCGACCAGGTTCGAACCCGCAACTAGAGTGGGAGACGAACCCACACCCTCTGACGGATAAAAATGTCTCTTTTTTCGCGTTCCTGAAGAATCGTAAGCCATGTGCTTTCATTCTGTCGACATCTCACAACTTGGAAGCGATCATGAAGTGGAACAAAGAAAGGACGTTGATTGAATGATTGATAAAAGAAGAAAAAAAAACGGAGATGTTAGTCCCAAGCCGCTCAGGACTGACTGGCTACTCCAGGACGCGTTCCTGGCAGGCATCCAGACTAGGCGCAATGGTATGGCGTTTCCGTTCTCGCGAATCCCCCTCGGGCGGGGTTATTAGGCTAATGTGCGGACTCTTTCGACGGAAGAACTTTCGACCCGTACGCGCATTATCCTATATCCTCCTACCGATTATTTATTATCCTACCGCTCAAATTTCGCTTTGTTCGCAGTTTTCGAACAATCGCAAAAAAACACTAATTGCCGCATTAGTGGCCGCGCTTTCTTCAGAACGGTTCAAAAATAGCGTTTCAAAAAATAGGCGAGTCGAGCAAATGATGCAACTTGGGATTTATGCGCTCTGCGTTTCGCGACAGATGGCGCTTTGTTAACCGGAAGTCTACGTTGACTGGGTTTATTAGCCAACTCTAGTCAGGTACCTTCCTTGTTGATTTTTTTTTTTTTTATAGTACAGCGCAAAGCTTAGTTACTGTTTGACAACTACACAGTGGATCTCTTCGGTTGCTTTACATGTACTATAACTATACCACTGTCACACGGGCAGTCTTCAACGACCATTGAGATCGATGACCATTGAAAATGCAGGTAGCGCACTCCCTAGCGTGTAATGTGTCAACCTATCAGGAAATATTGGATCCAATGCTCCTTGAAAAGTTGACACGTTACCCGCTTGATGGCGCTACGCGCATTTTCAATGGCCGTTGGTTTCAATGGTCATTGGAGACTGCCCGTGCGACAGGGTTACAGGGTTGCACTGCTTATCTACCTGTATTGACCATCAGTAATCGTAAAATAATAACATAATAAGAACACCGCACACAGTCGTATTTGACCAAGTTAGAACCTATTAGTAGTTGATTTCGTTTACTTATTTATTTTTTAATCACTGTCAATGGTTCGCCGTCAGTTGCCACGTCTCTTTCCCTGGCATTGTGTACTCTATAGCCTCACAAACTATTTTAAAACATATCATAAAAATGGGTAAGCACATCATATGTCATATGCATATGCTAACACTGTACGTATCAAGAGCTGAAGGACTTCTATTTCACCCGCAGGATCTTGGTAAGGAGCCCTAATGGTGCAGGCGGCCAACATGGGCAAAGGGGCCCAGACCGATTGGGACATCAACGACAACAACGTTCCCAAGGTAACCCCACAATTATCACGTAACATTCGACCCACGGGAAATTGAAGTCAACAGTCAGACGATAAAACATGTCATATCAATTGGAGTGAACTTTCTAAGTAAAACTGCCCCGGAGATATGTCTCCGTGTGATATATAAATGCAGGTCATGCAGTGGTGGGCGAACTTCACGATGGACAAAAGCCTGTGTCTGGGCAAACGCAGAGGCACAAACAGGAGCACACACGAGACTCAGCTTCCAGTCTCTGTTTCTGTTTGCGCCTCTGCATTTGCCCAGACTCCGTGATGTATAGAGACTCAAACCTGTCCATGATGGTCTCCGCGAGTATATATCGTTCTTCTTCGGGAAGCTACCGCCAGTCAAACCTTAGAATTAAAACGCTTGGCCGACCATGCGATGCTTGGAGACAGGCGAAACCTCGGTTCTGATCTCGGTAATTGTCTGTTGATTTACGAGACACGGTTATAGGAGCTTGTATGGCTTCAAGAGCTATACCGAGCAGAATATTAATGATATACGAATATATACGTTGCTGTGACTGAGATGCGTTACTTGAATACTAATGGCTTTTGGGCATTTGTGCAAATATTTCTCTGTTTTGGTTCTGTTCCTAAGTCAACCACTGCCACTTGTGCGTATTCCTTATTTTCGTTCTGGCTCCGAAAGGGTTTACGCGCTTAGTTACAAGGGAATTTTATTAGATTGGAACGTGTTCATGATAACGACATACATGATAACGAAGGTGTTTGTGACGCTGACATCATATTGCTAAGCTTTGATTTGACAACATCTCTTATCGTATCATTCTGGTAGGTTAGTTCTGATCTATTAAAGTTACGTCCATTTCCTTCGCAAATGACGGGATATTTTCTTTGGAAGACGTGTGAGGTCGTTAAATTAACATATTGTCCAGGTATTGTATGCCAAGTTGTCTCGGAGATGCTGCAATGACTATACGCACGCACAAAGACTCTGCGTAACAGTCCGTTATCAATATCAAAGCCGATTGACCTCACACAGTGTTGCCATCATGTCTTAGTATTTTGTAACAGAACAGAATTCAAATGGTTGGGAAAATCTAGTTTGATATAGACAAGTTTTCGTTAAAACCCTGCAGTTCATCAGGATAGATAATAGCTGTAAGAATGCCTTTGCTTCTGGTTAACATACCAACAACAACAACAAATAAATCATGACTATGACAGAAGCCCGAAAGTTCGCACTTACGGCGCGTGGCATGTCCTACGCCGCATTACTCTACAAACAACCGAGCTATTCGGGTCGTTACGGAACCACACCACAACACTTGTCCGTTCCACACAAGCTCCCACTTCACAAAACAAAATCCTACACCGCATTTATGCCTAATCGCTAACCCTAACTCGTACCGCGCACTCCTATTCAACCTACACCCTGTGATCAAGAGCGCGCAAAAACCAGTCATTTATTCCGCAAAACAGCAGACGATGTGAGCCAGAACAACGTAGCAGACGCCAAGTTCGTCCGCGACCTGTTCCGCATTTTCCTTTCTTTTCTTTTTTTTTACTTTTTCAACTTCAAAAGTAGCGCAATACTTGGCTGCGCCCTCTAGCGGTGCTTTCAAGAAATGTTTCGCCGCCAAATGGTTTCGTCTGCTTCCACAAAACGCGTCCGTTCTGTAACGTTTCTTCGTCTGCTTCGTAAAAGCGATCGCACTTCGATAGCAGACACAGTGTCGCCAAAGCCACACCTCTGCCGTTTATTCGGAAAGACCCGACTTCTGCTTCACTTCTGCCCTCCTATTAGAGCGGTGGCTCAATGACACTCCTTTTAAGAGCAATCGTCCGCCTGAACCGTATGGTTTCGGAGAGTGCTTATGTCGATGGTTATGGTGCTGTTGGGTCTAACTGGTGCCTGGCCTAATAAGAGGTGTCGTTATGCGAACCAAACTGTCCTTTCAAATAGGCGGGAACGCAATTCCCTTTTTATGGCTGAAGGCGGGACAGTGTAACTACGTGCTTTGTGGTGCATGCTTAAGCAGCATGCATTACAGGACGATTGGAGGAGAAGTGTGGCTATTTCAGGCGATTCGATTTGAATAAAGCGTTGATGTGCAGTGTTGTCGGTACGAAAGAGAGCGACGGAATAAATGTAAACATGCCAAAGTAGAATCGTAAATGCCGACACAGTGAATGGGTTTGGACATACTTGACTACCCAACGTGTCTGCAAGGTTTGATGAACATATAGGACATGCTGATTGGAACTTGCGGCTTGGTGCACGAAAGTAGCGGGAAAAGGGATGGGAGGAAAGGGTAAAGGGAAGCTGGTACAGGAAAGAGGTGTGCACTGTGCAGTCCCTGTGGCCTCGGGATATGGGTAAAACATGCGAGCATTCCTCAACAAACAGCCTTCATTGGGATGCATAGTGCATTCTGCACTCTAAGAAAAAAAGGAGTAAAACGGGGAGTAATTGCAGCTTCTACTCCCCTAGTCTGCAATTACTCCCCATTTTAGTCCCCTAACACAACATTTAGTCCCTACATTTACTCCCCAGGACTGCAAATTGTCACTGAACTTCGCGAATGGTCTCCTGAATGCAAAAGCCTACGTAAATATGTGCCCTTGGTCAATTTGAACGACATAAGGCTGTATAACTCAGACAACGTAGCAATTTTCCAGCCTCACAGAGTAAGAAACAGTTAGCGCATCTTTCTTCGCAAATTGTGCCCTAGTATGGCGCAAGATTTTATATCACTCCATATATCACGGTTGACGGTTTGCTTCAAAGTATTTTCATGCGTGCGCACCAATTATGTACCTGGGACTCATACAACAGCGCGTGAAATGCGGTCTTCACTCTGTGACATTCATTTGCTCCCGTGCATTTACTCCCGAAAGGGACTATTTTTTGTGGCGATGCAATTACTCCCCAAAAGGAGTAAAAGTACTCCTTTTTTTTCTTAGAGTGTGGGAGGACTTCAGCTGTGCAGACACCTATGTTCAAGCGGCTGCAGGACACCCAAGAAAAGTAGAGCGAACAACTGGTATAGTTACATTCAGGCACGGGACATCATCCTGGTACCACTCCGAGGCGGCAGATGGTACACAAATACGGGATACGTGTGCTCGTAGTGGTATACCTTCTATACATCATATGTCATGCATCATTCCCTACAACCGTGCCGCACTACGAAAGCCAACACGCCCTAAGAGCCGTGAGAAATCACCGCGCAAGGAAACTGTACCGGATGAAGAGATAGCAGATGTGGAATACAATATCGCAAGGACGTTCAACGCCTTTTCTACGGGCTGTCGGGAACCCGATTCAACTGCTGGAGCGACGATTGCAGACGACAGAAAGCGTTGTCACTAAATTTGTGCGCGCTTTGTCCAAATATGCCAGCATCGCGATTCCAATCAAACTACCCACATCCTGTCAACCAATCAACGCCTTCTTTGTCGAGTATTCCGGCTGTAGATCTGATTTGTTGGGAAGGCTGGGTTCAATATACTGGCCACGTCGGCTGTACCGTACCCGTATTTCGCACCTTGTTTCTGTGTCATGTAGCGTTTGACGACATGGACTATAACTCAAACTTGTAGAGGGACCTACATTGTGGTTCACACTTTGCATACTGATTAAGAAAACTTGTCCAACTGCATTGTGGGTGTGGGAGGACATGCGAAAAAGGTTACGCAGAGAGGCTAATCACAAAAATAATAATAATAATAATAATAAAATAGGACCCGTTTCTCTACATTCAGGGGGTTTAATCTGCATTGTCCAGTGTACCTAATCTAACTCCATGGTTTTCGTCCCTTCACTGAACGAAAACAAAGTAAATGAATTTATTCCATATAATTTACTTGACGTTTACTCGTAAAAATTCAATGACCGGCACTAAAGGTTCCGTGGAATAGGTGACAACAAAATATTTAGCGCTCGCGCAAACTGCCATCGTACCAGCGCCCCCTTTCCCATATATATATATATATATATATATATATATACTTCCTCGTACCTCCTTCCTATCACTCTTAAAAATAACCACGTTCGCGCAAACAACACCCTTTACTGAACGAAGCGCAAACAAACTGACCAGGCGCAAGCCTATGGTCCACATCCCATACCCACCCAAGAGCCTTAGGCTTAACAGTTGGCGCACTGATATCCTCCACGACTATCCATCTTTCAACCGTCAACAACTAATCTCCCCCAACCTATTTTCCCAACTTATACAGTTCCACACTCTGCCCATATGCAGGACTTGAATACGTAAACGGCCCTCCGCTGAGACAAATGACTACAAAACATGGCTTATTTTCCCTTACTTTCTTTTACTAAAAGCGGGACGAGCGAATTCGGACGAATTCGCGAAAGAACACAGCGCCGAGTTGCAGTGCGTTAATTTGACATAATTGACGGAAGACCTCTCCGGTTTCCATCAGTAACCATTCCTCCATCCATCAATGACAAGTGAGGGCCCTTCTGCGATGGGCTGCTCAGACGGTCTTCCGAAACCAGTGCTATCCTTGTGCCTATTTGACACGCGATCCGCTTGTTTGCTGTCGTCGTGAAAGAAACAGTTGGAGCAGCATGCGTGAGAGATTTTTGCTCAGACGGAAGTACCTTCGACTCCGGAAAATAATTTGTTTAACGAATGAAAGGAATTCTGAGGCTAATACTATACAGTACAGGGTCAGAGTGTTGTTTCTGAGAGGACACCTCGCTATATAACGTGTCAAAATGTTTCTCCCAGGGAGGCTAATTGGCCTCTTCGTCCATAACAAAGGACGACCTTCGTATAGGATAATTCTACAACGTAAAACCATCCACGCATACGGTTCACATGCCCGCGGTCGTAGACCGTTAACCGTTCAAGAGCACGCATTCTTACTTGACACGAAGATCAAGGCAGAGACTAACTGGAAAGCACAGCGCATTGTAGTCAGCATTTATGCCGCAAACGACCGATAGCAGCAATGCGGGATTCCTGGCCACGTCTCCGATGACTCGGAGATGCTGTCTCCAGATCCTCCTGTGGTCGTGGACGCGCGCGCAACTCGCCTTTCCTTTGAATGACGGGACGCGGGAAGAAAAAACCGTTCGTCGATTGGAATGCGTCAGAAATGTCGTGCGGTAGATGCCAATCGGATGTCGGAGACGTGTTTACATAACGGAACGCAGACACTTCGGCGGCTCCGTTTGCAATAGTGCGAGGGAAACACAAGTAGTGTGTTTGCCGAGATGGCGTAAAGACAAAACGAAAAAAAATAAGAAGCCTTTTCAAGATATCATCATTTGCCTGGTCTTTACATCGTAGTATTTGATCCTTGAGACCAGGGGCCTCGGAAGGTGGGGCATGGGGGCCGTCGCCCCCCTGAACTTTCGCTATGAAGGTCCCGAGATCACATCTTTCACCCGTAAGTGCAATCCGAGACAGATTCGCTTTCAGCTCTGTTACTGCAGAATGAAAACGAACAACGGTTTAGAACGTCGAAGACGAAATTCACCCGACGCGAAGAATAGCGACACGCCATTCGGCTTTGCTTAGACGGTAACAGGAAAACGGTGATCTGCGCTCCAGCAATGGACATGGCCTTGTTATTTATCAACGCAGGGACGCATTCGTGGCTATAGGAAGCTTTTATCCTGTGGTGAGGAGTCTGGATACACGATGATACTTGCTCATACGTTTGATAACTCGTGCGGCATGTCTGCTGTCTTTGCTTGAGCCGGAAATGTCGACAGAGCCATTTTACACTCTTAAAAATGAACTTCACCGCATAGCACGCTCCTAGCCAACCATCATCTCGAATGATATCGTTATCTGCCCTGATTTGTTGAAAACGGGAGGCGTACGCCTTTTTTGTGACAATTATGAACAGCATAAGTGTCACAAAGAAGGCGTAGGCCTCCCGTTTTCAACAAATCAGGGCAGATAACGATATCACTTGAGATGATGGTTGGCTAGGAGAGTGCTATGCGGTGAAGTTCATTTTTAAGAGTGTAGTGCAGCAATATAATGACACCCTTCGCAGACGAAACTATTGCGCTTTTCACGCGAACTAAAATTTAAAAAATAAAGAGGGCACGCCACTGCCTGTTTACATCTATAAGTCTGTTTAAATCTATAAATCGCTGAATGAAACCATCAACAAATAGTTCAGTAAGTTAATTCAGTTAGTTCAGCAGTTACTAGTTCCGCCTCAAGGTAATCAAGAACGCGAGATGACCTTCCCCATCTGTGTTACAACTTCCACCGTCATCGGGTTGCTTGGACGAGTGCTCTAGTAAGAGCGTGAGTGGCTCCCATTATTGTATTTGCCGCAGTTATCAACACAGAATAATTTCCTCTAGGTTAGGTTAGGTTGGGTTGGGTTGGGTTGGGTTGGGTTGGGTTGGGTTGAGTGGATCAAGTTAGGTTAGGTGGATCAACTGAAGGGGATCAGGGAAACCGGAAGAACGTATCGTTCAGGAGAGGAACACCTTGTATTTTTCTGTAGCAAAACGCAATCCTATACGTGTGCGGTCTCTTGACATCGTAAGTGCCGCAATTGCAATGTTCACATGATGTTCACAACAGATTGTGCGAATTCAACCGTGCTGGCCCTCTCCCATACAATCCCGCAGGTTGCGATTCGTATGGAACGCCACACATACAGGTTCTCACAGTACACAAGCACTCATCGCTATACCTGAACCAGAGTTAAACAGCCCGTGCACCAGAAGGAGGTCACTGCAGAATGACAATACGGGTTGCTGGAGTTCGAGCGTATACTGAGCGATACCTCCGTGTCAGCATATCGATCATTGGAGTCAAGCGTAACGAAGGACGTGGTGACATGGGGACCAGGAAGGACACTGAGATGTCGAGCACACGGTCATTTTTTTTTTTAAACCGTAACCCTGGCTGCATTGCATGCACGTGGAATATATAGATGCATCCTTATCACGACACGGCTGGCAATTTAATTGACCTCTACCCGAGAAACGTCATCATGACTTTGTTAGACAGAATGAAACCGAAACAAATCGAAAGGGGAGGGCTGGGTTCCACGAATGGGCACTTGTTCGCTGCCTCCTATTGAAAGAAACGTAGGACCAAAGGTCGCGTACATCGTAATCCCCTCAAGACCGTGGCTTTCGGGCGCGACCTGGTTCGCCCCTAGCTTCGAGCGTAGTTCAACTCTACCAAATTGGTGGCGCTGTCGAACACTATGACGTCATTGTTTACAAACAAGGTCTGATGTACCGGAGTTCATAAAAGATGAAGCAACGAAAGGAGAAGGCGACGAGAACGAAGGAAGGATTCATGACAGCATCCAGTACAAGCGGTCAATAGACCTCTCCCTGTTTGTAAACAAATGACGTCATAGTGTTCGACAGCGCCACCAATTTGGTAGACTTGAACTACGCTCGAAGCTAGGGGCGAACAAGGTCGCGCCCGAAAGCCTCGGTCTTGAGGGGATTACGATGGTCCCTGAAATGGAAGCGACCTTCGGTGTTACTTTTCTTTCAATAGGAGGCAGCGAACAAGTGCCCATTCGTGGAACCCAGCCCTCCCCTTCCGATTTGTTTCGGTTTCAGTCTGTCTACCAACGTCATGATGAGGTTTCTCGGGTAGAGGTTTATTTCTTATCAAAGTAATTGTCATAGAGGGTCCTGCCGCGGATCATGTTTTGTTTTGTGCCTGTTGCTCTATAGACTCGGTCGTTGTGTGACAATCTTAATAGGTGCTGCCGAAGTTCAATAGGAAGCGACCTAGTGGTGCCGTAAGAAGTATGCGAACAATGAATCGCGAAGCAGTGAGGTGACTCGTGATCACCGCAGACTGTTCAATGTGTTTCTCACCCATCTTCGTGACGTATACAGACGTTCTCAAGAGGGCACTATTGTCCGTCTATGTTCTCGCTTCACTCTAAGAAAAAAAGGTTGAAAACGGGTAGAAGCGCAACAGTTCTCCCCGACCTATTTTCTCTCTACCGACTGCAGGTTGAAGTTGTGCTGTTTCTACCCTTTTACTCAACTCTCTCCCCATAACGGTAGAACCACTGTGGCAATCTTGTCACTATTAGGGTTCAAGTGACTCTTTTTTTCTTTTTGTCTGTTTCCTAGCAGGGTCACTAATGGAAGTGTAAATGGAGTCACCAAGGGACGAGAATAGTTGAGGTTTACTAATCCTGCGCACAAAGGCGTTTGGTCCAGCTTCGAGGTCACTGTTCAAGAGATAAGCCAGAGCGACCAAACACAGAGTGTCTGCGCTTGCGCGGAATCGCTGATTGTGTAAAAGGGGTCAGTATAGAGACGAACGCTGGAAGTGACAGACTGTCGGTTTGCACGTGGACATTGCTGCACCGAAGGTCATGCGTGCGGCCTAATGGCTATGCTGAGTCGGGTATTCGCATCTCCGTGGTGGAAAGCGTTATCGGTTCAGCTGCAATGGTATGAACATAAGCAAGGTGGAGTTAGGACAGAATCAGGTGAGTAATTTTGATATTCAAGATTTTTCATCCCGAACGTGCAGTGACCAGATGTGTTTTACGTGTTCGGGTTGATCGGCATGTCGTCTGACACTTTTTCAGCATCCTATGAAACTGCAACATGAGCAAATGCGTTTGTGTAATACACGCAGGTCACCATGACAACTTTAGCACGGCACCTTATCAGCGCCCGCCGGACGTGATTACAGGATCCACTTCGAAAATGAAGAAACGGAGCCATAACATACGGTGAGCCACTGTTTGATGGGAGAAGGCACTCATCGCTCGAGTCATGGTTTTTTAGATGTGCTCTGTGTTATTTATTTATTTTTTCCTTGGCTTTTGTCCACTGCCGGGATAGCCTTCTTCTTTTTGCCTGCTTATTTCTGTGGGAATCACACATGTAAACATATTTCTGAGGAGTGAAACATACCGTTGTTATTATTTATCGCTTATCTTAAATGCTCTATTAATGCCATTTACATTTCAGTTGAAATCATCCGTCCTGCCACGTGTTCCTCCGGGCAGATATTACACACCGAGCGAAGATTCGTGTGTATTTAGACACACAGTAGTGTGAAATGTCAAGCCCTCAGAAGTTATCCCGCTGCCCTTGTTATGGTGCACGCATGTGGAATTTATGTGCAAGACAGTCTGTGCAAGTGCTGTGCAGTCTGATGGATGCAACAATGGAGTCGTCTGTGTTGTGCCGTGTTTTCTTTCGTGTCTCCGTGCTCAGGCTTCTTCAATATGGATGTACCTTTCGCATTGGTAAGCGCAAGTGTACGATTCCAATTGTGATATGGTAATAAAATGCTGTGACCAGTAACAGTTGTTTACGTATATATTCTATCTCATCCACACAAATACTATATGTCAAGTTCTTCTCAAAAGGGCAGACGTCCTTCATGAAAGGCGGAGTAAATATTTCCTTACAAGGTCTAAATGCCCCGTCATTACGGGTAGAGATATGCCACCGGTAGGCACAGCACGAATAATAGCAGAGATTCTTACCATTTCGGGTAAAAAATTATCTTCCAATAAGGGAGAACAGTTCTACTCACGGTAGAACTGTCTTCCGGGAAGGGTTGAATATTTAGCGTCAAGATGGGCAGATATTTCTCACCCTTGGGGTAGAGGTGTCTTCCATATGGAGAGAAAAGATAGACCCCCCAGAGGAATAACAGTTTACCATGTAGGGGCAGAATTTTGCCACTAACAGGGTAGAATTCTTTTCACACTCAGGGGTAGAACTGTTCCACCAGTGTGGTAGAAATGAAGGGGTAGAAGTGTTTCTACCCCTCACTTTCTACCCCAAAAGGGTTGAGAATCTGTAACAACACACTTCTACCCCAAAAGGTAGAAAATTACACCTTTTTTTCTTAGAGTGTTCCATCGTCCAATCCATTATCTGTGCGCAATGTATGAAGCTGTATCTCTGGCAGGGCCATTCAGCTCGTTCAAACTCCTTGGCCCATGGAACTCCTCTGCGCATCATTGCCGGGCTCTTCGGTCCCTTTTTGCTTTCGTGCAGGCTATTGGCCCCCTCAGAGAGCTCTAAACAGATCTCCGACCTGTCTTCGCCTTCGCGCTCACAATTAATTCATGCTCTCGTATTAACCTCTTCGAAGTGGGGTAGGGTCCTGTGGCTATCACTAGAGTCACTAAATAAGCTTCGCTTCAGAGTATCGACACTGAGTTCCAAGAGCGAGCATGTGCCATCTTGTTTCCACGCCACGCTATCCACGCGCACTTCAGAGCGCACGATGCCATCTATCGCGCGGGTGAAATGTTCCGAAATGTTTGAAATATACGAAGTTGCTCTGTTCTCTTATTCGTGTTGGATAGAAGAAGCTACATTGCCGATATGATAAAGTCCCTGTCCCATCTACAAAGGTGTCAAGATGTCCCATCAAGGACCATCATGAGAGAAGTGGATCCCGATTTACCCCTCAACTCGCCCAATCGGCTGCCTCGCAACTTTTCGTCCATTATACACTGGATCCGCCTCAGTGTCGCCTTCACCCCACTCTTTAAATACAGGCTTGGTCGCTCTGACACCATGTTATGCTCCAGGTGAGCCGTGCTAGCAGATATCCAGCACGTGATCGTGGACTGTGTCCTCTTCAGGATTCAACGAGAAAAGTTGCGAAACCGACTGAAGCCAATCACTGCCGCTCCGTTCACTTTGCGACAGTTCATAATCCCTGGTCCAACATCCTGCAACACTGTCGTGCCCAGCAGATTTTCCTGGATTTTCTGCAAGGCACCGGTCTCCTTTATGTTCTTTAATCCTGATGCGCGGCCTTGCTACCGTCTCTCCCCCCTCGTCTCCTCTTTGCTATTTTATATCTCATGCAGTCACGTCGGCATTGGGATAGTGGGTCACAAGCCAGGTGGCGAATTTCCCCCTTCATCATCGTCAGTGTATTTGTTGTCGACACATTCTCGAAGACTGCAGCCAGTACGTACGCGAGCGACGGGCCTTTAAATCTCAACTTGAAATGCTGGATCAGAGGCCATTCAACATCTGCAAAGTTCTCGGCCCATGGAGTAACCCTGGACACCAGTGCCGTGCACTTGGCGCTCTTCTCTCCTTTCTGAGGGCCACCGGCCTCCTTCACGAACTGTAGGGATTTCCTTCCCTCGTCATCCTTTCATGTGAACCTTTTTGGAATGGGGTAGGGTCCTGCACTCAACGCAGGGAAACATCCCACATCATCATCATCCATTCATCTATGTTGTTGTTGTTGTTGTATTTGTTGTTGTTGTTATTTGTGTCTATATGATAATCTCCAAGAATTACCAGCCTCACATGACTACCTTATAGGTGTTAACATGGCATGTGTACCTCTTGTATTTGCTTTGGATAACGGTCGAAAAAACGGTCTTGGGTCCTGTGTTATTTTCGATTTATGTGAACGATCTTCCATCGGTTTCCGACAGGCTTTCGACTTTCATGTATGCGGACGACACGTGTTTCCTCTTCAGCTCTCCAGATATTTCCGAAATTGCGCCGACCGTGTCCCATGAGGCAAACAAGATTGCTCATTGGTTTGCTATTAACCGTCTGACATTGAATCTGTCTAAGACAAAGTTTCTTGTCTTCTGCAAGCCTTCTGCCAAATATGTCAAAATGAGCACCTCAATTCATAACAATGTTATAGAACAAGTACATGTTATTAATTACCTAGGCGTGACCTTAGATTCTCATCTCACGTGGAAACCACACATTGATAAAGTTGCTAAGAATATTTCCAAGTCCTGTCACATTTTATTCCTTGCCCGTCAATATTTTCCACTACATGTTTTACGTCAATTGTACCTCTCATTTGTGCAGTGTCATCTAATTTATTGTGCCACTTCTTGGGGTACTGCATTCCCAACATATCTGGATCGTCTGTTCAGGCTTCAGAAGAGAGCTATAAGATTAATTACTTGTTCTGGCAGTAGAACTTCCTGTATTGAGTTTTTT
Organism: Ornithodoros turicata; assembly: GCF_037126465.1. Classification (NCBI taxonomy): domain Eukaryota; kingdom Metazoa; phylum Arthropoda; class Arachnida; order Ixodida; family Argasidae; genus Ornithodoros; species Ornithodoros turicata. Next base: position 7,470,753 of record NC_088206.1, on the reverse strand, counting down.
AATTCTCTGAATATTCTCCCACTGCCTGATCTTATTCGAGAGCGTCGTGCCTTACTTGTAGAGTCAATTGTAAAGAATAACGTTCCTTTTAATAACAACATATTTAAAAAATGTCCAAGAGGTAACCGAAGCGTCATGTCGAATGACTTTATGTTATATCGGCCAAAAAATATGTATGGTACCAGATTGACAGTGTGTTTTGGGCCGCGACTCTGGAACTCTATGCCTCTTGAGGTTAAAAACAGCCAGTCATTCCGCAACATGCTACGACGATACCTTATGGACACTTCAGCCTATTTGAACCCAGGAATGTAACTGTTTGTTGCATTATTTATCTCACCTGTTTTTCTGTTCCATTTATCCCGCGGGGCATGAGCCTGTACTAGCGAAAGCTATTGGACACGCCCCACGGTTTTTCTTGTTCTTTGTTTCCTAGTGATGACAATAAAAAAAAAAAAAAAATACAGTTCTAAAAAGAGGCATAGGTCGACTTGCACAATTACAACGGAAAGCATTCCTAGTGTTGCTCAACGGAAGTGTCGTTCTTTGCAGGTCACAGAGTTCGACGAGTACCAGGAGTGGGCCGATGGACACTGCCGGTTCGTCTACCGACCCGACTGTGAAGAGGCGCGACGGCACGCCAGCGGATGGGCCATGAGAAACACCAACAATCACAACGTGCACATCCTCAAGAAGTCCTGCCTGGGAGTCCTCGTTTGCAGCTTAAGGTGCTCCTTGGATTCCGGGGACACCGTACACCTTAGGCCAGCAATATGCGACAAGGCGCGCAAGAAACAACAAGGTATATACAAAAGCTGCGCGCGACGACTTCATCGTGCTTTTCAGGGCCTGAATGTCTAGAAATAATTTTTGAGGCTTCCCAGCTATGAGTTATATGTTGTTTTGTTCCGACAAAACAAAAGCGACTGAGTTTAACTGAGGGACTTACCCGACGTTGAGGTTGCACGTGGGCCTTTGACATTTTGCAATTTTGCAACCCTTCCGTCTCTTTGCCGTCTCCACTTTGTGAAAGCCTTCGTATATCTTTCCAGTCTCTCCATAGTAAATGAAATATTTCACGGGGACAATTTCATATTAAAAGCAGTAAAAACCCACAGTGCGAGGGGACAACAAAGAGGACAAAGGACAGACAAACACAACACTGTGCAGACAAACAGACAAACAGTGGACAGACAATTTGTCTGTCCTTTGCCCTTTTTGTTGTCCCCTCGCACTGGGTTTTATTTATCGCTTTGAATATGCATATCCACCAACGTATGTATCACCAACACGACCGGAATTTAACTTTAGGACAATTTCATGACGCGAGGCCAGGAGCCCCCATATGTAAAAAACCTTGGTACACCACTTTTTTTTTTTTTTTTTTTTTGCGAAAGCAAAAACGTGCGAGTTATAATCTGCCTTGTGTGCCATGGCAAGAGAGATAGAGAGCGTGTTTCGATACTGTCCTACACAGAATCAACACAAAATTGCACTGAAATGTTGATAATACTTCAGAAAAAAATTAATGGAAAAACGTTTGCCAGTCAGAATGTTAGCCATTGGTACATTTTCCCCCTCTGTACTGTACTAGAATTGTACTCCGTGACGATTCCTCTTCTTCTCGTCAAGCGTTGCGACTTGTCCCTACCTCCAGTTTGCAACACAAATCTCTTCCGGAGTTTCAGGATTGTTCGCATGGTACGCCGTGTACAAAAAGTCAGGAGCGTGCGTTGTTACCCGATATGTTAGATACTGTTTCCGTTCGTGTAAAGGGGGCTACCCGAATAGGTAATTTCCCCACTTGATGGCAATACACCCCCCTACTTGATAACAATACACAATCTTCAGTTTTAGCCTTGCAGGGAGCCACCAGGCCTTACGATTGGTCTTCCACTTTGATGTCAATACACATATTGCGGGGAATAATAGACAGTCCTCCTACTTGATGACAACACATACACCGTTTTAAAGCGAGAACAGTGATGTTTTTAAAAGGCGACGTGGTGTACATTGTCACATCATCAAGTCTTCAACAAGACCCGACTTCGTAGTGCTAGAGCGGCCATACCGACCCATTCTCCAGTCTTCAATAGAAGCTTCAATAGGCGGTCAATACAAAGGAGGTGGGCGGCCACAGCCCTCTTGGTCGGACCTCCATTCCGACGCCGGTACACACGGAATACACGGGTATACATAGCGGGCGTTGTTATCCGGTATGTGATAGATAATGATGCTTGGGGAGTTCCCTACTTCGATAGGTAAGTTTCCCTGCTTGATAATGCGCACTGCGAATACAAATGTTATCAACTGTTATTCATGGAGTGTGTGCAAACTGGAATATTTGCCTTTAAAAATGCCTTAATTCGGCGCAGGCAAGCCATGTCCGAACCGTCGATGCTCTGGTAGGCTGGAAGTGCAGGCTTGCAGAGGCCACTGCGGTTATCCCGTCACCCACTTCTGGCGCCATACCGAGTGGGCAGTATTTTTCCAAGCCAAGGGCGTCCACGACCATCCGCAGCCAGAGCCGAAAGCCACGGCTGAAGCCAGGCGATCGCTAAGGGCAGCGTCCACCAAGAGGGCGCTTACGTCTCCGGTGCCGCCGACGTCGCTGAGGACGCTCATCAAGGAATCCACAGGCAATCCATTCCAGGTTAGGAGTCTCGTAATACGGTAGGAGCTATACGGAAGGTCGACGAAACGTTGAGGCTGTGATTGCCCTATTGGGCCACTGGGCCATTGCTGAACCAGTTCTAGACCATTGCTGGGTGATCTGCATCCTAGCGTTCCCGGTATACCTCCCGTACTTTCCTATACTGTCCCCGATAGCAGAACACTGTCGCGACTCAACCAGTTCTGACAACTCTGCGCATGTGCAGGGTGTCCAGGCTAACGTGCACCGGGGTCTAAAAAAAAACACGGTGCGTCATAGGTGAATGAAAACTGCAGAATATTGTGCGAAGCAACCGCCTGTATTTTTTCATTGTGGCCGATTAATTAATTAGCTAACTTTTTAATTGTTCGTTTTAGGGCCGAGATGTGAATTGCAAAGTTGTAGTGCGTGTCGAGAAACACCCATCGCAATTGTTTCCTACAGCGTACGCCTGGCGTGGATACCGCTTCTGATTCGCTGAGCGAGGGAGGCGTATACGCCTTTTTGTAGCCATTTGGATATATGATAATTGTTTTTGCCACCCTTTTACACCCTTTATCAGACGCTATGTTGACCTAGGTGGTAAATGTAGAAGTTACCACCTTTTCACACCATTTTTTCTTCTTTGAATGAATAGTACTGTTTATCATGCAGAATTTTTATTTCTTATTTTTTCTTCCTTTGCTCGTGATTTCGACACACAGGCCTGGAAACGTGCAAAGTTATCCCTGACCGAATTTTTTTTTCCTTCTCAGCAGATAAGGAGTGTAGTAGTAGTAGTCAGGGCCGGTGCTAGGGGTGTGCGGGGCCAGAGGCAAAGGCACATCGCGGGGCCTGTTTCACAGGCCCCGTTAGGCCTGCTAGGCCTGCACGGCGCCTATGCAAGCGCGGGGCATAAGGCGGTCGCCTTACTCGCCCCCCCTCCCCCTATCGCCGGCCCTGGTAGTAGTTCTGTGCGCTTGAGAGATCTGAAATCGCGTTGGGGCGCCCGTCTCGTGTCACGTGGTACACTTTCGGGTTTCGTGGGGCCAGCAAAAAAAGACTCCACGCAAGGGGTAAGCTGAGGAAACATTTAGGATGGATATTTCTTGACACGCTCTATCCCTAAGACGACCAATTAAAAAGTTAGCTAATCAATTGCGCCTAATTAATTAATCGGCAACCATGAAGAAATACAGGCGGTTGGAACACGCGACTTCCGCTGTTTTCATCCGCCTTTGACGCACCGTGGTTTTCTTTCAGAACCCATTGCACGTTAGCCTGGACACCCTGTATAAGCGCTATCAACAAACAATTGTAGTTTGGCGATGATGTTTGTGGTGTTTCATCACCACAGACGATACCCTACTCTAACGCTCGCGGTTTTGTGCAAGCCTAAGGACAAATATTGTGAGAACCGAAGTACTACATTGTCCAGAAGGGTTAGTAGTGTTTCTAGGACAAGGCGTTGGTTGGCTATAGGAACGTTAGGCTAGAGTTTGGCACGGCGACACTGGCGCCGTCTTTCTTCCCTGGTGGCGAGTGCAGGAAAAGTTTTCCAGTATACTCTACAATCGTATATGACGATGTTCGCGATTTCACACGTCATCGCGTGAGTTCTGTCGTGTGTTCGACCTACTTCAGCGAATGCGTACAATGCCTGATGAAATAACTGCAGGAAAGTGCGAAATAACTGAAATAAATGCTGGAAATAACTTATCCTTGCCACCACAGGTGGCGCTGATGGCAGTGACCGATGGCAGTGGGTGAACGAGCCCGTGAACGATTGTGAGATTAGTGCGCGATAGAAAGGATAGAGAAAACGAAAACTGCTGTTCGTTGCTTCATCAAAGCCATCAATCACGCATCAACGGACAACACGTACACACAGCAAACATTATGAACAACCCTTCACTGTTACCACTCTCCAACCGAACGAAACCCTGCAAACAAACGCGGGACCGAGCAAAGCTTAATCCTCACTCTCGGCCAAGCCTTTGAAAGCTCCGACTTCGCAATATAATGGCGCCGTGAACCAGACGAACAAACAGGGGACGTCCCACGGAAACCGCAGCAGATGTAACGCAAGAAGCCGTCTCAAAAACCTCATCTTCTCAACGCAAACAGCGCTTCCTACACGATACTCTCTCTCCATCCGTGACAAGACAAAGACTTTCTCGGCACAGAGTTCGTTGTTTTCGCGTGTATTGAAAAGGAGATTAAGTATGGTGGAAAGATCAAAGGAGGGTGCGCTTACTCGAGCAGAAGATGACGCAAAAAGACGCTCGACAACGACCAAGGGTAAACAGACAGGAGCGCGCGACTAGCCGACAGCGAGGGAGGTATATGAAAAGGCTCCTTTTTATGCCTGATGGACGGACAGTCTGGACATTTTCCCACGGTTTCTTGCTGGCTCGCTCGAAGGCTGTAAAGTGTGCGGTCCACTGAGGCGGATAGGAGTCCTTAATTGAATTTTGAGCGCTTCCAAGTTGGTGTGCATTGAAAGGAAAGGGAGGACCGGTGAGAAGTTTGCTAAGGGTGCCTCCTCACTCAGTGAGATGAAGCGATATTATATTGTTGTTCTTGTACAGTTGGAGAGGCCCATCGCAACGCCAAACCTATCGTAACGACAATGAGATTTGTGTGTGTGTGTGAGTGTTAGCGCCGCGAAGCAACGGTGGCTATGAGCGGCGTACAGATGTGGAGAGGTGGAGAGAGGACAGCAGGAAGGAGTGGGGGACAGGGGGTGTTTAATATGCGTCCTGGGCCGACTTCAGGGAGAACTGTGCCGACATTCGTCAGGAAAGTCTTCGGAAAACCCAGGGAAAACCTCAGACAGGACAACCACAGCAAACTCTCATCACAAAAGGAGCAAAGGGGGCCGAGTATTTTTGCCCACTTTTCGTTCCCGTAACGTCTCACGGCAACCCGGCACGTGGTGTCCCGTGTGTAGGTGTCGGGACATCCCTTCAAGCCTGTATGGGACCTTCGTGACGCCCGCCAGGGTGCGATGGATCGTGCTGACGTCATCGTGGAAACCGAAACCACATGACAGTCCAGAAACAAACGACGCTCTGCCGAACGAAATTACACGGTTGGCATCTAGACGTAGTGGAATCAGTCATTCTATTCTCGAAATCAGTCAATGGACTCATATGTCTTAGTATGACACTCTCTTCCACCACGCGTATTCCGCGAGGAAAGGCAATCTCTAAACGGCATTCACTGCGTGCATCGAATACTTTTTTATTTTCAGCATTCGTGGTACCTTATACAAACGTAAGACCAACATCGTTTATACACACACACATACACAGACTCGCGACTGCGTGCGTTCAAAGAAACGCGCAAAATAGCCAGGCAACACAAAAACAAAGGAGCGACTATTATCCTCACTTTTTCTAACCGCTCCAGCAGTTCGCGTCCTGTTCTCATTATGCTAATCAATCCAATCCTCACACCAAGAAAGCCTCCTCACGCTCGGCCGCGGGCTACACTCACGCCGAAGATCATATATCACTCGCGCCGTCTCATAGAGTGCGCGCGCTTGAAGAACAAAATGAAAAAAAAAAAAAAAAATCTGAAAATGCATTCAGTCAGTGAACGCATTTTCTGTATTTAATTTGTGTCATTGCACGCGAACTATTATTTGAGAGGACAGGTGAAAAGGAAAAAGAGAAAGAATGTTCGCCCAGAGCGGATTCGTACATGAACAAATGGTTGCGAGCTGTTGCGAGGAACAACATGAACATCATCAGTCACGGGCAAAGAAGAAATCGGACAAGCTAAATGAAGTGTTCGCCGAGGTTTCGAACTGAGCGCCACGCTGACGCCAGGAACGATTTTCAGGGCGATATTGGTGCAGATTCCGTGCATTTCGAATTTGGTGCATTTCGAATTCGATTTAGTGCATTTCAAATGTCCCACATTCTTTTGAACACTTTCTGAGAAACTTGTTATGGGTACCTTCACCGGCAGGTATTTAAGTCTCTAAGTTATGCGCCTTTCACGTAACCTTATCATTTTCATACAATACATTTGATCTCGAATCATACATCGACACATTTTCATACGCATGTCCCTGACTCATTTTTCTGCCGTTTAGCCCGTAGGCAGACTTGTAAAGTAATTAATTACAAGTAATTCAACTACAGTACCTCCTTAGCAATTCATTACTGCTAGAATTGCATCCCATATTATGTAATTGTAACGGTAATTGAATTACTTTTAAGTAATTAGTAATGCAGTCTGACTTACTTTTGGAACTATGCTTTGTATGCGATTTTGGATACAACCACATTTCAAATGTTGAATATTTTTTCAATGTCCGCGATTTTTACTTTCACGAAAGACTGGAATCACAAGATTATCGTAGCTGGAACGCCACGCGGACGCAACGCGTGTGCAGCAGTCAAGGCCAGGACAACTTCCGATCGTGTTTGTTGACGTTCATCATCGATACATGGCTGGTTGGCTGGCATGCCTATACCAACCAAGGAGGCAGTGAGAAAACGTTAGACAAGGATCTGATTCACTGATTCTGATTCTGATCTGAGTCACAAGTCACTGATTCTATCGCACATCCCGGGTTGAAGACAGACCGTTACCCACGTGACAGCCTAAACCAATCTGCAATTGCGTACAATTTTAACAACAACAACAATAACTTTATTTTGAGGTGATGAATGGGAAGTTTCATCGCCAGGGGCGATATTCTACCCTATATAGTTGGTGATGATGTGGGGAATGAAATAATGAGCCCCTTCCCAATAAGGATCAAAGTCCTAATGGTGTACAAAAAGGTCAAAAGAACTTTGATGGCAGAGCTTTCTGGATTTGGCCACGGAACAAGCAATTTTGAAAGAGACAGAGGGGGGTCGGTAGTGTGGGCAAATTTACAATTTTAAAAATGCAAAGAGAGCTGCAGCTTTTAGAATGGAAGGTCACAAGTCGTCTAATGAGGAGGCTACTGAAAGTTTTACATTTGAGTGTGGTAAAAAACAAAAGTGCTACACCATGGGAGAAATAATTTGAAAGGTATATATACCTGTCGACCCGCTTCAAGAGCATTCATGAACTATACAATGTGGGGCTACCCAGCAGTACTCCAATGAACCATGATTTCTTTTGGTAGTATATTCGTGACCAGAAGTCGTGTTGGGCAACACTCCCTCACTACAAGGAGAAGAAATTTTTTCTTCTGCTTGGCACGACTTAAAGAAGGACCCTTTTTCACTGTCTAATGTTATAATGTTTCTGCTAAGTAATAAGCAGATTTTCCCAGCAATTGTAAGATTGTACAATTATAAGCATTGTGCTCCACTACCACTAGTTTTGTTTTGTTTTTGTTTTGTTTTTTCCTGCCTTTCAGTCCACTAGTTATTTGTCTTTTCATTAAACATTCAATGAAGTTATGGAGCAAAAATATATATTAAAAAGGATGTTGACTTGATTTTAAGAAAAATAAAATGGAGATTAATTGACGTAATTACTTTTTGTAGTTAACTGTAGCTGTAATTGAGTTACAATTCTTATTTTGTAATTATAACTGTAATTACGTTTGTGGGCACGTAGTTGTAATCGTTAATTCGATTACTTTTGAAAAATAATTTTTACAGGTCTGCCCGCTAGGATCACAGTCCTCCAAAATATTCACGCTGCTTAGACTCTAAACTACATCGAAGAGTCACTCGAAATTCGTAATTCACATTTTGTGACATATACATCAGGTGTCTATTTCACTTTTTCAGCATTTTTTTTTTAATTCCACACTATCACCATGATTGGCCTGTGACTACGAGCTGAGTACAGAGGCTGACAGATGGAGCGAGTATACATCAAGACGGAGCATGAGAGGGGGGGTCAGGGTTAGTGTGTGTATTGGGCCGACTTCAGCAGGAACAGTGCCTGCCTGTCTCTTAAACGTCTACCAGAAAAATCAGTATAACCCTCTGAGTCCCCAGAATTACCTCAGAGCTATACCACCAACCGACAGACGTTGTATCCACTTAGCCACTCTGCTAGCTTTTGCTAATGCTGCGTTATACGTACCGATACCAGTACACACAATGTGTTTCCCCTGAAACGTCGAACTCAACACAGTTGCGGTGAAGCACACAAAGAGAAACACATTCCTTCACAGTATATATCGCACCCTCTCCCACCACATCCACACGTAATGTACCGCCCTACATCCGAATTATCGCCGTCCTCTAGCACCAGAGGTCGGCAATATAAGCTACACGCGTGCATTTGGAGCCAGCAACAGAAGCCGATCTAATAATGGCCACGTATTCTTTGATTGGTCCCGAAAACCCTCTCCTCCTCTCCTTCATAAAGAAGTGCCGACCATCCCGGGGTATCGAACGAGGGACGTATAACTTTTTTTTCTTCTTCTTCTTCTTCTTGTTCCGTTCAAATTATGGTCTATTAGCATTATTAAGTTTCAGCCCCTCGGTAAGCCCCTTTTTCTCGACGCTACCTGAGACCGTCACCTAATGTACCCTGAGTAGGGGTAATTAGATGGGGAGGAAGGCTTTTCTTTTTTATGTGGTTCAGGAGGGCATACCCCCCTAATGTGTCGTCCCTGCGCAAAGGCAAAGGGGGCAGAAGAATTGGCCGGTATGGTTGAACAATCCTGTTTGCATGATCTTTCTTGTTGTTGTTGTTTTTTTTTCTTCACTTACACCGCGGCTGCTGTTAGCACGAATGCCTCTGAGCAATATCCCCTGGTTGTGTCATTAGATTTTTTATTTTTATTTGAGTGTTCAAAGTGATTGTAGCTTGTTATGTAGAGTATATCGTGCGCATCCTGTTTTAAATTTCGAAAGCAAAAAATCGAAATAAAAAGTTTGTCGTTCTGAAATGTGCGTTTAGCCGCCCCCCCTGGAATGCTTTTCTCTGCTTTTCCTATACGCACGAAAAGATTGGTGGGAGGATAAAATATCTGGGTGTGTTGCAGCTCATTATACGTTCTTTAGGGTACGCGAGGGGAGAGGGAGGGCTTATTTCGAGCAATAATTGTCGGGTTATTTCTGTGAAACACCGGATCGACAGGAAGGTTACCTCGGGTGTTCTTGTTTTGTGGGAAGGTGGAATTGCGGGTAGAAGTTTGAAGAATCGTTCGGGACATTTATGCAAAGCGGTCCACAAAACGTGGGAAAATATGTACCAGTATAATCGGTTCTCAATTTTTCGTTTGTTTTTCTTCCCTTTTTTTTTTTCTTTCTCGCAAGCCTGCTAAAGATATGCGCCTGACAATAAGCTAAGAATTCTGTGGAATACTGTACAACATGCGCTAAAGACTTCGTCAGTCAGTGCCGTCCTGAAGCCAACTTTCGCCTGGAGCAGGATGACCCCCTCCCCTCTCACCTAAAATCTACCTATTGTACATTAGCTTAAAAAAAAAAAGCCAGGCGTACAATTTACGAACTCGTTCTCTGTCATTAGCTAACACACACACGACCGATATAATTTTTCCCGTTGCATAAATCTCCTGCACTTTCAAATCTCTACAGGAAAATTCTGAAACAAAAAAAAGTACAGTGAATTTTATAAATTCTGCTCTAAACTAGTGAAGCTATACAGTGAACATTCTCTCGCTTTATTACCCAACCTTAATAGAGAATTTTAGTACATCGTACGCTGTCGCCTTTGCGTACGTAAGGGATAGCGCGGTGGTTCTGCGCAATGCCCAAAATCTCTGTTTATATATTGCGCGTGCGCAGAGCCACCAACGCTACCCCTTCGCTACGCCCCTTCGTACCCCTACCCCTACCGCTACCCCTTCCTTACCCGTTCGCAGAGGCGGTAGCGGAGGATATACAGTCAAACTCCTTTATAGCGAACACCTTTTTAACGAAAATACCTTTACTGCGATTTTTTTTTGTCCCCTGAGTTTCGTTGTAAAGGAGTTTGACTGTACTAAAACAACAACAACTTTATTTGGGGGTGATGAATGCTAGGGGCGATGCTCTACCCCATTGCTTGCGGTGATGCGGGGAATGAAATAATGAGTCTCTCCCTTCACAATAACGATGGAAGTCCTATGATGTCCAAGAAGGTCAAAAGAGCTTTGAAGGCCTTACTACTAAAACTTATATTAAAACTCACTATTATCAAAGCGGACACATGTATTCAGATCCTGTGGCAGATCGCGTTCTGTGCGGTTCAAGCGCGATATTGACACAGATGAAGGGCGCGCCCCCTACACCGTCTACCAGAGATTCTCGCGGGAGCGCGCAACGGATGAAAGCTAATATTTGACCACGATTTTCGGCCAATCAGGGCGGAAAGCGATACACGAAATGTATCATGGCTGCTACAACCGTCTGTGCGTTTTTTTAAAGGGGTCTTCCCCCATTCGGTTCTGAGCTTCGACAGCTGGATGTGCGGTCCAGACAGGATTGTTGACAATGAGTCTGGAACGGGCTCTAGCAGGCATTATACAGCTTTATAGTCTTAAAGTTTAATTAATCGAGATAACTATACAACAGATTACGTTTCTTGTCTTTCTTTCATTCCGTGTTTGCGCCATGAGGCAACAGTGTGACTGCGAGTTTCTGTACCAGCATGGTTCAAGAGACGAGAGGGGGAAAAAAACGACTTGAGAGAGAGATCAGTGCTGAAAATTCGGTCACACGAGGCAGGACAGCAGCAGTGGGAATAGATCCCGCTAGCTCAAAGTCTTCAGCATGACGTCGGACTCACTGCCGACGAGCGATGCTGTTGTTCCGCCCACTCCTTTTACGTACTATTTGCGCAGCCATGTATTGTAAGGAAAGGTGGGAAGAAACGATGTTCCAACTGGAACACATGCTGACTTTGCCAAGCAGAAAAAGTATAACGTAAAGTGTAAGCAAACACACGCTTCACATATCTTACTTTATTACGTTGTGCTCGGTTTCACCATTATCAACACTCGTTTCAAACCCTGCATATTTTACTCGCATATTCCACGTCCTGTTAAGGCCTGTTCCGACATATAGCAGCGCACTAATATAGCGCGCTACAAAATAGCGCGCAAAAACAGCGCTTACTTTCATCGGACGGTTCTCACTTGCAAAGCGGCGCTAGCGCTATAATTTAGCGGAAGTTCGGTTGTCGTTTGCGGTCTCTCCCATCATGGCGCTTCTGGAGTTCGACAGCACGCGGACGAACAAGTTCCATCAATGGACTAAATAGAAAATTACCAGACATTTTGGATGACAAACTCATCAGTCCCAATGCGGTTGCCGTGCCGTGAAATGTGGAAGCAAAACAACTCCACGACTTCGGCGACGTCATCGCTGAAGGAACTCCTCGTTGGCCAACACGAATCTAGTGCTATTATTTTAGCACTAAAAAGGTTGGCACGAGCTCAACTCCTCAAGCGCTATTTTTTAGCGGTTTGCAGCACTGCGAGGGGGGAAATATAACGCTATTTTATAGCGCAATATAGCAAATCGTTATGTCGGAACAGGCCTTTACCTCTGTTTAGGAGCAAACGACCAAATTCTTATCTTTCTCATTGCTGGTTGATTATACCCTAGCGAATACAATTCTGAAACTGCGCATTTGCAGATACCTCACGGTCTTACAAGCGGGAGCTTCAAGAACTGCAGCTGGAGTCAACAAGGCACAGTCGAGTTGGAATACTTGGTGAAAGTTCCACGTGTCGACCACTGTCCATTGCAACCTCGACGAGAAGGTACGATATGTCAATGTATACCTATCTGCAAAATTATTACCGACCAGCAAATGAAGCGAAGGCACAGCTCTTGGCTACATCACCTCACAGTGCAACGCAAAATATTCGAGCTTTGCAAATAAAACCACAATCGTACTTGCAAATGAATACCTCTCCTTGAAAAATGCTGATGACCTTTCATTTCTGGAAGCGGGCTTCAGCTTGCGATAAAGTACTTTTGTCCGATATTAACGTGGGTTCAATCGAGGTGGTTTGTGCATTTTCTAGCGGAGGCAGGTACAAAATACTTCGTAGGAGACATGGCACTGGAAACAGCGAAAAGGTTACGACTTCGTTATTTGCACTCTGGATTTAATTTGGATAGATTGCCAAGCAGTCGTCAGGTACGAAAAAAATAAAAGTCACCAAAACGGTATGATAATTGATTATTTCCGTTCCTATTCCTCTGCCGTGATAGCAGAGAGTTTTAGCAAACTGTTAACGTCGCTTGCGTCGAACCGTATCAACCGGAACCAATCAGAGGATAAGATTTCGAGTCATACACGACTGTGATTGGCTCCGATAGGCACGATAACTTTACCAACGGTGTGCTAAAACTACCTAGTATCATCTGACTGAAAGAACTGTGCATGATAAAAATTCTGGTCATTCTAGTAGATGCGAGAGTGCAGAGAGTCTCCTAAACGTAGACAAACGCGCTGACGTAGCTATTTAGCTGACGAAGTTAGTTTCGCAGGCGACTGATAACGATAAACGCTATCTCTTTCATAGCAACGTGGAGGACAGGCGAAACCAACAGATAGGTTAAGCCCCGTGGAGGACAGGCGAAACCAACAGATAGGTTAAGCCCCCTGCTGCCTTTCAAGAACTGGACTGTAAAACACGTGCACATTTTTTCACATGCAGCCCCTGAACGTGGGCTGCATCAGACCGACAATAATACCTGTACACTTAGGAAACACGACTTTGCCGTCTAAAATTCAGCACTTGAAACTTACCCCCAACACGTTATAAACCATTCGACCCCAACCACATACTGCGAGCGACTAAAAACTTACCATCTTCTCATTGCAGACGACGTCCACTGTTCGTGTCCACCCTTCGAGTGCTTGTGCCGGCGAAGTCCAGCTTTACCGACCACTACAACTACGTCCATTCTGAAGCACACATGCGAGTCTCCTTCGCAGTTTTCATCATCTTCCTTCGGCACATCGCCTAGCTATTCTTCCCCGCCTTGCCAAGACTACAGTCAAGCCGCCGACCCTTCCAGTATGGCGAACATGATGTCGTCTGCGATCGAAATGCATGCGGACTCGGTGTTCCACATCATAGACAAAATCCTTTCGGTAGACACAAACAGCGAGACGTCGCTGAGCGATACGCCGTCGAACGAAAGTAAAAACACTTACGAAATGTCCTGCTGCTATGGTTCCCAGAATTACACCAACTGCCAAGTCAAAGCAGACGTCTACCAGGAAACGGATAGTTCGTGCAGTTACGAAGATGGCACGAGTCAGTGCCGTTTCTTTAACAAGCAGACGACACTGGAGCACGCGAACGCGTTCACGACGACAGAGCGCAAAGATGACACGACAAAATCGCAGACGCATTCAGAAGAAGATTACGTACTCACTTCCTTGGACGACCCTGATATCTCGCAACGATTCTTCGCAGCTATCGATAATATCTTGCAAGACTACGGGGCTTCAGAAAGTTCGACGTCAAATAGCAGGAGCAACTGCGCAGCACAGCAGGGAACGCCGTCTTGCTTATACGAAGAAGGTGGCTACGTGCAGTACCCTATCCCAAATATTTACAACCACCATCGAGCAGTGTACGAAGAGCGAGTCAAACATGAGTACATCGACATTGAAGATGCCCGGATGATGTCGTGCTATTTCCAGACTGAGTTCGAGCCGTGCAAAGTCACCGCTCACCATAGGCAAGTTCGTTCGGCGCATTGTGAACCAGCTCCGTATTCTGTGAAACAGTTATAGACACTGACTGTGTGATCGTGTGCAAGTAGTCAAATTGATGGATCTCTCCAATGCTGTTAAGTTTCGAAGTTTTAGACGCGGTTTCACTCGCTGATCCCTGTCCACCAGTGTTATTTTGCGTTGCACCCACTGTTGTAAATAATATACTGTGTCGACAATGTGGTCTGCGTTTCTGCCTTTAGGTTGTACGTTGGGGCTGGGCATATAATACAAGCTCCTTTACAGGTTCCTGTCTCTATACAGTCGACCATATATGTTTCGAAATTATCTAACTCAGTACCACGAGCGTTAGAAGTCGTGGTAAGTACTAGTAGATCAACAGACGCGACCGGTACCAACCTCTGCACTGTGCTGGAAAAAAGTTAATGGAACATGGAGTGGCGCCGTCTGAAGTACCTGGATTACTCTTATTCCATTAATAACATCACTAAAGCAAGGGACTTCAACTATGGTCCACCCAGGGATTTTCCCAGCACCCCTCCGAATGCCCCCCCCCTACATATATATGTACTTTTCCCTTGTTCTCCTTACATTTGTTTCCCTTACATACTTCACTGACTTTGCACTGGGCTTTCAGTGGTGAGTCGCACACCCTGACGGGAGGAATCACGTGCTACGTGACCTTCTGCTGCCTGCGTACCGCTGACGATAGCAGTACGCAGGCAGGCAACGTTTGAGCGGGTGGCGTCAGAAGGTCACGTGGCACGTGATGTCTTCCCGTCAGGGTGAGTGACTCACCACTGAAACTGACTCACCAGTGCAAAGCCAGTAAAGTATTAAAAGTAGAAAATTAGCCGAGGCTCTTTGGCTGCACGTGGAGTATGTGTTTGTAAGTGTTCAACGTCGCCACACCAGCAATGGACAGAACTTCCTTTTTTACAAGTATCTGTCCAATACCGCATACAAGATGCGCACCGCGTGAATGAGCGGGAGGCGGTCATTATTTAAATAAAAATTCAAATGAGTTTCGTGAAAAAAGCTAAAGCAGGGCGCCGTCGGCATTAAAATGGGTACTACCCCTTCTGGAGCCTTCAGTAGATACCTTTTAGAGAAAAATCTGCCACAGAAGCGGGTCATTTGTTGCAGTAATAAATTGGTTTCGGTTTACATATTTTTGTCGCGGCTGGTCGCGGTGAAGCGTCCCTGAGCGACCCCTGGTTTGCCAATTCCGAACGATGCGCAGCTACCCAGAGCTGACGAGCCGCAAACACGGCGAAACACGTCTCCTCTGGTGCTGTCGCATCGTTCCATGAGCATCCATATAGTTAGATATGCGCTGTAGTCTTGGCAAGGCGGGGAGGAATGGCTAGGCGATGTGCCGATATAGGTACAGATACGCCGCGCGAGCGCCCGCCCGCAACGGTAGAAAGGGTGCTTGGAGGTCACCGGAGGCACGCTTTCCGGCACCGTCCAAGCAGTGCCGCCAGTGACCACCAGGCGGAGGCGGAGCAGTTCCGCCGGGCGCGGAAAGTAGACACCGGTCCTAATCAGAAGGTATTCTACGTAACTGGACTACTAAAGTTGCTCTATCTTAAAAACTTCTTTTAGTACCTTCGTGTCTCACAAACACTGACGAACATTTAGTACTTTTACTCAGTTCGTAAGTTACTGCAAGATACTTCATTTTCCTTTTTTTTTTTTGTCTGTGTGTGTGTGGGGGGGGGGGGGGGCACGAAGGACGACAACTATTAAACTTACGCAGCAAGGAGGGGAGCATTCTCCCGCAAAGGTATCGGGGAAAAGAAAAGTATCCGAACGAGTATCTGTCTCCATTGTTCCTATTCGTTTGAAAGCAAATTTTAAGAATTGAAACTGGTTACAATAGCAAGTAACTTTCGTGAGTATTTAGTATTCCACTCAGTTACTTATTTGCCTGGTTCTCAGTAACCAAAGGTTTTTTTTTTTTTTTTTTTCGAGTAAGTATCTTGTACCAGCCTGAAGGTATGGTATCAAGGTGAGAAGACACAAAATTTCATTTTTTTTTCGGGTGTGCAGACTTAGTACAAGTTACACCACCCTTTCACTCTGAGCAACAGTTTTGTACACGTATATAACCAATGACTCAAATCACACACACACACGTTTTTGATTACAAACTTTAATATAAAATGCGACAAATCTACAACTACAGAATCCTATCTTGACTAAGAATCACATTCAATTCATTTTTACGAAAGTACCGTTTGGAACAGTTCGGCACCAGCCGTGCAGCAAGAACTGAACCGCGATCATAATAGAACTCACAACTGATACCACAATTCACGTCACGGGAAAAATGTGGAAAACACATCCCTCACCACGTGGGTCATAGAGCTACCTAAGTTGGAACACGACCAAGAATACTCTGGATACTTTGCTTCATATTTCTAAAAAATAGCTAGTCACACATTGATACAGATTTGAAACTATAGAACGGATCCTATATAGAGCTCTGTCATACTTCTACATATTTTCTACCTTCTGAATTAAATTAGATTATAAAAAAAACTCAAACCTTTTTATACACATATTATACATTTTATTTACAGTATTAAGAGTATAAAACTGCAGCTAACACATGCACGCACACAAAGGCAGAACCTAGTATGTATTCATCACACAATTATTCTGGCAACAGTGCAGTTGTCGAACAAATTTACAGCAATGACTATGAGGAATAGTAAGGGTATTTTGTGCGTGTCGTTTTGATTGGTGATTTTTTCACAACTGTAGTCTAGTCCACTACACCAATGAAATGCACGTCTGCACGGTCACTTCAGTGCACGCGACAGCACACGTATCACATGCGAAAACACGACACTAATACCACACAGTTTCCCCCCAAACTAAATAACGCGCAAAATCACACCAAAACCAAGTGTTCAAAAAAATTTAAAAGAGAATGGGAGAAAGATACAAATTATCGTACAGCGTGATCAAAAGATGAGACTTCCCCTAGCACTGCCAACGGGAAACAAAAAGTCACATTAGGAGGTGGAATAACGAGTATTTTGACCAATGTCATATTGAGAACAACTATACAGCCGGGGGGGGGGGGGGGGGAGCATTATTAGCTACAAACTGAGGAAAATAAAAGTAGAGGTTGCATAGCTTCATTCACACCTCAGAATTTGTTCCTCGAGGAAGATGGCGAGAGCCCCGAAATAATTTCGCAGTTCATAAGCACCTACGGGCAAAATCCCCAAACCGAGGACGTAGAGACGGGAATCTGTGACAACGCCTATGAAATGCAAGAAACAGAAAGAAGGCAGAGCAGGTACATAGGTGTTCAAAACACGCTCGCTGCAGAAACCGCACGGTTGTCTCCTATTGTATCACACAGCTCCAGTGTTGACAGATAATTTCAAGATTCCATTTGCTCGAGCCTTCAGCATTTAGCAACTGGTAGCTCTCGGACACACCCAGTATCCGAAACGGCCTCGTTGTACATCAGAATGAAGGCTACTGAGGGGGGCGGCAATCTCCGTCCAACACACAACTTCGGTGCCACTGCTTATTATGGTCCTCCGCCAGTGAGAAAATTTTGCGCAACCATTTCCATTTTCTCAGGACGTCCTTTCTTCAGAGGTGCCAGCTTGGTCCTCCTGGGAAGTTGACATTTCGGCCGTCGCCTGCAGCGAGCTGAGTGCCTTGAGTGACTGTCGCCTCTGCTGCTCCCTGCGGACGGCTGCCTCTTTGTCCCAGGGCTTGGCCTTGATGCGGTAGAAACGGGTTCCAACAGCCACTCTGTACCTATTTTGGGGCTGATAAAAAAAAAAGAAGCGCGTGGCACACCGTTGTTACAGAGGGTGAATGAAGTCGGGTGGTGCAGTCCAAAGATCGACGTTTACTTGCACAATTAATGGGTCGCAAACACTGTTGCACGAGTAGAGCCTGAAGTTTTTGGGAAATTTTTTTTTTCCCCCCAGTTCGGGGGGTAAAAATCGGGGGAATCAACGTGTGCTCTAAATTCATGCGAATTCGTGCGGAAAAACTTCCAGTATGCTAAATTCGGCAAGAAATCTGGCTCGGTTACTCAAACGAACTGGACTGGTTTGGGACAAACAGTGATGTAATTGTGTTTGCTGCAAAACAAGTTAGTGTTCATTCCTACACGTTTCAGTGAGGGCAATTTGCCAGGTAAAAATGGGGTTTCATCCTAAAGAGGCAACCTTCAATTCGGGGTGCAAATTCTGGGCAGAAAAGGAATTAAACCCGAAAACTTCAGGCTCTCTGCATGAGTAATGCACGACAGTTTTAGACAAAGGCTCATAAGGCATGGCTAACAGACTCCTGAATGCAGGCCTAGCCAGCAGGGAATACTGTAGTACAGCATCACAGTGATGCAAAATGTAGCAGCAGCAGTTCTTTCACTTACAAGCACCAGCACACAACAACGGCACTCAAAATGTTTTACGAAAGAGGTGCTTACCTTTTTCGCTTGGCAGTATTCCTTCTCCACCACTTCTGCAAGTACCCACCCTTTTCGGGTACACCCAGGACCTTAACAGAAAACATGCGCAACTTTTTGGCAACTGGCTTTTGGCAACAGGCTTGCCTCAAATGCTCTCAAAGTCCCTATTTTAGGACCCAGTGAAGAAACCAACCTGGCCTCAGTCCCAAGGTTTCAAGGCACTCAGTGTGTAGAAAGTGCAGAACAGGGCCCAGTACAAAGAGTACATAATTTTGGTGGCCCTCATCGTAGCATAGCAGCACCACATCCCCTACATTGCACCTGAACATAAACATATCTCAAGTCAGTAAAGGAACACAGTACAGATATGAACTCACTGCAGCAAGCACGTAGTTCATGGGCCACAACTCACGTTAAAATCGAAACCTTGTCGGCTGGAATTGGGGGTGCCTGAGCTCCTGACACATCAGACATCTCCATCTGAATAAAAATTATTGCAAAGAAGTACTTGAGATACACACATCATGTTTGTCATGGGGGGGGGGATAACCGGGCGGAATCGGGTTTAACCCGAAAAAGTCACTCCCTAATTATAAACAGGCCTTAAATGACAGTAGAAGATGACATATAATTAGACCCTGATGTTTTAGGGTTAAACCCGATTTTTCCCCGAATTTGCACCCCAAATTGAGGTTCACCTATCTAGGGTTAAACCCGATTTCTACCTGCAAAACTGCACCTAGGCTAGGCACCTCAAGGAATCGACATACTAGTTTCTCACAAAATATGCGACTGCCCCTTACTTCTGGCACTCTGGATAAACGGTACAGTGAACGTTTATTCTACAATAATTCCCGATTTCTCCCCGAACTCAGTCTGATGGTAATTTTTCTGCCCGAATTTGCATGAATTTTCGACATCAATTTATTGACCCGATTTCTACCCCCCGAATTCGGAAAAATATAAAACCCGAAAACTTCAGGGTCTACATATAATCCACAGAAGAAAAAAACAAGAAGAAAACCAAGCAGGTCCAAAATCTAAAATGCAACAACAGAAAGTGATCACATGATGGTTGCAGAGAAGTGCTGTCCACCATGATGCAGCTAGGCACCTTTCACCAAGCTTCTCTTTTTGGGCACAAGTGTACCGTACTACATGCGATTTTCAGTGCATATTTTGAGTGAAAAAGTGCACACTGGAACAACGAAAAGACTGCACCCGCTTGACATACTTTAAGCCGCTCTGAAGATGCCAAGCTTGCCAGAGATAACCCCCAAAGTGCATTAGTACTTACAATTTTCTGTTGCAGTTTGGAAACTTCCTGTTCTTTGTACTGAAGTTGCTGCATGAACATAAGCCATTATGTGAGACATTAACCGAGAAGACCTTCACATCTACGGTAACCTACATTTCGCAGCTCCGAGACGGGGTCCAACATAGGCAGCTTTACAGTAGATTCCCTGCATAACATAGCAAGAAATGAGCAAAGACAGTGCAAGAACACTGACTGAACCAGGCTGTCAACTAACAGGTGCTTACATCATGCTAGTGGCAGTGAGAGTGTCCATACGAGACTGCGAGAGCACAGAAACATCCCTGCACAAAGAAAAAAAAAATCACAGTGGTGAGAGCCACTATTTGGTGCTTAGAAATGCATACTCAGCACATGATAATATAGCCTGAGGCATACGGGGAACCAGCAATGAAACACGAGGGCCTTTATTCTGCAAACGGGGATGTACGTTGCGTGTTACTGCCCAAATTCATGGCGTGTAGAACATGCACATTTATGTGAGGGTGGCTTCTAAAACGCACTTGTCTTCAGACGCAAAGTCTTCAGAAGTGCTAAAATAGTACACGCATTACATAGGCAAGTCAAGATACGACACGGTCCACAATAGTTTCCCAATGTATATAACTCCAACTTACACAGTTGTCTCACGCCCCAAATTATTATTTATCATATACTTCTTCGTAAGTAAATGTAGAGTAATAACGTGGGGATATTGTGCAGGTTGCCATTTCTAGTTTGTGTAAGGCACGTCAAGCAAGCTGCCTCATGCTATAAATGCAATTAATTGAATTAATAAAATTAATGTAAATAATTCATAATTACTATAGTTAATTCAATTCACTCATGCTACAAGCAGAATACAAGGCGCCAAACTCGAGACCAAAAGCAACATACAGCAATGGAGTGACTTTTGAGATTCCCTCGTATGACAAATTTTCACAATCCTGCTGTCCCAATGTTGCTTCTTGACCTAAAAACAAAAAAAGGAGTGAGAAATGTAAAGGGATGGGAACAAGATAACCACTACTAATGACTGAATCAATGAATCCACCAATTCACAAAAAATCCAGATTCACCACATACCTGGTTCCTTTTCACTGCAAACTGCAAGCTCATTTTCCCGATTCTGTGACTCTTCTCGTGAATCAACATTATCTTGCACTGTTCTGTTTAAGGCTTCTTGTAAGGCTTTCTAGAAACATGAAAGAATGCAACAAACACGGTGATGGTCAAAGTAATTGCTAGCCCTTGTCAGTAGAAGGTCAGGTTCCGTTACAGTAAAATGTCTTCACTGCACATTTGAAGCACATACACAAGGAATATGGCTTGTATTTCTACAGGCCACTAAAACACATCCTCATCTATTGCACTGTATAGTGAACTGTTCAGGCTTGCAGTGGACTTGGCAAGGCTTGTATATAGCAGTCAGTAAAGGTTGCACAACTGGATTGAAATGAGCACTAACTGGCAGAAACCAGCCCTAATGGCATAAATACTTCTATTAGGACATGAGAGGGCTGAACACATGTGCATCAAGCATCATGTATGCTATGCCTACTATGAGATTATGTGATAAAAAAGCTTTTTTTTTGTATGGAGGAATTATGAGACTGACATTCTTTCCCATAGAGGCTCAGTCTTAGAATGATTTGGAAGGCACACCTCATGATCAGCTTGGAGTTGACTTATCCGCGCTTCAAAATCTTGCTTCAGCAATGTTATCTCAGACTGATGTTTTTCCTGTTCCTGCAGAAGCACCTGGGCGAGATCATCTTCCTTGTGTGAATCATCCTGTGAAGTTTCCATGTCACTGGGCTTGTCGTGCATCCCTTCCTGTCAAGAGTACACCACTTTGCTCCATCAACATCACCAGACAGGGTCTTTATTCAACGTAAGTGGAAAATGTAATTTTGAAAAATTAAAGATGCACTAAAGTCCAAAAAACTGTGGAATGAGCGATGCAGTGCCGTGGAATGAGCGTTGACGTCCCTTTAAATGCATCAATAAAAATAAGACAGCAAGAAGCACATTGCAACCTTAAAAATTCACGCTTTGTCGAGACCTTCAAGTACCTGCAGGAACGAATATTACAAGCAAGTTATAAAAAAACGATGTTACCTTAAGTTCAGACAATTTGGCCTCCCAGTCTCTTTGGCACTGCAACCGAGTGGCCTCCCGCACTTCCGCAAGCATCGTTTCATGTTGCAACCGAAGACTGTCAAGTGTAGGGAGATGTTACAATCACAATTCACAACCGACACTCCAGCGCTTAAAAAAAAAAAAAGAAAAAGTGATGCCCGACCCTTTGAGTTCTTGTTCATGGTTGCCGTCAAGTTCCTGCACCAACCGACTCTCTCGCTCCGAACAGAGCTGCTCCCAGTGAGCCTGAAGTTGGGCTTTCTCCTCCACGAAGCGCAACGTCAGGGACTCCTCCAGGTCCTGCTTCTCCCGACACAGCATCTGGATTTGGCGATCTTTCTCGCGCAGGCACTGCGATTGGTCGAATCGGAAGGATCAGAAACCACTTCCACCTATCGCAACGCGCATTCACCTCATCCAATTCCTGCACAACTTCTTCGTGATCTTTCTTGAGGTTCATCAGCTTCTCCATCGCAGCTTCCAGTTCCAATTCGTGCTCCAGGGTCATCTTGGCAACCAGGGCCTCCCGTTCCTCGTTCATATTGCTTTGGAGCTACGTAGCGTCAAAACGAAGCGAGTTTTAGGTTAATAAAAGAGCTCCAATCAATGTCGGCAGCCGTTATATATCAGTGAGGCCCCAGGTTTTCCGCGATTTCGCGGAATCTGGAATTCGTCGCAGAATCTTTAGTCTGGCACGGAGTTACGCAGAATCCCTTATTTTTAGGGGGTGTGTGGACATTAGAGTTCTCGAATCTGAATCGAATATCAATCACTCAAGGTATTAGATTTGTGCATCGACACGCGAATCGAATACCCAGTATTGCGAATATCAGAACGTTCGCCGAATATGAACGACACCTCCCGAAAGTGTGCTTCACCTGACGCCTTCCTGCGCGAGGTGAAGCCAGCCTTACGAAATTGCCCAAGCTGCAGGACCGACACAGACAGACAGATTGTAGTTTAGCTTAAGATAACGTTATCGCAGGTTTATTGTGCGATACCGTGCATGGAATGCTAAGCCACAACAGTGCTTTGAATAAATAATTTTATAAAAAATATTTTTTTGTTCCCACATTTGCCAAGAAAATGAAGTGTTTCCCGTTCCAAGCAGACGTTGAACTCCTAGCCGCAGAATATCGCGGAATTTACAAGTCGGTACCGCAGAATTTTGAATTTGCCGCGGCAGGAAACCAGGGGCCTTATGTAACAGCCACGCGCAAGCGTGAATTACATTTCCGAGTGCAGAATCCGAATCGTGCTTTAAGCTGTCCATCATCTGCGAGAGTTCTCTGAGCTTCTCCTGGTACATTTCCACCTCATTGTGGGCATCTTCCAGCTTCTTCTCTTCCACTTCCAGCTGATTTTGGCACTTGCTCTGCATTGCCTCGTATGCGTGCTGCATGTCTGCCAAGGCAGACTCAACTGCCCTTCTCTGAAAAGCGTACAGTGAGCCACAGTTAGCAGAAACAATGTTGCATCAATGCTTTCGTTTTGTTTGAAAAGCGCTGTATCAAGTTGTTCTCTCTTGTTGTTGTTGTTGTGGACATTACAGTGGTCTTAACTTATTAGACTTACTAATAGACTAGACTACTAGACTTACACCGGTACGCCAGTGCAGTCTACTATCAAATTTTTCAAACTTGGTAAATTGGCAAACTTGGCTTGCAATTTGTAAAAATTTGCTAAAAAGTCTGAGATGTCATTACATTGTTTTTTTCTGGTTAATTCATTTTGAGAGCAATATCAACTGCCCTTATACTGCCAGTGTAATGTGCATATTTTCATCATAACCAATTAAGAAACAGAAAAGTTTTGTGCTCATCCTTGCATTCCCCCTTAAGTGTACCTTAAATATTGGGTTCCAATTTCCCCACACGTACTGAATGCACCCTCTCAATGCCTCTTTTTTTTTAGTAAAAAATGTGCGTCTGATACTACGCAAGTAAATACGGTACCAGAATCCCCCAACACATTACACTTAGAGCCTGAAGTTTTCGGGAAATACTTTTTTCCCAATTTGGGGGGGGGGGGGGGTTAAAATCTGGTAAATAAACATGTGCACTAAATTCGTGCGAATTCGGGCAAAAAAACTTCCATTACGCTAAAATCGGGGAGAAATCGGGCTCAGTTATTCAAACTAACTGTAGCGGTTTGGTACAAACGGTGATGTAACTGCATTTTTCTGCTAAACAAGTAAGTTGGTGCATTCCTACAGACATCCCAGAGAGGGCAATTTGCCTGGTAAAAATCGGGTTTCACCCTAAAGAGGCAACCCTTCAATTCGGGATGCAAATTCGGGGAAAAGAATCGGGTAGAACCCTAAAACTTCAGGCTCCAATTATACTCGCACTTACCTTGCTGTCCTCAACATCGTCCTGCATGCCAGCAATTACCCCGTTGAAACGCTCCGCAAAACCTCTGATCTGATCCACAATGAAGCGATGGGCCCTCTCCAGGTCCTCGCGGAGACTCTTGAGGTCGCTCCGCATCTGCGACTGCGTCACGCACACCATGGCCCGCAGCCCTAGGGCCACCCCTCTCAGCCTTCGCAGCTGCTCGTAGTTTTGCTGCAGCTCTCCCTGCTGGGAGTATGTCAACACTGAAGGCATCCACAAACACTCGGGGCACCCAAGAGTAAAGAGAAATGACAACACACACAAAGACCGCGTGCAAACACAACTACCATACCTCGGCCTCCGCGAGGTTTTCATTCTTCTCTTCGAGCTGTTGTTGTAGTTCCGCCACAATCACGTGGTGGCTCTTTGTGAGAGATCCGTTATTCCGTACCGTTGTGCCGTTGCTGTCGGAATAAGACGAAGGCATGGACTCGTCGATGTAGAAGTCCGCAGTCATGAAGTCCTGCGACGTATTGCCCTGCGACGGATGGTGCGAAACGAGTTGTAACTGCGGCTGGCAAATGAAAAGCGACGGTTAAGAGTGTTTCTTGGCACCGTTACGAATTCAAGTCAAGGCCATTTATTTTCCTCATCAGATGAAGGCATTGCGGGTACATGGTGTAGGTCACTACAATTTCCAGCGACAATGCCTTCCAACAACTCACCAGAGAGTCGGGGGACTGCGTTGTCATTGGATCTCCCTGGCCAGCAGCGACGGCGTAGGACGTGGCACTGTCGGACTCTGGAGCAACGGAGAGACGATGGCCAACAGTTTCTCGGGGTTCTCCGCCTCCCAGGCTCCTCTCTGCCGCAGCATTAATCCCGTCAGGTGCGGCCGCTGAAGGGACTTCGCTGACTTCCTCGAATTCCTCGTCCGACTCTATGTTCTTCGGCGTTTTGTCTCGATCCTGTCCACAGGCTGGCTGTGATCCATCCATTTCTTTTTTCTGCAAATGAATGCCAAAGTAATGTAACACATTTAGAGCCTGAAGTTGCCGGGAAATAATTTTTTTTTTGTAAATTCGGGGCGTAAAAAATCGGGTAAATAAACGTGCGCTCTAAATTCGTGCGAATTTGGGTGGAAAAACTTCCAGTATGCTAAATTCGGAGAGAAATCGGTCTCAGCTACTCAAACTGACAGTACTGGTTTGGTACAAGCGGTGATGTAACCACATTTGCTGTCAAACAAGTTAGCGTTTGTTCCTACAGATGTCTCAGTGAGGGTAATTTGCCGGGTAAAAATCGGGTTTCGCCCTAATCAGGCACCCTTCAATTGGAGTGCAAAATCTGGGGAACAATCTGGTTGAACCCCAAAATCTCAGGCTCTAAACATATTTTTAAACAGTTTTGCTAGCTGTTTTGTTGTTAAACAGTATATTTAAACAAACCGCTACCGCCCTCATTCGGCAATGCAGTACGACGATACTTTCCCACAACAACGAGCATGTTTCTAACCTCCGACCCCGAAAGAGCTCCCTCTTGGCCAGAAAAACTCCTGTCCTGTAGAGCGGCCTTGTGGTCACTGTCATCCAGAGTGGTGTCCATCTTTGTTGTTGTGACGGACGACTTTGAGGACATCTCCGCTGCCTGCTGCGAGGGGGCGCCACTGGTGCAGGAACTGTTGGGCGACTGGGCAAATGCTCTGGGCATGTCAGGGGGCTGGACCACGTCCAACCATTCAGACATCTCGGGGAGAGCTTCCCTCAGAAAATCGATATCACTCATGGCCAGCATTGGCAACTTGTCGTCGAAAGGGCCGGGGTCTTGTGTCTGAACAATAAATGTTTGTAGTTTCATAACCACGGAATGAGCAACATAATAAAGATCAATACAAACAGTTTATGTGAACATTCAAGCAGACCAATACAAAGTAACAGCATCCATTCAACGTGGTGATTTTAATTATTAGATGATTCGATTAGACTATTTTATCGTCCATGCAGTTCCTGTTTGATCATCCTGGTGATGTTGATGTTGGTCTGTGAAAGAGACGAGCCTCATCGCAGAAGTTGAAGAACAATATGCATATCCAGAAGGTGCTGTAACATCTAGACATTGGTACTGGAGTCTTTCTGGGGTTTCAGAGCAAAGGGCCGATACTATATGATACTGAGTGCGGTATTGGTGGAAATGAGTAACGTTGATGACATAAACAACGAGATTTGGCCGAGGCAGACCAACAATTAGGGACGACACAGACAAGTAAGCCTCAAACGCCCAGAAATTAACGAATGCAAACAACTCAGGGAAAAGAGGTGCTGACGCCAGGAATCGAACCTGGGTCTTCCGAGCCGGAAATCAGAAGACCCAGGTTCGATTCCTGGCGTCAGCACCTCTTTTCCCTGAGTTGTTTGCATGCGTTGATGACATTTGAATCCCCACTAGCCTCTAAGCAAGGCCCCAGTCATGACAATACATGCAGCTGTGAAATTTTGAAATATGCACCTCCGATTTATTTACGTGTATCTGACAAATTATTTATGCAAATAAATACTCAAGAACAGTGTGTAAATACAAACAAAAATGCATTTTTCTGGGCTGTATTAAAATACGAGATCCCACCCAAGATCAAAATATAAATACGCATATTTATGTTTTAAATACAACGTATTTAAACACTGCCCATCCCTGTGCCATACGCTGTGCATGTCTCCCAGTTTGCTTACCGCAAACGATGGCGGGATGTCGCTTAGCCCCGGAAATAAGGTGCTGAGGAAGTGGCTGGAAATTTGCGAGTTGAACTCCTGCCTGTTTCGAAGTTCGGTGTTGAGGAGTTCTCTGCACTGCCCGGATATATTTTTCGCCCACTAGAACGGAACGGAGAGAGAGAGGGCGCGGAAATGTGATCGCCTTCAATGCAACACACATCACAGAAAAAATTGAAAGGTCCACGATACGATAGTTGTTCGCGGCACGAAACTGCAAGAAAGTGCCAACCTCGAGAAAGACGACCGAGAAACTCCGCCGCCGCACGACTTCAACGACGGCCCGAACGTAGATGCCCGGGGCCATGTGGATCTGCCGACAGAGTTCCAGGTACCTGTGCAGCCGTTTCATGTTCTCGTGGTTGAAGACCAACTTCCGGCTCACTTCCGAGATCGAAGTTTCTACGTAGATTATCCAGCTGCGCAAAAGGGGGGTAAATATTCAACACGAACCTAGGAAGCAATGTTGGCGACTGCAGCAACAAGAGCTCACCGTAGCCTCGTCTTGAGGTTAGTGGACAGTTCGTCTTTCGCAGCAGCGCATCTACGCTGGATATCCCTGAGCTGCCTGTGGTTGTCTACCATAATTTGAAGCTGTTTTGCGTGACTCGAGCACAGGTCTGGGAAGATGCTCGGGTCTTTTAAGTGCGAGGCCCGAGACTGGTTCTGAAGGAATGCCTAGAACAACAACACCACGTGCCCTTAATAGAATACTACGCTCTTTATGAAAGGCACGAGAGAAGGCAAAGAAACAACCACTACCTGTGCCAATTCCTGTTGATCCTGGACTAGCCTCTGAGCTTTGTGCATCAGATCTTCTAGCCCAAATAATCTCTCTTCTAATCCCTTTATTTCCTTCATGTTGGAGTTATCGGCTGCGCTCAGAGCTGCTTGCACTTCACCTTGCAGACTCTCCAGTGTCCCCTGGTTTAACTGCGAGATTTAAAAAAAATCTTAAAAACCTGTCACAAGAGAGGACCTAGGCATCTAGCCGTATCAGAAGTGTTCTAACCACCTGCTTCAAGCCACGGTTACACTGTTCTGCCATTTGGTCCAAGCTGCTCTGAGCATCCTGAAATAGCCGTCATGGTAAGTAACGTGCCAGGCATCGAGCGCGTAGTACTTTACCTTCGAGCTGATCCATTCGAGGAGGGACGGAGAAGGGACGTTGACTGTCGGCCTTGTGTTCCGAGAGAGCAGTGCCGGGAGGATGGGAATTTTGCCGAGCAATTTCAGATCTTCACTGAAACTGCGCGAGAAATTGAAAAAAAAAAATCGATCTTGGGCAATACCCGTAGTGTACAACAGCACTGGGAACAAAAACTTATGGTTGCAATGACTTCCTATTCGAGCTGCTTGCAAAATTAATAATATACTGGAAAAAAGTACCGTACTCAGGATATGCAATGTTTCCAGATGTTCATAAATCCATGCACGCATACCATGATTGCGGGACATGCACAAAAACGTTTTTGCAGCTCTTTACCATGTATGACACTTACCATGTATCATAATATATCATAGCATAACACTTAGCATATCACTGTATGATACTTCATAAGAGTGCTGGATTTATCATGAGACACGGTATAAAGTATGCCAAAGAGCCCAGCTCATAGCAAGTCACAGGGAACCTGACATTCAAGTTCTTTCCCCTCATTGCCATTTGTTTGGAGCATGAGACAACAGTAGACAGTTTCACCTTGAATGTAGATATCACTCTGAAAGTACGGCTGTGCATTCATGTCAAGGGAAATCTAAAAAAGTTCAGTGATACACCCCACACAGAAGAAATACAATTCGAGACACATCCAGAAGGGTGGGTTACCTATCAAGTAAAGCCGAGTAGTCCGAGTGCGACAGAAGAAAATTTTGAAACTCCTGTTCAACTGCAGATGCCCTATTACGGAAAGCTCTGCAAGAGAAAAGACAATTAACCTTATATTAATTATATATTAATTATATTAATATAAATAGTGTACGACATTATATAATAATAATATATTATAAAACATAATTAATATAAAGCCATAAAATTATGCAAAATACTGAAACACCGTTAACTGAATTACTGCCGGACGACACTCACACTGTTGTGTCCTCTAGGTTTGCCACTACTGCAGCCCATCCCTGTTGTTGGAGATGCTGATCGTGTACAAGGAGCTCACAAGCCTTGGTGACACCCCGTGCAAGGTCAAAGAATTCCTGGAAAGGACACGTCGCAACGTGCTCACATACAAGACGTCCTCCAAAATGTGAGCACTCCTCACCTGAGCCAATTGGGTCCTCGCTACCACCGTGTTGTAGGCGGGAGGCAACGTGAGGGCAGCGTCTACTTCCTCCCGCATATCCCGATCTGGAACGATTGCGCAATATTCCTTCGTTCTTTTTTGTTTCGTAATTCTCACACAAAAAGATAAGAAGATTGCAGGAGCGAAATGGCAGCCCCGAATTGTTCTGTACAGATTGCCGACGCAGTTTATCCTGCGTGCCCTCAAGAATGCACCCTCATTGCTAAAGGCCATCGCATGATTTTTAGTTATTGAAAGTTTATTTATTTATTTATTTATTTAGCAATACTGTTTGTCCTTGTCAGGACTGCTACAGGAAGGCGTCACAAAAGAAAAAAAAAAAAAAAAGAAATATTACAAGAACAAGAACAACAACACCTGAATCATGTAAACAATATATTATATCAACCAAATGCAACAACTATCAAGCGTGGGAATTCATGGATGTCGTCGACAGTGGCAATTGACCGGGGCAGGCTGTTCCAAAGAGCGACAGTATCCGGAAAAAATGAATACTTAAAAAGATCTAAATGTGATGTAAATGGCTTAATTAAGTTGTTTGGTGGTCGAGTGTTCCTTGCAAACAAGAGAAGTGGCATGCAAGCGAAGTGAGACGTTTTGGTGCACAAAGAAAATTGGGATACAACATACTTGTACACTTTACGTGCACATCTTTTAGCTTCGATACTTATAAATAAAGCTACCGTGTGAAATGACAAACATACGCTGCCACCACTCATTTTTCCTGGAGCAGAGTGCCAGCAAAAGGTCAGTGCAGCAGATCACAGAGTAAGTACAGATAAATGAAGTGTAAAGAAAGATTGGCATATATGAGATACAAGCAGAGGTTACTTTTTTTTTTTTCTTACTTCCTTCATTTTTGTATCAGCTACAACCCCACAATCCCTGCTGAGCAGACATGATACCAAATCTGCTGACATCAAGCACCCATGGTTAGAAAGATTCTTCCTCAAAAATTTATCTTCATTGCAGATTATTCGCACCTCCCCTTTCCGAATGGCCAAGAATACCTATGCAGCACAATGTACTGAAAGTTGAAGTACAGGGTTTGCCAAGATAAACTTTAGGGTTTGTAACTGGGACAAAACAAATAAAAACGGAGTCGGGAAGCTTTAAGTAGATGTTAGAGAACCTATTATGCAGCAAAATTTTCTATTGATACCACCACTTTGCCAGCTTCCCTGCAGATAAATAGTGGAAATTAAAAAACCGGCTGTACCTGTGTTTCCGAGCGTCTATACCACCTGTGTGTCAGCTCCTCCCGTCAGGTGGCGACACGGTCAAACACAGGCCAAGTGGCAGTATCGATATAAAATTTTGGTGCATAATACGTCCTCTACTTTACCTTCCCGACACAGTTTTCATCTGTTTTATCTCCATTAAAGACCGCAAAATTTATCCTGGCACACCCTGTACGTACATGCACCTCCACTTCTAGTACGTTTTGTCAGGCTCGCAGAGTAGCAGAAGACGTGTGTCTGTGGAAAACTTTCTTACACGAAAGCTGGTGTTCGCTGGACTGCAGAGGAACTTCGGACTCAATGGCCGCGCGATTAAAGAGGAAGATGGGGTTGGTGTCCGTTCCCGCGCTGTACCGTCCAACGGCTGCTGCGGGGTGAAGACTCTCGCCCCCACTTACGAGGAGCACCTGCTTGTCGGGGGAAACGTCGCATTCCTGCGCTATCACCCCTTTCAGGTGCTCCACACTGGAAATGTTGAACACAGGTTACATGCACACACTGTTTCCCTTACGTTTCCTCTCGCGCTTAAGTGCTTGGAGTTATAAACATTCACAAACAGGGAGACAAGTGTACAACTCTTATCAGTTCTGTTATCAGTAGAACAGTAACATTTATAGAGAGCACTCTACAATCTCTCACTGGGGAATGCGGAAAGAAACGAAACGAGAGCATTGTGTTGTCGCGCACGTTTTAACGTGTCGTAACACGTGAACAGCTGGCATAACCTGGGATTCCGCACGTGTTTATTTCCTACATTCGTCGTGCACAACAGATATGTTCCGCACGGAATAGCAACTCGCGCACACGGTGAACAATGGCAATGAACATAATCAGCTGATCACATCAAGCACTGAGCAAATACTGCAAACGCAGTACATAGCTGTAAGCCAGTGCAGAATGAATGAACCTTGATCACCGCACAGTAACGCTACACGTCCGATACATGTTACCATGGTTACGGGAGGAACGGCCGTCAATACCTCTCTTTCATACATACATACCTCTCCAAAGCGTGGTTCATATCAAAGGTCATCATCTTGCCAGTATCCACACGGAACACGTAAAGCATTTTCGTCTCCTCGCTGGGAACCCGCGCGACGACCTGAAACAGTGAGAACGCGTTTCCTTTTTGTCGCGCTATCAAGGAAAACTATGATGTAATACAAAAGTGTGTTCAAGGTCGGTCCCATTCATTAGGTTCATTGAGCAGAGTAATGACCGTTTCCCTAATGGGGCTTATCTCATTTCTGAGCGTGCGTCAAGCACAAAGGGCACAACCATATGTGTCGCAATAACAGCATGCCTGGAAACCTCCGTAGCGAGAAATACAACCCGCCAATTGGCAACAGCCGATTCCTGGAAGGGCAACAACCTCACGCTCCGTTAACACCTTACCTAAGAATCGTTCGGTGGAATTTTTACTCTGTTGAAGTCGGATGGATAGAGAAGAGATTGGCGAGCGTCGAGTTTGGCCTTGAAATAACGTTCTGGATGTTGTGCACTTTCGCCATGCGCTGTTGTTGCTTCATCGCACCAGCTTACGCATCCTTCCGTGTTGTCAAGGTGGAGAAACGCGTCTCGTTGCTGTGCACCGATGCAGGGAGGCCCGAGTCCTTTTCTCACATCCAGGCAACATTTGGAACGGGCGATCCTGTCCCGTCTATCTCTGGCCGAAACGAAGACGCTATTCACCCCTCGTTCGACTTCTAACAGCTGACGCCATTTTACGCTATTTGCGCCATCGCTGAGCAGGTGGCGTCTGCGTCGTTGCTAGGGTGTACAAGGTGGTGGCGTCCCTGGCAACGCAAGCAGACGAGGGTTTTTGTTTGTCATTATTTGTCCCAGATTTCCCCGCCGATCGACAAATTTTGTGCTGTCTACACAGGCTGGAAAATAAATTGAAACACCCGCTGCTGTTTTCATTCACCACACCCAACCGCACGTCACGAGCGGTCACGAGTAATAAAAGTAGAGTAGAGTAGGAAAAACGAAACAGCAGACGGCGCCCGTGTTGATGTTTCCAAAACAGATGCATTTTTGAGCTCGCTGTCGTCCAAAACAACGAAGGCTAACGGCGATTATGTCAGCTACTATTAACTGTGCCATGGAAATGACGCTCCTCAAAGACTTACACCTGCCGCCCCGATCAGAATGCACCTACACATCGTGCTACTGCGAAGAAAATGTGTGGAAGCTATGCGAGCTCGTCAAGTTGTCGTGTCCGGATTTGCTACGGCGCTGTTTCGTCGTGTTTGTTTCAAATCAGAGGGCAGCGGTGCCTATTTGGAAACAGAAGTCTGGTACCGAAGAAAACGGCTTAGCCGTATGGGACTATCACGTCCTGTTCATATACTGTCCAGCAGACGACAGACCATCTCGAGTTTACGACTTGGACACGGTCCTTCCATTTCCTATCGACATTTCAACGTACATCGCGGAGGCGTTCCAGCCGACGATGCCAGTTCTACCGGATTACCGACAGATGTTCAGGGTGGTGGCAGCCGATGAATTTTTACAAACGTTCGCTTCGGACCGCACTAGAATGAGGCGACCAGATGGCACTTGGATCAGAGAACCACCTGCGTACCCTTGTATAAGGACATCCGTGTCGACAAACAACATAGAAGATTTCATTTGTATGGACAAGGGGATCGGATATGGAGAAGTGCTATCCTTAGAAGAATTTGAGGAATGGTTTTCTAGGTAGAAGCACGCAATCAATCTGTCAATTCCTACAAGGTTGCTCACATATCACTTCTCTGTTTGTGCTATGCCGGAAAACGAAACTTACCGGTACAGTGATGAGTAAACTCTCATAATCGCTCAGAATGCAGAAGGTGGGGAAAGGGAAAGAGAGAGAGTGTGTATGACTCTAGAATGACCACAATTAACCTGGCTGAAGGAGTCACTGAGTGTGTCATGCTATACAGACTGGACGCCAATGGTTTCTTCAGAAATACAACTATCCAAGCTCATGATCTACATTTATACTCAGCATCTCATACTTTCAAAAATATCGACACGCATAGGGAAGCATGAGCAGGTTGAAGTATGCTGTACGTGATAAATAACTTATAATGCATCTGTAGCAGCTGCTTTGATCATTTTGGTATAGTAATATATATGACCTGCTGCAATGTTCTACAAATACATAATTTCATATCGATAATACAGAAATAAATCAGATGAACTGTAGTTATGACCATGGAGGTTTTGTATGTTTTGTTAACTGACCTACTCCCCTTTAATGCTGTGCTACACAGGGGAGTACCAGTCATTATCCTATACCAGTACCAGTCATTATCCTATTCATGAGAAAATAATGCATGTAGAGAACAATGAAAAAAAAAAAAATTGTCTTCTAGCCTGATGCTTGTCCATCAACTTTGTCCATAATTTTGTTTTAGCAACACACAGTAAGCACAATTTTTTTTTATAGAAACAAAAAAAAACTTCTCGAATGTACCATAATAGTCAACTTTTGCCCGAATTTCTGCACAACGGTTGGATGTTCAGTCTTGTGAAAAACAGGGTGAACATGGGACGCTCACAAAAGTTACACTAGGTAGCACCTGTACGGCAGTTGATAAAAGAATTAAGTACATCGTACAAGGAATGCCGAATGTCTGTCAAGATATAAAAACCGGCTGATCCAGCAAAAAATGATTTTCCGAGCCACACAGTGTCCCTCGACAAAGACAAGACGCAAAAATACCTAGATTGAATCCGGGCTACTCTCCATGGGGCAATCTTCGGTTTCTCAGTATCATGTTGCAGAGTGAGGCGCATTGTGTCTTCCATTCCATCGCATAGGGTACACAGGTAAGCCTCTTACCAATAGTATGCTTCATCAATCCCTGAAAGTGCAATACATACATTATTACTGTGCATGTGATACACCAACCTACTGTTTGATGTACTTTTTTTTTAGTATCTTCTGTAATCGTCTAAACAGCCTAAAAGCTAAATAAATAAATTTAATTCTTATTTTCATAGTACCAAGCACCTGAAACCAAGGCTGAAAACGAAGAAGTCTTTCTTCCCTTAGTTTTAAAGCTTCACCTTCTTTTTTTTTTTTTTTTTTTTTCGAGTTTTAAGGCTTTGACCGTGATCCAACGTACAGGAACGGAGTTTTTTTTTTTTTTTTACTTCTTGCGTACATGCAAAGCTGGTTGATAATCTACGGAGCAACCAACAAACGAGACCATCTTGTTGTATAGCAAGTACGTACTCCCAAAACACAGGGAGTTTATTTGATTCGATAGTTCACAGTTCATTCAGGTGGTCTGTTTTAAGGTAAACTTTTATCCAGTATCAGATTTAAAGAGAGCACATGATGGTGTCCCATCAAATCCCATTTTATAAATGGAGATTTTTTAAATCCTCATAAAAACCACTTGTCCAGTCGGAACTTTTACGCACTACAATGTCGGCGCTACTGCGAAATAGAAAGACAAATAAATAGTTCTCGTACAGCCAGCAAGCTGGAATAAGTGAACTAGTATTTTTGACGACAGCGTGTTAATAAATGAATCAAGTGTTGCAATTTACTGTGCACATCAACGTGTGATACTGTAATGCAAGGAGGCCATACTTTACAGAGTTAAAATCCTGTAAACACCCCACTTCCTTGCAACCATGTGAACCCACCATGCACAGTGCAGGACAACCAGGACAACCCCTTTTGCTCCCCTATGTACTACTCCTTCTAGGACACTAGGACACTGAAATGGGAGGCACAGCAGCCGTACACCTGGTTACGTTTTTTGTTATCGCTGCTGCTCGACGAAAGGTGCCGGACGACAAGCCATGCGGTGTACGGGCTGTAAGCACGGATTTGTGGCCACCTCCTTTTTGAGTTAAATCATCAGTGTTTTTAGACCATTAGTGTGTTTAGACCGTTAGTGTTTTAGTGCCGAAGAGGTTACGAGTGTTGATGAGGCTTTTACGACTCCACAGGTCTGCCCTGAATCTCACGAGAACTACATCAACGTTCATGTCATCTGTCACAGCCACAACGACGCTGGTTGGCTTGAGACCGTCGACGCAATATACGACTCAGGTACACGATGTTCAAGCTGTAATGGTCACTCTCGAATATTGTAATAACCTGCGGATATGGGAGAGGGTGTAAGCTTGTGTTCACAAGGTTTCAACGGCGTTCCGCGGAACCTTCCGATCGTCGTAGCCCTCAGAAATGTACGTTGATACGACCAATTTCTTAACTTCCAGCTGTGAGTCACATATACAGCACCACAACACGAGCTATGCTTCATTACCCCAGCAGAAGATACGTGAGCGCAGAAAACGTATTTTTCAGCCGATGGTGGAATAATCAGTCATACGAAGTGCAGGGACAAGTTCGTGAGCTCATTGAAACAGGTAAGTGACGTACTTCATTCGCAATACCCCTGGCATAAATCATTAGCAACAATGCGTGATCGAGTCATCTTTGCCTCGACCTACGTACATGTCACACGCATCCACCTTTTTAGAGCAGCGTTCACGTCCGCACCAGCAATTATGTTATCGGTAAGATTGGAAAATTTAATTTAATTTTAGGCGGGTATTCAAAGGTCTAGAGGGAATGCCTGTGTGCAGAGCAAAGTGGAGTCTTAAAAATTAAAAAATAGGGCGTCTATTTTGTTGCGTTTGTTTTAATTCGATGTCAGCGTCGCGAAACGACTGTGTTATCTACATCAGGACTACCCACTCCTTACCTGTGCCAATGTTAAAAACTATAATTCCACTCCACACATCTTTCATTTTATTGAACTTTAATGGCATTGCAACGCTTCATCTCAAGTTATTCCGGAGAAATGTAAGCTGCCATTGTTTGCGTCGACATGAACCTGCATTCCAAGTTTTACGGCAAAGGGGTAATAAACATAGCATAGAAAACCGGCACCGCGAATATCGAAACTCATGCGGCTCTGACATCACAGCAGGCATCTCGGCCAATGCGGTGGCGCGGGAGAGGTCACATGCTTATGACTACCAATGGGAATGGCCGAAGCTCTGATGTCAGGGCTTGACAAGTAGGTGTGTTCGAGGGTTTCACATCTCGCCAAGTACGACGCATACAAAAATAATTCTGTTTTCCACAATACTCTATTGTGCAATGCAATCAGGGCCCAGTGCTGTGGGCTAAAACCCGCTTCTACCAGTCTTAGAAGGAGTTCATCATTTCTTATTATTACACACAAAGCATACTGTGTATATGGGACTTCCCTCTAAGCTACGGGGTAATAGCTTTGCAAATTTCGGCATTACTGATCTCTACTACGGGAATATGTACAACCCTGAGATTATGGTTAACGAAACTTCTTTCTCATGTCAAATGCAGGCAGGCTTCAATTTGTTGGCGGCGGATGGACACAGAACGACGAAGCGACAACGCACTATACAGCTATTATCGACCAGGTGACGCTCGGACTCAGATTCTTGAATGACACCTTCGGGGAATGCGCTGCCGTCAAGGTGGGGTGGCAGATGGATCCGTTTGGGCATTCGCAGGGCATGGCTTCCATACTTGCACAGGTATGCCTGCATGCTCTTCAGCTGATACCCGTGTTTATGCAAAGGACAGGAGATTCATGCGGTGCAAAATGAAACCACGGGACACACTGATTCGCACAAATGAGATGCCAAATTTTTTCTTTTGCCAATCTTGACAAAGATACGAAATCAATAAAACGAGCGATTGTATTTAAAAAAGCAATCCGTAGTCTTTGCGATGGCAGAATACGCAACCTTTGTGGTCACTGCTATCGAACGTGGTGATGAACACGAAGAAAACACGGATGGACAGAGCATGGCGTCCTACACCACCTCGGACTGCTATCGAAGGCATGCAGAATGTGGTGTCTGCAGCCGTAAATTTTCACGCGCTGCAGCAAGAACACTGATCGTGTTTCCAGTTTTCCGCCAACTAATCACATTACGTTATGAACATGTGCACAGATGGGATTCTATGGACTGTTTGTCGGAAGGGTAACTGCAACTGAATGGAACCGGAGAGCAGCATCCAAGAAGTTGGAGTTTGTGTGGAAGGCGTCGCCGATTCTAGGTAACACATTTTTTCTTTGTCTGTTGTTGTCACACTGTAACACTGTTGTAATTTTGTGTGGGCTATATTTCTAAATTACTATACATTCACGCTGTGGCGCTCCTCGATAACTAATTCCAAATGTGCAATGACAGCTTTATTAAATCCACAGGCAGGAAGGGTGACCTATTCACAGGCATCACATACAACTGGTATCTCCCTCCTCATGCACTTTGTCTCACGGAAGTGTTCTGTGCAACTTACGACAATCCGGTAACTATTCCTATTTCCTGTTTGTCCTGACATCTCGCAGAATACAAATAATGCACACATTTCATGGTTGCAAAGCATGTACATAGGCTAAAAATAGGTGGAAACCCACGTTAGGAACCATAGTTTTTACTGCAGTACGCTGAAACTTTTTCTCGTGATGCAGAAAAGTATCTCGGACATGAGCAAGGACGTCTTGCAGGAGCTCATAGATCAGGTACCTACTTGTTTTCGCACGTTGCTATTAATCCGTAAACTTAAGGTCATTACTAATTCCATGCCCCGAAATTATGTCCCGACAATGCTGAAGATGGCTCGAGTCCCAGCATACTCCCCTAAACACCCTACGAACAATTTTCTGCATTGTTCATAATGCGTACAGTCTAACGCTTTATTTATTTATTTATTTATTTGTATGTGTCTACTAACAGCCTAAAGCCTTACCAGCAGTACAGAATAAAAACACACACCATAGGAATGTATTAATACAATAAAATGAAACGTTCATAGCACAATGAAAAAGAATGCGGCTCGCATTGGCCATACTTATACAAACATCAGAGTTCACATTCACTTGTTCTTTGTTCACTCGAACACTCATTCACGCAATATAACGGGAAAAAGGTACAGAGAGGAGCAATTTATTCTGCAGGCGAAGGCTTACTCCACCAACAACATCATGATAACACTCGGCGGCGACCTCTCCTTCCAGTCCGGTCACAACTGGTTCACTCAGATTGATGCGGCAATAAAAAGTGTTAATACCGTTGTGAGTAGTCGTCCCTGTAGAGTCTCGACACTGGTAATGGCAGTTCTGATCTCCTTTGAATGTAGGCGAAAAAGACCCACAAGAAAGTGCGTCTCTTTTACTCGTCACCGCTGTGCTATTTAACGTCGCTCTACGCAGCCAACAAATCGTGGCCCGTGCTTCGCGGAGACTTCTTTCCTTACGCGGACAACCCGCAGAGGTACTGGACGGGCTTCTACAGCAGCAGGCCCAACCTCAAGTTCTATGCACGTTACGCCAACGGATTCCTTCAGGTTAGTACCGCACGGAGACTGTCACAGTACCGTAAGGAGTGTGCCCATGTTCCTCCCATAATTCATCTATATAGTCCTATTCATTATTCATCTGTATTTCTCACCCATACCTGGGTTTAAAAAAGTATGTCAGTTGTGCAAGTACATTAGGTGGTCTTTGTTGGTTCCGCTATACAAGGGTGTTTCTTTCTAGGTGCAACAAATTTTCGTAAAAAGGGGAGTTGCCGTAGGACGCGAACCCCTAAGAACCCTACTAACACCCTATGTCTCAACTCGAGGCTTCACACGTCCATCCGACAGACAGATGGTCACGATTTTCCAACTTGGGGGTTCTAATGCTGACTCGAGACGGGACAAAACACCTTTAGAGTCTCAACCGGATTATGTTTATTAGGAATATATGTATATTAGGAATAGTTAGGAATATCTTTATGCACTTCAGTCACGGAACATATCTATACACTTAGTACAGAATAAACGGACTATCCTCACTCAGACCGGCCTATGACAAACAGTAACTGTCAGCCCTCAATTTCAAGGTGCTCATTCTACCTGATTACATGCTCCCACTATCTAGGCAGAAGGCCACGCGTTTGTGCTTTGCAGAGAAAAACGCTTTCTCGCCGTTCTTTGTCAACTTGGCAAGTTCTTGGGTGCCCATGTGACCAAAGTGTATAAATATGTCCCAGACTAATACATGTAATCCAGTCGGGAATCTGCAAGCGTTCTGTCCCGTCTCCGTTATTGTAACCTTCTGTCTCCCGTCACCTTTGCTGCGGAAAGGGCGATATGAACGTGTGCCAACTCGTCCCCATTCATCCATTCTACCTATACATAATGCCTATTCTGGTTCAAATTCAACTTTCAGGCCTGCAAGCAGCTTTCAGTTCTTGGCGGAATGAAGGACGCGAGAGCGCAGAGGCTAAGTGAGCGACGCTCGTGTATATGGTGAGGGCAAAATAATGACACCTCCTGTAACTGTTCTGGTTTCAGAGGAAGCGGTGGCCACACTGCAGCACCATGACGCAATAACGTGAGTGTGACAACCAGCCTAATCATGAACGTTCACTGCTTTCATGTGCACTTTACTTTTCTTCTATTTTTTTTCCCCCGAAGTGGCACATCGAAATCTGCTGTTGTACAAGATTACGCACTTTTGCTCTCGAAAGGGATAGCTGATTGCCAGGTATGAGTTTATCTTGATGAATTTTTGTTCCTGATTATCTTTGCATGCCATACACTGACTAGCAGGCAGTGTACCTTCACAGGAGCTCATCAGCGACGCCATCATGTTAATGATGTATCCTGAAGACAAGGAACCAAGGCAAACACTCCAGTTTTGTCACAGCCTTAACATGAGCCACTGTAGAGTTTCCGAAGAGAAGGACATCGTAAGTGGGCAGAAGCAAATCATAGTGAACACCTCTATTTTTTTTTTAAAGAAAACAAACAGACACAGTGAGCTGCAATTTGTTGACTGCACTGCTTGCACCTGCAGTGCATTCCATGAAGCAATGAGCAAAACTTCCAAGTACTTTTTCCACATACTTTGTGGTTAAGATTTGGCACTTTTAGTTTGGTTCGTGTACATCATACTTAGGGAGTGACTTTTTCGGGTTAAATGACTTTCTCAGATTCAAGGGGTGTTATCGGGTGTTTTTGTTTCTCCTCTTGTCTATTCAGTCCTTTTCCTGATCTCTCTTTTCTGTTGTTTGTTGTTTTTTCGCGGGATCGCGACCTTCCAGCGGTAATCCCCGAAGGCATAGACAGTGTTGACACACATGGGTGCATTGCTGGGAACATAAGTGACCCATTCTTACATGTGTTACACGTGGCGACCTTTGTTCGTCTTCAGTGGAAACGTCACTTGAGGATTTCGTAGTGAGTGGAATTCGGGGAGAAATCGGGTTTAACCCGAATTCGTGGGGGGGAATAACCGGGCGGAATCGGGTTTAACCGAAAAAAGTCACTTCCTAATCATACTGTGTACTTTTACGAAGATCATACTGAAATAGCACATAAACTTTCGCTTCATGTGACTTTACGCTTCTTAAAACGAAACGAAACAAGGGGAATTATGGGATACTTTTCTTTTCAGAAATGTAAAAATTGCTTAAGTTATCATAAAGTTAGTAACATGCCATGTCTTCCCATTTCAATTTTCTATATTTGTCATCAAATGGCGCAGGCATCTGAGTAACAGGGACGGGTCCGCATTCGAGTAGATTGATCTTCCTGGTGCATTCCCCCAAGTAGCTTTAACGAAAGTGGTGACAGTGATTCACGTTTTCTGGAAGACCACTGACCCATCAATCCATGAAAAGCACCCAACGAGGGCGCAATCCGATCTTGGTAGGACTCTAGAGCTGACCTCTTTTGTCGTACACTATGCCGACCCTGGAGTATGGACCACAAGATTTGTGGCCTTCTCTATGGTCTCTTTTGTCGCACAAATCAGTCGTCTCGTATTTCCCGCGGCTTATCTGCCAGAAAATTTTCGAAACGTTCCTAAAAACGCGTCCTGCGGCGTATCTGCGGTGCGGCTTATACGCGTGAAATTACGGTAAATACCACACAGAATTCACTGACCTGTCACAACTGACAACCGTTTCAACAGTTCACAGTCATAATATACAACCCCATGTCGCACGCTGTCACCCATTTTGTGAGGCTGCCCGTCACAGCTCCTGGAACGTTCAACGTGATCAACCACAAGGAGGAGCCCGTAGATGTGCAGGTAACGTGATCAGTCCTGCAAACCATTCTGTTTCACTGACGCTGAGCACGTTTCATCGCAATCTGTCAATGACCTGGTGTGTCTTTTGTGGTGCTCCCCTGTAATATCGCGTAGAAGGTTCCCCTCAACATGGGCGTCCAAGAAATCCCCGAGAGACAGAGCTTTGCAAAGGCAGAAGTCGTCTTTCCAGCCCGTGTTCCAGCACTGGGATACACTACACTTCAAGTCAGGAGGCATTTCCGTACGTAAAACACACTGTAGTGCGCTTTAATTTTCC
Organism: Ornithodoros turicata; assembly: GCF_037126465.1. Classification (NCBI taxonomy): domain Eukaryota; kingdom Metazoa; phylum Arthropoda; class Arachnida; order Ixodida; family Argasidae; genus Ornithodoros; species Ornithodoros turicata. The sequence continues at coordinate 7,428,580 of NC_088206.1, read as the reverse complement.
GTCCCTGACAAAACTGGTTTCAGATACAGAACGAGCGGAACTTGTCCTGGACAATGTCGTTTACCTCCAGCTCGAGGACGAACGGAGGTTTATAGAGAACTCTGTATGTTATCCTTGACAAACCCTTTACAGTACATGTGTTATATAGAAGGATAGCACTGGCTTACGTAACAAATAAAGTAACAAAATATGTCTGGACTTTTCGACGTCTATGCAGACGTCATCACCAGCAAGGAAACCTTCTATTAAATTATTATTATTAATTATTAAACTATTATTATCCTTCTATTAAACATGACTCCTGGCTTCTGGTCTATCTTCAACATGTGTGTTATGCAAGCGATTGCAACACAAAGGATTCTTGTTATCGCAGACAAAATGTGTGTTCTTGTTTTGTTTTGTTTTTTCGTGCGGGAGAGGGGGAGAGAAAGGAGCTTCAGGATGGTCTTCAAATGACGTGACTCCTGCAATTCTTGTGCACCAGTGGTACAAAATTGAGGTGGACACGACGACAGGCCTCATAGCACGAGTTACGCTGAAGAGTTCTGGGCAAGCCATGAGGCTGCGCCAGTCCTTCCTCCTGTACAAAACTTTGAAAGAAGAACAACTGCGCAGCACTACTGGAAGAAACGGAGGGGCGTACTCTATAAATGCAGACCACGGCCCTCCGCTAGAACTGGGAACTCACGTCACCTATCGCATAATCTCGGTGAGGGTTCACCTGACGGTCCCCCCATGGCGTTGCAACGAATCGGCATAAAAATGTTCTATTTTGCAGGGCAAGCTCGTGGAAGAGATTCATCAAATTTTCAACCACTGGGCTACTCAAGTGGTACGGCTGTACAAGGACAGCAGATACATTGAGTTTGAATGGACAGTTGGACCGTTGCCTGACAGGTAGGTTGATTACTTCTCGACACCTGAATCGTGGAGTCATGTACGCAATAATGTGCGGCAACACACACATTTGTGACACTATTTCTGAACCACGATGCAAAGAGACACATTTGTTTTCTTTTTTTTAAATTCCTCGTTAATGCATAATGTAAAAACCCCGAGACTAGGGAACACGAAGGGACAGACACAACACGAAGTCTCAAAAGTCTTCGTGTTCCCTAGTCTCGGGGTTTTTACATTATGCATCATCTTCACCAGCTCGCTTGCTTCCTGGCCATTTTTTCATTATCCTTGTTAATGCTACACTACACTATGAGTGGCATACAGAGGTGGAGAGATGGAGGAAGGACAGCTGGAAGGAGTGGGGAGGACAGGGGGGTAAGCATGTGTCCTGGGTCGACCTCAAGGAAACTGTGGCGACGCTTGTCTGGAAGGTCTGCGGGAAAACCCCAGACAGCACAGCACAGCTACATTAGAATGCAGTTGGTTTCACGATTTTTAATCTATGCCGCATTTTGATTCCCGGGCTCAGTTACTTCCCCCTCACTGTCTGCAACATCACTGCTTTCCGCCATTTCCACAAAGCAAATTTATTCTAGAAATGTCAGTACTTTACTTTGATTTTTGATCTTTTTTTTAGTCACTGCTCAGAAGTTATAACAAGGTACGAGACTGACTTGGATAACGACGGCGTGTTCTACACAGACACCAATGGGATGCACACCATTCGACGGAGGTGGGTGCTCAAAACGTGCTTGAAAAATATAATGCGACACTGAAAAAAATCATGTGGTGTGCCATGTTGTGCCTTCCTCTCCCAACAGTATCGATGCAACCTCTTCCGCGGCTCGTGTAGCTAGTAGCTACTACCCCGTTGTTTCGTGGATCTACGTTCAGGTCATAAAATTACGGTCTTTGAAAACAGGATGGTGGTTATGACAATGAGAAGTACCATGCCGTTTTTGTCACTGCAGGACGAGAAGATGGACTTGCAAATGACAGTGGTGCCCGACAGGGCTCAAGGCGGTTCCAGTATCAAGAAAGGATCCATCGAACTAATGGTTTGCACTTTCTTGTCAGTGCATTCATACAGCCACCTCTATATTATGTGCAGCGTACACATGTATGTTTTATCTAGAGATGGGATGAATCCCGAATTTTCCGAATCCGAACCCGAACCCGAACCCGAACCCGAACCCAAGGAAGGTTCCGCGAATCCACGAATCTTTCTTTAAAAAGAGCTTAAAAAGCCAGGAAAAAAAAAAATTCTAATGAAAAGTGGTTTGAAGCAGAATATGATACATTTGCTTAATGAAAAACAAATTAAACAATAGTTCAGTTTCAGAAGAAAATATACCCATATAGTTCTCCTTAAGCGTTATTTATTTAACGTGTTGTTCATCGACTACAAGAAATACGTAGGTTCTCGAGTCTGAATTATTTCCATAAAACTAAGCAACAATCAAAACCAAAACCACGTTACTTTTATACTCGTAATGTAACAGTTCCTGCCTGAACTCTTTCAGTCCAGAGCAATGTAAACAAACAAGCAAGAAAACTTCCGTCCATCAACGAGGCTTTCGGCAGACTCCGGAGGTGCCTAGGATTTGTGGATTTGAGGGAATCTCGAATTCAGTTGGCACATCCCTAGTTTTATCGTAAATAATTTTTCCATTGAATCATCATCATCATCAAAAGCTCCTTCTGCTTGCTATGAGGGTTGTAGTAGTTACTTCATGAATGTGCTTGAAGTTTTCCTACCAGGTTCAATTACTCAAAATAAGAGTGCAACCGAAACAATACCTTGAGGCCACCTTAGCGGGACAGGCGAGATCCAAGCCAAAGCTTAAAAATGCTGCCACGTGCTTTCCTCGTGATATTCAGAGTCACGGTGGAAAATATTTCAGTAAAACTTGCAGTCAATCATTTATTGATTCTATTTCATAGCCATGAAGGGAAGTGGCTCAGGACGAGAGCCGCCTAATATTTTCCGTTACGGTTTCGCTGGATTTTCTACCCGGCTATTTTATAGCAAGTTTATTTTCTTTGTCTCCTGTCTGCACAGTGCACAGTGTCAGTTCTGCCAAGCGCTCAAGGTACTGATTTGACATAAAACTCGCTGATTACATTTTGTCACATCTTGGAACAGTCCCAATCACCTTTATCTCGGTCGCGCAGCGTTGTGGCACTGTAGTGGTGTGGTAGGTATTGTGTACGTCACTGTAAAATCAAAAAGAGGTGTCAACGGGCCATGCGTTTTTCTTGTTTATTCCACAAGCCATGACACTCTCCTGGATGACATTTTGCACACGGCATTTACACGTAAACAACGAGATTTGGCCGAGGCAGACCAACAATTAGGGACGACACAGACAAGTAAGCCTCAAACGCCCAGAAATTAACGAACTCTTTTCCCTGAGTTGTTTCCATTTACACGTAAATTACAGTATAGCCGAACTTTAATCTGAAAATCGGTTAATGTTCCCAAACTGCAGCTAAGCAATGGGCAGCTATGCAACTCAATACCAGTGCAAAGCCCACAAAACAGTAAGAACAAAGACCACCAGAAGTGGAGATAAAACACAGATGTGTAGGCGAGGACAACAGCCATGAGACATCAATGGCTATACGAATTGCTAGTAGTGACAGGGTCCAAGTGAAACGTTACTTTGAAGTCATAGCATTCAGCGAAGAAGAATCTTTCTGCATTTTTCCTTGCAGCTGCACCGACGAATATTTTACGACGATGGGCTCGGACTGTCAGAGCAGTTAAATGATCGTGGTGAAGACGGGGCTGGCATTATGGTCACGGGCAAACATCAGCTCCTTTTAGCAGCACCTTCACAATCACCAACCATCGTACGTGATTGTGCTCTCAGTCAGGTTTACAGACCCATCGTCATGTTTTCCTCGGAGTCGATCCACGACATCAGACGCAAGCACGTGAGTAAGGTCCTTTCGCATTGGCATAATATACCCCGAACATGACAACAGCAGCAAATAATGCCCACAACACCATGTAGCATTGCAAATGTGCATTATTTGTAACAGTTTTGCTTCTATAATTGTGGTTACAGCATTCAGAGCTGAATCCTCTGTTTCCACCTGAAGTACATCTTCTCACACTTGAGGTAGTGTCTACAGGAGAGATTCTTGTACGCTTGGAGCACAACCAGCACCCGAAAGCCGTCAACGTGTCCATATCGGTAAATATGTTGCGATTCTTTTTTAAAGTCTTCATAAAACCGGGGATCGGAAACGAAACTGAACCCGAACCGAAAACTGCAAAAAAAATTCAGCGGTTACCAGTTTTTGTGAACCAGTTCAGACGTAACGTGCGTTGCGAGAGATCAGAACTATGATTTGCACAATGGACTGAGCTGCGTTGCCAAACAAACACGGAACCGAAACAAAAGCAAACAAAACGGCAACCGAAGTGCACAATGTATTTCCTCCTCGCAGCTACTGCGTGGATTCTGTTGTGTTAGGTCTTCCTTTAGGCGGTTGTAGGCTTCCTTCCGTCATCACCGTCATCACCACCACCACCACCTTGTACGCGAATTTTGTTGTCCAGCAACCCCAAGTTTTCATTTTGGGCCGTGACAATAATGGCTAGTCCCTGAGCAGGTCGTAACAAGAAGCATACATAGAGAGTACAGGATGCTACCGTAGCGTTGCACCTGAAATGCAGATCTGTAACACACAGTGTTGAGGTGAACCAGTGCTGTGCCAGCAACAACAACAACAACAAACGTACATTTGTGTTACTTGAGAATCGTAAGGATGTGCTTGCTTTTAACGCATGGCGATCTGCTCAAGATTCACTTTCCTGAACAGGTTTAAACCGGTTTGAACCAATATTTTGCACTACTGCAGAGCTGAACCCGAACCAAACCAAAAACAATAACGGTTCGGCTCCCTGCATAAAACGTGTGAAGGTACAACAAAACTGACAGTGATTGCGAATGATGCAAATAAATTTCATGTACTGGAACTCTGATATGACCTACGAAAAGACCTTGTCATAAAAGTTGAAATGAATGATACATGTTATGATATGCGTTCACTCTACAGGGTGTTTTTCTTTTTTTGTTTGTTTGTTTTTAATGCTTTACAGAATTCTTATTAAAAAGGCCATTCATTTTTGTAGTAAGAGTTATATGGCAAGGCACACATTCTCTTAAATAAAGTATGTAACTACAAGATAAATAATTACCTAAAATTCATTAACTCTTTAATTCGGGGACTTTAAGGAAAAGCGGGATAGCAGAACGAGAGACTATCCCAGATGAAAGCCATTCCACGTTTTAAAAATCCTGAAACACATCAAGATATCCATCCCCGAATTCTGATATGCAAATGAGCTCTATTGGAGCGCCAGCTTAGCAGCAAACAGGAGCTGACACGCGTAATATGACATGGACAGAATAGTCCCTCTTCTTATTCGATCTCTTCCTTATAGCTAGCAGGGGGCTGCTACGATGGAGGAATATACCATGACGTGTTCCGCAAACTTTTGTCCAAAGCTATACCATCTGCAAATAACTTATTAGTTTAAAGGAGAGAAGAAACAAGTTGATAGTTGAACATAGTTGAACATAGAAGCGTAGAGAAGAAATGCAGTGTTGTGTACAGACATTTGCACACATCTGTGCACTAGCACCTGTGTAGCATCCCTTATTTGTCTTAAAATCGTCCTTCTTGACCTTAGAGGGTGCAGATTTGATTCGCTGAAGTTGTTCAACTAGGTGTGGGGTGTCTGGGAGGCTACGTTGACGCCAATTGATATGTGAACCTGACCCGTAGTACCCCTTCAACAAATGCAAGTGGAGGCTCCGAAACATGTCTGTTCCTAAAAACCTTTTAAAGTGACAATAATTTTGCCAATGTAAGTGAAAAGCATGCCCCCTTACAAAGGAGAAAAAGACCCTTTTGCAGTCGCTCCTCTCCCTCAGAGAGTAAGTATAGTCATCTTCAGTTCAACATCCCTCTCTCAGAAATCTCAAATGAGCACTTTTTAGACTAAAAAGTATTTTCTGCTACTCACATGTCAAATTTCAACAAATAATTACGCCCCCTCTTTGCAGGACCTGTTAGGAACGTACATTCTCACTGAACTCCGCGAGACACTGCTTGGAGGCAACGAATACCGTGAGGGCCCTCAACGTTTCGAGTGGCAACGATGGACAAAGCAAACAAGCAATGCACCGGTGGCTGCTAGGGTTGCAGAAGGAAACCCCTTTCCCTTGGGTGTTTTGATCACTCTAAACCCAGGCCAAATACGAACTTTCCTCTGTCAACTAAAGAAGCTCGTCTAGATCCACGGCGCAACCCAACCAAGCATAAACTAATTTAATACCAGAAATACCAGAGTTTACCAGCTACAGAGGAAATGGAGGTGACATCATACAGAAATAGGCCCGAGACAAGTTGAATCTGGCTGCCACGGCCCATGGAGTAAAATTAATTCTGTGGGCCACTCTAGCCCACAGAATTCCAAAATTGTAACAAAGGCTGACAACAATGTCTAACGTGAGGTTATGGCACCCCACACTTGCCAACCCTTTGCAGAGAGACACTGTGTTCTCTTGTTCACTTTTTGTCCCTTCCTCTTGCTCAGTTTTCTTTTCTAACATTTGCTTCCCCTTCATTTTCCCGCAATTTAGAGCAATAAATAAGTTCTTCAATTTCCTCATCCTGGAGCAAAGTTGGGTCTAGGTCAAAAGCCTATCATGTTCTCATGTAGGACGCGGCAGATGCTAGCAAACCAAGGCAAGTTTCTGTGAATAAAACTTTGCTGGTGTACAACCAAGCGTTTTTCCTGAATCTACTTGGCATATGTGGCTGGGCAGTGGCACTACACGATTAAATGGTCTAAATAAAAATTATTTCGGATCTTACATCTGGAGCAACACTGCGACACTCAGCTTACATAGCAGTAAAAATATCATACACACTATAATAATTCAGACACACACGATGCTCAAATGTGCAAGACTGCGGGACTTCACTTGAACACACTGGTGGCAGTACGACACAGTAGGTGGTGTCACTGTTTCCTATAAGTGGATATCACACTTCAGGCATCAAGTGAGCAGTGTCACATTGCACCTGCTACATTGTTTCTGGCGGCACAGGGTACAGGATAATGAGGTACGTGCAATCTTCGTCTCCTCCAGGCTGTTTCTAGGAGGTTATGGCATTTTGAGTGCTAGATTTTATACAGTGTACAGCTATTTCAGAAGATTCATACATTTGCCAGACGTCATGAGGAAGATGCCTACTTTGCCACCTATACAGACCCTGTTTGAAACAGAGGCAGCACCCAGCCTGAGGATTGTGGTTCGACCCAACTATCCCTATAGTTATACTGCCTCGTTTTATTTTTGTTATTCAATTGGACAGCCAATTTCTTACTTGATTTTATTTCATTTTATTTATTTTTCCTAGCTAGAGTGTTCATTTGAAGTAGCACTGCAGTCTATTTACTGCTTCCGCTATTTTTAGTTCTCGTGTACTCTTGACATCTGTTTTTCCCCAGCCAGCCTCTCTTATTGTTTGCCATAACAGTTTATTACAATTATTATTGGACATATTCAAGGCTCAAATTTCAAGTGTATTAGGCATTAATTGACAATCTGTGACAGTGGAGATGCAATTTTCCAGGAGGAGGTCCGAAAGTAAACTGTCGGAGAGACCTCCCACATATTACTTATTACACATAGTTTGACAAAAATTTATTCACAAAAATTTAGAAATCCATGTCCTGAAGTAGTGTGTGCACATGGCTGTTCCTATATTTTCATGAGCCCAAGTAATCTTTTCTTTTTTGGCAAGACTTGCAACCGTCGTCAGGTACTGGCATTCAACACGCTTTTAAAAACAAACTTGTTGCATCACCATCATAAAAATCATCCTTGCCTTGTTTTGACAGCATGCTATGACGTGTATCCGCTTTTGCACGCAACTATCCAGGCACCAGACATGGCACATCTAACCGCAGCAACATTTCTGTTGGCTATCATTACGTCAGTTCTACAGGCAGCTCGAGGGGACACAGCAACGTGTCTACATCACAAAGTATGTCTGGCAATAATAAGTATGGTAGAATGCGACTCTTAATACCCCCACTGCACACCTTACTTTGTTCAGTTCTGCCCCAAGCCAGAACCAGATAAACTCAACATACACTTCGTCTGCCACAGCCACAATGATGCCGGATGGCTTCAAACAGTCGACGAACTCTTCCGCGGACGTAAGGCTTTTTACCGTAATTTGACACGTATTAGCCGCGGCTTATGTGCAATTTTTCTTTTCTCACCTGCACCGTGCGGCTTATCTGGTGACTATTTTTTTCCTGGTATTTTCCCCATATGCCGGTTTTAACAAAAAGGGCAGACAGTGTCTCCGGAACAGCACCGCCCTGCCAATGCACGAACAATCCGTAACAGAGGCGCGCCAACATTCGAGTAGATTGATCTTCCTGGTGCCTTCCCCAAAGCAGCCTTAACGAAAGTGGTGACAGTGATTCGTGTCTTCTGGAAGGCCACTGACCCGCCGATCCACGAAAAACACGCAACGAGGGCACAATCCGACCTTGGTAGAACACTAGAACTGACCTCCTTTGTTGTCCACAGTCCAAAGCGGTTTATGGCCTTCTCTGTGGTCGACTTTGTCGCACAAATCGGTCGTGTTGTATTGCCCGCGGCTTACCTGCGAGCGCGGCTCAATTGCCCGAAAATTTTCGAAACGTTCCTAAAAACCTGTTCTGCGGCTCATACGCGTGAAATTACGGTAGTTTTCGCTTACTGTGATGTCCGTAATGTTTGACAAACCCATTTTACACCCTAAGACTGTCTCTATCTGTTTTCAGCCATTTCAGTCATTTATAACAGTACCGTAGAGGCACTACTGGCCAATCCTGCGAGACAATACATCAGTGCCGAGAACGTCTTCTTTTCACGCTGGTTCAAAAGCCAGCTGCCGCCAAAGCAGGAACAAATTTCGCATCTTGTTTATTCAGGTAAGCGCGTGGCAGCTCAAACATCGCTGTATAAAATTTTTACCCACACTCTCCGACCAGGACAGCTACAGTTTGTCGGCGGCGGATGGACGCAGAACGACGAGGCGACGACGCATTACACCGCTATCATCGATCAGCTCACTCTAGGGCTGCGTTTCCTCAACGACACTTTCGGAAGATGCGGAAGAGTAAAAGTGGGGTGGCAGATTGACCCGTTCGGTCACTCTCAGGCTCAGGCCTCGATATTTGCTCAGGCAAGTACCCATACAGACGCGCGTACGATACAAAGATCGTAGTGCTGTAAATGCCTTCGGAAAATCGTGTTTTCGTAAAAAACACCATATTTTCCGGTGTGTAACGCACACATTACGCGTTGAAAAAAGTGTTGCGAGAAGCTGCGCACGCTATACATCGGAGTGTTTTCCTGGAAGGGCGACCTTTAAGACGATGTCGGGCGACTTGCAGCCTATAATAGCTACGTGCGGGGTTCAATGTGGCACCTCCTGGGTGGCGGTTGCAAGGGAGTAGACCTCCGAAAAGTAAAGGACACTAGGCTTCTTAGGTCTTGGATGGATAGTGCTACACTGAGGGTGGTACAGCATGCATGCATGAATCAGATGAGGGTCAGAGAGCCCAGGTGACTTCAGAATACTAGAGCACCCTGGAGTTTTCACGAGGGAATCTCACATTCGCCAGATGACCACTGTGGTGTCAGAAACTCTGTGTCTCTGAAATTGAGAAGCGCGGACCGTTGGGCTGGATGGTACACCATTACTAAAGATTTTAGCACGAAAAGACAAGACGATAGAAAGAGACAGGCACAACAAGCGCTACCCTCAACTGAACTTTAATGGCAGAAAGTATCACCCGTCAGGCATACCTTCTTGGCTCTTCAGCAGCTGGTGGATACCTTCTGCTGCCATTAAAGTTCAGTTGAGAGTACTGCTTGTTGTGTCTGTGTCTCCTCCTATCATCTCGTCTTTTCACGCCAAATCCTTGAGTAGTAATTATAACTGAGGCTGTACCTTGTGGGTACATAAACGATAATAACAACAACAATAATAATAATAACAAAAATAAATAATAAATTATCAGTACAACAAGTCATAAACTATACGTGTACTCGACGTGCCTGCTTCTGTTGCTGTGTACAATAAGAGTGATACAGAACCCAGTTCCTGCTCAAGAGTAAAGAACTGGAAATTGCATGACTCCGGTGCACGTTATACACCAAACTTCTTAAAATTTTCGCTAATTTTGAAGGGGTGCGCGTTATACATCTGTGTGCGTTATACACCAGTAAATATGGCACTACAATTACGGCAGCTATGGCAGGGAGGGGAAACTTGCCCCCTAAGCTTTTGGAAACTTTATCGATGACGTATACAGGGTGGTCCACCAACCATGATAGAAATTCATAGTAAAAAACGTAGGACCCGGAGAGACATGCGGTCAAGGGATTTTTTGTTCTGCCAATAACTTTTGCCACATATTGGTAACATTTTTATTTCATTTCAATTGACGGAAAGTTAATTTCTTGAATTGAACTCCGAAATTTCCCAAGGCAACCTAACGTTTTCTTTGCGGAAATGGGTTCCCCGTGGTCATTTTACTCAGTATAGCACATAATCCCACTCGTAATGCAATGACAATTGCCAAAATAAATTCGCTGAAAATCCGTGGAAATGTGCCCTTGGCTCCGGCTCTTTTTTGACAGCTCGTAGTTTGAGCGCAAAGCTGCGAAGAAAGGAGGTTACATTGACACGCCACACGAGGGGGGAAAGGGTTACAAGCCTTACCCACGGAACAAACACGCGCGGTGAGTGTGAGAATCAGAGCTATCTTATCAAAAATGAGGTCACCCGACGGCTTGTAACCTATTCCCCCCTCGTGTGGCGTGTCGATGTAACCTCCTTTCTTCGCAGCTTTGCGCTCAAACAACGAGCCGTCAAAAAAGAGGAGGAGCGAAGGGCTCATTCCCACAGAGTTTCGGCAAATTTATTTCGGCAATTGCCATTGCATTACGAGTGGGATTATGTGCTATACTGAGTAAAATGACCACGGGGAACCCATTTCCGCAAAGAAAACGTTAGGTTGCCTTGGGAAATTTCGGAGTTCAATTCAAGAAATTAACTTTCCATCAATTGAAATGAAATAAAAATGTTACCAATATGTGGCAAAAGTTATCGGCAGAAAAAAATCCCCTGACCGCATGTCTCTCCGGGGCCTACGTTTTTTTACTATGAATTTCTATCATGGTTGGTGGACCACCCTGTAGGTATATGCGGGCAAGCTGGTGTAAGAAGCTCATACCAAAAATGAGCCATGAGCGCTACAGTAAAATGACATGACACAAAGTCTCAATTACATGACACGAGCCTTCGTGCTGTGTCATTCTTCTGTTGTGCCTTAGTACGCAGCTCGCTTAGAATGGAACGATAGGAACTGCATAGGAACCACAGGAAAGGCGTGAAGCTTACACCCATTACTGCTCTTACCATAGTTGATTTTTATTTCTTTGTGAAGTAGCATACATATTATCTGTATTTGTTGAATGTTACGTCAACATTCTATGTCAACAAAGAAGATGATGAGTCACTGTCTGTGACACTCTCTAGTTCCTTCTCAACGGAATAAACACATCGTCATCCCTTTCTGTCCTGTATCATCTTAATTATAATATACTATAATCTGTATCTCAACAGTATTTTAATTTGTCTCGCTATTGTTGTGAGTGTGAAAGTTACAATGTGTACAGCACAAATTCTGCTCTGCACAGATGGGATATGATGGCCAATTTCTCGGACGCGTCAGCAGATGGGAGTACTACAGCAGAAGCAATTCCAAAGGGATGGAGTTTATATGGAAGACCTCATCAATACGTGGCATGTATTCTAGCACGTGAAATATCTCCGCGAACACCCACGGTACAGACGTCTCTCTCTATTAGTGTGTAGTAATTGTACAAGTTTATTTCTGCCTTCAAGATGGACTTCCTTGTTGAGTTCAATTCAGCATTTAAACTTGGACAGGAGCTACAGCTCCAAACGCTCCTTTTGTGGATAAAAAGCTGCACAACATTCCTTCCTTTCACGCTATAGTTGCCTCAATTTCACAGTTTCTTTTTCTTTCTTTTTTTTCTACTGTAATGAGAAAGAGGTAGAGTGCTTATATTTTGGTATTATACAGATTGCAGTACTTTGCAGTACTGCTTATACAGACCCAACTCTTCCTTCCACCACTTCACCACGCACACACTCACACTGACTTCCACCACAGGTAGGCCAGCCGATATCTTCACGGGAATCAACTATAATCTTTATCATGCTCCAGGGTTCCTCTGCGTCACAAATACAGGCTGCTACATGGATAAATCCCCGGTACGTTAAAGCGTGCACGCGCATTTTTTTCTACAGTAATGTTCCACATCGGGATGTTGCTCACACACTGAACAAGGTGTACTATCGAGCTAACCTTGTCGCGCATTTGCAAGAGTATAATTACATTGACACCTATGTGGCATCTGCAAATTTTGCAAGGGCTCATTAATGTCGTTTCAGAAAGGCCTCGACGAAACGGGCAAATCTCTCCTCAGCGAGTTTGAAACACTGGTAACAAGTGTCACCTTTCTAGCATTAAGAATTTGGTAATATACAGGGTGTGTGCAGAAAAACATGACCCGCATTTAGGCACATAGCTTGTTGCCTACCTAACTAACGAACTTCCGGTGGCGCACGATGGCGCATTTATGCGTGCGAAATCTGTAGAAAAATTGTGGAAGCCATACCCAGCTTAAAAAATAAACGGAACAATGAAAACGTCGGCTTCCGTGCATCAGAATAGGGCAACATGGTGGACAACAGGGTGTATGTGAAAGGGCAACATGGTGCACGTAAGAGAGTTGTGTGCAAGTACCGCAAGGGGAGCTGTCGGTGCATAAATCGAAACGATGTCCCACATGGATGCTCATCGGCAGTACCCCTAGCGGTGCCTGCACATAACTCTCATGAGACGGAAATGCACTACAATGCACTGTCATGACCGCCCTATTCTAATGCATGGAAGCCCATGTTTTCGCGCGCTGTTTATTTTTTTACACTGAGTATGGCTTCCAGGATTTTTTTGTAGCTTTCGCACGCATAAATACGCCGTCGTGCGCCACCGGAAGTTCCTCGGCTAAGTAGACAACGAGTTACATGTAAAAATGCGGGTCATGTTTTTCTGCACACACCCTGTATATGCCCAGGGTTCTTAGTTTTCGGATTAAACCCGATTTTTCCCGGTAGTTTCCCCCTGAACAAGTTTTCAAGTTATTCGGGTAAAACCCCTAATTACTTGCGGTCCCTCAACTTGTCGTTTTCGGTGAATCGACGGAAAAGTGAATCACAATGTCAGCAAAGAGAGCTATCTGTGGCAGCATATTTGTCCTCCGTTTATAAATCCCCTCCAGCAGGAACCCAGGACGAGCTTTTTGTGGAGCTCTGGCTAGTGTTTGAATACCGCGGTCATTCACTATCCCAGTTCAGAGGGGAAATTATAAAGATTATCGTTTCTCGTCCGAGTGTCATAGCAGTGGCTTGTTTCACATGCCATTCGTCTCACCCAAAAATTCCCCGGGGATCGTATCAAAACGGGGATCGTAGTGCCCGATTTTTCCCCCCGAATTCTCGCGTGTACGTAGCACCCGATTTTTGCTTCCCGAATTTGAAAAATCGTAAAACCCGAAAACGAAGAACCCTAGACATGTCTTGTTTTCATTAAAGTATAACTAGTATTAACCGGAAGTACTAGCTATAGGCCATTTGCAAAAGTTCCAGGGAGCGCGAGCCCTGGGTGCGCATGCCGGGAAATGCTGTGCAAAACGACAGCGACGGTGCATACACCAGTATGACGACAACGACGATCGGAGACGATTGCAAATCGCTGTCGTTTTGCACAGCATTTCGAGGCAATATTGGAATGAGTGAGGAAACAATGCCCAGAAGAGAAAATAATGTTGATAATGTGTGCTAAAAATGCGTGGTACATTAGTAATGCTGAGCGCTACGATGAATTGCACTCGGTCAATCCACCAGACTACGCGAAACACATTCGTTGCAAATTACAATGCCCACTTTTGTGTCAGAGTTGACAATATCTTACGGAATTCTAGTTTCATGGAAATGTCGCGATCGCAAAATTATCAAATACTGGGTTCTCGGGGAAAGTCTTTTTAGAGTATATGTATTCCCCCACACAGAGCAACGTGTACAGCACAAATAACATAATGGTCACTATCGGCGACGACATGTCGTTTCAACGGGCTCACAAGTGGTTTGAGCAAGTGGACTATACAGTGAATGCCATCAACACTGCTGTAAGTCAAGCACCTTCGGTTTGTTGCTGAGAGTGAGTTTAGGGGGTGAAGGAACAACTTTATCAAGTGGTGTAAGTGAGTGGTAGAAATAAGATCGTTACGCTATACCCGCATGCATGTGTGAACATCTGCAAATTAATCCAAGCATTGTCATGAGACGCAGAGGATTAATTGCCATACCAGTGAATGAAAACTTGCATTAGCCAAGTCCAAAAAATGTACACCTTTTCGGGGACATGTGTGAAGAAGTGACAACGATAGCTGTATCTATCGTCCACATGCAGTAAGGGATAGATGTCTGCTGAATGTCGGGTGAATATCGGGTGGATGCTGGGTGGATGTCTGGTTATTGTGACTCTGGATGTGGGTTATTGTGACTCTGTGAAAGCATACTTTAAAATGTTTAATCTTGTGTGTTAAATATATATAACTATCACTTAATATGTATGTACAAAAAATGCAAAAATTTTCTTATCTATTTACATTACAGGCAAATGATTTCCTTTGTAATGTTCGGCAAAAACAAAAATGGAAGCTTCCGCGTTTGCGTACAAATTACGGTCAACAATCACTCTCATACAGTTTAGCTTTTATCTTAAATAGATTCTTTGAACATCGCATCAAAGTTGAGCCATCGCATTTTCTCGGGTCGCAGTCACCTCTGGAACTGTGATAATATTGTGTTTTATATGTGTGGTGTGTACGATAACTGGGCATTATTAAAGTTAAGTGGTTCATAGTAAACCACTGGACCATTATTTTCTTACATTACAGAAACATTATTTTCTTGCTTCGTATTTCTTACTGCGCTAGTTTGAAGTCTAAACCTTGGCATTGTATCATATTGTGCTAGTTCGAAGTGTAAACTTTGGGGATGAGAACTTGTCGAGCTGTCCTACAGCTTTTTTTTTTTTTCCCATCTCCACATCCTAAGGATGAAATAAAATTTAACTGAATCGAACTGAAATGAATGTCAGCTACACATTGGTTAGATGTCGGCTACATGTCGGTAAGATGTCTCGGTTAGATGTCACAGCTAGATGTCTCACGGATGGCTTGTGACTCTGCCCTTCCCCGGGGCCCAAATTTCTCTGGCCCTGTGCAGACGTAGAGAACTTTCAGGTCTTCTCGGATTCTTCTCATCGCAGCTGCTTTGTGTTCCCTCACTGCTGGGTCATGTTGTCGTCATGCAGCCAATGTGCGTCTGGTTGCCTGCCCACTCCATGTGTTATACTGTTTGCGTTCTGCAGTGGCGCGCCGAGCCTTTCTGCAGACACCATTGCACACCCTTCGTGGCCGCTCCACGGCGGGCGATAGGCAGACGACACTTGCACCCCACAGTGCACAGCTGCTGCCTTTTCTTCTTTTTCTTTTTTCATGTGCACGCAGATTTGCTGCTGGAGGATTTGCTGCTGTTGTCGGAGATCACCACGGCTGAGATCCTACATCTGGAGAAATGTGCTTTTGACTTCTTGATCACTGAGGCTGCAGTTTTTGCGAATAGTTTGTCGACCTCAATGAAGTTCTTGTGACAAAGTATGTGTGGTTGCCATATTCCACGAGGTCTACTCCAACCCTTTCCTATGGACATTCAGGTTCTGGGTGTGTCACGAGCGACTTATGTAGTTGCGCACGTCCATATGCCTGGCAGATGTCACATTCTGCGATGTTCATGATGTTCTGCGACGTTCATGCGATGACATTCACAAGCTCTTCTAAGGCAGCTTACCCGTACAAGGTGTGAAGCGCGAAGCGTTTCCTTGGTATTTGCTCACGTCGCTCATTTGGCACAGGCTGATGTTGGGCCTCCGCGAGTCGTATGGGTGCTATACCATAACATTTGGTGGTATATGCCATCATGTTGTCACAGCAGTACCGTAATTTCACGGGTATACGCCGCAGGACCCGTTTTTAGGAACGTTTTGAAAATTTCCTGGCGGATAAGCCACGGGCAATACGACGCGACTGATTTGTACGACAAAGGAGACCGTAGAGAAGGTCATAAACCCTGTGGTTCATATTCTGGGGTCGGCACGCTGTACAACAAAGGAGGTCAGTTCTAGTGTTCTACCAAGACCGGATTGCGCCCTTGTCGCGTGTTTTTCATGGATCGATGGGTCAGTGGTCTTCCAGAAGACACGAATCACTGTCACCACTTTTGTTTAAGCTGCTTCGGGGAATGCACCAGCACGCCGCAGAGCACCCGTGAGAAAAAAAAATCGCACATAAGCCGCGGCTAATACGAGTGAAATTATGGTAATCACGTTGCAAAGGATCATGCTAGGTAATATTACTGGGAGGTGTAGCTTGTCTTTTTAGATCACGGTACGATAATGTCCAAGTTTCGGTTTGACATTCTACTTTTCATTATGTTAAACCAGACAGCACAACATGGTACATTGAACTGATGCTCTAATTTTAAGCTAACGTAGTGTGAGATACGCGGAAAAACTTTGTTGCTGTTTGAAGAACAAAAGGGGAAAACCCCACGTTAATGCTGTCCTCTCCGGCCCCCTGCTACAACAGGCAAAGCAATGGAACTATAAAGCAAGAGCTTACTACTCCACACCAGCATGTTACATGGCAGCACTGTATCAGGCCAATATGTCATGGCCCGTGCGCCGCGGCGACCTGTTTCCTTTTGGAGATCACGAGCACAGATACTGGACGGGGTTTTACACCTCTCGACCAAACCTAAAGTTCTATGCACGCTATGCCAATGGATTTTTGCAGGTGAGATTCCTCAGAAAATTCATTAGTACTTCATATCGTGCAGTTCATTACCGTTCCGCCGCTAATGGCTTTGCCCATATGGTATCACAAAACGCCCACCTCTCGCGCTTTTATCAAACTTATCTCTCCCGACCAAAAGCCACGGCCTGCTTGCACAAACATTGAGGAAAATCCTCAATGGTGTCCTCAATAATGCCCCGCCCACATGCTACAGTCCTCAATGTTGCTCATGCACAGCACTGCCAAAGCCGGCTAAGGACAGCACCGAGGAACTTCCTCAGTTCTCCATGCAGAACTTCACAGAGCATGAAAGAAAATGCATCATCCCCAAAGGCACCAGTTCATGCTTAAATTTGTGCGTCCATGAGTTCAATGGCGTGTTCAATTGAGATCCACTTTTTTTTTTTCTTGCTTACTTACTTGCATACATGAACCATTTGTACTTCGAACCTTTAAATGCTACTGTCATAAACAGTATTTTTATGCATGGAATGTACTAATGCTAATATGCTAAAATATCGCACTCTTCAGGCCTGCAAGCAGCTCTCAGTGCTCAGAGGGAAATATGATTCACGAGTTGACAAGCTTAGTAAGTTCTGCCATTCTAACTTTTTTGTTGCTGCAAAGCAGCTTACAAACTTTAAAAGCCCTGTAGTCTAAGCAAAAAAATCTTGTAAGAGTCCCAAGCTCCTCAACGGAAAGAAAAAAAATCTCGCCTTTGTGGTAGAAAATTATCTCTGTACTTCCCTTCAACATTAAACAACAAACCTGAAGCCACTGGGAAAAAAATTTGACCCTTCACATAATTCCTCATTTGGGAGAAATATCAGCGCTAAAAAATGTGTTGGGTGTCTACAAAAATATTGATGTTGTGAGGAAGCCACTAGAATATTGAAGTGAAAGAGATCTAGCCGAAGAGGTTGATGCTGCATGCCGACTGATTTGTTACTTTTTTGTCGCAGAGGAGGCAGTGGCAATTCTGCAGCACCACGACGCAATAACGTAGGTCGAGGCTACTTCTTCCTTGTACATTTTATGACAACCATACCTAACTCCAGAGTGGTTTTTTTTTAACATTCATCACAGAATTTTTATTGAAAAACTAGCAGAACAAAATAGATGCCGTTTTTACAATTGAGTTATATGGCCAGGCGAATATTCTCTCAAAGAAAGTATGCAACTACAAGATCACTCATTACCTAAGATTCATTAACACTTTAATTAGGGGAGTCTGCGCAGAACGGGAGATATTCTTCAGTGAAAGCCATTCCTTGTCGAAAAAATGCGCACATGCGTTGAAGTGTCCATCGGTGCATTTCGCTATGCAAATAAGCCAAAACAAGAACTCCACACTTTTTGAGTGTAGAAATGAAACAACATTCGCCTTATCTGGGTCGGACAGCGTCAGCGACATCTGGCCAACATATCAGCTCCTACACCAATCAGCTCCACCGCTCCAAAGCACATGGCCCTCTCACCTGGATTGCCTGTCGCTCTTTCTGCACTCGAAAAACGGGTAGTTCGTGTTTCGGCTCGTTTGCATAGCAAAATTCAGCTATGAATATTTCAACACAAGTACGCATTTAAGTCTTTCAACAAGGACTATCTCCCGTTCTGTTAACTCGCTTTTTGTACGAAATTCCCTAATTAAAGAGGTGATTAATAAACTTTAGGTAATTGGCATTTGCATACTTTCTTCAAGAGAATGTTCGCCTGGCCATATAACTCAACCGCAAAAACTGCATCTATTTTGCTGTGCTAGTCTTTTAATAAATATGCCGTAATGCATTTTAAAAAAAAGACCGTATATTTCCAACATGTCTCAATATGTCTTCAATTTTTCGTTTTTCAGCGGAACCTCAAAACGTTCTGTAGCTGAGGATTATCGAAGAATGCTCTGGGGAGGCATACAAGCATGTGAAGTGAGAGCAGTGAGATCTTGGACACTTCACCTCTCCTTAATCACAACTCCCAGAGCAAGCACAAAGAAGAAAGCATTTTACTATATATCAGTGTCATTCTGTGTTTTTTAGCACAACCGCAAGGGTCAGAGTAATGCTAACCTGTGTAAGGCTTACAAGGGAACCACGACGCACTCAATCTTTATGCAACTCCATAGGAGCACCGTGCAAATACAACTACTTGCACGTGAAGTCGGCCCAGGACGCATACTAACACCCCTGTCGCCCACTCCTTCCTGCTGTCCTCTCTCCATCTGTCCTCATCTGTACGCCACTCATAGTCATAGTTGTTTCGTGGCGCTAACACGAAAGTAAAAAAGAAAAAACTACATGCGTGTACATGCCATCCATGTTGCTTTTCTAACCCCAGGAAGTGATGAGAGAGGCCATGGCATCTCTAATGTACCAGGATGACCAGCACATCAAGGACAGCCTAAGCTTCTGCCACGCCCTGAACATCAGCGAGTGCTTTGTCTCCGAAAGCAACCGTGCGGTGAGTTCTGTTAAGGCACTGTACGTACCGTGTCATACTACACACTACTGCGCGTACTACAGGTTTTCCTGGTGATTTTAATCCAAGCGCCATCGAAATTAATCCATGTGCAATGCAAACTTTATGGGGCATGGATTAATTTAGCTGGAACTTGGATTAAAGTCACCGGGAAAACCTGCAGTCGTGGAAATAGTATGCATGCAATCGTAAGCGGCCGCAGTATAAACATCAACGTTGACTGGCTTTCAGTTCACTGTTGTCATCTATAATCCGTTTGCTCATGAAGTCACCCACTATGTGAGGCTTCCAATAACGAGGAATTACTTGTATGAAGTCCTCAACCACAAAGGAGAAAAGATCCCTTCTCAGGTAAGCTCGAGTCAAATAAGGCTCCATGCGTATCCCTAAGATCAATGTTAGCGGTCCCCTCGTTCAATGCTAGAATGTCCTGCTCGACACTGGCGTACGGAGCATACCGGAGAGAAGGAGTACTGCTGAGCATGAGCTTGTGTTTTCTGCAAGGCTTCCAGCACTGGGATACAGCACTTTCTATGCTGCATTGCTCCCAAGTAAGATGGATCACTAGTATCAGTATGCAGCCGACTCAGATAAGCTTATCCTGTCCTCCCACCCACGAGAATGGTGACCAAGGAGCAAATGGTTCATATTTAGTTATTCATATTTCCACGTTTTATACCTTTTCACCACACAAGCTCTTCCGCGCTTTGTCAGAAGTGTCTACCTATAAGGATATGTAGCAGTAGCTGAGGCAATGAAGCATGGAGGACAAAACAATTCAGAGACAAACATAACGTGTGGACCCTGTAACGTCATCCACGACGTGGCATCATACCTTCTCCTCCTCGTTACACCCCGAGTGACGAGTTAAGGGTGAACACTAGGAGCTATGTTTATGCAAGTTTTTTTTTTTTTCTCCTGGGAAAAAAATTGCACACATCAAAACCTTTCGTGCTACCCGGTAAATTGACACACACAGTTTCGTCAGACATCTTAATCTGAAAATGTTTTGGATGCCCCTCTGTACTCCTTTAAATGTACAGCAGTCCACGTGAACTTAGTAGGGAAGTAACGATGGATGCTGTCTGAAACAGTCTACTCACGTAAGAGGGGGTGTCTCATAAGTTCTCAGCCTGACTTGAAGGAGGTAGCCAAGGGGAACGACAGAATGTTACTCTTCAGCGTAGTCCCCACCAACGTCAACACTCTTTGCCCAACAATGTTACATACAGCTACAGTCAGAAACTGGGCAAGAGACCCCGCTGAACCTGCACTGAACAGCTGAATACTGCCCCTGGATGTGGTGTAGCCCCCACGTGTTTGATTGGGCACCTTGAGACCCGCCTGGCAGAGACTAGAACCACAAAATAAGCATTGCTTCAGAGTACTGACACTGAGTTCCAAGAGCGAGCATGTGCCATCCTGTTTCCGTGCCAGGGTATCCACGCGCACTTCAGGCACATTTTAGCGGGTGACGCCATCTATCGTGTGCGGGTGAAATGCTCCTTTCTCTTGCATGCAGCTCATCAGGGCTGACTGTCTCGAGTTCAACTTGACATGCTCGGGACGCTCTGGTGGACAATACCTGGATTATAGCACAACAATCACACACACTTCTCCATCCCACAGCGAGTATTATGAGATTGAAGATAGACCAGAAGCCAGGGGACATCATGAGGAAAACTTACGCACACTGGCTTAACGCAACAATGAAACAAGGTGTAATATGACGTTTCGATGCCTGTTGCACATTCACCATGATGATAATGCATGTAACAGTCACGAAGGGCCACTACCTGATTGCTACAAGGTCATGACTAAGCTATAAGTAGAACTGGGATGGCGTACCGTAATTGTCTCATTCTGATGATGATGCCCGAACGGGCATCGAAACGTCATATTACATCCTGTTTCATTGTTGCGTTAAGCCAGTGTGTGTAAGTTTTCCCCAGCGAGTATTATGTTAGCTGCCTGTGATCCTCAACTGGGGACGGTACCGATATGTGCGAAAACAAGGTGGCGCCACTGCTCTCCCTCGGACCTCAGTGTCGATACTCTGAAGCGAAGATTATTTAGTGACTCTAGTGGAGACCTTCCACGTGTCAAGATATTAGGTCAAGATACGTGCTAACTGTGCTTCTAGAAATGCCTGTGACTTGAGCACTGGTCAGGGTGTCAACTCAGCAGTCTGCCATGACCTCACCATGTACACAGTGGATTTCTGCAGTCCCGCCAGGACAGGGGTCATCTCCACTTTCTTTGTTTTAACTCAACTGTGCAGACTGCCACATGCCTCCTGAGGCCAGCACAGGGAAACCCTGCAGCACACGTGACATTTCTAGAGCCGTAAATCTTCAAGAGTACCTGTTATGAGTCAGGCTCTATCCGCCCTCGCAAACAATTACCAAACAATTGCATTGCCATCATCCTTGATCATAGTCTTTTCAATAAACCTGTCATCCGCTGCAGATGTGTGCTCTCCTCATGTGTCATGAATAGAATGTATGCGACGTCCCTCATTTATGGGAAGCCAAGCTAATGCACAAACATACATTCCAGTTTTCCAAGAAACAAATACTGCCAGCATAGATACTACGAGCGAAGAGACATACATATCCAACGACGTAAGCCTCTTACTCTTGATAAGATAAGGTACACAATTAAAGGGGCACTAAAATGCAAAAACAAGTACACTTCAAATTACGTTACACGCTACATTAATTTCGTACTTGTTATCATAATTCGACACTTTAATAATGCTACGAAGCTCCAACCAAAATTATACCAAACTCTTTCTTGCTTCGGCGTAAAGCAGTGAACTAACTTTGAAGTGCACTAACTCGAACACAGACTTCTATTTGAGAGCAAGTTGTTTTTTAATTTTAGTGCCCCTTTAAGAAGACACATACAAGAAGACACGTTGCCCGTATGCATGTAGCAAATTTTTGCTCCTGTTCGCGGTGGCGAAACAAAAGACATAATCATCGGGTATACATGGGATAACACATGTCCAGAGCTGTTACCCACTACTTCGTCAGTTCTTCGCTTACGCTTTTGTCTTTGCAAGTTCTACGACGTAGAGATGGACCAAGCAACGGGACTGATAAGGCAGATAACAATAAAAAGACTGAAGGCGGACATGAGGCTGCAACAGTCCTTCTATCTGTACAACAGCTCTGGCTACAATTCAGAGCTTGGAAATCAGCCCGGAGCTTATGTCTTCAATCCAGATAAAGACACTCCACATGATTTGGGAGGCAAAGTGTCCTTCAGGGTCATAAAGGTGGCAGATTAGAGCTTTAACAAACTCGGGCATGTTTCTCACAGTACTTCTTCCCCGTCAGGGCCCCGAAGTACAGGAGATCCAACAGATATTCAATGAGTGGATCACACAGGTCGTCCGGCTCTACAAGGACAGAAGTACCATTGAGTTTGAGTGGGTCGTTGGTCCCCTTCCGATTGGGTGAGTGCACCCGTATGATTTCCACCTAATCAGGAAGTAACTTATGGAAGCTATCTCAATTTATCAAGTTACGGCTCCGATATCGTGACCAGATACGAGAGCGATATAGCCAACAATGGGGTTTTCTACACAGATTCCAACGGGATGCAAGATGTTAAACGAAGGTACGTTGATGGTCCTCTACGACTGCCCAATGTTGTCTACAGTGGGTAGTAAAAACGCGGCTCCATTTCTGCCTCAGTCCATGCATCATGTAACTGACTTGCTAGTGCACCTAACATGGCTACTATCACAGCAAAAGCTGCGGCAAAACTGAGAGAGTGGTCATCTTGACCGCAGCGATTTGTTTTGCTTCTGAAATGTGCAAAAAGTTTGCTCAGTGAATTACGCCCAAATATGACATATTATGCAACCACCATATTCTATGACAATCAGCGAGGAATATGTCGAAATATGCAATTACGTATATGACACACAAAATGTGGTAGATTTGCATCGTGATTATTCACGTGTGGAGAAACGTCCACTTAAAACATCCATTATAGCGTGCATTAAAAAATATGCACCTTGCATGAACTCCCGGTCCTATTCATTACATTATTCAGACTTGAAATACGGGTTTCACACCGCTGCAAATAACTGTCTTTCACGTTTATTTGGCAGAGCTTTGTAGGACACACTCGCTAGCTTCAACTGACACGTCAACGAAAACATAAAGGTGAAAGCAACGCCACATTCGAAAAAGGGAATGTACCGTTACCCTACTGGGCACAAAAGATAACGCCTCGCTAATATGGATACTTTTTTTCCCCCGACCAAAATCGTCCATAAAGCGAATTGTCCATATTATCGAATACCAAGGAAATAACAAAAACAATTATGAAGAGGTTTATTTAAAAAATTCCTGAATTAGTGCCTGCCTGCAGGTTTTGTTGGTTGCACATCAATTTAAGCTTAGCAAAACCTCGGCAACACATAGAGCTCATCACCTGGACTGCTGCGAAGGAGAGGGCATGGTTCCCTTTGCGCAACGGAACGTCCCACTTTCGAAAGTTCTCCCGTAGAATGTGGGGAGAGGATGTTCTCTATACCGATACCGTACATGTTAACGAGATGAAAATACATCAACTACATATGGTTTATACCTAGGGTTATTAGTTTTCGAATTAGAGTCAAGCCTCGATTTATGAACCTCCTATTTATGAATTCCCTCGTTTTATGAACACGAGCACGAGGAACCAAACTTTTTACATGCATTTTCCCCTCATTTTATGATATTCGAATAATGAATGGAATTTCTGGAAACGAACTAGGAGTTGTCCAGCGTTTTTGCCCTCAATTTATGAACAAAGTGGCCGCTGTCACCCGGAGATTAATAAACGGAGATTAACCCGGAGATTCATTAACGGAGATTATCACCCGGAGATTAAAAATCCCGGAGGAAATCCGAGACCAGTCGAGTGCAAATGTGCTGACATCTCTTCTTTCTAAGATTGACACAGTGCAAGGCATGGTCCAAAGCAAAATTAAACAATTTAGTATTGTATAATAAACAGAGTGTGAATGCACTAACAGCAGAAGACATAGTTGAAAGCAAAATTACACAATATATTGCATTATAAACATAATCCCAACTCGGAAATACTGTTCCATTTGCTCGATAGTACTCACTTAACGGAATTTTCGATTTATGAATCCCTCGATTTATGTATGATATTTCCAGAAACCGAAGACGTTCATAAATCGAGGGTTGACTGTATATCATTTTTTAAATTCGAGGAGGGGAAAAAATTGGGTGCTATTTACACACAAGAATTCTGGGAGAAATCGGTCGCTACAATCTCCGTTCGTTACGTCGTCGGAGAATTTTCGGGTAAAACGAAAGGCATATGAAACAAGCCACCGCTGTGACACTGGCACAAGAAACGACAATCTTCATATTTCCGCTTCAAACCGGCGCAGTGAGTGACCCCGGTAATCAAACACTTGCCCGAGCTCCACAAAAGGCTGTCCTTTTTCTCCTGCAGAAGGGGATTATAAAAGGAGGACAAATAGGCTGTCGCAAGCAGCTCTCTTTGCCGATATAATGATTCACTTTTCCGACAGTTTACCCAGAACGACAAGTTGAAGGACCTCAAGGATTTCGGGTAGATATCGGGTTTTCATCCGAATTCTTGACAAACTTGTTCGGGGGGAACTATAGTGAAAAATCCGGTTTAACCCGAAAACTAAGAACCCTATTTACAGTGATGGCCAGTAGTTAACTACATGTAGTTAAACTACTAGTTAAACTACCTGATTGTAGCTAAAAGGTAGTTAACTACTTGCAGAAATGTAGTGGCAACCACTAGTTAAACTACTATTTTAAGTAGTTAACTACAGGTTACTGAAGGCGCCAACTACTTCCGATTTTGCCGCAAGCTTTACAGCGCGATTGTGTTTCCGACTTTTACCTTGAGCTACTTGTTTGATGAGAACGGAGGTGCAGAGCAATTGTGTCGTGCATGTGTACTAAATCTTCACTCTTAATGCTTGTCTAGTGAAGCCTCATTTGATTTGCTGTCAAATAATTCTGCAACTTAGTTTATCGCGTAGGCACAGAAAGAATCCCGCCGCAAGCTTTGTATTTGACGATCGTAGCAATGGCTTGAGCCAAAGTTCATTATTGCTTGTGATTCATATTGGGGTGTCCAAGAACAATACAAGGGATTGGTGTTGGTGGACAACGTTAAGTAGTTATAGATGTAGTTAAACTACATTGCTGTAGTTAAAAAAGTAGTTTTAACTACTCCCCCGAAAAGTAGTTGAACTACTAGTTAAACTACTCAATCACAAAGTAGTTAGTAGTTATAGTTAAACTACTGTAGACGTAGTTAGTGGCCATCACTGCCTATTTATACATTGCTGGACCGTCCACTGTCCGAATGTTAACGAGCACGAAAATGCATTGGAAAAGTTTGGTCCTGCCAAACACTGTCTATAATTCGAGTTGTCCGTTTTAACTGGGTCCACATTAACGAGGCCACGACTGTGTTCCCATTTTCCCTCAAGTCTGGCTGCTTCGTCCAAAGCAGAACCCACAGCAAGCAGTTACTACCCAGTCACGTCTTGGATATACATCCAGGTAGACGGCTGGCATAACGTACCTGACTAGTGCAACATTACGTAACCCTCAATGTAAACCGCAGGATCAGCAGTACGACGTACAGATGACCGTTGTCACCGACAGGGCTCAAGGCGGGACAAGCATTGACCGTGGGTGCATTGAACTAATGGTAAGTAGTCACAAACGGTAAATGTACGTAATTACCAGCAACAATTTATTATAAACACTATATTCGCCGAAGTGCACTTTGAAAATCGTTGCACAAGAGGTATGGGGGAACATCTTTTCAGGGTGCCAGACGTAACGAACATTTCACGTACAGCTGCATAATCTTCAATCACACTGTTGCACTGCAAGATCGTATCAGGCATCTTCAAACAAATCCTGAGCTTGAGGAATGTTAAAGCAGACGACGAGATACCCTATCATCCACGCAGTGCTGCGTGCTCATATCGGCTTACTGCAGCAATAGATGCAGGCAAGGATTTAGAACATAAATGGGACAAACCACGTGCTGACTCTCAACTACGTGCAGTTTATTCGAAGAGGAAGTATTTATAGAAAAAATGCCGCATCTTTTGTCAGTCCCAAAAATTTACCGCGTTTTGCAATCACCAGCTTGACTCACTCCATCTCGTACAGTCTCAATCACGATAATTTGGGCGCTTTGCATGGTGGCACCGCTACGATCAGGAGTGACGCCACGGTGGTTCGTCACGCTCTCAATCAGTCTGCATCATAAAAATCATGGGCCGCAAGAAACAATGCACACGCTAGCGCCTGCGGAAAAGAAGCCCATCCTGTTACTTCCACAAATAGCATCCACTTTTTGTGGAACCTTATTCAGTCAATAAATCGTTCACGAAAAAGCCAATGTGTACCAGCGCCAGGGGCTGAACCTGGACCCTTCTGATTACCGGCTACGGCCACCACATTGGCACTTGGCATTCTGTCCCTTAGGCACTCGAGGGAGGGGGGGGCTCTACTATGTGTTGTGTTTGTCCGTAGGTGGAGCTCGCCTCGGCGCGTCTGACTATCTTTTTCAGGTTCACAGGCAACACGTAACAGATGACCATCTCGGTCTTGAAGAGACCCTGAACGACAGAGGCGCAGATGGCAAAGGAATCATTGTTCGAGGCAAACATTTCCTGCATGTTGGAAACATCGAAGAATCGCGTCACACTATTCGAAACTTGGCACTGCGCCAGGTCTACCGGCCAGTGACAATGTTCTCCATGATGCCTGGTGGTCACATCCCGACGACTCACGTAAATATTTCACGTTGAACCCTACACACTGTAGCGTTATAGTGACAGCCAGGGCCCAAAGCACTTTCTTATGACGCTCAAAGCCACTGTGCAAAGCATGTGAACTAAATTTGCAGCAAATTATTCATCATTGATTTTTAATGCATTAGCATTAGCAGTGTCAGAATGGAAAAAGTTGTATGTACGTGTATGTGTCCGTGTGTGAGATGGTGAAGCCTCACCAAGACAGCGGTATAAGAGGACATGCAAAGGTGATGCAAGAGGGCAAATGTGAATGGAGGCAAACGATTTCAAACTGAAGTAGTCGAAGGTAATTAAGAGTAAGAGGTAAGAGTAATTGAAGGTAATTAGAGGTGATTAGAGATTGCATATTCCATTTGTACTTTTTGTGTGAATGTGTGTCCCACAGCTTGTACTCCTAATTTTTACTCCAGACTCCTCCGTTTTTTGTTTTTTTTTCGAGCTCTTCCATGCTCCTATAAAGGAGTTGCAGCGATTTGCAGTAAGTTAAACCAGAAGGCTACATAAGACTATTATATTATGTCCAATAAGTTTACTACAAATTGTGAAGTGATGTTATATACCTCTTAGCTTTCTACTGAAACCTATGATCTCCTTCCTTGCACATCAGTATTCCGCATTACAAGAACCCATGCCGATAGAGGCTCATCTGCTGACATTGGAATCTGTTCGTTCGGAGCAAGTTATTATTCGACTTGAGCATCACCTGCTACAAAATGCTCTCAACGTGACCCTCTCCGTAAGTGTGCACGGAAATTCCCTTTTGACGTCCACAAATATGGCAGGAATTGAAGATTTAGTCTGTCAATGCATCGGTAACACATTTCGTCATCGTGCACAGTCCACTACAAGCTATATGTCTACTGGTTTAAGACATTTAGGTCACCATGAAGTAGTATGCAGATGAAACTTGCAGGTAACAGTTTGCAATACAAGAGGAAAAATAAATATCAACATAGTTTTTACAACTTTACGTAATGAATGTACAGCAGTGCTCGACTTCCCATGTTATTCTTGTTTCTTTTTCTTTTCTTTTTTAATGCCCATAAATGGCCCTAGAGCCTTGTTCTTGTTTTATGCTGCACAGGTGACAGGAGATGCATCAGCACATCATGAAACATTTTTTTACTTTCATTGTGACAATTTTGTAATTTGTCCCTGAGGAACTTTTTTTTTTTTTTTGTTATCTGCTTTTGACTTCTTTTTGTCTTTCGAATGTCAAATGTCACCTTCTACGCAGTTAATTGTTTGTGTATATTTTGTAGAACCTCCTGAAACCGTGGCTCTTAACCAACATTCAGGAAACTCTATTGGGAGCCAATGAATATAAAAGGGAGCGGCTTCATCTCGACTGGAAACAATATGTCAGACGCTACTCAGGGCAACACCTCACAGCACTTGTTACTGAGGGGGCCTATCCCATGGGCAGCAAGTTACTGGTTGCCTTACATCCAGGACAAATAAGAACATTTCTGGTTGAACTGGTGCCAAGAGAGGCCAGAGAGTCTGATCCAGACGTGGCAGGTTCACGTGGAAAGACAGGATAGTACATGGTTCCAGCTGATATTATAAGATTTTGTGAAAAGATTTTGTTCCAGTTGTAATTGTTATGTTAATGCTACTGCAACTGTAACATAATGTAATATATATATTCCTCCAGTGCATCATAAATAATATGGTATACATCAATGTCTGTTGTGAAAGTAAACATCCACATGCTCGGATACGTTCTACACTGCCCCGGGCAAGAAAACAGTGTGCATAGTGGGAAAAAATAAACTGTTTACAACTCGAATAACGAAACACGGACACGGAGTCATCCAACATAACACACAGGTCACCACAGTGGCATCCGTCCGGCTCACTGCCCTTTGCAAATCAGGAATCCGCAGCTTAGACAGATTCAACACGTAACAAAGCAAGTTCACTATTATTTGTGTATTGGAAGTTCACAGTGGTGAGTACTTATTTTGCAAATTAACGAGAGACATTTAGACCAACCCAAAAGTACGGAACTGCAACACATACACACAATCTCATTATGTGTAAACGTCAACTCACCATCTTTCAGCGGTGCCAACATTTCTTCATGTCAACCAAATTTTATGACATGTTACTTCTGCAAAGAATGGTAAACATCGCGATTGCGGAAACGACTTCAAAACCGAGCACATGGCGGTAAGAACGTGACCACGTGACCTTCCATTGTTGACAGCATGAGCCCGTTTTTTCAAGCTGTCTTCGATTGGGCTGCACTTTCCGAACCAAGAAGGTACAGATAAACAATATAACTTTCGTATTCGATTCAGTGGACGTGCAGTAGTATGCAGATGAAACATTCACGTCTTTGCACTACACTCGACCATTCGATTGGTAAAAGTGCAACAGTAATGCAGCACGAGTTCACGAAAGTGCAGCAATGGTCGAGTGGTCACCACTCGACCATTCGAACTTATTTCGCGTTGTTCACTGCGATCGCACGATTACGCATGCTCCATAACAGGAGAAGAAAAAGAAGCAGTGAACACTTCTCGTGGCCAGTCCTTCCGAAACGGTTCTAGTATCTGCTTGCACGATGTTCATAGCCACAGCTCTGTGTATCTTGCTCTTCGTACTTCGAACCAGGAGCTGTCTACTCAATGACTTTCCCATCCCAACCAGTTGTGGACAACAGCAAGTGGACAACCTTCCCAGAACGCTACCATGGGTTGTCACAATTCAAGTTGAGGCCATTGCAGACATCCGAAGTCCCGAAGACATCCTTCCCTGCCCAAATGCCCACCAGACACTCCATACCAACTCTAACCGAAACACAAATATGACTTCGATTCCTCAAGACTTTTTCTTTGGCCACCTTTCTCGGATGGCTGTCACCCACCGAATTTCCTCCAGTTGCAGCGGGGTGATTGTATCTGCTCGACATGTCCTAACAGCTGCTCACTGTCTCTTCAGTAGCCATTATCGACCAACCTACCGTGTTTTCCACAGAACGAACGATGCTCAAACGTACCTGAAGCACAGAAGGCGTGACGTCCTCGCTGTAGAGTCTGCGACATGGCATCCTCACTGCAAGTTCCACGGAACGCTCAAAGCCATATACGACCTGGCTATCTTAGTGCTTTCGGAACCACTGGACTTTGCCGCAACTAAAGCCGTTTACAGCCCAATCTGCCTCCCATGGCCAGATCTAAATGTTTCCGACATGGTGACGTGGATGGCATACAATGAAGCAGCGGCAAGTTCCTCCGTCTACCCTGAAGCCAGTCAAAGGAGAACAAGAGAACCTGTTCAGCTGATCAACTGTTCAGCAGTGATGGCAAGCACCGAATATGTACAGGAGAATCAACTATGTACTTCGACTGGAGATAACATACGGCACCTTGGTGATCCAGGAGGTCCTCTTATGGTCGAGAGCCCTGAGGGCTGGGTTGTTGTCGGAGTTCTTTCGTGGACAAATACTACGGGAAAGAACTCTACTACTGCAGTGTTTACAAATGTCAAAGATCTGATGCCTTGGATAACAGAGATTGTTTTCGAGACATTTTAAGCTATACGCTACCAGCGGAGCTGGAAGTACATAGTAGAGTTGTTCATTTTACAATTAAAGCACGTTATTTATGTTAACACGCTTGAATCTCTTAAAAAAAAACAAGGTCTGGAGACAGCATCGCTGGGGACACTTAAAGGTGTAACATGTCCAGTACAATTTTGATTGTAACTTCGTAACGGAATCAGTTTTGAATTATGATAACAAGTACGAAATTAACATGGCGTGTAACGTAATTTGCAGTGAACTTGTTTTTGAATTTTAGTGCCCCTTTAACTGTGCCAGGAATATGGAGGATCATGGGAATTAATGAGAAGTCAATCACACCTGCAAGTTGAGGAAGAATGTAAATGATGAAAAGTGCAACAGACATGAGTCGTGTGTTCATGTCATCCCTCTGCATGCCCAGACTCGGGCCTTTAACACTGTGGAGTTCATCCACCAGTTTGCTTGCATATGCGTCATCTTGAAGAGACATGTTTCTTAGTCTTTTTCAACTTTCTTTTTTTTTTCTCACCAAGTTTCAATCACGCCTGTTAGTCAGGCTATCCAATTTTTTAGGTGGCCCACAACATTTTTAACGATTGGAGAATGAAAATTGTCACAGACTTAACGCAACAGGAAATAACAATTTATTTAGACGTCCAATTTTTCCAACGTCCAACAATTTATTTGTTCCCGTCCCTAGCCTCGCGCTGATAATGTCTCCGTAGGAGACGAAACGTCTAAATACATTGTTATTTCCCGTTGCGTTAAGTCGGTGACAATTTTCATTCTCCAGTTATGATGGCCCCGGCTCTTGGAATATCTTCACTTTTAACAATGACAGAAACTTGTTTTTTCGGACATCCTAGATATGACCAATGCTAGCTTTGTACTATTACATAGCTCAAAAGACAAAACAGAAGTTACAGGTCAATTCGGCAGCTCCACAGTGTGTGTCCGTCATCGGCACAACAACACAAAATCAAGGTTCACTTATGAAATGTCAGCTCTGCTCCACCCCAACTTATGTATAGAAATGGCTCTGCTAGAGCATCATTGGTAGGTCTTAGTTTATTACCCAAACCAGGGTCAGCTGTGCCCACGTCTGATCTGAGCAACCAGTTAGGCATCCTCCATGACAACGTCCACATCCCCGTCTCCCCCTGCAGACTCTGTTCCAGATCCGGCATCCGCGTCTTCCTCGTCGTCGTCGCCGTCGACCTCCGCGTTTTCTTGTTCGAGACGATCTAACTGCTTCGCCAGCTCGATCTCGTCCGTTTCAGTTACCACCTTCGGCTGAAGCGATTAAGAACAAATTCTTATGGCTCGCATCCTCAACGCTGCCCACAATTAGAGCCTGAAGTTTTCGGGAAATATTTTTTCCAAAGTTCGGGGGGAGGGGGGTAAAAATCGGGCAAGTAAACATGAGCTCTAAATTTATGCAAATTCGGGTTAAAAAAAACTTCCGGTACGCTAAACTCGGGGAGAAATCGGGCTGAGTTACTCAAACTAACTGTACTGGTTTGGTAGAAATGGTAAAAATTGGGTAAGAATCCGGGGTAAAAATTGGGTTTCACCCTAAAGAGGGTGAAATTCAGGGTGCCTCCAATTCGGGGTGCAGACTCGGGTTAAACCCCAAAGCTTCAGACTCTACTCATGATCAAAGAAGACATACCGCGTTTTTAACGTTGAACGCCCCTCCTGCCTCCTTGATGGTTTCCCTGATCTTGTCAATGGCAAGATTCAGTGCAGCCAGACCTTCTGTCCTCTCCATAGTGGTCGTCGTCATGACGTAAAGTGGTGGCGCAATCAGGTTGATCTGTAACGGGTAGTAAAGGTACTTGTGCGTTACGTTACGGAATATGCTGCCGCGAGGATGCAATGGTGCCGGTCTTCCGCCTGACCTTGATCGGCATGTCCTCCGTGGAAAGTGCTATGCCCTTCTTGAGAGCGTTCTTGACGGCGTCGATGCCCTCGTACTCGTAGCAGAAGACCTCAATGTCTGTTGGACAGCAACAAAAATTTATTTAAAAATTGTAAAAAAAAGAAAACAAGTCTTAACCAATATTACAACGGGTACGCTAAGCTGTCAAAAATAGAAGCTGTAGCATGGAGACAACTGCGGAGCTACTGCAGAAAATGTCTCAAAGTTGACAGAACAAATATGGCAAGGGCAACGATGACAATAGCCTAACGACACACCACAGGTTCTCAAACTTCTTCACCCTGGGGAACCCCCTTCAACAACTTTCTGAGAGTCCCACGGGACCCCCTGTGCCAGGCCAGCGTCTGCCTGGCCCGCATATTTGTCTGCATATTCGCATATTGCGTGACTCACATATAGGGTTGCCACCTTTCGGAGTGAAAAATACCGGCTGGTGGAGAGGAAGTGGAATAGATGGAAAGCAGGAAAGGCTCGTGGGAAAGGGAAAGTGGGTGAGGGACGTTCTAGCTGGCTCGACACAACCACCAACAGCTTTGCACAACCACTGCTCTTGTCCCCTCCGAACACAAGATATAATGAATAACTAAGAAAACGACTGGTGACTGTGGAGTTGGGTCTGTGCTCCAGATTTATTCAAGCTGTAGTGGAATGTTGAAGGGAAAACCCCGTAAAAGCCCCCTACGAAAGGTCTTGAGCCACAAATACCGGCAAAAGGCTGCCGGTATCACCTTCCTACCGGCAACTGGCAGAGCGAGCAAATAACCGGCCGTGCCGGTATAATACCGGCCTGGTGGCAACCTTACTCACATATGGCTCGCCAAGCCACGTAAGTTTCTATCAAGATCACTAGCAACTGAACAAAAACTGGAAGGTCATTTTAAATGGCTCAGGAGGCCTTTACCTGCACGTATTTTAACTGCTTGAGGCGTGAGACGATGCTTGATATTTGTGAGAAGGACATCTTTTGTGTTCGGGTCCAAGTTGCACTCATCCAACACAGCCGGGTCACTGAAGAGAGCAACACCCAAGCATATTAACATCTTAAAAAAAACGAGAGCCCTTTGATGGCAAACATAAAAACACCACTTACGTTACAGACAGTTTGAAAACGTCATACGAGCTGGCCTGCTTTTTGTGCTTCTCGTCAAAATACCACGCAGTCTTCTTGTATAGTTCTTCTAACTGTTCATCTGTTTCATATTTGAGCGTTTCAGCAACGTGCCGAAGTATGCTGTTAACCTAAATACACCATTGTTTGTCACATTACTACGGCAATGTTAGAGGATGAACGTGGCGACAAGATGAAGTACAACTATTGATTAACGAGATCATGAAACCCACATGAAGCTCGTTAAATTCAATTGATTGTTGGAATAAATGACCTCTCCTAAAGCCACTCCCTGTAGGAGAAGTCAGCTGTACTGCACGGTGGCCTGCCATGATGTGTCGGTTTCTGATTTTATGATTATCGGACCAGCTGTGACACTTGCTATGTGACCTTTGCTGGATAATTTCTAAGGCAGGTTTGTGTTGTCGTAAATAATCATCTATGACTAGGGTTCCAACTCTTTGGAGTTTTCATTTGACATAAATCAGGAGTCATTTAGCAGTACTTTTAATTCCTGGAAAATACAGAGTTTTCCAAAGCATAGAATGTCCAACAAACTCCAAATTTTCCAGGAATTGAAAACTCTGGTAAACCCCCGAGTCTCTGCAACGGAAAACTCTGAAAAGAACCTATAACTTGGGAGAAAGTGTCACAGCATCACCAAAAGTACAGTATTGAAGGGAAAAGGTGCCGACGTCATGTTTGTATTGTCCATATTTGTGTCCTGCCTCGGCTAATCCTAATTGCTCACGTTGTTTAAGAAGTACAGTAGACACAAAAAACTTACAGCTTTGCCTTTTGCAAACTTCTCTTCACACTTTGTTATATCTTCTGGAGATACACGTCGTTTTGACAAGTCAATATAACCTGCGTGACAAATAATGTGATTACATCAACATCTACCATGGATATAATTTAGTAAGACACACTGGTAGGAACAACGGAAATCATTTCCAACTCTTCAACAATGTGTCATTGTCCCAGCTAGGATTTTATGGGCCTGTCTGGAACTCTGGGTTTGAAGCAGATCTTATTCTGCACTCTTAGCATGCCTACGATGCCTACTTAGAACCTACGATTTGCACATTTCTGCCAGCGGAGATGTGCAATGAGAAAGGTGTATCATGCATTGAAAAATGTGTGACTAACATGGGATATCGTATATCAATGAAAGTGTTTCACATGCAGCGTGTTAAGGTAAAGCTGTCAGGTTTCAGCTCTATCAAGTCATATGCAATATATGTATGCCATCACTGAAGAAATTACACACGGATTACACTTTCTGTCGCACATAGGAGAATGTGTCATGTCCGTTCCTCCCTCTCTGTATCATACTTATCAAGTAGTGTGATACTTACCCTTGTCTTTATCTACACGGATCACCACCACACATTCACTCCTCCCCACCCTGATGAGTTTGTTGATGGATCGAATTCTACGACGAGACAACTCAGACAGCAGAATCATGCCCTCAATGTTGTTGTATTCCAGCAGGTAGACATAGGCTCCCATTTCGGCGATCTGCCGAACGTTGACCATAACAACATCCTCGGGCTCCGGATATTTTTGCGAGTAAAACCGACACGATAGCGGCATGGTGGTGGATTTTCTTCAAACAATAACTGCTGAGGAAAATGGGGTCGTATTAGATTCCGTATCCTTATGTTAGCTCATGTGACACAGCGGCGCATTAAGCAGTGCATTGCAAACCATAGATTGCACCCGTGCACAATAATTTCTGGAAGACAAGGTGTCACTGTACATAAGGTTACACAAATAAACATTAGTTTGCACAGTCTGAGTATGTGTCATGCCGAAAACATCCAAAGTGATTGACTACCCATGAGTTACCCGATTTCTTCGCAATCAAACAAAACACGTCAAACTCTAGTACGTTAAAGTATGCACAAACACAGTGAAGCACTTCGCCGTGATCTGGGAATTGCACAAACTAGAAAGCCGGTATGATGATAATTACGATATGTCACCACATGCACGGGTTATTGAAGTGTACGCGCTGGCACAAATGAGTGTTGCTTGTATTCCCCAGTACCTGAATATATTACTGGTGTACACTAAGAGGTGTAAAGTAATCCAGGTTGGAAATATTGTAGAAATTACAGTCGAAAAGCTTGTTCTTCCTACGCCGCCATGTGGCATGAACAATGTGCATGCGTATAGGACTAGCGGCGCGTTATACAAACATTTTTTGTTAAAGATTTTACATGAACCAAACTAATATGAGCTAAACATGTGTGCATATATAAAATGAAAGTAAATAATATGAAATATTACATTATCTAATATTTGCAAACTACTCCAGTGGAGGACGGCTTGCCGTAAACGGCGCGACGATCGGCCGGTCCTTTTCATGTCTGCTCCGTTTCTGTAGGACGCAAACCTTCAAGTCTTATTAAAAACTCCTCTATCGCCGAGGACATATTCAATCGAAAATATGTAAGTAGATTTTATTCATCAGCCATGATTAATGGCCTCAACTATATTCGTATTTTTCATTCATCCGAGATTAAATACGGATTTTTTCGTTGCTGATGCATCTGCGTCTTCAGATTGTGAATGTCAACGTTTATACCATGCTTTCATTGAACCAATGCTCAGGGAGGCGGTAGCTGCAAGCGGCGAAACCATGGACGTCTATACTGCCCTCCAAGAGGTGCTGAAGATGGCCCTTATGCACGACGGTCTTGCTCGTGGACTTCACGAAGCCGCAAAGGCATTGGACAAGTATGTTTTCCTGCTAACCACCAAAATGTCACAGATAGAACGAGTGATCATCGTGTAGAGACATACAATACCTTGCCAATTCACCGCTACTTTGATTGCAGACGTCAAGCCCACTTGTGCGTTTTGGCCAACAACTGTGATGAAACCAGTTACGTGAAGCTTGTCGAAGCGCTCTGCGCTGAACACCAGATCAACTTGATCAAGGTATTAAATGTTGAGTCGATTACGTCATGCACGAGAGTCACACGGAAGTACATAGTTATTTACACGGAATATAAAATCAGGTTGACAGCAACAAGAAGCTCGGTGAGTGGTCTGGCCTCTGCAAGATCGACAAGGAGGGCAAGGCGAGGAAAGTTGTTGGCTGCAGCTGCGTTGTGGTGAAGGTGTGTATGAACAACTATACTCGGAAGTGTTCCAATATTTATATCTCAACGTATATTCTAGGACTACGGCAAGGAAACGCAGGCCCACGACGTACTAAGCGAATACTTCGCCTCCAAACGTGGTTGAGTGGTTCACAATAAAAGACGTTCCCGCTGTGCAGAAAAAAAGTTTTATTTGTTACACCTTAATGAACATGGCTTTTATGTAATACACAACATGGATGAGAAGCTATGTACAGTGAGATCGAGTGGAAAAAAAAAAAATCAAATTTCAGTCTTTAGGAGTGAACATTAGTCAAAAATATAAATTAGTGTGCTTTTTAAGGACTGTTCGAAAGTTTTTCAAATGAACTGGCTAATTCCAGGATGACTTGATTTCGAATCGATCACTGCTCCGAAGAATCGTCTTCTACGACTTGTCCGTCCTGTTGTGTCTGTATCTGTACCGTTGTGCCCTGTGCCGTGGTTACCGTATTGGCCGGAGCGAGGAACACCGATGTTGGTTGACCTGAACCTTGTTGAATTTGGTATAATGTCTGGGATAGAAATGACGTCAAATTAATTAATTTACGTGCAAGTCCGGAGATCATACCTGTGGTTGTTGGACCGGTTGAGGCGGTGGTGCAGGTTGTTGTAACGGCGCTGCTTGAATGATGATGGGTTGGCCCGTGCTTTGCCCTTGCATTTGCATGCGGATTAGCTGCAACTGTGCTTGCGTCAACTGAATCTGGATAAATTTTTGTAAGATTTGTTGTATCACGAAGATTGAGTAGCAAATAGCTAGATAACAAGTGTAATAGCGAGCCCTTAAAACAATCTGATAACCTCTCTGGTACCGACTTACCGGTATTTGCTGAATTTCTCCGTTGCTGTTGATGACTTGCTGCACAATTTGAATACCACCACTCTGTGGGACTTGCTGCTGTACCGGTTGCTGAAGTTGAACAACCTGTGATTGCGCTGCTTGCTGTTGATGAAGAAAGTCCGTAAAAATCGTACAGAGGTAGCAAAGTTAGGACAATGGTATTGATACTTGATTTATTGATACTATTAGAAAACAGGTGATAACTAGTAAACAATGCTGACCTGAGGCGCTTGCTGCACTTGAAGCTGAATTTGTTGAGGAGGTTGTTGTTGCTGTTGCTGCTGAACGGCTGTTTGAACTTGTTGGGTTTCTGTACCGCTAGTCATCTGCCATTCATGCGCAAAGAGGGGAGAAAAAAATGTGTTACAGCAGCCTTCTCAATGCATTTGCACGCACAGCCTGCTACTTACTGGTTGCACTTGAAGCATGGACGGCATTGTGAACGTGGGAGCCGTATTCTGAACGGTGACTGCCTGTGAAGCTGCGGATGCAAGGCTCGCAGCTGAGCCCTGGACAATCTGGATCTGAAATGTCATCACAATTTGAAATGTGTATTATGTTACAAATGGTATAACTTGTTACCTGAGGCTGTTGAGCTTGCGCGATCTGTGCTGTGCCAATTCCTGGCTGTTGCTGAAGAGCTGCCTGATGTTGCTGAGCTAACTGTAAGTAGTACTGCACCTGAGATTTAGGGGAAAAAAAAGAAATACGTTTAATAGTTTTTGCGCTTTCGAATTCAAACAGTGTGGAAAAACCAATGACGGACTTGTATTGCGGCAGCAGTAAAAGGTATATGCAAACTCTATGCAAGCCATCCAGCAAGGATTAGACATTTGATGTGGCTGTCTTGTTTCACAACCGTGTTGCTCACATTTATTTTTTATTTTTGTAAAGAATTATCCTTATACAAACTGTACATATGTTGGTAAGGCACTACAGTCAGCATGGACTAATGGTTTGAACGCGGTATTCTGATCAGAAATAATGTGCTCTTAGAGGAGGAAGCATGATACGTATCAACGAGACTATTAGAATTATATCTTTCGCATTCCCGGTTTACTGAAAACGGGAGGCGTACGCCTTTTTGTGGCGATTCGAATTGCCACAAAAAGGCGTCTACGACGCTCTCTCTCCTCAAATCAGATACTGCATCAATCTGCACAGTGGTTGGCGTGTTTGCTGTGAAACCGGTTGTATAGAGGTACTGGAGACGAAACGAAACTACCGAAATAGCGGAACTACCAACCTGGTCAGGTGCCATGGCTGTAGTCCGTACTGCTTCTTCCGTTCGCTTTGTAGCTGGCTTCAGTTCATCTCGAGGGACGATGTCAATCAAGAAATCAAACTGGTCATACTTTGTGATAGCCATCGCGATGTCATTTCGCTGCGAAGAACGGATTGTTCGATTTCACGTGCACAAACAAGGCACTGTCGTACAGTTACGACAGATTTTACCTGTAGCGTTCGTCGCTTGTTGTCCTCCGTGTGAATCCACGCGCGCAACGATAGCTCCGTAATGAAAATTTCCGAGGCTCTCGCAAACAAAACTGGAGCTTCCGCGCTGATCATCTGCATTGCCATCGGTGGAATTAAAACGAGTTAAAATGGAAGGAGGGAACAACCCACCTTGACGTCGTCGTCCAATTTCATGATTTTTTTTATACGTGCCAAGGGCAGCTCTTGATTTTTGAAATCATTCTGCAAGAGGAGGAGAGTGTATTATAAAAAAATCGTGCGGACAATATTTAGTTTCTACAGTGTGTTTGGAAGGGATGAACATACTGCTCCAAGGTTCTTTGTTTCTTCCATGACATGGGGCCAGAAGTATTCCAGAGCATTATGTGCTTCTGTTTGCTGTCCGCCCGTCGTCGTATAACCTGGAGTTTCTGACATTGCTGTTCAAGCTGCGCGAAACAAAGAACACGAAAGGATACAGTGCACTGAATATGTGAACTTCCACGAAACACAACTACAGCTGTCCCGGACATAGTGTCCCCCATCCCTGTGGCAAGAGTGCCCGCTAACCTGACACTACTTGTTCTTGTGCACTCCTGTATTTTGAAGCGCTTATCACGAATAACTTCCGGTGTAGGTAAACGACAAAATCGCAACACATGAACAAACTCTAGGGAGAATGGCCTGCGGCCCGAAGGTGGAACAAACAACGATTGTGGTCGCGAACATTCTAAGCCTAAATCGCCTTCGTCACGGTTGCAGGTATGATTTGGCGATGTACTCGGTGGGACTTTGGAAGTTGATAAAAGTCAACCGGATTTAATTTCGCGGTACAAGAGTGCTAGTACGGGGGGAAAGCAGGAGCAAAACGAGCACTGGAGCATTTATTGGACTGGCAAGCCAATCACAGTGGCACTGACCGCCCCATTGGACAAAGTTGATAGGACGACACGACGATAGCTTCCACTCAATGGTCGGAGCAAATTTGGAGCTCTCATTTGTCGGATACCCCAATCTGAGCAAGGCGTAATCAAAACATACTTACATGTGCTTCTTAGACCCGTTAGATAAGCGCGAGATACGCGTTGCTTACAGCTAATCGTCTTCGTGTGCTTCGTTTCGTACACATATCCCGGAACTATCCCCCTGGTGGAAGAAAAGTGCAGGCGGAAAAATGGGAGCAGGGAGCAACTTGAGATCTGGCGAGATGGATGTTTCGTGTAGACTGTGACTCTGGTGACGAAGGCTGTCTGTTCAAATTTCACTCGTGTAGCGAGACCAGATTTTTGTCCATGTTTTATCTTCCGTGTGTTATTTATTTTGCCTTTATTATTTGATGTTTCTGATGTTTTCTAAATTTTGCCCATGCATAGAGAGGCGACTGGAACTGCCTTACGTGTTGCCCACGGGCATGGCTTTTCTT
This sequence comes from Ornithodoros turicata, assembly GCF_037126465.1. Taxonomy (NCBI): domain Eukaryota; kingdom Metazoa; phylum Arthropoda; class Arachnida; order Ixodida; family Argasidae; genus Ornithodoros; species Ornithodoros turicata. The sequence continues at coordinate 7,387,782 of NC_088206.1, read as the reverse complement.
TTTCATTGTGGGGATGCAGACTTGCTTTGATGCTGTTGTACTCGTATGAATCTGGAATCACTGGCGATGTTCACCAAAGTGAAATTCAAGGGGAACTAACGTAAACTTTAGTTTCTCACAGATATCATCGCAAAGGTGTACCATTCAAGTGGAGAAACCATGTTTTTTTTTTCTTTTTTTTTTCTCTCAGATATTTCTCCACATTTTTTTCTTTTTTTGTGTGTGCGTTTGGTTTTTATGCGTGAATGACTATACGGAAAGAGAAAAACGTATGACGACGTTTCCACTTCCTCTTGTTAACCAACCAACTTACATACCTCTAATTTACAATAAACGCTTTCTGGGCCGACACTGCCACACTTCCTTGAAATACTTCGGGCTCAGAGTTCCATCTGAATCTCCCGGACAAAGGATGACATTGTTCTCGGACCTGAAAAACTTCAGCCCGTCCATTAGCGCAGACTTGCAATCAATCACTATCGCGACTTCGCAGTTCCGACGCATCCCACTAATGACGCCGTCGTCGCCGGGGAAACCAGCTGCGAAGTGGATATGATTCCTTCCTCGTTTAGATAAGCCAGCGTGTTGTATCGTCTGCCAATTTTTGAAGTATGTGCCGTGAATTGCGACGTCTGGACAGCTCTCTAAGCTAATCGGCGTAAGCAACGTTCCGTCGTCTTTGATCTCGATCGAGTGACCCTGATTTGCGCGTATTTGAAGTCTTCCCGTTTCAGGGTGATGACGCAGTGCAAACCTTTGCTTGTCACTTGTTTCTACGACGTTCATCACATCAGATTCGGTGTATCCACATCGACGAAACGAAGCCAGTCGAAGCACAGCGACTACGTCAATGTAACCGCCGTCGTCCATCCTGAGGCCTTCCGTTTCGGCACCGTGACGCAGGACGTAGGCTAAAGATTTTGAGAGTTTGATACTTTTCGAGTGGCTCATGGTGTTCGAAAAATAACTCGCGATTGCGTCTTGCAACACCTGGGTACGCTAGAGTACGTACAGTTCAGTTCAGTGGCTGAGGAATATGTGCATGCTTGTTGACACCCGCCATGTTGATTTGCGAACGGTTTTTCGGTATCACATTCTCGGTAGGTGCACAGTTTAGTTTCGGTTTATTATATAAATATAAACACTTTTTTTTTTCGTTAGTTTTGTAACCAGTGCTTTTTAGTAAGCTACAGCCGTGGTTACTCGTGAACTTCTGAAATGAAGTACATGCTTTAGAGTAAAGCACATTCGAAACTATATTTTCTTGACGTCTTGCACGGTAGGCGGCGTGATATCAATTCAACGGCCGACACTTTAGCCAATCCAATGCGCACGCGCGAGGTTCAAAAGTGCAACTCCATGGAAACTCTCTGGATTTGGAAAAACTGGAAACTCAATGTGAAACTCGTCAGTGCCGTGTATTAAAAGGGAGTCTGGCCATGAATGGGACCTGCATATACCTGTGGCTCCACCCACTTTTTGAGGTATCTAGCCAATCACAGGTCGAAATACAGTTCCCTATTATTACAGGCCATCCAGTACTTATACCTCACCCTTATGCACTGGGTGCCACCATTTTGGGAAACCTCGATTGATTTGGATTGAGACGGATATCACTGGTGAGAGACCAAAACGACCCACTTTTATCAACTCCATCTGCATGGAGAGAGGCATGTTTGGAAGACTGAGAACTACAGAAATTGTTGCTGGGAGAAGTTATTGGCCAGGAGAGCGGCAGAACCGCTTTTTCAGACGGCTGCCGGTAAGAACTTTTAAATCACGTAACGTAAGTAGATTGAATAAAAAATGCGCAAAGATGTATGTATAAATAAAATTCAATGACATAACGCAAAATCTTACTTATCAGGGGAATATTTCTCGCTATTTTACTGGGATCGCGGTCTTATCTAGGCCTAACGTTTGTGACGAATATCCAATTTTCGCGTAAATAATGATGGCGGAGCGTAAGTTGAAGCTGATTTTGCAGATGCGTAGATGAGGATATATATTCGCAGTATGAAATTGGAGTAGTTTGAGAAAAAAAACCTGTCACGAAATCTTCGCTTCGCTGCTCCAAGCACCATCCCCCATTTTGGAGAAATTTTGCGTCATGGCAGCCCCTGTGAAAAACGACAACCAATGAAATGCGCCCAAGTTTGATTGGCAGGTCGAGCCTCTTTTTTAGGCCCCTCCTAATGGCCAGACTCCCTTCGGCATACACGGCACTGAAACTCGTTGCACGACAGCGACACAACAGATTAAGCGTGCGTTTGAGTGTATACTTCATGCTGTATGTTGTTTACTTTTCGGTTCTTACAAAATAAACGAGATACTTTGGTGGTTAGGACCCATTCAATTGCATTTGAGGGATATCGACGGCTCTCGGTCCTGGCGCAATATCTAATCCCTACCTTTGCCCGTTTCTGCAGTCATAATCAACGCTTTAAAAAGAAAAAAATTCAGTGAGAGAAACATTTACCCAGTATCAGTGTACAAACACGAGCGGCATCCCCACGGAAAAAATACTTCTGCCCCGTGAGCATTTTTATTTCGTTTATTTTTATTTTTTGCTTTTTCCACTAAATTATTCCGTGGGGATGTCGACGACACCGTCTGGTGGGGATGTCGACTAGCTGACGACACAGTCTTTTCATGTCGTCTGCTACGGAATAGCGGCAACAACAGACGAAGCGTTTTCCCCTTTCACTGTATGCACATATGTACATCTGTTTATTTTGCTTAAAGGTACATAATCACCGGAAGGACAAGTACGTTGTGCGTTCACAAAACAAGGACAACTAACCCAAAAGGAACGTGCCACAAACTTTTCTTCTTCATCTTACTGTCGTCTGCTTATGAAAGTACGAAACAGAAGTCGTTCCAGCTTGTAATAGGCTTAAGAAAGCACACAATGGCAGTGCTATGAAAATGAAATCAAGTGTATGTACAATTCTCTTTTCAATGCTCGCTGCTTCGGTCAGGAAATTATAAAGGCGACTTTTGAGCGATAGGGAGAGAGAGAGAGAGTGAGTGAGCGTACACCAACGTTCACTGTATGCAAGGTTCTTTCATATAACGGGTAATAAATAGCACTGCATTCGTTTTCAGCACCGTCGGCAGAGTGACTATTAATGGAGAGAGAGAGAGAGAGAGGCGTTGCGAAAAATTCTCGTGAGGAATTTGAGGAAGCATTTGTAGATGAAAAAATTTCAGATTAAATCGTAATCAAATTGCGACGTATAGTTTTGACTCGATGTTTGACTCGAAGTCCACATTTAAGGCGGACTCATGCGATCTGGTTAACGTTCACTTCCGGAGAGGGTTGGCTGCGTCGTCCCAAAATAGCTTTATTCGCTTTGCTTTTCTCGCCCGTTCTAAGTAAGTAATATAATCGGTGCCGGCATGCAGAACATGCCATTATTTTCATTCGCAGGGATCTGAAAAACTCCAGTAAGCTTGTCGAATTTGTTGATTGCAATCAATTCCGAGACTGCAACTCTAGGGAATGACATCATTTTGCCCCAAATATCACGGGCGGGCGGGTCAAGAGAAGCGACTTTGTTGTATCTCCCATATACTCCCATGTTTTGAAAATTTGATACTTTAATTCGCCAAAAATGAGTCAGGCCTTCAAAAATGTGTCATTCCCTAGATACACTCGAGGAGAACACGCCTGTACCTGTTTAGCGTAGAAATTTAGCGAGGTTTACGGGAACCCTGCGAACAAAAATTCCCCATACACTTTCTTAAGAGGAGGAGCCCGCCTTAAGGAGACTTCTCACGAAAATATATTACCAACTGCTGTTATCCTGTATCGCGTATAATCACGTATAGTGTCTTGCGCATTAAGTTTGAATTAGAATGCTGCAAAGTCCCGGTACAATTTCTGGCACATCGACACTTACAAATACACGATACGGCGAGAGATATCTGTCCTGCCTCCATAAGAAATACGGGTAGGTACGCTTTTTTTCAGTGCTCTAACTCCATCGTTCTATCCCTGCAGAAAGAACCTAACAGAGACGGTAGCCTCTATACGTACAACCTCGGTCACGTGTCTCTCGTACATGACACACGACAGAACGGTATTATGGGAAGAAACGGCGACACAGACTACACAACTACCGCCTACTGTTTTTACCAGCTGGTCTCCACGTATTTTTTTTTTATTTGTTTCACGGTTATTATTGCGAGTTCGAACAACAGTTCATCTTTCCTACTAGCAGACACATCACAGAAAGTAAAAAAGAAAACACACTGCCGACTTTTGTTCATCGACATACAGTTCTTTGTATCCGTAACGGTTCAGAAGGGTGAGCTAGCGGACTTTGAAGTTGGAACCACAAAAGAAGGAACGAGAAAATCGCAATAGCTGCCTCGTAGAGTGAACCACAAGTAAATGAACACAGGGAAGCTCGTAACAATGGAAATGCGGTAGCCGAACACAAAGTGAGGTCCAAGAAAACACGGGCGAGAAGGATCCTACGTCGTGCGGTAGCTGGCGCCATCATCTCTTTGTCATCTGCTTGCGAAAAAAGCGAGCGATAGCAATGTGCACAAGCGTCTGACGGTGCATGCAGGACGACAATACATAGCTCTTGGTTAACCACGTATGCATATACATATATATATATATATCTCCTATAGTACACATTGACTAAGTGTACGACAAGAAACAGGACGAATCGGAGGTCGTTTTTTGGCCGGATAAGTGCTAGCGCCATCTTTGGTTCGCTTGCGGAACTAAATTCCCTCATACATTCGAGCTTGGTGAAAAATCGCAGCGCGTAACAGGCGTGGGGTTATAAAACACAGATTAGTAACACGAAGAGATCATCGCAATAGAAAACAAAACAGAAATAAAGCAATGTGGGTAAGTGCGATAAAAACCACTATCCGAGCCGTCCTGTTCAGTCGAGCACGATCACAGATAATAAATTTAGCAAGGTTTTGTTTCCCAAGTTTGTGTTGAGCGTCGAGTATGTGGAAACTCCGGCGAGTTTTGCCGAAAATTCGTGAACCGTCGACGGTGGAACAATATCGGACAGGGTGCCGGGGATTTTATCAGTTGGGGCGGTCGGCTTGTTCCCACAACCGGTAAATATTTTTTGGCACGATGTCTGATATTTAGGCCTTGACGTCACAAAGTTTCGGCGCATTTGTTGCACAGTAGAAATGCCTTCTGTAAGTTTTGATGGAATTCGTGAAAAGATTCAAGCGCAAAGCGGGGAAGCTCGAAGAGGAGGGAAAGTAGGCTGGAAGGAGTTAGAAAGCGGAATTTTTGCAAGCAAGTTGACACGATTTTACAAATCGCCTTCGCGCGCGGATCACAATGCGTTCGAATCTCCCTTCGAAGTCCAACAAAGAACAGAAGAGGAATATGTACCCCAACATGAAACTCGCCGGAAAATAAACTATCACAAAAATCAAACGCACTGCAAACCAAACCAAAACTTAACAACGCCCTAAAAACAGCTCTAACCAGTTCAGAGTTCAACAGAGCCTAAAGAGTGTAGGTTTGCAACAAAACCAAGTAGAGAAAAACTATGTACACCATGCTCGCGCAGACACACGCACGCACACACACGAAGAAAATAATAATAACGTAACCCCCGAAAGTATAAAATATCTTGCCGCCAGAAAGTCCCGGCGCACTGTCCAACTTGCGTCAATAAACACACTGAGAAGATGTCATGAAAACGTTCGTGAAATTGGAGCCGTTGTCAACGTTCATATTTCTTCGCAGACGACAGCGAGTAGAGCCGTCTGCTAGGGTGGTGTGTTGCACTGGGTATCCTTCCGCGTGCGAAAAAATAGTGCGGCCATTTCAAGAATGCTCTGTCGTGTGAAGTACCGTTTAGTTGTGTTTTTCTCTCGAGTACGCTGTAGAAATTATGACGTAGCACCACAGACGGCGGCACCATGCGGGAGTAAGTAACCGAAATAGCGATTTGCGATTGGCTGTTTCAGTCGCCTTCGCAAAACAGATTGTCCAGTCGCCGTGAGTTTCGTGGCTGACCATTGTCAAACATCATATAGGGGATATCAAATAATTCACTGCGCATTTATGTGTGTGCGATATCTAAAAAGACAAAATCGCAGACGGCGTAGTGGAAACGGAACTAGCTTCGATATCGTCTGCTCATTGTTAACAGAAGAAACACAGTCTGTTTTCGAACGTTGGAACGAGGTACTCGATTGTATCTTCGTGAACACTGGAAATTTGTACGACTTTGGGAAGACTGAATGAAGGTGGTACAATTTGAGAGAGGAACTTTTGAAATAGCACACGTGTCCGCAAATCACTTCTGCAATACGTTCCGGGATAGTGTGTGGGATTAGTGCGGTCTTTCGGTGCGGCTTCGAGGCTCCTCAAAGTTTACGAGGCTGCGTTGAGGTCACACGTGATTCCCTAGATATTAAACTCAACAGGACAGAAAGGAACCCCGCGGTACAAACCACATTTTCTCGAAGCCCGCCGGCCCCGTATGTTACTTCTATTTTTTTCCTACATCGTGCAACAGTAGAAAATAACCCGTAGGAAACGGTGCGCGATGAGTCCTATATACATTGTACATGTGCCGCATATAGGATTGCATTAGTGAGAAGTATGGTTCTTCGCATCGGAGTTTCGAGTAAAGGAGTTTGAGAGGACCCGACGCGCTGTTCACCATCCATTTGAAGCTTCGATGAAGAACTGGGAGCTGCAGGATGGTGGATGGGAGCTTTTAAAAAAGGATGATGAGACTTGGACGTCCGGCAGATGACGATTTTTGTTGCTTTCTTCTTCTTCTTCTTTTTTTTTTGATTATCGCGATACTGGTCTATCTGCAAGAGAAACACAAAAACATATATACGTGATAAGATACATTTTCAGTATATACTTGAGCATGCATATGTGGCCATGAACAATAAGACAGCTGTAGTAGTTTATCCAGAACCGCAAGCACGGGGGGGGGGATGCAAAAAATTTGGGGGTGTAGTTACACTGTAACAATAGTACATAGGAAAAAAAGGGGGTGTTGAGGGGGGGGGGTCTGCATAAACCACTGGACAGCTGTATCAGCAGTAAAGCGGTTGCGACACTTCGTCGGTTTATTGTATACGGTTTATTGCGTCGATGTGAACTTGCATTCCTAATTTTACAGCAAAGTGGTAGTGGTAAAGTGGTAGTGGTAAAGTGGGCAAAAGCAGCGCCACCTAGACACAAAACCTCATATCACGCCACGTGAACATTCGATGTCGTGAGTCGCGATGTCGTCTGCCAATCGCCACAGAGGATTTTAAACAGAGGCCTTCTGCAGCTTTCTCCATAGACAAAAGACACAGCGGTTACCAAAACTCAACAGAGTCTGCAGGCGTCTCCGCCAATGAAGCCGTGCGGGAGACGTCACGTGATTACCAATGGGAATGACCGCAACTTTCGCTCCTCTGAGCTTGACGTCAGAGCTTGACGTCAAGTGCTTATATCTCGCCAAGTATGAGACACAGAAAAATAATTATTTCTTTCTGTCAGTACGGTGAATTGAATTGAATTGAATTGAATACCCCGGCGTGCTGTACAATGGATGATTGATGTAATGAAGCACATCTATCGAAGTGTCGCAACCCCTTTGACGTGCCCATTTCAACTTCTAAGTCCGGGTCACCGTTTCTACTCGACCTCGACAGCTTGTGTTCAGCCGTGGGGAACATTAGCGTTACTTAGCTATGCACCAAACGATCCGGACCCCTCCCTTGCCACTCAGCGAGGCGCGCTTCGATAAGCTCGCTACACCCGTACTACCTGTCTGGCCGCTTTTGCCTTCACTGGGCTGTGCAGGAAGTACAGAGAAAAATGTATGTCAAACGTGGATGGGCTCAGCAAATTCTGTAAAAGCTGTTAGCGGTAAATTTTATGGGGGGTGAACTAATTAACCGCTTTGTTATTGGTTGTGGTATACATAGAGAGGGGGAGAGAGAGCTGCGCGTGCAGGAAAAGAGGCGGGGTTTACTCGTTTTCACGAACTCCTTAGTTCAATTTCGAATTTCTGAAGCTTTCAGGTTTGAGTCATAATACATGGGGGCACAAATATGACTAAAGCGGATAAACTGCGAGAGCTTTTGGCGAAGATATTTCGAGCATAGAGTTTTGCAAGGTAGCACAACATAAACGCAGGAGTACAAGCGGACAGCTAACTCGAGCTTTTTTTGCCCCCGTGCAAATATTTGGCAAATAAATGTCACATATAGTGTAATATATGTGTGTTTTTAAGAAGTTTGGATCTTGACCAGTTTTCCTATCGTTGTGTGTATACGAATGTACAAGGGTGGTTAAAGGTTGACCGAGACTTTTGCTCGCGAAAAATCGGCGAGTAAATGTAATTGAATAAATATTTCGGAGGACGAAGTCTCCCTTCTCGGTTCAGCAGCACGTGCAGCACTGCACGCGCAGCAGCGCACGTGCAACATCGGCAGTTATCATGGCGTCGAGCAGTGTGTCTGTAGCCGTGGAACAGCGATGCATGAAGGAGAGAGTTAAACCAGCTGGGAATTTACTAATATTACAGGCACAGTATGGGGAACAAACGATGTCAAGGGAAAGAGTGTACGAATGGTACAGACAGTTTGGCGAAGAACAGGATATGGCGACGAATGAAGCACATGGAAACGTTCGTCCGACTGGAGTCACTCCAGCGGACATCGCAGGCGTTGAACAAGCCCTCCTCTAGAACCGGCTTCGGGACATTGCAGCCCAGTGTAATATTAGTGCCGGCAGCGTGGAGACAATCCTTCAGGTTCCGCAAGGTCTGTGCAAGATGGGTTCTCAGACACCTCACTTGTTTCCAGAAAGGAGCGCGCATGGCAGTCTCCGAGTAGCTTCTAAGCCGGTTTGAATCCGAGCGGGACGAATTATTGCAATCAATCATCACGTGTGATGACACCTGGGTGCATCATTTCACCCCAGAGACAAAAACAAGCGGCATGGAATGGGAACATAACGCTGCCGCAAAAGAAAAGCAAGACGTAGCCGTCTGCTGGGAAGTCCACGGGAGACGTCTTCTGGTACTAGGGATGTAAAGACAAAAACAAAAAAACAAAAACAGACAAACAAACAAACGGAAATATTTTCAGCCGTTCAAAGGTTGAAAAAAAAAACTGAAAAAGTGAAAAAGATGGCATTTTTCGTGTGACAGCACATTGTGAGGCGCCCGAGTTTTAATATAATAATAATAGACCTATCCCCTTTTGTAAACAAATGACGTCATAGTGTTCGGCAGCGCCACCGATTTGGTAGACGTGAACTATGCCCGAAGCTAGGGTGGGCGAACAAGGTCGCGCCCGAAAGCCACGGTCTTGAGGGGATTACGATGGTCCCTGAAAGGAACGCGACCTTCAGTCCTACTTTTCTCTCAATAGGAGGCAGCGAACAAGTGCTCATTCGTGGAACCCAGCCCTCCCCTTACCGATTTGTTTCGGTTTCAGTCTGTCTACCAACGTCATGATGACGTTTTCCGGGTAGAGGTCTATTCAGAGCGTTACGTCGCGAGACAACTGTGGCTGCTTGCTTTGCTTGGCTTGGCTTGCGTTTGCTTTCACATTCAGCCCACAAAGTACTTCCATGAGCAGTGGAAAAAGATGGCCATATAATCAATTCATTGCTTTCGCTTTGATCGCAATGTTCATGGCACTTTTGTAAAATAGTTCGTCCGCTGTCTGACGTTGGATGCATTTCTCCTCGTGCAAATGGCCAGCCCCAGGGAGACGTCTCTGCAGAAGCGACACGTCGCCTTCTGGGGAGCAATCTCTCAACTGCACTTCGCTCCACCGCCATCTTAAATGTTTTGAACACGGGATTCGTACGCTTTTGATCATAATTTTGCACGCACGATCCCTTTGGAACGTACCAGGATTAAATGTCCTTCAGGGATCTTCATGGCTTTATATGTAGACGACACAATGTCCCACTCGCATTTAATAATCGTAAGGGCATGGCACGCTGGCACGGGTGGACTTTTGTTGTGTAACACCCTGTATATACATGTCGATAAACGAGTTACAGGCTGTAGTAAGAGTATCTTCATTGTGATTTTCATTTTCTCCAAAATTTTCTGAAAAAAACGCGAAAGAAGCCTGCTTTTTTTTTTCTCTCTCTCTCTCTCTCTCTCGGCTCAAATCTTCTGGAAATTTGACATCGCTATCTGGGATATGCGGGGTGTCATCCACGTGGACTTCTTGGAGCAACGGGTCACGATTAATGTCCAGTACTACTCCACGTTGGTAAGGGACACCGTCCAAAAGGCAATTCGAAAGAAAAAGCCGGGGTTCGGAAGGCTCATTCTTCTTCATGGCAATGCCCGGCCTCACAGGGAGAATTTGACTGTAGCAACCCTGGCCGGAATGAGGTTTTGCTCCATGCCCCTTACAGCCCAGATTTAGCCCCCAAGCGATTATCATTTGTTTGGCCCCTTACAGAGCATCTTGGAGGAAAGACGTTCCACACAGACGAAGCCCTCCAGAAAGATGTCCTGCAGTGGCCACGACAGCAGCCCACTTGTTTCTACGCCAAAGGCATCAAAGAGTTGCCACAGCGATGGCAGCGGTGTCTAGATGCGCACGGTGAATAGTTTGAAAAACTGACGTAGTTTGGTGATTCCCGAATTTTCCATCGTATTTAATGAAGTAAATGTTTCGGTCAACCTTGAACGACCCTTCTATATGAGTGGCGATGAAACTCCCCAATCATCATAAAATAAAGTTGTTGTTATATACATACATATATACAAGGGAAAAAAAATTAGCAGGAGCTCTTTGGCTGCACGTATAGCGTATGTTTGCAAGTCAAACGTCGCCATGCCAGTACTGGACAGCTGTTTCGGCCTTCTTGGGCCTCATCAGCAGTACGCAGGCAGGCGTTTGAGCGGATGGCGTCAGAAGGTCACGTGGCACGTGATGCCTCCCGTCAGGGTGTCCTAAGGCACCTCTGAAAGCCCAGTGCAAGCCAGTGACTTACACTACACACATACACACCACTTACACACTTCACTTCATACACATACACTTCATACACTTCATACACTTCACTGGCTTTGCACTGGGCTTTCAGAGGTGTCTTAGGACACCCTGACGGGATGCATCACGTGCCACGTGACCGTCTGACGCCATCCGCTCAAACGTTGCCTGCCTGCGTACTGCTGATGAGGCCCAAGAAGGCCGAAACAGCTGTCCAGTACTGGCATGGCGACGTTTGATTTACAAGCATATATATATGTATGTATGTGTGTGTGTGTGGAAGTGTGCGTGAGTGGGAGAGAGTTTGTGCGAGAGTGTGTGTGCGTGAGAGTGTTTGTGTATAGATATACGAGTGTCTTGTGAGTGTCTTGTATCAATTAAAGGAAAGCTTCAGTATTTTATATTTTTGTTACTTTTGCCAAGTGGATCTTGACCCAACCCTCTACATTCTTCTACATGTACCTTAGAAAGATCTCACTGTAAAAGTATCAGCGAGGCACCAACACAGTACCTGATAGAACTGAGGTGTTAGTAACCTTGCAGGACACTCGAAACCATTGTATGAGGCTACTATGCAGTACCGTAGATTCGAAAAATAAAATTAACAAAGACTGGACATGTTGACCTACGGAACTCACACAAGGCTTGGCTAGGACGACGCCTCTTTCGACGTCTGCCTCGACGTCATCGGTCGTGGCGGCGGTCCCAATAACCTCGCCGTCTCTTCCGACGGACTCTCCCCTGCGTCCGATCCATCAGATGCAGCGAGGAGTGGCGCCAACTCCGCGCTATCCGCTGACACCACCACACCTCTACCGCACAAGCACCCGCCTGAAGAGGCCGCACAACACACCGGGTTCGAACAGTGCGTCGTCCCGCCCACAGAAGTGGCCACCGAGGGCGCCACCACCGGCGCAGAGCACTCCACGGGAGAACACATGACGTCAACCGTTTCCACCCGCATCCCCGTTGCCAGACTAGGTGTAGTCGCTGTGCCAGTCGTGGCAGTCTGGCGCGTTCCTTCGTCGAGGAACTTGATCGGTTGGGAGGGGACGCATCGGGCAGGTCGCTCTTCGTCCGGTCGTGGTTCGAGGATGAGCTTTTCGGTCTCTTCGGTGCGGCTGTCACTGATGCCCGAGCTGCATTTCTTCAGGATGGACTTCTTCTTGGAGGTGGTTTCGGGGCTTCCAGCTGCGATAGGTGCGAGGTCGGAGTAGTTGTTGAGGAGGCATCCTTTGCTGCCGTTCTTGCCTGGGGTGAACAGGGTGAGAACTGGGAGAGAAAGAGAGACGAGATTCAGCCAGAAAATATACGCTGAAGATTGTTTCATACAATAACGTAAATTACACAGGCTGGAACGGCAATTAGGACAAACCCAACGTTTGACGTCCAATGAATGATACGAAGAACTGCAGTTTACGAAAGGTGCAGAATGTGCAGGTGATTGGAATCTCTGTGTGCTAGGTACGCTACACATTATATTGACACACACATTTGATTATTGATTGTTTGTTTTGCTTTTTGTTTAGTATTGTTGTCGATTTTCGCACACGGGAGTGCTACATGTCGGCGTGTGACCGTGGCGTTGCGTAAGGCATGATTGAATGTATGCCCTCACTGAAAACATCGTTAAGTGATACAGAAACCGTTATATCTCTTCGTTATCGCGGTTGTCATAATGGCATTCAACCTGTGCGGCAGAGCTAGTAAACAGGAAGACTCAGCAACGTCAGGAGCACGGGGTAGGAAAGACAGGAGGTGGAACTTCTCTGTCTCCCGCGACCTGATAAAGTGGAGACAGGAGGACCGGAGTGCTGCGCCATCTGTAGGGTGGAGCGAGAACATCTCGTTGGCACGTGATGCTGCTGCTTGGCGGTCATTGGTTGCTCCGTCCGTTCTCCGATGCCGCCTTCCGTTTCCCTGCTCGGCATGCTCGCCAGTCGCCGTGCAGCGTCGTCTGCGCATCTGAGCCAGCTGAGCAGATTTGTTTCTCGTTGATTGCGGAAAACAAAGCACGCCATGCAGCTTGTGTTGTAAATACAACCATTATCCACGTTTCTCAGTGGACTTCCATCCGTTAAGCACGGTGGAGGCTGCTGTAAAGCTTAAAAAGTGCACGGTTTTCCCATATGTTTCCATGCGAAAGCGCAAAAACGATGGGAACACCAGCGCAGCGCCATCTGTCGCCAGGCGTCGGAAACTGCCTTTCTCCCTCTCCAAAACTGACTAACTATCTCGTCGCGCGCCGCCGCTTGCGTTCATGGAGAGTTTCACACCCCTGTCTTTTTTACTCCGTGGTCAGGAACACAAAGACGAACACAAACACAAAAGCACTGAAGACGATCGTAGATTCATTGTGGTACAAGCTTTGGTGCACGAGGCTGCACTTCGTCAGCAGTGCTTTTGTTTTTGTGTTCTTTAACTACGGTGTTGACTGCCCCTCTACGTCCTTGTCCGTGGTCAGAAGTGAGTACCACTGTAAAGCGTGCTTTGCCTGCATAACATCCGTGTAATGCGGAAAAACAACTGCATTATTCTAGAAGCCGCCACCGGCGCAACAGCGTCTGATGAAAAGTAGAAAGAGGCGAAAACGACATGAACAATGAAGGATGTAACCAAACAATGCTGTTTCTGCCTTTTTTTTCTTCTTTTTTTGCATTCTTTGCATCACTTCACTTGAGGCGTATTAACGTCCATCGTCGAAGGTACTTCGATCATGAAATACACACAGTCAGCGTCGACCGATGTTCACCTTTGGCAAAAGGTGACTTCCCAGATTGTCCTCCCGTCGACCTCCTACTGGGAGACGACGACGGCGGAGGCGTTGCACTGAACAGCCGGGGTCCCACAGGGACGAGGGGGTCTCCGGTACGGAAAGCCCTACTAACATCGACGGGGTCGAACCTCGCCTTAGTACGAATACCTTGCAAGAATCTTGGTCTTCGTGGGACTCCAGTACCTGCGAAAGATGAGATTTTCAATAACGAAAAGCTCATAAACAAATGCTTTGCTATAGCGGTTTGGGGGACTGCGGATATCGTGTAGTCTGTCTATTACGCAGGTGCCCGGTGACTTTCCTGGTTATATTGGAGGCGCTCCGTGGTTATGAATCAACATGTGGGAAACGGGCATAGGTGGCTCGTAGGCATATAGGTGAGCATCTCGACGACAAGAACAAAGGTCACATCAAAGACAACTGCCAACTCTCAAATGACAGGATCTATATTTACATTAAACAGTTAAACAGACACGAAAAAAGGAAAACACTTTGCCCACGTCATCAGCTTGCCGTTAACGGTATTTTGCTTAGGAAAATACCGGCACAAAAGAGACCTTACCTCATGCCACCTACATAAAAAAAAAAAAAAGATCGCTCAAACGACGCGACGTAGTCATTAACAGTCCGCCAATCACGACATGCTTTCCGTCACTGGTAGCCACCGAAATCCGGTGTTTGAAATCGTCCGCGGCGATTGGCTGAAGCAGACGACATTGCGTTTTCGTGGCGAAGGAGTGCGAGGAGGCATTAAGCAGGTTTTCTGTACCTAGGCGGCGTTGCATTACCTCGCTTGTGACATAGTAGAAAACGAACCTCAGCCAGAGACTGGCCGATTGACGGGCTGCTGATGCAGCGTGTCTATTCACTTGTGCGATGTAAATGCCACCCGTTATACCCGGCCTGTCACACGTGCAGTCTCCAATGATCACTCAAACTCCGGATAAACCACTGCGTCTGCGTACGAAGAAGTGGTTCCTGCTGTTCTGCGTCTTCCCGACATGCCTCTCTCTCCATGCAGATGGCACGAATAAAAATGGCAGCAAAATCCACAGTTTTGGTACGTAACTAAAGGATTATTCGTTTCAATCCAATAAACCAATCCAGTTTCCCCAACATGGTGACGCCCTGCCCAGTAAATAAGGGCGAATTACGTTGGATATCCTGTAATAATACCCAACTGTATTTCGAGCGGTAACTGGCCATACATCTAAAAAAAATGTGAGTGGTGCTCCAGGTATGGACAGGTCCCATTAATGACCAGTCTCCCTTTTTTATACACGGTTCTGCATCGAACCAGAGCAGAGTATAAAAAAAAAGAAAGAAATTGAGGGGGGGGGGGGGGGAGTCTGGCTCATATGGGACCTGTCGATACCTGGAGCTCCTTTTGCAGGCGTCTGGCCAATGACCGCTCGAAATACAGTTCTGTATTTCCGTGCGTTTTAGCGTGCCAACCTCACAGGCAACACTTGATCCAAGGCTCTCTGAGAAGTTGACGCGTTGTACGCCATGTGGCGCTCGCACGTTTTACTGGCCATTGACGACTGTCCACGTGACAGGCGTATAAGTAGTTGTGTCCTTTGTGCTCGTCTTGGAGCTGCTTCACCTGCGTGCACGCGCGCATGAATATGAGGATGTACACCTGTAGCTGTGGTTCCAGGAGGCAGGGACGGGTCGAGCGGGTTGACGTAGACGTTGCTGGCGTCGGGCAGCTGGGGAGGAGGGCTCAAGTCTTCCGTTAAATCTCCCTGGGACGGAAAAGGGTGCGTGTTGCAGGAGGCGTACGTATCTGAGCTCTCGACGCTTCCGACGTCCCAGCGATTAATGGTCTTCAATTCGATGTTGGCTCGAAAGTCCACTCCCACGCTGCCTGGCCAACCGTTGCTGCTGTCCTGGTCCAGAAACTCCTTTACTTCCTGCCGCGGAAAAAAATAATCCACATTTTCACAACGCGCAGACATCATCCCATAAAGGTAACAACGCTGGAACAACGGTACACATGGCGGGGCACCCTCGAGTAACTGAGTCGCCATTTTTATCGGCGCGACAAAATATACGAGAGTATGGTGAATGGTTGCGATTCTACGGAGACCCGTGAAGTCAGACCTGTTTCTTCTCTCTGGGCAGTTGGAACCGTGCCATAGGAACACTATATAGGAAGCTGGGCGGACCACCAGGAAAATAAGAACGTCGTATAGAGTGGAAAATCCAGTCATCCGGTGAAGGCAGATTGAAGTAAAAACATCAGGCCACAGGGAGCCAGCGACATTTCGAACAGAGACACGTAGAAGAGCAATCTCTGTTTGAGATATCGGCGGCTCCCGTCCTTGAGGCTTTTTGCTTCAATCTAGGAAACGAAGAAGGCCGTTGGTTAGGAAAGGCTCAGAAAAGGAATAAGAGGTTAGGCTATATGCTCACGACAAAAAGTCGAAGGAAGAATATGTGGAGAGAGAGATTTTTTTTAAAGCGACACAGCCCGTGTCTGTCATTCTACGTGAATAAGGTAGCGGAGATGATATGGCAAACTGGAAAATAGTAATCCACGTTGGCACCATGCCCTCAAGCAGCAAAATGAGTTCACACGAGTGAGTTCGCATGAGTTCACCGTTGGTGATGGCTATAGGAAATTTCTGGAATCACGACAAACGTTGCCAGACAAAGATGACTAAGCTGATTGACCTGTGCCCTGCGTAAATTGCCGGAGACCTTGTTATTCCTAAAAATGTTTTCCAGCAACCCTCAGCAATATAAGATGCAATTTTTTTCAGATAAATTGCCATCAATATGCACAAACTCTGCGCTCAAAGAAGCTGATGTCGTCAAGCCTAAAGACGCAATATAGATGAATGTAATTCTAAATAATGTAGGACGACTTGATATGTAAACTAACGTATGATAAGAATCGAGACAAGATATTCCAAGCTAGGAAAATAGAACAGGAAGCGTGAAACTACTAAGGACAAAATGGCTAACCACATGGGTGTATACCACGCTCCGGTCTACCATACGGTGCCATACCACATAATCCATTCCATCAAAAGTTCTGTTTAGCTACGCAGAGACAGAAGATGAAGGTGAGATAGAGGTGGAGAGACGCTATCAACGGCTGACACGATGCAAAACTGTTTGGTTATCTGGCGTTGATACGTCGCTGGAACCACGAACTGGTCAGGCATATATCCTTAGCGATTGATTACGTAATCACCGCCTTATCAAACGCTATCGTAAAATGCAAATTGAACGCAAGATACTAACCTGAAGCTGCAAGCTTGAAACTGAAAAGAATACATGCACAGAATGAAGTACTTATTCAGAAGTTCGTTTAGATAAATTCTGCAATGTCACAGTTTATATCATATTGGCTTACGTTCCTAACAACACAGCAGAAGTGAGGGAATTAAAACGAAATACAAAGCAACATACTCTCCTCATAAAACATATCATCTATGCGTCAAAGTCACAGAATAAACCTTCGAGTAACGTAAATTTACAGAGGCTGATTCAACGATTACGACGAACACACCATTCAAGCCTCACCAACGCTCAAGCAATGATCGATCTCATGGACGGCGGTTGACGAAAAGTGAGAGAGTGCTGGTGCGGGTGAATCGTACCCACATCTCTGATTGCCGGTCAGGTGAAACGCTATAACACTACTTCGACATCACACTCTACTCGACATACCAAGACCTCGGTCAGAAAGGCACAGACACACATTCACTCTTCTTGTCACATTTCTTTCTTTTTGTTTAGTTGTTGCCGAGTGGAACTTGAACTCGGAACTTGATTACCCATTGTGGAATTCTTTACCAAGGAATAGCAAGCCGTCTTTTCTGAGTGAGTTTTCCAGACAACACAGATACCCCTCCACCCCAATGTAGTACTGTAAAGCGTGCTTTGCCCGCATAACGCGCGTGTACTGCGAGAAAACAACCCCACGATTACAGGAGGAACATAGGCGTACTAGTGTCTAGTGAAAGCCTTACAACCAAACAAACAAATGTGGCGAGAGTGAAATGTGTGTCCTCTTGAACGAGGCATTGATACGTTGACGAGAGTGTAATATCGGCTTTTTTTTTGTGTGTGTGATATCAGCGTAGTGCAATGATAGTACACCGGCACTAGCAGACTTTTCGTCATCTGCCGCCCGTGAACAACTTCACCACCTTATGCACTGCTCAACCAATAGTGTTACTAGCGTGTCTGTAAACGCACATTGCAGACTGAGTACATGTTGCGCATTCGAAGAGGCAGTGAATAAGATGTAGTGAACTGTTCTAGCACCGAGTTAGTATCTTGTTAGTCGTTAGCGTTATCACATGGTTATCACAGCGACTTGAATCGTTGTTTAGAAATCTTTCATACATTTATGTGCCACTTGAACATTATTTGACTTTCAAAGCAGACATTGTCTTAATTGATACGTGGCGAGTAGTTTAACACGTAGCACACCATTCTCTACGTCAAAGTACAACAGTGGTTCTTAGCATGTAAATGTTTCACATATATGAAGCACAAACACATTCAAGTGGCAACTTCAGAGTGTTTACCGGCGGTGCAAGAAAAACGAAACCATGCAGATTTAGGTCAGGCACGGCTGTGCAGACGACACAGCATAGCAGACGATAGGTGTGGAAATAACATAGCTATGGCGGTCATAAAGCAAGATGCCACGGTGGAGCGAGAGAAAGAGAAGAGAGAGAAAGAGAGAGAGAGAGAGATAGTGCAACGTTTGCAGAAGGAGATAAATAGACAGTGAGATTCATAAAAGACAAAAGCTTCACTACGATGAATGGTTGTGTCTAGTGCTGTGACAATGGAAGTGCTAAGCCTTTTCTTGAAAAAAAAAAAAAAAAACCAAACAACACCATAGCGAGCCAATTTGTGGAAAATATATTGCTGAATGCGGTTATATCGACAAGGTTTACTTCTTACAAAACGGCTGGAAGGAGACCAGGATGAGCTGGAGGAACATCAATAACTTAGTCGGGACACCAAACGAAACGATGGATAACTAGGACGGCTATTGAGAAATGGACTCACATACAACGGAGTAAAGTAAGCTATCCATCCACATTGGCCAATTCACCATGTCGGTCTTAACCAAAATATTTGTTAAAAAAGAAAAAGAAAACAACGCCTTAAAACGCTCGAATAATTGGATGATAAACCGCGGCCATAAGAAGCTGTGAGCCACGTTGATAATTTGCACGATTGTTGTCTTTGCGGGATATCGAAGCCATTGCGTACCGTCCTATAGCACAGGATGGAATGCGTACTAAAGGTAAAGACAAAATAGTGGTACTGATACACCAGGTAACCTTGCAAATGCTACTTCCCCCCCCCCCCCACCCCTACTATGTTATTTGACATACGTGTCAGAGACAAAGCGTAGATGTTGAATAAGGACCTTGAATAAGCCGTAAAGGGTGCAGCGATATCTTCAATCGCACTTCGGCGCCTGTGCTTTTGTGCCGCCAAGCCTTCAGCCACCGACAGATTCGCTGGCCTGATTTGTTCTACCCAAAAGGTCATGTTAGGCGCCCAATAGGTGCAGGACCAATTTTCTTGTCCGCATTATTGTTATTTTTTTGAATCCATTTCTTAAATGAAACCTGTGTGCGCCCCATCCTCGCAAAATATTTATCTCATTTCCTCGTGACTGACTGACTGTCAAAGCGCACGGAATGTCAGTCTACCTTTGTAGCGGATATTGCTGTCGAAATGCAAATGCGTGAAAAATTTACGGGCTAGCGCGCTAGCTGCGCCCCCGCGCGTCAGGAATAGTGTCGTCCGCAGCATATATTGGGGAATGCATGCGCTGAGAAAGATATCGGTCACGAGAGCAGCGTTCGGGATGTAGCTTCCACCCAATTGTTGAACTCTAACTTTACTGACTGGGAGGGCAACAGAGATAGGAGAGACTGAAGCGTCAGGGATTGGAAGCTCAAGTGGCCAATAGCTGTGCTAGTGGGAGAATTTTCCAATATCGCCTTTAATATCGTATCTGCGGCCGCCAATCAGTTCCACGGAATCCTAAAGGAACTAGTCGTGTGCTACATACATGTAACCGTGTACAAGCGCCATCCCTATACCGTGTATTCACCACGACCTACTAGATTATAACGATCATGTTATAAGCAACCCTTCCCAGCGCCACATTTCAAAGATAGCGATGGCGCTACTCATCGGCCCGGTTATTGCTTCCTCAATTTCTGCAATACTTTGTACTTCAGCTTACCTTAGTATTTTTGTACAAGCGGTGGACGTTCCACGGGAGACACTTCTTTCAAAAGTTGATTATCACCATCATTCTACAAGTTTTCATAGGAGCTATTGCTGTTGTCTGCTACGGTAGTCGTACGTCCGCCTCTTCGCGTTCAAATTTCCATCGTCCAATCATGATGCAGATCGCGCGGGCCGATGAGTAGCGCCCCTAACGGATCGCACGAACGGGCTCCTCATAAGGGTTGCCGATTATTACATGGTCGTCATAATCTAGCAGGTCGTGGTATTCACACGAGCGACACTTCCCAGAAGTTGCGAAAAACGTCATAGCTTTCTGCTGTCACGTGAGCGCCAGCGCTCAACGTCGTAGCTTCACGTGCACTACTAACCGTGGGGAACATCCTGCAACACAGCCTCATGATATTCCGTAGCAGACGACAGGAAAAGACGCTGGCGGTGTCATCTGCAAAGTGTCGTCTGCTAAGTGCGCAGTGCCGAGATTCCGGCATCGCGTGAATGCTCAACATAACACGGGGCGGAACTTCGGCTCCGTGAGCAGTGTTTTGCTTTTTTATTCCACTAGAATATTCCGCGAAGATGTCGCTCGTGTGAATACACGGATACGAGAGTATTCTAGTAGAAGAAAAGGAAAACGCTGCTCACCAGGCGGAAGTTCAGTCGCGTCTTATGTTGCACTTCCGCACGGCGCATGAATATCGGCAGCGGAGTCACATAGCGGCGTACTGCGACGACACATAGCAGACGACACCATCGGCCGTGTCGTCGTCTATTTTGTGCCGATGGTTAGTATGGCATGACGTAGAACGCTCGTAACACGCTCTGCATCTTCTTGCACTATTCCCGCCATGCAGTACCGGAGAACGAGATGTGTTGCTCCCGGAATCCCTAAACAATTGCTTTATCCAAACGAGTCCACGAAACCACAGCATACCCATTATGTGTGAAACGCTGTTACTATACTGCCGTCCGGCCTAGTAATTTTCTGAAGATACTACGCTATTTGCCTTTCCCGGGACTACGGTGAAGCAGGAAGAAAGTGCGCGTGTAGGAGAAAGGAGATGGAAAGGGTAATGGCACGGTCACAGACACCACTCTACAGATTTTGATTCTAAGGAAACACACATATTCCAGAATATGATGCAGTCCAAAGCACCCCTAATCGCACACCATATTGGAAAATTATCCGCGCGAATACTTCTGTTGTCATCTGCTTTGCTTGATCATCATAATTTCAATCCTCAAGGTGACGTCACATCTTTGTTTTCTTTTTTCTTGACTATTGCTGGGCTTTTGATGTGGCGAGGGGTAAAGAATGTACCACCCAAGGAATACGTGGGAATGTTTTGGACTGCACCATTTAAAGGAGGACTGCAAATATTTTCTCCATGCACTCTTTACCTTTTGCTTTTCACAGGGTTTAGATATAATTGCCCCTCTAATATAACAGTTCTTGTGGCGAAGTAATAATTTGCGAATATTTTCCCATGGCAGACTTCACTTGTTATAGCACATTTAAGAGGAACTATTTTAAATCATCTTACGGTAACGTAAGAATTCCAGAAATGTGCCATCGTCCAGTCCTGGTATTTCAGCCCGCAACTTAAAAAAAAAGGGCCAAGACTTACCGTAATACTGACTATTGGCCGTATACACCGTCATCGACTGACGTTCAAAAGCAGTCCTCCTTTAGAAAAACACCGAACCACACCTATTAAAATCGGACACGTCACGAAAGCCACTCGAGCACGTTGCTAAGCAACAGAGAGTGTGAAATACTTCACAGCGACACTTTCAGCGAGAACGGCTGCTCAGTAAGCATTTTTTTTTAACGCTCTCAGAAGGCGTTTTGGTTTACAACACCAAATTACGTCAACTATCATGACCCCATTATGCGTGCACCCCTACGGGGAAAGAATGGGTGTGGTCCGATAATTTCACCCATTGACATGATGAGAACCGCGGCCAGCAATAAAGCGCAGCCGTTTATTATCCGTGCACACTGCAGCAGCCGCCCTCGCTTTTAGAGGCAAGCGATGGGGAAGATAAAGCACGAAGGATAACATCGATAGTCACAAAACGAAATTAAAGCAAGGAGACCGACGACATTTACGAATACATGAATCTCGTGCACTTATTAATGATTGGTTACTGGAGTGGTATACTACTCCTGTAGACGGGACATAGGGATAGATGTGTTAGGAGACGAATAGTGTGCTACGTATCTGTAGGACATGCTTAAAATATGTCATATGATGTGCATCTTTACGTATTGGCTGGTAGCGCTTTTAGCAAAGAGGTGGTGGTTAAAGAAGTAGGGATGTGGAATGCTTAAAGCTGTAGATCATACAGCTAAGATAACGCCAGATAGCATCTCTCTGGGAACACCTCAGCCTGATGGA
The DNA here is from genome assembly GCF_037126465.1 of Ornithodoros turicata. Lineage (NCBI taxonomy): Eukaryota > Metazoa > Arthropoda > Arachnida > Ixodida > Argasidae > Ornithodoros > Ornithodoros turicata. Next base: position 7,365,366 of record NC_088206.1, on the reverse strand, counting down.
GCAGCTGTACTCTTTTAAACTTGTACTTTTAAACTGCAAACTTTTGTTCAAACGTCTACCGTGATTTACTTGTTTTGAATACTAAACAAATATTTAAATTCTAAAAACAAAAAGGCTTTAGTAACCCACACGATCTTGAGCCTCCTCGTTTGTCAATCATTATTTTATTTGGCGCCTGTCCACGACCTAACTCATTACAGAAATCCTTATTTAGTCGTCCAGAATACATGGCACAGAGCTAAAAAAGAAAGGTAATTTGGTAATTGCGCGCTGCTTGTCAATCATAAATGGTAAGCAGGCACCCAGCCTATATGGCTAATGGAGCAGAAGGCAATAAAGGCGGAAGCAGACAACACAGGCGCACCTGAAACTTCGCTATCCGGACTGCGCGTCGAATGGAGGAGGTGGTCTTCGAAGAGGATTGTGGTCGGATAAAACTGGGATTACGGAGGATTGTGGATCTTCAGGGTACACCTACGCACGACCGCCATCCATTCATACATCTTCATAGGCCTAACGCACTGTCGTCGTCTGCCCTGCCGGGCGTTGTCGTCTGCTTAAAAGAGTCTGCGTGCCGCGCGCACTTAACCTATCAGAACACATGAAATTCTGTCTTTTTAGCTCTGTGCTTTTTAGTTTGTTTTTTATACGTCGTTATAGGACCGCAATTCACAACAGTGGCATCGTTGAGAGCGTTCAAAACTATCGCATTTTGTGAGCGCACGCGAATCTCCACACATCACAAATGTTATGCAGGCAAAGCACACTTTACAGCACGCTACACAACACCAGTGACAGGAACATTGGGTGACACTGCATCGACATTAAAACTGAAAAAAAAAGAAAAAAAAGAAAGAAGGATAGGAAAAAAGAAAGAGGACGAATCCTGACTCTCACAAATAACAACCTCGAGATAATGAAAGGATAGACATATTTAAAAAATATATAAAAAACTAACCAACCACTACCAACTACGCCAGTGTTCGCACCGTCAGCTTAGGACACCTCAAAACTGATATCAACCTATCCACTGTCGAAGTCCTAACGTTAAAACACATGTTCATTCCAAAGAAACAACCTGTACCCTCACAAAACGTGATGTGACCGGGATATAAGCGCCATCAGAAATCCTAGCAGACACGACGAAATCCTAGCAGACGACGAACCGCTATCCGAACCCGATGTTACGCAGTTAGTAGCGATCAGGAGGTTAAAAAGCGAGCGCAAAAAGCTGAAGCACCGGAAGTGCCGAAGACCTAAACGGAAGTGACCCTAAAATGCGTGAGAGAGAAGGAAAGAAGAGAAAGGAAACAAGCGACAGATTTGCAGACGTGTGAGAGAAGCGTTAGTAGAGCCAAGTGAAGAAGGCATAGTCACATACTTCCTCTGGCTAGTCTTGGATTGCATACAATACCTTCGATGTGGTCTCACGGCGGCCGCCATCTTGTATTGGCGAAACGGGCATTGTATTGTGTTTTTGTGCCGCTAGTGTGGGGCGCTACGAGCGCGTGCCACCTGCAAATTGAACCTTCGCTGAAATAAACGAGTCGTCTGCAATGTCTAGTACTGGTTTCGGTATGCGCAACTGAAAGTGCGTTCCAGCTTAAACATTACGCATCAAACAACACACACTTTGATTTGAATGTCCAGTGCATCACTTACGCTAGGTAGCTGCAAAGGAACACAAGGGTTACAATGTTCACGTGCACAGCAGCGATGACAGGAAGAAAAATCAGAGACATGGAGACAAAACAGAACGAACACTTTCTGAAACACAGCAGCGATTTATTGAAAAAAAAGAAAAGAAAGAAACCCTAGACACCTATAGGAAGCCCCTCTGCCTTCTATCAATCACAGTAACGTATCTACTAGCTTATCTTGACACAGTTACAGTAAAATCACATCGAATTACATTAGAAGTCCGTCTGGTGTTTATGCATGAAAGAAAAGAAAACAAGCCCAGACCATGGCACCATTGCACTTACCTGAAATTGCATCAGACACAAATTAACGGAATGAAAATGTGAACTTTACTTAAAGCACGTGTAGCTTACGTGAGTTTACGTTGTTATACGTTACATGAGTACACCCCTAGTTCACATAGTTGCGCATACTCTGTTTCATAGTCTATTCAGTGGAACGTGTCCTAAACCACAATGATTCCTATGCAGGGTCAATAAAGCTAACGTGTTTAACAACACAATGTGTGTCGCAAACCATACAGAGTTGGTCGTGGCGCTACCTTGTGGGGCCTTCCGTACAAGAATCACCGTGAATGTCGTCGATATTCATTGCCATGGTTACACTGGCCGCGTGTGTCGCCTTCAATAAACGTGGCAGCCTGTGGGCGTACGGAAAATCATTGATAGCTTTCTAGCCGTTGCGAGTTGAACGTAGAAAGGACGTGATTGCATAAGGGTGTTCGTGAAGAATACATGGCATTGTGGCGTCGTTTAGAGCGGTAAAAGGGCAAATCAATGAACTATAAGGTACACTTGAGCGAGACAGCCTGCACGAGACAACGAAGTGGTCTAGACTGGATATATTTATGGCGAATTCGGGAGGTCATTTCGTGGCAACTTTTTTTTGCGAGATCCTGAGCGTTATATTAAATGTGCTTACTGCTAATTATTGTTGTATACGAGTTATTGTTACTTCTATAAGCCTTACCGCTTATTTTCTCCTCTTTTTGCTCCCGAAAATCGTGCGTACCGACAAAAATAAGAGATCTTAAAAAAATAAAACATTATCTGAGAAGACCGTGACTTTTCCAGCATTTGATAGCGTTATCAGCGCTTCTTTTCCGCAAGACTGCCCGCCCTGCAACACAATCACTGCCCCCAGAGGAGTAACATCTCTGTTTTCCCCAGAAAGAGAGACAGAGGGTGAAAAGAAAAAAAAAAAAGAACGAAAGAACGACACCGCGCACAAATTTTGGCTCCCCAACCGTACTAAAAGAAACACCCAATACGACGACACGTATAGTGAAGCATAAAGAGGATGCCACAGTCGCGTCAAAGCCAACTATAGGCCCATCATGATAGGCAGCCTATCTATCACGGGAACCCTGCCTGTCCGATTTTCGGGCCAATCGGCTCCGGCCCGTCTCGACGAAGGTCATTCTCTCCCAGGCGCGCACGCGCCAAAGGGGAGGGGGGGGGGAAATCTAGAACCCCGGGCCCGCAATGGGGGCATCTCTTCGAATCGATGCTCATGCCGGAACCGCGCTTCCTTCACACAAAATGCTGCTGACTCTCGAAGCTTTTCACGAGTACATCTTCCTCGAGAGCGTCGACATGACAAACCCCTTTGTGACGTCGACTCCGTATTCGTAAAGGGCGTCTGTAATGCGGGCCAGAAACGCTTGCGATGCATGCCGCGTAATGAAAGAAAATTTGGCCTGCGCTGCTAAAAAAAAAAGAAAGTTAAGGAAGAAACCGCCCGCTTGTTGACGGCGATGCAACAGAGCTAGGCATAATTTACAGGTACATTCTCCGCCAGCATAATATGTACGAGGTTTGCGCTTCGTGGTGAGCAAATCATTAGTAGGAGGACCATAAATAAGAGGCGAACAGGGGTCGGTTAATTGGTACATAGCAACAGCTGCAGAACAATAGTATTATGTACCGGACATGCCATAATATAGGTCCACCCCCAAAATTACGAACTGGAAAAAAAAAATCAAAAAGTTATTGCACGCCAAGAAGACAACCTTACCTCGACGATAGCAAGCAACACAGCACAAGTAACAAGCGCATCGGATAAGCGAAAAAGAAACTAATGTTAGCAAGACGGCGCTGTCGGCATCACATTGTTGAAAGACTTGCAGTTTTTTTTTGTTTTTTTTTTTTGCCAATAGCCGCTACATAAGAGTGTAAAAGATTTCGACCTATGTGCCGGTCTGTACAGCTACGCATCATGAACTGTCCACTTGACTACGTTTAATCACTCATTCATGACCTAACACGGTCGAATAGCACTGGCGCCGTGTTATGCGGTGGTCGGGCATTGTTATACTCGGACATTTTGTGAGAAATTGCATACTTAGGTTTTACAGCTCACTACATATTGAAACGGAATATTCAAAGAAAATGCATATTTGCGACAAAATACCAGCACTTCTTAACCACCAGTAAAGTTCTGAAAGTGGGTGCGCGACACTTCGTCCCTATGTTATCTCGAATAAACGCAAAACTAAATGCAAAAATGCAAAATGTAAAACCTACATTGCAAGTTTTACAGCAAATTGGGGGGGGGGGGGGGGTTAACAGACGAATGGAAAATCGGTACCGCGAATATCGAAACTCCTCCGAAAAGGTTAGCCAGCTGATGGACTCGAACCTGGTATCTTCTGGTGGATTCGAGTCTTACAGCTGGCTAACCTTTTCAGTGACTTTCCTCTTTCATCGTTAATTTCTTAGGCAATTTGAGGCCTTGTATGTGATGGTCCCTTCTATGCTGTTCCAGCCTCAGAACATCAGTTATCTCATCACATCACATCTTCGCTAGGGAGGCACCGCGGGAGAGGTCACGTGACATCGAGAACCAATAAGAATAAGGATGTCGTTCCTCCGACGTCAGGGCTCGACGCCAACGTTTTTCGAGGGGGTTTATGACACGAGACTCTGCAGTACAATGCGTAATAAACCGTGTCACTACCCTTCTAATGTGGCCACACATATAGCTACCCAAAACACTGTCTTTCAAAAAAGTTATCAAGCATCTTGAGTGGTCGCCTCGTCGATAGAGCGGTAACGATAGATTATGGCAATAATATTACCACAATTACGTCCCATCTCGGAATAAAAAAGAAAAAGAAAACGGAAATAAAAGAAAAGCAACCTTCAGAAGATCGTCTCCACACGCAATAAAGCGGTCTCCATAAACCGGTCGCGCGGCAACAGAATCGTGGCATGATGAGTTGTTGCCTGGTCAATTTCTGCTAACAATCTAGATTACCAGCAAAACCGGGGGTTATTACGCCCTAAAGTAAACCCCGCGAGTGCTAATAACACAAAGCGCGGAGTTACCCTGGCCAAAATGTAAATGCGCGGCAAATATTTAATTAATCTTCTACCGCGGCGCTAATGTATATACTCTGTTTGCATAGTGAGAGTTCAGGAGCGCGAGACCGCACACGAATTTCGGGAAAAGAACGACATTTTCTTCTTCTCTTAATTCCGCGTTAAAACCGCGAATAAACGGTGACTGTGAACCGGGTACAGACCAGACTAATACGTAACTCAAATACTCTACTCAAATGACTATCATTTTTTTAATGCTTTATTTATTTATTTACGCTCTTACGCTACAACGTCCTCACGACGTTACTGTAGCGGGGGTATACATACAAATACAAGTTAGTAATAAGTGCAACATAGAAAAATACTTTCGGAAGTAACTAAGTATCTTACAAGCACCACGAACGAGACCGAGAGACACACCAGCCCTTTCCCTTGTTTCATCTTACAAGTACTTTTAAAAATGAGTATTCAGTATACTAGCCTAAACACAGTTTGGAAGCAACTTGTACTCAATTCGTAAGTTACTTCTTAAACTTGTAGCTTATAAATGAAATATTTTGATTGATTTGATTTTTTGACTTGACGCTACTGTATTTGTTCTGCTCTTTCTTCCTTTTTCGGTTTCGAGAGCGAGCGAGCGAGAGAGAGAGAGAGAGAGAGAGAGAGAGACAGGAAGGACGGAACCACTTATATAGGCATAGGCATGCAGCGAGAGCAGGGCATTCTTCAAGGTGGTACCGCGGGAAAAGAACAGTACACGAACAAGTACCTACCTGTGTCCTGTCTCCATCTTGTTCCTATTTGTTTGACAGTAAATCTCACAAATCGTAACTCGTAAGTATCTTCAAAATAACGGGTTACCTCAGTATTTAGTACTCTACACTCAGTTACTTTTTTGCCTCGTACTTTGTAACTTGTATACTTTTTTCGAGTATCTTGTACAAGCCTTGTACAGACGTGAGGAGAGGGAGAGAGAGAAAGAGGGAGAAGGAGAGAGAGAGAGAGAGAGGGCACGAGAAAGATGAGGAGAGGGGAGGGGGTGTGTAGTACCAACACCTCTTGGATAGCGGAAGACCTGCGCCTTACGTCACACACGGAGACCTGCCGTTACAACTAACTGATGCTGATATGACGTCAATGAAAGCGCAAACAAGTGAAAAAGCTCGAAGCAGCTCGCGAAGCTCACGTAGGCCACCCGTGCGTGACGTTAGTGCGCAGGCCTTCTGCTATCTATAGGAGGTGTTGGTAGTACACGCATGATCCAACCTGATGAAGAACTGTGTGAACACGTAGAAATCCCGCCGGAAACCCCAGGTACAGACAGCGTGACTGCTGGTCGGACACGACCCCACTACCTCCACCAAGTGGTTATCGTATACCAAAGTCGCCCATCATCATATAGATCACGGCGACGCAACCTGAACATAGTGGTTGAAACGCGCCCTTATCTCCTTCGCACTTCTCTGTGTACCCTATCCTGATGTAACCTCTCCGAACCGCACTCCCCGGGTCTCTTAATCAGCTGGACCCTCGGCCCCTCTCTCTTGTCAAAATTGCTTGGTCCCTGACCAAATCCAGCCCACCAACGCTATGCCCTCAAAGATGTTTCGACCTTTTTGGACATAATTGGACTTCGATCCTTATTGTGAAGGGGTCTCATTATTTCATTGTCCAAATCACCATCAGCGATGGGGTAGAGTATCGACCCGGGCGATGAAACTCCTCATTCCTCATCTTAAAAATAAAGTTGCTGTTGTTGTTATCCCGATGTATAGAACCCGAAAAGAACCGGGAAGTAGAACCGCAAAACAAAAACAAATCAAACAGAAATAATCGGAACTAGACACATGGAAACTAACAGGGCGTAGACCTCACCCAAAACCAGGTCCGCAAAATGATACCTGAGCGTGAAATAAATGAAGCTCGATCCAGTTCTAGTAAGAAGTTCTAGTAAAAAGACAAGCAGTTCCACAGAACACCTGGCAACGTGCAATTAACAGCGCTACGCGAACTATTAATCAGTGAAGGTCCGCATACCAGACGTTCACTTAAACATACCCGGCAGCATCCTTAGATGATCAATACCTTCTTTTCCTATAATCGGGAATATCTCCCACAATGGAAGCTGCCTTCTGTACAGGCTACCAGCCGTCCAACCCTCTTCTTTCTTTCTTTTTTTTCTCGCTTTCTACGTTGCGCTATAAGTCATTGCACACTATCGTCATGCGATGGATACATCTACACAACTTCTTCCATATTTTCCTCTTACGCCTTGCCTCCTATATCGCGGCTTTCTTCTACACCAATGATAGATTCGCTGGACGGCGAAGATGGCCGCCAAACTCACACGTACACCGGAATGGGGGGGGGGGGGGGGGGCGGAAATGAAAGTATACGAGAAGGACCGGAAAAAGTGCATCTATTTTTCGCGTCCAAGATGCAACATTCATCTTACAGCCTTCGGTAATTATAAACGACCTGCCTACAAAGGGCGATATTCGGGACTCCTCCTCCTCCTCCTCCTCTAGTGACCACGACAACGCCACCTGGATACAGAAGGTCTGCTTTTTGCCTCCTGTCCCTCCTTCGCTACGTGGACATATAAAGTCAGAATTCGTCTTCTACCGCCGATTTGCAGTTCTGCGAATTCAAGAACTCGCGCTTGCCCTTCTGCCATCGAGAACTCGCAAATGGTTATAGCTAACTTCTCAAATCAGAAAGTTTGCCAGAAAATCAGTTTTGAGAAAACTATGAGACCGTTTTTTTTTTTTTTTCTTTCCTGATTTAGTACGCGGCGATGTTCACTACTCGCAGACGACAGTGGCTGACGCTGGCTCGTCTCAACGGCTACGACTGCTGAAAGCACGTTCGCGATTGGCTCCGGCCGTTTGAAACACGATCCTGATTGGCTGACTCTTAGTTGGTACGTCACGTGGACGAGTATAAGCAGGCTTTATCTGAGTGGTGTTGAGTGGGACTTCAGGTGGACTATGACTGTGGAGTTATGTTGGTGTCTGCTATTTCGTACGGAATAGCTAGAAAACACTTCTTTGACGCGGTGCCAAACCGCCAGGGAAACAAGAACCCAGTGGCGAGCCGCTAGACTGTTGCCAAGTGCGAGACGTCGCTTGTGAAGTTACCCTAATGGCATTTAGACCATAGACGACCTGCGCCCCTACGTCATTGATTATGTAACGCCACCGCGCAAAGCATGCTGGTGCACTATCAGCTTTACCAGCCTATCAGCCGACGCGTTTTTCCCGCTTCTTGCCCACCACAGCAAAATATAACCTCGAACCGGACTTGTCGTGACGTCATATGCTTGTAAACAGAGGGTCGTCTATATGTGATATACAAGCTGTATTAGTATTGTTTTGAGCATTTCCCACTCTAAAATGCCTTCAAGTGGAGGGACGTCCGTCATATACCGGTGGCAGGCACCTTTTTGTTTGCGTGTGTATGTGTGTGTGTCTGTAGCAGACGACAAAGTTCGCCTCGTAGCAGACGACAGTTTTGGAGTATTTTGGTATTGGTTAAAATTTTGGCTTCGTCAAACCTGGGACTCCCGCTGGCTGAAATTGTCCACTTGAAGAGCGGAGCGAGTGTTTAGGAAGCAATTCATGTTTTAGGTTGGCAGGACCCCGAAAATGGGGTCATACCTCTATTAAAATTTCCGCAACGATTCTACATATCAAACTAATGTCGGGGATGATGTGGTTGCTGTGGAGTAGCTATACTGAAGCACATCCCACGAGCAGCTTATTCGGAGCGCAGTATCAAGCGGCTCAGAGAAAAACAAATGTGCTCATGCGAATTTCACATATGCCGGCGGATACGCTGCTGACGACATATGATATATTTAAATAATATGATTATAATATGCAGATATACAGTACGCTGGTGAACTGTTCCGGTACTATTCTTACATGAACGCCTCTTCAACACAGTGCACTACGCACATTCTTCAAAACTACCTTCGAAATGAACCTGCAGCACCCGAACACTAACTGCTGAATCTGAAGACCGTCCCGGCAGGTATCACATAAGCGTTATGTAAAATCAAATATGCCAACTCAAAGCAAAAGGAAACGTCCCTAACGTTTTCCTATTCGTCTCTCTGAAACAGTTGGTAACTATAACACATAATTAGGGTTCTCGAGAAAACACCGAATTATACCCTCGCGTATTGTACCCCGATGCCGGTCCCCGATTGCACTTCTGTTCCTGTGGGGGCCTCACATTTTCTTTTTCTTTTTTCTCCTTCTCCTCGTTTCCAAGTAGAATGCGGAGAACACCACCCTGCGAAGCTGCTAGACAGCAGTTCAGGGAGAAACCTTCCTCTGTTACACTTCGACCCAGAGTTCGAGGTAACTCGTTACAAGTAGCTCGTTACTGTAACTAAGTTCTTTTTTTTTTTGTAACTTGTAACTTAGCTCGGTACTTTTGCGCCGTGGTAACTTTCAGAGGAACTCTTTTCTTTTTCGGGTAACTTTTCCAAAGTAACTTAAGCTCCAAGTTACTTTTAATTCGCTTTTCACTCACGTCCACCTATTTTCTCGCTTTCTCTCCGGTTCTTTCATGGCATGTTATGCCATAAAACGTAATATTCGATCAATGACGATATTCTGTTGAGGAACCGCTAAGAACCGCTGTTAAGAATCGCTGCCATTGAAAGGAAGTTGAACTATTTTGCGCTCACGGGGAGTAAGATGCAAAGAGTTCGAATTGTTGGACATAAACGAGAACGATCTAAGCGTGTTGCACTCCTCAGCAGGCAACTCAAGGTGTAACTGCTCACGCACGCTGCACCTGTGCAGTGCTATTTTGTGTCCGAAGTAACGTGGAAGTAACTCCTTCTTTTTTGAAGTAACTCCGTAACTGCGAGGTACATTTCAGGCTGAAGAACTTCGTTAACTTAGTTACATTTTTCACACGGTAACTTAACTTGTAACGAGTTCTTTTCGACGGGTAACTTCTCGACCAACTTTGATCAATGGCTCAAGAGGGTTCAAGTACACGTGGAACCCTCCAACAAAGGAAAGGATTTGCGTTCTCAATGTCCTCCTATACCAAGCTGCTCTCGCTCCATGGACCTCCTCAATAGTGATTTTAGCTGCCGATTTTTCGGCATCTATTTTTGGCGCAAACGACTTAAAATGCCGAAAAGCACCCACCGAACCTCCGCAGGAATAAATACCGAAAACACGGAACTCTATAGACATAATGCACATATACAATGTTCAACAACACCTTGCAATGTGTATGTATATACAATAATGTACGTATATAACGCACAAAGATACGCATTCCCCGTAGGTTGGGAAAAGACCATCAGCGAAAGTTCGCTACGCGACATTGAATTGCGGTCATAAATTCGGTCCGAAGTGTCGACGACAGCACCGATCCTGCACTACTTAAATGGTTTGTAATGGGGGAGAAGCTCGCAACACTGCATGCACGGTCTAAATCGTTTGGAAACAGCCGTATGCACAAGCGGTCATTACCCGAACGGCGACAAATGGGTCAAGAAATCGTTGTGGTTTCAGGAACGCTTCAGTGTTGCTGCGTGTCAAGATATGATTGCTTCTTTTTCAAATCTTTTTTTTTTTTTTTTTTGTACACTACATGTGACTAACAATTCGATATTTCGACACATTTCATGCAACAAAACAAATAAATAAAAATGAAGGAAATGGAAGCCAATCAACGATTTGAGAAATCAAATGAGAGGTACGTCGGAGCATAAAAATTTAACTATACGAAATGTGCTTACTGGTGCACATATACAGTGCAAAAACTTTCTCGCGGAATGAAAGATTCAGTTACCCTGACAGAAATATAAAAAGGAAACAGAATTTATCCTCTATTTGTACTATACTGTCACCGTAGCGAAACCTATCGTGTCGTTCCCTTTAATACATGGACACTGGCAGTGCACATTAGTGGTGCATTTTATACTGTGACATTCCCGGTTATTGTCAAAGGAATTCTCTAGGAAAATGCCTCGAGAAATAAAGCACTTTCGCTCAACATCAACTACCTTTATCCTGTAATACCCCTGTCACACGGGTATTTCAATCCTTCTCGAATCCGATCTGCATCGAACTTCCCGAGCACGCTCGAGTTTTGACGCTGCTACACGGCCACTTTCAATGCGCATTGAATGGTTGACAGTGTCGACAATATAGGCAAATGAATAAACGGAACTCATTAATTTCGCGTTTCCTATATAACAGCGATATTAATGGTTTTATCGCATACCGATGTAAGCATCATTTGTAGCTTCGCGCGCATGTCCGTCTTAAGTTATGACAGTTCACCGGGGTCGGGGATGCAAATGGCGGCCGTCGAGCAGTCTTGAAATTCTCAATCCTGTTATGGGAACTGTCTTGAGTCAAGCAGGATCAAAGGTCGATCCTGCTTGGAAGCGGCCGTGTAGCACCATCCGATCTGCATTGGGTTCAAGCAGGTTCGGTCGAGCAGGATCGAAAATGCCCGTGTGACAGGGGTATAACACACTAATTTATCGCTACAATGTCTGCATAAAAAAACATTTCAAAGACGCTTTGTGTGGACTTACGGGTGAGGCGTATCCTTGACCTGTTGTGAATGATGCGGGGGGCATCCCGCTGAGGGAATTGAGTGTATCGTCCGCTGATGCCTGATGGTGCTGTGGTGGTCGCCCTTGCCCTTGTTGCGCTTGGCTAGAGTCGAGCAGCGCGGGAGGCAGCGCGGGTCCCACGGCTCCCGGTGGCAATGACTGGGAGTCCCGCTGCCGGGTGGCACAGCCTCCGGCCAAGGCATGGTCGTAGTTGCGATAGCAGCCGGTGCCGGTATTTACGCGCCCGGAATCCTCGCCCAGGCTTGTCGCATCCACCTGTTATCGACAAGAACCCTTTAATTGCCACGTATTAAAAAATGCAATATCCTCTCTTTCAGATAGTCGTTGTATAGGAGAGAGCACGTACATTGATTGCGAGACACCCGTTATTGGACGAGTATTCCGAGACAGGCACATGGGTGCTCTACTATGTATCAGTCAATAGGTGAGAGCGCGCCAGACGAACGCAATAGACCTCTATATCCGAGAAACGTCATCATGACGTTGGTAGACAGACTGAAACCGAAACAAATCGGAAGGGGAGGGCTGGGTTCCACGAATTCCTCCTATTGAAAGAAACGTAGGACTTTTGGGCGCGACCTTGACCCCCCCCCCCCCCCCCCGCTTGTATCCCATAGCTTCGAGAGTAGTTCAGCTCTACCGAATTGGTGGCGCTGTCGATACTATGACGTCATTGGTTTACAAACAGGAAGAGGTCTATTCATTCTGGACAGGTCCTTGCAAACGTCTAGGCAGTAGCACAGCCAGAAATATATTTCGGGAGGGTTTCGATGGAAACTTTACAAGGGGGAGGAGGATTTCGCCCTCTTTTCCCTCTCCCAAATGCAATACCAAAGGTACGGTTTCGGGAGGGGGTTGAACCCCCCTCTTCTGGCTACGCACTGCGTCAAGGTACATATTTACGATGAAAATGGCCGTGTTGATGATCGCCGACCAGATTGTCAAAACGGAATACAAACAAAGTCACATGACGTCAGATTGACGAAATTCAAGACAAGGGTTTCGGGTTTTTGGTCGTTTATTTTTTACGACTGAGTTACTAATCGAAACTCGGAGAAAGAGTCACGCCAAGAGTCACGCCAAAGAGTGAAACGCCATCTCACAAAAGAAGAATGAGAAGCTGCATTGCAAAAACGCTTACTGTTCTGATGCAGAACTTGCGGACAACGGCATCTGTATCACAATCACGAGGCGTTGTGAACATCACGAAATTTGAATATTCCTTGACGTATAGTCACAAGGCAGCTTTCGGTTACGCCACATTTTGCTATCTGCGGTCCAACATGTAGCCGCACATTCAAGAACACAACTTGTATGAGAACCATCATTCACACACACACACACACAAAAAAAAAAAAAAAGGAATGAAAACCCGTGCACTGGATGTTTCCAAATGTACGTCTCCATTTTTTTTTTTTTTTTTTTCGTGTAGGTCCGAACTGCGTGAAACCTTTCGGGAGTATGTTTTTCGAACTTTTTCGGACAATTTCGAAAACCTGAAACCATATTTATGACGTGTAACCATCAGTTTCCCACAAGTGACCGCTTGATGGCGGTTACAAAAACGGCAATGTAGGACTCAACTGTGCTTAAAGGCGGTTTTTGTCCGTTCTTAGCACTTCCTGTTTGAATTAGAGGAAAATTGATTTTTATTTTTATTTACAGACTGTATCTATCACACTTTGATATGTGACATGCAAGACAGAACACTTAATCAATAGAGAATTAAGGCTGTAAGACACTAAGTCGCATCATCATCATCATTCTACGTGATGACGTCACACTCACTGTCGTCCTCTTGCAGTCGTTATCCGCAGTTTTCTCTCACCATTTGAAACCCAAAAAAGTACTGAGTCTGCCACCTACCCCGCCAACCTAGTTAAGACGTGGTACTGAACACATTACGCTACACAAAATTATGGGACCGCACAATAAAAATTTTCGAAATTCATTACAGTTTTTCGGCGGAACGCCCTGAATACTACCCCGAGAAAGCACGCGAACACTACGCACATATTGAAACCCAAACTTCGCAGATTTTCATTGTTTTAACCCTCTCCCCGCACACTACACTTCCCTCAATCCTCAGCAATCCCATTACGACGCAGAAAACCGACTTGACATGGCTCGACTAAGCAAAGCGAACAGGGCGATATCAATCTGATCGGATTGGAGCGAGTACATTTTGGCTGTCGCGTAGCCGGTCGGAACGTGAGAGAATTGACAAAGCGCGTCCTCTCTTCCGCCGAGCGTCTCCTTTTCTTTCGTCCACCGTCCAGTAGCCTTTTAGGAGTCGGTGCACGATGTCCAACGCCTGTCGCGTGCTTCCTTACCGCCAGGGGAAGAACGGGGGAACGTAATTAGGGGCTCATCTTGCATTTCCACCACGTGACGCGTAATGGATGATTCATCGCGGCGGGTTCTGTGTCCGTGTGACGTGATTGTGGCAAGACGGGCCGAAGCACTAATGTCTTCGCGCACACTAACTGCGGAGGCAGAAATTGTTGTTGGCTCGAAGCACGGCCGACAGCAGTCATTATGAGGTAATGATAATTGGTGGAGAGACATCATTATCATCATCATCATCATAGTGGTTGGTCTGCGGTTGCGGACTTGAGGGTCCATTATCGGAGCTACGAAAATGATGGAATCGATTAAATTATCTTGCTTGATTCACGCAGTCGATACTCGTGATACGAATTGTGATGTCACAATTAGGTGCTCCGCGGTTATCATTCACTTTTCTTGTTATTTACGAAAATTAGTATTAGATTACGAAAATTAGATTAGATACGAAATTACGAAAATTACGAAAAAATTACGAAAAATTACGAAAAAAAATTACGAAAAAATTACGAAATTACGAAAATTAGATTACGAAAATTAGATTACGTATCGATATAGTCCACGGAAAGATCACTTCAGAAATCTCTTTTTCTGCACGTTTCATATACAGGTTACCAGTCAGGACTTCATTGTACACCCGAAATGCGATAAGTCGGAAGGAACCAGATTTGCAGAAATATGTTCTCACATTCGGTTCCAAGAAACTGAATAATTCGATTTGTCGCTATCTATACTTTGATCGGATTTTAATGTCCTTTGAAGGCAAGAATTTAGGCTTTATATACTTCACGTGGCCTGGCACGGAGAGGCTTTTCTCGAAAGCGGCACAAACACTTCCACGCCGCAGCCTCCTCATCTCCTCACTGCACTACTGTTATCAGGAAAAGCACGCTTTACAGCGCCCGCACATCACCTGCTCTATTAGTAAACGCTTAATTACTTTTTCATCTTAGCGCGACAGCTTCCTAGCATCCTTCGAAACGTACACACAGCAGCTATCTAATAACACGAGCGCTGATCACCTTTCAATCCTATCTTTAAAGGAAATTAAACGCTTATCGGTGACGGGAGAAGTGCCTCCACTCCCTGCCGCCACTGACGCCCTTACGTCTTAATTAAAGAGAGATTCTTTATCGCGGCAGTGCCTTTGTGCAGCAGTTGTTCATCGACCGACATGACGCAACAGGGCCATCAATAACCCGCTGACCAAAAGCGTATGACGGGATCTTCGACCAGGGTTAACGACTTCCATTGCTTTCCGTTCTCGTGCAGCGCACCGGACCCAATGAGGCTTGTGCAGTGATGTCACGTTTGGTCACGTGACTCGGGAAAACATACTGCCGCCCCGGAGTTACTGTAGGAGGGCATGCCATGAGTTGTTGCAGTGTGCATGCAGTTACGAGCGTATATTGTAGACACGCTATTGGCTCATTCGGAGGCACGCAGTATGACGCCTGTGACGCATCCCCATGTTTTTCCTGAGTCACGTGGCTCAAAGGCTGCGCATGACGTCATCTGCAGGAGCCTCATTCCACGCGAAACGCAACTCAATAGAGAGTTTTAGTACAATGTACGCTATCGCCTTTACGTGTGTAAGGGATAGCGTTGATGGTTCTGCGCACGCCCATCACAGAAAAAAAAGCTTCGCGCAGTGCGCAGAACCACCAACGCTATCTCTTACGTACGCAAAGGCGATAGCGTACCATGTACTTAAACTCTCTAATGTATTGTCGAAGGGCGTTGTAAAGGAACCAGATAATTTTGGTGCACCGTACGCTACAAGATAGAATTGACGTCATGGCGCATGCGCAGTGGTAGCGTAACGCAAGCGCGGTTTGCGCGCGTACGCTACGTTAGAATAGCGCGCGTACGTTAGAAGCTTTTGCGGGAGCGTCTCGAAGATCTCGTTTAATAACGTCGTGTCATTTGTTATAATATTTTGGCTTGTCTGTGCCGCGCGACTCAGTTGCAGACGATCGCTTGGTAACTCTTGAGTCGAGAGCGTTCGCGTAAAAGATCTTGCGGGTGGGAGCCCGGTGTGCTAAAACGCGTAGCGTCTTATCGTAGCGTACGCAAAACGATAGCGTGCCATCCACTGAAACTTTATTGGAAAGACGCACCGAGAGATTGAAAACTCCACAGGAAGCGGGCAAAGTCAAATATTATGGCAGACCCAGCCAAAGATAAGGACACTGATGTATGTGCACTTACCACAACAGCGAGCGATGTAGCCCATATCGTTAGCCCCCCTGGTGATAAGTGACAAATGAGAGCAGTATCTTTATTAATGGAGTATCGGAGTCATCAGTGACGCTTCGCGATATAGAGAATGAAGCGTTTGAGAATATTTATTGCTGACACATAGATATTATTTTAACTCTGTCAAATACACGATATTTAGACAAACTGAAGTCGTAGTTGCACTGCACTGATCTGTTAATGCGGGTACTCGTGATGTGTGTGCGCATAATCAGCCAAATGCAATCGATTTTTAGATGATCACCTTTCAAATATGCAATCATTTTAAGAGGGTGTGGACGTAATGAAACGGAACAAACTTGATTTTTACACATTTATACTTCAAAGAAGCATTATAGGCGTGCAGGCGTACTGAAATGAAATGAAATAGGTTTGAGATTATATATTTTTTATAGATTTTTAACAGAATTTTTTAGATCCCCTTTAAAATAAACATTATTTTTGAAGAGATGTATTTCACGCTGGCTTGAAGGTCTTTGTCGAGCACAACGAAAGAAGAATTCCGAATGAAATGGCATAAAAATCGCGCAGTTCACTCTCGAGGACTAGTCCGTACTGTCGACTTTTCCATCGACTAATTGCAGGTCCGACAAGCTCGGTACCCCCCTGCAGTTTGGCACCAGCAATGAATACCCAGGCTCCCTCCCACGGTTTGGCAGTGAATACACACTCTTGGGCAGTATGAAAGAACACTATCAACGCCCATAGAGGACTCGATAATTACACGGAAGCTGATGGGAATTCGGATGAATGTTCAGTGTCTGGCAGAAACGACGACAATTAAATTATGACGTTGCCATCGAACCTTTTATTTTGTCCCTGTATATGGCGCATTCGAGCCGAGCGTATTCTGCACCACGGACAGTGATATCATGCTCACGGATGATTGCATCCGGTTTCCAATCACCGGTCACCGGCCTTTGGTGAAAGTACTCATCCAAAGAGTGGAAGCTATCTCGCGGCCCTGTTGGGCGAGAATATTGCTTCATTGACGGGCTTCAAAGGCTCGGTGTCTAAATCCTATTACACCGAGCGCAATACGGACGGGTACACAACAGAACCTAAGCATGCTATATAAGAAGGGAGTGACTTTTTTTCGGGTTAAATGCCCTTCTCAGATTCGGAGGGTAAAAATCGGGCGCTATTTTTAAATCTGTAATTCAGAGAGAAATCGGGCGATAATTGTGCCTTCGGGTGTTATCGGGTGTTTTCGTTTCTCCTCTTGTCTATTAAGTCCTTTCCTAATCTATTTCTTCTTCTTCTTGATTTTTTTTTTTTTTTGCGGGATCGTGATCTTCCAGCGGTAATCCCCGAAGGCATAGTGTTGACAAACACATGGGTGTATTGCTGGGAACGTAAGTGACCCATTCTTACATGTGTTACACGTGGCGACCTTTGTTCTTCTTCAGTGGAAGCGCCACTTGAGGATTTCATAGTAACTGGAATTCGGGGAGAAATCGGGTTAAAACCGAATTGGTCCAAGGTCAGTTCGGGGGGGGGGGGATAACCGTGAAGAATCGGGTTTAAACCGAAAAAGTCATATATATATATAAGCAAGTGGATCACACTGAAAGCATGTTTGTTCCTGGGATCAATCCGTCGATCGTGTTTTGTGCATACTGTTTACTGCGCATACTGTTTCTACATTCTGTGCCCAACGTTGAGTTTTGGATAAAATTATATTTCCGAAATTTTTGTCCTAGCATTTCATCACTGAATGAACAACTAAAACTTGGCCAGTTAGAATCACTGGCTGCATCCTGGGCGCTGTTCCAAACGAGTTTATTTATTTATTTATTTATTGCACGTACGTCACAGTGTCCTGACGGGCGATTACATGGCGAACGGGTTAGATCATTTGGTTATCCCAGATGAAACACAGTTATAGTATAAGACTGAGAAAATGTAAGGTACAGAACAACTAAAAATAAAGAATAAATCGATTATGCTGAACAAGCTTATCATGATAATAGATGCAAAACACTGGTTCTGAAACGAGCTTTGTCGTGGTTACATACAATGTTCTGGAGGAGGATGTTCCCCTCGGCTATCGTTCGTGGAAAGAAAGAGACGGAAACTGATGACGAGCGACGCGAGGAGGCGTCGAATCTTGAAATGATGATCTAACCGGGCAGAAATGCGAGATGGAGGGGGCAAGGATCGGGAAAGATTTGATGGGTGATAAAACAGTTTATGCGGAAGACATTGGAGAGTTTTAGTGTATCGTACCCTATCACCTTTGCGTACGTAAGGGATAGCGTTGGTGGTTCTGCGCAAACATTGACCTTTTGAGGTTAAACACGAGTTTGAGGTTACTGCGTAAGTACCCAACAGATTAATTAGTTTCGGATATGATTTGGGTGGACCATGAGAGATTTGGAACCAGGTGGAGGCCAAGATGATTTTTTTTTTTTTCCTGCGGTAGTTGGCGGTAAATTTTTGGCGAAAGAGTTTTTTGAAATGTTGTCTTTTGTTGAAATTGTTATTGAAACTTAATGTTCTGTGCAATCGTTTATGCGTTCTTTTTTTTTGTTTTTTTTGTTTTCACTGTTTCGTTTCATTTTATTTTATTTAATTTCTCGAGGAAATGTGACACAGGTGCAAAAGGGAGAAGATCCCTGACTAGGCTCCTGACCCATTACAGCAGCAGCGGCAAGTACAAACAGAGGAAAATTATATAGCGAGATACGTGAGCAACAGGCTATTCATCAGCATTCAATAGCAACGAAAGTATTCAGTAATAATCGTAGCATTAACACCTGAATCACATTCCACCACACTCTCACTCAGACAAACTTACCCTCAATAGCAATCGCATCAACCCTGTATACAGGGTGTTTGCTCTAACGTGTCCAGAAATTTTATTTAAAGCGAGCGATAGAAGAGAAACGAACGCTACTTTTCAGCTACTTGATTAAGAAACGGGTGCTACTCGTGAAGCTGTACCTGTCTCTTACTCAAGTAGCAGAAAAGTACCACTTGCTTTTCTTTTATCGCTCGCCTTAAACATAATTTCTGGACACGTTAGAGCAAACACTCTGTATACATGTATACACAGAACGTTGTGAAAGATCTGAACAGATGGCTCCATGAATTCACGAAACTGGTGGCGAAGTATAAGGTGGTTTGGTCACCATAATTAATCCGTCTGAACGACAGGGCGAATGCTTGGGTTTCGAAGTAAAGGTTTTTCTGGTGGATGTAGGGAAAGTGTACCGGAATATACCGCGAACAGTGAGTCTGGCGATCACGTGATGTCATGATCACGTGGATCACTGGCGATCACGTGATGTCTACCAAACTATTGACGGATGGTGGTGGTGATGATGATGATGATTCGAGTTTTAATGGCGCACAGACAGCTACATACAGTGAACCCTCGTTAATATGACCCCCGATAATCTGACATACGCGCTTTACGACCATACTTCTTGGGAACAATGCAGCGAAACCTCTCCAAATCCCCCCGTTAATATGACAGCACCGCATTATGACCAAAGTTTTCGGGAACGACTATGGTCATAATAACGAGGGTTCACTGTATACAGTAATAGTGCTCCAAACGGTAGCGAGCGGACCTGCCCATCGAGTGACCCATAAAACTACTGCTTTAAAAGAAAGTGGCTGCGTGAGAGAGATTTGAGAGACAGATACAAAGATAAGGAGTGGGCGGTTATTACCGCACGTGCTCGACACGAAAGTTTCCCAAGCAGCACAATGTACTGAAAGTCGAGTGCAATAGGGGTGGACGGTATGTGTCTTATCAATGTTCCTTGGTGTCACGAGTCTGTTCAAGGCCTTCCACCTACCCGTCCACCCCTATTGTACTCGACTTTCAGTACATTTTGCTGCTTGGGTTACTTGTGGGGGACACGGACCTCAGACACATGGTTGCAGCCTAAACACTCAACTCGGCCCTTTTTGATGCTTTGAAGCAACGACAACGCGTCCGGACGAGACGCGAATCGAACTTTTGCGGCGTCGGCTCCCAAGCGGCAGATCACGTGACACGCGTGGCAATCAGGTGGCCGTCGGGTCGATTTCCTTCCGCTGTATTAGGGTGGAGTCCGTGTCACGCGACATCTGGCCACACGTGATCGAGATAAGAGAGAAATGACGGGTAATGACTGCCGGCTTAGTGCGGAAAGACCCCGGGAATTTTTGCGTCCGTCCCGCAGTGCCTCTTAGTTGCGCCACAACTAGTACGTCTGGCAACCTTTTGCTGAATGTCAGAGTGTCCAGTTACTCTCAGTTGGTGGTGGTAGTAATGCGCAATGTACGGGATAAAAAAAAGCGCATTCGTAACGAAACGAAAATGAATGAACGAGGCTGTTTAGGAGCTGCTCAATCGAAGTGCTTGAGACCGGTAACATCTCATTACGGCCGAAGTCTCATTACGGCCGAAAGTCTCATTACGGCCGAAAATCCTTTAATCCCCAAGTGTCTCGTTACGGCCCAAGTCTCAATACGGCCGAAGGTAGTCTCATTACGGCCGAAGAGGTTTCATAACGGCCAAAAAGAAAAAAGAAGCATCCACCATAGTAGCTCTGTATATACTGTGTTTTATGCTTCCCAAAATGTGTCCGAGGCGGTGTGCCCTCACGGCTTGTGTCACACACAATGGTTCATGCACACAATATTGCGACAGTGTTTCATGCATCCCTCGTGAAAAATGTTTTTATTGTCACACGATATTTGTATGTGTTACGCCATTTTCTCTCAGACAAGCAACATCCTACTCGTTGGTTCTGTGCCGTATTGAGACTTTCGGCCGTATTGAGACATCGGCCGTAATGAGACTTCGGCCGTAATGAGATACAATCCTTGCGACCAAAGAGACAGCGAGAGAATAGAGTGTGGAACAGCCTTGGCGAGGTTCCAAGATTTGAAGCCAGTAGACGGCCCTCTCCTTTCTCTCTCGCACTCCTCCTGTCAAGGCGAAAACGAACGAAGCGCGAACCGAAGGGCCAATGAAACGCGAGTGCGCAACGCAGGTTGGGTCGAAGCGGCCGTGGGACATGCACGCTTAAAGTGCAATTTTTCAGCACGAAAACAATCTTGGGCCTGAGGCTGGGCTTGAGGGCGTGTGCACGTGACGTCACGCGCAGCCTTTGAGCGCCTTGGAGCCACGTGACGTGGGAAAACATAGGGATGCGTCACAGTCGTCTTACTGCGGGGCCGAATGAGGCAGCGTCGTGTGTTTTTACAATTTCCCTCTCGTAGTTGGAGGCATATCTTAGTTTAAGAAATAAATATGGAAGTTTGAAATTGTGATACGATTTCCGAGCGCGTCGTATACGTCACTGACGAGTCCGAACTTCTCCCGTTCCAATGATATTTTCTACACTGCGAAACAAATGAGGTTCCGAATCTTAGAAAGCCCTGCACGTTGCATTTGCCTATCACTGCTTGAAGACACATTATGATTAGCATCCCTATTTTTTATCACCGTGAATGTGCATGCTTCATATTCATATTTCGTTCAAACTTATGATTGGGCATGATGTTCATTTGTTCATGCCATGTGAGTCAGCAGTGAAGAAAAACTGCCCACAACGTCGTGTCTAACTCAGATTTAAAAAAAAATGCAGAAAGCTGTTCACTATCAATGAAAGAGCTACCCCATTAACCCTACGCCAATAAAAACGTCCTCCCTCACCTCCTAACAATGGACCTCTCCTGCATAGATTTCTCTTTACAGCAGATTCCGATTTCGCCGCGTATTTCCAACAACGCAAGCAGAAACAAAGACACAGCCCTTGCTCGCTACACACGTGAATGATCTATCAGTCACGTGACCCTTCTCGTGCGCGGTGATTCGATGTTCCCCGTCCATTTCGATCGCCGGAGTACATCTCAGCGCTGTTTCGGTTCCACAAAATATCTCCCCGGCAGTCATATAGCGGAATGACGTTGCATACGTGCTTGTGGCGGGATTCTGCATAGGTCTTGCGAAAAGGAAAAAAAAAAACAAAAAAAAAAAGAACACGAATATTGGTTCATGATATGCGTGACTTCCGCGCTTTATGACGGAGTCCGCCGTTTCTGTTTTCTTTCTGGGATAAAATTATTTTGGGCCCGTCACGCCCGTTCATTTTCTCTCTATGTTTGCGCAGGAGGCTGGAAGGAAAAGAAATGCAATGTATGGAACGATCAATGTTGCACCAAGTGTGATGGTTCGGGGCAGACGGCAGGCACGCGTGTGAGGAACGACGTGGCCGTTGAGTTTTAAATGTGGGATGGGTTCCGAGGTTCTACAAGGTTTGAGGTGCGTGTCTGACATTGCGTGGAGTTGCGGCATACGTGAGTGGTATGGCCGATAATAACACAATTTCCAAGTTGCACATTTCATGTTGAATAGCACTTTGTGACGCCTCCAGTGGAACGGTAAGCTGAGCTAACCAACGGCAGGTTTTCCAAAATTACCGAAAGGTAATTTCCACCGGCGCTTATATCGCGGCAACGGCCTCGTTTCTACGTTAGGAATACTCTTTATTCAGCCGGGCTTAGCGAGATCAGTCACTCAATTTGTACTGATGCCGCGTAGTCGGTACTCGTGGATATGACGATAGCTTAGCCCTAACATACGATTTGTACGTATTTTGAAGGTATTTAACTCGCAGGTAAAGGGATAGTCCTAGACAGGGTCCCGTACGACAGGACCTAAAGCTAGCCTAAAGTAATTACAGCAGCTACTGCAGTCATCCTGTCATCAAGGTGACTGGGAAAAGACTTCAGAGGAGGACAGCGCATCTGACGTCACCGCAAGGAATAATGTCAGGTAGGGCAAACACCACCTAGACAGAAGGCCAGCGCAGCTCCGCGTAACGTCATCCTACTCGGATGACAGTCGGCCAATTACACGAAAGCGAAGCAGACGACACGCGTTTCATTGGAGAGACACCATATCCGAGTAGGCTGACGTACCGCGAGGGCGAGGGGATATTGGAGAGGCCTTCTCTGCTAGGGCGACCAGATGTAATGGGGTTTTCCCGATGTCGCATCTTAAAGGAACGGTCGGAAACCATCTATGAAACCATTACCACTGTGTTCGGCTACGGGCAACATTCTACATGGCTATTCTTTTTTTTTTTCTCGTTCCAACAGTGCTTAGACATTAACTATACGAATTTTTAAGAGCAGCGCTGCAGAAGCTCCAGCAGCGTGACGTAAGCGAAGGAGTGAGAGGGCGGCGCGCAGAGGAGGGAAGGCGCCGTCCAGAGGCCCCGTAAATCTATGCGACGCCCGCAGGGCCGCGGCATTCCTTTTCTCAAAGGCGTGCCAGCATTGGCCGGTTACAGAATGACGTTTTCTCGTTTTTCCAGAGAGGTAATTCCGGCATACCCTCAACATCCGGCGTCTGCTCTTGTCGTGTATTCCGTCGAATAACAGTGAAAAACTACACCAGTACTGACACTATGGTTTCGAAATGGACTGGAGAACGCATGCGAGCGCCCCTTTAAGAATGTCGGGTGAATGGAGATTGTGAAAGAACTCACCTGGCTGATGTTATGGCCAGTGTCGACAAGCACATCCACCAGATCCATGCTCTTGGCGAAAGCGTCCCTTAGATTAACGTGGTGAAAGGACACAATACTGCCTTCCCGCCTGGCCCGCTCCAGAGCCTCTTTGCGCTTGAGCGCCTTCTCTCGGCGCATCTGGTTCTTGTAGAACTCCGCGAAGTTGTTCACGATGATCGGAATGGGCAGCGCGATCACGAGCACGCCGCAGATACAGCACACGCTACCAACAATTTTACCCAGAGGCGTGGTTGGGCAGATATCCCCGTAGCCAACCGTCGTCATGGTGATACTTGCCCACCAGAACGTTTCTGGTATGCTGGTGAATTTGGTGTCCTCCACTTCTTTCTCTGCGAAATAGGCCAGGCTAGAGAAAATCATGATTCCGATCGCTAGGAACAGCATCAACAGTCCCAGTTCTTTGTAGCTGTTCCTTAGTGTGAACCCTAGGCTCTGCAGGCCCGTTGAGTGGCGAGCCAGTTTCAATATACGTAGGATACGCATGATGCGGAAGATTTGAACCACACGGCGAACGTCTTGGAACTGGTCCTGCTTCTTGGTACTCGTCTCCGTCAGGAACAGAGATATAAAGTACGGCATGATGGCCAGTAAGTCGATCACGTTTAGCACGCCCTTGAAGAACTTCCACTTGTTTGGGGAAGACAGGAAACGCAGCAGGTATTCCAACGTGAACCATGTGATGCAGACGACTTCGACGAGTGCCAACTTTGGGTTGTCCACCACTTCGCCCTTGTGGTCCCGTTCCTGGAGTTCCGGAAGTGTGTTCAGCGTCAACGCGATTGTGGACAGGATGATGAACAGGATGGACAGCACTGCCACCACCTGCGCCAAGTTACGTCATTTTCCCCTTTTATCCTTTCCTCTTTCACGTTTCGGTGCTTGGGGGGGTTAGGAGGAGGACTGCTGGGTGAAGACTTGGCATCTAGTCGACGACGGATTCCACTCGCGAATTTTTTGGTTCATGCGGTCTTTTTGCGAGCTCCGTTCGAGCAGAATTTGTTCGATTCCTTACAGCGTTTGACTGAAGGTTATAATAACGGTTTATGACGCGCGCATTACCCGTCCGGCGGTCGATTCCTCGTCGCAGGCACGTTTATTCTGCGTTCTCTTCCGTAAACAAAACCACTATAATGATAAATAAAGAGAAAAATAAAATAGAAAATTTTGCACCTGATTGGTCAGCGCGTGAGCAATCTCCTCTGCCCATAATGCCTGACACGGAAACGTTCCTTGTTGGGGGGACACTGGAGGATAACAGAAATGTTGCCAGACCAAACGACGGCATGAATGAGGCACCGCTGATTAGTTCCGAAACATCACTTCTGCCTCCAGATCTCTATTAATCCTAGCCAACTACACCTAACCTCGCCAGTAACACCCTTCTGCTAAAGCTCCAAAGCGACCACCGCACAAAAAGAATAAACGCATTACTCTATGCATAGGCAGCACACAGCTCACCAGCTTAGTACAAAGCACAACGACAAAAGCATCAACGTAAGCCCACGTTAAGCCTAACCACCTGGCTAGTTAGTAGAGACAGTTATACGAGAACGTACGAAAGATGGCAAACGAAACACTGCGACCAATGGACACACAAAAGCAACCACCTATATGTACACGAGCACAGACCAATCAGGCAAACATCCAGATCGAAGTGAGAAAACAAACACACACAAAAAAGAAATCCACACACCGATTAGTTCTCCAATCACAGGGAACAGCAAGAAAGGTGCGCTACCGATGTGCACAATGCAGACAACACACACACATGTGCAACAAACCACACATGTGCAAGGGTTGCGTCACGTGGGTGTTTCATGACGTAGTGCGTTATGTTATGTGTGGCCGTGATATGTCTCGGCGCTTCTTGTTCGGGTATAGAGCTAGCGAGGTGTCATACGAGATTATGAGTTGGATTAGTAGGGGATCGGCTTTCCATCTATCGTGGAGCACTACGTGATCTGTGCGTGCGATAGTGATATGACAGAATTTTTTTTGCGACACGATTGTGTTTCCCAATGGGCGTGGATTATTTAGAATGGGGAACACTGAATCACTTTCTACAAACTAGAAACGAAACCAGCTTTTGGAAGGGGACACATAAATTACTAAAACCCACGACGTCACCAATAGACTTTCTTGAAGTTCAGAACTCTATCGACGGCGAAAATAAACTGAGATTTCAAACTCTTGAGACTAATCACCCGAAATTTTATGAACAGATGGAATGAATAAAAATAAGCCAATGAAGAGCTTTGAGCAAATTCAAAATGAGCCGACAATGGGTCCCTGGCAGATAGCCAGCCGCTTCGGAGACAAGGCTCGGACAAAAAGAAGAAAAAAAAAGAGCGCGCGAGCTCCTACCAAAGTCTTAACACTTTTAGAAGGGTGATAGATTAATGGCAGAACGCCATTACCCATCACCAACGCCTGTACTCCAGCCAATTCGATTTCAACAAGACGCGCCCGTTTGACTTGAATGAACTTGACGAGCTTGAAGGCGTTCGATGGAAAACATTCCTCCGGCGACGATATTTCAACTAATTTACTATACAGCCGGACGCCGTGACGCGTCGTAACCTGAAACGTAAGTTGGCAACCGTGGTTTGAAACATTCTGATAGCAGACGACAGACCAGGAGTGGCCAGAAGACGTGGTGGTAGAAGTGACAAGGAACGTGATGCGAAAGATGCAAGAGATGTAAAGACGGTGCGTGAATGATGAGGTAGGGTGCTGATCAAGATGTGATAAGATAAAATGCGTGTGCAAGATATAGTGAGGTTTGTGAAGAAAGAGTGTGAGAGATATAAGTGGGAGCAGAAGTGCGCTGTGATAAGATAAGAGTGTGAGAGTTAGGTGTGGCGGAAACGGCAGAAATGTGTTGCGAGATCCATTCCCGGAGGGGGTGACGGTGAACTTAGAGCAGCCAATGATGGAAGTGAACGAAAATATGTAAATGTGTAGGCACTTGCTTTTGCAGAATTTTTGTCATCTTTCTGTGAACATGTATTATAATACCATCATTCGCGAGAAGCTGCTCCCTTTGTTTGTTTGTTTTTTGTTTTTTTTTTTTGTTAACAGCCAAACGGTTAACTGTGTTAGGAAAAGAAAAGCTACACAGTTAAACACAATGCAAATTCAACCTAGGAAAAAAAATAACGAATTAATTAATCAATCAAAATCCGAGCGAATTAATCGTATTCCACAAAGTTGGCCAATCGTTCATCTTGCTAGTCACTTCAACGAAAATGAGACCAAACCAAAAGTGGTAGAGAAAGCACTACAAAATTATACAGAATTAAACGAGCCAATGCAACTCCAGCGTTATTTATCCTGCAGTGCCCTATGCGAATCGTACGATATTCTCAGGCGACCTATCGCTATACGACATCTGTACGCGACCCATCTAAGCGCGCTGCCTAGAAATGCGATTCCACGGTAACCAGGAGCGTCAGTGGCGCATGTTGATCTGCGAGAGGATCGAGCCTCGAGCTGCCCATTCCGATCAATTCAAGCCGAGCCCAGCCAAGCCGTGCGCAGTCGTAACGAACGCTCGTTGCTGTCGTCTTGAGTTTGTTGTTGTCGCAGCGGCGTTGCCTTGGGAGCACCGCTCGGATGATTGAGGAAGAGAGAGAGAGAGAGAAAGAGTTGTTTCAAGGTAGAAAGAAAGCAAAAAAGGAGAGAGGAGGAGACAGGTTAGCAATTGCGGAGATTCAAAAATAAAGGAGGAGAAGGAGAATTAGTAAGGTGAGAAGGAAAGAAGAAAGAAATAAAGAATGTTCTAAAGTGGAAACGACTTTTTTGTGTTGTTGTATAAATTTTTTAGGAATTTTGCAGGAAGCTTACCCCGTCGGATGAATTGAGGCACGCGCGTCGGACAGACCAGTCAAGCAGTGATCAGAGGTAATAACGATTAACAAAATGCAAATGAAGGCAAAACGGTGATTACCGCGCCTTTTCCTAGATCAGCAAAATTTTTACGTAATAGGTATAATTTTTTAATTGCTCAGTAACAATTCAAAGCCTGTTCCACGTTAAAACAAAATACTTGTGAATGTTCCTACTAGTACTCAACTACGACGCTACTCTATTCTAGTAAAAAGCAAATACAAGAAGCGAAAGTTCAGATGATATCGTTTTTTATTTATTCTACGAATCGATACTTTATCGGCCACTTTCGGGAGTTTCTTTGTTTTTTTTTTTCAGCTTTCGGTGCCTATGTTCGACTCGACCACTATGCAAGCAAGTAGCTATATTAGTTTAATGCCCTTCGTCCAATTCAGTTTCGACGATTTTGAAGATAAAACGGTGAAATTATCGGTCTGCATTTCTTTCCCAAAGAAAGACAGACAGTTCTGGTACACCGGAAGAACTGTACGAAAACGATACGATAAAAAGAAATTATTAAATCGAAGCTTAGCAATATGATGTCACTGATTCCAAAGAAAGGGGAACTGTTTGAACTGAGGAATGGTTTTCGGAACTGTTAACTTCAGCACCTTCCGATGTACTAGGACTCTCTAATGACGTAAGTGTGGGAACAAAAACTGAAAAGGAAACGTCGGATAATGCGTGGAATATCGAAGCCAAGTAGAATGCAATATGCACATCGCAGAACGGTTACGAGGCTTTGAAATTCGCAGCCAAAAGCAACGATGAATGTGCAGGCTGTTGGAACTTCAAACGTTCCTCCCCGTTCACATTGCTTGGAAGCAGATTCCTGTCAGGCCTTGTAGCTGGGTCAGGGGAACCTGATAGCTACGCCCACGACTTGTGACCGTCTTAATGGATGTGAACTGTCTCTAATAAGATTTAGATAAAAATGCGCAAGACGCTGCTTCAGTTCTACAGGGCGTTTTTTTTTTTTTTTCATCTGCAACAAATTTTCATAAAAAGGGGAGTTTTCTTAGGACGCTTTTACTTTTGTCATTGAATTACTCGACGGGGCTGCTGCTAAGAAACCGTATTTTTTCTCAATTAGGGGACCAATTAACAGATCTATTTCAATCAGCTTTTTAATTATTGACTTTAGGGAACACATTGCAATTGCTATATTAAACTCTGATCTTCGCATGATCCGCTCGAACGACTGATGAAGCCGCCCTGCCGTCTGCTGGAAAGCGCAAGTGATCGTCAAAAGAGCGACCGAAAGTCACAGAAAGAGTCAGGAGGAGGTCAACAAAACCAGGATCATGATCAAACGTATCGCGATAAGGCTTTCCCTGAATCGCGTATGACATTTTTCTGTGACGTTTTCTGTGACGTCACTGTCGCTCTTTTGCCGACCACTTGCGCTTTGCAGCAGACGGCAGAGCTCAAATAGGTCTATGGCGCGATTACTTTTGTGGTTCACCAGTTTTTCGAGCGGATCATGTGGGGATCATGCTTTGATATCGCAATTGCAATGTGCTCCCTAAAGACAATAATTAAAAAGTTGATAAAAATATATCTGTTAAATTAGTCATCTAATTGAGAGAAAAAAACACGCTTTCCTAGTAGCAGCCCCGACGAGTACTCCAATG
This sequence comes from Ornithodoros turicata, assembly GCF_037126465.1. Lineage (NCBI taxonomy): Eukaryota > Metazoa > Arthropoda > Arachnida > Ixodida > Argasidae > Ornithodoros > Ornithodoros turicata. The sequence continues at coordinate 7,336,052 of NC_088206.1, read as the reverse complement.
ACAAAAGTAAAAGCACCCTTAAGGCAGCTACCCCTTTTTATGAAAATTCGTTGCAGATAACACGAAACACCCTGTATGTGTAACTTGTGTATCTAATTTTGCGGTACACGTTACCAAAATTCCAGAATAATTGCGTATTTACTTTAATGTACTTGTGAACGTTCCGAAGTGTTATATACGTCAGAGGAGAACAAATGAAGTTCCGACACGTGTATGTACACACCGCAGTACACAATGCCAAATTTGCAGAAGCATGGCACTGCACACAAGATGCACAGTTTATATAGAGCGAATGCCATATGAGCTGATGGCAGCCTTTAGATATATAAAAAAAGCGAGCGATGCAATCAACAGATACCGAAAAAATGGAGCAGACACACTACCCTCATTTTGAAAAACGTGAGTCCTCGTGATGTCACGTCCCACACACATGGATGCCTAATGGAACGCCTGATAATTTAGCTTTACGGAAAGAAGAAGGAGGCCATATTTTATACTTTCAAGCTTTTTTCTTCCTTCTTTTTGTATTAGTTAATGGAAACTATCGATTGTTCTTGGATTTTGAGGACACTATGTTTTGCTGTAGAGTCTGTTGTATAGGGCTAGGTCGATATGGGTATTGAACATGTAGCTGGAACAGCTTGACGACAAGGACAAAGGCGATCATGCCTGGCTTTATGTCGCGAGACTACCGCAAGGACAGAGGACAGAACAAGTACAACTGCCACTCTCGACTAAAGGATCCATTTGCACCAGACGGATAAATACGGCATACAGAAAACGAAGAACGCCTGCGCTGCTTTTCGTGTCTATCTAACGGTGCGGCGGCAATAGTGAGTTGTAGTAAAGTCTTAGTAAAGTAAAGTTTTTGTCCTTTGGAATGCGTGTTCACGATAACAATTCCGAAAACATGATAGGCCAACCGCCCTGTTGCTTTCAAGCGGGTGACGTCACACCACATGCCAACGCTATTCCTTACGTACGCAAGGGCGACAGCGTACGACGCACTGAAACTATCTTGTAAATCCTGTTAGTTGGGAGCCAGGTGTCCTTTGTCCTTGTCGTCGAGTTGCTTCACCTGCGTGCGCACATACCAACTACCCCCTTTGTGCACGTTACGGAGAGTACCCCGCGAGGTACCCTCTTTTGAAATATTACGAACAATGTAATTTGTTATTGTAAAAAAAAAATATATATATATATAGTCTCTTGTTCAACCTCTGGTACTACAACCAACCAACCAACCAACTTACGCGCTTGGTTGGCAGCGGCTTAACCTTAAGCTTAGACCTGCACATTGCTTTTGCCTATCTATGGAGTGGTATTTGCGTTAGAATTTAGCTGAAGCAATATGCTCCGGTTGAGCTTTACTATATCCTTCGCGAGGTTGACGAAGGTACAGGTATAATAAAAACGTTATTACTCTACATGCAGATGAGACCGTTCATAACAACGAGATACTCAGGCTGAAAATAAAACTGTCACGTCATCATTCACAATAAAAGAGAAGAACAACACATCAAGCAAACATTTCCAAGCACCACCAATAAATACGTAACTAGTGTCAACGAACAGTTACCAACCAAGCACTACATGTGCGCTCAAACAACATTTTACACAAAGACGTACATTCGTAACCTCTATAAGAACCAACTATAGGATCTGTGCGCTAGTTTCAAACTAGTAGTGGTCTAAGCAGGGTGAATGGTTTCACTAAACGAGTGGTTGTAATACACGTAGAGGCATGATATCTCGGAAACTATTATATTTTTAGGCCGTTAGTGATACACACACTTGCAGTTCGGCTTTCTCTCGTGGCTTCTATAGCAAAACCCTCTATACAGGATAAACGTTTACGTGCGAATACGAAGTGACAAATTACAAGCAGAAAATGGCCATGGACATAAAATGCTGCTCTTAGAAGAAGTGCTCTCCTTGAAAAGCATCGTATTTGATAAACGAGACAAAGAAAAAAATCGATCATTATTTACAAGATCGCTTATATGAATAGAGCACTTTAAATTTGACCCGTCTCGCCAGTTCACGCCGTCCTTCCAACGCTTCTCTGCCGTTTGAAACTCCTTGCGTAACATTTAATCATCTCAGACACGACAACAAAATTAGAGCAAAGACAACCTCACGCCGGAGGAGGAGGGGGGCAAAATACGGTACCGAAGAAACGCAAACCCTTTTTGCAGAAACGCTAGGGATAACAAATCCTCGCTTCGCCATCAATCGACTCAACTAAGAGTGGGTAGCGTTTTCCGGGCAATTGAATAGATTACAAACCCTAGAAGTCAAAGCGAGACAGGGTTCCCGTGCATCGGCGACGCATTGAGGCGCAAACGCCTTGGGCGGCAAATAGCGGGAAGGAAAGAGAGGAGGAGTTTCTTGGACGGGTGCCCGTCGCAGCCCCTCTATGCCCAAGAGTCGGTGACATTCGAGGCTGCTGGCGTCAGGCTATCGGCAGAAGATATGTCTAGAGTATTGACGCTGCACTAGACGGAGACATACTCAAACATAGGGAAGAGAAAGGATCGTTTATGGAAGGGGAGGGTCTATGGTGGTCGATCTGGTGGAGGATGAGATGATCGTATAGGGAAAATGTTTGGTCCGCCCCCCCATTTGGGTATTCCTCTATCTCTTGTTCAGCACGCTCGGCGGTTTGGGTCAATGCAGGGATTAGAGGTTACAAAATGATAGTACACTCTAAGAATGGAGTAACTTGTATTTAGACGCTTCTTGTGTATCTTGAGTGAAATATCAGGTACATTGTCGTGGAGGTACTTTTATCTGTAGCTCGGTTACTTTTTTCAGTAACTTTTATTCTTTTTCGGACGGTAGTATTCCTCATTAATAAAAAAAAAAAAGAAAACATGAGCGACAACCGTCATCAAGAGGTGGCGCAATTCGGCTATCGGCAACCTGACCTGAGTGCTTTGCAACGATTCCCAGTACTGAAGTCTGTATTTCTCAAACATAACACGGCATTGCCAAGCAAATGCCGCGGTGGAGCAGTTAGAGCAGCTTGGGGGTTCTCGTCGGCACAAATCTTCGAACCCGCATGACGGGGAAGAATTTTGAAATGAGTGCGCTCCTTCGTGCGAACAGAACGTATGCAAGTGACGAGAAATGTTAGGAAGGAAAGCAAGCAGCCGAGATAAGTTGCTGGTTTGTATATGTGTGCTATCTGGCGAGCGTCTAGTCTATTTCGTTGGAAGACAATTAAGATATTTATGGTTCATATCTGGGGTGTGTGCAGAATCCATAAGAAAGAAAAAAAATACGAAAAACATTATGGGCGTTGTCAGATCATGTAGACCAATCTAATCTGCTTTATTAATCGCATTGCCACTAGTAACAGCTCGCTCAATCAAGCCAATCAATTTAATGGGGAAAGTAACCGTAAAAGTACTTAGCACATTTTTGAAATATGGGGTAATAACCCTGGAGCCATTACGGCTTCCAGTCCCCTAGATATCAATTACTCCTCATTTTAAACAAACACATGCCTCTACGGTCTCACAACCTTGTCAGTGTATCTAAAAAGATGACAGGGACTGCTAATTCATTCAATTTGTTTGATTCGGTGTCTGCTAACAGCTAAATTATAGCCTTGTGGGCAGTGCAGCACAAACATACGACAGGTTACAAAGGGAACGGAAAACAACTAATGCTTGCACTGGTGGGACTCCTACCTCATTCTTTTCTATGGGTAATTTATGGAGAGACAACTCTACTCTCCAAGGGAAGTCTATTAGAAGATGATACCGCTAAACGGAGAGTGGCATGTAACTAATAGGAACAATGCTTCTACGCATAAGCTAGGGATATGTACCACGGGATGCTCTCATCTTTCTATAACCGGTACTTACCTCGGTTAATTCTGCTTTAGCCAAGGTTTAAGAAATGTTAGTGAGGAGAGAGAATTGCATTGTGAGAGAATGGTTTTAAGATCCGCACTTACACAGTGTGTTGAGCGTCACACGATATACACATGAGCTAATCGTATAGGTTAATCGAATTACTACATGGTCAGGTAACAGGCAACTTCTTATCATGCAACGCTCATGACAAAATGCACGTACACTTGCACCTGCAACGTCTCACATAATGGTCCATGTAAGTACACATTTGCACGCTAGGATGGCATCTGGCGCTGGGGCTGATGACGATGATGTGTGTTTTATTGGCGCATCGACAATTAAGGCCATAAGCGCTGGAGCTGGGGTTAGCTTTGCATTCCGGTATCAAATTTGGATAGTTGTATAGTACTGGTTAGCCATTATTATAACACAGAGCAGCGCATCACCAGTTCTTCTCCCTCTCTAGTTCTTTTTTCTAAACATTCCGCGACCGCAGCGCCAGTTTTTACCCTAGCGGTCAAACCTTTCGAAAGAGTAAGTCAAGAAAGGCACGCATGGGCCAGAAAGTAGAGGGAAAATCAAGTACGTACCCTCGCTGCCAATGATGAGGTAGGTTTCTCGAGCAGATCCCAGAGGAACTTTTGGAACCTGGCTCTTCTACCCTCCCCGAAATACTCTTCATCCCTCTGCCTCAAAGACTCCGCCTCTTTCCTCATCTCTTCGTGAACGTGCTCTTTCCGCTGATGATACCGATGCTGACAGCATGACTCCAGGTAGAGCTCGTCGATGCCCCAATACTCCAGATCGTCCGAAAAGGCCATAACACACATTTCTTCCACCAGGTGCAACTTTCCCGTGCGGAAAAAGTTAAGCACCGCCCCGAAAGACCTGGGATGCCTGTCAAAGAAGTACTCGTTGTCGACTAACGAATAATCGTCGCATAGCTCGAGTAAGGCTTCGTGTGTGTTGCAGGCTCTTAGGCGCCCTAGTCGAGTGTGGGGCAGACGCTCCAGCGTCCGCCAGAGCACCTCGTGCTTGGCGCCGCCGACGTTGATGATGACACGCCGGTTGAGCGCCTTGCTGCGCATGATCATAAAGGGTTCCGGGGGCAGTGAGGTCAGGGATCGGCTGTGCGTCCGTTGCATGGCTGTAGCGTTTAAGGTGGTCCTGTCCGCCGCCATGTTTTGGGAGGCGGACGGCGCCACGGTGTGTCAGGCGGGCCCGCGAGGGATCGGGGAAACGTCCGAGTCCTGGGCCCGCATGGCGCCGGTCACTCCGCGGGAGGGCGCGGCGGCGGGACGAGCATCTTGGGCCACCTGAAAAAAAAGTCAAACACAGAGACCATTGGAGAATACTAGAGATGGGACAAATCCACAATTTCCCCAATCCAAATCCAAATCCGAATCCAAGGAAGGTTCTGCGAATCTTTCGAATCCGTTCTTAAAAAAAAAAAAAAAAGAAGAGTTTGAAAAGTATAAAGGATAAACCATATCTAGTGAAAAGTGTTTTGAAACAGAAGTTGATATCTTTGTTTAATAGAAAACAATTTTTTTTAATTTCGTGTTACCGCCGCGAAGCAACTGTGGCTATATGAGCGGCGTATACAGATGTGGACAGATGGGGGGAGGACAGCAGGAAGGAGCAGGGGACAGGTGGGTTAGTTTACGTCCTGGGCAGACTTCAGGGTGAACTGTGCCGACATTTTTCCTATTTACTGGTCAAGCGACGTAAGCAAGGATTTCATATGGGGCCTTCTATCTACTGCAACAGTCGTGTGGCTTGCGTTGTTTCAATGGAACGTCACGTGATTGGCTCTGTAGCCGGCTGTTACTGGATTAGGAAGCATAACAAGAAAGCCGGTTTCGCAAAGGTGCGGGCGTGACACGCTGACGCTGCCGAACGCACGCGTTTGAATACAATAGACCTCTCCCTGTTTGTAAACAAATGACGTCATAGTGTTCGACAGAGCCGCCAATTTGGTAGAACTGAACTACACTCCAAGCTAGGGGAGAACAAGGTCGCTCCCGAAAGCCACGGTCTTGAGTGGATTACGATGGTCCCTGAAAGGGACGAGACCTTCGGTCTTACTTTTCTTTCAATAGGAGGCAGCGAACAAGTGCCCATTCGTTGAACCCAGCCCTCCCCTTCCGATTTGTTTCGGTTTCAGTCTGTCTACCAACGTCATGATGACGTTTCTCGAGTAGAGGTCTATAGTAGCTGGCTTTAGATCGAAGTCAAAAAGACAAGGCAAGAGGATCACGTGGAGGGATAATGTCACGAATGATGATAATTCGTGATATCTCGTGGATTTACGTCGTGAGGAAACTATGATTATAAGCGACGACACGGTTGTCGCTCAGTAGATTAATTGCCTGATATCTCGACACACGGCACAACGTGTTTGACACCGTCCTTTTTGCAACTTGTACCATGCCACCGGGTGGCTGGCGTCCTCTGCTGCAATTTGAACCCGCAACATCACTTGGTGGAGGATAAGTGTCACAAAGGTAACGGTCCTGGCTTCAGCAGATTTTGAGAGTGGAGGGTGAAGGAATGTGGCATGCTAACGTGCTGCTCGCGGTACGGTTGTCTGAAATCGCCTATCAGCAGTTCTGCAGCCCATATTACTTTTCGTCGCGCTTGAAAGTGTATTGCCAATACTGTATTTGAAGGTGGACCATACGCTGCACGTGTTTATTGCTCGAATGAGGCAATGTTGCAAAACCTGGAGATTAGAGGTGGGATAAACCACAGGGTGCTGATTTCGGACAAGCGTGTCGCGAGCAGTACATGGGATGGGGTCCAATAACGTGCAATAAGGTCTGCTGCGTAAAATACCTTTCTCCGAGATGCTACCCCGATATTCAGTAATTCGAGAGAACGTAATGCGCTTCGGAAGCGGTTACCCGTGAGCGGTTGGAGAGCCACCCTATCGGCGCTAATTAGAACTATAGGGAGAGAGCGTTATGGGCTATCCCACTTGTGCTTTGGGGATGTTTGTCGAGAAGCCTCCTCCTCCTCACGATAACCCTCCTCCGCGCATTGGGAACGGATTGTCTGCTCCTCGACAAACACCCCCAGGAATGAGTAGGATAGCCAACAACGCTCTCCCCGCAGTAGTTCTACTTAGCGCCGATAGGGTGGCTCTCCAACTGCTCCGCCAGCCGTCGCCGTGTTCAAGTTAACGTTGCAGAGAGCTGTACATGCTCAATTATTCCATCCTTGCGACGGCTAATTTGGCGACAACGACAGCGCTGAAAATAATTTCTGTGAAGAGTTACCGCACACGGCGCGCAAGACAAACAGCTCGCAAGTGACATCATGACGTCACACTATATACAAGGCCTCACGAGATGTCTCGAACTTGACAAAAAACGGAGCTCCGTTATACTTGCTCAACAAGTATCCATCGCCCGCACGGGCCCTGTTTTTCGCAGTCACCCACCGAACACCAAACGACTGCACCAGCCGGGAGAGAGACGTCGACTCGGAAATTACCGTTTCCGGTTTCTTTTGAAAATGGAGAGAGTCGCCACATGTACAACACACTTCACCAAAAGATGTTAAAGGGGAAAAAAGCCTATTACGTCATTCGCTCGTCGCTGTTCTATCAGCGAAAGGCGCGAATTGTTGTACTTCCTCGCCAACTCGGTAGGAACGAAAAACAAACCACGAGCACGCAGCGAAAAAAAAAAAAAAGACGCGCAAAAAATAGCGATGAAGTAAACAAAAAAGTTATAAAAAAGACGTAGAGAGTTGCCAAGATGGTCTTGCCGATAAATTTATCCAGAAGCTGCTTTTCTTTTATTCTGTTCCACGTTTTTGATTGGCGAAAATGTGCGGCGTCGGAAACTTTTGGTGCTCTGGGTTTGACATTCGGTTTATTTGCGAAGGCAACAAGAAATAACGACCGAAAGAGATGGGCACCCCAGTGGAGGAAGTGCGGTTTGTTTTTGCGCGGTTATAAGTTGGCTTTGGAAAGAAAGTGCGAGAGATGTTTTCTTAAAAGGATAAGCGAGAAGTGGAGCCGTGGCACTGAGGCAAAGCAAAGTACCTGGAGAAGCATACTGTTTGAAAAACGAGAATAATGGAGATGCAGGAATTGCAGCCGACGTTTGCGCGCGTATCGTTTGCGCCATTTTGTGCGCCATTTTACGATGCTATTTTCCGAGGCAGTCCAATCGAGAGTTTTTTTCGTCAACCATCCCGTCTTTTGGCATTACTTCGGTGCTAGAGACAATGGTGAGTTTTAGTATATCGTCGCTGTCGCCTTCGCGTGCGTAAGGGATAGCGTGGTGATTCTGCGCAATGCTTTGTTCATGTACTGCGCGTGCGCAGAACCACCAACGCTATACCTTGCGTACGCAAAGGCGACAGCGTACGATATACTAAAAACTCACTAATAAACATTCCATTTTGCCCGACTAGTGTCGACGTTAGCGTCTTTTCTGTATTTAAGTAATATTTTCAGCAGACGAGACGACGACAACAGGATGGTTAGGACGAGTCAAGTAGTGACGAGGACGACTGCAAATTCTCAACTGGTGGTTTACTGATAGTAACTGTTTTTATACATTACTTATCACGTGATATTAATAGGCGTGATATTTGTAGATTACGTATCACGTGATATTAATAGGCGTGATATTTGTAGATTACTTATCACGTCTTTTATGTACTTGTTTATCTGTTTTTATTTACGTCCAGGGCCAAAGGACGGTGTTACAGAACTAAGCGGACATCAACAACTCTTCGTGATTACGTCTCGACACAACAACAGTTAACATGAGCGAAGGATAGATAGCCGTGAGCATGAGCAAATATTCAAGCACAGCATACAAAATATTATCAAGTATGCTGCCACAGAATGTAACGAAAAAAGTGCTTTAATTCCTCTAAGCCCGGAGCTGCTATTCTGCATTCAGGAATAGTGTTTCGTTATTTTACGGTAGCCACGACGGAACACTTCTCAACAGAGATTGAGGAACGTGGGAATGGATGAAGAACGACAAAGCAAGTTACGCACAAAAAGTGTCTCAGGTCTCGATGCGAGAACGCACGAATGGATACGAAAACGATGTACGATGTGGATAGCTTGCATTTATTCGATTTTTTTAAATTATTTCTTAATATTATATTCTCACGTTCCCAAGCAGCACAGCATCTTGGCTCAATATTGGACCAATATTGGGAATGCCGGCCCAATATTGACCCAAGATATTGGTCAATATCTTGGCCAATATCGCCAATATTGGTCCAATATTGGGCCAAGATGTTGTGCTGCTTGGGTTATAGCCGTGACGCCTCAGCAAAACGGCGAAGGTTGCCAACCTGTCGCCAGAAACCTCCTCGTTCGAAGCGCCTCCAGTGGACGGTGGAGGCGAATTCCACGTTATCACCGCGATGCAACTGCGGCTGCAGATGTGGACCGTTGGAGAGAGCACAACAGAAGGGACAAGGAGAAAGTGCAGTTAATTGCGACATCTGTTCGGAAGATCTGTCAGAAATTCCAGACACACAGCACAGTCACAGCACACAGGCGTAATATGTTTAACATGAAAGAACTGATGTTCTGAGGCTGGAACAACATAGAAGGGACAAATACATACAAAGCCTCAATTTGCCTAAGAAATTAACGATGAAAGATGAAAATCACTGAAAAGGTTGGCTAGCTGTAGGACTCGAACCCACATCTTCTGGATTGCCTGTCCAGGGCTCTACCAATTGAGCTAAGCTAACACGCCTTCTCAGCGACTTCCAGGGTGCGTCATCTGAAGGGACAAACCAGTCACTCTCTCTCACTCATCCTCCTTTCACTCTTACATTTTTGCTCACTCACACACGCATTCATACGACGGAATCGACGCAGGCGGCAACTGTTGAACATGAAAGAACTGATGTTCTGAGGCTGGAACAGCATAGAAGGGACAAATACATACATCTATGTTGTTCCAGCCTCAGAACATCAGTTCTTTCATGTTCAACAGTTGCCGCCTGCGTCGATCCCGTCGTATGAATGTGTGTATGAGTGAGCAAAAATGTAAGAGAGAAAGGAGGATGAGTGAGAGAGAGTGGCTGGTTTGTCCCTTCAGATGACGCACCCTGGAAGTCGCTGAGAAGGCGTGTTAGCTTAGCTCAATTGGTAGAGCCCTGGACCGGCAACCCAGAAGATGTGGGTTCGAGTCCTACAGCTAGCTAACCTTTTCAGTGACTTTCATCTTTCATCGGTAATACGTTTGTTTAACGTGTGAACAACACGCGTGTTGCATACATATGCATGCAGTCGAGTATAAATTCGCTGTATAAAGAGAAAATACTCCACACCAGTATGGTATACCCTTTACGGGCAAACCATATCGTATCATCTGTGGTGATTTTTCCCGATATTAGAGGTACTGCTGAACGGGAGGCTAATGCGTCATAGTAGAAGCGCGCGTGCTCATGCATCGGGAGAAAGGTCAGCTAAAAATATCATTGTCAATACAGCGGAAGAAACTATATATCCTCAAACGCCCTCTTACGCAAGTATTTTCGAAACCTGGTATGAATCGAAGTGTTCTGGAGCACTAACGACCCCCCACCCCATGAAGAATAGAACGAAAGATGCGTATCTGAACTAGGAATAAGTACAACCGACCCTAACAGGACAAGCACAAAGGACACACATAGGCTCGTACAAATTTCCACTGTTAACGAAAGAAGCGTAATTCGTACACAAACGGTCGCAAAGCCCGCGATGTAACCCTTAATTTTCCGGCATCGAAATTAACCCTTTTACTCTCGAGTTAGTTTTTTTTTTTGTTAAGTTATGTGTTAGCGCCGCGAAGCAATTGTGGGTATGAGCGGCGTACAGACGTAGACAGATGGAGAGAGGACAGCAGGAAGGAGTGGGGGATCAGGGGGGTTAGTATGCGTCCTGGGCCGACTTCAGGGGGAACTGTGCCGACATTCGTCTGGAAAGTGTTCGGAAAACCCAGGGGAAAACCTCAGACAGCACAGCCGGTGATAGGATTCGAACCCGTGCGCTTCCCAGTCTCGGCGTGGAAAGCGATCATCCTAACCTCTATGCCACGGGAGCTGGTCTCTCGATTTAGTTGCATCAAAAAAGTGCACATTTCACTAATTTCTCTTACGAGAGGGAAATTTTTCAATATTTTATTCCGAACAGCCTATTGTTTGCGAAGTTTCCTTAGTGATATGAACTCGAAAGAATAAAAGGAAAAGTTGTTTGCAAGGGGAGCTTTCCGCAAAACACGGATGCGCTTTCGTTTCGCAAACGTTGAAATACAAAGTGGATACAACAACAACAACAACAAAGATGACCGACGTAAAATGACATCCAGAATACCTTGAAATCGGTTGATTAACCAACAGCTTTTCATCCTGACAACGTTTCCTTCCAACTTACGGTTATGCACATCCTATATTTCAGCTATGCTTACACTTGCTTGATGGTTGACTGAACAATAAATCCAAGTAATGAAAGTATAACGCCCATTTCAAAAGACTTCATTCGATAGAAACTGTTATTCGGAACCTGATCTTGCTTTCGTCATTCAACGTTTCGCTTGCTACTACCAAGGTCTACTACGTTGTAAAGTTTGCTTCACCTGAGTACAGCAGCGATGCGCAGTCAAAGCACGCTTTACAGGCGCTCTCCTACACGACGTGGGGCAGAGCATTTTTTTTTCTCTTTCTTTATTTTTTTTTCTTTTTTTATAGCAATGCTTTCCTGCTGATATTGGCCTGGCCAGGTCGATCTAAATAAGTCTCATGCGGCAATTGGTCCCCGAATACTGAACATAATTTATTCTTTCTATCTTATCATTATATCTCTTATTATATAATATAATGAGAGATAGTGTACCAGAATGCCCAATGTCCCGAAAGAAATATGCGTGAAAAGCAAAAACGGCTCATCTGAAGCACTGCTCGTCCCATGATTTTAATAATGAGCGAAACGTACAGCAATGGGATTACAGCATACGTACATATGGTAATAAAACAGCAACATGAAACAAATGAAATAAAACTAAACAGAAAAGGACATAAGCCTCGCTGACACGAATAAAACCATGCTCTGAACTACAGTACGTCGAATTGTATTCATTTATGTCCACGTCATATGCCTCTGCGTATCCAAAGTATAATGCGTGTGCCCCTCCAGTACGACGTAAAATTAAACTTCATCAACAAAAGTGCGTAACGTTTTCGTTCAGTGATTATGTGATTAAAGACGTCACTCGTGAATGCAATCTGAAAGGTGAAAAGTTCGATCACATACCGCATGCATAGGAAGCCTGTCCACTAGGAAAGTATGCTTCCACGCGGGCGACAGCATTGAATACCGCAACGCCAGGAAAAATATTTAGATTTGAGTGGCGCAAACCGCAACATTTTTATCCCCCAACGAAACGAACCTTGGCAACCGCGGCAAGAAAGCACCTCATGAACATTTACATTGGACGGTGCACTTTCTGTGTCACGCCGGCATTTGCACACCGCGGGAGGGAGAGTCTTCCATCTGCGAGTTGTGACGGTGGCGAAGGAAAGACGGGTCTCGCCAAACTGAAAACCGATCACTTACCCACCATGTGGGATTGGGGCGGAGACCGATCCTCAGCTAGTGGTACCGTCAAAGACCCGGCCACAGACGCTTTCTCATCACGCGAATATTTCATTGCTAGAACAGGCAGACGGTTCATGCACAACTAATTACACGGCTATTTTATATTTCTCGCTTTATCATTTGCGCTGAGAGAGCATATACTTATTGTTCGTCTGTGTCTATCTCATAAAATTTATCAACGAACCTTTCTTTGACGTTTCAACGTTTCTTTACATCGTTCAAACAACGTTTCAATACATGGGAATCTATGGGAGATGCAGCAAAATCGCCTCTCTCGGCACATACGGCCGCGATATTTGGGCCAAAATAATGATGTTGTTTTTAACTCCGTGTTAGCGCCGCGAAGCAACTGGGGCCCAAAATAATATCATTCCCGATAGTAACAGTCTAGGAATTGATTGCAATAAAAAAATTCGACAAACTTACTGCACTTTTCCAGATCCCTGCGTATGAAAACAACGGCTTTGTCGTTTGCTAACATGTTCTGCACGCTGTCTCCGATTACATTACTTCCTTAGAGCGCGGGAGGAAAGTAAAACAAAAAAAAACAATTTTTCGACGGTGCCGCCATCTCTCGCCGGAAGCGAACGTTAACTAGATCGCAAGACTCCGCCTTAAAGGCAGGATCGCAACACAAAGCTGACGTCTTTTCTGCCCGACTAAAATATACCCTGGTGTCATTCTGACATGTATTCTTTCCAACGAAACAGCCTTCCTTCAACCTACAACATAGTTTCCTCACTAGTGAAAAACACTGTGATGATCCCCTTCATGTGAGGCAGTACCGTTGCATGGTTTGCTTTACATCACATCGGTCACTGGAGCTTATTGTAAGGTGTGCCGTTAAAATGCATAAATAAGCACACGAAAGCCGTTTCCTGATGCCTAGATAGCTGTACGGTTGTACCGAAACAGGTACATGTAACATTCTATTGCGATCTCAATCGACTTTAGTGCTACAGAAGTAGTGACACAGTGCCGCCCATAGTGGTACCCATTACGCTGGATTGCAATTATCCCAGTTGGATTAAAACTCCCGTCCTACGGGGGCTCAGGTCAGTCACGTTGACGATTATGAGAATGTAAAAGGGAACTGGCATTCCTGACTGCACGTAGCAAAACGTGATAAGCACGTGAAATAGTGCATTTCATACAGGCAGCAGAAGTATAGCGTCAAATAGGTTCCCACGGGCTTTCCATACCGCGATAAAACGTTCCAGGGTTTTTATTGTGACACTTCGATCAATTGTATCACACACGCATTGTATACTGCACACCAGGGTATTGACGAAGAATGAACATTCTCCACTTCGGCGTCGAGCTCTGGCGCCAGAGGAGCAACATTGCTCTCTGCCATTCTTATTGGTTCTCGTATAGGCACGTGACCTCTCTAGGGGCCGCCTCATTGGTGGAGATGCTTGTTGTGATATCGCAGCACGACGAGTATCGGAATTTGCGGTGCGAGATTTTCTGCACGTCTATACCGCCTTGGCTGCCCTACTACAACTTTGAATGCTCATTGACACCGATGGCATTTTCACATTTCTTGATAGATAATTTGCGGCGATGTGTCACAACCTCTGTGAGCGCAATTACGCAAATTGTGTAGTACCCCTGCCACACGGGCACGAAAAATGACATTAAATGCGTAATGAGTTAAGTTTTAATGGCATTCATGCCGTGCTATACAGAGATATTTAATGGCAGTCGTCTGAATTAATGTTCCGCGTAATGAGATCGCCACAACTCATTCGCCCACGAAATGCGCACCCTCGCTCCCATTGGCTGAGCACAAGAGCAATTTAAAATTTCCACAAAGCCACTCTGTACTGCGTACCGCGCAATTATTTTATAAATTACACGAAAACAAGCGTTATTTTTGACAAAATCCCTGGCGTTGTTAAAGATTGCTTTTTTACGTATATTTGCTTTTGGCGTACACTGCCACCTGACAGGCAAGATGACAACTTTTTCCGACATCGTACAGACTATCGATTATGAAATAAAACTTTTTTTTTTCATTTTGTGGGATATTATGGGTCTTTTCAATCTTTTTGAACACGTTTACGCTCTTCAAGTACCACATCGACATCATCGCGTTTAATGTCATTCCAATCTGACATATAAAACGACTCTCGTAAGAAATGGCATTCGGGATCCGACTGACATCACACGCTGTCATTTTTTTCTGTCCATGTGGCGCTATAAGACTATGTCCTTCCGTAAAAACGTGACCTCCGTTAGGACTTAGTACAGTGAATGTACACCCACCTTACCCGTGTATTTCACCACCTAATGTGTCACAAAAAATCTATTTGAAAAACTACACGCCTAAAAAATTGCGTGTATGTATCCTCGACGAAGTTCTGGGAGGTGCTACAAACTGCAGAGTTCAACTCCATCAATTGAAATTTGACAAAATTGCTCGCAGTACGTGGCAAAGGTTCCCCATAGATGAGTATCGTTGACCACGTAATTTTCAGACAAGTACTAGATTTTTGGCATACTTTTGCGACGCTTTACGTGAAACACCCCGTATAAGCTATCACACATACACGCGGCAACGCACATGAGAATTCAACCTTGCCCTTCACAAGCCGCACCTAAAGGTCAACACAGAGGGGAGCTCTTTCATTACGTACGAGTGGCTCAACATGGAAGCTATTTCAGATTCCCCTCCGACCTTCCGCTATACAATGTTTCCCTTCCACTACACACCAGACCGGAGTTTCTCCCGTGCACTTCCCCCGTATCCATTAGGAAGTTTTAGAAGCTCCCGGACAACAACCTGGCACGCCATGTGTGCTGTCGCACTTGAATTTTTTGCGGTTTAAGTGGGGAGAAGTCTTAATCCTTTCACTCTTAATTGACCCCGTTGGAAAGGTTAGGTTGAGTGTGAGGTGACGCTAAACGACTTTATTCCGAGTCCTACTGCGACGCTGGCCAGTGACTTTTAGCAGTAAAGTTAGACGAGATGAAATAATAAATCGAAGGTAATGACAAGTCACGGAAACATTATCGCGAAATAGCTATACGCGCGACGTTCATCAGACACGTATCTAATACCGTATATAACTTTCGTTAATACTTACGTATCCTGCTACCAGGGTGCGTATACTACACTTTCGCGATTTGTGGTTTTGTTCTCTGTTGCTACTCTTTCTTCTCTCCCACTTTGTTGCTTTAAACGATTGCTTTATATTCTTATTTCTGTTATTAGTTGATTCAAATGTTACGTTGATGCCTACCACTCCCCCTTGTAATGTCCACTAGGGCCCAAAGAAATAGATAAATAAATAAAGAGATGTTAAAAAAAAAAGCGCGAGGAAGGAAGTGAACACGGTAGGGTACCCAATAATATAGGGCACCCAAGCGACTTAGGGTCTCAAAGAAACCAAAACAATATTTTGCACAATGCGCAATGGCGATTCCCGATATCTTTACGGCCGCTAAGTGCGCTTGGGTACTCTATTCAAGAGCTCTTTAATATAAGAAACAGGAAATGATTAGGGAAGGATAATGAAGGAGTGAAAGGAAGAGAGGAGCGAGAGGAAAGGGTAAGGATGGGAACGAAGGAAAGAAACGGGGATACACGCATTGAAAAAAAAAAAAAAAACGGGATAGGAAAGAAAAACGAAACTAATTGTAAGGCAAGGAGTCAGCGCGAGTGAAATCGTTAATCGCTCGATAGTTGATCGATAACTCGACGCAAAGCTAATGGTCCACGGGCAGCGCATAACAAAATGGGAAGCCCTTAAAATGGGAACTGTACAAACGAATGGCACCCAGAGTATCTTTAGAAATGGGTCGGCTTCATAACGACACGCTTATACAGTAACCTGCACAAGGAGCAAAGTACCGAGTACACCCACAATACACGCAACGAGGTCGCATTTAGTGTCGAGCTATCACGCGCTGCCCCTTCATATAATGCCCAGATAATAATTCTAATGATGTTATCTTATCATCACTGGCAAAAGGGGCACCCATTTATCCGATCAATATTACCAACCTAATGTACGCTACTTCATATCCCAGTTAAATGTGCCATCCTCCCCTATTCCACACGTTAGGACCATGAACCAAAAACACACACATACTAGCCGAGAAGCCCATCGTTATTTTCCTCCCATCTCGTTTACCCTCCGCTGTTCTTCCGTGCTAAATGTTATCTGCTTCCGTCCTGCAGGGCCCTAATGGCTTCCAAAGCGACCGCACAAAGCAAACATGCCAGCGTTGGACACAGAGTCACGTGACCACAGCGGTCGGCAGCAGGGTTGCCAGTCTGTTGGCGTAAAAAGTTGTTCCGCCACACAGCGCGCGAATGATCGTCCGACGGACGTCGCTAGGATACGTTAGCATGATGAAAAAAAATAAAAATAAAAAGGGGGGGTGCTTTTCGCGTCCAATGTCGTTCTCCTACACTCTTGAAAATGAGTTTCACCACATAGCACGCTCCCAGCCAATCATCACCCTCGTATGACAAAGTTCTCGCCTGCGATTTGTTGAAAAAGGGGAGGCGGAGCCTATTTTGTACCATTATGCACGTAATGGATACAAAATAGGCTCCGCCTCCCGTTTTCAACAAATCGGGGGCGAGAACGTTTGTCATTCGGGATGATGGTTAGCTATGAGCGTGCTATGTGGTGAAACTCATTTATAAGGGTGTGGATTTTCCCTTTATTTATTTATTTTTTATTTAGGGTTAGCACCGCGAAGCGACTATGGCCACGAGCGGTGTAGAGACTACGGACGAACGGAGAGCATCATGCACGTGCGAGTACTATACTGCGGGGCAGGTGGACTATACTCCCAAGTCAACTCCGCCCGCACAAATCACAAGTGTGATTGGCTTCACGTTGCCTCCGAGTCACAACGGACGTACTTACAACGTTTTAACGGATTTACAACGTTTTCGTTGTCCTTATTAGTCCCGGGGTCCTTCTCTAATCAATTCTACCCAATCAGCTCGCTTGCTTTTGAGTAATTTTTTCAATAAGTTAATTCGTAGGGAGTGACTTTTTCGGGTTAAATGCCTTTCTCAGATTCGGGGGGTAAAAATCGGGCGCTATTTTTAAATCTGTAATTCGGGGAGAAATCGGGCGATAATTGTGCCTTCGGGTGTTTTTGTTTCTCCTCTTGTCTATTAAGTCATTTCCTAATCTCCCTCTTCCTTTTTTTTTTTTTTTTTTTTTTTGTGGGATCGTGACCTTCCAGCGGAAATCTCCGAAGGCATAGACAGTGTTGACACACATGGGTGCATTACTGGGAACATTAGTGACCCATTCTTACATGTGTTACACGTGGCGACCTATGTTCTTCTTCAGTGGAAACGTCACTTGAGGATTTCATAGTGACCGGAATTCGGGGAGAAATCGGGTTTAACCCGAAAAAGTCACTCCCTATTAATTCGGGTCGTAACCGTTCTAATGCCGTTATGCTTCGAGTAGATAAGAAGCGTTTATGGAGTGGTTCTCGCAATGAACAGCAATCCACGAGTTGAATGGGGACATCATTTTAGGAGCTGCAACGTTGTCCATAAACGCTAGATGACGTCATAACAGCGTAGACGTTGCGGAACTAATAATGGCGTAGCAGCGGACGTGCGTGCTTCGAGTAGTAAAAACGGTCCCATTATTTCTTTCGTACGTTCTTACGCACTCCACGTGACGGCGTTCCGTGCGCAGGCTCAATGACGTCACCATTGGGAGCTGTCCGTTGGTAGTCGTGAGAAATACGTTGTCTGTATGTACTTGGGGAACCGACTTCCCCTTCAACTGGCGTTCAGCTGCCGTTTATCGGTAATGATAACCCGTGGGCGCGACGCAACTATAGTCATGAGTAGCTCCCACCGTGGTCAGACCACGGATGTGGGAGCTGGAAGGATAACTGGTTTTATCTATGTCAGGGTTCTTTATCGTGCGCTGATATCTCTACGTTCGCTAGCACTTGCTTGTACAGTGCCACAAGGTTGCTGGCGACGTTAGCCGGGTTCGAACCCGCAACCTCGAGATGCAGACACATTACCAACTGAACTACCGCTGCACGTGTGACGTTTATGAAACGGCTCCTAGCAGCCTGCATAATAATTACGACAACTTGTTCAATGTCGCAATACCTTCTCGTTACGAAACGAAGCCCAAATTTCGTATACTTTCACTTTCAATAAAGGACCGAATCATCCCGAGCGGCTTTTTTTAAACCACCAGTCGTTCGTTCTTTATTTTTAATTTTTTTGCGGAACCCACGTTCTGGCAACAAACACGAAAAGATGAGATACCACGCAGCTGTCACGGCTCGTCACGTTTTATAATCCTCAAAATTCACCAACCTGTATTACAGTTTTAGGAAATCCGCCATTCTTTCCGTTCCACGTCTTTATGACCCATAAACAACTCCGTGAGCAACGCGAAAAACACGAACGGATGCATCCTCCTCCTCCTCGAACACCGCAGAACACGGGCTGCTTTTCTCGGCGCGTGAGCTTCCCTTTCATCTTTCTGCGCAGTTCTGAAAAGATGTTGACCCAGACCATAAGACAGGCACCAGCAGCGGCGCAACAAGACTCAGAACGCCCTGATAGAGAGAGCCGGAAGAAACAAAACGCGAAGCGATAGAAAATCACGGCGCGCCGAGAGGAGCGAGCGAAGCAACAAACAATTACCTAGATTTACGGGGTATGCACAGCCTGGATGTGGGGGGCTTTCTTTGTTCACTCGCGACTGAAGTTTGCCGGAGGACAAAAGCCACAGTTATGCAGAGTAAAACGGAGGAAAGTTTAGGCAGGGTTTCGGCATGTTGGTAAGATTTAGTTTCCTGAATTGCTGCGTTCGTAAACAGAAGCCCTAAAATATTGCTGCGAGAAACGACGGTTCACGGAAAAAGGGGACCGCCTTTGGTCGTCTGCGTTGGATGTACTGGCGACTTCAAAGTAGAGGGCCCTTTCACTAAATCAATGTAAAAGTGCCGCGTCAGCCTTCAGTAAACCGGCACCGTTCTCGCTCGATTTTCGGAACTGCGAGATCGTTTGCGGATCTGTGCCTGCGCCCGGCCATTATACCGCCATGTGAGGTAATACAATAATGGATCTTTGCGTGATCTGGTCCACGGCGTCTGGACCCACGCCAGGCTGAGGCTTTTGGTCTAGAGTCCCGCAGGTTTCTGTAACTGGAAGTAAATCATGAACAACGAACATACAGGGTGTTTATTTTTATTCTTTACAGAATTTTTATAAATAAAAAAAAGCTATGATAGCAGCATCGATGTTGTTTTTGCAGCTGAGTTATACGGCCAGACGGACGTCCTCTGGAAGAGAGTATGCAACTACCGGATGACTAATTACCTAAAATCCATTAATTAACTCATTAATTAACGAGTTAATGGATTAATTAATGCTATTTCGCTTTTGCCAGAAATCCCCAATTAATGAGTTAGTTAATGAATTTTAGGTAATTAGTCATCTTGTAGTTGCATACTTTCTTCGAAAGGATGTCCGCCTGGCTGTATAACTCAACTGCAAAAACCACATCCCTGCTGCTCTCATAGCTTTTTTTTATAAAAATTATGTAAATAATAATAACAAGCACCCTGTATATTTGTCGCCCAAGTATGGCGTCTTCGAGAGTTATATTTTATCTCTATAGCAGCCGCTACAGCCGGGTAGTGACATTGCAGTTTAAAGAAATATATATATATTTAAATTTTATATGTATGATGGAACATAATTTCTTTCTACAGTGTACGTGCGTTTCCCGTTTTCGTCGAACGAAGACGTTTAACGTATCACTTTAGTCCTATATACCAATAATGTTTAGTGCCATTTGTCGGCACTGTCCTAGAACTTCCTTCAACATCACGTCACGATGGGCCAGTACATCGGCATAGTACCCCATCATTCAACATAATATCATAGCCCTTAAACTTAAAAAAACCCCACCGTTTGACTTGTTCAGCATTTTGAAAGTTCAGCATCAGATCACATTATATAGGCCATCCTTCATCATCACAACATATTGTAGCCATCACTTAACGTCACACATCATTCTCCATGGTTGGGTGATGGTCAATGATGTCCTTCACGGCCATCATGAATGAGTTTGCCGAGTCCAGAACCCACGGAAGAGCTACGCAACCAACTGTAGGGCATACCAGCCTCCCCATTTTCAGGAAAGCTCACATTACCTTAAAAGCATCTCTGTACGATGCTGTTCCACTAATAAAGTATTATTCCTATATTTTTTTTTTGTGATCCGTCGCAAACACTGATCTCGTGGAAAGTCATGGCTGATAGACTTAGTAGTCCATATTTGTGCTTTTCCGTGTCACCGGTCTTTGCTTTTTGTATATTTGATTGTCTTTGTTCTCATGTATAACCTTTTGTGGTGCGCCAATCAGTAAACCCTAGTGATTGTTCTTGGGTACCCACACCAAAATAAAGTTATTATTATTTAACCATCGAAGATTTGCAGGACGCAAAGGTTGAACTATCACTTTCCAACACCGCATTTAACTTCGTAAGTCGCTTTCAATCTCTTTCCCGTGTTCTTTCGGTCCGGTTCATCGCATCCCGTCAAAGTCATCGTAATGCATCTTTGGAACAGCGAGAGATTAAGCAGACATGGGGCAACTTGTCGCCCGTTCCAGGAAACACAGTCGATCAGGCCGCATCGCCGGGTGGGTACTGTCGGACCGATGACAGGAGGAGGACTATTTTTAGTCCAATGAAAACGCGGAACACGTTGCTTCAACTTCTCCTCTTCCCCCCTCACTATATTTAGAAGACTGTTTTTTTTTTATTTTGTAGAGGAAAATCGAATCGAGCGTTAGGATCAAGATTCGATAGGATAGAGTGTCGAGCTATCTACTGTTATCCTTCCCCGCGTGTCAAAGTCAATAACTTACTCCCAGATACAAGAGGGCAAAGAATGGTTAAAAGGGGTACTAAATGGCTCTTTCTCCACCTGAAGTTTGTATAGGTTGTATGGACTGCGAGAGGCAGGTATGTTGCCCATTCAATGTTGATCAGTTAGAATAACGACTTGCTGGAATGTGCGAAGGCAGACAGCTCTGTGCGAAAAGGATTTCAACATCACAGTGACGACATGTCGCACAGGCGAATAACATCGCCTGTATCTGTAGCGAGAGTTGTACGACGGGGAACCCAACGCCACCTACAGTATGTACTAAAGGCTGCCCATGCAGCTGATCGCAACTCATCTACACAGCCACCGTCGCCGAGCGCTCCCTGATTGGCGAACCGTCGTCACATTGGCTCTAGCTTCTGCGGCGCACGCATATCTCCAATCATCTGCTTCGCGCAGTCGACAGCTCCGCATCATGTGCGAGTGGTTTCGGTTTCGGTTCGATAGAACTCTTACCGGCTAAATGTATCTCTACGCTTATCTGCTAGGGTGCATTCCATTGCATTCTACAAGCATGAAGGTTGTGCGCGCCAAGAGTGAGGTACCCGTTACGTTTCACGCCTCTTGAAAGAGGAAAGAAACCCGATTTTTCCCACGGTTTAAAGGGATGGTGGCATCCGGAAACCCATCTATGAAACCCATACCACAATGTCCGGAATCCGCCGACAATCTACCCGGCTAATTCACCCCCCCCCCCCGAAAAGTGCTTAGATATTGAAAAAACGAATTTAGAAAATCAGCGCTGCTGCCGCGGCCACAGGAGCGCAGGAGCTCCGCCGGCGTGACGTCACTCCCTAAGCGAAGGAGTGAAAGGGGGTGTTCAGAGGAGGAAAGAAGGAAAGAAGAAAAGGAGGCGCCCCAACGGCTCTTCGACAGAAGAGAGGAGCGTGGGACAAGTGGAGCCACGCGAGGGTCACGTTACCTGAATAGCCCAATGAGGTCGCTTTGCGCACGCCACTTTGGGGGCCACTTCGGTCGCGCTACCACCACACCTCTCCAAGTATATTCCGAAACTATATGCGTTGGGGGCTCCCATAGAGATGTATGTAACCGAAACCGGAAGATGAGCGGTGATGCCACTGGAGTGGCCCCCAATCCTGGCTTCACTTCTCAGAGCAATAGGGCTCCTCCTCTCTTTCCTTCCTCCATGCGCCGTCCACACGCCCCGTGAGAGCGCGATCCTTTTTACTAAACGGTGTCACTCCTTTTCCGGAGCGTGGCTCTCCCGCGCTCCACCCTCTTCTCCGCACCTGCACCTTAATTAATCTTTTGAAGCGTGCAGACAGCGGGATTGGAAGACGGCTCTACCGGAAACGAACACATAGTGACACCTATAGGTGCCCAGAGGCGCTTTGCACACGCAACGTTATACTCGTTTAGCAGGGGCTTCGGAGCGAGAGCGACGGAGTGGACGGAGCGCGCTCTACAGAGCCGGGAATCGGGATACTCTCAACATCCGGCGTATGCTCTTTTCGTGTGTTCCATCGAATAACAGTGAAACTACGCCTCTCTTTCGCGTGGGACTTTCGATACCGCGGCCAGTCGTCCAAGAGGAATGAAATGACACTACAGTTTAGAAATCGACAGTAACAGATACGACCGTTCCTTTCACCACTGACAATACGACGGACGAATCCCGTTCCCTCCGCATTATTTTGTCAAGGTAACGGCATCTTTCATTCTGCGACTGGAGGTCACGTGCTTAGGAGGACCAATGGGAATGGCCGTATAGCTCCCGCTTAACTGACGTCATCCGTGTGTTCGAAGGATGATATCTCGCCAAGTACGACGCGTAGAAAAATAATTCTTTTTTTTCCTCAGTACTCTAGCATGCGGTACAATGCGTGCATTATGTAATGAACCACGTGTATCAGGATAAATATACGTAGCGAGGAGACGCAGTTGGGGGTGGTAAGCTATAAATGTGGGCCACGTACGATCGAAGACCTTCGCCCCCGCTAAAGTAGGAGAGGAATCAGTCAGCACTTCCGTCGCAACAATGCAAAAGGGATCTATTCTGCTGGCTCTTTGCGAAACTGCTCAGTTGGAGCTAAGTTTATTTCCGGACTCTTCCAAGGCACGTATTTTCGGAAAGTCTCGACGCACAGTTCAAACACTCAAAAACGCGCGCGGGGGAATGCAAAGGGGAAACATAATAGAAAATGACCACGAATGATTGGGCAGAGAAGGTAGACATCAAATATAGGCGAATTGGACGACGAAGTACATGGGCTGGGCTGCACAAAAATCAGGCTAAAAGACGACCTATAGCTGGTTTTCAACCCAACTTTTAAAAAATAGGAGGGGGGGGGGGATTCCTACAGAATACAAATAGCCATGAATCATGAACTGTCAGTTCAAAACAAAGGAAGAAAAAGAGGAAGTCTGTCGCTGTTCGCCATCGCGTTCGGAACTATATGAAATATTACGGTACATTATAATAGTAATTTAGTAGTAATAACGATTTTTTTACTCCTTGTTAGCGCCGCGAAGCAACTGTGCATATGAGCGGCGTACAGATGTGGACAGATGGAGAGAGGACAGCATTAAGGAGTGGGGTACACGGGGGGTTAGTATGCGTCCTGGGCCGACTTCACGGGGAACTGTGCCAGCATTCGTCTGGAAGGTCTTCGGATAACCCGGGGAAAAAACCTCAGACAGCACAGCCGGTGGTAGGATTCGAACCCACCACCACCTTCCAGTCTTCACCACGACCTTGGCTACCACCAACCGCTGGTATGGTAATAGTGATAAGTGAATTATAACGGTAATAATATAGTTTAAGAAATAGGGTGCGTGAGAGTAAGAAACCCAAAACGCCAGCGCATATAATGTGCGGTATATAGATACATGGAAAAGGTCGACGACAAATATGAGTTGGTGTACGCCTTTGGCAAGTTTGGTGCGTTTCCGTGTGGCAACAATGGACGACGTGGGATGGACAAGGAGCTTCGAAGTGGTTTCGGTTTGCCATTCACGACCCACACCCGTGCCGTGTAATAAGAACGGCTGGGAGAACCGGTGTAAGCTACACTGACACGATGTAACATTAAATGTTCTTCGCGTGGTTTATCATTGCACTCATATAACGTTTTCATCAAACAGGCACCCGGATAAAACGACGAAAAACCTGAGACAAGAAGCAGAAAGGCACACACACACACACACCACGTTTTGAGAACGTGAATTGTGTATGTTTCTTTTTGCTCCTTGTCTCAGGTTTCTCGTCCTTTTACAATGTACAGCTCGCCTGCACCGTAGTACTTTTACCGTGCACACAGATTGGTGCTAAACCGTGTACGTGATACTACGTAGTGCGTGATTCGTGATTAAATCGGGTTTAATCCGAATTGGTCCGAAACTGATTAGGAAGGGAACTATCGGGCGGAATCGGGCTTAACACGGAGACGACGAACGGAATTCGTCTTGTGACTCCTCTATGCGGGCTTCTCACCGTCAGCCTGCCATGGAGGAGGTAAGAAACTAAGGAGAGGGCTATAAGGTCGGAGGGCCGTGGGACCCCTCTAGCGGTCGCTCCAGGCAATACCACGCCCATCTAGTTGCCCGGTCACGTGATCCCCACATGTTCCGGCTTTATGGCGGTCTGCGCGGAGGCTTGGAAGTTTAGCAAACCTCATCTTCAGCAAACGTCTTACCTTCAAAGAGTCCATTCGCACAATACCTTGAAGGTTATGGGATGTTTCAACATTTGCCGCGTGATAAATCACAGCAAAAGTTGAGCAAAAAACAGAAGAGAAGCCAGGCAATGTCACGATGACGTACGTACGTCCTCTAGCGATTTCGTGATCCATTGCTTCCACACCGAGATGATCTGTCTTGTGTTTCAACGGGTGTGATAACTTCTAACCCCAAAGATGTTATGAAAGCGGAAACAAGTTATTCGGCCGCAGCTCGTCTCTGTATTGTGTAAGATACGCCGCGGACATGGAGGACGCCATGTTTTATGACGTCTTGCCGTGACGTTTATGGGTCACGTGTGTGGGCAACTAACCACAATGCCATGCGCGGGTCACAGCACGCTCGCTTGCATTGGGAGAGGCGCTTAGGGCATCTCCTTATAGTTTCTTACCTCCATGCAGACTGCCGCTCACGGACACGGCGTCAAATTTTGCGTCTCAAATTTTCGCTTCGAGCCTCGAGCCACGTAGTACAAAATATCTCCTCCATAAAAACACGTTCGAGATGCCTAACAGACATGCCCCGATAACGACCCTCGTAAAACAAAATCCCCTCCCGTCGATGCGTACAGTCTGTATCGGTCAACACATCTGGCAAAGGCTCGCCCTAAAAGCGGAGCCCTAATACATCCAGCGCCACCTGGTTGTAAAGCAATTCGTGACGACACCGTTCAACACCTCCCTCTAAACAAACTCTCCCTCGACGAGCTCTTCAAAAAATACCTTGTCCGATAGATGTGTTTACAGTACGAGAGGACTTAGTATGTGCGGGCAGCTCTCTCTGTGCAGCACTGGCCAGAAAGCACGGGGTAGATCTTCTAGAAACCAGCAGACAAACATGCGCCAGTAAATAAGAAAAGAAAAAAGGAAAAGAAAAAAAGAAAAATCGTTGTCCATGACGGTCGGTAGAATGCTCGGTAATCCCACTCTAAGTCTATGCGTACATCAGTCTGTCATCCGGATCGATTACTAAACGGCTTCCTGTTGAGAGGGAGTGAAGAATGAGAGGGTGTTAAGAACACCAAGGTATAGGATTGTATAACCTCTCCTTCATTTTCTTTTTAATCTCTCGACTTTCATAACCGCATTAAGCTTCCTCCGTCCTCGCTTATTATCTTCTCGGGTATGTTCGGATAAGTCTTAAGCTGTATTACGGATGGCGAGCAGAAGACACATAAGCGTAACAAAGTAACGATAACAACAATTCGAGGTTTTAGATCACGAGCCGAACATAATCGAGACCGATGCGAAAGGGCAATTTAGTAATGAGACGGTCAATAATGATTATCTTTTCAGATACTATTCCACTGTAAAAATGTACACCTTTCGGTTGTACTCCAAATGTGCAATGGTACATCCCTTTCTTGGTATGTTTCACGACACACAGAAGGGTGTTTTGTGAAACACTCTTCTAGGCTATGTATTCTACAAAAAGCACAAGGTGTTTTTTTACACGAAAACGTCAGTTAAGTTCGGTTTGGTAGCCAGGTCAAAATTTACGATGCAAGGAATTATATGGCGAATTTCACGATGAGATAACTCGGTAAGTAATAAACCGATAGCAACCAGCCGGCTAAATCCACATAGCTTACACGTGTAAGATTCTAGCTAACAATGTCATCGCGGTGGCTGACGCAACATCTGGGTGTGGCGGGCGCGTGCGAGAGGGACGGAAATAACGGTGGTACGCGTACCTTGCGGGCAGTCTATCTCGCGAACGCGTGAAGCTAGGACGCCGATTGAGGCGTCGTTGGAAAGCGCTAGGGACACTTGGACCTTAAGCGATATCGGCTTCAACAACAATAACCAAAATTTTATAAATCTGCACGGTTGAAATATGAAAATTTTGCCAAAATGTCGGCACCCTCTTGAATACATGAATGAATACTGATATTTTTTGCTCTACACAACGGTACCTAAACGAATCGCGCATGCCACGCAGTTCCAGAGCTGCAAGCGTCACGAAGGCGACACGTTTTCGTTCCCTGCGGTTTTACCACGTGTACCCCTACTTCCCGAAAAGAAAGACGTTTCTGGTCAAAACTAGCGGTCGTGTCCCGGCACAGCATGCCCTAATTTTTATTTTTATTTTTTGCAGAAAACACCATTTTAGGGGGTGTATTCAGTCTAGATAACCGTTCTAGGTGGGTGTTTTGCGAATGCCTTTTTCGCCACTGTTATTTCACCTTACAGTTGAGCCTGTAGAACGAAAAAGGGTGCTTGTTTACAAGAACGCCTCATTTACACACTGAAGGACGCAGAAAAATTACTGTGGGCCTGGCGGTGTATTAGACCTGTTCCGCAACATGCCTCCGCGCATTGACGGCACTAATACGTAATGTGAAAAGCACAAATAAGTGCACTAAAACAGTGCACTAAAAGTGCACTGTAACACCTCAAGTGCACCCCCACGACTGATCCTATTCCAAGTCGTCTACCATAATGCGAACGATAGTTTTAAACGACAATCGACACAAAGAGTGTCATAATGCGGCTCGTTTATGTCGTTCGAGAAGACTTTCTAGCGCGCTAGTAGATTTATACGTGCGATGATTAATTAATGGCGTACTCGCTGGGACGCTACAGGCAACATTGGGAACTCGTGGGGCACGCCATGTTTCGTGTCCAAAAGGCGCACACACGGAAGGGGCGTAAAATAAACGCTATTTATACCGTGTGACATCCTCGCGGAAGATTGTAGTGGAAGAAAAGGCGCTCACGGAGCCCAAGTTCCGCCCCGTGTGATGTTGAGCGTCCACACGGTGCCGGAATATCGGGACTGGCGTACTGCGCACTTAGCAGACGACACCGTCACCGTCTTTTCCTGTCGTCTGCTTCGGAATGTCTTGTGTCCGTGTCGCAGGATATTCCCGTATTCGCCTTGAGCGCTCGTGCTCACATGACAGCAGAAAGCTATGACGTTTTTCGCATCTTCCGCTGGGGTATTCTGTGGAGTGTCGCTCGTGTGAACACGTGAATAATGACACCTACGCGACATTGTTCCGCTATTGTTGGAAATGCAACTAGCGAGGTTCGGTTAACATCAAGCCAGCACAAAACTAGGCAAGGCCGACATAAGTAGCGACACATAGGTTTCGCGTTTTCGGCATTCGCCGAAAAATGCCGAATATTTTTTTAAAATAAAAATTCGGCGTGACTCCGAATTATACTCTCGCATATGGTGCTACATGCCGAAAATGTCGGTACCCGATTGTTTTTTTTTTTTCTTTTTTTGCCTCTGGGGCATCACATTTTCGTTGAACATAGAAGTAAAATCCGAGCGAGCTGGTGTGTACTTGACGTTTGCAACGTGTCCCTGAGCTTGGGGGAAGGACAAAACACAAAAAACGAACACAGCCTTTTCTTGTGCTGCTCATTTTAGTGTTTTGTCCTGCCCACAAGCTCAGGGACATGTTGCCAGCATCACATTTTCGTTTTTCCTTCATCTCGTTTCCAGGTGTAGTGTGGGGAACACCGCTCTGCGGAGCCGCTACCTGTAGTCCAGAGATAAACCTTCCCCTGTAACACCTTTATCAGTGGGTAAAGTTGGTCCAAGTACACGTGAAACTCTCCAACAAAGGAAAGGAAATTCTTTGCGTTCTCAATCTCCTCCTACGAAGCTACCCTCCTTCCACGAGTCTTTATAACTGCCGATTTTTCGGCGCCTCTTTTTGGCACAAGTGTTTTAAAGTGCCGAAAATAACCGAATTTGACAAAACATACATACCGAATAAATACCGAAAAGGGAGAACCCTAATTATACTTAAAAACGCAGGTTGAACAAGGAGGAGATATCATGCAACGGCAAATATTTTTTTCAGTCAATTTTTTTTTTTTTTTGCAAATAAATAAAAATCAAACTCGCTTTCCACGCCTAGACTGGGAGGTGACACGTGTTCGAATCCCCTGTGTCTCAGGTCTGATAAATGTCAGGGTTTCCGTGGGTTTTGCGGCAGGCCGTCCCCCTGAAGTTAGCCCAGGACGCATGCTAACCTCCCCAATCCACCACTCCTTCCTGCTCTCCTCTCTCTCTATCTGTACGCCGCTCCTAGCTACAGTTGCTTCGCGGTGCCTACACGAAATTTTCAAAAAAAAATATCCCGCTGCTGGTTTCTTTTAATCATTTACCATTCAATCAAAGTTGCAATTGATCATTGTCCCATAGATGTACTTCCATGTTTCATTGCCTCACCTATACTAATAGCCGTTTATATACCGTACTGTATACACTCGACCACCCATATTAGAACACACACAATTACAGATACATGTGGAGCCACGAAAAACTCAGCACAAGAGCGTCCCTGTGCAAACACTTTCCCGCATGCACGCTGTACATCGAATCGTGGCAGTGGTCAAACAAGAGCACTTAGAGCGCACAACAAATATCTCCGCTTTGTGCGCTTTCTGCGAGCGAGATGGACCAATGGAGCATCGACATGACAAGAGAGAAGCGAGACAAAGTAAACTGATTGCGAACGGGAATCGGGCGACGGCGTGACGCCGTTAGCATCCCGTCATGCTTGGTGACGACGTTTGCCGCGTGCGCGACGCTATTACCGAAGCTCGGTTTACCCGGCCAGTGCGCTTAGCTGGGTGTCGTCGCGTTTTGCGTTCCTAACGGCGTTAGTAAAATTGTAGCTTGCGCTGCGCAATAAGTTTTCCTGCTCTTCGGGATGTGTTTTACTTTAGAAATGGGTAGATGGGACACCCAAATTATTGCACAATTTTTTTCATCCGTAATCATCGTGCGTCTATCGACCAGTGGTGGCCAGTAGTTAACTACATGTAGTTAAACTACTAGTTAAACTACCTGATTGTAGTTAAAAAGTAGTTATCAATTACTTGCAGAAATGTAGTGGCAACTACTATTTCGAGTAGTTAACTACAGTAGTTAGGTTACTGCAGGCGCCAACTTCTTTCCGATTTTGACGCAAGCTTTACGGCACGATTGTGCTTCCGACTTTTACCTTGAGCTACTTATTTGATGAGAACGGAGGTGCAGAGCAATTGTGCCGTGCATGTGTACTAAATCTTCACTTTTATCACTGCTTGTGATTCATATTTTTAGGTGTCCAAGAACACTATAGAATGAGATTGGTGTTGATGTAGTTAAAATACATTGCAGTAGTTAAAGAAGTAGTTTTAACTACCTCCCCTGAAAAGTAGTTGAACTACTAGTTAAACTACTCCATCGGGATGTAGTTAGTAGTTATAGTTAAACTACTGTAGAAGTAGTTAGTGGCCATCACTGCTATCGACACTCCTATTTCCCATTTAAAAAGAAATGGGCAGCAACATATACTTTTTCCCGTTCCTTTTCTTTTCTTTTTGATTCCGTGTGAGTGCCGCGAAGCAACTGTGGGTATGAGCGGCGTACATGCACAGATGGAGAGAGGACAGCAGGAAGAAGTGGGGTACAGAGGGGGGTTAGTATGCGTCCTGGGTAGACTTCGGGGGGAAACTGTGCCGACATTCGTCTGAAAAGTCTTCGGAAAACCCAGGGAAAACCTGAGACAGCACGGCCGGTGGTAGGATTCGAACCCAGCACCTCCCAGTCTTCAGCACGACCTTGGCTATACCACCAACGAGCGAGACGCCTTTCAAAAAAAGAAGATGAAGAAGAAGAACGGATTCGTGAACAGCCCTATTAGGAAGTTCTAGCACATCGATAGCACTATACGAAAATCCAAGCTGAATAATGCTTGGATCCTAATGGATGCTAATCCAAGCTATAGCGAATCCAAGCTGAATAATGTAATGTCATCCAGCTGAACGAAACAGACAAGTTCAGAAAATCCCAGAGTGCTTAGCGTCGCTTTGAACTGTGGGAGTTTACTGATACGAAAGAAACGGGTGGCCTCCAAACTGTTTCGATTTCTCCCCTACCGGTCCATTGTCCACGACGTGTCAAGGTCAGCGAGAGCGAAATGTGAAGGATTATTCTTCGTTATCGCGCTCAGCAAGCGCCCAGGATGCAATGCGTGCGAAAAGAGCACTGGGATTTTCTGAACTCGACTACAGTCAAACTCCTTTATAGCGAACACCTTTTTAACGAAAATACCACTACAGCAAATTTTTTTGCGGTCCCGCTGGAGCCCTATAGGTCCAATAATGGACATCCTTTTTAACGAAAATACCTTTACTGCGAATTTTTTTTGCTGTCCCCTGAGTTTCGTTGTAAAGGAGTTTGACTGTATTGCGTGATTGGCATATCGCGTTTTGAACACCATCCGATCGCTTAGACCGCGGTTCCACACTAACGTTTTGTTCGTCCGTGCTTTTCAGTGAGCCAAAAGCGACCCATTGGAACCTACGTGGGGGTTCGACTGCCCTTGGGTTCTATTTTTGAGGCAAACGGACGACAAAAACGTTAGTGTGAAACGGGCCTTATTAGCGAGTTTTAGTAAATCGGAATGTGTTCCCGATACAGTGAACCCTCGTTATTATGACCATGGTCGTTCCCGAAAATTTTGGTCACAATGAGGAATTGTCATATTAACGGGGGGGGGGGGGAATTTGCAGAGGTTTCACTGCATTGTTCCCCAAGAGTATGGTCGTAAAGCGTGTATGTCAGATTATCGGGGGTCATATTAACGAGGGTTCACTGTATACGGTTCCGAAAACATGACAAGCCGAAGCGGGTGACGTCACAATGCTGAGCTTGGATTTGATAGCCTCCTTTATCGCACCGTTTTTGTAGAATTCTTCCGACGCACTAAAACTCCCTATTCACTTGATTCAGCTAAGATCACTGACAGCAGACGGACTAGCAACCCACATGTCATGGTTGAAATTATCCGTAGCAAAATCTGAATCTCAATTCGACCTGAGGACCTTAGTGACACTTGTCACGGTTAGGTGTCCACTAGCAAGTGCACACACTTCAGCAATCATTGCATTCGCCGCCACCTCAAGCCTCCCCACCGGTTTATCGGAAGCGAATTTCTGACAAAGCTTCTTCAGAGCGTTCCGTGTCCTCAATAACGTGGCCGGCAATACGGAGTTACTATTAGATAGTTGTAGCATAAAGCCAACGGAGAAATAAGCGGGAAGCCCTCTCGGTTTATTTAACCGTAGAAAGCTTCTATGATGAGATGACCGTCACGTTTCCAAGCAACAGGGTCACACGATGGCAGTGACACTGCGGCGGAAATCGTCACGGCAATTTTCCACTCAAGCTGTGACTGGAATAAAACGGTGATCCGGAAGGGCAATACATTAGTGAACGTTCCAAGCGAGCCTCTTCGAGCGGAGAAGCTATCTATCTATCCCGGGGATTGCAATTCAGCTGGCGTGGCCATATGAGCGAACGGAAGAGAGAGATACCATCGGGGTACTCGCTTTGCCACTTCCCGGCATTCTTGTACTTCAATGCGCTAAAGAATTTGATTACAAACCCAAGCAGCACAACATATTGGCCCATTATTGGCCCAATATTGGCAATACTGGCCCAATCTTGGTTCAATATTGGCCCGACATTGCCAATATTGGTCCAATATTGGGCCAAGATGTTGTGCTGCTTGGGTTGTGACGCCGTCACCTTATTTACACTCGCAATATCACAATGTGGTTTTGGTCCTTGAACAAGCAGCATAACATGTTAGTCCAATATTGACAACGTCTGCCCAATATAGGGCAAACATGTTGTGCTGCTCGGGTGTCAATTCGTGCTTGTGATACCTCTCGTAGTGCGCACTCATAGAGCAACACATAATATTCCACATATTTCGCGAAATATTCCTGTTCAATAGGCTCGGCATAGCAATGCACACTGCAACCGGTGGAGAACCAGAATGCAAGAGCTTCCATGTCAACGTTTCGAGATAAGAGTCCTTAGTATATGTGTGTAATATCTGTACAAAGGGTACATTGATATGCCGTGGGAGCCCCTTGAAAGTGACGATGCGAAATTACGTTTAGTTGTACCCCTGTCTATTTCAAGTATATATTCTTATATGGCTATTGTACTTTTAGTGTGTCGCAAGTGTTCAAAAGTGTTCCTCGTATTACATATAGTTTACGCAACTTCTACATGCGTTAGCAGCAAGATCCGGTATAGTCTTTCCATAGGTCGGTACACTGTTGCAAACCCAGTGAGGTGAAGTGCTTCAGTCGTGAAGGGCGGTGTCCGTCCGAAATCGATAGAGGCTCCCGTCTGGCAGCCGAGTGTCCGTCCCGCGCAGGGGCGTCCTCCTCTCTCAGAGAGAGAGAGAGAGAGGTCCCTCACTAAAAAGGAATCCAACCACGGAATCGATCTCACGCGCCTTTTTTGCGGGCTGCGAAATACCTTTCCTACTCATAATGCCCCTCCACGCGAAAATGGCACCCAAATTAAAAACGCCGCGTGCGCTGGCCTTGCCAAGGAACAAAGGCGCCCCCAACCGGCGGTTGACAAGTAAATGAGTTTCCGTAAGAAACAGTATTTTCTTCTTTTCTTTTTTTTTTTTTTTTTTTTTTTGACATGTAACTGGAGTAAGATTATGATTTGATTTGCTCGATAAACGTGAGCATAAATTGGAGTCCTGGAACGGGTAGCGAGCTACTGGTTAAACAACCAATTGTAGCTCATGGGTTCCCAGTATAACGAAAAACTGATAACGGGTTATCCTGTCAGCTGTTTCGCGGGATAACCATCGTATGGTTCTATTCATTACGTTTCTATTATGTACTATGTTCTGCATTACTACAAGAAGAAAATACATAGCAAGTTGGTCAACAATGCTCATACTGTACTGATTGTTTTCGTTATTAATCGATACATATTTGGACGATGGTATGGCATTCTACTGCCTTGACAGTTGATTAAGTGAATGAACGCTTTGCTGTCAATATTCGCACAATTATATTGAATTATCCAATGACTGGTTTTTACGAGGTCGCCGTGGAAACCCATCTTAGCTCGTTTCGCAAGTACCGTCGGCTCGAATATTGTGCGGCAAGCTATTGTTTTTAATTGCTCGGCGTATGGTAAGAGCATTAGAACCATTTTGTGATGCAGTATCGAAGCTACACAAAGAAACCAAGCAGAAACAACACGACCGCGTGTCCAGCTGTCTTGTCTTGTCTTTCTGCTTGCCCTGCACACCCGTGAGCTTGGAACATTTTCATGCTGCCACGGCTTTACCAGTGCTATAACGCAACGCTGAGCAAAGAAATAAGAGGAAAGCAAGCTGGTTTAACTTACAGCTAACATTTCCTTTGAGGACAAGACACGACGTTGAGTTCGTCCCTTCGTGTCTCTTGTCTTGTCTTCCTGTCTCCTCCTCATATTCAAGGAAATGTTCCAGTCTACAACTATAACCTAACCTCGCTATGTGCCGTTCCTGTGCACCGCTCTCACGACGAGCGTACCGATATACGGACCTCATGCTTGCCCGCGAAAATGATTGTGGCTTAAATACGACTGACACGTCATGCAAGGTACACCAAGGTAGAAATTTAGGTAGCAGTAAAAAGTAGAAAAAGTAGAAGTAGAAGTAGAAGAAAAAGTAGAAGTAAAAAGTAGAAAAGTAGAAAGTTAGGTAGCGGCAAAAAAAGGTAGCATTTCCACTGTTGTGTGTTTCTACCGCTGTGTCTTCGTCCTCTCTTTGGCTGCAATATTTTACTCATGACGTCATGCAAAATAGATTTAGAATATAGAAGATATCAGATCAACGACGACACGTAAGTCTAAAATAATATATAAAAAAAGACTCGATTTTTTTCACAAGACCCACGAACGAGACAATTTATGCGCGCGAGGCTTATTTTCGGAAAAAGAAAGCTCCCTTGGCTTGGCATATCCTCAAACTGGAGCTTAAAAAGACGGGGTAAGACCCGGCATCGGTTGCACCGCGAGTACGTAAAGTTATTCAAATTATTGGAAGATTGTCTACCCACTTTTGTAGGCGTACCTCGAGATGCTATGGTAGATGATGATGATGATGATGGTATGGGAGATGAGATGGCAACCCAGGGTTTTATGTGAACTGCATCGTGTCGATATTCCAATAGCAAGTCACACTCGAGTCAAGCTCAATAGCTTTCATTTTTTCTTCCTCGCTTTCAGTTAAACATGTGGTGTGGTAACTCCTGCTATTCGTTTCCTGGACAAGGTGTGGGTCTATGGTGTGAATAAAAACGAATTTGAATTTCTGGAAGTGTTCCTCAGTGTTCCGCGTACCAGAAGCGCTCCGAACATCAACGGAACCTGTTATCAGACAAGCGGGTTTCGGTGGGTCGTCAGGTGTTCACGATAACGATTCCGAAGGCATGATATGCCAATCGCCTTATTCCTTCGAGGTTGATGACATCACGATGCGGTTCTTTGATTTGATCGATTCTTTTATCGTATATATCGTTTTCGTAGAGTACTTCCGGTCGTCCACGGACGGACGCTTCCATTACCTAAAACAAAAATTATCGTACCGGAGATCAGTCGAATTAACCGTATCGAATTAACAGTATCGAATTAACCGTTCCTTTTATGAACACGTAACGCTGTATGTCACCGACTTCCCATTGGATAATCCCACTTAAAGGGCCAGCTTGGATAACCCCCCCCCCCCCCCCCCAGTAAATTCGGAATATAAGGGGGCAAACGCCCTTTCTCCTCGCAGCATATGACATAATAACAAATCCGAATGCAACAGACAGAAACATATCGCGGAACTCCCGATTCGAAACATTGCCCATAGCATAATAAAGCAATTTGTAGGGGCACGGAAAGCACGGAGACCCTATGTTTCCTCTTTCCGGCAAATACGAAGCATTGCTCGCAACGGCGTCTGAATGTCAAGTACGAGGTCGTTCAGCGAAGGCGGTCACGTTTTTTGAATTTTGTCAAGCCTGTACTTCGCACCAGCCAGTTTAACGTCGTCTATAGTGTATGTTCCTAACGACGGGAGAAGAAACTTAAAGGGACACTCCCGACGCAAAGCAAGGCTGTACAAACACCGTCACATACTTACGCGTGATGCTCAGAGTCACACTGCAAAATATTTCGATTAAATTCGCAACCAATTATTTATAAACCAATTTTATACACAGCGCTTTCGCTGCCGTGGTTCACTGTGCGTAACTTCCGGTTTCCGTCCTGCCAAGCAATGAAGTCACACATATTCGAGATAAAACTTGATTACGTTTTATCAGATCTCGAAACAGTCCTCAAGTACCTTTATTTCTTGTGGCATCCTCTAGGATGCACTAGCTCATGCTTACGTCACAGTGAAACATGAGCACGTGATTCAGTTTGTCTCGTTTATCTCAAACTACGGCGCTCTTCGGGGTGAAAGTTTAACATCTAGCATCTATACATACATACATACATACAGTCGACTATCCAAGATAGCTCCAGATCGTCCATTTAATACCCCTATCACACGGGCATTTCGATCCTTCTCGAATCCGATCTGCATCGAACTTCCCGAGCACGCTCGAGTTTTGACGCTACTACACGGCCACTTTCAATGCGCATTGAATGGTTGACTTGTGCAAATGAATAAACG
Organism: Ornithodoros turicata; assembly: GCF_037126465.1. Classification (NCBI taxonomy): domain Eukaryota; kingdom Metazoa; phylum Arthropoda; class Arachnida; order Ixodida; family Argasidae; genus Ornithodoros; species Ornithodoros turicata. The sequence continues at coordinate 7,299,449 of NC_088206.1, read as the reverse complement.
GGACTCATTAATTTCGCGTTTCCTATATAACAGCGATATTAGTGGTAATTTACCGTATACCGATGTAAGCATCATTTGTAGCTTCGTGCGCATGTCCGTCTTAAGTTATGACAGTTCACCGGGGTCGAGGATGCAAATGGCGGCCGTCGAGCCGTCTTGAAATTCTCAATCCTGTTATGGAAACTGTCTTGAGTCAAGCAGGATCAAAGTTCGATCCTGCTTGGAAGCGGCCGTGTAGCACCATCCGATCTTCATTGGGTTCAAGCAGGTTCGGTCGAGCAGGATCGAAAATGCCCGTGTGACAGGGGTATAAGATCAGTTTTGCTAGAATGAAACAAGCAAACTATCTCCGGTCATATACATGTAACTAGGGTTTCCGGTAGTTACGGAAAAGCACCGATAAACGTACGCCGGTAAAGTTTTTTTCATGTTCGGTGGAAACGGATTTTGCACCGATAGCCACCGTAAATTACCTTCTCAGGCTGCTTGATTTTGCACAAAAAAGAAGGAAATCACTCAAGCAACTGATGAACTCCCACTTCCCTCAAAGGGAAGAAAGCGGAGAAAATGCGGAACCTTATGTTGGGGGAGACTCTGCAGTACTGTATGCTAGGTTGACCTTTTTCTGTCAGAAACCTCAAGCATTCTTGCTGAAGTCATGAAACTGATTGAGTCAGAGCGTAGAATAGTAACTGGTGTTTTTTACGTGCTTGGACTGCGGTGGAAGCGAAACTGCAGACGTGGTGTGAAGCAACACCGTGTTCGGATTTTGGAACAAGAACAACAACCCTTCTAGAGGGTTATAGTCTCACAAACGTTACACATTTTGATCGCATCGTAAAAATAGAAGACTGGGTTTATCCAACACCAAACTTTGCAGACTCGTAGCCATTTGTCTGAAGTTTTGTTGGAATTTTTTGTGGGCATTATGGTCCTGTAGAAGAAAAATTAAAAATCGAGCAAAATTTCACTCTATGCATTTTCTATGGCCTATCTCACTCAAAAGCCGACATTTTCTGCTGTGTGCGCTTCATTTTTATTTCACCACACACAGGTGGCAGCAGCATACGGAACAAGACTGGAACATGAGGATTGGTGCATAACGTCAGAATTGGCCCGTCAGATCGTTGTAGGCAGCGCTACCTGTGTGAAGTGATGTGAACGTGGAGCAGACACAAGAAAAAATGGCGGTGTTTGTGTTGGGATAGGCCATTGAAAATGCAGGGGCGAGATTTTGCTTTATTTTTAATTTTCTTTCTACATGACTATAGCGCTTACAAAAAATTCGAATGAAACTTCAGATAAATGGCTATCAGTCTGCAAAGTTTGGGATGGCCCAAACCTAGTCTTCCATTTTTATGGTGCGATTGAAATGTGTAACGTTTGCTAGAATAACCCTTCTAGAGACGATGACGGAGTTACATCGGGGGCAGTGCGTGTCAGCATTCAGTAGATTTCACGAGACTGTGCGCACAAAGTGGATCTCTACGAGGGAAAGGAACCTGCCTCACACATTGGACATTTCAGATTACTCCTTCTGGTACAAAGTTAGGGTTATTGATTGCCCCAACAAGTCCGAAGTAGCGCTGAGCCTCGCGCTTTCAAGTGTGTCGTGTCATCCAGTGACCTACCACAACTCCAGCACGAGTTGGCTGAATATCTTTTGGTGACTGTGACCCCAACAAGTGACTTTTCTATCGCCGGCTTCTGGGCGGCGCACAAGGAACATTGGCCGCAGCGTTGGACTTGCATGCACTTCCGGTATCAAGGGCCGCATCTCACACCTAACCTAACCTAACCTAACCTAACCTAACCTAACCTAACATTTTTGCAGCGAAAAGGGCGGTGTGCGATGTCTGCCGAGTCTCTTAACATGCACCTGGCCATCTATTACAATAAATTCATGCCATAGCCGTTATAACTCTTGTAAAATCTGAAAATAAAGTGCTTTGTTACTGTTCGTGTAGCTAGCGCCAGTGTCGTTTCAAGCCGTTTGATGTTTATTGTATTGATGTTTGATGTATTGATGTTTAAAATATTTTCATCGAAAGCCACCGCTTCGTGGTGAGCGGAATAACCACCGTCTTGTTTTTTTTTTTTTTTTCACCGTTTCTCTAAAAAAATAAGCACCGAAAACCGGAAACCCTAAATATAAAGTATATAACATATAATTATAATATAACATATAATTAGAAGACCCTAGTGGTTGTTTTTGGGGTACCTTAACAAAAATAAAGTTATTATAATTATTATCACGCAAACTTTAGATAAGCCGTGCTTTAATCGCAACTGACTGTTGTGAAGCTAAAGTGTTGTGTTTCATTCTATAAGTATTCCCTTTAGCCTCGACCACTACGCTAAATAAAGCCCCCAACGGCGCGTTACGCAAGAATGTAATATAACACAGACCTCACGATTGCCCGTCACAAATATCATATCAAGTAGCAGCTGGTTAGCTAAATAATTCGCTGCTCGACAATGATACCGTCGAAAATACCGGCCTTCCTAGAAAACGGGATTGTTAAACACTTTCCACGTGCTTATACATATATCAGACTACAGCAGTGATGGTGCCTGTTTCCTAAAAATGCAAACATAGAGAAGGGAAGGGTAATTAATGCGCAATGTGTAATTAAATGTGGAAATGCAAACATCTAATTTCGAAACCACAATTCGCAAACCGATCAAACAATGAAGAATTCGCCATCACGATTACTTCTAAACAGCACCCTCAATTCCAATCACTATGGCGACCGTGGCGCACGCAAACCGTCCTATCCACCGTGTGACGGAAAAAAGTATAAATGAATATATATATGACATCTCTGGCACTTCTAGTGACGTTTCCGGGACAGGGGTAAGTCGCTCGGAGAAAGAGAGTAGTTCACTTCACGCTACTCTTTTTCTTTTTTTCCTTTTTTTATATACTGCACGTTCTTGAAGCCACGTGCGCACGCGCGCGATAACATCTCACCCTGCGCGAGTCGCCGCGAGATTTTCAACTTTTGTTTCTATGGGGCGGGAGCGAGATGAAAATTTATACATTCTTTACGAGCAGGGCGTCCAAATTTCGTTGTGGCGAAACTATAAGGTTCATCGCATTCCCTCTCCAGTGCATTCGCTGTTCATAAGGCTTGACTTTTTTTTTTCTTTCTTTTTTAGCAAGACGGACATTTTAAGCCCAGGAGTGAAGAACAGAATATGAAGATAAAACGTTACATGTATTATTGTGACTTTAGTTCTAGCGATAGAATTGGATAACGTGATGCATCGGAAAGCTACGTAAGATCCGACTATAGCATGCAAAACGTGACGCCCTGCTGCTGCTGTAAGGTGACCTGCAGTTTCGAAAGACAGGTTTAGAGGATAGGATGCTAGCGCTGTAGAATAAGATATGTCAACAAAGTAAATACCTTTTTTTTTTTTTTTTTGTAAAGGAAATTATCGCGAGGCTGTGTGATGGTGCATACTGCGGGAGTCATTGGGCGTAATTGAATCGACGAATTGCATATTGATGAACATAAAAAATCCTTTAAATAACGTCGACGTTACAGGCGCATGCTGTCAACACATCCGCGGTACCTTTCCTCTTCATTTGCAGATATCGAGCGCATCGTTTTCCGAGATACTACATATTCGTCTCTCTGCTGTGCAGCACAACTGTCAACCTTAAAACGAAGCAGCAAGCCCCGTCTCCCGATAGCGAAATCTCATTTCAACTGGTCGGGTCTCTTCAAAAACAAAACCATTGATCCTCAAGCAAAGCTCTCTCGTCGATACAGGGAGCACCTGCTAAGTACCCGATGAAGAACTCGCACACAGTGTAGCGACGGTCAAAATCCCGTTTGCAAACCATGGGTCTTCAACTTACCGAGGACGATACTCCGAAAGCGGTTCTAGAACCGCGAACAACATGAAGCTACCAGCACAGCCCGAAGAACCGCGCAAGGCCTAACTGACACCAATCCGTGTGCCTGTCGATGCTGCGTGCAATTATCCGTATCTCCATGGCTCGTCGTGATGAAGACGGCCCCGAAAACAGCGCTGAATGCAGCCACAACGTTCCGTAGAAAAAATTGCTCGGGTTCCGTCGAAATTGCAACTCTTCGGAGGCACCCACACAGCTCTCGGCTCCAGGCGTTCACCCTCTCCGTCGGGAGGTGGCTGGGAGAGGAGGAAACGGAGATGGGTGGATGTGACGACACGTAGGGGCGCTGCGGAAAGCCAGCTCATTGGCGGCGCGTGCGCGCCACGCGATCAGAGGACCCGCCATCTATGTCCGGTGTGAAGCTGCTCGCGGAGGGCGATTCGATTTTGGTTCGGTTATCGACTGGTGTTTTCGGATGTAAGACCTGATACTGGGGTGGTGATAGGGTATCGGAAACATCGGTGAAGAGTCGCGATTATCAAATGTGTATTTGCGAAAGCAACTGGGTAACCTACGCCGGCGGAACTCTTTGCGTCGATCAAAGCCGAAACTTGCTACAGCGTATCCATTTTACTGTTGACGTTGTGTCGGTGGCAAATAGAGACACAGTGTTTGCATGCTGGTAACACACGAATCAAAACATATTCAAGATGCGGCACTGTAAAGCGTGCTCTGTCCGTGCAGCTGTAGTGCAAGGAGGAGAAGCCGAAGCTGCAGTAGACGCGTTCACGTAGCTGACCTTACGCTCGCTTCGCAAGTTATTGAAGAAACAGCGACATTGCTTTGTGGGAGGGCAGCGTTGTTTGACGATGCACAATGCCTTGCAAAATACCGTTTAAAAACAGCCACGTACACAAGCATAACACAGCGAAAGACGGAATTAATAGCAGCTTTGTCACCCCTTTTCCCGTTGCCTTCAACGTTGCATCGAGTGACTCGAGCAACACCTGTTTTAGAGGCAAGAACGCATATATGAAATCGTGCGACGTAATCAATCATTCCGCATTCGCATATGTCACTTGTTTTGAAACGTTCGCTAGCAATGTCTACGTTGTTCCAGCCTCGGAACATCAGTTCTCTCATATGTCTACGTAGTTCGTAGTTTTGTTTGCCTGGCGGATTCGTCTACGCGTCCCAACAAACATTTTGAAAAGTCAGTGAAGGTCAGTTGTGAAAAATCTACAAAGAAAAAAAAAGTTGTCGTAAGGGGCACTTAGTATGTACCTACCTTTTGCATTAGGTAAAAACTTTTTTCGTTCTAAAATCATAGTCATCTTTGTCACGTAGTATTTTGTAATTGATGGCGTAAGTACAGTCCAGACACAGCCACTAATATGCCGAATTTGTGAATCGTACGTTGTGTGCGGTATTTTCGAGGCATAGGGATACGTAGACTGCTGGAATAGTGCCACACTTTGCATATTTCTTCCTGCTCTCTCTCTCTCATTGGTTCATCCACTAAAGCTTGGAGCGCTGGAATGACCAATACTATTTGGTCAATACTAATACCAATACAAAGTGAACGAGTTTCGCAGAGTGACAAAGACGAAATGCGAATAAAACGAAAAACAATCGCGAGCAAAGAGACATTCGTTGTGAGAAGAGACCGATTGGTATTGCAATAGGGGCCTCGGAACGCCGTTTCCGGGACCAGTCACGCAGTCAGAATTAAATTCCGACCAACCACGCTTTGGACATGAAGCTCGAGAGAAGTATACGGTCTTATTACACGCATAAATCATCGTACAGGGAAGGTTTACGAAGAGAAAATAGAGATAAAAATTACGCTGCACGGCAGGCCGTCCCGAGAACGTAGCAATCAAAGCCAAGTTCACCTTCAGTCAGCTACCTGCCGAATGCGGAGAGCACAGTGCAGTAAATGTCTTCTGCTATTATAAGAAATTTTCCACTGGTTCCGAAATGCAACTAGTAGTTATTTCTGAGATAGTGAAAGAGAGTGAATATCTCTGGAGCGATCGAGGCATCAATGACACAATGTAAATGTTTCCCCGTTCATTCGAGCAACCTATGCTATCCACAACTGAACTTTTGACATGCAGAATTTTGGAGAATGTATGGCTGAGGCATTCCAGGCAGACCCATTATAGTGATGTAGAAAGAGAAAAGATGTTGCTTACTTCATGTACCGCCGTCGTAGCACACAACGTAGCCGACACTCATGTTCATTAATTAAATCTTAAAACTTAGACACGCACACACATCACCTGCAAAGACGTACGAGCGCGCGCTGCTTCGAAAAGGCTTCCATTTTTCTCGCAGACGATGGCTGATCACTACGACGATGCGGCTTGCCGACCAATGAATAGACGGCCTCTTCAGTATTAGTTTTGCAACAACACGCAGCGAAACAGTTATGGTAGTCTACACTATACAGGATTGAAAAACGAAAATAAAATGATTCGTCTGCTTCGTGTGTGTGTGTGTGTTAGCGCCGCGAAGCAACTGTGCCCATGAGCGGCGGACAGACGGGGACAGATGGAAAGTGGGGGACAGGGGGTTAGTATGCGTCCTGGGCCGACTTCAGGGGGAACTGGGCCGACATTCCTCGGGAAAGTCTGCCAGAAAACCCTGGGAAAACCTCAGACAGCACAGACGGTGACCGGATTCGAATCTGTCGAACGTGTCACCTCCCAGTCTCAGCATGGAAGGGGATCATCCTAACTACTGTGCCACACGAGCTGGCGTTTTCTGCTTGAGATGAGTAACCCCAGCAACCGTGGCATGTGGCGTGTCACGTACTTTTGCTTGTTTTCTGCTTCAAAAACGACAACTTTCTCACAGTACTAAAACTGTACCAAGAATAGCTGCACATCAAAAAAATGATCCAGAAGAAGTCATTGTCATGCGATCGGTAACAGGCATTACTGTAACCCCTACAACAGACACATAAGCCACTGTCACCTCCAAACTACGAGCAATATGAAAAATACAAACAAACAAAATGTTAATGTCTGAGGTCAAACTTCAATTCGGGAACAACCACACAAACAGGCTTTTTTTTTCTTTTTTCGTTGCACTGAAGCACAATTTTTTTAATATAAGACCTCCTCCGTGTATTTATATTTGTATACAAGACAGTGCTTTCAAGAAAACCTAGGCTACGTGGAATTGTGCAGGATCCTGTTAAAGGCATTGTAAGAAGACTCCAGATCGAAGATAAGTTGCCGCACTTGGCTTTCGTTGAGCTCATCAGAAGCTGCCATAGATGACATTGTTTGCAACCTACACAGAAATCCCAAGTTAGATAAACATTCTGGTACAAAGTTTTTTAATTAAAAATAAAAACATTCTAATAAGATAAACAGTGAAAAGTTAAATCAGAACACAAACCATTCATCCACTTTAGCCTTGCCTTCAAAGTCAGCAGGAATCAGACTAAGTCGGTTCATCGTTTCACACAATTCTCGAAGTTCAGGATGAAGCTGCAAGACGGGAAAAAAATGTGCGTAACAAAGGTACAGATAACAGGGATCACTTTCTCTGCCAACCTACCTCATCCATTGACTTAATTTCCAGTCGAAGTTTGTCGATGATCGTGATGAAGAGCTTGAAAAAAAAAATTAGACCAAAACTCAGACACCAATTTAACAAAAACTGTGCTGGGGACAGTTTTCGGCATATTAGCAGAGAAAAAAAAATGTTAAAAAATTTACGTTTAGAAACTCAAGATAGATCGTAAACTTCGTGAGACACATAGTACTCTTAACATACTCACAGAAACAATATCCGCGATGCACTTGCTCGTATTTCCTTTGTCATCTTTGATCGTGATTGGTCTATCCTCTTTGATTCGTTCCATAGCCGCAGGGCAATCCAGCTATGAAGAAGGGTATGAATCAATCCCGGATCATGGCCTTATTTGCAAACTTACCCTAAATTTTTTCATAAATGATTCGACCGACGGAAATTCCTCACTCTGCACTTGCTTGAACGCTGACTTGTACTGCACAAGAAGCTTTGAACATGCTGCGGTATACCTGCGAAGGGCAGTTAGTAGCTATCAGTAAAACAGGCTGTGATGCTGTGTGGTGAACAGACTCACTCCTTTGCTGTTACGCAGTCCTTAATGTAGGCTTTTTCCAAGCACTGCAGTGTGTTGATGACAGCGTACAGGTCTGCCATGTTATCATACCTATAAAGATTTACATATAATTGTGTGTTACCGATCGTGACCGAGTTTTTTTGTAATTACTTTTCTCTTTCTCTTGAAGTTCTGTAAAGGCGGACTTCCTCGTAGAGCTCCGGCCTGTTGTCTGAAAGTGAAGTAAGGAGTGTTATAGAAAATGTCTGGTAGCTCCAATGGAATTTACAGTAGGACACAGGCATTGTCTGCTGAGACATTGCCGTTGAAGAAAATTCGCAGTAATTCCAAAATGGACAGCAAAAAGGAAATACAGACAATCCACCTTCCTGCTGGTCATTTCCTATAATTTGTAAATATGCTGTTATAAACAGACTAGTTCGGAGTCTGTGTTGTCTTGTCGTGTCTCTTTTTAGCTACTCGTTCTCCCAGTTCATGTGTACAACCCGATAAGCGAAGGCCAGGAATTAAGCACCTGTATTCGATTATCTGTTCATTACAGATGATTGCAATGCTGGAGCCAATGTCAACAGCTACTGCGACTTGCCCCCCTCCCTACCCTACCAATACCCTACTTAACATAATGCTGTGAAATATCTTACTCACCCTGAGGGTTTGTGTGCGGCACAAGACCAGCAAACGTAGCCATAATCGGTTTACAAACAGTCTAGAACAAGATCATTGAGAAATGACTCACGAAGTACACCACAACACAAATGTCGCCTGCATTAGATTTCATAACAGAACCAAAAACAATCACAAACCTTCAAAAGAATTCCAATGCCGCTTGATAAAATAAGTGTCAAAATAAAATATAGAAAATATATTACACATCGTTAAAACCCAATTATAGAGTTAAAAATCAGTGAAGTAGTAAATATTTGTGACGTCAACAGTAAAGCGCAGTTCCGGTTCCGGCATGCAGGTACAACGCCAAGATGGCGACATGCCGATGTTTTGTAGTTGCTGTAGCCGTATGACACCTGTTTTGGGTGATATTTTTAATACCATCGTTAGATTCACATTTTTAAATAGGTGCCTTCAGCTTTGACGTGACCTGTGTGAGTATTGAAACACGTCTAACCTTTTCCCGCTTCAGTGCAGCAGTGAGACAATGTCCTGAGTTGTGGTCATCATCATTTAGTGTGCGGTTTTATTACCAAACTCACGTCTTTGTTCACTACTTATGCAACAGAAAGGAAGCGCTGCTATACGAAAACGCCTCATTGTATATAACGTATGCTTCTTTATTTTTTCACCGTACATAGGGCCTTAACTTAGTCATTTAGAGTCAACAGGGGCAAGGTAAACAAAAATGTGGGCGCGACGTGCGACGTATCACGACTCAAGCCAAGGTAGCTTTTGAGTGCCTACAGGTGGCTGACGAAGTGAGGGTGGTAACCGTACAGCTTGATCGTGCTTCAGAATTTCTCGCGCACCTACTTCTACTGAAGGACAAAGAACTCTTGATCTCGTTTCGCGCCAAACACTTCGAAATCGAAGGCTAGCGACTGTGCTTGCGTCGTCCACCCGTCATACATAAACACAAAACGGTGGTCTATGTGTAAGGATAAAGCCGTAGATGCTTAACAGACGAACGTCTATGCCCTCCTTCTCCTTACCTGCGTACGTTATCTTAGCAAATCAAGCTAGCCCTGCCTCAGCTACCTTAGCTCCAATTTACGCAGCCGCCAGCAATGTTTCCGTGTTTCCGTGACCTGCACAAAAAAAGGGTATGTCATTACAAATGTTACAAATTAATTCCGATTACAAATGCCACCATGTTACCATTACAAATACCACATCATCCTTAACAACTCTTCCAATTCACTATGATCATCATTGGCCACATTCTTAAAATCCTAAAGAATTCGTAATCAGTGCCAACATCAGCAACACGTCCATTTCAGGCCACGATGGAAGTCTCACAGTACAGAGATGACTCGGTTTCTCAAGATGACGATGCTTCGGACCTTAAGCTGCTAGTAGCTGAAATGAGTATGTCTTTCATCACTTCGGTAGTGTATCAGCACACTTTTGACATACTTTTGCAAACCACTTTTCAGAAAATCAAAATTTCGATGTCATCCGCTTTGCATCGTACCGAACTGCTTGCAAGCTGAGGTTCGTTCAGAAGCGTGTCCACTGTAAGTAGTCTAGTACCTGACCTTGCATATAGTAGGTTCCTCTAATGCTGCTCTATTGAGATACACGTCAAAAGCTAGATCACAAAAGATACACGTCAAGAGCTAAATCACGAATATCTAAATGCTTTTGCTTTAAATCACAGTACACCTGGTGGACATCTGGAACATGATCGAGGCATTTCGAGAAAATGGGTTGAACGTCCTCGAACCTCGTGCCGAGGTGTCGTTGGCACGTGCTAGAGGCCTGGTGGCATCTGTGTATTACCAGCTCAACAAACGTCTTCCACATAGCCAGCAAGTTGATGTCTCCCAGTGCATTTCTCTTCTTATAAACTGGCTGCTAGCGACCTACGAGCCGTTAGTCTTTTTTTCCATTCCCAGTCTTTGTCTTTCCATTTTATATGCTCGGTTCAGCTGCATTATGCCGACAAAACGTTATGTTACCTTACAGGGAGGATAACTCCGGGTTCCGGGTTTTGTCATTGAAGATATCGTTGTCAATTATGTGTGCAGGGAAGCTGGTCGATAAGCTTCGATGTAGGTACCAACTAACAAAAGCTGCCGTACTTTGTGCTCATCCCGCTGGGATTTCAGCAAGGGTTCCAGCATGCTTCCATTGTCGTCTGAAAGTAACTCTTAATTCTTTCAGATATTTTCTCCCTCCTCGCGGACAACAATGGGCAGCTGATAATGCAGCGGTTTGCAGATTTCCTGCGAGAAGCTCAAGCGTTGCCTTTCTCGGTGTTCGAGTCTCCCACGTTTCATTATTCAGATATGCTTCCAGGAACCATTTTTGATCCTGTAAGAATTACCCTAGTCATCTAGCGTTGTGAAACAGCTTTGATACTGATGTACATCGCACATTCTTCTACCAGCACGCAAAAATCACTGTCAACGACTTCCTTGATGTACTTGCCGGCAACCACGGGCCGGACTGCCTCGTCTGGGTACCTCTTCTGCATAGGCTGGCCAATGTCGAAAATGGTAACAAAAAAAAAATAAAAATCTTCGGAGTGGCAACTTGTAACGGCCTTTCATTGCAAGAATAGCGCGTGTTAATTTCTTTGCTCTGTCCTAGTGCTGCATCCTGTTCAGTGCGACGGATGCAATCGTGAATCTTTCCTGGGCTTCCGATACAAGTGCCAGCGTTGTTATAACTACCAGTTGTGCCAGGATTGCTTTTGGAGAGGGCGTGTCTCGGGTTCGCACACTAACCAGCATGAAGTTAAGGAGTACACAGCCTACGTGAGTCACAGCCTACGATTGGTAGTTCTTGCAATGATTTATCGTGAACTGTTGACGCTTTAAACAGAAATCTCCAAGTAAGCAGCTCGGCCACTCCTTGCGCAAATCCTTTCGCTGCGTTCCCGACAAGCCAGCTGGTCACCTGCCCAGGTTTCCAGATGAGCCTGAGAGAACGTTGGACCTTTCCCACATAGTGTGAGTGAAAAATAATCGTAATAAATAATAATAACTAGGGCCCAGAAATTTAGGCACTAAAAACGTTGGAAATAGACAGGCAATCAAGCCCTCAGAAACAGCGAAATAGGCAATAAAATACAAAAATAGGCACGTTACTCTTTGCTGGTGCTTCAGAACGCTCCATCCAGAAAAAAAAAAAGGCTACAGTACCTTACAAGCTTTGACTTCTTGTACACGAATGCTCAGGTGGCCCAGAAACACGCGATATTGAACAATTGAACACTATTTTTAGTTCTCCGCCCACGAAGGTCTCGAAAGGCCAAATCTTTTCATCAAATATACACGAACCCCTTTCTAGCAAACCAAGGTAAAAAAAAAAAAAGATAAGAAAGGACAAAAGGCGCAAACACGCAGAAACGGAAAGCAAAATGCAACACATAGCCTGAGACAGAAAGTGGCACTTGCACCTCTAAAACGGGCTGTTACGGTACCTAATAACGTTCACAAAGGCTACAGTTCAATAGAGTCGACAAACAGGCAGGCAACCCCGAAAACGTCACATTTAGGCGTTTATAGGCAAATGCCTAAAATTCCGGGCCCTAATACTAATGTACTATGCACGTACCATTAGGTACAGGTGAATCCTGTGCAGAGATTTGTTTCCATCACCACAATTTATGCACAATTTATTGTTTCAGTCCTCCTTCCCCGATGCCAAGTCACAATGGTTTTCCCGACCTGAGCTTCGGCCAGCCATTTGACTCTTCTTCCGTCGACGGCCGATCGTTACGGAGGTGAACGCAGGTTCTCGAGAAGAGTGGTTCTCTAAACTCGAGGTCATAATTATCTTTCAGCCCTGTGCGCTACACTTCAAGCCTCGAGTCAAGGCACGACGAGGAACATAGATTGATAGCACGATACGCTGCACGTCTGGCACACACCCACGGGTTGCCTGTCCGGCAGAGCACTTCGGAGCTGAGTCTTTCTGCCGACACTTCGAGGCAGCGTGAACTCATTGCTCAGCTGGAAGCAAAAAATAGGTACCGTAAAAGTGGTTATAATTCCACGATCTTAATAATTCGTGTGGGAGCGCGTTTCGGGAATATTTTGCGGGACCATAATCTCGCGAGTTCGTGTGGAAGCGGAAATCGCGGGATCGGGGAGATCGGGGGTTCGTATGACGCTGCTGACAGTAAACAACGAGAATTAGCTGGCCTGTACATACCAGATTCTATACATGCCGGCCGGCCGGCTTATAGAGGTCTACCATGAACTGCAATCCCGTAACAATGACCTACATGCTGGTTTTGTGAAAGCAGGTATTTGCAATGTCAAGTGATACACTATGCGAATGTGGCATTTCAATTATAGAAATGTTTGAGTTTTCAAAGTGTGCGAATAAAGGTCGTCAAGTAAGTCAATGTGTCTTTGTCGCGAATTTGTCTCACATCGTTGCGAATTCCAGTGCCGATACTTTTTCATTCCCGCTGCCTATATTTCGGCGGAACCTTAATTTCGCAGAAAAAGCTCGATCGCGAAATCCGCGAAAATTAAGTCATCTCAAAAATTTCTACTTTTACGGTATTTAAATGTTGACGTGCCCCCGACTTGGCCTGTTGCTAGATTGCTCCAAATTTGTACAGCTCTACAGAATCACACATAGCATATGTCTGCTGCAGAGAGATCATGCGTGGAATCATGCGTCTGAGGCAGAACCAAGAGCAAGAAGATGCCGCCTTGAGGGCAGCTCAGAATCCAGCGCTGCTTTCCGAGTTAAGAGCACTGCGGCAGAGAAAACAGGAGCTGGAAGGACACCTGTCATCTTTACAGGATAGCCGCCGAGATCTCATGCTTCAGTTGGAGGCTCTCATGAAGATGCTCAAGGTACAATAAAGGAGCACTTCTTCCTGCCGTATCTTCCCTCCACCCTTTGGGATCCCTAGAACCTTGCATACTTTGAGGGATCATCTCTTTGATTCCTAAAGTGAACTCCACCACAGCACCTTCACTTGCTGTTGCCTCCATTTGGCGGCATGCGGGACCACCTTCTAGCAGACTTTGAGTGTCCTAAGTGAGTTTTAAACAGTGGGCAGCAGTGGCAACATTGTTGTAAAGTTTGCAGGATATATTGCTACGTTAAGAGAAGGCAGTCAGACTGTACAACAGAGACAGTTGCTTGACTCCAGCAATAATAAGAGAGGGCCCCTTGAAGTGCATTAGTAGAGCCTGAAGTTTTCGGGAAATATTTTTTTCCCAATTCCCAGGGGGGTAAAAATCGGGGAAATCAACATGTGCTCTAAATTCATGCGAATTCGGGTGGAAAAACTCCCAGTATGCTAAATTCATGGAGAAATCTGGCTCTATTACTCATACGAACTGTACTGGTTTGGTACAAACGGTGATGTAACTGCATTTACTGCCAAACAAGTAAGTTAGTGCATTTCTACGGATGTCCCAGTGAGGGCAATTTGCCGGGTAAAAATCGGGTTTCACCCTAAAAAGGGAACCTTCAATTCGGGGTGCAAATTCGGGGAAGAAACGGGTTTCACCCTAAAAAGGGAACCTTCAATTTGGGGCGCAAATTCGGGGAAGAAACGGGTTAAACCCTAAAAAGGGAACCTTCAACTCGGGGTGCAAATTCGAGGAAGAAACGGGTTAAATCCTAAAAAGGGAACCTTCAATTCGGGGTGCAAATTCGGGGAAGAAACAGGTTCAATCCTAAAAAGGGAACCTTCAATTCGGGGAAGAAACGGGTGAAACCCTAAAAAAGGGAACCTTCAATTGGGCGTGCAAATTCGGGGAAGAAACTGGTCAAAACCCTAAAACTTCAGGCTCTATGCATTAGGAATCCCTGATGGGGAAGCAAGGAATGCGTTATATAAGATTAGCCGCATCACGCAACGGTAATGCAGATGTAGACAACAGCGAGATCACCAAGACGAGCAGCACGATTAGCAACTCTCTAACATCGTAAACGTTTGTGGACAATCTGCAGGAATAAATCATTGTTGTTGCGCAGAACCACCAGGCGTCTCCGAGATCAACGCCGACAACTTCTCCGCACTCTGTCGCGTCGAAATCTCCATCCACCACGCACACGAGTGGCGGTCCAACCACACGCAGTGCACCGGCCACACCAGGGGGCACCGGAGCGGCTACGGGCCCCTCGGACAGCCTCACGGGGGTGGGTGACGACGTACGTCTGGCCTTTGGCAGGGCGCGGGGTGCAAAGAACTTGCGGGACGATCTTTTAGTGGCAGCGGATTCTGTGACCAACGCCATGTCCTCGTTGGTGCGAGAACTGAACTCGGGTAAGGAAACTCGGCCGCGGTGTTTCGTAAGCTTGGTTATTTAGGGCTTCTTTCTTCCAGAAGACTCGGAAGGCGATGACGCAGTAGGGGACAGCAAAGCGTTAAGCGGTAGCAGAGGTTAGTGCTTGATATTCTGATATATTTTAATGACGCTACGTAATCAGTAGAGCCTGAAGTTTTAGGGTTTTACCCGATTCTTCCCCGAATTTGTACCCCGAATTGAAGGTTGCCTCTTTAGGGTGAAATCCGATTTTTACCCGGCAAATTGCCCTCACCGGGATGTCTGTAGGAACGCACTAACTTACTTGTTTGGCAGAAAAAATGCAGTTCCATCACCGTTTGTACCAAACCGGTACAGTTAGTTTGAATAACTGAGCCCGATTTCTCCCCAAATTTAGCGTACTTGAAGTTTTTTCACCCGAATTTGCGTGAATTTAGTGTGCATGTTTATTTACCCGATTTTTATCCCCCCCGAATGTAGGAAAAAATATTTCCCGAAAACTTCAGGCTCTAATAATCAGTAGTCAGCAGGAGCAAATAGCTCTTCAAATAATCTTCAATTGTACAACACATTGTACAGCAATGTTTTCTGCACAGCAAATTGTACGGCCAGAAACTTGACGACAAATTGTACGCAATATAAGTCCCGAGAGCGTTGGTGAAGATGGGTTTGCAGCATGTTAAACATGTGAGCTAATGTACTCTGTCCACATAAAATGTACGTAGTTAGATTTTCATTCACACTTGCTTTTTGAAAAGGTACAACACCAACAACTTTTTTAGATGATGAATGGATACAGAATGCATGATACGTACATCCTCTCTCAAGCCTTTGTCTTTGAGATGGTTGTAGTGTTCACAACAGAACCGTAGAACTGCACCATTCCAACCTGTCCTTTATTTCCTAACTATACTTCCTCCTCTTCTTCCTCCACCACTAGTACATTGCTCCTCTTTATTTCTGTCATTTAAACGTGTCCGTACTCCTATTAAAGATACTTAGTTTCTTCTTCGGAGTACTGGTAACATGAATTATGCCATTGCTCAACTTAACTGTATTGCTGTAGAGGTCCGGTATCGGCTGCAGACATTTCTTTGGTGCCCTTCTCGTCCTATAAATGTCGCACTCTTTGGGGCTAAAGTTATATACAATGTTTCCCTGGCACTAGTATAATTGCAAAGTACTGCGCATGCAGAAATTTTGAGGAGCTTGTTACTTCGTACGTGTTACTTATTATATTGACATTATTTACATTGCTTTTAAAAAAAAAAAAAACATAGTTTTTGCAAATACTACATGTTTCGCAAACTCCAGCTGACTGCGAAACAGAAGATGGCGACAGCATAGGGGGCGGTAACACGCTGTGGCGCGAGGACCTCCGACGGGAAACTGACTTCTTGGCCGAGATACAGGCCAGAGACATGGCCAATCGACGCAAAATTGGGGGACTGTCAACGAGCAAAGTGGACGAAGCGTCTCCGCCCCCTCCTCCCCCTCGGACTGCTGAGAATGGAGATGACGCAAAGGCAAAGAGGGAAGATGACGAGGACAGTGAGCTGTATGACAATGATCCGCAGGTAGGTCTTCTCTAGCTTGAATTTCATTTGAGGGGGGGGGGGGGGGCACTTATGCTCTACGCTCCGGAGGTTTGTGGATTGCTTCAACAGGATGTACAGTACAGGGTGAAGCTCCTGGATGTGTGTATGCAGTATTTTTGTATACGTGACAGTGATACATAGCACCTCTGGGGTGGTCACAGTATTTAACGCAAAGTGTGATACAACGATGCTCCCAAACTTCAGTCGTAATTTTTAGTATGCGATTGTCCGAGTTGTCCTGAAATGTGACAAAGGAAGCAGACGTTACATCGTTTTCAGAAGAAGCTAAAGAGGTCGGGGATGAGGTTATTTTGCCTCGAGGTTACCGTCCGGAAGGTTCCCAGAGCAGGAAAGGAAAAATCCGTAAGACAAACACTAGTGTGTGTGCATAGAGTGTACAGATCATTAACTGTCACTAACCAGTAGTGCACATTATATAACGGTACAGATCAGTTGCGATAGTATGTGTGAAAAAGCTGTACCTTTTAGATAATTCTTCATCCTTACTATCAGTTCTCTCCATTGAAAGAAAAACGTATCACTCGAGAAATAAAGACTTTGGGTATTACTATGTTACACTTTTCTGAAGCTGATCTGCACTGTGGTTATCCTCTTATACTACTTAGTATCAGTGTGGTAGATAGAGCATTCCTTGCACTCAGTGAAGTGTGTATGGCGATATATGCATGAGTAGTCGCACTGTTTTCAGTAGTGCACACATCCCCCCCCCCCAACCCTGAACCTCGTTAGCCAATCCTGATTTGGTCTTCTTTATACCTGGCCCTTATTACACAGTAGCCAACTAGCATGGACTTCTGCACTGCACTTTTTTCAAGAAAGTGATATGTATTGTACTCTGTACAGTATTTGAAAGCTTGTTACATATGTTTCTCTGAAATGTTGCACCACATTCTTAGTTCTTTTTCTGTATCTTTATGGTTTTTATCTTTTATGGTTTCGGCCTTTAACTTTGTAAGTTTGAGCAAGTCCATGCACTCTAGTCACACTAAGAGTATTAGCTTCAGCACTCGTTAGTAATCACCCGGTCTGTTCCAGCATGCAGCTCTTTTCTGTGTTGAATGTACTTCTCTACATTGACCATTTTTTATGTTTCTTCTCACCACAGCATGGCAAAAGCACTGTGCGGAAAACAGCGAGCATATCCTAGTCAGATTCCTTCTTGGCTGCACCTACATTTGCCCGCTTGTGTTTTAGCTTCAAGGACAATCTTTTTGTCCAATAGCATGCTCCCCTTGGATCTCCGCTTTGGGAGACTAACGGAGCATTATGTTTATACACAAAGCATAGAATAGTATGCCATTTCCTAGAGACAAGTGGCAGCTTTCGTTGCAGCATTTTTTTTTTATAGCAGCAGCTTCTACACGTTGCTTTAACATGTCATGTTGGTTCACCGTTCTAGTTAAAACATCTTCCGAAGACACACTTGTTGCTGCTGGTTATGGAAACATATCATAGGAGAGGCATAATCATTCCAGCATTTACACTGTTCCATGGCGTGCCTTTCAAGAAGACCAACATTCGTAGGATTGTTGAAAGCGATACGTACTTCTAAGCCCTGTCTAGTCAGGAGGACGTCACCAACCACTTTTAGATTTCCTCTATCAGACGTTCATTTATTTTTACATGATAAAGTTTTATCGTAGATTTAGGGTACTAATCATCCCCTCTTTAGGACCTAAGGGGTACTAATCATGCTGCATTTAAACATATTCAAAATGGACATCAATATATTCTACTTTTTGTGCTTGTGCAGTGTACGACAGAATAGTTCTCTTTACGTTATGTTTGTGACCAGATGTGGTTATGTTCATGCCTTTCGTTGCAATAGTTTCTGTGAACACAAGCTTGATGAAATCAAATAAAAGTGTTCTTCTATCACTATTTGTGTTTTCTTAGTTTATATAGTTAGCCGTGGTTTTTGATTGGATAAAAGTAGCGGCTTGAACCCTTGAATTTCATTTGCGTAGAAACTTTGTCTGTCCCAAATCCCACATAACAACAACAACATAATTAAAACAACAAACAGTAAGCCGTTGAGTGCGTGAACATGTGTTAACGGTGTAGAAATGACAGAATACTACCTAATGCACCATTAAGTCGCTTGCTTTTTGAAAAAAGAAAAAAAAGTACTGGTGTTGTATCACAGGATGGAGTCTCTATTTCAGAATGTTGCAAGCATCAAGCTCATATTGCATGTCATCACCGTCTTGCAAGCAGAATGCATTCTCTCTGCAGATTTTTACTAACCCTTTCCACTAACTTATTTCTAACCACTCAAACAAGGATCTTGATGCGTCTCCTACGTATCAACGCCATGCATCGCTTGCAACAGATGATGAGAGTTACGTCAGAACAGATGATGAAGAGGAGGGCGCAAATACGGACTGGGAAGACAACTTAAAGCGATGGGTCAACCGCTAAATGGACGTACGTGCGTACGTGACTTAGCTAGGCGGTACAACCGCCGTGTAATGTAAATAGTGATGTGTGTCACTAGCCGCAAGAGCTAGTAAGGTATGACCCCCAAAACGACGCTCCAGTTTTCTGATGAACTACTATGTATAAATAGGAAGTGACTTTTTCGGGTTAAACCCGATTTCTCCCCGAATTCCAGTCACCATGAAATCCTCAGGTGACGCTTCCACTGAAGACGAACAAAGGTTACATCATGTAACACATGCAAGAATGGGTCACTTACGTTCCCAGCAATACACCCATGTGTGTCAACATTCTCTATGTCTTCGGGGATTACCGCTGGAAGGTCACAATCCCGCAAAAAAAAAAAAAAAGAGAGATTAGGGAAGGACTTAATAGACAAGAGGAGAAACAAAGACACCCGATAACATCCGAAGGCACAATTATCGCCCGATTTCTTCCCGAATTACAGATTTAAAAATAGCACCCGATTTTTACCCCCTGAATCTGAGAGAGGCATTTAACCCGAAAACGTCACTCCCTATCTATAAATACCTGCAGCTGTGTTCACTGTATGTATGATGCTGCATTTCAATGCATATAACCAATGCCTAAAGTGCTATCTGACTGGATCTGTTTTCGGTATTTAAAAACATGAAGTATTTCAGTTTTTTTCCAGTTTCGGTCACTTGGAAACTGTGAGTTACGTCGCACCAAAGCAGCTAAACTCTCTTAGTATTAATATGTAAAGTATTGTATTACTGAACTATGCTGCGCAATGTAATGTCTGTAGCTCCCTTACAAGCACACTCAATTCTGCACTAAGATTTGTTTAGTAACTTTGAGGATGTGAAGGCATGTTAACAGTGCTCACATGCTCGCAACTTGGTACCTGTGGACCCGCCTCTGTGCTCTGTCTGTCATGTGACTGTTCCCGTGTGGACTTCAACAAACTTGTATGAACTATGCAGGTGTCTGCATTTAAGAAATGTGATCGCTCATTGCTAAACGTGTACAAAAGCTGGAAAACAGCTCTGCAAAGAGAGAACAATTTTGAGGCACGAGCGCCAAGCAAGACATATATGTATTTGGTTAGCCGCAACTGACATTGGCTGCAATATATGTTGTTTCTAAATTTGGCTTATCAGTTATTAGAAGTCTAATCTGCGTCAATTTGCAATTTAATGATGCAGTTATCTTAGAGCAGTCGCCTGAAATTGAAATTTCGTTTAGAGCTTTGTTGTACAATATATTTTGAGGCAGGACAAAGTGTAAAATAATGCTTGTGACCATATATAGGCTCCAAAAAGTACAATGCTATGATTCATGTTGTACATTGCTACAGCTCTGGCAAAGAACCAAGAACCCGTCATGGCAATGTTGTACGATAAATTTTGTGGAAAGTGTTTGAGGTAGACACAATATTTAACTCTCGAAGTTCAAACTAGTTAGTGGAATAACAAGATATTTTAAGATCTGCTAAGGTAAAGAATATGCCATTCCAAGAACACTTTCATTCTTTCTGCCTGTGGCTTGCTCAGATTCTGCTGGCTGATCCAGATTAGATGCAGAGTGTAATGACACTAAAGAAAACTTCCTGGTGATTAATTATCACATCTAGCAAAATGCTATATTGCTGTTTGCTAGCACTTCTTATATGCATATCTACTATAGCTAGAAGGTATTGTACATTGTTTATGTATGACCATGGAAAAAAGAAAGTAGCACTATACTTCTTTTTGTAGAACTACAAATTATCCCTTTTATGATCCTGGTTTGCATGATGTTCATGAGATTTGTTTCTTTCAAAGCAAGTGTGATCTCATCAGATATCTTATCGTGCACATGTTTGCACACTGGACAACAACACACTTGACTTGTGTCACCAATTCTGACCAATACTGTGTCCTGGTAAATAATACTTTACTGATTCCTATCAAAGAGACCATGTGATTGGTGTTCTATTTATTACCTATTACTAAAATTATATTTCCTCTTCCCTATTTCTGTGTTTGACTGTGATAAGGGTAACAAAGACAACTATTGAAACAGAATAGTTATTCTCTATCAGTATTGCCTGTCATCCCTTTGAAGTGTCCATAAACATAAAGAGTGTATGTCACTGCACAACTTCTGCATAACAGCAGTACTTGTAGATACCTATATTAAAGTATGACCGCATGACCATGTGTACACTGCGCACGTGTCACATGTATATGCCACGTCGGATGTGTGTCGTGTCTCATGTTAACTTGTGCAAGCACTGGGCTTCGGAAACTTGTATACAAATTATACATACATGTAAACGTTTTGAGAACCATTTATAGTGTAAGCATTTGTTATTGGTGCAGCATAATAAATTTCACTTCTCTTGTTCACTCGAAGTTTTTGCTTTCTGGCCACTCCACATGACCCAAAAAACATCTTGTTAAACACTCGATTAATGTCTGCCAAAAATGTTCTCACCCTCAAGTCAGAAAGAATGGCAGCATCAGGACAACTATACCATGTTAGAGGAGCAAGGAAGTGACATTCCGGCTTGGAGTTTTGACAGGCGGTGTACTGGGAGCAACCTCGCAAAATATTTCTTCGCTCAGCGACCCATATTTTCACGGTGCGATTCGACCTACAAGGGTGCTATAAATATGCAACATCGTACAGGTGTCTCAAATCTGGGAAGGGACAGGTCACTGTGACGGCAGAGTGGTTTCTCATTCGCTGTAGGAAATTTCTCTGTTACGGAGAGGAATATGACGTTGGCTGCACTGAACTGTGCAGTGCCGTGAGCAGTCGCAACTAACGTTCACATCGTTATCCTTCTGTGGTTGGTACCGTTGGCACTGTTTCATCACGTGGTGACCTGAACGCTGTGATGTCAGCTACGCAAAGATAGGAAATGCTTCGTACACATAAGGATCAACACTCCAACGTCCACTCTCCGGCCACAATTCCTACCTCATGCACTAGTTTTTTCCTAAAACTATATCCATTCCTAACCTTCCATTCCATATTCCATAACTATCTTTGCCTCATTTCATTGCAATCTTATTGCATATCGTGAATGCCAGTGTAAGCCAGCATATATTTTGTCTTTATATGTATGCGTTCCCCCCCCCCCCCCGCCCCCCTCATGTATCGCCCCAGGAGGGCATTTGACGTTATTGTCATAAATAAATAAATAAATAAATGCAACTTTTATCTCTTGCGTGAAAATGTTATGGAGTGACGCAACACTGTGCCACAGTCGAAAGCAGTTTCTTTTTTTATGTAGAATTTATGTATTTTCGATTGTTTATGTGTCTTAACGCTTCAGAAATTTCATGTAATGTTTTAGCGTTACTGTGCATCTGAGAGCATAGAGAGCACTCATGCAAGATGAGATATCTGCCTGAGCCTGTGGTAGCTATGCTGTCTTTCGGACGGACAGCACAAAGGATAATGTGGCTCTCCTCCAACAATCTGTGTGGTTCGGCAAATCATGCACACAAAGACCTGAGCATACCCCACTGGCTGCTTTGAACGCTAACACACCCACGAAAGATACAAGCTACAAATAAAGGGCATATAAAATAAAAAGCTGTGACACCGCGGAACACTCGACTGTTCAACCAAAACAGCTTGGTGTGGTACTTATTTGAAATTGACCTGCTGGTACAGGATGTTGGCACAGCAGCAGGACTGGAAACGGTTAAAATCAGTCGGTTGAAAATTCCAGTGAGTGGTATAACAGCACTTTATTTGCAACATCATCATCATCAAAAAAATCTATTCTCAATAATTGACACATACAAACTCAAAAATCGACAACACATTCAGTGACAGCAGATAAAAACTGCAAACTTAACAAGAATATTTGTATGTGTGTGACATGGAACAGTACATCAACTTGCACATCTTCGAACTGAAAGCTGCAAGCTGTCACCGTGAATACTACAATGTAATTGCCTAAGAATTCAATGCACAACAATGCTATACATGATTGGTTATGTACACTTATAAACATCTCTTTGCACACCCACTTTTGCTATGTACATAAATGTGAAAAGTAAGCTATATTACGGTACTGAGCTGATAGTGAAAAATAGATGCATGAGCGGTGCTTGCACTACTTGGCAGGCCGGCAGAGATTGAGCAAATGCCTCACAAGTATTTTTTTTCTTTTAACACAGTTATACGTTGTGAGTAAATCTTCAACGCTCGAAGAGTGTGGCAGAAAAGAAGGGATGAAAAATTATCCAAGCCTTCCAGGGCCTAGCTTTATTTAAAATAGTAAAAGCCAAATTAATCGCTCAACAACAGTCATTCTGTCACCATCACCTATCACAACGGATGTTATTTGCTCATAAATAATGAGTCCCGTCTCTTCTACGATTATGGCACGACGCTGCACACCGGTTGAACCCTGCAAGTTCGCGGTGCGACGTATCATTTCTTGAATTTCCGTTCACTGGTTTGATTATAACATTCCATTCAATGAAACACATGGGACGACATGAAATGGACATGCTTGAACACAGCATGTAGGCAACAGTCTGCACCCTTCTTTTTTTTACCTTGGCCGGAGTTAACTTAGAGGGTGAATACACTCATATTTCACGGGACACATCAGTCAAGGTCGCAGGTGCTCCTAAATTTGAGTATGCAACTATAGATCTTCAGTGCAGGCCCGAGCTTCAAGCGGAGGATTCTCACCAGGTCTGACTGGTTCATCAGCAGGAAGGCTTCTCCATCAATTTGCTGAAAACAAGATCAAGAGCAATGTGATCAAACTGCATAAGAAGCTCAAGTGTTCTCCAGATTCATTTTCCACTGATATTTTTATTTTTATTCCGTGTTAGCGTCGCAAAGCAACTCTATGAGATGGGGACAGATGGAGAGAGGACAGCAGGAAGGAGTGGGGGACAGGAGGGTTGGTATGCGTCCTGGGCTGATTTCAGAGGGAAGTGTGCCGACATTTGTCTGGGAATTCTTCAGAAAACCCAGAGAAAACCTTGCTAAAACATGATGGAGATGAAAGAAGTGATGTTCTGAGGCTGGGACAACATAGAAGGGACAGATACATACAAAGCCTCAATTTGCCTAAGAAATTAATGATGAAAGATGAAAGTCATGAAAACAGCTGGCTAACCTTTTCAGTGACTTTCATATTTCATCGCTAAAACGTGATGGAAAGTAATTGTTTTGGAGCAATTTCAACTGTTTCTTGCTAAAAGACTGCAAATGCCACATTCTCCTCCAAAAAAAGAGAAAGACATAACTAGAGCCCCTAGTTTATCGCGATTCTGCAAAATTCCGTAGAATAGACAACTTCAGAAAGTCCCACAGAGCTTAACGCTGGGATAAAATAATGGTATGATATAGGAACTTTTCTTATCAGAAAGGAAAAGAACTGTCTCCAAACTGTTTCAATTTCCTCTCACTCAGCACAACTGTCGCACGCCAGCACAGGAATGGAATCTCCCCACGCAAACGGCAACACTGAAACGCTCTGGTGAATCTGGCTTCAATCAGACTAGGTTGACACAGGTGACACAAGTTCCAATGCAGCAAAAAATGTTGCTCTTACGTCAAGTCTCGATATAACGAAACGCTGTACAAAGAAATTCACAGTACAGCAAAATAATTCGTATTTGTATATTTTGCATAATTTGTATTCCCTGCCACAACTAGCTGCCATACTTTATCAGACTCGACACAACGAAATATTCGGTACAACGAAAATCACGTTATCATTGTCCTTATTAAACACCCTGAGAAACAAACGTACATTGAGCTATCAATCCCTAAATTTTGCTATGCAAAATGTACCAGAACTACGCATTTCTCTAGTGCAGAAACGACACGACCTTGACCTTATCTGGGCTGAAGAGCGATCTATCTGGCCAACGGATTGGCGCCTACTTCAATCACCTCCATCGCTCCAAAGCACGCGGCCCTCTCACGTGGAATAAATGTCACTCTTTCTGCACTCGAGTAGTGGGTAGTTCTAGTTTCGGCACATTTGCATTGCAAACGTCGGGAGATTTAGATATCAAGGCTTCTCAGGGTGTTTAATAAAGACGATGGATTTGAATAATGAGTGGCACGAATTCTGATGTCATGCATCTAACAGAAAACATATAATTAATAAGTTAATTAATGCATTTTAGCTAATTAGTCATCCAGTAGTTGCACACGCTGTCCTACAAGATGTCTGCCCTGCCGTAACAACCCACCTGCGAAAACCAAATTTATGCAGCTCTAATAGTTTCTTCATAAAAAAAATCTGTGTCGAATAAAAAAAAGCATCCTGTATAGTTAGAGCCTGAAGTTTTCGGGGAATATTTTTTCCTACATTCGGGGGTAAAAATCGGGTAAATAAACGTGTGCACTGAATTCATGCAAATTCGGGTGAAAAAACTTCCAGTACGCTAAATTCGGGGAGAAATCGGGCTCAGTTATTCAAACTATAGCAGTCTGGTACAAACGGTGATGTAACTGCATTTTTCTGCCAAACAAGTAAGTTAGTGCATTCCAACAGACATCCCAGTGAGGGCAATTTGCTGGGTAAAAATCGGGTTTCACCCTAAAGAGGCAACCTTCAATTCGGGGTGCAAATTCGGGGAAGAATCGGGTTAAACCCTAAAACTTCAGGCTCTATGTATAATGATCACTGTAGTCTCTCTATATTCAGAGCTGAGAAAGAAGTGAAAAAAAAAAAAAAAAACATTTGCAAGACAACACATTAGTTTCATTTCCGAGTGACATATCGTCACAAAAACATTTTTAAAGAGAGGGGCACCCACCTCGTCCCTGAAGGCCTTGGCCACAGATTGACATCCTGGCAGTGAGCAGACAAAGGTGGCCACTTGGCTGACCGACCACCCAGTGACAACAGAGCCGGAAACTAGGTCCATATTGGACATCAACTTTGAGTGCTGTTCCCAGCAGAGGGATTTCTCGGGACCTGATGGCGGAGAAGGACCCTGCGTCGTCTGCTGCGCGTTTCCGCAGAACACGGACTGGTGCACACAATTGTGCAGGTCGTTCCCGTTCCCAGGTTGCCTCGTAGGCACTGTTATCGAAGTACATGTTGCGCGTGAACCAGGAAGTAACTTCATCAGATCGAGCAATCATATACCGCTGCCGCACGAGAATTTCAATGGTCATTGAAATGAATAACGATTGAACTGAACGGTGACTGGACACCGCGCTACGCAGGAATCTTGTGTAGATCGACAAAAGGATGCACACGGCCTTATCCAGTGCGTAGCACTGCAAACCTCCTAAGAAGCGTTGGATGGGGCCGTGTGGCAGTGGTATATTTTCAATGGCACTTGAGATGATCAAAGGCCATTGAACTCAATGATCATTGGAATGGCCGTGTGACAGAGGTAATAGATGCAAATTTAGCAGTCACAGATGCAAAGAATGAAACACATCAAAGGAAGAAGAGCAAAACATACCATCATTCTTGACCTGTTTTGGATTACTGGCGCCAACTGGAGTTGGTGTCTTGTTTCTGTAAGATTGTGATATCACGTGTCATCTGGTACGGCCCTACGACTTCTCTTTTTTCGAGTCCGCGAGCTGATCTACGTACTTTCGTGGCCTTCCCCTTCCCCGAGGTGCTGATGGAGGTGTTGCCTGCATGCTATCTTGACTACTGTCGTCTCCATTGGCTGCTTCCGGGACTTGCAATTTTCCGCCTGCCAACGGACATCCTGAAGCTTTGTGGTGCACAGAGTACTTTTGGTTCAGGTGGCCACTTCCATTGCATCCTGGAGTTGGACAGCGCCTGAAGAAAAGCAAGGAGCAAGTGCAACTGGTCTCATGAGATAACAAACAGGCAGAAAACGATTTTTTTTTTCAAATAAAACGCAGTTTAGCGGAACTGCTCTTGGATACACCATATAAGTAGACCCTGATGTTTTAGGGTTAAACCTCATTTTTCCCCGAATTTCCACCCCGAATTGAGGTTCACCTATCTAGGGTTAAACACGATTTCTACCTGCAAAACTGTAGTTAGGCTAGGCACCTCAAGGCATCCACATACTAGTTTCTCACAAAATATGCGGCTGCCCATTACTTCCGGCACTCTGGATAAATGGTACAGTGAACGGTTATTCTACAATAATGCCCGATTTCTCCCCGAACTCAACTGATGGTAAGCTTTCTGCCCGAATTTGCGTGAATTTTCGACATCAATTTATTGACCCGATTTCTACCCCCCGAATTTGGAAAAATATAAAACCCGAAAACTTCAGGGTCTACATATAAGATGTTTAGTTGGAATACCAAAGAAATGCTAAAATTTTGCTGATTTTTCTTCCGGTAGGCTAGGGTGAATATTCAAACATTTTGATAGAGAGAGAGAGCTTTAATGCATAGTTTGATAGACCTCTATGAACCAAAAATACCGTATCTGCTCGACTCTGAGCTCTCTGCTCTGCTCGAGCAACTGAGCATCGCGCAACGTCATGCAGGACGCTGGTGCGCACTGCAGCTGCAGTCAACATTGCTGTCGGTTGTCCCATGTGCGTGAAGCACATCTGGAGCTCTTAAACGCAAAAACGCTACGATCGAAAACAGCGACTGCGCGATGGCCGCAAGGAAGTGATGTCTACTGCGATGCTGCTGGCCACCTTTGACCGAGCACTCCGTCTTGTTCCCCGAACTTCCGTTTTTGGGCGCAATTGTAACGCGCAGGCGATTTTGAGCGCAGTTTTTTTAGACAAAAAGGCGCACTTTAGAATCGTGCAAATACAGTAATAGCATTCTAAATTTTTGTACCCCAAGGCATTTAAATGATGTCTGACAAAAGCTTCTTGCGTCATTCACTGTAGCTATAGGAAGGGGGTCAACAACTCACCTGAGCCCTTCGACAGTGCCACCTTTAGGCGTAGTGTCGCAAGTGGTGGTCGTTTCCACAGAGGGAGTGTCCTGGGCGACATGCACTATGTCGATCATTATCTCATTGCGAGTGTTGCCCAGACGATCGGTCTGCTGCTGCTGCTGCTGTTCTTTCTCCATGTTCAGCTCCGAGTAGGGACAGCCGAATGCGCTGCGTGTGAAATCACCATATTTCATCGTGAATACGAGGATAAGAAGTTCAGTTCTCTCGCTCTACAATGCCGCACATGAAACAGCAAACAAACCTGTGATGACTGGCAAATTTCGGTCCCTTTATGTGACCAACTCCTGTGCAGCCAGGGGTGGGGCAGTTGCCTGGAGCATCAGGCAATTTGGGGCCAAAATCTGAAGCGTATACGAAGACGGGAGTCAAGTCCTGTAGATCACGTAAACAAAATACAAAAGCCGACTGAAGATTTTTGAAGCTGAAGATTTTTGTTGAAGTTTAATTTGTACAAGCTTTCGCGTGGAGGTCCACGCTTCCTCAGGTAGGAGGAAAGCTTGTACAAATTAAACTTCAACAAAAATCTTCAGTGTCGGCTTCTGTATTTTTTTTTTTGCCAAAATCTGTGCGAAGTGAGACAGTACATGCAATGCGTACCATGTAATATAAAGACACATCATAATTTATTTATTTTATTTTAGAATACTTCCGGAATACTTACTTCTTAGAACACTTCCTTTAATTATTCTAGAATAATTACAGCCCCGTCATTTTAGTTAACCCAGTAAAACCCATTTTTATTCCCCCCCCCCTCCAGTTCTGAATGTCCTGAGCCAGTTAGCCCCCCCATGTTTGTGCCATCACTGAGTGCATCAATTGATCCTAGGCAGTTGGACGTAGCAAGCTGTCCAATGGGTGTGTTGCACGCTGTTTGGAGCGTTCCGAACCGTATTCTGCAGTGCCAATTGTGGTCGTGTAGCCAGAGGCTTGTCCGTACAGAGACATGTATCGCCTATACTGCGGCTCTGAAACATCGTGGCACAATTATTTGCACAAAAGAAATTACGTGCCCGCTACAGCGGTAAGGCAGGGAACCATCTAGTAAGGGCCCTCTGCACACGAGTGGGGAGATGGTGGTGCAGTCGCTTTGCTAAACTTTAGTGCAACAGGCCCATACAGGACCGACCCCCCTTCTCAGAAAAATCTTGGATCCACCCCTGGTAGAAACTTACCCACCCCGTAAGAGCAACTCAACGTTCTACCAGAAACCCAATCGCAGCGAACTCACCAGGTGGGGGTTCCAGTGGATGGCCAGTCTTTGCACACCATCCTGCAGGGTGAATGTCCTGACTGTCCTCCTCAACGAAGAAGTCGTAGGTCTGGCTCCACCCATCCATGTGGAGGACCAAGCCCCGCGTCTGCACAGCGCTCACAGACATGACTCGAACGAGCTGCGCGTTCCTGGGATCCACGGCTTCGAGTCGCATGCCACGTCGGAATCCTTGGGGCACCCTCAGCTTGAATGCACGTCCCGGAACGGCCTGGGACTTCGTCTCCACCAGATACTTCTCCCACGAGAAAGGGCCCTTGAAGGCTACGAAAAAGCAGACAAAAGTCCAAGCTTCAAACAATTTGGAGAATTATGTATAACTAGAGCCTGAAGTTTTCGGGAAATTTTTTTTTTTTAATTCGGAGGGTAAAAATCGAGTAAATAAACGTGCGCTCAATAATGAAGCATTATTTCGGGAACTGAAAAATAGGGTGGAATCATATTATATCTGGTAAAAAAAAGCAGATTTTGGGGTGTAAAATCTAAAAGGATAGCGCTTATCATGTTTCAGATGAATACAAGTTGCCGAGCAGCAGTGTCGAATTTTGTGGTTAGTGCCCATACTGGTGGATGAATTTGCATTTTGAAATGTTCATTTTTAGGAGCTTTCACGTTTTACCCCCAGGTGATGATTATGCATATCATTTGGGGAGAGGAGTAAAAATGGGTTGTATTGGGACTAACCTTAAATTACGAGGCTCTAAGCGTATACACTGCCTAACGTCGGCGGGAACTCCTCGTGAAGACAAATTGATGGGGTCAGAACATCCAGATTCCCCCCCCTGGGTTTTCACCCAGTTATGCATTTCTAGAGCCTGAAGTTTTAGGGTTTTACCCGATTCTTCCCCGAATTTGCACCCCAAATTGAAGGTTGCCTCTTTAGGGTGAAACCCGATTTTTACCCGGCAAATTGCCCTCACTGGGATGTCTGCAGGAATGCACTAACTTACTTGTTTGGCAGAAAAATGCAGTTACATCACCGTTTTTACCAAACCGCTACAGTTAGTTGGAATAACTGAGCCTGATTTCTCCCCGAATTTAGCGTACTGGAAGTTTTTTCACCCAAATTTGGGGGAATTTAGTGCAGACGTTTATTTACCCGATTTTTGCCCCCCCGAATGTAGGACAAAATATTTCCCCGAAAAACTTCAGGCTCTATGTGTTCCACTAAGAAATCGACAGTTAACAATTAATGTGATCCTATTTCAACCATTTTCGAGCCTTTGCAGCAATATCACTCACATGATGGAGGCGTGAGGCTGCAGTTATGATCTCGACACCAGTGTATTGGGTGGACGTAAGGTGAACTGGGATCCGCCCAATAGTCGTAGGATCCATCGAGTCCGTCAAAGTGCACCAGGAACCGACCTCCTTCCATGAGGTCGGCCACGGTGGCCACACACACCAGACCCGGCTGCCGCTTGTCCACGGCTTCCAGCTTCATGCCCACTCGGAATCCCACGGGTGTCACCTGCTATGTAGAACGCACGTCTCGAGCTTAGAGCACCGGGACACGGATATCACTGCAAATACCTGTAATTTCACGCGTATTAGCCGTGCCTTATGCGCGATTTTTTTTCTCCTAACGGGCGCTCTGCGGCTTATCTGATCACTATTTTTCCTTGGTATTTTCCCCATACACCGGTTTCATCGAAAGAATGCTGAGTGTCCCCACCCAAACACGCACTGACGAATCACATGTGCACAAGGCGCGTTCTAATGGACAATATAGTTCCGATAGTGAGAATGATGATGACTACGGCAGCACTGGATGACAAGCAATGGACGACAAGCAATGGACGAAATCGTCCATCTCAAGCGCCACGTGATATCGGCGGTTATGTTGTCCTCGGGAAAGCTTTCGGCACAAAACTGCGTCAATTTAGAGCTACGGAAAATGCTTTTGAGCCCCCAAAAGCTCTGCATGTTCAGCGTAAATGGCATAAATGGGCGTAATTGTAAAAGGAATAACAAGCAGCAAATGGCCACTGCAGGGCACATGAATGTCTGCAGAACTCAAAGCCTTAATGTAAGCTGTACACAATTCAGCTAGAAAGCAGTTAAAAAAAAAATACCTAGAGGAGAATACCTATATAGGGAGCAAAGAAAGAACAGTAATACCTGACCATTCTTGCAAGCAAACAGGTGCTTCGGAGCAGCTTGAGCTCTGGAGGCCTTCAAGTATAGATTCCAGTTGAAAGACTGCTGATTATAGCCTGCAAAGGTTGCAAATATGGCCACCACAATGAGCCATATGATAAGATATACGTTTGGAATAGACTAGGCACAAAAGATCCAAGTGCAAAATCTGCATTACTGATGGGCATTAGCTTGTCAGGATTCACACTCATTTGCTGGCAGAAACTGCTGCACTGCATCAGCAGCCTACACGAGTGTCACACTGTACTTCTAGCTGTACAATGCCACATAAAAAAAAAAATCAGATTTTTAATTTTAATTAAAAATCTTAATTAATTATCTTAATCTTATCTTAATTATAATTAATTAAAAATCTTAATTAAAATTAATTTTTAATTTCAGATCTCATATCATACCTTTCGGTGACTGAAGGACGTGGTTGGTGCGTTCGCACCAGCCGGCAGGAAAAATATCCGGAGAGTCCGCATTTGTCCAGAAATCGAAAGAGTCCGAGTAGCCGTCAAAGTGAAGCCGTAGCCTGTAGCCGACAGTTTCGGCCACTGTCACCACGCAGAACATGGCCTGGTGACGTGGGTCAATGGCTTCCAGCTTCATCCCGACACGGAATCCGTTTTTCCCAATTGGGATGCCCTGAGACTGCGCGGATTAGTACCCATGCTGCAATCTGTCCCGGGTTCATGCAGAAGATAAGTGACACTCACATCTTTGAACAACTTCGCTGGTGCCGTGATGACCTTCTCCTTTTCCAGGTACTCGCTCCAGGCAAAAGGTTTGCACTTTGGCTTTGGCGGAGGCGGTCGCTGCGCTTCCGAGGAGTTTGACTCCTCTCTGAAGCTCAGCTTGATTTCTTTCCTCGGCGGAGCCTAACAATGATGCGGAACCAGGTTATGCCCTGCCTCCCTGTCACACGGCAAAGTGAATGGCATTTCCAGCGAATGACATTCGCAGCGAATGTCATTCGTTTGTATTGCATCGAGCTACACGGAGAAAAAGAATGTCATTCGCAAATGATGTCACTGTCGATGATTAAGACACCAGGGTTGAACATAGGAGGTATATACAGGTACATTCATATTAGATTTTTATTTCCTTTTCTAGGAACTAGCGAAACGTTAGATTCTTTCAAAATTGTTACGTTTTGGAGGCTGCTCAGTTGGTGAAGTATCACAAGCCGAGACGGGACAAATTTTTATCATTGGTGTGCACGCTTATATTCGTTCGATTTCATTTTTGTTATCTTCGTTCGTGCATTTGTGTATACAGCCATGTACTCTCTCTCCCCCTACGTAATGCCACCTCGGTGGAGCTGTAAGGTGTATTCGAATAAATAAATAAATGGCACTTGCAAGGGAGTCGACTGGAAACGAGGGCAGTTCTCCGAAAAGCAGTGCTAAGCCTTTCTTCCTTCGTGTCAAAAGTTATGAAATTTGTGATAAAATAGTGGAGTACAACTTTTCATTCGTGTTTAATTTCTCCTAACGGTTTATTTTTGTTTGTTTTTGCAACCTCTCTACCGACGAGCTCCTCAAACTCATTCGCATGTAATGCCATTCAATTTGCCGTGTGACAGGAGTATTGGTGATAATGACAATGAAATCCACAGTGACAGGAGGCAAGAAAAATTCCAAGAAGGATCTCCGACTAACCTCGTCAGGTGAATCGTCCACCTCCTCTCCATTTGGTGTCACCTTCCTTTTCTTCTTCTTTATGATTTCTTCTTTTCTTTTGATCCTCTCTCTGAAAAACAAACAAAGATAGGCAAGAAGTGATTTCAAGCAGACAGTAACTGAGTGAGCCAGAATAGTAAAGGATCTGCAGTGACACTGGTGCTTTGAAAGTACAGTGATGAGAGTGCTTCAAAGCGTTATGGCGAAAAAAAAAAAAAAAAAAAAATCGAGTTTTGGCGCAACTTCGCAACCCGCCGTCGAAGGGGCCTCTGGCGTGTACGGTTGCTCGTTTACGATGTGGAATGAGCGCTCTCCGTGTTCAGTTTTAGTTGCATCGGGCCCGGGGCAATTTTCTACTTGATTTAGAGGGGCGAGATCGGGGAGCCTACCCTAGGCTAACCTAGCGTAGCCACAGAGCGAGCGTGAACTGTGGCTATGAGCAGCATAGAGATGTGGACAGATGGAGAGAGCACATCACGAAGGAGTGGGGAACAGGGGGGAGCAAGTTATGGTTGGTGTATATGTACTTGACGTACGCGACATGTCCCTGAGCTTGAGGAACATACAAAAGTTAACACAGAACAAACAGCACAATCATTGGAGCGTCATCGGGAGGGTGCATCCCTGAGCCTAGAGCTAGGCAGGGTTAGGCGAGGCAGAGATGGCATCGGCTTCGACAGAATAGCCGACTAGTAAGTCGCTGCGACAGCTCCCTCTCACTTTTAAATTCTGTCACACACTGGTGCGTCTACAGGTTTTTCCGGCAATTTTAATCTGAGTGCTAGCTAAATTAATCCGTGCCCCATAAAGTTTGCGTGGCACACAGATTAATTTAGCTGGCACTCGGATTAAAGTCGCCAGGAAAACCTGTAGTTCACTTCGTGGTTTCGTTTTCTAGTGACGTGCGTGATCTCCGTGGACCACGAAGTGGTCACCTACTCCGCGCTTTGGCGCAAATGTAGCGAAAAAACACCCTCTACGGCGCAGAATGGTGCAACACTCTCATCACCGAAAGTGCACGGGTGATGCCTCAAGTTGGCGAAGTGATAGCACCTGGATGTGTAGTTCACGTAGCACAGTTGCCCACAGAAATGACCATCGCGGACAAACTCGCTCCGCAAGCCGTGACAACTGCAGAATTGGCAGCAGATGATCTCGTCGGTGCCTTTCTCTTTTGGCTTCGCATCTTCTGGACAGCCATTTGTCAATTCTGAACCTTGGTAAAATGGGGGGAAAACAAAGAGTTAAAGGAGTACAGAGGGACATCCAAAAAAAATTTCAGGTTAAGACATCTGATGAAAATGTGTGTGTCATTATACCGAATAGCGCGAAAAGTTTTGATGTGTGCAATTTGTTTCCCACACAAAAAAAACTCGCATAAACGTAGCTCCGCGCCTCAACCCTTAACTCGCCACTCCAGCTATAACGAGGATGAGGAGGTATGATGGCACGTCACCGATGGCGGCATAAGGAGACTCGTTCTGGTTTGCCGGTCAGTGGGGGTCAGCGCATTGTCCCTTTGCCGCTGTAAACTTGTTTTGCCAGTTTTCCCGGAGAACTGGGGATAGAAGGAGCAGCCGAAGCATTACCGAGGCAAGGAGAAAGGCTTTATCAGAACCCCGAACAGCCGAGTAGCAGACGACAGCGGAATAGCAGACGACATTTCTCTAGACCAATCAGCGAGCGTTCTCTTTATAGCGTCAGCACGATGTTCCAGGCAGATCACAGGCTGGTACGGCTCTTCACCACCATTGTGCACGGTCGCTTTTTGCGGCGTATTTTAAATTCAATTTCCGCGATAATTATGACTCTGTGGTGTAAATTACTTCGCATGGTGCATCTTACTGGCCTACACTTCACAGTTTTATAGGAAGAAAACTGGGTGTTCAAAATGACCTCTGTGCTACTTTAACATCTACAATCAAACCTGCCACAGAGTGTCAGACCATTACCTGGGCTTGTCATCTGCGAAGTCACAATCTCTTCTTTCACGCTGCTGGGGGATGGTGCTGTATACTGGGGCACCACAAAGGCCTTCAGGGGGCTCTCGGGCTCAGACACCTTCGGAGCTATCTTCACCGTCTGCGACACCGCCTGCGACACCGTCGGCGGAGTCTCCGGCTCCTCAGACACCACTTCCAAGGTGCCAAATTCGGTCAGACGGAACTGCGTGAGACGCACT
This sequence comes from Ornithodoros turicata, assembly GCF_037126465.1. Classification (NCBI taxonomy): domain Eukaryota; kingdom Metazoa; phylum Arthropoda; class Arachnida; order Ixodida; family Argasidae; genus Ornithodoros; species Ornithodoros turicata. Next base: position 7,264,329 of record NC_088206.1, on the reverse strand, counting down.
GGCTCAGACGTTTTTTTTTTCAGTGTACTATACAGATGCAGCACAGACCGCTTATAGTTAGAGCCTGAAGTTTTCGGGAAATATTTTTTTTTTTAATTCAGAAGGTAAAAATCGGGTAAATAAACGTGCGCTCTAAATTCGTGCGAATTCGGGTGGAAAAAACTTCCAGTACGCTAAATTCGGGGAGAAATCGGGCTCAGTTACTCAAACTAAGTGTACTGGATTCGTACAAACTGTGATGTAACTGCATTTGCTGCCAAACAAGCTAAGTGTGCATTCCTACGGACTTCTCAGTGAGGGGCAATTTGCCGGGTAAATATCGGGTTTCACCCTAAAGAGGCAACCTTCAATTTGGGGTGCAAATTCGGGGAAGAATCGGGTTCAACCCTAAAACTTCAGGCTCTACTTACAGTTAGGGGGTGACTTTTTCGGGTTGAATGTCTTTAACCCGACGTTAACCGGGCGTTATTTTTAAATCTGTAATTCGGGAAGAAATCGGGCGATAGTTAAGGCCTTTGGGTGTTATCAGCAGGTTTAGATTCTCCTCTCGTCTATTAGGTCTTTGGACAGTGCTGACACACGTGGGTGTATTGCTGGGAAAGTAGGTGACCCATTCTTACACGTGTCGCACGTGGCGACCTTTGGTCGTCTTGAGTGGAGTCGTCAGTTATAGGATTTCGTAGTGACTGGAATTCGGGGAGAAATCAGCTTTAACCCGAACTGGTCGGAAGTCAGTTCGGGGGCGAATAACCGGGCGGAATGTGGGGTTTAACCCGAAGAAGTCACTCCCTGCTTATAGTCAGACTCATGGAAGTTGCAAAACAAACAAACAAAACAAAAAACACACACAAAAAAAAGGTTATATCCATTAATAGATGGTGGGCAAGATCAAATAAACGTGTAGTACATTTGCAAAACTCCAAAATTAGTAATATGTGTGCCACACTGACACGAAACACGATGCCAAGTGCTTAATGTGCTAAGGATCAATGTCAATCATGCAGTGCTACACAGACAGTACTGAATGGCATTTGCTTGATGTACTATCATGAGCTTTAGCCTCGTCCATCACAGATGGTTGTGCCTTCCGGCCGCTTCAGAGTGCAAGTGGAAAGAGTGCTGCCGTCCCTTTTCTCCCTAACACACACTGTTGTCAGCTGATAATAGGGAGCGATTGATAGAGGTGGATTGATGGAGGATGGTGGGTGGTGGATTCGCTCCGTGCTTGCATAGTCCCGTTTCCTGTTTTTAAAGAGCTCCCCCATAAAGCAGAAAGCTATTACTTTCATTCGCTCACTGTCAGGCATTTTTACTATCATTAGTGTCAACAGGCGTCCATGCCGAATGGAAGTTTCCTAGTGACACGCACACTACACACTATTGGGACCGAAGGCAATGGAAAGAAAAAAAGGAAGGTCGTCGTTATTACTACACAACGTTATTATTACGTTATTACGTCGTTATTATTACACGAACCAAACTGGTCGTGTCTGACAGCATGGAACTCATGTGCAAGATCGATTACATGCATGGCAGGGCTGTAGGCACCAGACAAAACAGCGTCACTCTCGGCCCATTTACTTCTATTTACTTCAAGTGTCACGCTTGTGCGTTCCCTTTCATAACGCTCACAATAGTACGGGTGATGTAGAGAGTTACTCAGCATACCTTCAAGTTGCTCCCAGGCAAAGTCGCAATCCCGTCCTTCCAGTCCATTGCTTGAATCGGGTCAAAGTCGGCGTTCGCTGGGTCCGCCGCACTGGTCGTACTTGTTGTGGTGGGCACGACCCCATTCACACACGCCGCACTGCTGCCCACAGTCGGTGCCGTACTACCTGCGCTTGTGGTGATGGTGGCAGCAATGGGTGTAGGTACCGACGACACCATTGACACCGTACTCGTCGTCATGGAACCGGTTGTGCCAGCTATCAACAGTGATCTCGGCTCTGTAGAGCTCGTAATGTCCGTCGCAACGTAGACGTTTGATGCTTGCACCGTGACCGGTACCGTGCCCGCAATACTGGCGGGTACCGTAGCTGCCACGGAGACGGGCACGGCTGCTGTCATGGCTCCGGCTATTGTTCTCGTCGCTGTACCAGACAGGGTTCCTGCTACGGATACTGGAACTGCTCCTGGGATAGGGGCTGCTGCAATGGTGCAGGGAATGGTGATGGGGAGGGTGGTTGTGACCGGTACACTGGTCGTTCCAGGAATCACGGTGCCGGCGAGCCTCGTCTGAAAGCTGCAGAGTACGGGATTCATTTAGTGACACAAACAATGAAAAGAATAATGAAAACTTACGTCTGGTTCGTTCCAACTGCGTTTGTCGAGATGCCTGTAACACTAGTGCCAGTGACATTTGTGGTGGCAGGAGCCGCAGCATAAACCGCCATAGTCACCGTGGACGTCGGAGTTGTTGCTGGAGTCACGGAAGTGGTCGCCTCCGACGGTGCTGAAGCAGCTATCACGGTCCCAAACGGCTGTGCAGTGCCGGTAGTCACCGGGGTTGGGGCAAAGAGTGCCGTGCCAAAGACACTCTGCGGGTGTTGTACACAATGCCTGTTAGCGGCCCATTCAGTCTACTCCGAATAGAGTCGACGGTGTTTCAGCTGAACCGTACGCTCTTCCCCAGATTGCAGGCTGTCCTTGTTTATGCCCTGTTACTACCAATTAACAGTCTACCCCCCTTCACAGCTTTGCACCCCCAAACCTCACTGAAATGTTTCGAGAGACCAGAACTAGAGGATATCAATTAAGACCAGGAAAAGTAATTACTGCAGAAAAATTAATGTGATGTAGTGTAAGAAATTCAAACGAGATTGTGTAGAGAAAAAAAGGACAACATAACAGCACCACAGGTGTCTACACGTAAAAGAAGACAGTGCAAAAGAAGTGCTGAGCAGTGATGGCCATTAACTACTTCTACAGTAGTTTAACTATAACTACTAACTACTTCGCGATGGAGTAGTTTAACTAGTAGTTCAATACTTTTCGGGGGAGGTAGTTAAAACTACTTCTTTAACTACTGCAATGTATTTTAACTACATCTATAACTACTTAACGTTGTCCATCAACACCAATCCCATTCTATAGTATTCTTGGACACCGAAATAGGAATCACAAGCAGTGATAAAAGTGAAGATTTAGTACACATGCACCGCACAATTGCTCTGCACCTCCGTTCTCATCAAACGAGTAGCTCAAGGTAAAAGACGGAAGCACAATTGTGCCGTAAAACTTGCGGCAAAATCGGAAGTAGTTGGCGCCTGCAGTAACCTAACTACTGTAGTTAACTACTCGAAATAGTAGTTTAACTAGTAGTTGCCACTAGATTTCTGCAAGTGGTTGATAACTACTTTTTAACTACAATCTGGTAGTTTATCTAGTAGTTTACTACATGTAGTTAACTACTGGCCATCACTGGTGCTGAGAATCAGCTGCAAGCACAAAATTCACACATCGGCTACTTTAGGGCTACTCGACGGCTATAACTACAGGGATATAAAGACAGAAAACACACCTGCGAAGCCGGAAACACAGCAAAGCTTCCCGGCTTGCCAACCAGTACTGCTGCAGCCGAAGACGTCGGAGGAGGCATGGTTGTCACAACAACCGTTCCCGTTCCGTGCCCGGTCCCCAGCTGGGCTGCCGGAACGGGGCATGTCAACACCTTATCCCCAGAGATAGCGGCCTGAGTTGTCGCAATCGACACCACGCCCGATTGTCCAGATATCGAAATGGGAGTTCCCAACTGCACACAATTTTTCATTACTGTGCAGTACTGCACAATTCCATGTTGAAGCGAAACAAATTAAAGCCGTGTCACCTATATATAATACATAAGGCCCGGAAATTTAGGCACCAAAAACGATGAAAATAGGCAGGTATTTAGGCCCTCAAAAACACCAAAATAGGCGATAAAATGCAAAAATAGGTGCGTTCATTTGGTGCACTCTCTGGCAGTGTTAGTGTTTGAGAATGCTCCATTGCTCATTTAAAGTCTACAGTACAGTGCTAGCTTTTTCTTCTTTTTTTTTTTCTAATGAAACTTTTAGTTCCCCCCCTCGATGATCTTGAAAGGCCAAGAAAAGGAAAACCTTTTTATCGAATATACATGAATTCTACTAGCAAACCAAGGTTCTGAAGAAAGCCAAACGCAGAAAGAAGAAAAAAAAAAGAATGAAAAAGAAAAACAGAGAAAGGACGAAAGGTGCAAACAAATGGAAACGAAAAGCAAAATTCAGCACTCAAAACGAGCCTGAAAGGCGCGCTCGCAATCCAACCCGTAAAAAAAGGCTTTTATGGCATATAAAAATGCTAAAAAAATGCCACCATTCAATAGAGTCGATGAAAAGGCAGGCACCCCCGAAAATGTCGCATTTAGGCGTTTATGGGCATTTATAGACAAATGCCTAAAATTCCAGGCCCTAATAATATACCATACTTTCAAATACAGTCAAAACTCAATATTACGAAATTCACGGTACAGAGAAATAATTTGTATTCCCTGTCGTAACTGACTACCATATTTTGTCAGGCTCGACACAACGAAATGTTTGGTACAACGAAAGAAATCGTGTTCCCCGCGAGTTTTGTTATATCGAGGTTCAACTGTATTGCTTAAAATGGTTACGATACTTCACCCTAAGTTACCTCGAATAAACGTAAAAGACAGTTACGGTACTTGCATCGTCGAGAACCTGCGTTCCAGGCTTTATAGCAAGGGGTTGCAATAGGCGCATAGAAAACTGCCATCACGGAACTGCATCACAGCAGGCATCTCCGCTAATAAGGCGGCACTGGGAGAGGTCACATGCTTTCGAACACCAATGGGAATGGCTGTAGCTCTTGTTCCTCTGCCATCAGTGCTCGACGGTGAAGCATGTCTAGGGGTAGGTATCTCACTAACCATTTGTTACGACCTTGTTGTTGTTTTTTTCCTCTGTACCCCAGTAAACCACAAACGTCTATTCTACGTACCAGAAAAATCCAAATACCTAAGACCGAAACGAACGTCTCATAAACATCTATGACACGTACAGATAGAACGTTGGAAACGGTGCAGGTCTATACAATGTGCATTGTACCAATGTTCTAGACATCTTCGGTGCACCCATTTAGTAGGTCCAATCAACGTATAATAGATGGTACAAACTTGTGGCCCTAGCCCGCAGATCCCAGGGATATCCATGGGAGATCTAGGAGACCAGTATTTGGGCATGTCGCAGGGACATCGCCAGGATGTTGTCTAGAGATATACGGATAAAAGTGGGATGTTTATGAAACGTTGTTCCGACGGTCGATTTAATAATAATTTTTGCGTAGTGCTGGGAGAAAGCGGAAATAACTTGCGAAATAGTGAGATATTCGGTAGTAAAAAGTAAAATCATTAAGTTTTGTCATCGTTCGCATGCTTCTGTCTGTGCAAAGTATTCACGTAACACTCTTCAAGGAATGGAGGAAACCTATTGGTTTTTAAGTACAGCTCCGCTCAGCAGGTAATCACACTATAGATGATAGCCTGAATTACAAACGCAGTATTTGGCACCAGGGGGTGTCAAGAATATGAGCGGGTGTAGCTTGATTCGTTAGAGACGTATGTGTTAATTGCAAAGATGCATCCTCGTCACAGTTACAAATGTTCTGAGCCCCACTACACTTAACGAACGTGCCCCAAATATTTGTATTTTAGTATATACTCCATCCAGTTCGCCATAAAAGCTACTGGGAAATGCCCAAGCAGTCTCTCCCACCAGCAGTGCTGCGGCAGGTGGGGCATAGCATTTGCGCTGGTCACGCAAAGTTGCCGAGCTAACGACGGTGATGCACTGCGCTGCGATTGGATGTTTGAATCACGGTAGGAACTCACTTATCACTTTTAGGACAGCTGCTAAATCTCAGTTGACACATGTTGAAATAAATATCTATACAAAGTACGTAGATTTGCAATCCGGACTATATTGTCGTATGTTAATCTGGTAGGAACAGCTACTGGATGTAGCCTGGACATCATAATGTCTCACAAACATGTCCAATGAATCTGTAAAATGCCGAGATGGTACATCCAGAGGATACAGTGAACCCTCGTTATTATGACCGTGGTCGTTCCCGAAAATTTTGGTCATAATGCGGAATTGTCATATTAACGGGGGGATTTGCAGGGGTTTCACAGCATTGTTCCCAAGAGTATGGTCGTAAAGCGCGTATGTCAGATTATCGGAGGCCATATTAACGAGGGTTCACTGTATGCATTTATACAGTTATGGGCGAGATACTGATGGTCCATTGTACATCCCATCAACGTAACTGGACATATCTGAATATCTACTAGACAAACAAAATGTCCACAGTGCTCCATCGTCTGGATGTCCATAAGACGTTTTTGGTTTACTGGGACTTTGCCGTTCAATACCATGTGCATGTGGTGTAATAAACCACATTTGTCAAAGTGTCGCAGCACCTTGAAGTATGTGTACGGGGGCATGGAGGCGTGCGGTAGAGCTGGGCCGGCCGGCACCAATGTTGAGGAGATTCCTCGGTGGCATGCTCAGTAGCTTTGACGGTGCTTTACACACAGGCCGTGTTGAGGACTGTAGCGCATGCCCGAGGCACTACTGAAGCTACTGGAGATGCCACTGAGGAATTTCTTCTACGTAACACAAATCTTTACCTGACAGCCAGACTACACCCATGCCCACCATGGGGACAGACAGCAAACAAGTTAAAAACCAAGTGTGAGCTAATCTCCTGTATGATCATATGCTTCATCTTTTACACCACAGGCACATTGCTGTCACTAAAATTAATTTGGTGCTTGCGACAAGCAATTCTATACTCACACTCAAGCTTACATGAAATTTGCTGCATGAAATGCATGAAATTGCTGAATCTGCATGAAAAGGTGCTTACGACACTCTTCACAATGTAGAATCATTAGAAGGTAATATAAAACTAAAATGGCAAAGTGGTGTAGTCGGTAACAAGTACACATGATATAACTGGTACGCATTCTTAGCATCTGACTATATCCCACATCACGCCTCTGATAAGTAGTAGTTTCCTCGATTAGCTCGGTTTATAGTATTTAAGGGATTGTTTCTGCTAATAAACACCAGTTCAACATCGTCCTCGTGCCTATTTCTGTCCCGTTGTTAAGTTGTGCTGATTATATCACGGTAATAAAGCAAACAAAACAAAAAAAAGAGTTAGATAGCTGTTGGGCTCCAATGATGTCACCACATCACAAAGTTTGGAATTCACGGACAACATTTTTTATGTGACTATTATGCCGCATCACGTAAGGACTCGGATCGCAAGCTCCTATCAATACAGAAAAGCTACAGAGTATCTCCAATCCAACATGACCGTCACGGTTGGTTACCTGTGACCTTGAGCCAGCAGCAAGACCGGGCAGGCCAGATACTGTGACAATGATAGGTTTCTGGGCAGTAGAGTTCAGCTGGATGTCGTTGCGCAGGTCTCTTGTCACTGTCCCAGAGGGAGAGAGAGAGAGAGACAAACATCGGTAGGTTTCAAAAATCCTCTTATCAGAACAGATACCATAGCATGTACTTACACAGAGCAGAACCTAGAAGGTAAAGGCTTGTGCTACACATGAAAAATGATCTCGTGCTGCTTTTCTCTCTTTCCTTTACTGTTCACTGCCTCATACCTGGGACCACAGTTTTACATGACGGCAGAGAGCTTACGCGAATCATCGAAACAGATCAATTCCGATGGGGGGTGCAAGAGGGGCACGTTCCCCAGACGGGGTGCAAAACTGAAGGAGTCCCGCAGCCAATGGACTCTCAAAGCAGAGCTTCACAACATAACAGGCTCAGGACCAACCGCCGTTCAGTACGATACCATTGCCTTTCCAGATTTACTGAAAAGGGGAAGTTTGCGCCTCTTTGTGGCAGCTTGGACATATATTAATCGCCACAAAAAGATGGACGCCCTGCTCTCTGTACCATTTGGTGCTGTGTTTGGGACGGCACTTGTTAGGCGGTGAAGTCTCGTCTTTAGAGTGTAAGGTTGGGTAATAAGGAATTCCTGCTGCACAATTTGGAATAGAACCTGCTTCTCACATAGGTTCACTTTTATTCGGGTACAATTTCTCTGCAGCGCTTTGAAGTGCACAACATTTATTTACGCGACAGAAGAGATTACCAGTCATGTGCGCATAGCTAAAGATGGAAAGCATGATTGTAAATTCTACGCCTAAATTTCTTCCTGGCTATTATTCGATCTTTAGATAGCGCTTTTTGGGGGGCGGGGGCTTTATGGTCATCCTGCCCCAGGCGGAAGTTGACCTCGGACGGCTCTGCACTGAAAGGTAGCGGGAGTTTCTCCACTGCCATGTTTCTTCTCCCAGTATCTCAGAGGAGGGGCTGCAGTGCGATGCTCGAGCTTCCCCGCAAGACCATGTGTATTCACCTTATACTTACGTGTAATTGTGGCAACTTGCGGTGTCACCTGCTGAGGCAGAGGCAAGCCTGCTGCTCGTTGCACAAGATCAGCATTGGCAAATGCGAGGTTGATAACCGCACCGTTAGACCCCGCCAAAGAGCCAACCAGCGGAGGCGTTGAAGAGACCGTAACCGTCTTCGTCTCCGTTGGGCTTCCCAACCCGCCACTCGGCAGATCTGTGGCCATTGCAGTCGTGTGCTACGCGTGCTTGTGTGCTTACACCATGTATGACTACTCGGGTATCAATGACAAGCTGCAACAGAAGGTGGAAGTTGGTCAACAGATGCAGGTCTTATGATCTAGGTACACGTGCTGAAGAATACACAAGCTACACAGAGTTTTTACCAGGGACCTCATCTGAAACAGCATTCTGATGCACTACTGCAAAGGTGTGAAAGAAAAAATGACATGAAATGTGCCTGCGGTGTGCCCCAGTGATCGTGGTACCCAATGGGGCTGCTCCGTCAACCTCCTTTTGTGGTACACCTCTTAAACAGCTTTTTATAACTGTATTCAACAAGTTGCAGTCCGCAATAAAGTGACTACGGCTGAATCACATATCCTGAACGTTGCTTTCAAAATTGTGCATCACACCAACTGAATATCAGACAGCACGCATTCAAAAACTAACGCAGTTATTAAGTGCTACCCTTTTTCGTACACATAGTCTGTCCGTACTTAAGAACAAGCAGTTTATGCTTCAGACCTTGTGAAGTCGATCTAAAAATGCGAGAGACTAAAATAAGTACCCGCGAATAAATGTTCGTTCCAAAGCAGACAACGTTATCGATACAAACATCCGTAAAAATAAAAAAACTGTTCCAAACCTTGTGACTCACATAACATTGGCCAGCCTAAGTACGCGGTCGAGCCCAACCGGGTACGCTAAATTTACGCGTCGGAAATGCACAACTGTGCTTCGAAACTAGACTTTACGAAAGAATGTAATGACTACTTGAACAACAGGGAACTTTTCTTATGACTACTGAACAGATTACTGTCCCGCTTTATGCTTTCAGTTGCTATCTGCAAACCGATGGCGAGATTAGTTAAGCTACAACATTGCCTTTCTCCTCGATTTTCTAACGAAATTTCTAAAGGCACACCTCATAGATAAAAATTTACAGCGTATTTTATACTACTTGACTGTTTGGTAAGCAGACGACGATTTTTTAAAGCCTTTTGCACTACCAACAGACGAAATTCTGTGAAAATTTCTGCAAAAGCATAAAATCCCTTGAAAAGCATGGAAAATAATCATACCGTTTTGCAAAACATTCATGTGCAATTCGGGACAAGCTAGAAACGTCCGAAATGAAGTTTCTTCGCATGCAACGCATATCAGTACGGCGGGCATACCGACAATAGGGGAAAAAATCGCCGAGAAACAAGTTCATCCGACAAGGCAAGTTTTCGTAAAGGGCACGTCGTGGACGCTAAAAATTATAGTGCGATAATTTATGAGCACTTTCCGTCGTTTATGCCGTGTAACTGTGACGTTACCCACGCTACAAACACTGTCAAAAATGTTTAGAAAGCATACGTACAGTTTCCCACAATCGCCATAACAGTTCTTGCGACGAATTAGTTTCCCGACTGCGCATGCGCCGTGCCTGCCCCCTTCCCAATTATTTTGCGCGTGCGAGAAGAACTCGGAATTATTTCTCGATAATATCGAACTTTCGTGTCGCGTGTTGGTCACCGTTCGTTTCCAATATCATTTTCTGCCATTCCAAGACTGCACAGTGCATTTTATTATAGCACTGATACTTGTTAGCAAAAAGCCAACCACCGTCCACGCGGTTACGCACTTGTTTAACGGCTGCAACCATGACATCAAAGAACTCCGGATCGCCTGCAAATCGAAACTAGTGAATGTTTACTTTTTTTTCTTTGCCACAAGGAAATGCCTCAGTCCTGGAATGTGTTGCTAAGCGTTTTAGGAGCATTCAATGTTTTTCGGATCCTGAAACAAGTAAATATGGAGGGCACGAATACAATTGGATGAACGTCGCGGTCGTGCAAGTGACGTCATTCTCCCGGCGACGCCGATTCGCTGCCGATCAAAACACACCAAGCAGAAGGAACTTGCTCAGAATTTAATATGTTGTGAAAACCAACAGAAACTAATTTCGACATGACAAGTGCAGTATTTGCAAAAAATCTACTACCTATCTTGCACATACACTGCAGCGGTATCGCCTGCAGTACCATATCGATTATAAATCGCTATGTAGTTGGGAGGGAGCATGCATGGGACTTTTCCCGGAGTACATCTGTGCGTACACATGCAATTATGTGCATCTCATAGATATCAGGATGCCACAATTTCTACGCTAAAGGCAAAAAGATAAAATTCTACTCTGCTCTGCGCCAGGAAGCTTCAGTGCCAATAAAAACATAGTTTCTGCAGCAAATAACTTACTATCGAATGTGCATGTCTGCATATGTTTGCAGACAAACTATGCACTACCTGAACGAGATTTGGTTGTTCATTTGGATTAAAGCAAAAATATTGGATATCATTTTCGTGAACAATGCACTAAACGCAAAATTACATTATCATTATTCAGAACGTCTACATGGTTTGAAAACACTGACATGCACGCACGATTGGTACGGATCTCCAGTACTTTAAACAGTATTTGGGATAGGTAAAAGAAGTGTACAGCTGCTTTTAAGTGAAAACATTAAATGAACAGTGACAACGCACACCACTTCGTGATATAATTGATGATATCAGTCACTTTCATATACGGTGTCTTGCGCGGCAAGATGGGATAAAAGTTACAAGCCTTAGCGAAACCAAAATCATTTGACTAAAACGTTATAGTTCGTCCCTTCGATCAATAAAAAGTGTGCTTAAGCTTACAAGCACCTTATGATTCCTCTTCCAACATCCACAAGTACAGGTGCACTCGGATTGCAGTCAGAAATCAATATTTTTTCTCTGGCGGTGGAAACTACTTTAGGCCTAAACACGAAACGCTGTTTTCCTTACTTCTACGCTAGCGCCATCTGAGATCGTATCTTCGAACCGTCCGCTGCCCCATGTTTATCTTCTTGGGCAAGCATTCATGGTTGCGGACTGCTATCCTTTAGGAAAAACCTTTCTGTCTTGTCGCGGTGACTTCTGCTTCTGCTACTTATTTGTGTTGTGCGCCGCATGTGAAGCACTTTGCTCCGAAGCAGAGAAAGGTGCTCACTCTTTACCCTGCGTTAGAAGCTTTAACGATAATGCCTACGCATTTGTGTTTGTTTACGTCATAATTTTATCTTGTGAAACCCAGCTGCTCAACAGAGTGCTCAGGTAGGCAAGATTGATAATCATGAAGGGTAGTCTCTCTGTTGTGATGACGCATTTTAAATTCCCTGTCGCGCACGTATTGAGGTCTTCTTGGATTGAAAACTGTTGTCACATCATCAGCACGGGGGACGCTTCCACGAAGCTGAAATTTCAGTCTTTTGGGTTCATCTGCGCCAGTATGTGAATTGGCAATTTCATGACACTGAAAAATGATGCATGACCTCAGCCGTGTTTACATATCGTCCGTGGAGTGTCCGATTGCTGTTGTCACGCAATGTGTTTATGCTTTTGGTGATCGTAAAAATGTCCTCCGGATCAGCTGTGAGGTCCGTTGTAGGTGTAGTGTTACCAGTGTTACTGTGCTGAACGGCTTGCGCGAAGTCGAAGCAGTAATTACGAGCGACTAATGTAATATATTTTGCCGAATTAAACGCAACAGGGAGTGCTAGGCGTAGTGTTATTCGTGTCAAGATGAGCTCGGAAGGACAAATTCTATAAATTTGCTGTTGTCAGCTTTGGCACGATAAAGTTTACTACATTTTCCACACGTAGAATTCAGAGAGGGTTTTCTTCTTGCTTTCGATAGCATTGGGAGTGTAACAAATAATATTTGCCATTAGAATAGAGATAGTCAGAATAAATAAGCAAGAGTTATTGACCTTGCAGGAATTTTATTTAATGCCATACGTAGAAAGGTCCGTTTAAATTGTATACAAAAACTAATATATTGAGCCAACTGTGCCTTGAAGTTGTAAATATAATTTGGTATTGTGATTTACAATGCACTGTACAGTCGTGAAACATCTGTATCGTTGGCACACAGCAAGACAAAGGTTCATAATTTAGCTCAAGTGAATGCGTACATCTTAGTGAAAAAAGTTCCATTGCCCCAGTGATATTGCGTCGTGGGCTTCGGATGCCAGCTGAGACTTGTGGGCTGAGCTGTGCTTTTATGTGGTATGTCTTACTTTTCGGAATTGCAGCATTGGTCTGTTTCACATTCATACATTAGTAGATGTACTGTAACTACTTTTGCGCATTAACTTGCATGTCATTCTGTGCCACGTCAGCGTGATACAAAACTGCAGTGCCTCAGACTAAAAGTTGATTTTTATGGAGACACGCAAAAAAAGTGCAGAGTCACAAGCTTGAGGTACAGCAAGAAAGATGGCTGGGGTTGTGGCAGATGTAGGAATATAAGTGTCAGCCCCGTCAGTCGAAAACCTACGTGTAGGCAAGTCCATTACACCAGCTTGCTTGCTTGCCTCCTACTCTAGTTTTCGACAAAAATCTATGTTACAACATGGTTGCCTAAACAACATGAGTATTTATCGCGCAGTGCTTATTCTGTGGCCCAGACCACAGGATAGGAGCGGGCTTTATTCTGTGGACCAGACCACAGGATAGGTGTTTGTTTTATTTTGTGGACCAGTCCATGCGGCGTCCGCCTCAAGTGTGAAAAAATGCCATGCCATACTTAATCTAACTAGAGTCTAAATCTAACCTAACCATACCTAACCTAACCTAATTTTTAGCAAAAATTCAGCACTTTTTTCTTATTCTGTGTGTGTGCTAGCCGTCGTCGCTGTGGACCAGTCCATGCGGCGTCCGCCGCAGTGTAGAAAAATGCCATGCCATACTTAATCTAACCTAACCAAACCACACCTAACCTAATTGTAGAACGTAAGAAAGGTGTTGTGGCCCTAACCTAACCTAATTTGTAGCAAAAATTCAGCACTTTTTCTTTTTCTGGGTTCTAGCCGTCGTCGCCCAAACATTCCCACACGATATCGTCCACATTCACTGTAACGCGTAGCCAAAAAAAAAAATCATTCAAGTCTTGCGCCTGAGATGAAAGGGCAGGCGGAGCGAGAAAAAAAAAACGACTCAACCTGGAATCGAACCCACACTTTCTGATTACCAGCCGGGGATGCTAACCACTACACCACACCACTGTTGGATGACCATGGCTAATTTTGCAGCCACTAATCTTGTGATTCGGTCGGACTGGTCCACGGAATAAACCGGACACCTATCCTGTGGTCTGGTCCACAGAATAAAGTCCACCGCCGTCCTGTGGTCCGGTCCACAGAATAAAGTCCCCTCCTATCCTGTGGTCTGGTCCACAGAATAAGCACTGCGTATTTATCGTATGACATCTTTGTGATATCCATCCAAAAATTGTCAACCAGAAATTCCGTTTCCTAACTGTGTGGTACCACAACAATACACGACAACCAGTTAGGGGAAAACTCATAATTTTCAACATAAATCTCATCTAACTTTTCAAAAGCTATTGAACAAGACAGGTGTCATCAAGACTGGTCCATTATTATTTGAGAAAAATAGGGATAGTGCTGGTCGTATTCCCTCTTAAAGGAGCAATGAGGTGACATTTAACGTGGCTTCCAAATCCTGCCTAGTCTGCAAAGCTGTCCACCAGCCCTGGCAGTCCATTGGGTTTTTTTAATAATAAATAAATAAATAACAAACATAAATAATAGTGCAGAGATCTTGTGGTTAGTCTCTGTTACTTTGTGAAATATAGTTTTAATTAGTAAAATAATTATAATGATGATAGAAGATCAATACATAAAGTATGCTCCTGAATGCTTGTTTCACTTGATTGGTCCAGCAGAAATGCACTAAGAACACAGAAACATGTAGTACACTTACTGATAGCAATAGTACCTAAAAATAGTACCTAGATAATACCTAAAAATATTGTGTACCCTCAAACTCTTCATATCGCATGATTTGTTTATATCGCACGAAGAGGATGTTCATAATCGAAATATGCTACATCCTCGATCATTAACTCGAGGGAGCTTCCGTTACTGACCGGCCAGTTGAGCAGAGCGAACATACTTCAAAGCCCACGTCACACTTCCTATGGACGTCGTGGTTTCCTAAAGATTTTAGTAGTTATCTTTTCTGCATATATGAGTGATTTGTTGCAGTTGTATCCTCAGTTGCAGAACCTAACGTCTCATTATTTTCTTCTTACTGTACCTATAATCTAATATGAAGTACAAACCTCTCTGCTGCAAGAGGGACTCGTGATTTTTGGTCAAGACAAGTCTGTACACGGTGTCTGAGACAAGTACCGGTGTCAATAACGTTTCCTGCCAGGATGTGCAGGATTTTACTTGACAGCAAAGTCGAAGCATCACTCATATCGTGCACTGAGAAACAGACGCTAGATCTGCTTGTCACTCTAAATCCGAGGACTTTCTAGTATTTTTGCGGTTGCTATGTTGCTTCTCAGCAATGGCGTAGCCAGAAAAATATTTCGGGAGGGGTTCTATGGGGACTTTATGGGGGGGGGGATTTTCCCCTCGTTCCCTCTTCCAAATGCATTGCCTCCCCCGCCCCTGGTTACGCCACTGCTTCACAGTGACCTTTCCAATTGCACAGCCAGCCTGCTTACAAAATGCATTTGGGGAATGCACCATAAGAGACCCTACCAGCGCTGTAACTGTCCCATTGCCCACACAGTGGTCATATTCTACGCAAGTCCATAATTTGTACCTAATTGACCCATCTTATCAGACACTGTCATTACAACAGCAGCCCCGCAGCTACAGCAACAACCTTGTTTGTGCCCAAGATAGTAGCTTGACAAAGTGCTTCCACCGCCTTTCATCTCATACGCATGCTCTGATAGTGGATAGTAAAACAAACGGAAGGGGAGGGTCGGGCATCTAAGGCATCATACTTCAAGAACTGCCATATTACAGTCGACCGCCGTTTATCCTGGCCTCACTGAGGTCCTGTGCCATGCGGACAGGAAACATGGGGACATATTTCGGTCCATGCAGTTTGCCTTCATATATCTGGGCTTCAGTTTCTGGATCTCACCAAAAATTTCCAGGAACCCCAAAGGAAAATGCCCAACACTTCACTTATCAGTAGGGCCTGGAAACTTAGGCAAATAAAAACAGTGGAAATAGGCAGGCGTTTAGGTCCTCAACAACACCAAAATAGGCAGTAAAATGTAAAAGTAGGCACGTTAATCTGGTACGCTCTTTGTTGGTGTTTCAGAGTGCTCCATCCAGGAAAACTTGCTCCTCTTGTCTATTAAGTCATTTCCTAATCTCTCTTTTTAGTTTTTTGTTGTTTTTTTTGCTGTTGTTGTTTTTGCGGGATCCTGACCTTGCAGCGGTAATCCCCGAAGACATAGACAGTGTTGACACACATGGGTGTATTGCTGGGAACATAAGTGACCCATTCTTACATGCGTTACACGTGGCGACCTTTGTTCGTCTTCAGTGGAAACGTCACTTGAGGATTTCATAGTGAGTGGAATTCGGGGAGAAATCGGGTTTAACCCGAATTGGTCGGAGGTCAGTTCGGGGGGAATAACCGGGCGGAATCGGGTTTAACCCGAAAAAGTCACTCCCTAAATATACCTTAGTTCTCCGCCCTCAAAGGTCTTGAAATCGGCCAAGAAAGGCCAAATGTTTTCATCAAATATACGTGAACTCCTTCTAGTAGTAAACCAAGGTGCTGAAGGAAACCAAACGCAAAAAAAAAAAGGATCGAAAGGCGTAAACACGCAGAAACAAAAAGCAAAGTGCAGCGTGAGCCTGAAAGGCACACTTGCACCTCTAAAAAAAAGGCTGTTATATAATCTAAAAACGCTAAAAAATGGCTACAATTCAGTAGAGTCGAGGAAGAGGCAGGCAACCCTGAAAATGACACATTTACCCATTTATGGGCAAACGCCTAAAAATTCCGGGCCCTACTTATCAGGTATTGAGTCAGGGACAGTGCGCGACCCATGTTTCTTCAAGCGGGATATGGCAATCTTGAGGAATCCCTTTCCCATTGTACCCGTGTACCGCACATTGACCACCAGTCTTCTGCAGACGATCCACTGAGTGACTTGCACAGCTACATTCTCTCACACGAAAGCTAACTTCAGCAGCTCTCGATGACACCACAGCTCTGAAGTATGTCAACATTAACTGGCGTGATGACATCTGCGATTAGGGTTGAAGGTGTCATTATCATTGTTGCTTCACATCAGCGTGACTCTGATAACAGTGAGGAGCCCAGTGTTGTCACTCTTTAGAATGTGCAAAGTCCACAAAGAAGGGTTCTGGCATTTGTTTTAGCAAAAGAATAATGTGTTTTCAAATTAATGTCATAAGTAAGGGTTTACAGGAGCACAGTTTTACGCGATTGACAGTGGACACCGTCCTATGTCCTCCGACATAAACATGGGCTTTGTTGACGGCTGAATGCGTGTCTGCTTTCCAGTTTCATTTGTCCGGAATCCTAGCTATCCGGACACTTTAGCTGGAAACGGCCAGTGCCAGATAAAGGATGGTCGACTGTATTTCCGTGCTTGTTTCAAGATATCCATTGACATTGTGTACATAAAGATTCTTTGAGTGCTGAGCATTGAACTCGAAAAGGTCTGAAGGCATCCCAGGTAACGCAGGTACACCATTAATTATGCAGTGGCATTTTGTAAGTCATGTTTGACTTTTGTGCACTATAAAATTTGTTTCCTCGTGTGCGTCTGGCACCAGGGATTTTCCTAGCACGCCCTTGCAGCCCCCCCCTCCCCCCCATACACCTCCCCCCCCTTCTTCTTCTAACAATGCTCTAACTTCAACAACATTCTTCTAACAATGCAAAGAAAAAAAGCATGAAAACCACCCAATACGAATGTCACCCACATGAAAGTTCTGCGTCAGTCATGTCGGCGTTTGTCAGAACACACTTCCACGTTTTGTAAATCTTCCATGTAAATTGTGGACATAGAAATTTCTCTCTCTCTCTCTCGTTATCTGTAGTTTGCGTTGGGGTTCTCTTTCCTAGGACTTTGAGTCAAGAGCATGTGATGTACGACATTACAATTTTAGCACTGCATACTTGCTTTTGCGATATTGCTGTGCTCACAGTATGAGGTTTCTGTTATGTCCTTTGCAAGAATTAATTGGGGAATAGGGCATATATTTCTTTAAATTTTTTTTAAACTTAAAATATTAAATTCATATTTTTATTATATTAAAAAATATATATATAATATATATATTATATTTAAATTAATAAATATTAATATTAAATAATTTTTTTTTAAATTTTGCACATTTTTTTACTAAAGTTTCCGCGTAGTGTCCGATCGAAAGGGTGCCACGATAGCTTTAAGTGTGCCTGTTTCCATTGCAGAGTCATCTTCTAAGAATGGGTGGTGCTGTCAGTGCTGGCGAAGACAATGACGAACTCATCGACAATTTGGTTGATGCAGAGTACATCAAAACACCAGCTGTTGAAAAGGTTAGAAGTGTGATACAGCGTCACGCAGGATGTTCTACGAGACTACAAACTACTGCTACAAACCCTTTCTGTGGTGGTGCTCTGGAAGGGAAGCTTCGGAGAAGTCACACGCCCCTGAAAACCAAGAGGATTAACGCTCACACTTTTCTGCCGTCAATTTTGCCCCTTTTTGTTGCTGTCCATTACCATTTCCTAGCCATGATTGGCAGTTCCAAATGTGAAAGTGCCATTGTGTTCAGTCCTCTGCTTAGTCCTGTTAGCAGGGAACGGTAATGGTAACAGAAACAGAAACGGTATATACTACCGAAATTGGAGATGGTGACGATAACGGAAACACATACCACGGTCCTCCATTAACAGAAACAAAAAAATGAAGATTATCGTCCGGTATTGAATTCGGGTAATGGCTATTCCCTGTTGTGCTGTGACACTTGAGTGACATTTCATTTTATTTTTGTATTTTGATGACTCCATTCCCTGTAATGCTCTAAATACTACATGAGAACGTGGAAACAAAGCGCAATATTGGATCTCGAGGGTGCATACCTCGCTTACCTACTGGTCCCAGTCCTCATAACTCCATGACATCAACACATGAGACGAACACGTGAGATTTACACAACATAGACTCCACGCATTCTACTCCACCATAGCACGAGGATGACAGCCTACGATTTTTGTTTTATTTATTTATTTCATTTCACCGTGGCTATGGCAGTATTGTTTACTACTGAGGACGTCCGCCTATGAATGAGACATTGGATGAAGGTCACGCCCATCTTGGCTTGCTTGACTCGGAGCGACTGAAGACAGAAGACATATTCCTACATTTTGTTAAAAAATTCGCGTCCCAACGACGTAAAATTACTTGTGTGGTGTGTACGCATGACGCCGAAGCAGCACTTGGGCAAAACAGGGTGCTGACAGAGCCGGGTGGGCTGTCCTCCCGCAGCTCTGTAACAGCCATTCCATTACTGGAAATGATAACTGAAACATGACGGAAACGGAATTGAAAGGCCGGTATCAGAAATGGATAATGGAAACAAAAATATAGCTGTAACAAAAATGGAAACGGTAACGAAAATACGTCCGTTACCCTTCCCTGCCTGTTAGTACTCTCTTAGTTAGTCATCTTTTTTTTTTGTTTTTTACCAGGTGTTTCGAGCAGTTGACAGGGCAGACTATTACGCGGAGGGCTGTAAAGAAAATGCATATCGAGATTTAGCTTGGAAACATGGGAACCTGCATCTATCGGCACCATGCATCTATTCAGAGGTCTTGGAGGCTCTGCTGTTGCAGCCAGGACTATCTTTCCTCAACTTGGGCAGCGGCACGGGCTACCTCAGCACAGTGGCTGGACTTATTCTCGGTCAGTTCTCATCCTACTTTGAGCATTTCCGTCAGAGCTGGTCCTAGATAAAAAATGCTGCAACACTGCTTATTTTCGGAACTCTTGCAGTGCATTAAGCTATCGCAAAAATAGGACTTGATTAGATTAGTATTAGATTTGATAGATATCACACGTAAAAAGCTTGCTACCATTTCTCGCGGATCACGCTCTAAAATCTTTCTCTGCTGCATGTCATTATTCGGCCCATAGCTTGGTCACTGTTGTTGTTGTTGTTGTTGGAAAATGTATGCACTACAGAGTGGTATTTTTTTAAGATGATGATGATCCTGGAGGTTATGCCCTTTTGTATTGGGTGGACTTTGTATGTACTGTGTACTGCACGTTGTAGCCAGGCTCAAATACACTTATCCATTATCATGATCCATCTTGCCGTTATTCTTCCACCAAAAGCGTCGGTACCAAAACCGAGTGCTTCAGGAAGGCAGTCTGTCGCCGCTTCGAGGAAGATTTGGCGGCACCACAATATTATATGCTCAATTGTTTCAGTGCTATCATCGCAGATGGCACATGCTGTCGTCGGCACCTTGGATTCCGTTGACTTCTGAGCCCTTATCTTCTGCCACCACTCCCTAGTTGGCAGAACCCCAGATCGTGCTTCGAAAAGAAGTGCACTCCCGATCGAGTTGTCGTAAAATTTCTCTTGCCTAATTTTGTCTTTCCCTCCTGCGTAAATCTTTAGGGAGTGCTTATACTGTGCAGTGCTGAGCCATCTCTCATACTCCCAACCTCTGACCATGTCCCAGACCACTAGAGCCTATTACGTCAATCTCTGTCATCCAATATCTTTTTCCAATTTTTTTTTTCCCTTTTCCAGTTTAGTGATTTTCTTCTCCGTCTTGTGCGGGTATCCTTATAAATCATGCTCTTATAAAGTTTCTTGACTGTCCGCGATCCTGGCAGTGTTTCGATTCTGTCCTCACACATTATCGTCATCGCATCGTCGCACTTGACCACCCACGGTCCCCCTGGATAGCCGCACTTGGAGCTGATCGATGGGTCTTTAGTGCAGCCCATCCTGCTTCCTTTTGTTTGTGGTCGAGAAAACTTGTAGTAGATGACGACAATACACAACACTGCATTCGCGTAAGTGAGGCTGGATACTGCCACATCTTTCCATAATTCTTGCAATACAAGGGCACAATTGAAGGACCACAGAGCCTCGGAACAGAGCATTCCCACCGATTAGGCTGCCTTGTCACGCAAGGTGTTTTTCACGTTCACCGAGGTACATAGTCATGTTCTGAGGTTATGGTTACTCCAAGATATTTAGCCCGATCTGTGCACTGAACTGATTGAATGATGCTTCCCCATCTTCGTTGCATGTCTGTCCTTGATTATTCCTCCATTGCCTGACCATGCTTTTTGTGGTGCTGAACGCATCAGTCCCAAGGTGCTTCCAGATTCTGCACATCTACCGTATTTGCTCTCGTAATTTGCGCACCCCCCCCCCCCCCATTTTTGCACTAAAAAGTTGCGAAAATACGAATTCGCGTAGTTTGTGCACTCCTACTTTCATGCGCGACATCATCGCGTTATCCCGCGAGTGGTATTTATTTAAGGCTGGTATTTCTAACAACCTCGATGGTACAGAAGCCGCAATCCTAAACAGGATAAACAACGACCAGAACACGTGGAGGGAACATATCGGGAAAACTACTGGCAGCATTACGCGTCAGCATTCTGCAAGGCGGCTTCACCTAACGCATGCGTGCTTTAGGAGAAGCTCGCTTTAGAAAAAGCGTGCAAAGCACGCGCTGGGCCTTTTGAATCATCTCTCAAATTTCCAGCAGCATTGGCCAAAAACGAAGAGCGAAAATCGTTACGACCAGCCTCTTTCACAGACAGTAATGGAAAATGAACAGTCACTGTCTATTCTCTTGCCTAAATTTATATTTTGGTGTAATTCTTTCGATACAAATTTCGAATGATACGAATGTTTTCCGCTACCCCGTGAAATTCGTATCATCGAGATTCTACTGTATTATTCACCCGAAGGCCCATCTTTTCAGATTTTGCACATGTTTTTCAAGTCGTCTCGTTAAGGCCTCGCGTAATTTGCGCACCCCCAACCTTTGCGTCATTTTTTGGTTAAAAAAAAAAGTGCGCAAATTATGCGAGTAAAGACCGTGCTTCCTGTAGCTCCGACTTGCTGCCTGCCAACCAGGAGAAGGGTGTTGTCTGCGTAGAGAGTGCTGGGGCAATACTGCTCGACATGTTGGCCCATATTACAATACGATATTTCGAATCCTTGATGTGCCCATTCTCCAACTTGTTCTCCGACTGCGAGATATAGAGCATGAACAGAAGGGGATAGACAGGCCAACACTTGGCATACCCCTTTTTTTCTTACAGGAATCACCTCTGTCATTATACCATCTAATTATCCAATTATACTATCCAATATTGTGTTCCCTGTGTAGATATCTTCGAGTAGTTCTATCACACGTGTTCCGATCTTCAGGTCTGCCCGCTGTTGCCACTGAAGTACGCGGTCCACATTATCGTACGCTTTTTCAATATCCACGAAGCCTGTCCACAGGTCCCTCTGTTCCTTCTCCGCAATTCCTATGCACTGAGTCAAGACAAATAGGTTGTCCTCAGTACGCCTCTCACTTCTGAATCCAAATTGGAGCTCTCCCAGCAGGTCTGAATTCGGGATTTCAGGTCGTTACTGAAGTTACCGTTAACGGCCTGTAATTTGCCAGGCATTGCAAGCCACCATTGTTGCCAGACTCGCAGGGACGGCTCGTTTTCAGCTTTTTACAGTGCAGCAGCACCATTGACAAGGTAATACAGAGGCTAGTTGTTGGTCAGTTGGGGGGGGAGCACTGTAGTCTCACTTGAGTAGAGCAGTTTGAGCCTTGTGGCTGCTTGGGAACAAAGTCAGTAGGATGTAAACAAACCGTAAAATACAAACAGTCACCTTTGAACTTGTCACTACGCTTGTCATCTCACTCTGTTTCTTACTCACAACCTTCTTCATTTTTGTGAAATGTGCCTAACATCAGAGTGCAGAATACATATATGTATATTGTATAATTATTTTTGAATTCTTTCTTCGTTTTTTTTTCTCTTTTTTTTTTCACCTTGTTATTGATGTGTGACGCTGTCGAGGTGCTGCGGGCTGTGGACCTGTGTTACGGGGGTTTGGTCCCCTTTGCGGGAAAACTTGTACCGCGTGCCTTGATAAGGTATATTAACAACAACAACAACAACAATAAAAAACTTGAAACATACCCTGCGTAACAAATCGATTCTGCTCAGGTCCTTACGGAGTCAACCACGGGGTAGAGCTGCACGAGGACGTGATGCTGTACGCATGTCGGAAGGTCAGGGAGTTTCTGCAGACATCCAACGCCCTCGACGAACACGAGTTCTGCAAGCCGAGCTTCGTGTCCGGCAATTGCCTGGTGCTGGAAGCTGGGTCGAGACGTTACGACCGCGTCTACTGTGGTGCTGCGTGTCCTCCTGAACACTGTGCTTTCATCAAGAATTTTGTCAAAATCGGCGGCATTTTAGTCATGCCATTTAACGACCAGGTGGGTGGGCTGTTTCCCCGTGTATATACTCATTCCCTGCCGTTATATATGCAGAGAGAGTGTGAGTAATATTACGCTACCGAGTGTGTGTGTGTGTGTGTGTTTTATTAGAAGGCTAATAAATATTTTTTACGAGCTATATGCAGTATTAAGATATACCCAATTTCCTTTTCCTAAGCTCGTTCAGGTTAGACGGACAGGAGAAAATTCGTGGCAGGACAGGAACATTCTCCCGGTGTCATTTGCAATGCTGGTCCAGCCATCACCAAAAGAGAGGTTGACAACCTTTTCACTTCGTGAGTATCTTTCACCACATCAAACGTTGCATTCTTGTGCCCTTTTTTTTGTGTGTGTTGCACAGAAAAAAATTTGGTCCCGATTTCGGTTCGGGCAGTTTTAGGATAGATTTTCGTGCCATTCAATATAGTTATCCGATGGAATATACTGTAACACATACTCATTTTCTATTACAGCCGACTTCCACCCCTCATCACTTCAAGAACTAAGTCGCATCAGCATCCGCCGTGTCCTTCGCTCACAGGTGGACCGCGAACACCCCACGCTCAAAGATTGCCGCAGAACAACTCCAGCTGCCAAAAAGAAGAAACAAGCCAAACGACGGGTCCAAAGGATCGTCATCCCCATCTTCGAGGAGAGCGACGACAGCAGCGGCGGACGCTTCGACCCGCAGAGCGGAGACGACGATCCGCGTGACGGCATGCCTCAAACTTCGAGGCGGGGAAATCACATCACGGCCATGATCGAACACATCATGAACGAGGAGAGGCGCATGGACGAAGATTCCTCGAACGGCATTGCGGACGACTCCGGAAACGCCGTGGACATTGAAAGCCTGGCACCGTCCCGCGAGGACGAGCGCATTGATCAACGGAAGCGCGGCGCGGAAGACGACGACCACCACGACCCTCGGCGCCGGAACGGACGCCGAACGAAATCCGTCGTTTGGAAGCGGGTCGCGTTTGACGAGTACGACATGAAGCCCGCGGATGAAGGCGTCAACAGTGCTGCAAAGGAGGAGGAAGAAGAAGTCGTCGAGCCACCCGTTGCGACGACGAGCGGAAGCGAGTTGACGTACACGGTCCTCATGAGGCAGAAGATATCCGTGCTCCCTTTGCCGCATATGCTGAAAGTGTATCTGAACCACGACCGGGAACTGTGATTAAGAGACGAGTTAAGGAAAGGAGGCGCACGCTACAGGGCTGTACGCCGCCGCGCCCCCCCGAAATTGAGGAGTATCTCGTCTGTCTGTTGTGTAAATTGATGTTGACCCGACCTGCACAGTCCTTCAGAGTGTGGGATTGGTGTGCACGTCTGAAACTTTTGCCAGCACGACTCGTTTTTCGATGGACATTGTTTCGGGTCGCGAGTCGCGAGATTTTTGAAGCGTTTGTGTCGACCCCTGGAGTGTCCTAGTTTTACAAGAGAGACTGTAAGAGTACGGTTTGCTTCGGGCAGTGTAATTTAATACTATTGTCATTACTGTTCACACTGCGGTCAGTGTTATCGACAGTCATTGAAAGCATTCGCTCTGTCTTTGTAGATGTTGGTAGTAAATGAAAGAGCGTATGCTGTCCAACGTTATTCAATTTTTTTTTTTTCCATTATCAGTAAGGAATGCTTCTGGTGTTCTCGGATATTTTGAAGCTAACAAAGCTTTCCACTGTGCGTGTCACCCCTATTATTTGCCCACATAAAAAGAGATATGCCCCGGGTATAAAGTACATGGAAAAATACAACAAGCACTACACTTGCTGTTTCTGGAATTGCTATAGACAAATGTTTCCTCAACCTTTAATACCTGCCATCAAACTGTAACGTACATTTATCCGACTAGCACTTCGAATGGCATGTTCTGGCACCACATCTAGGACTGCATGGACCACAGTACAGAAGTGAAGGAAACCATCACAGGTGCAAGTGAACAAAAATGGCTCTCTGTTTACTGAGATTTCTCACCCACGAGGCAGGCATAGGAAACGTGGAGAGCATTCTGTGTCTGAGGAGAAATCGCATATTACAGAGGCTGCCAATTTTCGAGGCCCGTTGCATTTGTGTGCCTATGGCTACGATCGCTAGGGTATGGGTAGCAAAGTGTTGTCATTTATGATAACAGAAGTTGCATATTAATGTCTAATTCAGTACTTACTTGGATTTCACAAACTTAAACAGATTGTAATACTTCGCCACATTATGGCAGCAGATGAATATAAAAGACTCATTGGCATCTATGTGGACCTGCATTCAAAGTTCTGCAGCAAGGGGGGTAAGGGACGCGTAGAAAAGTGGTATTGTGAGAACCGAAAAAACCTCCAGCTGGCAGGCGTTGTCTCTGCCAACGAGGCACGTGCTCAGGAGAACTAATAGGATTGGCTAAGACCCTCGAGCACCTCTGACGTCGGAGCTCAAAATTTGTTCGAGGGTTTGTACGTGGCCAACTGTACAAACACAAAAAGAGTGTTTTTCACACAATACTCTGATGTGTAGTGCAGTGCGTGTATGATGCAGTGAGCTACATACAGTTTTTTTTTTTTTAACAGATATTTAATAATAAAAAAAGCTATGAGGGGGGGAGCAGCACAAGTGCCGGTTTTGCAGGTCGATTATAGTATTCGTTTTGGTTCCGGCTCATTTGCATAGCAAACTTTGGTGATGGATATTTCAATGTATTTGCTCATTTCAGGTTCTTCTGAATAATGATTGGTTCCAATTCTACTATCTTTCTGGCAGACTTTCCAGACGCATGTCGGATTAGTTCCCCCTAAAGTCGGCCCAGGATGCTTACTAACCCCCCCCGGTCCCCCACTCCTTTCTGCTGTCCTCTCTCCATCTGTTCACGTCTGTACGCCACTCATAGCCACAGTTGCTTCACGGTGTTAACACAGAATTTAAAAAAAAAAAAAAAAATTACATTACATAAAGCATTAAAAACGGGACTGGTTGGTCGAACAATTCGATAAGAGCATTTAATTCACAATCAAAGCGTACACGCTTAAGTATCCGATCCTTTCACAAATCCCCGTCTCCTATTGGCTGACAATGTTCCCTAAATCACCCTGCAGCCCCTTTCAGACATCTACACCAGTATCTGGCCTTTCTATTGCTAAGTATGCAAGCCAATTTTTGCGTGGAACATGTTCCCCTTGCACTGGGAATTTAGTGCTCTTATCAAAAGATCCTATCTCACATTTCTCGGAAACCCTCAAATTAAAAAGTTCCCAAATTTCGGGTAATTAGTGATGTACTAGTTACATGCTCATGTTCGCCAGGCTGTATAATCAGCCTGCAAAACCAGCATCTAAGCAGTTGTCACAGCTCTCTTTATTAAAAATTTATAACAAATAGAAAAGCACCCTGTATATCGAAGTGTCGCAACCTTTTTAACGTGTATGATACTGCTGCAGGTACCTAAAAGTAAGAGGCATGCCTTGGTTTAGTATTTGGATTACGATCGAGAGTAACATCACATTCTAATGTGCGTCTGTATTCCAGGCACTAGAACTATACATTTATTGTAATACTCGTATGTGCAAGGACTTAGTGGGGGGTGCGAAGACAACCGTTCATTCTTTACTGAGTGGTAAGTCACTTCACAAAGTGAGGTGATCCCATGGCTATAGATTGCATAGAAGGCATTAAATGAGGTTTAAAAAGCTATGTGAAAGCACCACCTCCTCCTGCACATTACTGAAGTCAGCATTATTGCGTTCATAGGGTATGTCCGATCGATGCTGTAAATACGAATTTAAAAAAAAACGATTTAGTGTACAGGTGTAACGAGTCAGAGTAAAATAGTTTTACTACCACTATACTGCTTAGTGCCACTGCTGTAGGTCACTTCCACAACTTCGAGCACAATAGTGTCTCTTCAAGAGAGAATGTATATTTGTGAGACGTGGTACTGTATCTATTAAAGGTTTCTTCCAGGATGCTGTGTCTCTCTCGCTCTCTTCTTTGGGAAGGCATTCACATCATCTGAGAAATCAAATGCTTCAAGTTTCATCTTGCAGATGGAGAGATAGACATGCCTCTTTTAAACACGCAGGACCATATGTTCCTGCTACACTCAGTCATTACATGTACATTAGCAGCATTGCCAACATCATTTCTCAGAATTTTCTCCGTACCCTTTACCGCTGTGTGAGGGTGTGTCAGTTTTTTACGTCTTGCAAACAGTATTTTACCCGTTTACATTTACCACTTACATTTACCATTTAGTTTTACACAGACAGAAAGAAGACGGCTAAGAGCATCTAAATTTTAATGAGACGAGACTTTCATGCAGAAGGCTGCACTTCTTCAGCCCTCAGACTTACACAGACTTTATACTCTCGCATGCTTCACCTGCTGGTTCTCGTTTAGCTCTGTCTATTTAAACCAACTCATTGACACATTTAGCACAGTTTGGCACATTATGGTCTGAGTTGCCACATTAAGTTTCAGATATACGGATGTAATAATTGTGTAATCCATCCGCATATCTCAAAGCTTTGCTTTCTACCTAGGAAAAACTTGGTGCGGACAAGCGCAATTTTCGTACAGTACTACATAACAATGGATGCCTCACAATTTTTTGCTGGACGTGACTGGAGTTCCAAACAGCAAAACCACTGAAAATGAGGGCAATAGGCCTTCAGACGCTGCACAACAACACCTGCACTTCAAAGTGTACAAGTATTCACTTCAAAGTAATGCCCTCAGGATGACTCTTTGCTTAACAACACTACCAGTCATTCCTCAAAAGCGTTACCGTAACAACGTTGAAATACTGTTTATTTGCATGCTACACTCGAACCCTAAATGCCGAGAGCTACGTAACAGTAAAGCGACCAACATGTTCATCATCTACAGCATGGTTTAGTCGTAACTTACGCTGCACTAAAAATACACTGGGATGCACGGAGATGGGCAAGCCCAACCGTGCACAGCCCTTCAGATAATCCGAGTCACTGGTTTCCTCACAAATACCAGCTTTGAAAAATCATTCTGACACAACCTAACAATACCTTCCCAACTTTTTTTCTAAAAATGTGTTACAAAAGTCAAGCCAGACCCACTCGGAACTTCAGTGAGTCTTCAATGTACCTTCTTATGTTCTCTGGAAACAGGGTGGTTTCTGATGTTGCCAATTTAGCACGAAGCACAACGCAGCATCGTACAGAAACAGTCTGAGGTCCTACACAGGAAGCTGCCAAAAACATATTCTGTCCATATTTTTGGTCATTAAACTGCCATTAAATAGCACTAGCAAAATACAATGCCCATAAGCCTATTATAATTACCACTCGAACACAGATGAACTAATAACTATAATAACTATATAATATATATAAGCATAATAACTATAGCAATAATAAATATACATACCACAAAAACCACGTGACTATAAGGTTGGAAGTGGCAGGAAAATGATGAGCAGAGCACAGAACACAAAAATTTAAGAGGAGCACGTAACACTACTAACAGAGATTTACCACTTTCTGCGTGTCGTAAAATGTGTAATAAAGAAATGTGTCACTAATTCCATGTCTGTGTCAATTGCACTTCATTCGTATGTAGTAGGTAGGGAAGTATGTTAGCCAACACAATCTTCGAACTAGCTTCAGGTGACATGACAAAAAAGTGAGCCACAGCCATGCATCATAAATAGGGCCTGACTTTTTAGGGTTAAACCCGTATCCGCCCGATATTTACCCCCCCCCGAACGAAATCTGTAAAATTCGGGTTTAACCCGAATCTACCCGAAAACATCCGGGTCGCGTGGCACACTCGTAAGCGTGCATTAAAATAAAGTTTGATAACACTGCTAAACATTAGTTCCACGTTAAGACAAATTTATATTAAACAAAGAAAAAATCACCCGAATACACCCGAATTCCTGACGACAGAATATGCCGTAACGGGATTTAACCCGAATACAGCCCGAATTTTCAAACGAAAAATATCACCCGATATTTACCCCCCGAATTTGGCCAAAAATAAAACCCAAAAAAAGTCAGGCCCTAATCATAAATATACATCTTTCGTCTGGAGTATAATAACTTTATCCCTCCAGCGTTTAGATGTATGTTCTTCTGGTGTGTGTGTGTGCACTGTTGGTCATTTTATTACGGCAAGTCACATTTCAGTAAGCCACAGCGTGTCGTTTACGTACGATGCTAAAGCTACGTCCACTCACAGCACACCACCTCTCGTAAAGTGGACAACAAAAATGTTGGCACTTAACAGATCTGCAGCAACCCCCTTTCCACTTCGACCCAGGCGACTTCGAAACACCCACATTCACATAATGCCCATTTCCATTGTTCCGAGAGCAGCAGTATTCATCACTGAAGTGCCTCGAACTTCTTAACATACTGATAGTGCTCACGCAATGTGGCTAAGATGCCGCCCTCTGCCTTAATTGGATCGTTCTTACCATAGTACAAGTCCCCTCCCGAGAGTGTCGTCATGTGGCCACCCAGGGCATTTAAAACTGCATTTCCAGCACAAATGTCCCACTTTTTGATGAGCGTCGTGTGTATGTAGGCGTCTACCTTTCCTGACGCTACTTCGAGCGCTTTGTAGCCTGCAAAACAGAAGTGGAGTGTTTGTAATTTGCAATAAATTCTTTCACTGCTCCGCTCGCAGCAGGAACATATGCCATCAATATTAACCAACATCCACCAGTCGAACTTCTGTAGGCAATAAGGGGATAAGTCCCAAAAAATGCCAAACTGAGAAAGCTTCGAGTGAATATTAGGTAAAGTAGCTGCAGCCGGGTTTTCCTGAATAACACAAAATGCAAAAGGTGTAACATATATGTATGTGTCTACTCTACATGCATGTCTGGTTAGCATCGTTTTGGGGAATCGGGTGCTATATACACACGAGAAATCGGGCGCTACGATCTCTGTTTGATATGTCATCGGGGAATTTTCGGGTGAAACGAGCATATGAAAGCACATGAAACAAGCCACTGCTATGACACTGTGACGACAAACAAGAATCTTTATATTTCCGCTCGGAACTGGGGCAGTTAATGACAGTGCTATTCAAACACTTGCCCGATTGATTGATTGATTGATTATGTGTTTAATGGAGCTCCACAAAAGCTCGTCTTTGACTCCTGCAGGAGGGGATTATAAAAGGAGGACAAATAGGTTGTCACAAATAGCTCTCTTTACTGATATTATGATCCACTTTTCCGACGATTTACCTACAACGACAAGTTGAAGGACCGCAAGGATTTTGGGTAGATATTGGGTTTTACCCGAATTCCGGAAAACTTATTCGGGGGGGAACTATAGTGAAAAATCGGGTTTAACCCGAAAACGGAGAACCCTAGATATTTAGTACTCAATATTTGGTACTCGACAGTCAAGAGCTCCCCATGATAAATGCAGGCGACTATGATAAGATTATAACAGCAGTTATACCTGCACCACCAGCTGGTATAATTTCTGCAGACGGTCCAAGGACTTCTCTAGCCATTGTCTGCACTGTCCCAGCGTGTGACCTTGACACAATTATGACCGGGTGCTCACGTTTGGCTTCAGAATGTGTCTTCAATGTGGACGAAATCTGATGACCCACCCAGGCCCAAGCTGGAATGGTATGAAACCCAGTGCTTTAACATACGACAAAGAAAAAAGTGTTTACAGTAGTTTACAGGTAGGAAATTTACTTTCGTTAAGAAAAGCTCAACGCTTCACCCAAATTCCATGAACACATTGAAAAACTTTGAATCACTCATGCATCACATGTGCTTTTGGACCTTCTGTCCCAAATACCCCACGCATAGAAATGGCAGCAGGTGTTGCCACTGGCACAAGTGTTACGCAGCTGGGTGGCATTGGACAACGAACGACATCACAGAACAGGGTCCCAATACAACATGCGGACTGCAGAGGAAATCCAGCTGTCGCGCTCACATACAGTCCATGCATGCATGCAGTTCAAAAGCTGGCTTACGATACGTCTGAACAATACACGCAATATCTTCAAAATACTTGCCTGTTTCATTCATGAAGGGCTTGTGAATAACACCAATCACTGGCTGACCATCCACAGCAACACATACCATTGTTGTCACGTAGTTAAGCAGATTTTCTGCATGACGACAGCAAGTCATTCAACTGTTAGCCCATGATAGATAAGAGCAGGATATGAATACCTGTGTACTCTTGTGTTGCATCTAACGGGTCAATCCAGACTGTAACCCTCTCACGAGGCACAGTAACGTCGTCAAGAGCAATACCTTTCACGGACTCTGGTTTGACGGACTTCAAATCTGGTATGTTGTCAGGTACAGTTGAATCGTGTTCCTCCGATATTATCTGGGAAATTTAGACGCGTTGTATGCACGCGGAAACATAAAACAATGTGTCGCGTGCAACGAGAGGTCTGTCTAAATGTTCACAATTTTACGATACTTACATGGACACCGGGAAATGCCTGAGACAACCCATGATACATGACTTCATGCGATCTCAAGTCGCCGTCCGTCAGAGGGTCATTGGCACCTTCTTTCGTTTTACCTTTGCTCTTCTCACTTAATAAATTGCTTCGTCTAACTAATCTAACTTCATTTCCGCCTCTTTCAGCCGCAGCTATTGCGACAATAAGCAGTTCTTGCAAACTAACATGAGATGCGTGAGATGATGCCAAGTAATCGTACGATTCCCTTATGTAGCTCTTCGACGAGGACAAATAAATACCAATAATAATTAGACCAGCACAGCACGCACAAATAATGACGGGTCTATTAAATCTCATGTTCGGAATCATCGCACAGTTCCAACTTCGGAACCATCTAACCGCAATAAAACTGCAAGCAAAATGACAACGTGAGCAACATAAACAGTAGCACGTGACCAAGCAAGCACACAGGATGATCGTTGACCCGTGGCGCTGCATTCCAGCTCCTGCGCTCCTGCCGCTGGTCCCTGTAATTTTCATTTGTTCCATACCTTCAAATAGGACTGCTTATCTTCCTGAGTACAATTTTATAATAAACTAAAATCAAATTGCCATTTTTTTACACGCGTGCTACTAGCTTTGTGCCAAATGTCTCCGTTCTTTTCCGATTCGAAACTTGCGCATGGCGTTCACAAATGTAACACCTTATACATGAAAGAGCAGGCCTTGAATCGGATTGCGGGCTCTAAACAAAGTTTTGGAACTGACAAGACGCTAGATCCTGAGGGGTATCATTGCCGCGTCACTCACTCTTCCAGGTGCTTCCGCGCAAAAATGTAGCTCCTACTTCTCATTGGCTGCTGTGTGGGACGCCTTGGATTCTAGTTGCCTCCGCGGGAAAAATGAAGCCATTATTTCAATTTCATCTATTTTTGTTGTACTGTTTATTAATAGGCCTGTTCTTTCACACGAATGTTGCACGGACGATCTTTTTCGCGTTGTTGAAATACTGGGAACTTTTTGCCTGCTTTGTAGTTTGTTGGGTTTGTGTGTTGAAGGTTGAAGCCGTCATGGCTATAGAA
Source organism: Ornithodoros turicata (assembly GCF_037126465.1). NCBI lineage: Eukaryota > Metazoa > Arthropoda > Arachnida > Ixodida > Argasidae > Ornithodoros > Ornithodoros turicata. The sequence continues at coordinate 7,231,812 of NC_088206.1, read as the reverse complement.
GCCGCTCATATTCGAAACGTTGAAAGTGTATCGGAAGCATGCGAAGCACTTTGTAATTTGTCAGGGGTACTGTGCATCACCACTATGTTTCTCATGGGTCATCATGAGGGACCTCACGCCAGTGATATGAATTTGATGAAACAAATGGGGTTAAAGTCAACTCTTTTTCGAGAAGCAAATGAAATCATTATATGTATCCAGAATTACAGTTTTTTCTGTATTTATTTATTTCTGCTATTACGCAACAACGCCTTACGACATTACTGTGGCGGGGATACATACAAATAAAAGTAAGCAATAAGTACAGCAAAGAAAAACTGAAAAGCACACATGTATATAAAACAACACGTACTCAGGTCCCGAACAAATCAGCTCTATACATCCGTTGGGCTAAATTTTCCTGTGATGATCAATCTCGATGAGATGTACGATGGAGGTTCCAAGTAATTAAAGGAGGTTCCTTTGTCATACTAATTTTATTAGTAGTAACCTTATCTAAAAATTGCAAACGTAACTGTTGTTTCCTTGTCGACAAACTATCCCAACCTAATCTGGACTTTATCTCGCTTATACTAACATCCATGCAACCCATCTAGCCGCAATATTCTGAACCCTCTCTAGTTCCTGCATTTAAAACATTTCGGGCGGATCGCGTACTGTACATGCACAATCCAAAGTAGGGCGAATCTGTATGCACCCCTTTTAACTCGAGTACTATGTCCGTTTAATATTATGGAACACAAAGTGAAAGCATCTTTCTCGCTTATTTGCCTCTTTTCATGCCAAATCAAATCCCATTTCAAATCCGGGTTTGTCAAATCCTCTGCAGAATCCAGAAATTTGGGGAATTTGATAGAAAACATGGCCAGGTGGTGAACTTAAGAGCATCCGGCTGCTATTCACTGAAAGTATATCGTGCCAGGTTAGCCTGAGAGATGAATGACAGTTAGTTAGCGATAAATAAGTTTCAAATTTACAAATGTAACCAAACTAACGCAGACACTTGGGGTAAATGGTGCGGTGTAAAAACAGCACAAAGAAAGAGAGAGATACACACCACGACGCCGAACGTCTAACCGATTTAATAAAAGGAAAAATATACATATACAACAATTATTGTCATTATCTGATTCTTCCCGCAATTACAATTTTCTGGCATTTTCCACCAAACTGTACACTTTCCTACGCTTGGGAACCGGTCCTGCAGTAAAAATGTAAAGATATCAAGAAAATATGAGGAATATTTCAGATTTCGAAGAATACAAGTTGTAGTCCGGGTGCAATATGTCACGAGGAGCTTTTACAATTTCGCTGCAATACCACACTACTATATTGAAAACAATGATCATGTATGAACAAATTAATATAGTGCAAGAGAACTGATGTACTCTATAACATTTTTTTTAGTTCGTATTCGAGTCTTGTATCGTCCTCGTCGTCTTCTGGGTTCTTCAAACTCAAGGGAGGGGGGGATATGCTTATTGAGAAAAAAGAGGCAAGGAAAGGAATGCTACATGGGAATGATACATCTTTCAATAGCGTTGTGTCCAGCTAGACAAAAAGTCCAAGTGCAAATTGCCGAAAATCTGCCGGAGATCGGTATTTGGTTGGCACAAGTCGCTGCAACTTGGGCTGACGTCGTCATAATGTCACCTGCGAAGGCAGTTCGTAAACTGCGTTTTGCTCAAAGCAGTGGCCTAGTCCAAAAATATTTCTGGAGGAGTTCTATGGGGACTTTACATGGGTGAGGAGGATTTCATTATCATCTCTTCCAAATGCACTAACCAAACTTACAATTTGGGAGGGGGGGGGGGGGGGGGGGGTAAACCCCAAACAGCAGCTGCTGCTCGAAACAACAAAGCAACGATGCTAGTCTATGTCGTTCAATTCGATGTACACAAGTCCATTTCTACATTTTTTCTTCAGCTTGCAAAATTATTTTCAGCCAAGGTGAAAACCAGCTTCATACTTTGAGCCATAATGACACGGAAAGCATTACTTAAACGAGCAGGAATTTCCATTTCCTACTCGTTTGTAATGTGTATAACCTTTGACAATAACAGCTATCGAGCAGGTTGGTACGTATACATATCTATTCCAATAGCGGCAAAACGATGTTAAGACAGGTCACACACGACCAGCAGCAGCACTTTCAACCTTTGGATTTGATTTTTGCAATATACACACCTGCCAGATACAGTGTAAGGCACACTGGTGTTATAGAATAGAACATCGCGTAGAGGGGTGCAGAAGCTGCATGGCATACCTCATAACCATGCTTGGTTGAGAATCTTATTAGATTTGGACCATACTTGGCCCATCATTGCTGGTGCCTCATGGGACGCTATCTAGCCAACTAATGCCCGACTAGAAACCAAGATTGGTTCTACAATGGCCCCAACGGCATTGCATACTGGTCCCTGTGTTTGTTAGGACGGTTTGTCACATACTGGCCCAAAGTTGGCGGTATTCAGTTGGCCGAGTAAGGCCGATGTCAATCAAAGCTTGGCCGAACCCTCTTTTTCGCAAGCTCGGCCCAACTAGGCCGAACAACGATTAGGTATAGGAATGTCGTTTTTCTCCATGGGAAGCACATTGTCCTGCTTACTGCTAACAGATTCGTTCATAAATTTGGCCCCGTGCCCCGTGTGTTTCTTTTAAATACAGACAGGCAAGCTTTGTGCTGATGGCATGTATACAGTTTATTTATTTATTTATTTACCCTCAGGGATACAGCATTAAACAGGGGAGGGGCTTGAAACAAAGCAGGAACAATGTGGAATACAATAAAAAAAATAATAAAAAAACAACAACAACACAACGAACCAAAAACACGAGCATAGATAGTATCACTGGTGGACAATCAGATTAGTATATGTAAAGCTTAAATAATCTTACGCTGCATTCACGTGGTCGTGAAGCAGTTTACTGAACTGTCTACCGTCAGTGATGGAGGTAAGGTGACCCGGGAGATGATTCCATTCCAGTGAGGTTTTAGGTAAAAGTGAGTCAAAACACGTTTTAGTAGTGCAGGATGGGACACCAACTTTCTGGCGATGATCAAGCCTTGATGAGACGTATGATGGATGTACAATTAAATGGAGTTTTAGCGTTTCGTTGTAGTAATATATCTTATGGAACAGACACAGTCGAGCAAACTGGCGGCGAACAGTCAAGGAAGATAGGTTAAGGGCTGATTTCATCGCAGTGACACTGGCTGTACGACTATAATTTCCGAGAATAAACCGTGCAGCACGGTTCTGAACCATTTCCAGTTGGTGAATGAGTGATTGTTGCCCTGGATCCCACACCGAAGCGGCATACTCTAATTTAGGAAGAATTAGCGTTCGGTAGAGTGTTAGTTTAGTTTCCCTTCAGTTGACGATTGAACCCCTGTATGCAAGAAGGGGATAAGTCGAAAAATCCCAAACCGAAAAAACTTCGAGTATTTGGTGAAGTAACTGCAGCCGGGTTACCTCGACTAATGCAATGGAAAATGTGTAACATATATGTTTGTGTTTTTTGGGTCTGTGAGTTAGCAGAAATTGTCCGTGAGCATGGTACATCATTTTCCAATGTAACACCGCATGCACACACCCTTATCGCGCAAATACAAGCAGCTTTCACAAGTCGTACTTTGATTGCTGGAGAACCAGGTAGGGTGAAGTCACCTGTGCGTTGCAGAGCAGTCTAGGTCGAGCGTATCGTGCTGCTAAACGAGCACAATCTTGAAAATATATCGTAGGTGACCAGCATAATATGACTTATTAGCTTAGTGCTCACGTTTTTTTTTCTTCTTTCTTTTCGATTACAACGCTCAGTATCACTGCCGACACAGTCGTGTTAGTTAGGAAGAACGTGTTTTTCGAGTGGAAGCCGCAGTTCAATTTAAGCTATCATTTGTATGCGTGTGTAGAAAAGGGGCAAGACCTGGCTGCCCATCCTATTAACACACATACATTTCTCGTTTCTTACCCTCCTGTAACAGGTCAATAAATTGCAATACGGTCCTAAATTTTCTATGGCAGGTACATGTTGGTATGTGGACGTCATTGCAGCAAAAATACACGAAAGGGGATTGCATTACATGCATGGCTTGCTTATTGCATACAGAGGATCAATTACTTTATATATGGTTATCTCTAAATTAAAAACCCGAGACTGGGGGACAAAAAACGACAAGCTTGTCTGTGTTATGGATCTATACCACCAGCTCGCTTGCTAACTCTCTATCCTCTCGGTACTGTGTATATATTTTTGTCATTTTCTTTGGGGACTGTGTTGCACGATTTACCCTAAACATACCCGATCATCGTGATCATTTTGTGACCTTAGTATCAATAAAGAAGTATCCTTGATCGAAGACAATTTGTCGCCTTCTCTTATGTTTTTGTCATTTTTATCTGCCCCTCTCCCTTTCTACTTAATCTGCATATCAATATACTTTGGTTACGGACACTTCACTTTTTGTAACCAGTTGGAAGGAGAAGTGGTCACGAGATAAGGGTATTTCGAGGCTGTCGGGATCCGGGGCCCAAGAGCAGTGGCAATCATATAATGCCGAAAATCATGAGACCGAACTATCAGAAAGCTGGCAAGTCGGAAGACAGACCTATCGAAAAACCGAACAAAGAGGAGCCCTAAGATATGAAAAGCATTAAAAAGTACAATTACTACATAAAGTGTACTTTCACTAAGTCGACGTTATATGTGAATTGCTGTAGCAAATGAATCATAAACAAAAGAAAGAAAGAAGAAAGGACAGAAATCACGGGACCTGCGGTGTTGGATATACGTATATAAACTCAATAAACTGCAAACTAAATTTTGAACATCTGTCAAAGAAATTCTAAAAAAATCTTGGGGGCGACACGTGATTCACATTTACCACCTGCACTTGTGTCTGTTTTCCCACGGTGGTGGTTCCCCGGAAAAACCCGTTCATGTCTTTGGAAGACTTGCTTTGTGCATGAGCTATGGTGCTTTTGCGCAGAAATAGGACAGCGTTATGTTTCTGATCCTTGTTGTTTAGTTTCGAAAGCGATTGCCCTATCTACAGGGATCTCAAACACGCGGCCTCTTGGCCATCAAAGAGAACGAAGCTACCCTCTCGAAATTTAAAGACGAATTAGGAGAACAGATTTTCAGGCATTGTTTTCAGCCTGGCCCCAGTACTGCTGCTGCGCAGTCCAAGTTAGGTAGAATACACTGCATGCGAGCAGTCCTTGTGGCTCTCGAACCTCACAAAATTACGGACACGGCAACCTGGTATTCGCGTGCGGTATGGTATACTAGCACACCGTAGCTAATGCGAGGATTGAGTCGATCTTCTGTCCATCCTAATTCTTATACTATATCAAATAGTGACATTAAAACCCGGCTTTTGAAAGAACTCAGCCAAAAAGAAAAGCAAACTGTCAGTTCGAAAGAGAGGTAGTCGAAGTGGCTGAAATAAGAAGTGGCTCTTCCAGTTGAAGCTTCTATTTGTTTGATGGATAAGAAACTTGAATTTTTATTCAAATCATAGGCATTTTTTTTCACTTGTGTCACCCCTTATCACTACGATGGTTTTGTTTGCACATGCCTAAAAATGTCATTTTGAGGGTCTTTTCTGACATACTTGTACAGACTTCGACTACGGAGCTACGGCAGACAAGGACAGCAGGAAAAGATCACCACTAGGCAAAACCCCCAATCCCAACGTTCAACCTTCCTTTTCTCTTTTTCCAGAAATAAACCAGTTGATTATGGAGTAGTGTATTGTCCTTGTCTGCCGTAGCTCCGTAGTCTAAGATGTCATACCAACTAGCCCACTCTACATTGTTAATCAGTTTTATACTTGTAAAGTGCTGGACAAAAGCTTAACATGCTCTGGCACACTCCTCCCTCCGAGTGACAAGCTGGCAGCGAATGGTATCGTACGGACTTGCATACAGGTGACTGGGCTACCTATACGCGCATGTCTACTTGCATACAGGTGACTGGGCTACCTATACGCGCATGTCTAAGTCTGTACGGTCCCATTTGCTGTCACTCTGAGGAAGGAATGCGCCGGAGCGTGTTCTCTAACATTTGTCTAGTACTGTACTCGTTGTTTTGACATGGTGGGATAGCAGTGCACCTGCGCACATGACTGCGTCGGGTTTCTTACCATTATAGTTTAGTTGTAAGCAGCTCTGTCCCTCCATTGTCCCATCTGTATGCTCTTGTTCCCTTTTGCAGTTATGTACCAACTGGCCCAAATTTCTGCACTTCTCATTAAACACAACATAGCAAACCCGAAGCCATAACCCACTGTGAATATGCCAGCTAGCTCTTTCTCTTTGATTTTCTATACTTATTTTCCAACTGTGAACTAAGGCAGCAATACAGTAAGTAAATGGATAATTCGGAGTGCTACTGAACATTCTCCTAAGCCTTTGTGAAGGTCGAATAGTTTTTCATACTATCAGCACTCTATTTGGAAGGCCGCCCATTTATTGGCGTTAGCCTAGTAAGCCCATTAATTTTTGGTGTTATCCACTATCCGGCTCCACAATAACTATGTCGGTCCTGTTTTTGTGTACAATGTTATGTATGATATACCAAAGTTTTATGGTAACTACAATCGTTTCTTTTCCTTGTGGCCCTGCATGATGTGGTCGAAAGTCAATATGCCCTGTGGCTCCAATGGCGTTCTTAGGACCCAAATATACTGTCTAGGTAAAGTTTTGTCCTCAGTGCCACGGGGGTTCAATGATATAGACTGGCACACAATTATGTCAAGTACACCCAAAGACCTTTTTTCAAATTCTCGTATTATTGGACTACACAAAAAGAACTACCTTTACAGTACGGAGAGAAAGGGGAAAAATGGAGGCGTCCAGTACATTCTCCACCTCACTTTTGTTGAGAAACGGTGATAGCTTTTGCAAAAGACATAGAACAGACATAGTACAGGTCTCTCGCAACAACCTCGACATTTTCTGCTTCATATTTTCTGTGCGAATGAATAACAGGAGTTATAGTCGGTTCCACATACTGTTCACCTTAGCAATGTGTTCTGTGATGCATACTTTGACCATCCAAAAAGTGGCAGAACATGACTCCTTCAACTCTAAATATTACTGTCATCAAAAATACAGTGCTTAGTGAAATGTATGGCATTTGCAACTGCAATGATTGTTTTCTATCAGCACTGTTGTAGCCATCATGCTTGAGTTATGGTTAGTTCAGTGATCTTCTATCACCGTCAGGGTTTCTTCTACCAGCAGAACGCTAGCCATTCTGGCAAACATATGGTGGCCCTGACAAGGGCCGTTTGTTTACTTCGTCCAGGTCTGCTGCTTCTTCTCTAGTGCACCATGAAGCTACTGAAGAATTCCTTAGCATGACCACAGTCCATCTTCTAGTGTCTATAGTTCCCTACGGGAGCACACTGTTGGCATAAGACAATCCGTGGGGTGGGGCATCGTCATGCAGCTGGTGCCTGTGGGATGCCCTGGACAGCATTCAGACATGAATGCAAAAGGCCAATCCTGTGGGAGTGGCGCACTTGATTACAGTGTGCCACCAGAGGCCTTCTGTTGGGTCAGCTCTGTTTGAAGAACTTGAACTGAAAGTAAAACATAATTGTGAGTAGTGTGAAATTACTGAGAATTATAAGTAAAGCATGTCAGTTACGAATCTGTCAGCTCAGCACGAGAACAATTGGGTGCCTGCTTTGGTTGGCCTTGTGAGGAGTAGCATAAGCAGGGGTATGCAAATTCTCCAATAGAATCCCAATATTTCTCTCTATCCCATACCCAATTCATATATCGCATCTGACAGTCCTGGCCTTTTTGGTCAGCTACAGGGGTTCCACCTGGAAACAATAGAAAGAAATGCATTTAGGCAACAAAAAGCTTCAAGATTGCAGCTTTTAACATGCTGGATAGCATTTCACTCTCCGTAATTATCATTTGCAAGCCTAAGGTTTTGGCAATGTCATTCATAAAATCCTCTATAATTTTTGAAAATTAAACCATCTGATCACTCACTGTGGCATTTGTAAGCTATCAAAGGCCACATGAGAAAAGAAGAATATTGTTTGATTGTTCAAATCGGATCGGGGCTTAAAACCTGAGGGGTATCATTCGTAACTGCTGCTTGACCGCAGGGTTTTGAGCCCTAAATTCTAACTGTATCACACGTTAAATCACTCATTGAGGCTTGTATAAGCTATCGAAGCTGCACGAGAACAGGAAAACGTCGTTCGGTTGCTGTAATTTGGTCGAAGCTTAAAACCTGAGGGGTATCATTCGGAACTGCTGCTTGACTGCAGGGTTTTTAGCCCTAAATTCTAACTGTATCACACGTTAAGTCACTTACTGAGGCTTGTATAAGCTATCGAAAGCTGCACAAGAACAGGAAAACGTCGTTCTGTTGTTGTGTCTTGATCTGAGCTTAAAACCTGAGGGGTATCATTCGTAACTGCTGCTTGACCGCGGAGTTTTGAGCCCTAAATTCTAACTGTATCACACGTTAAATCATCACTGAGGCTATTTATAAGCTATCGAAGACTATATGAGAACAGATAAACTTTTTTGGTTGTCCAAATTTGATCGTCGCATCATTCAGCACTGTTGCCTGCAAATCTACCGAAATTGAACTTATTTAACTGATTTCACCACAGCTGAAACAGGTCGCGAATGCTTCACTAAAAATTCGGGAGTACAAACACCAAGGAACTAAAATTACTTACCTCCATGTGGTAATTAGCATGAAACAAGAAGCACAACACACAACACGTCAACCCACGACAGCGCGAAACCGACGACTGAGAACAATCGATGTCTTCATGCGCTGACCAGGGCACTACATTCATAGCCACCGCCGCCGAGGCGTACGAACACAACGAATGATACCCCTCAGGATCTAGCGCCTCCCTTGGAACTGAGGGTTCATATTTTCGCATATCCTTTGGTTTGTAGTGGTATCGGGGTCTTGCGTTTGTGCCTTGGATATATGGGTGTCGCTGAGCAATGAATCAGCTGGATACCCGATCAGGCCACTGAAAGCGGCCCCTCAACGCGACATTATGGCGTCAATGCAGGTATGCTTCGAGGGCTCAATTTTTGACTGTTTCACAATCGTTGCTTCTCGCTTTTGACATATGATGGGATCGCTCTTTCTTCGGCCTCGACGCACATTGTAACAGCATAGCCGCGCTGTTTTCATTGTGCAAAGCGCAATTGAAAATGTCATCCCGGCAGCTTACCGATTTAGATGGAATCATCAACTGTAATTGTTTAGATTCAAGACTTTTGTGCACCTAACCACGTCGCGAAAGTACGTCTCTCATCAGACAACGAACGAAACGGAGTTCCGTATCATTGGGTCAGTGTGCTTTGTATATGCATGAGCGTGAACGTTGTAATTCACCTTACTTAGGTGTGAACAACACGCTTTCAGTCAGTCGCAGCGAAAGAGGTCCCGAAGTAATGAAATAACGCCAGATGTTCAGTTGTCTTACTGCGAAATTAGTAGCCATCGTTTGGTGTTTCTCGTGCCCCGTTTTCATATAAATTTCAGGGTCTTGTTCAAGTTTGAACAAATGCATGCCAAAGTCTAATGGAACCCACCTCTGCTACAACGAGCGTGGGAGCGCTCAACACAGTATGTTTTCGTCACTTTCAAATATAGCGTTAACATGCAGATAGAGCCGTTGTCTGCGTTGATATGCTACGATGACAAACCCGACATTGTTATTCGTGTCGACTGTGTAATTTCTATTACCTATATTGTTCCAGCTTTCGTGGTGAATGCAGGAAAGCGTTTTGAACAAGCCGTAATAATCTTTTTATAAGCCATCAAGTTTCTTCAATTGCATGTTTGCTGCTGTATATAGTGAATGGCTAATTTGAAAAAGTAATGATCCAAATGCCGGTGCCTTCATTGCCAAAGAACCATTGATGAGAAACAACTAATATAAACGAATTTTTCTCCAACTGTTCTGAGCCGTGAAACTACCCATTCTCGATTCTCCATCCTCACTTTGCCCTTCTTGGACAGGCTTTCTTGTTCTAACCCATGTCAAGACGCCCTTGCTCAAAACACCTTATGTGGGTACTAATTACTAATTAACTAAGGAGCAATTAATTACAAGTAATTTGGATGCAGTAATTAATTATTGTATCTAAATACTTTCAGAAATGAGTAACTGTAACAAATTACATTTTGTGTATAGCTTGTACTCAAGGCGTCACTGAAGTCATTAGTGCGAAAAATGGTATCCCTCGCTATCTCCTACGATGGTTCCATGCGCGTGGGCCGTTCTTCGGCATGAAGGGCAAGACATTAATGATCCCAATGTAGATTACCTGATTGGGATACTCTGTGAACACGTGGGTGGAAGGATATTTCACAGCACAGCAGTGGAACCACAACGGAAACTGCGGTTTGAGGACCAACAACAACGTGGAAGCCTGGCACCGATCACTCAGTGCACAAGTGAACAAAGTCGATGCGCAATATTTACACTTTCATCGACTTAACCAAAAAGGACGAAGCACCGAACCACATTTGCCAGCGGCAGCTTACTCACGGTGGGAGCCTCTGTGCCCGAGGGCGCCGAAGTGGGTGAATAATAAAAAGTTGAAATATCTCGGAAGGGGACCTCAGTGATGGAAGACTTACTATGTGTAGTGCGCGCAGCATGCTGCCACGGTATTAAATAACGAAATTGCACCACGAAGGGAGTTTTGAGAGAGGTTAAGGAGGCGACGGGTAGAAACGGGAATGGGTAGTTTCTGTAAACGGCCGCACCAGTCTCGGTTACTACCGGTGGATACAGCATTGCACGAGTGTTCTAGAAATCCAGGTTAAAGCCCTGGCAGAAGCACAATGTTTTTACCAACCGATTTAAATCGAATAACAGAGTTTTCACGCTTGTTCTTGCGTACATATCTTGGGTTGATGTTAGAACAAAGAGCAAAAATTTAATTTAGGTAACGGTACAACAAGCCACTACATGCACATTTGTTACAGAAACGTTTGCAGAAGGAATTGATGTCAATGCAAAAGGAACCCCCGCCGGGAGTCAGTATAAATGCCAACAACATTGGAGCTAATTTAACGCAGTACGTATCCTCCTCATATCTCTCCTTCGTCTCTTTGAAATCGAGCTTACGTCAGTGTTTCCTCGCTCAGATGGGTAGTCGACATGGAAGGAGCCACGGGTACCCTCTACGAAGGCGAAAAGTTTCAGCTGTTATTTAAGTTCAGCCCAAAGTACCCTTTCGATTCACCCGAGGTGAGCGCCTTCCAGGCGTTGCTCTCGTACCGTCACCCTAAACCCGGTGGGTTATTTTACAGGTGACTTTTATAGGAAGCAACATCCCAATCCATCCCCACGTGTACAGCAACGGCCACATCTGTCTCTCGATCCTGACGGACGACTGGTCTCCGGCACTCAGTGTGCAGTCCGTGTGTCTCAGTATTGTCTCTATGCTGTCCAGCTGCAAGGAAAAGGTTTCGACGCTTTATTTCTTCTGTTCGTACCACGACCTTACTAGATTATAACTAGAGCCTGAAGTTTTCGGGAAATTTTTTTTTTCTAAATTCGGGGGGTTAAAATGGGGTAAATAAACATGTGCACTAAATTCATGCGAATTCGGGTGAAAAAAACTTCCATTACGCTAAAATCGGGGAGAAATCGGGCTCAGTTATTCAAACTAACAGTAGCGGTTTGGTACAAACGGTGATGTAACTGCATTTTTCTGCCAAACAAGTAAGTTGGTGCATTCCTACAGACATCCCAGAGAGGGCAATTTGCCTGGTAAAAATCGGGTTTCACCCTAAAGAGGCAACCTTCAATTCGGGGTGCAAATTCGGGGAAGAATCGGGTAAAACCCTAAAACTTCAGGCTCTAATTATAACGCCCATGTCACAGGCACCCCTTCCCTCATCGGCCCGGTTATTGCTTCCTCGACTTCTGCAATACTTTGTGCTTCACCTCACCTTAGTATTTTTGTACAAAAACGGTGGATGTCCTACGGAAGATGTTGATTATCATCATCATTCTACGTATTTTCGTAGGAGCTGTCACTGTCGTCTGCTACGGTAGTTGTACGTCCGCATCTGCGCGTTCAAATTTCTATTGTCCAATCACGGCGTAGATCTTGCAGGCCGATGAGTAGCGCCCCCTAGCGGATCGTGCGGATGGGCTCCCCATCGCGGTTGCCGATTGTGACGTGGTCGGTATAATCTGGCAGGTCATGGTTAGCTCACGATTGTTGCTTCCAGAAAGTGCAATGTGCGATCCCTTCAAGTTATGCACATTTTGATTACACAATACGTACAAGGGTGCATCTTACCAGGCACAAACCTTGCAAACTGGTGCACAGCTGAGGGGTTCCCTCCTATTAAATTTTCCAGCCATTATCCTATTGTACGGATAAAATAACAAATATACAGCAAGTGCCTGACTGTGCTCATTAAATGCCTAATTTTCTTAGCTTTGGGGAAGTTTTGTTGTTGGGCACGGATGCTTGTGGCAGCGCCGTCGACAGGTGACAGAAGCTATTTTTCTTCTGCTCCCCTTTCCAATGCCATAATTATTGATACAACTTAAAAGGTACAACAGTACAACAACAATAAAAGGTTATGAGTAGAGCCTGAAGTTGTCGGGAAATATTTTTTTCTAAATTCGGGGGGTAAATATCAGTAAAAAAAAACATGTGCCCTAAATTCGTGCGAATTTGGAAGAGAAACTTCCGAAGTGCTAAATTTGGGGAGAAATCTGACTCAGTTACTCAAACTAACTGCACTGGTTTGGTACAAGCGGTGACATAACTGAATTTTCTGCCAAACTGTCCATTGTGTGCATAGTGTTCATTCCTACAGACGTCCCAGTTAGGGCAATTTGGCGGGTAAAAATCAGGTTTCACCCTAAAAAGGCAACCTTCAAGCCGGGGAAGAATCTGATTAAACCCTAAAACTTCAGGCTATAGTTACGAGTGAATGCATCACATCACAGTGCTATGTTATAAGTGCAGAGGATGGCACACATGGTACATCAATGCTATCGTGCATCATGCAATGAGCCTGAACATCTCTTGTACAAGTGTGGGGGTTGGACGGCAGTGCAGTGTGACGAGGTACCTCAGTCCTAATCAAAATATAAGTAAATAAATAAATAAATAAATAAAGATGTTTTGGAATGAGGCCTTTGTCACTTTTGTCAGCTCCTTTAAACGCTTCATCTTGCTCTTTGCAGAAGAGGCCTCCAGACAACTCCCTCTACGTGAAGACGTGCAGTAAAAACCCAAAAAAGACAAAGTGGTGGTATCATGGTAAGCGAGCTTTTTATTTTTTATTTTTTTTCCTGTCCGTTAACTCGCCATAAATGATGCTCTCTTTTTTTTTTTTTTTTTCTTTTTTTTTCCTGTCGTTGCAGATGACTCTGTCTGATGTTGGATGCCAAGTAGCCTCATGTTTAACATTGTTCCATCATGCCTCACACACTGCACTGCGTTGTCTTACGGGCGAACTGGCAGACTGTCCTAAACGTCGCTCACCAGAACTTGATACGCAGTTCTTTCGGGGTTGCTTGTACAGGACAGGAACATGACATAAGCTCACCGCGATTGGGAAAATCGTGTCAAAGCTCTCTGTGCAAACATTCTTGCAAAAGCATGCTTTCCCACCTGCTGTACAGTGGGGGCTGTGAATTTTTTTTTTTTTTTTTTTTACAGCTGTGTAGCATTAAATTTGAGGTGGCCCTGTAGGTAGCGCTACAGCTTACTTTTTTTTTTTATGTAACTGACCTGGTAGGCATTTTTTAGTCTGAAAGTTTCTTTTTTTTTTTTTTTTTGAAACTGTAGTTTTATGGAACAAGATGAAATTTATGTTTTGCAATGCTGGGTTTGCATGGAGGTTCTGTGATAGCGTGTAGGCATTTCAAATCCCTCTGCTCTGACGTGCAGCACAGTTCAAAAAAAAAGAAGCACAGTATGTGTGTTGTTATTGTTTCTGGAAGCTTTTCACATGTGGGGAGTACTTTGTTAAGTCGTCCCCAAACATTCCCTGTAATACGTAGTCCTTTGGCACTATACCTAGGTAGGAATTCGTATATTGCCCCCCCTCCCCTTTCATCAGCCGAGTCACACTGCTGCACGTGTTTTTAATTTATCTGTTCCATTCAAACGCCACTAGCATTCTGCCTCTCTCTTAATTTCGTGTGCCCTTTTTATTGGACAAACATCCCTTGAAGGGATTTTTTTTTTTTTTTTTTCTAGCAGGGCACGCCGAAGTGTACAGAACATTGTGGGTTACATCCCAGTACCTTTGCTTTTACTGCACAAATAATCATCCGCATTGTTTATGCAATCTTTCACCTTTTTCCATCGCAGCTAAAAGACCTCAGAGAGTCGTCTTCTATGCTGCTTACGACTGGTATAGCCTCGCTTGTAATTAACCGACTTCCCTCAGAAAAGCTTGCCTGTATCGTGTACATGCACACATTTTTAGACGAGGTGGGAAGTGCAATACTTAAGCTGCCCTGTCCAGCGCAGGGAGTTGGTAATTCGCACAAGGAACTTCCAGCTGACGAAAAGCGTAACTAGAGCGTAACCTATTCAAGGGAGATGTGCTGTCGATGTTATGTACATAAAAGAACCGTTGGAGTTTGTGGTGGCTTCCTGTATATTCTAGTCAGACCTTTATGTGATGTGATTGAGTTTTTGTTTACAGAAAGCAACTGGCATTTCTGCTACAATGTGGCAGTGTGAAAAACTTAGTTGCAAAATGCTATGGCAATCTTGGAAGAATAATTAAATATAACCTTTGCATAATGTTACCGGGTTCATCTCAAGTAAACTATATTTTTACGAGATAGTTCATCACGACAACGCAGTTGATCTGCGGATTAATTTTGCCAACCTGAGGGTCCTCTAACGTGGGCTGAAAGCTCAACGCACGGCGCACCATATTTGAAGTCCCTCGCGGAAGACTGCATATCTAAACGACTTGTACCAAGTTGCTGACATGCTCGACCGGGATCGAACCGGCATCCGCGAGATCAAATACGGCGGACACAGTACGAACTGGTCCACCAAGGCCGGTATTTTTAACCGAAAGTGCTAATCCTCATTAACTGGTGTCTTTGTTCTCATATACATAAGTCCATGATGTATTTTTTCTCTTGCTCGCAGTATTTATTTTGGTTTTTGGTGAAGCAGGAGCAGTGCATGAGCAGCTGTTGCGATGCTGTTAAGTTTGACACTTCACATAAATTCCTTATCTTCCATTGATTTATTTGGAGAAGAATTTGGACTCTGGATCACTTTCTATGTATGCCTGTACATTTGACAGGAAAAATGCTGTACCACCTTTTCTGAGTCATGTGTGTCATAGCATTCGTTCACACATGAATGCCGGTTGCATTGCTAGAAGCATGTAGAACATAAATAAACCACCATTTGTTACGCATTTTTTTGCAGTTCTGTGCTGTTTGTCCAATTTTTTTGCCATCTATGAGTAGTCAGCAAGTAGAGGTGAGTGCAAGTTGTGGTAGGCTTTTCTTTTTCCCTCTCTATTTAACCAGTGATTTAATCTTCCCATCAGCTTTTTCTCTTGCCATCTGGCAACGGTATGAGGCTATCGGGTAGCCATGAATTTTGCTTGTTGTCAACGTTGTTAGCTGTTGGATTCTAAACCATTTTTCCCTCCTCCCCTTTTGATGCCTTTCTGCTAGTTGATGTTAGTTTCATGGAAGGCTTTAGCATTGTGGTTTGGTGCAGTGTTAAATTAATTTATAATCTATAAAAAACATTCTACGCCAAAAAACCTCATGGAACTTGAGATAGCCTCTATGCCTTGAACAAGTGACCAAAGGATTGGCTGTTTTGGACTTGCACTGTGTAAAAGGTCACTGACAAAAATATGAGGAGGTGTCCTCAGATGATGCCGCCTTCAAAGTGGAGTGGTGGTGTCTCATGCCTTCTGCCAGCATGGAATCCCTAGGTAGCTACACCACAATCAGGAAGAGGTTTCTACAACACAACACCGCCATTTCGTCATCTGCTTCAGCTGAACGAGTGGTTCCCATGAAGTTTTCTGGCAAGGTAATGGCATTAGTAACGCGTTACCTATACCATGCAAAAGAAACGAGTAATGGTAGTACGTCACAAAATTTCCATTACAAAGTAATTTTCCCCATGTCTGTGATGATGTGACATTTAACACGTGGCTCGAAACCCTATCTCATTAGGCATCACTGTATGCAAAATAGTTTTGCTCTGCAGTGATTCGTTACTGCGCATCAAATTTACAATACAAGGCACCACCACCACCACCTCTCGAAACTCTAAAACTGTGCTGCGACCTGAAGTGAACGTAAAGGAGTGTAAACGAAAACGAAGTGTGCTGCTCTCGTGCAAAGTTCACTAAAGTCTCTGAGTACACTGAGGGCAATCGAATAGAAACGTCTGCACTGCAGCTTCCCCGAAAACGACAGTCGTCTGCTCCACGGTGCACGGACGTCAGAGAATGTGCAGCCTTTTCGCATGTGCACTCGTGCTGCATTTTTTTTCAACCGAATGGTCGAGTGTTATGCAAAGGCTACACCTCCACTGAATCGAATGCAGGGCCACCGTATGCACTTTGCACTAGTTCAGAAAGTGCATGGTGAAGCGTGCACTTGCTAGCAGCCGCCGTCCAGCGTAGCGCATAGCCTTGTCAAACTTCGACAAGTTTCAACCAAGACATAGATGTCGCTGCAGAAAAAAAAAAAAGTGAGTGTTCGCCCTCTGGGGGCATTCTGCCAAACGCTGAACTGAAACAGGCCTGTTTGGCTGGCATATTTTCTTTGTGCCCGGTTTAGACACGAGTGTATTTTAAAATAATGGCCGCATTACCGAGGAGAATTATTAAGGTAAGCAGTGGCAACTTTATACGTGCCACGAAACAGATTTATCCCATCATAAACAACGTCCAGAAAATGTATTCCCGTCCTCTATGTTGATGGGTGAACATGACGTTGACATTAGGCTTGGCGTATGATAAGCCGGCAGAGTTATATCGTGCAACACCCCAAAATTACGATGAATGAAAGCCGTTTGTGCTGCAGGGGTAACCCCTGCCTTTAAGGGACGTCGACATACGCGTGGATCTCTCCTTACCTTAGAAGTATGAACTGTTCCCGTAGTGGGGCGGGGGTGCCCCATCTTTGGGTCATAGTCGACTTCTTAGAGCCGGAATTCGACTTTCGGTTACTCCTTGAGCGTCCTCGATTCATTCCTCTTGTGTATTACAATGGATCCTTGTGTGTATGATTCATATGCTGCGTTCTCTGTTCTCTACAAGGAAACTCAGCGTCTGATGGCCGAACCCGTACCGGGGATTAGTGCAATACCAGATGAGAGCAATGCTAGGTATTTTCACGTCGTCGTTGCAGGACCTGAAGGGGTTAGTATCACTGCAGCTTCATGCTTATGTAATGAGGATGGCATGTGTTTTGTATGGGAGGTTCGATCGCTGTGACGATTCACACACGTTGCGCTAAATGAAATGTAACTAACAACACAGCTCAAGAGGCTGCAGTATCGAAACTAAGCAGTACTGCAGACACAGCGCTTAAGTGATGTTGCCCATGGTTTCCTGTTTTGACGAAGCAGGCAGCATATACCTACTCCTTCTGACGGGTGGTTCAAATTCTTTTTTGTACTAAGGATCTTACGCTTGAACGTTCTTCAGTCACTGTGGCAGCGTGCACACGGGGCAACTTTTGCCTGCGAGTATGAGCAATTTTCGAGTTGCTGGCAGTCTGCCGACAGGGGCAACCTCCAGCAACTCCAAGCAGTCAGCAAGGGGAGCGTTGCCGCATGACCTCTGATGACAGTACCATATAGGTTCTTAATATGTCTGACCATGGACTTTGAGAAGAGCAAGCATAGGAATGATATTAGTTTATGTTCATGTCATTACTTCAAATACTTGATGCACATGTGCCCCTCACATGGAAGTATGAAGCTGTCCTTCATCGTTCTTGATTTCGTCCCTTGCAATTCCAGTCTCCATTTGAAGGCGGTGTTTTCAAGCTAGAGCTTTTTCTCCCTGAAGAATATCCAATGTCTGCTCCCAAGGTACGGTTCATGACAAAAATATACCATCCAAATATTGACAAGCTAGGACGTATCTGTTTGGATATCTTGAAAGGTGAGTAGGCGACACATTCACCCGTAGTCGTGTTCAACTTTAGAAGAAAAAGAAATCTAGTCCGTCAACTACATGCACCCGCTGGAAATAAGGGGACGCAATAGCGTGCCAGGAAAAATACTTCAGTGCCACCATCCGTAGGGTTGCGCACATTCTGCCGCTGGAGGGAGTGTGACCTCTCTGGTGTCCAGCCATCCTATCTGCGGAGCAGTAATATTTTGAGAGCTGAAGGACTAGGTTTGTTTTCCTCACGTTTAACGGGACTACAGTTTTAAGCCTCGCATGTAGTTACCATGTGTAGCTGGGATGGGTAACTCTTCATTCCTCTGTTGCAGACAAGTGGAGTCCGGCACTGCAAATCCGAACGGTGCTCCTCTCAATTCAGGCTCTGCTCAGTGCTCCAAATCCCGACGACCCTTTAGCAAATGACGTAGCTGAGCAGTGGAAGGTGAACGAAGCAGAAGCCATCAGGACAGGTGGGTCAAAGCAACGCCACCCAGGTACAGAAGGCCTGCGTAATGCCTCCTCTCACTGTTTCGAAAGGTGGACGTGTAAAGTCAGGATGTCAGCCAATAGATGATTTCAAAACAGGCTTCTTGTGGCTACCCATGCGGCTCGTGGCAGCTCTTCTCCGTGGCTGCTGCCGCAGAAGCACGGTTGCCATTGGCTGTCTCTTCACTGTTACATCGTGTTGTTTAATAGCGATCAGGCTTCGTTCCTAAGTGGTGTTGGTCAAACTCCTCCAAAACTGCTGAACACTAGAATCCTGCACTCAGTGGAGGTTGACTGCAAGCGAAGTACTCAGCAATTTACATTTCGTGCGTGTCAACATTGTCTACTGTTATGCATGTTACACTAGAAAGGATGTAGATTAATGCGATATCCATCTATGGAAGACATGTCGACTCTCCAGCTGCTGGAAAAATCTGCAGTGTGTGTTCTGGTTTGATTGGTTTCGAAGTCAGTCTGACCCATGGTCACTAAAAATTGAGGCAGGGCTCCCACCGCCAAACCACTAAAGTGGGTGTCAACATAGTTCACAGATTCACACAATGAAATTATTGCACTTTGCAATGCTGTGGTAGTTGAAAGGGTTATGACCACAACGTCGTTTGCACGTTTCACTGTTAAGATTTCCTTGTCCCTGTGCTTATTCCTCGAACTCGAGGAATTGTTTCCCTCATCACATCCACACCAGTGACACAACAATGAAATACTTGAAGTGTCCACATTATTTCAGCACGTAGTAAATATGCACCCTTCGCACTTGTCATTGTCCCACTCATTGCATCCACACCAGTGACGGCGACACAAACAGCTCACTGGCGACTGAAGTTTCATGGAGCAGTGGGAGCATAATTCAGTGGGAACCATGTATATATAACAGTAAAAGTTGTGATAACTAACCATTTCAAGACCTAAGGAAAGCTAGTTGCTTATTGGGCAGTGCGACAGAATGGGTGCTGACACAGGGAGTTCCGAAAGCTGCCATCGTTTCTGCCCCTATGATCTCCCTGATGATGATTTCGCGAATTTGTGTGGAAGTGCATTTTGGGAAAATTTTGCCGAACCTTAATTTTGCAGGTTCCTGCGGCAATGACATGCGTGCTGGTTTTTGTGAGAGCAGGTATCTGCAATGCCAAGCAATACAGTATGCGAATACACTATTGATATTAAGTGGCGTTTCAATTACAGAAATGTCTGATGAGGACTAATTGGTGAGAATAACAACTCATCCAAAACAATTTCAGGTCAAGACATCTGATGAAAGTGTGTGTGTCATTATACCGAGTAGCGCGAAAGGTTTTGATGTGTGCAATTTGTTTCCCAGAAAAAAAACTCGCATAAACGTAGCTTCGCGCCTTCACCCTTAACTCGCCACTCCAGCTATAATGAGGATGAGGAGGTGTGATGGCACATCACCGATGACGGCATAAGGAGACTCGTTCTGGTTTGCCGGTCAGTGGGGGTCAGCGCATTGTCCCTTTGCTGCCGTAAACCTGTTTTGCCAGTTTTCCCGGAGAATTGGGGGTAGAAGGAGCGGCCGAAGCATTACCGAGCAAGGAGAAAGGCTTTATCAGAACCCCGAACAGCCGAGTAGCGGACGACAGCGGAGTAGCAGACAACATTTCTCTAGGCCAATCAGGGAGCGTTCTCCTTATAGCGTCAGCGCGAGGTTCCAGGCAGACCACAGGCCGGTACTGCTCTTCACCACCGTTGCGCACGGTCGCTTTTTGCGGCGTATTTTAAATTCAACTTCCGCGATAATTATGACTCTGTGGTGTAAATTACTTCGCATGGTGCATCTTACTGGCAAACTTAACAGTGTTATAGGAAGAAAACTCGGTGTTAAAAATGACTTCTGTGCTGCTTTAAGTCCTCGTGAAAATTTCCGCTTTTACACTAGTTCGCTAATTACTCCTAAATCCTCTCTTTTCAGCACGAGAATGGACTAGACTATATGCCATGAATGCCTGAGAAGAAAAACAAGGCGGTTTGGAGTGTGTTTTCAGCGGCTAATGTGAAGTATCGCTACGACCACCATGACTGTCACCGCCAACAAACTGGGAAAATGTGGTGATACCAGCAGGACTACGTTGGTAGAATGTCCAAAAGTGTACATTACTATAATAATAACGTCATTGACTTTCTTTTTGCACTCGTGCACTAGACACAGAGCCTTGTACATACCTGCCATTTTTGTCCCGATGATTTGGTTGTTGCCACCAAACTGCCTGAGGCTGTCACTAGGATATTACTGTATTGGTCTTGTACAGATTTCCAATAAATTTTTATTGTTTCTTTTTGAGAAGCATAATGGCACTGCACCATTTTTTCAGCCTCCGTTTTTTAGGTCATTTGTGATTCGCTATTGGAGAACAAGGTGAATGTTGTTTTGTTTACCGAGTTTCAACACAAAAGAAACACATTGTCATCCGTGGATCTCAGTCTGTATCGGCACTGTGAACCAACCGGAGGAATATAGATGTGGGAACATGACGATCCTGCCTTCTTTTTTCTGCCTTTTGGGCACATATTTTTTGGGAGGTGGGGAGTGCTAGGAAAATCCCCAAATTGGAGAGACAGAGGACAGCTACTGTGTGTGCTTTTGAATGATGCCTTCTAAACCGTGTGCGCTAAGTAAGCTATCGGAGTGGCCTTAAGAGGAGGGTGACATCGCTGTCATGTTAGACTCTGTAGTAGCCAGATGAGGTGCTTCAATGAATGCAATCATGCATAATTCACATCGTGTGTCATCAGGCAGCCCTCTTGCTTCCAGAACAATAGACGTTCGATAAAATTTCATTACTGCAAACAGTATATCTACTCTATAGAAAAAAATGCCAGTACCTTTCCTGTTATTCATAATTTCACACAACCCAGTACATGAAATAATATTCTTTCATTGAGACAAAGTTTCTCAAATTAAATAGACCTTGAAAGGACATTTGACAAGCCTACGACCATTTTCAATTTGTTCCCCCGTGGTAAAGCATTCAACCTGTGAAATATGAAATTGAAAATCGTTCAAACAGCGAAAATATACGATATTCACCACGGCCATAAACGGCGGCAGCTACGACCCGCCTGTGAGGCGAACGGCGAACTGGTCGTGACGTCAAACACAGGGGATGTCTCCGATTGGCGGACGGTCTTTTGCAAACTTTGAAGGCAATCTTGCGAATTTCGTCACTGTCGGCAGTCGGCACAGTTCCCTTAGAAGTCGGCCCAAGACGCACATTTCCCCAGGGCGTCAGTCGTGACGTTGCCCATCTCTGTGAGGCCGACAACGGCTTGCCCTTTCACGAGCACCACCACCACCTTCGTCATGACAATGGCAAGCCCTCTCGCCATCACCACCACTCCCTCATGAAATATGTTTTAATTTTACTTGGAGCTAAGCGTGTCTAATCGTTGACACAGAAGCTTACCGGAAGTGTAATGTAGCCGTTGATTGTCGGCATGGTTACCGGAGCACGATTTCCTATCTGAGCTGCTGCTTCGTCAGAAAATGTCCCTGTCGGTGGCCTTTTGGGAGTTGCTGCGTGCAGAACGGTTTCTAGACTCTGTGTGTGTCTCATAATCTCTTCCTGCGTCGCTGACAATTTGCGTTTCGCCAACACTCATTTCGACGGCAGATGCGTCGTTTGTTGTCCAAACCGAAACCGAAACCATGCACCCACGTAGTCCGGTAGTGTGTGTGCTGCTACGATACAACGTGGTTCCGCGTCATTTATATTCTGCAAAGCAACATGCTAGCATTAGATAACCAAAAAGACACTGGAAATGTTCTAATCTCATAATTTCCGTTTGCCTTCCGCTGCATTGACTAAACGTATAAAAAAATTCAATTATGAATTACCTGCCTCTTTCACACCATTCTATGTAATGGAGAATATTTAGATGGATATTTAGATTTAGAGACGTATTTAAATGCACAAAATTTAGCGAATACTTTCCGCCGAAAATCTGCATCCGGCTCCTAGCAAATATTGTAAGGGAGCATGCTTCTCGAACAATCTAATGAATGTTGTCTATATACACGAAAAATTTGAAGCCGGCTGTCGAGACTAACAGTTGTTACGGAAAATACTCGGCACAAATGTCCGGGTTTGTTGAGTGGTCATTGCTTGATTTTGTAAAGGTGAGGCAATATGCGCATTTTTACAAATGTTACACACCATACATGTCCTCCACAAGTCATCACTTTACGTAGTTTCAGAGATTTCTAAATCACCGCTCGCGAAATTTTCGTTGCAAAAATTGCTGTACACACATCACGTTCAAAGTCTGCCGTCGCTTCAGTCAGAGTCTGTCGGCCAGGTTCAGTGACTTCTTTCTTTCTAGTTCGTTTCTTCATTTTTTCTGGCCTCTACTGCACGTGGGATAAGCTACGACCCTTTGCTATGCTATTTGTGCATGTAAATGTACAAAGACCATCCTTTTCTAGCGTCTGTTTTGTTTCCTAACAGGAACATGATATACCGTACCCACACGCGGTTGCGATAGCAAGCGGAATTTGCCCCGGAAGTAGCAGACGACGGAGCGCTTACGTCACAAATCGGCGAAACCGACATCACCTACTGGCTGAGAGGACTGGATGTTGATGACGTAAGCCCGCTTCGAAGGACGATATCCGGCGGCACGCCCCCGCTATTTTTTTGCGTGGCAACCGCGCCTCCGGTGCACTGAATACGGTTAAAAGTAGATGTGTTTATGCTAGTGAGGGATCGTGGGAATCGTTCCCGGTAGAGTACTCGGAATTCGCAAAAATCATTTTATGGCCACTATAGGCTTGGTCTGTTGTATCCAGCGGTGAGCGACTAAATTTGAAGCAGGCAGAATAAGGCAGTACGTAGCATGCAAGAAGGGCAGTGACATTCGTGCAGTGTAAAAGCTCATATAGATAGTAACTTTAAATCCGTAAATGTCTAAATTGGTTATTTCTTATTTTGCAGCCTATCTAAAAAAAAAAAGGCGTAACACAGTTGCAGTAATGTCTTCCTGAATGTTATTTCAGTGCTCTTTAGTTAATATTAATGTGCTGTTGCACTAGTGGAAACAAATAGACATACAGCGACAAAAAGCGATAGAAACATACGAGGAGAAACAATACACTATCTACGACCGAGAAATTATCCAGCAGGTGGCTGCTTCAGAATCCTACCGAATTTGTCATTGCAATCTACGCGTTTTGCGCGTGTGTCCTCACCAAATTCACCAAGTATCTAAAATAATTTTTAATTTTGAGGGGTATATGAAATCACGCGATGCCCAAATACACCGACGCGTCTGGCAACATTGCTCCTCGAATGTAATTTTTCGTCTCCGCCTCCACAACTGCTGGTGATCTTGTAATGTAGGATGGAGAGTGGAGACCCGTGTTGTTGCTGGGGAGACCGACGCCAGAGCTCGCAGTGACGTTATCTACTTGGAGAATCCGAAACTATGAAGTTTTGTGGCTTCGGAAAGTTCGTGGAAGCACGTAATGTGGCGACATCTGTATTTTGCGTGCTGAATCTTTGAGAGAGGTTGACTTAGAATTAGAGGTGCGTGTGGGTATCCGCGCGGCATGGTGGTTCGCGGATAGAAATAGGTTTGAAAATCGCGCTGATAAAGTGCGGATAAAACCGCGCGCCTCTGCGGTAGGCGCGGTATCCGCGGTATCGGCATTTTAATTTTCAGATAAGGATTAGTGTCTCTGCCGACGTCCTCTGGGGTAGACGTAATTGAAAGCACGCGGCTCTGACATTACGGCAGGCGTCTACTACGTCTACGCCAGTGAGGAAGGAGGAAGTGCAAGAGAGGTCACGTGCCCATGACTACCAATAAGAATGGCCGGAGCTGTGATGTGCCATGTTGACAAGTATATGTTCGTTTATTGAACTTGAGAGTTGACTCTTGGTAGGTGAACATGCCGCAGCGCGGCTCTCGTGACATCATCCCACTGACAGCTACTCCTGTTCTGACGTTAAAGGGTTCACCACTAGAGGTGCTCCAGAGTCGACTCCTAGCGACCTCCTCTCGATGCGGGTCGCTGGAGTCGATGACATACGATGACTATACCAGTGATTTCCCCAGAAATTCACTGCTGGGGGGGGGGGGGGGGCTGCTGAGCTTTCAAGGGGGGGGGGGAGGGATTTGCTTTGTGAAGGTTCCACTTGCGGGATTTTTCTTAGACACGGAAATAATCGTGGCATAATGCTGACATATCTGGATTGCTTTCCCGTTTTATTTGTACATGGTATTACGTTAGGACACAGTTCATTAGAATACAGATTCATTATGAACGGCATTTCAACATTAGGATGCATAATCACACGACCGACAAAGAAAAAAGACTTGCGCCTCGTCTCACGAAGCTCAATGAATACCAAGCAACCAACGGTGAAAACCTTAGACGAAAAAAGCAGAATACCTCGCTTGATTGAGTTGGGCGCAAATGGTTCTTGATGATCCACATTGAGTTTGCGTGCCCGCGCGCGTTTTTGCTCGTATTTGCGCGCAATATATGCATAGTCACTTTCATATGATTTTGGACAAACGCATGGTACGATCATCTGCATGTCTGTGGTCCTACAGCCCTAGTTTGACAGTACAGGATGTAATTCGCTGCGCCGGACTCACTACCAGAACGTGTTGGTGGCCAGCTGGCTGGGTTCACCTGAGAAATTTCAGGGGGGGGGGGGGGGTGTTGCGAAAATGCAGGGAGTGTGTACACCCCCCCTGGGGGGAATGTAGGGAAATCCCTGGACTATACGTTATTTGTTCGGCAATGCGGCACTTTAAAATATATTTTGAGTAGTTGTTGTTTTTACCATGTATATTCACACATCCAAAATCCCCACGGAATATTTTAGTGGAAGAAAACAACAACAAACCGTTCACGGGGCAGAAGTTCCACCGCGTCTTATGTTGAGTATCTGCACGGCGCTGGAATACCGGGAATGGCGAAGTGCGCACATAGCAGACGATACCAAATAGGCCCTGTCGTCTGCTACGGAATATGTTGTGGTTGAATCGCAGGACATCCCCCATGCTTAGAAAACGAAAGCGAAGCGAAAGCTTAGAAGAGCACGAAAAGATATGACGTTGAGATCTCGTGCTTACATGGCAACAGGAAGCTATGACGTCTTCCGCAAAAGTCGCTCGTGTGACTACACGGTTAGTCCCACCACCAAATAAGTCAACATGTGTCTTTCTTTTTGTCCAAACAGTCTCAGATGCAATTAAAGCGTTGTAACAGGAAACGGATAGAAATCCTCAAGGGGAAAGCACACTGAATTGCGCGTGTAATTTAGCCCCCAGCCTTCTCTCATGTGCATTACAGCCTGTATATTGAATTACCATTTTGCACGTCATATGAAGTGGGAGCTCTGCAAGCATGGGGACCATGAAAATGTGGGCTTACACAAAGGCTAGCGTTGCGTGCTGAGGGCTTGTGAAAATCGGAATCGCACATTGGACGCCTTTGATAGATGTGGTTCGTTGTATCATGTACGCATCATGCTACACGCCATCATCACGCCATCATGCTACACAGAAACTTCCGCGTCAAGCTCTGACGTCGGAGGAGCGACAACCTCTATCGGCCACTCCAATTGGTTCTCAAAATCACATGACCTCGCCCACCTAGATGCAGAAGGCCTGCTTGAAGGTGGTGTCTGCGAGGAATCCGGAATTATATAAAGGCAATGCGATATCCACTTGGGGATGCCTTCCATGAAAAAAATAAAAATTAGCGAAATTCGTCCGTATTTTTTCACAAAAGATAAAAAAATATCGAATTCGAAACCAATTACCAGCTTCCGGTTGAAATGGCCCTTCCCTGCTTCTCCTCTTCCGGTGACGTAATTGGCATTGCCGACGAGATTCCCAATCGCTCAACTGGCGGCGTCGCCAGGCTGGTTGCAATCCGATACCACCGAAAGCATGAACGCACATGTTTCTAGCGACTGTTCGGCAGCGGACGGCGAGTCGGAAGACCGTATTTTGTGTGCCTTCATAACCGACTCCCCAGTGACGTCGGTCCGCACACTGTTGCCTGAATTCAGCCGGGAGCGCGCAGCCGGCTGCAAAATCCGATTAAATTCATTTGCTAATGCTTCCGACTGTTTCAAACTGAAATATTCCGGTTACATGTATTTCAGGCATCAACTATTCCGATCGCTCCTTCAGCTCAACTGTGTCTTTTTGTCGCCGCCTCCTCCACTCCTCCTCTCACTCCATCGCACGCGGACATAAAAGTTCGGGATGGCCAATCGCCGCAGACGATTTCAAACACAGGCTTACTGTGGCTACCCCTGTGGCTGCCCATGCGGCTAATTTCGGCTTGTCTCCATAGCAACGGCTGCCGAAGCACGGTCGTTATAGCTCATCACGGTCGTGAATAAAATACGTTCCTGCGAAAGACGGGCGGGCGCAGGTGACCTGCAGGCACGTGCATGCAGGGCGGGCGCGAGGCCTCTGTCCGCACACCTCTCAAAACCCCTCCACTCTTGGAAAGAGCGTATCAGAGAATGAGGGAACACCATGACGTAGAATATTCCCCTGGCATGTGACTCGTGACGTATAACGGCGCAGAACAAAGAAGAAAGGCATGTTCAGCAGCTCATGTTCTGCAGCTGAGGGTTGTTTATTATGGAGAAAGGTTTTTCGATGCCACGCGAGGATCGTGTCGGTCGTCCGCGGCTGCTTTCTCAGACTGTTTTTGTTAGTCTGATTGCGCAGTGACAATACACCGCACAGCGAAAATATGCTGCACACGGTGACTCCTGATGCTTGACAGCTAGATGAGAGAGATTCGAGCCATGTTAAACGTCACCTCATTGCTCCTTTAATGGTTTCAGTTCTACCGTAAAGTAGTCCCAGGCATTGCAGTTTGTTGCCGACGATCTTAAAGGGAGACTTCGCAAGGATTCGAAAAAATTAGGTGAGCATCATACAGAACACGAACCACCCCCTCGACACCGAATACAACATTCGCATTCATTTTGCGTGAGTAATTACTTCGTAAATGATGACAATAGCACACAGAAACCGAAATTCGAAGAGCAGAAAACAGAGTTCCATACTGGCCCTGTTCATCCGCAGGAGGATACCGTGACGTCTTCCCAGCATTGTCGTCTGCTTCGCAACTTGCATTCTCCCTTGCCGGATGCCGGATGATGTCAGCAGTGTTGGCAGTGTGTTGCTTTCAGTGCCCTCTCGCTTCACAGAGGCGAAGCGCTCGCTTCGTAATAAATTCGTTTGAATAAAATATGCACTGTTTTTGGAACGAGATATTTCGTACACATGTCCCTGACATCCCAAAGGTTACGGATATACCAAAACCTTTGTGGTGATTTTGTTGCGGAGTTCCACTTTAACTCTGCCGAAGTATTTCCTCCGTTGAAGATTGCGAGCTCCTTTTTCATAATGAGGTAGACAGCGTCTGTGAATGGAGTCGTCTCTCTGTAGGCCACAAATTTTGTGGTTATTGAGCGTGCATTTTCTGTTCGCGATCTTGGCATCATGATTGACATGTATAGGTCTTTCTTTTAGGCCTCATCTGGGACAGTTTGCGGGTTTATTTCTCGGCTCGTAAAGTACAGCCTGGGTTTCATTTGCATTGGTGACTAAGCGAATTGTCACGGCCCGACGGTTTATTGCATCAAGGACTATGGCTCCAGCTATAATTTGCTAAAGGCCGGCACCTGAGATAAACACGGTCGAATCGTCCACGTAAATATAAAATTTAACAACTGTTGATCTATTTACTATGTTATTTAGAGATAGTGAATAACAATGGACGAAGAATACTGGCTGGAACGCAGGTCAGCACTTTGCCGGAGCAATCCGTATTTATATCGCCATGCTCTGCGATGCAGCTTTAAATTCGATCTCCATATTTCGAACAATTCGCTTATTCTGATAAAGAAGAGCTATTTCTGTGGATCGTGATTTTCGAAGATAAAACTGCCCAAATCTGTAATAATGCCACGTTTCGTTGAATGGTTTGTTAGTCTACTGCGGACAACGCTTTCGACTGATTCACCTCGAAGCAGAGATTTAGGCCCGTAATATCCAAGTGCATTTGCGTCATTGCCCTACTTAATATGACATCCTCGGCTATTTTCATTTTAAGAAGGCAAGACTCCCGTAGTAAAAGATAAAGTATATGTTGAAAGGCGATTAATCAATAGATAACGTATTTATTTCGTTTAATTTGTCAGGAGTTTTTACTATTCTTCAAAGTTCATGAAGGAGGCATTACCTCGTCAGCGCCAGTTGGGGGGGAAAAAAATCAGCAGTCGCATCCGAGATGTATAGCTACAGGCAGTGGCGTAACCAGACACCTCCAAAGTATGGGGGGTGCTCGATACCCGCCCGCTCGTCCCCCCCTCCCCCCCGTAGCCAGCAAAGTATTTCGAGATGGGTTCTATGGGGACTTTACATTGGGGGGGGGGGAGAGATTTCACCCTCGTTTCCCTGACTGTCTGTCTTGTCTGTGTGTGGGGGGGGGGGGGGGGGGTTGATCCCCCCAAAACCCCCTCTGGCTCTGCCAGGGCGTACAGCGAGATGAGAGACGAAAATATAGAATATTTGAAAGTTTATTATACGGCTTGTCATGGTCGGTGTGGCCGCGTCACGAGATTGGAAGTATGTATAGTATGAAACGTTCATAATTGCAAAACTATTCAGGAATGCTGCCCAGATAGACGCCGGGAACTGCAAGAAACTTCGCGATCGTCACACTGCCCCCCCCCCCCCCCCCACACACACCACCACCACCACGAGGAGGCACGGGGACTGTCACGGGGCAGCCGAGCCATGGGTCGAGCCAAGGGGACTGAGAACGTCACGGAGTGACGTCAACTTCTCTCGTTCGCTTACACGCTCTTTGAAGGAGTGCGAGGGCAGCGTGTGCAAATCAGTACCTTCCGTCTGGTGCGAACGATACATGTCAGCTGCGCTCGTCGTTTCTTCGACAGACCCCGTGTTATTTGTCTGCACGACACACCACAGGAAAAAAAAAAAAAAAAGAGTTAACTGCTCCTTTAAATTTATTTTGAATTGGTTACGCGGTGGCCCCTAAACTGCTGTAGGATGCCTTCGGGAAAATGCTTTGGACATATGCAAAATGCATCCCACCTCCAACCACTCGGGATGAGCTCTCGACATCATCCTGAATGATGGCTGGTTTGGATGCGGCGAAGTTCTGTTTTTGGTGTGACCGCTCTTGAATGCACTAGCCCGACCCAATGCTTGTGGATGTGATGTTCGATAACGAACTTATTGGGATCCTGGTGCAATGCATTACACACTAAAAATGTCGCCGCAAAACACGCAGAAAGCTGAACGGTATGCTGTCTCCATCAATTACTTGAACATCGAGAGACGAACAAACTCGTGCCAAACACATACCACATACGTGCAAATCTACATGCTTCCTGTATAGGTGTGACTTCGAATGCCGACGCGTTCCGATGACTTGACCCGTGCACGCATCAAAAATATTTTCCAGCTCAGGCTTTCCTCCTCGACGTATTGCGCAAGTCGGACTCCCATGAGTTCACTCCAGATGATATCATACCCGTACCACGCGAGACATCATGCACTATATTCCTCTCCTGCAAGATATTTTCGCCCTCGCCAACGAATTTCTGCTGCAGACGTACTCTCAGCCATGACGTCGTTTTTCAACACAATGAGATCACGTGATTTTGAACTCCTCCCTCTATTCTGTTTCTTACTACGCTGCCGTACACCGACTTGGCCATCTTCACGGAAGCCTACGCCGGTTCTGTGCGCGTCTTTTGTGCTCACCTGCAGTTTATGTACAATGTCCTGCGAAGATCGTCTGCAATTGTGAGCTGTCGTCTGCATCTCGGGAAGTGATGTGATCTTCTCGCGACTTGCTGCCAAAAAGTATACGGGTGTTTTTGCGTGTGAAGAAGCGTGAAATTTTTGTGTCACAGGTGTCAACACTGTCGTCTGCTTCGAAATGAACGAATTTAGGCGTTGCATTATGGCACCACATGAAGGTAAGTCGAGGTTTTGTGCTCTTTTTGCGGAGAATATGTAAACAGTACTTCCCGTGAAAAGAAAAATAAGAAACAGTTTGTGGTATTTACCGACAGGTTCACAAAATTCATCCCGTTCAACATCATGTTTTCGAGGATATTACCATATACTTCGATTCGATGAGTCCTTATGACCTGCTTGTATACTGACAGGAGGCGCTTGGCAAAGGCATTTTTTACGCACCTAAAAAAAAACGCATAACAGATCTCACGCTCAAAAACAAGCAATAACGTTTAAAGGATGGGGTGCGCCGGGCGGAGAAAATTTGCGATACACGCCAATATCACTCCTCGCCTCGCTTTCTTTTTTCTTTTTTCTATCTCTCTCTTTCAGTTCTTTTCGCTACAAGTCTATAACCCACGCAATGTTTTTCTCTCGACAATCTACCGTGACTTCCAGTATATGCCTTGCGTGAGGTTGGCCGCAATTCTTATTGCGACGACTTAGTTGTTGGGTGCACACACCAGCGTTTGGGACGTTGAATAAGGGTGTGCTGTTTCTAATATAGGCTTGTCGCTGTGAGGCATCTGAGATGGTACTAAATGGAAGATATAATCGATCACTCAAAAATGTTTCCGTCTCTCCTCTTGAACTTCGCTTGTGCGTTTTAGGCAAATTTACGGGAAGTAGCTGGATACGCATGACTTCAGAAGTATCAGCAGGTACCTGTATCGTATCTACAGCTCCTTTTTGAGAATGAGGTCTGCAACATTTCTCCTCCCTCTTTTCCGAGGAGAATTTCAAGAAGGACCATTGGCCTTAATATCTGTGGGTTTGGTCTTAATAGAACCAAATGGACCTATGTTTTCTCCGTGCAGGCTTCCCCTTCATGGATATGATCCACTATATACCTATAGCCTGCACGTATGCCATTTTATCTGTTGTAATAGGACAAATGGCTAGGAAGCGAGCATCAACAAAATTTCTAGATAACATATATGTATTCTTCGCGTAGCAGCGAATAAAATTTTCCTGGACACTTTCTTCTTTTGTTGAGTGACAGGAATGATTGGTGAATTGAAGGTGTTTACAACAGCCAAGCACCGGGATTCGAACCTGGGCGGCACAGTTCCCTTAGAAGTCGGCCCAGGACGCACATTCCCCCGGAGCGTTAGTCGTGACGTTGCCCACATCTGTTGGGCCGACAATGGCGACCTCTTTCATTAGCTGGAATGTCGCGACACAAAGCAGGGGAAGTTTGCTAAAAAATACTCTGGTAGGATTTTACGAATGTCAAAGTTTCGGTAAGGGGTACAGGAACGTTTAGCAGTTATACGTGATATCTATTTGTTTAGTAACGAATCATCTTTCCGTTGTCCTGTTTTTAATTTTTTTCGCGGGAACACAGCATTGCATGGCGTGCATCCCCAGCTTGGACTATGCACCCTTGGTGCGAAAGCGACAGTACCTCTGGAGCCGTGGATAGTTGTGTGAGGGGCTTGCGATAGTGGTCGGTCGTAAACACAAGTCATCATGCTTAATTCTCCGCACACTCAAGTTCGACTAAAGAAGAAGAAGAAAAAAAAAAAAAACAGACCAAATTGCAGAGGGCAATAAAAGAGGGCGGGCACGGTTGGAAGTCAGTTTTCGTAAACTGTCCGGGGGCGAGTTTATGTTTCTCTCTTCCTGTTCCTCGCATTTCTTCTCTTCTTCCTTGATGCCTTAAAAGCAGGGGCGGATTTAAGGGGGGGGGGCGACCGCCCCTCCCCCCATACGGCTGTGTTCCCCATGTAAAAACCTTATCTCCTGGATGATGCTGTGCCGCAAAGCACGAAATTTCCTTATGACCCCCCCCCCCCCCCATGACAGACCCTTAAATCCGCCCCGGCTTGGAAGTCACAAGTAATCACGGCAACGATCCAAACCTCTCTCGCCCCCCCCCCCCCCCCCCCGGTGGAAAAGGGAAACCGAAAAAAGAATAAAAATTACACACCTACGGAGTTTTTACTTCATGGAACGGGATGCTTTCATATACGTACCTGCACAAACAATTAAATAGAGGAAGTCTGCGTATTTAATATAACAGTGTTGCTGCCGCTGCCGTCAAGGTTTCGTAAGCAGAAACTCCGGGAATGACATCGCCTGCGCAAAGTACGTGCGATGAATCATCATGCGTGTACCCGTTTCAACAAACTTCTTGGGTTACAGAGTGCAACGGGATGACTTGCTTCTGAAGAGTATGCAGCTTTTATCGACGCGGCACTAAATTTTAAAATAACAATGATAATTACACTTCTGCATCGGGAATAACGTCACAGAGCACCAAAGCTCAAGGAAACGACCACTATGGCAGATAACGGGTCAATACGAAACCGAAACTTGCCCGTTTTGACGCGCAGAGCAGACGAGAGCAGAAATGCTTTGCAAAGTTTCATGTAAGATGCTCGTGCAAAAGCGATATATGACACAAGGAGAAAGTTTTATGTTAGAGTCTGCTTTATTTACTTCACCAAGTCAGTTTCCCGAAAATTTGCTCACCTGTCCGACTAGTTTCCTGTTTCTTCTGTACGTCACAGCAATGTGAAATTTTTGTTTGATACGACTATTATTCCCACAAATGTATTATAAATTTTTAGAAACTGAATCGTCAATTCCGCGGATCACATGAAGATTCACACACCTTGGTGTACTCCAGTGGTGTACTCGCGCGAAGGCCACCAGTCGCCACATTCCACAAGAATTCATTCCCCTCCCCCTTCCATTTTCTCGAACGAGGTACTGCCGAGGTGTGGCTGATAACTAGGCGTTATTTAAGGAAAGGTGAGCCGATAATTCACTTAATCCACTCGGGATCGCATCCACATAACAACGGGATAAGTATTCCGTCGTCAAATGTCACGGAAAACGAAGCACAATGGCCAGGGGCCTTGCAGAGTCGCCTTCTGAACGTTAGTGAATTTAGGCCTAACAAACGCCTGGCATACCGGCTTTTTATAATCGCGTTCTCGCTGCATTGTTTTCGTGTGTGTGAGTCAAACGTAAGCGGTCCCATTGCGCTATTTATAGTCAACTTTCTGTTCTTGCAGAGCGTCCTAAATGGAATGTTAGCGTGAGTGGAGGGCACACGAGGTTTGGCTTATTAGTATATTACTGTGCAGTGAACGAAGTTTAATTTCGTTGCCCCATTTAAAGGCATTGTCTCGACCTTCATTGAAATTCATTATGAACATTGTTGGTGGTCATGTTGCTCAGTTTGAAGACCGTGCGCGTTAGGATGAATACTCTGCCACTTTGATCTAGTGGAAACGTGGGGTTTTTAACCTTCCGGTTCGTCTCAGGTGGTTTGCAACGGAATGTAGCGTTGTAGTCTGTCGTATTATGGAACATTGGAATGTGAATGAATATATGACGCTGCTTAGGTGACTCACATCCGGTTACGTTGACAAGAGCTCATCCTTGCTTTTTTTGTTTGTCTTTGCAGAACGTTCACAAATGGCTGCAATCCGGAAAAAGCTAGTAATAGTGGGCGACGGCGCCTGTGGTAAAACGTGCTTGCTTATAGTATTCAGCAAAGACCAGTTTCCAGAAGTATACGTGCCGACAGTATTCGAAAACTATGTGGCTGATATCGAAGTTGACGGTAAACAGGTAAGTTGTGCCCCCCCCCCCCCCAGGATAATACTGCATGATGACCTGGGCTGTGATACTGCAACGAGAGCTAGGGTGGAAAGCAGCTCTGCAAACTTGTACCGATCGGGCAATTGCAAAACCCACTGTACTGCAACGTGGAAAGACAACAGTGACAATTTCGTTCAGAATATTGAACTTTGCGAGAAATTTGCAGATCACGAAACACTTTTTACAAATTTTTCACAAATTTTAACTGAATAGACCAGTGGATGTGCGGACCAGCGAAACAATTGTTCGCAGTAAGTTTCCCTCAAGTTGAGGAAAATGTTTGTCGAATTGTTGTCTTGGTTTGTGTTCAGATTTCCTTCCAGTTTACCTTTGAAGTGGGGATGCTAAAGCCGCCCTCCTTCCTAGCTCTCCCCAAGAGAATTGGAAACTTTGTCTTTGTCTTTCTTATACACCTGTGTAATTATTCTGTGCGACATAGATAATGTTGTTGCCGGCACAGCTCTTGAGGAACTGTTCAGGTCTTATTAGTCTTATTAATTCTTAATTTAATAACAATGGCCTTACGGGGCAAGAGAATTCTGGCTATTACATTACCAATGAAGCGGAATAGGACGATATGCGCATTCTGAGTAATGGTCATGGTCCGCGAGACTGACCCTTTGAAGTAGTTACGTAAACGTTTCCTCTGTGTATGTGTGGGGGTTTTGCATCAAAAAGGCACCTTGGGGAAAACATGACATGGATGCTCCTTGGTACAGCATCAACAGGCGTTAGTTGTAGTCATTACTTGCATAGCGCTAATCCAGTTGAAAGGGGAAAAGACCAAGTGTTCGAAAGAATGTGATATGTACGTGAAAATTCTGATATTTCTGTACAGTGCTCTCATTTACATCAGCAACTTAGTCCTTGTGCGCAGGCAAGCAATTTGAGATCTTCGAACATGCTGCAATGTTTGTTTCTCCCATGTTGCCTTTTTTTAAATAATTTTTTCATATACTGCTTGAGTGTGCTTTTACTGCTACATGATGCGAATGCATCAGTGCTAGAATGGACATTGGTTGGTGTCAATGTAGCTTTAACTGTATAAAAATGTTTAACTGTATAAACTGTGCTCAACAAGCTTTGAGGTGCCCTACACCGAATTGTTAGGACATCGTTTTAGTTGTCCTGTCGATATTAATATTGGAGATATATCGGGTTTTATGGTTTTTCAAATTCGGGAGGGAAAAATCGGGTGCTATTTACACTCGAGAATTACGGGTAGATATTGGGCTTTACCCGAATTCTTGAAAATTTGTTCGGGGGCGAACTGTCGTGAAAAATCTGGTTTAACCCGAAAACGAAGAACCCTAGAGATATACTATTCAAAAGTTTGATACCCACGTGGCGGCATGTAATACGTCTTATCTGTTCCACCAGGTGGAGCTAGCTCTTTGGGATACCGCCGGGCAGGAGGACTACGACCGGTTGCGGCCGCTGTCCTATCCGGATACGGACGTGATCCTCATGTGCTTTTCAATCGACTCTCCGGACTCCCTGGAGAATATCCCCGAGAAGTGGACCCCCGAAGTCCGTCACTTTTGTCCAAATGTGCCCATCATACTTGTCGGCAACAAGAAGGTAATTGGGGAGACTTCCACCATCCATATGTAGGGCCTGACTTTTTCGGGTTTTATTTTTGGCCAAATTCGGGGGGTAAATATCGGGTGATATTTTTCATTTGAAAATTCGGGTGTATTCGGGTTAAATCCCGTTACGGCATATTCTGTCGTCAGGAATTCGGGTGATTTTTTTGTTTAATAACAATTTGTCTTAACATGGAACTAATGTTTAGCAATGTTATCAAACTTTATTTTAATGCACGCTTATGAGTGTGCCACGCGACCCGGATGTTTTCGGGTAGATTCGGGTTAAACTCGAATTTTACAGATTTCGTTCGGGGGTTAAATATCGGGCGGATACGGGTTTAACCCTAAAAAGTCAGGCCCTATCCATATGGTGCCGAAAGCGTGGTGTTGGGCATGGACTTCTGCTTGTCTCTGCCCAGCTGCCCGTTGTGTCCACGTCTTACCACAGTGGACTCTCGTTAATTCAGACCCTGATAGTTCAAACTTCGTGTTAATTCAAACAAAATTTGAATTTTTGTTTGGCCTGCTATGCTTGCAGTGTATTGGAAAGCTGCTTAATTCAAACAGTGCCTTTGCTTAATGAAACATTTTACTCCATTTTAAAACATTCCTGCCAGCAGAAAACAACCAACACAATGTTGCGTTCACTAAACTGCACTGCACTGACACTAAACTCGCAAAAAGGAAACTTTAAAGGAGTACAGGGGCCATCCAAAAAAATTTCTGATTAAGACTTCTGATGAAAGTGTGTGTGTGTGTGTCAATTTACCGAATAGCACGAAAGATTTTGACGTGTACAATTTGTTTCCCAGAAAAAAAGCTCACATAAACATAGCTCCGCACGTTCACACTTAACTCTCCACTCCGGGTATAATGAGGAGGAGAAGCATGATGCCACGTCACCGATAACATTACAGGGTCCACGCATTCTGGTTTGCTGGTTAGTTGGGGTCAGTGTCCCGTCCCTTTGCCGCCGTAAACCAGTTTTGCCAGTTCCCTCCGGAGAATTGGGGATAGAAGGAGTGGCCCTTCTGCGATAATTATGACCCTGTTATTTGAATTACTTCAGATGGTGCATCTTACTGGCCTACTTCATTTCATCTCATTTATTTACCTGAAGAGCCTCAGAAGAGGCATTACAGGGAAGTGCAGCATATAAGACAAAAAGAAGAGGTTAAAATGGTTTGGTGCCTCTTACAGTTTCACGTAGGCCCGTAACTTTGATTCGAATTCAAGGGTTGCTCATTCACAAACTTAACACTGTTCTTTTTTACATGCCTCAGTTGATGTGATGAACGTTGACAATAACTCTTTTCAGTGAAGCAGAGTGACACGTTAAATTCAAGTTAAAGGGCCATTGATCTCGATTCAACGGTTAATCGGTGTTGGTGAAACTGGGGTGAAAAGTGATTTAGCTTGCTGCGCAGTGATGAGTTAGAATAGTTAGAATGAGTTAGAAACTGTAGCCCAATTGGGTCTTCTGTATGAGCGGAAATGACACTGGTGGTCTGTTCTTTGCCCTTATATTAGAGGAAATCGACGTGTTTGATGAGTACATATTTACCGAATGGCTGTCCCGTGCAGGACCTGCGTAACGATCCCCACACGACACGAGAACTGGCCAAGATGAAACAGAAGCCCGTAGCACCAGAGGAAGGTCGTACCATGGCAGAGAAAATCAATGCCTACGGCTACCTGGAGTGCTCGGCAAAGACAAAGGATGGCGTGCGCGAGGTCTTTGAGACTGCAACGAGGGCTGCACTCCAGGTGTGTGTGTTTGTTACTGTCTAGGGATAGCCCACCATTCAAAAACTGTCTTAAAGGGATAGTTCGCTCCCTAACGAAACTGGAAGAAACGGTGCTGGACATGCGCAATAGACAACAAAGGACTCCCCGTCAATCTCTTTCTTTGGAGGTCGACACGTGAGCATCAGCAGCACGGTGGAGCGCCGGGGAAGGAGCATATTACGGGAGGGGGGGGGGGAAATGGGACTTGGGACGGGACTCCGTCCGTCTCCGCGGGAAAGCTTACCTGCGTGGACCTCGTTGCTTTCAAGTACCTATAAAAAAATCATACTGCTCGAGATAGTGATGTGCGATACTATCGATAGTTTTGGACCTACTATTGGATTGTCCTATTTTGATTGTCCTTAATTGGATTGTCCAACTATTGAGTGAACCGGAATTGCGATAGTATCGCGATAGTTTTCCGGACTATCGATAGGGTCGTGACTGGACTTCACTGGGCTTCGCATCGCTTGAGGAAGAAGAAAAAAAAAAGATCATGGGAAATAAATTATCAAGTTCATGAAGTGTGAAATATCGGAATATTATACATGTACAATGCTATAATGTGGGCCCTTCTGGGCATGAATTAGTGGCCGTTAATTGTCACAGACCCGTATTACCATGACAGTAACATAAAGTAATGATAGTCTGACAGCGTATGCTACTGCTCAGCTGCTGCTACTGCTACTAATGTCAGCCATACGCATAGTGCACAACAATCCACAACATCTCCTTTTCTGCTTCGTTGGTTTAAGCAGAACAGAGGCTCCTGTCTGTTTTTCGGAACAGTTCCTCTGTTTTATGTAATCGGTTTTTACATGCTAACTGTCCGATACTATTTAAAAAATATCAATACTGTGCAACCATAAATAAAGGTACTTTGGAGCAAGCAAGTTTGGGCTGTGTCCAACTTACTATAGATAGTTTTCAGCAAAACTATCGATAGTTAAATAAGTAGTCGTCTCAACCATCGATAGTACTATCGATAGTGCTTGGATGACTATCGCCCATCACTAGCTCGAGATGCGGGAAACTAATGCACGGACCCGATAAACTTCTAAATACGCTACCGTCTGCAACAGAAATCAACGAATCTATGCTTGGGGAGCGAACTATCCCTTTAAGTACCGTACCGTACCGTACCGTACCCTGCCCGGTTTACTGGCCTTAACGTCGAATTTTATTCTGCCATTTGAAGTGTAATCTTCTTTGCACCTTCCTTCAGGTCAAGAGGCCGAAGAAGACAAGATGCGTTCTCTTGTAGTCGGGCACTCTCTGACCAGAAGTCTCACTTGCTGCAGCGTCTCTGCAGAATCCTTCAGCGTTTTCTCCCTTCCCTTCGGCATCCCTCTTAGTTGTAAAAAAAAAAAAAAAAGAAAACATCCTGCAGAGCGACAACGGGGAAAAAAAAATATGGAGGAATTCCGAAGCTCGCGGGCGTGCCATTACTGCAAAGACTTTCCCACGGACCAAAGAAAGAACGAGTATCCCTCGTAACCGAAGCATTTAGGGAAGCGCTAAGCAAAGTTGTTTGGTTGCACTCTTGCCTCTGCTACAGTTACTGTTGTGTTCTTAAGTAATGCGCAGGCTTCCTTGAGGCTCAAGTGTTGCCCTACTGTGTGTGTGTGCTGGCTGAAGCCATTAAAAAAAACGCCTTTTTCTTTTTTTCGCCACCTGTACTGTGCCGGTGTTACTGAGCATGAGTGATCTTCGATTTGACCGAACTCTAAACTCTTTAAACCTTGGCCCAACTCCGAAGCGAATGTTACGACTGGGTGGCCAAGAACATTGTGGATGACAGTTAAAATGAACCACTAATTTGTGGTGACAGCCACTAGCAACACAATTCTCTGTATAAGGTTGTTTCTTGAGATCAGAAACTTGTAAATAAGGAGTGTTACATATTTATCGCTCGACGTCTGGAGGGGACGTTTGGGGTCTTTTTTTTTTTTTTAACATCCTGCAAACTGTCAGCTACCTGAACTCTGTTGTCCGGTGGGGGGAACTCCCAGAAGCTTTTGTTAGCGCTGCTCTACCGTTTTTGGTGTCTTTCACTTCTACAAAGAGGGTAGTTTAGTACATGGTTGCCATTTCTGGGAGAAGGGCTTTTTGCTGTACATATTCATATAGGGATTTTTTTTTTTGTCTTGCATACGTGAGCCGTTGACAAGATGTGCAAGTGATGTTTTTATATTGAGGGAGAGCTACGTACATTAATGTCTTTTGGTATGTGATTGTAGACTTGTAACTATTAAATATGTTTTGGAGAAAGATCGACTGTTGACTCATTTGTGGAGTAGCTATGCTTGCTGCGTTAAATGTGGTATAAGTGTGAATGGAGTTACACTTGTTCCTTACTTGGAGGTTGAGGACACCTAGTATTTCACCATCAATTATCCATGGGGACGCACTGCAATAGTAAAATTTAACTACAATTGCAATTTGAACAACATGTATGTGTTAGGTGTGTTCTGGTAGAACATTACTAAGTGCATGTCAAGCACCTATCATTTCCAAGACTTTATTCATGAGGGGTGTCTTCTAGACCTGACACAGCATGAATGCTTGTGCAGGGTTATAAGTCTTATAGGACTTATGCCTGACAGTTCCTCAAGTGAGTTCTGTGTGAGAAAGTACAGCATTGGAAATGACAAGGGACCTGGATGCAGTGTGTTTTGAGTTCAGAGGATGCAAGCTTGACTGGCCTGAGATATCTGCTCTGCAGGTGGCTATTTTTGGGGTCTGTAAGCTTAGTAGAACAGTATACCTGGACTGTAGTCAGCAGCCAAAACTATTACTGATTTCTTTATTGATAACAGTGATGATGATAAAGAAAAGAAAAAATGGGGATGTAAGCCACAGCAATGTCTTGCAACATGATAGTTTCAGGTTCACCTTGATTGATTGGATAAGTGACCAACATACGGGTTTCCCCAATACGGGCAACCCGAGTAAGGTGTTCAGAGCAAGGGTTAGAACGACAAAGTCGTTCCGAGCAGGGCAAAGTGGGAAGGGAAAATCGGGAGTGGGTAGTTTAGAGGACTGCCCCCCGCTACATTTCTTTCTATCAGGTGGCGGTCAGCACAGCTGAGCTAAAATGGAGAGAGTATGGTTTTCGAACATTTGTCTCCCAGGGCATGGGGACAGTTGGGGGTGGAGAGGTCTTCCCTACAGCACAGTGAAGAAGTAGGGCCTGAATTCAGGATGGCATCAAAGATTACCCCATCCTGGCAGGTCTGCGGCTACAGCACAAGAAAACATCCACTCTGTGTACAATGAGGTCATGGCAGATCGTCGAGTTAACACCTGTGCCATCACTTAAGTCACAAGCATGTTCAAGAGCACAGTTGAGCACATCATGACCGGATATT
Source organism: Ornithodoros turicata (assembly GCF_037126465.1). Classification (NCBI taxonomy): domain Eukaryota; kingdom Metazoa; phylum Arthropoda; class Arachnida; order Ixodida; family Argasidae; genus Ornithodoros; species Ornithodoros turicata. Next base: position 7,190,702 of record NC_088206.1, on the reverse strand, counting down.
TTGACATGCACAGGGTTTCCGCCAGCCAGGCTCGAAGTCTTGCTCACACCTGATCATAGGCGAACAGTTTTCATTCAATCTGCCGGAGGGTGCAAGGGAGCAGTGCACCCCCTCCCCCACTTCACACATGGAGGCAAAGCACACCCCTTCCCTCGCAACGTTCATCTTGAGTGTCAGCTGCTTAGGTTTCTCGAAGGGAGCTTGGCCCCCTTCCTGGGAAAGTTCCAGGGGGCTCGGAGGCCCCAGAGCCCCCATAGAGTCAGTGCCTATGCGCCTGATCAGAAATGCATGCTCTACTACACAACATCCAAGGGCAGATCCCTTGCCGAGGCTCTGCATGGGTGGTGACTGGAGGAATCCAGCGTCCACCAATACCAACGTGAGAGCAAACCTCAGTTCCATGGTCTGTCCTATCAGCAGGCAAGGTGCAGTGGCGTTGCCATATGGGTGAGTTTCAGGAGTTGAGATCCACTCCTTGCCCTCCAACACGTACCTTTGGTCATGCATTTGGGAAAGGGAAAACGTTGGAAATACTCCTTATCGTGTGAAATTACCATAGAAACTCTCCTATAATATTTTTTCTGGCTACTGGCTACGGTTTTCTGGACTGCCATCTGTCCCCAAGATGAACTCAACAAGGAGCAAAGAACTCAAACCCATCCCAAAGTGCCCACAAAAGGCGAGGCCGTGACCACACCAACCTCACTTTACAGGTGTCTACGTGCCATGCTACGTGCCTTGCCTACTAACGCCGCCTCTTATAAGAGCTGAGCCGCTGAGCCAAGGTAAATGGATGAAGCTGAGCACTACAGAAAGCGAGAGCAAATTGCTTCCCTTCGCCAGGCAACTTTGGGCCGATCCGATTATTGCGCGTCCGGAGTCCATGGTTGATGGTTCGCACGATTATCACTGTTTCGCTAGTTTCACATTCGTGAAACGCGTGAAACAGAAGCTAACCGTGCAACCGTCTCAGCCTTTGTGAGTGTTGAAACTTCGATGTTCACCAGGTATGTACATCTCCCTTTCTGTCTATCAACGTAGCTAACATCGAGCTATGAATCACACATTCGTTTGGACAAGTTCTTACAACAGTTGCTATAGTTTCGTTTTGCATTCGGTACAGTACAACTGGTACAACCTTTGGCTCGCAAGGTTGTCGAAATACCTGTTGTTTGTGCTGTTTGTACTCCACTTGGAGGGTCTCAACGGTGAAAGTATTGCCACCATGGTATTGGTATTTCCGAAATGTGACGTTTGGAAACGAAATGTTGGAAGCGCCTCACACACAACTCAACGAACGCCTAGCAGGCGTAGCTAATTTGCAATGTGCGAGTGAATATGATGCAGGAGCCGGCTGTCGTTGCTCGAGGAAATTATTGAACGTCTATTTTTACAATTAGTTGCGGTCGCTCTTCGTGGTCGGAAGAAAATCCACGAGCACATCCTCAAGCAAAGAGGATGCTGGCTTGATGGACATTTCCTTTCTTTTTTGTTTACGGATACACACCACCGATGCTAATAAGTTAATGCAAGGGTGATCATGCCACCGACATGCTGGAACGGACATGCTCCCCATGCGCCTCTGTCACGGGCCTTTTTTTAGGAGTTGGGGTCCGGGCTTGGGCACCGTGTGCCATACTACGCGACGACATTTTTTGTTTTTTCATGTGGGAGTGGAACACATTTTCAAAATAGGGCACGCTCAAATCTAACCCTGGGAACGAGGCATAGACGGAAGTGAGCACAGTCTCGAACAACTGCGGCGAGGGATGCCTCCCCGTAATATGTACTGACCTAACCTATAACCTAACTGTGGTATCCACAGTGATATCGTGATCAACGGTGTCGTCATCCACCATTGTTTTTAAGCCATTGTCACATGCAATAAAGAGTTCTTACGCTGCACTCAGCCTGCGCTACTACAGATAAGCTGGCGACGATGGAAAATTCGATGGGGGTGTGTCTGCAACGATGTGACAATGCGTTCGGATAAGATAAGGCTGGTCGTGCCTCTGGTTTTTCGGGTGCTGCTTTTTACCATGAGCCTGGCGACAACGGCAAGTTTTCCCTGGTAGCACACTATGTTGCCGAAACGTTGCCCCAATGTTTCCTACAAAAGTTGCCTAAACGTCGCTAATGTCCTCTTCAGGCCACGTTCCAGTAACGTTGCTAGAAAATGTTCTTACAACATTGCTGCAACATGACAACTACAACATGCCACAAAAGGGCAACGTTATGACGACATTTATGTAACATTGGCAAGAGGTTGGCGGAGGTATTTGTGCGCAATTTCTTTCTTTCTTTCTTTTTCTTTTTTTATGCGTCGGAACACAGATGCATGCTAACTGCAAGCACTTGTACGCCACTGGCAGCCGACTTGAGTTCCGCAAACCTCTGCATCACTTACTGGGGTAGGGCTATAGGGCGACCGCGCTTGGGTATCCCGTTTGGATATAGAGGTACTGTTACCAACCAGTAGCCTCTATTTACGAATCTGATGGAGCATATACTAAAATGCAAAGTGTTGGGGTATGCCCGTTAAGTGTAGCAGGGCGTGCAACGTTTGCAACGGTGACCAGGATGCGTCTTTGAAGTTAGTCCTTCCATCTGCAAGAGTCAAGTGTACTCAACAACATTTTTGATATCCCTCCCTGTCATATAGTGTGTTTTTAATTCAGACTTTCGTATCTAATGTGATTACCTACTGTTTGGAGCTGTAAAACCGGTAGGTTTCCTCCGTGGGTATGAGTATTACGCAGTGTTATGTTGCTGGAAAGTCAATACACAACGTTCACGAAACGTAAGATTCACAACGTTGCTCCAACGTTGCTCTGCAATGTTGCATGAACATTGGTGAGCGTCAACTAACGTTGGTCCATTTCTGACAATGCTGCAGGAACGTCCGGCCGCAACGTTGCTTAAACGTTGCCCTGCCATGTTGCTTGAACATTGCTGAATGTCAAGTAATGTTGGTCCACTTTTGATAATGTTGCAGGAACGTTGTGAAATGTTGATAAACGTTGCCCCACATTGGACAACATTCGCAACATTGCTGCAACATCGAGGCCACAATATGTGCTACTAGGGTTGCTGGACTGGCTCCGCCACCGGTGTTTCTGGAGAAACCAGGCGAGCCAGACATTCCTTGGGGGCAGTGGCGACGCCGTTTTGAACTGTTCCTATGTGCTTCAGGAGCTCGGGACCTTCCAGCGGAGCAACATAAAAAGCCAGCTGCACTCGCTTGGGACCGAAGGGCCCCAGGTGAAAAAATTCCCTAAGTGGATCCGCTTGCAAGTCGGTTATGGAACCAGGAATTGATTGCTAGCTTGGAATGTATTTCCAGCTAGGAATGAATCCCAGCTAGAAACACGTTTCCGTTTTGAAATGGATCCACTTGCAAGGTGGTTATGGAACCAGGAATCGATTCCGAGGTTCCTTCGGAACACACCTGCAAGTAGTTTATTGAAGCCGAGCCAGGTTTCAGCATCAGTTTCTATTCTGAACTGCTGTTGTGGCTCTGCAGGAGAGCCAGCCTGTGCTGCTAGCCTGGAATATGTACAGAAGCCAGGAAGGAAGATGTGATATTTCCTCTTATTTTCACAAAGCTGCTGCCAGTATGTGCTGCCTGTTCATTAGCCTTCTTTACTTCAGCAGCTGACACAATACATTCAGCCCCGTATTCCCAAACAACCCTGAGGGCTCCCTATGTAAGCGCCGGCCCTGAGGGAGGAGAATTTCCCCCCGTATTCCCAAACAACCCTGAGGGCTCCCTATGTAAGCGCCGGCCCTGAGGGAGGAGAATTTCGTTTCCCAAAGCGCCCGTATCTGCAAGGGGCGCCCAAAGGACGCGCGCCAGCCAAGCAAGCTCGCGAGCTCCCTGTACGCTCCCTGAGGGACGGTCGCATCGAAACAAACATGGAGGACATGTGCGATTTCATTCATGGATTGCGTCGAGCGATTCCATAACGGTTTTATGCCGACAGTGCGACGAATTCGGGAATGGGAATAACCATCTTGAGCGGTACGACGAATATGAATTCAAAGAAAGATACTGCTTATCGAACTCGTCTGTGCATTATACCAACGTCTCAACATCAAGAGGGGCTTGGACAATCGTGGCTTCCCTTGTCCGCCCATCCAGTGATTGTTACAATCTTGTCATTTTAGCGCAAGACACATACACACATAAAGAGACGATGATGAGATGGGTACAATTCATATTCGCAATACCCAACAGTTATACAACATCTGAACACAATACTGATATAAAGTTTGCAAGACAAACGCCAGCAGGTACCAAAGTAGCAGACGACAGCCATCGGAAGCGGAAATGAAGCGCGGCCGTGCGCATGCGCTTCTGCTTCGTTCTACGAGGAATCGTGCCGAATGCCGAATCCCCTTCGAGCCTCCCGATGGCCGCCCTTCGCTGAGCGCGTGCACGTTTACGTTTGAGAAACGCATGCTGCTCTGAGGGGATGTTCGCCCTCAAGGGTCCCTGGGCTACGGGCGCCCTTAGGGCGAAGTTGCGGGTGGTTTGGGAATACGGCCCAGAATCTGAAACATCCGACTCGGAGAAGTCTTCGCTGTCGCGGTGTCTTCTTCTTCCCACCTAGATGCAAAATGAATAAACGTAAATATACTGTGAGCACATAAAATATGGACGAATTTACATCAGTTCTGGGTGCCCCATGGGCTTCGGCGGCGTTCTTTTTTACGTTCTGTAGATTGCACTGAACAGAACTTTCATTTGTTGGACACTTGGTTGATGCTCAAGGAATTCTACCATTGCAATCAAGCGTTGATGCTGTGTTGCGGCTACCTGCACCTAAAGACCTTTCGTCATTGCGTTCGTTCCTGGGACTTGTCGGCTTTTACGCCAAGTTTATCCAACATTTCGCGGACGAAGCGGAACCGCTCAGAAGAATTCTGCGAGGAAAGTCTGCATTCGCGTGGCATGAAGCAGCAGAACGGAGCTTCACCAGGATAAAGAAGATCCTGTCGTCGAAGCCTACGCTATCAGTCTTCAACCCCAGGTTACCAGTTGTAGTAGCTACGGATGCTTCAGGACAAGGACTAGGAGCAGTGTTACAGCAGGTGGACGGAGATGACACTAATACAGTTGCTTTTGCATCTAGAACTTTATCAGCAGCAGAACGGAAGTACTCCGCACCCGAACGTGAGGCTCTAGCCGCTGTGTGGGCCTGCGAAAGATGGCATTTGTATTTATGGGGAAGAAAATTTACACTGCGGACACCAGGCATTGGTGTCGTTACTGGTGGTGTCGTTAATAATTTTTTGTGTCATTTCTCTCGCTGAATACAGGCAGAATAAAAGACAAGGCAGGGAGGTCTGGCCACCCTTATGATTTTTATTACATTTATATACGGATTTTCCCCAAGGGGGGCAAAGTGCTTCCAGGGGGGCAAGCGGGCACCCCCACCCTACACACCACCTCTTTTATGTTCATATAAAGCATTCTCTTCCATTTGCAATATTCGTTGGAGTACCTTGAAATGTTGCAATGTAATTAGCAGACGAGGAAGTTATTCCACAAAAGGAACTTGTTATCAGTTACTGTGCAAAAAATGTAACTAAGTTATTAACAAAGTAACGAGTTACTTTCAAGTTACTCGCTGCTTAATACACACATTTTAGTTATTGACCTTTCTATAATTAATTCAGATATTGATCTCATAACAGGCGGCGCAAAATGTTTCATAATAGCTTTGATATACAAAAAAAAAAAATATATATATATATATACCAATATTTTATGCGACGAAAGAAGCCTACCATTATGTGCTTCTTTAGGAAGGGATGTTTGATGATTTTGATCTTGTAATAAGGCTGTTGAACGGAGCACAAAGCAGGCATTGAAATTAGGTTCCATGATTTGTCCTCTATGCACATGTTGTAGAATTGCGCCAATTTTTAATCCAGCTACACAGTGCCCTCTGTCATTATGAATACACTGTGTCACCATGATGAGTGTCACCTGAACCTCCTACTCTGCGGACAGAACAGAATTTGCAGTGTTCACCGCTTAACAACAAGGGGGTCAGACGCACCGTGTACATACGACTGGCCTGCACGTGGCTGTTATCTCACTAGAGAGCGATGTTTGTAGGCGAGAATCAAACAAAAAAGTAGTTTGGAACTTTGCCCCAGTTACTTTGACGAAGTTACCTATAAAAAAAGGAACGAGTTCCTCAAGAAGTTACTGGATCTCAAAAACAGCGAGTTAAGTTAAAAGCTACCGAAAAAAGTAGCTTAGTTACAGTAACGAGCTATCCCCCCAACACTGGTAATTAGTGCATAACAGTAAATGTGGCATGTTTCCATACAGGTACATACAGCAACATGAAATGTGCTCGGAAAATTCAAAAAACTGGAACAACAACTGAGTCCTGGGTTGACAAACTTCAGGCACTCCTTCAGCAGCCTGAAGACTTGGCACTTGAAAGCCTACTAGGTCATGAATTCCACTTCGGTGATTTCCTTGAGTCGAGCGGACACGATCACGATGCCACTCGGGTGGCTGTTCGTCTCCTGGCGAACGTCTGTACATCACCTACGGTTGCTCCACAAGCACTGGAACTTGCAAGCGCAGTAGCATTCTCTGATAGTTTCATGATCATGGGATTAACCGCTCTGCTGGCACACCACACATGCAACATACGAGAGACCCCCAGTTCAGATGTGGTGGATGTCCTCCGTAATCTGGTGCAGCTTTTGCAACATTTGCACTCCTGTCTTCCAGCAACAACGTCGGATAGACTGGTCATTCTAGTGCCGTCAATTATGAAGTTATGGACTACACTTCAGGAAGTGTCAGATCCTCCAGAGGATGTCGGAGTTGGACTTTCAAAACTAGAAGAAGCAAAGAACATGTTTCTTGCGGAATCTCACGCACGAACGATGGTGGCACAAGAGCGAGCGCACGTCTCACAGCCTCAAGGCGATTTCAGAGACACCCCGATTGTACCGACGGCATCTGAGCTGCTGTCCGCCGGGAAACCGTTCTTGAGACCCAACTTGGTGCGTGGTGCTTACAGAGACTTGGACCACTACCTGGACGTCCAGTACAGGCTCCTTAGAGAGGATTTCGTAAGACCATTGCGTGAGGGCCTGCAAAAGTTCCTTGAGACGGGAATGCGGTGCACTCGCATCGAAAACATGAACGTGTACAAGGATGCACACGTGGGTGAGGCGCGAGTTACAGCTGCAGCGATCATCCATCCTGTCTACTTTGATCCTGCTCGCTTTCGAAAGGTAGCTTGGGAGAGAACAAAACGCTTCATGAACGGTACTCTGCTCATTCTGTCCAATGACGGCTTCGAGACTGTTCATTTTGCAACCGTCGTTCACAGGAATCCAGAGTGTTTGAAAAAGGGAACACTCACTGTAGTGTTTGATGAACTTTTTGTGGAGACCGTTGCTTGCGAAGCTTACACCATGTTAGAGACGCAAGCCTACTTTGAAGCCTACAAGCATAACCTGGAAGCGCTGAAGACCATATCTTCTCTGCCTTTCTACGATTACATCGTGAAGGCTTCTTCCACCACAAATGCCCCGGCGTATTTAAAGGATGAAACAAAGTTTGACCTAAGTCCCCTCTGCACATGTAGTCACCCTGAAAACGTCATTAATGTTCTGAATGAAGACAAATGGCTGACACTCAAAGATTTAGAGCTTGATCCATCGCAGCTTGATGCAGTGAAATCCTCGTTGCTGAAAGAATTTTCCGTGATTCAAGGTCCACCAGGAACAGGCAAGACCTACGTAGGGCTCAAGATTGTGGAAGTTCTCCTACGCAACATTTCAGTCTGGAGGGGGAAAGGGCTTCCCATTCTTGTTGTGTGTTACACGAACCATGCTCTCGATCAGTTTCTTGAACACGTCCTTAAAACTACAAAAAGTATAGCTCGGGTTGGGGGCCGCTGCAGCAGCGAACCTCTGGAAAGATACACCCTAACCAACAGACGCAGGTTATTTGGAGGTCGGGTCCTTAGAGAAACCTGCCGGAGAACACAGACTTGTCTTAACTTCCTGTCACAACGGATGTCAGACATATATGCAGTCCGCTGCACGATTCAAGATCTGGAAGCGTACATGTCCGCAGACGTCCTGAGAAGCTTTGAGCAGTGGTGTTATCCAGCTTCCTACAACTTTAGCGACTGGCTGGAACTCGCAGCGTTGCGAGAAGAGTTCTTCAAAGGCTTTGCAGACCGAATTATTGAACCAAAGGAGGTAGTCGAGGAGGATAATTTTGACATGCAAGACATTTCCAAGCATTGCCGGGAGGATGATGACCGTTTGTATTCTGCAGACATCAGTGGTGCACTGGCCGGGATAGAAGATGAACATCCAGATGCCCTAGAACAAGCATGGTGCCAGTATGGCTACAAGTTAGTCTCAAACCCCGACGCTGTCAAGGATGACTACTATGTCATGAATGTCTGGTGCTTGTCTTTCCGAGAACGCTGGCGGCTCTACAGGTACTGGGCATCAAAGGCTATTGAAGACATTCAAATGAAGATCACTATGGACAAAGCAGTTCTGAAAAAGGAGAAAAAAACTGCATCTCAGGACTCTGTTACGGATGACCTTGATTGCTTGGAGGGTGTGTTTCTAGTGGGCATGACTACAACAGGTGCTGCCAAGCATCGAGAGTTAGTTAGGCAGCTTCAGCCAACTGTTGTGATCGTTGAAGAAGCCGCAGAAGTACTGGAAGCTCACATAGCCACCAGCTTGGCACCTGCAACAAAGCACCTGATCCTCATTGGCGACCATAAGCAGTTGAGGCCATCAAATTCAGTCTATGAGCTCTCTGTTAGGTACAAGATGGAAGTGTCTCTTTTTGAAAGAATGATTGATAATGGAACAATATGCCATCAGCTACAGGTTCAACACAGAATGAGACCGAACTTTGTGAAGTTACTCGTTCCAAACTTTTACGATAACCTCGACAGCTCGGCGCATGTGAAGTCCTTCGAAGACATTCGTGGTATTGATGGAAACATGTTTTTTATCAACCACACCATCAACGAAGACAGACTAGACACAAAGAGCCACTCCAACCGCCACGAAGCGGAACTGGTCTTAGGATTAGCGGACTACCTGCTCAATCAGGGTTATGACCCAACAGAAATCACCATTCTGACCACTTACAAAGGGCAGATGTTCCTCATGCGCGACCTCGCAGCAACCAAGAAGTGCAAGACTGTTTACATTACATGCGTGGACAATTTTCAGGGGGAAGAGAACGACATCATCCTTTTGTCTTTCGTCCGATCGAACCCGGAGAAGAAAGTTGGCTTCATTAAGATTCCCAATCGCATTTGCGTTTCACTGTCGAGAGCACGAAAGGGTGTGTACTGCACGGGGAACTTCGACATCATTGGGGAGTCGAGCCAAGTTTGGAAAAACATCGTGAAAGAACTGAAATGCCAAAATGCCATCGGTAATGAGCTGAAGCTACGGTGCCCAAACCATCCCGATACTGCCACACTCGTTCGAAGTGCGAAAGACTTTTTAAATGTCCCCGAGGGTGGTTGCGACAGACCCTGCAAAACACGGCTTGAGTGTGGCCATTCTTGTGGGCTGCCTTGCCATGGCTATAACACAGAGCATGCAGGAGTTGTCTGTAAAAAGAAATGCGAGAGAAAATGTAGAAATGGTCATACTTGCAAACGTGCCTGTTTTGAAATATGCGGGCTGTGTGATGTGCTCGTGAGCACCCAGATTGAGAAATGTGGTCACACTTGCGAGATCCCTTGCCACGAATTAACTAGGTACCCAAGGTGCTCTCTTCCATGTGATCGGCTGCTACCATGTGGCCATCGTTGCAATAGTATGTGTAGAGACTATTATTGCACTGAATGGTGTGTTGTGCCTGTCAGAAAGACCTGTGAATATGGGCATGACCAAGAAGTGCCTTGTGCGATGACAGCATACTACTGGTGTGAGGCAAACTGCACGAAAGTGCTAGCTTGCGGTCATCACTGCCATAATGAGTGTGGTGAACCATGCAGTGATTGGTGCATAGAATTAAAGGAAATGGAACGTGAGTGTGGACATAAATTGTCTCTGGCATGCTACCAGACACGACTTGCTTACTATTTGGAGGCACCTTGTAAACTACCGTGCACCAAAAAGCTTCCCTGTGGACACACGTGTTCTCTCCTGTGCCATGAAAGTTGTGGCGCCGAACGTTGTGAAATCCAAGTAACAGCAACGTTACCATGTGGCCACCAAAAAGTGGTTTCTTGTCACGTGCACACGAAGATCACTTCTCTCAAGGATAAGCCAGACGAGATGATGGCGTATGTTCAAGAAATGGGAGAGAGGCTTACTTGCAGAAAGAGTGTTCCAACAAGCTGCACATCTGGACACAGGCTTATGGCTCAATGTCACGCGCTGCGTGATGGCAAGGCGCCGCGAAATCACTGCTACAAACGTTGCAATGCAAAACTCTCGTGTGGCCACAATTGTGCTGCAAGCTGCCGGACATGCTTTGACCTGGGCAACAATGGGCACGTCCCATGTATAGAGATTTGCAAAAAGCGCCTGGACTGTGGACACCAATGCATGAAGAAGTGCTGTGAGCCTCACAGCTGCGATGTTCCGTGCAGTCAGAGACTTCCGTGTGGACACACGTGCAAAGGAATCTGCTCACAGCCGTGTACAATCTGTGAAAGACCGTGCAAGACTGTTTGTGGCCATGGAAGGTGCAGGAAGCCCTGCGGACATCCGTGCCCTCCGTGTCCTATGCCTTGTCTCTGGAATTGTGGCCATGCTAAGTGCAGTGCCTTGTGCTCTGAGCCTTGCACTAGAACTTCGGAGGACATACCTTGTCCAAAGAAACTTCCGTGCGGGCACCGTTGCCTAGGCTTCTGCGGTGAACCCTGTCCTAGTCTGTGCAGAGTGTGCAACAGGGCCCAATACTGGCATCTCACCAAGGAAAGGGAAGCCCGGTTTGTCGTGCTCATGGACTGTGGCCATTCTGTGCCAGAGAGAATGCTTGCTGAGGCCTTTACCCAGACGAAGAAAAAGCACAGTGCTAGGTGCCCACTATGCGGATGCCGAATTACGTTCAATTTCAGGTGAGATGCAGAGTATAGGTGCACTAAATATTTTGGGGGCCATAGATTAAAAGTGGCAGCATTTTGTTGAGCCTGAGACAAGAAATGCTCAAATAGAGGGCTAGGCTCCATCTGTTCAAGCTTTATCCATCTGTGTCCAAGTATTCCAATTACCAAGTATTGAGGGTGTGTTTTGCAAGAGAAGGTACAAACTAGCTTGTTCTCTGTGTTCATGGATTACCAGTGAACTTCAGCTTAAGAAAGCCATATAGTGTTACGAGTTACGCAAAAAACTGGTTCCATGGTTGGACATTCTTTCATTTGCGGTGCAGAAATGGGGGTTGGCATCACCTGACCACTGGAAGTTCGCGTCTAATATAATGGCATTCTATGCCTCAGAGCAAGCATGTGAGCACGGAGCTTGTGCAAGGTGCAAGCGGATCTGGATTATAATACTGCCTCGGTTGCAGGGATTGGAATTGCACTTGAGTTTTCTCGAAATAAGATTTTTGAAAACATGGTAGAAGCATTGAAAGTCCTCTGTATGGTTTGCAAAAGAAACTGGCTTGCTGAATCGGCTGAGAAACGGCGACTGTCTTGTCGAAGCAAACATCCCACCTGAACCGTTCTGCGAACTGGTAACCGTCCGAGATTTACTTCCGTTTAGTTCAATTCCGGTTCGGTTCAATACAAAAACAACAGTTTTTTTAGCGGTTTTTCGGTTCAGATTCAGCTCCAGTTCCGATCTCTGCTCGGTTGCTGGAGGCATTCGTCTTTATCTCTGCGCGAATACTGTGCCGGGAGACGGGTCTGAAGCTGTCGCCTCATTTTGAGATTAGAGTTGTGTTCGACCAGTTGCATGTAGATGGCAAATGCATAATTTCATCCACCAGAGTGTTGTAGTTTTTGAGATGCAAAAAAAACAAAAAAAAACAAAAAAAAACGAACGGCATGTTTGCATCCAGGTGACATAAGCATGAACTGCCACGTCTTGGTGGAACTCACGAGGGTGTGCGACCGTGATAAAGGTAATCGAGATACGATGAAACGTAATCAGCAAGTTTTGTCCGGATGGTGATGGTGATACGATAAAGAAAAAAAAAAGAAAGAAATTGGTATGTGGTCACAATGAAGTTGAACTGGCTACCGGAATCAGTGGCTTGACTGCTTCGCAAATGTAAACTGGACGTTAGCCGGCGTTCACACGGGGCAAGACCGGCGGGGCAAGACCGGCGGGACAAGACCGGCGGGGCAAGACCGGCTCACGTTCCGTAGCAGATAGTATGATCACCTTCCACGGCGAGATGCTGGGAGGTCATGTGATTCGAATCCCGGCACTGGCTGTGTTGTTTGGGGTTGCTCCTCAGTTTCCCGACAGACTTTCCAAATGAATATTGGTACAGTCACCCTGAAGTTGGCCTAGGACGCACACTAACTCCCCCCCCCCCGACACACACACACACACTCCTTCCTGCTGTCCTTTCTCCATCTGTCAACGTCTGTACGCTGCTCATAGCCACAGTTACTTCACTGCGCTAAAACACACTAAAAAAAGAAAAAATGACATCGTGGCTGTGAAATGCCAAGGAAAGAAGAGTAGTACAGGAAAGCCTGCTTGACATGTTGTAGGAAGGGGGTTGCCTCAGGACAGAAGCCGCCGATATTTCGAACAGAGACTGTTCCTCCCAGAAGAAGAACAGTCTCTGTTCGAAATATCGGCGGCTTCTGTCCTGAGGCAACTCCCTTCCTACATCTCTACCGGTTCGCTGGATTTCTACCCATCTATGCTTGACATGTTGGAATCTTAAGCTCGGCATGTGCAGCAATTGATCTGTCATGGAATGTTAATCTGTATTCGATGTTTTTCGGTTAAAACCGAAAACGCCGAACCCTAATTATAAATAATTGACTGCAGTTTTAATGTAAATACTTTGCTCTATGCACTCTATTGCTCTATTGTTTGTAACTCTATGCACCATAAGTAGGCGTTTGTTTCCGGGCTGTTGCTTTAAATTGGATGGCGCATCGAACAATTTTATGCTTCTAGGTATCAAGCAGCTGTCCGAGAGTACATGGAAGACCTTCAGAAACGCAAGAAACAGGTTTATGACTCTGCAAGGGAATTTCACAAAACCTTGGACTCCACGTTACCAGAAGACGCATTTCCAAGCAGGGACGCGAGCAGCACTGCACATGACGACGATGCTCAAGCAACCACCCAGCAGCACGACCGTACTCAAGCCACGGTGGCACAAAGTTCCGTATGGAACAGTGATAGTGAACAAAAGTACTATTCGGGGGAAGCATTTTACACTTCTCGCCCAGGTTCTAAAATTAGGAGTAGTCATCGGAATGCTGGAATGAGTTTCGAGCACAGAACTCATTCAGCCAGGCACCACTTTGAAAGAAGGCCTAGGAACCTGCAAGAGAGATTTTTAGGAAGGGACTTCAGGTGGCACCCTTACGAGAGGTGGCCACCTCGCTACTAGTGTTCCTTCTGGGGGACTACCATTCTTTTCTTTGAAGGCTGCTACTAGGTAAAGGTACTTTCCAGAACACAATTTTATAAAGAAAGAGTGAGAACTACACCACTCAGTCCAATTATCACCTGCAAGAAAGCCCTCGATCGCATGCACAGTAAGAGCGATTACGTGCAAGGTTATAGAATACTTGCACACTTAAGAATGCATGGGGGGCGTTCAAGTCAAACCGGGACTTTTCATTTTTCGCAAAAGTAAAATGAACTTACAGGCGAGAAATTAGTTTTATTTTTCGACGTAATCTCCGGCTGCAGTAATGCACTTGTCCCAGCGTTTCACGAGGGCTTGGATGCCAGCAGCGTAGCAATCCTTACCGGCGCGTAGCAGCCATGATCGGACTGCATTCTCGACCTCGTCGTCGCAGCTGAACTGGCGGCCCCGAAGGAACGCCTTCAGTGGCCCGAAGAGATGGAAATCGCTGGGGGCGAGGTCTGGACTGTAAGGGGGATGTGGCAGCAACTGCCAGCCAAGTTCCTGTAAGATGCGTGTCGTGAGATGCGCGTTATGCGTGCGTGCATTGTCCTGTAGGAGGAGGACTCCTTTGGTGATGAGGCCCGGCCGTTTCTGCTTCAGCGCCTTATGCACATCCCTGAAAACCTGCCAGTAATATGCACTATTCATGGTGGTACTACTGGGCAGAAAATCAACGTGAACAACGCCAGCCTTGTCCCAGAAAACCGTGGCCATGACCTTACCCGCAGACGAGGTGCTTCGGAACTTCTTGGGAACTGGCGAGCCCGGATGCTTCCACTGTTTCGATGCGCGTTTAGACTCAGGAGTGAAATGCTATGCCACTCGGACTCTTTGCTGCGGCTAAGTGTATCGTGGCCATACTGAGCCTGAAGTCTTCTGTGAATTTCACATGACTTTACGCCTTCATTCACGAGAAACTTCATGACAATTCGGTGTTCGATGTGCGCGCTCACCTCGTCGGCGGCCATCTTGTCCAACACGTGTCTTCTGTTTTGCACAAACTTTGGACCACCACGTCGTGAACGCGGAGGCCTGTCGCGTGTGAAAACGACCAAAAAGAAGTAGCGCGAGCCATTTGTACACTCAGGAGACAGAAAGTCCCGGTTTGACTTGAACACCCGTCGTAGGTTCAATGTTAAATTATGGCATGCCCACATGTGCTGTACCTCGTTAGTGTAGCAAATGCAGGATGTAGTATTTCAACTGGAAGCACAAATGTGATACATATAGAGTACCTGTGACAATCTAAAGTCCTCCTCATTGGCAACATAAGAAAGACATTCACTGTGCTCAGCTCACTGAGTCATGCCAAGATCCTACAGACAGCCAGGGTGTCTAGTTTGAGGAAAGTCAACAGTTAAGGTGCTCGAAATACCCGTTCCTGCTATTTGGATGGCTCCCTTTTGCCATCGTGTCAGAAGGTGAACCGTGACATGCTGTAAGGGCGATCTTGTACTTCCATGCACATATTGGCCTGGTAACAATGTTAATTAACAACGTGAAAAAAAGAAAAAAAGACTGAGTTTGTAGTATTCACGAGGGCTGTGCGAATAGTGATTTTTGGGTTCGAATCGAATACGAATCGAATAGTAAAATCTTCGAATAGTAGCGAATCGAATAATGTCGAATACCACACAAAAATGTGTGCTTATTGTTGAACAGTAAGCAAAAGCTTGCATTGAAACCTGGGGCTCAGTTGTAGTTTGTGAGACTGACTGCAAACTATATACACGTATTTCATTGACGAATACGTTTGTGCTAGAATTGTCCTGAACATTGTAATTCCAGACAGCTGGCTGTGTGATTAAATCCCTCTTTCTATGGTGTCATAGCTGGTCCAGCCAAAGCTCAAAATAATTAAACTAGCTTAAACATCCCTGCCAACATTTGCTAAAATATTTCTCAAAAGTGGCAATTTTCAGTGATCCCTCAAATCGCGCTTTTAAACCATGCCTGCAACCCCGCGGCAGAAGTGTAAACTAGGCTTCGCCTGATGCTCAGAGACATGAGGCGAAGCCAACTTGCAGGATATCGTCAGGTCCGCACGCGCAAAACTGTAAAGTAAGCTTCACCTAACACTCAGAAGCATGAGGTGAAGCCACCTTGCAGGATATATTTGAGGCGCAGAATTGTAAAGTAGGCTTCGCCAAACGCTCAGAGGCATGAGTTGAAGCCAGCTTGCGGAATTTCGAATATATTCGAGTATTCGATGAAATGTTATTCGGTTCGAATACGAATAGCGCGGTACCGTTATTCGGTACGAATATCGAATATTTCGAATATTCGCACACCCCTAGTATTCACGTAACTCTATCACGCTTAGTGAACTCACTCTGATTTGCGACACCATCAAAAGCTAAGCCTCGTAATGTGAATTTATCTCTGTAGGAAGCATGACAGGACGGCTCAAAGTGGATGGAAACAGCGAGGCGGAAGAAAATGAAGGAAAACAACTGGGAGCTGATTTTGGAAAAAGTTTGCTGTCCTCGTGTGATAAAAAAGAAAGGGGAACCTCCAGGGGAGCATTTATGCAAACATATAGCCCATTTGCTTACTTCATTACTTTACTAAGGTATATCTATACTAGTTGTGTTTTTACCTTTTTGAGCTTTGTGTTCAGTGAGATTGTATTACACATTTTTGAGAAGTGATGCACCTGGTGAGATCTCAAGTTGTGTTACAGATATTCAATCCTTTGGTTAGCGCATTTTTTCTTTGTAACATTAAAATGATGTTTGGGGCATATCATAAAGTTGTAGGACTTGGATACTAGTAAATACTAGTACATTCCTATATCATGTCCCATAGAAGAATATACGGTAGTACCGTACTCTATGTAGTCCATCATCCGGCGTTCACACGGGGCAAGACCGGCGGGGCAAGACCGGCGGGGCAAGACCGGCTCACGTGCCGTAGCGGATAGGACGATCACCTTCCACGGCGAGATGCTGGGAGGTCACGTGATTCGAATCCCGGCACCGGCTGTGTTGTTTGGGGTTGCTCCTCAGTTTCCCGACAGACTTTCCAAATGAAGGTTGGTACAGTCACCCTGAAGTTGGCCTAGGACGCACACTAACCCCCCCCCCCCCACACACACACACACACTCCTTCCTGCTGTCCTTTCTCCATCTGTCAACGTCTGTACGCTGCTCATAGCCACAGTTGCTTCACTGCGCTAAAACACACTAAAAACAGAAAAAAATGACATCGTGGCTGTGAAATGCCAAGAAAAGAAGCGTAGTACAGGAAAGTCTGCTTGACATGTTGGAATCTTAAGCTCGGCATGTGCAGCAATTGATCTGTCATGGAATGTTAATCTGTATTCGATGTTTTTCAGTTAAAACCGAAAACGCCGAACCCGAATTATAAATAATTGACTGCAACTTTAATGTAAATACTTTGCTCTATGCACTCTATTGCTCTATTGTAACCCCATGCACCGTAAGTAGGCGTTTGTTTCCAGACTGTTGCTTTAACATCATTGGATGGCGCATAGAAGAATTTTATGCTTCTAGGTATCAAGCAGCTGTCCGAGAGTACATGGAAGACCTTCAGAAACGCAAGAAACAGGTTTATGACTCTGCAAGGGAATTTCACAAAACCTTGGACTCCACGTTACCAGAAGACGCATCTCCAAGCAGAGACGCGAGCAGCACTGCACATGACGACGATGCTCAAGCAACCACCCAGCAGCATGACTGTACTCAAGCCACGGTGGCACAAAGTTCCGTATGGAACAGTGATAGTGAACAAAAGTACTATTCGGGGGAAGCATTTTACACTTCTCGCCCAAGTTCTAAAATCAGGAGTAGTCATGGGAATGCTGGAATGAGTTTCGAGCACAGAACTCCTTCAGCACAGCACCGCTTTGAAAGAAGGCCTAGGAACTTGCAAGAGAGATTTTCACGAAGGGACACCAGGTGGTGCCCTTACAACGAGAGGTGGCCACCTCGCTACTAGTGTTCCTTCTGAGGGACCACCATTCTTTTCTTTGAAGGCTGCTACAAGGTAAAGGTACTTTCCAGAACACAATTTTATAAAGAAAGAGTGAGAACTACACCACTCAGCCCAATTATCACCTGCAAGAAAGCCCTCGATCGCATGCACAGTAAGAGCGATTACGTGCAAGGTTACTAGAATACTTGCACACTTAAGAATGTACGGGGGGCGTTCAAGTCAAACCGGGACTTTTCATTTTTCGCAAAAGTAAAATGAACTTACAGGCGAGAAATTAGTTTTATTTTTCGACGTAATCTCCGGCTGCATTAATGCACTTGTCCCAGCGTTTCACGAGGGCTTGGATGCCAGCAGCGTAGAAATCCTTACCGGCGCGTAGCAGCCATGATCGGACTGCATTCTCGACCTCGTCCTTGCAGCTGAAGTGGCGGCGCCCCACGGAACGCCTTCAGTGGCCCGAAGAGATGGAAATCGCTGGGGGCGAGGTCTGGACTGTAGGGGGGGGGGGGGGGTGTGGCAGCAACTGCCAGCCAAGTTCCTCAAGGTGCCTGTCGTGAGATGCGCATTATGCGGGCGTGCATTGTCCTGTAGGAGGAGGACTCCTTTGGTGACGAGGCCCGGCCGCTTTTGCTTCAGCGCGTTATACACATCCATGAAAACCTGGCAGTAATATGCACTATTCATGGTGGTACCACTGGGCAGAAAATCGACACGAACAACGCCAGCCTTGTCCCAGAAAACCGTGGCCATGACCTTACCTGCAGACGAGGTGCTTCGGAACTTCTTGGGAGCTGGCGAGCCCGGATGCTTGCACTGTTTCGATGCGCGTTTAGACTCAGGAGTGAAATGCTATGCCACTCAAACGCTTTGCTGAGGCTAAGAGTATCGTGGCCATACTGAGCCTGAAGTGTTCTGTGAATTTCTGATGATTTTACGCCTTCATTCACGAGAAACTTCATGACAATTCGCTGTTCGATGTGCGCGCTCACCTCGTCGTCGGCCATCTTGTCCAGCACGTGTCGTCTGTTTTGCACAAACTTTGGACCACCACATGGTGAAAATGACGAAAAAGAAGTAGCTCGTGAGACAGAAAGTCCCGGTTTGACTTGAACACCCCTCGTGGGTTCAGTGTTAAATTATGGCATGCCCACATGTGCTGTACCTCGTAAGTGTAGCAAATGCAGGATGTAGTATTTCAACTGGAAGCACAAATGTGATACATATAGAGTACCTGTGACAATCTAAAGTCCTCCTCATTGGCAACATAAGAAAGACATTCACTGTGCTCAGCTCACTGAGTCATGCCAAGATCCTACAGACAGCCAGGGTGTCTAGTTTGAGGAAGGTCAACAGTTAAGATGCTCGAAATACCCGTTTTTGCTATTTGGATGGCTCCCTTTTGCCATCATATCAGAAGGTGAACCGTGACATGCTGTAAGGGCGATCTTGTACTTCCATGCACATATTGGCCTGGTAACAATGTTAATTAACAACGTGAAGAAAAAAAAAAAAGACTGAGTTTGTAGTATTCACGTAACTATATCACGCTTAGTGAACTCACTCTGATTTGCGACACCATCAAAAGCTAAGCCTCGTAACGTGAATTTATCTCTGTAGGAAGCATGACAGGACGGCTCAAAGGGGATGGAAACAGCGAGGCGGAAGAAAATGAAGGAAAACAACTGGGAGCTGATTTTGGAAAAAGTTTGCTGTCCTCGTGCGATAAAAAAAGAAAAAAAGAAAGGGGAACCTCCGGGGGGAGCATTTATGCAGACATATAGCCCATTCGCTTACATTCATTACTTTACTAAGATACAGTGAACCCTCGTTAATATGACCCCCGATAATCTGACATACGCGCTTTACGACCATACTCCTGGGGAACAATGTAGTGAAACCTCTGCAAATCGCCCCCGTTAATATGACAATTCCGCATTATGACCAAAATTTTCGGGAACGACCATGGTCATAATAACGAGGGTTCACTGTATATCTAGTAATCGTCTTTTTGCCTTTTTGAGCTTTGTTTAGTGAGGTTGTATTACACATTTTTGAGAAGTGATGCATCTGGTGAGGGGGGGGGGGGAAGGAAGAAGAAAAAGAAATATGATCATGGGAAATAAATTATCAAGTTCATTAAGGTATGAAATATCGGAATATTATACATGTACAATGCTATAATGTGGGCCCTTCTGGGGAGGAATTAGTGGCCGTTAATTGTCACAGACCCGTATTACCATGACAGTAACGTAAAGTAATGGTAGTCTGACAGCGTATGCTACTGCTCTGACTAATGTCAGCCATACGCATAGTGCACAACAATCCACAACATCTCCTTTTCTGCTTCGTTGATTTAAGCAGAACAGAGGCTCCCGTCTGTTTTTCGGAACAGTTCCTCTGTTTTATGTAATCGGTTTTTTCATGCTAACGGTGCGAAACTATTTAAAAAATATCAATACTGTGCAACCATAAATAAAGGTATTTTGCAGCAAGCGGGTTTGGGCTGTGTCCAACTTACTATCGATAGTTCAAAAACTCTCGATAGTTTTGAGCAAAACTATCGATAGTTAAATGAGTTGTCGTCTCAACCATCGATAGTACTATCGATAGTGTTTGGATGACTGTCGCCCATCACTAGCTCGAGATGCGGGAAACTAATGCACAGACCCGATAAACTTCTAAATACGCTACCGTCTGCAACAGAAATCAACGAATCTATGCCTAGAGAAGAATCTATGCCTAGAGCACTATCCCTTTGAGTATTTTCTATGAATCGAAGTATTTTCTAAGATATTTCTAAGTATTTTCTAAGAATCTATGCCTAGAGCACTATCCCTTTAAGTATTTTCCTGGCTGTGTGATGCACCCGCCTGCTCGCGTTGCATCCACATTAATGTTTAACACAACCAAAACGGGTGGGCCCACGATGAGGCGAGGAAAAACGAGACGAGACCGCTTTACAGTTATAGCATCACACTTTCCTAGCCGTACAACATCGCATCATGTGTGACAGGCACACCCTTTCGACGTGGCTTGCAGGCTGTTCTGGCTGACAGGCCTCCGTTGACGACGGCACCCTGGGCGATGGTCTCGGTCGCACCACGTTGGTGTTCAGTTCAGATCCGGGGACGCAGACATGTCGGCTATGACGCAGGGCCTGGTCGTCGGTGTTCCGGGAGGCGGTTAGTGTCAACCGGCGAACAGGCGATCTCAGAGCTCCCAATCGTCAAGAGATGTTTTCTCGTTGGTTGTCGGGTCCTCTCTGTCCACCGTCAAAGCTCTTCCTTAACGCGAAGGCTCGGTCACTTTGTTTCTCGCTCGCCTGCTTGTTTCCCTTCGAGCACCCCCGCACATATGGTTTTCATTCGGCTCGAAGTACGCGCCCCTTTGATGCCGCCGTCAGGTGTCACCGTGTCACCTAGGTGATGGGGTCCTCTAATTGCTCCCAGACGCGGATCCCTGACGCGTCGCTTGCTCCTTTGTACGTCACCTGGTCTGCACTACCTGACCCACCCAGCATATTGTTCATGTCCCACGTTGACCAGAAGGGTCCGTCACATCCGCTCAATCTCGGAGAAGAATTTTGTTACACTAAACAAAATTCGCTTGTCTTTCGCCACTGAGACATCACCACACAATTGGAGCACAACCGAAGGTGCCCATATACCCACTTTGCGATGTTTTGCACGAGTGCAGTGTCACAGCTCTTCTTACAAAAATACTATTATGGCACTGTCCCGTAGTTATCCGGATTTGATTACAGATGTGACGGACCCTTCTGGTGAGCATGCGTGCACAAGGTTATAAGGCTTTTATAGGACTCATGCATACAGGACTTAATATAGGCAGTGGTTCTTTTTTGACAGTTCCACAAGTGAGTTCTGTGTGAGAAAGTACAGCATTGGAAATGACGAGGGACCTGGATGTATGTATGTACTATTCGTGTGTTTTGTGTCCAGAGGATGCAAGCTTGACTGGCCTGAGGTATCTGCTCTGCAGGTGGCTATTTTCAGGGTCTGTAAGCTTAGTAGAACCGTATACCTGGAGTGTAGTCAGCAGCCAAAACTATTACTTTCTTTATTGACAACAGTGATGATGATAAAGAAAATAAAAAAAATTGGACTGTAAGGCCACAGCAATGTCTTGCAACATGACAGTTTCAGGTTCACCTTAATTGATTGATTGGTTAAGTGACCAACATACGGGTTTCCCCAATACGGGGAACCCGGGGAACCGGGGAACCCGGGGAACCCGAACGGGGGCAACCCGAGCAAGGGTTAGAACGAGAAAGTCGTTCCGAGCAGGGCAAAGTGGGAAGGGAAACTCGGGAGTGGGTAGTTTAGAGGACTGCACCCCGCTACTTTTCTTTCCGTCAGGTGGCGGTCAGCACAGCTGAGCTAAAATGGAGAAAGTATAGTTTTCGAACATTTGTCTCCCAGGGCATGGTGACAAAGTTGGGGGTGGGGAGGTCTTCCCTACAGCACAGTGAAGAAGTAGGGCCTGAATTCAGGAGGGCATCAAAGATTACCGCATCCTGGCAGGTCTGCGGAGACTGCCCTGGTCTGCGGAAGATACAGCACAAGAAAACGTCCACCGTGTGTACAGTGAGGTCGTGGCAGATCGTCGAGTTAACACCTGTGCCATCACTTAAGTCACAAGCATGTTCAAAAGCACAGTTCAGCACATCTTGACCGGATATTTTGACATGCACAGGGTTTCCGCCAGCCAGGTTCGAAGACTTGCTGACACCTGATCATAGGCGAACAGTTTTAATTCAGTCTGCCGGAGGGTGCCAGGGAGCAGTGCACCTCTCCCCCACTTCACACATGGAGGCAAAGCACACCCCTTCCCTCGCAACGTTCATCTTGAGTGTCAGCTGCTTAGGTCTCTCGAAGGGAGCTCAGGCCCCCCAAAGCCCCCACAAAGTCAGTGCCTATGCGCCTGATCAGAAATGCATGCTCTAACACACAACATCCAAGGGCAGTTCCCAGATGTTGCCGCGCAGATCCCTTGCCGAGGCTGTGCATGGTTGGTGACAGGAGGAATCCGTCCACCAGTTCCAACGTGAGAGCAAACCTCAGTCCCAACAGCGGAAACACTTACCCAATGCTGAAGGGGTTTGGTCTGTCCTATCAGCAGGCAAGGTGCAGTGGTGTTGCCAGATGGGTGGGTTTCAGGAGTTGAGATCCACTCCTTGCGCCCGAACACGTACCTTTGGTCATGCATTTGGGAAAGGGAAAACGTTGGAAATCCTCCTTACCGTGTGAAATTACCACAGAAACTCTCCTATAATATTTTTCTGGCTACTACGGTTTTCTGGACTGCCATCTGTCCCCAAGAAGAACTCAACAAGGAGCAAAGAACTCAAACCCATCCCAAAGTGCCCACAAAAGGCGAGGCCGTGACCACACCAACCTCACTTTACAGGTGTCTACGTGCCATGCTACGTGCCCTGCCTACTAACGCCGCCTCTTATAAGAGCTGAGCCGCTGAGCCAAGGTAAATGGCTGAAGCTGAGCTGGCTGAGCACTAGAGAAAGCGAGAGCAAATTGCTTCCCTTCGCCAGGCAACCTTGGGCCGATCCGATTACGCGTCCGGACCGGACTCCGGAGCGCGCGCGCTGTTCGTTCGTACGGTTCTCACGGTTTCACATTCGCGAAACGCATGAAACAGAAGCTAACTGTGCAACCGTCTCAGCCTTTGTGAGTGTTGAAACTTCGATGTTCACCAGGTATGTACATCTCCCTTTCTGTCTATCAACGTAGCTAACATCGAGGTATGAATCACACATTCGTTTCGACAAGTTCTTGCAACAGTTGCTATAGTTTCGTTTTGCATTCGGTACAGTACAACCTTTGGCTCGCAAGGATGTTGAAATACCTGTTGTTACTGTTTGTTCTCCACTTGGAGGATCTCAACCGTCTCAACGGTGAAAGTATTGCCACCATGGTATTGCCGAAATGTGACGTTTCGACAAGAAATGTTGGAAGCGCCCCACACACAACTCAACGAACGCCTAGCAGGTGTAGCTAATTTGCAATGTGCGAGTGAATATGATTGCAGGAGCCGGCTGTTGTTGCTCGAGGAAATTATTGAGCGTCTATTAATGCTATTTACAATTACAGTCAACCCTCGATTTATGAACCTTCGATTTATGAATTCCCTCGTTCTATGAACACGAACACGGGGAACCAAACTTTTTCCATTCATTTTTCCCTCGTTTTATGAACCTCGATATTCGAATAATGAACGGAATTTCTGGGAACCAACTAGGAGTTGCCCAGCGTTGTTGCCCTCAATTTATGAACGGATGGTTCCGAGGTCAACAGAAACCTTCAAAGGGATAATTCCGTGGTCTTATGAATGACGCCTGAACGGACAAAACGTTTCCCAGGTATTGCACCCTCGGTTTCGAACCCCTCCAAATCCGAACAACAAACGGGTTTTCCGGGGTCGCACAAGGTGCGACCAAGTGTTCCTTACCTCAGTTGATGAATAAGGTGGTCGCTGTCACCCGAAGATTAATAAACGGAAGTTAAAAATCCCGGAGGAAATCCGAGACCAGTCCAGTGCGAATGTGGTGACATCTCTTATTTCCAAGATTGACACAGCGGAAGGTATGGTCCAAAGCAAAATTAAACAATTTAGTATTGCATAATAAACAGAGTGTGAATGCGCTAACGTCTGTTCTTTGTGAGATTGATACAGCACAATGCATGGTCAAAAGCAAAATTACACAATATATGGCATTATAAACACAATCCCAACTCGGAAATGCGTCTGCGTCTGCGAGTACAAAATACTGTTGTTAACTGAATTTTCGATTTATGAATCCCTCGATTTATGACCGATTTTTCGGGGAACCGAGGGTGTTCATAAATCGAGGGTTGACTGTATAACCGGTCGCTCTTCGGGTCAGAAGAAACTCCACGAGCACATCCTCAAGCGAAGAGCATGCTGGCTTTGATGGACGTTTTTTTTCGTTTTTTTTTTTACGGATACACACCACCGATACTAACAAGTTAATGCAAGGGTAGTCATGCCACCGACATGCTGGAACGGACATGCTCCCCATGCGCCTCTGTCAAGGGACTTTTTTTAGGAGTTGGGGGTCCGGGCTTGGGCAGCGTGTGCCACTAAGTACTGTACTACGCGACGACATTTTTTTTTTTTTCATGGGGTGTGTATGTGCGTGCGCGCGCTCATTCCTATCTCCACGATGTGAAAAGCCTGAGTCCACCAGCTGGCCTACGTCTATACTCTAATCCTATCTCTGTTGCTGTCTTTTACGAGGAACTCACAAAATATTTTTATTTCCTGATCTCGCATAAAAATGCAACCTCTACTTGAAAAGAAAAAGCCTATTTGACATGTGCATACACACATTTGACACTGGCATCCAGGATTTTCCCTCTGGTTCCATCAGTTCTATGTTAATTGTATGTATTATATGAATGAATGAAAATAGAAAATAAAATGGTTAAATATATGACATACAACGTAGGACATATATGTCGCGATACACAAATATGTCAAGTAATATAAGGTCGCAGCTCAATAGATTTTGTTTTGTTCTCTGTATGATCCTCATGAGATGCGTACAACGTATAATAATTGCTTGTGTGCCCAGGGCTCCGAACCGTTATTTTGGGGGGTTAGGTTCAAGTTCCGGTTCAAGGTTATTGGTTCAGTTCGGGTTCAGCGCAACCAAAATAACGGTTTGAACCGATATTAATCGGTTCGAACCGGTTTACGTGTGCTGTGCTAATCAGTGTACCACATGTCAGAGGTATTATCAGTTTCCGGTGATGGCTTGCTCCTCCTTCCTTCCTCTTACTCCCTCGCCTCTAGACTTCATTGGTACAGCTTGGGACAAAAGTTTACGGAACACAGCACCTGCATATTTCTTCATCAGAGCAGCCCTCTCCTAGCTATCAGGAAGAGATCGAATAAGAAATGGGTGGCCGGTAATTCCATCCGTTTCTCAGTATGTGTGTTGACTTCGGTTTGCTGCTAGGTAGCCGCTCCATTGGAGAAATGCGACACCCCGGTGTTCCGTAAACTTTTGTCCCAAGCTGTACAAAGAACCATGATGAGTGTCACCCGAACCTCCTACTCTGCGAGACGAGAATCGAACAAAAAGGAGCTTGGAACTTTGCCCCAGTTAGTTTGACGAAGTTACCTATAAAAAAAGGAACGAGTTCCTCAAGAAGTTACTGGATCTCAAAAACAGCGAGTTAAGTTAAAAGCTACCGAAAAAAGTAGCTTAGTTACAGTAACGAGCTATCCCCCCAACACTGGTAATTAGTGCATAACAGTAAATGTGGCATGTTTCCATACAGGTACATACAGCAACATGAAATGTGCTCGGAAAATTCGAAAAACTGGAACAACAACTGAGTCCTGGGTTGACAAACTTCAGGCACTCCTTCAGCAGCCTGAAAACTTGGCACTTGAAAGCCTACTAAGTCATGAATTCCACTTCAGTGATTTCCTTGAGTCGAGCGGCCACGATCACGATGCCACTAGGGTGGCTGTTCGTCTCCTGGCGAACGTCTGTACATCACCTACGGTTGCTCCACAAGCACTGGAACTTGCGAGCGCAGTAGCATTCTCTGATAGTTTCATGATCATGGGATTAACTGCTCTGCTGGCACACCACACATGCAACATACAAGATACCCCCAGTTCAGATGTGGTGGATGTCCTCCGTAATTTGGTGCAACTTTTGCAACATTTGCACTCCTGTCTTCCAGCAACAACGTCGGATAGACTGGTAATTCTAGTGCCGTCAATTATGAAGTTATGGACTACACTTCAGGAAGTGTCAGATCCTCCAGAGGATGTCGGAGTTGGACTTTCAAAACTAGAAGAAGCAAAGAACTCGTTTCTTGCGGAATCTCGCACACGAACGATGGTGGCACAAGAGCAAGCGCACGTCTCACAGCCTCCAGGTGATTTCAGAGACACCCCGGTTGTACCGACGGCATCTGAGCTGCTGTCCGCCGGGAAACCGTTCTTGAGACCCAACTTGGTGCGTGGTGCTTACAGAGACCTGCACCACTACCTGGACGTCCAGTACAGGCTCCTTAGAGAGGATTTCGTGAGACCATTGCGTGAGGGCTTGCAAAATTTCCTTCAGACGGGAATGCGGTGCACGCGCATCGAAAACATCAACGTGTACAAGGATGCACACGTGGGTGAGGCGCGGGTTACAGCTGCAGCGATCATCCATCCTGTCTACTTTGATCCTGCTCGCTTTCGAAAGGTAGCTTGGGAGAGAACAAAACGCTTCATGAACGGTACTCTGCTCATTCTGTCCAACGACGGCTTCGAGACTGTTCATTTTGCAACCGTCGTTCACAGGAATCCAGAGTATTTGAAAAAGGGAACACTCACTGTAGTGTTTGATGAACTTTTTGTGGAGACCGTTGCTTGCGAAGCTTACACCATGTTAGAGACGCAAGCCTACTTTGAAGCCTACAAGCATAACCTGGAAGCGCTGAAGACCATATCTTCTCTGCCTTTCTACGATTACATCGTGAAGGCTTCTTCCACCACAAATGCCCCGGCGTATTTAAAGGATGAAACAAAGTTTGACCTAAGTCCCCTCTGCACATGTAGTCAACCTGAAAACGTCATTAATGTTCTGAATGAAGACAAATGGCTGACACTCAAAGATTTAGAGCTTGATCCATCGCAGCTAGATGCAGTGAAATCCTCGTTGCTGAAAGAATTTTCCGTGATTCAAGGTCCACCAGGAACAGGCAAGACCTACGTAGGGCTCAAGATTGTGGAAGTTCTCCTACGCAACATTTCAGTCTGGAGGGGAAAAGGGCTGCCCATTCTTGTTGTGTGTTACACGAACCATGCTCTCGATCAGTTTCTTGAACACGTCCTTAAAACTACAAAAAAAATAGCTCGGGTTGGGGGCCGCTGCAGCAGCGAACCTCTGGAAAGATACACCCTAACCAGCAGACGCAGGTTATTTGGAGGCCGGGACCTTAGAGAAACCTGCCTGGAAACACAGACTCGTCTGAACTCCCTGTCACAAGGGATGTCAAAAATATATGCAGTCTGCTGCACGATTCAAGATCTGGAAGCTTACATGTCCGCAGACGTCCTGAAAAGCTTTGAGCAGTGGTGTGATCCAGCTTCCTACAACTTTAGTGACTGGCTGGAACTCGCAGCGTTGCGAGAAGAGTTCTGCAAAGGCTTTGCAGATCGAATTATTGAACCAAAGGAGGTAGTCGAGGAGGATAATTTCGACATGCAAGACATTTCCAAGCATTGCCGGGAGGGTGATGACCGTTTGTATTCTGCAGACATCAATGGTGCACTGGCTGGGATAGAAGAGCAACACCCAGATGCCCTAGAACAAGCATGGTGCCAGTATGGCTACAAGTTAGTCTCAAATCCCGACGCCGTCAAGGATGACTACTATGTCACGAATGTCTGGTGCTCGTCTTTCGCAGAACGCTGGCGACTCTACAGATACTGGGCATCAAAGGCTATTGAAGACATTCAAACGGAGGTCACCATGCACAAAGCAATTCTGAGAGAGGAGAAAAAAACTGCATCTCGGAACTCTGTTAGGTATGACTTTGCTTGCTTGAAGGGTGCGTATGTAGTGGGCATGACCACAACAGGTGCTGCAAAGCATCGAGAGTTAGTTAGGCAGATTCAGCCAACTGTTGTGATCGTTGAAGAAGCCGCAGAAGTACTGGAAGCTCACATAGTCACCAGCTTGGCACCTGCAACAAAGCACCTGATCCTCATTGGCGACCATAAGCAGTTGAGGCCATCAAATTCAGTCTACGAGCTCTCTGTTAGGTACAAGATGGAAGTGTCTCTTTTTGAAAGAATGATTGATAATGGAACAATATGCCATCAGCTACAGGTTCAACACAGAATGAGACCGAACTTTGTGAAGTTACTCGTTCCAAACTTTTACGATAACCTCGACAGCTCGGCGCATGTGAAGTCCTTCGAAGACATTCGTGGTATTGATGGAAACATGTTTTTTATCAACCACACCATCAACGAAGACAGTGCACTAGACACAAAGAGCCACTCCAACCGCCACGAAGCGGAACTGGTCTTAGGATTAGCGGACTACCTGCTCAATCAGGGTTATGACCCAACAGAAATCACCATTCTGACCACTTACAAAGGGCAGATGTTCCTCATGCGCGACCTTGCAGCAACCAAGAAGTGCAAGACTGTTCACATTACATGCGTAGACAATTTTCAGGGGGAAGAGAACGACATCATCCTTTTGTCTTTCGTCCGATCGAACCCAGAGAAGAAAGTTGGCTTCATTAAGATTCCCAATCGGATTTGCGTTGCACTGTCGAGAGCACGAAAGGGTGTGTACTGCACGAGGAACTTCGACATTATTGGGGAGTCGAGCCAAGTTTGGAAAAACATCGTGAAAGAACTGAAGTGCCAAAATGCCATCGGAAATGAGCTGAAGCTACGGTGCCCAAACCATCCCGATACTGCCACACTCGTTCGAAGTGCGAAAGACTTTTTAAATGTCCCCGAGGGTGGTTGCGACAGACCCTGCAAAACACGGCTTGAGTGTGGCCATTCTTGTGGGCTGCCTTGCCATGGCTACGACGCAGAGCACGAAGAAGTTGACTGTGAAAAGAAATGCGAGAGAAAATGTAGTAATGGTCATACTTGCAAACGTGCCTGTTTTGAAAACTGCGGGCCGTGTGATGTGCTCGTGAGCACCCAGATTGAGAAATGTGGTCACACTTGCGAGATTCCTTGCCACGAAACTATGGACCCAAGATGCCCTCTTCCATGTGATCGGCTGCTACCATGTGGCCATCGTTGCAATCGTAAGTGTGTAGACTATTGCACTGTATGGTGTCGTGTGCCTGTCAGAAAGACCTGTGAATATGGGCATGACCAAGAAGTGTCTTGTGCGAACACAGCATACTACAGGTGTGAGGCAAACTGCACGAAAGTGCTAGCTTGCGGTCATAACTGCCATAAGAAGTGTGGTGACACATGCAGTGATCGGTGCACAGAATTAAAGGAAATGGAACGTGAGTGTGGACATAAATTGTCTCTGAAATGCTACCAGACACAACTTGCTCAATTTCTCGAGGCACCTTGCGAACTACCGTGCACCAAAAAGCTTCCCTGTGGACACACGTGTTCTCTCCTGTGCCATGAAAGTTGTGGCGCCAAACGTTGTAAAATTCAAGTAAGAGCAACGTTACCATGTGGCCACCAAAGAGCGGTTTCTTGTCACGTGGACACGAAGATCACTTCTCTCAAGGATAAGCCAGACGAGATGATGGCGTATGTCCAAGAAATGGGAGAGAGGCTTACTTGCAGAAAGAGTGTTCCAACAAGCTGCACATCTGGACACAGGCCATAGCCTCCTATAGTATATAGGAGGCTATGCACAGGCTTATGGCTCAATGTCACGCGCTGCGTGATGGCAAGGCGCCGCGAAATCACTGCTACAACCGTTGCAATGCAAAGCTCTCGTGTGGCCACAATTGTGCTGCAAGCTGCCGGACATGCTTTGACCTGGGCAACAATGGGCACGTCCCATGTATAGAGATTTGCAAAAAGCGCCTGGAGTGTGGACACCAATGCATGAAGAAGTGCTGTGAGCCTCACAGCTGCGAAGTTCCGTGCAGTCAGAGACTTCCGTGTGGACACACGTGCAAAGGAATCTGCTCACAGCCGTGTACAATCTGTGAAAGACCGTGCAAGACTGTTTGTGGCCATGGAAGGTGCAGGAAGCCCTGTGGACATCCGTGCCCTCCGTGTCCTATGCCTTGTCTCTGGAATTGTGGCCATGCTAAGTGCAGTGCGTTGTGCTCTGAGCCTTGCACTAGAACTTCGGAGGACATACCTTGTCCAAAGAAACTTCCGTGCGGGCACCGTTGCCTAGGCTTCTGCGGTGAACCCTGTCCTAGTCTGTGCAGAGTGTGCAACAGGGCCCAGTACTGGCATCTCACCAAGGAAAGGGAAGCCCGGTTTGTCATGCTCATGGACTGTGGCCATTCTGTGCCAGAGAGAATGCTTGCTGAGGCCTTTACCCAGACGAAGAAAAAGCACAGTGCTAGGTGCCCACTATGCGGATGCCGAATTACGTTCAATTTCAGGTGAGATGCAGAGGATAGGTGCACTAAATATTTTGGGGGCCATAGATTAAAAGTGGCAGCATTTTGTTGAGCCTGAGACAAGAGATGCTCAAATAGAGGGCTAGGCTCCATCTGTTCAAGCTTTATCCATCTGTGTCCAAGTATTCCAATGACCAAGTATTGAGGGTGTGTTTTGCAAGAGAAGGTACAAACTAGCTTGTTCTCTGTGTTCATGGATTACCAGTGAACTTCAGCTTAAGAAAGCCATATAGTGTTACGAGTTACGCAAAAAACTGGTTCCATGGTTGGACATTCTTTCATTTGCGCTGCAGAAATGGGGGTTGGCGTCACCTGACCACTGGAAGTTTGCGTCTAATATAATGGCATTCTATGCCTCAGAGCAAGCATGTGAGCACGGAGCTTGTGCAAGGTGCAAGCGGATCTGGATTATAATACTGCCTCGGTTGCAGGGATTGGAATTGCACTTGAGTTTTCTCGAAATAAGATTTTTGAAAACATGGTAGAATCATTGAAAGTCCTCTGTATGGTTTGCAAAAGAAACTGGCTTGCTGAATCGGCTGAGAAACGGCGACTGTCTTGTCGAAGCAAACATCCCACCTGAACCGTTCCGCGAACTGGTAACCGCGCGTCCGAGATTTACTTCCGTTTAGTTCAATTCCGGTTCGGTTCAATACAAAAACAACAGTTTTTTTAGCGGTTTTTCGGTTCAGGTTCAGCTCCGGTTCCGATCTCTGCTCGGCTGCTGGAGGCATTTGTGTTTATCTCTCCGCGAATACTGTGCCGGGACGGGTCTGAAGCTGTTGCCTCATTTTGAGATTAGAGTTGTGTTCGACCGTAAGTTGCATGTAGATGGCAAATGCGTAATTTCATTCACCAGAGTGTTGTAGTTTTTGAGATGAAAAAAAAAAACAAAACAAAACAAAAACAAACAAAAAACGAATGGCATGTTTGCATCCAGGTGACATAAGCATGAACTGCCACATCTTCGTGGAACTCACGAGGGTGTGCGACCGTGATAAAGGTAATCGAGATACGATGAAACGTAATCAGCAAGTTTTGTCCGGATGGTGATGGTGATGCGATAAAGAAAAAAAAATAATAAATTGGTATGTGTCACAATGAAGTTGAACTGGCTACCGTAATCAGTGACTTGACTGCTTCGCAAATGTAAACTGGACGTTAGCCGGCGTTCACACGGGGCAAGACCGGCGGGGCAAGACCGGCTCACGTGCCGTAGCAGACAGGATGATCACCTTCCACGGCGAGATGCTGGGAGGTCACGTGATTCGAATCCCGGCACTGGCTGTGTTGTTTGGGGTTGCTCCTCAGTTTCCCGGCAGACTTTCCAAATGAATGTTGGTACAGTCACCCTGAAGTTGGCCTAGGACGCACACTAACCCCTCCCCCCCCCCACACACACACTCCTTCCTTCTGTCCTTTCTCCATCTGTCAACGTCTGTACGCTGCTCATAGCCACAGTTGCTTCACTGCGCTAAAACACACTAAAAACAGAAAAAATGACATCGTGGCTGTGAAATGCCAAGAAAAGAAGAGTAGTACAGGAAAGCCTGCTTGACATGTTGTAGGAAGGGGGTTGCCTCAGGACAGAAGCCGCCGATATTTCGAACAGAGATTGTTCCTCCCAGAAGAAGAACAGTCTCTGTTCGAAATATCGGCGGCTTCTGTCCTGAGGCAACCCCCTTCCTACATCTCTACCGGTTCGCTGGATTTCTACCCATCTATGCTTCACATGTTGGGATCTTAAGCTCGGCATGTGCAGCAATTGATCTGTCATGGAATGTTAATCTGTATTCGATGTTTTTCGGTTAAAACCGAAAACGCCGAACCCTAATTATAAATAATTGACTGCAATTTTCATGTAAATACTTTGCTGTACGCACTCTATTGCTCTATTGTAACTCTATGCACCATAAGTAGGCGTTTGTTTCCAGACTGTTGCTTTAACATCATTGGATGGCGCATCGAACAATTTTATGCTTCTAGGTATCAAGCAGCTGTCCGAGAGTACATGGAAGACCTTCAGAAACGCAAGAAACAGGTTTATGACTCTGCAAGGGAATTTCACAAAACCTTGGACTCCACGTTACCAGAAGACGCATCTCCAAGCAGGGACGCAAGCAGCACTGCACATGACGACGATGCTCAAGCAACCACCCAGCAGCATGACCGTACTCAAGCCACGGTGGCACAAAGTTCCGTATGGAACAGTGATAGTGAACAAAAGTACTATTCGGGGGAAGCATTTTACACTTCTCGCCCAGGTTCTAAAATTAGGAGTAGTCATCGGAATGCTGGAATGAGTTTCGAGCACAGAACTCATTCAGCAAGGCACCACTTTGAAAGAAGGCCTAGGAACCTGCAAGGGAGATTTTTAGGAAGGGACTTCAGGTGGCACCCTTACGAGAGGTGGCCACCTCGCTACTAGTGTTAAGGGACCACCATTCTTTTCTTTGAAGGCTGCTACAAGGTAAAGGTACTTTCCAGAACACAATTTTATAAAGAAAGAGTGAGAACTACACCACTCAGCCCAATTATCACCTGCAAGAAAGCCCTCGATCGCATGCACAGTAAGAGCGATTACGCGCAAGGTTGCTAGAATACTTGCACACTTAAGAACGTATGGGGGCGTCCAAGTCAAACCGGGACTTTGATTTTTCGCAAAAGTAAAATGAACTTACAGGCGAGAAATTAGTTTTATTTTTCGACGTAATCCCCAGCTTCACTAATGCACTTGTCCGAGCATTTCACGAGGGCTTGGATGCCAGCAGCGTAGAAATCCTTACCGACGCGTAGCAGCCATGATCGGACCGTATTCTCGACCTCGTCCTCGCAGCTGAAGTGGCGGCGCCCCAAGGAACGCCTTCAGTGGCCCGAAGAGATGGATATCGCTGGGGGCGAGGTCTGGACTGTAAGGGGGGATGTGGCAGCAACTCCCAGCCAAGTTCCTCAAGGTGCCTGTCGTGAGATGCGCGTAATGCGGGCGTGCATTGTCCTGTAGGAGGAGGACTCCTTTGGTGATGAGGCCCGGCCACTTTTGCTTCAGCACCTTATACACATCCATGAAAACCTGGCAGTAATATGCACTATTCATGGTGGTACCACTGGGCAGAAAATCAACGTGAACAACGCCAGCCTTGTCCCAGAAAACCGTGGCCATGACCGTACCCGCAGACGAGGTGCTTCGGAACTTCTTGGGAACTGGCGAGCCCGGATGCTTCCACTGTTTCGATGCGAGTTTAGACTCAGGAGTGAAATGCTATGCCACTCAGACTCTTTGCTGCGGCTAAGTGTATCGTGGCCATACTGAGCCGGAAGTGTTCTGTGAATTTCTGATGACTTTACGCCTTCATTCACGAGAAACTTCATGACAATTCGGTGTTCGATGTGCGCGCTCACCTCGTCGTCGGCCATCTTGTCCAGCACGTGTCGTCTGTTTTGCACAAACTTTGGACCACCACATGGTGAAAATGACGAAAAAGAAGTAGCGCGAGCCATTTGTACACTCGTGAGACAGAAAGTCCCGGTTTGACTTGAACACCCCTCGTAGGTTCAATGTTAAATTATGGCATGCCCACATGTGCTGTACCTCGTAAGTGTAGCAAATGCAGGATGTAGTATTTCAACTGGAAGCACAAATGTGATACATAGAGTACCTGTGACAATCTAAAGTCCTCCTCATTGGCATCATAAGAAAGACATTCACTGTGCTCAGCTCACTGAGTCATGCCAAGATCCTACAGACAGCCAGGGTGTCTAGTTTGAGGAAGGGTCAACAGTTAAGGTGCTCGAAATACCCGTTTTTGCTATTTGGATGGCTCCCTTTTGCCATCGTGTCAGAAGGTGAACCGTGACATGCTGTAAGGGCAATCTTGTACTTCCATGCACATATTGGCCTGGTAACAATGTTAATTAACAACGTGAAAAAAAGACTGAGTTTGTAGTATTCACGTAACTATATCACGCTTAGTGAACTCACTCTGATTTGCGACACCATCAATTTATCTCTGTAGGAAGCATGACAGACGGCTCAAAGTGGATGGAAACAGCGAGGCGGAAGAAAATGAAGGAAAACAACTGGGAGCTGATTTTGGAAAAAGTTTGCTGTCCTCGTGTGATAAAAAAAGAAAAAAAGAAAGGGGAACCTCCGGGGGAGCATTTATGCAGACATATAGTCCATTCGCTTACATTCATTACTTTACTAAGATATATCTAGTAATTGTCTTTTTGCCTTTTTGAGCTTTGTTTAGTGAGGTTGTATTACACATTTTTGAGAAGTGATGCATCTGGTGAGGGGGGGGGGGGGAAGGAAGAAGAAAAAGAAATATGATCATGGGAAATAAATTATCAAGTTCATTAAGTATGAAATATCAGAATATTATACATGTACAATGTGGGCCCTTCTGGGGAGGAATTAGTTGCCGTTAATTGTCACAGACCCGTATTACCATGACAGTAACGTAAAGTAATGGTAGTCTTATTGCGTATGCTACTGCATTGACTAATGTCAGCCATACGCATAGTGCACAACAATCCACAACATCTCCTTTTCTGCTTCGTTGGTTTAAGCAGAACAGAGGCTCCCGTCTGTTTTTCAGAACAGTTCCTCTGTTTTATGTAATCGGTTTTTTTTTTCATGCTAACGGTTCGAAACTATTTAAAAAATATCAATACTGTGCAACCATAAATAAAGGTATTTTGCAGCAAGCGGGTTTGGGCTGTGTCCAACTTACTATCGATAGTTCAAAAACTATCGATAGTTTTGAGCAAAACTATCGATAGTTAAATGAGTAGTCGTCTCAACCATCGATAGTACTATCGATAGTGTTTGGATGACTATCGCCCATCACTAGCTCGAGATGCGGGAAACTAATGCACAGACCCGATAAACTTCTAAATACGCTACCGTCTGCAACAGAAATCAACGAATCTATGCCTAGAGAAGAATCTATGCCTAGAGCACTATCCCTTTAAGTATTTTCCTGGCTGTGTGATGCACCCGCCTGCTCGCGTTGCATCCACATTAATGTTTAACACAACCAAAACGGGTGGGCCCACGCTGAGGCGAGGAAAAACGAGACGAGACCGCTTTACAGTTATAGCATCACACTTTCCTAGCCGTACAACATCGCATCATGTGTGACAGGCTCACCCTTTCGACGTGGCTTGCAGGCTGTTCTGGCTGACAGGCCTCCGTTGACGACGGCACCCTGGGCGATGGTCTCGGTCGCACCACGTTGGTGTTCAATTCAGATCCGGGGACGCAGACATGTCGGCTATGACGCAGGGCCTGGTCGGCGGTGTTCCGGGAGGCGGTTAGTGTCAACCGGCGAACAGGCGATCTCGGAGCTCCCAATCGTCAAGAGACGTTTTCTCGTTGGTTGGCGGGTCCTCTCTGTCCACCGTCAGAGCTCTTCCTTAACGCGAAGGCTCGGTCACTTTGTTTCTCGCTCGCCTGCTTGTTTCCCTTCGAGCACCCCCGCACATATGGTTTTCATTCGGCTCGAAGTACGCGCCCCTTTGATGCCGCCGTCAGGTGTCACCGTGTCACCTAGGTGATGGGGTCCTCTAATTGCTCCCAGACGCGGAGCCTCGTTGCGTCGCTTGCTCCTTTGTACGTCACCTGGTCTGCATTACCTGACCCACCCAGCATATTGTTCATGTGCCACGTTCACCAGAAGGGTCCGTCACATCCGCTCAATCTCAGAGAAGAATTTTGTTACACTAAACAAAATTCGCTTGTCTTTCGCCACTGAGACATCACCACACAATTGGAGCACAACCGAAGGTGCCCATATACCCACTTTGCGATGTTTTGCACGAGTGCAGTGTCACAGCTCTTCTTACAAAAATACTATTATGGCACTGTCCCGTAGTTATCCGGATTTGATTACAGATGTGACGGACCCTTCTGGTGAGCACGCGTGCACAAGGTTATAAGTCTTTTATAGGACTCATGCATACAGGACTTAATATAGGCAGTGGTTATTTTTTGACAGTTCCACAAGTGAGTTCTGTGTGAGAAAGTACAGCATTGGAAATGGCGAGGGACCTGGATGTATGTATGTACTATTCGTGTGTTTTGAGTCCAGAGGATGTAAGCTTGACTGGCCTGAGATATCTGCTCTGCAGGTGGCTATTTTCAGGGTCTGTAAGCTTAGTAGAACCGTATACCTGGAGTGTAGTCAGCAGCCAAAACTATTACTTTCTTTATTGACAACAGTGATGATGATAAAGAAAATAAAAAATTGGGATGTAAGGCCACAGCAATGTCTTGCGATATGACAGTTTCAGGTTCACCTTAATTGATTGATTGGTTAAGTGACCAACATACGGGTTTCCCCAATACGGGCAACCCGAGCAAGGGTTAGAACGAGAAAGTCGTTCCGAGCAGGGCAAAGTGGGAAGGGAAAATCGGGAGTGGGTAGTTTAGAGGACTGCCCCCCGCTACATTTCTTTCCGTCAGGTGGCGGTCAGCACAGCTGAGCTAAAATGGAGAAAGTATGGTTTTCGAACATTTGTCTCCCAGGGCATGGTGACAAAGTTGGGGTGGGGAGGTCTTCCCTACAGCACAGTGAAGAAGTAGGGCCTGAATTCAGGAGGGCATCAAAGATTACCGCATCCTGGCAGGTCTGCGGCAGAGACTGCCCTGGTCTGCGGAAGATACAGCACAAGAAAACGTCCACCGTGTGTACAGTGAGGTCGTGGCAGATCGTCGAGCTAACACCTGTGCCATCACTTAAGTCACAAGCATGTTCAAAAGCACAGTTCAGCACATCTTGACCGGATATTTTGACATGCACAGGGTTTCCGCCAGCCAGGTTCGAAGACTTGCTGACACCTGATTATAGGCGAACAGTTTTAATTCAGTCTGCCGGAGGGTGCCAGGGAGCAGTGCACCTCCTCCCCCACTTCACACATGGAGGCAAAGCACACCCCTTCCCTCGCAACGTTCATCTTGAGTGTCAAGTGCTTAGGTTTCTCGAAGGGGGCTTTGCCCCCTTCCTGGAGAAGTTCCAGGGGGCTCAGGCCCCCCAAAGCCACCACAAAGTCAGTGCCTATGCGCCTGATCAGAAATGCATGCTCTACCACACAACATCCAAGGGCAGTTCCCAGATGTTGCCGCGCAGATCCCTTGCCGATGCTGTGCATGGTTGGTGACAGGAGGAATCCGTCCACCAGTTCCAACGTGAGAGCAAACCTCAGTCCCAACAGCGGAAACGCTTACCCAATGCTGAAGGGGTTTGGTCTGTCCTATCAGCAGGCAAGGTGCAGTGGTGTTGCCAGATGGGTGGGTTTCAGGAGTTGAGATCCACTCCTTGCGCCCGAACACGTACCTTTGGTCATGCATTTGGGAAAGGGAAAACGTTGGAAATCCTCCTTACCGTGTGAAATTACCATAGAAACTCTCCTATAATATTTTTCTGGCTACTGACTACGGTTTTCTGGACTGCCATCTGTCCCCAAGAAGAACTCAACAAGGAGCAAAGAACTCAAACCCATCCCAAAGTGCCCACAAAAGGCGAGGCCGTGGCCACACCAACCTCACTTTACAGGTGTCTACGTGCCATGCTACGTGCCCTGCCTACTAACGCCGCCTCTTATAAAAGCTGAGCCGCTGAGCCAAGGTAAATGGCTGAAGCTGACCTGGCTGAGCACTAGAGAAAGCGAGAGCAAATTGCTTCCCTTCGCCAGGCAACCTTGGGCCGATCCGATTACGCGTCCGGAGCGCGCGCTGTTCGTTCGTACGGTTCTCACGGTTTCACATTCGTGAAACGCGTGAAACAGAAGCTAACCGTGCAACCGTCTCAGCCTTTGTGAGTGTTGAAACTTCGATGTTCACCAGGTATGTACATCTCCCTTTTTGTGTATCAACGTAGCTAACATCGAGGTATGAATCACACATTCGTTTCGACTTTCAACAGTTGCTATAGTTTCGTTTTGCATTCGGTACAGTACAACCTTTGGCTCGCAAGGATGTTGAAATACCTGTTGTTACTGTTTATTCTCCACTTGGAGGGTCTCAACCGTCTGAACGGTGAAAGTATTGCCACCATGGTATTGCCGAAATGTGACGTTTCGAGAAGAAATGTTGGAAGCGCCCCACACACAACTCAACGAACGCCTAGCAGGTGGAGCTAATTTGTAATGTGCGAGTGAATATGATTGCAGGAGCCGGCTGTTGTTGCTTGAGGAAATTATTGAGCGTCTATTAATGCCATTTACAATTATAGTTGCGGTCGCTCTTCGGGGTCAGAAGAAAATCCAAAGAGCACATCCTCAAGCGAAGAGCATGCTGGCTTTGATGGACGTTTTTTTTTCTTTTTTTGTTTTTTGTTTACGGATACACACCACCGATACTAACAAGTTAATGCAAGGGTGGTCATGCCACCGACATGCTGGAACGGACATGCTCCCCATGCGCCTCTGTCAAGGGCCTTTTTTTAGGAGTTGGGGGTCCGGGCTTGTGCAGCGTGTGCCATACAGAATTTGCACATTACAGCGCAATTTATTACTAGGGACGCGCGACTTCCGGTTAGCCTTGTTCCCAGGAGGGGGGTCCGATATGGGAATTTTGCAATTTCGCACTAAGTACTGTACTACGCGACGATATTTTTTTTTTTTTTTCATGGGGTGTGTATGTGCGTGCGCGCGCTCATTCCTATCTCCACGATGTGAAAAGCCTGAGTCCACCAGCTGGCCTACGTCTATACTCTAATCCTATCTCTGTTGCTGTCTTTTACGAGGAACTCACAAAATATTTTTATTTCCTGATCTCGCATAAAAATGCAACCTCTACTTGAAAAGAAAAAGCCTATTTGACATGTGCATACACACATTTGACACTGGCATCCAGGATTTTCCCTCTGGTTCCTTCAGTTCTATGTTAATTGTATGTATTATATGAATGAATGAAAATAAAAAATAAAATGGTTAAATATATGACATACAATGTAGGACATATATGCCGCGATACACAGATATGTCAAGTAATATAAGGTCGCAGCTCAGTGGATTTTGTTTTGTTCTCTGCATGATCCTCATGAGATGCGTATAACGTATAATAATTGCTTGTGTGCCCAGGGCTCGGAACCGTTATTTTGGGGGGGTTAGGTTCAAGTTCCGGTTCAAGGTTATTGGTTCAGTTCGGGTTCAGCGCAACCAAAATAACGGTTTGAACCGATATTAATCGGTTCGAACCGGTTTACGTGTGCTGTGCTAATCAGTGTACCACATGTCAGAGGTATTATCAGTTTCCGGTGATGGCTTGCTCCTCCTTCCTTCCTCTTACTCCCTCGCCTCTACACTTCATTGGTACAGCTTGGGACAAAAGTTTACGGAACACAGCACCTGCGTATTTCTTCATCAGAGCAGCCCTCTCCTAGCTATCAGGAAGAGATCGAATAAGAAACGGGTGGCCGGTAATTCCATCCGTTTCTCAGTATGTGTGTTGACTTCGGTTTGCTGCTAGGTAGCCGCTCCATTGGAGAAATGCGACACCCCGGTGTTCCGTAAACTTTTGTCCCAAGCTGTACAAAGAACCATGATGAGTGTCACCCGAACCTCCTACTCTGCGAGACGAGAATCGAACAAAAAGGAGCTTGGAACTTTGCCCCAGTTACTTTGACGAAGTTACCTATAAAAAAAGGAACGAGTTCCTCAAGAAGTTACTGGATCTCAAAAACAGCGAGTTAAGTTAAAAGCTACCGAAAAAAGTAGCTTAGTTACAGTAACGAGCTATCCCCCCAACACTGGTAATTAGTGCATAACAGTAAATGTGGCATGTTTCCATACAGGTACATACAGCAACATGAAACGTGCTCGGAAAATTCGAAAAACTGGAACAACAACTGAGTCCTGGGTTGACAAACTTCAGGCACTCCTTCAGCAGCCTGAAGACTTGGCACTTGAAAGCCTACTAAGTCATGAATTCCACTTCAGTGATTTCCTTGAGTCGAGCGGACACGATCATGATGCCACTCGGGTGGCTGTTCGTCTCCTGGCGAACGTCTGTACATCACCTACGGTTGCTCCACAAGCACTGGAACTTGCAAGCGCAGTAGCATTCTCTGATAGTTTCATGATCATGGGATTAACCACTCTGATGGCACACCACACATGCAACATACAAGAGACCCCCAGTTCAGGTGTGGTGGATGTCCTCCGTAATCTGGTGCAGCTTTTGCAACATTTGCACTCCTGTCTTCCAGCAACAACGTCGGATAGACTGGTCATTCTAGTGCCGTCAATTATGAAGTTATGGACTACACTTCAGGAAGTGTCAGATCCTCCAGAAGATGTCGGAGTTGGACTTTCAAAACTAGAAGAAGCAAAGAACTCGTTTCTTGCGGAATCTCGCACACGAATGATGGTGGCACAAGAGCAAGCGCACGTCTCACAGCCTCCAGGCGATTTCAGAGACACCCCGGTTGTACCGACGGCATCTGAGCTGCTGTCCGTCGGGAAACCGTTCTTGAGACCCAACTTGGTGCGTGGTGCTTACAGAGACCTGCACCACTACCTGGACGTCCAGTACAGGCTCCTTAGAGAGGATTTCGTGAGACCATTGCGTGAGGGCTTGCAAAAGTTCCTTCAGACGGGAATGCGGTGCACGCGTATCGAAAACATCAACGTGTACAAGGATGCACAAGTGGGTGAGGCGCGGGTTACAGCTGCAGCGATCATCCATCCTGTCTACTTTGATCCTGCTCGCTTTCGAAATGTGGCTTGGGAGAGAACAAAACGCTTCATGAACGGTACTCTGCTCATTCTGTCCAACGACGGCTTCGAGACTGTTCATTTTGCAACCGTCGTTCACAGGAATCCAGAGTATTTGAAAAAGGGAACACTCACTGTAGTGTTTGATGAACTTTTTGTTGAGACCGTTGCTTGGGAAGCTTACACCATGTTAGAGACACAAGCCTACTTTGAAGCCTACAAGCATAACCTGGAAGCGCTGAAGACCATATCTTCTCTGCCTTTCTACGATTACATCGTGAAGGCTTCTTCCACCACAAGTGCCCCAGCGTATTTAAAGGATGAAACAAAGTTTGACCTAAGTCCCCTCTGCACATGTAGTCACCCTGAAAACATCATTAATGTTCTGAATGAAGACAAATGGCTGACACTCAAAGATTTAGAGCTTGATTCATCGCAGCTTGATGCCGTGAAATCCTCGTTGCTGAAAGAATTTTCCGTGATTCAAGGTCCACCAGGAACAGGCAAGACCTACGTAGGGTTCAAGATTGTGGAAGTTCTCCTACACAACATTTCAGTCTGGAGCGGGGAAGGGCTTCCCATTCTTGTTGTGTGTTACACGAACCATGCTCTCGATCAGTTTCTCGAACACGTCCTTAAAACTACAAAAAATATAGCTCGGGTTGGGGGCCGCAGCAGCAGCAAACTTCTGGAAGAATACACCCTAACCAGCATAAGACGCAAGTTATTTAGGGGCCAGGACCTTAGAGAAACCTGCCTGCAAACACAGACTCGTCTTAACTTCCTGTCACAAGGGATGTCAAACATATATGCAGTCCGCCGCACGATTCAAGATCTGGAAGCGTACATGTCTGCAGACGTCCTGAGAAGCTTTGAGCAGTGTTGCGATCCAGCTTCCTACAACTTTAGTGACTGGCTGGAACTCGCAGCGTTGCGAGAAGAGTTCTGCAAAGACCTTGCGGACCGAATTAACGAACCAAAGGAGGTAGTCGAGGAGGATAATTTTGACATGCAAGACATTTCTAAGCATTGCCGGGAGGATGATGAGCGTTTGTATTCTGCAGACGTCGATTGTGCACTGGCCGGGGTAGAAGATAAACACCCAGATGCCCTAGAACAAGCATGGTGCCAGTATGGCTACAAGTTAGTCTCAAACCCCGACGCTGTCAAGGATGATCACTGTGTCACGAATGTCTGGTGCTTGTCTTTCCCAGAACGTTGGCGACTCTACAGATACTGGGCATCAAAGGCTATTGAAGACATTCAAATGGAGGTCACTATGCGCAAAGCAATTCTGAAAGAGAAGAACAAAACTGCATCTCGGGACTCTGTTACGAAAGACCTTGCTTGCTTGAAGGGTGCGTATGTAGTGGGCATGACTACAACAGGTGCTGCAAAGCATCGAGAGTTAGTTAGGCAGCTTCAGCCAACTGTTGTGATAGTCGAAGAAGCCGCAGAAGTACTGGAAGCTCACATAGCCACCAGCTTGGCACCTGCGACAAAGCACCTGATTCTCATTGGTGACCATAAACAGTTGAGGCCATCAAATTCAGTCTACGAGCTCTCTGTTAGGTACAAGATGGAAGTGTCTCTTTTTGAAAGAATGATTGATAATGGAACAATATGCCATCAGCTACAGGTTCAACACAGAATGAGACCGAACTTTGTGAAGTTACTCGTTCCAAACTTTTACGATAACCTCGACAGCTCGGCGCATGTGAAGTCCTTCGAAGACATTCGTGGTATTGATGGAAACATGTTTTTTATCAACCACACCATCAACGAAGACAGTGCACTAGACACAAAGAGCCACTCCAACCGCCACGAAGCGGAAATGGTCTTAGGATTAGCGGACTACCTTCTCAATCAGGGTTATGACCCAACAGAAATCACCATTCTGACCACTTACAAAGGGCAGATGTTCCTCATGCGCGACCTCGCAGCAACCAAGAAGTGCAAGACTGTTTACATTACATGCGTGGACAATTTTCAGGGGGAAGAGAACGACATCATCCTTTTGTCTTTCGTCCGATCGAACCCGGAGAAGGAAGTTGGCTTCATTAAGATTCCCAATCGCATTTGCGTTTCACTGTCGAGAGCACGAAAGGGTGTGTACTGCACGGGGAACTTCGACATCATTGGGGAGTTGAGCCAAGTTTGGAAAAACATCGTGAAGGAACTGAAGTGCCAAAATGCCATCGGAAATGAGCTGAAGCTACGGTGCCCAAACCATCCCGATACTGCCACACTCGTTCGAAGTGCGAAAGACTTTTTAAATGTCCCCGAGGGTGGTTGCGACAGACCCTGCAAAACACGGCTTGAGTGTGGCCATTCTTGTGGGCTGCCTTGCCATGGCTACGACACAGAGCACGAAGAAGTTGACTGTAAAAAGAAATGCCAGAGAAAATGTAGAAATGGTCACACTTGCAAACGTGCCTGTTTCGAAGAATGCGGGCCGTGTGATGTGCTCGTGTGCACCCAGATTGAGAAATGTGGTCACACTTGCGTGATTCCTTGCCACGAAACTACGCCCCCAAGATGCCCTCTTCCGTGTGATCGGCTGCAACCATGTGGCCATCGTTGCAATAGTACGTGTGGAAACCATTGCACTGAATGGTGTTATGTGCCTGTCCGAAAGACCTGTGAATATGGGCATGACCAAGAAGTGCCTTGTGCGGACACAGTAAATTACGGGTGTGAGGCAAACTGCACGAAAGTGCTAGCTTGCGGTCATAACTGCCATAAGAAGTGTGGTGACACATGCAGTGATCGGTGCGCAGAATTAATGGAAATGGAACGTGACTGTGGACATAAATTGTATGGGGCATGCTACAAGACACAACTTCCTCAATTTCTCATGGCACCTTGTAAACTACCCTGCACCAAAAAGCTTCCCTGTGGACACACGTGTTCTCTCCGGTGCCACGAAAGTTGTGGCGGCAAACGTTGTGAAATTCAAGTAAGAGCAACGTTACCATGTGGCCACCAAAGAGCGGTTTCTTGTCACGTGCACACGAAGATCACTTCTCTCAAGGATAAGCCAGACGAGATGATGGCGTACGTTCAAGAAATGGGAGAGAGGCTTACTTGCAGAAAGAGTGTTCCAACAAGCTGCACATCTGGACACAGGCTTGTGGCTCGATGTCACGCGCTGCGTGATGGCAAGGTGCCGCGATATGACTGCTACAACCGTTGCGACGCAAAACTCTCCTGCGGCCACAATTGTGCCGCAAACTGCCGGACATGCTTCGACGTGGGCAACAACGAGCACGTCCCATGTACAGAGATTTGCAAAAAGCGCCTGGACTGTGGACACCGATGCATGAAGAAGTGCTGCGAGCCTCACAGCTGCGACGTTCCGTGCAGTCGGAGACTTCCATGTGGACACATGTGCAAAGGAACCTGCTCACAGCCGTGTACAATCTGTGAAAGACCGTGCAAGACTGTT
The DNA here is from genome assembly GCF_037126465.1 of Ornithodoros turicata. Classification (NCBI taxonomy): domain Eukaryota; kingdom Metazoa; phylum Arthropoda; class Arachnida; order Ixodida; family Argasidae; genus Ornithodoros; species Ornithodoros turicata. Next base: position 7,145,827 of record NC_088206.1, on the reverse strand, counting down.
TGTGGGCATGGAAGGTGCAGGAAGCCCTGTGGACATCCGTGCCCTCCGTGTCCTATGCCTTGTCTCTGGAATTGTGGCCATGCTAACTGCAGTGCCTTGTGCTCTGAGCCTTGCACTAGAACTTCGGAGGACATACCTTGTCCAAAGAAACTTCCGTGCGGGCACCGTTGCCTAGGCTTCTGCGGTGAACCCTGTCCTAGTCTGTGCAGAGTGTGCAACAGGGCCCAATACTGGCATCTCACCAAGGAAAGGGAAGCCCGGTTTGTCATGCTCATGGACTGTGGCCATTCTGTGCCAGAGAGAATGCTTGCTGAGGCCTTTACCCAGACGAAGAAAAAGCACAGTGCTAGGTGCCCACTATGCGGATGCCGAATTACGTTCAATTTCAGGTGAGATGCAGAGTATAGGTGCACTAAATATTTTGGGGGCCATAGATTAAAAGTGGCAGCATTTTGTTGAGCCTGAGACAAGAGATGCTCAAATAGAGGGCTAGGCTTCATCTGTCCAAGCTTTATCCATCTGTGTCTAAGTATTCCAATTACCAAGTATTGAGGGTGTGTTTTGCAAGAGAAGGTACAAACTAGCTTGTTCTCTGTGTTCACAGATTACCGGTGAACTTCAGCTTAAGAGAGCCATATCGTGTTACGAGTTACGCAAAAAACTGGTTCCATGGTTGGACATTCTTTCATTTGCGGTTCAGAAATGGGGGTTGGCATCACCCGACCACTGTAAGTTTGCGTCTAATATAATGGCATTCTATGCCTCAGAGCAAGCATGTGAGCACGGAGCTTGTGCAAGGTGCAAGCGGATCTGGATTATAATACTGCCTCGGTTGCAGGGATTGGAATTGCACTTGATTTTTCTCGAAATAAGATTTTTGAAAACATGGTAGAACCATTGGAGGTCCTCTGTATGGTTTGCAAAAGAAACTGGCTTGCTGAAACGGCCGAGAAACGGTGACTGTCTTGTCGAAGCAAACATCCCACCTGAACCGTTCCGCAAACTGGTAACCATCCGAGATTTACTTGAGTTTAGTTCAGTTCCGGTTCAGTTCAATACAAAAATAACAGCTTTTTAGCGGTTTTTCGTTTCGGGTTCAGCTCCGGTTTTGATCTCTGCTCGGTTGCTGGAGGCATTTGTATTTATCTCTGCGCGAATACTGTGCCGGGACGGGTCTGAAGCTGTTGCCTCATTTTGAGATTAGAGTTGTGTTCGACCGTAAGTTACATGTAGATGGCAAATGCATAATTTCATCCACCAGAGTGTTGTAGTTTTTGAGATGCAAAAAAAAAAAAAAAAAAAAACGAACGGCATGTTTGCATCCAGGTGACATAAGCACGAACTGCCACATCTTCGTGGAACTCACGAGGGTGTGCGACCGTGATAAAGGTAATCGAGATACGACGAAACGTAATCAGCAAGTTTTGTCCGGATGGTGATGGTGATGCGATAAAGAAAAAAATTGGTATGTGTCACGATGAAGTTGAACTGGCTACCGGAATCAGTGGCTTGATCTTTGCAAATGTAAACTGGACGTTAGCGTTCACACGGGGCAAGACCGGCGGGGCAAGACCGGCGGGGCAAGACCGGCGGGGCAAGACCGGCGGGGCAAGACCGGCTCACGTGCCGTAGCGGATAGGACGATCACCTTCCACGGCGAGATGCTGGGAGGTCACGTGATTCGAATCCCGGCACCGGCTGTGTTGTTTGGGGTTGCTCCTCAGTTTCCCGACAGACTTTCCAAATGAAGGTTGGTACAGTCACCCTGAAGTTGGCCTAGGACGCACACTAACCCCCCCCCCCCGACACACACACACACTCCTTCCTGCTGTCCTTTCTCCATCTGTCAACGTCTGTACGCTGCTCATAGCCACAGTTGCTTCACTGCGCTAAAACACACTAAAAACAGAAAAAAATGACATCGTGGCTGTGAAATGCCAAGAAAAGAGTAGTAGTACAAGAAAGCCTGCTTGACATGTTGGAATCTCAAGCTCGGCATGTGCAGCAATTGATCTGTCATGGAATGTTAATCTGTATTCGATGTTTTCCGGTTAAAACCGAAACCGCCGAACCCTAATTATAAATAATTGACTGCAGTTTTAATGTAAATACTTTGCTCTATGCACTCTATTGCTCTATTGTAACTCCATGCACCATAAGTAGGCGTTTGTTTCCAGGCTGTTGCTTTAACATCATTGGATGGCGCATCGAACAATTTTATGCTTCTAGGTATCAAGCAGCTGTCCGAGAGTACATGGAAGACCTTCAGAAACGCAAGAAACAGGTTTATGACTCTGCAAGGGAATTGCACAAAACCTTGGACTCCACATTGCAAGAAGATCCATCTCCAAGCAGGGACGCGAGCAGCACTGCAGATGACGACGATGCTCAAGCAACCACCCAGCAGCATGACCGTACTCAAGCCACGGTGGCACAAAGTTCCGTATGGAACAGTGATAGTGAACAAAAGTACTATTCGGGGGAAGCAATTTACACTTCTCGCCCAGGTTCTAAAATTAGGAGTAGTCATCGGAATGCTGGAATGAGTTTCGAGCACAGAACTCATTCAGCCAGGTACCACTTTGAAAGAAGGCCTAGGAACCTGCAAGAGAGATTTTCACGAAGGGACTTCAGGTGGAACCCTTACGAGAGGTGGCCACCTCGCTACTAGTGTTCCTTCTGAGGGACCACCATTCTTTTCTTTGAAGGCTGCTACAAGGTAAGGGTACTTTCCAGAACACAATTTTATAAAGAGCGAGAACTACACCACTCAGCCCAATTATCACCTGCGAGATAGTCCTCGATCGCATGCACAGTAAGAGCGATTACGCGCAATGTTGCTAGAATACTTGCACACTTAAGAACATACGGGGGGCGTTCAAGTCAAACCGGGACTTTCCATTTTTCGCAAAAGTAAAATGAACTTACAGGCGAGAAATTAGTTTTATTTTTCGACGTAATCCCCAGCTTCACTAATGCACTTGTCCGAGCATTTCACGAGGGCTTGGATGCCAGCAGCCTAGAAATCCTTACCGACGCGTAGCAGCCATGATCGGACCGTATTCTCGACCTCGTCCTCGCAGCTGAAGTGGCGGCGCCCCAAGGAACGCCTTCAGTGGCCCGAAGAGATGGATATCGCTGGGGGCGAGGTCTGGACTGTAAGGGGGGATGTGGCAGCAACTCCCAGCCAAGTTCCTCAAGGTGCCTGTCGTGAGATGCGCGTTATGTGGGTGTGCATTGTCCTGTAGGAGGAGGACTCCTTTGGTGATGAGGCCCGACCGCTTTTGCTTCAGCGCGTTATACACATCCATGAAAACCTGGCAGTAATATGCACTATTCATGGTGGTACCACTGGGCAGAAAATCAACACGAACAACGCCAGCCTTGTCCCAGAAAACCGTGGCCATGACCTTACCCGCAGACGAGGTGCTTCGGAACTTCTTGGGAGCTGGCGAGCCCGGATGCTTCCACTGTTTTGATGCGCGTTTAGACTCAGGAGTGAAATGCTATGCCACTCAAACGCTTTGCTGAGGCTAAGAGTATCGTGGCCATACTGAGCCTGAAGTGTTCTGTGAATTTCTGATGATTTTACGCCTTCATTCACGAGAAACTTCATGACAATTCGCTGTTCGATGTGCGCGCTCACCTCGTCGTCGGCCATCTTGTCCAGCACGTGTCGTCTGTTTTGCACAAACTTTGGACCACCACATGGTGAAAATGACGAAAAAGAAGTAGCGCGATCCATTTGTACACTCGTGAGACAGAAAGTCCCGGTTTGACTTGAACACCTCTCGTAGGTTCAATGTTAAATTATGGCATGCCCACATGTGCTGTACCTCGTAAGTGTAGCAAATGCAGAATGTAGTATTTCAACTGGAAGCACAAATGTGATACATAGAGTACCTGTGACAATCTAAAGTCCTCCTCATTGGCATCATAAGAAAGACATTCACTGTGCTCAGCTCACTGAGTCATGCCAAGATCCTACAGACAGCCAGGGTGTCTAGTTTGAGGAAGGTCAAGAGTTAAGGTGCTCGAAATACCCGTTTTTGCTATTTGGATGGCTCCCTTTTGCCATCGTGTCAGAAGGTGAACCGTGACATGCTGTAAGGGCGATCTCGTACTTCCATGCACATATTGGACTGGTAACAATGTTAATTAACAATGTGAAAAAAAGAAAAAAAAAAGAAAAAAAAGACTGAGTTTGTAGTATTCACGTAACTCTATCACGCTTAGTGAACTCACTCTGATTTGCGACAGCATCAAAAGCTAAGCCTCGTAACGTGAATTTATCTCTGTAGGGAGCATGACAGGACGGCTCAAAGTGGATGGAAACAGCAATGCGGAAGAAAATGAAGGAAAACAACTGGGAGCTGACTTTGGAAAAAGTTTGCTGTCCTCGTGTGATAAAAAAAGAAAGGGGAACCTCCAGGGGAGCATTTATGCAAACATATAGCCCATTCGCTAACTTCATTACTTTACTAAGGTATATCTATACTAGTTGTGTTTTTACCTTTTTGAGCTTTGTGTTTAGTGAGATTGTATTACACATTTTTGAGAAGTGATGCATCTGGTGAGATCTCAAGTTGTGTTACAGATATTCAATCCTTTGGTTAGCGCATTTTTTCTTTGTAACATTAAAATGATGTTTGGGGCATAACATAAAGTTGTAGGACTTGGATACTAGTAAATACTAGTACATTCCTATATCATGTCCCGTAGAAGAATATACGGTAGTACCGTACTCTATGTAGTCCATCATCCAGTGCTCTTACTTTTTTACAGACAGGATAAGTCAGTCACTTATTGTGAAAAATACTGGTGTAATAAATATGTTTCTCTCAAATTACGTAGTGTGCGTAAATTGTCAACACAGTAGCAGAGATCCCCAATGTGATATTAATTTCGCCGTGACTCATACCTGCGCACACCAAGAATTGACGCTGCGTGACCCACCCGTGTTCACTCTCACTCTCGCTCGGTGGAGAGGTCACTAGAATCCACTCTAACACTAATTTAATCACCAGCAGAAAAGACGTATTCACACTTGCATACATTTATTTATTCTCTAAAGCATTTGCCAGCATTCCAAGTGGATAAAATAAGCTGGTATTTACACCAATGCTATATTTACATGCAGTCTCGCGGAGATACATTCGAGTTTAATAAATAATGACGGGGTATAGCTACGCCACCTCTACTTTCTCTATGCACCAGAAGGCTTAAAATATTAGCATTAATAAGGACACCCTTCATCTCCTAAGATTTGCACAATGCCTAAAACATCAGATGTACACTTCTGGAACAATTTAAAACATAAAAATATGCACGTCACTCGACACACATAAAGTGGGTGCTGTACAAAACTAGCAGGACATGCAATTCTGAGGATAAAATGTAAAGGCGAACAGACTGCACTCACTGCAGGGTACAGCTTCGAAGCCAGCTAAGAGAATACGCTAGTGTCATGAAATATGGCTAAATTCTACTTCTGTACATTAGTAGGCATCTCTTGCTACATGTCCCACTTTTGAGGAAAAAAAAAAAAGACTAAAGCCCTCAGGCTATCGCCTAACATGTGTCACATGTATGACACAGTACAGCACCAAAGCTGTACGCTTTTAGAAGGGCACCCTCGATTAGTTTTCCCAGTCAGGCTGCTCCTGTAAGAGCTTGTGGAAGTTGTACTCGAAAACCCATGGCGGCCGCGTGCTTGGGGGGAAAGTGTCGCGTATGTTGAGAAAGTCTACTACTTATTCTGGTGGCTGCCAGAACGCAACTTGAGGGGAAGCTGCGAAGCTCACGCCTCCTATTCGTCATCTACGCTACTGGCAAAAAGCAGCGGCGCGTGTCGAGGCATTTACGCACTGCAGGTCCAAGCGCAGAGCTGCCTAGAAACTATACGAGCCGGTGGAAAATGGTGTTTTAGCGCAGGTATAGCTTTTGACCATGCTTTGCAAAGACGTTGGGAGAAGACTTCACTTAAATTTGGGATGCTTTCCATGTGGAAACGCTTTCGTGGACGCATTTGTTTGTGTTTAAAAAGTTTACTAGTTTACTGCACTTCGCAATATTTTCCTGCAAACACCAGCAATTAACCGCGAGCCACGTCAAAATAATTTGAACCCGGGCCAGTCACTTTTCCCTAAATTAAAAGTGGTAAAATGCTGTTTAATCAGAAGGTAGAATGCAAACAAACTGGTTTTGATCCAAAGGAGGTAACATTCCCTCGCAAATAAGGCAGGTTGTCTCTTTCGTTTTCCTTAGTGTCAAGGAAATGTTACCTTCTTGAAAATGCATTATAAGCTGTTTCTAGTGTTTAAGAGCCCTGGCGAGCGCCCTCGTCGATAGAGGGGACCATATCCAAAGCCCGAGGATCTTTTGCTGCACTTACATGTTGCATCCAATGTGCACACCGGACTTCCATGCAGTATAAAAGAAAAACAAAAACAACCTAAGAAAACAACTTTGCGGAAGAAACGCCTGCTTGCATAGTTTCAGTGAGTTTGCACATGGAGCAAGGCGAAGGAGGATTTAAAACTTGGGGCATTTTAGACACGATGGTGCATTCTCATAGGAACTACTGATCATGGCCACTGAAGCAAAGCATAGTCGGAGTTGCAGGCAAGGTACTTAGAGGTAGTTTGGATTGAGCAGACGATCCCAGTCGATGTTGGTGCGGAAGACCTCCCCGCGGAGCCACGTGTCGTAGTGCTCTTTGAATTCCTGGGTGAGCTCCAGGTCGCGTCCGAGCACGGAGAGGAAGTTGTTGTCGACGGGCTGGAAGTCTGCGATCACCTCTTGAGCCGAACTGCCGGGAGCTGGTTTGTCGTAACGGCGGCTGTGGAATCCATTGATGCTCGCTTGGAGGGCAAATTCTTCGGCCTGAAAGTCCCACGGGCGCGCATCGAGGTCTGCCGGTGGGTACGTCGTTTTAGTTGATTACATTTCAGTTATGGATACGTATTTAGAACTGGGACTGCAGGACGAGCCCGTATTCCGTACTCCCGTATTACTGGTACTGTACCGCAACATTGTGTACAACTAGGGTTGCCACCAGGCCGGTATTATACCGGCACGGCCGGTTATTTGCGCTCTCTGCCGGTTGCCGGTAGGAAGGTGATACTGGCAGCCTTTTGCCGGTATTTGTGGCTCAAGACCTTTCATAGGGGCTTTTGTGGGGTTTTGACTTCAACATTCGACTACAACAGAGAGAGGGCGCAGACAAGCTGGTTCATGATGACAAGGATGTAACCCGAGACCTGAGAAAATTGTTGTCTGTTGTTTATTTCCCTGTCTCGGGTTACATCCTTGTCATTCGACTACAGCTTGAATAAATATGGAACAGAGACCCAACTCCGCAGTCACCAGTCGTTTTCTTAATTATTCATTATTATTATTATTCATTGTTATTGTTAGTCTTGTGTTCGGATGGGACAAGAGCAGTGGTTGTGCAAAGCTGTTGGTGGTTGTGTCGAGCCAGCTACAACGTTCCTCACCCACTTTCCCTCTCCCACGAGCCTTTCGTCCTTTCCCTCTATTCCACCTCCTCTCCCTCAGCCGGCATTTTTCACTCCGAAAGGTGGCAACCCTATGTACAACGCGTGACATGTAGCATACGTAGGTTTTCCCGTATAGTCTCTACATATATACTTAAAGGGATTTCTCGAAACCCTGCTTAATTCGTAAACAACCTAAAAGAAGTGACCACACAAAATAGTTCACATCATGCCACAAGCTACTTGACTGGATTGAGCATTGCCATCACTAGGGGACATGTTTGCACTCTGAACAAGTGCAAGGGATACAAGCACATATGCTAATCAAAGACGACCTGTACACGCCGCACATGATCTGTGCTCCTCATCCTCAGTGTTCTTGTGTAAAAACACATATACAATATTTACTCGCATAATTTGCGCACTTTTTTTACCGAAAAATGACGCGAAGGTTGGGGGTGCGCAAATTACGAGCCGGGCATCAACGAGCCGACTTGAAAAATGTGCAAAATCTGTTAAAAGAAGGTCCTTTAGGTGAACAATACAATACAATCTCGGTGATAGGAATCTCACGGGGTAGCCGAAGACATTCGTATCATCCGAAATTCGTATTAAAAAAATTACACCAAAATAAAAATTTAGGCAAGAAAAAAGACAGTGACTGTTCATTTTCTATAACTGTCAGTGAAAGAAGTCGGTCGTAAGGATTTTCTCTCTTCGTTTTTGGCCAATGCTGTAAAAATTTGCGAGATGATTCAAAAAGGCCCAGCACGTGCTTTCCACGCTTTTTCTAAAGCGAGCTTCTCCTAAAGCACGCATGCGTTAGGTGAAGCCAGCTTGCGGAATGCTGACGCGTATGTTGCCGCCAGAAGTTTTCCCGATATGTTCCCTCCACGTGTTCTGGTCGTTCTTTCCTAAGCCAGCGCGATGTCACGGAGCTTCGCGGTTTATTGTAGTGAGGGGATAAAAGGTCAAAACAGTGATAAGATTCCATACCGGGTAATCCCTTTGATCTTATCTCCTCCACCAAGGGAGAGTCATTGCTTGCCTTACACAACATGATATAGGGAACTCGTGGTGAGGATCTCCCTCCTTTTTCGAAAGAAGGAGCAGCATGCGCGCCGTGACGCCGAGACTGTCAGGGGGGAACGACCTCTGTTGCGCACGAAAGTAGGAGTGCGCAAATTATGCGAGTAAATACGGTATATCTGTTTGGAGCAAACTAAAAAAAAATAGCAAACAGCATGTCAAAGCCTCCGTACTGACCATTTCCATAAGCCCAGTCATCGTTGAGCCTGTGCCTGACCTTCTGATAGATGGCGGACATGGTCTTCATGTTGGACTTCCTCCACTGTCTGCCCAGATACTTTGTCTGCATCTTGAGCAGCTTGAGGACGTACAACTGCATCATGGCATGCTTTACCTTGAGCGCCCTCTTCAGGATAGGCGCAGACTTGAAAACTACCAGCATCTGCGTGCCACAACCCCAAAGACCGTATTGCTTGGAGCAAACCATAAGCGAACAGTGCATAGCATAGTCGAATGCGCACATTGGAAACACTAAGTGCCTATTCTCACATACAGCGCTTTGCTTCAGAATGCTGGAAACCAAGCACTGTCTTCTACCTTCATGTTCTGACTTGCAAGGCACTTAGACTTGGTGGCTGACATGATTTCGTCTGTGTTGATTCTTGATTCCCGTAACCCATTAGGACCCTTAAGCTCAATAGACGATTTTACAAAGATGCGCGCGGCGCAAAGCAGCATGGGAAATTTGAGGGCCACTGCTCCGTCGTCTGCTTCGGTCATGGTTTACCCTGGCTGGCACGCTGCTCCTGCGCACACCGGGAACGTTGTTGTTGTTCTTCTTCTACCTCCGCCTCTGGCAGTCTCGTAATGCTCTAAGGTGCTCTAAGTTCCCGTGAGCCCTTGCCTGCCACAGGTGGCGCTTGCTTTTGTAAAAAGGTCTATTAACCGGGCAAACGGGAAATTCGATGCCATTTTCAGTTAACCACGACACTAACACAACACAGCAAGAACCAGGAAGCAAAACAATCCCGCAGCTCCTGTGATGTCATGGGTAAAACAGCGTCTTGATTGGCCGACACGAACCAGCACTAGAAATGAGCACTGTAAAAGTTGAGAGGAGCTCAACTCTGACGAGCGTTGTTTTCCAGTGGTTCATAGCAGTGCGAGAAGGGAAAAATAGCGCTGTTTTCTAGCGCTGTGGAGTAAAGTGCTGTATGTGGGAACAGGCCCTAACACTTGCACCATAAAAGTAGCATTCTTGTAGGATGAGTCTTTCATAAGTTGAGCTCTAGAAATAAGTGAACCTTGGTTGATGAGAATAGTGGACATGCAATACGCTACCACGATTTCTCTGTGCACATTAGAGAGGGTAAAGTTTGGGAATCCATGTGACGAAATGCCTTGTCTATACATACTTACAAGGCAGCAATAAGGGGGTACTCGTCGATTTGCATGACACACTGCATGGATCCACACAAGCAGCTACATATGCCTCACCTTGAGCTATTACCCCCATATTTGGGAGAGAGACCAGTGAGGTCGCTCCATGGGCAATAGGCAGGAGAGGAAAGCTGGGGAGCTGTGGAGGCAGCTGACCTTACTTAGTGTATTCATAAAATTCCTCTTATCCAGTGGCGTAGCCAGAGAAGGGGGGTGGTTGGAGGTTGAATCCCCCCGAAACTGTACCTCTGCTAGTGCATTTGGGTGAGGGAAACGAGGGCAAAATCCCCCCCCCCCCCCCCCCAATATGTAAAGAACCAGCGAATCCCTCCTGGAATGCACTTCTCCCCAAAGAGAAGGCAACACACGTTTGACAAACACCCATCTTAGTGACGTACCATGATGCGAGAATGTTTCCACTTGGTGAGCTTGTTCAGTACCCTGAGTAAGTTGATGGAAGAGAACATGTTTCTCCAGCAGTAGGGTTGTTGGTCACCAATCTCCTATGTAAGATAATGGCCACGACAGATTTCACTTGTATAGAGAAATGACCTTCTATACTTTGTATACCAGGCTGCGGTAGCCTCCTTACCAGTGTCTCTGCAGTAAGTTCTGGTTGCTCTCCAATCACGCAGGCAGCAAAGTCGATCACCGATATGCTGTTCGAAGATGTGAGGGGGAAACGAGACGTGAGGACCTCCCACGTTTCCTTGCTGTGCGGTAGAATTTTTTAAAAAGAATATACTCACGTGTTCTTTGTGCCAATATATGAGAGGATATTCTGGTTGAAGAACTTGAGAACAAGCGGAATACAGTTGGCAAACATGAGCTGCTGATTCATGTACTCGAACTGGTAGATGTGGTTGATCTTGAAGTGCTTCAACAGAAGGAGCAAGATGCCGGAGATAGCCTTCACTATGATTTCTTTGTGACGATTCACATCGATGCCCAGCTTCATTGACTGCAGTACTGTCATTCTGCACAGAAACGACCTCGCTTTAAAAAAAAAAAAACGAGAAAACAATCCACTAAAAAGGTGAGCAAAACAGAGACTGCTGATGACTACACATACATAATTTTTGATGGCACTACAGTATTTATAGAATACCAAAGCGAATAAACATTTGCAAATGATTGACCAAAATTATCTGCCAATACCTTTATGGGCTCCACTCATTAACATATATTTAATGAATGACACTGTTTTTGGCACCCTATAGAGCTATTTCGCCCAAAAGAATAGTTTAAAAAAGCAAGTGAGCAGGTGGCATAGATTCATAATGAAAAAAAAAAAAAAAAAAAAGAACAGAAAGAAAATCCGAGGAAAAAACACATGAACAAGGTCTCAAACACAGTTCATCTTACAAATGACAAATTTGCGTAGAATGGAAGGATTCAAGTGGACCAGAAAGGGGGAAAGCCCTCCCTTTCTTTCTTTCCTATACTATTCCATATCCCAATATCCTTCCCCAGAAAGGGGGGAAACCTTTCTAGCTGACTTGAACCATGCGTTTGAGACCTTGCTTGCGTGAAATTTTCTTGTCGCCCCTGATATTGTTTCTTTTTTTTTCATTAATGGTACTACGTACTTGATTAATACCAGGGATTTTTCATTTTTGTTTCAGCTTCATCTTGGTGCAGCAAGTTTTTTGTAACACAAAACGGTCAGGCGCTAATGTGAGGTGCGCACATTTGCTACCAGGCTTTCAAAACTAGGCAAATTCAAAATGGAATTAAACAAACTGGAATTGGAGCTAGTGTTGGCGAACAAAGACAGAGGCGAACAGACACAGACACAAAGCGCAAGCCAATTGCAGTCGTGTACTAACGAGCCTGACATTCTACGTTTCTCAGAAATTAAACCAATTGCCTTTGGGTTCATCATATCTAGGTTTAAGGTACACATGCAAGCAAAGATAGCTTTCATTCTGCTTAAGCCGATTCAACTTACGGCATTTCCTCTGGCAGTACGTCAGCCATAATGTTCACTGATTCCGTCTTAGCCTTTGATGTAGGTGCAGCTGCCAAAAGTATTTTTAATAAGGCAATCTGAAAGGGTAGAAATGAACAAATAATAATGATGGTGTCCTATTCCATCAGAGCATTTTCTTATCGTACCATGTACTGTGGCAAGCTGGGAAGCATAGCTTGATATAGAATCTCCGTTGGTGTCAGTGGGATTTCCTTTTCTCTCTACGGGGAAGAACAACAATAGAAACATTTCTTTTAAATTCATTTATTGACTAGATTAAGGAACCCCCAATGGGGTCCTTTACAGTCAAACCTAGTTACAACGAAACGCTATATACAACAAAATTCGCGGTACCGCGAAATAATTTGTTTTCCCTGCCGCGACTGGCTGCCATATATTTCGTTAGGCTCGGTACAAGGAAAGAAATCGCGTTCCCCTCGAGTTTCGTTATATCGAGGTTCGACTGTATTTCCTATTCAGGAGTTTACCTACCATGGAGAGGGGGTGCTTTGCAATATCCTCATCTTCTTTCATTTGTATTTCAGCCAGAGAGATGTACATGTGCTGAAAATGTGCATACGGTTTAGATCATTGTTGCAACACGGTACTTCATAATACCGTATTTACTCGAATCTTGGCCGGTCCCGATTCTAGGCCAACCCCCGAAAATCCAATGGTGAAAAAAAAAAGAAAAGAAAATACTTCCTCGAATGCAAGCTGATCCGCACAAAGTTATGGACAAAACAAATGCAAACAAACACACATTTATTATCGATCGGCACGTCACTCATCGTAGTAGTCACTAGACTCCTTGTTGCTGTCCTCCTCGCACAGCGCACTGTCTTGGGAACCGTCCAATGCGCTTGAAATTGAACGCTTCAAAAAATGATCGTGTGATCAGCTCTGCTGGAACCGGATGGAACCGGACGGAGTCGCACTGACCGCGTCCTCGAATCTAAGCCGGACCCGTAGTTCCGTACCCAGAAATTTTGAAAAAAAGGATCGGCCTAGAATCGAATGAACACGGTAGCTGCAGGTTTCCAGCGCTTACTTGTTTCAGCACTTTCAGCGCTTCGTGAATGGGCTCGGGCAGCCCAGCTAGCGACGACTGATCGTTTGGTAGCTGGAAGCCGACAAACTTCAGTCGGGTGTTATCGAGGAAGGCTTCGATGTCCCTTGGTCGAACTTTCGGGGTCCACGGCAGTCCCTTGCCACCTGGGAGCAGGCTAGAGGCGTCTTCTGCCATTGTGGCAGACGACAGCGGCTGCGACTCCCTGCATTCCTCACCTGGGGCCGGAGTGCAGGGCCGGGGAGCGGATTCTTGGACGGGCACGGATGGCGTTGCTTCCTGATGGAATATCGCGTAATGTCATTTTGTGTCATTCTGAGCACATGAAGGGCGTGCGGGGCAATTTGCAGTACCGCAATTTTATTATGTTCCTACTGATTTACTGGCATCCCACTCGATGTATTTGAGCGTTTGAGGACAAACAGTTCTCTGGGGAACTGTAGTTTGCGAAGAACTGGCAAGTTGGTAGAAAATTTTGAGACTACTTTTAGTTGAGCAAAGTGGAAGCTGAAAGCATTTCAAAGCGGGTGTGACACAATACGTATTCTGAGGTCGTTCACTTGCCGCAGTAAATGCAGTCGTTGCAACCGTTTTTTCAAATCAACACCTCAGAAACGATTTAAACGAAATGATAAATGTGAAGCACATTTCAAGGACAAGTTTTGACGCTCAGGCTTCAAGGGAAAAAAAAAAAAAAAAAACATTATTCCTGCTGTACCAATTCCACTATGTCAGTTACCCCATTTACAGAATTCCCTCAGTGGGAACATTTTCTCTGCAGCTTCTTTAACAAAGTGGCAACTAATTAATAAATCTATTAAATTAATAAATAAGTTATAAGAATAAATTAATTAAATAATAATAAATTAATAATTAAAAATTAATAAAGAAGCAACTAGCTGAGTTACTATTGCCATCGGCTGTCTCTCTTCCATATCCCTGAGCTCTTCATCTGCACTTGCGTCTGCCTCCAGGTCTTGGATTGCGAGGGAGTCGTCCATGCTGCTCTGCTTCACCAGGCTTTGCTGCGTATACAGTCAACACACAACTGTTTCATGCTGCCTTCGCTGAACGGACAATATGTATAATGTTGCGGGTACCCACGCGTTTGAAGGGGCGGTTGGTCTTCCGCTGTTGCTGGGCTTCAATGAGGTCCGCGGCAGATGCGGGAGGAGATGCTGCCCGCATTGTTCGTGCTACCTCGATTGTGTCGTCTGGTACAGGAGGAAGGTTGCGAGCTTCACGATATTTCGCTTTCAGTCTCCTCAGCTCTGGAGTTCCACCCAAAGAAACCTAGTAAAATTGCAAACGGTGAATGCCGTTCGGTAGAATAACGTTAGTCATCGGTTCACAGATTAAGATTACTGTTGACCATTGCTGTACTCGTCTTGGAAGACTTTTCAAGATGTATGATCACTATAGGCATTACAAAAACACTGAGCACCAAACACGCAACAATGTGACACTAAATCTGTCCGTGTTACGGGGGTATAAATAGACCCTGAAGTTTTCGGGTTTTATTTTTTTCCAAATTCGGGAGGGGTAACCTTCGGGTCAATCACTCGATGTCGAAAATTCATGCGAATTCGGGCGGAAAAGTTACCATCAGACTGAATTTGGGGATAAATCGGGCTCTCTTGTCGAACAAACGTTCGTTGTGCAGCCTATCCAGAGTATCAGACGTTGAGATCAACCGTGTATTTTGTGAAAAATTAGTACGTCATTGCCGTGAGGTGCCTAGCTTAGGTGCAGTTTTGCTGGTAGAAATCGGGTTCAACCCTAAACCGGTGAACATCGATTCGGGGTGCAAATTTGGGAAAAAATCGGGTTCAACCCTAAAACTTCAGGGTCTAGGTATAAAACAGCTCCTGTACCAGTATAGTCTTCCAAAGGAGCAGGAGAACCTTCTTGATCGGAAAATGAGGCGCAGACCCACTACAGAACTTGATGATCATTTGGAAAAGTGTGATCGCTAGAAGCTCATCACCGAGGATGGGTTGAACTGCAGAGAAAATAAAACCAAGGAAATAGTCAGACTTCCAACAAAAGTAACAGAAAGGGGGGAGGGGGGGCGTGAAAAATGTACCCGGGATTCACCTAGTTCGCCACAGAAGGCCTCGCGGTCCCGTTTCATGTCGTCTGTGTCTATTTCGGAGGGCACTCGCATGACTTCTACGAAGGTGTACAGGACGCTGAGAATCACACGGAGGTCCGTGCTGTCTCCTAACGACACGGCTGGTTTCCTTAAGGCGGACGTCGCAGCGCTGCTGTTCCTGAAACATTGCCCAAAGAAGTTCAAGATACTGCTGCGGCCATTGGGCCACAAACCGGACAGAGGGAAGTACGTACAACAAAAGGTTAGTAAATCAGAAAGAGTGATGGCTGCGGTTGCACAGGCTGGCATCGTGTGCACTGCTGGGCTCAGATCCGTGACGAAAACCTGAGACTGGGAAAAAGACGAGAAACATACGACACAACACAAAGTCTTTGAGACAGAGACTTTGTGTTGTCGTCCGTTTTTCGTCTTTTTCCCATTCTCGGGTTTTCGTCATGTAACTTAGCCACCAGCTCGCTTGCTTTTTAATCATTTTATCTGCTGGGCTCACCAACCTGTGCAACAAGAAAACGTAGCCGCCTTTCCTTATGGCGTAACCAGGAGAGTCTTACGAGGCAGGTTCACGAGCAATAGCTCTGCTTCTTCTCAAAATGCTGTGAAAATCGCTAATTCTGTGGTCCGAGTTTTTCACAAATCGGGAACATGATGATGACGATGATTGAAGTTTTATGCCGCACGAGCAACTAATGCCGAAAAATCGGGAACAGCACACACATTCGCGGCCACTACATTTTGCGAATTCTGGATGCTAAAATTTGTGCGGTGACTGGCCTACTCCGTAATAAGCTCGAGATTGTTCGTACTGCATTTGATAAAGGGAACATTGCACATGCCTGCACTGTAAGGTAGTTAAAATGCTTCCCAGAAAACAAACTGTGTAGAGAAAGTTTGCAATTCCTGCATAGATTAAATTTTCGGAGTGCCAAATCTTGCTAAAATTTTGTCGTGTGCCGTTAAAATTCACGAATCTATTAAATCGCAAAATTTCTGGAAATTAGGGGCTTGCAAACATTTAAGTGTTTCGCGGCATATCGTGCATGCTATGAAATGCAACAAATTTATCTAAGTGTGATGTACATTATTGTTTAACCTTAAGATATGAGCAACGCATGACAACAGGAAGGTGATAAAAACCACCGTCTTTCACTTACAGCAGAAGGCAGCGATGTCATTTAGATTTCATTCATGTCTCTTGTTGTGACTAACGCATGTGGACCCCCTCGGTTCATGACCCGCTTGTTCAACCCTCGATTTATAAACACCCTCGGTTCCCCCAAAAATCGTTCATAAATCGAGGGATTCATAAATCGAAAATTCCATTAAGTGAGTACTATCGAGCAAATGGAACAGTACTTCCGAGTTGGGATTGTGTTTATAATGCAATATATTGTGTAATTTTGCTTTCGACCATGCCTTCTGCTGTGTCAATCTCACAAAGAACATGTGTTAGCGCATTCACACTCTGTTTATTATGCAATACTAAATAGTTTAATTTTGCTTTGGACCATGCCTTCCGCTGTGTCAATCTTGGAAAGAAGATATGTCACCACATTCGCACTCAACTGGTCTCGGATTACCTCTGAGATTTTTAACCAACGTTTATTAATCTCCGGGTGACAGCGGACACCTTATTCATCAATTGAGGTCAGGAACACTTGTGGAAAACCTGTTTGTTGTTCGGATTTGGAGGGGTTAAGAACGGAGGGTGCAATACCTGGAAAACGTTTTCTCCATTCAGGCGTCATTGAAAAGACCACGAATAATCCCTATGAAGGTTTTTGTTGGCCTCGGAAGGATCCGTTCATTAATTGAGGGCAAAAACGCTGGGCAACTCCTAGTTGGTTCCCAGAAATTCCATTCATTATTCGAATATCGAGGTTCATAAAACGAGGGAAAAACGCACGTAAAAAGTTTGGTTCCTCGTGCTAGTGTTCATAAAACGAGGGAATTCATAAATCGAAGGTTCATAAATCGAGGGTTGATTGTATAATGATCTGCTCGTTTGAACAACCCGAACGGTTACTTTGTACTTACTCGATCTCCATGTTGAGCAGTTGAAGAAAAGTGAGGAAGAAGCCGTGACGGTACAAAAGAAATACGTTTTGCCTCGCATATCGCGGTTGCTCTTCGATGGTTGTGCATTCTCCAAACGTTCCCTGGACGAGATACAGGACTGCGCGGACTGCTTTCATTCGAGCAACCCTGGGGCTCACTTCGACGCTGTCCATGAGACGCAGTGCTGCATCTTGTTTGACAGTCTCGCTCAGTGCTAACCATCTTGGGCCAAAGCCTGGCAAAAGATAGCATGTGTACGTTGTAGAGTGTTTGCAGTGTTGACATGACACTGATATTGAGTGCGGTTACGCTTAGGGTTCTTTGTTTTCGGGTTAAACCCGATTTTTCACAATAATTCCCCCCCCCCCCCCCCCAAACGAGTTTGCGATCCTTCACGTTGTCGTCCTAGGTAAACCGTCGGAAAAGTGAATCATAATATCAGCAGAGAGAGCTATTTGTGAAAACCTATTTGTCCTCCTCTTATAATCTCCTCCTGCACGAGAAAAAATACGAACTTTTGGTGGAGCTTGGACAAGTGTTTGAATACCGCGGTCATTCAGTGCCCCAGTTCCGAGCGGAAATATAAATATTCTTCTTTCTCATCTCAGTGTCACAGCAGTGGCTTGTTTCATATGCCTTTCGTTTCACCCGAAAATTCCCCGATGACATATCAAACAGAGATCGTAGCGTCCGATATCTCCCAGACTTTTTCGTGCATAAACAGCATCCGATTCCCCTCCTCACCAAATTTGAAAAACCATAAAACCCCAAAAAACGAAGAACCCTAATTATGCTCAGTGGTTCATCCAGAATTGCACGCATAAGGGTGGTCATCATTATTGTTATGCTGTAGCAGCTTGACATATCATAGCTGTCATGGATCTAAAGCTAAAGGAACAAGGGCCTCCCTGTAAAGGGTGCACAGGAAACGAAGGCGCAGGTGGGCGCTGCCAAACATTTGGGTCGAGTGAATAAATCACTGATCGTGATCAAATCTTCTCGTGTTCAGATACACCTTCTGGTGTTGTATGCAATACTGTTGTAATGTATGCTTTTCTACAACATGACGTCTCAAATGTTCCTTTGATGCTAATTACCACAGGGAGAAACAAGTACTTCACAGAGCAGGTACTTCACACATTATTGACATTTTAATGGATTTTGCCGGCTGCCTAGGTACACGTTTCGCGGTTTTTTTTTTCGCGACATGCAAAAAAAGTAAGCCACATGTACCGTATTCTGTCAGGATGTCTTCAAACGCTTTCCTGTTTTGAAAAAACTCGGATTCTTCTGTGTACGTGTAAAGTTCTGTAACAACGTGAAAGACATGTTTTAAACAACGCGTTTAAAAGAACGAATGTCTGTGATACTGATGAGGTGACAAGGAGGGATCGTACCTGATATTTCATTTTCGTGAGTGTCAGCATCATCATAAACAAACTCCAAATCTGGGATATCTCCTACCGGCTGGAAATACGAGCAGTCCATCATATTTTCTATTGTAAGCAACGTGCTGGCAGGATCAAAGGATTATTTCGCGAATTGCGGTATACAGAGGAAAGCAGGCATGCTTTGCTTCAAATAAGAATTTGTTTTGTGGTACAGTAGATAGCACCTTACACTCATTTTCGGGATATTTTGCTCTGTGGTTCTTACAACGGCTGAGCAGATGCAATGACATTACAACGCGTGAAATGGGATCGTAACTCCAGACGCCAACTTCTCACTTACGTCTACCATTTTAGCAACATTTAAACGACAACAACACCGAATAAGCGCCACAATACCATTACTAGCAGTTACTTAGCACAACTGGCACAACCGCAGCCATCGCTGCTCAAAAGTGAAGCTCACAGAAAAGGTGACAAAATAAATCTAGAATGAAAGTCACAGAAAGAATGGCAGAACGTATAGTCTACAACACTACACAGCGCAAAACAAATTGGCAATATTATCAGTAAGAAACAGTTTTTATTTATTCCGGGTTATCGTCACCTCCAAAAACCTGATACGACAGCCGTCTTGCTTGGTCTGGCTTCTGGCTTCTAGCCGGCTAGCTGCGAGCAGCTTGGCGGCGCGCATTCGAAACACTGATTGTTTCGACACTAACAGTTCGGGTAGTGGAATGAATAGTTAAAATGTGGTGTAGTTCAAAATTTTTCGTAGCAATAAATTACAAATGCATTGGTGTGAAAGGTTTGCGCGAGATTGTAATTTATTGGCAAGCAGACGATCGGACGCAATTCGCGCCATTACCATTACTTCGCAGGTCACGGCGGTTGTCAGTTGTCACGGCTAACTTCTCAAGCACAGAGTAAGTTTTGTTACGCAAACACATTTTATGGTCAACTGTACTACACATTGCATACTACGTTGGTTATTTCGAACAAAGCAAAAAAATATGCAAGTAAACACATAGACGTGAACTTGACTCGCGTACTAAAGAGCGTCGAAACCACCGTGGGGGGCGTCTCTCGCCAGAGGTACAGTGAAGGAGGGGGGGTTCACCCCCACAAACTCGTCCTTTTGGTAGTGCATTTGGGAAAGCGAAAACGGGATGAAATCCTCATCCACATGTAACGCTCTCATCCCATGCCAAAATAGTTTTCTGGCTATACACTGCACGCTACTAGCGTATGAGAATGGTTGTATTACGGCACAAAATTTCCGTTTTGTAGCACACTGCAATAACGGCGAGCCTGCATGCCTCGCTGCCTGCAGCAGAAGCTTCATGGAGCGGCAAAATTTATGTTCAGGAAGTTCATAACATGCAGAAGTCGCAACACTTGCTTCTGCTAATGGAAGAAGCAATTTGGTATGGAGGCAGCGATGAAACAACCCTGAAAGGCGTGATATTTGCCGCCTTTGAAGAGAACCAGACAAGGCAGACGCATATTCTCTATGCATATGAGCAGCGTAATGTCATCGTAATCCAGGTGACTTTGCCGCCAATATATGTGATGGGCAAAGGGGGCAAAGCACCCAAAATTTTAAAGGAAAGTACAAAGTACCTGGCGTCAATTGTACCTGAAGTACAGTACTAAGTACCACATTAGTTCTGGGAATTGGTCAAGTACACGAGTTAGGGCAGTAATCTAATCTAGGCAAGGTGATACATGTTGAAGAGGGAAACAATTGTCATATATCATTTTTTATTTACGTGCAGGTGCAAGAAAAAAAAAAAAAGACAGAAAAAAAAGAAAAAGGGGGAACTAAGGAAGAGTGTTGTGCTGCGTCTCTTCTTTGGTCCAAAGCCATTTTCTTTCTTTTTTTGCGCTGTGTTTCCCCTCTTCTACTTTGCAACGTTAGTTTGCACAGCGCCACGTTGTCGCGGTTATTCGTTCCTTCATCATCATGCACCAGTTACCCAAGCAGCACAATGTACTGAAAGTCGAGTGCAATAGGGGTGGACGGTATGTGTCTTACCAGTGTTCTTTAGTTTCACGAGTCTGTTCAAGGACTTCCACCTACCTGTCCACCCCTATTGTACCCGACTTTCAGTACATTTTGCTGCTTGGGTGGGTAGTCTGCGCCCTACCTCTTTTATCGGCCACGTGTCACCGTTTGGCGGTGACAAAATTAGCTTTGACGAAATTAAGTGCTCATGTTTTGAATGCCAACATAGATTCTATTCTTTTCTTTTGGCAAATGCTGGTTCACAGTCGCGCGAAGACTCTGACTCAGTTTATATAGGAAGACCTCGATATCCCGTCTACGAGCCTTTAGCCCGTCGCTATCCATTTGGGTGCGATAAGGGGGGGGGGGGGGGCTTCTGGACACCGGCTCAACCTTTTCTCGCACGAAATGAGTAAATTATAGTAAATTATGAGTAACAAGTTTGGGGGTGCGCCCTCTTCGCTCTCCTTGAGAGTGACACAGGGAAAGAGACGGAAACTGGACCAGGCTATGCTTTTGGGGGGGGGGCCGCCCCCAACGCTTCCCCCCCCCCTTGGGACCGCCACTGGTTCCAGTCTACGAAGTTGGCAGCGCGGTTGTACCATGTGACGTAATCTGACGTAATTTGTTTGTAAACAGGGAGAGGCCTATTCGTGCCGTCGTTCGTTTTCTTCTCCCGGAGCTATCGGTCGCATTTTGTAGTGTTCTGTGAGGTCAGGAATTTTCTGGAACTGTCTAAAACGCGTTGTCATTGAACAGCCTGACAGGGCCGGCGTCTACTCTTCTGCGGAGAAACAAGTTTAGAAATTTGTGCCCCGCCCCCACCCGTTGTTGTCTTTTGTCATATAAAAGCGGCTTCTTTCCGCCCAAAAAGTGTCTTTCTGGCACCCCTTCAGGCGGGCTCAGGAGGGGCAACTCCCCCCCCCCCCCCCCGACTGCCCCACGTAGACGCCGGAACTGTAGCCTGATAAGGACGCACAATACACTATAACGTACGGAAGCAGTAACAAAGGGGGTCTCCTCTGTATCAAGCTTCTCAGCTGTTTGAGACCATATATATATGTGTAGTAGGTTCTACGTCATGAATCCTCGGTACCATTCTTTCAGGAACATGTGCGCCCTTTTGTAATTCGTTCACTTAGAATACAAAAATGTCGCTCGAAGCATATTGCTTATCCCAGCAATGAAAGCACCCCATGAAAGATAAACGTGCAAAAATACAACGTCCCACGAACAAGTGAATCGGCGAGTTAGTTGGCTAATGTAGTGTTATTACCGACCGATCTGCCTGCCGGCACGGCGGCATCTTGCTCGGGGAGGACCGTGCGCCCTGGACCGACTTCATGGGTGCCAACATTTGCCTTAAAGGAATTGGCACACTTTCATTGATGCGGTTCAGCACATGATCGACGCATTGTACTGCACGCCAGAATACTGAGGAAAAAAGAAAGTTTCCTCTACGTGTCGCATTCGGCGAGATCACGGTCCTCAGACGACTGTGGCGAGATACAAGCCCTCGAACACACTCCCGAGTAGAGCGCAGACGTCAGACAGAGCCGTGTACAGAGAGAGTTTGGCCATTAGGAGGAGCCTAACTTGGACCGCGTCGTGTGACGTCACGGCTGAACGACCTCCCTCTCCGCGCTCTATTGTTGTCCAGTCGTCAACCTGTCACCGACGCCATGTTGATGCAAAACGTTGGTCACGATGCAAGGGGGAAGACACGAGCGTACCGCGTCCTTGGAGACCCCTTCGTCCTTGAATCCTTTCAGTTTCCCAATCAGCACAATGTACTGAAAGTCGAGTGCAATAGGGGTGGTCGGTATGTGTCTCATCAGAGTACTTCAGTTTCACAAGTCTGTTCAAGGCCTTTTACCTACCCGTCCACCCCTATTGCACTCGACTTTCAGTACATTGTGCTGCTTGGGTTGGTAACAAAGGCCCCGTTCACAGGCGCCTGTGGATGATAAGCCGGCGACCCTGGTAGATCATATTGAGCGCGACAAAAGTGCAGGTCGACCAGCCGGTGAACTGCATCAAGACGGCGCGCACCTGCTCGCTGATAAGCGGATTTCGCTGGGATTCAGGCTTTTTGGGCGGCGCAACGCCGACTCTGACGTCAAAACGGGCTCCGCCCGTGAAGCGGCAAAAGATCAAAAGATGGCCAAACTCTCTCTATATACGGCTCTGACGTCAGAGAGCTTGCGCTGCCTCACTGGCGGCGGCGAGGGCTGTGATGTCAGAGCCGCATGAGTTCGGTATGAGTCTCATACGCAAGGCCTTCGTCTTCTCGCGGTGTTCTTGAGCTCCACCGGTCTGGCGACGGATCTCTGAAAGTGCTCCCAGTCCCTTCGTGTTCCCTAGTCTCGGGGGTTTTTACATTATGCATCATTCCTTCATCCGTTCCCAATGTGCAATGGGGCAGCGTACCGCCACAGCGGCGGTGAATCGCCCACCTCATCATCATCATCCTATGTATATGGGTGTGTGTGGTATCCGCGGTGCCCATTTTCTTTCCCGCCTCTATTACCTTCTTCGCTGTGAAACTGTCAATGCAGGTTCACACTGGTGCACAAAATTGTCTTTTACGTTTATCTAAGACCTGGGATGACCTGTCGCAACCCCTGTACAGCATCTGACGAAAACCCTGGGGAAACGCCCGGAGCTCTGGAAACGCTTGGACAGCACTGCCGGCGCTGGGATTCAAAACCCGGGGCGTTGACCTTAGCCAATAAGCCACGGGAGCAAAGTATACTTGGGCGAGTTGGGAATGGACAATAGGGTCATTCGGTCGGTTGTAACAGCACTCTTGAAGGTCAAAGGCCTCCCGACCTTCAATGCATTCGGCGAGTCGGGACTTCGCAGATTGGGACAGACACCACTGGACTTTCCCTGTCGTGGAGGAGGTGGGCCCCGTGACAACCATTGCCCGTACCCTGCCCTGCGGCCCACCGAGAACTTCCGTTCTAAGGTCAATCCGGCCCTGGCACCATATCCTACGACTGCGTTACTGACCTTGCGACGGTTGTGTTCTATCGATCCAGCAAGTGCACTCTTCATCCTTACCTGTCTCCAGGTGGCCTGTTTCGAAAATATCCCGGACCCCATCGCTGTCACAGAGTCGCTCCTTGCTTCCGGCCTCACGCAAACTGCTCATTCACAGGAGAGAACGGGACAACAGAAAACGATAGACGCTGGTATCACAGCCATCTGTTCAGGACATAAAGGCTTTTCTGTCTTCCATCACGTCCAAGCACTGACGGCTCGTGCAAGAACGACAAGCGCAGTCACAATAATAACGACTACTTGTAACAACAACAGTATGTTTATTTTTATTGGCTCGAGACAAAAAAAATGACTTTTTTTCATGCATATACACCGGAGAGCGGTGAGAAGAAGGATATGTACACGAGAAAAAACAGCACGTAAGGTCATCTAGAAAAAGAAGTCGGTGAGTCCAGAACAACCATCCGTTCAAACGCAGCATAGATTGCCCTTTCTTCGCATGCACGGCACTCGCAAGTCACAGTAGTGTCCACTCGGTCCACCGTAAGTTCGTGAGCAGTCCTTTCGCACAAGCACAGCCCTTTGGCAACTGGGAACGCAGCAGGTACCTTTTCAGTCCAACACCGAAAACAAGAATGATAATAAATTACCACCGTCTATATGCTACAACCACGAGTGTGCTTTACGTAGTTTGGTTCTCAATAGTTAGTTGGTCTTCGGACTACAAAGTGATCGAAAGTTCGTGAAAACAGAATAAAATAAGGACGACTATGAGAAGGACATGTCGTGACGGGCTTCAACTCGACGCCTTCACTGTTCGGAGAAATGTGAAATGGGGCTGCGTTTTACCCGTAATTGCTTTTTTTCACATACGCGTCGTACCCTAGCGGATCTCCAGCGAACTACGCTCGGCAGGCGCCAAAACAAATCCACGTGGGTAGTAACAAGGAGCAAAACCGGTTCGGAGTGGGACCGACGAGCTCGCGCCGTTCGTGCGGTCTCTCCACTGGTCCCCACTTCTGTCGTCCCCATACTGCGCCATCTAGTGAAGACGGAGAGAACCCTGTCCGGCGCCTCAAGGTCATGCGCGTGCGCATAGGCCGTGGTAAAAAGAAAAGGTCCATTCGGCACGTTACCAAATTATTTGCTTCGTTTAATGGAACGCGTGGTTCTTAGTCGGCGGTGCAGATAAATTTGAAAGAAAATGTTTGTTTCGTTCATGTGTAACTTAATGTGAGTAATTATCCGTTGCTTGCATGGCGGGTGGGATTATGAACCCAAAAGGAGGGGGTTGTATCTGGCAGATGTGGAAGTGTTTCCTGGCGAAACTTCGGGTTGCAAATATTTTTGTCCGCAGTGCATCGACATCATAATCCTTTTATGGAGTGAACCCAGAGAGAGAGAGAGATTTGATTTTCCTCACTTTACGATAAACCGGGAAGACAACATGCTGACTCGAGGGCTGGCCAGCGTTACCTGGTCAAGAGGAGGTCCGCTGTAAACGATACCATCTCTATGGGTCCAGCCAAACGTAGCAAGCCAAACAATCGTATGCTTTGACAAGGTGTTCATGGTTGCGCGCCGAACACAGCACACATGCACCTGCCAGTATAGTGAATGTTGCACAAACCACGTGCTGTGGTGGTGACGTACTATTTCCGAGCGGTCTGCCTGCCGAAAGCACGCGCTGTCAAAGCAGGCAATTCCGCAACTGAAATCTAGAAAAAGCTGTTCGATGCATTTTTCAACACATACGATTTTTTTTAGTTGGGTGCCGGTAACGATGCCGAAAGAAGAGAGGGAAAAAGCGCACAGGCCTTGTTCAAGTGATATGTAATATGATAACGTGCGATAACTAAGTGATACGTTATATTATCGTTAACATATGAAGTTATTATGTTCGTGGAACAGTGAGACCACTCCCCCTTGCGTATGTACTTCTACTCTTAACTATAACACTGTTTGGTAAGTGTAGTGATATGACAGTTAGTTAGTGAGTTAATTCGTTCACGAACCTGCTTGTTGAAAGGTGCTGTTGGGTTAGGGCCCGTTCCGACATACGGCGCTTTGCTCCATAGCACTGGAAAACAGCGCTGTTTTTCCCTCCTCTCCCGGCTGCGACTCGATAGAAAACAGCGCTTGGCGAAGTTGAGCTTCGGTGTACTTCCTCATCGCTGTCTCCCGGCGATAGGCTCCCTGAACCAATGAGAACGCGGCGCCGCCTTTACGTGACGGTACGATCACGTGAGATCACCAAGTACAGCGCTGCAAGTGCGAACACCACAGTGGAAATACAGCGCTGTTTTGCAGTGATGTGGTGCAGCGCTGTGGAACAAAGCGCTGTATGTCGGAACGGGCCTTTACTAGTTCACAGTCGTCGCACGAAGTAATAACATTGTAAATACCCTCGTACTGTATTTTGATATGTATCCTCTAGCAACACGGGGCAACGTGAGACCTACAACAATGACTTTCGTTTCATGCGGGGAAGTCTGCTTTGCAGACATCTTTTATAAGCTCTGAAACATGCTAAAGGCAGAAGTGTATTCTCCATTCTTGCGTGGTCTATGCTGCGGCTATACGAATGGAAATATATGCTTGTTTCCCCACAGAGCTTACCCCGCTTTTGCGAAAGCAAGACCAAACTAATCTCGAATTCTGCGCGCGGAATATGAGGAAGGTATAGATGGGATCCTGCTGCGTCTCTAGGGAAATGATGTACTTTACTGGAGTCGAAGAAAGGATAAAGAGTGAAATAAACAGTGCTCAGAGCCTGTTTGGCAAACTATACTAGTTGTAAGCCTCGTGGGAGTTGGAAAGAAAAGAAGCGTGATAGTTATAAATCTGCTTTCGTTTAGACCTTTGCTCCATTTTTAATGTTGTCTGTTCAATCTTGTAGCGAATTTGAATGTATTCTTGCGTAATGTATGAAAGTTGTTAGAGGCCCCTTTTATTTTTTATTTTTAGATAATAGGCAGCTGCATCACAAGGTACGAGGACCAGGATGAGAGTCCTTGCCGTGGCCAGTTTCTTTTGCTTCGTCGTGTGAGTGGGTCCTCATATACAGTAGCGCTGGAGTATTACGTATAACCTCGTATGTACACTCTAAGGGAAGAAATGAGAAATTTTAGTCCTTTTGCGGACTAGACGCATTTTCACAACTGTTACTCCCTTTCGGGACTAAACGTAAGAAAGTGTATCCCATGCTAAGGTTGCAATTTGCGTTGCCGGGGTGTGCTGCGTTAATTTCGGATAACCGTGTGTTCACACGAGGTCATCTCCACGGAATATTCTAGTGGAAGAAAGAGCAGAAGACAGCTCAACGGGGCATAAGATCGCCGCGTGTTATGTCGAGCCTTCGCACGGTGCCGGGAAATCGGGAATGGCGCAACTGCGATCTTAGCAGACGACACCGTCCGCTTCTTTTTCTGTCGTCTGCTACGTAATATCCTGTGGGATGCGTCTCAGGATTTCCCCCACTTTTAGCAGTGCCAACGCCACCTAGATGAACAAAGCCTAATTGCTTAAACGACATGATATAGTCGTTAAAATTCCGCCAATCACGACCGTGGAGAATAGCACTGGATAGTGCACGAAGAGTTAGTTTGTTAGTAAATTAGTAAAAAGTAAACCTTGGAGCTTTCATCAGCCCACCATGCGTGCTACCTGCTCCATTGCAAAAGTTGTATAGCTATTACACATTCTGAATCAAAAGCCTGAATCACAGCGGGATCACATACTCACGGGCTCTCAACCAAAGAGTGATTGACAACACCACTTAGATAGAGAAAGCCTGCTTACTCGTTGACATGATGTAACAGCTGAGAGTCAGCCAATCAGGATACTGTTTTCAACGGCCGTAGCCAATCACGAACGTGCTTTCAGCGATCGTAGCCATGGAGACGAGCCACCGTCAGCCGCATGGGCAGCCACTGTCGTCTGCGAGTATAACGCCCGCGCGTACTAAATGGGAAAATAAAATAAAGCGCAAAACCGAGTCCCACATTTTTCTCAAGACTAATTTTCTGGGAATGTGTTGCAGTTTTAGTCTGCACAGGCTCAAATTTGCGAAGTTAGCTGCAATAATTTGCCAGTTCCTGAATTCGCAGAACGGCAAATGGCGAGGCATTAAGCAAGCCTTCCGTATCTAGGTGGCGTTGACATCGCGCGCTCACGTGACAACAGAAAGCGATGACGTTTTTCGCATCTTCAGCTATAGTATTCTGGATAATGTCGCTCGTGAATGTGAACACACGCTAAGGTGAACACACTGCAAGAGTACATACTAAAATGGGGAGGGCAGTAATTGCAATCTAGAACCTGAAATTGCTCTTCAATTTACTTCGTTTTTTTTTATAGTGTGTGCCACCGTAATAAGCTATGAAGATGGACGAGATTTTATGCCCCGTGAAGAAGCAAAAAGGCTCAAATCAAATCAATTAAACCAATCAGGCTGAAGAATCAAAGGGAAGGCGAACGAAAGCAGGCTATGTCCGTAAGCAATGCGTTATGTGATGGTTCACTCGTGGTCATTTTGTACAGTACTGGCATACTACTACGACGGTTAGAGTGCTTTGAGGTTTGTGGTCATTTCCTCCCACTGTGCACTCTTAGAAATCACTTTTTCATTAACGTTCTCATGACCTGCAATGCAGCTGCGCTAGATTAATGAAGCACTGTGAGACAACCTCAGCGTTTTAATAAATCTGAAGCACCCTACGAAAGTGATAGGATAAACGGTGCTGTCAAAACAGAGTCGAGCAATATGATGTCAGCCCCTTCAAAGGAATAGTACGTTTCACTCATAATCTTTTCGAAACCGATATGGACTTCCTCCTGTCTACTGTAGAACTCTACAGCCGGTCATTGCAATAATGCTCAGTTGCATTGCGTCTTCATTTTTAAACTTGCCCTCAAAGCTCTACGTGGTTCTCTGGACGCCTAATCAGCTGTTCGTTGTACTTGGATGAGGATATGCAGATGTATTTATGCGAGAAGAAATGAGCGGGCAGGTTTGGAATGTACTAGCAAGTATACAACGTTGAAGCAAAGTGCGAGCTAACCGTTGCTAAGCCTCGGACTAGTCTACGAAGCAGGGACAAAAATACAATAAAACGTAGTACAGTGGACACGTCGAAAACGATCGATCACCGGTACCTCGCTGTGCTACATCTTTACCGAATTATGAGCAGGATTTCATATTCGTCGGCACCTTCCTTCCAGGACTTCCCTTGGAAGGTTTTCGCTTTCTGCGATATTTTTCGTTGTGAAAAAAAAAAAAAAAAAGAAGCAAGAAAGAAAGATGTAGAGGAAGAGGGAGATGCGAAACTGTTTGTTCCTAACCCGTATCAGAGAACATCACGTGACAGAGGAGATTAGCCGCCGCATGGGTAGCTTCTAAGAGTTAAAGGGACTATCGCATCCGTCGCGGTCGACTCTGAAACTACAGCGCCATTTTATTCCTCGTTCATCAACGATAATAATCGCCGATAAAATCCGACGCGAATTAGCGGAGCTGTTTCTGTGCAATTTGATGTAACGCATGGCAACAGCAGACGACGGACATTGAGAGCATTCCAGAATTCCCTCTCTGTAGACGTCAATCGGACAAGGCCAATCAGGGACGGCGTATTTACAGAGGTCTTTTCACTTAGTATATTGCGGTGCGAACGCGGAGGAGGCGACCTCGGAGACAATCACCTGCGCTGCGCTCCCATGCGTGTGCCCGGCTTACGTCATTCTGGCTTAGCTGCAGACGGAGCGCGAATCTTTAAAACTCGTTTATTTAATAAGTAAGCTCTTTTCGGAAGGTAAACTTGGCCAAGCAGAATGTGAAGTCATGCCGAACATTGTCGGTCTCGTACACACCCTTCCGGATGCTGTAGTCCCTTTAACGAACGATGTTTGCAGTATACGTCTACTCCGTTTACACGTGCGGTGTGAAGTCTATTTGGTCACAGAGCTGCAGACTTTCAGTTCATGTACTATTAATAGGATTCCTGCAACCCAGAGTTCCTTGTCCCGATAAATAATTGGGCTTTTCTGAGAATAAGCGAGACATGCCGAAAGCGTTCCGTGCGTGTATTGGCGTTAAAGTGCGAAGTCCGGTCACTTGTTGGCGAAAATCAGGCCCACGAAAGAATTCCCGGAAGCGGCCATTTTATAATATAACGTCGATGGCGTGAAGGACAACGTGGGTTCTGTGCTCCCTTTGCTGACACTGTATGCATATCCAGCCGTCCCATTCGGTTGCTGTCTTCCGGTGACCTCTCCGTGAACACGAGACTGTACAGGTATATGGTGTTGTGTCCGTCGCGTACGGAGGATATCTCAGGGTTAGTTCAGGTCGCGCGTGTAGCGACGCGTCTGGCAACAGTGGGCAGGACTTGGCAGCCCCTAGCCAGTCAGCAAGCGCGGCTCACAACGCGTCACCAGCGCGTCGTTCGCTGGTTGGTCGAGCGCCTTGCGGAGGGCGGAGCACTTGGTGAATGTTTTTTAGTGGTGCCACGTGTCTTCACGGGAAGTCCAAGTACACTGACCAATAGATGGTGTTCAGCAGGACGAAAGAGAGAGGGAAAACGACGCGAGATATCTTGTCCACCATGAGAGCACGGTCGCGTCTTTGGGGCATGGACGCAGTGCTGTCCAGGCATTTCTGGGCGGTTCCGTTGGATAACCTGCGTGTTTCCTGTTGGGAGAGAAAGACGTCGTGCATTATCAGGGTCCCTGTTACAACGTATTCCAAAGACCATAGGACACTGAAACTCAAAACAAGAGACAAAAGAAGTGGGACTCCTATGGAACCAGTGCGGTGACGAGTACTTACAGTTACCCAGCGTGTGCTTACATGCCGGGTACAGCAAGGCGCGTTACAGTCAATTCTTAAGATGTAACCTATAGTGCTACTCCAGCATTCCCTGAACAAGCAATCTAGTGCTAGTTCAATATATCATCGACTAACACGGGTTGGAACGTGCAAAGGATACATTTATGTATTCTCTATGCTGAAGAAGCCTATACGCTATGGGCAAACATAGAAAGGACTTGACTCGAACCTCTCAAACACACAAGATACGTACAACAACCAGGTGCGGAAAAAAGAGGAGGATAAGCGGAAAGAGAAAGACACGAAAGTAATAATTCACACGCTACCATCTTTTTTGTTTGTTTGTTGTTGTTGTTATTCCAAAGAAGGCGTCTAAAAGCCGATAGCGACGGCCATAGCTGTTCACTGGTTCCCCTGCAATAACGGAAGTTTCCCCCAAAGTGCATGGTTGACAGTTCTTAGAATCATTTAGGTGGGCCGCTAAATTGGGATCTGTGTTTGTTAGCCGCACAGATAGGCAACGTCACGACTAATGCTCTGGGGGAAATGTGCGTCCTGGGCCGACTTCTAAGGGAACTGTGCTGACGTATGTCTGACGGCGTCTGAGGAAAACCCAGGAAAAAAAAACCCAGACAGCACAGCCGGCACGGGGATTCGAATCCCGGGTACCTCACAGCTTCCTGTCCTGATACCTTAGCGGGCGTGCCATCCTCGCTCGTCAAATCATATCAACCCACATGCTCTGCATGGGGTAGGGTTTCGCTCCCTAAGCGGGAAGGCACCCTATGACATCATCATTCATAATTTAATTGTTGTTATAGCTTTTTGAATGCACCACGCCTTTATTCGGCGATCAGAGCAAAAGCCTCAGACTTGGAGCCCCGAATAACAGAGCTGCCCTAGAAATGGGACTGTTCTCAGAACAGTCTCTCTAGGAAATGTCGGCAACTTCTGATCTGAGGCATTTGGTTCGATTTATTCGGTGGTGTTTTTCACGGTAAACTCCCCCGTCTTGTGGTAATATCTTCCGTTGCTCGCGTGCGTTCGACTATGAGTGGTGCGTATACTGTATTCGCTATGTGGTTCGCCGTCTGCTATTTCCCTGAGAAGCGATACGCTCCCGAGTGATATAGCGTGCCTAGAATCATAAAGGCAACAAATAAAACTCATAGGACACGCTACCATAATTTCTTTTTAAAAGTCAAATCTCTTATCGAGAATTTTTCTCGCACTCATCGCACGCGACGTGGCCATCCGTCAGTTGAACATTCCCGAGCAAAGAGGCGTTAATCATCACGCAGCGTTCGCTAAAGCACAAGGTAACTCTTTGCCGCGACGCCACGAAAGTTGTCGGAAAGTTCCCGCGGGATTTTCCGCAGTGCCTGCTGGCTTTCCCCGGAAAAGGGAACAAAGGGAACACATGTATTCTGGTTCGAGGTTCGCGGACGGTTACACACGACAGTTTGCAGACGACAGTTTGCAGACGACAGTTTGCAGACGACAGTTTACAGACGACAGTTTACAGACGACAGTTTACAGACGACAGTTTACAGACGACAGTTCACAGACGACAGTTTAGAGACGTCGCTTGCGGACGACAGGTTATGCCCAGTTCCCACGTGATGACGTCCGACGCGACGTCATTTGCAGGTGGCGGAAGTAGACGCGCATATCCGACGTTCTGACAGGTGATGATGATGATGATGATTTAAGTTTTTACAGCGCACGGATCATAGCCCGCCAAAACAGTGGTGCAATTGTGACTACTTAAAATTGTGCATGGACAGTGATGGGAATGTAATCAGTTCAAATTGTATACGATGTCTACTAAAAATAGGGTCGTTCTGAGAGGAGAGACGCCGAGCCAAAAAAAATGACATGCCTAACTTACCAGTACCGGCGTCTACTTTTCGCCTCCGGAGGGACAAGCGGGAAATTTGCACCCCCCCCCTCCGTATTCCCGAAAGTTGTCTATTTTGCTCCCCTTTAAGCGGGCTCGATGGGGGCGGGAAGTTCCCCCTCCCCGTCAACCGCGAGACATAGCGGCAACCTGTACGTAGTGAGAAAACAAAAAGCGTGCTCTCTCCTGACGTCCCTCGACGTCACCGGGCGTCACCACGTCGGAACTGGGCATAACAGTCAGCAAGCCGCCATGTGGGCCCTTGGGCAACATCTTTGCAGCAGGCGGAACTACAGAGTGCTTATCATATTCAACGGTATGTTGCCCTTACGCCACTCACGATGCAGAATGCCTTTACGTACCGTGCCTTTGGCAACGAGAGTGACAGCCGTCCTCACTTTCCTGTAGACCAGGGTCTCGTCCGTCTCACCCATGAGAATGTTGACCATGGCGTATTCCATGAGTGAGGCGAACACGAATATCGTGCAGGAGGACATAAAAATGTCGATGGCCTTGATGTAAGAGACGGGAGGAAGGGACTTCTGAGATTGGGCGTGTTGCGTGGACAGGGTGAGGAGGCTCGTGACGCAGAGTGTCACGCGGGCAGGAACGGCTTCGGGCTTAATCCAGAACGAGATCCAGGACATGATGACGATGAGACATGTCGGAATATACGTGTGGAACATGTAGTATCCCAGGCGCCGTTTTAGGATGAACGTAACCTGGATGCAGGTGAAGTTACCTGCAGTATCGAAAAAATATGAGTGCGTGGTAGGGCTACGATGCGAATAGCGGACCAGTTCTGAAGGCACAGCACATTGAATACAAGGATACGCGTAGAAAGGTGCACTGTGCAGTTCATGCACTGCGGATTGCTCACAGAAATGGCTTTAGTTAATAAAATTCAGTGGCGATTTAGCGGTAAATGCGAGAGAAATGCGTTAGCATTAAGCGCCTTTTCCGGTCCATAGTTGACTTCCGGTTTTCCACTTCCGGTCTAAACCCAACTTTCGGTTGCAACTTCCGGTCTAACTGCCCCGAGTCTAAATCCGACTTCCGGTCTAAACCCGACTTCCGGTTATTCACTTCCCGGCTATACCTGACTTCCAGTATCCACTTCGGGTCTAGCATGGCTTCCGGTTCGACACTTTCAATTACTATATTAATTAACCTTTAATTACCCTTATTTACTTTCAATAACCCTGTAATTACCCTTTAATTTCCGAAAGTAACCGCAGGTTACTTGAGGTAACCTTGAATTTCATTTAATTCCCTTTAATTACGTTTACTTGCTCTAATTACTCTCAATTCCCCTTTAATTGACGTTAATTACCTTTCATTACATTTAATTACCTTCGGTACTCTGCGCTTACCTTCGGTAATCTTTAATTTCATTTAATCTTTCTCTTAAATATCTACATATAAATATATCTTACATTCAATACCTTTAAACTCAACTTTCTTGGTTTAATTGCCTCTAATTACATTCAATTACTCTTACCTCTTACTCTTAATTACCTCTTAATTAAATGATTTCAAATCATTTACACGCATTTACATTTACCCTGTTATATCCCCTTTACATGCCCACTTATACCGCTGCCTCGGCGAGGCTTCACCATCTCGTACACGTACGTACACGCACGCACGCACACACACACGCACGCACGCACGCACGCACGCTGAAAAACTGATGCTGAGAAGCAATACTCACTAGTTGTCACCGGGAACCGACTAGAGTTACAAACGATGTGAGCCAGCAGGGAGGCCATCGGCTAGCACAATTATATTACATACAGCTGACAGAAGCACTTAAGCAGTTGACGGATCGCGTATCTCAAAAGTGTCTTCTACAGCGCCACAGGGACTTCCATAAAAAGATATATTCTTGTACATACCTGTAGAATAGACTGTGGTACAGTCACTCAGCGAGGTCTCTACCAGGTTGTGCTGCGGTAGCTCGATGAAATCATCCACCACGATAGGGGTGTCCTTCTCCCAGTCGAACACCAGGTCGTCCGTTGTGTAAGACACTGAAAGAAGCTGCAGTGTCACACGTCTAGACCATTTGCATTTTGCGCAGGAACTCAATGCATTGTCGGGGAGCTTGCTGATCTGCTTCCTGTTTTGGTATATAGGCGTGATCTGCTCTATGGAAGACAATGTACGATACCCAAAAGGTTGAGACGTGGTACCCTGTCCGGGTATTCACGCGAGAGACATTCCTACAGAATATTCTGGTGGAAGAAAAACAAAACTGCTCCCGGGGTGGAAGTTCCGCTACTGTGCACGTAGCAGACGACAGCATCGCCCTTGTCGTCTGCCACGCAATATCGATATCCCGTAGCAGACGACAGGGCTGATGGTTAGCAGAGCATGAAAAGACATGACGTTCTTCGCATCTTCCACTTGAATATTCTGCGGAATGTCGCTCGTGTTAGTAGGCAGTATTTTTATACCCCTGTCACACGGGCAGTCTTCAGTGATCATTGAAACCAATGACCATTGAAAATGCGTGTAGTGACACCAAGCGTGTGACGTGTCAACTTCCCAAAGAGTATTGGACTCAATGTTCCCCGACAGGTTGACACGTTACACGCAAGGTGGCGCTACACGCATTTCCAATGACGATTGGTTTCAATGATCATTGAAGACTGCCCGTGTGACATAGGTATTATTTATTTTTATTCATACATACTGCAGACCCAGTTGTGGGTCCTAGCAGGTGTGAACATTCTTATTAATCCACGAACAAAAATCATTATATATCTTGAATGACGACAGCTTCCTCAGGCAACCTGTTCCAATCCCCCGCTGTGCGTTGCAAACTGTGAGCGTCGACTTTTGATAACTGTACGTCTAGAGACATAGCATGATTCAGCCTCCTGGATCCTGTGACTCGTCGATTTAAAAAAAATTACAATGTCACATTGAAGTTTGTGATGCAAAAATTTTAGCCTTGCCCTTCCACGACGCACAGCGAAGGTCTCACGCCCACACTTACACAACAAATCATTAGCAGAAACTGCCCTTCTGTAATCAGAAGAGAGAAAGCTATTCAAATACATCGTAATTAAAATAGTATTTAAAATATAAATACATGTATTTATACTTTGCATTTAAATACAGACTCGAAAAATGTATTTATAATTATGTTTAACTACCGATTCTTTTAGTATTTATTTTTGTAAATACCATATAAATACTCCTAAATACGCAAGATACTGACTCATATCTCAAAGTCACCCTATACATTTGACCTTTCGGTAAGAAGGGCAACGCAGAGTTTGGAGAAGCCGCGCAGTTATGCAGTGTTTTCGCAAGCGCGCACATGCGACAAACCATTTTAGATAACGAGTTTTTCACTGTTGTCGCGGACCAACCTCATTTCAGGCACGACTCCACGCAACATAAGACGAAGATGCCATATACAAAACACGCTCCGGCGCATTCCATCATCAGAGGGTGCGTTTTTTTATTCTACCCGGGTAACTCGGGGGTAACCCTTACTGGGCGAAAAATCTAGGGTGACGGAAGTGACGTCGTAACCTACCGACGAAAATTCAACTTTCGTCGCTCGAGGGTTACTCTGGGTACCTACTCACACTGAGCCAGCTCAGCAGGTGGGCAGCAGAGGGTTATGACGTCACACGACGTCAAGTGAGAGTCCCGCGTCTTTTTAACTTTCGGATTCCGAGTATATTTCGGTGGCTTTAGCACCGCCGTTTAGCCGTTTTGTTTCGTTGGATGCACGCCCTTTTCTTCCTTCGTCATCATCTTCCCCTTCGTCAAATGCGTCAAGCAGCACAAGGTGCCGCAACTTCTACAATCATGTCCTCGTCAAAAACGTCGTCTGCCTCTCCCGCCATGTTCGCTGAGACGGGCGTAACTCGTAATGGGCGAAAATTTCTAAACGGGGGTACCTACCCACAGGTCACGTGACAACTCACTCAGGTCACGTGGTGCGTAACCCGGGGGTCACCCGGGTAGAATAGAAAAAACGCACCCAGAGTGACACGTCAGCAGCGAATCGTACGGACTTAGACATGTGCTGACGTAACCTAGTCACCTTTTTTGCAAGTTCGTATACGTTACCATTCGCTACTAGCGCGTCACTCTGAGGAAGGAATGCCCCGTAAACTTTTGTCCAGCACTGCACAAGCTTTCATGCAGTGGACTGCATCTGATGAAATGTACGAAAGGCTTGTATCATAATAAACGCCAGTAGTTTCAATGCTTTATCTTTTTATCATCAGAAGAATGAGAGGGAGAAGAAAAGAAAGGGAAACAGAGTCCTTTATCCTCCTTCTTGCAATGGCCGCCTGGAAGTTCTTTACCCTGTCACTTTCAGAAACTGCATCCTTTTTTCTTTGTTTTAATTTCTCTCTCGTTATCCTCACACGTCGTTCCATATAAGACTATGAGCGTGGACAAATAATGGGCGGACAGGAGGTAATCGTAATAAGATTAGCAATCCGATTGTACTCGGTAATTTTTCGCGGATGTCTGTCAGAAAACGTCGCGAGCAGACCATTTGCTCAATAATCCGTCTTTCAACAAGTAAGTGCACCCTCTGAACATATTCCTGCGTAAGATGCAGCGCACGAGCTTATACAGAAAGGAGCGACAGGAAAAAGACGTCCATGCTTATATATATATATACATGGTATATACACTGCGCACTGCAAACATGGACACTCCAAACACGCAATATGGCTTAATGCGGCGTGGATTCTACAATATTTGTACTAACTACGTTGTATAAAGATAAGATAAAGGATACGTAATATTAGAACTAAAAGCTCTCCTTTTCGCTTTTTGATGCAAAAGCATGGGGCAGTTATGGGTATACAAAGACGTGGATGAGAGGATGAAGAGGAAATCTTTTTCTATGAGCAAATAGGAACATTTCGCGACCGTTAAAATAAATGGAAGAGTGCAGAGTCCTGCGGAGTGCGTTTATTGCAACTCGAATGCAACAAGAAAGAGGTGCTTGCGAATGAGGTACTTGTAGATACTTTGTGGATGTCGACAGGATATTCGAGAGCACGGGCTTACACGACACCTACGTAGCTATTCACGTGTATTCCTATATGGGAGCGCGTATGTCAATGCACAGCATAATGTCACTGTTCACTTTCACAGCGGTATCGCGAGGGTGCTATTAGCAGTTCATACCGGGATCGCCATTAGTCAAGAATCTTTTCAGTAGAGCCTTGGAAACGAGACGACACAGACAGACAGAGAGCAGGGCACAGGCTGGTTCTCCAGTGGGTTCCAGCCCATTGTGGTGTAGTGGGGAATGTGAACAGGCCGACAGCGCCGCAGAAGCAGCTCTCTCGTCTGTGAGACGGACGAGCATTGCGCTGCTGAGAGGGGTCCGTCGTTCCATTCTTCGGCGCCTCTTGACACCCCTGGTTTCCCGCCAATGGATAACTGACATTCTCCCCCATCTATAGGCCTGTTGCGCTCAAGTTTGCCGGGCGACGCGAGCGCCAATCGGGACCCAAGCGGGAGCGGGAGCAGTGACTGGTCCGCACAGCCAGGCAGCCAAGCATGTATCGTGGTTAAATATGCCGCCTTTCAGATTGCCAACGCACGGCAAGCCACAACACAAGTCGGGCACACAGTATTGTTGTGTCGTTGGCTACCATAACAGATTCCAAAACGTCAAAAAATAAGGTTTTATCGCTTCCTCGAAAACCCTTGGGAGACAGAAAGGCGGAAAGCGTTAATTGCGTCTACCGTAAAAACGCCGCGAAGTTTCCGCTCTGCATTCCACCTGGAGATAATGTAGAGTTATACCCAAACAACTTGCGGTAGAAATTTACTTGGATATATTATTATATTATTGGATTATTATTATTATTATATCACAAATTTTGCCAAACAGTTAGTACTTTATATGCAGATTAGAGGGAAATATGAAAGGCTTACTGTGGGCATCGACTCCCGCCGGTTCTTCTTCTTACTGCTATGTTCGAGGGTCTTCGTGCAGTGTGATGTTTACTTAAATAAAAGCAATGACCTTACTTACTTCGTTCTTCAAGAGACCCGCTATGAAGCTACCCCCTGGCATTTTTGTTGGAATGCTATAATGGAACACCGTGCGTGTCCCTCTCATGACCTTTAGGAGATCAAATAGATTCTCCGTTTGCTCTCCCGTTACTACATTGTCGAAAATGCCGTTCAGAACCTCTTTACAGTCCCACAGTAAGGCTCCCCTCTGTTCAGACTCAAGGACCTCAGCGAGTGGACAAACTATGTCTGGGTACGCGTGAATGATATCACCACGCGGTTTTCTTTTTGCAGCGGGAGACATTTGGTTGATATACCTACATTACACAAACAAGGAGAAATATATCAGATGCAAGCTGTTTATTACAAGAGCAATAAAGCATTGTTTTGAGGCAACGTACTAGGTACACGGTACAATACTGGTTGATGAAACATATAAAATGCTGAAGAATAACAGAATAGCCAACTATCAACGATGCAGCAGGGTACAGCAGCAGCATTCAGTAGAGAAAGATCGTTGGCAAATGATCAACGATGTAGCAGAGATGACTGTAGCCTCATCAGCTCTAAAAATGCAATATGAAAGGTCTGCACCCGAGCTCCTGCCCAAAGGAAAGCACATTGTCCACATTATACATACGTACTCGGAAATAAGTCGGCGATACCCTTTGTCATGTCACGCCTGCGGCTTTGAGCTTGGCTTGCCCCTCTTTTGTTGTTGCCCGTACATGTGGCGTCTTCTTCCTTGTTCAGGTAGCAGCAGACTGCTGTCGCGTGCTTACATTTTCCCGCAATTCCCGCTTTACAGGTACACGACGCAACATAAACTGTCACGAGCACGTGGACACCTGTGATGGAGAGGTACCGAAATTGAGTTAAATCAGCTTTCAGTGTGGGTAAAATGTGCATTCAATGTTTTTCTGATCAGGTATATCATTTTGATGTACAGTTAACAAATATTACGTACGATCACGCCGACTCACCTCGAACCGGACGCTATAAACCACGCTGTCCTTCACTTCTTCCGAAATGCATTAACGACGATTTCGTTACCGTCCGATGCTTCGTCGACGCCGAAAACATTGACTAGTAACTTGCCCAATCGTCAATGACCTCCAGCTTT
This sequence comes from Ornithodoros turicata, assembly GCF_037126465.1. NCBI lineage: Eukaryota > Metazoa > Arthropoda > Arachnida > Ixodida > Argasidae > Ornithodoros > Ornithodoros turicata. The sequence continues at coordinate 7,106,378 of NC_088206.1, read as the reverse complement.
TCAAACCCACGCAGGATGCGATACATTGCTTGCTTGCGCCAGAGCGAAACCCGCGAAACCGAAACACTCTTGTGCGGACCATTGTTTCGATTTGCTTCCACATGCGGCGCTGTCGTCCGCTGATCGCAACGCCGCCTGGCCGAGAGCTACAGGCCCATGCCACGAAACACCCCTCGTCAAGATGCTGCATTAATTCATCGAACGCGACTCGATGTGGCTTTTACAGCTCAGTGGCGTAACCGCTTGCGACAAGTTGACGCTCCCTGCTGCGGTGCTCTAGATTATCTAGAGCACATCGCCTACCACTCTCGCCCCCCCCCCCTCTTTCAAAATTGCTTGGTCCCCGGCCTAATCCAGCCCACCAACGCTGTGCCCTCAAAGCTATTTTGACCTTTTCGGACACCATAGGACTTGATCCTTATTGTGAATGGGCTCATTATTTCACTCCCCACATCACCACCAGCAATGGGGTAGAGTATCGCCCCCTGGTGATGAAGCGAGGCATCCATTCGGGAACCTTTCAGAGGCGTACATACAGCCCCCCCCCCCCCACCCATATAAATGCCACAGGACACAGAGTCATTACGCAAATATATTTGTATATGCACAAATTCTAAAAGCAGGGCATCATCACCGTGTATCGAGTACACGACTTTCGTGAATCTATCCAAAAGTGCATTTCATGCTGGGGTTCATTGGCGAACCGGGAGGACACTGAAAAGCTTCTCCGAACTCTGCGCTGTTCATCAAGGGCACATTGCACCGGAGTGACTTTGGGGAATAAAAGAACCCCGCCGCGTCACTGTGCGACGCACACCACTTGTGACAGGAAGTGACGTAAAACAGCTGGTCGTTCGTCAAGTCCCACACACCGGAAGGGCTGTTTCCTAAAGTCACCTGCTTCCTGTATGCCGAAAACGTCCACTCGAAGCCGCTGTTATCGGCGAAATCTTCGGATAACGTCTTCGTATCCAGGTCCCTCAGCGCGCGGGACGCCGCACTGTACTGGCGAACCAGGCACTCCAACCTCCCCAAGAACCTCAGACGTGAGGTCTCCGAAAACCACTCCACCTTGCGTCCCGTCCTGTCCAACGACCCTTGAAACGGGTCGAAGACGTGCGTGATCTCATGGCCCACCACGTGGCCAAGACCGCCGTAACGCGCTGCGACGGGCAAAGAGTCTGCGTAATATGGCGGGAACTGGATAGAGGGCATAATGAACATGACATGATAGACGAACATGTAGAAGGAATTGACTGGGATCAGTTGTGCGTGGAGGTAGAGGTCGCGGTTGATGGAATTGTTGGCGCCGCCACGCAGCAGGGGCTTCGTGTGGTCCAGGGTGGCTTTAGACGCTAGGAGATACGTTCTCAGGAAGGGGGGCTTGAATTCTGGAAGGTAAGAGTAGTACGCATCGATGTCCAGGCGGGAAGAAAGGTCTTTGGGGAAAGCCACGATCTTGTGAAGTGAGGCCAGCTTGTTGGTCGCTTCCCTTCTGGTCTGTTCTTCCATCCAGGAAAGGTTGCGGAATCCATTGAGGGACGTCTCGCGAATGTTGTTGACCAGGGCATCTACCGTGCGCAGCGTTATCGACGGGAGAAACTTGTTGAAGTAGTAATGGGCCAGCGCGAAAGGTGCGATATCGGACACGCGACCCACGCAGGTCTCGAGAAAGTAAACCGCCATCTGGGTGTCCAACGTCTCCGTGATCAGGATCTTTGCCATACTGTAAGACGTGATCGGGATCAGGGATCTTACGACGTGCCAACCGAAGAGCAAGCGCACCAGATGCGGAAATTTCTCGTACTTGCTCAAGAACCTGGCCGTCACCGACATGTAAGACGTGCCGATGAGGTACAACTCGCTGTCGGGTTTGACGTGCACGCCCTCCGGAAGGTGCTGGTTGATGCCGTTGATCCAACGACTAGCTGGAATGCGACTGTGCGATAGGTTACCGAGGTCGCCGTACTTCGCGTACCCCAGCACTTCTTTCTCGCCGGTTTGAAGGTACATTGACATGAGGTCCGTATCCATCAATACTATGGTCTCTACGAGTTTGCTGTAGTCCTCGTCCGTGCTCCCGAGCATGTGGGCTATTTTGACGATTGCGTCGCCCAGGAGTGAGCCGGGTAACCTCGTAACCCTGTGCTGGAACCAAAGGACGAGGCTCGAACTCTGGCTGAGGGACAGGAGGAGGCGGTCGTCCTGCTTGAAATTTGGTACGAGCTTCATTTGGAACAGGAGGTGGATGTCCCAATCAAGTCCCAAGGCGATGAGTGCTTCTAGTGCGTCGTAGGGTGATGCGTGGCTGACATCGGGCCAAGATAAGTTTTGAGTCTTGAGGAATGCCTGCAAGTCGTCGATGTTATCCTCGCGGTAGGAGAAGATCTCTTCGCAGATGCGTAGGCCCAGGGCGGATTTTTCGACAGCGCTTGACTGCGAAGGCAAAAAGAAAAAGAAGAAGAGCTTTTACGATACTGGTGGCGTGCGATTTGGATTACACGGTGGTAATAGCGAATAGTAAGTGTTCTCGATGGCAGGGCAATGTCGCAGACCCTTCGATACGTCTTAGCTTTTCTACTTTAAGTTTGCATGACCGAGCTGTGTTATAAATAGACCTCTCCCTGTTTGTAAACAAATGACGTCAGAGCGTTCGACAGCGACACCAATTTGGTAGAGTTGAACTACGCTGGAAGCAAGGGGGGGTGGTGGCGATCAAGGTCGCACCCGAAAGCCACGGTCTCGAGGGACGGACCTTTGGTCCTACTTTTCTTTCAATAGGAGGCAGCGAACAAGTGCACATTCGTGGTACCCAGCCCTCCCCTTCCGATTTGTTTCGGTTTCAGTTCGTCTATCAACGTCATGATGACGTTTCTCGGGTAGAGGTCTATTGTAGATGCACTAATGCGAAACTACAGCGAACTAGTGCGAAACTTGCTTTCTAGCCAACCCATCCAAAGATTTCGAAAAATCAACTGGCCTGGGGAACGGGGGTCTTGTCCGCCTGGTGTATCTCGTCGTAGAGACTGAAGAATATCTTTCGCTGAAGTCTGGCAAACTGGTTGGCGTCGACGGGGTGCACGGTACTCCAGCGACCGCACACGAAGCGGTAGAAGTCCTTGCAGGGGTCAGCGCGGGGCTCCATGGCCATGGCCAGTTCTCTGGGGAAGTTATAGCAGTCGGGACTGAAGCAGGTGGGGAATAGAGTGTTGGTGACAAGGTACGGCACGAAGAGGAAGAGGCTGGCGTAGATGAGACTTCCGGCAATAGTGCTCACACAGAACGAAGCACTGCAGATACCCGTACCGTCCATAGGAAGAAGGAACGCCTTCAGAAGGGGCAGGCGAGGGCGGTCGGCGGCGGCGTAAGGTCGTCGGGGCTGACCGTTTGGAAGGCGAAGAACAGGTAGCGACTATTCAGCTGAAATGAACAGGTAGCCCACGGTGGAATGAGCACGGCGGCGGAATGAGAGCTCACGCTCGGCGTCGGTGGCTCGTGACGACGTGGTCGCGAGGAAAAAAAGGACGATGGCGATGATCATCCAGCTGCTCCCGTTCGAAAAAGTTCCGGGCTCTGTTGTCTTGTTATGGGATTTCCAATGTTGTCACCTCTGGTGTCCCGTGCGGAAAAAGCATCTCTAGCTATACTGTGTCCATTCAAATGTTGTGCTACGTCATCTGTATGTCTTCCCGAACTTGTCTAGCTACCTCCATTGTAGTACATTTGTTTGTATTCTTCTCAACTTTCGCCCTCTACTCTTTTGCGACTTGTGTTTGATATATTCTTGACCACTTGTAGCAGGTCCTCAAACCTGAAGAAGTGCAGCCTACTGCACGAAAGTCTAGTTTTTCGCAAATTAAACTGTTTAATGCTCTCAACCGTTTTCTCTTTACTTGTGAATCGCTATCGCCGGAAACTTGCACATCGTTTTTTCATGTTCTACGATGTACTTCGAAGAACATAATTTGTTTTTAGATTTCGGTTATCGGGGTACATTCTTTCGGTATCATCATGGAGTAGTCTCGCTGCTGTTGGATCCTGCACGCTAAGCATTTGACAATTTTTGGAAGTTGTAGATCAAAGACAGTGATTTCATGGCCGACTTCATAGAGAACTGTGCCGACATTTGTCTTGCTGCGTCTGAGGGAAACCCACACTCATAAAAATGAACTTCACCGCATAGCACGCTCCTATAGTCAACCATCATCTCAAACGAGAACGTTCTCGCCCCTGATTTGTTGAAAACGGGAGGCGGAGCCTATTTTGTAGCCATTATGCACGTGCGTAATGCCGCAAAATAGGCTCCGCCTCCCGTTTTCAACAAATCGGGACAGGCAACGATATCATTCGAGATGATGGTTGGCTAGGAGCGTGCTATGCGGTGAAGTTCATTTTTGAAGAGTGTAGGTTCGAACCCGGATCACCTCTGAGTCGCGGCGTGGACAAGGCAATCATCTTAGTCACTAAGCCATGTGATGAGAAAGAAAGAAAAAGAGTTACAGACAATCGCGTCTTATGGTACCTCGTACCTTCCCACTTTCCTCTCGTGACAAAGCGCAAAAATCTCACTCTTGACCGTGAGACGAAGGCATTCCCACGGGAAAATGGAGTTTGGCCCCCCTCGAGCCTCAAGATGATGAACGCAAGAAAAAAAAAAAAAAAAGAGAGATTGAGCGTTCCAGCCAATTAACCTCCCAGCGGCGAAGAATCAGGCGATAATCGATGCTATACACGACGTGAAAAAAATATAAGGAAAGTGCAGATCAAAGAAGAGAATACCTTGCGGGAAAATAGGAAGAAGACCCTTTTTGTCACGCGCTCAATCACTCTTATCGATCAGACAGACTCAGTCGATCCAGTGGAAGGTTGATTCCGCCACGGGCACAGTTAATGAAGCACAAATTATGACGTCCGGCGCACATATTCTACCCTCTCGTCTCTGTCGTTATTATTTGGTTCTCGCCATATAGAAGAAGAGTATGGAGGCAGCGCAGTTGGCTGCGTTGTATGCCGACATATCTTGGGAGTATACATATATGTATACAGGGTGCTTTCTTTATACAGTCAAACTCCTTTATAGCGAACACCTTTTTAACGAAAATACCACTACAGCAAATTTTTTTTGCGGTCCCGCTGGAGCCTATAGGTCCAATAATGGACATCCTTTTTAACGAAAATACCTTTATTGCGATTTTTTTTGCTGTCCCCTGAGCTTCGTTGTAAAGGAGTTTGACTGTACTTGTAGATGTATATTTCTTTATCTTTATACAACCTTGTAGATATTATAATTAAAAAGTTAATTAGCGATTTTTAGGTAATTAGTCAATCGACGGTTGAGCAACAGATGGCCAAGAACGTCCTCCGGCCCAGAGACGATAGAAGTGAAAACAGGATGTCTATAGCCCTTATAGTTTTTTTATAAAAAATCTGTATAAAAAAAGAGACACCCTGTATAGCGTGATGGGAGCAGTTTTTTTTATTTTTTAACCACGTTTCCTCCTTTCGTATTTTTGTGGACTTTGTGGAACTAGTAGCCTGTAGTCCGTGCACGACGTCGGCTGTACTTCCAATTCAATTACTATACACACTAAGAAAAAAATGGTCTCGTGAGCCTTTCTGCAGTAATGCCGTAACGGTACAGCTACAGCTTTGGTGGAGAAAGTGGACTGTGCCCCGATATCTTAGGACGCCTAAGAGATCCCCCGATGAATCGAATGTGTGGTGCAGTGGAGCTTGAACGGAAGTAGAGATAACGTTACGCTTCGCGCACGCACACACTTTCCAGAAGTGATGCAGGAACGGTCCACATTCCCTTCGGCATCTCTTATGCCGCTAGAGCAGCCCCAACATTTACTAATACCACGGACCCTCCATACTCGTTCTCGTCAGGACACTCCGCTCCAATACAGAGTAAACTTATAGAAAAAAATAGTATTGCGGGACCGAGCTAATACCGAGCTCCGTGCAGATAATAGAGAGTTTTAGTAGATCGTATACGCTATCGCGTTTGCGCACGTAAGAGATAGCGTTGGTAGTTCTGCGCACGGGTAATACCCCCATCGCACGGGCTAATTTAGTGTCATTTTCGTGATGTGCACTCCGACTAAGCAAATGGCACTTTCACTACATGCTCGCTACGCGGCCTAAGTAAGTGTCACTTAGCGATATGATGGCAATTAAAATAGATAAGAATAAACGGCGGCAAAATTTTTAGGCGTGCGCCACAATACCTTCCTGATAATGTTTTTCTTTGACTTGGAAATCGCTTCCTGCGAATCTTCCTCGAACATTAAACAAATTGGTATTCACAGGCTGTGAACGAGAGCAAGGACATGTTTTACCGGGACAGTGTCATATTGTACTGAAATCAAATGAACACGCAGTTCAAAATACTTGCTTAAAATATTGCGGTTCTCGGGGTCCCTCGCTTTTTCTCAATATCTTTACCTGCACCTCAAAGCCTGCCGTCGAGGCTACGTACTCGATTCGCCGAAGAGAAGTGAAGTGAGTTTGGGGAACTCACTAAATCGTTAGTGCGCTTTCTACCGAGTGTCACTAAAAGTTAGCGTGTGACAGCACACGAATGCCACTAAGCGCAAGTGTAACTCGTCTAAAGTGACGCACTAAATTATTCCTTGTGACAGGGGTGTAAAACAAAAAGAGCTTCGCGCAGTGCGCGGAACCACCGCGCTATCCCCTACGTACGCAAAGGCGGTAGCGTGCGATGCACTAAAACTCTCTAATAGTCTAAGTTTTAGTCCTTTCCGTACGCAAGGGATAGTGTTGGTAGTTCTGCGCACGTGCAAGACAAACAGATTCACACCGCCGCAGCCACGAACACAGACAAAAAGGCACACACAAAACAGGACGAACTGCAACTCACGACTACTTTACTGTTGAATACACATACACTCTTAAATACCAGAGTAGGTACCACATTAATTGACATAGGAAAACGGGTACCTACTCTGGTATTTAAGAGTGTATGTGTATTCAACAGTAAAGTAGTCGTGAGTTGCAGTTCGTCCTGTTTTGTGTGTGCCTTTTTGTCTGTGTTCGTGGCTGCGGCGGTGTGAACTTGTCATGTACTATCTTAAAAATGAACTTCACCGCATAGCACGCTCCTAGCCAACCATTATCTCGAATGATATCGTTATCTGTCCTGATTTGTTCAAAACGGGAGGCGTACACCTTTTCTGTGACAACTATGAACAGCATAAGTGTCACAGAAAAGGTGTACGCCTCCCGTTTTCAACAAATCAGGACAGATAACGATATCATTCGAGATAATGGTTGGCTAGGAGCGTGCTATGCGGTGAAGTTCATTTTTAAGAGTGTACCGACTTCCCCAACTTCGGACCCTCAGTGACATAAACAGGGCTTTGCGCATAGGAGCGAAGCAATATATAAAACCTCACTAACATACTCGCTAACATACTAAAACTCACTAATGCCCTAACAGAAACCTCATCCGTACACGGGCGGCAGTATAACGTCGACAGAAACACAAGCTGTGCCTATACTGGCATCCAGTCACAAGAGTCATCCTCATAGTTCCTAATGGACATGGTTTAGTGCATTAACCGTGGCTGGCTTGCGATGCAGTTCTGTGTATCGATGAATAAAGGTTTTTTGTGATACATTACCTGTCTGATATATGATGCGAATACGCCGACACTGTGCATTAAAAGGCCTAGGTACTATGTGGGAATGGATTGGTCGCGGCGGACGATGGTATTCCTCTACAGATTTATGGCGCGCATAGATTACATAACTGTACAGGTATGCGGACATGGTATGGGCACGCGGGAGCAGTAAAGTTTCCATTTGGCAAAGAGGAACTGATAGCTTCTGCTCCCTTTTTGTTAAGGGCTTCCGTCGATGTTTGTAAACTTTTATGATAAATGTTGTGATCAGTTGCAACCAGTGTTTTAGAATAACAGCGATGCAGAGGATATAGATTTGAAATATTAGAAGAGTACAATACATGTCCTCGTATAAGCCTATTATGCAGCACTGAGGGCATATTAGTACGCATAGAGTCCGAAGTATTAATTGACATCATTAGTAAGTGCATCTTCGTATTTCATTAAGTCTGCCATTGTATCCCCACAAAGTATGTATCAAATCCGCCGTATGTAACGTGCTATCCGCTTCGATTGAAAATTCCTTCAATAGACTCCGACAGCAAACGCGCTTTCGTTACCCATGAACAAAGTATATTCTTAGCCCAGTATTTCTTCATCCTATACCCAAGCAGCACAATGTACTGAAAGTCGAGTGCAATAGGGGTGGACGGTATGTGTCTTATCAATGTCCTTTAGTTTCAGGAGTCTGTTCAAGGCCTTCCACCTACCCGTCCACCCCTATTGCACTCGACTTTCAGTACATTTTGCTGCTTGGGTAGGTGTTTTGCGTTTATGACACATAAAAGGAACGTTTTTACGAGGCCACGTTAGAATAAACAGCCACAGACAAGGCTAACTTATCAAGTTCACGGCTTCCAGGGGCGGAAAAAAGCAAAACGAAAGTAAGAAATGAAAGAAGGGAAAACACACACACACACAAATGTTTGCGCACGTGTAGTGTGTGGGTTACTAGGTGAGAGCGTCGCAAAAATAAGTCTGTTGCTTTGGCCGAAGGATGTTCTGTCCCTGTTTTTACTGTTCGTCATCCACGTGTTACCGGGAGCGCTCTTAACGACAGTACTACCGTTACGGGGAAGAATGTCTATATTGAAACATATCGTCTTACGAAGAGAACATGAACACATTTGGATCCTTAGGGAATCGGGGATGATGCAGTAAACAAGACATGTACCTCCGCTGCCACGTGCCAGAACGGAGTGCACTTGCGTTCTTTAGTTCATGCCTTAGAGTGAACGGCATTCAGGGCTCACCCGTGTCAGAGAAATGCGTACAGGTCAGACGGTTCTTGAGGCCGCAACACTGTTCAATGCACTCGTGTCGATGCCTCAGCATGTTTATAACTTGTGAGTATGCAACTTTAGTTGTATTAGAACATGTACGGTGTTCTTCCACGTTAGTGGACGTTTACATAACATGTTCTATCGAATGTCAAAACGGGAAACATGAACACGCAAAAAGGGAGCGGTATACGGAGCCGACTGTTAGTTTGCAGACGATAACCGCATCGATGCGTTCACCCGAGCGATATTATCTAGAATATTCCATTGGAAGTATCGCGAAACGTCATAGCTTTCTGCGGCCACATGAGCGCGAGCGCTCGACGTGTAATGTATTTTCGGGCTCTTCTAACAATAGTGAATATCCTGCTGCTCAGCCATAAAACATTTCGTAGCAGACGACAGGGCCGATCGCGTCGTCTGCTATGTGCACAGTATGCCACACCCGATATTTGGCTCCGTGCGCATGCTCAACTTATGTGTGCAGTGGACAATTTTCCCATTTTTCTTCCAGTAGAATATTCCGTGGGATGTCGCTCTTGGGAATGCGCGGTGCAGAACAACGACACCAGCATGAAAGGCAGGAATGGGGAAGGAGTGCAAACCGTGTTACTGGTCGAAGATGTTAGCGCTATATACACATTACGAAAAATTATCTCCCAGGTTTACAAGCAGGAGATTCTATTAGGCGTTACAAGCAGACGCTGAGCTCAACCAACGAAAATCGATTAAGCGAAGGAAAATTCAATTTGGCTAGCCGTACTTGGCCCGCGTCTGCTTTTGTGGTATTTCGTCTCGCCGCGCGCACAGTTTTCGACGATTTTATCAGTGATTATAGGGACTCTCGTAATATAATCAATCGCCGCGAAAGACCGCCTAAACGGGAGCAGGTTCCCTCGCGCCACTATTGCATGCGTCCATTCAACTGATCCGTAATCATCCATTTAATAAAATCTGGGAGGCCGTGTCTGTGCCGTACAGAATTTATAAAACGTTTTATTTTATTTTATTTATAAAACGGCGTTTCTTAGATAGCGTATCCCTGAGGTTAGGGTTCAGATAAGGGGAGGAGTAAGCAAACTTACAACACGGGACTACCCTATGTATCCTGCCTACGTCATCATGTTTACACGAGCTCGCTCGCATAATCCTTTCATGTTACACTCTTAGAGGAAAAAAAGGAGCAAAGTACCCAAGCAGCAAAATGTACTGAAAGTCGAGTGCAATAGGGGTGGACGGGTAGGTGGAAGGCCTTGAACAGACTCGAGAAACTAAAGAACATTGATAAGACACATACCGTCCACCCCTATTGCACTCGACTTTCAGTACATTGTGCTGCTTGGGTAGGGATCATTTACAGCTTCTGTCCTCCCAGAGTGCAATTACTCCCTATTTTAGTTTCCTGACCCGAAATTGACTCTCCGGCACAGCAAATACTACTCTCTAAGCTTCATACCCCCCCAATGAGATTAATGGTTGTGTATGTGCTCAAGCTCCCAGTTGGGTAAAAGAAAGATAAATGAAAACACGTTTGAATGTTAGATATAACGCGGGCTCCATATTTTCCGATTCTTTCAGTGTGATGTACACCCTCATGGTGAGAACGTTCCACACTTTATAGTCTGCCTTAACTACTTCCACGCAGACCACACCACTGAAGTACAGCCAGAGGAGGAACTTACAGCTCTCGATCTTCATGGTGCAGACTTGCGTGTCGTGGGGGTAAGTTTCAAACTTCATGGCACAGGATAAAAGTAGGGTTAACCTGAAGGTGAAATGGAAGATGAATAATCCGCTATCTCAGTGCTAACGCTTGCTACTCACTTGACCATGTACAAGATGGACCTGTTCTTGTAGAGCCATATGTAATGGTTGGGGATGGTCATCTCTTGAAACGTCACCTTCTTGGCGTTCTTGAAAAACGAGTCTGGCCTCCACATGCGCTTGAGCCAGTTGACCGGAAGTAGTCTGTACTTGGAGGTCATATTTTGAGGAAGCCGCAGACGGTGGTCGTACCACGACTGAGACATGAAAATATCTGCCACGTACGTCTGGCAGAAAAAGAAAAAAAGAAAGAAGACGAATAGGAATGCAGAATAAGGACATTACTCGCACACTTAAGTTGTGTCAGCACAGTACAGATCAGTTAATACAGTAGCCAGCGTCGACGTAGTAATCGTGTCGAAACTTGATATAATCAAACTCGGCTCACGACATGTTTTTTTTGTGCATATTATGCTTACGATGTATGTTTGTATCACGACCTACTTCATTATAACGACCATGTCATAGGCACCCATTCCCAGCGCCGCATTTGGAAGCTATCGGTGGCGCTACTCCATCAGCCCGGTTATTGTTTCCTCAATTTCTGCAATACTGTGTACTTCAGCTTAACTTGGTATTTTTGCACAAGCGGTGGATATCCCATGGGAGATGTTTCTTTCTACAGTTCATTATCATCATCATCATCATCATTCTACGCGTTATAATAGGAGCTGTTGCTGTCGTCTGCTACGGTAGTCGTACGTCCGCTTCTGCGCTTAGAGAATTCAAATTTCCATTGTCCAATTATGGTGTAGGCATCTCGCGGGCCGATGAGTAGCGCCCCTAGCGGGTCGTGCGGACGGGCTCCTCATAGGGGTTGCTGATTATGACATGGTCGTTATAATCTAGTTGGTCGTGGTCTGTGTACATGCTATGCACGACGGGAATTCTTTTTATTGATGTACTAGTAATCGACTGAGCAAACGAGTTATGCTCTCTCTCTGTGGTATTCACTTCCCTGATCCCCCCCCCCCCCCAGGGTCCAGTCATAATCAGGGTAAAGACAACCTTTATAGCCCCCATAGGCTTATTAAAACTTACCATTGAGCCTTCGTCTATGGAGTCTATGCTGAGCACGGTGACGTGGAAATGAACCACTGTCGGCTTTCCTGCAAGCCATAACATGAAGGTGAGCATTGTCGCCACGTTCAGCTACATCTTGCGTGTTCGTAACAACAACGTAACGGAAGCCAACATCAGCACTGTTTTTATGACGATACGTCGAGAGGCGGTGCCTTTTTTGTCTTCCACAGGCGTCTCACAACTACGCCACACTCAGTGATGTAACTTTCTTTATTCTTCATTGTTGCTACGTTTCTTTGCACGGCGTCACTGTTTTTACTTCGATTAACCGAACTCAATATTTCGGAACCACACTAACACTCCCGATAGAAGAAGGTCACGGACGACGCAAAAAATGAGGTTGAACTGATGACTAGAGCACGGTCGCTTTCTAGCAGACGACACTTCTTTGTCTTTTTGCTTTCAGTTTCGTTTTCGCTATATCGCGTTTCCGGTGGGGAGCTTTAACGCGAAGGTCGTTCTGTAATGCGATTTCTACTTGTTAAGAAAGAATCCAGTTTCTACTACAGGAAGCAGTCGAGCCAGGTCGCAGGGGAGGTTAAGGCGAGTATCTGTATTTCACCCGCGGGCGACCTCAAATTGAATTTGGTAGCGGTTTCCTTTCCTGGAAAGGTGTGAGAGATTACACCTCGGCCCCAGCTTGAGGGTAAGTAAGATGGCTAGCTTATTTGAGGTGGAATCAGGTTGGGCAATGGAAGTGATCGTTTCTTTGCAAAAAAATGTTGGGTACTTGCCGTTTTCCTTTGGCGGTGCCAGGTTGTCGTAATTTCGGGGGTTTTCCGGCAGGATGGATTCCAGTTCCAATATGCCGCCACCACTGCATGGATGGAAAGTGCAACCGTATGATAAATGGGCCTAGTACAGTCGTAAGAAACTGGATGGGAAATAATGAGAAGGGAAATATTGAAGCCCTGAAAAGCGTGCTTTGCCTGCAGTACCGCGATGCACTGCGGTGGTGCAGACTTCTTGTAGATAATTTGTACGTTTGGGCATGGTGTGTGGGTGTGGGACTCGTACAAGTTGGTACACGAAATACACCCGGACACTTTCGTAACGATTCGGTCAGGTTCGTTTTTTTTTTCTCACAGAGTCACTACGAGCTTGCGGTAACGAGAGATTGCGGTCTTCGCAACACTGTGCGTGAAATGACCGGCATGGTTGTCAACATCCGATGTCGACGTCACACAAACGAAAACCAGAGACAGGGAAGCATATCGGACGAAAGCTGCAATGCGCGACACGATGCCAAAAGCGTCCACCAGATGGCGACTTCTTGAAAGTACATATATTATAGTAGGAAGGTCGGTGTCTTATCAGCGCGGTGCTTCATTTGGCAGAGCTGGCGACGAAGAAAACAAACTTGTTGTACCCGTTCACCCCCCATGCATTCCTACTTTCAGTACGTTGTGCTTCTTGGGTCCTTATCAGTAGTGGCTACACGATCGCGGGAAAGGGAAAAGTATCGTTGAAGTTGGCGAAGTTCACGTCGTCTGTGAAACGTGGTGCGGATGATGGATCGTGAGACACGGGTGGATTTGGCGGTTATGGAACGTCCAGAGGACGTCCGATCAAATCGCACAGGTGTTCGTCGTGGTCAATCCGTCACCGCGTCAACTGATAGCCGCGGAAGAGAAGTTTCTTATCGTGTCTCGTGCGTTTCCGAATTCGATAGAACGCGTCTGATGTTAGCTATATTAAACTTCAAGTTTTCATACTTGTCTACGGACACATTTTTTTTAAAAAAGTGACGCAAACCAAGTTACATAACTGGAAGGCTGTAGAAAAAAAAAGAAAGACCGCGTCTTTGGCCATTCTGCCAAGCACGTTCTTTAAAATGGGGTAGCTTCGTATGGGACCTACATGACATGACACCTACACTCTTAGAAATGAACTGCACCACATAGCACGCTCCTAGCCAACCATCGTCCCGAATGACAACGTTCTCGCCCCTGATTTGTTGAAAACTGGAGGAGGAGCCTATTTTGTTGCCATTATGCACGGCACAAAATAGGCTCCTCCTCCCGTTTCCAACAAATCTAGAGCGAGAACGTTGTCATTCGGGGTGATGGTTGGCTAGGAGCGTGCTATGTGGTGAAGTTCATTTTTAAGCGTGTAGAGGGAAGTGTCAAGTCATATCAGACCTATATTAAGCTGTGCACTATTAGAAATGAACTTCACCGCATAGCGCGCTCCTAACCAACTATCAACTCGAATGATATCGTTATCTGCCCTGATTTGTTGAAAACGGGAGGCGTACGCCTTTTTTGTGACATTTTATGCAATTCATAGGTGTCACAAAAAAGGCGTACGCCTCCCGTTTTCAACAAATCAGGACAGGTAACGATATCATTCGAGATGATGGTTGGCTATGAGCGTGCTATGCGGTGCATTTTTAAGAGTGTAGGGAGCATGTCGCAGTTGTCACATGACATTATTGAAGTTAGCATTTCGGGGAAAGGGTAACGGATTGCAATTTAAAGAGAGGAAGGAAGAAGCCGAGCGAATAAGACAGGAGCGACCCAATGCAGAAGCTTGTGTACTGTCCATCGCCACTTCTAACCTGTCTCCCGTTTCTGTGGCCCGTCTCTTAGCCTGGTCAGACGGCAAACTTAAAGCCGTGAACGGAACGGCCGTGGTGGTGGTGGTGGTGGTGAGTTGTCGACCTCACGGAGGTGGGCAACGGCAAACTCACCGTAAACGGTAGCACACTGCCAACCAACGATCAACGATCCGAGGGGTGGCAGTTGCTTGTCGCATACTGCAGAACAAGAAAAGCAATTTCGTGCGTGTATACTTCGCTGCATAACGTGTGCTGATAGCATGCACCTTCCGGCTCGAGTCAACAATCGCATACGAGTACGCTCGTAAATTAGACGGAACATTTGAAAAAAAGAAAAGAAAGATTAGTACGCGCCTCGTTAATGCTCAAATGTTGTTGATACGATGTCGTGTCCTCCCCCCGCAGGAAAAGCACGGATTGAATTGAAATAAATGCCAGGAATGGGCAACTCCGCTAGCTCTATAGTGAACTCGCTGGCATGCAGCGACAAGGAACAAGGACAAAGACGGGACGGGTCGCGAGGGCCTCTTTGTTCCTTCAGCGAACCGTCCTGTCTTTGTCCTTGTTCCTTGTCGCTACATGTCAGCTATGTATCAACCGGCCCCATAAATCGGCGCGGACTCCACTGCTCCTCTTTAAGATGGGCCACATTTCGTCGCCCAGCTGCCCCACCTGTCATGTTGAAGGAGACATCCCGCACTTACTCCTCTACTGCACTCGTTACCACCAACATCGTCTCCTCCTACGATCGCGCATCGCTCGACTGACGGTTTCGGACTTATCTCTAGCTACGCTGCTCGGCCCCACACAATACAGTCAGGTGACAAAGGCACTTGCCCAGTTTCTGCGGTCCTGTGGCCTTCTGGGTGAACTGTGACGAGTTTCATGTTTGTTTTCCTCTTTGTTCTTTTGTTTTTCTTTTTATTTGTTTTCCTTTTCCTTTGTTTTTCTTTTTGTTTGCCTTTATTTTCCCCCTTTCTTCCTGGGAATAGCAAGCCGCCATCCCGTGGCTAACCTTTCCCTCTTATTTTTTTATATATAATAAACATATTCCCCCCCCCCCCCATAAATCTGTCATCTAGTGAACTCTTAGGGTCGCAACACTGGTAGTCCTATATGTGGCGCCTTCCCAGTTTTCTACGCTGTGTGAGGGCACCGCCTCATCACGCGTCCTTTGGTTTTTCCCGGTTTTCTCTCACTCTCCTAGTTTATTTGTTTCTGGACTTTATTCTTACCTGTGACGCGCCGAAGCATTCGCGCGCCGCGTTCACCACCGGCAACGACCTGGCCTTTATCTTCGGCGTAGATCGCATAGAAAAAAGCCCGCCGCGCACAATCGCGCCGCGGCAAGCTAAGCGCAATTTCCCACTTGCAGAATGCGTAGCGCAATCAAACGGAGAGATGTCGACCTTGCATCGTTCCCTCGAGGGCAAAAAGGAGATAATTGCGCTAAAGAAGTAGAAAAGGAAATCTCCGCGTGCGTCTTGACGAGAAACTTTCGCGCACGTAAGTGCTTCGGGGATGGCTCCGACATAGTTTGCTTTTACCTCGTCAACTTTGCTAGAGAGGGCGGCATGTTATTAAGTCACCTGGGGTAGCACGTGCCACGAGGCGGTCGGGAAACAGCAAATGCGGTCGGAAGATGGGAGTTTGGTGCCTGGGGAGTCCAGTTCAAGAAATGGGTCTATATGGGCGTAGAAACGTCTTTAGGCGTGCTTTGAACCGAGGCAGGTGAGCCGTGAGCTGTATGGAGAGTTTTTTTTTTCTTTTTTGGCGCGCGAAGAGACGCCGCGCGACAGACGCGCACGCCGACTTAGATCGATCGCATAGTTCATACTACTCCTTGAACCCCTTGAATACCCTGGAATTTGCAAGTGTCATTTTCAAGATCTGGAAAACGTGTTTTTTTTTTTTTTTTACAGTCCTTGAAAGCTCTTGATTTTGCATCTTCTTCTTGTTCTCGTAGAGCTGCTTGTGCAAATTACGTTTTTCCCGGAGTCAGAAGTGTAGCTTCGAAAAACCATGTGAATTGGCACCCTTTATTGCGGTAGGAATCAGCATCAAGAAATTCGATTACATTAATAAAAGTTTCTTTCTGCACTATGATCTTGAAAATTCAGTAGTTGCCAGTCACATCTGTGAACTGATATTGTGTTACCCACGTATTATCTCATGTGATACCTGTAGCTTATAAATATTTCTGCAAAATGTTGAGTGCCTGGCCACTGTGTTTTACATCTCAGACAAAATGGCGCCTGAACCTCAAAGGTTCTTGAAAAGCCCTTGAATTTTTGGTCCAAAATTCAGTGGGAAGCATCGGATCGGAGCTCCCAGATAAAAAAAAAAAAAATCAAAAGAAAAACCGCTCTGACGCACAGAAATGCTCAGCTCGAATACTTGGCGTAGTCGTAATGCTAGCACAAGTAGCGAGAAACCCCACAGTTAGGCTAGTATCATCTAATACTCCTGCTTCACATCTATCAGTTCACCGCTCGCTGTCGTCGCACAGCTGTGCCAACGCCACCTAGGATAGACAAGGCCTGCTTCATGCCTCCTCTCACTCCTTCGCAACGTGGACATATAAAGTCGGGGATGTCGTCTGCAGCCGGGGATGTCGCCTGCTTCAGCCAGTCGTCGCATGGACGATCTCAAACACAGGCGTTCTGTGGCTGCCAGTGACTTCCCATGCAGATGATGACGACCCGTCTGCATAGCTACGGCAACGCCACCTAAATACTCGTTCGATGGTAAGTCCGCCAATCGCAGCAGCCAGCCAAGATGTCAGCCAATCGCCGCAAACGATTTTGAAGCCCAGGCCCATGCTTTCTGTGGCTACTACTGGCTGCCCATGCGGCTGATGGTGGTTCGTTTCCGCAGCTACGGCCATTGAAAGCACGTTCGCGATTGGCGAAATCTTAATGACTACGTCACGTCGTCTGACCAGTGTCCAGGCTTTCTTTGGCTGTGCTTATGCAAACTACTTCCGGCAATGCACCCGAATGGTCAAGCCGGCCGCGTCACCGGTCGTCGTGTTTTGTGCTTATCTGAGTCGCGCGGAAAATCAGAGTTCTCACCATATTCTTCCACCGAGAAAATGTCGTACACGGTTACCGCTTTCCTCTCTCTAAACGTCATCAATAAAGTACCGTTGCTGAGACAGCACCCGCGCAGCCTGTTGTGCAGCACGTTCACTTGCTGACGTTCACAGAAAGGGCACAGACGTAAGCACAATGACCCTTTGTGGTACTACCACGCCAGCTACGTGGCCCAGTGGATCCAGCGCCTGCTCGTTTGTTGGTATGGACTAGAAGGCGGCTGGAATCCAATCCCACCACGAGCTATATGTCTCACATTTCCGGCTCTTACCTCCGCACATTCCAGACAGATGTTGGAACCATAGAAATCATAAGTAGACAGGCTAGAAGAAAAGCTGAGAGAGAGAGAGTGATGGGGGAGAGCAAAGGAGTTGTACGGAGGCAAGACCGTCTCCCAGTGTCCAAATCCGGGAGGCGCCATGGTCGATATTGTGGATTCGGCCGGATTCGGCCACAGCCTTTCCACCACGACCTACTACTATACTAGAGACCTGGCCATCCGTAAAGCCCCCAGCACCGGGGTAGTAGTTCTGACAACCGCCGCTTGGCTATGGGATTTGGCGCTAGCTCGCACTATTCGTTACCACGTGACTTGCCGAAACCGCGGCAATACATGGTAGGCTGTGTTGACGACGACGAAGCAATAAGTGTAGCGCGTGCTTAGCAACAGCCTGTGTAGCACGAAAGACGGTGGCAAGAGTGACAGTGTCATTCCCTCTCCCCACTAATGCTATGTGGCGCTTGCAGCGGTCACTAACGTAACTAACCCATGACCCGTCTCTCCCATAGGGGATCGCCAGCTGTCCAGGTCTCTAGTATAGAGTAGGTCGTGCTTTCCACACGTGTGAAGACCAGGCGCGTTCGGCGCAATGGTATCCAATCCGATGCAAGTCGCTTCCGCTTCCGCTGGGCTCCGCGTGCCATGCCGTGTGCGAAGTGTGTTTGTTTTGTCTGCCATCGTCTCTACGTGCTTGGATTCCGTGGGAAACGAGTATCGTACCGTTTCAACCTTGTGCTCCGACAGGAAAGAACGGCGCACGGAACTCGTAGGAGACATCGTTCGTAACACGCTAGGCCTACCGTATCGATCATGGCTGCTCCCATGTTGAGATGCCCCCATTCGCTGGCTTGGCTTCTAGTTATTGTGAGAGTTCTACGATTGGAACAGTCCCCCTAGAGTCGACCCAGGACGCACACTAGCTCCTCCGTTTCCTGCCCTTTCCTGCTGTCCTCTCCAAATACTCCCATCCTTTCCCACGTTTTAAATTGCCCCCCCCCTCCTCAAAGCCATACGGCTGCTCCTCTTTACAGTGAACCCTCGTTAATATGACCCCCGATAATCTGACATACGCGCTTTACGACCATACTCCTGGGGGAACAATGCAGTGAAACCTCCGCAAATCCCCCCGTTAATATGACAATTCCGCATTATGACCAATATTTTCGGGAACGACCATGGTCATAATAACGAGGGTTTTCTGTATATTCCTTACTCAACCTGTCCTCTTCATATACAGTGAACCCTCGTTATTATGACCATGGTCGTTCCCGAAAATTTTGGTCATAATGCGGAATTGTCATATTAACGGGGGTATCTGCAGACGTTTCACGGCAATGTTCCCCAAGAGTATGGTCGTAAAGCGCGTATGTCAGATTATCGGGGGTCATATTAACGAGGGTTCACTGTATACACACCGATCATATAACCATAGATGCTTGTTGGGGGCACAATTGCTATTCTGTGGGTGTTTTCTGTACACGACTGAGCGTCGGACACATTTCTCTATGTCTGCCTGGAATCTTGTCTTGTCCGGTGGTCTCGTACTCTGATCCTCACAGCAATAAATTCCCGTCACGTAGTTTGTTCGTTACTTCGTTTTGTTCCAGTGTCTGTTCCTATCGCATCCCCTGTTCCGTCCATTATCCTCCACTTGTTTGCTTGTAAGGGGGGGAAACGATTTCTCACTCGGTTGCGAGTATCTTGATCTGGCTCTTTATGTTTTTGTTTCGTTTTTGTAGCGCAATTTATCGCGACTCACCTGTTGCTCGACACCCGGTCTTCGTGAGGGGTCCATCCTCTGTCTGTTTCTCGAAATCCAGGGTTTTTCTTATACGCCTTTTTGAAGTTTAATGCATAAAATAGCTTGACGTTCATAAACTTAAAGATTATCAAGTTTAATGTAACTTAAACTGCGCAGTAAAGTTCTCAGGTCCTTCTGTTTAGAAGGAACCTCGTGTTCTTCTCGTGCTTAGCGTAATCAATCGCGACACTGTACAATGTCCAGACTTTTGCCCGTGCTGCGAACAACCCCATTACGAGTCATACATTCTAATACAAAAGGGAGTAATTGGGGAGCAATTGCTTTTGTTTGCTTGATAGCCTTTGGGAATAGCAAGCCTACACCGTGGCTAACCTTTCCCTTCTCTTTTGTGTTACTTTGCATTAAACATATCCGCCCCCCCCCCCCCCTGGGGAGCAACTTCACCACATAGCACGGTGAATGCTAACGATTGCACAGAATGATGCCGTTAGCACGCCTGATCTGTGGAAAACGCGGGGGCGTACGCCTTTTTGTGACACTTAATGGCAATGAATTGCGATGATGGCATTCCACGGCGAGCCTGCGAGGTCACCCGGGTTCGAATACGTGCGCCGACTGTGTTGCCTTGTGTAGCCTTGTGTAGCCTTGGCGTACGTAATGCCAAGGCTTCGACTCTTAACTTGTACACAGTACTTGTGAACAGGTTTCGCAAAAACAGTGATATAAAAAGTTTCGCGACACGTTAACGAAAGTTCGTTGCTCTCATTCTGAATACGAGATTAAATTTGAAGTGGCTATACAGTACATAATTCCTAAATTGAGGAGTGTATCCGACCATTAAAGCACGTAACTCAAGATATCGGCAAGAAGTAGAAATATACCGACGAAATGAAATTAAAAATGTGATCGTGGGCGTTTGATTGGCGAAAGTTCGTCGAGCTAAATTAAAGTTTCCAGTCTGTACCTTATACAACAGCAGAATGGTTTGACACGCTGTTGCGACATGTTAGCTGATCGGATTAAACTTTGATGAATTCCACAGTGTTGACATTGCCAATAGCTGAAAGTAAAAGAGAGGATAAAAAAGGAAAGAGACGTTAATTGAAGCCGTTGATCGCTAAATTATACGGGGCTAATTACGTAAACAGGGAGTAACGACAACTTAAAAAGAGGCTTCTGACACCAAGCCTTCGCAGAATTTTTGGGATTACACTTTTTTGACGCTGTTTTGGTGTTATGATGGCTATTGTGTGAATTGCAGCCGACGTACAAGTAATATTACTTCATTATGCGAAGGAAAGCCTGGAGTTGTGAGACGTCAACACCACCTAGATAGAGAAAGCCTGCACATTGCCTCCTCTCTCTCTTTCAATTAAGAGTAAGAATTAAGAGTAAGAGTCTGCTACTGCGATTCACCGTTGCATAGGTAATGCCGTAGCACGTCAGTACTTTCAGAATAGAATCGAATACAATCGAATAGAAGTTTAGGGTCGAGGCCCTGGCATACGTAATGCCAAGGCTTCGACTATACCTATACCGGGTGTTTCAGTTAAATCCCCGGGCTAAATAATTCGCGAACGGGTGCACCAATCCACGAACTTTCTTTTTTACAAGTATCTGTCCGATACCACCTACAAGCTGCACACCGTGTGAATGAGTGGGAGGCGCTCATTATTAAAATAAAAATGCAAATGAGTTTCGTCAAAAAGCGTATCTTCTAAAGCAGGGCGCTGTCGGCATTAAAATGGGTACTACCCCTTTTGGGACCTTCAGTGGACACCTTTTAGAGAAAAATCTGCCCCCGAAGCGGGTCATTTGTTGCAGTAATTAATTGGTTTCGGTTTACGTATTTTTGTCGCGGCTGGTCGCGGCGAAGCGCAAAAGGGCGTATTTCATTGGTGTAATTCATTGGTGTAATTCATTAATGTAAGGATGTAATTTATTGATGGATAAGGGAGTGAAAGAGCGTCCTTTTGCGCTGCGCCGCGACCAGCCGCGACAAAAATACGTAAACCGAAACCAATTAATTACTGCAACAAATGACCCGCTTCGGTGGCAGATTTTTCTCTAAAAGGTGTCCATTGAAGGTCTCAAAAGGGGTAGTACCCATTTTAATGCCGATAGCGCCCTGCTTCAGAAGTTACGCTTTTTTACGAAACTCATTTGCATTTTTATTTTAATAATGAGCGCCTCCCACTCATTCACACGGTGTGCAGCTTGTAGGTGGTATCGGACAGATACTTGTAAAAAAGAAAGTTCGTGGATTGGTGCACCCGTTCGCGAATTATTTAGCCCGGAGATTTAACTGAAACACCCGGTATACGCGCCTATTCACCTATGCGCACCGATATTAATGCACCTATACGATATTGCACTCACTCTCTATAGTTTCGTGCTTTCCCCGTTCATTTTCTTTTTGACGGCGAAAGAAAGGTGATGAAAAGAAGAATACGCAGGCCGGTTACATTTCAAGGATGGTGATCGATGGCTGATAACTGAAGTAGCTGAGGTATATTGGTGCCCCTTAAGAGGATTACGGTTGCACGGTGACTGCGGTCCATGTTTTATTTATGGAGGGGCTGAGCAAGATGGATCGTGAGAGTGTTGAACTGCAGCACAGTACAAGCAAGGTTTCGTGCTCAGCAGTGGTGGATTTTTTTTTCTTTTTTTTTGCGCAAGTATACTTGGAATTGGTTTCTCCGAGTTTCCGCCAGTATTTGGCAGGTGTATCCGGAGATACATTTTCAACTTGGAGGATGGATTTGCATGAACTGAAACGGAAGGAGGGAATGTGATTTACTTCTAAGCTCGTCCTGCGCTCTTTATAAAGTGCACGAGGGGAGGTTCGATAGCTGGGCGAGCTTATAGTGCTCGTCACGTCGTGGTTGTTTGGCAGCATCTGCATTCCGTCGCGAGCAATCGTCGTAGCTGCTATATTCGCGTACCGTTTCAATTCGTTTCCGTTGAATGGGTGTCAAGGTCGTTTCAAGACGGAAGCGTACTACTCACATTCTTTACGATTACGCCCTGCCGAGGCAAGGAAATACGCCAGTCCTCCGCATGTGCGAAGAACTGCGTTTCAGAGGCAGCACGAAGCCTTATTATGTTGGGTAAGGCAACGGGCGCAGCTGGGAGGAAAGCTGGTAAATATTACGGCAAAAGGTATTTCGGGAATGAAGCGGAGAAGCCACACTCCAAAAACAGAACTTCACCGCATAACACGCTGTGCTACAACCATTGCCAAGAATGATAGGCTTATCGCTTCTGATTCGAAGAGAGAGGGGGGGGGGGCGTACGCCTTTTTGTGGCAATTTCATATATCCAAATTACCACAAAAAGGCGTACACCCCCCTCTCTCCTCGAATCAAAAGCGATAACCCTATCATTCGCGGCAATGGTTGGCGCACAGCGTGCTATGCGGTGAAGTTCAGTTTTTAGAGTGTACATGTGACTCACAGTAGAATCCATCTCTGATGTCAAAACCTGACGTCATGTACACGTGATTCACAGTGGAATACATTTATAAAGATAAAATCGGATGTCATCTGCGTGTGCCTCACGGCGGAATGCATATCTAGTGTCATAATCTGATGTCATCTACATGTGACACAGAGTCAAATGCATATCTGAAGTCAAGATGTGATGTAATGAGGACTATACCAGGAGTGTTCCTATTTGGTTTCATTCGTGTCCTGAAATGTTGACAATCGAAGGCAATACTCACGCTGTGACGGCCGCGACAAAGAGACCGAAAACACCATGGAACAGGTGGAGGGAGGCGAATTTCATGTCGTACTCTGGACATTGGCTTCACCTGCTTGCTCTGTCCTCCTGCACAAGAACAAAATGGATGTTCGAAACGATCATTGCCGCACATTTAATTTCTGCTGCCTACATGGCCGATACGAAGACAGGTTTGGCCATGCTTCGCAGCGTAATGACGACACTCAGCGTCATATCATATTGTAATATTTATTTAACGCAATCATTTATTGACCTTCACTCTTTTCATCCGCTTTCGAGTGCACACTGTGAAAGGGCCGCTTTCTCTGCTTTGCGTCCCTTTTCTCGTATATCTTTTCTTTGATTGATTGATCGATTGAGAAATACAAAACATGGAGATGTGAGACCTCGGGTCAGGCAACTTCCTGCCTTGGTTATTGGTGTATTCTTGTCTATTGCCCGTAAGACTCCCCCCCGCAACACACACACCTGTACAATTCTATGAAAGCGAGGGCTTTATAGGGTAAACCACCGTATACAGGGTGTCTCAGAAAACGTGTCATTGTATTTTAATTAAAAAACTACACCACATAGAATCATGTGGTCAACGGCATTTATTGTTACTATATTTTTGCAACCTCCTGATGTGATTGTCATGTAACGTGAGCTTTATTATGTACATTCTTGCGAACTGAACTCAGAAACTTGCCAAGTAGAGGTCACTTTTCTACCCACCAATGTGAAGAGCGTGCAGAATTTACTTAAATTCACGATACTTGACAGGGATATTGAGGAGCTATCCCATCGGAAAAAAATAGCCGAACATCATGCTTTATGGAGCACCCGAAGCATAGGGCGCGACGAATTTTTCAGCGCAATCGTTGTCAGTCGGACTGACAGCGATAAAAAAGGAAAAAGAAAAAGAAAACAAAAACAAATGATATCACAATTTCTCTTGAGAGTCTTCGAAGGTGAGGCTCGTGTTCTGATCTTAGGTGTCTCCTCCCGTTTACTTTCCCTTGTTGCACGAGCGAGCGCTTGCGTGTGTCTATATAGTCGTGTTCAACATAAGAAGGAAAAGAAATCTAGTCCGTCTGCTACATACGCCGTTGGAGATAAGGAGAAGCAATAGCGCGCCAGGAGAAATACCTGCGCGCCACCATGCGACGTCAGTAGGGGAGCACCATTTTTCTGCAGCAGCGTTGTGTCATGCGGCCAGTCTTAACAGCCAATACGGAAGCCGAGTGAGTATGATGGACTACATTATCTGGCGCGAGCAGGGAGGGGCTGACCTCACTGTGTCCAGCCGGTCCTATTCGCGACGCAGTAATATTTTGAGAGCTGACGGACTAGATTTATGTTCCTTCTTAAGTTGAATACGACTATAGATGCATTTTGCTTTTCTCTCTCCTCTTCTTCTCGCTCCAAAACTGTTACGGACGGACGGACCTACACGGCTGTCGACATTGATTGGTCCTTTAAAGCTATTCCTTTAAAAAATCCCGGCTGCATCTTTGGGCATTGTGCCAAACGCGTCTAATTGGGTAGTTTTATAGGGCCATCGTTGTCGGTAAATTTTGAGGTCACGCGTTCACTGTCACGTGACCTTATAAAGTTATGGATGGACATACGCTCTGGATGGCCTTATAAAGCTATCGCTTTAAAATGGTCGACGTCATGACAAGTCGGTATTGCCGAAGTACGACGACAATACGTCTCCTCCTTTCTCTCCTTTCACCCACGGGAACGAATGTGCGCTTTTAGAATCGATGTAGTATATCTTTTCTTAGCTCTCGGGAACGGTGATACTCGAGAACTCGTTGCGGAGATGATAAATGCTGCCCATTTATATCACTTGAACCTAAGGTTGAATGTTTCGCACTGTGACCAGGATTTACAGCGGGCGCTTCTTTCTAGAGATACCTCTCAAGAAAAAGGCATCGCATTCGCAGTGGACCACTTTATTGCCCGTGATGTCGGGCGATAAAGAACCAGGTTATGCTTCTCAAACAAAACAGCTCGTGAGCCACTGAGAACTAACGCTTTAGTCACATTACCCTGGAAGGGTGACGTGCTTTCGTGTGAGACACTTCGAGGGGCTTTAGGTGACACGGGTAATGTGCGCATGAGGATTTGTTTCGCGACTGAAAAGGTCACGGCGGTGAATTGCAAGGAATGGCTTTTGGCGGGGCACCCGTGGTTCGATATGGGGCTATTCTAAAATCTTGCGGCGACTGCTCTCTTAAAACGTGGCTTCATCGCATACAACGATGAAGGCCAGCTCCTCTGGGCGTGGCGGTTAACGACGGATTTCTATTCTTTAAAAGCGTTAAAAACCTTAGACAATGGTCATGTAACACAATAGGCGACATGTAGACTAGCGCCAGCGCTACCTCGTGTGTCCTTTCTGAACTAGCAAGAACTGGAGTCGTTCTCCAGACACGTGTGGAAAACGAAAGAAGAAAGACACATGTCGCTAAGTGATGATGGTGTTTCGTTAAGAAGAGTTCGATTCAAACATTCGGGAACGCGAACCGTTGTACGGGTGGGTTGGACAAGGGGTCGTACGCCCCTGTTACACGGGAAGCCTTTCACACTTAAAAATGAACTTCACCACACAGCACGTTCCTAGCCAACCATCGTCCCGAATGACAACGTCTTCTCTCTTGAGTCGATGAAAACGGGAAAGGGGGCGGGGCGTACGCCATTTTTGTGGCAATTATGAACTGCATACTGCCACAAAAATGGCGTACAGCCCCACCCCATTTTCAGCAAGCGTGTAATCGTGTCAACCTGCCAACCAGCATTGGATTCAATGTCCCTTCAGAAGTTGCCACATTACACGCTTGCTGGCGCTACGCGCGTTTTTCAAGGCCCTTGGCTTCAACGGGCGTCGAAGGCTGCATAGTGGACCGGAAGGTGTTCGCGATAAACCTTCCGAGAACATGATAGGCCAACCGCGGTATTCCTTTGAAGCGAACGGTATCACATTAGCGAGTTTTGAGTACATCGGAAGAACTGTACGAAAACGGTACGGTAAAGGAAGTTATCAAATCCAAGCTTAGCAAGCTTAGCGCTTCAAAGAGATATGGCTATTCACTTATCCCGTTCCCGGAAGTGTTATCGTGGACACCTTCCGATTCAGTCAAACTCGCTATTGCTGAGCCCTAACCTGACAGCTTCTTTTGTCGTATCGTTTCCGTAGTACTCTTCCTGTCTACTATTTCTGGCAATTCAGACCAAAATATGTCACTAGGGTTTACATAAAATAACGCCGAGGGAGCTCATAACGACAAAATTTATCTTTCTGACACTTGTACTAAACATTGCGTATAAATTATAAATGAAAACTTGAAGCTCGGCGTTCCATCCACCCTGGCCGTCTATTTGATGTTTGTTCGAGACATGTGAAATGAAACGAAAAGCTAATATCAGGTTGGGGCTGCGTTTCACAGCCCCCGTTGTCAATCTGGTTGTCTGTTTTGGAACACCCTAATGATCTTGTGTATGATCGTGAGTTGTTGGTATTGCTTGTTCTGGGGGCCAGCTATGAAACGGCGCTCTCTGGCACCAATGGCACGCTTTGTATAGGCCAGTGCTGTGGACGCCGCGAGAAAAGAAGGACACAAAAAGCAGCCGAGTCTGGACGGTTTTATTGGCAATTCCTTTTTTTTTTCCCTCCCATAGGTGCCTCCAATTTATACTGCTGAGACAGTCCGTAGCAGCTGCGCTCAATATATCACCGTAAACTTGAAGCCCTTCTCCCCTGCAGTAAAGCTCCGTGGTGGAGCAAAGATATGGAAGGGAAATGGCGCCTTTTATGGTGACCACTTTCGACCACTTGATGGGTCAAGATTTCCAAGTCCAAGTACAGGATTTCGCAGACGTAATCTTTCAAACACCACCGAACTAGAAACGGGCAGTGGTGGACGTTGGAAATTGCCTGACGTCGAGCAGTGCACTCTTAAAAATGAACTTCACCGCATAGCATGCTCCTAGCCAACCGTCATCTCGAATGACATCGTTATTTCCCCTGATTTGTTGAAAACGGGAGGCGTACGCCTTTTTTGTGACACTTATGCAGTTCATAATTGTCACGAAAATGGCGTACGCCTCCCGTTTCCAGCAAATCAGAGGGGAGAACGATGTCATTCGAGATGGTGGTTGGCTAGGAGCGTGCTATGCGGTGAAGTTCTGTTTTAAGAGTGTGGGCACAGATCCTCGTATACTGTAACCTTGTAAGCGACAGACTTCATCGCATACTTCCTGTCGAGATAATATTCCAGCCCCACCTACACCCTTAGAACGGTCACCCCCTCATAGAGGTAAAAGATATATATATGCGTTTCTACCTCTAAAAGTAAAAAGGTATAGGATAACCTCTAACTATGCGTAACCGAGCATTGACAAAACATTGCACAACGTCGCGTAATACCGGGATGTGTTTGGCTGTCAAGATCGAAAGTATAACGAAAATACACTGAAATTAATTCTCGAACCTACCTGCTCTTTCTCTACGCTGTGTACTGTGTATGCAGTAATGTTCGTGCACAGAGGTTTATGAAGTAGGGTGTGACTATTTCGTCTCGCTTTGCACACAGAACCGTCATAAGCGCTCAGAGCCGTAGCGATGGGGGGGAGATGCGACAGTCCCTTTAAAGTGGGCTCCGGACTCGGAAAACGGCGCTCATCTTATTTAGTCAAGAATTCTATACACAAAATTTCAATCCTGTTTGCGAGCGTTGTGCATTTCTACCAATTTTTGAAGATCTGCTGAGCATCCACGAGTTCCGATGACGCGGGGAGCAGGTGACGTCATGCCTTGCCCACAAATTGCAGTGACGTCATGTTCTGGAAAGAGCGCTCGTCTCCTTGCAACGGCGCCGGCGTCCGGGAAGGGTCACGCGTTGGAGAAGTCACGTGGCGCTGATCGAAAGAGGGGAAAAATGAGAGCTGTCTTCCCCTCCTCGTGTTTTCTCGAAGGTCGGAGCGGTCGGAGGATATGTCACGGGGGGCTCCGCTACCGGAGTACAAAAAGTGAGCCCCTCGGGAAGACGCCAAGGGCAACAGCGTTGCCAGGTGAGAGCCGGGTGCTCCGTCGTAGCATAACATGACGTCACAGTTCTCAAATATAAAAATAACGCTTCTAAAACATAAAAATTTTCGCTAACTTTCGCGTCCAAAATATTTTGCAGGAATATAAAGTGAGACAAGAAGATTTCAGCAACATAACTTTGGTAGGATTCTGAAGACACGAGATTTAGTCCTCAGTGGCACTTTAAAGGGACACTCAAGTGCAAAAATGTTTCCTCGCGGAATCAAAGACGCGGTTACTTTGACAGCAATACAAAAGGAACGGTATTCATCCGTTGTATCGACCGTGTTTATGAGCGAAAGGAACCACAATGTACGCTTTCCTCCTCCCTCTCAAGGCGCGCGGCGGTGCGAAGCGGCCTCGGATTTGTTCTCCTCGAACGATCTCCCGCGATGATTGGACAAATAGTTTCCGAAAACCAACAAGAGCCCTCTCCGTATTATCGGCCTCCTTCTGAAGAACAGGGGGAGAGAAAGCATAAATTACGTTTTTTTCTTTTCTACCGATCATAAATGACGAAGGACGCAACGGATGAATTTCGTTCCTTTTGTGTTGGTGTCAACGCAATGCCATCTTTTATTCCGCGCGGAGAAATTTTTGCGCTTCAGTGTTCCCTGTCAAATTGGCTTCACCCGCCTACTCATGTCCTTCCCGAAGACGCAATGTATTTCATCCAGTTTCTTTCAAATGACATATGATCTTTGCGTCCCTGCAAGCGTAAAAAAAAAAAAGAAAAAAGAAGAGAGAAAAAAAAAAGAAAAGAGCAGCAAAAGAATGAAAATAAAATAGCCCACCATCGTGGCATAAAGGGTTATCCCACTTGACCGGTCGAGAAGTGCGGCTTCCGTCGCTGTGTGGGTCTTTCGAGGGCTGCGTTGTGTCTTTGTTTGCACTCAACGCAGGAAAACATCCGACATCATCATCATCATCATCATCATCCATTCATCTTTGTTGTTGTTCTTCTTCTTTGGCGACGGAGGCCTTACCCCCGAATTCATAGATGTCACTTGACTTGCAGAAGTCAAGATGCGGCTTCAAGTCTGCGCAAAAACACGTCCTCGCTCAAGACGGTTTGGGTCTTTCATGAACCCTCCCGCTGGTTTACTTCGTCAAGTCGCAACCTGCTAACTTTAACGGCGTCTGGGAGCGAGATTTTTGCTCAAGTTTGCGCTTAAAATTTGCCTTGCAGTATGAGAACGCGACATTTCTTAGCGTCAGGACTTCTAAATATGTGCCGCACCTGTCATGTGGCACCGATGCTTTGCAAATAAGTCCCTGTAAACAAATTGATGACGCATCAACTCATGTAAAGCCAACCCAAGGCAAGATTCTGAGTGTCATGGGGCTTTCCGAAGCTGCCGTACTGGAGAGTACTTGACACTTTCACCACACGTGTCAAGTAGGGTTCGCTGCGTAAGAACGCTGCACGCCGAGCAGGGTCTTCTGAAGCTCATTAGCGCTCTTCCAAGGGGAAGCCTATCAAAAGGCCGAAAATCATAACGCCGAACTATCATGAGGCCGAAAAATACTAACACCGTACTGTCAGAAGACCGAAAGCCAGAACGCCGAAAATCAGAACACCGAACAATCAGAAGGCCCGAAAGACCAAAGAGACATAGGGTGAGCACCCCCGTTAATGACCACTGAAGGGGATGGTTCTTTTCATAAGACTATGAAAAACTATTGCGGCTCTTGTATTTGATAATTGTAATGCATAGCATTTGGTGCTCGGAAATAGGCTGGCTAGACAGACAGAGAGAGAGAGAGAGAGATAAAAGCAATGATCTACAACATGTTACTACAACAAAAGTGCCTGGCGGGTGAATGCCAGTGAATGACTTGTATTACCCATTGAATGATGTGCTGGTGTTGGCGAAAAAAAAAAGAAATAGGGAGAGATTGAATTAGTCACAGGACAAATTCGGCTACTCCCATAAACAGACCCACTCCCGAAGGGAAAAAAAGAAAAAGACAAAAGAAACAGAAAAAAGGAGATGGTGTTTCTCCATACATTTGGCCCCAACAAGTCTATCCTACCCAATTTGCTGAGCAAATTTTTTTAAAAATCTCAGCTGGAATAACAGTTTTCGTATCTTGAGTTCCTTATTTTTCGGCCTTTCGATAATTCGGTTTTCTGACTTTTCGGCATTCGGATAGTTCGGTTTTCTGAACCCTCGGCCTTCTGATTGTCCGGTGTTTTGATTTTTCGGCTTTATGATTGCGACCCCTTCCAAGGCATCTGGAAGTCAAGTCGAGATCAAGTCACATCTACGAAATCGGGGTCACCCCCGAATTCGAATTCGGCCGGATAAACGCTGGCGCAAACTCGAGTTCGCACAATCAGAAGGGGACAAGAGAGTGTCCGGGGATGGTTCGTTAATTTCACTTTTCAGAAGGAAATAAAGTCTATAAAAGCACGGCAACACGCGTGTATGACGTCGGTTACGGAACCGCTGCTCTATGAGGAATATTTTCAGTTGCAAGTGAACGCCATTTGCTCTCAACTTTCTTCGTCCGCTGTCACTCGACGTGCACCATACGAGGCGTGTTCAAAAGAAGACCGAACTTCTCAAACGGTGCTTCCTCCGATATACAGAGGGCGCTCGCACACTGTGCACGGCTACCGGTGTTCCTGTATGCAACGGACTGCTGTTAATTTGAATTCCCTGTGACCGTTTGCCCTTGCCACACGGACAATCAATCTCAACCGCATTTATACCCCTGTTACACGTGAAGCCTTCACTCTGAAAAATGAACTTCACCACACAGCACGTTCCTTGCCAACCATCGTCGCTACGCGCGTTTTTCAAGGCATTTGGCTTCAACGGGCGTCGAAGGCTGCACGTGTAACAGGGGTTATCGTGTTATCGTTATCATCGTATCAAACCGCGGTTATCGTGAACCACGGCTTGTTATTCTCACACGGCAATTTGTGACATGTTAGCAGCGATCACGTGACTCTGACACAAGCGCAATGTATACTCTGATTACGCTGTATATCATGAAAGGAAAAGGGCATATAATGGTAATTAAAAAGCTTAACAACCATTACATACCCTGTACGCGCATGATTATTTGCGAGAAATGTCACACGGCAGCGCTAACCGCGGTTAAGGCAACACTCCATTTCCCCGGTTACCTCGCGAAACTGAGGTAGCCAAGCTCGGTTCCCCATAACCACGGTTAGGGGCGTAACCTCCGTTTGGTCGGCAGTGTGACTGCGGCAAACCGCGATTACGTGTACACTCTTAAAAATGAACTTCACCGCATAGCACGCTCCTAACCAGCCATCGTCCCGAATGATATCGTTTATCTGCCCTGATTTGTTGAAAACGGGAGGTGTACGCCTTTTTTGTGACACTTATGTTGTTCATAATTGTCACAGAAAAGGCGTACTCCTCCCGTTTTCAACAAATCAGGGCAGATAAACGATATCATTTGAGACTATGGTTGGCTAGGAGCGTGCAGTGCGGTGAAATTCATTTTTAAGAGTGTAGCCGCGTTTTTTTGACTGTTTAGGAATGAAAGAGCTTGAAGAGCAGCGTTTGTGTGTGAAATTCTGCTTCCGCACTATTGGCAAGAACTTCACGGAGACGTTTCAGTTGATACGCAAAGCGTACGGAGAGGACTGCATGAGCAGAACGCAGTGACAACTGACACGATTGGTTTAAACGCTTCCAGGAGGACAGGACGGCGGTTCAACGGATGACGAAAGTGTGCAGAAAATTAATGCCACGATTCGCGGAAATCGCGGATGAAGTTGGCGTCTCAGCGTCGGGTCGTGTAATCAAGTTTTGTCAGAAAAAACTTGCGAAATACGACGGGTCAGTGCAAAATTCGTCCCACGCTTGTTGGATTGGATTGGAAAAAGAAAAATATGGAGAGGTTAGTCCCGACCAAGTCAGAACTGGCTACTCCAAAACGCGTTTGTGGGTGAAAAAAAAAGAAAGAAAAAGGTTAGCCACGAAAAATGCTTGTTAACGACGACTCAAAAGGAGGCTCGTGTTGAAATCAGCCATAGGAGCTGCTTGCCAATGCGAATGCGGACGAACGCTTTCTTAAACCTATCATAACGGAAGACGAGACGTGGGTCTATGGGTATGACGCCGAAACTAAGGTGTAGTCATCGCAGTGGACGTTGATTGATTGATTGATTTTAAAAGAAAAAAAATGGAGATGGTAGTCTCGAGCCACTCGGGACTGGCTACTCCAGGACGCGTTATTAATAAAAGAAAGGGAAACTACACTAACCTCGACGCTTTGACGCTCGACGTTGATTCATGAGTGGATGTTGATTACTTTCCTTGACTGCAATGGCATTGTTCATGACGAATTCGTACAACATGGTCAAATGGTTACCAACGAGCTTTACAAATAAGTCTTAGTACGTCTGCGAGATGATGTGCGCAGGAAGAGGTCATTACTGTGGAAGGAACAAACATAGCTCTTGCACCACGGCTCTTACGCCGGCACATTCGTCACTCTTGGTCCGTAATTATTTGGCCAAACACAAAGTATCAGTCGTATCCCATCCTCCCTATTCGCCTGACTTGGCTCTACCAGACTTTTTCCTCTTCCGCAAAGTGAAGACAGCATTGAAAGGACGTCGCTTTCGGACGATACAGGAAATTCGAGAGAACGCGACGAGGGATCTACGCACCATAGCAGAAAGTGCGTTCCACGAAGCGTACCAGCAGTGGAAGAAACGCTGCGAACGGTGCTTTGGCAGCACAGGGGAGTGCTTTGAGGGCGACACTGTTTAGGCTGACGCAGGACAGCGAATAAAAGCTTCAGAGCAAAAGTTCGGTCTTTTATTTTTTGAACGCCCTATAAGCAAACAGCTATGCCCGGATGTACCCTGAACTAGCTGCTTTCTTGCAGTACAAAAAGAGTATGTATATATGGCCATTGTTCTTGTTCCTTGCAGTACAAAAAAAAAAGTATGTATATATGGCCATTGTTCCAAACGCGTGTAAATGCGGTAGATTTATAGGGCCATCGGTGACGGTGAATTTTTGGCGGAGTTAATTTGAAATCGTATTTAACTTTTATTGAAAGCATTTTAATGGTTCGTCAAACGCTTTATTTTTTTTTCCCGCATTGCTACTGTGGTGGATACACAATTTCATCGCTACAGATTGGGGATCACGTGGTGGGAGCACGTGTTAGTGCCACGTCATAGGTCACGTGGTCTTATGTCACGTCAATGCCACGGATGATCCGGCACGGCGGCTCACACGCACACATTATGTATTGATGGCTGTATACATGATACTATTTGATGTGCTTTCAAATGCAAGTTCTATTTGACGTGCCCTACATATGCGCGCTCTTTAAGACGTCCGTGTCTATGGATTTTATTTTTTTATATATATGTGTACAAAGCAAAGTACAGAGCGGGAATGTGAGAGGGTACCTGGTAAAACAGTCCCTCCAAAGTACCGACCAAAAGTGCAACCAAAAGGTCCGCAGTCACGGCTTGTTTGTCGTCGAACTGTTGCACGGCTCTCAGCCAGTAAATTTGTTGACGGAAAAGCTCAGCGCTTCCACTTCATCGTCTATCATTCGAACGTAAATCTTGACCGGTGGAGTACGCTGAGAAAGACGCATATTACATCAAGGTATTAACTCAATTTCGACGCAGCCATCACTCATAATCCCTCCCGTGATACCTCGTTCCATCAATGGTTACTCCCTTATAATACCCGTTCTTTTTCTTTCCTCACGCTCACCACATATATAGACACGCGCCGGCCCAATCGCATTTCTTCATCCATCGTGTGCTGTGCGGAGAGCGAAATGGAAACACTTCTGTCCGCGGAGATTAGCGGTCGGTCCGCTGGAGATCGGCCGCTCGGGTGTCTACGCTAACATGACGTTGCGCTACGAGTTTGTCGGGGCGCGGGAGGTTATATAGGCCCGTGGAAGGTGGGTGACGTGCGTGGCGGCGAGGAAATATGCTGTTTCTTCTGGAACATTGTGCTGTTGCAACTTCCTTTTTCTTTCTTTTTTTTACAGTGACAGCTGTATATGTTAAGCATCGAAGTTAAGCAACGGATAGCTTGCGTACGTGAAAGAACTGATGTTCTGAGGCTGGAACAATATAGAAAAGACAAATACATACAAAGCCTCAATTTGCCTTAGAAAGTAACGATGAAAGATGAAAGTCACTGAAAAGGCTAGCCAGCTGTAGGACTCGAACCCACATCTTCTGGATTGCCGGTCCAGGGCTCTACCAATTGAGCTAAGCTAGCATGCCTCCACAGTGACTTCCAAGGCTGCGTCATCTGAAGGGACTGGTGAAGTGGCTGGTTTGTCCCTTCAGATGACGCACCCTTGGAAGTCACTGTGGAGGCGCGTTAGCTTAGCTCAATTGGTAGAGCCCTGGACCGGCAATCCAGAAGATGTGGGTTCGAGTCCTACAGCTGGCTAGCCTTTTCAGTGACTTTCATCTTTCATAGCTTGCGTACGCCGTGTGTTCCAGATATCGCGGCACGGTGAGTCACGGGAGAAGCGCGCTGTGAAGGTGGCGTGATACAACGTTGGGCATCACGTGAGGTGTGGTGATGCAGATGGCGGGAGTGGAAAGCACAGGACGCCAGGCCTTTTGCCACACTCTTAGAAATGAACTTCACCACATAGCATGCTCCTAGCCAACCATCATCCTGAATGACGACGTTCTCGTCCCTGATTTGTTGAAAACGGGAGGCGGAGCCTATTCTGTGCCGTGCATAATGGCACAAAATAGGCTCCACCTCCCGTTCGTTCTCTCCCCTGATTCGGCGAAAACGGCAGGCGTACGGCTTTTTGTGACGCCTATGTTAATTGTCACGAAAAGGCGTACGCCCAGCGCTTTCTCCACAAATCAAGATTGATAAACTTCTCATTCTGTGGAATGGTTCGCCTTCAGCATGTACATTACGCATAAGTGTCGCAAAAAGGCGTACGCCTCCCGTTTTCAACAAATCGGGGAAGAACGACGTCATTCAGGATGATGGTTGGCTATGAGCGTGCTATGCGGTGAAGTTCATTTGTAAGAGCAACGACCCCTCTAACACTTTGCTCTCCCCGACGAACTCATGCACCCTCTACGCATTTCCACCCTTCATTCTCTATCCTCCATCCATCTTCCTCTTCTTCTTTTTTTTTTTTTTTTGCTATAGTCGCGAAGACGACCACTTCTGTGAGGCCAACAACGGCGAGCCGATCCTGCCATTACCCCCCCTCCCCCTCTCAATTTTTAAGAGTGTGCCTTAAAGTTGGCCGTGATGGATACCAGTCACCTTTCCACGACAACGTCACATTTTTCCTCGCTACCAGAACTCCTTGGGTATCACAAAGACGCGTCCACTTCCCCAAAAGTATAGGGGCTTGACGCTTTAGAAAGTTCGGAAGAACTGCCTAGAAGAATAGCCCGAGGCGTCGATGGCTGCTGACGTATACTAAGAGATACGGGGGCGTTCCATTTCGCTCTCAGGGTACAAATTGAAGAGGCAGTGAAAACGCTTGCAATGGAATCGACAGTATTACACGACACGATGCAAGTCTGAGGCAGAAGGCTGCGCTGCACCTACTTTTTTTTTTTGCCTCGGGAAGCAGCAGTTTTATCTCGGATTGTTGTGACCGCCAGGCGATTTTGTGCGCTGGTTGCTGAACAGCTATTTGCTCGGTCGATACAAAACACTCCTGACGTTCGATATCCGGGCATAAATCTAAGGAGATGAAAGCAGTATTAAAAAGCTAAGATGTCTGGGTATTGTGGGCATCGGAACACTGAACGTTCCCCTCAATTGAATGAAAAAAAAAAAAAAAAAAAGAAGGAAAAGACATGCTACTCGGAGAGACGTATGGATCTTTTGATGTATGGGGCTTGCTAGTCGAAAGAACACTTTGCCTCTCCTCGCAGATATAGGGATGAAGGAAGCCAAACTTCCGGGATTCTGAAGGAATAAAGAAGGGGGATTGAGAACAACAGGGTATCAGACGATGTGAGGGTCAGCACAAGTGTGCGGGATCGTTTATCTTGCGGGCTCGCCGGCGAATTTCGCCGGCGGAATCGGTTTTGAAGCGTTGCAGCGCGTATTGACAGGGGCGCCCCTGTGTGAAGTGAAGCGTGTGTTCAAAGATGTCTCAACAATCTGTGCAGTGTACAAAATGGCGGCTCTGCGTTTTGTATTTGTGTTCTGCAGCAACTGACGTAAAACGGCAGACGTAGTTCGCACGCTTTATTTCGTATTGCGTGCACTGTATACGACTACTCCCGCTCATGGCTGGGCGTCCTCACTCATGAAGACGCCTCACCCTCACCTCACGACGATGAGGTGAGGGCGAGTGAGGCCAGACTACGCTGAACGTTCCTCACGAGGACAGTCGTGAGACATTGTTCCTTATGAGGCCAGTCGTCGTGAGGCCATCAATACGTGAGGGTACAACGTATTCCGTGAGGAGACTCACGGATGAGGCCGTGAGGCCCTTTGTGAGGAACCTGACGGATGAGGCCGTGAGGCCCTTTGTGAGGAACCTGACGGATGAGGCCGTGAGGCCTTTCGTGAGGGACCTCAGTGATGAGGCCGTTAGGCATTTCGTGAGGGATCTCACGGTTGGGGCCATGAGGGGCCTCACGGATGAGGTGATGGGTTCGGGCTCCTCTTTGCTGATGCCAAACACTAACGTTCAACCTCACTTTGACAGTAACAACTGTTACCAAATTTATCCAAGCACAGCACGAAACCCTATAAACAGTTTAATGCCTCGTAGTATCATTAGTACCAACTACCAACACAGTAGTTCAACGCCGACGTGTCATGTGAACATGACGGAAAGTTCTTTTGAGGCTCATGTGCCTGTTGAACAAGAGAGAAACTGATGTTCTGAGGCTGGAGCAACATAGAAGGGACAGATAACAAAGCCTCAAATTGCCTAAGAAATCAACGATGAAAGATGAAAATCACTGAAAAGGTTAGCCAGCTGTAGGGATCGAACACACATCTTCTGGAGTGACTTCAAGACACGCCAGGCCATGAGGGTATTCACGAGGCGACCGCTCGTGAGGATGAGGGGTCGTGAGGCCAGAGGGTCCTCATGAGAAGAAGGTACGTGAGGCCATGAGGGCCCTCATGAGGTGAGGGCAAGTGAGGATGAGGACTCGTGAGGCCATGTGGGTCCTCACTAGGCGAAAGTACGCGAGGCGCAGTGAGGACATGAGGGCTCTCATGAGGTGAGGACACGTGAGGATGAGAACCCTCATGAGAAGATACATGAGGCCATAAGGGTTGTGAATAGCCTCATGAGGTGAAGGCATGTGAGGATGAGGATGGTGAGGTCTTTCGGGATCCCGATGCCCTGAGGTGAGGTTTGTGAAGGCAAAATTTAAAATGGAATGTGAGGGTGAGGGCGACTGAGGTTTAGTTACTGGTGAGGAAAATTTGGTGAGGGTGAGTGAGGCCAATGAAGTCTGCTTCGTGAGGTGAGGATGAGTGAGGCCGCAGGAAAATGCCCACCTATGCTCCCGCCTATAGTGAGCGTGACCGCTACGAGACTGGGATGTGATTCGGGTTCAAATCATGGCACGCGGTTGTGCTGTGTGGGTGTTCTTGCTGTATTAGCTCGGACGCTGTAAGGCGAATGTCGGCACAGTTTCCCATATTTGAAGTCGGGGAGGTGATGAGGTCGAATTCCACCACTGCTTTGCTGTCCGAGGTTTTCCCGCAGTTCACCCATACAAGCATGCACTCTTAGAACTGAACTTCACCGCATAGCACGCTCCTACCTAACCATCATCTCGAATGATGTCGTTGTCTGCCCTGATTTGCTGAAAACTGGATGCGTACGCCTTTTTTTGTGGCAATTATGAACAGCATAAGTGTCACAGAAAAGGCGTACGCCTCCCGTTTCCAACGAATCAGGGCAAACGATATCATCCGATATGACGGTTGGCTATAGTTTCGTGCTATGCGGTGAAGTTCATTTTTAAGCGTGTGGGTACGGAAGTTGTCCAAGGACGCATTTTTTTCTTTTCTTCGACATGTGCCCTCCTTCCTAGGACGTTTTTTTTTCTTCTCCATAATGTAAAATCCTGCGTCTGGGCACACAGCCATCTTGTCAGCTTTTCCCCCCTTTCGCTGACTGGACTGCGTGGTACATCACACCATGCGGGTTTCTCAATCGCTTCCTAAGCACTTTGATTAAGTCGTAAAGACGAACAAACAAGTGGTAGACGAAGAAACGCTGATGTTGCTCGGTCAGACAGAGACTGCCTTCCTCGCCCTCATGTTGACCATGATAACATCCGGAGACCACTGTTTGACTTTCCTGTTAACGAACTTCTCCAAATGAACGACTTTCGCCACACCCTGTTCGGTTTTAGGTAGCGATGCCAAACTATCGAAAGTGCTATCGATAGTCTACACTCTTAGAAATGAACTTCACCACATAGCACGCTCCTAGCCAACCATCATCTCGAATGATATCGTTATCTGCCTTGATTTGTTGTAAAAGAGGGGTGGTCGCCTTTTTGTGACAATTATGAACAGCATAAGTGTCACAGAAAAGGCGTACGCCTCCCGTTTTCAACAAATCAGGGCAGATAACGATATCATTCGAGATGATGGTTGGCTAGCAGCGTGCTGTGCGGTGAAGTTCATTTTTAAGAGTGTAAAAGCTATTGTAAAACGACTTTCGCCACACCCTGTTCGGTTTTAGGTAGCGATGCCAAACTATCGAAAGTGCTATCGATAGTTTTCATATACGACTATCGACAGTTTTGCATCACTAGTTTTAGGTCATGCATCGACGTATGGCATTGCCGCATGGGCGTGATGGGTTACGGTAAATTAGATGTCGGGAGTGTTCTGCCAAAGTTCGAAATAACTGACTCTATAGTCGACGAGCATTGCTCTGTTATAAGCAATGTACGTTCCGCTCTTATTTCGCTGCTAAATGCGTACTCACAAAACGTTGCCAATTCTTGTTGCTGTTCGGTGACCATGGCTGTGAGAATGGCTTGAGCTGTCGAATGCTGGAGCTCTACTGGCTCTACTGCTGTGTCCGAAGCTATGTATTTCGGCGCAGAAAGGGAGTTGAACGCTCTTCCTCGTACTTTTTTTTTTCTTTTTGACGTGAAAACGTCTGTTCGGTTTGGTAGCCTGAGGTCAAAATTTATGATGCAACGAAATGATGCCGAATTTCATGACGCGATATCTCGGTGACTAGTAAACCGATAGCAACCGACCGGCTAAACCCAGATAGCTGACGTGCGTAAAATTTTTGCTAACAAGGTCATTGCGGCGGCTGTCGCAATCTCTGGGTGTGGCGGGCGCGTGCGAGAGAGGCGGAAATATAAGGGTACGCGTACGTTGCGCGCAGTCTATCTCGCGAACGCGTGAAGCTATACGCTTGAGATGTTCTATCGGCTTCACCGACAATAACCAAAATTCTATAAATTTGCCAAGTTGAAGTATCAAAATTTTGCCAGGATGTCGGCATATACGAAACTAAAATATGATCAGAGTCGAAGAAAACAAAAATCAGAAGAGAGGGCGCCTCGGGAGGAACCCAAAAGCCCCGAAAGTCCAGCACCGAGCAATCCAGAGTGCGACGGGAGCACCGAAAAAGATTAGTGGTGGAGACAAATTCGACCAGCGGCGCGTACAGCGAGCCTCCTATCCCTCTAATAATAAATGACTAGTGAATAAAATGAATAAATGAATAAATGATTGATTGATTGAAAGAAAGAAAAAAATGGGGATTGTAGCCCTCATCACGAGGGCCGGCTACCCCAGATCACCTAAGGAAAGGAATTCCAGACACCTCCACCATCACCCACTGGAGATGTCGCGAAGCGGCGACGAACGCCACAGACAGGTCATAGCCCATCTAACAGCTTGGTGTCCCTTAAAAACTGTGTAACGGCTCGCAAAGCTGGCAGTTGAGTGCTCATTGGCCATGGGCCCAGCACCTTCTGCACTCCGAAGGGTCGATTGTCAACCCGGCCTAACGCGGCTACAAGTCTGTCACGACACTCAGAGTATCTTGGGCACGTAACTATAATATGTTCGACGTCTTCGATTGAGCCACAGATTGGACAGTTAGGAGAGTCCGCCTTCCCAAGCCTGTACAGGAGTCTTGCACTGTATGGTACATTGAGCCGGAGCCTGTGAAACAATGACGTAATCTGCCGTGGCATGGATGTTGGGAGGACCAGAGCTAGTTCGGGGTCAACCCGGTGCAGAAGGGAAGATCCAGCCTCGCCACAAAACCATTGATCTTTTGACAGCTTATGGCTCAGAGACTTTAAGGCACTCTTGGCGTCCACCTTCGTGAAGTAAACACTGCGGAATGTACTATTTCCATGTGCTTTCCCGGCGTTGTGATCGGCCGCATCATGTCCGGTGATCCCACAGTGGCCAGGTATCCACCGGAAAATCACGTCATGGCCAGCGATCACTGCTTTTTGGTGCGCTGCTAGTATGTCATTCAGTACAGGAGCTGTGAGGTGGTGTGTACCCGGTGTCATAAGGGTCTGTAAAGCGGCTTTAGAATCACAGAAAATCACCCATTTTCCCTGGGAAGGCGCGCACGAGATATGCTCTATGGCTAGAAGAAGAGCGTATAGCTCTGCTGCTGTCGACGAAGTACGATGCGATAGTCGGGCACTGCGCGCAGTATTCGACGCTGGTACAACGAAGGCACAGGCGGATCCTGTAGATATTGTGGAGCCATCCGTATATACCGCCGTGCGATCATCCAGACGTTGGATCAATTCTAAGCTCAGCTGTCGCTGCATGCAAGGGGTTGAGGACTTCTTCGACGAAAGGCCTGGAACTTCTGCATTGACTCTGAGAGGCACAACACTCCACCATGGCAAAGGCGATGCTGGAATGCGTTTATATGATGGTGAGATGCCTCGGTATGGCAGAATGGCCTGGTGAAAAGTGGAATTATCTCTCTTATTAATTGCTTCAACAAGGTGGTGCCGACGATGACGCGTTGACAGTCGGATGAAGTGACGAAGTGATTCCTGAACTCTTAGAGCTGGGACCGGAGGTTCTTTCGCTTCTGCAACTGTGAGCTGGTTAGAAGCTGACCGATGAACCCCCAAGCACACTTTTAGGCTCCTTGCAACCACACTCTCGAGGATAGATTCTGAGGTGGGACACAGACCTTGTAGAAGTGGCAGGGAGTACGCCAACATCTGACGAATTAGTGAATGATGTAGACCGAGCATAGCCGTCGGAGACGCTCCCCATCGACTGCCTGCGATGTAGCGCATGACATTAACGACGGATGTAGCTTTCTCCTTTATGCGCTGAACTTCGGCTGACCAGGACAGAGCTCTGTCCACGATGACCCCAAGGAACCTGTGATGTGTTACTCTTCGGAGTTGTTGACCATTGACTTGAAGCTGAAAGTTCGGTAAACGTTTCCTCGTGAACGCCATCACTACTGTTTTCTCTAACGACACATCCATGCCCCGTTGAGACAAGAAGATGGTAACTTTGTCTAGTGCCTCCTGAAGACGTGTACGAAGCGCTGGCCACTGTTTCCCGGACGACCACAGACATAAGTCATCGGCATACATACTCAGACGTACACCTCGTGGTAACAGGGACGGGAGTGTCGCCAGTAGGGCATTAAAAAGCATGGGACTGAGTACTGCTCCCTGCGGCACTCCTGCGGTCACTGAGTGTTTCTGTGTATCCCCGGTGCTGGTACGCATGAACACCGCCCGGCCACTTAAATAGTTAGCAATCCACCTCAGCGCTCGCCCCCTTATGCCGAGGGAGTAGAGGCCATGCAGAACATGAGGGTGACTTGCAGTGTCATACGCCCTTTTGATGTCAAGGAACACAGCTGCAGTCAATCGTCCACCCAATCGCTCCTGTTCAACTGTTGATACTAGGTCCAGTACGCAATCCATTGTACACCTTCCTCTTCGGAACCCCGCCATCTCTTTCGGCAGACGATTGCGAGATTCCAAATACCACTCAATCCGAGATAAGATAATACGTTCCATAATCTTGCACAAGCAACTTGTCAAGCTTATTGGGCGAAACGAGTCTATTTGACTTGGCGCTTTCCCCGGCTTCAGAATAGGTATTGCTCGCGATACCTTCCAGCCCTCAGGGATAGTTCCCTTTTGCCATTGGTCATTCATCAACCGAAGCAATACATTCCGAGCCACATGGCCAAGATGCATTATCATTTGGTACGATACACCATCCGGGCCCGGGGACGACCGGCGATTGCACGCTTGAATGGCTGTTTCCAGCTCCTGAGGGGTGAAGTCAAGATCCATCGCAGTATCTTCAGCATTTTGGTTTAAGTCGACAGCGCAAAGTGCCTCTTGCGTTGACACCTGGTACCCAGAAGTTAGGGACGCTGTCGATGGTTTTAGGAGTAACGCGCAAAATTCTTCTCCAGCAGCTGTTTCTGACGTACCATGATGCACGGTAAGAGCGCGGAATGGAAAAAGCTGACTCACCGGTGCTCCTAAGCCTTTCACAATTCGCCACATGTGTCCTGTAGTGGCATGTGGGTTTAATGTTTCACAGAAAGATTTCCACCGTTTGGAGGAAAGCTTCCCCAGATGTCTGCGGATAATGACTTTAACCTTACAGGCCTCTTTGTAGTCTTCGATACGGCCAGTTCTACGGAAACGGCGCTCGGCACGGCGTCGAATTGCCCGTAGACGTTGGTACTCAACGTCCACAGACTGGTGTGCTCTTGGGGCTGAAGTGAGGATTGTCACTTTGTCCACCGTAGCAGATATCTGGGCCTCAAAGGCTGCGATGTTGGCAGCACGCTGGACAGTGGCATCCGCTTCTATTTCAAATAGCTTCCAATCTGTGACCCGCACTCTGTGGCTTCGGGTAGCCATTAACGAATGTGAAATAAGCACTGGTACATGATCGCTCCCCATGGACTCCAAGTTAGTTGCCCAATGTAGGTGCTGCGCTTGGTCCTCAGAACAGAAGGTGACATCGAGACAGCTCTTGTACCTTGGGCCTCTATAGAAGGTGGGTGATCCATCGTTAACACATATGGCCCTGACTTCCTCTAAGCACCGTTCGACGATCTGCCCTCGCCCGTCAGACCGGGCGCTTCCCCAGACAACGCTGTGGGCGTTAAAGTCGCCACATACGATGAAGGGTACGGGAAGGTCCATAAAAAAACCTCTAACCTGGTCTTCGGATATACGGACGCTCGGGGAGATGTATACACTGGCGACAGTCACCCGTCGGTTATTCATCAATACACAACACTGTACATGTTCGAAATGCTCGTCACTGGACACTTTCAAGTTTCCTGATGGTACGTCCTTTCGGACTGCTAACATAGCCCGACTTACACCGGAAACTCGTTGGGAACTGTACAGGACATAGTTCGACAGTCTGAACGTCGGGTTAACGTTAGGTTCACTGAGCGCAAGGATCGGAAACCGATGCCGATACACGAAGTTCCGGAAATCGCCCAACTTAGAGCTTAGCCCATTACAGTTCCACTGAAAAATGGTAGTCCTTTTATATTCACTTTCCATCGCCGGCGTACAGGAGAGCCGCGGAGGAATGAAAGTCGAACAATGGCTCCAGAGACAGCAACGCCTGCACTTCTGGTAGATTCGCTGATGCTGAAGGCAGAGAACGCAGAATAGCTCGCAGAGCAACAAAGAGTAAAGAAACAACTGCGTCGAAATTTATCGGGGCGCTTGCTTTGGTGGAGAGCCGCTGCCGAGGTCGATGGGGCGACGCAGTGCTACTCGTCGGAGCCACTTGCTGGCTGTGACCAGCGCTTGGAGACATCGGATGTTTCTCGCAACTTTCCCTGCTGCTTCCATCGGCAACAGAGGCGTAACTTTTCTTTTTGCCAGAACCAGGTGCCTGAGCATGATTCTGACGTGTCTGGTTGCATTTGGTTCGAGGCATGGGCGTAGGGTTTTCAACTAACCGGACGAAATCGGGATTTGCACACTTGACAGCTCGAACTGCAGCACTCGTTGCCTTCTGCGTCCTATTAGCGTATGCGGCTTTTGCCACTCTGCATGCCCCGTATGTGGCTGTGTGGGGTCCTCCACAGTTGGCGCACCTTGGTTCTCTCTTGGATGTGCATTCTTTGAAGTCGTGCGGTCCAGAACATATCTTGCAGTGTTGACCGCCTCGGCAGTCCCGAGCATAATGACCAAAACGCTGACAGTTGTAGCACTGTACTGGTGGAGCGATGTACTCCTGTACCGGATGACTGGTAAATCCCAAGGGTACGTCCTGTGGGAGTGGATGTCCCTCTGCAAAGGTTAGAATCACGCTTGCCTTGGAGTATTTCTTGGAAGAACCATCTTCCTCACGCGAAAACACAACTTCACGCTTAACATGTGTCACTCCATACGGATGAAGATATTCTATAAGCTGGTCTTCGGTGTACCACTTGGGGACGTTGTCAATCCGCCCCATTGTTCTCAGATACGATGGCGGGACGGAGGCTTCCACTTCGATCCCAGCAATTACCGTAAGACCCAATAGG
Organism: Ornithodoros turicata; assembly: GCF_037126465.1. Classification (NCBI taxonomy): domain Eukaryota; kingdom Metazoa; phylum Arthropoda; class Arachnida; order Ixodida; family Argasidae; genus Ornithodoros; species Ornithodoros turicata. The sequence continues at coordinate 7,061,515 of NC_088206.1, read as the reverse complement.
CTCTTCGCTGAACCCTCGGACGCAACGTTGATCACAAGCGCCCCATCTTTAGTAAGGCGATGCGACAAAACCTTCTCTTGGCTTCGTTTCACGATGTCGCCAGCGATTTGGTTTGGGTTGACCTCCCGTAGAGAGCGACCAAGGACTGCAGGCTTGAAAATAATGGGTATACCAGTGGGACGATTCTTCTTATACGTCACGACCTCAAAAGGGCGAGGATCGTCATCCTCGACTATTTCCTCGACTATTTCGGTGTCCTCTGAGGATAGCTTCTCCAATGGGTCCTCAGAATTCTCATCTTCTTGCCGCAGACGCTTCACCGGTTGCCTTCCGGCCGGAGAACTGCGGTGAGTCACACAGGGCCCCCCGTTCGTGTCGATACCTTGGGTGACAGGAGCTCCTGGGCTTCTGCACCGAGGCGCGTCGTCCATCTCCTCCTCCGACAGCACGTTGCTGACCGTGAAGGAAGGTTAGGAATCTTATCTGGGGATTTATGTAGTGGTTCGAAGCCTAAATTCGCAGCGCTGGCAAAATAAATGAATAAATACTTGTATTTCTTTCACTAAAACCCCGGAAGCGTATACGAAGAGGGGAGTCAAGTCCTGTAGATCACATAAACAAAATACAGAAACCGACACTGAAGATATCCCGAAGATATCCCGAAGATATCCCGAAGATATCCCGAAGATATCCCGAAGATATCCCGAAGATATCCCGAAGGTATCCCGAAGATATCCCGAAGATATCCCGAAGATATCCCGAAGATATCCCGATGATACTACGATGATACTACGATGATACTACGATGATACTACGATGATACTACGATGATACTACGATGATACTACGATGATACTACGAAGATACGACGAAGATACTAAAATCCCGCAAAGGAATCGGAGATGGTGACGTTTTCATGTAAAATATCCCGGACACGACTAAGCCCGTTTACCTTTATTTAATTTGTTTGTTTATGTTTATTTAATTTTTATATAATTTTTAAAATTAATTTTATGAGTTTGCGTCATAATTTCGAGTGTGCGTAGTCTGAATATGTAGCTTCATAGTTTTCAGCATGGCGAACGCCGGACGAAGGCTTTGGACGACTTTGCTTCGTTTTAATTGGCGGAAAGTCTCAGAGGTGAATACGGTTCCTTTTCGTTGGGTACAGCTCCACCGCGGTGAAACACCCCATCTCATCGTCATCATATATTGTTGTTGTTGTCGTTTTCGTTGTTGTTAGCATCCAACTGATATCGTACGACGTTAACAAGGGCGCAAAGGCGCGCACAAATTTCAGTGAAAGACTCGTCTTCTTTCAAAAAAAAAAAAAAGAAAACGTCAACGTGACTTTCTCGTGATTTTGTGAGAGTGATGTGTCCAGATAGTTGAGTAATGAATCTACAGGCAACTACTAATCGAAGTGTGTGCAAATACAAAGCAAACGTTTGAATTGTACCAAAGGTACAACGAACACAACTTTATTTTGAGATGATGAGTTTCATCGCCAGGGGCGATACGCTACCCCAATGCCGGGGGTGATGTGGACAAATGTACATAGTTACTATACCGATGCAGTACAATGATGATGTAACTGGTCACGGAAATGTTGAGGCCTGGTTGTTGATCGTGTGTTGAAGTAATCTGTTCCATTCAGTGACTGTATTTGAAAAAAAAAAAAAAAAAAAGAGAAGAACAAAAACAAACAAACAATCTAATGGTAACGTGTGTTACTGCTGTGTTTGCAAATTTCTCGAAGAGCGTTTTATGCTTGTTCATCGATGTTCAGCGTCATTATAACTTCACTTAAGTTTCCGAATCACCCGATCTGTACGAGACCGCCCTTTAATTTAAAATGTTTACGCTCAAATATTCATTAGTGTGTGTGTGTGTGTGGGGGGGATATGTTTAATAAGTTTTAAGTGAAAGAAAAAAGTAAAAACGAAAAAGGAAATGTCAGCCAGGCTATTGCCAGCTTGCTATTCCGAAAAAGAGAAATAAAGAAAAAAGAATATCAAGAAGGAAACTCAAAATAAACAAAAAGAAAGAAGGAAAAAGGCAGAGAAGAAAAACAGGCACGCAGTAGGGCGCAGGCGCAGGCAGGCGCGCATTAATGGATGCTCCATTTACGACATAACGATCGTTAAAATAGATTTTTTAGATAGCTGGCTTGAATTCAGTGGGGAACTAACTTCCGTCGGAGTTGCTCCATATTTCAAACCCACACTTTTGAGTAAGTTTTGGGAGCCAGTTCAGCAATGCCGCTCCGCTCGTAATAAACATAATAAAAACGCCCCGAACATGTGAGCTACAGCATGCCGCTGTGCTATGAGAGACCATGCCGAGTTTGTCCATCCCAATATTGAAGAACGTTCGTTACAGGCGTGCGCTCAATTGAATGGACATTGCCTGGGAGTTTGTTCACAAGACTTTAACGAAACTGGTATTGAAAAGTTCTGCGCTGTTGACGTTCGCACAAGAGCAGTCTTGTGCTTTCCTGCTGAAAGGTTCCCAAATTCGCAGAAAATAAGAAACGCAAACGTAAAGGAGGATCAAATACAAATAGAACGGCACCGTAACTAAGTTTTTCAAGGTAAGTTTAGATCGAAGAATGCGTTCAAAGGTAGCGTTTCGACGTATTCTTCAATCCAATCTAGAGTTGGAGTGAAATGAGGTTACCGGCGTCCCGGCGGGACGATTCTATGTGGATCTCTCGGCTCCTTGTTACGCTCGTCGGTAGAATCGAACGTCTAATTAGCTTCTGCTATTGAACTTGACGTCATTACTAAAGGGAACATACAACAACAAAATTAGCGACACAATTGTATTTAACGTCCAACGTCCCAGTCTCTTACGGCTACTGGATCTTTTCATTTTCTCTGGATGTTTCAGTTTCACGATTTCAAGCCGAGGACTAATTTTGGGACTAACTTCAGGACTACTAAACGACGCTACGCAAAAACGTAAACGAGAAAAGTGTTGAACAAAAATATTTTACTTTAAAACAAAAAATTCTAACAACTGTGAATGGTAGCAGCATCATCATCACTGCCACCGACCAATCGTCGGCTTCATCGTGGCATCGCCCATCCGCAAAAGCGATGGGCGCGAGAAAGACCACGGGAGTTCATCGGCCAGCGTGGACGCATTAACATCTATAAACTCTTTAATTCGGCCATTTACCAACTTAGTCTTAATAACCGTCTATCTTGCATTTGGTAGCACGCCTGCTGTTCCGTTCCTTTATTCATCAACATCTGTCCTGGCCAAATGGGGACGTCATCTGGACCGCCACTTTGTCATCACCGCCGAAGCAACACATCTTGACCCAATATTGGACCAATACTGGCAATGCCGGCCCTATATTGGACCAAGGTTGGACGAATATTGGGCCAATATTGGCAATTCCGGCCCTATATTAGACAAAGATTGGACGAATATTGGGCCAATATTGGCAATGCCAGCCCAATATTGGACCAATATTGGCAATGCCGGCCCTATATTGGACCAAGATTGGACCAATATTTGGGCTAATATTGGCAATGCCAGCCCTATATTGGACCAAGATTGGACCAATATTTGGGCCAGTAATGCCAATATCGGTCCAATATTGGGCTAGGATGTTGTGCTGCTTAGGCGGCCGTCAATGACCAGCGGGGCCACGCCGTCTTCCCATTTTGTGCCTGACAAAACATATTTAAAATAAAACAAATATATTAGAGCTGCAGGTACACTCTTAAAAATGAACTTCACCGCATAGCACGCTCCTAGCCAACCATAATCTCGAATGATATCGTTATCTGCCCTGATTTGTTGAAAACGGTAGGCGTACGCCTTTTTTGTGACAATTATGTGTCACAAAAAAGCCGTACGCCTGCCTCCCGTTTTCAACAAATCAGGGCAAATAACGATATCATTCGAGATTATGGTTGGCTAGGAGCGTGCTATGCGGTGAAGTTCATTTTTAAGAGTGTAGAGCTGAGTAAAGCGAGCTTGACCTTTCCTTCCTTCACTAGAAATAAAAGCGAGATTGATGTCACAAAGCAGAAGATGGGATGTTGCAAAAGTCGTCCTCAACAACAGGCTTCCTCGACAAAGACTAATAATTTTTCTGAATCTCGGAAATGATTAACGCTAATGAGCTGGGAACATTTGCCACATGGGCAAATACGAGTTGGATACGGAATAAAAAAAAAAGTGCTCGTCATAGATTCGGATCAGAAAACGCGCTATCAATCTCGCACAGTATGGAGCGCACACTAATGAGGTACGATATTGATGGTGGTGGAACTTCGGTCGGAAAATGCATCCGTGTCGTTAGAGATGTGAGCACCACACCATCTGCAGAGGAGTCTAACGAGAAAATCAAAGGAAAAAAAAAATTCCGAGTAGGTACGCACACTTTGGTACTCGCAGCTGAAATACAGCGACAGCTGTGTCGCTACGAATTGTGGGCAGAACTTCACACGGTTCTTTCTCTGAGTTCTTAGCGTATAATATGTTAATATTTCGAGATTATCTCTTACAAATGCATTGCATTTCGAACCCTGTTCAGATGTTTAGGAATCTTTGCAATCTTTTCTGAACGACTTCGCATTGCAAGTATACAAGACAAGAATCTTCACTAAGAACCTTCCTCTGCGGGGCCATCCTAGCGAAAGGCATGGCGTCTTGTGCTTTCCACTCCCGCCACTTGCATCATCACACCTCACGTGATACCCACACCCACCCACCCACCCACTCACCCACCCACACACACACACACACACACAATATTACGCTACAAGAACTTAACAAGTATAACGGGCAATGCAATAAAATCAGGACATCGACCAAAAATGTCAGCAGCTGTTACTAAACGAAAAAACAAAAACAAAAATGAATATGAAAAAAGAGAAAGGAAAACTACACGAAGTTCGAGGCAGCTATATAATGTGATAGATATCGGATGTGATATGTGTGATATCTCTTCACAACGGACATGTACGGCTAACTGGCCTCATCTATACATAGTCTAATTCTCCTAGTTGGCTAGCTACAAGTTGATGCAATTATAGCACGTTCCTCGTATTTCCTGTATACTTGGACTGTGGAAGTGAAATGACATCGTTTTATTTCTAAAAGATGGCGGCCGTGTGGCATACAAGTCCGAGATTTTTCAGCAGTGTCGGAGGCTGTCACGGGCCCATGGTTATGGTCGTGTGTTCGGTCAGGCTTTGTCATATTGTGAACATTTCGTAGACAAGCGAAATACATATTCTATTCAGATATCGCTGTTGCTAACCTTTTTCTGTCTTTGTCGTTTGTGCGCATGCTTGAAATGTATTTGACTGAAACTTTATATTCTCGTTTTCATCGTCCTTTAATCCATCCCGCTCAACCAAACAAAGCTTCGTCGTCAACGTTTGCACCGTATATGCAGTACGTTTTACAAATAGATTTATTTACGGCGTACATTTGGCTTTGTACGTATAACGACAACGTGCAGCACAAGACGACCATCAACCTATTTCATCCTCTTTATGTCTTATATTAACGTAGGTACTCGCGTTGCCATGGTTTCGTAGCCCACACTTTCCAGCTTGCAAGCAAAAACGAAGTTTCCGACACGTGTGACCCTCGGGATCCACTTCCTTGAGTGTCTGATTGTAACATTCTTAGCCGCGGTCTTTCGCTTCGCCTGCATTGCACACGAGAAGATTGCATTGGTAGTCTTTTACTCCTCGGCTAGGAGCGTGCTATGCAGTAAAGTTCATTTCTAAGAGTGTCCACTCTAAAATTATGCTGTCCACTTATGCTGTTCATAATTGTCACAAAAAAGGCGTACGCCTACCGTTTTCAACAAATCAGGGCAGATAACGATATCATTCGAGATTATGGTTGGCTAGGAGCGTGCTATGCGGTGAAGTTCATTTTTAAGAGTGTAGGGCGAGAAAGTTGTCATTCGGGATGATGGTTGGATAGGAGCGTGCTATGTGGTGAAGTTCATTTTTAAGAGTGTAAGTCAACATAGCCTCTGATAAAGGGTGTAAAAGGGTGGCAAAAGCAGTTATTATATATCCAAATTGCTACAGAAAAGCGTACACCCCCCTCGCTCACCGAATCAGAAGCGTTAACCCCATCATTCGTGGCATAGTTTTGCCTAACTCGTTACAAGTAACTCGTTACGTGGTAACGGTTACTTTTTTTTGGTAACGAAGTAACAATTCAGTTACTTTTTCAAAAATGGCAATAGTAATGGAATCAGTTACAAAACCTGGTAACTCGTTACTGACGTTACTCGTTCCTTTTCTTCAGCGCGGGGGAGCACATTTCAGCACTCCGCGTGGCGCAATGCGTGGACCTGCGTGACCCACGACCACGTGTGACTCAAAGTATTATTGCAGTCCCTCGCTAGATGTGTTGTTGACGTGCTGAATCCTCTTAAACGAATGGCCTTGTCTGTTCTCTTGTTTCCGTAATCTCCGACCATCACTCCTTCCCAAGAATGGGCACCAACTGCGCCATGGCTACAAAAAAACGCGTTTCGACTTCTAGCCTTTTCTTGTCTTTCGTAAGCTTCTGAACGCCCTAAATTATGACGCAGCCCCTCGTCTGTTCTTGGGAACCGTTAGTGATCGGTAGCACGAAAACCGGTGTCTTTTCTTGTGTTTTCATAACCTCCGATCACCCCTACTTCGGCAGCAGATGTCTTCACACGAAAGAGAACGAAGATCACTTATGTAAATTTCGAGTATCAGCTTCTTGTGAAGTTCTCTTTCTCATTAATCATGAGTTGAAGGCAAGTCACGGCATGTTTGTTGGCTCCTTTAACTATGCGGCGGTAACGTAAACGTAACTCGTTACCTGTGAGTAACGAGAACTCGTTACTTTTGTATGTTGGTAACGAGTAACGTATTTACTTTTTTCTGAAGTAACGAGCCGCAAGCTAGCAAGTAACGGATAACGTTATTTAGTTCCTATTTTTTGGTAACGGGCACAAGTCTGATTGTGACAATGGGTTGCGCACAACGAGCTATGCGGTGAAGTTCTGTTTTGAGAGTGAGGTAGCAGGTAGAACTTTGCAACATTTTACGCACAACGTATGTTGGCAACTATTGCCTCCTAAAAAGTGTAACTGCTCCTCCCCTTTTTCTAAGAGAGCACAACCGCGTCTTTGGCGTCTGTAGCCATGACAACAGGAGGACAGGTAGCCATTTATACAGCCGCAGTCGTGTTAGAAATCGTCTGCGGCAATTGACAGAAGCCTGTGGCACGATGACGGCGCGCTATTTCCATGTTACACTCTTAAAAATGAGTTTTACCACATAGCACGCTCGTAGCCAACCAACATTCCGAATGACAACGTTCTCGTCCCTGATTTGTTGAAAATGTGGGGCGGAGCCTAGTTTGTGACACTTATGCTGTTCATAATTGTCACAAAAAAGGCGTACGCCTCCCGTTTTCAGCAAATCAGGGAAGAAAATGATATCATTCGAGGTTATGGTTGGCTAGGAGCGTGCTATGCGGTGAAGTTCATTCCTAAGAGTGTATAGCCAACGAGTTTTCCTCAACGATGACTCGCTCGTATCTTTCTTCGTTTGTCGAAGGTTCTGCCCTCACCTATTCCCGGGCTGTAAATATCATTGCCGCGAATACGAAAACACTCCGTTATTCAAACGGCGTTTGCGTGACAGAGAGAACGCGTTTCGGCATTCCTGCGAAGGCGTTTTAAATGCAATGACTTTATAGGGTCATCTTCTGACCCTGATGTTCGGGTGCTCGCACTCGTTTCCGTGCCATTGTAATCTCTTCCTTCTCCCTCTCATTCTCCCTTCCCCTCTCCACAGCTGTTATGGACGGACCTACATTGCTGTCGACGCCTGTGGGCCCTACACATGACATTCTCGGGTAAACATAAACGAGCCCCCGCCACAACTTCCGGTGCCACGAAGACTTCCGGTCCTTCCGCGACTAAGGACGCTCGGAACCAGCCTTTCGCTATCCCGATTTGTTGAAAACGGGAGGCGTACGCCTTTTTGTGGCAATCTGAGTTGCCACAAAAAGGCGTATACGACCCTCTTCTCTCCTCATATCAGAAGCGATAACTGCATCAATCAGCAGAGGGGATGGCGAAGAACGTGTCTGCTGTAAAACCGGAAGCGGTGAAGACGGCACGTACAAAAGCGTATAACTTTAAAAATAAATTAAAATGGGAGTTTGGACGCCCCCGGGTATTCATTTCCGAGTTTCGCTTCTTTCTTTCCCCCCCTTGAACTTATCTTTCTCTTATCTTTCTCCTCTTTTCTTTGTGACTGTGCCACGAGATATTTGAGGCAGCGCTGCGGTAATGAACCTCCCTCTTTATAATGACCCGAGGTAGAGGTAGCGAAAACCCTCATCGTTTCAAATGCTTTCTCGAGCGAATGTTAATGGATGGCGAAACGTCATATGGGATGCCCGGAATAGAAATGCCGGCTGCGGTTACCTTGTGACGCTGTGCCAGGCGCCCACAGCTCCCCATAGAGCCCATAGTTTGAGATAATTCAGGCAACACTGGACATACGACCAATGAAAATGCGTCGTGATGCCTAGCAGCCAACCAATCAGCAACCTCTCAGTTTGGCTCGGCTTTCGGCCGGCCCTGGCTGCCATTGACTTGTACTGGTTTTCAAACCTGGCGCCCGTTACTCCAAAACAACTAAGACATTTTTGATAGGCGAAATACATATTTATTGATGCAACGTATAAACTCAAATGTTTGACTCATATATTCACCGTGCGTACAGGACGTTTCGTTCCTTGAATAGACAGTAACCAAACGAAGTTCGAACTTGCAAAGCACACATACAGTCTACTTCTGGAGGCGAGCGAAGTCCACGTGTGCGTGCGTTTCACACTTGAGCATCTTCTTCTCATTCTGGCGATGCACCGTAGGTCACACAGTCACGGGAAATACTTTTGTCGTACGAACACTCTCTTCTTAGTCACTGTATTTGAAAATGCGACAGCGCTCGAAAGTGTTCCTCAGGCGTCAGCTCACCAAGCATTCCAGTTCCGACCCGGCAAGAATGTCCGTAGGTTGACACTTTATCGGAGATCAGTACATGGCCAGAGTCACTATAGCTCACGAAGAAACCCGCGCGTACACTTCCTCTTTGGTCGTTGTGGTCAACCGACATCGGCGAGCCGCGGAGACGCAGCGACCTTGCTTCGAGCTGGCCGACTGCCCAGACTGCCCGCGAAAAGTGAGCTGTCAGATATTTCAAAACTTTATCAACTAATCCCGCAGCGCGCATCCTCCTTTGGCCAATGGGCATCCGTCATGATGCCTGACGATGTAATACCACGTGACTGTGACGTGATTTTATTTTCCTACTGCCGCAAATGCGGGGAGCTGTGGAGGCCTGGCTGTGCTGCGATGCGAGCCACTGCACGTGATGCGCTTGGTGGCCGCCACTGTTAAGCCACGTGTCTCCGAAGACAAAAGAAAGGCGCGTTCGCAAGCGCGCGATCTGCGAGGGCGTCAGCGACGGCGACAAAATTTTCTCGCCTCGTCTTCTCGATGAACGATTCACATGCGAGCGGGAGCAGAAGCGATGGCGACAACTATACACTCTTGAAAACGAACTTCACCACATAGCACGCTCCGAGCCAACCATCATCCCGAATGACAACGTTCTCGCCCTAGCATTGTTGTAAACGGGAGGCGGAGCCTATTTTGTTGCCATTATGCACGGCAAAGAGTAAGCTCCGCCTCCCGTTTTCAACAAATCAGGGGTTAAGAACGTTGTCATCCGGGATCATGGTTAGCTAGGAGCGTGCTATGTGGTGAAGATCATTTCTAAGAGTGCACTCTTTTCAAAATGAACTTCACCGTATAGCACGCTCCTAGCCAACTATAATCTCGAATGATATCGTTATCTGCCCTGATTTGTTGAAAACGGGAGGCGTACGCCTTTTTTGTGACACTTATGCTGTTCATAATTGTCACAAAAAGGGCGTACGCCTCCCGTTTTCAACAAATCAGGGCAGATAACGATATCATTCGAGATGATGGTAGGCTAGGAGCGTGCTATGCGGTGAAGTTCATTTCTAAGAGTGTAGTGTCACTAAATAAGCTTCGCTTCAGAGTATCGACACTGAGGTCCAAGGGAGAGCAGGAGCGCCATCTTGTTTCCGTATCACGCCGGTACCATCCCCAGTTGATGATGAAAGACAGCTAACATAACGCTCCCTGTGGGATAGAGAGTTAGTGACTCTAGGATATAGAAAAGCGTGTATGATTGCTGTGCTATATTTCATGTATTGTCAACCGGAGCGTCCCGAGGTAGTCAGGGTGAGCTCACGGCCGTCAGCCTTGATGAGCTGCTTGCAAACGAAAGGAACATTTCACCCGCGCACGATAGATGGCATCATGCGCTAAAGTGCTCCTGAGCCATTTATAGGGAGAGTTTGGCCATTCTCTGATCTTTTGCCGCCTCGTGGGTGGAGCCTATTTTGACGTCAGAGTCATCGTTGCGCCGCCCAAAAAGACTGAATCCAAGCAGAATCCGCTTATCAGCCATCTGATGCGCGCCATAGTGATGCTGTCCGTCAGCTTTGTTGTCGCAATGAATGCAATCTACAGGAATAACCGGCTTATGACCCACAGCCGCCTCTGATAAGGGGGGTTTTGTTACCAAACTGAAAGAGTTCAAGGACGAAGGGCTTTCGAAGGACAATGTACGTACGTGTCTTCCCTCCTTGCATCGTAAACAACGATCAGCATCAATATGGCGTCGGCGACCGGCTGACAACGGGACAACAATGGGAGCACGGCGAGGGAGGTGGCTTAGCCGTGACGTCGCATGACGCGCTTCAAGTTAGGCTCCTCCTAATGGCCACACTCTCCCTATATACGGCTCTGAAGTGCGCGTGGCGCGGAAACAAGATGGCGCATGCTCGCTCTTGGAACTCAGTGTCGATACTCTGAACCGTAGCTTATTTAGTGACTTTAGCGACAACCAAGCCATTTGCGTGCGAGAAAGCTGCCATCGCTACCGCCTGCACAGACTTTCACGCCCTCGCTTCTTTTCTCTTACGTGGGAATCTTGCAATAGTCTCGTGTTTCTTGCAGCTCTACAACTTGAAATAGATAGCATTCCAAGAAGCATTGTTAGAAAGCAAGAACTTCGATTACCGACCCTTAGGGGGCAATAATACAGAGGGAAAAGTGGGATTGCTGGACAATACATGTCCAGGCGTCAGGAATGTGACATCTGGATACTGCAAATGTTGACGTTTTGTACATCCGTGTTTTCCTGTGTCCTATAAATAAGTTTCTGTGTGTGTTTGTTCAAGCTCGAGAGCAGACGGGGGACTTTTTTTCGCCGCTCGAGAGATATCCACAGTGCCAGTGTCTTCAGTTTTTTATTTTCCAAGGACCGGATATTTTGTAGTTTCCAACCGCGATGGCTGCCAAAGCTATATAGACACGCGTAGGTACTTCCACTTACTGCGCTTCTACTTTTAAAACAACAGGTATACGATGACATGAGATATGTTTGGTTGACATTTGATGTACCCTACTGTGGTCAGAACTCAGAAATGATACAGTAAGTGTAAAAAGATATGGACTAGCGTCGCTGTAGCGTCCTCTGGAACGGTTCACGCGAGAGAACGGGTGGCGACGATAACAATATTGAGATTTTTAAAGGGGCTATGAAGTGTATCAAGCTAGCTCGCCGACTGTGTCGGCTCCAAGCGGCGATTTTAACTTGTTGGCTGTGACACCTTTTGTATAGATGAATCTGATAGGTCCGTATCCTCACCACATACGGCACGCTGCTAGCCAACCATCATCTCCCAATGAAAACGTTCTCGCTCCTGATTTGCTGATAACCATAGGCGGAGCCTATTATGTACGGTATTATGGCTACAAAATAGGCTCCGCCTCCCGTTTTCAACCAATCAGGGACGAGAACGTTGTCATTCGGGATGATGTCTGGCAAGGAGCGCGCAATGTGGTGAAGTTCATTTTTAAGAGTGTACAGCAGAACGTTATGTGTACGTCCGCGTTGGCGAGTGATTGGGTGCTACAATTCTTCAGATGACGTAACAATGGATACGGGTATCTGGATGGCGGTACGTCTAGTCGCCCGTATCGGAAAAAAAAAAGTGCGTTTTTGTATTAACGCTGCGCACGTTATGAAGAAGTATTGAACAATAAATTGTAAATAGAATTACGAAGCGTACAAGAACAATATTGTACCTATTACACGCGTAACTAAATACCTGCAGGTAGGAGTTTTTACCTCCTTTAGGCTCGCGTAGGTGCCCGAAACGTCTCGCATAACGCTGTCGCTCTCGCAAGTCGCGTGCTTGGGAACGCGCCTTGAGCCTGCAGTGGCGCTTACACGCTGCGTCATGCGAATAAATCATGCCATATATGTAGGGAGTGACCTTTTCGGGTTAAACCCGATTCCGCCCGGTTATTCCCCACCGAACTGACGTCTGACCAATTCGGGTTAAACCCGATTTCTCCTCGAATTCCAGTCACTATGAAATCCTCAAGTGACGTCTCCACTGAAGACGAACAAAGGTCGCCACGAGTAACACATGTAAGAATGGGTCATTTACGTTCCTAGCAATACACCCATGTGTGCGAACACTGTCTATGCCTTCGGGGATTACCGCAGGAAGGTCACGATCCCGCAAAAAAAAAAAAACGACAAAAGAAACAAAGCAAAAAAGAGAGATTAGGAAAGGACTGAAATAGACAAGAGGAGAAACAAAAACACACGATAACACCGGAAGGCACAATTATCACTCGATTTCTCCCCGCATTACAGATTTAAAAATAGCGCCCGATTTTTACCCCCCGAACCTGAGAAAGGCATTTAACCCGAAAAAGTCACTCCCTACATATATGAGGCAATATGAGGCATATATGAGTTTTTAGCGTGCAGGAGCCGTGCCTCTTATCTTTATCTCCCATTATATTTTTTTCGCGCTCTTTGCAGGCTACTCGACCGCGAAACACGTCATGCAGGATCATAGATCAGAAGTCCTCCTCGTGCTCGACGTACCAGGTGAGTAGCCCATGTAAATATCGAGCTTTGGTAGATCGGATGGATAACGCTTCGGAAAACGTGATAATCCAATCGCCTTATCGCTCACAAAGTGGACCGCATCACGATGCTGCACCGTGATTTGATAGCTTCCTGGATCGTATATACATTTTCGTAGCTTGCTTCCGATCCACTAAATCTTCCTACCCAACCTGCACAATGTACTGAAGGTGCGAGTGCATATAGGAGTGAACGCCAGCGCAGCACAATGTACTGAAAGTAGAAGTGCATGGGGGTGACTGGCCGGTGCATTACTCAGTGTGCTGCTTTAATGCGGAGGGCTGTCCACGAAGAGAACCAGCCTCGATCTGGCCATCCATCCATATGCACCCGCACTTTCAGTGCATAGTGCACCTTGTGTCTATGTAATTCTCTACTACATAGTCTACCGCAACGTACAGGAGAAACTGAACGTATAGTGCCTTTATCAGACGAGGCAGAAGGCAGTAATGAAGAGAGATGCGTAAGAAAGTGTCCGTAAAAAGAAGTCTCATGATGAGGAACAGTTTTGATCGCGGACGTCCTAAAGAAAGGAGCAAAGAGCAGGGCAACGTTTAACTGACTCTATACTTTGAAACGCGTCCCATTCCTCCGAACCTTTGTGACTCTAATGTACTTTCAAGGTGAGATAGAGTACGACATAATAATACTGGAAGTGAAAAAAAAAAAAAAAAATAAAAAAACTTCTCTCGCGCGTTACTAATGGTTCGCTGCCCGATCAATACGGTCTGCGCGTACGGGAAAAAAGGTGCACCATTTCCGGACTCCCAGGCCATTTTAAAGCACGAATGAGACGACAGCCGCGCCTTTCAAAAGGGACTATTCTGACAGAAGGTCAGTCAGGTGTTTGTTAGCTTTCACTGAACTTTTCCTTTTCCAAGTAGGAAATGCCTTTCGCTATTCTATGTATGGCCCCTTTGGAATTATTGAATGCGGGTCAATGTACAGTGGTGTAACGCGCGCTCGCTACTGCTTTTTCTGCACTGCACTTCTGCCCTGCAGTGGAGCAAGCTTAACGACTGTTGCTGCCCCTCTTCGCGACCAGTGGAAAGGGTCTTTCTTCGAGCATTCGGAAGCGGCAGGGAGAATAATCAATACAAAGGCTGCAGTCGTCCTCTTTGCAAGAAGGAGTTCGCAGTAAATACGAGTGAAAGTTTGTGTAGCATAGCTTTTTTTCTTTTTAAAAATTTATTCTGAGATAGCAGCATGACGCAACCGAGTCTGTGTGTTGTACTTAAGAGGGCAGAGAGTTTGCGGAGCAAAGAGAGTTTGCAGTTCCTGTTCTGTCACGAGTCTTCTAGACGGAGAAGAGGAAATGTACGAAGGGTAATTGAATAATCCATATAATCTATATTATAGATTTTCTGTACGCGGTGTCCGAACTAACATTCATGGAGATTAAAAGAAAAGATGACGTGCTCTACGCATGCGTTTACACGAACGTGCCCCATTAGGGAGAATTTGGTTGCCATGGCAGTCGTACCGCGCCGCATCAGTGAGCAGCGGTTTGTTCCCTGCTTAACCACCTTATCCAATCGTATTCAAATCTTCCATCTTCTTAAATTACCAGCAACGACGTCGGACGGATCGCGGATTAGACCCGCGGATTTGAAACCGTCGACAAAGACAGGCTTATCTCTGAACTATTGATGTGTGTAGATTGTCTAATCCCCCGGACACGCGAGCAGGCTAAGACTCCTTTGAAGTAGAATTCCTTGTTGAAAGGAGTTTTCTTCGTCGGCACAATGGACGTCGACACGAGGCTCATCATTATTCAGACTAAGGTTTCTTCACGGGCACCATAAAAATACAAATTGAACTGCATTGAATCATTATATTTTCGCCAAAACACCAAGGGCAATGGGGTAGATAGTATCGCGTGCGGCGATGAAACACACCGATGGCCATCATCGCAATAAAGTTGTTGCTGTTATCGACACACGGCACTGCCGTTTCTGTCAGCGCACGTCGCCAGATATGTGGCGCTAGCTGTTCGGACGGAAACTGGAGAGCAGTATATACGTCACGCATACAAGCGCAGGCAATATCTGACTGCTATTTACAGATGTTTACATATGAGCTTAACATTAAAGGTCTGAATAGCAGTGCAAGCATTCAATTCAACTAGTTCCGTGGGCGTATCTCATAGAGGAGTTTATAATTAATGTGAGTCCCGGCATCGTGGGCGAAGACTCGTGGATATCGACTATACCTTTCTACGAGGGGGCGGCGGGGGGGGGGGGGTATGTTTAAAAGAAAGAAAAAAAAAAGGAAATATCAGCCAGGCTAATGCCGGCTTGCTATTCCAAAAAAAAAAAAGAAAGAAACTAAATAAACACAAGGGTATTGAATTCCAAGTTGATCGTATACGGCGTGACGATGGTCTTGCATTCTGAAAAGAGAACTTCACCGCATGGCACGCAGTGCCCCAATCATTGCCACGAATGATACGGTTATCGCTTCTCATTCGAAGAAGGAGGGGGAGTACGCCTTTCTGCGTTAATTTCACACAAAAAGGCTGTTTTAGAATGTATGCCAAGGAAGCTATTTTAGCGATTAATAAAACGTTTAAACGAATGCATTTCAGTTGTTCTTCAGCCGCAACTCATCGGGTGCCCTGAATTTAGTGTATTTTCAGTTGCAGATTAAAGACAACCGATCTCCCCTTGCGGAAAAGGCCAGCACTCAAAAGCAGATTCCGTCAGTGCACTCTTAAAAATGAACTTCACCGCATAGCACGCTCCTAGCCAACCATAATCTCGAATGATATCGTTATCTGCCCTGATTTGTTGAAAACGGGAGGCGTACGCCTTTTTTGTGACACTTACGCTGTTCATAATTGTCACAAAAAAGACGTACGCCTACCGTTTTCAACAAATCAGGGCAGATAACGATATCATTCGAGATTACGGTTGGCTAGGAGCGTGCTATGCGGTGAAGTTCATTTTTAAGAGTGTAGAGTTCTTTATTCAGTACACTCTTAAAAATGAACTTCACCACATAGCACGCTCCTAGCCAACCTTCACCCCGAATGACAACGTTCTCGCCCCTGATTTGTTGAAAACGGGAGGACGAGCCTATTTTGTGCCGTGCATAATGGCACAAAATAGGCTCCTCCTCCCGTTTTCAACAAATCTAGGGCGAGAACGTTGTCATTCGGGGCGATGGTTGGCTAGGAGCGTGCTATGTGGTGAAGTTCATTTTTAAGAGTGTAAGGCTTTCTGGGCACACAGTCATTGCTGTAGTCCAGACTCGACGTCTATTCGTACGCAAATAGCGTGATTTCAGACACACAGCTGTAGCCTGTATTGCTTTGTCTTATTTCTTTGGTCACATCTGATTCCAGCCCGGAAAGTTTAATTCCACTGTCCACTTTCTCATCAACACATACATTCCATGAAAACAGCCGTCTCTCCGCTGGAGAAACACATGGGCGCGTATCGCCACGGACAACACCAATTTTTTCTTTAGGCGCGTGTCTCCAACTTTGAGGAGCGAAACTGCCTAAACCAACCCCGTAAGCACGCACTTGCTCGCAAGGCACCATTTCCACCAGCTGACGTTTAACGTTATCGCCTTCAATGCTGCTGTAACGCTAACGCGCTGGATAACGCTTCACTCGCTCTCGGACGCCGAATACCGGGAAGTTTATATTAAATTTCCCCCTCCTCCTCTGTCTCTCGTTGTCGCTGTTCATGTTGCTGTTCCTGCCGGTGTCGCCACCATGCGGTAGACGTGTACAGGCTCGTAATTTTTACTCGGTATAGTTTGTTGCTCCGGGGGGTCGATTCACCATGCGTGAGAGCTCGTCGAAAGGGGCGATTTTCGTTTTTCTTCTAATTTTTTTTTTTGCCGCCAGGGGAGAAATGGGCGCCACGGTCGTGTTTTGTGTGGCGGGAAACTAAGGAAACGGACCGCGCAACTTTTATTTGCTACCTGTGTACACGGTTATAGCTACGATATAGTTTTGTTGCCTTGGTAACACTGGGCGGCTTCGAATGTCGCTACCCTTTCCACGCTACTCTCTCCTCGCTTGCCTTTCCGTCTATGCTGGGATCTTCTGACTCACTTGGGCACGGAGCATTTGGGCATCTGGTAGCAACGGGATTGTGCATCGTATGTTGAACTTGCGTTCATTTTTATTGAGCTGTGGTCAGCCCATTGAGCTTCTGATATCAGGGATACAAAGTCGAGGCGAGCGAGATGAAAAGAGGCTCTTTACCAATTAGTTACGGTTAAAGCTGCTTTATGGAAGACTTGCTGACGGCCAGTCTACAAAAGATAGTTTAATAGAACCGAGAACACAAATGGAGATTACCGGCCCCGAATTGCGGTAAACTCAATGTATTTTTTTTTCTAGAACACGTAATGTTTTTACTTAAAAGTCTCCGACTTCAGTAACCCGGACTGTTTAAATGGAGTCACGTCATCTTCCGTTTACTAAAGCTGGAACATGCGACACTTGTTGACATGTGACATCGGAACATGTGACCCTACAAGCTGCGCACCCTGTGAATGAGTGGGAGGCGCTTAAATTCTTTAAATAAAAATTCAAATGTGTTTCGTAAAAAAACATAACTTCTAAAGCAGGGTGCTGTCGGCATTCAAATGGGTACTACCCGTTTTGGGACCTTCAGTGGACACCTTCTGGAGAAAAATCAGCCACCGAAGCGGGTTATTTGTTGCGCTAATTAATTGGTTTCGGTTTACATATTTTTTATATATTTCGCGGCTGATCGCGGTGAAGCGCAAAAGGACGCTCTTCCACTCCCTTATCCACCAATGAATTACATGTTCTTGAGCTTACTTCGCAATGGGGAGTGCTGGAGAAAAAATGGAAAGCATGTGACATCAAGGTATACTATGTGATTAACTGTGTTTCGTTCGTGCGATTATAACAGATAAAGGGAGCATATCAGTCAGATAAGCGGAGTGGAGACTGGCGTAGCCTGTCTGACGCTGTCACTTTTCCTTCAGCACTCCACGTTGCGAAGTAAGCTCAAGAGCACGTAATTCATTGGTGGATAAGGGAGTGGACAAGCGTTTGTTTGCCCATCACCGTGAGCAGCCGCGACAAAAATATCTAAAACGAAACCAATTAATTACTGCAACAAATGACCCACTTCGGTGGCAGATTTTTCTCTAGAAGGTGCTCACCGAAGATCCCAAAACGGGGAGTACCCATTTTAATGCCAACGGCGCCCTGCTTTAGAAGTTATGTTTTTTCACAAAACTCATTTTAATTTTTATTTAAATAATGAGCGCATCCCACTCATTCACACGGTGCGCAGCTTGTAGGTGGTATCGGACAGATACTTTTAAAAAAGAACGTTCTTTGATTGGTGCACCCGTTCGCGAATTATTTAGCCCGGGGATTTAACGGAGACACCCTGTATATGTATCAATTTTTACCTCTATTAGAAGTGACCGTTTTAAGAGCGTACCCTTAATGCCCGGTGATGATGACAATGAGCAAATAATGAAGGTTGGGATAAAAAGCGCCGTGGATTGCGCAATTTATGGAACGGAGAAGAAAAGCGGCAAAGTAGATTTCTCCAAGTCATCCACAGTGCCCAATTCACTGCACGTAACGAGTCAAACGCTTAAATAAGTCGACACGCAGGAACCATTTCGTAGCGCACGATTCTCGTTTACGCACTCTTTTCCAACGTCAGATCATTCGCAGCTAACGACATTGTCTTGTCAGCGCTCCTTAACTTATATACCGTTTTGATGCAGCGCCGTTTACGTGGGGAGGCAAAAAGAGGCACGTCACGCGAAGTGTGCAAGAGTGGTTGCTGAAATTTGGATAGTTCAACACTATCGAAGAGCGCAAGTGACAGATTGAAGCACCGACCCCCTGATTCTCCCTTTTTGGAGAACTTGGGGAAAAGAGCCACCTCAGACATTACCGAAGACCTCGACGTTACTCAGCACTGACAGTCAGGTTCGCGAAAGGAATCTACAGAGACAAAAAAGGAAGGAACAGCACAACCAGACGGAGACGGATAATGAATGAGACGGCGACATAGAACGATAGGAAGAGAGAAAAGCAGAGGTAGTAATTACCGAGACAAGAACGGACAGTGACTTAGAAGCGACAGCGTCACCGAGGTATCTGTTCCTTATACAATCGAAGAAGCGATGTCTCTTTCACTTTGTCACTACACCTTTCGTGCCCCTCGCTCGGTCGATGCCGAGATGCCCGAGGCAGTTCGTGCAGCGCAACCATATTGCAGTCCTCCATACTTGCATATATTTCTACAGCTACGCACGCAGGTGCGTGCTTCTTCGTTGGCGAGTGAATGTTTCTTTTGTGTTACGCACGCTTTTGGTACGCTTTACTTTGGAAGTACTCAGTTGGAATACGGGAAGCGTGCAAGCTGTACGCCAAGTGAATGTGGATGGAGTCCATGGACGCATTGTGTATACCGGCACGCTAAGTCTGCGTTGATGGAGAACTGAATATTGTGCACGAGAGAACTGATGTTCTGAGGCTGGGACAACATCGAAAGGACAATTACATACAAAGCCTCAAATTGCCTATGAAATTAACGATGAAAGATGAAAGTCACTGAAAACGTTAGCCAGCTATAGGACTCGAACCCACATCTTCTGGATTGCCGGTCCAGGGCTCTACCAATTGAGCTAAGCTAACACACCTCCCCAGTGACTTCCATGGCAATCCAGAAGATGTGGGTTCGAGTCCTATAGCTGTAGTGGCCAACACCGAATGACAACGTTCTCTCCCTTGATTTGATGAAAAGGGCGTACGCCCCCCCCCCCTTCCGTTTTCAGCAAATCAGGGCCTTCAGGAGGAGGGAACGATATCACTCGGGATGATGGTTGGCTAGGAGCGTGCTACGTGAACAACAACAACAACAATTATATTCTGACGTGAAGTTCATTTTTAAGAGTGCACTTTTCTAAGTGAACCGTCTAACCATTTCTCAAGTACTTCAAACGCTAAGATTTTGACAGGCGCGTCCACGAAGAATGCAAACATAATCGTATATACCATCCGTAAAGAACGTCGGAGTGCTATAGTGAGCAATAATTAAGCGTGATGAGACTACACTGAAGACGTCCTCTTCGAAGGAGGTAAGACAACTATTGTTCATTTTCATGCAACGAATTCATTATTTAATTCGTCGGAGCTGAATTAAAAAAAAGAAAAGGAAAAAGGGGAAGAAAGCGGCAGCCAAGCCATTCTGCTTGATTTATGATTCATGAAGGACGAAAAAGAAGCGGGACAGTGAACGTTTTCAGAACGCGACGGTTCATCCGACAATTTGTTAAAAGAAAAAAAAGTACCGTTATGGAATGGTTAGGAAGGGAAATACGCTTCTGGCACGCGCTGTAATTCTCTACAGCGGTGCGTGCGGGAGCCAGGCTGTGATTTACGAATGGAGGTAAAGAAATGCGACGAAGATACGCGGTTATAAAACACTGCGGTAGGAAAAAAAAAAAAAAAGAAGCGAGAAATGGTTGTTGTATAAGATGATACAAATCGGTGAGCTGAGTTTATGATGCTGTAGCCGAGGGATGGAAAATATTGAAGGCGAAGGTTGCGCCAATAGTAAATTCTGAATTCGTGCCCTTTCGAAAGGCGCAGGGAATGACGTTCCAATATGGAATGGAATGCGAAATAGGAGAAGTCTGCTCTAGATCGTCAGACAGGGTGGACTGGTTTCTACGCTTTTTTTTTTCTTCTTTTTTTGTCTCGTTTGAGGCGGATGTGGCCAGTGCGCTCCGTGAAGCCGTCCCAGGAGGCACACCGCCGGCATTTCTTGCACTCGTTCCTATTATTGTTTGAGGAGTCGTTTCGCGTGGGACAGCCGTAATACCGCGCATGCGGCTCGCCGATATATGCGGCTACCGTACATACAGCGCCTGTACATAATCGTAAAGTTGCTGATGCCTTTAAACTATAAATAGCCTCGTGCTCGAAAGCTCGTACCATAGTAAATCTACAATCGTCTTCAGTGCTTTTGTTTTTGTGTTTAACATGGTATGAGTAATAAACTAACTAATATGTGTTTTTGTCCCAAACGTCGCCACACCAGCACTGGGCGGATGTCTCGGCCTTCTTGGGCCATCATCAGCAGTGCGCAGGTGGACAACGTTTGAGCGGGTGGCGCCAGAAGGTGCGCCATTTTTGTGGCACTGTGCAGTTCATAATTGCCGCAAAAATGGTGTACGTCCCCCGTTTTCATGAAATCAAGAAAGAGAACGTTGTCGTTCGGGATTATGGTTGGCTAGGAGCGTGCCACGCGGAGAAGCTCTGTTTTTAGAGCGTGAAAGCCCAGTGCAAAGCTAGTGAATTATTTGGAGAAGAAAAGTAGCCGAAGCTCTTTGGCTGCACGTAGAACACATGTTTATAAGTCCCGGGACTTATAAACACACGTTCTACGTGCAGCCAAAGAGCTTCGGCTACTTTTCTTCCCTAAACTAACTGTAAGTCACATCCTGTACTGAGGTACGGACTTCGGCTTCTGCATTCCGCCGAAAAAAAAAAAAAAACGGAAAGAATGAAGACCAGCTGGTGCATAACGATTAAAGCAGAAAAACGAGAAACCCTCGGTTTTTGTCTTTTAATCTTCATTTAGTCTTTTAGTCATTCATTTAGTCATTTAGTAGTTTTTCTCTCCCTGCTTTCTTCATTTTGACTCGCGAACCGTTGCCTTCTTCCCGATGTGCACACCTGTACCGGAAAGCAGCTTCACCATTTATCACAACCCCTTGCAACGTCGCCACCGCATTACGGCCGCTCGCATAAACAGGCGGGAAACTTCTCCTGACTGCACTACGCCAGTGCAGCGAAAGTACGCTCTACAGGAGACCCCAAGCGGACGCGCAGTTTGTCTACCTTCCAAGTCCCCCAAACTCACCTCGGAAAAGCGTGCAACGAAGAAGGCCGCCATTAGATACCCCACTGTTGCCGTTCCGGATCACTTCAGCGCGCTAAGTTTAGCGGCAAAATGTTTTTTGTTGTTTCTGCGAATGAATCTAGTCTTTATATGTCCAAATAAAACGCGTATAACAACTTTCTCTGTCGTGTTTCACTTTTTGGTCCCGTTTTTAAACGTGTTGAGCGATCGGAAGGATCTAGTGCACGGCTGCGTGCATCACATAGCGTACCTGTCGTGCCAGGCGCCGCAGGCGCTGCAGTCGTCCATTTCTCCTTTGGTGATTTGGCCTGGCTTGGATTGTGCTTCAACTGGATCTTTAGCGCGCTAGAATCCACGCAAGCCAACGTCTGGTAACAGTGGGGTATCTAAGGGCGGCCTCCGGCATTGCACGCATCGGGATAGGAACAAATACATGGGAAAATGGCGACCTTGGGGGACCTGCCTTCACTGACCATTTGCGAAACGGGTTCTACAGGGTTCCCCCAAGATAAACTTCGGGGTTTGTAACAAAGATAAAACAAATTAGAACAGTGTCGGAAAACCAAAGTAGATGTTAGAAGACGTATTATGCCCCAAAATTTTATGTCGATATTTCCGCTTGGTCCGTTTCTCTACGGATAAATTGAAAAAATTAAAAAATCGCCGCTGCCTAAACGGCTATACCTGTGTTTCAGCTTTTTTCCCTCAGATGGCAGCGTTGCAGAGTACGATTTTGCATTCAGTTCCACTTGTTCAGGTTTCGATGTCGTCTGCAACGCCGCGTTCGACCGTTTCGCCCTCTGACGGAAAGGAGCTGAAACACAGGCATGGCCGACTAGGCAGCGGCGGTTTTCTAATTTTCACGATTTATCCGCAGATGAACGGACGAAGTGGCAGTATCGACATAAAATTTTGGGGCATAATTATTCGTCCTCTAACATCTCCTTTAACTTTCCGACACTGCTCTTATTTGTTTTATCTTCGTTACAAACCCCGAAGTTTATCTTGGCGAACCCTCTACATTAACAAGTGAGTCGCAGATATACGGCAGTGTACAACTGTTTAAATGTTCACTCCTGCGGAAACGACAACGAATAGCAACAATAAAAAAGAAGCTTCCAAAAGCGCAATATTGAAGAACAGTCATATCGCTGGCATTTCGGCATTGTCGTGGTATAGAAAGAGAGACTGCGAAAACGAAAACGACTGCTCATTCAATAATACACGTTCATTCAATAATACATATTCGTGATTACAGATTATTACGTTTCACAAATCAGGAATGATAACGTTTTGCATTCGCCGTACTGCGCGGTTAAGTTTTTTTTTTTTTTTTTTAGGCGTGCATTAGCCTGACGGAGCAGAAATCATCCTGTAGCGAAAGTAGCTTCCGTTACGAAAGAAGGCTTTCTTTGGAAGGAAGTCAAAAGCAAAATTCTCTCTGCCGCTTGAAGAGGCGGTTCTCGCGCAACGCTAGTCATCTCCTCCAATGCAACTTCGTTTTCACATCATTGTCGTTCGCAGCAAGAAATACCTGCACGCATGCATGACGGCAGTATATAGGGATCAACTTTGCGCATTCATGCGCTATGGAATAGAGCCGCGTTATCTATAAACATTACCGGAGAAAGCGACGTTAAGTGGGCTTTGCGAACCCCCGTGCGAAAGCAGGCGCGTTGTGTCAACACGTTTCCTGTTCCAATGTCGAAACAGGTATATAGGCGCAGGGATGGCTGCGTCTGGCTTATGGGGAATGGTGTTTTATTGATTCCTTCCTAGTTCTACGAACAACGAGCATAGATTATGGATAGGATGGCGGAGACGCAGGCAAGCTAGTGGACGAG
Source organism: Ornithodoros turicata (assembly GCF_037126465.1). Lineage (NCBI taxonomy): Eukaryota > Metazoa > Arthropoda > Arachnida > Ixodida > Argasidae > Ornithodoros > Ornithodoros turicata. The sequence goes on along the minus strand of NC_088206.1, from coordinate 7,037,689 downwards.
AATAGAGATGCAACATTTCCGGAAAATTTGAATCGCTCGAAAAAAACGCTCTGCTGTTGAGAGGCTCCTTCAAAGGAATGTTGACTTCTGTAAGAGTTAGAATCTGAAACTTTTTCAGTGACTGCGAGATATGCAAATTAAACGCTTCTGAATGCGTCTGGCGTGAGACGTTGGAAATAGCCCACGCATTGAATGGACTCATCGTGACAAATGTATTGGGAGACCTGATTAAAGGAATAAAGGAATAGAAATAGAAAAAAAAAATGGAAGCGTATATACCGGGTGTTTCAGTTAAATCCCTGGGCTAAATAATTCGCGAAGGGGTGCACCAATCCACGAACTTTCCTTTTTACAAGTATCTGTCCGATACCACCTACAAGCTGCACAACCGTGTGAATGAGTGAGAGGCGCTCATTATTAAAATAAAAATGCAAATGAGTTTCATAAAAAAGCGTAACTTCTAAAGCAGGGCGCTGTCGGCATTAAAATGGGTACTACCCCTTTTGGGACCTTCAGTGGACACCTTTCTAGACCCCTAGCTATGGGGAGGTTTTCCACTCTAGGAGTGGAAAACCTCCCCACTTCATCATCACAATATATATGTTGTTGTTGTTGTTGTTTCAGAGAAAAATCTTCCACCGAAGCGGATCATTTGTTGCAGTAAGTAATTGGTTTCGGTTTACGTAGTTTCGTCGCGGCTGGTCGCGGCGAAGCGCAAAAGGACGCTCTTTCACTCCCTTATCCATCAATGAATGACGTCCTTACATCAATGAATTACACCAATGAAATACGCCCTTTTCCGCTTCACCGCAAAAGGACGCTCTTCCACTCCCATGTTCACCAATGAATTACGTCCTTTTGCACTTCGCCGCGACCAGCCAGGACAAAAATATGTAAACCGAAACCAATTAATTAGTGCAACAAATGACCCGCTTTGGTGGCAGATTTTTCTCTTAAAAGGTGTCCACTGAAGGTCCTAAAAGGTGTAGTACGTATTTTAATGCCGACGGCGCCTTGCTTTCGAAGTTACGTTTTTTTCACGAAACTCATTTGAATTTTTATTTAAATAATGAGCGCCTCCCACTCATTCACACGGTGCGCAGGTTGTAGGCGCTATCAGACAGATACTTGTACAAAAGAAAGTTCTTCGATTGGTGCACCTGTTCGCGAATTGTTTAGCCCGAGGATTTAACTGAGACACCCGGTATAGGAGAGAAGTTGAGAGTCCCGTTCGCACGGTAAACTCGCACGCTCTTTTTGACTTCTGTTTGGTTACTTTTCCAGGCCAAGCAACTAACAAGTCAAAACTTGAGTAATTGGTTACGACAAGCAGTGACTAAAATTTTTGGACCTTTCGAGTTGGGACCTCTCCGTATTATTTTTAGTCCGTCCAACTCCAACTCCAAAATTTTTGGGTGAGGCATTCTACTGCATCACCTTGTTCTAAACACACTGGTGTGCATCGCTGAAAATCATGTCTCCTTAAGCAAATATGTTCCCCAAACGTGCAACGACATCGATTTTTTTTTTTGTTCGCATTCCATACGATTCTCCCCGGCCTAGTCCGAAAAATCAACCTAATTTCTTCTTGCTCATCCCAAGCAGAGCTTCTTTTACTCTAGGAAAAGCCTAATTAGGCATCCCGTTCTTTCGAATTCTTCACTGCATGGACGGCAAGAAGCACAACGGAACGCAGTAGGATAACCCGGGGGTATTTTCGCTCCAAACACTCTACGATGATTGAGTGCCTGTGACGCCGCAGTTTCGAATTTGTATGCTGTAGACGGCGCTGCGCTCGAGCCCGGGGCGCCAATCAGCGCTAGAAGGGAACAAAGTACTCCAGCACTTTTTAACCCCTTCATGTTCCTTATCTTACGAGTATATTTCCAGTCTCGTCCTCGTTCTTTGTTCCGATTAGTTTCGTTGTTTTTTGATGTCCCCTAGATCAGCGTTCGCGCCTCTATGACCTGCAACCTCACCGCGGGTGTTCCAGGATTTTCGGCTCAAGATCTAGACGCAGAAAGGAGATATGTAGGGGTATTAGGTTTTGCTTTCGATCTTCTTATCGAGCTTGCACTGCTCCCGGTGAATTTCAAGTGCGTGTCGCTATTGTGTGGGGAGCAGGGTCATAGTTTTTTTTTTTTTTTTTTGCTTTCTTTGTAAGCGACTGTGCAGGTTCTGTGGGTATGTGCGTCATTGCGTCGAAGAAATATAGCCGTATATAGATCGACGTATACTTGTGGTTGCCCTCTGGGCGGAAGAAGGGCTTCTTTTCATAATATATTTTTTATATACCCGCACAGGATCCAGACAGCACTGCTGGTGGCAATGCTGTCTAGAACGCAACTCGTTTAGAAGAAAAAAAAAAAGCGTATTGCCTTACGGGGCCATAGCAGTCTCTGTATATAGGGTCACGGCCACATAACAGAAAGGAGCCTCAACAACAGAGAAATGCTCTTCTTATTTTCTGCCTCCTTCCTTTGTTTGCTAGAGCAGCACTTTATTTTAATGATAATGATTGTGGTGTTTCTTCGTGACAGGTGATACTCTACTCTTTTGCTCGTGGTGATGTAGAATACGTGAAGGAGGCATCGCCGTGAGTGTCGCAGTCATACATTTTTTTTTGTATATACCGGGTGCTCGTGTCTTGTTCTATCTCGGTATATCTCTTCGCACCACGAGTTCTTTATTTTTTCCAGTCTGCGAGTTGGATTTCGCCGCTGAACAAATCCGATATGCAATAATCACACGGCGTACGGCATATGGCATATATCTTGGGACTGCCAGATGACGTCCACACACGATTGATAATATATTGAGAAGTACGTGACATTAACCGAAGCACAACACGCAGCGAGAGGTCTAACCTGTGGATTATGAGTCCCCATTTGTTTTTCTTGTTCCTGTCGTCATCACCATGAACAATGGATTACGAGAACGTGTTGGTGGAGAGGGATCGTGGGGACTCTCTGGCTCGTTATGCAGGGTGTTTATTTTATTTTTATCATTTACAGATTTTTTAGAAAAAAAAATTGTGAGAACAGCATAAAAATGTCGCTTTTGCAGTTGAGCTCTACCGAGAGGCAGACATCCTCTCGAAGAAAGTATGTAACTATAACGTGACTAATTACATAAATTCATTAATTAACTCTTTGATTAGGAGATGTGGGGCAAAAGCGATCGAGATAGCAGAATGAGAGACGATCCTCGTTGAAAGACATTCCACGTTTCAAAAATCCTGAAACACGCACACGTGCGTCAAAATATCCATCCTCGAATTTTGATACGCAAATGAGCCGAAACCGAAACCGCGGCGACCGGGAGCGCAGGGAGCACACAGCGCTCATTTACACGTCAGAGGGCCACGTGACTTGGAGCGATGGAGGTGATTGGAGTAGGTTCCGCTCTGCTGCCCAGCGCTCCTACGTGAGGCCGACAGCGGCAAGCCCTTTCACCACACACCACCACCACCACCACCACCACCTGAGGCGCGATGTTTCGGTTTCGGCTCATTTGCATAACGAAAGTCAGCGATGGATATTTCACGGCACGCGCTCTTTTCTAGAATTTAAAAAGACGGAACGACTCCCAAGGAGGACAGTCTCTCATTCTGCTATCTCGCTTTTGCCTCAAATCTCCTAATTAAAGAATTAATGAATGAATTTTAGGTAATTAGTCATCTTGTAGTTGCCTGCTTTCTTCGAGAGGATGTCCGCCTGGCCGTATAACTGAACTGCAAAAGCGATATTTATGCTGTTCTCATAACTTTTTTTAATTAAAAATCTGTATAGGATAAAAATAAACACCCTGTATAGGAGGCCTTTGAGGCAAACCTGAATGAAACGACAAAGTAAAGAGCAGCGAACAATTGAACCTCTGTATGCAATAACGGGATAAGTTGACTTATCCCCTTTTTTACTATTTTTGTTGCAATGACATCCACATACCAGTATGTATATACGTGCCAAATAAAATTTAGGACTGTATTGCAATTTATTGGCCGACTACAGGAGGGTAAGAAACGGGAAATGCATGTGTGTCAATGGGATGGACAGTCAGATCAGGCCCATTTTCCCGGTTTGGGATTTTCCGACTTATCCCATTATTGCGTGCAGAGGTTCAATTTTGGAGCAATATATACATACACACACAAAAAAGAAAAGAAAAAGAAATTCGTAACTAAACTGTATTGGTGGAATGCGTTCGCAATGGGATCGTGTAAGGCAAACTTCGAAGGCGTACATTTCATAAAAAGTTTTCCTCTATAAAGCGAGGATGAACTTTTTTTCTCCTTTAGCACTCTTTTCAGCGCAAAACGAACGGTTCAAGTCATGCCCTGGCAGCAAACCCAACTTCCCCATTACGTGGAGTCGCGGAACTCCGAGGCGCGTAGTCCTCTTTTCGCTGCAGCAACTCCTTTTGCTGCTGAACCGGAAATCCACATGGAAACATTTTTGCAGGGCTTTACGATGCTCCCATCCAGGTAGACAGATCGTAACCTTCTATACTGCGATAAACCGGCGAGACGTAAAGGGTCCTCGTTACGGTCGTACAGCAAAATGCTCCAAGAACTGCGCACCGTGTTAATGAGTGGGAGGCGCTCATTATTTAAATAAAAATTCAAACCAGTTTCGTGAAAAAAACATAACTTCTAAAGCAAGGCGCTGTCGGCATTAAAATGATTACGACCCCTTTTGGGAACTTCAGAGGACGCCTTTCAGAGAATAATCTGCCAGCAAAGCTGCGGTCATTTGTTGCAGTAATTAATTGGTTTCGGTTTATATAATTGTGTCGCGGTTGGTCGCGGTGAAGCGCCAAAAGGACGCTCTTTCACTCATTTATCCACCAATGAATTACGTCCTTACACCAATGAATTACACCAATGGATTACGTCCGTTTGCGCTTCGCCGCGGCCAGCCGCGACAAAAATACGTAAACCGAAATCAATTAATTACTGCAACAAATGAGCAGCTTCGGTGGGAGGTTCTTCTCTAAAAGGTGTCCACTGAAGGTCCCAAAAGGAGTAGTACCCATTTTAATGCCCACGACGCCCTGCTTTAGAAGTTACGTTTTTTTCACGAAACTCATTTGAATTTTTTATTTAAATAATGAGCGCCTCCCACTCATTCACACGGTGCGCAGGTTGTAGGCGGCATCGGACAGATAGTTGTAAAAAAGAAAGTTTCTTCGATTGGTGCACCGGTTCGCGAATTGTTGAGCACGGGGATTTAACTGAGACACCCTGTATACCATACTTCGCACTGTGAATGTGAATATCATACAAAAGCATGTGTCAGCGTTTGTTTAGCTTTTGTTTGGGGCCCCGTACTGTCGCTTTAAGTGAAGTTTATCGGCAACGAGGGCATTGAGTTACCTGAAGTGGTGCTGAATTATCACGCACTGGAGTGAGTCTATAGGGGCAACAAGGCACACGAACAAGGTCTCAAACACAGCCGAGAGGTTTATTTCACAGTCGACTATAAGAAGTCAAGCAGGTCAGGAAGGGACAGCCATCAACTTCCCCAATGTCCAATTCTTATAGCGATTTTCGTGCACCTCTGTTCTTGCGAAAATATTTATCGATGATTTGTTCTTAGCGCATCTGTTATTGGCGTTGCTATCTTCGTTTTCACAGAGAACGCCCACGTATTGATAGTTGCCATCTTTCATATTTAAACGCTTTGACAGGTTATCTTTCCTTACGAGCTGTCAAAACGTTTCAACCCTTCGACAGCTTATCTTTCCGTTCGATTTTTTTGTGACCCACCTCTCTTTGCGTATACTGTTTTTTTTTGTTTTGCCTTATACCGTAATCCTCCTCTCCCCCTTACCTTTCCCTTACCCCACAATCCCTAATCGACTTTTTGTCTTCTTTTGGATAACACTTTTCAGTAACCACACGTTGTCAGTACCTCTGATGTATCCACGCAAATAAGCACCTTCGCTGTAACGACTAGCGTGTGCCGCGGAATATTTCCGAATGTTTTACTACTATACTTCTTCCAGTTTCTTCTTCTCGTGCGGCGAAACACTTCCTCTCATCATCATCATCATCATCATAATCTATTTGTTGTTCTCCTCGCGCCGTTATTTCGACGTAGTTTTGTTTCCATCTGTAATCGCGCTGGCGCACTTGCATTTCAAATATTTTATAAGCTCCGGGGTGATGAGCTTCGAAGCAGAATATTATAACTTTCTAAGTAGAAGAATTTAACAGTTAGGCACAGACTTGTACGTAACGGGTAACGGGTAATTGCGTTACTAGTAATCAATTACTTTTTTGAGTAATTTGTAACGTAATCGATTACTTTTGGGGCCCAGTAATTTTTTGAGTAATTCAATTACAATTTTCAGTAATCAATTACCAAGTAATCGATTACTTGGAAACTAAAGAATCAACATTGTTCGGGACGACGCACACACACATATATGGGATGATTCACCGCCGCGAGATGACAAAACCAACTGCCCTCTGCAAGTTCGGTGCAAGGCAGCTGTCTTATCTCTAGGGCTTTTCCCGCAACAATTACTTACCCGAGGACCCCGAGGTCAATTGCCACAGTGTTCCGCACGTGTAGTGTATTTTTGAGTCCACTGTCCTCTCCCCATTCATGTGTACTATCTATCCGTAACCCGGCCTGTATGCAGTAAGTTGGACTGTAGGTTGTACCGTGAACCTGATGAGTCATTTGTGGGAGTTCCAGTTGGGACTCTTTTCACAGAACTCTCAAAACTCTCAACCTCTGGACACATTTTTCACAGAACTCTCGACCCCGATAACCCTTTTTTTTTGTGGATATCTTTCTTTCTATATCTTTTTTTCTAGCTTTTTTTTATATCGTTTTCTCAGATATCGAAAGTAATTGGCAAAGTAACGCGTTACTTTTCAAGGCGTTACTTCATTACTTTTTCCGGCAAGTAATTTGTAACGGTAAAAAATTACTTTTTCGTACAAGGTAACGGTAACGGTAATCAATTACTTTTTTTTAGTAACGTGTACAAGTCTGGGTACAGAGTGTCTGGTTACGGCGCAGGCTCGTAGTTCTTGCAACGGACGGCGTTACTTAGAAATCATCCCACTACGTATATTCTAGTGGAGGTGTGAGGCGCGCTTCTGTCGGTCGCATCGACACACTCGATCCATTTATTTTGCGTGCAGCAACACACGAATGTAAAGTACCAGGTCCTCCGGACAGCGACCAAACTCCCAGGATATTCCATCTTCCTTAAGCGACGTCGTTGAAGGTGTGAATTATATTCTCCCGCTGCATTATTTGTGTTGCGAGAAGTGTGTGTGTAGAGTTTTGTCACATATTAATGCTTCCGCGATCGATGCGACACACTTTCACGTGCACGAGAACCGTTATCTATGTATTGTCCTCTCGTCGGAGCACGCCATGTTTTACGATGGCCTGAATTGGAGCAGTCTTTAATGCATAATCCATTAATATGCGTTACGTATAAGCGATACGAAAAGTACAAGTATCGCATCCGATATTCGAGAGTTTTAGTACACCGTGCGCTATCGCCTTTGCGTACGTGAGGGATAGCGCTGATGGTTCTGCACACGCCCATAACATATACAGAGCTTCGCGCAGTGCGCACAACCACCAACGCTATCTGTTACGTACGCTATCGCCTTAGCGTATCATCTACTGGAGCCCGGCACGGGCCTGGGCCCCCGACCCGGCCCGCGGGCTGAGCCGGGCTTCTTATTGGCTGTGTGCTCCGGGCCGGGCCCGGGCCGACAAAATGCGCTAGCACCGCGGGCCGGGCTGTTAAAATACGCCACCACCGTGGGTCGGGCCGGGCCCATGCCGACAAATATGTTTCCGGGCGTCAGGCCCGGCCGGGCCACGCAGCTAATTCCACACAATGGACATGCATTAGTTCATATCATCATGCGCTTGCGTCATTCCTGTGCATATTTTGCAAAGACAAGCAAGGGACACTGCATTAGGCACATGATTCGACCCTCTAGAACATTCTGAAAGCCACTTTACATTGCTCGTCAGTCCTCACATATTTCGCAATCACTTGGCAAAGCTTGGTGAGAGGGGTATGGACTGGGGAGAAGGAGTTTGTCGACAGCATCCTCTACCTCCGCAAAATCTTGACAGTGCACGTAACGAAAACGCCCATGCCCGCGTACGTTCTGGATTTAATTTAATCTGGCGCGGTTATCGTGTTGAACCGCCATCGCTTGTATGTTTGTCTTCTCTCCTTATAAATTTACTGATAAATTAGTTTGATAATCGCCAGAAACGCGTACGTCGCGGCTGGAAATACTATGCCGGGATCTACTCGCCGGGTCACCGGGTTGGGCCGGGTCGGGCTCTAGTCACTGGGTCACCGGGCCGGGTCGGGCCGCATAAAAATATGAAGGTCCGGGCCCGGGTCGGGCCGGGCCATTTTTCGATGCTCCCGGGTCGGGTAGGGCCCGGAAAAGTCGGCCCGTGCAGGGCTCTACCATCTACTACAACTCTCTATTGACTCTCTATTGACACTGAACTCTCTATTGACACTGGCACGGGTGGCCTATTTCAGCTGCGTTCCGCGCTGGTGTCACATTGTCCCACCGGGCTGTTGGCGTTAATGGACCAAAGTTGAGGATTGAGAGAAAAGGATTTCGGGACTTTTTTTTTTTTCAGCTATCCCCATGATGTCGTATAGAACTGTACCCACTTGCGCATCCATGCTATCACAACAACAACAATGAAGGAGAAGTGATGATGAGATGGGATGTTTCCCCAATGGTACCCACAGGACCCTACCCCACTTCACGGGGGTTAATAAAGAGGATGAATTATGATGAGCGCGAAGCGACGACAAGTCGGAGTTCTGTTTAGAACTCTTCGAGGAGTCCAGTTGCTTGCGTGAAAGCAAAAAGGGAGCGAAGAGCCCGGCACTGATGCGCAGGAGAGCTCCATGGGCTAAGTACTTTGGACAAGCTGAATGGTCTATGGTCGAGGAGCTCAAGTTGGCGTCGAAACACCCGGCGTTCACTCGTGTAACGGCGCTAGTCCTCGATGATATGGAGGATGGTAGCTGGGGTGTGGCATAGCTGGGCACAGCGCCGTGTTAGTGTAACCCAGCTTAACCCGAAACACAGGGTTGAAGGCGACGTTGAGTCGTAGGCGCCGCAGAAGTGACGTTAAGCTACGTGGGAAGCCACCTGGCATCTTAAATGATAATGACGGGTCCACTGCATGGAGGAGTGACCATTGAGTGATGTCATGGAACCATGGCTGGCGGGCCAAGGGTGACAACAACGCAGACAAGTAGAAGCGTCTCTCTCCGTTGGAGAGGATAATGGGCACGGCTCTGGAGATACGGTGGGCCGCAGCAGTCGCCAAATCTGCCTCCTCGTTGCCCTGAATGCCAATGCGGCCGGCGAGCGGGGACCCACTGTAGGGTCAACCGGTGCCCCTGTTCGCCAAGAGCCTTGAGCGCCGTCAGGGTACTACGTACCACTGGGGCCAAAGAGCCGCGGATGCCCATGCTTCCTACACATTGCGGTCCTGATTTTGAGTCAGTGTAGATCACCCAAGGAGCGAGGAGGGTAGTTCAAGACAGACTTTAGATATAGCAAGATGGCATGCTTTCGCACATTATGTTACAGTACGCGTTTTCTGTCATTGCCATGGAACATTCTAGTGAATAAAACGCAGCAAAAAATAAATAAATAAGAATAATAAAAAAGAACAAAGTCTTTCACGAGGAAAAAGTTTCGCCGCATATTATAGTAAGCATTCGCACCGTGCAGGAATATCGGCTTTGCATTGGAATGCGTCTCTTCTTGTCGTCTGCTGTGTTTCCCGCGGTTGGCAGTGCACGAGAAGAGGTGACGTTCCTAGCACTTGTACTTATACGGCAGCTGAAGTCAGTGACGTCTTCGTCAGCTTCCGTTGGGATATTCTGGGGAATATCTGTGTCTGTGTCTGAATTCGTTTTGCTCTTCACCCCTTTTATTCATCTACAGTGACTGTTGTGTTCTGGTCTGGAGCAGCCGAGCCTAGTTTTCCGAAAATTGTTGTTTCAAATATACGTATTCATGAGGATCAAAAGAACAAAAAGAGAGTTTCTCCAGAGAGGGAGCGATTCTGCAATTTTTTGTGTAACCTTACGAATCGGAAGGCTCCTTCTGATTTCGTAGGAGTTTTAATTGTACTTGAGGGCTGTTCTAGGCGATGGCTCGCGTGATTCACATGAGTCAGCAGCTAAGGGCTTTGTCACGTGTCGTGGACGACGGATAGGAAATTATATTTTTCGGGTAAGGGACGATCCCTCGTACCGCCGAATATTCGTTGTCAAGAAAGCCGAAGTTTCTTATCCGGAAATCCTAGGATTTCGGGACATGAAATAATGCCGAAATTCCGCGGGATTTCGGGATTTCGAGTGTCGAACCCTGAAAGCCCCATAAGATAAAGAAATGCGATATAACACGTTGTTTTTGTGTGGAATGTAGTGACACACACGCACACACACACACAGTGAAAAAAAAAACACATATAAACAAAGGAGAAAAGAGGAAATAAAAATAAAATGGTAAGGAAGCCGATGGCAAACAGTCGTCGCGTTACCGTGCATGTACTTAAACGAGCCCCCACCCCCTTCCTTTCTTTTTTTTTTTTTGTGGCTGTGCAACGAATAAAATAAGCTCCTGCGTAAGAACGACGAATGCAGGTGACCAAAAGAGCGCGCGCGCGAGGACGCGAGACCGTACGCCTTTAAAGAATCCTCCACCCGTGAATAGAGCGTATCGCGGAACGAGGGAACGTCGTGACGTAACGTGATCCCCGGGCACGTGACTCGTGACGTAGAGCGGCAGGTCAGGTATAGGCGGCGCGTGAGCTGAGAAGAAAGAAACAAGGAAAGAAATCAGGGGACTTCCCTATACGTCGCGCGAGGATCGTGTCGGCCGTCCGTGGCTGGCTTTCTCTGACCGTATTTGTAAATTTGGTTGCGCATCGAAATATTTTGCGTGGTGGCACCTGGTGGACACTTTGGCAGATGATACAGGGTTTCAAGCTACGTTAAATATCGCCTCATTGCTCATTTTAAGGGATTCGCAAGGATTCGAAAAAAAAAAGAAGAAACTAGGTGAGCATCATACCGGACACGAACCAACACCTCTATACCGAATAGAACATTCGCATTCATTTTGCGCTAGTAATTATTTCGTAAATGATGACAATAGGAAACCGAAACCGAAGTGCGAAGAGCGGAATCGTCCGGAGGAGGATACTGTGACGTCACCCAGCATTGTCGTCTGCTTCGAAACCTGCATTCTCCCTTGCGTTTTGAAAGATACAAAACAGGACGTCCCATGTAGTTGCCGTTTCCATAGTGTAGCAAATCCCCTGCCGCAACCACTCACGCAACATATTGAGCAGACCATTACGGTGTCGATTGCAACGGCATAGAAGCGAGTACGCTTTGGAAAAAGGTTGTACCCTTCCAAAAACACGAACAACAGGATGGAAGCGCGTACGCTTTTAAAAAAAGGTTGTATTCTTCCAAAAACACGAACAGATCAAATGAAGCTGCGCTGGGAAAAGATGCCGGATGATGTCAGCAGTAGGAGTTGCTTTCAGTGCACTCTCGCTTCACAGAGACAAAGCGCTCGCTTCGTAATAAATTCGTTTCAATAAAATATGCACTGTTTTTGGAACGAGATATTTCGTACACGTGTTCCTTACATCCCAAGGGATACGGATATACCGCAATCTTTGTGGTGATTTTGTTGCGGAGCGCCGCGGAACGATAATGGACCTTTTTCACAATGGCCTAAGCGCATGCGTATGACCTTGAGGCACCGGAGAGGATTATCTCCGTCTTCACTAGATGGCGCACTGTGGGGACGAGAGAAGTGGGGGCCAGTGGGGAGACCGCACGAATGGCGCGACCTTGTCGGCCCCACTCTGGACCGGTTTTGGTCCTTTGTGCTGTCCACGTGGATTTGTTTTGACGCGCGCCGAGCATGGTTCCTTGGAGAGTCGCTAGGATACGCTAGACAACGCCAATGCCGCTAGGAGCCGCTAGACAACGACGCGTATGTGAAAAAGGTTCATTCATAGACGGGTAGAAATCCAGCGAACCGGTAGAGATGACGTGTTAAAGGAGTTATGAACTGTACCAAGCGAGCTGTGTCGAGACTGTGTCGGCCCCAAACGGCGATTTCAAGTTGTTGTCTGTGACACCTTTTGTATAGGTGAATTTGATAGGTGCGTATCTTCAGCACATAGCACGTTCTTAGCCAACCATCTTCCCGAATGACAGCGTTCTCGCCCATGATTTGTTGATAACGAGAGGCGGAGCCTATTATGTATCTATTACGCGCGGCTACAAAATGGGCCACGCCTCCCGTTTTCAACAAATCAGAGACGAGAACGTTGTCATTCGGGATGATGGTTGGCTAGGAGGGCGCCATGTAGTGAAGTTCATCTTGAAGAGGGTAAAGCAGAACGTTATGTGTACCTCCGCGTTGGCGTCTGATTGGGTGTTACACTTCTTCAGATGACGTAACGATGGATAGAGGTATCTGGACGGAGGTGCGTCTACTCGCCCGAATACGAAAGAGAGTGCGTTTTTGTATTAACGCTGCACAAGTTATGAAGGAGAAGAATTGAACAGTAAATTGTAAATATTATTACGAAGAGTAGAAGAACAATATTACATCTATTAAACCCTTAACTAAATACATGCAGATAGGAGTTCTTACCTCCTTTAAAGGTTCATGTGAATTGTGCGTCAACAGAAGAAGAACAGTCTCTGTTCGAAATATCGGCGGCCCTCGACCTGAGGCAATTCCTTTCATGAGATAATGCATAGTCCGTTTGTCGACGTAGGAGTGATGTTTTGACGTAGACAGCCGAACACCCCAGGAACAGTACTCTTTGAAGGGATAGCTTCGTAGGGCCAATCGCTGTGTAGGTCCGTCCGTAGCTTCAAAGGACCACGTTACCAAAAGTTTACCACCAATGATATAATAACGATACCGCATTTAAACGCGCCTGGCACAACGCCCAAAAATTGCGGCCAATTTTTCTTCGTTTTTGATTCTGAAGGTCCCTTCGCTATGAAGGGACAGGTGGAGAGAGGAAACAGGAAGGGGTGAGAGATATGCGTCCTGGGCCGACTTCGGTGAAACTGCGCCGACATTTTTTCCCGAAATTCCGCGGGAAAATCCAGCAAATCCCCCTTCCTTTCCGAATTCAAGCCTGCATGGTCCCGCCTAACGTAACCCGATGATGATGATGATGATGATGGTGGCGGTGGTGGTAGAGAGAAGCATGGAGACGTAGGCCCCACGTAACCATGGGGTGGAAACGGGACGACCCAGGCCCTCAATCGCAAAACACGAAATCACGGTACTGTGCAAGGGGTCGAGGCCAGGATGAATTTAGTGGAGGCCCAAAGGCAGTCGTTAAAATGCAATCAAAGGCGGTGGAAGAGGGGATGGGGAAAGACGGCGTCACAGAGCAGGAGAAATGGTGATTGTGCTCGCGGAATAAGGCTGGCTCGGACGAAGAGAGAGAGGGTTCGGGGAAAATGTGCGCGAGGAAAGGAAAAGAAGATAGAAGAGGGACGTTGCCTCGGATAAATAAATAGTGACGTACTTGAGACAATCTCAGCGGAGAGATGGCAAATATTGGGACATGTACTACATTAGCAAATTCTGCTGCATGCATGATTAGTGAGTTTAAATCCCATTGTTCCCGCTTTAGTCCTGACGAGTGGACACTTCATTGAAAACGGAAGTGGACAGCGAGAAGAGGAAACTGGAATGATGAGTTGGAAGGGTGAATATAGTGATTCGGAGAAGTTTTTTTTTTTTGGTGGGGGGGGGGGGACGTATTTCTCACCCTGTGCACAATCGCGTGGAGAGCCGCGTGTTAATTTCACGTATTGGAAGGAACCCATGCTTCGTCAGTAGTTATATTGATTGATTGATACATTTATTCGGGGGTAAGAAAGACGAGGGTGACTCCAAAGAGCCGGAAGCCATCCGTTTAGCGAGCCTCGTAGTTTTCGAGGCTTCTTCTGAGAGAGCCACGTTTTTGAGAATAACGTATTAGGGAAAATGGCGTCGCGTGACATTTTAGTGAAAGTCGGTTTAGAGAAGTACGTTTGTAGCGAAGTGACCTATAAACCTCTCGATCGTTTCAGTTTCGTTTTTTTTTACTCCTTTCCTCTGTTAAGATACGCGAGAACGTATTCTTAAAAGTCGTACGCTGAGCCCATGAGCAAGCAAGGTCGTACACTCTTAAAAATGAACTTCACCACATAGCACGCTCCTAGCCAATCATCATCCCGAATGACAACGTTCTCGCCTTAGATTTGTTGAAAACGGGAGGAGGAGCCTATTTTGTGCCGTGCATAATGGCACAAAATAGGCTCCTCCTCCCGTTTTCAACAAATCAGGGGCGAGAACGTTGTCATTCGGGATGATGATTGGCTAGGAGCGTGCTATGTGGGGAAGTTCATTTCTAAGAGTGTAGTTGCTGGTACAATGTTCTTAACGAAAGACACGTTAAAGTGAAAAAGTTCTTTTTTGTTTTGACTTGCCGTCCGGCGCCTCCTTAGGGAAGGCGCATGGGGCGGCTGCCCCTCTCGCCCCCCCCCCCCCCCTCCTTTCGGAACGGCTTTGGTTGCCAGATGAATTCCCATGAACGCATTCCTTCTTCTTTTCATGTTCGATGTCGAATTTCAGCGATTTAAGTGAACATGTGAAAAAAAGTTTACTTCTTCGTGTACTTTTCTCGAAGAAAACTGCGGAGAATTCAAAAATTAATAAGTTAGAGTGGCGAAATTTTAGTTAAGTTGCTACGAGTAATGCGGGTTTATCCGCACTACCCGCGAACGCATTTCGGGTACAGCCGCATTTTAACCCTCATCCCGCAGCGACATTAAATTTCTACCCGCAAATAGCAAAACTGCGCGGATATTGGCGCGTATAACCGCGGGTATACCTGCACCCGCGCTCACCTCTAATTATGCGCGATATAATTGGTACAGCTTGGGACAAAAGTTTACGGAACACCGGGGTGTCGCATTTCTCCAATGGAGCGACAACCTAGCAGCAAAAAGGAGTGGATATACATATTGAAAGATGGATAGAATAGCCCGCCACCCGTTTCCTATTCGATCGCTTCGTGATAGCTAGCAGGGAAGCGCTCCGATGAAGAAATGCGCAGGTGCCGTGTTCCGTAAACTTTTGTCACAAGCTGTACCACATCTGGGTCCCAGCTTTTCACGTTCGCTGAACGCCACGGTGGTGGCTATACACTCGCTTTATGGTTTTTCCATTTAGTTTACGATAATCAACAACAAGTCTTACGTGGTGTTGACGGATGCAATGGTTGGTCAACAACGGAAACAGGTGAAGCGTAATGAGACTTAGACCTTCGAACAAGACCCAGCTTAAGCCAGTTATCTATCTCCTCCTTGATAAATTGCCTGTCGTTCCATTAATAACGATATGACTCGATGCGAATAGGAATGTTGTCAGAGAGATCGATGCAATGCTCGGTCTTGGGGCACGGAAAGCCAAGTGACGAACGTCAGCCATTACGTGAATTGGTGTTCCACAATACATCTGGTTCAGAGACTTCTCCAATGAACCAAGGTCATCAAATCAATCACGGACACATCAACGGTATCGTTGGCAACTCTACAACCTGACCACCCACCACCACCATGAAAGATGAAAGTCACTGACAAGGTTAGCCAGCTGTAGGGATCGAACCCACATCTTCTGGATTACCGGTCCAGGGCTCTACCAATTGAGCTAAGCTAACACGCCTCTCCAGCGACTTTCGGGGTGCGTCATCTGAAGGGACGACAAACCAGCCACTCACTCTCACTCACCCTCCTTTCACTCTTACATTTTTTGCTCACTCATCCACACATTCATACGACGGAAATCGACGCAAGCGGCACCTGTTGAACAAGAGAGAAACTGATGTTCTGAGGCTGGAACAACATAGAAGGGACAGATACAAACTTTTGTTTGTATCTGTCCCTTCTATGTTGTTCCACGTTCGCTGAACAATTCGGTTTGGCACCTGTTACGTTTTACCAGCCGACCTATTTTATTTTTTTTTTCTCGTGAGAAAAAAAGAGAGGCGGTCGTTTCACAGCCTGTATTCTAGGTGTCGTGCTCGAGCATGTTTGTTTTCAGTATGGAATGGTACACACAAAATAGTACAGACAGAGGGTGATTCCTTTTTTCCGCGCGCGACTAGCGCATTTGTATTCCCATCTGAGGGGCCTGCATTATGAGCCCAAAATTAAGCTTGTGGATGGAAGCCTTAATTAGAAAAGCGCGCCGTATACAAGAAGAACTAAAAAAAATATATATATATATAAAAACGAAAGTGAGTAACTTCGGGAATTTTTTCTAGCACTGTCTGAGAGGTTTGATATCACAACAATGATACAACAATACAATTGGGAAAGTAATAGACCCTTCCCTGTCTGTAAACAAATGACGTCATAGTGTTCGACAGCGCCACCAATTTGGTAGAGTTGAACTACGCTAGGTGCGAACAAGGTCGCGCCCGCAAGCCACGGTCTTGAGGGGATTACTATGGTCCCTGAAAGGGACGCGGCCTTCGGTCCTACTTTTCTTTCGATAGGAGGCAGCGAACAAGTGCTCATTCATGGAACCCAGCCCTCACCTTCCGATTTAACCGATGTAACCACTACGTACTGCATTATGGGTACAAAATACGCTCTGCCTCCCGTTTTCAACAAATCAGAGACGAGAACGTTCATTCGGTATGACGGTTGGCTAGGAGCGTGACATGTGGTGAAGTTCATTATTAAGAGTGCAGAGCAGAATGGTATGTGTACCTACGCGTTGGCGTCTGATTGGGTGCTACAATTCTTCAGATGACGTAACAATGGATAGAGGTATCTGGATGGCGGTACGTCTACTCGCCCGTATCCGAAAACAATAAAGAGCGCGTTTTTGTATTAACGCTGCACACGCTATGAAAGAGAAGTATTGAACAATAAATTGTAAATAGAATTACGAGGCGTAGAAGAACAATATTACCCCTATTGCACCCTTAACTAAATGCATGCAGATAGGAGTTCTTACCTCCTTTAATATGCGCTTTCCTAAAGCCCACCTTCTTTTTTTTTTCCTATACGAGGGGAGTGTAACGCAGCATTCTCATTCTTCCCCGCTCCTTTTCTCTGCGCACCACCCCCGGGGTATATTCTTAGTAAATATTCTTAGTAACCCACACTCCTTTATCCCATCCTTCCTTTAACTGCTCTTTTTTTCTAGGGTCAGCTTTGGCGCGCTACAGCCCATACGTGACCCGCTCCGAAGTCTCTCTTGATTGAATTAAGGCCGACGAAAAAGCGCACGTCCTGATTTACCGTCGCTTCTCCGCGGACCGCCATTCGCATTCGTTAAAATCAACGTGGACTGCTCATCCTATGGGACATTAGTACTGCGCGCGCGGGAGAAAAATAACCGTACGCGGATATCGACGCGACATTTTCCGAAAGGTCTTTTCTTTTTTTTTTTTTTTTTTGTGGAGCTAATGCTTCGGTTGATGTTTTTCCAACGTGCGAGAAAGAAACCGTAAATGAATATTTGATGCTGTTCCTGGCTTGCAGCGGCGTACGTAGCAAGAAAAATACAGGGTGTTTATTTACAGCCTTTGCAGAATTTTTATGAAAAAAGCTACGAGAGCAGTATACATGTTGTTTTCGCAGTTGAGTTCTACGGCCATGCTGAGGTCCTCTGGAAGAGAGTATGTACACTCTTAAAAATGAACTTCACCGCATAGCACGCTCCTAGCCAACCATCATCTCGAATGATATCGCTATCTGCCCTGATTTGTTGAAAACGGGAGGCGTACGCCATTTTTGTGACACTTATGCTGTTCATAATTGTCACAGAAAAGGTGTACGCCCTCCGTTTTCAACAAATCAGGTCAGATAACGATATCATTCGAGATGATGGTTGGCTAGGAGCGTGCTATGCGGTGAAGTTCATTTTTAAGAGTGTAACTACCATCAGATGACTAATTAGCTGAAGTTCATTAATTAACATTTTTGATTAGGGAATATCGCGCAGAAGCGAGATAGCAGATTGAGAGACTATCTTCGTTGAACGCGTTTAAACAATCCTGAAACAAGCACGTGCGTCAAAATATCCATCCCCGAATTTTGATATGCAAATGAGCCGAAACGGAAAAGGCGCTCCTGAGGAACGCGTCACCCTCGCCGACGGCGGTTTTTTCTGAGCCGGAAAGCGGTTTATCTGGCCAGCTCCATCATCTCCATCGCTCCAAGTCACGTGGCCAAGAAATCAAGAATCAAGAAATAGATATAATTAATCAATATATATTAAGTATATTTTACAATCAATCAACGAATTAATGAATGAACCAACCAACCAATCAACCAACCACTAAATTGTTTGCTTTGCTGGTGGATGGAGCCGTGTGCTGTGTGTCGTCCTTCGGTGTTTCCTCAGGCTCAATGCACATTTTTCAATCACAATGTAAAACCAGTTAGCTCGCGTTATCCCCCTCGCTTTAAGGCCTATTCCGACATACAGCGATTGGCTATATAGCGCTAGAAAATAGCGCGATATGTTCCTCCTCGCAGTGGTCCAAACGGCTAAAAATTAGCGCTTGCCGGAGTTGAGCTGGTGTCAACTGTTTCAGCGCTGATATTAGCACTACATTCGTGTTCGCCAATGAGGAGGCCCTTCAGCGATGACGTCGCCGAAGTCGTGGAGTTGTTTTGCTTCCGCATTTCACGGCACGGCGACCGCATTGGAACCGGGGAGTCTGTCATCCAAAATGACTGATTTTTCGTTCAGTCAGTTGATCGAACTTGTTCGTTCGCATGCTGTCGAACCACGGGGGGCCCATGATGACAGAGAAACCGGAAACCATAGATTGAGAAGTTACCCGTCAAAAAGAACTCGTTACAAGTTACGTTACCGTATGAAAAATGTAACTAAGTTAGCAACGAAGTTCTTCAGCCCGAAATGTAACTCCCAGTTACTGAGTTACTTAAAAAAAAGAACGAGTTACTTTCACGTTACTTCGGACACAAAATAGCATTACGCAGGTGCAGCGCGCTTGAGCAGTTGAGATAGACCCTGAGTTGTCTGCCGAGGAGTGTAACACGCTTAGATCGTTTTCGTTTATGTCCAACAATAGACCTTTCCCTGTTTGTAAACAAATGACGTCATAGTTTTCGGCAGCACCACAAATTTGGTAGAATTGAACTACGCGCGAAGCTAGAGGTGAACAAGGTCGCGCTCGAACCCCACGGTCTTGAGGGGATTACGATATGGTCTTTTAAAGGGACGCGCCCCTGGGTCCTGCTTTTCTTTCAGTGGGAGGCAGCGAACAAGTGCCCGCTCGTGGAACCCAGCCCTCTCCTTCCGATTTGTTTCGGTTTCAGTCTGTCTACCAATGTCATGATGACGTTTCTCTGGTAGAGGCCTGTTCGAACCCTTTGCATCTTACTCCCTGTGTGCACACAATGGTTCAGCTTCATTTCAATAGCAGCGGTTCCTATATACTTCCTGAATACAATATCAAAATGTCATTGATTGAATATCACGTTTTATGGCAAAAATTCCTTGAAGGAACCTGAGAGAAAGCAAGGAAATATGTGTACGAGAGTGAAAAGCGAATTAGAAGTAACTTAGAACTTAACTTAAGTTACTTTGAAAAAAGTTACCTGAAAAAGGAACGAGTTCCTCTTAAAGTTACCACGGCGCAAAAGTACCGAGTTAAGTTACAAGTTACAAAAAAAAAAAGGAACTTAGTAAGTTACAGTAACGAGTTACCTCGAACTCTGCCGGGAACGGCCACCGAACTTCTGCTAAATTATAGCGCTAGCGCCGCTTTGCAAGTGTGAACCGTCCCATCACAGTGAGCGCTGTTTTTGCGCGCTGTATTGTAGCGCTATATTAGCGCGCTGCTATATGTCGGAACAGGCCTTTAGTCGCTTCAGTGTATAGAATAAATGCGTTGAATGCCAAAGTGTCTCCGTCGTTGCGTGAAATCTGACGTTGAATGTGCTGTCGACATCAGTGGTCTACGCGCGGTTTGCATTGAAAACAGGCTTTGTCGCGGAGCTCAATGAACGTACGAGACACGAGTCCCGCTTTCTTCGATTAATTTTCCGACCTAACAAAGACGAAAATTTGTCAAAGTTATATCGGGGCTTCTGCCTGTCTGCGCACAATCGCCGAGATTGCATTCGTTCTGTTTCAAAACTTGATTTCAATTTCGATCAGTCGTCACATGGATCGCTCCTACACTTCAATGACAGCATAGTCGAACCAATATTTTTGAAGGCAAGGAGATCGCGTGACGCTCCGCGTTCCAACTCACGAAGCTGAATTGCATGACAAAGCCCCCAAGGCGCATTCAAGCATCACAGCATTCAAGTTCGTTGAATGCTTTTTGCCTGCAGAAGGAGAACCAAACAACGGCTGTGTCGCAAGCGCGATATTTCATTAGAAACAGGTTATACCAAGTTGAGGCATGATGGAATACTAGCGCAAACGTGCAGAGTCGGCACTTGATGATGACATTTTCGTGACGGGGTTAGCTTATCAAGAAACCAGCTCTGTGAGAGTGGTTGGTCGGTTTCAAAAAGGAAAAAAAGAGGGTATGTTGATCCAACTCTACATTGGGTCAGATATTTCAGCACGCTTCCGAAGTGCATTAACGAAGTTACGTGTGAAGGGGGTGGGGGTGGGGATATGTTTAATAGAAAGAAGAGAGAGGAAAGAAAAGAGGAAATGTCAGCCAAGCTTGTTATTCCAAAAAGAAAGAAAGAACACGTGTGAGGATTGAGAAATAGGAAAATGAAGATACTTGCAATGTTCGCATCGAATATGTTCGATGTCGGCACAGTTCCCCCTGAAGTCGGCCCCGGACGCATACTAGCCCCCCTCCCCCCTGTCCCCCACTCCTTCCTGCTGTCCTCTCTTCATCTGTCCACGTCTGCACGCTGCTCATAGCCACAGTTGCTTAGCGGCGCTAACACGAAATTAAAAAAAGAATATGTTCGAACTTGCTGGTACACTCTTAATTTTTTTACACCCTTTAGGGTGTAATAAGGGTGTAATCCCAAAGTGCGATAACTCACTCCCTTTAGGGTGTAATATCACACCCTTTTCCACCGGCTACAACCTCAAAAAAGGGTGTAATTTGCTACTTCAAAAACACCCTTTAGGGTGTAATCCAAAAGTGCTATAACTCACTCCCTTTAGGGTGTAATTTAACACCCCTGGTAATATTACACCCTTCAAAAAGGTGTTGTTTATCTGTCAAGTAATACATGTGCTACTTGAGAGATAGATGCTATAGTTCTCACAAATGCCAGCAGCCAGAAACTGTGAATCTATCCACATGTACGCAGTCCAATAAATGAGGAGTTGAATTACTCATACAAAAGTCAGGGGAGTGCCTCTCTGCTAATTACTCAGGACACAAGAAATTTCCACGAGCACCAAATGCACAGCCACTGCAGCATTTGGGAAATGCACCTGAAAAGAAAAGTCCAGACGTAGGTTAAGTATACTGGTTCTTTATTTCATAATGCTTGAGGTCCAATTGCTACCGCAGTTACAGTCCTTTGTATTGCTAATGAGGCCAAACCAGACAAACACCACATATCAATACTGGAACCGTAATTACCACCGAAGCTATATATGGCATGAAACTCTTGCTTACCAGGATACAAAGCACCTGCTTTGTGCATTGCATAACAAAGCTCGGTCTCCCTTTGTTCTGGGGTCTTAAAAGAAACATTCAACAAGAATGATGTAAAGTCCTGCTGGGCAACACTGCTTTAAAACTCCTGACGCCAGTATAGCAAAGTGTGCCAAAGCTTAAGGTGCCCTCAAGGAGCAGCGAAAGAGCGAGCAAGGAGCAGCGGCTTTTTCGCTTCACTGGTTTTCTTGAATGCCCTCAAAAAAAGTCATATTGAGCTGGACATGTACTGCTGGCGACATACTGTCTGTCATTTGGGTTTCATGGTTTCGCTGCATTCTGCGGCACGCTGCAGGTAGTGAGTAATAAACAGGCACAGAAGATTTTTCCCGACCTGCCTGCTGCTTACTACTTGCAACGACTCTTCACAGAGGCTGCAGAATGCTGTGAAAGCCCGAAACTCAAACTTCAGACAAGTACGTCTCAAATAGGTACAATGTACATTCTAAACCCATTGACGGATAGGTGCCGCCTGATCAACTGGCACATTTCTCAAAAAGTGCACCAGATGACTTCAAGAGGAAGCCTGCGAAAGCTGTAGGTGCCCTGTGCCCCCTGAAACAACTGGTACGACATCGCTGCTGACGCCAGGAGCCACAGTGTACCGGACGTAATGAAGGAATACTTGTACCATCTAATACGCGAGACACATTATGCCTCTCGAGTTCTCTAAAGAAAATAATCTCCAGGCTTCGCAAAAAAAGAAAAAGGAAAAAGAAGAAGAAGAAGAAAATAGGGGAAAAAATACACCAAGGACATTGAACTTGAAACACCAAATTTTATTGGCGTGCACATACCTTTAAATTTCATCCAGTACATCATCGTTGGCCGAATGGAAAGCATACACGGTTTACTAATCCCAACACACACATATGTAGCACACGTTGCATGGACACAACCCCTCCGATGCACCAGGCTGGCACTGCAAAGCTCAACCAAGACCATCCTTAGTGACGAACACGACAGTTCCTCAAACGAAATGGCCGACGAATAATTGTCCGAGCATGTGCACCAGACCCCTCTTCGATGTGAGAAGCAGTTGCAGTTTTGCACGCATATGCGTGACCGTTGAGACAGGACACTACCTGTAAAGAAACCGAAGTGAACATCACGCTGGTATTGTTCAAACGTTAATGCTAGAATATTACAGCTTTTTGTAACTCACGTCCTTGCAGTCGATACAGTCCCACATTCACCTATAACGAAAGAATACAATTAGCCTCGCTTGTAATATAAATCGTCGCTTCACCGATGTAGCCGATCCACTCCTGCCGCCATTTGCAATGTGTCCATCGTCTGCAACAGAACGATTGTTAAACACAAGTAAAACGCAGGCGTCGTACGTTGCATCACAGCCAGGTTGACTTACCTTAAGCAAACATTAAACTTGTAATTAAAAAGCAAGGTTGTCGTCCTTTCAAAGGCGAGGTTGCAGCGCACATAACAGGCACGAACGCAGCGACGAATGCACTGCGGTAGAATACGCGGTGCCACGTCACTCCTCACGGGCGGAGCGCGGAACAACGTAGTACGCTCCAGCGAAGGCACACATATTCAGCCGACACACGGATTATTCGACAAGCACACGAATATACGGCTCAGGAGGCACACATATTATTCAGCGGGGCACACATATTTGGCGATAGGGATCGTTGAGCTTGCTATTTGATAGCTGTTACGGCTGCTGCCAAACGGTTACGGCTGTGTACCGGCTGTACTTTCTGAGGGAACTTATTTAACCGGCACATGTTCGCCACAGGATGTACAGTGTAGACTCAAAATTTCTACTGAGGTGCCCTATTGTGTGCATCTGTAGGTAACATGAAGCATATCATTGTGCTTTCAAAAGAAATACAGTTCATGTAAAAGCTCTATGCCCGCTACACCCATTTTACGCCTCTTTTACACCCGAGCTCAGTGGACGTTGTAAATAAGGTGTTACTTTATTATTACACCCATTTAACACCCCTCATCCCAGGATGTTTCTTCGAGCTGGTGTAATTTGGGAGTAAAAACTAGTTTACACCCCAGTTACACCCGGATTACACCCTAAAGGGTGTTTTAAATTTAAGAGTGTAGACAGAAAGGCTGTCATCATCACAAACAAGACATTTCAGTTCCTGATTTCGAAGAATATCAGTTGGATTTTGTGAGTTATGACATTGATGGTTTATGACGTTGATGTGATGGGTTGTTGCCAGTAAGGCCCACAACCATGCGATATTGAACGATTTTTTTTAAGGACACCGGCTTATAGAGAAAATTATGAAAACGTGCGACGCCATAGTGATCAGTTCGTGGAACAATTTCGGCCACTTGGAGGTGCTTTAATTAGCGCTAAAACCGCGACCCTGTATTTAACGACCCCTGCGGAAGACAACGCATCTAATCAACTCTTTCCATGCAGTGAAGTTGCCCCGTTCCCGGCCAGGTTCGAACCCACAACATCGTGAGCAGTATATTTCAGCTTCGTGTTTCAGTACAGCCGTCAGTTTCCTATGGAATTCCCTCGCGTAATGCACAGCGCGAGAAAAAAAGAAAGAAAACAACAACAAAACAATGACATCGTTCGTATCTCTCCGAACGACGTTATGGCAACCGAAAATGGCGTTCCGAAAAAAAAATATAGGGGGGGGAGGGGGGGCTACGCTGGCGGCACGTTGCGGCACAAAAATTGGGCATTTGCGAAAGCAACTTCCGGTTTCTGTTTCCGCTCAAATAGCTCGCTGTCTGTTGCGTACCTGCGGAAGCACAATGGAATCTTGGCATTCCACTTTCCTGTTTCTTCTCTGAGGGGACTTATACACAGCGTGTTACAGGATAACACAGTTCTATCGTGGCTGAAATGAAGTTGCGAGCCTGCTTTGCATTTATATCTATTTCTATTCGCTGTGCCGCTACCTGGGTACACGAAGCGAGGGTTGATTTTGTTAGCGGTGTACGGAACTGCTGAAAAAAATATGGCGCCCACCGGAAGAGCCAGACGGCGGCGGAATTGGAAACATGCATCTCTCGATTACCGGTCGAGCGCCTTGAATAATTCGGCCACGCTGGCATCTCGCTGCTGTCTGGGAGGGGGGGGGGGGTATGTTGATTACGAAAGGAAAAAAAAAGAGGCAGGTAAAAAGGAAAGGTCAGCCAGGCAGAAGTCGACTTGCTATTCCTTGTAAAAAAAAAGGAAAGAAAACAGAAAAGGAGAAAGACGCAAGCGGCACATGGGCAGCAGGGGGGCATGAGTACACGATCGCTCAGGGGCAGTCCAGGAGCCCAGAGTCACCCAGGAAGCATATTAGCGCTCTGGTAACAGCCCATTGCTTCTGCCCTACGGGGCCCAGTAGGGTGGCCAAAGAGAGGTCTCTGTGACCCAGGGCAGATAGGCGGTGGGTGAGTGCGGTCCGAGGAGCGGCATATCTTGTGCAGGTCAAGAGTAAATGATGGGTGTCGGCGTCGGTGGAGCAGGAGGGGCACGCCGAAGAGGGACGCTGCTTGATCTTGAACAGGAACGATGGAGTACGGGCAACATTCGGGCGAACACGATGGAGAGCCGACTCTTCCTTTCGAGACAGCCGTAGCGACACACTGAAGGCCATCTTCGGGTCAATGCGGAGGAGGAAGGTGTTGGCTGCGGCAGTGTTTTCCATGAAAAGGCGGGTGTCGAAGGAAAGGCGCCGGCGGATGTGTATGCGGCAGACGGATGGTGATAACGGGATGACAGTGTTGCACTCAGCTGCGCCATGAGCGCGCTTCGCTGCTGTGTCGGCACGTGTGTTTCCCGGCAAGCCAATGTGGCTTGGCACCCACTGAGATCACACGGAGTGGCAGGAGGTGACGAGGAGGTTGTGCACAATCAGGATCAGTGAGCGGATGTCAGAAACAACTTGCGAGCGAGGCGAAGACAGTGCCTCCAGCGCCGACTTGCTGTCTGTGAGGACTGTCCAGCTTCCAGGTGGACGAGAGGATACAAGCTTCAGTGCTTCGTGAACGGCTACAAGCTCCGCTTCGGTGGACGACGTTTCGTGGGGAAGCTTGAAGGCTTGTTCGATGTTTTCGGAAGGGAGGAACAGTGCTGCTGTGGAGACGCCCGCGGGGACCGAGCCGTCGGTATATATTTGCAGTCGCTGGCTGTGTAGGGCGTCCAGGTGCTCCAGGACGAGGTACCGCAGGACAGGCGGGGGATGGTCGTTTTTGCTCGTGATGCCAGGGATATGTGTGTACACGGTGGGTGTGACCATCGACCACATTGGTGGGGTGTAAGACGAAGTAGGCGCACTTGATGGGACAGACACCTTCAGTCGCCGGACAGCGGCAACGAATGTCGACGCAGGGCAGTCATGGTCGATGTGCCGCAAGTGTTGTGCGGGATGCCGAGTAAGGTATCGTGAGTAGGTGCGGAGGGTTTCCAGGTCGCGCAGAATGTGTGCTGGAGACTCCTTGCCCTCTGCTAGGACCAGGTATGTGTCTGTCGGTTTGGAAACACCCAGGCAGACGCGCAGGCTGCGGGCTTGGATGTTGAGCAGCTCGCGTTCATTGGCTTTGCTTACGGCGTGTAGGACTTGGAGGCTGTACCTCAGGGTTCCGGTAACCAGGGAGGTGTGGACGAGCTTAAGGTCGGTGCACGTAGGGCCCCATGACGTTCCAGAGATCCGTCGCAGGACATTGACGAGGACAGACAGCTGGGAGGACAGAGCTTTGATATGTTTGGACCAGGTGAGGCCCCAGTCGATGGTAATGCCCAGATACTTGTGGTGTGGCACGAACTCCACCGGCGAACCTGCAGCCCGTAGCGGGAACTGGCGGAATGATCGGGGCGTAAACGCCATGGCGACCGTCTTGGATGATGAAACAGACAGTCCCCGGTCGGAAAGATACTGGACAACATCATCAAGGGCTCCTTGCTGGCGATTCTGAATCGCGTCACGGCGCGTGCCGGAGGTCCACAGGCATATGTCGTCGGCGTAGATGACCAGTGATACTGACGTTGCCTCGGAGGTGAGCTGGTAGGGAGGCCATGACAACGTTGAACAGAAGAGGGCTGAGCACACTACCTTGCGGGACGCCGCGGCGAACAGGGAAGGATTGGGTGTCCCCTTCCGTAGTACGTACAAACAAAGACCTGTCCGATAGGAAGTCCTGAATCCACGACAGCATCCGGCCCCCCACGCCAGCCTCTTGGAGTGTCGCCACAACAGTACTGTGGAGTACGCTGTCGTAAGCCTTCATCACGTCGAGGAAGACAGCGGCGGTATGTAGGCCTTCAGATCGGGCTTGCTGCGCGGAGGAGGTGACGGCGATGACATTGTCAACGGCAGATCTACCTTGTCTGAATCCGGCCATCACCTGCGGGAAGAAGCCCGTACTTTCAAGGTACCAGGCGAGGCGCGAATGGACCATTCTCTCGAAAGTCTTCCCGATGCAGCTGGTAAGGGCAATTGGCCTAAATGAATCGATGTTGTGTGGTGATTTGCCCGGCTTTAAGATGGGGATTACCATCGCACATTTCCATTCTGTCGGGACGGAACCGGCTACCCAGGACGCGTTGAAAATGCTCAGAAGAGACTGGCGCGCGCAAAGCGGTAAATTTCTGACGAGCGCCTTGTAAGACACACGGTCCGCGCCTGCCGTCTGGCTTTTTCGATGACTGCCACATTTTTTCAACTGTTCACGTCCCCAGGCAACCTGAGGGCTACACACTAAGAAAAAAAGGTGTGAAAAAGTGGTAACTTCTATAGTTACCACCTAGGTCAACATAGCGTCTGATAAAGGGTGTAAAAAAGTGGTAAAAGCAATTATCATATATACCCAAATTGCTACAAAAAGGCGTACGCCCCCGTCGCTCACCGAATCAGAAGCGGTAACCCTATCATTCGTAGGCAGCAGGTAGAACTTTGCAACCATTTAGGCACAACATATGCGACAACTATTACCTCCTAAAAGGTGTAACTGCTCCACTCTTTTTTGTAGGAGTGTAGTGGGGTCGTTGGCCAAGACCCGCCCCCTGCAGAAAGGGAACAGGGTTTCTTGCTTTAGCGGAACGTTCGGCATAAGAACCAACGGGGTAGAGGATGTCCGCTAGCGTGCCAGAGCTGGAGTGAGGAGGTGGGCAAGGCAACTGGAGGCGCGTTGACACACTGGTCCGGCATATCAGCGATTTGGAAAGCTTAATGTTTCACACGCACGACGCACGCACGCACGGACGGACGGACGGACGGACGGAAATGCGATGAGATGAGGTGCTGCCCCAGTGCCAATTGCAGAGAACGAAAGATGACGGTGGAGACGGCAGTTCATGCGATCAAAGCATGGTAGAGAGACTGGTTGATGACGGAAACTCTTGGAGACCTCGATACATATGAGCGGGACTGGAGCAGGGGCCCAGTACCTTGCCGAGGGTAAAAGGGCAGTGGTTTACTGCATGCATTCTGTGCTGCAAGACCTCGCGTTCCCGCTGGTAGGCTGGGCAGTTCATAAGTAGATGGTGTAGGTCAGCGCGCACAGTGCACGTGACACAGAGGTCTGATCGCGTGCGGCCAAGGCGCTGCCACATAACTGCATGGGGTAAACTCCGCATGCGGTGAAAAAGGCATGCGTAGTGTCTCGGTAGGCCAGGAGGAAGCGACAGTGAAAGAGACGGATCCACGGCGTGGAGCAGAGAATAGGATGTCATGTCGTGCGTCCACTGAGGAGAAGACCCTTATTTGGGTTCGTTTTTAATAGCTTGATCCATAATTGTTAGCAGGTCCACTTCGTTGTGAAACGCAACATACGAAGTTTTGGGGAAGAAGACCCTTATTTGCGTTAGCTTTTTTTCGTTTCGTGTCGCACTTTTTTTTTGACTCTATAGCGTTTTTATGGACTACATATGTGCATGTATAAGGATGGTATCTTTTCATTTTTTTTTTTCATTCGTGTCGAGTCCACGAGCGTACACACACGTTACACATTTACATTCACGTATAAGTGACTCAGAGTGGCCAGCTCACAATGTAGGAGCCAACATCTCAGCATTTTTCTTACTATACCTTACCTGGTATTTTTCGGCTTCGCAAAACCCAGTCTAACCTAACCCGGTATAAAGGCTTTCAAGCGTCTGTGAACTTTCCTGCGATAAAAGGATGTCCAATGTTACGGCAGAATTATTCACCGTTTGAAATCCCAATAAACAACAACAACAACAGATAAATTAATGATGATGAATGGGGAAATTCGCCAGTAAAGGCACGCGATAAAACTTAGAAAATTCTGTTGTGTTTGTTTGGTGACCAATAGTACTCTCCAGTCTCCAGTTGCACAAGAAACGGAACAAAGAAAGAAGCATTTTTGCGGCGTATGTTGTAATATGAACCTCTAACCCGAACGGTGGACCACGATGCCATGCGTAGTGATGAAAGATGAAAGTCACTGAAAAGGTTAGCCAGCTGTAGGGATCGAACCCACATCTTCTGGATTGCCGGTCCAGGGCTCTACCAATTGAGCTAAGCTAACACGCCTCTCCAGTGACTTTCGGGGTGCGTCATCTGAAGGGACGACAAACCAGCCACTCACTCTCACTCACCCTCCTTTCACTCTTACATTTTTGCTCACTCATACACACATTCATACGACGGAAATCGACGCAAGCGGCACCTGTTGAACAAGAGATAAACTGATGTTCTGAGGCTGGAACAACATACAGCTGGCTAACCTTTTCAGTGACTTTCATCTTTCATCGTTGATTTCTTAGGCAATTTGAGGCTTTGTTTGTATCTGTCCCTTCTATGTTGTTCCAGCCTCAGAACATCAGTTTATCTCATGCGTAGTGAGACCGAAAGGATAAGATTTAACGATGGATATCTGATAGGAGTCACAGCTTGAAGCCACTAGATTTTTTTTTAAACTCAAGAAATGTAAACGACGCGGCTTTAGGACGTTGGTTCGGAACATAACAATGACATAATATTTTTATTTATTCGTTATCTTGTTTGAATTGCCGTGTCTTGTTATCGTCTGCGAGCATGTTTTCAGATTCTGATCCCAATCCCAACAGTACGACTTTCAGTGTTTACTACCGTTGGAAAAAGTAACAAAGCAATTGTGAATAGTTTAGTTTCTGCCTTA
Source organism: Ornithodoros turicata (assembly GCF_037126465.1). Classification (NCBI taxonomy): domain Eukaryota; kingdom Metazoa; phylum Arthropoda; class Arachnida; order Ixodida; family Argasidae; genus Ornithodoros; species Ornithodoros turicata. The sequence continues at coordinate 7,007,816 of NC_088206.1, read as the reverse complement.
GGCAGTCCGTTATCTCCTTTACGTATTTTGCTTTCGCTGCTTTGGTGCGGTATAACGATAGAAGTATTTAATTAACATAGACAGCATCAATTAAATGAAGACAATTTGTCTCGATTAACCTCTGAGGCGTATTTTACATAACTGAACATTAAAAGCGTATTCTTCCTGCCATCAAACATATCCCACCCAACAACGCATTTAATAGAACAGACATGAGAAGGGGTTATTAATGGATACGCGAACAAAAATGGTCTCATGCTCTTTGCAAATTGCAGATCCGATAATAACCCCTTTTTAGCGGAAGCGATCGTCCAAAGCAAAACGGTCGTTCGCTTGGATGGGTTTCTAATTGCGTTGTGTGGGATGCAGCGAAGCAGGTCGTCACAGCAGCACGCAATCGGTTGTTTAATGACTTTGGAAGTTTACTTTGAATGATAAATGCCTGCGATAAATCAGGATATGTAGATAGGACAGTAATGCATCAGGATATGCGCCATGCGTGTAGCAATGACAATGCGCGAAAATATAGCATTGTGTAAAAATGTCAGTAGAATCCTCGCGAAAGTGATGTTATCCCAGGATTGTATCCAATCCACCATATAGGACTTCGATTCTTATTGTGAAGGGGCTCACTATTTCATTCCCCACACCACCACCAGCAATGGGGTAGAATATCGCCTCCTGCGATGAAAGTCGCCATTGGGGTGAGTTTCGTGACCTGCAGCACGCGCGTACGAGGCCTCTGTTCCGCAAAATCTTTAAAAAAACCCCGCTTCCCCTTTTGGAAAGAGCGTATCTGAGAATGTGGGGAGGAGGAGGGTACGTCGTGACATCACCTGCTCCCCTGGCATGTGACTCGTGACGTAGAGCGCCGCGAGCTGAGAAGAAAGAAACGAAGAAGGAAGGCACGGGGAACTTTTCGAGGATCGTATCGGCCGTCCGTCGCTGGCGTTCTCCGACTGTTTTTGTATATGTATAACTGCGCAGCTTCAATACACCGCAGAACAAAAATCTTTTGCGTGGCGATGGCTCCTCATGGACAGCTTGACAAATGAGACACAGGGTATTGAGCCAAAATATTAAAAGGGATAAACCTCAAAATATTACCTCATTTTCATCTCGAACAACGGAGGGGGGAGGGGGGGTGGAATGTGTTGAAATTGGCTCGCTGTTGTTATGCACACGCGAGCCACGGTTGTAGCCAGAAATGGATGAGTATGGTGAAGGGGTGAAGGGTTGGAGGTGAGGTATGCACAGCATGAATGAGTCCGATCTGCACTGTGGATGGATTAATGAACAAGGATAATTTATTGTACAACAGCAAGGTTAAAGGTACACGTTTATCTGGACTGTCAGGGCCAGTCCAGCGATACGCACTCTTAAAAATGGACTTCATCGCATAGCACGCTTCTAGCCAACCATCATCACGAATGATATCGTTATCTGCCCTGATTTGTTGAAAACGGGAGGCGTACGCCATTTTTGTGGCACTTATGCTGTTCATAATTGTCACATAAAAGGCGTACTCCTCCCGTTTTCAGCAAATCAGGGCAGATAACGATATCGATCATTCGTGATGATGGTTGGCTAGAAGCGTGCTATGCGGTGAAGTTCATTTCTAAGAGTGCAGTCCCTGTACAGCAAACAAATACTCAAACAATAATTGTCAGGTGGAGGAGAACATGACCGAAAGTAACATAGAAATCTCATTAAATACACTGACATAATACATGTCACAGAAGGTGAACATAATTAAGAAGCATAAATGCGTGGAGTACAACTGAATATGGGGAACCAACTTTGCGCAAGGCCCGTTTTCTGGAGAAGGCGCCTAACTTAGTCGTGTTATGTTATCTTAATTATGTTACTCGCCACAAAAAAAGGCGTTGTCCACAAATGGAGGAGGAGGAGGAGGAGTGTCGTTGGGAGGAACCCGAGAGGTCTGCCTGCCTGATTAGGCGGCATGTTTCTCGGGAAGGGAAAGGTGGTGGAGAGGAGGAGAGGAAAGGGTGAAGTGGAAGACCGAGCGGAATCCGCTCGGGGGGAGGATAGCCTGCGTCCATGGGCCGACTTCAGGGGAACTGTGCCGGCATACGCCTATTACACATCTGAGGGAAACCCAGAAAAAAGCCCAGACGGCACAGCCGGCCCGCGGATTCGAACCGCGGACCTCCCAGTCTCCAAGCGCACGCGTTACCGCTGCGCCACCGGAGCTGGTGTGTCCACAAATAAAGAGTGACAACGGCGTCATTCTGTGCAATGTTTGGCCTTCAGCGCGTTATGGGGCCAAGTTCTGTCGGAGGAGTGCATGCGGAAACTGCAGCTGTGATTGAATTCCTTCGTCGAGAGAGTACGCAGAGAAGACGCTGAGTGAAAAGAAAGAAAAAAAAAAAAAAGAAGACCGCGCCGAAGAAATAGAGGCCTCGCGAAGAGAGCAAGAATAAGAAGGAAGGCAGAAGTGACATGGAGCGGGAGTTAACCGGAGCAGACTGACACATCGTACAGGGGGCATAATGCACGACGGCAGTTCTCGCGAGTCTCACTTACAAAAGGACCTTTCTCTGACGATGCTCATACTAGTGCTCTTTCTCCTCCATTTGTGTGGAGGTATGCCTGCAGCCGCCGCTCTCTTTCCCATGTGAAGCCATTGTTTCTACACTTTCTGTGCCATTGTTCGAAAGGATTTGTTGTAATGGTCTGTGACGTGTTAGTGTGTGTATGACTGTGTTTTCCGTTATCGTTTATGCGGGACGCGAGAACGCCGTGCGAGCTGAATGCTGGCATATATCAAAGGAGGCTTGGCGGCGGCACCAGCTCCGGTGGCGCAGCGGTAACGCGTGCGCTTGGAGACTGGGAGGTCCGCGGTTCGAATCCGCGGGCCGGCTGTGCCGTCTGGGTTTTTTCCTGGGTTTCCCTCAGATGTGTAATAGGCGTATGCCGGCACAGTTCCCCTGAAGTCGGCCCATGGACGCAGCTATCCTCCCCCCGAGCGGATTCCGCTCGGTCTTCCACTTCACCCTTTCCTCTCCTCCTCTCCACCACCTTTCCCTTCCCGAGAAACATGCCGCCTAATTAGGCAGGCATACCTCTCGGGTTCCTCCCAACGACACTCCTCCTCCTCCTCCTCCTCCTCAGGCTTGGCGGCAACGACGTTATGTACGCGAATGTCAAGGCTTGCGGATGGAGTGAGTTAGTTCTTTGGATGGAGTGCTGGAGTTCTTTGGAAGGTAGCGCTGGGACCGAAGGGGGAACGACACCCCAGAGCGCCCTGGGGTAATGAGCCACGAATGCGACAAATTTCCTCATTCATCTTGTTGCCTTTTCCTTTTTGTTATTTATAATTCTGCTTAGGTTATAGAATATGTACAACCAGATTCATGCACTCAACATAAAAAAGAAAGAGAGAGAGAGAGAGAGAAGGGAAATTACTGCTATGACCTTTCACATTGCTTTGTTTCGAGCAAGAAGCGACACTAGCGCCAGTCACGCCTGCGGCAAAGACCCAGTCGCAGAAGCGAAAAACCAAAGCCCTATATCGGCGTCCCAGAAAACGTGTTATGAAATAAAAAACAAAAAATAAACAAAAAACCACGCCACGTAGAATCACGCGGTCGGCTTTAGTGGTAGGTGGTTTTGAGCGTTTGGTGGAAATGAGCAGGAAGAATGAGCAGGAATGTAACAGCTTCGTTAGTTCGTTAGCCAACGAGTGTTTGAACGATCGCTGACAATCACGTGCACCGTTCCTTTTCTCTTGTCCTGGGCTATTCGCATGCATAATTTTTCTATTTAGTGTAAAATACTATGAATTTCTCTAAAATTGATTACGGCCACCCGCTGGAGCATCGCACAGTGATGTCCCCCTTCGGGATTATCGCTTTCTGCGTCTAGTAGTACCATAATAAATCAATTACAGCTGATAAGGTGCAACTGGACCAGTTTACTAATTACAGCACAGAAAGCCTGGGATACACGCTGCAAATACTAAGAAAGTTTTGTGACTTTATTCGCGAGAAAAACATTGGCATTAACACGAATGAAGTATAGTCATTTTTTCTTTATTCACATCACATCACATCACAAGTATAGTCACGCAGGTAAACTCACACTTTTCCGCAAATTTGTCTCTTACGTATTTCTCACATCATTCTAGTTCATGTATTTCATATAGTTTGTTTCATATATGTATTTCATGTAGTTCATGATTCTCTGTATATATCTTTCCAGTAGGCACATAAAGCGCTACACAGCCAACCCTTCAGAGCAATAATGTAATTTTGTGCATCGGGCGATTTTATTTTTTGACATTTACACTATAGGACTTCGTTAGCGTGAACAATTTAGGTTTATGGGCCACTCGCTTTTATTCCGTAGATACAGTCTATACACGACTTAATGGGTGGGAGCTGCAGAAAAAATGAAAATTTCGGGAGAGTGACATGGTATAGCGGAGGATGAAACGCAAGAACAAGGTTGTAAGACACCTCGAATGTAAGGCACCTTTACCCGCGGGCTCCTGCCACACAGTTTCCTCTTTTTTACACTAGGGGGCGGGCGCCTACAAAGGTGATCGAACACGTCACTTCCTGTGCTCAGAATGTGATCGGTGGTTGACAAGACGCCTATACCAGAATTATCTGACTTCGATCTAGGACATTTCGGTGCAAAACGACATGGCGGTGCACGGGCATTTTGGTGGAATATATCCCTCGCTCAGTCAGTACACCGCTAAAACTGTAGTGACTCTAACTACAGTCGCTATATAGGCTACTGCAACTCTTAACTATATAAGCTCTAAGCTCTCAATAAGCTCTAAGTACGCCGTCAAGAAAACGAAGAGGAATGCATCGCGATAAAGGGACCCGCAGCGTCGACCGTATTATTATGATGAGGTTGTTTCGCACGAAATTCAATTGTGAACAGTTCATTTATTTATTTATTTATGTAAATACCTCAAAGAGCCCTTAGGGCGATACATGAGAGGGATACGTACAATATATGCAACATTAGTACATGAAACAGCACATACACTGCACAAAATAGTTAAGGTAATAACAAAATTCACACACATACAAGATATGAAATAATGCTTTCTCACTAAATGTGTAGATATGATGCCAAGTTTCTACGGAAAGTTTGATGGTTAGGCGAGGTGACTAAGGACTGAGGAAGGTTATTCCAATCGGCAATCGTAAGTGGAAAAAAAGAATACAAAAAGTGGGAAGTGTGACAAGTGATTGGTTCAACCTTACCCGGGTGGTCTAATCGGCCTGAGATGTAAGGTGCGGCTGTGATGAAAGATGGTCGTATAGATGGGCTGGAATAAAATTTGTGAAAAAGGGAAAGACGGAAGAAACTTCTGCGAGTTACGAGTGGCGGAAGGTCCAGAGAAGACTTAAGTGATGAGATGCTAGAAGGATAGGAATAGTCTGAAAGGATGAAACGAGTGGCGCGGTCTTGAACGGACTCAAGAAGGCAGATGAGGTTAGCATGGTGCGGATCCCAGACGCTTGACGCATATTCAAGCCTGGGCCTAACTAGTGTTAGGTAGGCCAAGCGCCTGACATTGTAGGGTGCGCAACGAAGGTTACGGCGTATGTAGCCGAGGTTCTGATTGGCATCACGCACAACACTACGGATGTGATCCGACCAGGAGAGATTTGAGGAGAGATGGAGTCCTAAGCATTTATACGAAGACGACTGTGGTATAGGAGAATGGCCAACGTGGTACTGGCAAGGGAGCGGTGACCTGGAGCGAGAGAACTGAACGTAGGAACATTTAGAAGAATTGAGAGAAAGAAGCCATGTGGAGCACCATGAGAAAATTGAACTTAGGTCTTGCTGAAGGGCATAATTGGTCAGAAGAGGATGTTACGAAACGATAGACAACGCAGTCGTCGGCAAAAAGCCTGACACAGGATGAGAGTCTACCTGGCAGGTCGTTAATATATATGAGGAATAATAGCGGGCCAAGGACGGAACCCTGTGGGACACCGGAGGAAACAGGAAGGAAAGGAGAAAGACAATCATTTACAAGGGCTGCCTGTGAACGATCACTGAGATAACGCTGAAACCAGCGTAGTACAGTAGGGTGGATATTAAGCGATTAGAGTTTGCGTATTAGCATAATATGAGAAACGGAATCAAATGCTTTCTTAAAATCAAGAAAGACTGCATCCGTTTGAATACCACGATCCACGTGAGAATCAACATCAAAGACAAAAGAAGATAGCTGCGTTTCACAGGAGTAACCCTCGCGAAATCCATGTTGGTGTTCATGAAAAAAATTATTAGATTCGAGATGAGAAGAGACAGCTGAATAGATTATGTGCTCTGGGATTTTACAGCATATGCTTGTTAAAGATATGGGGCGATAATTCAAAGGAGACGTCTTATCGCCATGCATTATGAACAGGAATGACCTTCCCCAGACGCCAGTCGTGAGGCACATACCCGTGATGGAGTGACTGAGTGAAAATGTCACGCAGGTACAAGGATGACGCCTCTTTTGTATTTTTAAGGATCTTGGAGTTAATGCAATCCATCCCTCATGAAGACGAGAGTTTTAGGTTGTCAATGATATTTATGATTCCTGCTCGAGATATTGTGAGCTTACTCATGGGTGTTAGGATGCCTATGAGGGCCATATAGTCAGGTATGACAGAATCAGTATCGTTAGTGAAGACGCTAGCAAAAGCTTAATTGAACTTGGCAGCACACTCTATGCCAGTAACTTTAGAACCGTTTGAATCCAGAACGTGTAGCTGCTCGGGTTGTGATGGGTTAATAGCCTTCCAAAATTTTCTTGGGTTAGAAGAAAGCAAGTTGGGGAGGTGGGTGGTGTAAAAGGCACGTTTGGCCTTGCGTAGGGCACTTAAATACTGTCGGGAGCACTCTTGATACCTTAAATGAGCGGATTCAGTGCCACTACGCCTTGCCAATCGATACAAGCGCTTTTTCTTGTTGTTCAGTCTGTTTAGGCAATTAGAGTACCATGGTGCTCTTGCGGGTGCCCCGATAACCGCTGATGGAACGTAAGTCTCAACCAGATGGTTGAGTGTACTGCGGAAAAGCCGCCAATTCTCCTGTACTGAACGCGTGTCGAACAGACTACGAAAAGTTGCATAGTATGAAAAAAGTTCATTATTGATTGATGAAAAATCAGCCCGCTCGTATAACTTTATAGTCTTACGTACTCTCTGCCTGGCAGCGCGGGGTAAGCGTAGTGGCACGTGAATTGCTTTATGGTCACTCAGACTCAAAGGCAATGAAACAGAACCGAGGATGGAAGGGTCAGTGACTAGTATTAGGTCAAGAATGGATTGAGATGAGGACGAGACTCGAGTAGGTTCACAAACCAACTGCGATAGGCCAAAACTCATGCATACATCAACAAAGCGTGACTCCTCAGGGGACGTACCACATGGTACTGTCCAGTCAATACCGGGGTAATTGAAATCACCAAATATGCAAACCTTGGCACTGGAGAAGCGGGACTTTAGCAGTGATAACGCTTCGGCGAACAAAGGTACAAAATCAGCGTAATCGGGAGGCCTGTAAAACACACCTATTAACAGTGACACATAGTCAAACGGCATGCTGACCCAGCACATTTCTAAGGGTGACGACACTTTCACTTCCATACACTGAAGGTCACACTTTACTCCAAGAAGAAGCTCTCATTGCTTCTCTGTTTCTAATAAGAACACATGCGTTAGTGAGCGGGGATGAAAACATCCAAAATGAGATAGGGACGTGTTGGATATGGAAGCTCATCCTATATAGCCTCAATAAGCGTTCGGTGCAAGCTAGAGTCCCCGCTTACTTACGCCATTACACTTTCATCAAGTAATGCCATTACTTCCCAGTACACGCACTTATGCTTAATATATACGCTTCGGCCTGCAATCGATTTATTCTTACAGGAACACAATTTCGCGATTGGAAGGCCGTTTTTTCTTTTTCGGAAGGAATACAAATATTTGTTTGTTAGTTAGTTCTGTCAATTTTGACATATATTTGTTAGATGGATCCAATTCCTCGTTGAATGTTGTTATTCGTGACAGTCTCGAGAAATTCTTACGTTACAGTTACGAACGATATGCTGGCAATATTGTTCTCCTTCCGAAATCAAGGCAAATATCCGAGATATCGCAGTCACACCTTGTCTGTGCTGCTGCCTGGTTGATAGAGTGTCATGAAGAAATCCCTAAACGAGAAGGTGCTGTTCGTTCTGGCCACATACGAGCAGGACGAAGCTGTTACATAAACTTCAGACAGGTGGTGGTGGTGGTGGTGATGTTGAAAGGGCTTGCCGTTGTCGGCCTCACGTATGTGGGCAACGTCACGACTGACGCCCTGGGGAAATGTGCGTCCTGGGCCGACTTCAAGGGGATCTGTGCCGACATATGTCTGAAAGCGTCTGAGGAAAACCCAGGAAAAACTTCAGACAGACACATGAAGCGGCCTCGGCAGCAGCCATTCGTTCCCCTCTCCCCGGAGGCATGGTTCCAGATGTGGGGGAGGAAATCCCGTCGTTTGTAGTTGTTATGGTAAAATTTATTATGAACGTAATACACAAGCTGTACCAACACACACTAAATCGCCAACCTTTCGGTGCATATGAGCATTCGGTGCGATTCTGGGCATTTGGTGTTTGTTCCTGGTCATTTGCACCCAAACGCTGAAAACCACTAATTTTGTTTGGGTACATATGAGCGTTTTGAAGTTTTGCGCACTTAGAGCTTATGAGCATTTGGTGTTTGTTCCTGCTCATTTGCACCCAAACGCTCAAAACCACTAATTTTGTTTGGGTGCATATGAGCGCTTTGGAGTTTTGAGCACTTAGAGCTTATGAGCATTTGGTGTTTGTTCCTGCTCATTTGCACCAAACGCTCAAAACCACCAATTTTGTTTCGGTGCGTATGAGCGTTTTGAGGTTTGGAGCACTTAGAGGTTATGAGCATTTGGTGTTTATTCCTGCTCATTTGCACCAAACGCTCAAAACTACCACTTTTTTTTTCTCTTTTGTTCGGAGCATATGAGCGTTTGAAGGGTTTGAGCACTTAGAGGTTATGAGCATTTGGTGCTTATCAGGCCCAACCTATTAAACGTGGGAGGAAACGTCGCCGCTCGAAGCTTCTCCGGAGACTTCACGTCGAAAAGTTATCCATCATTCACGGCGACGTAGGCTACTGGAGTGGAATAATTTAGTTTTGCTGGTCTGCAACTCTACGCTGTCGTCAACGTCGAACAGAATAATGACGCACAAAGGGTGCCGTTAACGTCAGTCTCACCGCATGCGTGCGGTGTCGCCGTGGGATTTCCCTGCGCGGTTGAGACAGCGCCATCGTTAATCTAAGCTTCACCCTACCGTTCGCATAACGCAACAGCCATCTCCTGAGGCGTTAACGACAGCGCCAGACGTCCAAATACGAGCAAAAGAGTTTTCGTTGTGGTCTTTCGTGCTGCTGCGAAGAATGATTTTTGCAGGACCCACCTCGTTTTCGTATAGTCGTGCCGGGGAGCTTTGTTTTGTGCCGACCTCGGAAGACAGACGTTTTTGTTTGTTTCGAAGATGTTGGAGTGAAACGTTGCTGAATAAAACAAATGTTATGGATGTCTGGGAAGGCAGGCAGTAATTTTTTATTCCTTCAGCGTGTAGAAGGGGTGTATTTTTCGTGTAAATAAACACTTTTTTTTTATACCGCGTGCCAAACTGAAGCGCGCTAACAACAGTGCTGAAAAAGGTGTCTGCGAAACACCCACAGGAATAAAACAGTGTTTTGCGTGAAATATAATACCCATAAAGACACAATAAATCTCAAACAGTGTTTTAAATGGTATACACAGACCCACCTGCATGAACTGGTGGTGTTTCCTATGGAATATGCCATTTTGAAACGGTGCGTTTTGTAGAATACGCGATCTACAAGGGTGATTTACAGACCAATGAAGCAAAATTTACAGACCAACGTTCTCTAGGCGGTGTGAAGCGTACACCACAAAGATGTGTTTCATAGAACAAGACATTTACTTCCGAAAGGCGTAAAAAGGAATGCTGTGCGGGGACCGCACCACTCGAGCAGCAGAGCTTCAACATGCAAGCACAAAGTGACATCGGCATTGCACAAAGCGCCTTTTTAACCATTCTATAATAGTACAGAGAACCGGGATTATTGGCGTCTGTTAGTTATTGTGGTTGTTAATGGGTGCGTTTAGTAAGCGCTCCTCTTTTGGCACTACTCAAATCTGGTGTATGGCACAACCCGGCCACTAAACAGCGAAAAGCAACTTTGGAGCGGTACACTGCTCGCTCGCTGGTGGCGGTTCCTGTTGTCTGCTCATGCAGCGCACAGACGGACACGTTGGCTTAGTTTGAACCTATAGTAACGTTGAAAGAGGCGACTATACGGTTGTGAAGACTCCTCCTTCTAAAAGTGAATGAAATGGAAAAGATGGGAATTTGTAACAGACGTCATAGGAGCCAGTTACTGTGAAGGCCAGTGGTTTATCCAGAATCCCAAGTACGGAGGGGTGTTAGAAAAAAATGGGGGTCATTATTATAGTTACGTCATTATACCTTAACATACACTGTAAACTTTTTCACACCTTTAAAGGTGTGCGCTATGAACATTCAACCTGGTTGCGTAACATTGCATCTCCAGGATGATATTTTACAAAATTTGGAAAGCATTACTGAAGATCAAGTGTCAGTGCAAATCTTGCTTTCATTATGTCTTGGATATCGTAGGTACGAGCTAATGCATATATGCATCGCTATCGATAATCGAGCACGCGCAAGTGTCTACTATACTGTTGAACAATGTTGAGATGTTGCAAGACTGAATTTTTGGAGGACAGACAACACTCGAGTAAAGAAAATTTGTGCGAAACCGTGCTCCATTATGATGTTACCAAAATTACACCTAAAAAGGCGTGCGCCATGCACGTTGTTACACCTTTAAAGGTGTGAAAAGATTTAGAGTGTATCACTACCGACATGTGACTAAAGCTGAAATCGCAAGGGCACCCCCTATACGGGGTACACAGCTGAAAAATTCAGGGGATGTCGCTGAACATTTAGAGGGGGGGGGGGTGTAGGGGGGTCTGGATAAATCACTGACTGAAGATGTCTGCATTAAGGCACCGCATTTCCCGCGAAGAACCGCCGATATCCATGTGCAAGTTCTCCACTAATACAAAAGCATGATAACGGTTATCAAAATATAACAGTTTTCTGAAATCGGAGCACTGGGTAACGTATAAAGCCCGTATCTTGCTTCCGAGCCCACACTTCGAAGGTCGTCCCGCCGGCGCTCACTCAACTCTACGCTCAACAGGAAGTACGTCACGGAAAATCTCGACCAACCGGACGCTTGTCGTCTGCTTCCATGCACCGAAATGAAACGGGAGCTCGAAAAGCGGCACGGAGTCTCACACTCTCGGGCTCGCGAGTGTCGCTGGTGTCGCGTTAAGTGAGTGGAGTCTGAAACACTCGCGCTCAGGGTCGCCTACTGAACGCACCCAATGTTGTCCCCTGTCTGTCTCGGTCCTTGATATATGTCTGCTGATTACATCGTGGTTCTGTTTTGAGATCGCACTAAACCAGCAAAAAAAAAAAAAAAAAAAAAGTCTCCCAGTGAATCATTCTTTCTTTCTTTCTTTTTTTTTTTCAAATTTACTCGCTTACTTTTATTCCAAGTCGACGTCTACGCATTAATGCTCCCTCGTTGAACGTTCGAACGTGACATTTTCTGACAGCATCATCTTTGCGCGGTTAGTGTTCCAAGATCGCTGACACGCGACGTCCCATGTTTCAAATGTGGGGCGCCGTAGTGAGGGACAGGCGACGGTTCAGAGATTCTGATGGGAAGCAACACGATGATCCTAATGGGGAAGTCGCGAAGCGGTTGAATGGATACTACGTGAATGGACTTCCGGAGGCAGAGAATATTTCCTACTTCTTCGGCCGCTTCTACGCAACGTGGACACGATGATGCCCTTGAATGAGTCGTTCGAAGGTGTGGGTGGATTTCTGCGATTCTGATGAAGGCAATAACGATTAGGACTATAGGCGTGTTGCCGAGTGTTATAGCCCGGTAAAAAGCAGCAGGGTAAAAATATACTCTTTTACGGTCTGCGGCGTAGCGAAACGGTACTATTTTCTTGCGAATTCGGAACCTTCACGACGGCTAGGCCTTTTTCAATCACATTTTTCGTTAGACCGGCTGAAAACACCCCTGGAATGCCATTGGAGGTAAAAGTACCCGATAAGTTATCGCTTTTGACTATGTGAAATGATCGTATAAAGGACAACAAACATGTAGTGAAGATGAGTGAGAAACAATATGAAAACAGACCCCGAAATTCCATTCAAGGTATAAAGACATGTGCATGCATGGGCAGAGAGGTGCAGCAATAAGGCGTTAGGAACCTTTGTGGACTTCCTCGCCAATCAAATAGGAGACATGATTAGAAGGACATGGTCAGAAGGGCATTTTCAGCTGCGTTATGTCCGGGGGGGGGGGGGGGGGGGGGTTGAACCAATTTTTCGATTTATTCGAAGAAAAGGTGTGTGGGAAAGGTCATTAATACGCAAGGACGACCTGCCATTCCATTGATAGTAATAAAATTCACTCACTAGTAGTTCAGAGACTGTTCCGACACTATTATGTATACAAAATTGGGAGGGGGGGAATATTAAGAAAAGAGAAAGGAAAGGTCAGCGAGACGGAGGTCGGCTTGCTATTCCAAAAAAAATAGAAAATGGGGGAAGAAAAGCAAAGGAGAAGAAAAAAGGAGAAAAGGGGAAAGAAAAGAAAAGGAAAAGACAAAGAAGAAAAGAAAAGCAAAGGAAGGACACAAAACTAAAACTGAAAAGTCACACACACGGTCACACAATCACAAGGCGTGTACACAAGCAACAAGTGCAAACATGTCGAAGACGTAGATGGTCGCGAACAATGATGTAACATTGTTCTCATGTAACTCAGATTCACCGAGCTGAGAAAGACCACATTTTATACCAGCGCGTAACGGTGTGTGTCACAGCGGGTTTCGTAGCAACAAGCGCTATCGCACTAAACTTTTATTTTCTACTAAATGCTTTTGCTGTATCAAGTGCACTAAACTGTATAAATTTATCCTGGGACGGCATAACAAAGCATCGTTGCACATGCTTAACGCTTTCGATGCAATAAGGAATACAGATCTTTGAGGCTGTCTTGCAACAAACAACAACAAATAAATCATGACTGTGGCCTGGGGTGATTCACGAGGCTATCTTACCTGGTTTACATTCCCTTTTGGAACCCGCGTCTCATCAACAACAACAACATATATATTGTGATGATGAAGTGGGGAGATTTTCCACTCTAGGAGTGGAACGCTACCCCATAGCTAGGGGTCTAATATGAGTGGTGACAATGATCAGTGCTGACGATGAGAGATGACGGGAATGATCGAAGTGGCGATGACGATGCTGGACGTGATCGTGGTGGTGGGAGTGTCCGAGGGCGCTGCTGGGGTCATAGTGAGTACTTTAGGCCTGTCGCCTCAAAGAAGTCAACCACGTGACGTAAGGCCGTCCTGGAGTCGGCCGCGGTGTCCCAAGGGCCGAGGATGGTCGACAAGTTGAAGGGGCGGCAGCCAAGGGTGGCAAGCTGCGACTGCAGTGCACGCCTCTCGTTGAGATAGGTCCGGCAGCTGAGGAGTATGTGCTCAACGTTGGCAAGTACGCCACACTCGTTGCACATAGGGCTAGCCTCACAGCCTAGCTGGTATCGATAGGACGGAGTGAAGGCCACATTCAGACGTAGCCTGTGGATGAGTGACTTCAGAGGACGAGGAAGCTTTGCAGGCAGTCGGTATGACAGCGTTGGGTCTACATTCCCCAAAGAGGACATAGTTGGAATGTCGTGTTGCCACTGTAGGCTAGACCAGGAATCGGACAAATGCCTGAGGAGGGATCTTCTGTCTCCTCTCGAGAGTATAATGGGCATAGAAGGTCGTTGTTGGTGTGCAGCGGCAACGGCAGCGTCGGCCTCGTGGTTCCCAGTTATTCCGCAATGCCCTGGAACCCACTGAAAGGCAACGTAGTGGGAGCGATCTTGTAGGGACTTCAGGGCGCACAGGATGTCTATCACCACTGAGGCAAGGGAACCGCGGATGCCCATGTTCTTAATGCACAGGAGAGCTGCTTTGGAGTCTGTGTAAATTACCCAGTGCCGCGGTTCACAGTCTTCCGCATATGTCAAAAATAACAAGATAGCATAAAGTTCAGCGGATGTCGATGAGGTACGGTGAGATAGATGACACCCACGTGTAACAGACTGTGATGGAATGGCAAAGGCTGAAGATGAAGTGTCCCTGGTCGACGATCCATCCGTGTATACAGCGGTACTGTTGCGGTATTGAGCCTCGACGAAGTCAAGGGTAAGTTGCCTAAGAATAAAGTCAGGATAGTTCTTTTTGTTGTTCTTGAGACCGGGGATGGAGGCAGTGACAGACGGCGATGGCAACGTCCATGGAGGCACTTTGGGTGCCGTCGGGTCGACTATGAATTTGGGGATATGAGGTCTGAATGATGTCACAGCAGCATGAACCGTCGCGTTCCGTCTAGCGTGAAGCTTGCGAATCAGAGTGTGACGGTTATGATGGGCACGTAGACGCAGATAGTGGCGTGCAGTTTCCCGAGTACGGAGAACCTCAATGGGGATGTCCCTGGCCTCAGCCACTACTAGACGGGTTTCAGCGCCTCGTGGGACCCCAAGACATACCCGAAGGCTGCGCGCTAGCATGGCTCGAATCCTTTGAATCAATGTCTGAGGAAGTCCGTGTAGGACGGGAAGGCTGTACATCACTGAGCCACGAACCAGGGCATTGTGCAGCATGAGGAGATCCTTCTCGTCTCGCCCCCATCTTATACCTGCGAAGTGACGAATCACGTTGACCCAGCGTTGGACTTTCTGTTCAATGACGTCTATGTGGCGCTTCCACGACAAATTCCATGATAGAGTCACGCCTAGGAACTTGTGATGTGTCACCTGCTCCAGTGGGCTTCCACCAATATACAGGCGATATCTATGCATGTCTTTGCGCGTGAAGGCTAGAACTGCGCTTTTCTCTACGGATATCTCCATTCCTGCCTGGAGTAAGTAGAGGCGAATGGCATCTAACGTGCGCTGAAGACGCTGACTGAGTGCTGGACGGGAAGTGCCTGTAGTCCAAACACAGATGTCATCGGCATACAGGGACAAGTTGACGCATCTCATCAATCACACAAATAAGATAGTGAAACAGCATATGTGAGAAGCATGGCACGCGAGAGAACTGTGTTCTTGTATGACAGTCGTTTGTATTGCACGGGCCGGGTAGGACGCCTCATACATGGCGGAACGCCAGTAGGTTCCCGGGAGTGCTACGAGATGGCGCTAAGTTTTGCATATGGTCTATTTTCGCCGTGCAACGGTAGCACCCACGGGGATAAGCAAGCAGGAGAATATCCTCATCAGGGTGCATGACGCATCTGTGACGTTTCCGACAGGATTACCACGTGTCAGCTTCCTTACTATACCCGCACCTCCTGCTCACATGTTCCCTGCAGCGGTACGCATAGAATTCTGCAGGAGGCGCGACCGAAGCCTGGGGCCGTGGGAACGCCCCTCATGTCGTCACAACGTCGTCAGACTGACGTCGCGTCTTTACGCGGGAATCTCAAACCGTGCGGATTCCGAAGAATTATCGTGCCAATAATTAATTACACCGCTCTAGCCGGCGAAAATTGGAGCAGACATTCGATAAATCAGGCAATGCGGGGAGAAAAATGTACAAATTGACGCTCGGAGAGCCGAACAATCCTTTCACGACGCCAGACGGTGCTGGCATTCGAAATGTCCCTACTGACGACGCTCTGCGAGAAAAGTGGTTTAGTGCTCCAGAAGTGGACAGCATGTCGAAGCAGGAAACCTCGCTATCGCATGGCGTTGCCATGGAAAGCTTTTGGCTGCCAAATTGTGAGCGTACCAGAGGAGCCGTTTAACAATAGGCATTCCTGGGCAGGAACCTGTATACAAGCTGGTCACTTGGCGTTTGGGGAAGAACGCCTGCATTTAATTTCCCCCGTATTGTTCGCACCCTTCCCCGTGTTGGGCGCACTACAAGATTGGAAAGGGATTGACGCTGTGCTGCCCTTATTGCAAGTCCCACGCGCTGTTAAAATCTATTATGGACCCGTTTACATGAGCGCGCTACAAGCGTACCGAGTCGGAGCGCCCCCAGGTGTGAAGCCGGAACGCTAACGCTTAGATGAATTCATGCAGGAGCCGCTCCAAGCATGAGTGTATGGGGAGAGGAGGATAGCGACGAGGACCCGGTAGATGGAAGCGACGTTCACGAACCTGCAATTTTTTTTTTCTTTTTTTTCCTTTTTTTTCTGAAAAGGTTTTATTCACAGTGATTACTTAAGTGCCACACATGAAAACAATCAATCGCCAAACAACAAATATCAAACAACAACATCAATCGCCGACTATATACACGAGGGTGGCATGCCTATGCCTTCAAAACGACCTTTCCCCTTGTGTTCCGTTCCCTTTCTCGGTGCACGTTTGCAAGCACTGAAGTTATGCCATTCTTGCTAGAAAGTTGTTAACAGTTTCACCCGGGAGTTAGCAACCTCGACTATGTTGACACAAGTCCACGCAGACGAAAATGCTGTCTCACCCGTCATCAGCAACTGTCTTTCGAGGAACTGTTTCACCTCACTTCCAACACAAATTCCGGCCGCTAAGTTCAAACCTTGGAAAAGGCTGTCCCTCGCATAGCAGCGTTTCGGCTGCTGATTTGCCCCCCAAAGTACACTTTTTCCGGTGTTGCTGGCATGTCATTCGTTCGGAAAGACAGTCTGGGCGTCCAAGTATCCAGCAAACAAAAATGCGCGCGAGCGAGCCGAATTCAGAAAACAGCAATCGCAACTCGTACTTCGCGCCAAATGCGGAGTGCTACGTGATACTTCCCATGATGCAACGCGCGCAGAAATCCGTAGAGCGCCACCTACTGGGGATGCAATAGGAGCAGAGAAATTAAGCGGTGGTTTTACGGTCCCACGTAAACGGGCACCCGTTTATAACGAGCTGGACTCTCGCACCGGGATTCTCGCACCGGCACCGGGATTCGAACCCGGGTACCTCCCTGTCTCGACGTGACATGGCCAGCGTGCCAACCACAGAGCCGCGCGAGTTGGTCACGCATCACGGAGCGCTGCGACTTGGTTCGCTTGAGCGGTCCCATGTAAACGGGGCCAATGAAATCTTGAAATTGGTTTTGTCTTCTTCTTTCAACTTCTACGCTTTGCCGTCTTCGTCTTTCCTTGTTTCATTTTTCTTCTGATCTCCTGTTTTTCCTTCGTGATCTGTTCATTTTGTACTGCATACCATATGGACTCGTGCGCAGAACTTACTGCTTTCCTTTCCGTTTATAATATTGCCGACATAATGGAATAGCGCTTTCATTATGTTCGACGTCCGTTAACAAATACGAATACCGACCTCTTCGAAAATGATCAGGAACGTTTGCAAGAATAGAGCGTTTCAGAACGTTTGAAAAAAATAATTCACAATAGATTCTTCCGAGGAGTATTATATTACGGCTACGAAAGACTCTTTGCAGTGCTAGAGGCGATAACACCGAAGAATAGGAGACACCCGAATTGTATGCTGTTCCTTCACAGAGTAGTGAATTGCTACATCGATTGTCCCCACCCACTATGAGCTGCGAATTTTCGTGTGCCAGCCAGAAAAGGCAGGTACAACGTGTTATTTTATCCTTCGTTCAGTGACATGACACCAATATCACATATACGTATGCCTTCGATACGATGACGGTTTCTCGTACACTGACATATTTTAACCTTTCTAGAACTTCCCTGTTTGCAATGGGGTTTCACTATAATACGAGTGTCTGTGTTCTCTAGTCGCCTTTATGTCATAACTCAACCATCGGTGAGGAATACCAAGTATGTAGTTTCCTGAAAGCTTACGGGAACATTTTCAGTTCGCGTTTCATTTCAGATCAATAGATCAATTTAGAACAAATCAATTCAATTCAATTTCGTGCACCTACCTGCTAGGACGTGGTGATGATATCCTGGGGAATGGTGGTCCGAGCCCGTCACACAAGATTGCTTGCAGCATCTGCAAGGAAGACCACGAGAATGTACCTACAGTGGCTCTTACGCAACTGGACTCTCCCCTCCCCCACCCCCCTTCGCTCAAAATTGCTTGGTCACTGGTTAAATCCCGCCCACCAACGCCCGGCCCTCAAAGCTCTTTCGACTTTTTTGGACACCAAAGAACGTGGGTCCTTATTGTGAAGAGGCTATTATTTCATTCCCCCCATCACCACCAGCAATGGGGTGAAGTATTGCCCCTGGCGATGAAACCCTCCATTCATCATCTCACAATAAAGTTTTTGTTGTTGTTGTTGTTTAAGCGTGGCCGGTGGGGCACCTCGTCCGGCAAGAAGAGACGCTTAGCTAAGTGTGACCAAATAAGAGGTACGTGCAACATTAGAAATATGCGTCTTTTGAGCTGCTAAAGTCAAGCGAAGGTTCCTGTAACATTGTTGAAGTAGTACAGAAGTCATTTTTTAACACCGTTTTCTTCCTATAAAACTGTTAAGTAGGCCAGTAAGATGCACCATGCGAAGTAATTCACACCACAGAGTCATAATTATCGCGGAAATTGAATTTAAAGTACGTCGCAAAAAGCGACCGTGCGCAACGGCGGTGGAGAGCACTACCAGCCTGTGAGCTGCCTGGGACCTCGCGCTGACGCTACAAGGATCACGCTCGCTGATTGGTCTAGAGAAATGTTGTCTGCTACTCCGCTGTCGTCTGCTATACTCCGCTGTTCAGGGTTCTGAAAAAGCGTTGCTATTGGCTCGGTCATGATTCGGCCGCTCCTTCTATCCCCAACTCTCCGGGAGAACTCGCAAAACTGGTTTACGGCGGCAAAGGAGCAAGGCGCCGACCCCCACTGACCGTGGAACCAGACCCAGTTCTTCATGTAACGTCATCGGTGATGTGGCATCATACCTCCTCCTCCTCGTTATACCCGGAGTGGCTAGTTAAGGGCGAACGCGCGGAGCCATGTTTATGTGAGTTTTTTTCTGGGAAACAAATTGCACACATCAAAACCTTTCGTGCTACTCGGTAAAATGACACACACACACTTTCACAAAACGTCTTAACCTAAAAAACAAAACAAAAAAAAACATTAAACATAGTCACTCCTATCCGTTGTCCTGTTTTCTACAAAAAAAAAGAATGGAAATTAAATTTACATTAAATGACATTAAAGGAGTACAGAGGACCATCCAAAATATTTTCAGTCCAAGGACATCCGATGTAAATATATGCGTCAATTTGCCGAACAGCACAAAAGGTTTTGATGCATGCAATTTTTTCTCCCAGAAAAAAAATAAATAAATAAAGTAACGTACACAAACACAGCCGGGCTCGTTTACTCCCGACTCACCCCGTGGGGTGAACGAGGAGGAGAAGGACGGCTAATGACGGCATAACGTCGGCGCGGTCAGTCGAGGTCAACGCCTGCCTTTTGCTTTTTGTGTGTGAGGGCTTTCTCCTTTTGTAGTCGGTAAACCTCTTCCCTCGGCGGGGGGGGGGGGGCGGGGGGGATTGGGAATTGAAAGGGTGACCGTACGCATGAATGATTTCATTGTCCCGCCGGACTTTATTCCCTGTATACAATGCTTCTTCAGGGCCCTGAACGGCTGAAAAGCAGACGACATTTCTCTGAACCAATCAGCGAGCGCGGACGGTGTGTCGTCAGCGCAAGGTCAAAGGCTGGTACTGCACTCCACCACTGTTGCACACGGTCGCTTTTTGCGGCGTACTTTAAATTCAATTTCTGCGATACTTATGACTCTGTAGGGTGAATTACTTCAGAGGGTGCATTTTACTGGACTACTTAACTGTTTTACAGAAAGAAGACGGGGTGTTAAAACTGACTTCTGTGCTACTTTAAATGAAGCTTACTACGCATATAGCACAGTTCTGGATAAGGCGATGCATTTTGCTCAATGGAAGTTTTCCACTGTTAAGAGTGAGAGCGGTGCATTGTGGGAGAAAGTGCCACTGCGGTATCTGTCATCATCACTAGAATTACTGAGGACATTACTCAAGAGCTGCTTGAATGTGCTTTCCTAGAGTCACTAAAAAAGCTACGCTTCAGAGTATAGACACTGAATTTGCAGGAGCGAGCATGCGCCATCTTGTTTCCGCGCCACGCTACCCACGCGCACGCGCACGTTAGCGCACGGTGCCATCTATCGTGCGCGGGTGAAATGTTTCTTTCGTTTGCAAGCATGTGGAAAGCACCAGTTGACGGCCTTGAGCTCACCTTGACATCCTCGGGACGCTCCGATTGACAATACACGGATTATCGCACAACAATCATACACGCTTCTCTGTCCCACAGGGAACATTATGTGAGCCGTCTTTGACGATCCTCAAAAGGGGGGTGATACCGATGTGGTGCGGAAACAAGATGGCGCTCCTGCTCTCCCTTGGACCTGAGTGTCGATACTCTGAAGCGAAGCTTTTTTTAGTGACTCTATGTTTTCTATATTCGCCAAATATTCCGACCGAAAACAAAACAAAAACAAAAAACATATGTCCCTTTCTGTCCCCGGACAAAGTCTTATGCCTCCTTCTAAATGCTGCCTCCGTATGACGTTCACAAATGCGTCAAACCTTGTTTACTTTAGTTTACTTTAAAAACGACGCCGTTTCATTAGACGAGAATGTCACATATAATCTTGAAACCCAGCAGTATAGGGAGCGCATACTGCCCATTTGAACTGGGGTAACAACAACAACAACAACTACTGCTACATAAATGACGATGGAAACCGGAGTAATAATGTATGCACCCAACCATTTCGCGGATGTTGCGCAGAAACCCGTTTTCACTTGTTTTTTTTTTTTGTTGCTTTTTTTTTGCTTCGTACTATGATTGAAAATCGTCGCGGAATGCAGTTTCCATTATGTGCTCGTAAATCTCGAATGAGGTTCGTGGCTACAGTTTGCTATTCCATATCAGGCTTCTTTAAAACGAGCGCACGAATGGTGGGTAACCCTCCCATATAGCGTGACGTCACATGGAAGAAGTTTCGGTTTTGTTCTTTTCGTCATAAAAAAAGCATTGATCGAAAAGAATCGTCACTGCGACCTAAATCAACCGAAACTTTCTGCAAACGAAACTGACACGCCGATTGTGGAGACTACTGTGGTGTCGATTGTGTGTGTGTGTGTGTGTGTGGGGGGGGGGGGGTGACTCTCCTAGCTGCAAGGCATTTCACGTTTAACAAATCCAGAAACACACACGTGCGTTAATATATCCATCCCCGAATTTTGATATGCAAACGAGCCGAAACGGAAACCGCGGCGACTGGGAACGCAAGGGAAGTACAGCGCTCATTTCACATCACAGAGCCACGTGACTTGGCGCGATGGAGATGATTAGCGTAGGTGCCGCTCAGGCTGGCCAATCGCTTTCCAGCCTAGCCTCCGTCGGCGAGGGTGATGCGCTCCTCAGGCGCGCTTTTTTGGTCTCGACTCATTTGCATAATTAGGAAATTCAACTATGGATATTTAACGTCACGCACTTTTTTCTTGATTTTTGAAAGATACAGTGGATTTCAAGGTGGATTGTCTCACGTTCTGTCATCTCGCTTTTGCCCGAAATTCTCTAATTAACGAGTTCATTAATGGATTTCAGGTAATTAGTCATCTTGTAGTTACATGCTCTCTTACAGAGGATGTCCGCCTGGTCGTAGAGCTCAACTGCAAAACACGACATCTATGCTGCTCTCATAGCTGTTCTATAAAACTTCTGTAAAAGCTATATATATAAAAAAAAACACCCTGTATAATATAACAGGGCAGTGATATATGTGAATTCACGGGGGTTCTCATACTAGTGGTTCTCATAATTCATTGTCCGAATCTTCCCACAAATGGATACCTACCACTGCATTCCATCTTCGGTTTCGCTACACGAGCACCTACCGAACCTTTTTCGGATTTTTTGTGGACGCATCCTTTCCATTTACGTACAGCAGCAACTGGTGGGCACCGATTCTTAGACTCGCATCTGGTAACGACACGAAATGTGTGTTCCGACGGCTGTCTAGTGGTAATTACGAGGTAATTGAGCGGCAGTTATTAATGCAGTCTAATGAAATTTGGGATCGTTAATTATGAGATCCTTTCCTGCACGACTAAAAAGAGGTAGGTTTAATAGGCCCTCTATTTCGCTAAATGAGTACGGATGGCGGCATCGTTTTTGAGGACGGTATTGTTTGCGAAATACTTTTGTGAAATCGTCAGCTCGCGGTACATGGCAGTACATAGTCGCGTAAAAGGCCCGTAGCATTTGAAAGATGAAAGTCACTGAAAAGGTTAGCCAGCTGTAGGGATCGAACCCACATCTTCTGGATTGCCGGTCCAGGGCTCTACCAATTGAGCTAAGCTAACACGCCTCTCCAGCGACTTTCGGGGTGCGTCATCTGAAGGGACGACAAACCAGCCACTCACTCTCACTCACCCTCCTTTCACTCTTACATTTTTGCTCACTCATACACACATTCATACGACGGAAATCGACGCAAGCGGCATCTGTTGAACAAGAGATAAACTGATGTTCAGTCTGCACGTAGCCTGAATGGTCACACCAAGTCGTACGATTCTATTTCTGACAGGACAGTGACCTGGGCTATAACTGCATTTGTACTCCGATATCCGAACAGACCATCACAAAGTGCTCTTTCCAAAGGGAATTGTTAGAAACGCGTTCAGTCGAAAACAATAGGACCCGCAAGTGCGTGGGTAAACCGTCGTTGACGCTAACCACTCTCAGTAGACTTTTAAATGAATTTCCTGTACACGTGGAAGGTTGAGTGCCAGAGGGCACTTCTGTTGACATTCATGTGACCTTGTCCGTCTACTAAAACTTGTCGATTGTGGAGCGCTTATATGATGTCTCCTGCCTTGTCCGCGTCTTCTTAAACTCGAGGTATTCTCTGAGTATTCCGTAGAGCACTGCGTACCGATTGCCGTATAGCGAAGAATAACGATATTGAAGTTCTTGAAAGTTTCTTGCCTCTTAGGGAAAACCTGACTAAGGGAAACATTGATGGCGACTTTCCTTTTTCTGACTGGCCTATATGCCGTCTGCTTCAGCCAATCGTCGCAAACAATTTCGGAGAGATACAAAAATGTTGCGGATTCCGGTTGCTGCCTTCGCGGCTGTACCTGACTAGTTACCATGGTTACGGTCACCGAGAGTGCGCCTCTGATTGAATACCCCTAACCTATTACGCCCCCGTCTAAGTATAGCAAACATACCTTGTTTAGTCTAGATGGCATTGGCACGGGGAATACTAGCTCACTCCGCGTATAGGGGGAAGACATCTGTGTCGTCTGCTGTACAATATCCGCCATTTTGTCCCCAAAGTGCAAGCCGAGCTGCGCTGACAAAGCTGTACTCTTAGCGAAACAGCACTTAAGAGCGGAGTAAACGAATAGCAAAGAAGATACAAATACGAAGAGCAACTTCACTCTACATATATAACGACCTAGAGTGCAGGCACCATAGTACATACGAATGGATTCCATTCCGTGAAGACGAAAAATTTTCAATTTAAAAATCATGCAATGGTTACATCTTGGAAACGACGTACCTGACTAAGGCTCGGTCCTACCAATTGAACTAATTTACCAACACTTGAATTTAGCACAAATTTAACTCTGTTTCACTAAAGGGAGTTATGGTCACTGAAACGTCCATCACGTCACCGAGTAACGTTTGTAAAAAAAAGAATTGGGTAGCAACACTTGATCTCGTTTCAACGTTAGCTAGCGTTGCTGAAACCAGGCCCAACTCAGCTTCAGCGTCCCCACAGAGCATTAAATGGCAAGCGAGCTGGCGTATTGACGTGGACAGTATCATGTCCGTGACCGTGTCCGTGACCGTGTCCGTGACCGTGTTTTATTGTCTTCACCTGTGATCAGGAGTGAATTAATGTTTAATACTCTAGAATCTAATGAGATTGATATGTTCATGAGTACGAATTTTTATCATACTGTTCGAAGTGTTTTTGTCTAACAGTGTTCTGCTTTTTTCCCTGTATGTGCTCCCTTTTCTTTTTTCTTTTCCTTGATCCATTTTTCCATGTATGTGCACCATTCACAAGGCGCTTTAATGGGCTGTTAATGGGCACAATAAAACCAAATCAAATCAAATCATGTCCTTGCGCATGAGGAGGTGGTGGCAGACAGAGACGCACATGACTATATAGGCTGTTCGGTTGTGTTTTGTGTCTCTGTTCCTACCACCCCATTATGCTCAAGGAGATGATATCGTCCGTGCAGTATTTTTGGGGGTCGTAGTTTAACTGTTTGTTGCTTGTAAACTCTGGGCGAACGCAATGCATTCGGGACAGGCCATGGTCACACGTCACAGCAAATATCACTGCACACGTGACCGTAAAGTCTTAAAAAAATATGAAATTATTTTTAAAAAATATTACATCACTTAAAAAAATTAAAATTATTAAATTATTATACAGAAAGTTTTATTCGATAATCCCGCAGTAAAATGTGCAGTTTTGTGCGTGAGGGCTGGTACTGTTGACCACTTCCAAAGGTGTGGTGACGACCCCGCGTTAAGACACACTGAGCTGGTGTGATGTACTTAAACTAAGGATAAATGTGATACCGTGTTTCGGAAGAAGCACCGCATAGTTTACGCTGGCAAATACGTTCATCTCTTGACTTTACGCCAACGGGAATATAACAGCAAGCACAAAAACGACACGTTAACAAAGTCACATGACCTCAAAATGAGGTTGCGTATCACGTGTGACCACGAGAAGATGGCGGTTTTTTGTGAAAAGCACCCGCTTGAGGGTAGTTACAAAAATGGCGGGTTGGTGTCACTCCTGTGCTACGTATAGCGGACATTTTTGTACCCAGTCCAATGGACATGCAATGCGATTTTGCCGACCCTACTTGACGAGCAATACGGAGGGGCCTGACTTATTCGGGTTTTATTTTTGGCCAAATTCGGGGGGTAAATATCGGGCGATATTTTTCATTGGAAAATTCGGGTGTATTCGGGTTAAATCCCGTTACGGCATATTCTGTCGTCAGGAATTCGGGTGTATTCGGGTGATTTTTTATTGTTTAATGAAAATTTGTCTTAACGTGGAACTAATGTTTAGCAATGTTATCTAACTTTATTTTAATGCACGCTTATGAGTGTGCCACGCGACCCGGATGTTTTCGGGTAGATTCGGGTTAAACCCGAATTTTACAGATTTCGTTCGGGGGGTAAATATCGGGCGGATACGGGTTTAACCCTAAAAAGTCAGGCCTAGGTGGCAACTTCAGCACAGTGTTGCTCGAATACTTTTCAATTTTTATTTAAAAAAAAAAAGCTGTGAGTGAAACTGGGACAAAAATTGTGACGCAAGAGAATTTAGAGCTCAGACTATGTCGAACAGATAAATTTTCTGAGATTGCACGTCTATACTGCAGTATATACGTTGCCCTTGAAATTATGTTACCAATTCGTTCCACGTACTATATAGACTTCGTTCAATTCTGCAGCCAATCTTCCCTAAAAGAGTAACGCGTCTCTTTCGCCTGCAATAAACACGCAGACAGTGCTTCGCTTGGAGAGCATATTGCGAAATGGCCTCTCAAGAGGCAGGCTCAAGATAACTCTGAAATACCTTCTCGGCCCTCTTGAGACTCAACGAACCCTTCTGCGGAATCTTCTCGCACAATGCATAATAATGTTTCCGATTTTCTTCGGTCACGCGAGTTGAAAAATTTGCAATTCTATGCGTGACACGTCTCCAAAATTCCACGTGTTCTTCTCGTTAAATCAGCGTGGACGGATGCACAGGACGCGTTTCAAGGAACGGCTACTTTTAACGGGCATTTGAAATGACCTCCCTTTCGCTAAATAGCGGTAAGTACATGATGTTAGGAGGCATTAAATATTATCCGGTTGTTGAACTGACATACAGCCTGGCTTGCGCGATAATTGCGTTAGTGGAAGAGGGGCATTATATCGCTGGGGTAAACTAAATGTAGCGGCTGAATAGGTTACGAGAACGTCGTTTTAAATTGCGAACTTACGAAAGCGATGTCGCGGAAGATCTTAGCTGGAAGATGGTCCTTCGAGTTTTATGGCGTGCGCATTATAGGTATGCTCATTTCGTACCCGACCTTGTCCTTGACGTTTAGGGAGTCATTATAGTCTTTAGGCCTTCATCAAAGACGTACGTCTGAAGCAGTAAAGTTTCTCCTTTCCGTAGAGGGGTTCGGTGATGTGTTGCGAGTACGGTAGCCGCTTGCAGGAGACGTCTGACGAGATGGATAACTCAACAGCAACAATATTTAATACAAATATATACAAGGCATATACATATCAAGGCAAAGGCTTACTGATTGAGAACTCGGGGGACATGAGGCGACAAGGTCCCAGACCTTCCGGTGGTGAAAGTCCCCGCTCGAGCTGTCGCAAATTAGCGGGTGTCCGCTTATAAAGACCACAATTGGCCGCTGCCCACCAACATGGTAGCGCCAATCAAAACATTCAAAAGAAAACGAAACCAACTGTCTAATTGGTTACATTAACTAGGTTGGACACGTGAAATCCTCCGCCCCCACTTGGACTAAATCTGTTAATCCCGTCCGCCATCTTGGACATGTCGTAGTGTCCACAGTGCTTTCGGCTCAAGGGATTGCCTCTATAGGACCACAAAAGCGAGCTGACCAAATGGGTCACGAGTGGCGGAGTTCCAAGAAGAGCAGCTGTCGCGCGCGAGCACAAAGAGTTATTCAACTGGTCGTTCAGTCTGGCGACGATGGAGGCGAAAATAAAATGTTTTCGTAGTTACAGGTTTAACCTTTACACCTCCCTCCTTAGATTCGTTGTGGGGCACAGTTGAACCACAAGGAATAAACTACAGACGGGTTAAACACACTAGCATAGAAATAATCACCCGTGTACAAATTCATCACACCAAAGGTTCGTGTGACACTACTGAACATGCAATACAACGTGACAGTGCTTGCAACGACAAGCTCTGAAAATGGTACGTGTTGCTGTTGAAACGCATTATGTCAGTACATTGAACAGACACTAAAATTATGGCGGAAAAACACGAAAGTTCCTTAGAACAAAGTGGTGAGAGCGAGTGACTCTCGAGGTTCACACATACATTGCAACGCACCTGCTCTAGCCTAATTCCTACTCAAACCGCAACCGCGATAAAGCGTCCGCATTCCCGTGCGCGCTTCCCTTGCGGTGAACAATATTCACATTATAACGCCCAGCGCGCGAGCTTCGAACCCTGTGGTGTCGTACAGGTCAGGTATGAAAGAGGATTGTGGTCGGACACCACAGTTACTTGCGCCCCGAACACCCAATGATCAAATTTCTTGAGCGCCCAGATGACCGCGAACGCCTCTCGTTCAATCGCCGCCCACCGAGCCTGCGTGTCCGAAAATCGGTGGCTTGCGAACGATATGGGCACTTCTTTGCCATTGCGGTCCTTTTGGGCTAGGCATGCTCCAGCCGCCAACGCTGACGCGTCGTAAATACCCAATACGGTTTTTCGGGGTCAGGTGTTGTCAGTGCTACTGCGTCTTCTAAACTCGATTTGAGGGCCTGAAAGGAGGCTTCGGCTTCGTTATCCCACGGGATCTTGTTCGGGACCCTTTTCCCGGTCAGCCGCGTTAGAGGGGTCGCTATCTTTGCATAATCCTTAACATAGTCGCGGTAATAGCCGCACAACCCAAGTACGCTCCTGAGCTCCTTTTTTGAAGTTGGACGCTTCAGCTCAGATATGGTTTTGATCTTTTCTGGATCGGGTGCGTGACTTCCTGATCCCACAATGTGCCCTAGATAGCGGATAGAACTTCGCGCTATCTGACACTTAGATAAATTCGCCGTTAACTTCGTGGCTTTTAACGTGGTTAGTACCGCCTCCAAATGGTGCAGGTGACCCTCCCATGTTTCCGAGTACACGGCTATGTCATCAAGGTAAGCACAGGCATGCTCCTGGTGCTTCGCAAGGATGGCGTTTACAGTCCGCTGGAACGTCGCTGCTGCGTTTTTGAGGCCAAACGGCATCACCCGCCACGCAAATTGACCGAAATGCGTAACAAACGCGGTCTTTCTTGGCTTTACTTCACTGTTTACTTGGCTGTATACTCAAGGGGAATTTGCCAGTATCCCCGGCGTAGATCTAGCAAGGTGATGAACCGCGCCCTTCCTACGCGAAAAACTAGCTCCTGTTGAAGTTCCATTGGGTACGCGTCATCTATTGTGTCGGCGTTAAGCGCCCTATAGTCCACGCAGAGACGGACTCCACCGTCTTTCTTAGTAACACAGACGACGGGGTGGGAGTACTCAGTGACGATAGGATACACCAGCCCTTGTTCGAGCAATTCATTGACTTGCTGTTCTACTTCTTTCCGAAGCAATTGAGGTGTGCGGTAAGGATGAGACCGTTTCGGGACGTGCCCCTCACGCAACTTTATAACATGCGCACCTACATCTGCAACTTTGGGGACGTCCACGAACACTGTCGCGAATGACTGAAATAGTCGCCTGACCTGATTGGCTTCACTTTCCCCCAAATGCGAAGTTGCCTCGGCTGGCAAGACAGACTGCCCTTTGTCCCTTTTTGTCGGCGCGGGTTCCACATCCCCAAATTCCTCCTCTCCTTGGAAAATGACTCCTACGTGATTCACCCTGGCCTTGTAGGCCCTTAAATTGTTGGCATGAATCGTGCGCGTTTTTCCGTCGTCCGTTAGTACATCATACGAGTGCTGTCGTCGTTTCCCTATTACTTGGTAGGGGCCCTTCCACTTTGCCTGATGCTTTGCTGATCGGCTGGTATCGAAAACAATAACCTGGTCGCCAGGTTGGAATTGTTTTTGCTTTGTTTTGCGATTGTGCTGCTCCACGTACCGCGCTTGCCGCTTTTCGGTAACTAGCCCTGCAGTTTCTGCCGCCGCCTTGAACATTTCTCTCAAATGTTCGAGATATTTGGTGGGCGCCTCTCGGAGCTGAACTGGGGGTCCTACCTGCCCTTCCCAGGTATTCTTTAGAATTGCTAGCGGGCCTGTTGGTTGTCTACCGTAGAGAAGTTGAAACGGTGACACACCCGTGGTGTCGTGCGGGACTTCTCTGTACGCCCATAAGAGAAAAGGGATGTACCTATCCCAGTTTCTGGGGTCGTCCCGTACCACGTGAAATAGCATGCGGCGGAACACACGGTTCCACCGCTCGACCGCCCCGTTACTTTCGTGGTGTTCTGCCGTCGAGAAGCGTGGGGAACACCCGATCCTTCTGAGGAACTCCTGGGTTAAGTGCGACGTGAAGTTGCTGCCCTGATCGCAACAGATAGTTTCCGGGATACCCGTCCGCGAGAAGATTTCGAGCAGCGCGTCACACGTTTTCTTTGCGGTCGGGGACGTAAGGCAAATCACTTCGGGCCAACGAGTATGAAGGTCGGTGACACAAAGTGCGTATTTGTGCCCGCGTGCCGACGCGATCTCGAACGGGCCTACCACATCAACGTTCACTGCTTGAAATGGGTAGTCTGGTCGCGTGAGTGGCGCGATAGGTACCCTGTCTTTTGCATTCCTGTCCGCGTTAACCTGACATCCGTGGCATGTTGCACAGTGCTCTCGAACGTCCTTTTCAATCCCCGGCCAATAGAAAGTCGCCTTAATGCGATTTAGCGTTTTTCGCATTCCAAGATGGCCTCCCCACGGCGTATCGTGTGCGAGCTGGAGGACTTGTCGCCGTTTACCATCGGGTAAAACGAGCTGTTTTACTTTTTGCCCCGCTACTGTATCCCTGTGATAAAGGATACCGTCGTCAATGAGCATACCGTGAGCGCCTGCTTTACCCTGTTCCCACGCGTCCACGAGGCTCGTGTCCTCACGCTGGGCTGATCTGAATACTCTTCTCTCGCCGGCCTCAGCGTCGGTCCCTCCCGCCGTGCTTTTTACCGCGTTCACCACCGCGATGTGTTGGGCACCGCCACAGTCCGCGTCCTCCTGCAGAAATAACCCCGCTAAACCCGCGTCTAGCTCGTCTGTGTATTCCGCTTCCACGGTAGCCGCTGCGTTTAGCGCGTCCGGTTCCTCGACACTCCGAATGGCATCCCACGCTTCTAGTGATAGGAGGCAATCTACATCTCCGGCTAGCTTTTCGGTAAAAGCGCACTCTACTGGGACGACTTTGTTAACTTCTACCTGGTCGCTGCTTGTGCCTATCAGCCTGATGGGTAGTACGCCCAATTCCGCGGCTACCTTGTGTCCGAAGGCGGATTCGAGCCACAGCGGGCTTAGTGCATCACCTCTGCGCTCGGGAAAAAGATCCGCGCGAACAACGGTCACGTCCGCCCCACTGTCTATCAGTGCGCGAAATTTTTGTGTCCCACATTGCAATTGAACCTCGCGAATGGGGAGAGTCAGCTGCTCTTTATCTCCCGTAGCCGCTGGGCTGACGCGCGCCACCAACGTAGTATTCTCTACCTGTGCGTCATCAGATGCATTTTGGACTTCGTCGTCCCTAGCTATCACAACACGGTTCACGCGTCTTTGTGCAGAATCCTTGTTGTCTGCTGCTTTAGGAGCTGTGTGGTCACCGTCTGGTGACCTCTTTTTGGGACAATTTCTTGCAAAATGTTTCCCTCCACATACGTAGCAGGAAAACCCGTTCTTTGTCTCTTGACGGTCTTTCCCGTTCAATTTTTGTTGGGAGTTCTTATCATCTTTCCCTCTGTCTTTGTGGCTTTCCTTACGGCGGTCGGAAGCTCCCTTGTCTCTGTGGCCTAGAACTGCGCTTCCCCTGCCCTTAGCATCCTCGAATTTCTCCACTGCTTTTACAATGTCGCTTTCGGAGGGTTTGACGTCGGTGATCTGGAGCGTTACAAATTGTCGAGCCTCCTCTGTCAGCGAGTCTACGAACCTGTCTGCGATGATCAACGTTATCAAGTCGTCGTAACTTTTGACCTCGCGTGCTTTAGCGTATGCGGCGATATAACTGCGTAGCCTGGCCCAGTAGTTCGACCATGTTTCGTCCCTCCCTTTGACTGCTTCTGAAAAGCGCTTCCTATATTCGCCCGGGGACAAACGGAGTGCTGCTAGCACGGCCTCCTTTACCGTTTGGTAGTCGTCTAGCTCGTCGGTGGTTAGCTTTGAGTACAAGTGACCTACCCTGCTTGCGATAAGCGGTAATATGAGGTGACTTTGAACCTCCTCGGGTACTTTGTAGGATTTGAAAACACCTTCTACTCCCTCAAACCACATGGGCACTTCGCGGTCGGCTGGTAGCGGAAGCAAAACGCTCTTAAGCCTTTTTGAAAAGTAGGCCAGATTTTCTTCGCGCGTTCGTGTAGTCGACGCTTCACTGTATGGCGAGCGGTCATCTCGAAATCGCTCAAGTTCTATTCTCCGTGATCGTTCTTTTTCCAGTTCGATCTGGAGCCGCAAGATTTCGACGCTAACGGTTTCGATAGCGCCTGCGCCAGAAGCAGTGTTACTTCTGTTTTCGTCTGCCATTTCTGTGTCGAATTTTGCCTTCTTTTGCTTCGCCCTCGAGCGAGTAAGCATTAACTATTGTTCGACACCCTAGTTTTTCCGCTCGGCTCTGTTCGCTCGACCAAACCAGTCGGTATCATGTGAACCCACTGACACTATCGGACACTAGAAAGATCGTCCTGCCACACCGGAACTCTGAGGTACACAATAACTAAACCCTACGCGGCAGCTATCTACTCGTGAACCTCAAGAGCAACCAATTCTCACCTACCTCGTGAAATTGTTTCGAAGCTCTTCCGTGGATGACGTTTTCTTTCACCCTGTGCCGACACTTCAGTGTCCGTTGTTTCTCACTTTCGTCGCCGTCGTCGAAGCTGTGCTGGCTCCCCTGACGCGGTCACGTTCACACACTGCACATCCGGTCCTCGTTGACTAGTTGTGGCTCTCCGTTGATGACCTGGACTTGTCCGCTCAGTTTCCTGGACAGTCCGCTGCTTTTGCTGCCCTGCTTGACTTCGATGCGTACCTTGATTCTTGCTGTTCTCCTGGAGGTATTCACTCGTCCGTCGAGATGCTTCAGCTCTCCGTAGATGGACACATCCTGTCGTGCTGCGCCAGTAAAGTTTCTCCTTTCCGTAGAGGGGTTCGGTGATGTGTTGCGAGTACGGTAGCCGCTTGCAGGAGACGTCTGACGAGATGGATAACTCAACAGCAACAATATTTAATACAAATATATACAAGGCATATACATATCAAGGCAAAGGCTTACTGATTGAGAACTCGGGGGACATGAGGCGACAAGGTCCCAGACCTTCCGGTGGTGAAAGTCCCCGCTCGAGCTGTCGCAAATTAGCGGGTGTCCGCTTATAAAGACCACAATTGGCCGCTGCCCACCAACATGGTAGCGCCAATCAAAACATTCAAAAGAAAACGAAACCAACTGTCTAATTGGTTACATTAACTAGGTTGGACACGTGAAATCCTCCGCCCCCACTTGGACTAAATCTGTTAATCCCGTCCGCCATCTTGGACATGTCGTAGTGTCCACAGTGCTTTCGGCTCAAGGGATTGCCTCTATAGGACCACAAAAGCGAGCTGACCAAATGGGTCACGAGTGGCGGAGTTCCAAGAAGAGCAGCTGTCGCGCGCGAGCACAAAGAGTTATTCAACTGGTCGTTCAGTCTGGCGACGATGGAGGCGAAAATAAAATGTTTTCGTAGTTACAGGTTTAACCTTTACAGAAGCTTTTACGGCTTATTCTATCAAGTGTAAGTATAAGGCTTGTATGACAGGATAAGGCTTATACAGGGTGTTTGCTGTAACGTGTCCCTGAATTATATAAAAAAATCTAGACATTGCCCGGCGACTTGCGAGTCCCAAAAACGGCGCTTTTTGCTTATTTTTTTCAAGTGTTCCCGCTGTGGTGCTGGACGCCTTCAGTGATGTTTCGGGGTAAATCGAACATGCGCTTTCAATTTCCGTTGAAAAAAAAAAACGTGAGGTTGACTTTGCAAATTAGCGAGATCAATTTCAAAAAATTCAATTTATTGCGGTTGAAATTTGACAAAATCAGTCTTCCCTGGTGGCAAAAGTGCCGCAAAGACCAATGCAGCGAGCGGCATCCTTGTACAATGTCTATATTTTTTTAAATATAATTCAGGGACACGTTACGGCAAACACCCTGCCAAGGTCATGCTGAAGAGTGGGAGGTGGTGGGTTCGAATCGTACCACTGAGGCTGTGCTGTCTGAGGTTTTCCCTGGGTTTTCCGAAGCCTTTCCGGACGAATGTCGGCACAGTTCCCACTGAACTCGGCCCAGGGCGCATCCTAAGATCCTGTCCCCCACTCCTTCCTGCTGTCCTCTCTCCATCTGTCCACGTCTGTACGCCGCTCATAGCCACAGTTGCTTCGCGGCGCTAACACGGAATAAAAAAAATACATAAAAAGTCTATAAGGCAGTATAAGGCTTATTCCAGTTACTTGTCGCGCCACCAGGTTTTGCCTGCAGGGCTTCGGTAGTTTCGATGTTGGTGGACTATACTTGTCGCGACGTAGAGTGACGCGGCTAGCCATTGAAGTCAACAGAAACAAGCGTAGGGGCGGGCCTTAAGGAGCAGTTCTTATAGGTCTAGAAAGCGTAGCAAAACGAGGACTACATTCTCGGCATGTAACAAAAACTAGTGTGTACACAATACAGAAATAATATTTTTTGAGAACGCAGAAGAAATTGCGGGTCACTTCATTTTCCGTATAGCCCACGACCGTTCCATGATACATATTTGTTGATGCGCTACGCTGAAGACTGGGAAAGCTGAAGAACGCTGAAGACTGAAGAAAGCTGTTGCAGGAGTGAATCCCTGTCCACATCCAATTACTATCCACGTGTCTCTATAGCACGTGGTCTATAGCCACCGTTGCCTGGTAATGCTAACGAAAAAAAGAAAAGAAAAAAGAATAAGAATAAGAAAGAAAGCCCGGTATAAATTGTGTAGCCTTACTGTAACTAAGATTAAATATTAAAAAGTACTTTTTAACAGTTGGTAAAACACTGTGCATGCTGTAATTTTCAGATACCGTGTGTGCTGTTCTTGTACCATTGGTATGATCTACAGAGAATCTCAAGCGCGGAACGAAAAAGGAAAGAAGAAGATTAGTTGTGGTAAGTAGCCGTTTCGAATCGTAGACTATCCGCAGGGGGACAAAAAAACAGAAAAGAAAAAAAAAAGAGTGAGAGAGAGAGAAATGAACACATTATTTACGTGTACGGACAGATATTCAGTTATTAGAAAGGAAATTTATACCGTAATGTACTCATCTTTTCGGCCGAAGTTACCGAGACCGTAAGTTCAGACGATGACGCCTGTTTCTGCGAACGAAGCTGTTCAGTTGTGCGTTGCGTAATTATTGAGCACTGTATATTGGTCACGCGGACCTCTTTTTTAAAGACATCGACACTAACAAGAACATTCAACCTTGACATCGTACGGAGCACACCCCGTGGACCCCGAAATATAGCTCCATTTAAACCCCGGAGAGGAGGAGAGGAGCGTAGAACGTACAAGATAGAAGGAAGCGCCATTTCCCGTTGGACAACACCAACAAATTTATTGGCTTCCTCTCTGATGGTCTCCTTTATTAGGCTGCAGGAAAATCGTCCTCCCCAGTGACGCCCATTGCATCGACGGTCTTTCAGGAGTTACCTTTGAGAAGCCCATCACGTATTCTCTCGGGAATGCGACTCGCATCGAATATCGTGTGGTGGGAGTGACCAATACATTGTTCTTACGAAGGAACGGATGACATGATGGAAGGTACCCGTTCTGAGGCTGAATCACGAACAGACGAACACAACACACGCCTCGAGGTGACATGCATCCCAGCCGACAGAAGTTTGTCGGTGGAGGTCGTGCGTGTTATCTGAGCGTCGTCTTTCGCTCTTAAAACACAAGTTGGGCTGAGCGTTCGCTGGCAGAGAAAGAGTGAACAGAAATAATAATCGCGCGTTCTACGATGTCCTTGCTCGCCCGCACTAAGTACGAGATAAGAGAGGTAAAGATTGCTTAAGTAACGTAAGTGACGGAATGAAACATAAAGGGGGAGCACTACACTCTTGGTCTCACAGCGCCAACACTCTTAAAAATGAACTTCACCGCATAGCACGCTCTTAGCCAACCATTATCTCGAATGATATCGCTATGTGCCCTGATTTGTTCAAAGTGGTAGGCGTACGCCTTTTCTGTGACACTTATGCGGTTCATAATTGTCACAAAAATGGCGTACGCCTCCCGTTTTCAACAAATCAGGGCAGATAACGATATCATTCGAGATGATGGTTGGCTAGGAGCGTGCTATGCTGTGAAGTTCATTTTTAAGAGTGAAGTTGCGTACATCGAGCGTAACTGCAAGTTGGCTCTGCCACATTGAGCCTCTCTACGCGGCAGAGCATCCTTTACAGGATACGTGTATCGTGGTCGGAACGCATCTGCAATAACAGGTTCCGCATCTAGGCCGGGGTTTCATATCGCATCTCATTCCGTCCGTTGTGCCTTGACGTAGTAGGCCGCACCTCATGTGGCGAATTTCCCCATTCATCATCATCATCAATCTATCTGTCGTCGTTGGCCGAGGTAGCCGAGGTGCGGTAAGTTTCCAGAAATGTTCTCACTCCGTGCACGCGAAAGTAAGTTGACGAGAGAGAAAAAAAATTCTGGAATCGTGGCACCAGCCGCAAGGGGCCTCTCCCTGAATGTCGAGAGGGTATCATTAGGAGTTAAAAGGATTACCTTTTCGGTTTCGGTTTCGACATGGCTCAAACAGTGTTTTGCGCATGCGCTGATGACAATGCTTGCATATACACTCTTAAAAATGAACTTCACCACATAGCACGCTCCTAGCCAACCACCATCCCGAATGACAACGGTCTCGCCCCTGATTTGTTGAAAACGGGAGGAGGAGCCTATTTTGTGCCGTGCATAATGTACACAAAATAGGCTCCTCCTCCCGTTTTCAACAAATCCAAGGCGAGAACGTTGTCATTCGGGGTGATGGTTGGCTAGGAGTGTGCTATGTGGTGAAGTTCATTTTTAAGAGTGTAGGCATCGAAACGTCCCACATCTTATTTTGCTCCCTCCTGTTATGGCAAGCCGGTGTATGGATTAATTAATAATTATATTACTCGATACATTAATGAATTATTAATCACATTCTGGGCGTCTCGAAGAGTACTCCCAAGCAGCACAACACCTCTCTTCCCAGTATCGGACCAATATTGGGCAAAAGAATTTGTGCTGCTTCGGTTGGTATCATAGTCATATCACGGATGCACAAGCGCACTAATATCCGCTTGAATTTATGTTTCTTTTTTTTTTTGCGTAGAGAATATTACGCAGAACATCGTATCCTATCCCTATATAGACATCCGTCCTCACAGCTGCTGCGGTGTTCTTGGTTCCCTTCTTTGCCTACGGCTCAGTCAGCAGCTTACTATTTACGGCAACGACATAACGAGAATATCGCGTGCGAGTAGCAACAGTCTAAGCTTTATTATTGAAGAGCACATCTGTGCCGTCGCTATACTCGTCTACTTTCCCTTTACGTTCAATTGCACGTGAACGGGCTGTGCGAAGCGCTACGCTAATGCCGACTACGCGTTTCTGTAAGCACAGCACGACGCTGAATGAATTCAGTTTTGTTTTCTGCGTGTTATACAGGGTATTACCCTATAAAAGTCTACCCGTGCCGCCATGCCGTATTCGCCAATTACTCAATGCAGGTGGCACATTGTGCGATCTTTATATAAAGCTCATGAGGACATTTAATCTTGGTAAATTTCAAAGTGATTGCGTGCCGCAGCACGAAGTTATAACTCAAAACGTGCAATTCCCATAGTCAAAACAAACAAGATGGCGGCATTGAGAAGAGCACTTGACATGCTGCTTCCCACACGACAACGTGTCGCATATCCTGCCAGCCGGATGGAACTGCAGTTTTCATTTTGCTTTCGTGTAACTGTCATATTTGCTCAGAAGTAAGCAACGTGAGGAACGAAAAATGCCTACGCATACTCAGCAGACGACACCCAAAAGAGATGTCGTCTGCTAACTGAGAGGCGCCATCTTGGCTGTTTTGACTACGGGAACCTCACGTTTTGCGCTATAACTTTGCGTTACGGTGCTCAATCACTTCGATATTTACCATGATGGAATGTCCTTATGAGTTTTATACGTAGGCAACATATTGTACCGCCTGTATTGAGTAATTGGCGAGCACGGCATGCCGGCGCGGGTAGACTTTTATAGGGTAACACCCTGTATAACGTACGCAATGCGCCGCGAAAGGTTGCATAGAAAATTAGGACTGAGAAAAAGGGGGTGGGGGTGAGGCTAAGCAGAAAGCATCCGTTTTGTACTGTACTTCTATTTTTGTAGTCTAACCATATAATAATATATAGGCATACAATAAATATAATAAAATATGAAAAATAATATTAGATGTCCTTTACAATGGAATGTTTACACACACGATCCTTTTTTTGATGCCGCTCAAAACAAACGGGGCTTGGGGGGGGGGCAGAACTTGATCCCCCTACCTGCAAATCGTGCAAATCCGAGGAGAAAATATTATGTAAATTGGGGGAAATCCAGGGGGGATTTTGTATCGACCTTTCCCCCCCCCCCCCCCCCCACACACACAGACACACTTCGGGGGTCTGGCTGAGCCACTGCGTATTGGTAGTTTTAGTTTCAGTTACACTGCGGACGTTTGTTCCTTATTTCGAATTAGAAAACTTCTGACTTCCGTCGCTTCTCATTGCTGTGGTCTGCAAGAAAGAGTACTCCTTTACATCAAATAACAGATAAAACGAAAACGGAAGTCACGAGGAACTTAGCGGTGTAGGACGGAAAGTTACTCTTCGAAGCACAATTTCGAAACCGAGCCAATTTAGTCGGAGCAGTCCGAGAGAGAAGACTCATTCTGACGGAATAATTTGAAAGATGGATGGTCTGTTCACTGTCTTGCGTCACAGTTCTCCGGCAGAGCAGAAACTCGCACGAAATGAAATGCATGCTCGAGCTCCTGCTGCGATATCCTTACCGGGGAAAATGGACACGCGTGCCTATGAAGATCGATGCTAATAGTCGACGGAGAACGCCCAGAAACTTTCGATAAAGTGACGGAAAGGGTAGTCCATGACGCGGTGTATTAATAGTGGGTTTTGGTAAACCACGGTGCACGGTACGGTTATCCGAAACGATATCACGATACGAGCGACTGACGGCGTTGGCCTTTTTTTGTACAGCGTGGAAGGAGACGGTACGATTAATGAACGTCGTAACGCTCCCGCATGGCAAGTCCCGAACCCTGAACGATGTAACCTTTCGATGTTACGCTGTTAAGGAGTTCTGTTTATTGCAACCCATTCCTTTGCGTCCACGAAAGGGTTACTCGTAGTCACCTTGAGCAGCATCAAAATGCTACGGGAGTCCGCACCGCCATCTTGCTTCTCACGTAGTTGACCTAGGCAGGTCTTGCTCAGCGACCCATCTAACACTTTGCTCTCCCTGACGAACTCATGCACCCTCTACGCATCTCCACCCTTCACCCACTTTTTTTTTGGCTATAGTCGTGACGACGCCCACTTCTGTGTGGCCAACAACAACAGCGAGCCGATTCTGCCATTAACCCCCCCCCCCCCCTTTAACTGCGCTTATGGTTAACCGCCGTTACCCAATGACACCGCGGTTATCGTGAACCACGGTTTGTTGTTGTCATACGGCAGTTTGTGACATGTTAGCAGTGATCACATAATTGTGACACAAGAGCCGGGTATATTCTGATTACGCTGTATATATTATGAAAAGAAAAAGGCATAATGTTGATTAAAAAGTTTAACAGACATCACATATACACGGTACGCACATGATTATTTGCGGGGAATGTCATTACACGCGTATTGACGTTTGGGAAATTGGAATCGGTAAACCGTGGTTACCTCGCGAAACCGAAGTCGTCAAGCGCGGTTTCCCATAACCGCGGTTAGCGGCGTAACCTCCGTTCGGGCGCCCGTATGACTGCGGCGAAAGGCGGTTAGGTGTGACAAGGGTACTAGTCTCCTTCTTCTTCTTCTCGTCGCGGCATAGCGGAGCCCCGCAAACCGCGTGACGTCTCCGGTAACACGGTACGCTATTCTTCGAGGAGGTCCGTACCGGCGATGCGCTATAGTGAAGCTCCGAGCGTCGCGCATGCGTCATGAGACCAACGCCGTAGCGGGTATCGTATCGGAGATGCAAAAACGGTAAGCTAAAACTCTTTACTTAGTCGGAGGACCTCGAAGATCCTACGACGACAGGTGTTCATTCCAAGGGGGGAAAAAAAAAAAAAAAGAAGGAGGCTCTCTCTGTTCGACAGGTGCACGAGAACTTTGGGCACATAATTTACTTTGGCGACTCTTAATATACCCAAATCAATTATATTTTAGTTAATTAATTAATTAATAAATAAAAGTTCGTTAGATAAACTTAATTATTTTAATCCTACACCCGACCGTATCAGGTTAAAACGTTATATGAAATCCGAAGTGCCCACACAAACGACGTAAACAAGGGCTGCGTTGCCACAGCCATTAGTCGCTTTCGTGACTAAATGCGTGGAAGTATATAATGTGCTATGTTTAGGGACCATTTTAAATAATAATATGCTTTGCTGAGGAGTAACTTTCTAGGTTTTTTATTTTTTTGAAATGGGGAGTTAAGTGAAAAGACTAGATGACGTAATTGCCTCAAAAATTATTATTATTATCTCTCTCTCTCTCTTAGTCCGTGGGAAATAACAAACGGCACGTTTTGTAATTACACTGTCGCTGTGTCGTTCTCGAAGGGGGCGCCTTCTACTGCGAGAAGTCAAAACGAAACTTTTAGGAGAGATAACAATATAGCGTTCATATAACGTTAGGACGCAAGGTGTCAGTGGTGGCGGCTAAGTTGTCGAGTGTTGCATCTTCACGACCTCGGCTTCAAACAATTACCAGAACTCGATCAACGCAGAGGGAGAAGGAAGCGGTGGGGGCCGCGATTGCCCTAGTGGCCGCATTCTTATCCTGGAAGAGCCGCTTCTCGTCGAGAAACGTTGACATATTCCGAGCGCAGTTCTCCCGCAATTGACCCGCGTCGGAATTGGGATTTCGGAGCAATTTTCTTCGCGAAGAATATGGAGTCCTCGAAAGCGTTTAAAGAAACCACCGGGGAATGTTCACGCATCGTGCGAGATAATGGCGGGGCCGTAATGACTTCCACGCGTATGAAGGTCTCTCGAAAATTCAGATTATTTGATTGTGAGGAAAAATGCTGTTCCGCTTAAGAATGTCCGCAATCGTTTTCGTAGTTCCGCAGCTCTGGTAGTCCGTTCCGCGTACGGAAAGTTTGTTCTCGCAGGCATTCACTTATCGCGTATGCCAGTGGGTCGCCAAGCAACCCACAAACTAAAAAAAATAAAAATAAAAAAAGAAGCCACGCCATGCCCTCTATTCCGCGTTACTGGGAAGCCTCTGCCAGCGGACCCGGAGGTTTCTCATAAATGCGCGCTTGCATGCGGCGTAAGCGAGGCTTTCGCTGCATCACACACCCTCGCTTTCACGCCTGTTTTCACTTGTGCACGAGGGCCAAAATCTATGTCGTGAAGTCCACTCATTCACACTACACTCTTAAAAATGAACTTCACCACATAGCACGCTCCTAGCCAACCATAATCTCGAATGATATCGTTATCTGCCCTGATTTGTCGAAAACGGGAAGCGTACGCCTTTTTGTGACACTTATGCTGTTCCTAATTGTCACAAAAAGGCGTACGCCTCCCGTTTTCAACAAATCAGGGCAGATAACGATATCATTTGAGATGATGGTTGGCTCGGAGCGTGCTGTGCGGCGAAGTTCATTTTTAAGAGTGTACACTCTTAAAAATGAACTTCACCACATAGCACGCTCCTAGCCAACCATCACCTCGAATGACAACGTTCTCGCGCTAGATTTGTTGAAAACGGGAGGAGGAGCCTATTTTGTGTCCATTATGCACGGCACAAAATAGGCTCCTTTTCCTGTTTTCAACAAATCCGGGGCGAGAACTTTGTCATTCGGGATGGTGGTTGGCAAGGAGCATGCTATGTGGTGAAGTTCATTTTTAAGAGTGTAGGTGGTAACTATAGAAGTTGCTACCTTTTCACTTCTTTTTTCTTAGAGTGTAGGTTGAGACCGATAGCTCAAGCACAAGTCTAGCTTTTAGTCCGGTCAATGCAGTTCATGGGGATACATTAACCATAAAAAATTATATAAAATGATGGTGATGGGTGGAGCGACTTCTTTCGTTTTGTACAGCAAGTCCCCTGCATTTCTTGTTCGTTGTTTGTTCCTTTCCAAGTTCACCCATGTCCAAATGGTGGCTTACGATATAACGTGACATCACTATTACTCCTCAGGGGCTCGTTCGAATGGAAAGCAGAGCGAGGACGAAATTATCCTTTAACTTCAGGGACAGTGTCATTCCCTCAAATCGGGACTGTGAGCAAATGGGAATCCGATACAGCTGTTTCGGTGTCGCCTTCGATCCCGGAACCCGGGGATTTTCCACCACACGTCCCTGGATGGCCATTACAATTCCCCCCCCCCCCCCATTTTTTTTGTGTTCCTTGCTTTAATTTTCCGTTTTCATCGTGCGTCTGTTTCTCTACACGAGACTTTTTAGATTCCTTCAGCGTGATGGCCAGTTACGAATGCCTGATGGGCGTCTTATCATAGAGGGACTAAAATTGGCTTCCGCGTTCTCACGAACGTGAAATGGAACGGCAACTGAGATCGAGCTACGTGTCGGAGTTCTTGCGATTACAGGGCTTTTCGTTTTGTTTTCAATGGGAAAGCAGGTCGTACCCTCCGTTTGAGCGAACTTTCCGACGCAGTTTTCGTGGAATAAATATACACCCTCCTCCCACGGACGACGTCAAAGAAGGAGGCGGAACACGAAAAAAGTATCACTTTGGCATCAGCGTTTACAGGTGAAACCTCCAGCTCGAAATTCATCATTCCTTTTCCATCCTCTAGACATGACTGGAGCGTTTCATATCTATGCAAATGAGTCAGTTGACTAGGAAGGGGACATTAAAAGAAAAAGGACACTTTACGGATCGGATGAAACTGCTTTAAGGTCACGGCGCAGCTCGTGGACCGATTGAAAGCTAAAGAAAAGAAGGGGAAGTATGGAGTAAGGAAGATATCTTTTAGCAGCTTCGAACGTTTTGGCGGTTAAATTGTGCGTGAACTCTCAGTGTCGAAATGTATTTCAGAGCTATACCGGTGAAAAATGGAAGATCTTGATGTGAAGAATATTTCTTTCCAGAGTCCGTTTTTCAACTTTAAGAGCTGTCGAACTGCGGCAGTCAGTGTTTTCAATACAGCGTTATGTGCACCTCAAACGGACCGGGTAATTCGGAGGGAATTTCGGTC
Source organism: Ornithodoros turicata (assembly GCF_037126465.1). Lineage (NCBI taxonomy): Eukaryota > Metazoa > Arthropoda > Arachnida > Ixodida > Argasidae > Ornithodoros > Ornithodoros turicata. The sequence continues at coordinate 6,965,168 of NC_088206.1, read as the reverse complement.
GCTCTCTGAATAATGTTGGGTATATGCCGGAGTAAGTTAGTATTGTGTATCTTATGTAAGTGATATTATCGATACGATAGCCTACACAAGGGCGGCGGTACTATAGGCTTTTATTCCCTCTTATTTCTCATATGAGTCAATCAATCTTATCTACCCTTAGCTTACCTACTACCTTTGATATCTATACGCAGTAAAAACCAATGAAAGAAATCAAAAATAAAATATGTAAAGAATATTCGAGGCACGCATTTTAATTAGGGCTACCACCCAACCTTATTTTCAGTTCTTTCGGAGTAAAAGTTGGCAACTGCTTATTTTGGTTTACATACGCTCTAAAGCTTTTGGGGTGAGAGAATTGTTATACTGTTCTGTACGCAGGAAGGGAGTATGAGTACCTAATGTAGTTGAAAGTAGTTTAAAGTCCTTATTACTATAGACAGCGTTATGTTTTGTGTACCGAAACCAACACGTGCTTTTTTGTTATTTCAGTAGCAGAGTAACTCACCAAGTTTAACTTAAATAACGTAAAGCCAAACCCACCACATCACCACACCTCCCCCGTTCGCCCACCTCATCATCATCATCCAATGTATTTGTGTGTGTTAAGAACCGACCTCTAATTTCACTTAGCTTCTGTCGCATGTATGCTTTCTGATTGCGGCTTGTTCCCGTCCTAGTTTTATTGGGATATTGCTTATGCCTTTACTCTATAGTGAACGCCCAGCCTCATGTATTGGCCCAAAAATCCCTTGACGGTATAAATAAACAAATATTACGCAAAGCAACGAATTGATGTCGCTCATGGTCATGGTTCTTCCGTGGCGTCATAGCCCGATGTATTAATTATTATTAGGAGTAGATAAGGTGAGTCATTCTGCATTTGTGAAGTGACATATGTTGCACTCTCCGCAGGGTAGGATTGGTTGTTGATTGACTGAATGGCAAAAAAAAAAAAAAGTAGAATTATTGCATTCGATGTAACATACCTGTTCCGTTGCATACCACACTCCAACAGGGCGCATTTTAGATGTCACGAAACCTGGTTGTTTTATAATTTGTCCCAAGTTTTTTTTTCTCATCTTATCCATTAGTTCCTTTGTATTACGAATAGCGTATGCATATCTCTATTATCAGGTGAGAAAAACAACACTGAAGCAATATAACGTGAAAAGATAACGTGCTTCCGTCGCCTCTCTTTCTTTCCTACTGTCTTCTCAATTCCTCGTCTCGCCTTCTCGACAACCGAGACTTTAAATAATAAACGTCACCCTCCGACGCAAACTGCGTCTAACCCTTAGGTGTTGTCACCTCCAGCAGACAACAAATCAGCGCTGTGCGCGTCGCGTGACACTTTTATTAGACAGCCATCTTGGTGGGGGCGTGGGGGGGAAACGAGATTTACGCCGTCCTATCGGCAATCATCGAATAACGGCGATCATCTGTACGCCTAAGAGCGAGGGCCACCGACGCGCGAAATCTGGCACGTTTCGAAAACTCGCGCAACTGCGTCACGCGCATCCAATGAGACGTAGACAATGAGAGCTCGTAGCCGGCGGGACGAATGAGGAGAGACATTGGGCGATGGGAGGAAGGTAATGACAAGGAAGAGAGGGAAGGGAGGGGTGGGGGAGGGGGGGGGGTAACAGGCCATAAAGTCAGGAGCACCGGAAGGGTGGAAGCCTCGTGGGAGTTGTGGATGTTTAGGGGACGTCTTTTTCTGCGATTTCCTTCAGGCAGAAGTCGGAAGAAAGAAGAAAAAAAAATGGAGAGGGATATAGAGGGAAAACGAAATGGGGAGGAAAAGGAGAAAGGGAGATTATTAGTAGACTTGATAGCCGAGCTGGACCCCTACTGGGCGACGCGAGTGGGTAGTCGAGGAAAAGGATTTTAAGAAACAACGAATGTCGTTATACAGGAAGGAAAGCCTCGTTTTTTTTTAAAGAAGAGGCTCACGTGCTGGGTCTTAACGGAGCTAAAGGTCAGGGACAGCATCTAGAAAATACTTGTTAAGTGACAGAACGGAAACAGGCAAGCTGGTGATACGCGACGTCCATACGTTTAACCCCGAGATTGAGGGACAAATAAAGGACACACACGAGACGAGATTTGAGGTTTCGTTGTCCTGTGTGTCCTTTTTTTTTTTTTCACTCCATCTCAGGATTTTAGGTATGGATGTTAAATAATTTGAGTCCACGGTGCGGTTCGTTTTTCTTGGTATATTCCTGAACATTTCGCGTTTGTATTGAAGCCAAACGTGTGCCATGTGTCACTCATAAAATATGGACGTATAGTTTAAGCAGTGACTTCCTTGGCGAAGGTAACACCTCGGGGTTACGTTCCCCAACGCGCCAACTCAGTGCTGCACTACACTAAAAAGGGAGTCTCTACTCTAAAAAAGGAGTCTTCTCAATCCCTTTAGGGAGTGAGGAGTCTCCCTTTTTGAGGGTAATTGTACTCTCCAAAAGGGGAGTGATATATGTGTCAAGGAAAGGAGTAAAAGTACACAATTTTTTTTAAAGAGTGTACGCCTCGGTGAACATGCTGCTTCGATACACTTTTCTGCTTATTACGTCCTCTAGGTCTTCTGGGATACGCGTATGGCATTGGGGCTTCAGGAGAATACAACGAACTTACTGTTGGTGCAGTCGCTATGCAGAGCTGTGGAACGGTTGCGAGTTTTGATTTCTTGAATAGGTTTGAATGACCTACCTTTTTTTTTAACCTTAGCTGGCACTCATGCACCCTAATAGCTAGCGCCTCTGTCCTTACTTGCGCGATGGTAGTGATGCTTTGCCCTTTCGAGGGGTACTGACGGCGTCGAACAAGCTGTTCGGCGACGTGCTCCTGAACAACAGCAAAAAAAGGAAAAGAAGGACAGCGACGCACAGGCAGGCGAAGGGTAGCGACTTCCGGTAAAAGTCAGGCGATCCAGCCAGTATGTGCTTTTACTTGAGTGTCGAAGATGCACTGGATTCTACGTTCAGGAAGGAGGTGTTGTTATATACAGAGGACTTCTGGGGCCTCGATAAAAGGTCTCTACATGCATCTCCTTCGACACGATGTGAACCAAACGCTTGGCAAATGAACCGTCCGATAGAATTTGTGATGAGATACTTGTCTAGCATTTGCTCATTAACTTCTTGGTAGGCAGCCATGCCAGCCATACGCGCCGAGAACGAAAGTGAAACGCCTAGGAACGGGTTGTTGATTGAAACCGGACAGGATTGAAACCGCCGCAATCCTGTTTCGGGATCCCGGGATTCGTTGGGAAAAATCCAGGACTGAAAAAATCACCAGGGATTCCCAACACTACATATCCCAACGCATCGAAGCGGTCCAGAGGAAGGCACTGCACATTTTGCATTTTATACAGGGTATTTCACCTAAGGTGATAAAAAATACGAACTGGCGGATTGTGGGACTTTCGACAATTACCTTCTGGGAACTTTTGCCACCATTGAGGAAAGCTTTGGACAGTTTTTAATTGAGGGATCTTTTTTACAATTGAACTTTGAAAATTACCAATCGAATCTCACTTCTTCTTTTTTTTTAACAGAAATATTGAGTCCTCCACGGATAACTACAGATCTAACAAAAACTATGCACAGTATCGCAACAGAAATAGTCGGAAAAAATTAGTAAAAATCCCGCTTTAGACCGGCCTGCTGGATTGTCGCAAAGAACAGCGCACGGAAGATGCGGGGAGAGGAGGAAGTGTTCCCGCCTTCATTTGCTTTGCCTTCTTTGTGATAAGACGGTTGTTTTGTTCTTTTTTGTGATAAGACGGTTGTCACCAGCATCAAGGTCGAAGGGGGGAAAGAAAGGTTAATAATATTTAGATGCAATTTTTCTTTGCACATCACCCTATACAACACTCATTCTCTCAACTAAAACCTCACCATGAAAAACGCGAGCGATAGTGGCTACTTCTTCTCCGTAATTTTATCTCGTCAGCACAAGGACCTACGGAGGTTGCGTAACATGGGAATGCCTCGTTGACGGGCGGGAAGCTAACGTGATGTTTGCGCAAGAAACTCCCGCCGTACAGGTGCTGTTTCACTCTTCTTTGTGTTCTCGGATCCACTACAACGCTGTAGCTGCTACTATACATCTGGCTTATCATGCCTTCTGCTACCCCGATTGTAAATTATTAGTAAGGAAGTAAGTATTATCTGAAAAAAAAGGAAGTAAATTATTAGCAAGTTTCGGTGGGTGTCTTACGCCACGAGATTACAATGATCCATGACAGAGATATTGAGACTTGAGTTCATTTTATCCACTAGTGGGTTCGCTAGCGTGTGCTGAAATCTTGCCCACCAATATCGACTTACTCCATCTTAATCATCTTTTTTTTCTTTTGCGCAAGAAAAATAAGAAAAAATAAAGCGGCACAAAATATACACACTTTAAAGTAGTACTAAAGTGGGAGAACTTATCCACTGCGGAACAGAAATCCGAAATGAAGTTTCTGTGGTTGGTCTTCCAGTTCGACGTCAATCGATATATTGGACGGGTGTACTTCGAAATAAACTAACCTAAACCCACGTCGCAAAATAAACCGTCGAAAATGAATGTTTCGTGGTCAGTGTAAGTGGCAGCTACCTAAAATAAACTGATTAAAATACGCAGTCTGTGTATTCCCGCGTGGCGATTCGACGTAAGTCAGTGTGACGTCACAGCGGAGTCTTTCCGGTGTGGAGAGGTTGGGAGTGCCGTAAGATGTAGTCCTTATGTTGGTTAGCTCTTGATGTTATGCAACAACCGCAGGAAATTGTGTCGGTCATGCGCGAAGTGAAGGAACCGCGTTAAAAGGAAAAGAAGGATATTAAAGTAAAAAAAAAACAAAAAACGAATGAAGTAGCCTGCTCTAGACCATGCTCACTCTATAGCCGCCGTTTCCGAAGTGTTGAAGGTAAAGACACACGCACGCACCATCAGGAAATATGGCGTTATATTCCTGACGTTTGGAGTTCTCGAAGGAGATCTGCTAAGGCATAACTCGCGTATTTCGACTACCGATCTATAGTCAGTCCATTCCGTTACGTGCCTTTTCTCTTTCTTTTCTCTTTCTCATCATTGCGTATCAGTACGCGTGCTCGTTTCTTTGTTTACTGTGTTTTCTTTTTTTATATCGGGAACCAAATCCATAAATATGACACATACCTAATGGCTTATAGGCAAACGCATGAATCTTCATTCGGCTTTATCCCCTCACTAGCAACTTCTCGTTCTTGTGCATCTACGGTGTGTATGAAAAGAGAGAAATGAAGATGGATCGCTAAGTACTCTTACCTGTGGTAATCCGCACCGTTCCATGCCTTCCTTTTTTCCCCTTATCCCGCTCGCACTTTTCGGGCGGGTGTTGGTGTACTTCTCCCTTGCCGTACTTCACCACATAGCCCCCCCCCCCCCCCCCGTTTTCATCAAATCAAGGGAGAGAACGTTGTCATTCGGGATGATGTTTGGAGCGTGCTATGTGGTGAAGCTCTGTACTTCGAAACACCATAAGAGCAGCAGTTACGGAGGTGTACCTCCACCAGCGGATAACAACGAGTTTTAGTGCGTCGTACGTACGCTATCCCCTTTTCATGCGTAAAGGATAGCGTGGTGTATCTGCGCACTGCGCGAAACTCTCTTTATGTTTTGCGCGTGGGAAGGACCACCGACGCTATCCCTTACGTACGCAAAGGCGAAAGCGTACGATGCACTAAAACTAACTATTTTAGTCCGCACATCTGGAATGCGGCGTATGGGATAATGGTAATCGCCAAGTATATTTTACGTGTTTCTACATGTGATACAATATACAACATAATACGCAACATTTTACGTATTTTATATGTAGACGCGTGCTTTATGTACGAGTGTTTCCGCGACATCATCGGTGTACCAACCAACAGGTTTGAAGCATGTGCGGGTGCGGTACGTTGTGACTGGGAGGCGTCATGCACCTGCCTAAACCAATCGCAGACGTCTATAGATTAGTGGGCGGAGTTAACTTGTAGGAGTTGAAGCGACACTGCGGACTAGAAACAGTTTTTCTGTGTATTTATTTCGCTTTACAAATCAACCTCGCTTCTTCCACAAATCTTCAAAAGGACACGCAAAACTTCATAGTTTCGGATTCTCCAAGAGGAGGTGACGTCACCAGGAGCTCCAGCGTCTGTCTCCTAGCAACAGCGCGCGCGCGTCTTCCCGGTCTCTGTACTCTCCACCCCACGTTGGAAAACTGCCAGCAGCTGTGGCATAATGACGACATCTGTTACATTTCGTGCGCTGATGCCGTTGACGTTTTCAGAAACGGGATCGAGCGAATATAACTGGCCCCGGAAATAAAGGCAGACTTGGTGGCCATTTTTGTCGCTCCGCCAGAAGCGCACTTTCTCTCTTGCAATAAATGCGAGAGGGAAAAAGAGCTGCTGCAGATCTACTTGTGCAGTATATGGCGCAGCTACGCGTACACTTGCGCTACACACTCCAAGGAAAAAAAAGAGCAAATTGGGGAGCCAGTACAGATTCTGATTGACTGGTCAAAGAAAAAAATGGAGATGTTAGTCCCAGACAACTCGGGACTGGCTACTCCAGGACGCGTTATTTAGGGCTGATTATATGTAAAACAGTACAGGTTCTAGTCGACTAGATTGCAACTAGTCCCCATTTTAGTCCTCTGACCCTGAAATTGACTTCCCCGCACCGCATAGACCCTAAACTTCTCATAAAGCGCTGTGCCTTTAGTCCCGAAATAAACTCATCTAGTTCCCAAAAGGAGTACAATTCCTCTTTTTTCTCTCGCACACTGCGCTAGCGCTATCCCCCCCAGATTTTATAACAGCACGTGCAGGACTTTGATAGGACGTTTTGTTTCGATTACATTGCTCGCATCCGATGCGTGTATCCTGTTGCCGAATACGTCAGCGTATGTCAGTGACGTGTTCTTGCCTTCCTGCCTGCGCTGACAGGTGTTAAGGGACGACGTCTTCTTTTTCTTATTATTTCCGGAACTTCCCGATGAAAGGGGACGAAGTAGATGCCATTACTGTCATCTTTCTCTCGCTATCTTCCAGCGAGGAGACGATGAGTCCCCTGATGGGCGTGCAGTCGACAGCTCTCGTTTCTTCCCATCACATGCGTATATCGAGGGTTAATCATTTGGCGCGCAATGTCCAATCATCGGGCTCTACCTCTACATCGGTGCCATCGCGTCGGTGCTGACGTCCTGTTGGTATCGCGAAGCAGAGTTTCCAATAGGAAGAGTATTGATACAGGGTGTCCGGTGAGAAAGTGTCATTAAATTTCTAAAAATAGGTTTAACTTCAGAAAATTACGAAATTCCCCTGGCCCAATTCCCCTGGCCTCGGTTCCCGGGCCCAATCCAGCCCAGCAACGCTCAGCGCTCAAAGCTCTTCTGACATTTCTGGACACCATCGGACTTCGATCGTTATTGTGAAGGGGCTCGTTATTTTATTCCCCACATTCCCACCAGCAATGGGGTAGAGTGTCGCCTGTGGCGATGAAACTCCCCACTCTCCAAGGTCGAAAATAAAGTTGTTGTTTGGCAGTATGTCGTACTCGCTATGGCGAGAACCTGTACAGGATTCGCTCTCTCCAAAGCACAGACGAAAGCCGTGATGAGTTGACAGCGTTTCCGCGAATTTATTTATTAAGGAAGCGATTGCGAGAATTTGCGCCCTCTTCGCCAGAGTAATACAGGCTTAGATCATCCATGGAGTGAGGATTAAGCGGGGATTAAATTTTTCAGGACGAAAAACACGGCGCCTTAAGACCGGCACCTTCTCTCCACGCTATTGTAACGGCAGTCGCTAAACTTCCTCAAGATGCCTTTGATGTAAGCTCAGTCATGTGAAGGGTACAGGATTATAATAAAAAAAAAAGGCCGCTGTAGAATGAGGAAAAATTATGGCTAGTGCTGCCTGTGGCGACAGATTTTAAGAAATGTAAACAAACGGAAGGGTTGCTCTTCGAGTGAATGGGATCGATCACGATGAAAGCTGTTCAAAGGAAAGGTCGAAAGGGGGAAAGGCTGACTCATCGCAAGATTTAATTCGTTATTTGAAGATGGGGGGGGGGGGGCTAATGACTCTCAAGGTTACAGGTTCGAACCAAGGCGAGGACGCCACCAACGTGGTTGGTCAGACAACGCGGTCTTCCACGAGAGACGTCAAATGCGATGTGCCGTGTGCGGACGAGTCGTCGTCGTGGAGTGGAGTGTTGTTCGTACTGAGCGGTCTGTCCGGCGTGTCGCCGGCAAGTTGCAAAAGAAAAAGAAAGAGAAAAGACCATCAACGATCTACGTCATTGTCAACATCAACGGTAGCACTTTACATAGAGGTCGCCCTCTCCCCCCCCCCCCCTGTTCCCCACTTGTTCCTGCTGTCCTCTCGCCATCTGTTCACATCTGTACGTCGCTCATAGCCACGGTTGCTTCGCGGCGCTAAGACGGAAATAAACAAACAAACAAAAACATTGAGCCTTTGTCGTCCATGTGGCACATGGCGAGGTGCGCCTTGAAAGGGGCCAATTAGCTTGGCCCGACTTCGAGTGCGCATATCAATTTCTTCAATTCGTCGTATTCCATTTTCCTCTATTGGCGGCGAGACCCTCACTGCGAGGCGCCACTGTGCCGCCTCTTGGCGGTGATGCTCGTTTCGGTTCTGTTACTTACAGTAAACACTGTCATATTACTCGTAGAATGAAAATGCGATTTACTTGAAACACACATCGTCGTTTTCGTCATGCATTACCAGGAATACCAACGCTGGACAATCGCATACACGAGCAATGGCTTGATACGCAATGCAATGTGCGAATACTGCCCGGCGGGAACATACCCACGACACGGTTCCTCTACGACTCCCAAACTTCTCGGCGCCAATACCACTGGGACCCTGACAGATAACTGCGCAGGACAATATCCGCATAATGATCCACGACGTGCAGTTCTAAGCGAATGTCAATGAAAAAAAAAAAAAAAACAGAACTGCATCCGGGATAATAGCTCTCGTAGAAAGCCCAGTCGCGCAGGAGGAAAGCCCACCGGCGTAAACACGCCAGCATAGTTAGGCGACCGCGTACTCACGGGTGAGCACGTACGCAACAGGATAGCAATCGTTATAGGAACAGAGTGCCAGTATAGCTATGGCAAGGACTAGAAGGACGTGCACTGATGAAGTTCTCGTCAGGGATGTAAACAGGGCTGTTTGACGAGTCCGTTGTTTGTGCACGACTGCGTCGGACAGCGACTGTGTGTGCAGATTGAAGCGGTTTCAACAATTGTTCCTCGATTGGTTTATCGTTTAGACGCCGCGGGACAATCTAATTTCAGAATGTGTTGTCTTGGAACGGACAATTCGCGAGTGTTGACATCTCGAAGGAACTTCGATATACACGTATTTGACTTTCTCGGTGTGTTTCAAGCATGTGCGAAAGAAATTAGCCTTGTAAGGACGGTGTGTTTGTGCCTGCTTGTGATGAGTGTTGGCATTTGCTTAAGATCTCGAAACTTTGCGCGTGGATACATTAGTGAGAATATCGTGGGAGATATCAAGATATACATTTAGTTGACATAGCACGTGGAGTGCGTACTTATGTTACGGAATTGTTAGCAAGGACGGAATATTGTTTGACGTTGTGAACGAAAGCGAGGTCCTTAATGGCATAAGTCTCGCTATCGTAAACATTTGGAATCAACTTTCAAGCCAAGCGTAGCGTAAGGGACTTTAGTGAGAGACTGCAAATCGATTTTAATGACACTGCGACCATTACAGGGCATTATCCGAACACTAAACACACATGTTACCTGGAAGTGAAATGTTATTCTGTGGTGAAGGCTATTTTCCAGTCATATTTTTAGAAGCTACCACGCTCACCATATCTGCTACCCACACGTGATAGTATATGGCTAGATACGGCATAATGCTTCGTCTTAGAATCGTTACGGGGCTATGCTTGATAACGCCTGGTGTCAAATTGATAGACAGTCGCGTGCAGGTTTCCTATACGAGTTCGCCAAGGCGTTTCTTTGCATACGCTTTGTGGCATACGCTTGTTCCCTATGAGGGAAGGAACTTTAAACTTTAGGATAACGATATTCGTGAGCGGTTATACCTCAGCAATTTGTATTTCCGTTACTGTAACAGCTCGCTTGAAAGCCTCTGTTCAGCCGTTCTTCAGCCGACCCAGTGGGCCGTCACCACTGCGCTCCGCAGCTTTCTCCACGCTTTGAACCTTGTCAATGCCTTGTGATTGTGTGACCGTATGTATGTTACTTTCCTTTTTCTTTTTCTTTTTTTTACTACTTCGTCGGAATGGAGTAGTCTTCCAGCCCACATAGAATCTCTTACCGACCACTATTTATTTGTCTCTGCTATCACACAGTACTTTACTTAATTGGCCCGGGTGCCTTGACGATCACCCGTGTTTATTTCAATTACGTCCAACAAGTTTTCATTTGTGCATTTTTTTGCGTTTCCTCGGTCCTGTATTGGTGCATCTTTTAGGCGTTGTTCCTCCCTCTTGTATCGATATTGTGCGTGTTTTTTTTTGTTTTTTTTTTGTTTTTGGTGGGGGTGGGGGTGAAAGCCACTCCCTCATGTAAGGGCCTCCCAGGCCCCTTGATGGTAGAATAAATAAATAAATAAATATAAATCAGGTGCTGAAGTTCAATGTACTGAAGGTTCAAAAGGTTCAAATTAGCAAGGCCCGAACGAAAGCCGACAACTGACATTTAATTGTGGCGCCATCGTTCGCAATTTCAGACATTTCAACCTAGACTTTCCTTCTGCGTAATCTGAAAGCAAGCAGGGGGAACGTTCCAGGAGTTCTGGTTACACCTGGGTGCCATACCATCTACACCACGCACTTCAAGACAATACGGGCACTTTACCTGCTAGAGCAGCCTCTGCATCTTCGCTACACTGCCCTTCGTAAACATTGTTAGCGCCCTCCTGCGTTGGACGCGCCGCTATTGACGTTCAGCTCTTCCGACTCCTTTCGTTGAGTGGCAGGAAACGAGAGGACGCAAATAGGATTATCGGGACACCCGTCACTGGAAAGCCATCATGTGCACTGTGTTATATTCCGTCTGTGTCACAGCCCGTAAGGACGTACAGGGTGTTTCACCTAAAAGTGATAAAAAATTCTAACTGGCGACGTACACTCGCCGGAGGATTGTGGGACTTTCGGTATAATTACCTTCAGGAAACTTTTGCCGCCATGTAGGAACGCTTTGGATAATTTTTAATTAAGGGAAGTTTATTTTTGCGATCGAACTTTGAAAGTTGCCAAACCAACCCACTTTTTTTTAACAGAAATATGAAGTCCTTCACGGGTAACCGCAGACCCAGCAAAAACTATGCACAGTATAGCAACAGAAATAGTCGAAAAAAAAAAAGTGCTGCTTTAGCCCCGCCTGCTTGATTGCCGCAACAAAGCGCGCGGAAGGTGCGGCGAGAGGAGGAAGTGTTCCCGCCTCTTGTTCACTCTAAGAAAAAAAAGGAGTACTTTTACACCTTTTGGGGAGTAATTGCATTGCCACAAAAAAAATAGTCCCTTTCGGGAGTAAATGCACGGGAGTAAATGAATGTCACAGAGTGAAGACCGCATTTCACGCGCTGTCGTAAGAGTCCCAGGTACATAATTGGTGCGCATGCATGAAAATACTTTGAAGCAAACCGTCAACCGTGATATATCGAGTAATATAAAATCTTGCGCCATACTAGGGCACAATTTGCGAAGAAAGATGCGCTAACTGTTTCTTACTCTGTGTGGCTGGAAAATTGCTACGTTGTCTGAGTTATACAGCCTTATGCCCTTCAAATTGACCAAGGGCACATATTTACGGTGACTGTTGCATTCAGGAGACCATTCGTGAAGTTTAGTGACAATTTGCAGTCCCGGGGAGTAAATGTCGGGACTAAATCTTGGGTTAGGGGAGTAAAATGGGGAGTAATTGCAGACTAGGGGAGTAGAAGCTGCAATTACTCCCCGTTTTACTCCTTTTTAGAGTGTTTTACCTTCCTTTCCCCCGCTTTGACCTTGATGCTGGTGACGACCGTCTTATCACAAAGAAAACAAAACGACCGTTTTATCACAAAGAAAGCAAAACAAATGAAGGCGCTGACACTTCCTCCTCGAGCCGCGCATTTCGCGTGCGCTTTTTTGCGACAATAGAGCAGGCGGGGCTAAAGCAGCACTCTTACTAAGTTTTTCGACTGTTTCTGTTGCTGTACTGTGCATAGTTCTTGTTGGGTCTGCGGTTATCCGTGGGGGACTCCATATTTCAGTGAAAAAATATAAAGAAATAGTGAGGTTGGTTTGGCAATTTATTTTGGTGTTTGGTTTGGCGCTGTTTATTGCTTTGGTGACCAAAGAAATCAATGCCACGATTCCCCTGTACCTAATCTCCTGAATATTCACCTCGCAATATGAATAGGAACCGTTTTCTGACGAAGGGGCCGGGCTATTCACAAGCAAGGTCAAGCGTGCGACCAGCCTATTGTATGGGAGGATAAATGACAGATCCGCGAATTCCCAAAAAAGAGAGAAATACGGGGGTTAAGTTCCAGTGAGCTGAAAATCTGGACACGGCGGGGAAGTGTGCCGGATACGGCTTGGCGAGGAATGAAAGTATTTTAAGTACTGAGTAGCAAATACTGAAAAAAGTATTTTAAATACTTTAAAAATACTGCTCGCAAAAAAATTGAGAAGAGTACCAAAATACCGTATTTAAAATACTGTATTTCGAGTACGTACTCAGGATACGTACAAGTCTGACTCAGAGGTAACACGTTGATTGGCCCAGTATCCATCTCTTAATCTTTTACCATAATCGAGTCTCAATGAACATAAGCCTGCCCTTGAAAGTCCTGCTCCATTACACTCGCTGGTTTAGCCGAACGGGGCCTCAGTAAGAACGCTCTTACTACTATCTCAGGTCACCTCCGCTCCGTATCCTTTCCGGCTTACGCCCCCCCCCCCCCCCAAATCTTTCAAGCATATACTTGCTCTTAGCTGTTCCTTGACGTATCACTAGTCAGAAACATAAGCCCCCAATCTAAGCTGTACTGAACCTTACTAACAGAAGTCGTTAACGGCATCGTCCCTAATTTCCCTAACGAGATTTTCGAACCCTGTCGCTGACGCTTTTAACGCCTGATAAGATCTCACAGCGGTGTTGCCATCGTCAGCCCGAAGGCCTCCCGTTACTTTACTTATACGGCGGCTGTTTGATCAGAGACACTTTTGCTCTTTGAAAGATTTCCTACACCCGGGGTGATTTGAGGTTGCTTTGATTGGGTCATTATTAGAACGTGAGCGACAAAGAAGAAGACGAATGGCCCAAGGGCTCGGTGTAAGAAGAATGGGGAGCCCACCTGAATGCTGTTCCAGGCTTAATTGCTCGGAAGCAGCAATAAAACATCGGGTCTCTGTTTGTCTGTTCGTCTCCGCAGGGCCAGATTGCGCTTGGCTTCGTGTGACGTCCGCACAAATTAATGGGCGAGAGAAATAATCGACATAATGAAGTAAAAAAAAATAATAAAAAAAAAACAGCGACCGTGTGTGATAATAGTGAGATAGTAATCAGGTAGGATGAGACCTACACTCTTAAAAATGAACTTCACCACATAGCACGCTCCCAGCCAACCATCATTCCGAATGACAACGTTCTCGCCCCTGATTTGTTGAAAACGGGAGGAGGAGCCTATTTTGTGCCGTGCATAATGCACAAAATAGGCTCCTCCTCCCGTTTTCAACAAATCAGGGGCGAGAACGTTGTCATTCGGGATGATGGTTGGCTAGGAGCGTGCTATGTGGTGAAGTTCATTTCTAGGAGCGTAGGACGAGACTGCCGCACTGATGGCCGTTGGGTTTTGAGAATAAATAAATAAATATTGCGGATGTGTCTCATTTCGAAAAATCACGTGATATATACTTATACCGGGTGTCTCAGTTAAATCCCCGGGCTAAATAATTCGCGAAGCGGTGCACCAATAGAAGAACTTTCATTTTTTACAAGTATCTCTCCCATACCGCCTACAACCTGCACACCGTGTGAATGTGTGGGAGGCGCTCATTATTTAAATAAAAATTCAAACGAGTTTCATAAAAAAAAACATGACTTCTAAAGCAGGGTGCCGTCAGCATTAAAACGGGTGCTACCCCATTTGGGACCTTCAGTGGACACCTTTTAGAGAAAAACCTGCCACCAAAGCGTGTCATTTGTTGCAGTAATTAATTGGTTTCGGTTTACGTATTTTTTGCTTTTTGCTCGAGTTTAAAAAAAAACATGTTTTTGTGTAGAAATGTATACGTGGACGTAGGACGCGTTCGTACTCATATTATTTCAGATTTCTATTGGTAAAGTAGTACGTAGTCAATTCACAGCATTCTGCAAAAGATAATTTCCCTATAGCTCGTTCTTCGTCGATATCTGAAAACAAATGCAACGGCAATAGTATATCCGAGCATTAAACTACGCTTTTATCCGAATTCTTTCCCATGAATTGGTAACAGGTCGAAACGCGAAATTCAACCTTACACTCTTAAAAATGATGGTGGTGGTGGTGGTGGTGGTGGTGGTGGTGGTGGTGGTGGTGGGGCTTGCCGTTGTCGGCCTCACGTTTGTGGGCGACGTCACGACTCACGCCCTGGGGGAATGTGCGTCCTGGGCCGACTTCTAAGGGAACTGTGCCGACATATGTCTGAAAGCGTCTGAGGAAAACCCAGGAAAAACCCCAGACAGCACAGCCGGCACCGGGATTCGAACCCGGGTACCTCCCAGTCTCGACGTGACATGAACTTCTTAAAAATGAACTTCACCGCATGGCACGTTCCTAGCCAACCCTGATCTCGAATGATATCGTTATCTTCCCTGATTTGCTGAAAACGGAAGGCGTACGCCTTTTTTGTGACAATTATGAACAGCATAAGTGTCACAAAAAAGGCGTACGCCTCCCGTTTTCAACAAATCAGGGTAGATAACGATATCATTCGAGTTTATAGTTGGTTAGGAGCGTGCAATGTGGTGAAGTTCATTTTTAAGAGTGTACACTCTTAAAAATGAACTTCACCGCATAGTACGCTCTTAGCCAACCATACTCTCGAATGATATCGCTATCTGCCCTGATTTGTTGAAAACGGGAGGCGTACGCCTTTTTTGTGACACTTATGCTGTTCATAATTGTCACAAAAAAGGCGTACACCTCCCGTTTTCAAGAAATCGGGGCCGGTAACGATATCATTCGAGATGATGGTTGGCTAGGAGCGTGCTATGAGGTGAAGTTCATTTTTAAGAGTGTAGAAGAAAAACGCAATGAAAGCAGAGCCGTCTTTTGCGGCAACGAATGGGATCCCCGGGAGGCCAAGATTGGCGGCATCCAATGAGAGAGCAGGAGAAGCGCACGCATAGCTACCGTGGCTGTGTAGATTTGGAACGGGTCCGATCGTAGTGTTCCGTATATGCGCGGCGTGATGCGCACTACTGCATTTTTTGGATACCGATTCACCTGAACTGTAGCCAACAACAGTTCTCGCGAATGTTGCACTGACAACATTTATCTTCACGTCCTTCGGACAGCGACGCCAGTCCGCCTCGCAACGTGCACTGTGTTTTTCACAGAGACCGCTTCGTGGCGTGGCACGTGCGTGCACGCGCAGCATGGGCTAAAAAACACCGATGCACGAGCTGAAACGACGTTCACTGCTTAGCGCCGAAGCAAGAAAGAGTCCGGTATAATTTCAATTGTAGCTCCGTAACGGGATCAAAGTTTTGAATTATGACAACAAGTGCGAAATTAACGTAGCGTGCGTATAACGTAATTTGAATCGAACTTGTTTTTGCGTTTTAGTGCCCCTTTAATCTCACCGCACTAATGTCGTTTTATCGAGCTGCTCCGAAAGTGCTTTTTGCTGCTCCAAACAGGCGTTTTCTCTGCTTCGATTTCTGCTCCAAAACGGCGCAAAGTCGGATCACACCACTCTGACAACTCGCTCGAAGAAGTTTTCGCATTTTCGTTGCCTTTGATGTATTCCTTTTATTTATCGCCACGCGGGACAATGAAATGTTCCCACCAAACTTCGCCGACGGGGCTGTCTAATTAGACACACATTTTTCGGGAGTATGCCGCTAGAGGGGCGCCGAGAGGAAAGGGAATTAACGAAGCGGTTGGTATTAGGGACTAATTAGTGGAAAGCCTTATTTTCTTAAGCAAACACGCTTCCTCCAATTAAGGAAATTTTTTCCGCTCTTGGAGCCCTAATATTACTGTCTTTTTTATGCAGCTTTCCGACGTGACTTTCCGTGAAAGAGCTGATGCCCTGGGGGGGGCCTACACATATCGAGAGTATTCAAGAGCTCACAGTGGGATTAGCACGGTAGGCAAATAAAGGACAGCAGACTAAAAGATACAGCTAGTTGATCACTGCAAGACATTTAACGCGAGAAAACGGCGCGTTTTTTATGGATTATCACGAAAACGCTGCAGCTTCGATGAAAAGGAATATGCAGAAATTACCGATAGTATACGTAGTTTTGTGACCTGGGTTGAAGCAATAATGGTATAGAAGATTTTGAGAAAGTATATTCTAAGAAAAAAGGGTGTGAGAAAGTGGTAACTTCTATAGTTACCACCTAGGTCAACATAGCGTCTGATAAAGGGTGTAAAAGTGTGGTAAAAGAAATTATCATATATCCAAATTGCTGCAAGAAGGCGTACGCCCCCCCCCCCCCCCCCCTCGCTCACCGAATCAGAAGCAATAACCCTATCGTTCGTGGCAATGGTTGGTGCACAACGTGCTATGCGGTAAAGTTCTGCTTTGAGAATAGTCGTGACGACGAACACTTATGTGGTGAGGCCAACAACGGCGAGCCAACAACCGAGGCTCAACAAGCCAACAACAAGCCGAGGCGAGCTAACCTCAATAATGTCATGTGACAACTGCGACATGCTCCCTACACTCTTAAAAATGCACCGCATTGCACGCTCCTAGCCAACCATCATCTCGAATGATATCGTTATCTGCCCTGATTTGTTGAAAACGGGGGACGTACGCCTTTTTTATGACACTTATGCTGTTCATAATTGTCACAAAAATGGCGTACGCCTCCCGTTTTCAACAAATCATGGCAGGTAGCGATATCATTCGAGATGTTGGTTGGCTAGGAGCGTGCTATGCGGTGAAGTTCATTTTTAAGAGTGTAGGCTATAGCAGGGGGAAACGGGCGACCTGGGCCGACTTCACAGGGAAATATGTGCCGACATTTTTCTTAAAGCGTCCGAGGAAAACCCAGGGAAACACCCAGACAGCACAGCCAGCGCCCAGATTCGAATACGGGTCATCTCCCCGGTCTCGAGGCGAGCACCATCTACCTAAACTCTAAAAACAGAGCATCACCGCAGAGCACGCTCCTAGCCAACCCCCCCCCCCCCCCCGAACGACAACGTTATCACCCTTGATGTAATGAAATCGGCAGGCGTACGTCATTTTTGTGACAATTAAGAAGTGCATAATGCTACAAAAAAAATGCCATACGCCCGTTTCCAACAATTCGAGGGAGAGAACGTTGTCATTCGGGATGATGGTTGGCTGAGAGCGTGCTCTGCGGAGAAGCTCCGTTTTTAGAGTGTAGGGACGCCACATATAATCCTCCAATGCCCAAGAAACATTGCAATTCAAATAACTCGGGGAGAAGCGAAAGTGTGCCGTTACCGCAACCCGTGTTTCAATGGATGAGTGCAGGAGAACGACGTAAGAAGGAATGGAACGAGCGTCTGTCCCTCTCGTATACCTGAGGCACTGCAGCTCAAGGGAGAGCCTTACCGATGTGTTGTAATCTGTGTCATCCCTGGCCGGAAATCAGGAGAGGGTCTATAGGTTGGAATCAAGAGGTCGGCACTTTGGCTTCCCCCCCCCCCCCGAGTTATTTGAATTATTTAATTCTGCGAAAGTTATTGTAACGTATAAGGCAACGGTGGGAGGGGCACGGACGCGTGAAACCTTACATGTGAGCTTCGGTCAAGGGCGGCGTTTCCACACAACTATATATAGCAGTCAAACACTGACAGTTCCAGACGTGGGGGGGGGGGGGGGGGATAGGTTTAATAGAATGAAAATAAAGACAAATGGAAATGTCAGCCAGGCCAATGCCGGCTTGCTATTTAAAAAAAGAAAGGAAGAAACTCAAAATAAACGAAAGAAAAAGAAAGAAAGGAAAGGAAAAAAGTACGAAAAAAAGAGAAAGACGACCTCTTTGTGTATCCTTCACCAGCGTTAAATACGGATCATTATCATTCTTCTACGCGCTATGCAACGAGGAAAGCTACAAAACCGCCTAAACTATAGATCGTCCCGTAGTTGAGAGTTTGAGTTTGATTATAGAAAAAACAAAAAAAACAAAAAAAAAACACGGAAGATATTGAACTCGTCACCTGACGAATTCTGCTACTCCCACAAAGGAAATGAAATGAATGAAAGGAGAAAGAAAACTGTAAAAATGAAAAGGTAAAAATAGAAAGACATCACCCCTCCAAGTCACCGAACTGTACGTGCACATGACTGTACGTGACAGGCTAGAAGTGAACTGAATTGCAAGAAACTAACATGAACGGGGGACTCCACGACACATGCCTATAGAATGCGGTCCTAAAATACAGATTCCATATCACTGCTCACTATGAAGTTGACAAGCGCTGATAACGCCGCGTCTCTCTTCTTGGGTTCCCATACACCGAGCACCTTGACTATATCGAAGGTTCTATTGTCCAAGCGGGCTATAGAGCAGACTTCAACGTTGCTTTTTGGGATGCATATCTTGTGCAGTGCATAACGATGCACACTGGACAGTTGACTGGACGGTGGACTGGATAGTTGAGAATTCTTAGCATCACTGATCTTACTTGCATTTTAACGGTGTGCATTTCTCAGCCGATACCATCGACATCTTACAGCACATAAGAGTTCGGCGCTCAAATCGCTGAGGTTGCCCTTCTCTGCCTCTAACCTTTCTCCCTTACCATATAGGCACGCTGTCTGTTTGGAAGAACTGCCAAAGATAGTGACAGTTTCCGTTGCCACATATCATTCGAATCGTTTCATCAATATCATTTCGTTATTTGCGTTTACTTCACTTTTTAGCATCTAGTATTTGTTTGTTGTCAGCGATGTAGCGTTATCAAACCCGCTCTGTTAACGGCGTCTGCACCGATGTCACAATAAAAAGCTCACCGCAAATCCTCCATTCTCTTTTGTGCCAACCTCGGAAGCAACCGCGATCTCTTGGCGTCTCCCTTGTACAATTTCTTATTCTCCATCTTTCTTTATGAGGCGATCGAATAGCCGGTGATGCATTTCCTTAGCAGGCCGAGCGCAAGACGACAGCCGAGGTCAACAGCCGAAACCCATCGATACAGGGGAGCAATAGCGCCCACTCAGACGGCCTGTTCTTTTCCGATACGGTCTATATAGACGAGAAATGTCGTCTCTTTCCGATACCATACAGACTATGTTCTTATGAGTGGTCTTTAGCAGTTAGGGCGATAGATGGGGACCGGCCCAGCTGCTATGGAGATAAAACACCAGTAAGGCGGCCACAGTGTTAGCGCCCCCGCTGAATGTTTAACGTAATTCATGTTTAATAAACATTGCTCCTGGAAAGGGGCGCCGCTTTGCGTCTCTTCACCACATCAGCTGGCAGCCTTCCAACGTGAGGAGGAGAGCGGAGACACGGAAGGCGCATGCGCTGTTGCTAGGAGACGGACACCTGAGGACGTCACGATGTCACCTATTGGCGGCGAGACCCTCACTTGGGGCGCCACTGTGCCGCCTCTTGGTGGGGATCCCCGTTTCGGTTTCGTTTTTGTTACTTACAATAAAAACTGTCATATTGGATCGAAAATGCCGCTTACTTGGAACACATATGTCGTTTTCGTCATGAATCACCAGGAAATATCAACGCTGGACAGCCTCTTACACGTGCAATGCCTTATACGCAATGCAATATGCGAATACTGCCCGGGGGCATCCCCACGACACGGTTCAGGTTCAGGTTCAGGTTGTGCCTTTCCCCTTTAAATCGGGGCAGGTCTCCTCAATGGATCCACTGGCACTAAAAAATAAAAACAATAAAATAGGGCACTGGTCGGTTCGTTCAGTGAACACCAGGGGGCGTCACCCAAACTTCTCGGCGCCAATACTCACGGAGAACCCGAAACTGCGAAGTTTTACGGGTTCTTTCGAAAAGTATAGTGGTAGTGCGTGAAGTTCACGGACTGCGTATGTGTTTTGCGTACGAGTGTCTGAGCGAGGTTGATTTGTGGTAGGAAATAAAAGAAATAAATTCTTGTTAGTCCCGAGTGGCACTGTAGCGGAGCCCGAAATGTTTAAAAAATTACGAGCTCTAGGATACGTATTCGTATACAAACAGTACAAGTGCAGCACGCAATCCTGGTGAGAGCTTCCAATAGGAGCTGCTCCTCGGCTGTCGTTCTGTGACGTCACGTCAGCCGCCCAATAGTGAGAGGGTGCACCTTCTTTTTTCTTTATTTCCTTCCTTTTTCCTCCCTTTCTTTCTGCCGTTGTATCACGGTTCGCCAAGATACTCGATTGGTGTAGTCAGGGGTAGTTCCAAGGTCACGCGCTAGAGGTGGTGTAGTTCCGTACCCCACCTCCGACTGATGTGTCTGATGTGTGGTGTGATGTGAGAGAAAAAGAAAAGTGGTAACTTAAGACACGACAAAGTCAGACTGGCTATCCCAGGCCATATAAGGCACATTCAACCGACACCGGTCTGAACAGAGCGCGGTCGATGGAACACAGAACTTCAGCTCCGGATCTATACGCGAGCCTCGACGAATCACTCTGCAATTGTAGTACCCACTGTTTTTTTTTTCTTTGTGTTCCGACCCATGTTTTTTTTTTTTTTCGTTTCTTCCGTCTTCCACTTCTCATGTTCCAATCCAGCTGTATATATATACAGAGGATCTCGAGGGAACAGTACCGACACTAGTACTATAGAAGCAATGGATCGCTTGTATAGGTCCGTCGTTACCAGCCAGGAAAGTTCAAACACATTTCCACATTTCACGGGAATGTCTCATTGGCTTTTTCGAAGCTGCCATTAGTTTTGCTTTTTGTGAGAGTATAAGATAGACTCTTCTGTGCGCACAGCGTTATATTGTAGGCGGCATCTTTACTTGGACCTGCAGTAAGCAGTCTATGCGTTACTCCTTCTCCTCTGGAGAACGGAAACACAACGCAGGAAGGAATTAAAAGACAATCTCCACGTGCCTCGGGAAACCTCTCAATGTATTGCTTAGTCGAGTAAACCTGTAGTAATAACAATTTGAAGATGAAAGCCATTTACTGAATGACGCGTGTCCCTCCGCTTCTCCGCACGGCGAAGGAACATTAGGAACATTAGGGAAGAGGGGTAGAATAAAATTTGAAGGTCGCTCTTAACGATGGCGGCTGCAGATTCTATATTGAACCGGGTAAAATCGTTTGTATCTCCCTGGACTGTCTCTATCGACTTGTGTGGCGCTTAACCTGCACGGTAGCACTTTCATTACTTCATACTCGTATAACGACATTAACTGCTCTTGCAAAGTATACGCGACAAAACGAACTGTTCCGTGCGTACTTCGACGTAAGTGGATTCCTCGTCCTTTTTGTATTCCTTCTTGAGTATTTCAAGATTTTTCTCCGGGACACTGGTCTCCTCTCTACCCTATGATCTGCCTGCGTACCTGTGTGCTGTGTGTGTGTTTTTGTGTGCTGTGGTTTTGCCTACCGTTCTGTTGTCTTACTGACTCCACTGACTATCCCTATTTAGCATCGTTCATCACCTCATCATCAGGACACATCACATCCTGCCCCATTGTGCCTTGGGGTAGTGGGCCGCACCTTACGTGGCGAATTTCCCCATTCATTATCATTAACTTATTTGTTGTTGTTGTTGTTGTATTCCTTCTCCGACTTCACTCTGTTTACTTGTTTCTGTTTATTAATTGCCATTTCAAGATGCAGGTACTCGTTTCGAAATTAAGTCTGACGAGCTAATTATTATTCAGCCGAGCAGCAGCATACCATGCACAACTTATGCTTCAAACATAACCATATTGGTACTTCTATCGTGACACGAGCCCGAATATATTTGCATGATACAAGCAAAATATGGAGTACCAGGTCCCGACGTAGTTATCTCGGAAACCCAGCCTTGAAGACGTAACACCCGCATTTTCTATCGTTTCCCTTTCACATCCATATATCTATAGCTCATATCTTTAACATCTATAGCACACAAACGAAGAAACCCATTCGACTACCAACCCCGCGCATGCGCAGATGGCGCCTCTTGTTTCTAAATAGTAAAGTGGTCTACAACCACTTTACTAACTGCAGGTTACTATTACTATACATAACTGGGATTGGTGCGGAAAAAACACACGGAACGCAGCGTGCAAATGCTTCCAGCAAGTGCGACATCGGCCGTGTTGTACCGCTACATCTCTCACGACTGTCTCCTCCCGCAATACCCGAATAATTTAGAGTTCTGAAGGTATCTGACAAGTGTCGTTACAAGACGAAGTTGTTTATGAACGGTATACAACATGACGATCCATTTGCGCCGCATATCGACAACTGGACAGCCCAACCACAAAACATGCCGCCAATCAATCACTGTCGCGTTGTATAGTTTATCTAATATATTTGCCGAGCCAGTTCACTGCTGATACTGTGCAAACGTACAAGTCACTGGAAGCATGCAATTACTTCACCTTAGGCGATCTGTTTGATCTGGGCGTTTCTGAAAACAGCACTTATTTGCTATACCGTGCACCGATCCATATTAGCGTCCTTTATTTGTACACGTATCATGATGGAATCTCACAAAGGCGATGCCGTTTAAATGCAGCGATCAAAGGATTTATTCGTTCTGCGTTGCGCGGGAACTGATGAAAAGTGACTTCGCCACCCTTACCCCATCGGGTTGCGTAGCCGAAGGATACACGGCTTGCGGCATGCCCACTTTTCATGAAAAAGATCACTCTCCAGTCACTCGTTGATCGCTGCTTTGCCCACTATAAGTAGACGATCTGCTGACTTCAGCGCCACCGCTAGGGTGTGACGTCAGGCGCGCAAACTGGTCTATAAAGAACGAACAAGGACGTTCACGGAAAATGTCAATAGCGCAGTTCCTGTGCATGCATTGTGTCGTCCTGTCCAATTAGGCTTCTGCTGATCTAAGCGATTTAGAGTCACAGTACAGGAAAAGTGGGGGGGGGGGGGGTGAAGTGTTCAGGGCCCAACAGTTTCCACTAATCAGCAGCGCAGGAATCTAAAAATAGCGGGACACGCCCCATAATTTGTGTCGACTGCTTACAATGTGAGCACGTTCGTATCAACCATCTTCAGTAGACGATCCATATCAATGTGTGTTTGTCGGCTCCATAGAAGTTTGCTGTAAACGCGGCGCTTCATGCCAGGAAGCGTTTATAACGGTCATTAGTCGTCTGCTCGACGCAGGCGATAACAAGCTGTCGAGTGTTTCGAATATTCGGTTTCAAAACGAGGGAGTGTGGGAAAAAGGATCTCTCACTCACTCACTCACACACTGAAATAGTGTATGCCGAATTGGGGAGTTTTCGAAAAAGGAAACGTGATATGTCCGGAAGTCATTGATTAGCGCCAAGCGCGTGTTGGCTTATATTGGTTTATGGACTGCAGCAACAACAACATAAGTGGCGCATCCTCTCACATGTCGTCATTTTTCACACGCGTTCTTGAAACGGGTGTCGCATTTAAAAGTGCGGCATTCTGCGCAACTCTAGGACTTGAGCTCTAGCTTTTGAGCTAAGCTACACTCTTAGAAATGAACTTCACCGCATAGCACGCTCCTAGCCAACCATCATCTCGAATGATATCGTTATCTGCCCTGATTTGTTGAAAACGGGAGGCGTACGCCTTTTTTGTGACAATTATGAACAGCATAAGTGTCACAAAAAAGGCGTACGCCTCCCGTTTTCAACAAATCAGGGCAGGTAACGATTCATTCGAGATGATGGTTGGCTAGGAGCGTGCTATGCGGTGAAGTTCATTTTTAAGAGTGTAAGCTTCGGGTCATGTTGGCGCTACTGAGTTGATGCTCGTTTAATATACGTTTTCCTTGTTCTCTGTTAAAGAATTATGATGATAACTTTTCGTTTTTGCAAGCAAGGTTTAACACGTATAGTTCTTACCTGCTACAACGTTACTGTGTACATATTCGCACTCTATGAAAAATAAAGGAGTAATTCCATCCCTTTTGGGGACTACAGGCAGAGTGCCACAACCATCAGCTAGTCCCTTTCGCTACCAAATACATGGAGCAACATTTTATGGTCAGGGACTGAAATTGGAAGGAATTGTACTCCAGGGGACTAGAAGCTACAATTACCTCCCATTTTCCTGTTTTGTTTGTAATGCGTTAGCATTAGGAGTGTCAAAGTGGAAAAAGCTGTATGTGTGTGTTTGTGCACGGTGTCACTGGTGTGTGTATGAGATGGCGAAGCCTCACCGAGGCAGAGGTATAAGTGGAGATGTAAAGGGGAGATAAGAGGGTCACTGTAAATGAAGGTAAATGATATGAAATTGAAGTAGTTGAATGTAATTAAGAGTAAGAGGCAAGAGTAATTAAAGGTAATTAAAGCAAGAAAGTTGAATTTAAAAATAATGAATGTAAGATATATGTAATTCAGAGAAAGATTACATGAAATTAAAGATTACCGAAGGTAACCGCAGGTAATCAAATGTAATTAATGTCAAAGGGAAATTGAGAGTAATTAAAGCAAGCAAATGTAATTAAAGAGAATTAAATGAAATTCAAGATTACCTCAGGTAACCTGCGCTTACCTGGGGTAATTAAAGTGTAATTGAAAGTAATTGAATCTAATTTAAGGTTAATTAAATGGACTTGCATATAGTAATTGAGTGTCGAACCGGAAGACAAGTATAGACCGGAGGTGAACAACCGGAAGTCAGGTTAGACCGGAAGTGGTCAAGCGGAAGTCAAATATAGGCCGGAAAAGGCGCTTAATCGCATTTCTCTGGCATTTACCGCTAAATGTCGCCGCTGAATTTTTCTCAGAGTGCAAGATTTGAAGTACGAACCTCCAAATACGCAAAAACGTTGAATTTGTATTGCACGTTACAGATATTTTGAACACTGCCCTGTTACCTTCAGGGCCAAAATAATGCTTTCTCCCCATATAGTTACTTCCGCGACATTCCTTGCGTTGCGTTCATTTCGAAGAAAGAACCAAGCATGAAAGAATGCGTTATGTTTCATACAAACATGTATATATCGTATGCCAGCACGCATTTCAATTCACCGGCGTCGTTTGTCTGCTCCTCTAGCTGTGCTGGCGATAGTGCGCGTAATCAGGCTGACCTCACGACGCTGCACTGCTTGTTATGGGAGATATTGGCCCCGCCGGTTATGTAAGTGCCCGCGCGTGTCTTGGTTGCGAGAGGAGACCTTTTGACGAGATGGTTGGCACAGTATGTACTGCACGGAGAACTATAGTGGGTAAACGGGGTTGGCCTTGGCATTTGATGGGCTAAAAGTGTTGTGCCTGTCCATAATGGAGATAGAGAGGGAGAGAGATGCGACCGGAGCATAGGACGAAAAAATGGCAACATCGGCCTGCGAAAAAGGGAGGACCTCGATATATTCCTGGTTGCGAAACCTCCGGTCTCAATTTTCCCGGTCGCAAAATAAGTAAATCCCCTGATTTACTAATAAGTGAGAAAATTCCTACTTTGCAGCCACGCAATAGCTACTAAGTGCTGAGCACCCAATAATGTCAAGTACAAACAGTATTATATGGCCATTATCATCACTTTTCACGTTTATTCATACGCACGTGTACATGTGGCTTACATCTTATTTATTATGAAATATCTTTCTTTTTCGTTTGTTCGTAAGAAAAAGAAGAAGAAATTGAACTCGTCTTGTTCTGCTACTTCTAACATAAATTCTCGCCTCCTCCCCCCCCCCACCAAAAAAAAAAAAAAAAACTCTCATGTGCTCTTCTCGCAAGTGCGCTATTTAGTAGTCCACTATTCACATGTTCACTAGAAGTCCACTATTCACAATTATCCCAAGATCATGCACAGAGAATCCTCAAAGGTTGTATCCATCCCACAGCTCTGAACAAATTTCACAAGTGCCGCCAAGGCAGCATCCCTCGTGTTCGGTGCCCAAAGTCCCAACACCTTCACTATATTGAAGACCCTGCTGTCTAGTCGAGCAAGCGTAGCTTTCAGAGTAGCTCGTTGAGACGCGCACCTAGTGCAGTGCATTATAATATGCCCACTTCTCTTTCGTTGCTGCTTAGAGAGAGGTAGCCAGCATGTTATGCACTGCACACATATAACACCACAAATTGCTGGAATAGCAAGCCGACGTCCCGTTTGGCTGACCTTTCCCCCGTTTTTTTCCCCCTTTTTGTCTAATAGAGATATCCACCCCCACCCCCCAAAACCTCCACAAATTGCTTAAAAGAGTAGAATTATTGCATTCAAAATTACGTCATCGGGACCGCCATATTGACCGGCGGATTGTTACGTGCTGGCATTTGTCATGCTAAAGGGTGCCGGAGGGTGAGAGACAAGTGCGCAAGAACAGGCGAGGGCGTTAAATATGCTGTCAGAAGGGCTGGCTGCTAATAAATGTTTTATTTACGGCCATGTGTCAGACGCCGTTCATGAGGTCTCATAGCTGTGCGCGTACGTTATTTTAAAAATGACAAACAGCATGCGACGTGACTGGGCGACTGACGCTGAGGTACTACATTTTATCGCGCATCTGGATATCTTCAGCCTCGTCACTCAAGGGAAACCACTGATTGCCGTCACTTCGTCTGACGGCCACATGAACTACATTCTGCCGCGGATGTGAACATTCCCAGCCCCAACACTCCGTGGAAATTCCACGCGGTGACGTCACACCGGCTGGCCGTCCAGTCAGAACGCGGGAATAACGCGACTCGGTATTTTGAGCAGTTAATTTTGAATCGGGGGATCACGAACAGTTTATTTTGAGCAGTTTATTCTGCAACGTGAATTTTGATCGATTTATTTCGAGGTACAGCTCGCAAAAATCATGAGTTGTTTGCAAATATGCAGGTTAACCAGATTTTTTGCTCATTAACCTTGAGACATTTGCGCAGAAATGTCTCTCGAATGGTGTTGCATTTACATTCTGAGTTTGATTTCCAGGAACAATGTGGGTGTTATGTGCAAAATTTTATCACGTGCTAGTGTGGCGAATAATGAGATGGAAATGCCATTTAGCCATTAGCATTAGACATTCGTCTTACTTCGAATTGCTTCTCATACAGAATGCATACCTAGACCACATGACATACACCACACCACATACAAGCATGATACGTATGATATCCGCCACACGACATGATACACAAACTCACGCGATCGTGTAACTCTCGGAGAACGCACGAGACACGTCTGAAGACGTCCAGAGACGAGGCGCAACTGACGACGGCTCAAGCTCCAGCTGCCGTCGTTCCGCGTTTCCACGTGACGGAGAAGAGCGAATCAAGTTGCGGAGCGCTGCCTGATTTGCTCTACTCCGTCACGTGCCACAGTACACGGACACCGCAGCCACCGCGCTACGACGCCGGCTTTTCTTCAAGATGGGGCTTCAAACGCTAACACATCAATATTGGGCAAATGGTGCTATATCAGCCGCCATAAAGACGAGAAAGAAGAAAAGAAAGAGGAAAGACGCTTAGGTAACCGTACCGTTCTTAAATATGATGCAAGCTGTTTCTACACGCGGCAGAGAGCATCAAACAAGGTTCGTTTCGTGTCCTCTGACAAAGCTACAGATTACGACAGTGTCGAAAGTTCTGACGTTGTGCGGCTCTCCGATTAATCCTTCGGAAGCGAAAAAAAGGAATGGACAGCAAAAACGAAAGTAAAACACGACGCTGTCCGGAAGAGGCGGAGCCTAAAATAGAAAGGAAAAAGGAAAGCGACACCTAGAGTCTCTAAGGACACGAGACGAAGAGAAAATCGGTGTTCCCAAGTGGGATGCTCCCTCCCGATATTCCGGCGAAAAGTTGTTGTGATTTTTCTTCCACTAGAATATTCCGTGGCGACGTCGATCGTGGGAATACAGGGTAACTGTACGAAGCAGACGAACGCGCCTCGTGTATGTGTATAAGTGTAATAAAGCAGACTCCTAGGATACTATAATAGTGAGATACAACATTTCTCTCGGTTTCAGATTATCGGTTTCGATTAATCCTACGGATAAATGATGTGTCACCTAGAACGGGCACTAAACTGATTAATGAGCCTTAACAAGACGCTTGAAGGACTGCACCGACTTATTCCAACGATATTGCGGATACACAAGCAACAACAACAACAACAACAACTCTATTTTAATGATGATGGTTGGGGATAAAATGTGCATACGCGTGTTCTCGCCATTGCATTTTCGGTTTGCTTGACTCAGACCTCCTTCTATGGTTTTTCTTATACTTTCACTGGAAATGTTTTCAAGCAGTTCGATGGCCGCGGTATAAAAGAAAAAGAAAGTGATATATATATAAGCTTGCCTTACAAGACCCCGCACTCGAAAGTAGGCAACCGCGAAAGTAGACAACCCTGTACACCGTGTTTCAATACATCGTTTCATTTTCCCAAGTGATGTACTTTTCTTGTTTATGGTGGCCATAGACCATAGACCATTCAGCTTGTCCAAAGTACTTGGCCCATGGAGCTTCCTTGCGCATCAGTGCCGGGCTCTTCGCTTCCTTTTTGCTTTCATGCAAGCCACTGGACTTGCGCGTTCACCATTATTCATCCTCTCATATTGTTGTTGTTGGTTTATGGTGACATCGTGGATGTGTAGTAAAGGTAGTTTGCGGTGTAAAAAGAAAAGGTAACGGAGAAGCGAATGAATAAGAACATAGCCGTTGGATTGGAAGGTCGATCTGGGAGGCCCAGTCAATCTAATTGTTGTTTGAGAAAATTTATTAGACGACTCATACTATAGAGCACACTACGAGTACTAATACTATTATTATTAATTACACACTGCTACTACAATACAATACTATTAATACACACTAATACACTAGTTGGAATGAGTTTGTTTGTTTGTAAGAAAAAAAACAAGGAGAAATTGAACTCGTCTCCCGACTTGTTCTGCTACTCCTAACAAAAATTATCACCCCACCCCACCCCCCAAAACTACTTCCCAGGTGCTCTACTCGCAAGTTCGCTATTCACTGTTCAGAAGTCCACTATCCACATGTTCACTAGAAGTCCACAATTAAACACTATTCACAATTATCCCAAGATCATGCACACAGGATGCTAGAAGGTTGTATCCATCCCACAGCTCTGGACAAATTTCACAAGTGCCGCCAAGGCAGCATCTCTCGTGTTCGGTGCCCAAAGTCCCAACACCTTCACTATATCGAAGACCCTGCTGCCTAGCCGATCAAGGAACGAGTTATAATGCACAAGATACAATGTATATATGGTTGCATGACTATGGGACTGTACATATATGACTACACAACTGTGATTATGTACACATGACGACCATATTCGTCACTGTGGCTATGTACATATGAGGTGGCCTTTATACATTTATGGAGGTGCACCAACGATGCTAACAATCTAATTAAAAGCTGCAAAAATCGTCAGTGCAGTGTTTCGAAAAGACATTACAAAGACAAGGACACACTAAACACTGAATTTAGTTACAACGTGTCACTTTCGGGCCGAAGCGAATATGAATTTTTAAGAGGACGGTCGCATTCAGAGACCCATCTATGAGTCCGATACCACTATAGAGGCCTCTTCGATTTTACTGCACTCCCTGACAGGAACAGCGACAGACCAATAAGGACAAGACAAGACAAGTGTTCTCTGACAAACTAAAGATTTATTACGGGACGAACTTGTTACAACCACACGGCCACCGTGTCACCCGCAAATGCCAAGACCCTCTCTTTTTCTCTTTCTCTCTCCCTCTCTTTTTTCTCTCCACGTGTCCTTCCAAACGGCGATATTTCATCTCCGTAATAGCGGTGGAAGCCAATCTCCAACTCGCGGTTTTTCAAGAGCTAGATAGCACTCGATAGCCAGTAGTAACGAGATACGGTGCCGCAAAAAGCAGCCGGTCCACTGCACAATAGACAAGCGTATACCGAAGAACGGCAGAGAAATATTTTTCTGCCACGGATAATCCCTACAATGTCAACTTCCTTCTTTGTGACATATGCTGGCTTATGTCCATCTCTTCCGCGACCTCTTTCTTCCTCGTTTTGTAAGGTAGAGAGAGAGATTTGCTGAAGCGTAGGCAACCGAGGGCTCTGTAGAAATCGTGACTCTCGTGTAATGCTCTTTTTATTTGCTGGAAGCCGGATATATTACCTATATCCTTTTGGCCGGTTACTTTTTCTCGAAAACATTTTTCTCTGCGTACGCTCATATTTTCTCTGTAAAGACGTACGAGTGGTACGAGGTGATTTTGGTGTCTAGTGACTGCTAAAACGTTGAGTTTGAGTTTGATTATAGAAAAAAACCCGGAAGATATTGAATTCGTCACTGACGAATTCTGCTACTCCCACAAGGAGAAAGAACGTTCTTTTCGGTGATACCGCACCGTAAATGTTTTTACACTCTTCAGCGTGTAAAAACGGGTGGTGTGGTAAATAATCCCCATTTTATTACGCGGGCTCAACCGAAAGGTGTAATATTATACGAGCTCCCGTGGCATAGTGGTTAGGATGACCGCCCTCCAAGCCGAGAATGGCAGGAGACGCGGGGTTCCAATCTCTGCACCTGCTGGGCTGTTTGGGGTTTTCCCTGGGGTTTCCCGACAGACTTTCCAGACGAATGTCAGCACAGCTGCCCCTGAAGTCGGCCCAGGACGCATACTAACCCCCTGTCTCCCCTTCCTTCCTGCTGTACCCATCTCCATGTGTTCACGTCTGTACGCCGCTCATAGCCCCAATTGCTACGCGGCGCTAACGCGGGATTTAAAAAAAAAGGTGTAACGAGAGCCTCGAAGAGGATGTTTGCAAGACACTCGTCTGAAACAGTGTTTGAAATGGAATACAGCCCCCTGAAATGGTTCCTTCTCTAGAATATGTTTCTTGCAAAGCGCACTTCTGTATGGTGTGAAGCTTACATCACAAGGCCATGGGGACATGCCATATGGGACAGGACATTTACACCAGGAAGGTGCATAAAGTATTTGCTGTACAAAGTAAACGTCTCGCTGTGCTCGTCTTCTGAAAGAGCAAAAGTTGGAAGGGAGTGTTACATATTTTTATAATTTTATTTATTTATTTATTTAAAAAAAACACAAGACATTGACATTTTTCCTTGACATTGCATATGTTGCCGGAAATAAAGATAACCAAATTGCAAGAACGCTACGAGAGGTAGCTACTATATATGCGGGCATCCTATGTGCTATAAAACCATTCGCATAAAATTTTAACTGGCGTCCCAAAAGAGAAAGCATAGACACGCCCCCATGGGAAAAGTACAGGGACCCACATTCCTGGCAGCCTGCAGGCGTCGAGAGCAGGCCGTGTATCAGTACGTGCCGATTTCCTTCTTATTATGCATATTGCTTATTATCCATACCGTCGAAGGTTTACCGAGTGCTCCAGTCGAAGCGTGAACTGCCTTCTATACAAATCCGAGTGGACGCTTCACTGTGTGTGTAAAGTAAGCAATGTGGGGCTATGCAGCGGGTGGAGTGCTTCACATCAGTTACGTGTTTCTCTTTAATGAAATGATCCAAGTACGCAGAGTATTTCGGCTTCGGGGCGCAACTCCAGTAGGAGAAATTTGGGAGTGTGGGCGACAACGACAACACGTATTAAATGGCCTTAAAGCAGCTTCACTTACGATTACTGCTTATTATACTGTACATTATTCGGAAGAGAGTGTCTGTATACGTAGAGTCGCCATGTCAATAATACATGGATAGAAATAGATATAGAAATGGAAAGAAAAAAAAATGGAAATGTAGGTGGCACTCGTAGGTATCACATGGATGTTTTTTTGTGCTGCGGCAGTTTTTACATGTGTCGTATTATTAGCTGGGCCAGTTGGGGTAGCAGGACGACATTTTTTCTTTTTTTGCCACGCAAAAGTAGATTCTCTTTCTCCTGTTTTTTTAAGGTGCCATAACACTGCTTCGGTTCAAAGACCATCACCACTACCACCGTCATCATCATCAGCACTGTTTTCACTGCAGAACGTCATCACATCCAGCGCACATTGAGTCTAGCACTAACCGAAATGACACTCTCTGACTTGTTGCAAAAAATATATAAAAATAAAAAAAATAAAAAAAATGTTTCCTACTGCCGGGCGGGCGCTCTGGGAGCTGGGAACGGAGCACTGC
Source organism: Ornithodoros turicata (assembly GCF_037126465.1). NCBI lineage: Eukaryota > Metazoa > Arthropoda > Arachnida > Ixodida > Argasidae > Ornithodoros > Ornithodoros turicata. The sequence continues at coordinate 6,932,698 of NC_088206.1, read as the reverse complement.
GAGAGTTGCCACGCCGCAGTTCGCCGCACTTCGCAGTCCTGACGAAAAGGAGACAAGCGGGACTTCCGTACAGGCTACGAAGCAGTAGTTTCTTTTCATCCGCCATGGACGATAAGCGAGCGGCGTTGTCAGCACGTGGACGCAGCAGCGGAAATTAAAAGACACGGTCGGGAAAAGAAACTGGCCGCTGTCTTCTTCTTTGCTTTGGTTGGTTCATCACTGCCGTCCGGCCGGTCGTCATTCGCGGTATAAGGTTTTCCTCAGGGTTTTCCTCAGACGCTTTCAGACATATGTCGGCACAGTTCCCTTAGAAGTCGGCCCAGGACGCACATTCCCCCAGGGCGTCAGTCGTGACGTTGCCCACACGCGTGAGGCCGACAACGGCAAGCCCTATCACCACCACCACCACCACCATCACCATCGCGGTATAAGGAGCTACAAAGCATAGACACGCCCACTGCCTGGACGGCGCTGGACAGTGGGTCCTCCGGTGGTCTCTATGCTACCTTTCTGTCGTTAGAGGCACCGTTTTCCCGGGTTTTCCTCAGAAACTTTCAGACATATGTCGGCTGCAGTTCCCTTGGAAGTCGGGCCAGGACGCGTATTCCACCAGAGCGTTAGTCGTGACGTTGCCCACCTCTGTGAGGCCGACAACGTTGAAACGGGAGGCGTACACCTTTTTTTTTTGTGACGCTTATGCTGTTCATAATTGTCACAAAAAAGGCGTACGCTTCCCGTTTTCAACAAGTCAGGGCGGATAACGATATCATTCGAGATGATGGTTGGCTAGGAGCGTGCTATGCGGTGAAGTTCGTTTCTAAGAGTGTACCGTGCTGTTTTTTTTTTTTTTCTGAGCTGCTGGGGCTTCTTATAATGGAAAGGTCGAGACAGGCGACGCCACCACACCGGACGGCAACCTCCTCGCCATCATCATTATTGCAACAATACTTTAACAAAAAAGAAAGAAAGAAAAGCGAGAATATGCAAGGGCAACCACGAAGCAACTAAGAAAGTTTCGAATCATGGAAATACCTGCCGCACAAGTTCATAATATCGCAAAAAATATCCAGGGGAAAAAAAATCGATTTCCCGAAAATGTTCAGTTCGCGCAATAATTCGCAATTTGCCTGTCGCCGTTTCTGTAAGCAAATTGCTCCGTATTCGGAGACCCCGTGGTACGATAGCCGAGCAAAGATAAAAAAAAAACAAAAAAAAACATGTTAATGTGTTACTTCACGAAAAGTTTATTCGCAAATGACGTCATCAATAAGGAAGCAGATATACATAAGAAGAGAGCACGGGCCTGGGACATTTTGCGGGGTAATCTTCGAACCGTGGCGTGTTTCGATAAAGAGGCAGCGGATGTTTTGAGTCGGAAAATTGATGAAGGTTTCTAGGGCAACGCCGAAGAGTTCCGTAAAGTTATACCGAAAACTCGAACTTCTCTCATACGGAGCAGTGGTGGAGGAGGTGTTCTGGTTTCGTTTTCCTATTACCCGGATAATGCGCTCCGCAAACCACGTGGTTAATGCACCGTGTTCCACTGACTTTCCACAAGACTGGATACCGACGCATACCAGTACGAGTAAGTTGTGAAATGTGACTTTTTGCCAACGCGTCGATTTTTTCTCTTTTCTCTCTCGTTACATCCTCTTTCCATCTCAAAAACCACCGCGCGAGGGATAATTGATTTTGTGCATGATGCGTTGAGTAGTATTTCGTATTTGAGCCCAAAATATTTCAGCTGATGTTTTCGAATACGTATTTGAAACGTTCGAAAAGCTACCCAGTGTGTTCCACTATTTTCCCATGGCAAGTACACAGAAAGTTTCTCACAGATTAAGAGAGATCAGTTCTTCTCTCTCTCTCTCTCTCTCTCTTTTTTTTTTTTCATCTTGCACTTCTTGCACGTGCATGCTCGCATATTGTCGAACGCGCCATTCTTAGTGTTCTGTCACTATACCCGGGACCTGGGTACAACCATACTGCCTTCCCTAAGATTCCACTTTGTTCGTATAGGCGGCACTGGCGATACAGGATACTGGAGGAGAGGTTCGAGATTTCGGATAAGTGTGTCGCACGCAGTACATTTTGGCACAAGTGCTCTTCGATGAACATTATAGTTTGAAAATAAATGTAATATTTGTTAGATAGGACTAAATGTGAAAAAGAAAGAGAGGAAGCCTCGCAAAAAAAACAAAACAAAAAAAAACCGGTTAGTGATATTTAGGGCCATATGGTAGTAAAGGACGTTATCCAGCCCATAATTTCCCAAGGCTTGTAACTCTCTATAATTTCTGCCACGCTCGCTGCTTTAGAACCATCATAATCATTAACATCTCGAGCACTTCACACTGCGTTCCGCCTGCGTTTTCGCCACATAAGCACGGGAACCCACAACGAGTCGTAATATCTTTATGATTCCCCCCAGCTCACACGCTGATTCTGTGGAGCGCCCTTTTTAATGCTTTCCTGTCTCTTTCTGCTTCGTTTTTGTCCATCTCATTAAAGCCGACCGTGCTTGCCGGCCCATGTTGGTTAGCGCTCGCAAACATTAGCAGCAAGCAGGCCATTATCTCATGGGGTCCAAACGACGAACAAGCGAGGCACGTGTTTAAGCGCTTAATTGACCGCAGGAGACGGCTGGTTTATGTTGATGACCTAACTGGCATGCTCGATGACTTCTGCGTTTAATGCTCTCCTACTCAGAATAGATATAATTACGCAGGCAGCACTGGGCCCACAGGGAACTGTTTGACGTATATTTTTTTGTACGTGGATGCTTGTTGGATGTTGCGTAGTAGCGTTTGATAGCCATGGCGGCCTACGCCTGACTAACCTTTCGCCACTTTCTTTTTTCGATAAACATATCCCCCCTCGCCCCCCCCTCTCATGGCGTGTAATGGTTCAAATACTGTTTCCGTGTGCTCAGACGAGCGCCATTCCTCAGAATACTCCACCGGAAGATTCCTTGCTGCTGCCAAGTGAGCGCGAGCGCTCAGCATCATGTCTCTTGCGTGCTCTGCTTCAGACGGTGCAGACGACAGGGCCAGTGTTGTCGTCTGCTATGAAGGCAGAATGCCACTTCCGATTTTGCGGCTCCTTGTGAATGTTCGACATGGGACGCGGCGGATCTTCTGAGCAGTTCTTTTTCTTCCACTAGAACATCCCGTCGAGGTGTCGCTCGTGTGACTAAACGGTCTATCACATGCAGACAACAACGAAAACAGCAAACGAAGCATTGCGCACAAGACTACCTAAGGTGAAAGGAATCTGTTACGCTTGGTGAGGAAGCTGGCCGCTATGTATACTTCTAAAGTGACTCATCTTGATAAAATTGTAGAAAACCCATCGAACCGGTAAGGAAATATGAAGGGAGTGCCTCATGACAAGAGCCGCCTATGTTTCGAACAGAGACTGAACAGTCTCTGTTCGAAATATCGGCGGCTCTCTGCTGAGGCGCTTCCCTTTAGATATGAGTGCGGGTATGAAAATTCGTACCTGCATTCGCGGGCGCACGGCCCGCACCCGCAGCAATATCATTGGTGCAACCCGCACCCGCACATCCCGACGCGTACCCGCAGACGTACAGGCAGTCCAATGCGTACGCAGGTTTCAGTTACGCCACATAATCGCCGAAGCACGAAATGATTTATTGATGCTGAGGACACCGTCCGTTAGCGAGCTACTATTACAACGTGCCAGAGGCTGTGGCGTACTGCTGACATGGTTGCCAACTTTCTAACGGGAAGCGTACCAGTCGTGGCGCCGAAAGGTAGCCAAAATTATCCCCATTCGGCAAACATAAGTGAAAGAGTAAACACAGAACAAGATCTTCCCCATGGTATGCAGACAATGCTCCATCGATTACGCACAGGATCTGCGTTCACGAACTCTCAACTGTGCAAGATCGGCTCCAGGGAGGATTCCAGTTGCGGACACTGTAATCATCCGGAGACAATTGCGCATATCCTGACAGAATGCCGTGCATACCATGCCATGCGGGAAACCCATCTTCCCCACGCCAGGCCTGGTATACTGACGGACGTCCTCTTCCCCGAAGGTTCTTGTGCGGAACGACTTTCAAAAACTCGCGGCCTCGTGCGCTTTCTCCAAGCAACGGGCCTAGCGGAGAGACCACTTTAGTACACCTCTCACCTACAGTGTGCTTCCGTCCCATCAGTACCGGTCATCCTGCTTCTACATCACTTTGAAGTCCTCAACTCCCCTTCCTCCCACCTTCTTTTCCTTTTTTTTGGCTATAGTCGTGACGATGCCCACTTGAGTGCGGCCAACAACGGCAAGCTACCTCGACACCCCCCCAGAACACGGTGCCGGTAAATGACAAAGCTGTCATCATCTCACACACCACGGAAGGTCTGGATATGGGTGGAAATCGGAGAACGTTTTGGAAAGTATTTTCGGTCAAATGTTCGAATGAATCGAGTCGTGCACCAAAATCCGGCGGGCTGGCTCTGCGCATGCGTGTATTGCGGGTATACCTGCGTAATCCGCGGAGGCAGTGCGAGTCTACCCGCGCCTTACCCGCAACAGGCGATGACGCGGAAGTGTGTACCCACGAAGAACAAACTTGCGCGGGTATCCGCGGGTATACCCGCACCCGCACTCATCTTTACTTCCCTTCATATATCATAGTAAAGGTGTATATAGCATGAAAGCAGTGTAGACTAGATGGATAATATCAGCCCGACGAAATCTGCGTGTGCAGGATCCATTCTTCCCTACTGTATATGCGGTCCCGTCGACCGTCGCAAAAGAGAAAGCGAATGTGCATGAGATGAAATTTGTTTATTTCTTGCACGGTCGCGGTAATTTTTCCCTGTGTGGTTCAGATGGCGCGTTTGGTAGAAGTTGTCCTGCAACGTCTTATCACTCTTTTAGTGCTTCGTTACTTGCGCTTGGAGGATGCCTGAACTGGTTGGACACAGAATGGGCCCGTGATTCGTGATGGTTGAACTAGTTTATGCACCGTACGCAGGTCTCAACATCATCGTTTAGTTGCTGCCGTCGTGTTCATTCTATACCGCGACAATCTTCGCTTTATATTGCAGTAGTACACCACTGACTTCCTGACGGTTAGATCTGAGCGAGCCTGTACGGACTGCTTCGCCTGCTCGCTGCGAGGGCCGGGGAAGGACAGCCTATGTGGTTGCTTCTCCTGCGTACACAGCGCCAGTGCAGCGAAAGCACGATTTACAGGAGGCGTTCACGAATGGTCCCACTTTTTGTGGATCCACTCCGTTCATAGAATGCACTCAGCTGTAAAACATGGATATGTTAGTCCTGGCGCTGTCAGGGCCGGCTGCACTAATACGGGTAGTTTGCGGGAAAATAAGCGTAAGCAACAGACATAAAATCATGGAAGAAAGCGCGGAATAAGTGGAGACAAAGGGCAAATCGGACGACGAAAACTAGGGCTGCACGGAAGCTACAGTAGCCCTATACCTTTTGTGTCTTATTTCTTCGATTTTATTCCCATGAGCTGATTTTCTGAAAGGTCGTTGACTCCAGGCTCATTCCCAAGCAGCAAAATGTACTGAAAGACGAGTGCAATAGGGGTGGACGGTATGTGTCTTATCAATGTTCTTGAGTATCACGAGCCTGTTCAACGTCTTCCACCTACCCGTCCACCCCTATTGCACTCGACTTTCAGTACATTGTGCTGCTTGGGTTGCGTCTGCTAGTAGCCGTTGAAGGTGGTGTCCGCGAGGAATCCGGAATTATAAAGTTAATCTGATATACACTTACATTACTTATCATTACTTACACTTCGAGATGCTTTCCAAAAAGAAAACACCAAAACGTGTCGCAAAATTCGTTCGTGTTTTTTCGTAGAACATCAAAAACGTCCAATTCCAAACCAACTGCCAGCTTCCGGTGGAAACGACCCTTCCCTGTTTCGCCTCTTCCGGTGACGTAACTGGCATTGCCGGCGAGGTTCCCCATCGCTCAGCTGACGGCGTCGCCGGGCTGGTTGCAATCCGATACCACCGAAAGCATGAACGCAGTTGTTTCTAGCGACTGTTCGGCAGCAGATTGCGGGTTGGAAGGTCAGAAGACCCCATTTTGTGACGGAGAGCATGCCTTCATAACCGACTCCAGTGACGTCAGTTCGCACACTGTTGCCTGAATTCAGCCTGGAGCGGGTAGCCGGCTGCCAAATCTGATTACATCCATTTTGTAATCGGTTCCCGACTGTTTCAAAACTAGATATTCCGATCGCATGTATTTCAGGCACACACTATTCCTATCGCACCTACAGTTCAACTCCGTTTTTTGTCCGGACACAAGCTGGCTACACATTGATAGCATTTCAAAGGTGACATTTCATGGCCTCACAGTCGCGGTAATTATGGTGTAGCTATTATCGTAATAATTCAGATCGCGGATTTATATGCATTAAAAATCCAGGAAATATGCATGCAAATATGTAACAAACAATGAGTGAAGTATGTAGCATCAACTTTGAGACACTTTTATTTTTGTATTTATTTTTCGGAACGATCGGAGGAAAAAATTGCTGTGCATCGTAGTTGGTGCATAACATCCACCGTATACCCTGCCATATCAACATTGTCTCTTCCTCAAGTGACGAATTATGCCCCAAATAAGACAGCAATCAAACCGAAACAGGAACGTGGAGAGGAGGGTAGAGTAAATGTTTTCCCTCCCCAAAGGCCACCGCGTTGACGTCAACTCTGCATGGAGCGGCTAAGTACAGTATACCACACCAGTCGCAGCCGCTGAGTCACATTCCCGAAATCGACGAAGACTTGGGATCGGATTACTCAGACACTGATGGAAAGAAAAAGCGGTCAGCTGCTTCCCTGAGAGTCAGGAAACAGCGCAGAAGAATGGTATGACCAGTGATGGCCACTAACTACTTCTACAGTAGTTTAACTATAACTACTAACTACTTTGTGATTGAGTAGTTTAACTAGTAGTTCAACTACTTTTCAGGGGAGTAGTTAAAACTACTTTTTTTAACTACTGCAATGTAGTTTAACTACATCTATAACTACTTAACGTTGTCCAACACCAATCCCTCGTGGTGTTGCTGGATACTTAAATATGAATCGCGAGCAATAATAAACTTTGGCTGGAGCCATGGCTACGATCGTCAAATACAAAGCTTGCGGCGGGATTCTTTCTGTGCCCACGCGATAAACTAAGTTGCAGAATTATTTCGCAGCAAATGAGGCTTCACTAGACAAGCATTAAAAGTGAAGATTTAGTACACATGCACGACACAATTGCTCTGCAGCTCCGTTCTCATCAAACAAGTAGCTCAAGGTAAAAGTCGGAAGCACAATCGTGCCGTAAAGCTTGCGGCAAAATCGGAAGTAGTTGGCGCCTTAGGTAACCTAACTACTGTAGTTAACTACTTAAAATAGTAGTTTAACTAGTAGTTGCCACTACATTTCTGCAAGTAGTTGATAACTACTTTTTAACTACAATCAGGTAGTTTAACTAGTAGTTTAACTACATGTAGTTAACTACTGGCCATCACTGGGTATGACTAATGCACGGTAACGTTGGCCGACCAGAGAAAGAAAGAAAGAAAGAAAGAACTTCCATCGACGCTCGGTGGTCGAAGCCAGACTTTTTCAAATTTCAAAGGTCGTTTTTATGATTCCCCCTTCGTTTTCAGCTGAGATATTTCACAACTGTGTTCTGTCCGTGTAAATGATTGTGTGAATACCACAAGCCTGAAATTCATTTGGTTGCGAAGTCTCTCTTTATGAACTTCTAGCCCCTCGACGCTAATAAGAAATGACTACTTGATGGCGAGTAAGACACTGTCAGCTCCTATTTGCAGTTTACTTACACTACGGTATATAGTGCTCCAAGTTTTCATGGCGTGGTAGGAAAATTTAATACGGCGTGGAACGCTCAGCCGGCGTTCACACGGGGCAACTTTTCCCAGCAACTCGAAGCAACTCAAACCAACGTCTTTTGAGCAATTTCGAGTCCGCGTTCACACGCAGCAACTCTGTAGCTCCGCCCACAAGCAACCTTATGGCGACCGGACAATGTGGGTTCGAATCGAACTGGTGGAATCTTTTCTTTAGCTGCTGTTTATCAAATTTCAGTCAGTTTTATTACTCCAATAGATCATTATTGCCGTCCAGAAGTGGCAACTGATATGTTTCCGTGAAGTTCGTAAAAAAAGAAAATTATTTTTAGCTGCACCTCCAGGATTTGAACCTATGAACCCACGAACGAAATCCACAACGCCATCGGGAGTCACGTGGCAATGCTTCCCTCTCTGATTGGCCGATGCACGAGCAACTTCTCAAGTTTTCGGTCCGGGAGCGATTCGCAGCAACTCGGAGCAACTCGAGTTGCTGGAGGTTGCCGGCTGACAGCAACTCCAAAGTTGCTCATAGTTGCTGCAAAAACTTGCCCCGTGTGAACGCTGCCTCAGGGCATGGCTGCATGGCTGGCATGTTTTCATGGCTGCAGCTTTGACGTTTCTCCTTCGGATCAGCCTGTATGTTGAGGCTCAACGTCGCACGTTGTTACGGGAGTACTATACACCTAAAGTGGTAAAAAATTCTAACTGACAACGTACTCGCCGGAGGATTGTGGGACTGGCGGCAATTACCTTCTGGAAACTTTTGCCACCGTTCAGGAACGCTTTGGACATTTTTTTAATTGCGGGAAATTTATTTTTGTCAATTGAACTTTGAAAATTGCCAAGCGAACCTCACTTTTTTTTTTTTTTTACAGAAATGTGAAGTCCTCCGCACACCCAACACCTAATCGCACGCCCAACAAAAAGTATGCACAGTATCGCAACAGAAATAGTAAAAAAAAAAAAAAAATCTGTAAAAATTACGCTTTAGCCCCGCCTGCTTGATTTTCGCAAAGAAGCGCGCTCGAAATGTGGGTCTCCAGGAGGAAGTGTTCCCGCTTTCATTTGTTTTGTCTTCTTTGTGATAAGACGGTTGTTCTGTTTTCTTTGTTATAAGACTGTTCTCACCAGTATTAAGGTCAATGCAGGGAAAAGAAAGGTAAAACAAGAGGCGGGAGCACTTCCTCCTCTCCTCGTATCTTCCACGCGCTCTTCTATGCGACACTCAAGCAAAAAAAAAAGCGGTAATTTTACAAAAATTTCTTCGACCATTTCTGTTGCGATATTGTGCATAGCTTTTGTTGGGTCTGTGGTTATCCGTGAAGGACTTCATATTCCCGTAAAAAAAAGGTCAGGTTCCCTTGGCAATTTTCAAAGTTCAATTGACAAAAATAAATTTCCCACAATTAAAAATTGTCCAAAGCCTTCCTGAATGGTGGCAAAAGATTTCAGAATGTAATTGCCGAAATTTCCCACACTCCTCCGGCGAGTACTTCGCCGGTCAGAATTTTTTATCACGTTAGGTGAAACACCCTGTATTTGAAAAGTGGCAACAATTTACGCTAAATCTGCTTGGGCAGTAAGGCGCCAGTCTAAAACACTACACAAAATTCTGATGGACTGGTGCCTTAGGGTGTCCCTCGAAGACTTGCGTTCAGTTTAGCTGTCAGTTTTATTCCAAGGACTGTTCGACTAACTACACTACATCCAAAGATTTGAGTTGAGACAGTGCTTCTGTTTGCGGTTTCTTTTTATTACCGACCAGACTGTTGCGATAGAAATTATATTGCCGCCGTATCTTTTGCGGCGTCATTTTAAGAGAAAAGCCGCTGCGCTTTCTCGACGTAGCAGCGAACTCAGATGACGAGAACGCATCCACGATGTTCAATGGTCACCACTTCTGAGGCATAGCAGCTTTATCATTTTTTTTTTACCTCAGGTGCAACTTAATTTACATTTGTATACGGGTACAGCCACCGTACGCATGCCGTTCTGAGGTTCGAGTTTCCGCCAGTTCTGCGACCTCGCGCACCGCCCGATAGATTTTAGGAGTAGCTAGTAGACGGGGTTTCCTGCGGTCACCTCCAGAAAAATGCGACGCAAGTTGTGCTGAAGATTGCCCAGGGCATGCATAACCTTTATGATCGCTGTCCTCGTTTCGAATCCCTGTTTGAGCCACTGAACCTCAGAGGCACTGCCAGTGCTAACAGGCAAGATTTTTTTCTTCTTTTTAATCTCGTTGGAACGTCCTGCAAGACGAAACATGTATTTATGCAAAGAAAAAAGGAAAGAAAAATGCAACATAAATTCAACCATGCGCTAATCTGCAAAATATGCATTTTCGTGGCTTTTAAAATTCGTACAGTTGCATTCGTATGGTCCCACAATATGCAAATATCTTCTATTGGAAGCTGGGCATACCCATGAAAAAAGCATGCAAAACGTGCACGTGTTATTATTACAGCCTCCTACGGCAACAGGTTGCTCAAGTCGTGCGCCTTGGGCGCACTTCATAAGAACTCGACATTTGCCTTGGAAAATCTGAGAAAACAAATGAGGCAGGGTACCGGCGCTAGGGGTTCGAACACGGGCCAACTGCCTCGCCTTTCCACTACGCCTTCTGGTTCTGCGTCGTCCAACACCGCGTGTGTGCGCTTTTTGGGTGGGTAAACTCTTTCACCGTTCCGCTGTGTCTCTATTGCTTTAAGCACCGCCTGCCTTACTGATCCTCGTCCACATTCTCCAAGTACCTGCGGAAGCCACTCGAATGCCAGTGCCGCAATGGGCACCCTCGTCCAGTTAAACTGTGGCGAGATTGCAATGGGTCGCATCCTTATATTAAGGACAGTAGGAAACAACGACGCCGATCGCTTATAGACGCACATGTACGTGTTAGTTTCCGGTACCGTTACCTTCGTACGTGTCGTCCTTCTCGATTGTACGGCTCCTTTGGTTTTCCCTAACGGGCTTACCGCTTCAGAAACCGGCGTAATAACCCAAATGGCACATGAGAGAGAGAGAAAAAAAAGGCACTCTACAGAGATTCCAGAAGTCAAGCATAAAAAGGATGCCGTTTTCCCGAGCGCATAAGACCCCTAGGGAGGATTTAGCAAATGGTGCCCTAAATAAGATTATTGGAAAGGAGGAAGAGAGGAGGAGGAAGAAGTTACTCACGCTGGTCACGTTTCGCCATGTTACGCCGGAATGTTCTCTGGTGAGATGCTTTGCAGGAAGAAAGTGATTTCATAAGGGGGAGGTTAACGGACATTGCGTTTTTTTTTTTTTTTTTTTTTGCGTGGTTGCGCCGTTTTCGAAAAGGTCGGGGTTATGTGAACGGTAACAGGAAAACGCGATGCCGACATCGAATGGCTTCTTCCATTTGCTCTTGGATCTCGCGTGCGTCGAAGGGAAACACAAGAACATGCTTGTCATATCTGGTGTTGGAATCTTGTTTCCCCTATGTCAGTCCCTGATGTCATGTCCTGTCAGTCAGTCATGTCCCCCATGGCTCCAGTAGGCAGACATAACAATGTTAAACAGGCCAAACAGAGAGAGAGAGAAAAAAAATGATACGGAGAAGGATGCTGTATCTTTGATCATTTTTATCGTGGGAGTTCTATAGGGCTGTCAGCTGGCCATGTCACGTGACGACGTCACGTGGTCATAAGGTGCCACGTGATTGTGGCTGTGACGTGGTAGTTAGCCCTATAAATATTTAAAATAGTATTTATTTTATTTGCACGTAGCACTACGAAACGTCACCCAGGCCAATGTACGAAATGTGAATGCCATCGGAAAACGTAAGCTTCGCAAGCTTCAGTTTTGCGAAGGGGCTGTGTGACGTCATGGCGCGCGCTCGGGCCCGCTTCCTATAGGCTCGTTCAGCTGCTCAGGGGACGCCCACGCTCACTGCCATCAGTGCCACCTGTAGTGGCAAGGATAAGTTATTTCCAGTATTTATTTCAGTTATTTCGCAGTTTCCTGCAGTGATTTCATCAAGCACCGTATACAGTGAACCCTCGTTAATATGACCCCCGATAATCTGACATACGCGCTTTACGACCATACTCCTGGGGAACAATGCAGTGAAACCTCTGCAAATCTCCCCCTTTAATATGACAATTCCGCATTATGACCAAAATTTTCGGGAACGACCATGGTCATAATAACGAGGGTTCACTGTACATTCGCTTAGGCAGGTCGAACAAAAGACATAATTCACGCGGTGACGCGTGAAATCGCGAAGATCGTCTTCTACGCTTGTAGAATAAGCTGGCAAACTTTTCCTCCGCCCGCCGGCAGGGAAGAAAGCCGGCGCCGGTGTCGCCGTGCCAAACTCTAGCCGAAACGTCCCTATACACAAACGGCAGACGTGCTATACTCAATCCAGGGACTTTAGCTATACCGGCTGTGCTGTCCTAAATATGGCAGTCGTTCAAAAAGCCAGACAGTGGGGAAAGACGCACCCCTCAATTACCCGTCCAGTGCAATAACCACTACGCTAAGCTGGCAACGGTTTACCGAAGACTTACCAAGGAGCCTTGTTCAACGAGCGGGACACGCGCTCAAAACTCTTCACATCCTCTTCTACATGTTTGCTCATGGAGGAGAGGATTTCTCTCTCTCTCTCTCTCTCTCACTTTCCGTCACTGTCTGATATGGTCTAGCTGGCTGAGTTTAGTTGTAGCCCAACGGCCAATACACATATTAACCCCCCTATCCACTAAGGCATTATTTACGAAGGAATAGCGAGCTATCCTTTCTGGCTGACTTTTCCTGGCAAAATAAATAGATCCCTCCTTCCCCATCCTATTAACCCCTCTCCACCTACACTCTTAAAACAGAACTTCACCGCATAGCACGCTCCTAGCCAACCATCATCTCGAATGACATCGTTCTCCCCTCTGATTTGCTGGAAACTGGAGGCGTACGCCATTTTCGTGACAATTATGAACTGCATAAGTGTCTAAAAAAGGCGTACGCCTCCCGTTTTCAATAAATCAGGGGAAATAACGATGTCATTCGAGATGACGGTTGGCTAGGAGCATGCCATGTGGTGAAGTTCATTTTTAAGAGTGTACCCCTACACTCTTACAAATGAACTTCACCACATAGCACGCTCCTAGCCAACCATCATCCCGAATGATATCGTTATCTTGGCGTACGCCTTTTTTTTTGTGACAATTATGAACAGCATAAGTGTCACAAAATATGCTCCGCCCCACGTTTTCAACAAATCAGGGACGTGAATGTTGTCATTCGGAATGATGGTTGGCTAGCAGCGTGCGATGTGGTGAAACTCGTTTTTAAGAGTGTACTATATGCTGGCAGACAAGGAGAAACGAAGATACCGACATTCGGGTCACGTTCAGAGGGAGAGAGACATATAGATAAGATAAGAAGCGGAGTTCAAACGTATCCTCAAGTGCAGTTAAATTTGGTCGACTTCCATGTCTTCTCCTTCATCCATTAGTTACGGCAGGGATTTCGCGCAGTCCCGTTAATGTTACCGCAAGGGATTTATTAAAAGTCATTTTAATTAATTTATTAAAGGTCAAGGGAGGTCATTTTTGTTCAGAGGTCAGGCAAAATTTGTTAAAAGAGATCATTGTCCCCTTAGCGCTACGACGCGCGCGAAATAAAAATTCAGCCGACTTAACCGACCTTCTTTATTGGATCATTAATTTAACGCGGACACATTGTCTCTAAGACAAACTGAGGGGCTGTCTTCCTGGGTTACGAACTCGAACGCTCCTGGGTTATTTGAAAACTGCAGCTCTGTAGTTCGCGTACTACAAAGGCGATGCGTACAGAAGGAATGTTTTCATTTGACAGACGTTTGTCACGGAACACGTTTCTGACGTTTCCCACGGAACGATGCCGCTGCTGAAAATGACACAGAAACACGAACGAAGGTGCTGGGGTAGAATTGTTAGCAATAAAATTTCACCGTAATGTGGAGCTGAACGTGTAACGGCTCAGTTGTATCGCATTACAGATGCTATCGATCTCACTTGTGGCTCGTTTGGGGGTGGGGGGGGGGGGGGGGGAGTGCACGCACTTAATTCCTTTTAGGTGTACTAGTAATGGGCCTCGGACCCATACCCGCTGATTTCTCCAAGATGCGACGGTTTCGGATGTGTACACCAGGTTACACCAGGTTACTACACCATGCCACACTCTTAAAAATGAACTTCACCTCATGGCACGCTCCTAGCCAACCATCATCTCGAATGATATCGTTATCTGCCCTTATTTGTTGAAAACGGGAGGCGTACGCCTTTTTGTGACACTTATGCTGTTCATAATTGTCACAAAAAAGGCGTACGCCTCCTGTTTTCAACAAATCAGGGCAGATAACGATATCATTCGAGATGATGGTTGGCTAGGAGCGTGCCATAAGGTGAAGTTCATTTTTAAGAGTGCAACTTCTTTCTTACCATGATGCAACGGCATCGTTATCATGGTGCAGCGGTGGTTAATTAATTTTGCGAGCACGAGGGTTCTTTAGCGTGCGCTGAAATCTCACTCTTAGAAAAAAGAGTGGAGCAGCTACACCTTTTAGGAGGTAATAGTTGTCGCATATGTTGCGCCTATAAAAGTTTGAAAAGTTCTACCTGCTACCTCATTCTCTGCCACGAATGATAGGGTTACCGCTTCTGATTCGGTGAGCGAGGTGGGCGTACGCCTTTTTGTAGCAATTTGGATATATGATGATTGCTTTTACTGCCCTTTTACACCCTTTATCACACGCTATGTTGACCTAGGTGGTAACTATAGAAGTTGCCACGTTTTCACACATTTTTTCTTATAGTGTAGGTTAAGACATAGCTCAAGCACCTGTTTGACATAGCTCCATCGCCGCTCAGCAGTCCCCATCATACTTTTGAATGGGGATAGACGCTCCCTCTTGTCCGCATTGACTTCGCCTTGGGCCTATCAGGAATGGTGTCATGACATCACCCGGTGGTCGCTTCTGTATGCTGTTGACCCAACACTATTATTTGAAATGCCAGGCGGTTTCCCTCGCCTCTTTACCTCTCTCGTACGTCGTTTACGACTCAGCGTCGCATTCACCCCTGCACTCCGGTATAGGCTGGGCCACAGCAACACGGCGCTGTGTACAACTTGTGGTGTCCCGGCAGCAATCCGACACATTTTAGAAGACTGCAGCCAGTACGTATGCGAGCGACGGGCCTTTAAATGTCAACTTGAAATGCTCGATCAGAGGCCATTCAACATCTGCAAAAGTTCTCGGCCCATGGAGTAACCCTGGACATCAGTGCCGTGCACTTGGCGCTTTTCTTTCCTTTCTGAGGGCCACCAGCCTCCTTCACGAACTGTAGGGATTTCCTTCCCTCGTCATCCTTTCATGTGAACCTTTTTGGAATGGGGTAGGGTCCTGAACTCAACGCAGGGAAACATCCCACATCATCATCATCCATTCATCTATGGTGTTGTTGTTGTTGTTGACATAGCTCAGCACCTTGTTGACCAAAGTGGCAGCTATACCGGGTGTCCCACCGAAATCCCTCGGCTGGATGATTCGTGAACAGGTGGCGCTGTCGAAGAAATTTCGTTTTGGTAGAGACCCTTGGGACATCGGCCATGAACTGAGTAGTGTGCGGCTCATTTGCATACGCTCGCTAATCAAATAAACATGCTAACTTTTAGCTTTTGCTTCGCACGCTTACGGAACCTCTGTTTTACGCATCGGGACCTTCAACGAAAAATATTCCAAGAAATAAAACGCGTAGACACTTAGTGATCTTTCCGAGTAATTAATCGGTTTCGGTTTACACATTTCTTGCGCGGAGCAGTGCACCAATGCGCTCTTTGGATCGCCTATCCGGCTGTCAGTTTCGTGTTCATCCGCCTGGTTCACGCACAGGGGGCGACGGAAGATTAGTAACAGCCGCAAGGGACGCTTTGGTATTCATTTCGAATGATATCGTTATCTGCCCTGATTTGTTGAAAACGGGAGGCATACGCCTTTTCTGTGACAATTATGAACAGCATAAGTGTCACAATAAAAGGCGTAAGCCTCCCGTTTTCAGCAAATCAGGGCAGACAACGATATCATTCGAGATTATGGTTGGTTAGGAGTGTGCTATGTGGTGAAGTTCATTTTTAAGAGTGTAGTGGGGTACACTCTTAAAAATAAGTTACACCACATAGCACACTCCTAGCCAAACATCATCGCGAATGACAACGTTCTCTCCCTTGATTTGAGGAAAATGGGAGGCGTACGCTTTCCAATTATGCCGAACATAAGGGAAAAAGGGCCCCGCCTCCCGTTTTCAACAAATCGAGCGAGAACGTTGTCGTTCGAGATGATGGCTCGCAAGGAGCAATTCCATTTCATCTCGTAGTTTCGAGAGAAATAAGGAAAACAGTGACGGGATATAGAAACACAAGAAAGAGAAGGAAAAATACTTTTAAGAAATGAATTGCATGTTCACATGCGCTTTCGGCATATGCGACGGAGATAAGGTTGATTGAGGACTGTTTTCGGTATGGTAAACGTAACAGATAAGATACCATAAACGGAGGCAAGCTGGTGGACAAGGCACATGACACTCGGGTAGCTTATGTTTTGGGCATAAAAGTTAGACCCCAAAATACCCAAGCCCAGGCTTTTCTTGTCTTATAGACGTAACCGACAATTTTTATTTCGAAGCTGTGCCTTTATTTTTATTAATTATTAAAAATTTATTAGAAATTATTTATTGTTATTATTATTATTATTATTTAATTAATTATTTTATTTAAAAAATTATTAATTTTTATTTATTGCCTTTATTGCTTGGAAGAACATAAAATGGATGCCACTGACAGCGAATGACGGTCGCTCCAACGAAAGTGCTGTCTATAAAATTCAATTATAGATAATTTGTTGCGACTTCAATGGAAATATTTTGCAAGATTATACGCTGCGATTCACGCGAAAGCATGCGATAACGTTTCCTTTGCTTTGTTTTGGGTGCGCCCTGTCGCGTTAAGCACTTTGTTTTCCCTCCTACGTTTCATAGGCCCCCAAATACTACTACATGCTGGGTGATGGATTGACCTCTAGGGAGGGAAATATTACCACGTTTTCAGAAATTCCGATCTAGTATCGCTGGATGCCCACGAATTACAGTGAAACAATAGCTCTTTGGGGAACTTCGCGGGCATTGCTCGCTCGTGTTGGGTGTCTTTGGATATTAGGGTGATGGATGATGAAGAAAAAAAAAAGTAGTGCCTTTCTCCGAACGGATCTACTCTACTGCCATGTTAACCTACATGTAGCGCACCGAAAGTAACAAAATTCATTATACAGTGTGCTTTGATAAATTGCGTGCGTTGGAATCTCCTTAAAGTGTCCTTCCCTACAACTTATTGCTTCCGTGGGAATACAATGATAATGCGTTTTCCCCTCTTCCCTCCATATTAATATCCCGAGGGACCGTGGAGAACGTCCCTTGTCGCCGTTCTTTTGCTCTGTCGTTCAAACAGATAGTTCGTTCTCCAAGCATCGGTTTTGTCGCGATGAAGCAGGTTTTTGTTCCCCTCATCATCTGAGCCCTTAAGCCGGCCTCATACTCTAGGCGAACAAAACACAAGTGCTGCCAAAACGTCACAACTGTCGTTGCCCATGGCGTCATCAGCTACATAGCGCGCTAGTACTATGGTGGTCTAGAACAGTGTTTCCCAAACAATTTGGATATATGAGAATTGCCACAAAAAGGCGTACGCTCCCCTCTGCCTTCGAATCAGAAGCGATAACCCTATCATTCTTGGCAATGGTTGGAGCACAGCGTGCTATGCGGTGAAGTTCTGTTTTTAGAGCGTATAGAGTGTGGTGGGTGGTGGTGGTGGTGGTGGTGAAAGGGGTCGCCGGGAGGCGGAGCCTATTTTGTACCCATTATGCCGTATGGTACAAAAGTGGGTTCCACCTTCCATTTTCAACAAATCATCGGGATTATTTAAAAAAATCGGGATTATGGTTGGTTAGGAGCGTGCTATGTGGTGAAGTTCACTTTTAAGAGTGTACCTGAAACAGTGTTTTATAAAAGCAATACACCCCATGAAGTGGCGTTTGCCATACAACGGAAGGCCTTGCTTTGTTAGAATAGACAACTTCGAAGGGTGTTTCAAACAAAGCAGCCTTCTGTATACTGTGAAATACTGTGTGCGATCCACTCTTAAAAATGAACTTCACCGCATAGCACGTTCCTAGCCAACCATAATCACGAATGATATCGTTATCTGCCCTGATTTGTTGAGAACGGGAGGCGTACGCCTTTTTTGTGACACTTATGCTGTTCATAATTGTCACAGAAAAGGCGTACGCCTCCCGTTTTCAACAAATCAGGGCAGATAACGATATCATTTGAGATGATGGTTGGCTAGGAACGTGCTATGCGGTGAAGTTCATTTTTAAGAGTGCACTCTTAAAACAAAGCTTCACCGCATAGCACGCCGTGCGCCAACCATTGCCACGAATGATAGGAAGAAGATGCGAAGAAGATAGAATGATGCGAAGAGAGAGGAGGGCGTACGCCTTTTGATGGCCATTTGGATATATGTCAATTGACACAAAAAGGCATAGGCACCCCTCTCTTTTCGAAACACAAGCGATAACACTATCGTTCGTGGCAATGGTTGGCACACAGCGTGCTGTGCGGTGAAGTTCTGCTTATAGAGTGTGTGGTTAGCCATGTCTGTCTCTGTTATCTGCGTCTCTTTATGGCTAATGGTTGAGCCCGAAAAGACAAGACAAATATGTCTGGACACGCATCTCCCGACTTCACTTAATTTACAGCCAGGAAAAATATCTCCAGACGCGCTATTTGTTACCCCACCATGATAAGTGGGGGTCATTAACTACTACTTTTTCGCGCAGACTGGAAGCTGGGAAGCTCCGGTGGCGTGCGTTGGGAGATGAGAAATCGGTCCGCGAACTTGTTTTGAAAGCTGTCTCTGCCTACATCCTCCGTCGTCCTTTCTTGTTTTTCTTTCGCACCATATTCTTTCTTTTTCTTTTTTTTCCCTGTTCCTTTTTCCAATTCCAATTTCACAGCGCAAACACTTAATCCTATATCTTGTCGATCTTTTTGGAAGCATCATCTGCCGGGGACATAATCCGTGCGGTGCATCGTTTATTTGTACTATTCGCAATAATTCAATCGAGCAAGAGTTTCGGAGAACTCGTACAACTCATCCTGCTTATAGGTTTTGATTTAAATCACTAGGGTCGTGTTCCACCTAAGAACAGCAGTGTGCAAACATCTTTTTTTTTTAAGGAAGATAATATGTAAAATGTTATAGGTAGGGTCCAGCGTTTTCTGTTTTTATTTTTGGGCGGATTCGCCATACCGAATAATATCAATCTTGCGTCATGATTTGTTCAAAACAGGGGGACGAGCCTATATCTGAGACAAGCATAATGTGTCCCAGATAGGCGCCTCCTCCGATTTTCAGCAAATAAGGACACACAATGATATCATTCGGAATGACGGTTGGCTACACTCTTAAAAATGAACTTCACCTCATAGCACGCTCCTAGCCAACCATCATCCCGAATGACAACGTTCTCGCCCCTGATTTGTTGAAAACGGGAGGAGGAGCCTATTTTGTGCTTATTATGCACGGCACAGAAAAGGCTCCTCCTCCCGTTTTCAACAAATCATCCCACTTTCTTTTCCTTTTTTTTGGCTATAGTCGTGACGATGCCCACTTGAGTGCGGCCAACAACGGCAAGCCACCTCGACACCCTCCCCCCCCCCCTCATTTTTAAGAGTGTAGGAGCGTGCTATGTGGTGAAGTTCATTTTTAAGAGTGTAGGACCGTGCTATGTGGTGAAGTTCATTTTTAAGAGTGTACACTCTTAAAAATGAACTTCACCACATAGCACGCTCCTAGCCAACCATCATCCCGGGTGATGTCGTTCCCTTCCTTGATTTGTTGAAAACGGGAGGCGTACGCCTTTTTGTGACACAGATTTTAAATCAGAATTTTATTGCAGAAATGTTAATTGTCACAAAAAGGCGTACGCCCCCCGTTTTCCACAAATCATGTGAGAGAACAATGTCACTCGAGATGATGGTTGGCTTGGAGCGTGCTATGTGGTGAAGTTCTGTTTTAACAATGTAGATGCTCTAGTCGAGCGAGTGTCAACTCTTTGATGGGAGCAATCCTATAGATCTTGCAATGAGTAGCTCTGTACTGTATTCTCCTCATCTCGGAATTACTGTATCTCCATTTTCTGCTGCTTTTTCCATCGGGGCCCTTTGTGGAAACAGTCGTGTCCAGTTCAGCACATTCATTCTGCGGCGACCGAGTAGCAGTCTTAACCATAAATCATATCTTTGCGTGCACCATTACCGTCTTTTTCCGTCCCACACAGCTACACAACTAACTTGACGGCAGATCCCGACTATATACACGTTGAAAGCAGTTCATGTTTTATGCATTAAATGACTAAAATACGAAGAGAATCACTTACACGAACTTTATACGGGGTGTTCTTTTCAGCTGCACTAGATGATTATTATTATTTATTTATTTATTTATTTTTTTCGAGAATGCTACGAGAGCAGCAGTGTACGGCTCGCGTAAAAGTTAAATTGAACACCACTTCGACCTGCAAAGTGGGTAGTCCAAGAGAACTACCCACCACAGGAAACATCCGAGCTTCCCTCAGTAGTCTTCATTGGGATGCTTCCTGTACCACGGTAACCACCGGGATTATTGGCGAAGTTACCCCATCCCATCGAAAGTTTGGATGATCAAAGCTGAAGAAAGCTCGACCTCGTTTGCTCACCACAACATTTGTTATTCAATCGGATGTAGTGGTGGCTTTGGGAATACTTGGGCTTGCGTCTTGGGGTGTATAACGGTGTCAGTGACGGATGGTAGCTTTAAATTTTATGTCTCTCCTGCTTGGTGGCGATGCACGCTTGTGATGTGGGCAAGACTTGCGCTTGTCCCACTGTACAGTTGGCAACATAATTTTATGTCACACCAGGTCAGTTCATTGCGACTTGTCCTGTCTTCCAGGTAGCAATGCAAATCATACGAGGAATAAATTTTCCCTATAACATTAAATTTAAAAAAAAGTAAAGGGCACTACCTCGTGAAGTTCTCCTACTTGATGACAGTAGTCTTTAAATTTCTGAAACAGCAGTCATATTTCTGAAACGTGATGTGGTCAAGCAGTGCTCGTTGTCCCGTCATCCAGTCTTCAATAGAAGATTAAGTTTTCGAAAATGGCTCGGACTGTGTGGTGGTTCAGCTTTAATATCACTCAAGTTGTGGTAATACCTGGTCAGAGCTGTGAAGTAGTTGCAGTATATAAATACTTTTTAGTAAGTCACACTGGCTGTGACTTCATTACATTTTGCCGCGGACTGGTACTCGAGGCACAGTTTATTTTCCGCTGTCTTTCTTTACAGAGTTAGTCGACGATAACGTGAATAGGATTCAAAATGCAGACTAACTGGTCAAACTTTCTCCGTTTGAAAGGTTCTGGCTGCGAATAAACCCGCTACTGTGTTCGAGAGTGTGTTTGTGATCGTTTGTGTTTTCCTTGTCTCGAGGTTAAGTCACCTTAAAGTGAGCAACATGTCTACACTCTTAGAAATGAACTTCACCACATAGCACGCTCCTAGCCAACCATCATCCCGAATGACAACGTTCTCGCCCCTGATTTGCTGAAAACTGGAGGAGGAGCCCATTTTGTGCTCATTATGCACGGCACAAAATAGGCTCCTCCTCCCGTTTTCAACAAATCAGGGGCGAGAACGTTGTCATTCGGGATGATGGTTGGCTACACTCTTAAAAATGAACTTCACCTCATAGCACGCTCCTAGCCAACCATTATCTCGAATGATATCGTTATCTGCCCTGATTTGTTGAAAACGGGGGGCGTACGCCATTTCTGTGACACTTATGCTGTTCATAATTGTCACAGAAAAGGCGTACGCCCCGTGATTTCAACAAATCAGGGCAGATAACGATATCATTCGAGATAATGGTTGGCTAGGAGCGTGCTATGCGGTGAAGTTCATTTTTAAGAGTGTAGGAGAGTGCTATGTGGTGAAGTTCATTTTTAAGAGTGTAGGGCCATATAATTACAAATTTAGCGTTAGATGTATACTTTCTATGCTGCGTTCCGTTCAGGTATGGGATTTTGGAAGTCCGAGGAGTGCCATCGCGAAGCGTGTGGTGACGTGAGCTGCTTAGATGGGTGAGTCGGGTAGGTAAGCGAACCGTGGTGTTGAGCGGCCGGGCGTTGCGATGAAGTACGTTGAGTGAGCCGCGTTGAACTGACGTCGTCGCAGAGGCGGTTCCTCGGTGCAACGGTGCACCGGACCTCCAGTGATGGCTTCCAATGTGGTCGCGCGGGAAGGTTGCCAAATTTTGGATCACAAAAGCGTCGAATTACGCGGAACATGGTGTTCGTAGCCCGGGTCACCAAATATAGACGAGGTGGGTGTTCCTCTACAGGAGTCCTGACCGGCGATGATAGAATGTCCCAGCGGGCAGATGTGCGTTAGATTGTTGACTGATTAGATGAGTCACAAAATTAGTGAGCCCATCTTCCTTATCTTTTAGCCTACCACTCCCTATATCCTTAATTTACTGATTTGCTTTATTTTCCCCAACCAAGTCAACAACTGAGGCCAGTTCTAAAACTCTGCCCCATTGCTTTTGCACTTGAGTGTAACGCTGTATCGTGTGCTTCAGAAGAGCGTCAACACTCATGCGCTTTACAGTTAACTCACCCCAAATTTCCGATAGATCTCCTCCTTGTCTTGCGGCGATAGTATATTCTAAATTCGTTTAACTAATCTGCCAATTTAAATTTAATAATACCCTCCATAACCCTGAACCCTTTACACTGCCACTGTTTCGAGAAGTTTTTTGCTCCTAACCTTAGCCGCTCCCTCCCAAGCCAAGTTCGTACGTAATAGCTGATTAGATTTCTCACACGTTCTTTATCCCAGCAGTTCTTTACCCCAGCAGATGTGCGCGTGGCGTCACGCCAGGACGGTGCCCGTAGAACTGGCTGGCAGGCGCAGTGGCGCGCGCGGCATCAGAGGCACGTCTTCATCGTCGTCCACGGGTCGCCATATTTTCATGTCAAGAAACATGGCGCCAGAAATGGCTAGTCATACGCATACGCATCCCGTCGCGTTCATCATGCATGCACGAGCTCTTCCGACCAACATGGCGTAACATCGGCAAGCAAAAAAAGATGAAAGAAAAAAGAAAAGACGAAGAAGAAAGAAACACTCCATTAACCAGCTAGACATTCATACAGAGAAGGTCCAGTGAGACTTTTTTTTTTTTTTGTCTTGAGAGTAATTCACAATGATATGTCTGCGCCTATCGAGTATAGGCCTTACCTAAATTGACTCTCCAATTACTTCCGAATCACGGGCGGTCAACTTACGATATCCAAACTATCCTAGCAGGATATAATTCGTAGGAAATGCAACACAGCACGGTAAGAAAGATCGCCAAAAAAAATAGCGCACGTGCACTGCCAATTTATTTTTATAGCGCACGTGCGTCGCCATATAGCTACAAAAATCGTCCTAAAATTAAACCTTACCTCTACAGCTAGCGTAGATTCCGGCAGACTCCTTAATTGCGGGCACTATCCGCTTTATACCCTGGGGCTGAACCAGCTTAAAGCTATGTCTCTAATGAGGACGTAGCCATAATTGGTAGCCAGTGTTTTTATTGCACTCTGTCCCGTTGTCTTTGGGCCGGTTTGTTTGGTTCACCTGCTGATTCAGCGCCGTCTTAATTCGATCGAAGCCGAAAGCGTAGCCGCTATTATTCTTGTCTGTCGTAGGGAAACTACGTATCCGTACAAGGTAATAGTGAGTTTTAGCATAACGTACGCTGTCGCCTTCGCGTACGTAAGGGATAGCGTTGGTAGCTATGCGCACGCGCAAGACACAAGCAGAGCATTGCGCATTGCGCAGAACTACCACGCTATCCCTTACGTACGCAAAGGCGACAGCGCACGTTATATACTCAAACTCACTAATGAGCTAAGACGGAGATTTGGGCAAGTTGGTACACAACTACGTAGAAAACAGCGCAGAGACGGGGCACGAAGAAGGAACAAGTGCTATGTGTGTGCACTTGTTTCTTCTTCGTGTCCCTTCCCTGCGCTGTTTTCTACGTAGTCACTAATGAGCGAGCGTATCGACTCTCATGATCATGATCTGGGAAGAGACAGGTGCTCGTAATGGAACCACGTGAATTCAAAACAGGATCACGTTTGGAGCAGGATCATGAAAAAGGATCACGTTTGGTGATCGCCCGTATGTAACGCCCGTATGGACGTTTGGGAGTATAATTGATTGATTGATTGATTGATTGACCGGCCAGACTAATCAGACAGCAAGGGTCCCGGTGATTTCTTATCAGTGAACCACTGCAGTGACGCCACTCCAAATTGCGTGGTGCTCCGCTTATTTTTGGTTCCAAACCATCTGCCATGAACCCCACAAAAAATATTTATTTGTTTATTTATTGTCATAAACACATATGGCATTATATGGGTGAACAAAAAAAAAAACAGGATAATAAGAGCTAATACGTACATAGGATAATAGACACATAGAACACTATCGATATGGGTAGAAATTACTAAGGCTAGTACGCAATTACAAAGAAGATGGAGACAAAATCATATCACCCTATCAATCTATCAATGATTTACTTGGCATTTCTTGTTAACTAATAGCAGTTTTTATCATCCCCATTTTTTTCTTTATCACAACACCATCAGCATCTGACCTGTTCCGATGTATTTCTTTTATTACTGTATTTTGTTTTGCTCTCGTATCAGTGCGTATTCTGGTAATTTTCGCACACTGTATTCATTCTTATTTTTATCATGCCTTGTTTATCTGTGCTCTTTTATGCATCTCTTTTTTATTAACTTTATTTATAGTCATGTTATAGTCATTATTTCATTATAGTCATTAGTCAAATATCAGTCATTATTTATAGTCAGTTATCTATAGTCATGGGCCCTGACCCCGTTATGTAATGCCTTCGGGCCCTGAACGTATTCACAATAAATAAATAAATTTTACATAGAGGGTGAATTGGAATAGCTAGAAGATGGAAATGAAGAAGAATTCGAAATTGAATATGCTCTGCGCGTAATTATCGCGGGGAGTGCGGGACATGTTGTCAGTGAGGCACTTGTGAGGTGCACATGTTTCTAGATCGTTTTAGAATACTGTGCGAATAGGCTTGAAAATATACAGGACCCAAAACGCAAGCGCTATAATGCATTTTTTTTTTCACGATTTTTTTCGAGAAACGGAGGTGGACCAAATGAAAATTTGTGAATGATTTTTTGGCGTACATTACGTCCTTCAAAGTGAGGGTGTGGCTGATAACAACTATATTTACAATAATTTTTCTTTCATTCGATATCCCGTACCGTTATCTTGCGGAGGCCACGTGGAACGCCTCTAACCACATCGACTTGGGAAACCGCGCAACGCAATCTGGCAGAAACGCCTTACGCAACCTTAGCCGTTGTCTCATTTTACCCCTTCCTCGTATAGCGCGAACAGCAAAAGAGCAAACTTGGGGGAAACTCTGGCTGGACGTGATAATGGTTTATCGAGTTGGGAATTGCCGAATTTTCAGTTGCGGCCGAGAAAACGAGACAAAGGGGGACGATCATGAGGCCCTCGCATCCTTTTTCTTCTTCCTCTTATTCTTCTTCTTCTTCTTTTTTTTTTTTTTTTTCACAGCCAATACGGGATTCGGTTCGCGTCCTTTCGAGGCAATGTTTCGGCCTCCAGACACGTTCCGATTCTGACGTCTAGTGTCATCAGTGGCTGACAGCAACAGATGTCGTAAGGGCGGTCTGCCACACATTGTACAACGTCCGCCGTGTTCCATTCTGATAATGGCTCCGAGAGAGTAGTTGCAGTGAAGGCAGGGTTGGTAACTTTGTTTCGCGCCGGTAATAGTTTTTGTTTTTTGGTATAGTATACTCGTCGTCATCGAGGTTAAGAAATCGTTGTTTGGTTGCGCACCGCAGTACGTAGGGGGTATACGGGGGAGTTGAGAAACGTACAAAAGGGGGGGGGATATGTTTAATGTAAGAAAAAATGTAATGTAAGAGAAGGGAAAGGTTAGCCACGGTGTGGGCTTGCTATTCCCTAATGCTTTCAAGCAAACAGAAGAAAGCAGCTGGGATACAGAAAATTATCAAAAAAATACAGAAGAAACAGCTCCTTCACAAAAGGGGGTTCTTGCCGAAGTGATGCATAAGGTGATATGCGGGCCTTTTTTTTATTATTATTAGATAAATATTTTTTAAATGAAGAATGCTACGAGAGCAGCATCCATTTTAGCAGGTAGGTTATACGGCCGTGCTGACATTCTTCCGGAGACAGCTAGTATGCCAATACTAGGTCACTAATTACCTCAAATTAATCAATTAATTTTTAAATTATAGGATTTTGGTGGAAACGTGAGAGAGAAGAGTTACAGCTAGTCCCGATATACGAGCGCGCACTTTTGGGGATCCATCGTCAAATACCGCTATGCAAATTAAGCTGAAACCGAAACAAGCGCGTCGGGAGCGCCGGAAGAACAGCGCCCATTTTACGTCCGAAGGACACGTGCTTCGAAGCGACTGAGCTGATTGGAGTAGGCGCTGATCTCCTGGCCAGATAAACCTCACTGCGGGAAAAGCCGGGGAAAAAAATCCCAGACAGCACAGCCGGCACTGGGATTTGAATCCGCGTACCTCCAGTCTCATATGTCGGCACAGTTCCCTTAGAAGTCGGCCCAGGACGCACATTCCCCCAAAGCGTTAGTCGTGACGTTGCCCACCTCTGTGAGGCCGAGGTGTTCGATTAGCATCACCACCACACTGCGGGCGCCGGCTGTACTGTCTGGGTGTTTCCCTGGCCTCAGACGCTCTAAGACAAATGTCGGCACAGTTCCCTGTGAAGTATGCCCACGACGCACGACTACCCCCCACCGCGATAGTCGTGTGTTGTCCGCCTGAGCGTGACTGGCTACGGCACCAGTGCCGTGTATGCCAAAGGGAGTCTGGCCAAATTGGGAGGTGCCTAAAAAAGAGGCTCGGCCTGTCAATCAAATTGAGCGTCTTTCATTGGCTGCTGTTTTCTATGCGGGCCGCCATGACACCAAAATTTTCCCGAAAATGGCGGCGTAGCTTGGAACGGTGAAGCGAAGGATTTCATGACCAATTTTTTTTTCACAAATTACGTCAATGTTATTCCGTAAGTGTATATTCTGTTGCAATTATCTTGCAGCTCACCTTTAAACTACGCTCCAGTGTCGATGTTCACCTGAAAATAACATGTTTCTCGTCCTTGTTAGGCCTAGTAACGACAACAACCACAGGCAAATAGCAAGAAAAACGCTACGGATTGACAAAAATTTGCATTTTTGATTACATACTTTTATTCACGTAGACACCTTTGCCTATTCTTGATTCAATCATGCTACGTTTTATAGTTAAAATACGTATAATACCGGGAGTCTGTTCCAACTAGCGGTTCTACCGGCCAATGAGTTCTGCTAGCATACACTTCTGCTACTTCTGCCCTTCTGCTATTCTGCGTCTTCCCGACATGCCCCTCTCCATCCAGATGGCGCCGTTAGAAGTAGACGCAAAATCCATTATATTGCTTGGTCGTCAGGGAATATCCTATTCAATCCAATCCAATCCAGTTTCCCGAAAATGTCGGCACCCAGTGAATACAGATAATTTATAGCTTGGATAGCCTGGGATTAATAGCGAACTGTATTTTGCCTCGTGATTGGCCAGAAAGCTCAAAATGTGGGTGGAGCTTCAGGTATAGGCAGGTCCCATTAATGGCCAGACTCCCTTTGGCATACACGGCACTGTACGGCACGACCTTCCGGCGCCACCACACTGCGGGATGATAACTTTTGATGAAAACGAGATCACTCATGCCGCACAAGTGTTCACATATTTCCGTAGCAGGACACTCATATTGGATGTGCCACTATGCGTATAGTTGACGTAGACCTGTAATAATACTGCATGCAAGTGACGCGCAAGGAGATGTTGGATTCGCAACACGATTTCCACATGGTTTCTTCGTGGTTTCCACGCATCCACTGCGTCTTAAGCAGTACGTCTTACATAGTCATATCCCTGAGTACAGTCTGGTGACTTCAACAGTAACGTAGCCAAACCTTCAGCGCGAATACATATTTACACACCGTTTCATACGACAAAGGGTTATTAGAGTTGACATTGCTCGACGGGTCTCCTTTTCGGCAATAGCTCTAGGATGGTTAGTGTAAGGACGAAGGCACGGAAAAACTAATATTTCGGTCTCGTTGGAAGGCAATATGTACGTTACGCAATACGCAACTGGAATCGTCATCGTCAGCAGCAGCAGCAGCAATATGTGCGCGCAGTGATTACGTGTGCAAATGAGGAGCTCCTTCGCTAACAAAAGAGGGCCGTCCTGGACTTGCGAATCTTTGGGTAAACAGAAGCGGAGCATATTTAGTTCCATCTTCCGGAGATTAGTATTACCGCGGCGCTGCTGAATACCTGTTGAATCATGCACACTTCAAAACCTTTCCTTCTAATAAATGTATATCCCCCCCCCCCTCTTAAAAATGAACTTCAACACATAGCATGCTCCTATAGCCAACCACCAGCCCGGGTGACACCGTTCTCTCCCCTGATTTGTTGAAAACGGGAGGCGTACGCCTTTTTGTGACACTTGCTGGCACAGCGTTCCGCTAGGTACGAGGACTTCACGTTGATGTTACGAACAGGCTGTAAAATTGCGTGTTGTTGTTACACGCGATATTAAAGGGGCATTAAAGTTCTAAAATTAATGTTGCTGCCTTGACAATAGTGAGTTTCAGCCCATCGTACGCTGTCACCCTCGCGCGTACACTCTTAAACGTGAACTTCACCGCATAGCACGCTCCTGGCCAACCATCATCCCAAATGATATCGCTATCTGCCCTGGGGGCTTAGTCGCTTCATCGTCGTTATGGTCGTTACAAGCTAACGAGTGGCGGGAAATTCAAAAAGGTGGGCACGTGACACACTGCGCGTGACGTGTAGCACGGCCTCCACGTATCGCGCAAAGAGCGCCGTGCACGTGTTTTATCACGTGCCTACCTTTTTAAATTTCCCGCCCGCCTTTTTGAATTTCCCGCCACTCGTTAGCTTGTAACGACCGTAACGACGATGAAGCGATTAAGCCCCCTGATTTGTTGAAAACGAGAGGCGTACGCCTTTTTTGTGACACTTATGCTGTTCATAATTGTCACAAAAAAAAAGGCGTACGCCTCCCGTTTCCAACAAATCAGGGCAGATAACGACATCATTCGAGATTATGGTTGGCCAGGAGCGCGCTATGCGGTGAAGTTCGTTTCTAAGAGTGTACGTAAGGGATAGCGTGGTGGTGGTGGTGGTAGAGATGAAGGGGCACGCCGTTGGTCGGCCTCACAGAGGTGGGCAACGTCACGACTAACGCCCAGGAGGAATGTGCGTCCTGGGCCGGCTTCTAAGGGAACTGTGCTGACATATATGGTCTGAAAGCGTCTGAAGGAAACCCAGGAAAAACCCCAGCCAGCACCTGGATTCGAACCCGAGTACCTCCTAGTCTCGACTTGACTTAGTGTGACACAGCGTGCTGCTGCGCACTGCGCGTAGCTCTTTTGTCCGCACCGGCTTGTCCAATCAACAGCGTCGTACGCATAAGAGCATGTGAACTGGCTGCATGTTTCAAGCTGCTACTCCTTATTCGGACATTCGTTTTGTGGTCGTACCATTAGTGAGTTTTAATGCATCGTACGCTATCGCCTTTGCGTACCTAAGGGATAGCGTTGGTTCTGCGCAGGCGCAAAACATATAGAGAGCTTTTCACAGTGCGCAGAAACCCCACGCTATTCCTTAGGTACGCAAAGGCGATAGCGTACGATCCCCTAAAACTCGATCCTAAAAGAAAACTGTTCCCAAGTGTTAGACTAGCGGCCTTTAAGGAACAATGGCGTCAAATATAACCAGGCTGTGAAGTCCTGCGACGCTTGCATCATACTTTTTTAGTCTATAACAACGACAATACATAAATAAACAAGAAAAATTAATACTGCTCGTATCGCGTCGTAATGTACGATTGAACAGTGATACGACTGATACATGACAATGGTACGATTGATAATGAACGATGCACTTTGGTCTATGCGAATGTTTATTAGATATATTAATTTGAACATTAAATACATGGAGTGATGATGCGTGTAGCAACAACCAGCTGCCGTTTGCTACGATGTAATATATGTTTACCGTCTCTGCAATCAGTTTGCCATAAACTCGCAGTCAGTAGAGGATAGCTCAATTGTTGCATAACTTTAACTTAATTCCCATATCTCGCATCTAATATTTCGCGTGTAGTGGGGCAGTGTATTATTCCCCAGTGGTGAATCACCCCATGTCATAGTCACGATTTATTTGGTGTCGTTGTTGTTCCATAAACTAAAAGGCTATAAATAGGAATGAATGCTTCCCTCGAAAAAAACGTAGACTTGCCTTAACCTTTGTGAGCTCCGTTTATGCATGCGTGTTAACGACGCTTCCTAATTAAGGGTGACACTCTCAACTGTCAATGTTCGTGTCAGACGCCGATGAAAAGCGGGTAACATCGTACCATAAGCTGCTTGCAAACCGCGCTAAATTAGTTGTACACATAAATACATTTTACGCTGTCGTTTGACACGTATAGGAAAACAAAAACAGGGCTTATTAGCAGCATCGCCTTTCATGTGCGAGAGGCAAATGAGGCCTGAACGTTGGTGAGTTTGAATATATTTCTGAAAATGGCCTTTAAGGTAGGCAGAGTATTCTATTATTGTTAACGTAAAGCCTTCAGGGACGCCGTTGTGTGCTTGATGCCGTCGAGAAACTCCGGGTAATTACACCACGAGCGATGGCACGAACGTCAGTGTCGGCGTTATCTTTCTGTTTATAGTTTCAGGGGAGCATTCTATGAAAAGGTAACGAAGCTGCCTCGTCTGAGCTCGCACAATGGAACGTCGTGTATTCTATTACTCGTTAATAATTTACAGGACCCGCGATGACTTTTCCAGTTCTATGGGAGGACTATGTTTAGACTTTCATACGCACTCACGAGTTGTCCGTAACGAGTTACCTCTAACGCTGCTGACAATATTGCAGACGTATTTACGACAGTCTCATATTTGAACCACTGAGCCCCTTAACGAAATGACGTATACGTCCTCAACTCCATGAGAAGTTCACAAAATGAAACTGACGAATCGCCGCGGAGCATGAGGGTCTCGCAGAGGCGATGTACCCAAGGAATGTCGTACATGTACGTTGTGTTGTATCTCGACGGCTTTTCGCTTGGCATGCGTGTAAAAAATCTGCAATATCTGTCATTAACTGAATGGCTACCTGCAGTAACGATGTAAATCAATTTGCATCGCTTGAAAATAATTTTAAAAATAAATAAAACGTCGTTAGAAGTCGGTAAATTATGACCCACTTTACATACGCATATAAAAAATTATGCACTACCGCATAAGAAAATTGGTGCAGCAATCGCTAGTTTAAAAAAAAATCGTTTCCGGTTTACTTGTTTTCAAATTATTAGCTGACTCAGTTTGGTTAAAGTTGTACTACGCACTAGATGTCGTGGCTTCATAATCTTACCGAATTTATATGTTTCCCGAAGATTCGGTTTCCGCCGCTTTTAACACAGCTGCTGGCAGTCTGTCGACGTGGGGCGGAGAGCGGAGACCCAGAAGGCGGGCGCGCGCTGTTGCTAGGAAGCAGACGCCAGAGCTCGCGTTGACGTCACTTGCTCTTGGAGAATCCGAAATTATTAAGTTTTGGAAGTTCTTTTCGAAACTTTGTGGCAGCGCGTAATGTTCAGTGACCGTGTTGATTAGTTGAGAAAGGTTGATTTCTCTACCGAAATGAAATAAATATCTTTTTTCTTCGCAGTGGTTCTTAAAACTTTCAGTGGCTGTTAGCCTGTTTGTTATGTAGAGATTTTCTTTCACGTGCGCGTGGTCTTTCATCTTCCCTTCCGCTTCTGCTTAAAGTTAGCGTCCGTGGCACGCATTTAAACGAACACTGAGGTCAGCCCAATTCTTTTTCCTTTTCTTTTTTTTAGTTTTTCGGTGTAGAGTATTCTCCAACGAATAAAATGAGTTCCCACGGAAGGTGACCTACAGAGCGAGCGCGAGGGCTCTGTTCCGCGCACCTTTGAAAAATCCTTCTCCTCGTCTAAAGAATGCATCGCAGAACGAAAGGACGTCGTGACGTATGCTACTCCCCTCACGTGACCAGTGACGTACAGCGGCACAGCTCTAGCATGTATAAGCGGCGCGTGAGCTGCGAAGAAAAAAAACACAAAGAAACAAGGCACGGAGCCCTCACCACGTCACGAGAGCATCGTCTCGGCCGTCCGCGGCTGCTTTTTCCGACTGCTCTTTGTAAATTCGATTGCACAGCTGTAACGCACCGCAGAGCGAAAATATTTTGCGTGGTGACTCCTGGTTGGACAGCTTGACAGACGAGGCAGGATTTCGAGCGATGTTAAATGTCACCTCATTACTCCTGTAAAGAGGTTCAGAAATCAAATGCAACACTCTAAATGTACGGCATCGTTTCATACGTTGTAGTCCATGGAGCCGACACGCAAAGTCCCACATTCATCACTTGAACGGCTTTTCTACTACTGGGTTTTTGAAACGGTATTTTTTTATATATTTTTTCAAGCGACCGTCGATGGTGGCGCCGAACAACGCTGAGCGACATTGGCAGACGAACAGGAAGTGACGTGTTAGGTGTGTGCGCTAGAACGACGATGCCGAGGGTCACGGTGCCGAAGCCGGTCCGGCGGCCGTTTCCTTCTTTACAACAGCTTACGTCGTCATGGTAACGGAAAAGAATGCGCTTTCGCTCGGCGCGCGACCTTTGGATTGCAATATCTTCGTAACGCGGGATCGCAGAGACATGGCGTTTTGATGTGCATGTTCCCATATGTTCGGTACCCATAGATCAAAATGCACCAGACGATTTCTTCAAAAGTTTGGAAATGGTGTCGGAACCCCTTTAAGTTGTGAACATGATGAAAAGTAACTGTTCTGAGGCAGAAGCACGCAAACAGACGGACGCAAACACACAATGGACCACTTCCATATTCGCGTCGCCTCTGGCGACGGAATGTCGAAGGTCGTGTCTTTCCCCCCAATAATGGTGACACTTTTCGGACTGGCACGTTGCGTGGACAGTGAACCCTCGTTAATATGGCCCCCGATAATCTGACATACGCGCTTTACGACCATACTCTTGGGGAACAATGCTGTGGAACCCCTGTAAATCACCCCCGTTAATATGACAGTTTCGCATTATGACCAAAATTTTCCGGAACGACCATGGTCATAATAACGAGGGTTCACTGTAATCAAGAGAAGATTGGAAGAAGAATGCGGAAAGAGTAAAAGGGCATTTTACTCATTACCAGACCTCAAACGCCCGCGTAACCTTGAAACCGCGATTATCTCCCCACAATGAACATGACAGTCGCCGCCAGGTGGGTTCATAGCGATGTTTTCCGCTCAACGATGGCGGACACCGGGGCATGCGCGTGCGCATACGCGTTGTCGGAAAAGGTCCATTGTTGAACATTTATTCTACACGAAAACAAAGAAGCATCCCCCCTCTTGTCTGCTGCCGTGCCGTATTACAGCACGCGCTCCAGCAAACATACATCTTTCCTTCTTATTCACTTACTGCTGCATAGTTGTCCTCAGTTGGTCCATAGGGGGAGTTTCTTTCGCTTCGCTACACAGCACGCACGGACGCAATATGACGCCCAAGGCGCTGCCATCTAATTACCGGGAGTGTCGCTGATTGCTCCGCGTTATTTCGTTACGAAACTCAAGAACACATTGTTGCCTCGCGTGCCTGCGACAAGAGGAAGACAAGAGGAAGCCTTCCACTTGTTTCCACTCTCCGAGAACAACTCCGTTCGCGAATCTCGCCAGCGCCACATGCTTTTTCTTTCCTTTTTGCTTTGTCCCAGTTTCCTAGCACGTCACTCGCGCGACTGCTTTATTGCGCGGACCGCACAGCACCCGAAAGTTGTAATTAGTGCGCTTCATGGAGCTTTCGTGTTTTAAAATCATTTGAAGCGATGTCTGAGAAGTTGTATTTTTGTTGACCACTGGGTGCCGTTGACGATGGCCGTATGTTCACAGATGCATTTACGCAATTTTAGTCTTGCGTCCAGTCCTGGTTTTCGTGGAAGTCCTGCTCTTATTTTGACTCTGTCTCGGAATGCGAAGAGTATACGCCGAGTTTCATTTGTGGGGTTTTAAGAATATTTTGGGATTCAAAAATTTCATTGCACGTTTACGCTAGCCGGTAATGCGAAATTTGAGCGCAGCTGTTGAGGTTGAGTTATACACCACTGTTTTTATCTTCCCACACATAGTAGTTTCTTCAGGTAGCACTCCGATCCCAGTTTGTGAAGTCGTTATCCACGTTGGTGAGGTTCAGCCCGGTTATGTCTGTAGCGCGACTCAGTGCCACGTGTACCCGCTTTTGCGGATGACTCTTGGCATAGGAGTATACACGACTTCTTCGTACAGGTATGAAAAAGTCGTGTACTCCTACGCTATGAGTCGTACGTGTGCGATTTTGCGGCTGCCACGGCTCCACTCGCAAGTTTGGAGCCAGGCTCACCGAACTGCAACCAATGCGTCCCGGCTTCCCCAGGCGTGCCCTCCTTCTTCGCTTTCCTCCTCGCCGTATACGCTTCCCCGCTGCTTTCCTCCTCACGCTCTCCCGTTCTTTCATCCTTCGCATCGCTCGTCGTTCGCTGTGACGGGCTGCTCAACGCAGGAACGGGCGCCTAAGAACTGCGCTCTAAAAGAATATTTGGTAGAATCTTTGGGCATTGTGTGGAACACGTTTTGGTGCGGTAGCTTTACAGAGCTGTCTTCCGGCTTCCGCACTCGTTTCCGCACAATTGTTACTTCTTTCCTTCCCTGTCGTCAGCACGTGCGTATTTCATGCGTGAAAGCTGCGGTTTTACACACAGCAGCTGCGGGATTCTGCGCCTCGTGCGGTTCGACAGGCATATTTCGGCACGCTGCGTGGCCGGGCAGCATTTTGCGCCGCGCGTTCTTTGCTGAAATACGCACCATGCGGTCGGCCTTTACGGACATACCCACACGGCTGCCGACATTGGTTAGCCCCGTAAAGCCATCTGTCTAGTAACATATACATGCAAAATTTGCATGCAAAAATCTGCAAAAATACATGCAAAAATCTATTCGTGTTTGTGTGCACACGAATGTCTTCAATGTTCACGGTGCTCAATTATGCAGTGCATCCACTCTTAGAATGGAACTTCACCGCATAGCACGCTCCTAGCCAACCATCATCTCGAATGATATCGTCATCTGACCTGACTTGTTGAAAACGGGAGGCGTGGGCTTTTTTTTATGACATTTATGCTGTTCATAATTGCCACGAAAAAATGCGTACGCCTCCCGTTTTCAACAAATCAGGGCAGATAACGATATCATTCGAGATGATGGTTGGCTAGGAGTGTGCTATGTGGCGAAGTTCATTTTTAAGAGTGCGTGTGAGAGATGCAACGGTGAAGCAAACATATTATTGTACACGTACTACACCCTTCAAAATGAACTTCGCCACATAGCCCGATCCTAGCCAATCATCAGCCCAAGTGACATCGTTCTCTCCCTGATTAGTTGAAAACGGGAAGCGTACACCTTTTTGTGACACTTATGCAGAAATGTAAATTATCACAACAATAAAACAACTACACTCTGAAAAATGAAGTTCACGATATAGCACAATCCTAGCCAACCATCATCCCAATTGACAACGTTCCCGCCCCCGATTTGTTGAGAATGAGAGGCGGAGCCTACTTTGGGCTCATTATGCACGGCACAGAATAGGCTCCGCCTCTCGTTCTCAACAAATTGGGGGCGGGAACGTTGTCAATCGCGCACTCTTAAAAATGAACTTCACCGCATAGCACGCTCCTAGCCAACCATGATCTCGAATGATATCCTTATCTGCCTTGATTTGTTGAAAAGGGAGGCGTACGCCTTTTCTGTGACACTGTTCAAAATTGTCACAAAAAAGACGATGAAAAAGATGAGGCATACACACTCGCACGCACACATGACGCACGCAAGTCAGATATCACACATGCGGGTATGCCATAACTGATGGTAATTGTCACAAAAAGGCGTACGCCCTGTGCTTTCCACAAATCAAGTGTGATAGAGGTATCACCCTGAACAATGGCTGGCCTTCAGCGTGCTGTGCGGTTAAGTTTTAAGAGTGTAGTCTCATTGCAACCACATGAGAGAAAAATACGAATGCTTATATTGTGACGACGAGGAAGTCGAAGCAACCCGCGTTCGGTTGGATAAACTCTTGGCCGCCAATTTCTCCGGTTTCTTTACATTATCCAATGATGAGTGCGTTATATGACAAAAAAAAAATGATGCCTGACCGTAAGGTAATTGGTCTATTGTCACCAAGTGGAAAGCTCGCGGGCCACTGGTATCAGACTGGCTCGTTTCTAAATGAATAGGGTGAAACAGAGTTTCGCAACCGTATTTCATACTTATCTGTGAACCTACAGTAAAAAGAAATAATAAATGCAGGCTAAAGTTTGGCAAGTTTATATTTGAGAAGGTCAAATACATTAATATAGAAAGAAAAAAAAAGGAGCAAACGAGACCAAGTCTCGAGGGCCTAAAGAAGGAATAGTCCTCTGGGATCGTTTACGGGCTTAGAGTAAGGAGTTAATACACTTTGCACACGGCAAGACTCGAACTCCTTTGAAGTACAGGTCATTTACAACTTTGAAGGGCTCCGTATTGAAAGGAGGTTGCGCCGCAGGCATACATCACTGCCGGTCTTCCTTACTGTTTTCCTCAGAGCGCGCCGACGGAAATGTGGCGCTGGATCAGACAAGAAGAGAGCAATATACAACGAGCATCTACATCTACATCTACAACATATTTTCGAGCAGCGCATTTTATCCAAATTGCTCCTGCGTTGGAGGCTACTTCTTTTTCGTTGACGTTAGCGGTATGAGGTTCTTGGGTAAGCCCATATGTCCCGTGGGCCTAATTGATATGGGAATGCGTCTCTTAGACGCGGTGCTTGGAGAAATCGCACACAACACAACGGTGGTTTAGAATCGACTGCTAACGCGCACGAGTCCACGCCTTGACAGCGCAGTACATTGACCAAATATTGCCACAGCACTTATCATATGGGTGCAATATCGAGCTCCTGTTGTCGAGATTCTCCCAATATTGGGAGTAGCCACGTGAGTCTCGATGCAATCTCGCCAGCTGCCATGCCTGTATTGATTGAATATCGTCTGACCCATTTTTGCGAAATATAGAAAATTAAAACAGGGGCAACGTTGACAAGTAAAAACGTATAGCGACACGATATCGAACACAAGCGATTTTAGGAGATCAGTTTGCTTCTTTGTATGTACACTGTAAGAAAAATTTCCGTAATTTTACTGTACAAGTGACTGCTAACTCTGTTGCCGGCATATGGGCCCTAACCTGTGTGCTGCGCAAAATCCGTTTTGAGTGCACACTGCACAGTTCTGGACTGGGAGCTGTGCAGTGTGCGCTCCAAACAAAATCTTTGTAGTAACTACTTTAATGCACACATGCCGGTAACAGATTAGCAGTTACTTCTGTGTAAAATTATAGATTTTTCTCTTTTTTTTTTTACAGTGTAAAACGGAACAGCCAGTGTCGACGCCGTAGCAACTCACGTCCGACTACAATATAGTTTTTTTTGTAATTTACTTTGTTTTTAATTACCTCGCTTTTTAGTTTAATATTTTTGTACTTTATATAATATTAATATAACATAATATTTAATATACTTATTTAATATTAATTCACTTTTGACTTTCCGGAAAATTCTGATTGTGTTCGAAAATTGCTAAAAAAACTGTACGGAAGCGTTTCACGCAACGCTTAGACGTCGCACAAAGCACATTAATCGTTTATCTCAGGACATTATATACATATATTAAATAGTAAATGATCAATAAACGAAGTAAATGAATGATATATAAATAATGATGGTACTTTGAGTTGATAAGAAAAGAAAAAAATGGAAAAAATAGGCACTCATTACGAGAGCCGGCTACTCCAGATCACTTAGGTACTTTATTTTCGTCATTTGCCATCATTTAATTGAACTGTGCACCCGGGATTTGTCACGACTGCGTTCGACCTGTCATGTTTCATTCCCTCAGCTACTACGAAGTTACATCCTGCACATATTTCACTCGTACACTTGTTGTCTTATTGGTGGCTTCGCGTAGCACTTATGGGCCTCACTTCCTGTGTTCCGCGACGAATATTTCCACCGCTATCGTTATATAGTTCCTCGTTTGCAATGACGTTTCCATTGGTCGCGCTCACATCACCATCATTTTCGCATTAAGGATTTCCTCTTATTTCCACCATGCTTTCCCTGAAGATCACATAATTGATTTTCCTTCCGTCTCACATAATGGCATCAATTCAGAGTAACTCACCAGGCAGTGTAAGTGAAGGACAATGAGACTGCAACTACACCAGCGAGTTACGTAAAAGCCAGCTCCCGTGGCATAGTAGTTAGGGTGATCGCTTTCCACTCCGAGACTGGGAGGGGACGCGGATTCGAATCGCTGTCCTCTCTCCATCTGTCCACGTCTGTGCGCCGTTCAGGGCCACCGTTGCGTCGCGGCCTTAACGCGGAATTTTAAAAAAAAGTTACGTAAAATTGTTAATAATGAATAGGATAATTGTAGTCGACCAATGTTAGTGCTTACCAACGCCATGGAAAACAGTATATGTAAATTTGAAAGATGAAAATCATCGAAAAGGTTAGCCAGCTGTAGGACTCGAACCCACATCTTCTGGATTACCGGTCCAGGGCTCTACCAATTGAGCTAAGCTAACACGCCTTCTCAGCGACTTCCAAGGGTGCGCCATCTGAAGGGACAAACCAGCCACTCTCCCTCACTCATCCTCCTTTCACTCTTACATTTTTGCTCACTCATACACACATTCATACAACGGGATCGACGCAAGCGGCAACTGTTGAACAAGAGAGAACATCAGTTCTCTCTTATGTACATTTCTTGCATACGTACAGTTCTCATTCGGGAACTCTGTAGGCCAGCTTCTCTGAACGCTTCTCTGATCGCATAAAATACTGGTAGAGACAAACGGAATGGAGCATAATGAATCAACGCTTCCCCGTCGATGACAGCACACTCCTATAGAGGAGCATCGACAGTGAAATATGAGTATCAAGTAGAGCACACTCCCTGCAGCGAGAAAACAGACGCCATTCCTGACGCATACATATTGCCTCGTAGCGCTGTGAAGCACACTCTCAGAAAAAAGAGTGGAGCAGTTACATATTTTAGGAGGTAATAGTTGTCGCATATGTCGTGCCTAAAAGGTTGCAAAATTCTACCTGCTACCGCCGTGCTGCTACCTACGATGAGCGAGTGGGGCGTACGCCTTTTTGTAGCAATTTGGGTATATGATAATTTCTTTTTTGCTACCCTTTTACACCCTTAATCAGACGGTATGTTGACCTAGGTGATAACAGTAGAAGTTACCACGTTTTCACACCCTTTTTTGTTAGAGTGAACCAGACTTGTGCCCGTTACTCGAAAAAAGTAATTGATTACCGTTACCGTTACTTCTGTGGAAAAAGTAATTGATTACCATTACCAATTACTCGACTTCAAATGTAATTGAGTACTCTGCATTTACGCAAATTGTAACCGTCTTTGTGTGCCTCAGAAAAAAGAAAAAAGGTTCAACAGCGGAACAGCTGAAATAACAAGACAAACAAAAACACGTAGGACAAGGAGATCTGTCCGCCCGGGAAGATGTTGACCCGATTGTGGAGGAGCATTGCGTGGAACTTCCCCATGACTCACTAAACCTCCAAAGCTTCAGGTACCATCACGCTGGTGTAGGAAGAGATTAGGGAGAGACTCTGAAATTCCAGAACGTTATTACAATGACCTCCGCTTGCTATAGTAGAACATCCCAACAAAGGCTGATGGCACCAGGGGCTTGACTTGGGGCAGAACATCTGAAAGATAAGCTAATCTCTGCCGGAAAAGTAATCAATTACTGAGTAATCGATTACTCAGTAATTGATTACTCGAAAAATTACTTTGACAGCAAAGTAACTGATTACACGAAAAATTACTCAAAAAGGTAATTGATTACAAGTAACGCAATTACTAGTAACGCGTTACTCACAAGTCTGGAGTGCACTTATGCGTTTACGTACTATGTGCATACTTCCTATCTGCATTCACCTTGTGGAAACTCAGTCAAAGTCAAGGACCGGTAGTGGTAACGGAAAGAGAAAGGGTATATCACCGAAATTCGAGTTGTTAACGAAAACGTGTACCGCATTCTTCAATTATCGGAAAATTTCAGTTCTGCGACGACATTGAGTGTGTGCTTTTTTCTTTGTAACGGATATTTGATTTTTAGTAATACATGTCCTGAATAGCACACAACAGCTTGTGTAGGAAACACATTGGATTTTCGGGATGCATGTGTCTCTCTCCCGTCTCAGTCTACATAACTCCTATAGAAGAGATACTTCGAAGATGGTTATTATCTAGAACAGAGCTAACAAAAATAACAGCCCGGAGGGAGCACAGAAGACACGAGACAAGGCACCACAAGCGATGACTACCAACTGAAATTTATTTGAAGTTTTTACCATTCATCATCATTAATTTATGTGCTGTTGTTATTTGCACGGATTTGACCCTGTCTCTGCAG
This sequence comes from Ornithodoros turicata, assembly GCF_037126465.1. Lineage (NCBI taxonomy): Eukaryota > Metazoa > Arthropoda > Arachnida > Ixodida > Argasidae > Ornithodoros > Ornithodoros turicata. The sequence goes on along the minus strand of NC_088206.1, from coordinate 6,891,873 downwards.
ACAATACTCACCAGCGCCATCACCAGATGGAATGCGAAAACACTTTGTTTCCGCAGTATGCAGTCAAGTCTAGGGATTCTATCCCTTTTCTACTTGGTGTAAGAGATGCTTGGCTGATATAGATACCCATTCCTTCACCCAGGGTAGCATGCACTTCGATTATCTGTCTCGTAGTTCTATCCAGTGATGTAGCCACGACCGCTGTTGGCTGGACTGCACCTATTCGTATAAACTTTACTTCACAGTCAGCGCTTGTCCTGTCTAGTTTCGCGTCTGTGTGCTCCGTCCCCGCTGTTATTTTTGAGATTTCCTGGAGGAGAGATGTACTTTCACGACATAACACCAGAACAAGTGCACACGACTTTTTTTTTTTTTCATTGCACGTCGGCATAGCAGTACTGTTTACTAGGTCTCGTTGTTGGACTAGGTTCTCTGACAGCCCTTTTTCTTTCTCTCGGATTTAAGGGCAAGCGAGAAAGCGCGCTTCTGGCGGAGGGAGAAGAATGACCACCATATCTACCTTTATTTCCGTGGTCGGAGCATGCTGCACTAAAGTTTCGCCCGGCTACCACAGCGCCATCTGCCCTCCTCTTATAGTGCAGAGCGCCCTTGCTAGACGGCCATGTTCCCTGCCTTACCGCCATACCGGAAACGTCATCTCTTTTGTGGAAATCCTTGCGCCACGATTTTTCAGAGCCGCAGTGTAGGCGATACATGCCCGTGTACGGAAAAACCTCCTGCTACACGACCACAAATGGCTCCGCAGAATACGGTTCGGAGCGCCCCGAAACGCCGTGAAATGGGCCCGACGTCAGCGAAAACCCTTTCATCGGCTTCCGACGTATTTTTGGGACCGCCCCCGAGATGCCTGCATGTCGTGACGTACGATGGATAGAAATTTAAGGAACACTTTTGTGCGCACTGCACGATTAGAACAAAGACACGTGTTTTACGGCTTTCAGTAAAAACGGAGTATAACGAACGCACGAAGTTGTTGCGACATATCTTTCCGAAGTTACACAGACGTGATGTCATGTGATAAAGAAAACAATGGGGATATGAGTTTCGACGAAGTCGAACTGGCTACCCCAGTACGCTTACACACAGGAAGTACAAACACATGATGAGAAAACAAAGAGATGATGACCAGAGAAGAACAGAGATGATGATGGAGTTCAACATGTAGTTCGAAAGTTTCGACCAAGTAAGTGTAAAATGTCGGAATCGCTGTAGGCACACACAGCACACATTCAGCGAGTCATAGAATGTCCATAAGCCCGGTTGTATGTAGCACACAACTAGTAAGTTACACAAAACTAACTTCATGTTATTATGTTTGCAGCGTACACTGGAGTCAGTGGATTTTTCACTGAACCTTCGACAGAGTTTCCCATCAGGAAGTGGTGTTGAGCAAGGGATAAAGAACTCCTGCTTAAGGCCTTTCTCACTGTTACGTTCCCATGTCCTTTGTGTCGCAGGTGCGTGGAAGGATTACGTGGACTGCTTAGCATTCGTCGTAATGCAAAGTACGGCAGCGAAACTTAGGTAATTAGATAAGGTTCTGTTTGAACAGAGTACGTGGCATCCAGTTAACCTTCCTCGGTACATCGAAATCTGATTGAAAGAGATTTCCCGTAAGATATCCTTTCAAATCCGTTCGTCGGTTCTACCGCTTCACGATCGAACGACTGAAACTTTCGCGATAATCTTATAGCCCGAAAAGGGGGAAAAAAAGGCCTGCCGTAAACGGACTCAACGGCCCCGCGATTACATTAACATCCCTGAAGATCGCTCGTATTGTGCATTGCCTTCATTACAGGTTATTTGCATTATTTAATTTCTGCGTTTCTTTGAACCTTGTCGGGAAACGACGGGAAACGACTGTACGAGGACATTGCGATAGGATTTAAGGGACGTGCCTTGTGTTTCCCGCTAAGACGAACAAAGAATTGTCGCGTGCAGTGCAGAAATTCCTTCTTCGTCACTGATGTCGTATACTCTCTATGCAAATGCTTCTCCCTTTCCGGATGGCGCATATTTCCATCTGACAACTTCATTCCTACGGGATAAAGTACATAAAAATCAGGTACGAATTCCAGCGGCACGGCAGAAACTGCTGAACCAAGACGACAGCAGCAACGAAAGCCCCTGCGGCTGCAAGGCTGCGGTGAAAGACTGCGGCGGATTGCCTAACAAAGAACATGACTGCGTACGCAACCACGATGGTCAATGCTTACCTCTGACGCACGAGAGAGGTCTTTCATTTGCAGAGCCTCTATAAACCCCTCAACTCCTTCAGAGATCGTGAGTGAGCCATGGGGACGTCACGCCGTGAAGTATCTGATTACGTCACGACAGGACGTTCGGACCGGGCCTCTAAGGTCACGTCACACACCGTTCATGGCCACTTTTTCATGACGCGTCTCACAATCCAAAAGCGCACAAAGAAATGACTGCGCACACACACACACAGAAGCTCTCGTCACTTCTCATCCTCGCCTTCTCCCGTCTTCTCACATCTCACCCTCATGCACATTACTCTCATCTCTTTCTTTCTTGTTTTTGTTTTCTTCTTTTCGACTCTCTCATCCTTCTTTCTCCTTCCTTTGTCTTTCTTTTTACTTTAGTTTCTTATTATTTACTTGCGGGATAGCAAGCCGACACACCGTTTGACTGACCTTTCCTTCTCTTTTTCCCCCTTTTCTTTTGTCTACTAATAAATATATCACCCCCTCTGGTCACTTAAAGGAGTATGGAAGGACTCGCAAAAAAAGATATATGTCAGGAGGAGTAGACATTAGGACTACAAGACCTGGGATACATATTCGCACAACGAGTATACGGGTGCAGCGCCCATTCCTGGTGCGCAAGGGAGCTTTCAGTCTCGCGGCGCAGAGGAGCTCAGCACTTCCCTCAGCTGCCAGTTTGTGACGTCACGTCTTCCGCCCAATAGTGATGCGCGTGCTTTTTTTTTTTTTTTTGTCGGGGGTTGTATTTGGCGCCGCCCCTTTCGCGTCTGACACACAGCGGAAGATCAGTCGCCTTGCTTCCTCGCCGTAGCAGTCGAGTCTCGACAGCCAATAAAAGTGCTCCGATGATGTGACGTCACAACACACCAGAAGGTGCTGGGAGAGATCACTTTTGTAAACTAATTTTCTCAGGAAATGCGCGCTCTCCGAAATTTTTTGGGTTGGGGTTGTGTTTTTGGTTTCTTTGGGTTTTGTTTTTTGAGTTGTTATTTTTTGCGTTTTTTGTTTTTTTTGTTTTGGGTTCCTGGCTTATATCACGCGGTAAAAAAAAGCGATATGTTCGAGGTCTCTTCCATACTCCTTTAGTTCCTTGTCGCTAAGGGTGAGCTCGCCCTAAAGGAGGAAAGACTGCGCTATCCTCATCCTAAGCTGCTTTGAAAACACGTCACCGGCGTTGGCTTCATAACAGCGGACAAAGGAACGACGGACGAGTAACTAAAGCGATCTCCAACTTGTCATTTGTCGTGCGGGTGTCACACTTATATGTAGGGTTCCGTGTTTTCGGCATGTATTCCTGGGGAGATTCGGCGGATGTGTTTCGGCATTTAAAAGCGGCTGCGCCAAATAGATGCCGAAAAGTCGGCAGGTACAGTGTCTCATCGAAGCAGAGCAGCTTAGTAAGGAGGACATTGAGAACGCAAAGAATTTCCTTCCGAAATTGTTGGAGGGTTCCACGTGTAAGTGAACCCCCTGTAGACCCGAGGGTACAAGTGTTACAAGGGAAGGTTTTTCCCCGAATTAAAGGGTAGCGACTTCGCAGGGCACTATTCCCCGCACTCAACCAGGAAACGAGGTCAAGGAGAAACGGAAATGTGATGCCCCAGAGAAGAAAAAAATGCAATCGGGTACAACCATTTTCGACATGTAGCACTATAGGCAAGAGTTAAATGAAGAAATATAGCATACGCTCTTTGGCTGCACGTTGAACATATGTTTATAAGTCCCAAACGTCGCCTCACCAGCATTGGACAGCTGTTTCGGCCTTAGTGGGCCTTCATCAGCAATGCGTAGGTGGGCGACGTTTGAGCGAGTGGCGTCGGAAGGTCACGTGGACATCACGTGGAACATCACGTGGAACATGACCTTCCGACGCCACTCGCTCAAACGTCGCCCACCTACGCATTGCTGATGAAGGCCCAATAAGGCCGAAACAGCTGTCCAATGCTGGTGTGGCGACGTTTGGGACTTATAAATATATGCAAGAGTGTAACTCGGAGTTTTTCAGAATGTGCCGAGAAAATATTCGACGCTTTTCGGCATTTTTCGGCAAATGCCGAAAACACGGACCCCTACTTATACAGCAGTCGCGATTGGTTTTGCATTGAATTCTACAGGCGCCAGACGCGGCCGTTTATGGCGTTTCTTGTTGCGCTTTCACTTATGTTTGCGAAGGGTCCTCTGCTTCTTGTTTCGCCTCAGGAAAAAATGGACTTTAATTTGGAACAGGAAATTGATTGTCTCTATTTGTTACGTTAATCTCGAACGGAAAACGCGGTATGTGCGATCGCCACCACCGGCTTCTGCGCTGTTCGTGTCGAGAGAACATTGCGTTATAAGCACTTTTTCAAAGCAAGACTGCGTGAATGGGAGGAGTGAAAATAATGACCAGGCCGTTCCCTGCGGTTTTCGTGCCACAGGAAGGCTATAATGCACGGGAAGCAAATAAGTATGAAAGGAGTCTTAAATAAATTAAACGCAGGCCGTGGAGGAGTTGGAACGCGACAGACTATGCTAACATGAAAAGTGAAATGGCAAAGGCAAGGATTGTGGCAAGCAGCTATAGGTGGCGTGCATATGACGTCACACCATAGCTTTACCCGTGCTTTTTCCCTCTTTCTGGTGAACCGGCGCATCCTGCCTATACGCGTGCTTCTTTTCACTCTTTCTGGTGATCCAGCTTACGCAAATGCATCCCACCTATAGGCTTCTCCGATTATTCCGCGAACTTCTTCTTTGCTTTTTAGAATGTATTGCTTGATTTTGAGGACACATCTGGGAAAATAATAGCGTTCGAAGTAATACGGAGCTAATAATACTATACCGAGTGGAAGTAATATAGAGTTGTTAAAGCTTCATCTCGAATCCTTTTTTTTTTTAGGTGCAGTACATTACGACACTGTCCTCTGCACAGCAATATAGCTCTTGTTGCACTAATTTTGATTTCGTTTGTTTCTTTGTTTTTCAGATCCCTGGGAATCCCGGAAAGTAAGCTCTGTCAAACACCAATCGAACTTTGTCGAGTTTCAGCTCCGAAACATCGGAGCCCCAGTTGCTGACAACGGTTCTCAACTAAAGATGGGCTTCATACTTAATCAATCCTTGGTGAGTTAATGTTCTTTAACAGTTTCATGTCTAGAATTTTCAGGCGTAAGATACACTAGGTGATGAGGCGGGTTTCGAACCATGTTAATTGTCACCTCAGTTCGCTGGTGTGTTTGATGACCCGTATGGCATATCTGCTGTCTTTGCCTGAGCCATGCTCAGAGCGCTCAACAGATTTTTTTTTTTTTTTTGTGCAGCAATAATGACACCATTTGTAGACGAAACCACTGCACTTTTGACGCGAACAAAAATAAAAAAATAAATAAAGGAACACGCCACCGCTCCCTCTTCTATTTGTCGTACCGCATTTCATGAAACTGTCAACCAACATTTCAGTTCGTGCTGCTCTAACGCCAACTTCTTTTTCGTCTTGAGGAATTCAAGAACGCGAGGTGGCCTTTCCATCTGCGTAACAACCTCCACCGTCATCGGATAGCATGGACGAGTCGTTTCTAATAAGCGCATCAATGGCTTCCATTCTTATATGTGCCGCGGTTCTTAACACAGAACCACGCATTGTACTGCTCTCCTAGAGGTAAAGTTAGGGCTCCCCCCCCCCCCGCCCCCTTGCCGTGAGGGACGTCTGACGCCCCTGCATGCGAAACGTGTGTAAAGTAAACTTATAAGAGGCCACATAGCGACATTCGCATGCCTGGGTATCGCGCAAATTCATGAGGGTTACTGGAGCAGTACTGCCCCCCCCCCGCCCAAAGTGATCTCCCCAGTTGTAAATTTATCGTTTATGGGCTGAGGCGCATCTTTCGACGGGCCAACGAATCCTGTGCAGAATAGGCAGCATCCAGAACAGAACGGTTCATGATATCGTTGGGCCAGTGTTGTGGCCGGCTCTGTGGTATATCAGTTCCTTCTGCCCCGTGACCACTTCATGCGAGAGTTCACGATTGAGGACTCCAATGCGCTCAAGATGGCTTTTAAGCTGGACTGACGCTAGAACTTTCACAAATACTTGATTTCGCGTAAGTGTGCTCATCGTATTTCTCGTTTGTACAGGTCGTCATAGCAATCCACTCTCAAAACTCGAAATAATTAGGCGAAGCACTAACCACAAGAAGCACGCCCCACATAAGCCTTTTGTATTGCCAACTGTACACTCTTAGAAATGAACTTCACCGCATAGCACGCTCCTAGCCAGACATAATCTCGAATGATATTGTTATCTGCCCTGATTCGTTGAGACAGAGAGAGAGAGAAATACATGATGACGATGATATGGGGATGACTTCCGCTCATTGAGCAGAACGCTATCCCATTGCTATTGGGGAAAAATGAGAGGATGGTGATGAGGATGATGCTGACGACGCTGACAGGGTTTTAGAGAGAGTCGATCAGGCCGGTAGTTTGCAGGAATTTCATAAAGGGTCGCAAGACGGACATCTGCTTTCGTGTGTCCCATGGTCCCAAAATGAGTCTGAGGTCAAGGGGTCGGCTATCAATCCGCGCAAAGTCGCTTGCCAACAAGTGACGCTCCCTCCTATAAGTGGCACATGCGATGATCACATGGTCCGCGGTCGCTGGCACACTACACTCCGGGCACAAGGGACTACTGGCACACCCTATCTGGTAACGGTAGTACGGCGTAAAGGCAACATTCAGCCGTAAGCGATGTAGGAGGGACTTTATGACGCGCGGTAAAGATGTCGGTAAGCGACACGAGAATGTTGGGTCACAAAAAAGGCGTACGCCTCTCGTTTTCAACAAATCAGGGCAGATAACGATATCATTCGAGATTATGGTTGGCTAGGAGCGTGCTATGCGGTGAAGTTCATTTTTAAGCGTGTAGGATGGGACAAGCCGTTTCCGGCGTGCATTTGACGCAGCAAGATTCTGTATTGTTGACTCTATGAGATGAGCCACAGAGGACTGCGTACTCATCTTCCTACACTTTCCCTAACCGTTTAGTCCGCAGTCGTTAACCATATCTTACCTATTGCTATTCCGGAATCAACAAGATTCGCGGCGACGATGAAATGGATTGAGCAGTTTTAGACGAAGAAGCACAGCACACTCATCGGAAGGTGTGCATGTGTTGCCAATGGGGGAGGGGGGGGATGTTTAATGCGAAGAAAAAGAGGAGGGAGAGGTTAGCCTTGTTGCTAACCTCTATTCCCAAAAGCTAACAAACAAGAGAAGATAAAAGCAGCAGAGACACAGAAAATTAGGAAAAAATAAAGAAAGAAAAATAGCTCTTTCACTAATCGTTGTGCAGACAGTCATATAGGACGTATCAGAGCGTGCCCAAGAGTTTAGATTCCCGAAGAAGTCGTATCAACGCAGATGTTACTTCAGCGTGCTGAGTAGGGCCAAGTGGCACCGCGAGGGAGAGCTCTCGGTAGCTTAGATGAGCGAGACGGTGCCGGAGACCAATGGGAGTACTGAATTACCGGTGGTTACACGAAGCCTACGATACATTCTTTTTAAAAATCGCAAGGTAGTTGTACTCCGGAGAAACCTCCTTTCGAGGCTGTCCGTACCGAACACTTTGCGCAAATGAGCTATTCACTTCTTTGTGTGTTACCAGAAAGTATACGACGCGCTATGCATACGTGAGAAGTGAGCTTTTCTATTTTTATTTTTTTGAACGGACCGCCTTTCTGTAAGTAACCATGCACGTGATACTGATGGATAATGGAAAGGCATTGCGTTGCATCGCATATATTGGACGATACGAGTGAAGGAGAAGAAAAATGGAAGTAGGCTATACTTATAAGATTTGGAAGCAGATTTACACTGAAGGTGAAGAATTGAAGTATTTTATTCATCCGTGGGTCATTAGTATATAAACCGTTCTCCCGAAGGAGTTAGTTTGCGAGGACGCGGCATTGTCTAGTACATGGTCTGTGTTGTGCATCGTTTTAAAGGCCTCTAAAAGCGTGAATGCAAAAAGCTGAGCATTCTAATTTGCGGCATAATGTACTCATTCCTTGATAGAATCGCTGTTTTTAATAACACATTCTATAGTGTAACACATTATTTCCAGGTGTCGTCGTTTCCTTGTATAGTACTAGGTTTTTTTATAACTTTGTTTCAATAACATTTATTAACATAAATTTGGCGGCAATGAATACCAATTCTGGGGCGAACAACAGGTATTTATCTCGCATTAAATTTTTGCGCTACGCACTATACCTCAAATTAGAGAGGTCATCCTTCAGTTGTAAGCAGATTCAATGCCGCAAATAGAAACCCGCCGAATGGACGACGGTGTCAACTCACCATTGGATAGGTATTGTCTTCCTAACACAGTTTGTTGTCAGTTGAACCGGTACAGTATTTCTGCTCTCGTAGTGTAATTATCGTTCACAACCGCACGCAGAAAATTATTTGAGCTTAGGACAGCGCGCAGCGTTGTCATATAAGGCTGTGCGCATATACACACACGCCCCTACTACCTACGTTATCACTTGTACACTATTTCTACTACATTTACTAATACCCCTGTCATACGGGCAGTCTTCAATTATCATTGAAACCAATGGCAATTGAACATGCGCTTGGCACCACCAGGCAGGTAACGTGTCAACGTCTCAAACAGCGTTGCATCAAATGCTGCTTGACAGGTTGACAGGTTACCCACTTGGTGGCGCTAAGCGCATTTTCAATTGCTGTTGGCTTCAATGAGAATTGAAGACTGCCCGTGTGACAGGGGTATTAGCGTCGCTCACGCAAGTACAATAAATATAACATTGTCACTAGTAACTCACTTGACTTTCTGTGCCTATAAATCTTCACGTTTGGCCATCGATGTTTGATAAGTTGATGGAATAAGAGAAGATCCCAGCACAAAAGTTAAGTCACACCGCTTGCTGACGCACTACAAAACGCCAAGTTGTTGTCAGGGTGGGATGAGACTGCACTAAAATCCAATCAAGAAGCATCGCAGGTGGTTCCGTTGCACAATGAACAGGAGTCGCCGCAGACACTTGACCCGAGCAGAAACCAGGCGCCGCGGACCGCGTGTCGAAGCAGACGACACTGAGCCAACGCACGCGCTAACTTTCGAAGGTAGAATTCGGTGGCGGCGCTGCGAGCGTGAGCGCACGCGCTCAGCAGACGAGATTCCCTTCGTACTTCATCGTCTGCTGAGTTTGTCCAGTTGTGGAGGTGGTTTCGTCATTGTAGTTCCCAGCTGGTATTCGTACGTTCAACGAAGTGGCAATCAATAAAATTGTTCTTTCTCGTAATTCTAATTGCATTCGGGTGCTTTCTTGGTTAATCACGAGGCACTTAATTTTTCCACTGAAATTACGTTCTGTTGTAAAGCGACCTAACGATTTCGTGATCGGGCGACGACATTTGTGGTTATACTTCGGGTTTTGTGGTTGCGTTTGGGCAAAAGCGGTCAAAGAGAGAAAATACATTGTTACGCGGTCAAGGTGGTGAGAGACCTGCTTGCTCAATATATATAGCTGCTGGCTGTGAATTTACCGTACTCTGGAACTAATCAGAGAGCACCTCACCAGACGGAAGAAGAAAGCAAAATCCCTCCACGTGCGATTCGAGCGAAAGCACACATAAAAAAAAAACCGGACAATTTACTGGACTGTTGTGCACAAAGTACGTTGAAATTACCGCGGCTAATTGTGTTTTGTGCCCTCGCGAAATCACGCTCCCTCGAGACTTCCTTCGCGTTGTCGCATTTTGTGCCCCCACTTGAGAGAGTAAAGTGTTCCGTTTGACAGCTCATTAAGAAAGCTATTAATGGTGTCCTTTTGATTTTGTAACGCGGCACTGTTTCCAATTCGCAGGAAAGTCATTAGAAAGCGCGTGCTTTTGAGTGTGTTCTCATGTAATGACATCGCGGCAGAAAAGAAAAAATAGGACTTGACCTCAAAACGTAATCTTAACTGAGAGCGGATCTTCAGTTCTTGTGGAAGACACCTAATTTGTGCTGGCATCAGGAATTAGTAATATGCCGGATTTTTTCCTGGCCTACGATAGTTGTAACACATGATAGCTAGAGTTCTTAAGCGGTTCTTGTGATCACAGCGTATTTCGAACTACAGGGTGTATGCTATAAAAGGTCAGTCACATTTTCGTGCAAGAAGTGATACCTCCTTGATGCTATACCTCTATCACGAAAAGACTTCCTCTGCCTCAAAGTGAATAATTTATGCTAGAGGAACCTACGGAACGATTGTGGTTACGTAGCACTGTGTAACAAAATAAATATGACCATGCAAACTTTCACCTCCATCAATCGGTATTGCGCATAGGAAACACATGAAGACGAAAGTTTCCGTGGCCGTGTTTATTTTATTGCGCAGTGAATGGCAACCACAATTTTTTCGTAGGTTTCTCTGGCATAAGTGATTCACTGTATGGCAGCACAAGTCCGTCTCTCAAATAGATACAGTGTCACGCGCGAAAATGTCACTGACCTTTTATAGCATACACCCTGTATATAACACGACTGTGAGGAGACCTCAGATGTAAACACACAGACCTTTCTTGTAAAGCGTGCTCTGCCACCCATGCACCCATTCCGCAGGGAAACATGCTTTACAGGGAACGCGTGATCCGTACGCCACACGACATGATGCTTGCCTAATACCAGTGCCTTTGCAGTACAAAAGCAACGGATGATTGCATAAGCGTACTGGTCTGTGATTTAGACTAACTCTGTATATGATATCGTATTATGACTCTGCGCTTTACGTGCGTTGTATTAAAAGTTATTAATTGATTCAACGGATCTGCTTCCAACTGCGAAGTTATAAAGTACCTCGAAGTCAGAACACGTTTTTATTTGAGGCATGGCTTTTTCGGGTTAAATACCTTTGCCGGATTCAGGAGAGAAAAATCGGGAGCTATTATTAAATCTGTAACACGGAGTGAAATCGGGTGCTACTTACATATTCGGGTGTTATCGGGTCATGCCTTCTGTCGAGCTATAGCCACCTGCGTTTAAAGTGCATATATTGGTCAAAGTACATACTTCGCGATTTATAGAGTCTAGCACCACATGTTGTAACGTCAAATGTTCTTCGCATACTTATTGTTGTACTCAAGTAATATCTACAACGACGCACTTTCATATAAATTGCAAGTACATAGGGCGCGCGGTACGTGGTAAAGCCGGATACGTGATTGGAATTCGGGGAGAAATCGGGTTTATCCCGAATTGCTCGCTCACTGATTCGGGAGGGCATAATCAGGGAGAATCGGGTTTAACCCGAGGCAGTCAGACCCTGTTTACATTGAGTACATTGAATATATATATATATATATATATATATATATAAAACGAACGTACAACGTGGGACAAAAGTTTACGGAACATGACACTGGCGCATTTCTTCATCGGAGCGGCCCACTGCTAAGTATCAGGAAGATATTAAAAAAAAAAAAAAAGAAAGCCGGTGACCGGTTATTCTGTCCATCTATCGGTATCTGTGTGTTCTCCTGTTTGCTGCGAGGGCGTCGCTCAAATGGAGAAATGCGACACTCCGGTGTTCCGTAAAACTTTTGTCCAAAGCTGTACACACCAGCGGCATGGCCGGGCAGGTTAAGGCGTTCCACCTTTTTGGTGATAGCCAGGGTCGTGCTGGAGACGGGGAGGTGGTGGGTTCGAATCCTACCACCGGCCTGCTGCCTGTGCTGTCTGAGGTTTTCCTTGGGTTTTCCGAAGACTTTTCAGACGAATGTCGGCGCAGTTCCCCCTGAAGTCGGTTCAGGACGCATACTATCCCCCCCCCCCTGTCCCAGACTCCTTCGTGCTGTCCTCTATCCATCTGTCCACATCTGTACGCCGGTTATAGCCACTGGTGCTTCGCGGCGCAAACACGGACTTAAAAAAAAACAATATCTACTATGCTCATGTTGAGGGAGCAGTGAGGTGTCACCCATGATCTTTTTTTATAGTTTTGCGGCGGTGTGTTCGACAACAGATAAAATGATCTCCTGCGAAAGCAGGACGAGTACAGGTTGGGGGGGGGGGGATATGTTTATTAAGAAAAAAAAAAGAAAGGTTAGCCAGGCAAAGCCGACTTGCTATTGCAGAAAAAGAAAAAGAAGGAAAAAAGAAAAAGGGAAGGGACGAGCAACAGGTGACCTGCAGAACGCATTGCCAGGTTCACTTCTCAAACAACCATCCACTCTTTCGTAGAGCGCGTATAAGAACGAGGGAAGGAAGAGAGCACTAGTGACGTCAGCTGCTCCCTTGGTAAGGTGATCATGTGACTGGTAACGTGGAATGGCGCTGCAAAAGCGAGTTGGACGTAATTGTGGAGCCGAGCCGCCATAGGTCGCATGGGCAGCTGTGCGTAACCGTCTGCGTTTGAAATCGTCTGCTGCAATTGGCTGAGTCCTGACCCAATATGTCCAGTTAGCAAAGAGGAAGGAAGAGGAGAGTATTAAGCAGACTTTCTTGATCTAGTTGCCGTCGGTCTAAGCGCGTGAGAAGGGAGGTGACGCTGGTTGGGATACCTACAGTCACTAAATAAGCTACGCTTCAGAGTGTCGACACTCAGACAAAAGGGCGCCATGTTGTTTCCGTTTGACCTCCAGCGCCATCCATGCAGCGCTTTTCGAAGTGTTGTCTTCTTCTTCCACGGCCGAACTTCATCTTCATCTATTTCTATTGCCAAAGTAGAGGTGCACTCTTAAAAATTAACTTCACCGCATAGCACGCTCTGAGCCAACCATCATCTCGAATGATACCGTTATCTGCCCTGATTTGTTGAAAGCGGGAGGCGTACGCCTTTTTTTGTGACAATTATGAACAGCATAAGTGTCACAAAAAAAAAAGGCGTACGCCTCCCGTTTTCAACAAATCAGGTCAGATAACAATATCATTGGAGATGATGGTTGGCTGGGAGCGTGCTATGCGGTAAAGTTCATTTCTGAGAGTGTGGGGCTGGAGGTCACCGGAAACAACATGGCGGCTCGAACTCGCCACCACTGCTCGCCACTTTTGCCTCAGTGACGATACTCCGAAGCGTAGCTTATTTAGTGACTCTAGGGATACCGGCACCGGCTGTGCTGTCTTAGGTTTTCCCCTGGGTTTTCCGGCAGACTTTTCAGCCGAATGTCGGCACAGCTCCCCCTGAAGTCGACCCAGGAGGCATACTAACCACCTTGTTCCTCATCCTCCCCATTGTCCCTCTCTCCATCTGTCCACGTCTGTACGCCGCTCATGGCCACAGTTGCCTCGCGCCGCGAACACGGAAATAAAAAAAACAAATAAAACGTAAGCGCGTGAGCAGAGAATAAAGACACACACAAAAAAAGAAGGTGCAAAGAGCTGCTGACGTCACACGAGGTGATCGGACGGGGCGTCCGAGACTGCCTCCTCATAATATTCGTTCTTTCGTTAAGTAAGTTCTTTCTTCTAAGTATTCGTTCTTTTTTTTAAGTAACTCAGTAACTGCGAGTTACATTTCAGGCCGAAGAACTTCGTTATTAACTTAGTTACATTTTGCACACGGTAACTTAACTTGTAACGAGTTCTTTTTGACGGGTAAGTTCGCAATCTATGCTACACAGTGCGAAGTGCTATTTCGTCCGCAGCCAAAGATATACGGGACGTAAGAAAATTGAATTTCTGGCGATTTGGAGTAGCGCATCATGAGATGTATAGGAGCCACTTTTTTCTCTTTTTTTTCTTTCTCTCCCCCCCCCCCCCCTTCCCGCCTCGTTTCCCTCTTCTTGTTGCTCGAAACGCCCATCGATGTTCTCCGCTAACTAGGAGTTGCCGCTCATTGCGTCTCTTCATTAGGAAGACGCATTCGTGATGCGATTACTAGCTTAGATGGGTAAACTCATACCCTCAGGGGTTCCCGTAATACGCTTACATTGGCGAGGAGGAAATTTCGTCTTGCTTTTCGCCGATTAGCATTGCGATCCAAATAACTTTATTTTATTTTCCTTCTCTTCACGAATGCAGGTGCGCACCAAGGGCACCCACTTGGTGAGTGCAACGAGTGATCGGATTAATAGGGCGTTCGTGATTTTCGCAGTTCGCGCGGAACATGCTGTGTGTGTGTGGGTGTGTTTTCATTTGTCGTTGTACTTGACTTAATATGCCGGAAGAGAAAGCTAAATGAAGTAGTGTCGGGTGGCAGCTAATCTCTTTGCGTGGATCGCGGGACCTGTTTACACTTACATTAGAATGTCGCAATGCGCTACAGTTCACCGGTATCGCTAATCCTTTTGTCGTCATTATTAATATGGAGAGTAATAAATAATAGGGGCTAGGAGCGGTGATGCGACCCTCTCACTCCTCCGCTTTGCGATTGACGTCACGTCGTCCGCGGAAGCAGCGCTGAACTTGACCGCTCATGACAAGGCTCAGAAACTGTCATTGGTGGATGGCACTGTCCTCTTTTCTGATTCGTTTCGCAGTTTTGCTGTTTGCATTCAGTGACGCTGCGGGTTGCGGGTAAAAGAGCGGGTTTACCCGCATCGCAACCGCCGCGGGTTGCGGTTGCGAGTGGCACATTTGCGGGTGCGGGTACGAATCTGCTTACCCATACTCAGCTCTACGATGGGAAGAATCTAAAAATTCGACGAAAGTCCGAAGGTTTCCGAAAATGTTACTTACGATATTTTTAATATTATCGCACTCGTGACTCGACTGGGAACTCTGCCCTGCATCAAAAGGAACTATAGGTGCTATGTGCCCTATACCCTGCTCTGCTAAAGGTTGAAGTTGTGAAGCGATAGCTTTGTAGGGTACACCAACGTCGAAAGACGTGTAGGTCCGTCTGTAACACGTGAGGGAGACCCGGGACATTGATGCAGACAACAAGTTTTGAGCCTATGTGTGTTTTGTGGGTTTTGCTGTTCGAGTGCTTCTGTGACATCTGAGTGTGTGACCCCCCATCGCCTTACTTCTAACTACCGCAGGACTACGCACTAACGAATCATTTAATAAGGAATAGCAAGCCGTCCATTCTGGCTGACCTTTCCTGTGAAAATAAATAGATCGCCCCCCCCCCCTGAGTGTGTGTGCAATTGTTTTCTGTCGGAATCACCACCACCACTAATCATCATTATCGTCATCATCACCATCCTCCTCCTCCTCTTCAATGGCATCATCATTACAAGAGTTTTCCACCAAAGTAAATGGTGCAACTGATGTGGAGTTGCGGGCGCCTCACACTAGTGAAGCCAAAATCTCCATTTTATTTCTTCTTAAAACCAACCAACCAACGTGAGGGAGAAACCGGAGAGGAGAAGGAAGAAGAACTTACAATGACACCGAAACGGACGAAGACGAACGCACGAAGATCATGACCTGAAGATTGCCCCATCAAGCAATACCGCATTCGGAGAAATTCCCAAAGATGCAGCCCCGCTTTTTATCGGAATGCATCTATCATATGGAAGGCCGCCAAAAAGCATCGCCTTCATCCCTTACGGACTACGCAACAGCTGGGACTATACGGCAACATCCAACGGCTCCCTTCTCACCTTCGTCTTATCTTTCCTCCTCCCACTCGTACGTGAAAACGGCCCGCACACAATTTACCGTCATAATATCGCGAAAGCGCGGCCATTTATGGTCTGGCACGAATTGTGCATGTGGCTGTTGTTTTCTTTTTTTCTTCTTCTTTTTTTGTAGTGTGAAGGGTGTACAAACATGGAAGAAAGGAAAAAAGGGAGGATGAAATCTCTCCCGAAAGACGATTTCTATCCCGACTGGAGATTAGTCCCGAGAGGTCACGCACTGGGGCGTGCGACGTAAGGCCCTGCCAAGTTTTCGCCGCTTCCTATCTCCTTTATTTATTGGCGCTCAAGCTCGTTATATGTTGCGGAGGTGTGTTTTTTTGGGACGAAATTTTTCTCTTTCCTGTTTATCCTTTTTACGTGTATTCTATTATCGATAGTACCTAGGGAACATAATGCAGAGCTTGTTTTGAAGGACGCGTGTGTGTTTTATGGGGTTTTTAGGGGATTACGCGCAAAATATTTCACTTAGAAGCATTGCCTGTCAAACGCCGTCTTTGTTATGCCGTGCCGATTAATGAACTATTTCTGTTTTTTTCTTTTTTTTTTTCGTTTGATGCTTATGTCTGATTCTGACGCCTGACGTCCACTGGGATCGAAGGTCTGGCGTCGGGAAGATAGGTAGATTTTGCCTTTTTATCTGGTCTGTTCTTTTGTCTGGTATAGACGTCTTCAGTTCACTCTGACACAGAGGTCAGATTACCTGTGTTTCCGTTGTTGCAATACTGTCACGGTGTTTCACGCGCGAATCTTCTCGATGTCGTCGTCCAGGACAGCAGTAATGTGGTTATTGGAATGCCTCAGTTGTATGATTCGTTTTCTGTTATATATATTTTTCCCCCTTTGTATATATATATGTGTATTTCTTTTATGTCTATGTCACAAACCCAGGAGAGACGGATATGACACTCAGATTCAGTGTCCCTTGAAATTTCGATGTCGCGATCGAGACAGTCATATTTAACATATAAGTGATACATTATAATAATATAGCGTAAAATATGAACAAAAACATATAATCGTAATCATATATGTAACTCAGTTTAAATATTTTCATGCACCCTGGAAAGAACATGTGGGCATGTTTCAACGTCCGAAGCACGGGAATACGCATAAAAATATTGATAACGTTTCACTTCTTAGGAAACTGTCTACGGGCGAATCAGATCAACTTTCATTCACTTCTTAGCGAATGAATCAGGATATAAAGAGTAGGTTGGAATCATGAAGCGCAAAGTTAATGATGCAATTAAGCAACGGTGGAAGTATCTACAATATTTTGTGAATACTAACTTTTTTGTAAAAACGACGATAAACCAGAGACACGTAACAGAAAAAAGACAACACGACACGTAACAACACGACCTTTTTTCTGTTCCGTGTCTCTGTATCGTCGTTTTTACAATGTACCAGCTCGCCTGCACCCTTGCACTTCTACCATTCAACTTTTTTATATTTTGCCGTATTTTGTCGAGACATGTTTTAATACCAGTTCCATTTCGACAACCCATAGATCGTAAATTTTGACGCATAGACCTCCTCGATAACCCATTCAAACAAATCTGTACCTGAAATGTGATGCGTAAAGTTGCTCGCGCGTGCTTCACGGATTACGAGGAGCGAGTGAAGTCAACTCGTGTGTTCCCTTAGCCGGGCTTTGCCCGATCTTTGCAAGAATCTCGCGTCGCGGTGTACCCAATGTGCGGCCATATCGATTCTCCTCTTCAAGCGTTCATTGGAAGCTTCGGTTGAATCGGAACAGAGCATGCCGAGGCACGGATGCCAAACGTCATAAGGTAAATCAGTAGAACCTATCTCAAGTCCTCGCGCCTTTCCAAATATAGCTAGCTCGCCGACTACGGCGCCTTACAGTATACGTTTAGAGCGAGACAACAGTCGAAGATTACTGGAAGGCGACGGACACCGCTAAATTTAGCTGAAATTCCGATATAGCTATACAACCCTACCGTTAGGTCTACCAAGCTAAAGTTCGCATTATTTAAGGCTTTTTATCCGAATCGAAGTCTCGCGAATTCCAGTGACGAACAAGACTCTGCCATGAACGAACTATTCATTTCTTTATTTTTGTTGTATGTACTACATTTATTTGCATTTATTTATTTATTTTCATGTACTACACGCCCCTGTTGACAGGGTTGAAAAAAAAAAATCCGGACATTTTTAAAAAGATTCTCTCCAGTGGGCTGTTTTTGGATAAAACCCGGATTATTTTTTATATATTTGGAGAATACAGACAAGCCTAGAAATGTGACACAGAGTAAAAACAAATATGTGTTTTGCTGTTCTTCTTGATTTCGGGTGACCTCTCATAGTTTCGGTTTATGAAACGGTCTGTCCCAATAACATTGAACGAGTTTCCATTGTTTGCCGAGAGGTAGAGCCCCATGCACGCGTGGGTGAATGGTGTGGACGCTACACGCCTGGATTAGCTGTCGTACACTCTTAAAAATGAACTTCACCACATAGCACTCTCCTAGCCAACCATCACCCCGAATGACAACGTTCTCGCCCCAGATTTGTTGAAAACGGGAGGAGGAGCCTATTTTGTGCCGTGCATAATGGGCACAAAATAGACTCCTCCTCCAACAAATCACAGGCGAGAACGTTGTCATTCGAAATGATGGTTGGCTAGGAGCGTGCTATGTGGTGAAGTTCATTTCTAAGAGTGTACTTCAGTTACAATGCCTTCAGGAAGCAGAAGAAAAAGCCTCTCCCTGAATATGCAGAAGTATAGAAGAAAACGGGAAAAAAGTTAAATCTGAAAAGTTCAAAAAGTCAAGTGAAAAAGCTACAAAGTTGAAAAAAAAGTTAGAAGTTAATGTTGCGCGTACCTGGGCTTTTCTAAACAGCAAACACTACAATAAAATACAGCGGGAGTTTTCCGTGTGACGTTGAATTAAGATTGTCTTTCGCCTAGCATCTGGAAAAATATCTAGAAAAAAATCCGGATTAAATTGTGTGGATAGAATCCAAAAAATACACGGGATAAAATCCATGCGGATTAAATCCAAACAACCCTGCCTGTTGGGGCTCAAGTATAGGAGTGAGCTGCATGATCATGTACATGGGGAAATGACCGACTATAAGTCGAATATGTGTTCCACATCAAGTGGGCAAATGACCCCGAATACCCACAAGAAACGGCTCAATATTTGATGCATTTGATATCGACGAAGAGAGGTTATTCCAGCCATGCATAGTAGGTAAAAAAAAAATAATAATAATAGAAGGAGATCATTTGTGAATGAGGTTCTTTAAATATATATGGGCAAACAAATTTCTCGACGGATGCGGAATAACAAGTTCTGCATGAGTCTTTCGGTCTGACCTGTATACACCCTTAAGAATTTTATAGAAGAATAGTAGTCCTTCTGAAAACTCTATATATTAGCATGATGCCGAAATTCCTGTATGGGATGCCTATTACCGTAGTTGTTATTTATATGCCCTGTTTTGGAATATGTGTGCACAGTATCCGCACGAAATGGTCTTAATTCCGAAACTATAGAGAGGGTTCGTAATATTGTGGGCTAGATTGGTGTTTAATTGTATGGGAGTACACACACACACACATATATATAAATGGGATGATGATGATGTGGTGGTGGGTCATTCACACTGCCCCATTGCTCTTGCGGAAGCGATGAGAAAGGAACGATGACGGAAAGCTGTTCCATTAGAGTTCGTCCATTAGTCCAGTGCTGGAGAGGAACGCAGCAAAAACTCGCAGGCCTTGCATCTGATGTGAGGGGTTCAACCATGACCCGAGAATTTTCGCCAAGTCGGAATGGCGTTGGTCGACGCGTTGCAGTCTTGCAGAGCAGTTTCCATGAGGGGCGCGCTCGCGATCGTGCTGTTCGCAGACCAGGAGGACGTGATGGAGGTCACCGCGCACACCACACGTGCAACAGAGGCTGGGTGCGCCGATACAGAGGAGATGTTTGAAAGCCGGTGTCAAAGCCACATTAAGTCTCGCGCGGTCGAAGACTGTGGTGAAAATTGTTCAATACTAGAGAAGGAAACTGTTATCCTGCGGCGAGGTATTTTTAAGCAGTTCGCTAGTGTGCTTGATGACTCGTGTAGCATATCTATACTATCTTTGCATGACCCTTGGCCAGAACATTCAGCGGAGCCTTTTTAGTGCAACAATAGTGACACCTTTTGCAGTCCATTGCGCTTTTGAAGAGAGCAAAAAAAAATACAAAACAAAAAATAGGATAAATAAATAAATAATAAAACAAAGAAATAAATAAAGGAACACGCTACCGCTCGCTTACTTACTATTTGTCGTGTCGCACTTAATGAAACAATCAACGAATATTTCAGTCAGTGCTGCTCAAACACCAATTCCTTTTTCGCCTCAAGGTAATCAAGAACGCGAGGTGGCCTTCCCATACGGAGTAAGCCACATATCCCACATTGGACACGCTCCGATTTAGCACTGGGAACGAGGCTTAGACGGAAGTGAGCACAGTCTCGAACAACTGCGGGGGGGGGGGGGATACCCCCCCGGACCCCCCTTCCCCCGCGCGTGTAATATGTACTCACCTAACCTAACCTAACCTCACTAAGGAATTTGCAAGTTACAGCGCAATTTATTACTAGCGTACGCACGACTTCCGGTTAGCCTTGTTCCCAGGAGGGGGGTCCGATATGGGAATTTTGCAATATCGTTCCCATACGCGTTTCGACCTCCACAGTCATCGGACGAATCGTTTCTAATAAACACATCAATGGCTCCTCTGGATTAGGTCAGGTTGGATTGGGTTAGGTTATGGCTCCCCCCTTCCCGCCGTGCGGTGAAGGACTTCCGACGCCTGGTTCATTAGATGCACAAGCAGCGACACCGGAACTGCACCTGTCGCAATCGTGATCCCATATCTAGCTAGCGATCGTAGCGCAACAAAGGCCCCCTAGCGTATGATCGTTGAAGTAATAAACGAGGAGTATCGCGCGTCTCTCACGGTGTGGCGCTAAAGGACTGGGGAACGAAAATTCTCACGCCCGGGCGGGATATGGAGGAGGAATTCTCCTCGCATACACCGTTCCGAAAGTGTTGTATCAACTACCACCATTATGATCAGCAGTTGCCGCACCAAACGTTGTGCAGCTCAAGTGACATCGTAATTAATGGAGCAAACCACATCTTGCGTTCGAAAAACTTCTTTGATTTTGTTTCGCATTATCAATTCGATACCAATTTAGCACGGGTCATTATTGCCAATTAATATGAATCAATTCGATACGTTCACAGGTGGTAATTTCCTTTGCCAAATTCAACGAAGAGCACCGCAAAGCACCGAGATGCACTGTTGAAAGTAATGCATTGTATGATAACTTCTCTTGATTCTCAGTTCAAAACATTTCAACAAGTTATTTACCATCTATTTATAACTGCATTTTATAGTCGTTCATGAAGATTTCACCTGTTTTATGTAGACTGCGTATACGGGTTAGGTCCCATTTATAAGCAGGTCACATGTAGGTAACACGTATGAACAGTCTTTGTGAGAACTATGGTGTAGACAAAGTTACCTCATATATCACAAAGTTTATTTTGTCACATGCCGTCAAGTGTCACTACCCATAATATTCCCTCCTATTTGTGTTTATATGTGTTACTCTTGTTTTTGTTCGTCGGGTGACCATTCCTCAGACCTAGCACTTATTAATCTCCACCTCATCAAAACATAAATTTATTATTATTATTTCGTTATAGTCAGTGGCTTCCATGCATGACGTCACAGTCAGCAGCTCCTGTCTTTGTTACCGTGGAACATCCGACAGAAACCTGAGACTTGTTATTCTCGTTATGTTACACAGAGATATGTTCCTGATTGATAATTATAATTTTTGTAGCTTTGCGTGGCGAGACAGCAGTGATCTCGAGGGACGCCACAGTGGTTGGTCCGTTGATCAATCGATTAACTTAATTAATTACTTTTAGGGTCCCTTGCGATTGCGTTCAGCAGATCTCAAGACGCGACTTGTGTTTGGTTTTCAAGGTGTAAGAAAACGGTAGTGGGAACTTCGCATAACCGAAACCTGCACACGCGACACGTATGGTGGCGCCGTGCGCTCTGATTGCGGCAAACGCACGAAACACAGCCAACACAGCTGGCTATGCGACGACGGAGCCGCCTAGCGTTTAGTTAGGGACCTATCGGTTTTCAAACATCGCTCGCTCGCTCCTGCAGGCCGCTGTAACACTGGAAATGATGCGGCCGATGCGGCGGGCCTTGATTACGTCACGGCGTTTCGAAAGTACGCGGCTCGTGTTTGCCTGAATACGCCGGCAGATGGCGCTGCTTTACCAGCAGTCCTCGGAGAGCTCCTACAGCTAACGTCTTGCACAAGCCTCCCGCTTTCCCTGGGCAATGATCTCGGTTGAAAGCGTGGACTCTTGACTCGTAAAATGACCGCTTCATAGTCCACTGTGGTGTATTCCAGGTGGTTGATAACTACTCTTGTATTGTTGACTGATTAGATGAGTCACAAACTACTCATAACTGCTTGATAACTACTCATTGTCCATGTCGTTGAAGGATTTCATTATTTACTTTTCAAGGATACTTCATTAGCTGTCAGTCCTCTTAATGACGTCATAATTCATTGCAATATTCTTCTGGCGGTGCCTATAGCCCGCAAGCTACGGCAGTGACCCAACCCACGTACAATACAATACGACCATTAAGATAACGATGCCGATAGATACAAACTATTGCAGTAACAATTGAGTGTTAGCAGATGTGATGTCAGTGTCACCAGATCTTGGTGCCACCGGAAGGGTGGTAGGGTGGAAATATGTTTATTATGAAAGGGGAAAGACACGCAGACGAAGGTATAGGCTTGGCTATTCGAGAAAGAAACGGAAGAAAGAAAAGAGGCACGATGAATCAATTAGCCTATGACATTATGAAATTATAATCGTTCGAATCCCTCACTGCTCATATTACTGTTTCTAGTTCAATGCTAAGTTGATGCTAATTTCAATGCATCACCAAGAAAATTTAGCAGCGTTGGTCGTCACGATCAAATCAGATGGGCAAGGAAAGGTCCATCCTACACTCTAAGAAAAAAAGGAGTACTTTTACTCCTTTTGGGGACTAAATGCATTGCCACAAAAAATAGTCCCTTTCGGGAGTAAATGAATGTCACAGGGTGGAAACTGCATTGCACGCGCTGTTGTGAGAGACCCAGGTACATAATTGGTGTGCATGCACGAAAATACTTTGAAGCAAATCGTCAACCGTGATATATCGAGTGATATAAAATCTTGCGCCATACTAGGGCACAATTTGCGAAGAAAGATGCGCTAACTATTTCTTACTCTGTGTGGCTGGAAAATTGCTACATTGTCTGAGTTATACAGCCTTATGTCGTTCAAATTGACCAAGGGCACATATTTACCTAGACTGTCGCATTCAGGAGACCATTTGCGAAGTTTAGTGACAATTTGCAGTCCTGGGGAGTAAATGTCGGGACTAAATGTCGGGTTAGGGGACTAAAATGGGGAGTAATTGCAGACTAGGGGAGTAGACGCTGCAATTACTCCCCGTTGTGCTCCTTTTTTTCTTAGAGTGTACACCCAAAGGAAAAAAAAAGGAGAAAGTCGGGGAGCAATTACAGGTGTTAGTCCCCGTTTTAGTCCCCTGGCCCCGAAATCTTCTCCCCAGCACTGTAAATGCTCCCCAAACTTCGCATAAACTTCGTGTATCTACTCCCGAAAAGACTAACGATTCCTCAAAAGGGGCCCCAAGTCCTCAAAAAAAAAAGAATATTAATAATTTTAATTGCTCGTTTTTTTCTTAGCTTGTAGATCACACAGGCCCTGCTGGTCAGTGCGGGAGCGTGGCCTCGTATCCCTGCCAGTGAGATGAAGGCGGCTTCTGCCATGCAACGATGTTTATCAAGTACGTGACCTTTCATGAACAAATATAATGAAACTAAAGCACACTAAAAGAAGGTCCAGGCCAAGGCCAAGGTCTCGTTTATATGCAATATAGTTGCGCCACCATTACGTATGAGTCAAGTAACAAAAATGTGTCTATGTATACATTCCAGAACGTCCGACTGTTTTATCGAAAATCTATTTTTTATCGCCAAACAGCTTTTCTAGTGGATATCTCTATTGAATTTCTAGGTAAGCATTATAGTGTCACTTTTTCCTGTCTTTCCTTTCATTCTTCTTTTTTTCCTTTCGAATAGCAAGCCGGCGTTTTGCCTGGCTAACGTCCCCCCCCCCAAAAAAAAAAAAAAACAAACAAAAAAAAACGTAAGCCCTCATTGTCTGTTCAGATAGAACGAAGGTCAAACCTGCGGGAAACACTGTGGACCAGGATTATAGCGTACTCGTGAAATTACCAGCTTGCCTTTTGTTCGGCCCACACTTAAGTTCAGGCGGCTGTCTATAGCTGTAATGAGATGCGGTCAAATGAGGGCCGAGGACGACTGGGAATGATGATTAGGGCGAAGTGATGCAAAATACTAAAATGCGGTAGGGGGCTAGTGCAGGGTTGTCACCGCAAGGTGAGGCGAGAGATGAAGTTTGTGAAGATGAAAGCGCATGAGATGAAATGTAACAACACTGAAGCTTTCTAGATTTATTTAGTACAAGCTTTCTCGTGGTGGACCGTCTGACTCGTATTTTGCGCCATTTTCTATGTGAATAACAAAAATTAGCGTCTTTTTGGAACGTCTTTCGCGACAGAGGTGTATAGTTACGGCACCAGTCGGTATGTCTACGTATAAAAGCAACATACTTTCCTTACTACTTAAAGTAGCACAGAAGTCATTTTTAACACCCTGTTTTCTTCCTATGAAACTGTTAAGTAGGCCAGTAAGATGCACCGCGAGAAGTAATTCACACCACAGAGTCATAATTATCGCAGATATTGAATTGAAAGTACGCCGCAAAAAGCCACTGGGCGCGACGGTTGTCTGCCTGCGATCCAGCCTGTGATATGCCTGTGATCTGTCTGCGACATCGCGCTGACGCTGCAGGGGCCACGTCCTCTGATTTGTTCAGAGAAATGTTGTCTGCTACTTAGCTGTCGTCTGCTACTTAGCTGTCGTCTGCTACTTAGCTGTCGTCTGCTACTCGGTTGTTTGTGGCTCTGAAAAAGAGCAATGCCTCTGGCTCGGTCATGATTCGGACGCTCCTTTTATCCCCAATTGTCAAGGGAACTGGCAAAACTGGTTTACGGCGGCAAAGGGACAGGGCGCTGTCCCCCACTGACCAGCGAACCAGAACGCGTGGACCTTGTAACGTCATCTGTGACGTGGCATCATGCTTCTCCTCTTCGTTATACCCGGAGTTGCGAGTTAAGGGTGAAGGCGCGGAGATATGTTTATGTGAGTTTTTTTTTTTCTGGGACACAAATTTCACGCATCAAAACCCTTCGTGCTATTCGGTAAATTGACAAACACACTTCCATCAGACGTCTTAACCTGAATTTCTTTTTTTTTTTTTTTTATGGCCCTTTGTAGTTTGTGCTCCTTTAAGATAAATTTATCTGCAATAAGCAAAATTCGTTCAAGTGAACGTACAAACCGTGTAGAAATCTGCCTTTACCAGCCGGATATATACTACGGATATATACTTCATATATGAAAAGAGAGCCGGGCCCCCGCTGCATGAGCTTCAGGGGCGGGCGCCTCTTTGATACTACCTTCCAACTCGCCGGAAAGTCGCAGGACAGTCAGAGGACTTGAGAGACCGGCAGAGGACAGTGCGTAGAAATGTCCACGCTAGTCCCATTTTATGCATCGCACTGCCATTAGCGTACGAAACTAACTTAGCCAGTTTAGTCTCCTGGCGTATAGCCTGGTTGATTGGTTGATTAGCTGACAGTGTTTTATGACCGAGCAGTAGTACGCAGGCGACATGTTTCTGGAGGGTATCGTGAGTCTTAGGCCCACTTCATAGGGAACTGTGTCGACGTTTGCCTTACAACGTGGACTGACAGTACAGTCAATGTCATCGGCCGCCATATTGTTTGCTAACGTTACACGAGACACTAGAAAATCGCCGTCCAATCGCCGTCGAATAGCCGAGCACCCGGGGACCACAATCTTTGTGTTTGCATCAGCGGTGGAGATAATCTACGTCAATCTTTCTTATTTCCTTCGCAAACGTCGTCAAAATATGGCGGACACCCGTCTATGAAGCGACAGGTGAGTCACCGGCAATTATAGAATCACATAGCACTTCTATTGCGCGTTGTCGTATGGGTGTTACCTCCCCTTTTACGACACCGTCACGTGGGCTTCGTCGCGTCACCCCATTGGACGATCTCCTGAGCCGGGCCCACCTATCTCAACTTTGCAACATCCCCTTCTTGTTGTTTTTTTCTTTTTTGCTTGATTTCTGAATTAAATTAAAGCGGATACCCACCAACCCAGCCATTTTTTTTTTCTTCTCGTTTCTTAGATCCCTTTTACGTTAGCTTCTGTCACTGTGTCTCCTTTCTTCGTTTAATTTATTATTGTCCTCCTTATTCACTTCCCGCGTGAGACTCTATTGTCCTACTTAAAGAAAAAGCCGAGAAACCTTCAATTAGGCGAAGGAAAACCTATTAATTGACGTTCAAGTGCCCCTAAAGCAGCCAACCAGCACTCGAATAGCCTGACTCGGGGCATTGCGTGCTTAACTTTCCGTTCTCGGAGGAAACGAGGAAAATAGTTGCCGAAAAATCCGTCGGATAGCGAAAATTAAGACAGATTAAATTCCTGCATCGATACATTACAACGGCGCACCTTTCCAACCCCGTACATTTCGCGCCGGAATCGCATTTAGCGGTTCAAGCATGCGAGGCTGTGCGAAAAGTTCTCCTTAATTCGTAGCTCTTAATTCGCTTAATTCTTTCAGTATCTCCTGCAGCAGACGCCGAGCCGAGATATTTTTCTCTTTAGTCTATAACTCTTCTTTCTTTTTTAAAAAAATTATCCCATTTTTTTTCCTTATTTTTTTGGATATCTTCCATCTCGGTAATTACCGAGAATAAGTAATGTTAATTCTCATTTCTTCTTCGTCACTATCCATTAGTCTGCCTTTCGACCAGATTTAAAAGAAAAGGGTGGGGGAGAGGGAAAAAAGAAAGATCCATTTGGATCTGTCGGCAATGGTATATATCGGGAACCTAAAATGAGAGCACGATATGTGGGGGTAAAGGAAAAAAAAAAAAGGAAAAGAAAATGGCGGAGAAGCATCTTCGGATCTCGGTTCACTGTCTAATTAGAGGTAAAAGGGGATGTGAGCTGTATGCGTATTGATGGTGACGAATGCTGGCTTGCTGGCCAATGAGAAAGCCGCTTTGGTGCGGAGCGGGAGGGTGGTTGATTGGAAATTTGCGAAACGCTCGCCGGTACTCAGAGAACTTGAAGTATATACGTTTCGAATAAACCTCTTATAGACCGCTATATATACGTCCGTTCACAATGCGTGATTACCCGCTGCGCCTGTTTACTTTTCTTAAAAAGAAATCTGAGGATTGATTTTCTTATACGAGGTTGGGTACGGACGAGAAAACTGGCAAGGTACATTTCCCTTAATTTTGCTCGTATATGCGTCGAACATGTTGGTTTGCGTAGGATGAGGTCGTCAGCTGCAGTTGCATCAGTCAATACACTGATTGAGGTCTTCTTCTTCTCGACACTTAAAAAGAAGAAGGTCTGCGGCGACGAAGATTAGGATTGCTTCTCAGTGTGTTTTTAATGACGCCTGTAAAAGAAAAAACAAAACAAAAAAGAATAAGCGAGAACATTGCGTGTTCTAATTGCAAACTTCAGTTCAGACGGGATATTACATTTTTTTTTTTTTTGCCCTTTCACGTTTTGATAGAGGAGAACAATTCTGCAGGTACGAGAAGCACAAGTCATTGGTTTTCAACAACAGCCTGGTACGGTGATGATATTGCTGATGAAGCTTCTCATGAACATGTCTTGAAATTTGATACGTCGGAAGTCTATCCCACACAATTGAAGACTATAGACCTCATACGACCTCTGTGAATATCCGAGGATACGTCCCAGAAGGCATGCAGAAACCCAGTCGTCTGCTTACACGTTTAAACGTATCTAAGGAGAATATCTAGGAAGGGGTCGTCTGACCAGCAGCATATGGTCTACACACCCTCACAGACTATCACATATGCCTATGTCACACCCGTTTTTGCTCTGTCTTCAAAGTCGAAGGCTGCCAGGTCTTCGTGAACGAAGTGGTGTTTGTAATTATATTATACGCAATTATATGACACAGCAATTCACAGACTTCTGCTACTCGAGTGATCAGTGGGTTCAAATAGGTTTCTTCGTTTAGTATGAATACATGCAGGTGCCGAGGGTATAGTATTCGCTTACTTCGGTAACTAGGTCCCAATAATAATAAGAATAATAATTGGGAGTATACACGTAATGTGAGTCTGCCCACACTTGTGTGACTACATGCTGCACGTGAAGCAGGATAGAACTGTGGTCAATTTCGATCCCCGGGGGTTCTTAAAGGGGCTATCGCATCCGGGAACGTATATGTATGAGACCAATAAAGTAATGTTCGCCACCACTTCACAGTCAACTTGGCCAAGTTTCGCACTACCTCTGCAGCTAACACCATGATGACGTAAGCCATGCACACGCAGCGCAGGCGAGTGTCTCCGACCCCGAGGTCGTCTGCTTGGCGTTCGTACCGCAATTTATACTAAAAGAAAAGTCCTCGGTAAATATACGCCGACTTTCGCTTACCAGTGTGAGTCCTGACGTGACCATGTTACGTGGAAGACGGTGTTACGCCCTTGACTGTACGAACACGTGCGACGCTGACCAGAAACAACATTCCGCAAGCCGATCACAGAGCGGACGCCGTCCCCTAGTATTCCGGCTCGCCCGCTCGCCTGTCGCCAAGGCTACGAAGGTTCCTCCAGCCGCTCCCGGATTGGTCTCGTCCGCTCCAAAGGGCGCTCACTGATTGGCCTTGTCCGGGTGACGTTTCCAGAGAGGGAATCCCGGAACACGCTCAATATGCGTCGTCTGCTCTTGCCATGTGTTACATCAAACTGGACAGGAACAACGGCACCAATTCGGATTTTCGGCGTTATTATCAGTGATGAACGCGGAGTCGAACGGCTTTTGTTTTAGGAATAGCAAGCCGACCGTCGGTCAGGCTGACCTTTCCGAAATAAACGTAAGTTGCCCCCCCCCCCCCCAAACGGCACTATAGTTTCAGAATCGACCCGGACGGGTGCGATAATCCATTTAACGCCCGCCGGAAGCCTTCCACCCGCGGTGCTGGTAGCAATAGGCTGCGTTCCAGAACAAACTCCAGAGTAGAGTAGAGTAGGGTCACGTGACAGTGTTGTACCACGTGACCATGGGAGTAGGGGGAACCCTCACGTATATAGGTCCCGGAACGGGCGTCAGTGCGATTCTCAACATGGCGACAGCACACGACAGTGACATTTGGGCACCGGGACATCAGAACCGCTGGCCGCCGCTTCGCGTTAGTGTGACGGTGTTGACTTTGGTATGGGGCCATCTGTGTGTGTTCGTAAAGCATTCACGCCATGAATTAGGGCTACCGCGCATGAATTTACCGCGCATTCCGAGAAACGGTAGCGCTGTTCTGGTCCGCAGTTGGCTCTAACACGCCTTCGATCTTCATTTGCAGCGAGCTGATGTGTGTTGTTCTATATGGTTCCGTGCATGGTGCTTCGTAGAAATCGTCAGGTCGGAAGATCCGCACTGGAATTTCCGGACGTCCTCCATGATGCAGCCGAGACAAGCTGCAGTAAATACAGACGACCATAGATTTCGATGCATGCAGACGACGACAGCTTTGACGTCACTACTCTTAGCTACCCCCGTCTGATAGGGAGTAGAGGGAGTCGCTCTCGGGTAGCTATACTCCTGAGTAGGCGATCCGCTTTTAGAATGGGGGTCGTGACGTCATTTAGTAGGTTTTGGGACGCGGAGAGTAGCTACTCCCTACTCTCGGGTCGACACGAGTAAGTTCTGGAACGCAGCCATATACCACTCCCACACTGCTACCCTCATCTTCCGGGACCTTCACTCACTTCTCAGCAGCTGATCAACTTCCCATCGCCTTAGATGATGCATAAGTGTCTGGCGGAGGGCAACCACAGGCGCGGACAGTCAACGAGTACGTACAAGGACTGTTCTCGAGCAGACTTTTGGCGACGTCACGACAGGGTCCGCACGATGCGTCCAATGCTTTGTTTCACACTTTCACGCTGTCTTCATGAGGTCACCACTCGCGTACCACCTTCCCGTTCTTCAACAGGCTGGGATCCAATCCAATCCAAGTCGTGCTTTCCCTCCAGGCTTCACATGTGTGAAGTATCTTCTGTGCTATATCATCGGGTCGCTTCCCATTTCGTAAGGAAAACATATCTTGTACCCATCCTACTGCAGCATGTGAGTTGGTACCGCTCCTAACATGTTAGGGCCACCGTATATGTATCATGGCAGCTCAGTTGCTGAGATGTCTCTCAGTTTCACCGTCTTAGTTTCTGGGTATTATGAGGGTTCTATATGATAAATTCCCCAAGCTCTATCACTTCGACAGCCCCTTCTTTGACTCGTAGATGATGGAAACAACCAAACTTGACGTTTGAAATCAGCCTGTACCAACATAAATGCTTCGAGTCAATAAAACTGTGTTTTTGCTCATCAGTTGATCATTGCTGTGTACTCGAACATGGCAAGACGAATGCCAGATGGAGCACCAGATGAAACAGCTATACAGCTCGTGCTAAATACTGCATTATAGAGAACAAGGAGGCCCGTACTGTGTCGGCGAAATATAAAGTTGAAATGAGAGGTAAGGCAAGGATTGCGAAGGGAAATGACGGACCGGAAGTGAGGGGAGGAAAGCAGCATTTAAAACTTCGGACCTAAGACTCTTACTTGACTTTTATGTAAGCCAGTTCAGGACAGGTTTTCGTCGACCAGACTATGCGTTTTTTTTTTATGTCCGCTGTTCAGCCTGCCCGCACTATCGGTTCCCTTCGTGGGCTTTCACTATCGACTATGAAGGTTGTCTGACGGAACTATAACAAAGAGTTAGGTTAGTCAACCAGATAAAAACCAAGTACGCGACATTTTAGTTTCCTTATGCTTCTATGACAAACATAAACTTCCTACCGATAAAAACATAAAGGTGTTGCGACGTTTGGTCCCAAATTATGCCGAATATATGTGAAAGACAATTCTTTGGATCGATGTGGAACCTTGTGAACCTGTGGAACCAATTGGAATTTCAAGTCTTGGAGCAAAGGGGTTGATAGACGCGCGCGCGTAGAAAATCGACGCCGCAAAAACCGAAACTCGTCTGCCCGTGACGTCACTACAGGCTCTTCCGCCAATGAAGCAGCGAGAATGAGGTCACGTGCTCACGAGTACCAATAGGAGATGGCCGCGGCTTTTGCTCATCTGTCCTCAGAGCTTGACACGTAACGTAGGTGTGTTCGAGGGTTTATATTTCGCAAAGTACGGCGGATAGAAAAAAATAACTATTTCTTCTTCCATACTATAGCGTGCGCGCATGATGTAATTAACCACATCATCACACAATTCCTGTCTATGTCACAACCCCCTTAATGGTAGTACATGTTCTTCTTGACATCTGTTTCTCCCGTTAATCTCTGAATCAATGTTAAGCATGTTTCTTTTTTCTTCTAGAGTCACTACTTTCATCTTCCATCGCTTATCATTTCCCCCCTCAAACACATCAATACAATCAACAGAACAACGCCTTCTCTTTTCGACCACAACAACTTTTCCACGTCACCCTCCGTATAAAGCACGCACTGACGCCTCTTCGTGCTGTGCTTCACAAACTTGGCTATTTGTACGATGTCTATCCGCATCGCGTTGAGGGACAAAAGGGCTAAAAGCACTCTCGAGCCACTTCCGATGGACTCTGTCAGGAAAACAAACCGCGCCAGGCAAGAATACCTTTGTGAAGCAGACGACAGGGGCAGGTATGCCTGCGGGTACCTGCAGCACCACAGAAGGCCGCCATTGTGTGCAGGTATAACAAACCCAATCGAATGCCACGCTGCCTAGGATACAGTAAATAAGAAGAGAGATAAACACTGCACGGAACGTACATCGTCTTTGAGGTCAGGCATGGCCTTCTTACAGATGTAGTCTGTGGACGCGAAAGCTGCTGTTTCTGCATTGTTGAGTTTCTCTCTGATCCTTCTCTGTGAAGAGCTGTCTGGTTGTTGGGCTCGTATCCTTCTTTTTTTTTTCCCTTTTGTGTGCTTATTTAAAAAAATCTGTGTCGATTTAGAGGTAAATGCGAGAGGAATACGTTAGCATTAAACGTGTTTTCCATTACATACTGGACTTCCGGGTACCTACTTCCGGTCTAAATCCAACTTCCGGTTGTCCATTTCCCGTCTGTACTTGACTTCCGGTTCTCCACTTCAGGTCTAACCTGACTTCCGGTTGTCCGCCTCCGGTCTATACTTCCGGTTCGACACTTCAAATTACCATATGTAAGTCCATTTAATTAGCCTCAATTACTTTCAATTACCCTATAATTACCGAAGGTAACCGTAGTATACCTGAGTTAATCTTGAATTTCATTTAATTCCCTGTAATTACGTTTACTTGCATTAATTACTCTCAATTCGCCTTTAATTGACGTTAATTACCTTCAATTACATTTAATTAGCTTCGGTAATCTTTAATTTCATTTCATCTTTCTCTTAATTACATATATCATTACCTTTATATTCATTACCTTTAAAGCTCAACTTTCTTGCTTTAATTTCCTTTAATTCCCTCAAATTACTTTCAATTAATCTTACCTCTTACTGTTAATTACCTTCGGCTACTTCAATTTCAAATCATTTACCTCCATTTACATTTACCCTCTTATATCCCCTTTACATGTCCACTTATACCTCTGCCTCACCATCTCACACACGGACACACACACACACACACACACATACATACAGCTTTTTCCATTTTGACACTCCTAATGCTAACGAACCACCACTGTGAAACACCCCATCTCATCGTAATCATTTATTCTTGTTGTTGCTAACGCATTAAAAACAACGTGTATTGCCAGGCATTACAGGTGTTCATTTGAAGCCTGTGAACAATATCAATTAAGTAGCACGTGATTAAGTGAAACGCCGGGTAGCAATGTATCATATCTATGAGTGTGTTTGCATGTTCTCGAACTTAGTTCTGATATATAAATTAGAGCGACTAATACCTAGTTCGTTTGAATCTATACACGTTCGTTTGAACACGTATCTTATAGTGTTGCCTGTTTGCGACGCTTCTGTATCAATGGGAGGTTGGCTTTATGTAACAGTTCAGACATTGAGGTTAATCTAGAATACATTTTTTTGTAGATTCGATTGTGCAGTGACAATACACAGCACAGCGAAAAATGTTGTTACGTGGTGGCTTCTGCAGACTATATTTGATGAAGGAAACAGGGTTTCGTGCCATGTTACATGTCACTTCCTTTCTCCTATAAAACAGTTCTTCCAGGGTCATAGAAGCTGCCGCTCTGTCGAGTGACAGGACTGGACATCATGAGCATACGTAACACTAACCCCCTTGCGATATGATATATATATATAAGATGTGATGACCTCTTGCATATTATACGTGCAGTCGGAAGACAGCGTAAACACATCGACACAACGACGAAAGATAAGGATAACGCGTATATGCAATCCATAAGGCGCTCATATTCCAGTAAGTGTCCGGTACAGCAGCTAACCAACGCTCGCAATCTGGCATTACTGCACTCGAGGGCATATCTGTCACACCTTCTGACTTTTTAGATTGATTCGGAATGGCCTTCTGGTGTGAGGAGAGCAGAAACAGCTCATTGTTGCCTGACAGTTCTCATTGTTGTTTGGTAGCTTGTTTTGGCGGGGAATCCAGAAGGTCGGCCCGCATTTCATGCGCAGTCAAAGTGACGATGTCAGTGGCTCCCTCTGGGTGAGCTTGACGGCTGTGTTGGTTGATCGAAAAATAGGTCGCCGCTTCCTTGGGAGTTCAATACCACGCTCTTGAGTGCGCCTTGTGTATTCAACGTAGGCTTCTCTCTAAACACCACTTCGCTTATTGCGGGAATTAGCGGTGCATGCACCGTTGTGTGCGTGCAGATTGAGAGGTGAAGGTCACGCAGAAAAGCTTCAACAGTAAAGGTTGGCGAAGTGTTTATTAGTTTAGTTGTATGCTATGCTAGCACCTACGAATATGTAGTAAACGCTTAAACCATTCTTCCGGGAGGGCATCCTTTGTGTGTTCGTTTCTTGTTTCTCTTTTCTTTACTTGCTCATTTTACGTATAGTCTACGGGAAACATTTCCGAAGACCCAGCCCCACAGCGGAGTCGCCTCTGTTACGTCACGGACTCTATCGACCACATCCGTTTACTTGTCGACACTGATCGCCATCGCACACTCTAAGAAAAAAAGGAGTAGAACGGGGAGTAATTGCAGCTTCTACTCCCCTAGTCTGCAATTACTCCCCATTTTAGTCCTCTAACCCAACATTTAGTCCCGACATTTACTCCCCAGGACTGAAAATTGTCACTAAACTTTGCGAATGGTCTCCCGAATGCGACAGGCTACGTAAATATGTGCCCTTGGTCAATTTGAACGACATAAGGCTGTATAACTCAGACAACGTAGAAATTTGCCAACCACACAGAGTAAGAAACAGTTAGCGCATCTTTCTTCGCAAATTGTGCCCTAGTATGGCGCAAGATTTTATATCACTCGATATATCACGGTTGACGGTTTGCCTCAAAGTATTTTCATGCATGTGCACCAATTATGTACCTGGTACTCTTACAACAGCGCGTGAAATGCGGTCTTCACTCTGTGACATTCATTTACTCCCGTGCATTTACTCCCGAAAGGGACTATTTTTTGTGGCAATGCAATTACTCCTTTTTTTCTTAGAGTGCACATGCGAGCACCCGAAGGGCACGAGGCCAATCTCTCCGCCAAATGTTCCGATGTTTGCGCGACGTTGGCATTGCTAACAGTCCCGCTCAGTGCGAACAATGTGTGAACGGCATGCACTTCCTAGATCGCATTAGGAGCTACGGGTGTCACACACATGCCGCAGCGTCACACCAGTATACACGGAGCAACAGCATGGGCTTCGAGTCTAAACCACGTATTGCGCACTGAGTTGAGTTTCATTTGCGTTGAGTTAAGAAAAGAAGTAAGCAATGGAGGAATAGGCACTCATCACGAAAGCTGGCTACTCCATATCACTTTGGGGGGAAACAAGGAAGGCTAACTACACTATATACAGTGAGTGACAAATACACTCAGTCAGTCACTCAATGCGCACTGAAGTCTTCAATTTCCGGTTGCGGTTTTAATACAAGACATTCCAGAGGCATACAATTCTGGGCCAAATTTCTTTTGAGGCACAACCTGCCTGGTATCTGTTTGACAGAACATTGACAGAAAAAGTAGGGCCGGTTGGTAGAACTCCATTTCTTAGCGACGAAAAATAGGGACACTCGGCGGAAATGCGACCTCGTCTTTCCTATTCTGTTCTAACCGAGTGTCCCTATTTTTCGTCGCTAAGGAATGGTATCTGTTTGTTTGTTTGTTTATTATGAGTCGTGGGAGAGGCATCCTACGTATCCCACGGTCTGACTTGGAACATCAGATTAGGCACGACCGTCAAAGTATGGCAGACATCGTAGCTGACAAAGTGTTATGGCGAAGGAAGTGCTCGCTCGACCTTCCGTTCAGCGCAAAATCAAAACCACACTGTCAGAAACGCCAATAGGCCCTGTTTCCCTTCCATCAAAACTTCTACAGAAATAAGCAAAAAAAAAAAAAAAAGGCGCAACAAACCACGAAAAAGTCCACTATGATCTAACCTTCAAAAACCACCGACCCTGCAACCTTAGTACGCGCATTTTCTTCCGCATCTGGCGCTTCCCCGCACATTTTTTTTTCTTTATAAAGAGAAAGAGCACAACGTACACCATAGAGTTTACCCCCTCTCCACACCCCTAGGCCTTAACTCAGCACCGCTAAACAACAACAAGCAAGCAAGCAACCGTCTTCCCAGCACCAGTCTGATCCACCTTCATAAATATATCCCTTATGCGCTGCCTTCTACCTATATCGCCGAAAAGCAGCAAAATATAAACAAGAAGTAAGCCTGTAAATAATGTCTCCCCTGACGCACCCTCCTACTTACACCCCCGTACGTTAACTGCGATTCTAAACCCCCCCCCCCCCCCCCTCTTTATCATGCTTCTGAGGCCGGAAGATGCAGAGACCACAATAACGTCAGGGGTCTTTCCGGGATCGACCTCTGGCTGGCACAAAGACGCCGTCTTGTGACCCCCAGACGACGAACGATGAGTGAATGTGCGGTGGCCTTGCGTCATGTGATAGACGCCGTCATCTCCCATGTGTGTCCAGGGAGAAGAAGAAGAAGGTCCGTGCATCTGTGTTTGTTTGTGGGGGACACATCTGGTGTGATGGGGGAGGGGAAGGCATAAGATGAGGAGGGGGGGGGAGGGGGTCATATCGTGGAAGGTCGAGACCGTTGACGGTATGCTGCGTGTGAAAGGTCTGCGTCAGGTTTTCAC
The DNA here is from genome assembly GCF_037126465.1 of Ornithodoros turicata. Classification (NCBI taxonomy): domain Eukaryota; kingdom Metazoa; phylum Arthropoda; class Arachnida; order Ixodida; family Argasidae; genus Ornithodoros; species Ornithodoros turicata. Next base: position 6,855,397 of record NC_088206.1, on the reverse strand, counting down.
TGTCGCCGCACGAGTGTGTGTGTTTCAGATGGCTCGGAACTAGTAGAAAGTGATAGTTATAGGGTATATAGTAAAGAAATAGTACCGGAACTCCAGGCAGCAGTTGCCGCTGTTTTATTTCCTGTTCCAGTGTTACACATATGCCTACACTCTTAAAAATGAACTTCACCGCATAGCACGCTCCTAGCCAACCATCATCTCGAATGATAACGTTCTTTCACCTGATTTGCTGAAAACGGGAGGCGTACGCCATTTATGTGACGATTATGAATCGCATAAGTGTCACAAAAAAAGGTGTACACCTGCCGTTTTGAACGAATCAGGGCACACAACGATATCATTCGAGATAATGGTTGGATAGGAGCGTGCTATGCGGTGAAGTTCATTTTTAAGAGTGTAGTTCCCTAGTCTAAGGGGTTTCTGATGAGGGAAACCTGTTGCTTACAGAAGTTCAAAACGACGGTGCAGCTTTTCAAACGGTCAGACGGTCAGAAGATTTCAAATGGGCATATCAGCATCCCATAGTATTCAGTTTCGATGCTTTGCACGTATTGGCTGGTTGAGCACATAATAATATTGACGTAAAATTTCATGTTATAGACGAGGGCTTGAAGGCATGGAGCATATTTTGCGGCTGCTTTAAGAATGAATGCTTTGTTTGTGTCATACTGGATCGTGATATTGATGATAACATGCTGCGAGTCGGTCGTCGTACTACGCAGCAAGGACAGGAAGGTGTAATTGTACGCTTGTGGCATTTCATGTGCAGTATGGAATATACAGTATTACGGGTTCCGTTCTTGAAATTGCGGCCTTGCTTTATATGGTCATTCATGCAAGATCTTATGTCTACTGAACTGAATTCGGATACGGGGATCCCTTGCGAGTGCTGATGAGATAGTGCATGCCGCACAAAAATATCATTTGTGAAGAAACGGAGCAGTGATGACGTAGGACGGCCCGGGAAGGGCCTCCTTCTCTGCCATTGAAAGACCAACCACTAATGCGAGAGTCGAGCACACATTCGACAGCGGAACTGCAATTTTACTTTACACACGGAATGTCGACCCCCATTCACGCTATATGCGTACTAGGCTGTAAATTAAATAAAGCGACTACAGAAGTACCTGTCCGCGTACTGAAAACTATACCTGTACGTACCTGTCCACATACGTGGCCACTGAAAAGCTCATGTGTGCACTAAAAGAACTGGGGAGCCTACATAGATGGGTAGAAATCCAGCGAACCGGTAGTGATGTAGGAAGGGAGTTGCCTCAGGACAGAAGCCGCCGATATTTCGAACAGAGACTGTTCTTCTTCTACAGCAATTCCACAGTCCGTGTCCGTTTTTTATTTCGTGTCGCGTCCGTACGTTTGTTTTGTGGGACCCTGAGGGTAGTAGGGTAGGGGGTTAACGTGATGATGGTGGGGGGGGGGGGTGGAGGGAGCGGTATACCTTGCGAATGAAACCGCTCTTTTATAATAATGGCGTGAAGAACAAGACAGGTATCTCGTGCTTGATGACGCTGCGCCAACTCAGCACTCACTTTATTTTCATCCGACTATACCACCAAACGGAAACAGTACTGGGGCGTGCACCACGCTAAATGTAAGCTTAAAGGAGCTATGAACTGTACCAAGCGAGCCCGCCGACTGTGTCAGCTCCAAACGGCGATTTCAACGTGTTGTCTGTGACACCTTTTGTATAGGCGAATTTGATAGATGCGTATCTTCAGCAGATAGCATGCTCCTAGCCAACCATCTGCCCGAATGACAACGTTCTCGTCCATGATTTGTTGATAACGAGAGGCAAAGCCTATTATGTATCTATTCTGCGCGGCTACAAAATGGGCTACGGCTCCCGTTTTCAACAAATCAGAGACGAAAACGTTGTCATTCGGGATGATGGTTGGCTAGGAGCGTGCCATGTAGTGAAGTTCATCTTGAAGTCGGCACAGTTCCCTTAGAAGTTGGCCCAGGACGCACATTCCCCCAGGGCGTCGGTCGTGACGTTGCTCACATACGTGAGGCCGACAACGGCAAGCCCTATCACCATCACCACCACCACCACCATCATCTTGAAGTCGGCCCAGGACGCACATTTTTCCCCAGGACGTCAGTCGTGACGTTGTCCACATACGTGAGGCCGACAACGGCAAGCCCTTTCATCATCACCACCACCACCATCATCTTGAAGAGGGTAAAGCAGAACGTTATGTGTACATCCGCGTTGGCGTCTGATTGGGTGCTACAATTCTTCAGATGACGTAACGATGGATAGAGGTATCTGGACGGCGGTGCGTGTACTTGCCCGAATACGAAAAAGAGTGCATTTTTGTATTAACGCTGCACAAGTTATGAAGGAGAAGAATTGAACAATAGATTCTAAATAGAATTACGAAGCGTAGAAGAACAATATTACGTCTATTAAACTTGTAACTAAATACATGCAGATGGGAGTTCTTACCTCCTTTAAAATTCGACAGCAGCAGAGTTCACCATATAGTGAAAACATTCTAATGCCAGTTCTGGTGGCTGTTTTAACTTCATAATCCCCTAGATTCTTTCGAGCATCCATCGTGTCGGCTATCGTACTTGTAAGCGTAATATATTCACCCAAAGACAAGCACCGTTCACTTTCTACCGCGCACGACGCAGTAAAATGGGGAAAAAAAAGGAAGGGCAGAATCCGACCCATTTCTCGTGCATCGAGTTCAAGTTCACGACGTTTCGGCTGCTACGCATACGCATGCATGGCCCGAGTCCGTTATGAATTTCCATACGAAGAGCGGGGTTGCCGCAGCTGTTAAAAAAAGAAACGAGCAGAAATAACGCACTTTTCCCTTTTTTTCCCCCGAGACGAAGAAAAATGGCTGAACACTTTCACACGCACTTTGTATGTACAAGTATATCGGGCAGGTATCCCTATACCCGTTTTTCCCCATTTGTGAAAGGTTTCACCTTCGTTTCCCTGCGTTCCCGCAGGGCAAAAATCTTTTCTTTGCGGTTTTGTGTGCGGGGAGCGGAGGGAAAGGAGAAAGAAGAAGGGTGACCGAGCGCATTTCTTTTTTAGTTATTTATTTGTTTACTTTTGTAGTTTCATGCAGTTTTGTTTAGAAATCCGGCATCTCCCTTCCCGTTTTTTTTCCTTTTATTTATTTATTTTTTGTTACGTTTCTTGACGACAACAAGTGATGTGTTTGAGGGTTCTCTCAGAGGTTAGCGGGTGGTTTCGGTGGGCCAGAGATGGTTCTTCGTCTTTAAGAGTGATATCAAGGAGAAGGGGGAGGAAAAAAAAAGAAAACGAAGGGTAATCTTATTGATGGCTGTCGGGCGTTATTGTTATCGAAAGAGAATGCTCGCGAAAGAGATAAATAAGTCGCATCCTGTGGAACTCCCTATAGAAGCTCACTTCCTTCTTTTTTTAAACGCTGAAGGCTGAACGGATGCAAGCCTGCTGAAAAGAAAGAGATGAGCTCTGCTGGAGAAATCTTGAAATATGAGACAGATAGATGCTGACCGTTGTTCGGCACAGGGGAGGTGTCGTGGCTTTTTCTTCTGTGTGCGCTGTGTGTTCGCGTGCGAAAGCGAATCAATACAAATTCCTATTCACACTGGACCTGTTTCGATTGAAGTATTAACGTTAATAAGAGTATCATATTAATTACTGTGTTAATGAATCAATGTAACACCATAATTGACCCAATTGATGGACTTTTAATTGCAACATTGGGAGGGATGTAATGACGCGTCTTGCTTTGCTGCTCTCAATGCGAGTCGCGTCGGCGTGGTGTTCGTGCTGCGCTGTACCAGCTGGACTCTCGTCCGTTTGTGGGCTGGTGGGGGACTGGTCGGTTGGACTGGGGCAGTGAGCGACTCAGCCCTGGTGGGGTTTCTTGCAGACATCGCGACGCTTTCCAGGTACTGGTGGCGGTCTTTCCCGTCTTCACACACACTCTTTGAGGTAGTCCCGCAGACGAAGGTCCTCTGATTTAGCTCCTGGCTCATACGCACCCCTAGTGACGGTGGTGGTGGTGGTGGTGAAAGGGCTTGCCGTTGTCGGCCTCACGTATGTGGGCAACGTCACGACTGACGCCCTGGGGAAATGTGCGTCCTGGGCCGACTTCTAAGGGAACTGTGCCGTCTAAGGGAACGTGCCTGAAAGCGTCTGAGGAAAACCCAGGAAAAGCCCCAGACAGCACAGCCGGCACCGGGATTCGAACCCGGGTACCTCCCAGTCTCGACGTGACATGGCCAGCACGCTAACCACTGAGCCACGGGAGCTGGTCCCTAGTGACGGATGTGCTAATGGCCTACGACGATGTGTGCGAATCAGAGCACAGGCTGGTTCTCCAGTGCGGTCCAGCCCATTGTGGTGTCGTGGGGAATGAACAGGCCGACAGCGCCGCAGAAGCCGCTCTCTCCTCTCGGAGACGGACGAGTATTGTTGTACGAGTATTGACGGACTGTTGAGAGGAGACCGCCGTTCCATCTTGTAACACCCCTGGCTTTCCACCAATGGGCAACAGAGATTATCCCCCCGTCTATGCTGCGAAGAGTTAATCCAACGCTAGCTTTCCGCATGCCACGAGACACCTCTCGCCCAGATGATGCACTAACCCCTCGAATGCGACTCGATGTGGCTTTCACAGCTCAGCGGCGTTTCCGCTTAGTGCAAGTGGACTCTCCCGGATGTTGTCACTGCAATGCCGTCGAAGATCTAGACCACACCATTCTACTTCATTGCCCACACTACCAGCCTTTCCGAACCGCACTCTCCGGGTCTCCTAACCCAGGTCCCCCAAGGTCGCCATTTTCCCATGTATTTGTTCCTATCCCGATGCGTGCAATGCCGAAGGCCGCCCTTAGATACCCCATTGTTACCAGACGTTGGCTTGCGTTCGATTGTAGCGCGCTAAAGATCCAGTTGAAGCACAATCCAAGCCAGGTCAAGTCACCGAAGGAGAAATGGACGACTGCGCCTGGTACGACAGGTACGCTATGTGATGCACGCAGCCGTGCACTAGATCCTTCCGATCGCTCAACACGTTTAAAAACGGGACCAAAAAGTGAAACACGACAGAGAAAGTTGTTATACGCGTTTTATTTGGACATATAAAGACTAGATTCATTCGCAGAAACAACAAAAACATTTTGCCGCTAAACTTAGCGCGCTGAAGTGATCCGGAACGGCAACAGTGGGGTATCTAGTGGCGGCCTTCTTGGTTGCACGCTTTTCCGAGGTGAGTGTGGGGGACCTTCCTAACCAGTTGGACTCTCGTCCCCTCTCTCTATAAAGATTGCTTGGCCCATGGCCAAATCCAGTCTACCAACGCTATGCCCTCAAAGCTCTCTTCACCTTTTTGAAAAGGCTTCGATCCTTATTGTGAAGGGGCTCATTATTTCATCCCTCACGTCATCACCGCAATGGGATGTCGCTCCTGGCGATGAAATTTCCCATTCATCATCTCGAAGTAAAGTTGTTGTTGTTGTTGTTGTACTGTCTGGATCCATCAATCGAATGATGACATTTGAAGAAAAGGCACCACCAGTGGGATTCTCATTGAGTATGCAACTATAGGCGTTGTGAGACTTATGTTGTGTTTGTCCTATGTGTTATTGCCTCATCCACTACAATATTCGGATCCAGTTGGATCGACGTCGTGGCATATTGAGGCCTAGCAAATCAATGTCTTGTTCTACAGGCTAGCAATGGAATCCTTCCGCCTGTTCAGCTCAAGAATGGGACATTTAAGCCCCGCCTCTTCTTGCAATTGGAGAATAGCTTGCAGCATTACTCTACGGCGCGACAAGTAGTGCACCGACACCGAAACCATAGGAGTCCTATGGACGGCACGCGTGCAGGTGGTGCTGTAGTATAATTTGTCCGGCGGAGTAACTTCGTTAGGGCTGACCAACTACATTTCGTGTCGTTCTTAGAGTGAACACGGGAATAGTTAATGCATATAGTTACTACTTTATCTATTAGATCGAACAACAACAACATATATATTGTGATGATGAAGTGGGGAGGTTTTCCACTCTAGGAGTGGAACGCTACCCCATAGCTAGGGGTCTAATATGAGTGGTGACAATGATCAGTGATGACGATGAGAGATGACGGGAATGATCGAAGTGGCGATGACGATGCTGGACGTGATCGTGGTGGTGGGAGTGTCCGAGGGCGCTGCTGGGGTCATAGTGAGTCCTTTAGGCCTGTCGCCTATTAGATCGAAAATTACCAATAAAACTGAGTTATTATATACAAAGGTATAACGTTGCGTCAAACGCATACCTTACAACATATTTCCTCGCCTCCACTCTGGGAAATGTCGCTTTCAGTTTTTTCGAGCAACAAGCAAGAGATTTCATTCACGAACTCCTCATTCAACGCGCAGTCACCAGCAACACCCAGGCAGTTCTATGGCTCTGGCGGAAACCGTCGGTACTAAGAGGTCATTTAATAATCCGATATAAATAGACAGCGCAAAAACCTCTTCCGATCTAGAACATATCTTTTATGCGCGCAAAATTTGAATAAATGTGTCATATTTCAGGCTGGCACAAAAACCGTCCTGTATAACAAGCGAGGGCCTTGTAATGCGAAGAAAAGTGGCTGCCATAAATCTTTTCGTGCTCTTGAGGCGGGCAATAATATTTGATGAAAATGTCGAGTTCTGTATGCACTGCCGCACGTAGAACGAGGTATTTAGGGTACGCTTGGAACGATCTTGATCTTTCTTCGACGGACCTATATGTGGATGCCTGAGCCATAGATCAGTTCTGCTCGGGCAGGGAAGCAAAGTCTATTTTTAGCACTCAGTAGTTACCTTCGCTTCCTTTTGTTGAAGGACCGTAGTCCTTCACGTGGCTCTGGTTAAAGGGATTGCGACACCTCGTCCCAGATTGTGCGAGATATAAATTATATAGGAAGGTATTGCGTGTGAACTTAACATTTCAAGTTTTACAGCAAAGGTGGCAATGGGCACCGCGTGTACCGGAACTTATCCGGCTCTGACCTCTACTGCAGCCGTCTATACGCCGGTGAGGCAGCGCGGGAGAGGTCACGTGCTTATACGACTACCAATGGGAAGGGTCGAAGCTCTTGCTCTTCTGACGTCAGAGCTTGACGGGTACGTCTGTTCGAGGGTTAAAATCTTGCCACGTACGATACGGAGAAACACAATCATTTTTTCCTCGGTAGTGTTACGCGTAGTACAATGCACGCATTAGGCAACGAACCACTATACTATCAAAGCATCGCAACCATTTTAATTCATGTAGATTTAATTTATAAATCGTATTTTGTCAAGCATGCTCATATAAGAAGTGAGTAATGTTAGATATGTTTTTTTTTTTTTGTATCTGTGGACATACCAAAAATATTCTAAGGTTACTTGAAGTCGAAGCAGCGTCCTGCAATAGCCAGCATCTGACACAATATATATATATATTTTTTGTGCAGTGTCACGTGTGAATTTTATAGATAGTGGCACTAATCAGCAACGTCAGAATGAAATGGCATGTACTTCATTACCCCTTTTCAAATTCCCCTTGAACAAAATTATGAGTTGGCCTTTCATGTCATCTACACATCACGCCACCCTCATCATCTTATATTTCGTTTTACCTCATCTTTGTGATATATTTTTATTTAGGAATAGCAAGCCGACCTTCGGTCAGGCTGACCTTTCCGAAATAAACGTATACCACCACCCCCTCTTTCTCTCCATAAGCATATGCATGGTATGTCACTCTGGTAGGATATGTGAAACAAAGCCTTGCGGAGTTGACCGCGCAACCCACGTCTTTTCTTTTACATATGTATTACTGTCACTCCGGTATATTTCATAAACTGGAGCACATAGAGCTGCAGAGTTGTGAAGACAAAAACCAAAGTTCAGGGAATGCAATGTAACACGCGCTCGTCGCGTGTGACACGTGATGTCTGCTACTAAGGTTGTAACTACGAAACACAGGGGTGACACAAACCCGCCATTGTTGTAACTACCCTCAAGCGGGTGCTTTTGGCAAAACTGCCATCTTGTCCTGGTCGCACGTCATAGAAAACGTCATTTTCAGGTCATGTGACTTTGTTTATATGTCATTTTGCCACTTACCGACATATTTTCGCCGTCATAACACCAAGAGATTACCGTATTTTGCCAGCGTAAACTATGCGGTGCTTCTTCTGCAACATGGTAGCCCATTTCTCCTTAGTTTAAGTACAGGGTGTGTGCAGAAAAACATGACCCGCATTTTTACATGTAACTCGTTGTCTACTTAGCCGAGGAACTTCCGGTGGCGCACGACGGCGTATTTATGCGTGCGAAAGCTACAAAAAAATCCTGGAAGCCATACTCAATGTAAAAAAATAAACAAAGCGCGAAAACATGGGCTTCCATGCATTAGAATAGGGCGGTCATGACACTGCATGGTAGTGTATTTCGGTCTCATAAGAGTTATGTGCAGGCACCGCTAGGGGCACTGCCGATTAGCATCCATGTGGGACATCGTTTCGATTTATGCACCGATAGCTCCCCTAGCGGTACTTGAACACAACTCTCCTACGTGCACCATGTTGCCCTTTCACATACACCCTGTTGCCCACCATGTTGTCCTATTCTGATGCACGGAAGCAGACGTTTTCGTTGTTCCGTTTATTTTTTAAGCTGGGTATGGCTTCCACAATTTTTCTACAGATTTCGCACGCATAAATGCGCCATCGTGCGCCACCGGAAGTTCGTTAGTTAGGTAGGCAACAAGCTATGTGCCTAAATGCGGGTCATGTTTTTCTGCACACACCCTGTACATGGCATCGGTTCGGGAAGTCTTAACGCGCAGTCGTCATCACATCTTTGGAAGTCAACAATACGAGGCTTTGTATGCAAAACTGCGCGGTTTACTGCAAGATTATCGGATAAAAACAATTACCGTGACCAAAAAACATCCAAAACGTCGTCCAGAAACAACAACCGCATTGTTTACAAACGGTTTGGCCGCCGATCACGGGCGCCGCCATCTTTAAGGTCACGTGTGCCTTGACGTTTGCTGTGACGTGCGACCAGGACCTGTCCAGGATGCATTGCGTTCGCCCAGCACGCTTTCGTCTACGGAGGAATACATTGGATGCCACCCCTGTGCTACGAAATCATCTAGACATATAGCTGTGTCCGCGCAATCATACATGGACACAGACGACGGTTCGCGTGTGGTGCTTGTTACCCTTTGTCCCTCCCTGTCCATATCTCATTGCGCTGACACCGCTATATACTTGTAAGAGGGCTTCGACCTACTCGGTTATAAAAGTATATCACCGAACTCATCACTTTCAAACCGCCTTTACTTTTACACTTGCGTTATAAATATCAGCATAGCAAAAACCCAACAAATTATATATGTTGGTACAATAGACCAAACACAAAACTGTCGTTTCCAGACCCCCGAATCCCACCCTGATTAAACTCGAAACAAACTCGTAGCACCAGACAAACTTCACGTGAGTCTTTAAGAGCACGGTCTCAGCAGATTCAAAAGTAACGACATCAATTCACATTCGTCCAGTCATCACGCCCATGCAGTCACGCAGTCGCTGCCAGATGATGTCATGCGTACCGACTCACTCGCTTGTATCTAAACTCAAGACTCTCCGCCCACGCCTTTATTTTTTGCTCTTTTTGTCTCCGTGTATATCTGAGCGATTACGAACTGTCCTTCCACTTGTTTGCACCGGGAGCCGCTTTGAAAGTGAGATTCTTGGACGAGATGATCTTTGTCCGACTCTCCTGTACTTTGAACCGAAGACGGTTATTTCGTGTCAGACGAGAAAAATTGTTTGAACAATAGCGAGATGAAAAGTTCCTGATTATGCGTACGCGTCGATGAATACAAGTCGGAGAGGGACTTGTTTCTCCTCCTCCGTCTCTTACGTCGCTGATGCAGAAGGAGCAGAGGGAGCAAAGTGGGAGGTGAAACTGTCGTCCGCTTCGTCGGAGTGATCGCCGCGTTGTGAGCTGGCATATCGAACAGAAACTTACGAAGTTCCTGACAACTCCGCCAGCCGTAGAAGAGAAATTATGTGAATCGTAACTTCCTTCGGGGCCATGGCGTCTACTTGATATCTTCTATTTCGAGCGCTTCCTGTATAAACCGGGGAAGGATAACCGGGCATATTTTCGTTACAGTTTCCATTTTCGTTACTAAAATGTTTTCGTTTCCGTTATCTGTTTCTGATATCAGCCTTTCAATTTCGTTTCCCTTATCTGTTTCTCGTACTGTTTCTGCTTCTGGTAATGGAACGGCTGGTTGCCGCCCAAGCAGCACAATGTACTGAAAGTGGAGTGCAATAGGGGTGGACGGGTAGGTGGAAGGCCTTGAACAGACTCGTGAAACTAAAGAACATTGATAAGCACATACCGTCCACCGCCACTGCACTCGACTTTCAGTACATTGTGCTGCTGGGGCGGGAGGCAGTGATTTATCCAGACTTCCTCCCCCCTACACCCCCCTAACAACCTCCTCAAAATCTGGAGGAGACCCCTCCTAAAATTTTGTGGGATTACACAATATTTCGTCAAAAGCATGTAAATACACCCCCTTGCGGAGCCCAACACCCCCCCCCCCCCCCCCCCAAGGACGAAATTCTGGGTAAACCACTGCCGGGAGGACAGCCTTTTCAGCTCTGTCAGCATCCCGTTTTGCATAAGTGCTGCTTCGATATCACACGCACACACCACACAAATAATTTCGCATCGGTGGGATCCATTCATTTCGCGGCATTTATTTTAATATACAGAAACATGTCTTCATACCGTAGGGTGTCGTGCTCAAACTTTGAATGCAGCAACTGAAGTTTGGGCGTTACCAGACCTCCTTCTAATATCGCATACGTAATCCAGGGCCCCTCGATCGCTCTTCGAGGGCCCGTGCATAGGCAGACGCTCTCGGTAATAAACAATATCGCCATGGCCACGGTGAAAAAAAAAAAAAAAAGGAAAGCAGGCTCGCATCCATGTGCTAAGTCGTGAAATCTATTGTGTCAGGTCGTGTGTGTTGACGTCATGAGTTACGTGGAGTGGGGCGAGTAAGCCACGGATGCATTGTGAAGATCCCATTGCGCTTCCCATATTATTCTGTGGTACTCAGAGCATATGTTACTGGGAATAGTGAAAATTAAAAAAAATGGAATGAAAAGTCACTAATGTCACTGCGCAACAACAACAACAACAATAAATGAAGAAGTGATGATGACATGGGATTTTTCCCCGTGGTAGCCACAGGACCCTACCCCACTTCACAGTGGTTAATATGAGAGGATGAAATTATGGTGAGAGTGAAGCGACGACAGGTCGGAGTTCTGTTTAGAGCTCTTCGAGGAGTCCAGTGACTTGCATGAAAGCAAAAGGGGAGCGAAGACCAGCGTCCTCTACACCCGCACTGATGCGCAGGGGAGCTCCATGGGCCAAGTACTTTGGACAGGCTGAATGGTCTATGGTCGAGGAGTTCAAGTTTTGCATCGAAGTACCCGGCGTTCACACGTGTACCGCTCACAGTCCTCGATGATATGGAGGATCGTGGCTGGGGTGCGGCAGGGGCGAAGGCGACGTTGAGTCGTAGACGCCGCAGGAGTGTCGTAAAGCTGCGAGGGAAGCCACCTGCCATCCTAAATGATAATGACGGGTCCACTGCATGGAGGAGCGACCATTGAGTGATGTCATGGAGCCATTGCTGGCGGGCCAAGGGTGACACCAACGCAGACAAGTAGGAGCGCCTATCTCCGTTGGAGAGGATAATGGGCACGGCTCTGGAGATACGGTGGGCCGCAGCAGCCGCCAAGTCTGCCTCTTCGTTGCCCTGAATGCCGGTGTGGCCGGGGACCCACTCTAGGGTCACCCGGTGTCCCTGTTCGCCAAGAACCTTGAGCGCCGTCAGGATACTAACTACCACCGGGGCCAACGAGCCGCGGATGTTCATGGTTCCTACACATTGCAGGGCTGATTTTGAGTCAGTGTATATCACCCAGAAGCTGGGAGGATATTTGGAGACAGACTTTAGAGATAACAAGATGGCATACAACTCCGCAACTGGAACAGCCATTACCCGAATTCAATACTGGGCGGTCATTTTCGTTTCCGGTAATGGAGTACCGTGGTATGCGCGTTCCCGTTTCTGGTATCGTTACCATTTCTAATTTCGGTAATATACCTTTTCTGGTATCGTTACCATTACGGTTCCCTGTAGTATAAACTGGTGTTTCCAACTGTCCATCTCGTATATTTTCGAGGCAAAATAACATAGACGTCGATAGTATTAACGTAAAACAAACGTAAAAAACTAACACCTTCAGTGTAATTTACCGCGACCGTGACTCGCGTATGGTGGACTTCGCACGTGTACACGAAAGTTGTACCGGGTCACCTCCCAGTCTCGCCATTTCAGGCCGAGGCTGGGAGGTGTCCCGGGTGCGAGTCCGAACGCCGGCTGTGGTGTCTTGGTGTTTTTTCTGGGTGTTCCTCAGACGCTTTAAGAAAAATGGCGGCACAGTTCTCTGTGAAGTCGGCCCAGGACGCACCATCCCCCCTGCGAGAGTCGTAACGTTGCCCGCCACAGCGCGGCCCACTATACGGCAAACAGTTCCATCACCACCACCACCACCACGAAAGTTGTATCGAAAGCGATTCCTATATGTGCAGTTCCTTATACGACAGCCCATTGGTTCTCGCAATCATGTGACCTCGCCCACGCTGCCTCATTGGCGGAGACACCTGCAGTGATTTCGGAGACGGATGAGTTTCGGTATTCTCGACGCCCATTTTCTGCCCCTCGATTACTGACTTGCCTGTACTTGGAATTCTGAATCATATCGTGCAAGTAATCGTATTTCACATTTACCTGTCATGATGTAGGGCCAAGTGACAGAAGCCCTTCAATAGACCTTTTGAGAAAAGACAGCGCCACCTGTGGCGCCCGAGGCATCATGGGAAGTTGGAGCGCCATTTTCCCCGTTTACTGCTGCCGGCGCATGCGCAGACGTTATGCAGATGGCAAACGCTCTGGTTGTATCTTTCTATGAAACGTGATCGTTCGATTGCGTGTTGTGTTAGAATTGGCCAGTTGTAACGGATGCGGATGAGGTAGCATGTGCTCTCAAGAGCAAATCATGCACCCTTGGTATGCCTTAAATACTCAAACGGGAGCAACAGTATAAACATTGTTCCCAAACTGAAACAATCGCTAACCATATCACATCCCACGCCAGGGGCGGATCCAGACCCTCGGTTTTTTTTTTTTGGGGGGGGGGCGATTTCTTTGTCGGAGCGCGTAGTGGGGGAGGGGGAGAGGAAAATCTAATGTATAAACTGACGTTTTGGGGGACGATCGCCCCCCCCCCCCCCCCCTTGGATCCGCCACTGGTCAGGATGCAAAAAGAGCAAACAACAGAGCAGCGTCTCTCAAACCAGGTCCCCCAAGGTCGCCATTTTCCCATGTATTTGATCCTATCCCGATGCGTGCAATGCCAGAGGCCGCCCTTAGATACCCCATTGTTACCAGACGTTGGCTTGCGTTTGATTGTAGCGCGCTAAAGATCCAGTTGAAGCACAATCCAAGCCAGGCCAAGTCACTGAAGAAGAAAGGGACGACTGCGCCTGCGCCGCCTGGTACGACAGGTACGCTATGTGATGCACGCAGCCGTGCACTAGATCCTTCCGATCGCTCAACACGTTTAAAAACGGGCCCAAAAAGTGAAACACGACACAGAAAGTTGTTATACGCGTATTATTTCGACATATAAAGACTAGATTCATTCGCAGAAACAACAAAAACATTTTGCCGCTAAACTTAGCGCGCTGAAGTGATCCGGAACGGCAACAGCGGGGTATCTAGTGGCGGCCTTCTTCGTTGCACGCTTTTCCGAGGTGAGTTTGGGGGACCTGTCTCAAACATCCAAAGACGACTTGCGCCGCTCACTTGGGGGCGCACGTGCTTTTTTCGAAAGGTGTATGTAATGGTTATTACAGGATAGCAGCGCTTGTACTTCGCAGCACGCGACTGCTGCGTCATGTTAGAATGAGGATTGAACCGGTCCGTGAACCACTGATAAGAGCCCTACCATTTTCTCCGTCTTTCGATGGTTATCTCCGATAGCGTCCTGCACACTTACCTTGTCTGTCAACTCGTAGAAACTGCAAAGGGAAAACAAATTCGCTGAGTTTTGTGGCGCTGCTAAATACACGTGTATCGCAATGATGTTTCACGATGTAGTCACATTGGTGTGTGTGCTAGTGTGAAGGGTGTTGGGACATTGTGTATTTGGTGCTCGAAAATTTCATAGCTGCGTGTCCAGGGTGCAGTCTCCTCCGCCATAGCTCGTTCTGGGAATGAACTTTCCGAGGTAAGTTTAAACGCTAAGGCCGTCTTAAAAACGTGATTCGTGCATGATGTGCGTGTATGCGCAGTTGTCGTAACTCGGTCTCCATCCGTCTTTCTTTTTTTTTGTTTCTCTTTTTGCTATGGTCGTGAGGACGCCTGCACTTCTGTGTGGCCAACAACAGCGAGCTGATCCTGCCATTACCCCCCCCCCCCCTTGTCGTAACTTGGTACACACCTACTATGGTACCAACTTGATACCAAGTGCGTACCTCGGCTTCGCCATACAGGAAGAACAATGTCGAAGCTGGTTGCGCTCGCACAGTGTTTCCAGGGGAGTAGCAGAACTACTTTTGTTCGGCGTCTCCCATTTTGAAGCCATCTGTACCTTCAATCTTGAGTTAGCCTTCGAACAACTTGCTCTAAGTTGGTTAATAGACGAAACGTAAGAAAAGAAAAAGAAAACAAGGCCCCGAGATCGAACGGGTGTCGGCGCACTGCGGAGAAACGGTGAACTACCGTAGTGTGGGTAGCTTCCTCTGCTTTTACGCGTTTATTTTTCGCGTTCAGTGCGATAGGTGGGGCATTGGGGAGCCGACCAGCACCGTACCATCAAGTGATGACAAGTGATCTTCCGGGGAATATACGCAAGAATTAGGAAAAGAACCATCACCTCCGAACATCGGTCGGCATGTTATCCGCACCAGAAAGGTGACGATGTCGCCTCCTGTTGGTCGATCTCGCAGCGAATTCAGAATAATAGTGTGGTGATGAGCAGTGTCTGTCCGAAAGCAGTGTTGGACGTAACGCCGTTACAGTAATCGATACTTTTAGTGTCCCATCCTTTCTTCACCGACCAGATTTCTTACTCTTAGTCATTCTCATTGATCCTCCTATGGCGCTCGAGAGAGAAGCCTTGAAATCGTCAACTCTCTTCTCCCCCACTTTTTCTTTTTTTTTTTGCTATAGTCGTGACGATGCCCACTGGCCACTGGAGTGGGGCCAACCACTGCAAGCTAATTCGCCATGGCAGAAAGTTAATGCTAAATGCTAAAATGGCAGAAAGGTCCTACACGGAGAAATCCCATCAGGCCTAGCGCGACCGACCGCCGGAGAACTAGGAAGTTATTCGTGTCTGGCCGCCCGTGGCGCATGTGTCGGGAAATCGCAGCGCCGCCTGGTTAGTGCAACAGGCCTATAAAAATGGGCTGTTCACGTAAGCGAGATTTCGATGTTGCATCAACTTTGTATTTCCACCCTGCTTTGAATACCGGAATGCTCATCATCTCCATCATCATCATCTCTCATTACGTACATGTGGCAATCGGGGCAGCGCCCAGCCTGCAGACTGGCGTCAGCCCCATCTCATTATTCGTATCTTTATATGTGTGTGTGTGTGTATTTGTAACAAAAGTATCCGAGGCAACGTATCGCGTTACCTTTCTTAATAACGGTAACGGTACTCCGTTACTTTAAAAAAGAAGCATCGATGTCGGTATTTCGACTCTTCTTACTCAAGTAATGAGTATCTGTATCGCGATACCAGATTTCGGTAACGAGCACAACCCTGACGAAAGCTCGTCAGTAACACTAGATGCTCCTAGCCGCAAGACGTCTATTCTAAGCTTTGCTAATGACTCTTTATCGAGATTTTATACGTGCACTGAAGCTTTAGGAAGCCTCAGACATTTCAGACATTTGTCGCATCTCGCTTTAGGAAGCTTCAGTGTCAGTGAAGCTTTTGAGTGCTCTACTGCCGTCTTGGACTTAACTTTCCTTGTGTACCTGCTTTCTTTCTTTATTTATTTACCCTCAGGTCGTACAGAATAACAGAGAGGAGTGGTGTATGATGCATCAGCTATAAATATAATGCTTCGAGTAACTTCCGAAACTTCGTAGGATCACGGACGGCGACGGAGGAGGCGGGCAGGTTGTTCCGGTCCTTAGCTGTCTTAGGGACGAAGGAGTTAGCATAATAATTTGTACGGCTAAATGGAACGATGAGTTTCTCAGAGTGGTCTAGGTAATTGGATATGTGATGGGGAAGTGAAAATAGAGAGTATCTAGGAAGAGTGTTATGATAGTAAAATTTATGAAGTAAAGAAAATAGTATGATACTAAGATAAGTAGTAGTAAGAAGATGATGATAGTAAGATAGTATGAAGCGCTTCTGCTATTGGTTAGAAATAAGTTGAGTTTCCTTGAGTCGAAGTCGATTCGGATTTAGACGCTATTGGAAACAACAGTGCCTCCGAGTATTTAAAAAAAAATCTGCCCTATCATGCTCGTCAACATCGGATGCCATTTCACATTCACAAACCACCATTCCGAAAGCTTCAGAAGAAAAAAAAAACTAAGAAAAAGAAGAAGAAAGAGAGAGAGAGAGAGAGCTCGAATCAAGCACTTCCTCGCATCAAAGCCTTATCATTATCATCGCCTTATACATACCATTCTTCTTTATGCGCGCACGAGCTGAAAAAGGAAGAAAACGTTGAAGCCGTCCGAAAGCTTCTGGAACGCGAATCTCCGTCTGACTCTCTAATCAGATGCTGGAGCATATTATCTGCTGCCCTGCACATCCAGGAAGCATCTTCAAGGAGGAGCCTGTTCACTCACAAAGGAAGGACTTGGCCGTAATGCGTTTTGCCAAATGCTCGGGGAAAAAGGGAGACGAATAAAAACAAAGAAAACGGCAGTTTTAATTGGCACTCCCAAAAAATATGGAAGAGGCTCGGTTAATTGACCCACGCGTTGTGCATCAAAGGCCCGATCAGCG
Organism: Ornithodoros turicata; assembly: GCF_037126465.1. Classification (NCBI taxonomy): domain Eukaryota; kingdom Metazoa; phylum Arthropoda; class Arachnida; order Ixodida; family Argasidae; genus Ornithodoros; species Ornithodoros turicata. Next base: position 6,838,254 of record NC_088206.1, on the reverse strand, counting down.
TTTCTAAGTGGACAGTCTCTGCTGTTTACTTGATTCGCTAAATGTAAAGCTAATTATACGCCCGTCCTTTCTCTCTCTCCAGCCTCCTTAGCGGCCCCGGCCATATATTTCTTTTTTCTTAATTTTCGGTGTCTATAAGTTGATGCGGTTCCCATATTGCTTTACATTTTCGAGACTCGTGAGCAAGTTCTAACTTCAGCTCCACCTTATAGCAGTCGTAACGGCGGAATTAACGTCGCCTTTTGCGCTGGATTGAATTGGATTTAAAAAGAACAGGAAAGTAATATGGAGATTGTGGTTTCGGGATACTTCCAGAGGCGCACGCCTTCTGGATTGGATTGTCTTGGATTAGAGGTAAAACAGTGATATGGAGATGGTTATGTCTTCTGTCACGCACTAGCTTCGCTTTCATGACCGTAGTTTTCAATGCGCCAGAGAAAGCCGAATCATCATCATCATCATCACCTACTAGCTTCGCTTCTTACGCGTATAGCACTTCTTGCGAATGACTACGTGAGCAATTTTTTTCGTGTGTTTCGGGCTGCGCTCTGACACAAAAACAAAAAAGGGGAGAGTGACTGCTAGATGTCGTTGAATATTATTTGTTCGGCGTGCGCAAGCGCATAGTACTGTGACCTTTCTTCCGTGATAAATCTTAATGACGTTGCATAGCGAACTGTGCAGTAGCAGAAGTCTACCTCGCAGATAGAAGAAAAGGCGTCAGCAGTGGGATTCGAACCCACTTGGTGGTGGTGGTAGTGCTGAAAGGGGTCGCCGTTGTCAGCCTCACAGAGGTGGGCAACATCACGACTAATGCTCTGGGTGAATGTGCGTCCTGGGCCGACTTCTACGGGGGAATGTGCCGATATATGCGTGACATATCTTTGAGAAAAACCTAGGGAAAATCCAAGTCGTGACTGGGATTCGAACTCGGGTACCTCCCAGCCTCTGAGACACGTGAGCTGTTCTTTTTTCTTTTTTTAGTTTTTGAGCTGGTGATTAGAACACATCCTCTGATTCGTCCGGTCAGAAATGCTACCAATCAGAGGGTGTGGGTTCGAATCCCATTGCTGGACCCTTTTCTTCAACTGCCATTATTGAGTTGAAGGACGCAACTGGCTGTTGTGAAGCTTGTGTTGTGTTCGTCTTTCTATGTATAATTGCTTCATGTACTATACTACGGTAGTCAAGAACTTCGATACAGTATCATGAAGAGAGAGAACAGAAGCGAAAAGGGGGGTTATAAGTGTGACTTTCGTGAGAAATGACATCGAAATTGACGACAAGCCCTGCCTTTTTCTTTCCCTGAGTGTCAGAGAGGTTGTGCAGAGCAAAACACGTAAAAAAATGCAAAACAAAAATCGGGACCTGAATTTTTTACCCGATTTCGAAATACACGTATTTATTTTTTTGACTCCTCGAGGGGCCAACGCTATGACCTGAGTGACCAACAACCTGTGATCAACTGTGAACAACAAAACTGTGACACACTAATGTGACCAACAAATATCTGACCTGCTGTTACAAATGACCAACTGAAAGCTATTATGATGAACTAGCTGTATGGTGAACCGAAAGTAGCCACCAGATGGCACAGTCACCGAACTTTGCACTTGAACGGGTCATCGCTATGTGCCGTGTGTCTTGTTGGTGTGTCCCGTTTTTCCCTTTTTTCTTGTCTTTTTTTCTCTCTCTCTGTGGCAACTTGCAGCCCGTCTCGGCAGGTCAGACCGCCCTGTCTTTCTTCTTTACATTTCTTTCTTTTCTTTTTTTTTTTACACCTTGTTGTTTGTACAGGTACCGGCATCGCTATATCGAAATTTGCAATAAATTTAATAAGATATTATATGTACACTGGGTGCCGTTTAATGCATATAGTCGGACTAATCAAAAAGATGCGTCTTCGTTAACTTGGCAAACTCACGTCTCTTCCTCTCTCTCTCTCTCTCTATCTCTTCCGTTTTCTTTCTTTTTGATTTTCTAGCGCGTACCCTTTGTTATACTTGTCTCACTATTCCCAAGTTTCCCCAGTGGTCGAAAAATACATTTTTTCTCACGCGCTCAGCATTCAGAGCGTACTAAACACTGTTTGCACAAAAAGAAGTGAGTCCGAATATAAAACCGACGAGATACGAAATGATAGTAGCACGTGGCAACGTCAATACCAGCACATTGGCCGACTGGGCGTCGCCGTCCTTTCCAATCCCCCTTTTTCTTTTTTCTTTTTTTTTGTCGTTTGGTAACAAAGGGGTTTGTGAGCCTCGTCCCCAGATATACGGAAAGCGTCAGTCCTTCCGAAATAACCTCCTCGTGTCACTTTTCCCATGGTGGGCGGGGCACGTCGTTAAGGGAAGCAGCCGTCGGAGGGAGAAAAACGTAGTAAACATTAGTGCAAGGTATAAGTACAACGATTGCGGGCTGGTTTCTGAACTCCGTTGTGCGGGTCTCCAGTTGCACTGGTGTTCCCCTGTTTAAGTTACGCATTGATACTCGTGGATTTTCTGCCCTCCTACATTGATAACGCGGTACGTTGGTGCATGGCTACTTCCCAAGGAATAATTGGGTGTTCTATGTCGCCAAACAAGTAGTAATTCACGAAACAGCCAATGAGTGCCAGCGCCAGAACCTGGAGTCATGGTGAATACGCAGTACAGGAACGCGGACAGAGAATGAAGACAGGACCACTGCTAACTCTCAACTGACGGATTTTACTAGTCGAAACAGGTTTAAATACAAATCAAAGAGAAGTGGAGCGTCTGAAAGAGTTGCCATATGTATATGCATATATGTAGTTGCTATTTTGCATATTTACTATGAATCTATACCAACTATCCCGCTTCCATACATTGTTCCATACATTCCATACTTCCTCATGGTTATCGATCAAGGATTCTACCATTGGAACACATTAGCATTATTTTTAAAACCGTTGTCCAACCCTGCAGTTGGCAGTAAAACCTTTAGAGAACGGTATTAGGGCACGGAGACATAAAAAACAAGAAAAATAAGGAAAAAAAACGATATGACATATGTACATAATCAGGGGTGCAGCTTTTTGGTTCTCTACAATGAATTTTGTTTAGTGTAAAGCTTTAGAGCTTCTTAGGAAAAAAGAAAAGAAAGGAGTTCACTCAAAGCGAGCATTAGCGATGGAAATTCGACCTTGAGTAAGCCGCGATGCTGGCTCCTTGGATTAATTTTTCCCACCAGAGGGTTCTTTAACCCAGTGTTTCCCAAAATTTTGGGAACAAACAAACAAAGGCACCGCCATGCAGGAAATGAGAAGGTATTATATTTCTGCCTTCTTTAGTCTATAACCACAGTGTCGCGCATGAAAAACCTAACACGAAATTACAGTTCAACATTGCGTTCAGTGCGAAGAGTGATGCTGCATACTGTATAGGCTACAAGTGTCTTAACATCGGGTTCAATTGAAGAAAGACTCAATCGTAAGTCCAGGTTCAATGTCAATCCTGTTGCGTGACCTTGACTTGATGTGAACAAGCGCAGAAAACGCGGCCTCGCGCAGAAAGGTGGTCGAGCTTCGGAGCTTGAGGACCAGCACTCGCCGAGACGGTCTTCGGGCTGTCTTCGATCGTCGCGGACTCCCACGAACACACTCGGAGACCCCCTGGGTCAACGGACCACACTTTGGGAACCACTGCTTTAACCAACACTGTATTTGACGTCTGCCTGATGATAACGACGTATGAAAGCAACCTGTATCCGCATATACCACCAACGTACCGCACGTTAATCACGAAACACAGCAACGCAGATCCACGGATAACGTCATAATTTGAAAATATGGGTCTAGCTCTCATTCTAATCTTTAAAGCGTCATTTTAATTGGTATCGGGCCGAACTGCTCTTTCCTTTCATTTTCCCCCCCTCTTCTTAATTACGTGATTGCTCAAAATCCCCTTCCCGGATAGAACGAAGTAATAAAAAACAAAAAGAAAACGTAGACTAGCGAAATAACGTTCTGCGCGTGGCTTCCCGAGACGCCAGCGGGAAGTAAAAATTAGCGAACGAAATTACGATAGAAAAAGAAGAAGAAGAAAAAAAAAGAACGAACACGAGCGTCGCCAACCCTTTGATGCCCAATATACCCTCATATATGTATGTTTTCTTCGTTTTCTACCGAATTTATGGGACGCAATGTGTTTCTTTTTCTTTCTTTTTTTTGCGTTTGGCGAAGGCGCCCGCGTTATATCCAAAGCGCGCGCGCGCGCGCGCCGTGTGTTCCTCAGCGTGATGGGATTAGATTAGGAAGAGGGAGTAAAAACACGAAACTAAAATAGAACTAGAAAAAAACACCGCACCGAAATTTATCAAAGAGCTTCGCCCAAAAGGAACTGACTGACTGAGACGGGGTGTGGCATGGGTGTGGGGGGTGGGGGGGTTAACTCTTTTTTTCTTTCCCCTCGTGCAAAAACGCGTGTGGGGGGGGGATCCACAAAATAAAACAAACGATCCAACAAAATGTGGGGGAGTGGAGGAAAAATAAGGACTTTGCCAGGATTCTCGGTTTGCAGAGGGTGGTGATGTTTTTCCACGTCATAGGAATAGAGGGAGAGAGAGTGGAGAAAAAAAAGGACGAATCGCCTTTTTGAGGGACATTTTCTGCCACGCGTGCGATATATATTCCGTTTCCTTCTCTCTCACGCTTTCTGTTCAACGCAGCCCTTTTTGAAACCAGTTTTCTGGCACATTTCTTTTTTTTTTAAGTTGTTGGTAGAATTTCCCTCTTCTGTTTCAACTTAGTCATCCTGCTGTGACCTATCGTTGATTGGCGAAAATTTTTTTGAAAGGACCCATATGTGGAAAACCGAACCCCACCCAAGTTTGTGTTGCAAAGAAGGTTGGTTCTCTACGTTGGTCCTGACTGGCTCGCAGCGTTACTCTTTTCTATTTAAATTTTTGTCTCTCTCTTTAGGAACTTAGGAACACGTCAGTTCGTAGTGACGTAAGGCTTAATGAATGCTTTTTTTTTTCTTTTTATGTATTGTCGGTAGCAAGGCGTGTTGGAAAGGGTTGGAAGCTGTACTTTTGGGTGCGTGCTCGGCAGTTTGTAGATAATAAGGAAAATGGGGAGAAAAGGCAGAACTAATGCCCCGTTTTTGTGAAGAAATTGTAGGAAGAATAATAATGGAAAAAAGCGGTGAGGGGGGTTCTGAGGGCAGTGAACTTTCTATCCCATGATGCACCTCGTTCCTCATTTTTTTTCTGCTTCGTCGTCTGCGTGTGTGTGTGTGTGGTTGAGTGATAAGTTTTGGGAATAATGAGGAAAATGTGTGTGGATAGCACGGTACATTGACTTTTTCTGGTTTTTTTTGCCGTCTCATATTCCCTGCTATACGAAAGTTGAGTAATTTCGGTTTTTCGAGTAACTTCAAGGCTAGAGTGTGAGAGGAGAAAACTCGTTATAAAGGGGTACTGTAGTCCAACGCAAAGCTCCGTTCCAGTTTAATTTATGAGTATGTCAGAAGCAGGAGAAATGTGTTTGAAAATAGCTGTATATACTCATTCCAGTATGTCGGCGTATTACTTCCTTGTGTTTCAAGCGCTGTGCTGGAAAGCGTGAAACCCATTGACATCCAACGCCGCATGAAGGCACAGCATGGTCATGTTTGCATATAACTGCAGCAGGTTCATGAATGCACGCATCACCTCGCTCGTGGCAAACACGAGCTTGTTGGGCTCGCCCCGATCTGGTAGCTCGGGCACTGCTGTAATGGCCAAAGGTATCCAAGTCCCTGTTTGGGTGAAGCATCAGCCTATAAAATTGTTGAACATTAAATGACTGGGGACAAACAGTGAACAACAAAACATACTGTGACCTCCTGGTGGCATATTTGAAGCCCGACATCTTAACAAAGCGTCGGCGATATTCCTCTGACCTCGCGTCTCGCGTCGTTGGACTATCGCTGTTGTTAGGCTATATTTTAGCCGTTGGCAGGCACCAGTGCCAAAATAAAAGCGTCAAAGACGTCAAGCAAGCGGTGCTATGCACCCGACCCAAAAAGATTATTCTCCTCTAGAATACAGGAACATACCAAACGATGGTGCATGCACTTGCGTTGAAAATCAGTGGGACTACGTAGAAATGTGTTACATTGTTTTCCAGAATATTAATTTTCATTGTTCGCCAATAAATTACTTTAGGTTACTTATTGAACCACCCTCGTAATATCGAATAGATGTGGAGGTAATGTTTCCGAAATGGCGCTGTGCTGTTGTGCTTGATGGGACTCGTGTTTGAGGTCTCTGCCCCAGACCTGGAGCTCCTGCAATCCATTCACGTTCGGTGGTTTCTAGTTTTCGACACATTATTGAGTGTGTATCTCATGCATTTATGCAATTTTCTGAACGAGTCCGTGAAAAATTGTGCTGCACAGCTTGCCTTTATGCAACGTACCTGATTTTGTTATGGATTCTGGTCGCTGGAGTCGAATGAACCCATTAACGCGGAGGACAAATATTAATTTGAATTGAATTGAATTGGAAAAATAAAAAAAAACATGGAGAAGTAAGCTCTATCAACATGGATGCCGGCTACACCACAGAGATTATAGCTGCATACTATATGCTAGTGAAGATAGTGAAGCAGGAAAAAAAAAAGGGGGGAGTTAAAAGTGAGGTACGACTACGAAGACAAACTTACTCACAAAATATCACTTAGGGAATGCGAAATCCAAGAGCCAAAGAACCCAAAGAGTCAAGATACTTTGTCTGACCCGACATCCCGAGGAGAAGTAGAACACCTTCAATGCGTTCCAACCAGAGTTGTACGTAACGCGTTACTCGTAATTGCGTTACTAGTAATCAATTACTTTTTCAGTAATTTATTAACGTAATCAATTAATTTTGTGAGACAGTAATTTTCCAAGTAATCTGATTACAATTTTCAGTAGTGAGTTACTGAGTAATCGATTACTTTTTTAACCTTCTGTCAACAATGGCAACTCTTTTCAGCAAGCCAATCTGTTCTTCCGTTCCACCACGAGTTTGACTGAAGCAATGACGCAGAGGTCACTGTGACGGCCGTCTCTAGTCCACATGTGTTCCATGCACACCACAGTAATATGAAAATGCCTTATACCGCGACCTACTGGAGCAGCGGTAAAATAGGTGACTGTATTAATAAATTGTGTAGGCTGAACATAACAGTAGTAATAAAATGAAGCGGATGTTTCGATGTTGTTTTAAATGTGTACATAAATCTGTAATAAACCCCTGTATGCGTTTTGTATGTTGCTTTCAAATGTATTTGTGAATTTCACTTATCAAGTCTGTTGGTGTCTCATATTAGAATTTGTAACAAGAGCTGCATGGTTGCATTCACTGCAGGCTTGTTGGCTTTGCTATGGCCCACAATTTAAAAGTAACGGGATAAGTAACTCGTTACATTTTTAATTGGTAACGTATTACATTTTCGATGAAGTAATTTGTAACGGTAAAGAATTACTTTTCGCGCGGTAGTAACAGTAATTGTAATCAATCACCTTTTTCGAGTAACGTGTACAACTCTGGTTCCAACCGCAACGTGAACAACGTGAACAAACCATCAGTAGACACATTTTTTCCTCAATTCAGTCCACCACCTTCCTCCGCTTTCCCACCGCCAGCGATTTAGGGAACATCCTTCCACAATCCGCTAAAAGACGCCGAGAATCGTTTCGTAGATCCTGCCAACCTTGGTTCTCCATTTTCTTCGCAGACGACGGCCAACATCCGCTGTTATTATCTCTAAAGCCTCTCTCTTTATTCGCCCCAGATTTTTCAAGTTCAACTCCATCTCGCATGTATGTAGACCACTTTCTCCGTCTTCCGCTGGGGGCACTTTTTTTTTTTTTTTTTTTCCCGACACGTTCATCTTTTTTCTGTCCCGCACGTTAGAGGGCGCTTTCGATTTTTGGCCCAAAATTTCCGAGAAAACCCCGGTGAAAGTGCACACACTATACGTACACCACGGATTCAGGTGGAACGGTCTCCCCTCCTATGTAATAAATAGAATGTAAATAAATGTAATAAAAGGCGGGAAGAAAGAAAGGGAAACGCGACGAGAAAAGAAGGAGAATATTTGTGAATCGAACGGAGGAACCTTACTACGACTTCCGGTTTACCGTATACTACGCATGACGTAGTAAATACGGGCAACCATGTGCCTACGTATTTTTTTTTTAAACATCGTTTGGGAGAAACGAAACGTGAAAGTAACCTTGAATTGGGGGAAAGGAATCTTATATTTTATCTTTGTTACGAAAAAAGTCTCGTACTTTTCCATTTTTTTATATATATATTGTGTAGGGTGTTTGTTGCGCAGGTAGACGCGCCCCTCGCTTGTTTGTGTTTACAAAAGGGCGGAAGATTGAATCACGGGACGCTGAAAAGCGGAAGTGACGTAAATTGTGAGGGAAAAAAAAGTCGTGAAGTGGGTATTTTACGGGTTGGGAGAGGAAGGTAAGAAGCAGAAAAAAAAAAGGTGATTTACGTTCAGTTTGTAAGTACGGCTACGGAACCGCTTTTTTGAAACTTTTATTATATTTTATTTCTTTCGCGAAGAGCATAATGTTGAGAACATTCGCTGCTTTGGATGTCAAGGCTACAACTTGTACGGGGCGAAAGGCTGGGTGAAACAAATTCCATCCGGTGTTTTTGTGTGCACGGTGGAATCGTAGTGTCGAATGTCAAGGATCACGGTGCATTCTGTCTTTTTTTTTTTCTTTTTTTTTTGCCTCTAAAGTTTGGTCTTGATCTTGAGAGTGAGCTTTTAAAGAAATATCCGTAAATGAGGCCAACGTGGTGTCAGGGTCTTGATCAAGGTTTTCGCCTTCTTTGTAGCGTGAGAGGAAAGAACGCACGCGCGGTTGTTTGAACTCGCTTCCGTTGAAGATGACTAAATCTGTGGATTTCCCGCATTTTGGTGGGAAGTTGGGTTACGAAGAAAGACGAAAGGGGGCACTCTTTTAGAATAAAGGTCTTGGTATACAGACGTTGCCAGCGTATCTCGCACAAGCAGCATATCCCTGATTCGGGGTTTAAGACGAAGAAACTTACAACTGTGGCCGTACGTCTCCTGCTTCGTCCCCTTGTCTTAACCCCGAACATATGCCTATACTGCCTACGTCATGAAGGGTGATGGCGGCGTACAGCAATGTCCATTTAATGCTGCAAACTTAATATGTCGCTCAGACGCGTTTATGTTCAATGCCTCCAAATCACCTCCTCGTTCTCACAAAAGAAGGAAGAGTGCATGGGTGAACGACCCCATGGATATAAAACCGAAAACGGCCAAACACCGCCAAAGCCACAGTAAATCTCGCCCTGATGCACGCATGGTCGATTTTGAGTATGCCTCGCCATCCAGCGGTGACATGTTCATGACAGAAAGGCAGAAGATGTACCGGCGCGCGGAAAACACAGCCAGGCAAGAATTAACGTACAAGGAAAGTTTCCTCCGAGCCATCAAAGTCAGACCGCGCGTCTTCAGAGTATTGTTTTCCGTATTTGGAATGGGTGGTCCGCACGTTTCGCGTACCGAAGGGAGCTCTTCTTTGTTTTCTCTATGTCTGGACACGATCGAGGAGCGAGTCTGGCAACTGCGGGTCGAGATTGGTTTTGATTGGAGGAACGTGTCGGAGGGTACGTCATGAATTTGGCAACGCGTGACGAAAGTGTCTGTGTTACTTCAGGTATGAGCTTGAATTTGTGTCGTGAGACTGGTCGGCTAAAGTGTTTCGTGAGTCGAAGTAGAACAAATGAGATTGTGTGGTCATGTTCGGGCATCTTTGGTGATATTTTTGGACGCTCTTGCCAGTTAGGACGGGTTTGACCCTTGTTCAATTTAGCCACGGTGAATGAAGTGGAAGACACGCTCAGCTGATCTTACAAATGAATTTTTTTCCGGAGGGGATCTTTCCACAAGAGCTTGGGTTTTTTCGCCTACGCTGTTCACCTTCATAAACGTCACATTTTTGCTCAATCTCAGTTGCTTTTAATCCTTATATTTATTTAATTTGTTTGTTCTTTTTCTTTTGTGCGTATTGTGCTTTGTCCCATACTGTGGCAGTACATCATTATATTGGATACCTTGTTCTGATGTTGTCGCCACATATGATACGATATTCAGATTGTTTCCGGGAGGCCCCACCTCTAGCTATGCTACGGGGCCCCCACTGTGTACTATGTACTGCAAATACTACTAATAAAATTGAATTGAATTGAAAATTGGATTGAATTGAATTGAGCTGAGAATAGCTAAAGTTTTGCCCATCCACACACACACACACACACACACAAAAGACAGCAATTTATCTCCAGAGAACTGTACCGACCGATAGCAATTCTGCCCTGTCGAGGTAAAGTGATAAGAACGCTTATTTTGAAGACGTTAACAAATTATTTTTAATCTAATAAATTGTTATCCGAATCTCGGTTTGGATTCAGAGCCCGTCGATCCACTGAATTGGCACTCAGTAACGTTGTGGCATAAATAAAATGTAATTTGGCTAAAAAGACACTATAATATTATTTGTGAACCTGACTTTCGACCGTAACAAACACGATGTGCTATTACTAAAACTGGAGAGTTATGGAATAAGCCCTTGGGCCAACCACGTCAGCTAATAACGAGCTATTGCGGTCAGCGCCCTGGCCATGTCACGTCGAGACTGGGAGGTACCCGGGTTCGAATCTCGGTGCCTGCTGTGCTGTCTGGGGTTCTTCCTGGGTTTTCCTCAGACGCTGTGAGACATTTGTCGGGCTCGGCACAGTTCCCTTAGAAGTCGGCGTTAGTTGTGACGTTGCCGACCTCTGCGAGGTCGACAACGGCGGGGTCTTTCAGCACTACCGCAGCCACCACCACCTGAACCTCACCCATTGACGACGGTGTATAGCATTTGGGACGACGGGATTTGAATCTCACACGACGTCTCAACTAACAATTCTTGTGCACGTATACAGATTGACGATGCGTTAAGGAGCGATAAAATTAATTATTTGTTGCATTTACGAATGAGGACAAATAGGCACAGCTACTCCATATCGCTAATTATTTAGATAAAATAGAATATGTTTGGAAACTTTGTACCCATCAATTGAGCGATGAAATTGCGTGCAGTGGCGGGCAGTATTAATGTCGTAGTATTTTATATTATAATAACATGATTGTAATACTTTAAAGTATCTGTACTATATATTATAATACTTATTATCTGGACGTATTCTATGTATGTATGCAACGCGTGACGAAAGTGTCTGTGTTACTTCAGGTATGAGTTATTTGAATTTGTCTCGTCAGACTTGTCGGCTAAAGTGTTTCGTGAGTCGAAGTAGAACAAATGAGACTGTGGTCATGTTCGGGCATCTTTGTTTATGGGATGGTAATGATAGAGGAGTCGAGGCACTCCTCAAGCCCTTCGGCTTTTAGCCTCGACTCCTCCCATCTACTGATGGAAATAAAACGTTTATGTATGTATGTATGTATGTATGTATGTATGTATGTATGTATGTATGTGTGTGTATGTATGTATGTATGTATGTGTGTATGTATGTATGTATGTATGTATTAGATTGGATGTGTATATGACAATCGACGTATTACATGTGTTATTTATTTACAGGGGGTATTACATAACGGAGTGGTGAGAAGCACATAAGAAAAGTATTACAAAAAGTGAAAAATTAAATATCAAGTTGGTAAGGGAATTTATCATAATAGTATGATGGACAACACTCAAAAACAGTAGACACCCAAGCTTTCTGAATTTATTCACTGTATTATATAGAGCTTTCGCGCAGGAGACCACGCCTCCTGAGGTAACATGTACCGTACGTACCTGAAGAAGCGTAGTCCACCACGCGAAAGCCGTAAACAGTGTAGAAAGCTTCAGTGTCTCTACTGTTTTTGAGTGTTACTACATCATCATCACTTATTTGTTGTTGTTGAGTGTTGTATGATCTTCGAGTACCTGTCTTTTACCTCCTTTCTATACTACGTCCACTTAGTACTATATAAAAGGTGTAATAATTACTGAGAGGTCCCGACCAACAAGGTGTCACCTGTGCACTTTATCGGTAATTTTTGCTTGCCCTACAGGCCTCTGAATAAGGTCCCTACTATTCTCTTACGCCAAATTCTCCAAAAAGAGAGTGATCTCAGAGCCAGAGGTTAATGGAGGTTCTCCTGCGTTCCTGCTTGTTCGGCGGCCCTAGGGATGAGTGACACTAGAGTCACAAAATAAGCTTATTCGCTTCAGAGCAACGACACTGAGGTACAAGGAAGAGTTGGAGCACCATCTTGTTTCCGAACCACAGCGGTATCATCCCCATTTGAGGATCAAAGACGGCTAACATAATGCTCGCTGTGGGATGGAGAAGCGTGTATGATTGTTGTTGCGATAATCCATCTATTGTCTACCACACTCTAAGAAAAAAAGGAGTACTTTTACTCCTTTTGGGGAGTAATTGCATTGCCACAAAAAATAGTCCCTTTCGGGAGTATATGCACGGGAGGAAATGAATGTCACAGAGTGAAGACCGCATTTCACGCGCTGTTGTAAGAGGCCCAGGTACATAATTGGTGCGCACGCATGGAAATACTTTGAGGCAAACCGTCAACCGTGATATATCGAATGATATAAAATCTTGCGCCATACTAGGGCACAATTTGCGAAGAAAGATGCGCGAACTGTTTCTTACTCTGTGTGGCTGGAAAATTGCTACGTTGTCTGAGTTATACGGCCTTATGTCGTTCAAATTGACCAAGGGCACATATTTACGTAGGCTTTTGCATTCAGGAGACCATTCGCGAAGTTTAGTGACAATTTGCAGTCCTGGGGAGTAAATGTCGGGACTAAATGTTGTGTTAGGGGACTAAAATGGGGAGTAATTGCAGACTAGGGGAGTAGAAGCTGCAATTACTCCCCGTTTTACTCCTTTTTTTCTTAGAGTGCAGAGCGTCCCGAGGACGTGAAGTTGAGCTGAAGGCCGTCAGCCTTGATGAGATACTTGCAAGAAACAGGAACAGTTCACCGCGCACGATAGATGGCATCGTCCGCTAAAATGTGGCAAAATGCGGCTGAAGTGCGCGCGGCTATCGTGGCGGGAAACAAGATGGCGTATGCTCGCTCTTGGAACTCAGTGTCGCTACTCTGAAGGGAAGCTTATTTAGTGACTTAAGTGACATTATTTACAAGGTACTATCTGAAATAGCGCGTCCAGTTAGGCAGCTGCACCATGAGCTGTCACGTAGTTTTCGGACGGCTCACTTTTTATTGTCCGGACTGAACGAAACCAAGGCTCTGCCACTCTGAGTTTTCCGCTTCTGAGGATTACCCAGTATTAAATGATTGCGCTACATCGTACACCGTTAAATTTACCAATAATACACCCGAGCCACACGGTCACGAAAAATGGCATTGTCGTGTAATGGCATTCGTGTCTCGAATGACATTATTGACGAAGCTCGTGCCACGCGTCATCTTCTATAATGACATTAAACGCCACGATGTCCATGCGGCCCACTCATTAAATGAAATATAAGTTGTGCTACCTTAAAAACATTAACCCAGTTAAACATGTTGAAGATGCCTATAATAGTATTCTAAATAAAAAAAAAATTCGAGGGGGTCATGATAGGGGGGGAGCAGTTCTAATGTGTTTGAATAACATGGTCAGTTCACGAATTTGCCGACAGGTGCCGAATCTAAAACACGCAAGTTGGTGGCACATCAAGTTGTTTTTTAACTTTGTTAATTTCTAACAACTTGGGATTTCTTTCATGAAACGATGCTTGAGAAAGCTCAAATTTATCAAATCACATTGTGCAGTACAAACTGGTTTTAATGCAAACTAAAATTGTTACTCTGCGCTAAAAATGGGAGTGAGAGTAGGTATTTCATCTGCGAATGACTAGTGGCGGACTCAGTAAGTAGAAAAATGGCATTAAGTCAAATGCCATTACAACTGTTCGTGCGGGCACCGCTCGAATGACATTACAACTTAACTCGCTATAAGCACATAATGTCACTACGATGTTGCAGTGCAGCACAAGAAACGAGTTGTACCTGAACGTGTCCTCCTCTCCATTTTTTTATCCTATCCATCATCATCATCCTCTGGCTTGTGCTCCTCTGAACATGAGCTTTCATGTTAACCTCGCGTACATGTGCTTGTCTTCGTGTGCTGTGCTCATAGCAACTTTAGTGCTGCAACATCGTTAATTCCTTGTGTTTTCGTTTGACCTCACAAATATGCTCATCTATATCCAATGTACGAGCCACTTATACCATCATGAAGCGACTCTGAACCACAACGTGACGTCTTGAACCTCTTTGCTGTCCCGTTTGTCGTCCCCTTCAATCCACTTCCATCCGCAAGACGTTTGATGAGCAAGCAGACGTAAATCTAGGCAACTGGCCGTTGCCAAGCATCCACTCCAACGTACATGGCGTCGTTGCAGGGTCGCTGCGACAAACATCCTCATTGCCGTTATTTACCGAGGATGTCCTCTCTCTCTCACCCTCTGGGGTCAGCAACGCTTCTTGTGCACAGGAAGAGCTGCAACTGCAGACACATCCGGTTCTGCCTTTGTTGACAGACGCCTTTCCAAACGCTGGCTAAACATGGCCCAAAACTGTTTGTTCTCTCGGGGCTGCATCCATGCCTTGTGGTGCTGCTGCTGCTGGCTGCCACTTCAACAACCGGAACCCCGCAGTTTTCGCGACGCAAGCGTTTCATAGATATGGGCCTTCAAGGTCAATACACTACACGTTGGTGGAAGACAACCTCGGGGCAAAAAGATCCGTTACACGTTGAATGGCGTTCTGAATCAGCCGTGATGCGACGCTGAAAGGTGTCGGTCAAGTTGGCCTTCCTCGAAATGGGGGCCCAGCGTGAGCTGAGTGTTTCGCGGTTTGCGAGGTGAAACACTTCCGTCACAGCTGCGAAACGTGTCAATTTCGCGAATATGAGTTTTGGCAGCATTTGATACGGAGTAAGTGGGAGATGGCAGAGGACACAAGGGCTTTATTAAGGTGGTCGCGCACGCTCCAGTCTTGTTTCTCCTGCCACGCGCGACCGAGAGCTTCTGTGAAGACCCCGTTATATGTGTCATGTGATTACGTTGCACCTTGCACCTAGCTTTATAAACTGAAATATCAGCGAGTCCTCCCGGCCCACCAGGGGGCGTAGATTGCTCAACGTAGACGTTTCGATGTACTGACTTTATATGTGGCTTTCTAGTTCTAAATAAGATAAGAACACCGCTATTGAGGCTATCTATCTCAATCTAGCCTCAGCCAGCACTAGAAATCACTGAAATCTATCGACCAAGAGTTATTTGTAATAGGAAAATTTATTGACGGTAACAACACACAACATACAACACACCCGAGACATTACCATACAACATGCAGTTACAACTAGAGACGGTATTATTATTATGTACATTTGTTTCAGGAAATATTTACACACAACGCACCCTAAAAACTTGGTGTCAACTTGGTGTCAGGCAGTGACAATAGTTACAATATATATATAGGTTATATCTACAGTCAGTATTATGTACATTCATTCCGGTAAGTATTTACGTCTCACAATAATAAGGGAAGGATTATCTCGCCACTTGCGCGAGAACTCGGCCTCTCCAATAGCGAAAAGTTCTCGTTGGAGTTCGCTCGCCAGAAGAACACGCACGTTCCTCGCCAATAGAAAAGAGTTATTTCACACAAATTGAACAATTCCTCCCGGCGGTATACAATTTTTAGGACGTATGGAGAGAATTCCACAGTGTAGCTGAAGAGTGTCGCAGCCCCTTTGATGGCAATAATCGGTAACAATGGCTGTCGTGGCCTATCCTAGTTCTGAACACGACAGAGTTACGTGGTTTGTAAATGTGTCCACCGATCTCGTCGAAACGTGTCCACTGATCTCAAGGTTTTCAGTTCCAATTCGTCCGAAGGCACGGTGCAAGTTGCTCATATACGCGTGGTCTCCCGCACGGAGTCCGGTGTGCTGAGATATTATCAACAACGACACAAACAAATGTGCCCTTTATAGGGCCCTCGAGGTAATGTAATAAATAAATAAAGAGGTCGTAACGATGATTTGCCACGTCTACTCCGGGGCACACTTGTTAGAATGATACGAAATTATTAGGTGATGGGATGATGGGCGAATTATGCTACATCCTTGTCATGACATGAAGCTCTAATGGTCAGATAACATGTCAATGCACAAAGTCATGTAAGTCACAATATGAATCTAGCTCTATACTAAACACTCTAAAGCAGACCTGCGTCCCTCGAAAATTCGCCGAAGAAATAAGCAGTGCGTTATATTTACTTCTTGATATTGGGCCAGAGGACCTATATAGAACCGACGCCGATGAGACATCAGCTCACAGATCACAGGTGTGCAAAACTAATTCTGTACTAATTCGCGGATGATCCCAGTTGTCTCGCCACGAAAAGCCGCGGATTAGGATTATTATATATTACCCCCAAAGCAAGACCAAAACACGAACGTGACCGCGACTTCTTCCTCGCGTTTTCCTGACTTGTTCTTATCTTCAAATCCTGTACATCCTTCCCTGGCGACATTGAAAACAAATACGTCTCTCCCAAAACAAACCGTCTTTTATCGCCCGCACACAAAAGCGACGCCATGTTTGAATCTCTCATCCCCTTGCTGTCTGGAGCCCAAAACTGTTTTTCAATTACGGATATGTCACTTGTTTAAGGGACGAATGTTTCCCAGTCGTACACACTTTTAATTAAGTCTGGATGTCGTCCCTTTTTGAAAACGTTTGTTTCAAGATCGTTTTCTTAATGAGTGTCCGCCTCGTTCGGGATGCTGATAGCAGCAGCGGGGCCCTTGTTTTGATACAAGTGTCTGCATGTGTCCTTCCCTGGCGGGTTCTCCCTTCTTCTTCTTCCACTTTTTTGCTTTGTGTGCACTCTTTGTGTATCCAGCTTTTTGAGTCTCGGGAACTGTTGTGAAGAGAGAGAGAAAAAAAATTCGAGCGTGTGCTGTAATGAGGTTTGTAATTAAGAGGAAGTGACATCCTGGCGTTTTGATGTGTGCAAGCAGTGTACGAAGGAAAAAGAAGGTGCCATTGTTTTCGGGATGGGACGGAGACTTTTTGAAGCAATTCATTTGAGCTTTCCTTCGGGCTTGTTTTTAAGGTAGATTTTCTCCTTGTTTTGAGAATGGGTGGAAATTTTTCGAGCCCTGGGTCGCAAGATGCCCTGAAGATGGCAGCCAGGTGCTTGGTTGGTTGCAACACTCGTTTGAACACGCACAAGACACTGCACGCGTTGTGGAATTTAGTGCTGTTAAGACTGCACTCTTAAAAGTGAACTTCACCGCATAGCGCGCCCCTAGCCAACTATCATCACGAATGATATCGTTATCTGCCATGATTTGTTGAAAACGGGAGGCGTACGCCTTTTTTGTGACAATTATGAACAGAATAAGTGTCACAAAAAAAAGACGTACGCCTCCAGTTTTCAACAAATCAGGGCAGATAACGATATCATTCGATATGATGGCTGGCAAGGAGCGCGCTATGCGGTGAAGTTCATTTTTAAGAGAGTAGCATGACCCGTGCTCGCTGATCTAGATATTTTGTGCGTTTAGCTACACGCATCAAAATAACTTTTGTGCTTTCACGTTGTTTACTTGTATCGCGTATACTTACATATTATTTATACTATATCAACATATTTACATATATCAAGTTAGAAAAGGGTGAGCTTATTTACTTCATGATGATGATTATTTATTTTTCTTAGTACAGTTAGGCACTAGTTTTATTCATTTTGATGAAACGAAGTTTCATATGTTCAAACAACATGACAATTTTGTTATACATCCAAACCCAGTATCATGGATAATCTTAAAGGCAATACTGTATAGGAACCTTCATTTCTCCTTACATATGTATTGTGGAATTGGCGACACCTCGGGAGGTAAAAGCCATTTTCTTTCTATACCATCACACCATCATACATTAAAGAAAGTATACGAAAAAAAAATCACACGAACCCGGAGAATGTTGTTCAGGAACGTACCATGGCTGACACTGAAATGCTCAGCAGGAATATGGCAGTCGTCGAAAAAGTCAGACAGCGTTGCAGCTTCAGAACAGGTATACTTTCCACCTGAAATGCTCCATCGTATCACGCAAGACACAACGTACTTATTGAGTCGTAATGTGTCTCGAATGCCAGAAGAATACCAGATTTCGAATATTTTTCCATTCCGGAAGGAAGAAAAGTTAAGTGATGTTGTTGCGGTCGGGTACTATCATATGCAATCCTATCCCGTCCATTTGCTTTCTTCCGTAACTGTGCAATTGAAATTGAGCCCTGCGTCGTGTCGTCTCTGTATTTTTGGTCCTCAAGTTCAAGGTTTCTATACTAAGATGCAAATTTAGTTATCTCGCTCCTCCGGAAGATTTTGTGTCGTTTGCGAGACGTTCCGCTAAAGCGTTTCCGAATTCTAAAACGTGAGCCCTCCTAAACCGAAAAAAAAAAACGCATTATTTTACGGAAACACTTTTTTACAAGCTCGTATTCCGCTGCTGCACGTGAGCGCACGTATACGTTCGATATAAAGCTCTTATATTTTTTTTTGTCAAATCCTTCTGTTCTCGTTCTAACACAATTACGGGGCCACACGGAGGAAACACCGTCGACCTCCGCGCACTTTTTTTTTTTACACACACAACCAGGAGTTCCTTCTCCGCTTTATTTTATTTGCAATTCAAACGGAGAAGAAGAAAAAATAATAATTTCTGGCTTTCTTCCCAATGCTCAGCTGGGAAGAGTAGCAAAATATGCGAAATAACAAAAAACGGGAAGACGTTTCGATTTCGACAGGGCGCGTACGTGTGTTTTGCTCGCGAGTCCTCTTTAAAAAACAAAAAGCAATTTTAAAAAAAAGTCCCTCCTCTCAACTACACGCATGTATTTTTGAAGAGTGTGACAGTCGTACGCAATATTGCGTCATTTCATTTGGAGCGCGCTGCTCGACTGCACTTTATTTTCCTGTCCCGCTCACGAGTTGGAAACTAATTACGTCCCCTGGCAAACAAGCAGCGACTGCCACAAGAGGGCCCGCCAGGTAACGAAGGAAATGGAGAAATAGAATGGGGGGTTCTTTGGCGGAGGCGGAAATCAGAAACAGCTGTGAGGAGACTTCTGTTTCTGGATAAATGGAAGAACGAGCTTCGAACTTCGTGCAACCGTCTTCAATTCAATTCAATTCAATTCAATTTTATTTCATCTTTAGGATGTAGGGATGGGGAAAAAAAAGCTTGACAAGTTCCCATTCCCAAAGTTTTCACTTCGAACTAGCACAGTAATAAATAAGAAACAAGAAAACAATGCCCGGTTAAAGACATTATCAGAATTCCAGAGGTGACTGCAACCCGAGAACATGAGATGGCTCGACTTCAATGCCAGTTTCAAAGAATCTATTTAAGATAAAAGCTAGACTGTAGTATAGAGTAATTGTTGAACATAATTTGTACATAAACGCGGAAGCTTCCATTTTTGTTTTTGCCGAACGTTACAAGGGAAATTATTTGCCTGTAATGTAAATAGATATGAAAATTTGGGCTTTTTTTTGTATATGCATAGTAAGCGATAGTTGTATAGGTTTAACGCACTTACGAGATTAAACTTTTTAAAATGTTTATTTTGTTATACTGGAGTATGTCGTACCATTACGTACCATTACAACGTTATACAATAGGCTATCCGTACAGTAAAGCTTCTTACGCCCTTTAGGGTGTAAAATGGGCGTTGTTTGAGGATAGCACCTCATGCACTTTTTTTTTTTTTTTTTTTTCAGTTACGCCCTACGCTACACCTTCGTGAAACTACGAGGGTGTTTTAGGAGTGTAAAAGGATTGTACATTAGAAACACACCCTAAGAACTCCCTAAAATCACTTTTTGAAAGCACTGACTGCGGATGTCTGAATTCCCACGATTGTTCCAGTGCACCACGATGCACCAGTTCACCTGTGCTGTCCTTCTTACACGCTATTTCTCTGTAATTTCGTACCAACTTGCAGGTAGCACCTAAATGCGTAACGCATGATCGCTAGGACCCATATACCGACCTCGGTAGCTCAGTCGGTAACGTGTCAGCTTGCTGAGCTCAAGGCCGCGGGTTCAGTTGCGGCTGAGGACGGTAACATTCGGGGGAGGTAAATATTGCTTCCAGCACCGATGTCTCGGAGATTTCTTGCGCACGTCAAAAACCCCAGGTAGCTGAACGTAGTATGTCGCGCGTAAATCTATTCCAATCATTATTTGTAGCACACATACTGGAACGTTTTATTGTATTTATTTATTTATTTTGTCTCAAATAACGTCCGTTTTGAAAGGGTGTCCACATGAGCACCCTTTTGTATAGGGTGTTTAGAAACCCTCCCAAAGGTGTTTGCCATGGGCAAGTTTCTGTAAAACATCTTGTAAAAAGCTTTACTGTGTACGAGTGGATCATGGGATATGAACAGGGAGAGCTCGACGCAAAATGAAACCAACTGAATGTTGTTAACAGGCGTGCATCGTAGTCTCGATCCACTATCATTTCGTTACTCCTAATTAACTATTCAGATAAGACTGATTAGCTAGCTTTAATTTATTGTTTCTGGGGCTGAAGTGTCAATTGGGAAAGTTGTGGAGCCTCCCTGGAACCCACCATAACGAAATACTGATTGACGGCATCCGTATAGTCTTTGGTTTAGAATGCAATGCAAGAGAAACAGCATTACGTTTTTTTTTAAATTTCGTTGTGGCACTTTTGAGGCGTTCGTCTCCGGCCATTAATCACAAAAACACAGAAACTGAAAATAATCACACATCGCGACACATATTTACATCGGATGATGGTGAGGTGGGCGATTCGCCGCCGCTGTGGCGATATGTACTGCCTTATCTCATCCTGGCTACAGTCGTGATGCATGCAGCCCATATACGTGAGGCCAACAACGGCAAGCCGGTTTTCTTCACCGCCACACACCACCTATTGCCCTTCTTTCTTTTCGTTTTTGTTTTTCCTCCTTTTTACGGAGACTCACCTTTTCCTCTTCGTCCCTTCCTTTCTATTTATTCTTCGTTTTCTTTTTATTTTTTTTAAAGGAATAGCATGCCGACCTTGGTCTGGCAGACCTTTCCTTTCAATAAATATATATCCCCCCCCCTATTGCTCGTACTCAAAATAACGAGAAACTCTTTATTTTCCGTGCATTTCCGCAAGAATAATTATGCAGTGACGATGACGATATTACTAAACGTCTGCAGTCATATAGTAACTGTGTACTACGACTCCGCTCAACAGTACTACGCTGCGCGGCTTAATTTTGTTGCAATGGAACCCGCATAAGTTAAGCAGGGAGGAGGGATATATTTATTAGACAAAAGGGGAAAAAAGCAACGGGGGAAAGGTCAGCCAAACGGGACGTCGGCTTGCTATTCCACAACAAAAAGAAAAGCGAGGGTCAGCAATGACGCCCTCATTTGCATTTTGTGGTTACGCACTCACGGATATGGATCACTCTGCTGTGAGTCTTAAAAGAAAGTCAGGACTGCGGTTTGCAAATTGTGCAACGTGGACTCAGTTCTTCCGATTTGCGCGCGAATTAATTTTGACACCGACGCTTCTTGCGATGTTACTGTCTAGCTCTATTTCTGTAGAACGGGGCTATACGGTACGGCAGAATGAGATGCATTTATTCCCCTGCGCAGGCGGAGTGTACGTGACAAGCTATAGCGCATGTTTGCCGCGTATTCTTCCGATTGATGGATTAGAAAATATAGTTCGCAAATGGGCGACCGAAATGACGTGGCACCTGCGAAGGATAACATATAGTGACAGATACAGTCCTTCACTTGTACAACAGAAGAGTACCTAATGTGTATTTGCATGAATGAAGAAAGAAGGAAGCCTCCAGGGCCTCAGAACATCAATTTCCATCGTGTATTTACATATTGCATAAAGCATGCTCTCCTTGGTGGTAGCTCCTATCAGTTCATGCCAGAGTTGTACACGTTACTCGAAAAAAGTAATTGATTACAATTACTGTTACTACTGCGCGAAAAGTAATTCTTTACTGTTACAAATTACTTCATCAAAAATGTAATGCGTTACCGATTAAAAATGTAACGCGTTACTTTTCCCGTTACTTTTAAATTGTCTCGCCTCCTGTGCCAAATGAGGACGACCGTATAGGCGTTGAAACATCCGCTTCGTTTTGTTACTGTTGTTACTGTTGCTCTGGTAGGTGGCGGTTGTAAGGAATTATCGTATTACTGTGGTCTGCATGGAACACGTGAGGACTAGAGACGGCCGTCACAGTGACTTCTGCGTCATTGCTTCAGTCGAAGATCGGGCTTGCTGAAAAGTGTTGCCATTGTTGACAGAAGGTTAAAAAAGTAATCGATTACTCAGTAATTGATTACCGAAAATTGTAATCAGATTATTTGGAAAATTACTTGCTCACAAAATTAATTGATTACGTTAAAATTTACTGAAAAAAAGTAATTGATTACTAGTAACGCAATTACTAGTAACGCGTTACGTACAACTCTGGTTCATGCTGAAGACTTCGAGCTGGCGGTGTCGAACCTATGGCTTCGAAGTTTTCCCTGCGTTTTCTGCGGGCTTTCCAGACGGATGTCAGCCCAGTTCCCCTGAAGACGCGGTCCAGGACGCACCTCATCCCTGTTTCTCACTGCTTGCTGCTGTCGACGTCTGTACGCGGCTTATAGCCACGGTTGCTTCGCGGTGTTAACACGGAATCAAACGAATATCGCGTCGCGTGATGGCTGTCGTCCAGCGTTGTCGTTCCTCGCTCTCCGGACGTTGACCCGCTTCGATCTCCGTGGCCAGTGCCAGCGTCTTCATCTCTGCAACCTGCCGGCAGCACCATCAGGGAGTTGACTGTTAGCGTCTGAAGGTGGAGGACAACGTCTACGAGGAGACTTCCTCGAACCATAACAAACCAAGTCCGGAATAAAAACGGCGAGACTCAATTCTGGTCTAAGGGACAAGGGAAATAGGAAAAGACGCCTGCACAAATACACATAAACTGCACTTTTTATTGAAGGGCAGGACACCCGTACGCATGTACGAGAGTATGCGCTCTGCACCACAAATCTGTCAGAACAAACCTGGCAGGTTATCTGCTCTCTCTGCTGCTGCAGCGAGAACTGAAAGCTCAAAAAAAGCGTTTTCGCTTTGTGCTTACACGCTACTTTAAACACAAACAAGTGTTGGAACAAGCATCCCGCCACGCACAAACAACATACCTGACCGTCTAGACTGTTAGAGGGCATCGCTCAGGGCAGCCTTGAACCCGGACGTCTGCCACGACGTCTGCCAGACGTAGTTTGTTGGCAACCAGACACCTCCTTGGCTACAAGACATCCTCCTCCCAGGCTCTTCTAGAGGGTGGTGCTTCCATTCACAGTTAGCGTTCACGTGTCATGGAGTGCGAATTAGCTTACCCAAAAGGGCGGTTCTCGAATATTACGGGCATCTTATGGTTTGTCGTTGTCCCCTGGAAGTAAGGTGAACTAACGTTGACGGAAGGTCCGACGTTGTTGTGGTTTTGATTAGAACTGTCATTAATAGTCAGTACTTAGTTGGATTGGATAGTGCAAGTAGAGTAATCGTGCAGTCTAATTAGTCACTCATTGTTTTTATTGCAGAAAACCGAAATGGCTAACCTTAGCCATATTTCTCCGTTTTTTTCTTCTCAACTCATCTCAACTCAAGTGCATGTAATGTAAAGGTAGAAGAGGTGCAGGGACCAGAAGGAAGAGCTATAGAATAGTAAAAAATCGTTCTGGTTGGTTCCTAAGCTACGGGCAAGGGAACGTTGTTCCTAAATACTTTCAAAAATGGGTAGTGTAACAGTAATTTATTTTCATTTTGTTCGTAACTTGTACTTAAGGGGCAGTTGCTTCCTGTGTAGTTTAGACGAGTGTGTTGCAAATTAATGTGGCAGTATTGTCTCTATAAGTTTTTCTGTTGCGGTCAGGTTTTCAATTTTGCTATAATTATAGCTATTGGCCTTGCATTGGTTGTACTCATGAATATTCATAAAATCTTTCAATGGGAAGATCAAGTCGATGATTTCGCAGGATGTCCCGGATCCCAGGGTGCTGTGTAAGTACTATCTCATTCAGAACAAATTTTCTGTCACTGTAACCCTGCGTTGGCAAACTGGGGCTAGTACTGTGGTGCGCAGCAGATGCAAACCCTGCTATTCAGGTTGCGAACAGGAAGCGCTTTCATCGAATCACAATTATTCAAGATTGGCTCTCTGGACAACCCAAATAATAAACATATCCCCCCCCCCCCCCCCCCCGAAATTGCAGGCATGTGTCAGCAAATGGAGACTATCGAACACATCCTGTTTCATTGCGGTGCGTATGCTGTGATGTGGGAAAAATACGTTGGACACTGCAGAAATTGTACGGTGGTGGTGGTGGTGGTGGTGGTGATAGGGCTTGCCGTTGTCGGCCTCACGTATGTGGGCAACGTCACGACTCACGCCCTGGGGGAATATGCGTCCTGGGCCGACTTCTAAGGAAATTGTACGCTGGATGATGTCCTACATCCCAGGCATCCTTTCATGGAAAGGCATTCAAAATCTCGCAGCCTCGTCTTCTTTCTCCAGGAGTCTGGACTCGCCCAACGACTATGAGCCTAAGTTTCTTTGCTCGGACTTCTCACCAGTCCTGGCAGTGACCTGTCAACATCTTAACTTTCGGCCGTCATCATTCCAACATCTGTTATCATATCATATCATCTCATCCCGGATACAGTCGTAACGCTGCACACATAAGTGAGGCCAACAACGGCAAGCCGGCTTCGTCATCATCACCACCACCACCACTACCACCATTCATGAAATCTTCGCCATGAGGTGTTCAGATTCATGTACTGTTGGTTCTCGAAAAAAATAAATAAATAAAGAGGGGAAACATCGATTGTTTGCCAATTACACCAAGTCTTACATCGGTGGTGGTGGTGAAAGGTCTCGCCGTTGTCGGCCTCACACAGGTGGACAACGTCACGACTGACGCCCTGGGGGAATGTGCATCCTGGGCCGACTTCAAAGGGAACTGCGCCGTCTGTCTGTCATCGGCCGGTCTTGTCACCAGCACAACCACATCGAATGGCTGCTGTTGTAATGATGCAATATAGACAATGCAAATGAGGATTACTTTTGTCTATCAGATGTCGCTGCGTTGCTGAAGGTGGTGGAGGTGGTGTTATTGCTGAACCGGTTTTCTCGTGCATTCATTAGGAAGTCGTGACATGTAGTTTCGGTTTCGGTTTCGTCTGAGGGCTTGTGATCATGAAGCTTGGGGTAAAGAAATCGTGTGGACAGCTAGGTGTTGTCAACAAATACGCCGGGCTGACCTAGTTGCTAAATTTTAAAAAACGAAAATTTACGTGCCTTTGTTGTTACATTTTTGGGCCGTTGGAATGAAGCTGCGAAGGTTTGTGTGCGGCGTAGGGCAAACGATTTAAAAGGCGTAACACACACACACATAATCATGGACTTTGCGCATATCTTTTCCCAGGCTTTCGTCACTGCACGACACCGTTAACCCATCTGTTACACGCCCCCTATTTGTAGAAGCAGTTACAACATAACTTTATAACTCAAACGTCGCGCTGTTTCTGCCTGTTTAACCGCAGTGTTTATTAAGACAGCATTTGAGGGAATTGCGTCACAAGGTCACGTGGGATGTCACGTCCTCCCTCACGTCCTTTTACCAGGCTTTCGTCACTGCACGACACTGTTAACCCATCTGTTACACGCCCCCTATTTGTAGAAGCAGTTATAACATAACTTTATAACTGAAACGTCCAGCTGTTTCTGCCTGTTTAGCCGCAGTGTTTATTAAGACAGCATTTGAGGGAATTGCGTCACAAGGTCACGTGGGATGTCACGTCCTCCCTCACGTCCTTTTACCAGGCTTTCGTCACTGCACGACACTGTTAACCCAGCTGTTACACGCCCCCTATTTGTAGAAGCAGTTATAACATAACTTTATAACCCAAACATCGCGCTGTTTCTGCCTGTTTAACCGCAGTGTTTATTAAGACAGCATTTGAGGGAATTGCGTCACAAGGTCACGTGGGATGTCACGTCCTCCAGTCAGTGCGAGCGTCTCACCAACTGAACGCCTCTTTAGAAAGCCAGTCAACTATAAGAGAAAAGGCGAAGGTTGAGCTCAGTGACTTTCACTGTAATAACGCAGTCTTATAACATGGTTACACTTTCACGGTCCAAGCCACTTTCCCACAGCAAAGCAGTGCCGCTCAAAACCGGAAGTACACATTTGCAAATCCGTCATCGTCTGTTTTCCGAGAAGCTTGTCTACTTCTCCTGCGTGCATTTGCGAAGCGGTCTGAGAAAGCGTCTGTTAGGCAAGCGTGCAAAGCATGGTCGCGTTAATCCGCTAAAGTAGTGGAGGCAAGTGACCGTGCTCGGTCGGTTAGCCGACGTCTAGACATAGTTGCTCAATCGGAAGTTAACCTGTTTTTTCGTCCAACAGTCTGCAAACACTGGGCTCGACTGAAGCTTCCGAGAAACGTCCGTCCGCGTCTGTAAATGCGTCACGTGCGTTAATTGCCGCATACAAGTACTGACCGACGTGGTTCCGGAAAATAGGGCGAGGGAGAGCCAGCAGGGTGTTGCTATACAGTTTCAAAATCAATCAATCAATCAATCAAAATATTTGAAGAGAAAAAGAAGTTATTTTAGTCATTCTGGGGACTAGACACATTGCTGATCGATTGACTGATTGATTGATTGATTTATAGGAAAAGATTAAATCAAGGTTTTGGCTTCACTAGACACATTGCCGCTACCAATATGGGGAAGGGGGGGGGGAGACTTTTTGTAGTGCTTGGGAATAAACTTCATGGTCAGAGAGTAAACTGGGCATAATTGAACCTGTGGGTGCAATAACGGGATAAGTCGACTAATCCCCTTTTTAGTATCGTTGTTGCTATGAGATCTATACGTACCAGCATGTATACATGCCAAATAAAATTTAGGAGCGTATTGCAAAATATTGACCCGCGACAGGAGGGTAAGAAACGGGAAATGCACGTGTGTCAATGGGATGGAACGAACTATCAGACAACGACGGTTTGGCAAATTCTGAAGCTCCGTGTGGAATACGAGATTATTGGTGTCGATTAGATATGCCCAGCTCCTCGGTAACCGAGACTAACCGCGCATCATCTTATTTCTCACGTGTTTTTCTCTTCTTTTTTTTTTCCCGGCTGAACAACAATATGAACTTCTCTGGAACAGCATGCTTGCGGTGGTTGTAAGAAACGTTGCCGGAGCCACCGCAACAGGAAACGATTCGCGACGTCCTTCTCCTGACAGAACCGATTGCGTTTTCCTGCCCTTCTGCTATCCTGCACGCGATGCTGAATAAGTAAACATCACGAGGTTCATAAAAGCGCTTTTTTTGGCGCTTTGATACAGCATTTGTTTCTAGTAGGAACAAAATGAGATTCTGCATCCAGAAAAAGAAAAAAAATACGAAAAAAAAAACAACGAACTGCTTCAAACGCATGAATGATATTATATGGGTACTACTATATAGGTGATGTCCCCATTTTTTTCTTTCTTTCAATCAATCAATCAATCAGGTGATGTGATGCTATAGAAGAAGAAGAAAATGGTGAGTTAAGGGATTAGTGGGGGGGGGGGGTATATGTTTATTGAGAAAAAAAAAGCAAGGAAAGGTTAGTCAGGCAAAAACCGACTTGCTATTCCTTTCATAAAAAGGGACGAAAGAGAAGTAAAGGGAAGGGATTAATGGGGATTGGGGTACTACTATAGGTAGCACCATCGCTCATGGCCCTTGTGTTCGTCACCTAAACGTAACGCGTAAGGAATGAATCGTGCATCATGCATCATCCGTATAGAAGTATTTGAAACTGGTACAGTGGTACTACAACATGGCGCGCCAAAGAACCGTACTTCATTGTTTGAGGTCAGAGGAGGTTGCAGTTGAACATATAGTTAAAAATAGTTCACATTTAAGACTACGCCACAGTATCGCAATCGAACAATTGAACAAAGTCCATCATAAATTACGCATGGGACCAATAGTGTTCCTCTATTACGAGAATATTATATTCTTACATGAAATGGATAACGTAGAATTTTGATATGATCCCGTACGCAACGCATTTCATACACGATCTCACCTTCCTCATTTTAGTGAAGGCTCTCATATATGTAACTTCTACGCGAATAATGCATCTAAAATACCCCCCATCCTCTCACTCCTTCATGTTGTCCTCTCTCCATCTGTCCACGTCTCTACGCCGCTCGTAGTCACAGTCGATTCGCGGCGCTAACGGGGAACTTTAAAAAAAAAATCTAAGATTTTTCATTGGGTCCCATAGCCAGCAATCTATTTCGTTTTCGCGTGCTGAAAACTCAATAGCATTCAAGATAACATTGTGTATAGGCACAGACAAGCTGGTAGAGGAACACCATACTGAAGAATCCTGAGCGTGGGCGAAAAACACATAAGACAACACGTGTTGTGTGTGACAACAACTCTTGTAAGTAAGTAAGTAGTGAGTAAGTGAGTTTATCTTTTGTTCTTTACCTGCCAACAGCCAGTGGCCTTCTAGGCAGTGCACCAGTCAAAAATTACAAAATACACATACATAGGCAAAGGCCAAAATTTGCTCAAATAATACAATACTGTGGAATTAACAGAGAATGGATTCACATACAGAGCTAAAATGTCGATAATTAGAGAAAATATCAAGATCCGCGCACACTATCTGATTATACAAAAGTTGCATTCGAGAAGTAGGTACTATTGAGTTACCCACGGACGGGTAAAAAAAGTAAAGGAGTCCTATTAGAACGAGCAGTGCATCGAAAACATATGTTAGAGAGAAGGCAACTAGAATAGACCTTATTGTTCAAAAGCTTATGGAGAAAGAAAACATCACACAGTGACCTCCGTGAACTCAACGCAGGAAGTTGCAAGTGTCTCAGCAAGCGAGAGTATGTGTAATGTGTGTGTTGTGTTCGTGTCGTCTGGGTTTTTCGCGCACGCTCAGGCTTCTTCCCCCTATATGACATTCATAGTATGTTCCAAACGCAATAAGAAGGAGGAAGAAGTATATACGTGTTGTATTTAATTTAATATTGTACATATTTAAGTTTAGTGGTTAGTACGCGGCCTGGGCTGACTTCGTTGCGTCGATGCGCCCATATACGCCCGGAAAGTTTGCCTGGAAAACCTGGGACAACACTGCCCGCAGTGGGACTCGAACCCACCACCTTGCTGTATTTAGCATGAGTGCTGCGCTATACCACAGATGCGCTGGGGCTGTATCTCATCAGACACGCTGCTGGTTTCAGTCAGTTCATTTCTTTTCAGTGAGTTCATTTCTATTAATTGTATCAGTTCACTGTAATCATTGATTTGGTGTTTAACCATTCAGTTATAGAGTGGTTTTGATCACGAAAATATCAAGCACGACGTATTGAGGACCTTTATAGTCGCGTTCAACTTAAGAAGGAAAAGAAGTGTAGTCCGTCATCTACATACGCCGTTAGAGATAAGGAGAAGCAATAGCGCGCTAGGAGAAATACTGCAGCGCCATCATGCGCCATCAGTAGGGGGAGCGCACTTTCTGCCGCAGCGTAGTGTCATGCGGCCGGTCTTAACAGCCAATATGGAAGCAGAGTGAGCATGATGGATTACATTATCTAGCGGAGGGATAGAGCGTGACCTCTTTGCGTCGAGCCTGCGGCACAGCAATATTTCGAGACCTGACGGACTATACTTTTTTTTTCCTGCTTAATTTGAACACGACTATAGAACAGTGTAGCCAAGGGGCTCCGAAGAAACAAGGGGTAGTCACTGCGCATGCGCAGAATGCAAACCATAGTTTGCACAGTGCACAGAGACGACCCGCTATTCCCTGGTTATTCCCTCGTTATTCCCTGACGACATTTCGTTAGAGGAAAGCTAATTTTCTCACCGCATTCCCGTGCATCGTGGAGAAACTCTTTAATATCACCATCAGCGTACATTAACCGATGCGGGATTCCTAGACTGTTGACTCAGTATTGAAGACGGCACTTATTGCGCGCAGTGTTCGAGGTCACGCACACATAAACAGAATTTACGACAAACCTTCAGACGAGATTCTGCGCACTTGACCGTTTTTCATCGAAGCATATCATTGCGGCCTAACAAAACAAGGCACGCCACTCTGGACCGGTTCCAGGCGCCTGGCATGAAGTTTATACGGGTTATTTGTTCTCTTATATTGACACAATGTAACCACAGTGCGCTAAATATTCGCCGTGAGCCGGTTTGCGGGCCCCGAGACATTTTACGAAAGAGAACACTTGCTGGAACTATAAGAGGTCCTGCCCGGTTATGGCTTCTCTTGGCTTGATACCTGTGTTGCAAAAAAAGAGTCTCACTTGTCCTGAAACGTTGAGCGATGATTGGCAATATAGTGCTTCATAAATCATGCTATACATTACGGACGGATACCTGTGTGCTTTAGTGCAATGCTGATTGATAACGCTGAAGCGAGGATTACCTCTTGCGTGACTGGTATCTGCTGTAGGTGCGCTGTGGAAGTTCCAATATACACCACCGGTCAACTTAAGGGGTAAAAGTGATTTATGAACTCGTCGTAAAATAACTCGTCAAAAATATACCCGCAGTGTCCTCACCTTTCTGGTTTGGTTTGGTGTACAGCTTGGGACAAAAGTTTACGGAACAGCGGGGTGTGACATTTCTCCACTTGAGCGGCACCCTAGCAGCATACGGGAGCAGACACACATACTAAAAGATAGAGAGAACAGCTGGTCACCTGTTTCTTATTCAAGCTATTCCTGGCAGATATGACGGGGCCGCTCCGATGAAGAAATACGCCAATGCCGTGTTCCGTAAACTTTTGTCCCAAGCTGTACCTTTCAAGACCGGTGTGTATATAGGCTTTACGGACGGAAGTCGGCGCAGGCCCCCCAGAAGTCGTCCCAAGGCACATAACTCCTCCCGTCATCCACACATTCCTGCTGTCTTCTCTTCATCTGTCCACGTCAGAACGCAATATATAGCGACAGTGGCTTCGCGGTGCTGGCACGGAATGAAGTAAAAAGAGCAACTTTTCACTTTGTACTCGAGAAAAACAACCAGATGTCACTTAAACAGAAGCAGCATTTTCGAAGTGCCTTAACTCCTCTCGCCACTATACAAAGCCTCGCGAGGAAAGAACCAAACAGAAACAATCAACCGATCGTCTTATCAATTAAATCGATCGACAACGCATCGTCGACGCGGATAAGCGTGACATATATCTTTTCCCCCTTGCGGCCACAAAAACCCAAGCACCAAGTGACGCAAAGGCGTATAGGGTCGCAATTTAGCTCCGTTCGAACGATATATAGCGCCCCCAGAAACCGTCTCTCTTCATCGGTTTATCGAACTATGTAATACATCTCTATCATGTCCGATGATCGGTGGAGAATCATGGTGTTGGCGAGCGCGCTGTGTTATTTACGAAAGTCGTTGGGAACTCCGCGTTGCTTTGAAGCCGAAGAGCATTTGTCGTGGAGAAGAAAACGAAAAGTGCGCGGGTGTCCTTCGAGATCTATATATGGGACATTTATTTCGCGGGACTCAGGATTCTGTAGCGTATACTTCGTGTCTCAGAACGTTCTCCAGTGGATTCTGTATCGATGCTTCAACAAGCGGCAGAGGAATTTCTACTGTCACACTGTCCAATCTGTAGTTACACAATCTTGTATACGATGCTCCGTTACGTACATACGTGACGCAGCATTCTATACAAGTGCGTGTGAGGACATTCGCGTGCTTATTTGTGTTCGTATGTGCTATTCTGTGAGTTGTGTTGTGTAGTGCAGTTTATGCATCGTGACTGTGTATGGGTAGTTGAGACAAGTTGAGAGACAAGAAATTAGCGATTGAGTTGTTAAGGGAGCAGGTTGTGGCATTTTTGTAATGTTCCTACGGACAGCAGGAAGGAGCTGGGAACAGGGGGTTAGTATGCGTCCTGGGCCGACTTCAGGGGGAACTGTGCCGACATTCGTCTGGAACGTCTGTCGGAAAACCCTAGACAGCACAGCCGGCGCGGGGGTTCGAACCCGCGTCCCCCCCCCCCCCCCCCCGTGGAAAGCGGTCGTCCTAACCACTATGACACGGGAGCTGGTCAGGTTGCGGTAGAACCGTTGAAGTTGGAGGTAGTGACGATGTGCCACCGGTTGAGAACGGTCGAATGACTGCTGAGCCCTCGGAAAGTCAGAGAGGTCGGCCGGGGACCGGGGTATTATCCCATGCTTTGTAGAAGAAAGTGTAGATGATGTCTTATAGAAACTGCGGAAGAGGGCTATAGGTTCCACCGTCGTTTCAAGTCGGGGCCGTATAAGCAGGGAGACGACCCGTATCTTGACGACAGGAACAGCTGGCAGAAGAGTGACGGCAAGCACCGCGTACCTGCGCCTCCAGAAGTCATGGTCGGTAAAACCTCTACCCTGAAGTTCATTCATGACTGTCCGTGGTGGACGTACGCGCAAGCTTCAGACCCTACAAAACGACCCGTTCAGCGCGTTGCAGTGGCATTGTTGAATACGCTACGACAGTACGGCTCTGCACATGAGAGGAAGAAAAGGCTGGAGAAAACACGTGTCAAACCGTCTGTCCACTGAGAAAGCAGCAATAAGGGGGCATTCGCAGACGGGCCACAACACTATAATGGTGAAATAAATGAAGCAACGTGAACCTCACGTGCAGTTGTTGAGGGCGATGCAATGAGACCGTTCTACGTGCGCACGAGGAGAATGGGAAAAGCTTAGAGGCATGCGCGAAAGGCTGACCTACTTGCTTAGCGTATTCCATCTCAACTGAGGTAAAGTTGTTGGGGCATCATCAGCGTTTTTTCCCTAAAAAATTGTTGTAGCCGAACACCCAATGGGAATATGGAACAGCAAATATATTGCTTCTGACTGCCGTAGTACTCGAGACAGAAAAGCTGAGAAGAAACACCGCCATTGAGAGCCGTTAAACTTTCCGCTATTTTTACGATTTTATTTCTCGTCAACGCGCGTGTATTGCGCTCTAATTTAAAAAAAAATAAGATGTCAGCTATACTTGGAGCGGTTCGGTTATATCTGCATGACATCCTAGTTTGCGGTTGGAAATGTAATGCTTGGACATCCGCGCGGATAAAACGGGGATAAAACCGCGCCCCTCTGCGCTACGTGCGAATATCCGCATTTTGCCGTAAGCAAGCATTAGTGCCTCTGCCGACGTCCATAATTGATACGCACGCACTGAATGCAAAACATGGTGTGGAAGTGCGCCATCCCTTGCACTGCTGTTCCTTTAACTATCATTGGACAACTGTAGATTGCATAACGTTCCTGAGAGAGTTGCTGCATGTGCTGAAAAGAAAAGGAACGTTTTGCAACAGAACATTTACGTCATAAAGATTTTTTTTCAGACAAATGCAACGGCCGCGGATGAGCGGTATATTCAATATCCGCGCGGTGCGAATAGATCTATTTCGACTAGATATTGCGGATAGCGTGCGGATACGGGCACTTTCAAAAGTTTCAATGTTATCCGCGCTCACCACTACTTATGTGACGCTGGAAATAGCTGCAAAGAACCGTGGTGCCTATTTTCATTCTCTATTTAGAAAACGGCAAACTTGGCGTTCACGGCAGAATTCGCTGGCATTATTTTCTCCACTGTGGCTCTTCTATACGAGAAAAAAATATGAGAAAAATAAAAAGCGCACAGTCCAGGGGTGTAGCATGCACACGTAAAACGACGCGGTATTTTACGCGTGCTTTACCTGATAAAGCGCAGACCCTGGGCGAAAGCGTGTCAGTAAAACCTTTTGTGTGTCATCTTTGTCATCTTTGTCTTTTGTGTGTCACCTCAGTGTTTCATCTTTGTAACTTCATTTTTTAGTCTTCTGAACAAGTTAGCCCAACAAGGAAGATATCACCCTGTAGAGAAGAGAGAGCTCTACGTTTTGATAGCAGAGTTAGACCCTTAAATGCAACGTACTTTTGGCAGAGAGGCGTCTAATATTCCTGAAGTGCCAAAAAGGCATTTCTTGAGCTCTGTGTTCTTAAAACAAAACAAAAAAAAAAATCCGCTTCTGATTGTGTACACATGTGGCAGTTATTTCATTTCATTTAACATTGTTTCCATTACGTTTTACGAAGTACGAATTCTTTTTTTTTTAATTGGGTGTTAGCGCCGCGAAGCAACTGTGGCTATGAGCGGCGTACAGATGTGGACAGACGGAGAGAGGATAGCAGGAAGGAGTGGGAGACAGTGGGGTACGAATTCTGTACCCTCCTCCGTGTCTTTCATGTGGACGCGCTATGGATTATTATTATTATTATTTTTCGGGCACAAGGTCAGAGTGTACCCACACTATGAGAGAGAAAGGGAGTAAGCTCTGTTTACTGTTTTCTTTATATATATATATATATATATATATATAGAGAGAGAGAGAGAGAGAGAGAGAGAGAGAGAGTGAAGGTGAAAGTACACTCGGCCAAATACAGGGCAGTAATTGCAGCCTCATCAGTCCCCTATATTGCAGTTACTCCCCATTTTAGTCCTCTGCTCCTGAAATTTACTCCCCACAGCACCGAAAAAGTTCCTAAGCTTTGCATAAACCGCCATGCATTTAGTTCCGAAAGGGATCAATGGTCGTGACAGTAAATTAATCCAATAAATTTACTGCATCTGCAATTTACTTGTATCTAGTAAAACTTTTTTTTTTCTTCTGAGGCTGTAGATAGGAGCGCCGGACGTGCAACACGTACGATATTGTGGAAAGCTTCTCTCTCTCTCTTTTTTTTTTTTGTAAACCGGGCTTTTTTTTTCTCTTTATTCCGCATCTGCTGAAAAAATAAAACTAAAAAATGACAACACCAAAGGCTGCAACATTCTTCTTTTTTTATGTTTCCAGGGAAAATGCGCAACACTGGGAGACTTTAAATATGATGTCAGTGTCAGTTTTAGGCTTACTTCAATCGCTTTCGCTCAGCAGTAAAAGCTCATAGAGGTATATTGCCCGAAGGTACATATAAGAGTCAGGGGAAAAAGACTCAGTAAGGGCTCTAAGTTTCAGGGCGATCTTGATTTATGCGTCGTCTTTCTTTTTCTATTGCGAACCCCGATAGACCAATTCGTGGTTCGTGGTATCGCATGCTTTCTCATTTTCACCTTTATTTTATTACACTTTCTTATTTTACGAGCGTCGAAGAATCTGTTTCATGCCCAGCAATATGTGCAAATGATGTGCGATATATGTTCCACGACAAAAAGGGAAAAAAAATTGTGTCGCAAGCTCCATTTTAAGACTCCTGTTTTTAGAAGGCAGGGGGCAATTTTTGTTTCCCTGAAGAAAAAAAAAGAAGAGTGGTGATATGATAGAGTGAATACGAAATTGCTCAGTCTTGCTTCAGGGTAGAAGATTTGCTTGGCACTCTTCGTCGTTGACATTTTTTTCCTTTATGAATTTTACGAGGATCTAAGGTTGCGTCGTTGTTATGTGCGTGAATATATTGGGTGATTCAACGCGCCAAGTACAGCCAACACAAGTGATAGAAAGATAAAAGCACTGAAACTACTTTCTATTAGCGTATAAGCTTTCATACAGTGGACTGCATTTCGTTAGGTCTTTCATCAGGTGTACCCGATGTGATGTCATAGCCATACCTTACCATACCATCAATGTATGCTCATATGTATACAGCAAAAGTAGCGCAGCAAAAGTAGCGGATAAAGTGTCGCGCTACTTTTTATAGGTAACGGTAGCGGTATGGCGTTACGTGAAAAGAACGTTATCGATATCGATATTTTGCTGCTTTTGTCTCTAGTAACGAGTATCGGTATCACGTTGTATTAGTTTGCCGACGTTAACTGAGCCCCGTCATATTGTTGACAGTGTGCTTGTTGTGTTGTGTTCCTGTGTGTGCTTGTTCGTCTCCGTCTGCTTTGCTTTTTTTTTAGAACTTTGATCCATTACACACAGGGCCAAAAAAGTATTTTAAAAACGTATGTTCAGACGACTTAGATGAAATACAGAATGTCTTGTTTTGCGCGATTCCTTCTTTTTCTTTAAAAATAGCATTTATTTTTCTTATTGCATGAACTAGGAAGTTCCGCACATACTTGATACCAGATAACGTGTTTATATTCACGTTGTGGATTTCAAGCGACAACAACGAAGAGCGGGTTTGTCATCTCTTTCTTATGAAATGACAGTATAGTGGTGGACTAGCTTCATAGCGATAACAGCGTGGTCACACAAGAGGAAGATTGGGTCAATTGTTGTGGTCTTTCGGCAGTCACTCAGCCACTCTTAGGGCAGCCACCTAGCTCCGATACACAATAACCCAGTTAAACTTATCCTTATCCGGCGGTCACGCTCGTCGCTCGTGCTCGATTTAGTATCAAGTCTGATTCTTATCCGCTTGTGTTATCCCTTTCTTTTATCGGTTTATTCTCCTTAGAAAAAAGAAAGCGGAAGTCTCCGGAGGTAGCAAACCACGGTGTCAAGCTTCCCCACATAACACAAACAAACGCACGTGGTCAACGATGTACACACGAGAAAGAATCCTCGATACCCGAACCTGACTCGGAGTATCTTTTTACTTGAATGGCTGAAAGAATGCAGCAAGAGGCGCATATATACACAGACGACGCTTGATTACAATGTGACCATTGTTAGGCATCCATTGTGAGATTCCTGTGGGCCTTTACAGGTGAAACTGATCCGCCGTAAGAAGTGCACAAAAATCGCAACACTGCCGCGCAATGCCGTATTCAGTCGTCGTGTTTCAGGTAACAGACGTCGTGTCCGGGATGCCTTTCTCTTTTCTGACCCCTCATAATTATTCGTTGAGAAAGCACGTTTACCGTTAATGTAACGTTGGAACAAAGACGATAAACTTAAATAAGGCTTTGCATTAAGGGGATCAAATTGGTTTCTTCTCAGTTGTAACTTCGCAGGTCTTTCACTCAGTATGGAGATAGTGGACGCATATACCTATAAGACCATCATCGATAAAGTGAAAGCACAAAACACTTGCGCCCTGTGCCCGTGTAGTTGCTGCACGAGCATACGGAACTTACATTAAGCCGCATATTTTATATATAATCTGAGTAACACATCCCTATTTTACGCTGGAATAATGAGATCGCGAATGTCCTCATTTAACGTCGTATGATTGCGCTTTTTATGGAAAGAGATCATATTTCTGCATGGACATTTCCTTCAATATGGAAGACTTCATGCATCACATTTTTCTGGCTTCCGGGTTGTTACAAAACGTCGTTTCCTACGAGTCCGTTCAGTTATCAATGTAAATTGCAAGCAGTGTAGCCTTTTGAAATGTCCTCGAAACATACCATTCTCTCCCTCTACCTCATAAGTGTCTTCCCCTTTCTGCTGTTTGCAGATGCGACAGTCAGCATATGCACACATAAGGCATGATTCACACGAACTGCATGTCATGGTAACACTGCGAAACAATATCAGCAATGTCGCGATTCCTCGAACCTCGATGCCTCAACATCGTGCTTCCTAGTTGCTCGTGTTTCCTAGTTATGACCGATGAGGATGTTCAATGTCAATATCTCTTTGAATAACTCCCACGTACAAGCTTCGTCATCCTGATGGACGCCGCTGCGCCTACGCTATACGGAAGGCAACCGTTACCAAGCCATCATAGGACACACAAAGCGCTAACACTTGCGTGAAATCGCTCGAAAACTATAAATTCTGGCTCCATCCTTCTCTGCCCGTACACTCTTAAAAATGA
This sequence comes from Ornithodoros turicata, assembly GCF_037126465.1. NCBI lineage: Eukaryota > Metazoa > Arthropoda > Arachnida > Ixodida > Argasidae > Ornithodoros > Ornithodoros turicata. The sequence continues at coordinate 6,800,317 of NC_088206.1, read as the reverse complement.
GGGGGGGGGGGGGGTGATGGCAGGATAGGCTCGCCGTTGTTGGCCACACAGAAGTGGCGGTGAAGTTTTCCTTCTGGAGTGTATAAGCAGAGGGAGTAACGCGCTCTAGACTCTTAAAAATGAACTTCACCACATAGCACGCTCCTAGCCAACCATCATCCCCAATGGCAACGTTCTCGCCCCTGATTTGTTGAAAACGGGAGGCGGAGCCAATTCTGTGCCGTGCATAATGAGCCCAAAATAGGCTCCGCCTCCCGTTTTCGGCAAATCTAGGGCGAGAACGTTGTCATTCGGGATGATGGTTGGCTATAGGAGCGTGCTATGTGGTGAAGTTCATTTTTAAGAGTCTAGAGCACGTTACTCCCTCTGCTTATACACTCCAGAAGGAAAACTTCACCGCATCACATGTTTCGGAACCAACAACCATTTATAATGATATGGATCACTTTCCTGTTTTTTTTTGTTTTTTTTCTTTTTTCTGGCGATTTGGATATGTTATTTTCCTGGAAAACAGCTTCCTGTCTTCTCAAAAACAGGAAGCGATGACTGATGCTTCGCGGCAGTGGTTGCCCTAGGGTGTGTGTTGTACGGATGTTGTGGTATATGTGTCTCCTATCCCCCGCCCCCCTAACGAACGGTATATTGTACATATCTTTAGTAGTTTGTACGTACTCGTAACGATAGCTTCTATGCAGCACATTTCCGTTGTTATGACGTTTGTGAAAAAGCAGAGTGCCAATTACTTACTTAGGTAAGTATGTCAATAAAATATTCTGAACAGTATCTGTGGGGGCGTTACTGAGATTGCTTTCTTCAAAATTGCAATGTAGGATATCGGTACTCCTATCCGACACGTGCGGCCTGACAGTTTTGTCCGCTGTTGATAGCACGCAGTTCGGAGGAAAAAAAATTATTTGTTAGATAAATAATAATTGGTTGTTTACGTCGCGAGACAACTGAGATCATGAGCGACGCCACACTCTTAAAAATGAACTTCACCGCATAGCACGCTCCTCGCCAACCGTAATCTCGAATGTTATCGTTATCTGCCCTGATTTGTTGAAAACGGTAGGCGTACGCCTTTTTTGTGACACTTATGCGGTTCATAATTGTCACAAAAAAGGCGTACGCCTACCGTTTTCAACAAATCAGGCCAGATAACGATATCATTCGAGATTATGGTTGGCTAGGAGCGTGCTATGCGATGAAGTTCATTTTTAAGAGTGCACAGCGGTCGGTCTGTGGATTGCTTGTGCCCTCCCTGAGGGTTCTTTAACGAGCGGTGAAAGCTCGTCACACGGCACCCCGTATTTAACGTCCCTCGCGGAAGACGGCGTGTCTAAGCAACTTGTACCCTGCCACCAAGTTTCTGGCGTCCTCTGCCGGGTTCGAACCCGCGATCTCGGAATCAGAAGGCGAACACGCTACCGACTGAGCCGGTTACGTATTTGCTGACAGTGTCTTCAAGAGGGATGCCGAAACTGAAAAAACGTACCTCCCTTTCAGGGGGCGTCGGCGATGGCCATTCAGAACTCGCTGGTATCTTCGCACTTCTGCCGTGTGTGCTTTTTAAGTTAACTTTTTTAATTTTTTTAATTAAAAATTCAATTCCGTATCAGCGCCGCGAAGCAACTGTGGCTATGAGCGGTGTACAGACGTGGACAGATGGAGAGAGGACAGCAGGAAGGAGTGTGTGTGTGTGGTAGGGGGTATGGGGGGTTAGTATGCAGAGTCTCGTTAGTATTCGTCCGGGGCCGACATCAGGGGTAACTGTACCGAAGTTCATCTGAAAAGTGTGCGGGCGGAAAACCCAGGGAAAACCTCAGACAGCACAGCCGGTGCCTGGATTCGAACACACGTCACCTCCCACAGACTCGGCGAAGAAGGCTATATCATCCTAACCACTACGCCACGCGAGCTGGTAATTTTAATTTACTTCTTTTATTTTCTTTCCAGAAAGAATTTACATACGCGTACCCCCCATGCTAAACGTAATAATTCTGTCCTGAAATGACATAAACAGCAAGACCGGCTCGAATTATGGCGCCTGCTGTCGCACGGATCTGTTGTTCCGCATCGAAGTACACGCGGTGTTTTTTTGTTTTTTTTTCTCTCTCCTTTTTTTTTTTTTTGTACCTTATGTTTTGTAACGTAGTGCAGACAACGGAATAAGTTCAGTGCAGTTCGCATGGCGCTTATTTTCCTCTTTCCTTCCTTACAGTACCCTCAGATACCTCGCACTATGGATGATGCACTGAGGTACCCTAAGCACCAAAGCACTGTTGACCAATTAAGGTGAGCGCAGCCTCTGTTCGTGCTTACTTGCTACCTGTGCTGCATGCATGCGTTCTTATTTTGGCAATACACCTTGTGGTAGCAGTGGCATAAAGCTGTGTTCGTAATATGACATTCCTGCAAGGCAGCAAAATTATTGTTTTGCACACTACAGTATACCTTCGTGACGCATGACAAGATGCATGTTTCTATTCCATATGTCCTTCTACTGTAAGGCAACTTCCTGTGTGTGTGTGTCATGTTATGCGTCCATTCAGCAGCATCATTCATCACAACAACAACAACAATAGATGATGACGATGCGATGGGGTGTTTCATCATTCGTCAGTTGCGCAAGTCGGGGCGGGAATTTGCGAGTTAAATCCGTAAAATTTGCCATGCGCATATTCGGCGTTCCATTTTCGTTTCCAATGGAGTACAGTGTATAATAACATACGTAAATTTACGCATGTTTTACATTTTTGTATGTACTGTATCTTCGCATATAGATTCTATAATGACACATAAAATACCACGAACACATATCGTAATAGTGAATGAGACAGTCACAATCAGCGGTAACCGGTCTCTCCTAGCGGTTATTCCTGTCACTACTGTACACCACCAAACGGTGCTACCGAAAATCCCGGACTACAATATGTACTGGTTGGTTTGGTGAACGAAAAATAAATAAAAAGAATACCGTTACATACTCTTACGAAGCAAGCTGTTCAGATAACAGATACGCATTCTGAACGAAATTCAAGCACCGTGCGCTGTCGGACGCATTCGAAGCAATGCCCGCCTGAAAATTAATTAGGCAGACTACGCTCCCTTCACCTGGGCCTCTTCACTTAGGGGACGCCGTTGCTATAGCAACCACTAATCGCTTCAAAATGGCGGTCGCCCGCTGCTATAGTACACACTCGGGTGGGGCATTCTCCCTCCGCTCTTTTTTTAGGAATGATAAAAAAAAAAGCCAAGAGAGGATATCGAAAGAAAAAAAGTTTATAAAAGAACCAGCGTCTATCACGGGGAAGAAGGAAGAGATCAGTGGGGTGGGGTAGCTTCGCAAGAAATGCCGGTTAGGTTAGGCGAAAAAAAAAAAAAAAATCGAATCGCGAAAAATGAAAATAAAAAATATGCAAAGAGCTCGCGTGGCTCGTGCCCGCCGTTTTTATTCCTCCTCTCTCTTTCGGACTAACGGTACTCGTCCTGGCGATGATGCAGAGTTGGCCCTTTGTCAGTTGACCGTTTTCTCTCTTTATTTTTCCCTTGTTTTTTTCTTTTTTTTTTTTACTTGGCGGCCGAGGACGAAAGATGCCGACAGTGAAAAAAATAAAAAAGTTTGGCCATTTTGCACCTCTGTCGCGCGTGTAATGTACTTATCCGTCGAAGTTTAGAGCCAAAGAGAGAGAGAGAGAGAGAGAGAGAGCTTGAAATGAAAACAAGAAAGAAGAAGAGTGTTCGGTGGTTTATTTCGGGATTCGTGAAAAATGCAACCGCCGCCCGGTATACATGAGGTTTTCGTTTATTTTTGCTTTTCTCTTTCTTTATTTGTGCTTGATCGAAGTGATGGCAATGGCCAGTGGCGTTGATCACAAACAGCTGGAGTGCATCTTCAAAGCGAAGAGAGGGATGTTAGGGAGCGTTCTTTTTAGGCTAAAAAAACGCTATGTTCTTTTCTCTTCTTTTTTTTGAACGGATGCGGATTCTCGCCCAAACTGCTTAGCGTTTATTTTTGTTTTTGTTTGCCGACTCGTTTCGTACGCTGGTACGTTGGTTGGATGGTCACAGTATCCTTGTCATTGGCCATACGTATACGTGTGTTACGTACGTTTTTTTCTGGAATGTCGCCTAGATTGTTGGGAGGGGGGAATGATGTGAAAAATGTGTTCCAACTCAGCTTATGTGACATACTGCATGACGGAGTCGCGGTGCCGTATGAATATGTGTCTGTGTCATTTAGATGAAAAAAGTGTTCCGTCACTAAGAAATATGTTTAGAGCAGCGTCACTGAAATTGCTTCACTACAGGTCGCGGCACCTCAATAACTTCAGAAATACCGCACAGCTCCGTTAATGCTTACCAAGCATGGCGTTAAGTAAGTTACTTACTTACATGCTGTTAATTGATTCCCACTTACATATGAGCTCCACGTGTGCTGTTATAATCAAGCTTGGGCAGTTATGGTTTGCCAGCAAATCCTAACAGTAAGTACGTTTTCAGTAGTTGCTGTTTGAAAGGTTTTTTTACCAGCTTATAATTTCATTCAACTCCTGTTAGGTACGTCAACCTTCGCTATTTTTTGAAACTCCCTCGACGCTTTCCTGCAAAACTGGCACAGCGGAATCTGGTGATTGATTGATTGATTGATTGATTGAAAGAAAGAAAAAAATGGGAGTCTGGTCGTACGATACTCTGCACCAAAGGCTGCGACATGCACGGGCAGGACATCATCACTAGATACAAAAAAGAAAGAAAAAAAAAGAAAGAAATATTGAGGAACAGTGTCACAGCATAATGTAAAAAACCATTTTAATTAATAATTAAAAGATAAATAATAAATAATAATAAATAATAATTAAAAAACCACTAGCCATTTTTCAGTGTCACAGCGTTCCGCTGCTCAAAATCATTTACCACGTGAGGCACCCTCATCGTTTCCTCGCGCCTTCACAGCGCGATTCGTGCTTAGTGCTCGGTTGTAATTTATTTTGCAATCACTGTGAAACATGAAGGAGGAAAAAGTTTCTATCAACGCCTGTGCTATCGACGTCGATCCTAGAAGTTCCACTTTTCGCAGTATAGACGGCCTGTGCAGTGCTGGAACTCCTCATTACGGTGTTGCCAAGTGCCGTAGCAACGCTTGATCGGTATAACTATTGATACCATGCACGGCTAGCACGCGAAGTAAGCCGGAAAAACAGGAACTGGATTGGATACAGGGAAGTGCGAAATGTTGCTCCATGTTGATCATCAGGATGTTGGAGTTTGACGATGAGAAAGTGCACCGCCTTCTTGAGGCTTGTGCAGTGACGTCATGTGCGGTCACGTGACACTGGAAAACATATTGCCACACCGGAGTCAGAGTATGAGGGCATGCTGTGAGTTGTTGAGGTATGCGTGCAATTACGAGAGGAAATTGTAAAAACACGCTCTGTTTCCTCATTCGGCCCGCAGTAAGACGCCTTCTGACGAATCCCCATGCTTTCCCATGTCACGTGGCTCCAAGGCGCTCAAAGGCTGTGCGTGACGTCATGTGTACAAGCCTTTCTTCACGACATAACTGTGGTCTTCACGACTGATGACGTCATCACTAATTACAAACACTTCGCTCACTCCGGCAACGGTCACCCTCCTCTCCTCATAACGCACGCAAATTTAAAAACCAGATTGCTCGCATGCTTGTCGGTTATGATCTACTAAAGGATAACAAAAGCACAGTAGCATCCCTTGTGCCCATGACACACATTCGAAGCAGCTTCCGCGAGCTCTGCGCGCGTGCGCGCGTCAGGCATAACGCTTTCGCGGACAGCGGGCCGCTCCGAAAAAAAATGATGAATGACTCCTCGCCGACCTTGACTCGCTTTCTTCTTCTGGTTGAGGCGCGAGAACCATTATTGATGGCTCAAATGGGCGGACAGACAGACGCACACCAGGTTGCCCTTTTTTCGGTAATAATAAACGCAATAAAAAATGAAAACTTCGGACGGTACCTCGGCTAAACGTGGCATGATGGGGAGAATCACAGGGCTTGTCTGTCAACCTTGAGCTGCCTTCTCTCATTCTTTTATTTTTTCTGTCGCGCGTTGTTGCGTCTGAGGTATTGACTATAGAATCGAATTTACGGGACGTTTCCTAAAGGTGGACGGTGTGTATCGCAATATCAGTTTCGCATCCACGCGTGGTGGAGGGGAAAAAATTGGACGATTGAAGTTGCGTGAGGGAACGGTTTATGTTTTTCTTTCTCTCTCTCTCTCTCTCTCTCTCTCTCTCTAGTTTTTCTTCTTTTTGTGCGGAAAAAGTAAAACGGCGAATTTTTCTACAGAAATACGAGAAAAAAAGTTTTAAGGTGGGAAGAAAAATAGTTTATGGGGCATTTTTATTCGCTTTTTGACAATGAGGGAATGGGTTGTTTGACGAATGATGTGTTTCTCGACTGATTCTGGCGCACAGGGGAAGAAATGAGACTGATAGAATAGGAATGGACAAAAAGGCGCGACCTTGACACTGAATGCGCGCGTGCAGAACTCGTGCGCGCGCGTTCTTTTTGCTTTTTCTTTTGTGCGTAAAGAGTATACAGCGCGGGGCGCGAGGATGCTATTCTTGCATTTGCACGCGCGCACGAATATGGACGCGCTCACTGCGAGTTTTTTTTTTTTTTTTTTTTTCTGCCTTAATTCTTGGCTTTCAGTTGTAGGAGGAGGTGCCGTAGCCAAAGAAAGTCATCAATTACAGTTTAGTGTACGGAAACTCTAGAAATGGATATTTGAATGCTGTTCCCATTTTGTGAAAGCGTTTCTGCTTTTGTGTGTCTCTGTCTATACACTTCGGCCGTTCGGAACGGCTTTCTTTGTGTTCAAAGGTTACGAATGACTCCTAACGGAAAGCTGCGCTGGATGGTGCTAAGATATACTTAGTTCACTGCGAAACATCGTGATGGATTTCGGGACAGCACAGGCCTGCGCTGGGGAGCAGCAGGGACCGCAAACGTCACGAAGTAACGTCGTCTTCCCTCTTCCACTTACACGCGCTTTGAAGGAGCGGAGGGTTTTCTAGAGGGTGCGCAGGTCGAGGAGGTTTCTCTCGCACGCGTTACGGATCTGGCTGTGCTCGTTGGTTTTTCCCGTTCTCAGTTGCACAACACGCCACAGCAAAAACAGAACAATTTATGCGGGGGGCATTTCACTGCTCATACACGGGGTCTTGGTTGAGTCGCGGCGTCAAGTCATCTGCCTTCACCGCTGTGTAGTAGACAGGAACTATTGAAAAGCCAGCTCTTTCTAAGTGCCGAAAGGCATGTCAAAGCACGAGCACAAGAACCGCAGCTCCTCAGTGCGGAGTTCATCGATACCGTCACGAGGCGCGTATACCTAATTGTATGCAAACACAAGATGAGCCATCACCTGCCCCTGTGCAACAGACAGTCCGCACGGACCGCACGACGTGCCTGCATCTCTGTTCGCCATATTATTGATTCGCCTTCCCTCTTATTTTATCTCCACCCTTCTTTGGCCAGCAGCCTCTCTTCTCCCTCTCTGCATATATACCCCTTTTAGTACATCTTCCCAACGACGGCACCTCATCCCCACCCCAGGGATTCTCGCGCACAAACAGACGCGCTGTAGAAACCTAAAAAGACAAATTAAAACTGCGGAATAAAGCGTAAAAGTATGAAAAAAAAGAAAGAAAGAAAAGAAACACGCAAGGCGAGCGACGAAATTACCGAGGCCTCTCTAATTTCAGTCTCCTCTCTCTCTTTCACCCCTCCTTCTCTCTCTCTCTCTCTCTCGCCTGTCGCGGCGTGTTTGCATTTTTTTCTTTTTTCTTTTGTCTTCCTCTCGTTCATTTTTGTGTCTGAAAATCCACTACTTTCGTGTTCATTTTCGCTGGTTTCTACCCTTTTTTTTTTAATTTCTGTTCGATTCTTTTATATACAGTCGCTGCATTTTTTTTTTCGTCGTCGCTATAGATGCCTCCTGCAGCTTTTGTTTCTGTATTTACTACGTCCTCGTCTTCTTTTTTTATTTTATTTCAACTTCGTTTTATGTTGAATTTTTTTCGATGTCCCGCAGCCCCACCCAACCCTCAACCCTTTTATCCCCAAAGTTTCTCCCTCAAAAATGAGTTGTTTCCCCAGAAATGTATCCGAAAGGGGTAGGGCTCCCTACTAGCTGAGCACCCACAGAAAACGCTTCAGAGCTCGCTGTTTTTTTTTTTTTTTTTTAGTAAATGCATTTCTCTTTATTTTACCCGCACACAGATCTATCACTCCATTTTCTCCGCAACCCTTCTCTCTCATTTAATCCCGCTTCGGCAAAAGAAGAAGAAGAAAAAGTAAAGCGGGGAAAATGCTTCCGCTCTTGACTACGATACCCTTTCCTTTTTAACCCTTTCCTCTTTCCCCTTTCACCCTTTCCTAAATGCATCCTATACAGTATTCCCTTCTTGCCAGACTTTCTCTCTCTCTCTCTCTCTGCCCTTTTCTCTTTTCTTTTCGTTTCCTTTCTTTTCTGTGCGTGATTTTTTAGGCGTCTCTTTTTTATGCGTCAGCACGTGCAGGGCTCGTGCAAAGGGTCTCGATGGTGTACAGACTCTCCATTGTTGCCTGCGAAGGCGATTAAAAGGAGTAAAATATATAGAAAAAAAAAACGAACCGATCGGCTGGGAAAGGAGGAACGAAACTCGCGCGCGCGCGCGACAAAACGTAAGGTGGACTAAAAAATGTAAAGAAAGAAAGAAAACGTGGGCGACTTCCTTTTTTTTCTCTTACTTCTTTTTTTTTTTTACTTCCCCCTTCCGTTACCCATATGTTCGTTCGTCCTAGCTCGTAGAGGGAGACGCCTTTCGGAAGTGTGCTCCAAGATTTTTCGTGTGGAGGGGAACTTCGATCTAAGGTCGAAAATGTCGTCCGCGTTTATAATGTGTGTGTGCGTGTTGTGAAGCAGACGGCGATTTTTAGGAAATATGGCGGCCGGCTGTTGCGGCCGCCAAATTTAGGTGTGTATATCTCTTGCGGGTGCGGATTCTTGTGTGGTGGACAACCTTGGAAAAAGAAGAGATGTGAGCGGAGGAAACGGCGTCGGTGATTTTCTCTTTGCTTTGACGACCACGTGACTTGTCTGTTGAGAGAGAGAGAGTGACAACGTTACCTACGCTTTCGCTTGAGGTGAGGTCACTGTACGTCAACAGTGTGGTTTTAGTCCATTTTCTTTTTTTTGTATACACTCGCCTGATGGTGTGTATGCGTATCAGCTGTTTTACGGATAGTTTTGTGGAGTGGATTATTACTATAATCTTGCAATGGTTTCGCTTGCTGAATGTGTTCATGTGCACGTGCACTGTTGTGTGATGCTGTCGTCCATAGCGATGATGATGTCGATGTTTCTCACGTGCTCGATTTTATTTTGTTCGTCGTTGAGTCTGAAGTGATTTCGTGAGCATGCAGCGTAGTTTTTTTGTTTTTTTTTGTTTTAAACACGAGATTTGCAAACGTATGGCGTGTTTTCATTTAGTCACTACGAAGTCGCAGGTTCTTCACTTTATCACATTTCATTTCAGTTCAGTTCAGTTCAGTTCAGTACCCGTATTCTTATAAGAAGATAGAGGTTCAGGCAGTTATACCTGGAACTGCGGGGGCGTGCTAGCGAAGCAAGTCTGTTATTTCACAATTATATACAGACCACCGAGGCTTGCGGAGAAATTGGCAGAAATACAGGAAAAACAGCTGGAGGTGAGAGTTGGAAAAGGGTGGACAACTATAGCACTAGAAACTGTCAGAATTTCGAAATTTCAACTTTAATTTACTCTTCTTTTTTGTTCTCTCACCTTGTCGGCTAGTATGCAGACTGGCGAACAGAACAATGAAGCTGCATGGCTTTTTTGGACGAGTGACTAATTTCGGTTTCGTCTTGCTGGTTAGAAGTTGAATGTGTTTGGAACTCTGCTATGGATCCATCTTAATGAATATTACGACGCTTTGGGTGAATCAGCTAACGTAATTCTGTCAGGAAAAAAAAAGTTTTTGTTTATAGAGGGCGTGATATGGAGACTGTTTTTTCGCGCGAAGGTCTGTCTGGCTACTCCATTCTGTGGCTATCATCCGAAAAACCCCGTTGAGAGCCAAACGCAAAGGATGATGTAGCTCAATTGGTGTACGGGAAGATCATTGATGGCAGCCAATATTTACGGGGTGAAGTCTTGGAGATTTTTTTTTTCTTATTCCTGTCATCATCATCGTCACCTTGAAAGACAATATGGACAGCAATCGTCACATCAATTACTCTCACACGTAAACGAATCGTGGGACACTTGAAAGCTGTACCTGTTTATACAATACACCAGCGATTCGCCTTCCTCATGAAAAACCTCACAGTATTTCGGTTCAGGCCGAGAAAATCGCCCCTTTTGAACGGCACTACGATCACTTAGATCGTGCATGCACATTACATACCGCTATCAAAAATATTGGCGAAAAAAATTTTTTTCGTCGGCAAAAATAGAATTTTCCATTGCGAAAAAATGTCCGCGCGCCAGATTCCTCTCCAGTCAAGAAGAGCGGGGAAAATGTGAACCACGCCTACAAACACGGAGCCAGATACTGCCAACAAGAAAACACGGCTTGTCACCTGTCTACGCCCTGACGGAATGCAACGGGGCCTCTACTGCCAGGGGCAGGGGCGGCAGCAAAACAAAGGCCCTAGTAAAGTGCAATCACCTCACGTGCCGTTTACACAGCAGCAGCCGACGCAACGCAAACAAACAGTTGTTGGGCGGCGAAGCTCTTGTTTGCCTGCCACCAATTTGAGCGTGTGCACTGGATCGGAGAAACAGTCGTGCATCGCCCTCTGTGTTTCTGCGCTCCCTGCACGGTATTTTTTTACACCTTTACGGTGCAAATGTCTCGTATAGTGGTACGCACCTGTGTGGAGTAACCTTCACAACATACACAAGGGTGTTTCGTAAAACTCGCTTCCAAGTGGAGTATTCTATGCAAGAAACGCCATCTTCAAAGGAGAGATATTTTTCAGAAAACACCATTTCGGTGTGTGTGTGTGTGTGGGGGGGGGGGTTCATTTCCAGTACCGTTTTAGACAACCTTTTAGACACTGTTGTTACATATTTCAGCTATAGTTGAGCCCGAGGAAGGGTGTTTCTTTACGTAAATACCACTTTTACAAAATTAAAGTGTGAAATTATGTGTCATGAAAGCGCCGGAAAAAGTGATTAAACGTTCATTTGTACGGATCTCTCAGGTTGATGTTGAGGAGAAAACAACATACTTGAAGATAACTACGATGGCATTATTCTACGGTGACGTCATACAACGCTGCCTTTCCCACACACATAAACTGATCAGATAAAAGCGGAAGTACTGTTTTTGAGCCGAAGGAGAGAGCAACCTTTTTTATCTTTTCTTTTTTGTCGGGCCCCTAGGACCGATATAAACACTACTTAGTGAAAATGCCGAAAACTGTCGTTTATATCTGTAATGACAAGGATCATTATCATTGTCACGTAGTTTTCTATAGACAAGCAGTAATGATATAATAAGAATAATTCGCGGTTTTACATCTCTAAACGTCGCGTTACGTCGCGTTTCATGCGCAATGTACACCACTATGTAACAAGCGCATCTGCGTATATCCTCGTATACGCCGTGCATAGTCTGCACAGCGATGATTGTTGTTTTTCTTGAATCTTCTATGGCATTTCGGCATTTGGCTCTCTTATTAGTATTTCTGGCTAGTATATCTTGTATCTGAGGTTCACCTTTTCGGTTGTTCGTGTTTATGATGTTGATGTTGAAAATACTGGGGAGAGCTACTATACTATACTATAGCTACTTATATATAGCCAAGTGTATTTATGTAAGCCTAATCTGACCGAGTGAGCGGCCGTGAGTCTGTACTAACTGACGCTATTGACTCCGCCTCCCACATCTTTTGCTTGTTGCTGTTTTTAATACTAATAAATAAATGAATGAATAAATAAAATAAACACTTTGATGCGTGGTGTTGCCCACTCCCGTTGGCGCCCTAACTTATCGTTATTATTATTTCGGATAGAAACATTGCTTTCAGATACTGTTGCATGATACTAAATACCTCTGAGCTCCCCTGAACATCAGTGCCGGGCTCTTCGCTCCCTTTTCGTTTTCATGCAGGCCACTGGACTCCTTGAAGAGCTCTAAACAGAACTCCGACCTGTCGTTGCTTCATTCTCACCATAATTCATCCTCTCATATTAACCACTGTGAAATGGGGTAGTGTCCTGTGGCTACCACGGGGAAACATCCCATGTCATCATCACTTCTTCATTTATTGTTGTTGTTGTAAATACCTCTGCCTGCCGCCACGAACGACACCGGTGACCGGCAACATTAACGCCACACGCGTTCAGCTGAACATACCGGTCAAGCTGTCAATCTGTCAATATTTGGTCAATATTCGCGCAACAAACGCACACCGACAAACATACTCCGACAAGAGAAATAAGCACGAAAAATAAGGCCAAGAAAGATACATGTAAGTGACCCGCGCTAATTTACATCCACGTCCCACGGCAATATAGGAAAACCTACGGACTTTTATTCAATGCAAAATAACGAGCGCTCCCACCCCAGAGACATTAGTGACTTTTAGTGCGTCGTACGCTATCGCCTTTGCGCACGTAAGGAATAGCGTTGGTGGTTCTGCGCACGCGCAAAACAAAAAGAGAGCTTCACGCAGTATACGCAGAACCACTACGCTAACCCTTACGTACGCAAAGGCGATAGCACGACGCACCAAAACTCTCTATTGTCGGACAAAGCCAGCAAATATTTGTATTGTTTTGCAAGGTATAGGACAGGCGTTTGAAAAGTGTGCGCCAGTTAGATCGCAGGTACGATACGGGGACGTGCTACGGATTCCTTTTTTCCGTTACCACTCGAAAAGAATCGGGGGGTCAATATTATGCACGATGGCTGAATGCAATGACAGGTAAACAACCTCTGTCTATATGCAGTTTGCAAGATCTTCGGTTGTGCAGCTTTGAAGCTTCGTTCGTGATTCTTGATCAAGATAAGCTGTACAGCGCGTACGACTGTACAGTGTATTTGAGGTTTGAAGGACGCGGGATGTGACTTCGAGCGTAGATAGATTTCAGTGGTTTGGAAGTGGCGGGAGCAGCTGTCAGCGCGATGCAACATACAATGCAATACAATTACAATATATAACCTTGTCTTCTAGAGTTTTCTTTTATCTGATATCGTAGTCTTCAAAGTCTAATTCTTCCATGCAGGATACATTCGTGCCTGTGGTTTATGTGCACTTCAAAGCATAGATTACCGAAAATTGACGCTTGAAACAACACCGAAGGAGCGTTACTCCCATGGTGATAGCGTTTAAAAGTTTTCATTGGGTAACGCAATCCTGTAACGAAAAGAGTGCAATAGAGCTAATCCAGATAACGTATATTAACAAAATGCAGTAGAGCTATTTAACTACCGTAGCAGTAGAATAGTTTTAAGTACTAATACTAGCTTAAGTACTAAAAACTAATCTTAAGTAGCTAAGATTAGCTTTAAGTAAGCAGTAGAGCAGTACGTAAGAGTATTTTTTGAAATAGTTATAAATGTATGTTCTTCCAGAACTAATCTCAGGTTCATCTTTCGGAAAATTGGTACTTTCAGAGTAGTTCCCGTCCATTTGGATGTAAAAAAAAAGGTGGCTATGTTTCACGTCTTTTCCGTACCTAGACGTGACCGTGCGAGCAACAAATAAAAATGAAAGCGTCGTTTGACGCGGCTGACGTTGCTTCTCGAACAGTTCGTAGGCACCACTTATTCGCATTTCACGCTAACTGCACACGCGTACAGACCCCCCTCAGGACTTGTTTTAGTGGAAAACTTCGACGACGCTTCCGCAAACAACAAGGCTTACGTAATCGGTCTCTTTTTTTTTTTTTCGTTGGAACTTTTCTTCGGTGGATCCGCACGGGCATTTTTCCCCTTGCTCTCTGGAACGAATATTGCCGACGCTCACTGAACGATGTTTCGCATGATGCTTGAAATCTTTTGAGCCATATACAAGCCTGAACCGGATTAATCGCGCATCCTGTTGTCGTCGCAATCAACGCGGTGCTGTAAAACCGTCACGGATGCCGCGCTCGCAACAACATTATAACGTCGTAACTGTTGCAGATGGTGTGAGTGCTTCTGTCAGGAATATTATTTGTTCGTCGTCTCGGAGGTAACAAAGAACGGCGGTCTGTTTTGTATTCTATGCGGGGCCTCGAAGTATATGGAATGACGTCTGGTTGTTGGCATGAAAACTGGCGTTGATGAATAGACTATATATCCTTTCAAATGTCTTTCGTATGGCGGTTAGCGGAATATGACTCGTCAGAGGATTAGGTCACGATGTATCTTCACGCACGGATGAGGAGATAAATGCTTCTGCCGTTAAATTGTTTCATTTTAGGTAGTAATTAAGCAAAAAAGAAAAGTGAAATGTACAGCAATAGGTAGACCATGTGTCGTATAGCAATGACTATAGCAATGACGTGCTTCAAAATGCGTGTTACGGCAAACGTCACTTAGTGGGAAATATGTGATCGCATACAGCAGGTATGCTATCAGGTATGCTATCAGGTCCTAAAAATGAACTTCACCGCATAGCACGCTCCTATCCTAGCCAACCATCATCTCGAATTATATAGTTATGTGCCCTGATTTGTTGGAAACGGGAGGCGTACGCCTTTTTTGTGATACTTATGTTGTTCATAATTGTCGCGAAAAAGGCGTACGCCTACCGTTTTCAACAAATCCGAGCACATAACGATATCATTCGAGATGATGGTTGGCTAGGAGCGTGCTATGCGGTGAAGTTCATTTTTAAGAGTGTAGGATATAAGGTTCAGAAACCAACTATGGGGCTTATGCGCATACAATGTGTTCCTTGCGTTTACACGCAGGAGAAATTACGCGCAGTGCAATTCCTGGGACGAATTTGCGCGGTTTCTTGCGTAATTTTTTTTTTCTACCGCAGCTTCTTACTTCCAGCACATGTATGGAGAACACAATTCTTGCTTTCCCTGCTGTCGTCGATCGTACTAGATATTTTCTATCCTTTAATACGATTGAATGTGATCATATGGATTTTGATGCTTTTTTCCGTTTGTCTCTACCGTGGTAGGGATGGTAGGGTACCTTTATGTCCCCGATGCATTTTGAATACGAAGGAATGATTTATAAATGGGCACAGTTCCGTAGGTCCGTAAGGGCCATTGGTGTATTTAGTTTACGTTCATTTGAACTCTCGTTTCATTTACTGAACTCTCTCATCAGATCCGGGCCCTGTTTCTTCTTTTCTTTTTCTTTTTTTGTGTGTGTGTGTGTGGTTTCTCTTCTTCTTTTTTTAAATGCCTCTTAGTCATCTTGAGCTTGGTTCTCTTTTCTATTCACGAATACGGGAGTAGCCTGAGCCGACTCTGTCGGGTCTCACATCTCCATACTTTTTATATCTCAATCAATCAATCAATCAATCAATCCGTAGGCCCGTCACCTTCGGAAATGTTCACGAGAATATTATTTTCTTTTCTGCTATTCTCATTTCACTCGAGCTGTTGCTCCACTATACATTTTATTAATTATTAAGTGTATGCACGAGTGGATGGGTCAGTAAAATGTTGGAAACGAAACAAATCCACGAACACATTTCGCACGGCGAACACTGCAAGCCAACTTCTTGTCTCGTATACCAACAGCTGCTGGTCCATAAAGACTTTATGAATGACTTTAAAAATGAACGAACACTTTGAGTGAACATTTTCGGAGTTTCTCGGTGCAAGGTTTGCGAGCATGCTTCTTAAGATTTTTACAGTTTTCCACGATCCACTGCTCAACCCCCTCGCTCATTCAGCAAGATTTCAGATTCCTGTTATGTGCTATAGCTCACTCTCTCTTTTTCTCTCTCTCTCTCTCTCTCTCCATGCGCAACTTTTTTTCCTCACTCGGGGAAAAGGGTGTCCTCTCTCGTTCCAGCTCTTCGTATCGACAACAGGAGCAACAAGTGCGAGCCACTCGTTACACATAAGAAGACCGTACGCAGAATAACGAACGGCCTATACACTAACACAGATATACACGCCGCAAAAACTGAACGTGAAAATTTGTCGAAACGATACGCATACCATCACGTCACACCTCTTTACGTAAAATATTACGCCATTCAAATCCTGAACCGATCCTCTCTCCGAGCACCCACTTACGTCCACACAAAGCCTATCAAGTTCTCTCAAGAAAAACGAATATGGCATCGTGAAAGCCCGTACACGAGACATGCACGTACACTCCGAGAATATATTTGTGCTAATATACAGCCGTGGCTGTCACCGTATAAGAGCATTTTCTCATACTTTCGCTCTCTCTCGCCTCTTTCGCCTCTCTCTCTCGTTTCTTGTGATGCTACAAGAAAGAAAAATTGGGGGCAATATTACAAAATTAGCTCCAAATAGCGACGACGCAAAGACGTGCACTCAGCAACTCTCACATTTCATCTCCCGGAAAAAGAAGAAGCTGAAGAAGAAGGAAGAGTACACTTTTTACTCACAGAGTCGCAAGGAGAAATAAACTCCACCTATTCACGAAGATAGAAAAGAAAAACGCGCGTTATTTATATACAACCCTCGCGCATAATATTCTACCAACTCGCTTTCCTCTCCTTCTAAATCTTCTAAACGTCGCATTTTTGCGCTCAACGCCCAGCAAGTAAAAATAATAAGAAGAAGACAGAACAGGCAAAAAAAAAAAAAGGAAAAGACAGACAGTGGTTTTTACAAATTTCGCTGTGGTATATACGTTTTTTGCGGCTTCACGCCCGCTGTTCTTTTTGTTTTTCTTACTTTCTATCTCTGTTTCTTTTATCTTTTTTTCTAGAACCCCCTCTTCTTTTACCATATTTACGCACTAACTGGGAGAGAAAGAGGCGTTTTGCTCCCCCCCCCCTCCTCCTTCCACCCGTATCATCTAGTTTGCCGACGCGATTTTACTCAAAACGGCGGAATCTATACAGTGCATTCGCGCGCGGGGTAGAAAAGCAGTATCATAACATCGACGCAGCAAAAAAAAATAAACAATAAAAAAAAAAGAACTCCGAGAGCGTTTTTGTAGCTAAAGCTCTCCGCCCTCACGCACGCCATATATCCGTGCCTGAGAAGTATATGTGTATTACGCGATATATATGTACAAAAAAGAAAATAAAGAAACGTATCGTAAAACAAAAAAAAAAAAAGAACGACGCAGCCAATAAAACGTTGCGTTACTTTTTCTGTTATGTATTGTTTGTTGAAGAGACACTCGCGTTTTTTTTTTTTTTTTCTTCTTTTCGCTCGCGAAATTTCTGCGGGGGAGGTAAAAGGGACTAACGAAAAAAAGAAAAAAAAAGGATATCGAATAAATCGCGTCCTTTTCACTTTTTTTAGGTAAAATGCATCAACAGGTCCTTCTTTATATTGCGAATAATACATATAGCAGTTTGTAACTCTGAGGTTTTTTTCGAGTTATGCGTGTGTCACGTTCGTTGGTGTATATCTTGATGCGGAACTAGCGAGGCAGAAATGTGTGGTTGATTTTCTTGTGTGCTGTCTTTCTTTCTTTTGTCTTCTTTTTTCTTTTCTTTTTTTTCACGGAGGTATTGAAGGGTTTGATAGAATACAACGATACATCCTCGTGCGTATATGGAAGGAAGAAAACGAGAAAAGCAGGTTCGGATCGTTGGGATTCGATTTGTCTGCCAAGCCAGTGTTGATGCGCGAGTGTTATGCAAGCGTATGAATGTAGATGAGGCGGTGATGGTGGCATTGTGATGGCGAATGTGGATTTACATTCTCAGAAAAAATGGAAAGGATGTTGTTGAGGTTTTATATCGAAGTTTTCGTCGAGGGAGTCGATGCCGAGGATGGGTTGATTGAGATGGGGTCTGTGTGCTTTTTGTGGAAACTGAAAGGAGTTGATGTGTTCGGATGTGCTCATTAAATACGTAGAGGCTCGTTCGGTGAGGATGCTGTGAGGCTCCTTCGAGCGTGGTGAACGCTTGGAAGATTTTGAGCGCCGTTCACGCCTAGTTTAGAGTGACGCGTTGTTGTACCGTAAGGGCGGTATAGTTGCCTTGGGAACGAAGCGGTCCGTATAGCGTGGAGGAGTTAGACCCCCTCTGTAACATGAAAGTTGCTGAACGATGTCTCTTGCGAATAGAAGGGTAGTGTTTTTTCTTTCTTTTTTGCTGGCACATTGACTGTTTGTAATCAGTCCAATGGCACTTATCTCAGAAGAAAAGAAATGCAATATAAAGACTTACCGGCGTTCGTGAAAGTGTCGGTGAAGGAACAAATAAAGATAAAAAAGTGAACTCGTGAGCAATGACACCTTCTAGACCCTTCGGTTTAATTGCTCCACGTTTTAGTCCCCTGACCCTGAAAGTTACTCCCTAAGCAGAATAACTTGGTCCAATGTTTAACCAATATTGGCAATACCGGCCCACTATTGGTCCAATATTGGGCAAAAGGTCTTGTGCTGCTTGGGTAAACTTCCCATAACTAAACTTTCCATAGCCTTCCGCGCATAACGATTGTGGCAATGCATCTAGTTCTCAAAGGGACTAAACTTACGCCTCCTTTTTTTTTTTTTTTCTTAGAGAGTAGGAAGGGGTCATCCAGGTCACAATATACAACCGTTTGAAAGATTTCGCAGATACTTATTGGTCGCATTTAAAAAAAAAGGTAAACAAGAAGAACCCTATAAAAAATACCGTCAAGAATATTATGGTGAGCTCTTTCTAGCTCGCACCATAAGAATATATGCTAATAAAACTACAGTACCGACCACAATCAGCCATCGCTATAGGGTTGAAAAAGAATTACATTAATGCTCACTCCTCCTCTTTCTTGAGCCATCCCTGTGCGACAAAAAAACATAAGTCACACTGCATGCACCCTGGCGAGCACAAATTTGTTTCTCGTATCTGCCTTACCCACCTAAAAACACACAGGCACGCGTGCGCGCCGAAGAAGAAAAGAAAACTATTATCTACTCAATCCCACGAACAATCACGCACACTACAAATGACAGTAGTAGAAGAGAGGCGGAAGCCTGTCACGGTACAATAATACATCATGATCACCTTACGGTCCTTTTTTAATTTTTTTTATCGTCCTCTACATATCTCTCTTGTCAGTTCTTTTTTTTTTTTTTTCCTGCGCGCCCTTATGCCACGCTTGTGCCCCCTTGACACTATAAGGTTGGACGTGCTCAACCCTTCCGTGCCTCAAAGAAAGCGCCCCAGGTCGCCCATGGCTTCTTGCTTAACCATCACACACACACACACGTTCCCCCGGCCCTTCCTCGTGTGAATAGAACGTGCGACGACGGTGCCTTAGAAATGCCCATCTTTGTGGTCTGAACTTGCGCCAACTTTAACTGTGTATCGGAGGCACATTGGCCCTTTCTGGGGCCGACTTAAAAAAAAAAAGAAAAGAAAGAAGCTGGTAATATGGCAAGATGGTGTTGTCCTTTGTTCTTTTTTTTTGTACGGTATGTTTTGTACGAGGGATGGCTTGTATGGAGGAATATGAATGGTGTTTGTGGGTACTTTGATGGATTGTGTTTTAAGTGATGTCGCTTGGACACCTGATATGGATGGGTGTGTGTTTGTGCTCAGTGCATGTGTGACGATGTTGGTGGGTGTGCAGCAGGAAGTAATCTGCGTAGAAGTAACTATCGGCCCATATAGCTGTAATTTAATGATTCCTAAGGTGGTGGTGGTGGTGGTTGTGAAAGGGTTCGCCGTTGTCGGCCTCACAGAGGTGGGCAACGTCACGACTGACGCCCTGGGGGAATGTGCGTCCTGGTCCGACTTCTAAGCGAACTGTAAGGAAATGTAACGTGGCCGCGCTAACAACCAATCGGATTATTTGCTGCACCTCCTAAACAACAATCCACGTGCGGTAATCCGAGGTGTCAAATTAGCTTTTTGTCGTAGAAGTTTGTCTTTGATTGATTGATTTTAAAAGAAAAAAATGGAGATGGTAGTTTGTCTTTCTTTTGCCCCCGTTCCCTCATTGTCATTTTACATCTCGTGCTGACCTGTCGTCATTGGGGTAGTGGGTCACAACCCAGGTGGCAAATTTCTTCATTCATCATCATTAATTGATTTGTTGTTGTTGTTTGCGGTAACTATGGAGCAGTTGTTTATTCAGAACCACAAGCTCGGGGGGGGGGGTTGCAAAAAAATTGGGAGTGCAGTTACATTGTACCAGTATAGTACACAGGAAAAATGTTAGGGGGTGTTGCCAAACATTGGGAAGGGGGGGGGGGTGAGAGCCTGGATAAACCACTGGTACGGATTGTGATGACGGACGAAGCCCCATCACGATACTGGAAGTAATTAAGAACGCCCATAATCTCGAAACTACTCAAGATATCACAATGAGTGAGGTGGCGTCGTATAGATAACGGATAAAAGTTTCATTTGAATGATAGCAGTCGAAGCATGCAATTAGGCATTGTGAGGCTTGTGTTTTGCTTGTCCCGTTTAATTGTCTCATCCACTACAGTGTTACAGAAGTTTCATGTTGTACCGCACGTGTTACCACCGATCACCCCGACCCCGCGGGAAGGGGCGGGGGGTTATATGTTACGGAATTGAGGGCACGAATGTCGTCAATCGCTCAACGTATAAGGTGTCACACGATTCGTCTTAACGAGTTCTCTATATAACATAAGCTGTATTCAGGTCTTATGAACAACCTATGAACTCAGTCGTGCAATCTCATTCTTCTGTGCCCCACTCTCACCTTCAACGCATTAACCTCATGCTTTCCTTTTAAAGTCATCTTCTGTGATCCATCTCATCATTCTTTCGCCATTTGTTAATAATTTTTTTTGTCATCTTTGTCTTTAATCTACCTCATCCCTCTTTCATCATTTGTTAGTTTATCCTTTATTTCCTAATTCTTTTTCTTTTTATTTATTGCTTATTTCATAATTTTCTTTATTTATTTATTTATTATTTCTAAATTTTATTTATTTATTTATTTCTGGAATAGCAAGCCGGCATCTCGTTTGGCTGACCATTCCCCCATTCTTTTTTTCCTTTTCGTCTAATAAATATATCCCCCCCCTCCTGTAACGTAACTATCTCTAACGTATAAAGGGCAGTTTCGCTCGTGAAACTTTGCAGCGAACGACGTGGATAGGTCAGCTAGTGGAAAAAGAGGAGGTAGAGGGGAGGGAGAAAAGGGTGTGAAGGAAAGGGGATATTCCCGGTCCGTTCAGCGCGAGTTTTCACGTTACAAAGCTTGTACAGGAAACAGTGCGCCGAAGTGCTTTCTGACAATGCCGACGTGTACGTGACGAAACTACAATGAAAAGCAAAGAAAACGTGGCCTACACGGCAGAGCAGGCTCGAACGAAGAAAAAAGGTAAATAGGTGTCACTGCAGAACGTTCTGTACTTTACACACAGAAAGAAATCGGAGGTCACTCGCGCTAACAGGGACATTAGATCACCGAGGACATTGACGTCGGGCGTTCCAGCTGGAAAATGAGTGAAAATGACTTCGACGGCCGTTGAAACCAACTGCCTTGAAGAACGCGCCTAGCGCCAGCAAGCGTGTAATGTCTCAACTACTAAAATGGCATTGAATCTAATGCTGCGTGACAGGTCGACACGCTTGCTGGCGCTACGCGCGTTTTTCAAAGCAGTTGGTTGCAGCGGTCGTCGAAGGCTGCCCATGTACCAGGGGTACTAAACTATCATGGGTAACATGCCTGTAGTTCTACGTCAAAAAGTCTGTGACCCCAAGCACAGCCTCCGCCATTATTTTTTTGCCCACAGAAGAGCTATACGCTCAAAGCTTTATCAGGATAGCTACACCTTCTCGAGTACGCCAGTCTCGAGTGGCTTGGGACTAACATCTCCTTTTGGCTTATTTTATTTTTCTTTTGCAAATCAATCAATCAATCGAGTACGCCCCTTTGACACACACTTGTTACCTTTCTGCCGCATTAACTATTCTTCACCTTCTTGAACATCACAGATGTTGCAGGTGAGTTTGTGGAGCCGACAGCAACAGATATAGTAAAGCGTCAACCGATTTGTAGACACTGTCGTACATCGAACGTAATTGTGATAGCGCTGTAACAAACTTAATTATAATACACTGATACATTCTGTACGTACGTGTAAAATATTTGTGCGTGCTATGTCGTACAATGACTGCTGCTGTATTGCACGCGACTGGCCGTCAACCGAGTGCATGCTACTTACAACCGGCCGATTGGGGCGCAATCCTAAATATATTTCCGAGTCTTCGAGTGCGTACCTAAATTTTCCTCACCGCAAGTTGTGCGCTACGACTGGGGGGGGGGGGGGGTATGTTTATTGAGAAGAGAGGAAAGAAAGGAAAGGTTAGTGAGGCACTAGCCGACTTGCTATCCCTTTAAGAAAAAAAAAAGAAGAAGTATAAGGATATCGGCATTAAAGGCTGGTCGAGGGGCCACCACGACTTCACTACTACAATGCCTATACAGTACTCCTTTCTTGGACGTACGTCAGCCATCACGAAAGCCGTAATACCATCACCACCGCCACATGAGCACGTGCCTTCGTGGTGAATCAACATGAACAACAACAACAACCAAACAAACAAGAAAGCAACGCTCACTCGTCTATGTCACGTCCATCTTCCCACGTACTCGTAGACCTCTTTGCAACAGTACTAACTGGGATACAGTCCGTGCCAGCACTGTAACACTCTCTAAAGTGAAACATCTCACAAAGGTGGTAATATAGTCAAGATTTGTGTAAGGAGTTCATGTTCTTCTGGAGAGGGTTAGGTCCAGCACAAGAGAGTTCCCATGGTATGACCAGTACAAACAACCAGGGGCGCCGGAACGGGGGGGGAGGCAAGGGTATATTGTCCCCCCCTGATATTGCTAGGGGGGGGCGCAAAATCGTCATTACCACTAGGTGGAAAATGGCTCAACTGGGCTAATTCGAAATATCTCTGGGACATTGGGGGGGGGGGGGGGCGTCAACCAGGAGCATGTCCCCACTGAACTCAAAACGTTCCGCCTCCCTTGCAAACAACAATCTCCCCTTAGGAGCGCGTTGTTATCCTGCCTTTTAGAATAATGCGCTTTTAGTGTTCCTGTTTGTGTAAAGGAGTCTAACTCCATAGGTAGCTCTCCTGTATTGATGACAACACACAAGAGAGACAGAGGTTCTCTTGCTTGATGACAACACACGAAAGAGAGATAGAGGTAGTTTCCCTACTTGCTGACAATACACACGAGAGAGCGAGAGAGAGAGAGAGAGAGAAAAAAAAGGTGAATGAAAATATAGACGAAAGTTTTTATATAACTAAGTCAACGCGGTTGTTCATAGCAACAGTCGCATAAAGATCGCACGGAATTGGATAATGGTGGGTTTCTTCTTTCTCTGTTCCTTTTTTTTTTTTTCGCTGACCGATAATTATAGACGAGACGTAATACGAGTCTTCATTCCTTGACGCATTCTCGTTACGCGACACTCCTTACAAATTTTAAGCGTCTACAACTCTCTATTACCAAGGGACCTTTTTAGCGTATAGCGTCTTCGTTGTTGCAGAAACGTCTCCGATAGTTTCCTGGAAAGAGGCTCCAAGTGAGTTCAGCAACCGCAGCGCAGAACGCAACCTAACCCCACGGCGTCTTGGACATTGATGGAACGTGGCGGCATGTACTAAGTGGCGTTAAAAAAGGTCGCTTGCATAACTAATACCTGCCGACGTATTCTTTACCGTGGGTATAGTTAGCATATACAGGTGCATTGTACTCGTGCCGGCGAGAGTGCGTTGGTTTTCTTACTTTAGTATTTTCCGCGAAGAACGAAAAACCTGTTGTAGAAATTTTACCGCTTGTAATGAAAAGCTTCATCGGAAATTGGATACTTCTACGAGGCGTTTATATTGGGAGCATGATGAACTTGCCGGAGAGGAGGAAATGTTGAGAACGTGCACTGTGCTTAAAATGTCGCTAGGAATATATGTTTCTTTCTTTCGGTACCATAGGCATTCCCACTCAAACCCTCAGTACTCAACAACAACAACAACAACAATAAATGATGACGCCATATATATATGACGCGATATATATGCCATCAGTGAACATTACGAACATCAAATTATTTTCCCAATTTTTTTCTTTATCACATCACCATCATCAACGAATTTTCGAAAGGCGCGGCAAGTCACCGCAGTTTCGGATTCCTCAAAGAATAGCTGACGTAATCAGGAGGTGGCATATATTTATCTCTCTCCTATAGCAACAGCGCGGCCGTTACCGCTCTTCACCCAACGTTGGAAGTTTTCTATTTTCTCTCTTTTTCTGGTTTCTTTTTTTTAAAGTCTGTTTATTCTCTCAGTCCATAAGTCCAAGTACTTTGTCGGGACAAACATATTCCCTATTTCTCGTTGTCTTTGTGATCTAAAGTAATTGGATTCATTATGATGGCGTCATGACAGGCAGCTGTCCCATTCCTTTATTGTTTTAATTCGGGGCACGGATGTAAGATACCTTACCTAAGACTTTACACTGTGATTCCGGGTTAGCAACTGGTGCTTTGAGCCCCATACAGACATGGACAGATGGAGATAAGACAGCAGAAATGAGGGGGGGGGGAGGTTAGAGTCATGGTCAATGAGTCAAAGAGTTATGCGTCCTGGGCCGACTTGAAGGGGAAGTGTGCCGACATTCGACTGGAAAGTCTGCCGAAAAAAAAATACTATACAGGGAAATTTTTTCCCGCTCTTATAGTCCTTTGTATTTGGCTCCACTTTACCAGATGCGTGTTCCTGAACGCACTGAATATTTGTATTTAGCAGTGCATAGTTAGATGAACATACCCCATCAATTGATGCAGTGGCCTCCTAACTGCAAAGTACACGTCTTTTAAATATTATAGCTTTTCGCTCATGTATTCACGTATCTGATTGCAGTTTCTTTTCTAGTACGATTGCTGAATGAAGCAAGCTAAGTACTTGGCTTCACGAGGAATCTTGTTCCTTGACAATATTCCTTGTGAAGCCAGGTACTTATCTTATCTTACCCATCTTATCATCAGTATCAGTCATCAGCATTATCAGTATCTATCTTATCTATCTGTTGCACAATGTATTCCTCGTCCTGCTCTAGGCTCATCGGAGTTTGCAATTTGATAAACAAACGAATAAAATAAGGTGATCCCAGCGAGCTGCCTCCACTACAGGTAGTGCATGTCTAGTAGGGGTAGACAGACTTGGAGGTATCTTGAGTACCGAACTCTAAATACTGTATCTTAAATACTTTTGTTGGTATCTTAGTATCGTACTGAGTACGCTTCGTGAAAAGAATTTTTACTGTAATTAAAATACTTTTTCAGTATTTAGTACTCAGTACTCTAATTACTCTTTCCTTTTAGTCGAATATTGAGATGGACATTCCTCCTTTTTCTGTTTCTTTTTTCTTTTTTTTTGAAGCACACTTCTGTGCCTGTTTAGTTTTTGAGTACCTTATAAGCATCTTAAATACTTCTTATAGTGTTTACTACTCCACTCTAAATACTTTCATTTCTAACTATCTTTACTGTATTTTAAATACATTTTGCGCGCAGTATTTAGTAACGTATTTTAAATACTTTTTTGTAGTATCTTCTACATGTCTGGGGGTAGAGCTGCGGTGAAACAACACGTTATGACAACGACCTAAACAAAGTGTTACTGTTGAGCACCAGCCGCCTGGACTATCTATGCATCGAGCCATCCAAAGAGCGAGCTCTTCGGTCGTAGTCAAATGAAATCGAATCTTGCCTTCTGCAAAGGCGTATAGGATCATAGTAGGTAGTCACAGGTGAAATTTACGATATGGTGCGGACCATATATCCTGTGCCCCGCGGGGCGTTTGGGGTAAGCACACCCTTGTGGTTGTTATTGGAAGGATTTCTTTCTGCACAGTCATATTTTACACCTTTTATCGTGTTAAAGGAGCGTTCTCGTAAATATAGACTGCTTATTTTGGCCCACAGGTTCGACTGGGGTGTGCAATAACGGTGTACAAGAAGGTATGAACAAAACACCCATCCGATGACGTGTTTTAAACGGAATACACCCCTCTCAAATGGTGGCTTTTTGTAGAATACCATCACCAGTTAGAAGGGTATTTTACAAAGCACCCTTCCGTATGGTGCGAAAACGTACCCCACCAAGGTGTGCGTCATATAGGACAACACAGTTAAACTCGAGAGCTGTAAAAAAATACTGTGTTGTGCGTCGTTTTTAAGGAATGATATACGCATATTTTACTTCTTTCCACTTGCAATTACACAAATATAACCGGTACAGCATGAATGAGACAAGAAAATGCTGCCGTGGTCGGAATATTCATTTTACTTTGTGCTCATTAATTCTAACACCGTTTTTAGCATTTCTTTGTTATTCTTTGACATTTGTTTGTTAGCAGTGTTTAAGTGCACCATCCATTTAGGCTCTCGCCGTTGGTGGGCACTAATCAAAAATAAAGAAATGATAATAATAAATACGGAAAGATGTATGCGAAAGATGTGTACAGAAGGGCTGTATTCGACGAAGCTCTGCTGCTGCCATTACCCTTTGCAACGTCAGACGTTATACGCTCTACAAAAACTTCACTGCATAGCACGCTGTGTGCCAAGCATTGTCACGAATGATAGTGTTATCGCTTCTGATTCAAAGAGAGAGAGGTGCACGTGATGCCTACGATATATGATAACTGTCATCAAAAGGCGTACGCCCTTCTCTATCTTCCAATCAGAAGCGATAACCCTATCATTCGTGACAATGGTTGGCGCACAGCATGCTATGCGGTGAAGTTCTGTTTTTAGAGTGTATTGCGCAGTATGGTAGCCTCATTTTGTGACAATTAACATAACTGCATAAGTGTCACAAAAGGGCGCACGCCTCCAGTTATCAAGAAATTAGTGGAGATAACGATGTCATTCGCGATAATGGCAGCTTAGGACCGCCTTATGTGGTTCCGTTTTAGGAATACAGGGAACCACTTAGAGGGTTGAAGTTCACAAGATTTCATTTATCATGCCTGAAAGCATAGAAAGTGTTTCATCAGGTGGGGTTTGTACAAAAACTCAAGTTCAAGAGTATAGGCGATGGTGGTGGTGGTGGTGCTGTAAGAGCTTGCCATTGTCGGCCTCACAGAGGTGGACAACGTCACGACTAATATAGGCGACTAAGTATAGGCGATACTGTGAAGCAGAGCATTCCATTCTCGAATGAGGCTCCGAAGGGGTGAGTGAGTGGGTGAGTTGTACCAAGAAATGGTTTCAGCTTCAATTCAATGGCGATCAACACGGCCAGAAATAAAATGAGCTCGCCGTCACTGTGGAGATCTGCACTCTTAAAAACGAACTTCACCGCATAGCACGCTTCCTAGCCAACCATCATCCCGAATGATATCGTTATCTGCCCTGATTTGTTGAAAACGGGAAGCATACTCCTTTTTTTGTGACAATTATGAACAGCATAAGGGTCACAAGAAAGGCGTATACGCCTCCCGTTTTCAACAAATCAGGGCATATAACGATATCATTCGAGATTATGGTTGGCTAGGAGCGTGCTATGCGGTGAAGTTCATTTCTAAGAGTGTGGCATGGAACAGCTTGTGGGTGAACGATAAACGTTTAACATACCCGTTGATCAACCGTTTTGCATCTGTTACCGTACATGCAATTGGCTAAGAGTATAAGCCACGTTCCTCATTCATAGCAAACAACTGAGATGCTGCTGTCTCGAAATGCAGCGCATATACGACAGCTAAAGTGCGACGGTGCAGGCGACCTGGTACATTGTAAAACGAAGAGAAACCTGGACAGGGAGCACAAGGACAAAACACGACATGTTCTGTCGTGTTTTCTCCTTGTGCTCCCTGTCTCGAGTTTTTCTTCGTTCGCAATGTACCAGCTCGTCTGCACCCTAGCACTGTTGCAAAACATCAGGGTATAGTTGCACCTAAGTGTAAGTACCGCAATGTTAGTACATCCGATGTACCACCAGCATATAAGAAGCGGTCATTGTTGCTCAAAGCCCGTACCATTCCGTCGCAGTGCGTCGTGGTGGGTTTGAAAATAATAACAAGATAAAAACATTTCAACTACTGTGTATTATGGTACAAGCTTTCAGCAGTAGTCTGCATTTCACCAGGAAACATAAAAAAAGATAACGAGAGGATAGAGAGGTAGCAAGCGAGCTGGTGGTATAGATCTATAACTTAAAAACCCGAGACTAGGGAAAAAAAAACGACAAACACAGACAAGGTCTAGAAAAGACCTTCAGACATTGTCTTCGTTTGTCGTTTTTTTTTTCCTAGTCTCGGGTTTTTAAGTTATGGATAAAAAAATATGTGGCGTACTATGGTATAATTTTAACGAAAACACACGCACAACAACAACAAGAAAAAGGAAACCCGTAGGGTGTCTTCGCCGCAATATCAGCTTGCGCTGCTAATAAGCGCTCTTTAGAGAAACGGCAGTCCCTTCGCGAACTTTGAAGTTCTTTCGCACACACACTTAGCATCCGTCAACTGGGAACCTGTCTTATTTAAAACAAAAACGTATATGTGTAAAAAGAGTGAGAGTCCATCGTCTGTGGGCTACTCTTCTTTCCAAAACACCGATGAACGCAATCTTGGTGAGTGCGAGGGAGCTTTCAATCTCTCGGTCCAGAAAAGCTGCTTCCCTCGGCTGCCACTCTGTGACGTCACGTCTTCCGCCCAATAGCGAGGCGCGCGCCTTCTTTTTCCTTGCTCTGTTTCTTTTCGCAGTTACATTGTCCCACGCCTGATGTGGAGCAGTCGCGTCGCTAACAGATGATCCTAGGCAGTGAGTAAAAACTTGATCACGTGACCTGACATCACAACACGCGAGGAGTACCTGGAAGAGATTGCCGCCGCTACGCTAATCGTTCTAAAATAATTAGTTAAAATAAACTAATTTTCTCATTAAATTAGCCGTTCCACGAGGGGATATTTCGCGTGACAATTCTTCAAGGTAGCTAGTTCACATTACGCAAAAAAATAAAAAAAATAAAAATAAATAAACACCAACAACAGCAATTTTATTCTAATATGATGAAGACTTGTTCGAAGTGCCTCCCATATGCTTCTTTAACGTTCGACATGCACCTGAATTTCTAAACTCGTTTATTTTGAATTTATATCCCTAATCAGTCAATAGTTACTGACATTGTTTTAGTGAGGAGGAGATCAGCGCGTAACTGTTCAATTGGAATTTTGAGGCAGTTCTCGCTCTCGTGCTGTGTCCCTTGGTGCCCCTTTTCACTCTTTTTCCCCATGACACGTTTTAGTTCATATTTGAATTCACACGGACTCCAATCACAGCTGTTGGGTCAGACAGACTACGACCCTCGTTTTAAAGGACGGCGAAGCAGTAAACATTAATGTCGCTCTATACCGCGCCGACTTCAACAGCGCCCTCAGTTGTCCGCGTCCACTGTCCTGTTTTCTTTTGGATATCGAACGTTCGGTCTCAGCCGCCATCTTCTTCCGATATACCCCTTCCTTCTCGGCACGTAAGAAAGGCATGGGGAGAGAGAAAGGAGGAAAGAAAAAAAAATCACGGATTTAAGACGCAAAGAAAATGAAGAAAGCGAGCTCCTCCGTTCCTTCACCTCCTTGGAAACGCGCGTTTTTAGCGAAAAACAAGAAAGGATCGAAAAACGCGCGCGCGCGCGCGCCTGCGATGCAAAAACTTTTGTTTTTCTTGGCGTAAGAGAGAGACAAAAAATTGAAATACAAATACACGAGGCAGCTTCAAAATGGCGCGCGCGAAAGAGGTTGCAACCCGCGTGGGCGGACGTTACTCCTCCCTTCGAGCCAAAAGCAACCAATGGTGGGACGCGGACGCGCGCCAAAATAAAGAAAACGAGGCATTTTTCGGCGGGCGTAACGTTTGGCGCGCGCGCGCTCGCGCAAAAAGCGCGCGAGCATCGGCGAATGGGGCGCGGATGCGATCACACGAGGAGGAGAGACAGGGAGATACGAAGGGAAGAGGGGAGGAGGTAGACTGCGCGTTTGCACGTGCACTTCCCTTTTTTTACTTTACTCCCTATATTTTCCTCCTTCCGCATCTTCCCGATTTTTGGATTCCTCCTCGCCCCAATTCTGCCGCGTCGCTTTTTGCTGATTTTTTATACTCCGCGCTGCGTTTCGTCGTCGTCCGCCTCGCGTTTTGTCGGAGTATATGGGAAGGAAGTGGCTCAATGTAAAGTCTGTTCGGACAGTGGTCGGAGCGGGGATGAAATTGTGCGATCCAGGATTTCGGTTTTGTCTGTACTTTTCCCTCTGAGGCTGTACGTGCGTGCGTGTGTCTGGGTCATTGCCGATCGAGTTACAAGAAGTCGAACATCGACCTACTGGCTGTAATTTCGACCGTGGCCTTTTTGTTTTTGCTCCCTGTCGAGAGCCGAGGCATTAAATGGGTATGGGGAAAGCGGTGGTTCTAGCGTGGAAGAAGATGAACAGTAGAGAACACCTCCTTTCTTTTTTATGTGCATTCACCGACGTTTGCTGCACCTGGGAGACAAAAGTGATTCTAGAACATTTCATTGTGTCAATAATTCATTTAAGCGGAGGCTCGTTTCTTGTCTTCCAAGGTGTCCTATTTTCGTTTTTCCTGTTGTTGTGAGCGACAAATTTTATTTCCCGCGGGTACATTGTGCGATAGACGATAACCAAGTTCATGTAGAGAAAGTGGCATCTTCTTGAGTCTGAGGAGCTGGGGACGCAGAGAAAACAATACGGGACGCCAACACGACAGGACCGTCGTGTGTGTCGTGTTTGTCGCGTGTGTTTGTTTCCCGTATACTGTCTTGTCTACACTCTTAAAAATGAACTTCACCGCATAGCACGCTACTAACCAACCATCATCTCGAATGATATCGTTATCTGCCCTGATTTGTTAAAAACGGGAGGCGTACCCCTTTTTTGTGACACTTATGCTGTTCATAATTTCACAAAAAGGCGTACGCCTCGCGTTTTCAACAAATCAGGGCAGCTAACGATATCATTCGAGATGATGGTTGGTTAGGAGCGTGCTATACGGTGAAGTTCATTTCTAAGAGTGTATGTGCTCGTCTCCTCCGACTCAAGGAGGTGCTATCTTCCTCCCATTTACACCAGCTCGCTTGCTGACTGCTTCCATGTTCGTTCACCTAGATGTGGGTTATGGCGGTGTCCTTTGTTATCGAGCCGTCTGCCCGTTTTGTGGTGGGATGCTATTCGGTGCGTGCCGGGCCGACTTCATATGAACTGCGCCGATGAACTGCCTCAGAGCACCTGACAAAAACCGTGGGCAAACACGCCTACAACTCAGATGGTATCGTGGCTCCAAATTGGGCCACTTCGCAATCTTACCTCCGAAGCTGGTGGGCTCGCAGTGACGGTAACCATGGTCTACACTCTTAAAAGACAGCTTCGCCGCGTAACACGTTGAAGGCCACCAATTTCACAGAATGTTGCCGTTATCGTTCCTGACTTGTGGAACGTACATGCTCCTCTTTGTGACAGTTAGCTAACTACATAAGTGCCACAAAAAGGCGTACGCCTCCTGTCTTCAACAAGTCATGGGAAGGGAACGTTGTCATTCAGGATGACGGTTGGCTAGGAACATGTTATGCGGTGAAGTTCACTTTTATGAGTGTGCTGTTTGGGTTTCCTCTATACACTCACCGAACTTCACCGCAGAACAGAACTTCACGAAGAGCACGCTCCCAGCCAGTATTTACAAGTCAGCATTTAGTACCTTAACTCAAATACTAATTGACAGTGACGTGTACTCATTTCATAAGTTACTCCAGATACCTCTTTTCGCTTTTTCGTTCTTTTTATTTTTTCACTAGACAGGGTGGGCGGGAAAAAGATGGACCTCATGTGTTATGGCTGGGGGCTATGCCACTTACATGTGCATGCTCATCAACGATATTCCGGGGTACCCCCGTCCTCCTACGGCGTATATGGCCTGCAGAAAGCGTGCGGTGCTTTAGGTGTAGTGGAACGGGGGACAATGTGTTGGCCTCAAGGGCATGTGGTGAGTGCTCGGAGTCTGCAGAAGCCAGGGGATACACTCTTAGAAAAAAAGGTGAAAAAAAAGGGGAACAGTTACACCTTCTAGGAGGTAATGTAGTTGCCGCATATGTTGTGCCTAAAAGGCTGCTAAGTTCTAAGTCCGCCAATCGTTGCCACGAATGATATAGGGCTATCGCTTCTGATTCGATGAGCGAGGGGGCCGTATACGCTTTTTTGCAGCAATTTGGATATATGATAATTGCTTTTACCATCCTTTTACACCCTTTATCAGAGGCTACGTTGACCTATAGGTGGTAAATAGAAAAATTACCACATTTTCACACTTTTCCTTTTATTTTTTTTAAAGTGTGGGGCCAGTGTCGCATACTGTCATAGCGAGCGAGAACGGGTGCTAATAATTGAAATGAACAGTTGATTAAAACGATAGATGCTGTTTAAGATGGCTTCCTCGCTTACGTTCATTTCACGTGGGTCTTCCTCCTCCTCTGAGCATCCCCTCGACCGACATTGTCGGGCGAGATGTCCTTTGAGGACAGCATGTAACAAAGACGATAGCGCGGGAAAACAAGAGTACCCGAACGAGTATATCTGTTTTTATCTTCACCTTGTTAGAATTTGTTTGGCAGAAAATTTCACAAATTGTAACTCGATACTTCTTACTATACTTAAATCGTCGAATCGTTCGATACTTAAATCGTGACTATGTGACATGGGGTGATTCAACGCTGCGGAGAGCAGTACACCATGCACCCCACACTGTAAACTGGAAAACACCCTTATGGGTGTAAATGGCTTGTCCTATAACTGACACCTCTTTTTACACCGTACATGGTCTGGAACACCCCTTTTAGAGGGTGTATTCCGTGTAAATCACCCCTGGAAAGGGCGCTTTTCTTTGAAAATGCCCTCTTTTGCACCCTTTAAACACCCTGTTAGGAGGGTGTAAGATCGTTAAACACCCTTCTAAAAAGGTGTATATAAAGGGTGCAAAAGACGGCATTTTCAAGGAAAAGCACCCTTTCAAATGGCGTTTTACACGGGATACACCCTCTAAAAAGGGTGTTCCAGACCATACGGTGTAAAAAGAGGAGTCAGTTATAGGACAAGCCATTTACACCCATAAGGGTGTTTTTCAGTTTACAGTGTACACGCGAAACATTAGATGTGAGATATGAGAATGAAGTTAAAGTTATGTACAAGCACAACAATTTATCTGTCGTCCACTGGCTGCGCTACGCCAATCAAAAAGAAGATAAAAAAAACACACACACACGAAAGAAATACCAATGGTCACTGTGTGATGCTACAGCGTCTGGAGCAAACCGGTATGAGGAACTCCAAGAACATTAACAGACATCGACGGTGTTGCACGTGGTTCTGACATGGGCCAATAATTGCAGCCAGGTTGAATGTGAATTGAATTGAATTGAATTTTTATTTCACATTGCAGCAAGTACAATGTGGGAGGCCCAGTGCAAAAAACTGCAAGAAGCAATGTCTGTCTGCTAGCAGTACTCAACTGAGCACAGAGTTGCCACCTCTCCGTTTCGTAGAGCTCGCATTATATTAGGACTTGCTCGATGTTCGCCACGACGCCACATTTGGAGCATACGCTGCTGTCACAGTATCCGATGCGGTACTTGAACTGGGGAGTGAAGGCTACGTTGAGACGAAGCCTGTTCAGGAGGGACGTGAAATAGCGTGGTAAACGGTCTGGAACGGTTTGTTGCTGTTGAAGTTACTTTTGTGAGTATTTAATTTTGTACTCTGTTCAGTTACTTTTTTGCATGGTATTCAGTAACATGACTTTAATACTTTTTTGTGTAACTTGTGTAAGAATGCTTTCATGCTAGAGCCCGCGAGGCAAATATAATCTTGTCTCCATAGGTTTCTCCAGTACCACGTGTATTTCTCGAAGCGTCATTTGTGTCAAGAACAAACATGACTGGTTTCACTGACTACACGTTATTAACATCGGCATTTATGACAGCTCCCGTGTTTATATCGTTTAATTGAGAACACCGTTTTTTTTTTTGTAAGAAAAAAAAAAGATAGGAGAAATGAAACTCTTCTCCCGACGTGTTCTGCTACTCCTGACATAATTCTCCCCCTCAACAAAAACTAAATAAACAAGAAAAAAAAGGGAAAAAGAAAACCTACTACCTCACGGCTTATCAAGTGCTCTGCTCGCAAGTTCATATTTAGAAGTTTGATATTCACTATTCACATGTTCACTATTCAGAAGTCCATTATTCACATGTTCACTATAAGTCTACTACTCACAATTATTATCCCAGGATCATGCACAGAGAAGCCTAGAAGGATGTATACATCCCATAGCTCTGAACGAATTTCACAAGTGCCGCCAAGGCAGCATCCCTCGTGTTCCGTGCCCAAAGTCCCAAACAGTTGGAGTTGGAGTTGGACGGACTAAAAATAATACGGAGAGGTCCCAAACAGTATAACACGAGCTATGCCCATTTCTTGCTGAAAACGACGACCTATATTATAGGATCACCAAAGTATTGGGTTCACTTGTGAGAAATTCATAAGCTCAAGTTAAATTTTGTATTTGAGGCACCCTTTATTAAGTGTCAATAGCAAAAGCGTCTCACTATAAGACTGAAATGACTGTAACCACTTTAGTTCGAAGCTTCCTTAGTGCTGATTTACCCTTGTAAGCTCTTAAAGTGCATTGCTCATTTTAATGCTTAACTTGCTAAACGTAACTTTGTAGGACGTACTCGTATCTGTAACACCCCTCTTAAATACATTTATAGCAAACTGCCACCGCAGTGTAGAATGGAGTTGAATACTGGAAAAAAAGAAAGGTAGAGAAAATCGAAGCTAAAAAAGCAGGAAATGTGAAAAGGTTTTGTCAGAAATCAAAAATTTAAGCCACCTTCCTGTGCTTCGGTACAGGGTCGGAACGATGTCCAATATATTCATTTTCCTTCTTTCAAATAGCACGAAATAACATTCAAATTTAGGTCTAATTGTGCTGGTGGTCGTCCTTTCTAGCCAGTGTTGCTTTTGAATACTGTTATATCGTTGTGATTGACGCCGAAGGCAAACTGTCATCTTACATACTAAAGTTCCGATTCCACTTCTTCAACTGTTCTTTGAAGACCTTCCCTGCATGAATTGTATAGGTTTTTGCAACCTTAAAAGAACAGGTACGAAATAGGACTAACGGAATATACTTATAGCTCGTTCAGTCACTATTGACGGCATGTAGATGCTATTGGACGGCCAACAACTAGTATAACAACAACGCTTCTGGTAACATATTGGTTTATAGCGTCTTATTTGTGTAGCGGAAGAACATGAAGAAACGAAGAGTGACTACGGAGGGCAGTACAGCTCAACCCAGGAGGGGGGGGGGGGGGGAGGTTGCTGTGCGTAGACTATGTGATCCATGTGCTTATACGCCATGCCTCTAGACCATGCGAAAAACCCAGAAGTGAAAAAGAGAGTTGGGAGGCAGAACATGGCCTGTCGCTCACCTTGGACATGCTCTCTAAGAAAAAAAAAGGCCTGAAAAGGTGGTAGCTTCTATAGTTACCACCTATAGCTCAACATAGCGCCTGATAAAGGGTGTAAAATGGTGGTGAAATGAAGTATCATATATCCAAGTTGCTGTAGAAGGTGGTGGTGGCTCGCAAATGGCTAGAAAAAGGCGTACGCCCCACTCGCTCACCGAATTAGAAGCGGTAACCCTATCATTCGTAGGTACACTCTTAAGAATGAACTTCACCGCATAGCACGCTCCTAGCCAACAGTCATCTCGAATGATATCGATATCTGCCTTGATTTGTTGAGAACGGGAGGCGTACGCCTTTTTTGTGACACTTATGCGATTCATAATTGTCATAAAAAACGCGTACGCCTTCCGGTCTCAACAAATCAAGGCAGATATCGATATCGTTCGAGATGACGGTTGGCTAGGAGCAGGCTATACGGTGAAGTTCATTTCTATAAGAGTGTAGCAGGTAGAACTTAGCAACCTTTTAGGCACAACATATGCGACAACTATTACCTCCACCCTTTTTGCTAAGAGTGTGGCAGGAGAGATGACGTGATGAAGACAAGCACCGGTGAGTATATACACGTCCCGTTCACAACCCATGTGCGCACGAACACCTGCACAAATGGCCTGAAAGGAACCTGCGCTTCCAGAGTCTGGGCTTCACAACGCTAAGCAGCAGTGGCGAATGCATACTGCAAAACCAACTGCGTCTGCTCGCTTTGTGCTACAAGCTGGAAACACTTCACTGTTACCCCGTCAATAGAAGCAAGGTCGCGCAGTGTCTGTACCCAGCCCCAAAATGTGTGGTGGGATTAGACAGCGCGAAAGGGTCTGTTCTGAGGTTTCAGAAGCCCCGCATGCGGTCCGAAGGGCAGGTATTAAGGCACAACAAGCGCGACCGCACAGGACCGAGAGGCCTCGGATTGGTCCCTTCATACGATTTTCCCAATCACCGCGGCGATCCACTGTTAGGTCCATGTACATACTAATGACTCCTGTCATAAGTTATACCCTACACTCTTAAAAATGAACTTCACCGCATAGCACGCTCCTAGCCAACCATCATCTCGAATGATATCGTTATCTGCCCTGATTTCTTGAAAACGGGAGGCGTACGCCTTTTCTGTGACAGTTATGAACAGCATAAGTGTCACAAAAAAGGCGTACGCCTGCCGTTTCCAACAAATCAGGGCAGATAACGGCATCATTCGAGATGATGGTTGGCTAGGAGCGTGCTATGCGATGAAGTTCATTTTTAAGAGTGTAGTCAGGCGGCAAACTTGAGACCCGTAAACGGAACGGCCGTGGTGGTGGTGGTGGCGAAAACCGGCTTGCCGTTGTTGGCCTCACTTAAGGCCGTAATCGGAACGTCCGTAACTTCACCGGTAGTACGCTCCTAACCAACCATCAGCTCGAATGACATCGTTCTCACCCCCGAATTGTTGAAAATTAGGAAAATGCGGGAGGCGTACGCCTTTCTTGTGACAATTATGTACTTGTCACTAAAAGGAGGCCGTCTCCTGTTTTCAGCAAATCAGGGGAGAGGACTATGTCATTCGAGATGGTGGTTGGTATGGAGCCTTCTACCGGTGAGGTTACGGACGTTCCGCTTACGGCCTTAGGTTTGCCGTCTGACTATATAGGGTATTACAGGTCTTTTTGTTTTGTTTGTCCCCATCTTGCTTGACTTGTCTTCCAATGATGTGGGCTAACGTAGTAACGTTACTGCGGACTACCCATTATTTACTATATGGTGTTTTTGCATCGAGTTCCACGGGTTTGTGTCTGGTGGGCAGCACCGCGTCGAGCCTTGCGTTGTGTCTATTCTCATCAAATAGTGGATTGCTTGAGGCTGTCCATTTCGGAGGGCGCTGGCGAATATCAGCCCTCTTCGAAGGTGCCCGAGGTACGCATGCTGTCCACTTCTAAGTGGCTTTGGAGCATGTGTCCTTATCGCGTTTGCAACTTTCCGCAGCTCTTGTCCGTTGGTTGACAACGACTTGCACAAACATTAATCCTTGACATGCTGTGCTTTTTGATGGTGTGAAATGTTTGAGGGATCCAGTAGGCCCAGTGGACTTCCACTATAGGAGCCAATACATATAAAACAATACACACACTCACCGAGTTCCTGTCTGCGTAAAGCGGTCTAGCTTCATATGTATTTGTATTTGATGACAATGCACAGGTCCGAGGACCGTCGGTGTAAAGGGCATGCCCTTTCCACCGTCCAGTGGACCTACTGGACGGTGTCCAAGTCTATAGTGTACCTACTGGATCCCTCAAACATTTCACACCATCAAAACGCACAGCATGTCAAGGTTTAATGTTTGTGCAAGTCATTGTCAAGCAACGGACAAGAGCTGCGGAGAGTTGCAAACGCGATAAGGACACATGCCTGCTAGGACATAAGGATGTAGCCTCATATAGGGAACGGCAGGCTAAAATGATAAGGAAGGTGGGCTCACTAATTCTGTGACTCATCTAATCAGTCAACAACACAAGGACACATGCTCCAAAGCCACTTGGAAGTGGACGACAGCATGCGTGCCTCGGGCATCTTCGAAGAGGCCTGATATTCGCCAGCGCCCTCCGAAATGGGCAGCCTCAAGTATTGCTGTCCCCCTCTATAACGTATACTCAGCAAATTCCAGCTCTAGCTAGATGTAATACACCAACCGCACTTCCTGGGCGAACACTGTTCCCTGCTACGGAGCTAGCTACCTGTTCTTAATTGTTAATCTCTACCGCCCACCCTCTACCGCTACGTGCCCAAGATACTCTGAGTGTCGTGACAGACTTGTAGCCGCGTTAGGCCGGGTTGACAATCGACCCTTCGGAGTGCAGAAGGTGCTGGGCCCATGGCCAATGAGCACTCAACTGCCAGCTTTGCGAGCCGTTACACAGTTTTTAAGGGATACCAAGCTGTTAGATGGGCTATGACCTGTCTGTGGCGTTCGTCGCCGCTTCGCGACATCTCCAGTGGGTGATGGTGGATGTGTCTGGAACTCCTTTCCTTAGGTGATCTGGGGTAGCCGGCCCTCGTGATGAGGGCTACAATCCCCATTTTTTTCTTTCTTTCAATCAATCAATCAATCAATCTCTACCGCCAAGAGAATAAAATGACGCCTGTTGCGGATAGGGACTGGACGGTTTTCCACTGGACCAGGTGTGTATTGTCATCGTCATGGCTATCCCGTGTGTGTTGTTATGAACTATAGGAGAACTGCCTGGTGGAGGTAGTTCCCTTCGCACCGACGGAAACTCTATCGTACATGCCGGATAACAACGCTCCCAAGGGGAGGTTGCCCTTTGTACATGCCGTACCATGCGAACAGTTCTGAAATTCTGGAAGAGTTGCTACATACGGACAGTGCAGTCGTGGTGTGGTTACTGGTACGTGATGTGCCACTCACTTCGATTACAGTGCAAAAGACGGGCAGAGGTTAGCAAGCGACGGGGGAGCGCTCCACAAGCTCGTACAGATCCCGACAAAAGTTTACGGAACACCAGAGCGACGTATTTCTTGATCTCAGCGCCATCCTAGCGGCGAACGGGAGTGGACACACTGAGAGGTGCGTCGCGTACCTGGTCACCTGTTCGTAAGTCTATCTGCTCCCTGTTTGCAGCAACCGTGTCGCCAAATGACTATATACACCACTCCAGTGTTCCGTAAACTTTTGTCGGGACCTGTACAATGACTGCTCACTGCTAAGGTATGCTCGGAGTCCTGCCCTCACTGCCCGGAAGCGACCCACGGTTCCACAGTCGGGTCCACCGAAAGCTAGACGCCACAGTCGATATTGAGAAATGTTTACGTGTTGAACGATGCGCCGTTTTGAGTGTTTCTCTGTTATTCAGCATTTAGTCCGTTGTAGTCACAGTACTAAATTTGTAATGTTTCTTGTTTTGATAGACTGTTTTTTTAATTATTTTGCTGATCCACGGATCCAAATGTGCATTGCCGTCAACTAGAAAAACTCTCGTTGAAAATTGGATCACTACGAGCGCGTGTGATCTCATCAAGCAGGTGAACTACGTACCTGTGGACGTATGTGTGTTATTGTCATCAAGTAGGAAACCTACATGTGTAGGTAGGCTCGTTTACACGTATTCCAACTCTAACTTATATACTCTAGCCTATATACCCGTAGCGGGATTGCTGTGCATACCCGCCAAACCATGCGAACAATTCAGACTCAGCTAGAGTCGCTTCGGAGGCTAGTGTACAGTCCTAACTCGGCGACAAGAGCATGATATCCCTCTCGCGTTGAATATGGCGAAAAGGATGCGTGGGAAATCAATCACCGGCGAGAGCACTCTCGGTGTTCCAAGAAGGCTCTGTTGACTTCTCGCACGAAGACCAGCACGTATAGCTTGATGGCACCCTGCGCTTTCAGAGTTTGGGCCACCGAACGCTAATCGACACCGGTTAATCCTCAGTTCGAAGTCGATTTCCGTAACCAGCAAATCGAACTGCTTCAACGTCATCAAGTAAGAGGTATTCCCAAGGTGTGTACGGTCATAAGGTAGGGAACCTGTATTGGCATCAAATTGGAAGTCAAATCACACACAGACTGGCTCCGTCTAACTAAAGCAGAATGCCAACTCCTGAACAAGAACTCACAGCATGTCAAGGAACCTACACAAAGTGTAGTGCCATCAAGTAGGAGAGCTACGCACGACCAGTGTATTGTCATCGAACAGGAGAGCTACCTATGGAGGTAGGCTCCTTTACACGAACAGGAACACTAGTATCGCACTATGCTGAAGGGCATGATAACAACGCTCCTAAGGGAGATTGCTGTTTGTACGGGCCATACCATGCGAACAATCCATGATATACGGGAGAGTAGCGACGGAGGACAGTACAAGTCTAGCAAACTGGCTAGAACAGAATATGCCACTCACCCTGATCATAGCGGAAGATGCGAGTAGAGCAAAGCCAGCGACGGGAGCACTCGACTGGGCCGAGCACTGCGTGTGCCCTGGTGATCAGCGCCCGCAGTACACTACGAATTGCATGAAACAGACCTTATATCGCCAACTGTAGGATGGGTCAAGCGCACCCTCAGTCGGGGCCACCCAAGCCGCGGCCAGCCTGTATTGTCGCCAGGTTTCATCTTGTCCACAGAAGGAGTCATGGTAGTGACTTGCTGACATCATTAATCTTCAGCATATGGCCTCGACGGTGTGCAGATCAGCATGCCGGTACTGTAGCAGCGAATCTAGAGAGGATATGTGAATATATAAGAACAATGCGCTCAGTCCACTGTGCCGCGCAAGAGGCAAAATACGCGTTCAGCTCGCGTGGCAGATGTTATGCACATGCTTAGCGTGTTTAGGTGTTGTAGCACATAATGCACTTGTGCATTACCCATCATCCTTGCATTCTTGTATGTGCCAGTTCCTTTCTTGACGCCTCATCATTATGTAAATATCTTTCACACTCTGTCATATCGCTTCTATAGTGTATGTCTGCATGCCCTAATACTGTTCATTAAAGGTTCTCAAAAAAAAAAAAAAGAAACAGCTCGCGTGGCTCAGTGGTTAGCGCGCTGGCCATGTTACCTCGAGACTGAGAGGTACCCGGTTCGAATACCGGTCCCGGCTGTGCTGTCTGGGTTTTCCCTGGGTTATGTCGGTTCCCACAGTTCCCATAGAAATCGGCAGAGGACACACATTTCCCCAGAGCGTTACTCGTGACGTTGCCCACACCCTTGTGACGCCGACAACGGCGAAGCTGTCCGCACGCTCGCTGTCCGCACGTTCTGAACGAAGCCGCTCCGAAGTATATTGCCTACCTGCATTCCTACGGGTTCCTTGCAAACCTTCAGTATCATGGGAGGAGTGGTACCCGCTGTTCGATACCTACATCACAGCCTGCGGAGGAGACACTTTCAGCAACGAACGCAAGCTCTGCATCCTACTCAACTGCATCGGCGCCGAGGTCAGAAGCAGCATCGCTATCTGCCTGATACTGCTGCTTCGGGAGAGATACGGCACACCACGACACAAACTTGGTACCCTTGTACCCTAGGTACCTAGGTACCCTTGGAAAATTTGAATTTTTGGTTCGTTTAGCAAAGCAAGAAAACAGGAGTTAATTTGCTTGAATCACGTAATGACACCACAGTATCATGCACACCCTAAAAAGGTGCACAACTGACGTTTATTCCACCGCCATATCAGGTTAGTGTCCACGGACCGTCTCTAGTGGCGCTACGAAGAAACATTCAGCGAACCGGCAAAAATTCGTTTTGGGGAAAATGAATTATTGACAGTTCCGCTACAGTCCGGTGAATGTGTAACACCCATATTCCATGATAGGCAAGCCTGAGCGATGGGCAGGACACGTAAACAGACACAAACACGAAGGCTCAAAGCCTTCGTGTTTGTGTCTGTTTACGTGTCCTGCCCATCGCTCAGGCTTGCCTATCATGGAATTTATCCACCAGCTAGCCTGCATTTACGCCATTCTGTCTAACACCCATACCTAACGGTATAGCAGTGATGATCTCCTTTCTTGCAGCGCTTCAAGTCCTTACCTTCTCTCTTTGCATTTTGGGGTCGGGTCATGGGCGTCGGCAGTATTTCGTCTTGAGGGGGGCAGTGTAAGAAATGAGTGAAGAGGGAGAGGATTTTGGGAGAGGGTGTTTTGAGTGAGAAAATCCGGAAGCACAACAAATGAACCATTGCATGTTCATATACATGCTCAACACTCCTGACTGTGACACAGCGTACCTACCAGCGATATATTTACTTTAAAATAAGCTCTGACCTGTCTTTCAAACAAGGCCGCATTTTACGGATCTTCATCGTTGCACTACTGAGTGCACTATGGCCTTGCATCATCACTGAATGGACCTTAATGCTTACTGTTCATCATAGGACGGAAGGAGCATTCGTCGAGGTGCCTGCATCACGCATTCAAGGAAACGAACAATTCTGCGGAGTTGAAGGGTGGTATACTAAAAGTTGACAAATTGAATTATGCGCATAGCTGCTGGATCTATTTCAGAATTTTTTTTCGTTTCGGGGAAGCAGCCAAGACCAAGAAGGAATACGACAATATTTACCTTCACCATTTGCAGACGGACACGCACGCTTGGACACCGTAACAAATAAACTGGTTATTGTTTCTGAGGCACGGACGTATAAGTGGTAGAGACAGTGCGATACCAGTGACAATTAACATCATTAACAAACGAGGATAACGGCTCTACTGCTTTTCCAATGCTTCCTCGATAAGTGCACTCATTGGACAATGGAGACGTGTCACATGTCGTTTCTGGCGCGAAAGATCGCCGAATTGAAGGACTCGAAGTATTTTTATTGTGTATTTTCTTTTGACGAAAGCTGCCCTCCCAGTGGGAAAAACAACGTCGGCAAAATGCCGGGCCGACGTGTGCTTCCGACCTAAAAGTCGTTGGGCCGTCCTTGCAGAAAAAGGTTGGGCCAAGCATGGGGATTGACAATGGCCTTACTCGGCCCGACTTAATACTGCCAACGTTGGGCCAATGCGTAGCAGACCGACCTATAAGACATAGGGCCAACACAAGGGCCAGTGTAGAACCAAGTCTGGGCAATAGCCGGCCCTTTGTCGGCTAGATGGCGGCCCACCGATTAACAGCAACGATGGGCCAACTATGCCCAAGCAACACAGGTTGCGC
The DNA here is from genome assembly GCF_037126465.1 of Ornithodoros turicata. Taxonomy (NCBI): domain Eukaryota; kingdom Metazoa; phylum Arthropoda; class Arachnida; order Ixodida; family Argasidae; genus Ornithodoros; species Ornithodoros turicata. The sequence goes on along the minus strand of NC_088206.1, from coordinate 6,756,967 downwards.
CAAGCTTGGCAATAGCTAAGCTGGCCTACCCGGCCTTGGTTGGTGTATTATCGGCCAACAAGCTTGTTTCTTTATACAGATCTGTACCCCGGCCAATGATTTGCCAAGCAATGGCCAGCCTGCAGCTTCGGAACTGGCCGATGGGGCAATGTGGGTCTAAAGCTAGAGACGCGAAAATCACAAAACAAAGTCTCCAACAAGCACAGCACGACCATGGCACTTCTACCTGTGACGTGCGAAATAACACTATGAAGCGAAAGTCAGAGCACATATCAGTAGCTGTTGTGATGTGCGTGCCTTGAGGGGGGCAACTGCCCCTTTTGAACCCCCCTGCCGACGCCCATGGGTCGAGTAACCGTTCAACCTAGAGGTCCGCCGTTTCCTCAACGTTTTATAACTTTTTAGCCTGGCACAGTCGTTGAGTGGCGCGGCTGATGAAAATGCGCCAACAATGGGGGTCGACTCCACACTCTGACCGATTTCCGGTGAGTGATGCCTCTTCTTGTTCGAAAGGGAATCGGTGTGAAGCCACGAGACAGCGGTGTAAAGGACTAACTCGACTATCTCTACCTCTAATAGGTAGTTCTCTTACTTGATGACAACACACAGTGGCTTCATGCGATGTCATGTGGTGAAGTTCTGTTTTAACAGTGAAGTCTCCCCTGAAATGCCTTGTCACTAGCGTAGTTATGTTTTCTTTTTTTTTAAGTTACCGTACAATAACGCAATTTCGGTGAACCCAGCTGATGTCAAGTTCTTAGGCATATTTCTTCGGCACTAACAATGGTTCCGCGCAACTGACTTCCTCAAAGCCAAATGAGACGCTCGTCGCCTTCATAATGAATTTCGCCAACGTTAATTCTTCCCGAGTTTCCCGTAAAAAAAAAGGGAGAAATGTTCCACCCACGGATCCCCATTCCCGCATATGATGGGGATAAAAAGGGAAGGGCACTTCTTTGTCCATTCGATGGCGCTCCTCAGATCCTCCGTCGTGCTTGACATGCAAGCGTAGCTCGCCTCTCCTAGGAAGAAAGCTTCGGTAAACCGAGCTCCGGGATAAGACGATCGAAGGTGTACCTGCTTTTCTTTCCTCTATCTCTCCCTCTCTCTCTCTCTCCCTTATCATTATTATCATTTGGGTCTATCCTCATTGCCAAGACGTCGTTCTCCATCAGCCATACCTCACGTTTCTCTGTTCCCTTTTTTTAATTTCCTTTTTTTTTGTGTACTTAAAACGAAAAACTTTGCCGTCCTACGCATATACTCAATTCTCACTGTCTTTTTATATCATTTTTGTTATTCCTCCGCTCCAAAGGATTAGAAAAATAACGCTGGCATGCTAAAGACTCTTCTGTTTCTCTCTTTTTTACCTCCCTCTTATCCTCTGTATTCCATTATTTTTTTTCTTCCCTTTAAGCAGTGACAGTGTCTCCGACGCGCGCGCCTCTTTCCCTACTTTCATTCCCCGTTTTTGCGTTAATTTTTTCTCCGCTTATTCTCGTTTTTATGCAGTGTGTACACGGTAGCATCTTCCGCAGGGAGAATTTTCTTTCTGGCTGTCGTCATTAACAGAGTTAGCGGAAGAAAAAGGAAAAAAAAAAAGAATGCGTGCATGGCACATATATGCATATCGCGTTCTGCGCTTCTTTTTTTCCCTCTACTGCGCTGGTTCCTTTCTTTCGTACGCGTGGTTTAAGAGAGAAGCTGAACCTCGAGTTTGCGCGCGCGCGCGCGCGCCTTCGGATTTTCTTTTTGTTGTCATGACAACTAGTGGCTGGATGGTTGCTAGGCAACGGTATCGTCTCCTGGTTTTGTCGCGTTTTGTCTTTCCACGAGACGGGTCTGTGATTTAAGCCTTTCTACATTGGGTACCGATTTTTTTATTTTTTTTTTCCTCATTGAAGTGTGGCTTGGTGGTGGATTCTATTTATTTGTCTGTTTTTTTTTTAAACTATGCATCTGCACGCGTGCTTTATTGCCCCAGATGGAAGAGGAGTGGGGGGCGTTAGTTGCGATTAGTTGCTCGTTTTTCCACGAGGGGAAAGACAAAAATAATGCAGCCGGATAATGGCGAAATGAGAAGGCGAGATATATTGTGATGACGATGATTTCCTCTGGGAAAGAAATGCAAATGGAATGTGCTGTTTGGGCCTTACAGCGTTTACACCGCAGGAAGTGGCTCAGATACGGGACCCTGTTACTTGCGAGTGGTACACAAGGAAGCGTCCGACACGACCCTTGTTGCATGTTATGTTAAATGCGTAGCACCCTGCTAATTATCTATTGCGTCGGGATAAATTCGGTACTTGAATGCCGGTTGCGTCTAAAGATTTCATAATAAGACTAATGGTTCAGCTACATTCTTCTTGAGTATAGGAACCCAAAAGTTGAATGCCAGTAGTTCTTACCTGGTTTGCACCGCGTTTCGGCAATTCAGTCATCTCCAGCTGCATTCCAGTTGGCTCCTCCGCTTCCCAAAATAATGTATAATGTATCCGTCGAAGGTGAATGAGAAATATGGACGTTCTCCTCTCATCTTGTGTTTAAACAGATTATATACAGTCAAACTCCTTTACAACGAAACTCAGGGGACAGCAAAAAAAATTCGCAGTAAAGGTATTTTCGTTAAAAAAGGATGTCTATTATTGGACCTATAGGCTCCAGCGGCACCGCAAAAAAATTTGCTGTAGTGGTATTTTCGTTAGAAAGGTGTTCGCTATAAAGGAGTTTGACTGTATAATGGAAATTACCTATACCAAGCCGCCCTAGAGCCCTGGTCCGGCAATCCAGAAGATGTGGGTTCGAGTCCTACAGCTGGCTAACCTTTTCAGTGACATCCTTCTTTCATTGTTCTTAGGTACTTGAAGCTTGTGTGTTGTGTTGTCCGTTCTTCTGTGTTCCAGCCTCGGAACATCAATTTCCATCGCGTTCAACAGTTTCCGCTTGCGTCGCCCTGTCGTATGAATGTGTGCGTGTGTGAGAAAATATGTAACAGTGAAAGTGGGGTGAGTGAGTGCGTGTATGTGTTTGTCCCTTCAAATGAGGCACCCTTGGAAGTTGTTGGGGTGTGTGTTAGCCCCGGACCGACAATCCAGAAGATGTGGGTTCGAGTCCTACAGCTGTCTAACCTTTTCGGTGACTTCCTTCTTTCAGATTATATATAGTTCATAAATTTCGAGAGAACCTGGTATTGGCGTTTTACCAACACCTGTCTAGTCTCATATCGAAGCATCGGCCCACCGGAAAGAAAACTGAACTTTTGGATTGGATGGGATTGGATTGGATTGGATATGAAAAAAATATATGGAGAGGTTAGATCAAAACTGAATTTTGTTCATCCTGCTTCGTACGCTTTCGTAGAACTTGTTATGCACCACGTAGTTTGCATGAGGTTCCACTAGGGTTTTCTATGATTTACTCAAACTTTGCACCAGAAAGACGATTGCGACAGTTCTATCGTAAGTAACTGCATGTTTTGACACGAAGCCCATCGCTGCTGTCACCACCGGGTTCGTGGTGCTGCTGCTGGTGGTGGTGATGATGGAACTGCTACATCGTAGTCGGCCACGCTCAGGCGGGCAACGTCACCACCACCGCAGGGGTGGATTGTGCGTCCTGGGCCGACTTCACGCTGAACTGTGCTGACATTTGTCGTAAAGCAAGCGTCTGAAAAAAATTTTCCTCAGAAAATTTCCCAGGGAAAACATCCAGACAGTACAGCCGGTGCCCGGATTCCAATCAGGATCACCTTCCAGTCTCGGAGTGGGCCATCGGGCTCAGTAACACTAGGCTGCTATCCACGCTACACGCTATCCACGCTATCCAGAACGCGCTATCCTAATTACGTATACTACCTCGCATGGCGCTCTTGAAGCGCAATTGCTGTTAGAGTTGCCGTTAATATCCTTTCCAAAATTCTTTACACGCGTAATAGAAACACTCCTCTCTCAAGTAAACACACAACATCGTTTACCATTCACATACCGTGACACATGCGCGAGGAGGAGGCCGCATAATGTTAAAGCGTTCACAACAAACAGGAAATGAAAACATAAACCCCAGAAGCCTTCTCATCGTGTCCTTCTGAAAAAAGAAAAAAAAACTGTACCGTTGCTGTTTCGTACGTGCACATAACCATGAGAATATTCCAATATGGCCCATAAATTATTGCTTGCTTCCGGAACACGGCGTTTCCTTAGCCGACCTTCAATCGCTTCGAGTACCATTTCCTGGTACACACACCCTTTGAAACGCGTACATTAAGAAAAAAAAAAAAACGCAAGGCAACTTTCGTTTTGTATTATTTTCCTTTCTTCCCGTCATCTCAAGGTTAGGAGGGCACTTCCTCCTCCTCTCTGCCGTCGCAACTATTGTTACATTTATTTTTCTTCTTCTTTTTTTTCTTTTTTTTTTTGAACCGTCGTATTCGTGTAGTACAAGGGGTATGTACCGTTCGGGGAGATTCTCACAATATGGCACCCAAGTGGGGACGGAAGGGTTACTAGGGCTTCGAAACGGGATAGTACGAATATTCGAGAAAGGTGTGTTTCCTACTGCCCTACTTGAAATCGATGATTGAAAAAAAAAGAAGAAGATCGAAACGTTCCGGAAGCACAGTGTTGCCCGAAAATGCGGGAGAGACTTTTCTCGAGACATTTTGCAACACGCGCGCCTACGGGACAGCGCATGCGCCTGCGCGCGCGTGCGCGCGGAGAAAGCGCCTTCACAATGCGACCGGAACTGGGGCTTTAGGGAGAGTTGCTCGTTATACTTCTATGGGGGGGAAGAGAAAGTTTGACATTGAAAATATAAGCTCGCAGGGAGTGGGGATGCATTTTGTGATAGGGAAAAGTAGACTGCGTTTCTAAGATGTCACATTGGGCGGGGTATGGCTTTTGGAACCGGTGTGCCTTTCAAGGTCGTCTGGGGTGCTGGTGGGGGACGGCGTATAGGAAGAGAGATTCGACATGACATTGTGCACGCGCGGCGGTGAAGCGCAGCACGCGACAGATTGTCGGCGGATGGCAAGTTGATGTGTGTGTGTGTGCGCGCTTTTTCTTCTCCTATATGCGGCCAGATGTGAGTGTGTGCATGTGCTCGAGTTTTGTGTAGATGCGGGTCGCTTTATTTGGGGAGTGAGGGAGGGGTAGGGAGAGGAGAGACAGGCGGGTACTGAGATGGCCGTTACAAGAGCGATAGTGAGGCACGGTAAACGCAACTGCAAAGGAAGACGGCACATATTGCGCAGTGAACAGTGAACTGAAATATATTCGAGGCTTTGCACCCGGCAGGGTTACATTCATGAAACTCGTACGCAATAAAGATAGGTTATAGCCTCTGCATTTGTTTTTTCCGCAACTTTGGAGAAGTATGCACGAACCGATACGGTGATTCTGCTCCTCGTTCAGGTCGCACAAATTTGGGTATTAGTATAACACGTGTTCTGTATGACCCCCTATTATCTCATCGTCAGTCGCGTCACTACAGCCGTTAGACCCAGGCAGGCATCCAGTCTGTTTCACTGCTCTGCATCTTTTTCTTCTTCCTGTATTCCGTGTCAGGACCGCGAAGCAACTGTGGCCATGAGCGGCGCACAGACGTGGAGAGATGGAGAGAGGAGAACGGGATGGGGTGAGAGAGAGAAGGATTCAGTACGCGTCCTGGACCGACTTCAGGGGGAACTGTGCGGACATGTGTATGTAAAGTCTGCTGGAAAAATACGGGCAAAACCTCCTGACAGTACAGCCTATGATGAGTTTCGAACCCAGCACCTTCCGGTCTTCAGCGTGACATTGGAGCTAGCACCAAGTCACCAACAAACGAGCGCTGGATCGACTCGGCCATGCCTCTTGTTTCTCTCTGTCCATCTATGGTCTTTCCTGTAGGGTGTACGCCACAGACAACGCCACCTATAGGTACAGAAGGCCTGCTTCTCCTCCTCTCACTCCTTCACACGTGACGGCTCGTGGCGGTTCGCCTCCGTAGCTACGGCCGCCGAAGCATCATCATCATTGGCGGACTATTAATTGCTGCGTCACGTCCTTAAAGCGATCAGACTTTGTTTCTAGGTGGCGTTGCCGCAGCCCATCCTTCTTTTCTTCTTCTTTTTTGTACTTTCTCTGAGATGTTCCTGGTGGTGATGTTGCTTTGGTTTGGGTTGGTATTGGTCTCATGTTGATGATGAACAACGTCTTGGCTTGCGCAAAGATGAAGATGAGGAGGGTAAATGACAATGAGCAGCACGAGGAGACTTGGGACGACGCCCTGACTCTACATTTGGGGCACCTCTACGAGCGTCTAATTTTAAGTCCACTACATTGTATGGCTTGGGATTTTAGTTCGTCGTCCTGCTTCATTCCTAGCCTCGGCTGGCAAAAAAAATGCTATTGACAGCCAATTTGTCCGCTCGTGACGAAAAAACAAACAAACAAAACATTATGTATCCATAGTTTCGGTTTCACTTACATTGTTAGCATATTGGATTGGCTGATAGCTCCATCTTGTACGGATGTTATTTGGTGAGCGTTGACCCCCGTTCTGAACCTCTGGAGATGCCACAAAATCTTCGTATCTATGGAGGCAACTGAAACGGTATGATTTTTTTAGACACACAGTAAATCCTTTTACACTTTTTAGGTGTAAATATCTGCTTGTATATGGCACACACATACGTTCTGTAAGCTGCATTGTTGACTGATTAGATGAGTCAGAGAATGTAAAGAATGTAAGTGTCACAGAATTCTGCAAGTTTCACACCATATAGAAGTGAGTCTTGTAAAACACCCTTTTAAATGCTGTGTTCTTCCAAAGGCACCATTTCACGTACTCAACGGAAAACACCACCTCAGGGTGGTGTGTTCCATTTAAAGCACTGTTTCAGATGCGTGCTTTGCAGGCACCTTTTTCAACACTGTTATTACACCTTTCAGTTGAGCCAGGGGAATAAACAAGGGCGTTTTCTTTAAAAGAAGAACGCCCCTCGCTGAAAGGTGCAAAAAATACTGTGTGGCATAGATCCGTCATACCGTCCTCGGGCGGTGGGATGACGTCACTTTACGTGCTCGCTCCCAGTTTGTCAGCCTTTGCCGTTTCCTCCGACATTGGATGGCATCCATTGCAAGTGCTTTGATCTTTGCCAGGTACCTGGATTGAACAGGGAACGACTTACCAGAGGACGTTGCTATTAAGCCATTGGGTGACTGTGGACACATTGTCACGGGTGACACCAGTACACACAAGCTGAAAGCACTTTCTTTTTATATATATATATATGAGGGTAGAATTTTCGCTCAAGAAATTAATCGACGAATTTACAGCACATCGAAAGTTTCCTGGGAAACGCCAGCATGCTTGACTCGAGCATTCTCGTATTATTTTGTCTCGCAAGGACTAAGCTTTTTCGAGTAAGCAAAAAGTCTGCCGAGTTAATTTCAGCCGCGGTACTATTTAAAAAATATATATACAAAAAAATGAAAAAGCAGACGAAATACGAAGCGCATGATTGCAGTCGCCGTTCGCTCTTTCTTTTCTTTTCTTGTACATATCGACAAGATTGCGGGGAAGTTATTTTTTCGGGCCAAACTTGGCGTCGCCAATGGCGTGTCTTGCTTTTATTGGTCTCGGAATCGGGGACAGCAAAGCAATATAACGCTACTGCTGGCCCGCAAACTCCTTGCTCGTTTCCAATTATGCCGTGATTGCCTCCGATTTCAATGGATGACTTATTTGCATACGATTCCGATGAAAATTAATCTGGAACTCGAGTCAAAACGAATACACATTCTATGGCCTTCGGAGGGGAGGAAGAGAGGAGAAGAGATGGGGGAGAGGAGAGAAGGAAGAGTAATCCTTGAGATGAGGAGAGCAGAAAAAGGTCTTCCACTCCGGATAGTGTTATTTAGTCTGCGTTTATTTCTTTTCTTTTCTTTTTTCGTTGGTGTTGTGTAGTATAATGCCCCATCGGTTTTGAGAGCTTCGAAGGAAATGGGCAGGTAAAATGATTGGAACCCTCCTGGAATGGAAACTGTATTTTTGGGGAGAGATAGGTCTTTCGAAAGGGCATGCTCAAGTGATGAGTTTACTGAAGCGACGGAAGCTTAGTAGAGGGCATAGCTTCTCCGACTGATAGAGTGTATTTGGGAACAGTCAGTGTTCGTGACGTACAAATGATGATTTTGCCGACAAAACAGCTCGCGAGTCGCTTTAACTCGATGAGGTGAAATATTGGAATGAAAATTAATGTTAGTATCGCCGCTTGCCTCAGTATGTCAGAGTGTGCCTTAGTGTCCGCGTTATGAGTGACCCCTCGGCACTTCAAGGGCATACTAATGATTTCGAGACACTGTTAAAGCTTGCACATGGTTACGTGGCTACAAGTCATGAAACGCGACATGCGACTCTGCAGTAGTTACGTAAATGAAAGATACTCCAATCGAGTACTAGTCATGAACCTTCATAGCTTCAAAGCTTCATCGCATAGCTTCTAACGCATTCTTCATAACATAGCTTCTCACCATAAAGGTGAAAAGCTATGACGTGAGAGAGAAAAACAAAAAAAAGTAAGCGCTCCAACATTCTATAACAAACAAAACCTGCGAAAATTAACAAAAGAACAATGAGCACAGTCAATTAAATATCCTAGGACACACATACAAAAAAAAGTGAGGAAAGTCTGTTAGCAGGCCCGTGATTAATCGTGCCTCTCCGCTGTGCGCCACTCGATAACGGCTGTCAGATCAGCACCGCAGCTGCTGCTGCTACTGCTGAAAGTGACAATCAAAGGCAGTTGCCTAACTGGACTTCTTCGGCCGCAAAAAAATTGTCGGACAGGTTTTAGCGACAAATACTAACGAATAAATATAAGCAGAGATGAAAATTAGTTGTGTTTTCCAACAAAGCACCCATCAGCTCGTATCCTACTATCAGCAGATACCATGGAAGCTTGTGCAGCATCGGATCAGGAGTGACATCAGCTTGGTGTGCTCTGGCCAGTGATAACAATGGGCTTACGCCTATGGATGTCTTTGCCCTGAAGGCCGGGACCTGCCTGGTAGAGCGCTCTCATAGTAGCCCAGTGTACTACTGTGTGATATATGGTGTTTCCGTCCGACAGTGCAACCGGTATTTTATTTAATATACAACAATATCAGTCGTGATACTTGTGGATACAGTCATAACATCGCAACCTTCGAATTGCTGGTATCGTGGCAGCATTCTGTTCTGAAGCATGGTGTTCTCGCGTCTGCTGCTTCATCTTTCATTTCTGCGTTCTGTGAAGTTGTTGGCCAGATATCGTTACAACGTACCGATACACAGTATGTCTTGTGAACTACCGTTGCACTGAGCGTAACGAATAATTTCATTTTGTGGCATCAGTACTGAACCGGACGCACTGTGATCATACTGAGCTGATCGCGACTGAATACTGAACCACGAGTTGTAATAATGTCGTTTTTTTGTACAATGTGGAGAACTGTATAACACAACAATTTCGCTGCAAATCCAGCTTTCAATTCTAGTTTGGAGCATGAGATTTGAGGTAAGCGCAGAAATTCGTTGGATTGTAAAGCCGGCTTCCCCGCAATAAGAGCGCACTTGTGGCGAAGCCACCTGTCGGTGCTCCTTCTCGACACCTCTGCCAAAGGATCGCGGCCATATTGTGATGACAGTTCCTTATTATCGTCACGTTTGCCAACTGTGTTCGTATCTGTTCAAGAAGGAAAAGTATGCAAAGAAAAAAATAATAAAGGACATGAAGGCACGTTTCGAGGCGACGACAGCAAATCGCAGCGCCCTCTCTCTTTTTTCCTCCTTCTTCCAGAAAACATCGACTCTAGCAAAACACACACACACTTCCATCCCCTAGTCTCACCCTTCGACCTCATCTAAATATCAAACTTCTTTTCCCATTGGCTATGAACCCGTGCGTCTGCGACACAACCATTGGCTGAGAAAACTGCCGGATGCCGAAAGAGTTAGAAAAAGGGGGCGTTGCCTGTCGCGTGTTTGCGCCGAACGGAATAACAACACATATACACACCGCGAACGCACCGGAAAAAAAAAAGAGGACAAAATAGAAAAGCTCGTCTTCGAACACACGGCAAGCGAGCGCTTCGTTAACAAATTCGCGCACCGCCGAAGGGAGGGCGAAGGAGGAGAGACGGTATTAGAATTAGCGCCTGCTCCCGACATGCAAGCCATCGTTAATTTGTTTCTTGCAAGCGAAGCAGGCGTCTTGTTTTGATGTGGACATGTTTCCCAGAGCCCAGTTTCCAACACGTGTTATCAGGAAGCTTTTAAAAAAAAGAGAGAGAGAGAAAGTAAGATATGCAAAAGAGGAGAGGTTGAAATGAAACCACGCGCCTTTATTAAGATCATTTCTCCGAGCTTTTCTTTTTCCTCTCGATATTTTTCGTTTTTGATGTTCTTTTTTTTTCTCTCTTTTTTTTGTGTGTGTGTGTTATTAACGTGGTCTTTGGCGAACTCTTTTAACGAGCTGACTCACCGCAGGGAATAGTGTATATAGAGGGCGTTCGATTCGCAAGCCGTGTTCCTGCGCATGCGCTGTGTGTTTCTGAGGTTTCTGACATTTTGCTGGAGAGAGATGTGTTGGAATTGCGGCACAGCGAAAAAAACAAAAAGACAAAAAAGAAAACGCGTGTTTTGATGAAAAACCCGTAAGAACGAGTAACGGTAAAAATGCTAGGCTTGAGAGTGAGGATGAACGAGGCAGAGGGCATGAGATTTGATACTCGTGAAGTTCTCAAGTTGTAGCGGCGAGGTTGGGGCTTAATTTTGTTTCAGGATTAGCGCAACGCAGATTTATGCTACGATTGCGGCGGTGGTGGTGGTGGTGGAATTTTTGAGGGCACGTCTTAAGCCCCGCAAATGAATACAGCGGAGAAATTTGTAGCGGAAATATCTTCTCGGAATCTATGAGATTAAAAAGGAAAGATTTGCACTGGCAGGAGGCCCGTCGACGGTGTGCTTAGAGCGGTCTCGGTTGTTAGCGTTATAGTAATACAGCTGCTGGAGAGGGAGTGTTCGTTTGATTCTGTTTCTACGACGAACTACGTACACGTAAGGTAAAGTGAGCCAAGGCGTAATAAGAAACATATGCAGATGTGTGCAGGGAGTCGGCTACCCGAGATCACGGTATGTGAATGTAAATAACTGTGTAGGTATATGCACGTACTGGAGTGTACGTAAGAATAAGGGAGATGTGTTGGTTAATGTTATGCTAACATGTGGATGGGGATGTCGAGATGTGCACGAGGAATTTCACCAGGTCTCCGATCACTGGCGTGGGGGTGGCGTGGCCTTTGTTGGCGAGGGCTTGGCAATGCACAGTAGGAGATACGCGCTACCTACATTAGTAAAGACAGTATCGTCATTATTCCGTTAACCGTTTCCGTCGTGGGAAAAATTAAATCTGGAAACGTTCTCGTGCCTACGGCGTGATGTGCGAAACCGTTCGGTAGTCCTGAAAGAAAGCATTATTTTCACAGGGCGTTCGTCGTTTTAACGAAGTTGGATTCTGGAATACGACGCTGCACAGCCTCTTCATCATCAACAGTAAGTTTCTTCCTATAGCGTTACGTGCACTCCAAGATTGATTGATTGATTTTAAGAAAAAATAAAATGCAGATTTTGGCTTCACTGTGTGTGAGGCGTCCGCAACTCCACATCACTTGCACCAGTTACTTTGGTGGAAAAACTCCTGTAATGATGATGTCAATGAAAAGGAGGAGGATGGGGATGATGATGATGATGTGGCGGCCCGTGTGTGATGACGAAGACGTGCCTCTGCTGCCACGCGCTACGGCGCTGGCACGGCAGTTCTACCGGCACCGTCCTAGCGTGAGGCCACGCACATCTGCCCGCTGGGACATTCCATCATCGCCGGTCAGGACTCATGTAGAGGAAGACCATCGTCCTCTACAATGATTAGTGGTGGCTGTGATTCCGACGTAAAACACACTCTGAGATGTCACAGAACGCGCTAACACGCAACACGCAAACAGTCGAACAGCAAAACCCACGAAACACGCTTCGGCTCAAAACTTGTTGTCTGCGTCAATGTCCCGGCGTCACTACGGCGGTGAAGGCCCGGTGTCCGACACTGTGATTCCAGCGCCCAAGTACCTGTGGAGCGCAGAGAGGACGGTAGTCCACTGCTGCCAGCTCCGACTGTAGAAGGCGAGGTATATCGTATAGGCAGGGCATCAAAGTGGGACATCTTCCACAACATCGCTCATGGAGCTGTTTGGGGAGGCTGCTTTTCCGATCACCATTTTCCGATGGGACCACTTGCACTGTATGTATGCGCTCCAAGAAAAGAGGAAGTCTCAGGTTACTCCTTTTGGGGAGTCAAATCGTAACATATATAATCCCCTTTCTGGAGTCATGGGACCCCCTTTTTCCCATTTTTTTTTCTTTATCACATCACCATCACCTGGGGGAATAACTTTACCCCCAGCGAGAGGTGGAGCTCCTTGACGCGCTTGGTAGAAAAATATGATCCTATGACTTCATGATAGGCAAGCCTGAGCGATGGGCAAGACACGTAAACAACACAACACCAAAGCTCAATTTTGCTCTTTTTTTTATCCTTCGTGTTGCGTTGTTTGCCTATCATGGAGTTTATCCACCAGCTTGTCTGCATCTACACTCTTAAAAATGAACTTCACCACATAGCACGCTCCTAGCCAACCACCATCCCGAATGACAACGTTCTCGACCCTGATTTGTTGAAAACGGGAGGAGGAGCCTATTTTGTGCCGTGCATAATGGCACAAAATAGGCTCCTCCTCCCCCCCACCCCCACCCAGCAGTCTCCCTTAGAAGTCGGCCCAGGACGCACATTCCCCCAGGGCGTCAGTCGTGACGTTGCCTACCTACGTGAGGCCGACAACGGCAAGCCCTTCCACCACCCACCACCCACCATCCTCCATCTGTCCGTCATTTCATTGTGTCTTGCATTACCACCACCACCACACAGCAAGGGAGAAATAGGAGATGTCACCAGCTCGAGTGACGGAGTGGTTAGCGCGCTGGCCATGTCACGTCGAGGCTGGGAGGTACCCGGGTTCGAATCCCCGTGCTGGCTGCGCTGACTGTTTTTTTTTTTCTGAATTTTCCTCAGACACTTTCATACATATATCGGCACAGTTCCCTTAGTATTCTCTCAGTGCGTTAGTCATGACGTTACCCACCTCGGTGAGGCCGACAACGGCAAGCTCTTGAATTAGCACCACCACCACCTCAAAATAGGCTTTCTGTATCTGGATGGCGTTGGTTTAGAGCCCGTGTGGTCAGCAACGGCGAGCCCATATCACCATCCTCTCCCTCGAGCACGACAGCAAATGATAATCACTCGCACTGAACATCATCCGGAACTACTACGACGCATTACTTTGGCTGGCTTATAGTATATAGGCTGACCTCGCTTACGTTCGGCGCAGCTTTCTGTCATCTCTTTGGCGCAAAGTCATTTTAATATATTGACGCCAGAGTAAATCCAAATAGCTATATGCACTCCTTCCCACCGTCTCTGAGGCAGCGTCACACGCTCCACCGAACATATGTACACGTTCATAAACAAACAGCAAGGGTTGGGCGGCTGTTTAGTCTTCAGCCCTGGCAACCCATACAAATCTACGTCTCCATCACAGAAAGGATGGACGGGGCATACACATGGAGATGCGGCATCCAAGGTTTACATTGGCCTCCACCAATGGGAGGGTTGTTTGCTCGGCTTGCTGTTTTTGTATACACTCAGTGCGAGCCGGAAAAATATAAACTGTGTCCTACGTTTTGCGGCCTTTGGGGAGCGCGTGCTGATTGTGTTTTAAAGTACGAGGTTCGGACTCCTGCGGGTTGCTATACGACTCATAGGGTAAGGTGGTCTGTGCTGAAGACAGTTGAACTTTTTTGTTAATAGCAGTCAGAATAATCGCCTAAATTGTACCATAGTTCGTTAACTGAATCCCCAAACCTTTGAGAAATGATCCACAAATTACTGTGGCGCTAAACCGGATATGTATTTATTTCGAACGCGCCAAAAATGACAGGCTACCTATTTTCATCAACTTACCCCAACCGAAGGGTAAGTCGAGGGCATCAAAAAAGTAATGCCGCGTTTAAATTTTGTCTTTTGTTTGGGTCAGCCACAAGAGGTACACATGGAAACACAGCCCAAGCAGCACAATGTACTGAATGTCGAGTGCAATATAGGGGTGATCGGTATGTGTCTTATCAGAGTACTTCAGTTTCACGAGTCTGTTCAAGGCCTTCCACCTACCCGTCCACCCCTATATTGCACTCGACTTTCAGTACATTGTGCCGCTTGGGAGGGCAATGGCACAGCATCATAACTGTGAGGTCATATTTTATTAGCCGAGGAGCAGAAATGTGCAACAACAACATATAAATTAATGATAATGAATGGGGAAACGGGGAAATGAGCAAATTGGAAGTCAATGCTCGCGAAAGTTGCAGATGGGACAAAAAAGGGCCCCTCTTACCTCGACCACATCTGCAAAACAGCGTCTCACGTCTTTCAAAAAGCATCTCACGTGCAGAACGCCAACACGTTACTTCAAAGTCCAGACAACGACAGTGCTCACCCTGGTGTCACGGGCGAGAAAAAAATATTGCTATGAAAATGCCACGCGAAAAACCGAAACTGTACTCAACTTGCCCCCGTCTTCAAGTATAACCCCACTTTACCCTATAATCCGCTTCCCCACTGCTCCCTTTTACTCCCTTCTCCCTAGATTTACTCCATTCCGTCCCACTTACTTCATGCAGCTGCAAGGTTACTCCATCGCTCATGAGGCTTATACCCTAGTCAGACAACATTTCAAATGTCAATTGCGAGAAATGGCCTTAGGCCTCTCAAATGACCTTTGTTCGGGGGCGCCTGCCAGACAGGTGGGAAAGGAGTGCTCCTCAACTGACTGCCCTCACCGGCTCCCTTTTTCGGTTTCGTTTTCCCTGTCTGCTGTGGAAATTTGAAGTTGGTCTGTGCGCCACAAATCAAGATGCAGAAGCCATATGCACTTCTCTAAATAGGATATCTAAATACGTTTACACAGTTTCACTCCATTATCCGCATTTTATAGGTTTTCCTACATTCAGCTGCGAAGGTAGCGAGGGTACAATGGCATAAAACTGTTGTCGAGATTGCTCCTTTCTGCACCTCAAATGTCGTTGGGGGCCTCCTTTCGCGTTGATGGTCATTTCTTAGAAAGGTCCTTTGAGCTGCCGTCTGACACGGCTGTCAGCGGTCACTTTTTTGCAAATGAAAATTCCCCGAAGTCCTTCGAGCATGCCGTCTGACAGGGGTATTACTCCATATACATGCAAGGTTACTCCATTGCTGATGAGGCTTACTCCCCCGTATACAGTGACTCAATGTGCCTTTGCCAAAACCAGGGGCGGATATGAGGGTGGTGGTTTTGTGTAAGGTAGCTATGAACCGTGGACACTAATGCACCAAATTAAGCCAGCCAGCTTAATTAAGCAATTAATTAAGCCATTGAGCCAGCTTAATACGATTGTGAGCTTAGTGTGTTCTCCATATAGATGATATTTTGTTGATACGATAAATTTGTGTTCGATGGAAAGCTCATCCTAATTTTCAAGGACTGTGCGCGCACTTACCTTTCTGCAATTCCGTTCGGTACCATTCGCTGCTAGCGTGTCAGCCTGAGTAAGGATTACGTCGGAGCGCGTGTTCCGTAAACTTTTGTCCAGCCCTGTACCTTCTATACACATTGAGCGTGCTAAGGTACCATCTATCCTAAATTAACTCTCGACCGGAATTAATTAGAATAGGCCACTGATTATTCATTCTCACACGAATTACCTAAATTGGCGATAAATCATGATGACCTTTTAATTTTTTTTCTTTATTATTATTATTATTATTACTATTTTTAATCCCGTATAAGGGCGGAAGTCTCATACTCCCTGAGTGAAATGATGAGTTGGGATTAACCTGGACGACACTACTCAAGAGCTCGAAGGTAGATGCAAAATTAATAAGATGGAGCTCTTGCTGTGTGCACGAATAAAAAGCAATCTTCGGAAGATTAAAGAGTTTCAATTATAGATAATACTTTCGAGCGATCTTACGAAGGGACGTTTTTATTCCATCAGTTCCAACGCGCAGACAGCGCGTGTTTTCAAGCAGATGCCCCGAAGGCTGGAATTAGAAGAGGGTACAGCCAAGTTGCGCGACATTTTTCCATGCATATGTGATCAGTGCAGTACGATATGGCGGCGAAATAATGTGTTTATTAGTCGGCGAGCTTTCTTTCTTTTCGTTCGCGGGCACCTGGAACGTTCTTTGTACGCGGGCAGCCTGCAGGCATGGTGCACATCAGGGTTTTTGTGCATGAACTGACGGATTCTCATTTATTTGGCGTCAGCGACGGTTCTACGCATAATCGGAGTTTATGAGGACGTTAAAATGGGTTTACTTCTCGTTTGCGCAACCTAGAAAGGAACTTGGAAAAGAAGAAAGCAGCTTATGTATACCATTGAGTTGTGTGTCGTATATGGTGTTCATTTATCTCTCATTGTGCGATCTGCGTTGTCTGTATTGTTGTAGTGAAATGATATCATATTGCCGACAGAAACGTTTTGTTTGCACCATAGTTCCACCCAAATATAAGGAGGCACCGTTCCAAAAAACGGTATTGAAACGGGTATGGGTACCTTGCGTTCTGTTCTTAAAATTAGCATAAGTGGAAGATTCTTTTGCGCTGATCGTTTAAGCCTGGGCAACTTGACAGAGCAGTAGAACTGGGCCTGCGTTCATTGGGACGGGGCTAAGACAGTCATCTCCCCCTTCCTCTGTAGCCTGATGAGTTCATGCCACAGATACTAGGAGGCGTAGCGATGAGCAGGGAGACTGCGTCACCCCTATCAGTGGTCACATTTTAAATTATATAAGTTGTCATGCATTAAATATGTTTATGTATTTAAGTACACAACAACAACAACAAATAAGTTAATGATAATGAATGGGGAAATTCACAAACACATTTTAAGCATATAAGAAAGTGATCCAGTGTATTAAGGTATAGGAAATAGTAGGCTAAAACGTTAAGGAAGATGGGCTCACTAATTCTGTGACTCAGTCTAATCAGTCAGCAATACAAAACCGAAAAGGAAAAACGATAAAAAGAGAGAACAGCCTATGCCAGTTTCGTGCACACCTGCAGTACATGCCGTCACAGGTATGATTGGTCTGCAGACGACAGCTCTGTCGTCTGCTTCGGAAACGCGTGAGAGGTGGCATGATTCGGGCTGCACCTCTTGCGCGCCTCCGAGGGAGCACATCAAGAAGCAGTTGTAACTCCAAGAACTAGTCTGATCTCCCCCACTTTACGATGCAATAGAATCAGTCTTCGTTTCCTGGACAAATACGCTAACTGAAGATGACGACATGCTGGCGAATTTGGCCAATTGCGGGGCACGAAAATAAGTAACGCGGGAGGTGCAAAAAAGAGCCACAAAATTTAGCTTGTGCGGACTCCGCACAAGCGAGCTCAGTGTTTCGCCACTCGAACCACTAATCAATAAGAACAAAGTCGTACTGCGTACATGTACTTTTGTCTAACAGGCACATCTGCGAACGGCCTGCACGCAACGTCTGCAACATGCATGTTCTCACATCCTCCATGCAAGCTGGCATGTTGCTGCCTGACGGATTGTTTTTGCCACATACATATACGAGGTCCCTGGAATGCGTCCATGTTTCACTGTGTCGGCGAAAGTAATAATCGCTTATTTGTGGGAGGCCCACGCTGGTGGCTGACAAGCGCTGTTTGAAGACCACTCATTAGTATGCCAAGACACGCGTCTTCCCGGTGTTGTGGTTTTCACTGAATATCACGCGATGACGAGGAGGGTGGATTGCTGGTGTGGGTGATGCGTAGAATCAATGACCGTCGTAGGGCGGGTCAGCACAGAAGCAGGTAACGGTACAGTACGTGTATAATGTTTTGTCAGACTATATAAGATGTAATGGCGGGAAAATTGATGCTATACATTGGAAGGAGAAAGATATCTGACGTATAGGGCATACACCTGGCCAGATGGCGCATGAATAGAAGATAATGTGTTTGCGTTGCCATCAAGTATAGGGGAAATTACCTATGGATGTAGATCCATTTACACAAAAGCATGTGCATCACATCGAAAGTCAAGTCACACGGACTGACTGGCTGTATTGCAAACTGATGGACTGGCTCACACCAGAGGTGGGTATTGTCCTCAAGAATAGGGAACCCACCTATGCAGGTAGGCCCCTTTACACACACTCCAACGCTAAACTTGCATTGCTACCTGCAGGGTCACACAAGAGTCTGTATTGTCATCAAGTAGGGAACCTACCTATGGAAATAGGCCCCTTTACACCCACTGCAACGTTAAACTTGTATTGCTACCTGCGGGGTCACACAAGAGTCTGTATTGTCATCAAGTAGGGAACCTACCTATGGAAGTAGGCCCCTTTACACCCACTCCAACGTTAACCTTGTATTGCTACCTGCAGGATCACACAACAGTCTGTATTGTCATCAAGTAGGGAACCTACCTATGGAAGTAGGCCCCTTTACACCCACTCCAACGTTAACCTTGTATTGCTACCTGCAGGATCACACAACAGTCTGTATTGTCATCAAGTAGGGAACCTACCTATGGAAGTAGGCCCCTTTACACCCACTCCAACGTTAACCTTGTATTGCTACCTGCAGGATCACACAACAGTCTGTATTGTCATCAAGTAGGGAACCTACCTATGGAAGTAGGCCCCTTTACACCCACTCCAACGTTAACCTTGTACTGCTACCTGCAGGATCACACAAGAGTCTGTGTTGTCATCAAGTAGGGAACCTACCTATGGAAGTAGGCCCCTTTACGCGCACTCCAACTGGAGTGCATGTAAACAGGAGTGCGCGTGTGGTGTAGAACAACTGCACCCGATGGGGGACTGCTGTGTGTACCCCAAACCATGTGAACAATCCAGAACTCGGGAAGAGTTCTCTCTCGGGAAGAGTAGAACATGATCTCCAACTCACCTTGAACATCGCGAAAAAAAACGTGCAGATGACAACCACGGGCGAGAGCACTCCAGGGTTCCATACAGGCTCTACTCACGTCCAATATGCGCACGAAGACCGGCACGAATGGCTTGATGACACCCTGCGCTTCCGGAATCTGGGCCACCTAACGCTAAGCGGTACCGGGTAATCCACACTTGGAAGTTAACTGCCGTCACGAGCAAAGCCAACTACGTACTTCTGTTCGTTCCGTGCGACAGGTGGATGGTCTAAAGACCTCACAGCGATCCAGTCAATGGAAGGCTGGCCATACAGTTCGAATACCGGGCTCCAAAGGTGTAGTGGGGTGTGGCATCGCAAAAAAAGACATGCTCCGCGGACTTGGAAGCCCGACATGCAGGACAGCGGTCAGAGTGGCAGATGTTAAAGCGCGACAAGCGCGACAGCTCAGGTAGCACCCCGTGAGCCATCTTCCACTGGATAGTGGAGACGGATGTCGGATATTGATTTATTGTTGACTGATTAGGTGAGTCACAAAATTAGTGAGCCCATCTTCCTTATCTTTTAGCCTACCACTCCCTATATCCTTAATTTACTGATTTGCATTGTCCTTGTATCGCCAACTGTAGGATGGGACAAGCGTTAACTTGCCCACATCACGCTTCATCATCACGCCACATCACGATTTGCATTGTCCTGATGTATTGTCCTGTGTATTGTATGTATTGGCATCATCGTGGAAGGCCTGTGTATGTATTGGCATCGGAGCGGAAGACCAGCCACACAGACTGGCTCCCTCTAACGTTTCACACGGACTAAACTAAGGCTACGTAGATGCCAACTCTAGAGCAATATGATCTCTAGATTAATATGTGTGCTGGACGTCACCATGCAACGAACGAAGACTCGCGGAAAGCTGCGAACGTGACAACGGCACACTGTACTTGGCCACCTAAAAGTGAAGCACATACGTACCTCTATCATCTTCAAAGAGGACCGAAGATGTCTGCCACCGTCTTGCAAAGTGCACAGCTCCCAGCACAGCTCTCTCTCTACGAAGAGCGCGACGAACCCCTGCTCGAACAAGATTTAGCACTTCTGCTACACTACGGATGCGGCCACCCTGTGCTGCAATGCAGCGAGAAATCCACACCTGGTAGTTAATCTCAACTGCCAGAAGGAGGAACTGTTTCCTATCGCGATGCGGGACGGGAGGCTGAAAGAGCGTTTGAATGACAGCCCACCGAATGTGTGACACACCGAACAGGACTTCAACTTTGTGCCATAGAGTATCGGGCACAAGGCACTGATGAAACGCGTGTTCCGCAGTTTCGTGACAAGCACAGAATGGACAGAAAGGAGTGGTGACTCCGTACCGAGCCAGACGGTCCCGAAGCGGTAAAACGCCGTGTGCCAAGCGCCATTGCAGGCTAGCCCGACGTGCGTCGAACCAGCCCGCGGTGACAAGACGCCAAGCAACCTGCCGGGGCACACCGGGGGCCTGTGTATTGTCTTGTGATTGCTTAAACAGAACTTAAAGCACGCGGTCTTCCTGGCATTGTTCACTTGACATCGTGATCTTGTCGCCATTTGGTTTCAACGGTGTGCTTAAAAGCATGGATCTCTGCGGTGACTCCATGTAACGAGAGGTAAGGTATAGTAAGACAGGTATAGACCACATTACGTGTAAATCTACTCCGATTACAATTACGGAAACAAACATTGCTTACAGCACCGTGCGTCGGAGATTTCCGGCGCACGTCAGAAGTACCCCAGGTGGCCGAAAATTATCCGCAGTCCTACCCTGCCGCACGCGCAGCATATCGCCGTACAGATAGGCCGACACACACATTTACGTGTGTCAAGATGACACAGATACCGTTTAAACTGATATCGGTCGAAGACTAGAGATTTATATTGGAGATGGTGGAGATACTGATATTTGCTGGAGTATTGTAGGTCATATATCGGAGATATTGGTAGTAAATAAAACGCAAAGCCTTATAACCCCTCTAATGTAGACAGTGATTTTAGTGTAGGGATGCCACCGAGGCACATCGATGTGAACTGTACCGAGAACAGCAAGCCAAGATGTGTCATGTGTTTTCTGCTTCGCCACATCATACGGCAATTGGGCGACTTCACATTTCCAATCTTATGGAGAAAGGCGTGGCCAAGAAGTACGTCCAATCGAAGACGATGTTTTAGAGACCCCCGACGCTCCTCGACGTACTCGATTGGCTCCTCGACGTACAGGTTGAGATACTAAATCCGTTTATTTTCCATCTTTTCTATAAATCCGAATATATGTGCATGAGAATCCGCTGCACGACATTACGTCCTCTTGAAACTATACGGTGTTATGTTCACATATAATATTCTGAACGGTGGCAGTTACAGGCTGTGGCCTGGATGTATAGGACAGAACGAAGACCCAGAAGACATACCTTGGAATGTTACCGGGATGGTACTGGGGGTTACCGACCGTGGTACGGTAGCGGCGTAGCCAGAAAAATATTTTGGGAGGGGTTCTATGGGGACTTTACATGTGGAGGAGGATTTCCCCTCGTTTCCCTCTCCCAAATGCACTACCAATGGCACAACTTCGGGGGGCAGGTTGAACCTGAGCCCCCCCCCCCCCCCCCCCCCGGCTACGCCTGTAGTATAGGAAGCATCTACAGGGAAGGCTGCTGAGGGATGCTCGCATGGTTTCCGTGGTGGATGATCCCGCGAGACCATCTGAAATCCCCGAGCAAGAGGGACTGCGCAGCCCTCCCCCTCCTGTACCACCATCGGCTTTCACGCTTCCCTCTTTTACCCTTCCCTTTGGCCCTCGATCCCCTTCGAGCGCCGAGCTGCCACCTCTGAGCAGGTCGACCGCCGCTCTCCCCGAACGCAACAACCCCTACCCCTAATGGTCACGGATGATATGTGCAGTAGCGCCAGCAAAACACCGTAAAGCTTCGCTGAGGTCGAAGACAGTGGGTTGAGAGAGAGGTGCAATCAGTTGGAAACTGTCTTTTGGCACCACCACAACAACAACAACAACGAAAGAAAGAAGAAAAAAACGATCCACATAGACACTGTTTTCTTCCGCTGTAACTCTCGACAACGGCAAGGCTAGGTTCCCATCAACAGGAGAACGTACCATGTTTTTGTTCGAAAGGAAGGGGACAACAAGATGCCGCAATGTTCATGTGAGCTGCGTATCTGTCAAGAGTCCACACCATTATACATCCAACGTGCTGGTATATCCAAGACGAGGTTATGTTCATCCAACATGTTTGTACGTCGAAACTGCCGTTACGTCCAGCGTGTACTTCCATCCATTTCTGGACAATATATCCATAGTCCACTCGTCCAACGAGCCATTACATCCATCGAGCGTTACAGTATGTGCCAGTAATCTTTTGCATGTATCTTGAATGCGCATCGTACTATAAACGCATAGACGTTCAGAATATATGTATATCTTTTTATTTTGGTATGTCTCTGTGCAAACGGCTGAAGCCACAGCAGAAGAAGACGTCCAATGTTTAATCTCTGTTCGGGTACAGAACACCGGTAATAACCTTGTTCCGGCCTGTTATGACAGACGAGTACTCCCCAGGTACAATGTTGCATCTCGGACGCTCCATGAACTTCGGGTTAACCAGTTTGCAAGCATGCTTGATGCTCCTGCTTGATGACAATACACAATTTGCAAGATTGTGCTTGTCCCATCCTACAGTTTGCAATACAAACCAGTTTGCTAGACTTGTGCTGTCCTCCGTCGCAACTCTCCCGTATATCATGAATTGTTCGTATGGTATGGCCCGTACAAACAGCAATCTCCCTTCGGAGCGTTGTTTTCCTGCCTTTCAGTATAGTGCGCTTCTATTGTTCCTGTTTGTTTAAAGGAGCCTACCTCCATAGATAGCTCTCCTGCTTGATGACGATACATACCCAAATTAACCCCCTTTAATTCTGTGACTCGTCGACATCAGTCAACAATACAACCATTTATGACCAACGGAGACAGCACGCACATGGTTTTAGTTGACGCCATGGTTGACAACCAGTTGCTACTATGCCAGTTAGCAGAGCGGTGGCGCCAGCTCTTTCCGAAAAGGTAGATTGTGGTGCAATTACTTTTTAGGAGCTCCCCTCATTCCATATGACACCACTGGTTACAGAAATGACATACAAGGGAAACTTGGCTTCTTTGGCTACTTACTTTCTTAGGACGCAGTGGCGAACTTTCGGGATTTTCACCTGGCAACCCTGCTCAGTACCACAGCGCGTAGTCACACAAGCTGCACCAATTTGCGCAATTTACTAGGAGGTAGCTTTTCTGCTCTTCCGTTATGTACCTCCATCCAAACGTATCACACGTGAGCGTCCTAGTTGTGGTTCTCACTGTCTTTGTTTTCTGTCTGCCTTTGATATTTCTTTGTTTGTGTGTGTGCCCGCTTATTTTTTCTTTTTTTTTTTGTGCGAGGTCGACTTGTGAATTTGAACAAATCCAGTTCCTGCTCTTTTCCTCTGTGAAGTGGAGCGAGATAGTCACTTGTGGCATCTAACGAATTTATGTATTTGTTTCCATCCCACTATAGCGCATTCGCTGTATGTGAGTGTTCTAAAAATAGAAGCATTTGGTGCCCGCATAAGGCGCGAAATTATGTGGGTAGCATTTTTTAGGGACAACCTTTCGCTTGACGGGCTG